>NC_047094.1:11855000-14255000 GCF_902459505.1 Geotrypetes seraphini | reverse complement strand
GGTCTTTTCCCATTCTACCCAAAACATTTCTAGTTTTTTTTCCAGATTCTTATATAATGTTGGATTAAAATTTTTTCTAACTTTTGCATATACCAAAAACAGAAGAGATTTATAACATGAACAAAAATGTATCCTTGATAGAAATGTTTCCTACCAGAAATGCTTGTATCGGGTCCTGAGAGCTATCAAAGCCTCCTACAATTCACAGAAAATGATTCAAAGACTAGATAATAAAAATAATTTTTTACTATTTTTTATTTAGATCTGGCACCGACCTTTATCCAGCCTCCTGTGAATACTACAGTGACTGATGGAACAACTGCTCTGTTAACCTGTGATGTTTCAGGAGCTCCAAAGCCTGCAATAACTTGGAAAAGAAGTACAGTTTTTTGTTTTCTTTAATAAGTAGTGAAAATGTATCGTTTTCAATTTTCCAGAAGTATATTCCTTCTCCCTTTCCCTATAAAAATTGCCAGGTCAATAACTACACGCCCACCATTTCATTTAAACGCTTGCTGTGTCCTTTGAAATTATACCCAAACGTTCCGCGCCAGTCGCTATCTGGATATTGGCATTGGATATCTGAATATAACAGGCAGAGCCACAAGTATCCTGATAATGGTGATAATCAGATAAGTTTGGACAGCTATTTGCCATTCTGCATTATCTGGATGGTTATCTGAATATCGGTACCAAATTTTCCTGGTCTCCAGATAACTCCTGACTCCATTTGGGCTCCACCTTGTATGCCTTGGCATGTTTGTTTATTTATTTATTTATTTAGATTTTTATCCCGTCCTCCCAGTAGCTCAGAACGGTCTACAAGTGAACATACACAATGGAGAGTAATTTAACATATAAGAAATACAACAGGTTTAAATGTTTGGACTACAAGAATGTGATGTAATTTAAATAAAGGGAGAATAAGCAAATTTAGAGTAGACTTTAAATATAAGTAGTTTAGTTTAAGAACAGTTCTATGAGTTTAGATACAGTTTGTCAGTGTAAGGACTAAGAGAGGACTATATTGAAATTTAGGGAGAAGATAGGCAGGGGAGAGAGGAGAGAGGGGGTTTAAGGGGGGGAGAAGACAGAGGGTGATCTTTAGTTGAAGAGGAGGGTCTTTATCAATTTGCGGAATGTTAATAATGAGTTCTGTTGTCTGAGTTGAGGGGGGAGTTGGTTCCAGAGGTGTGGAATGAAGTGGCTGTAGGACCGTTTGCGGGCAGTTTCTGTGAGAAGGGACCTTCCGGGGGGGGGGGGTGCATAGGCGTATCTCCGATTTTGAGCGGAGGGTGCGAGTGGGGGTGTAGATGGGAAGCTTGGATTTTATGTAGGAGGGGGTGGTGGAATAAATTGTCTTGTGGGCAATTGTCAGGGCCTTGAAGGCACAGCGCTGGCTAATTGGGAGCCAGTGTTCAGCACGGAGTGCTGGGGAGATGGGATCGTGGTAGTTGAGGTTGTGTAGGAGGCGGATGGCTGCATTTTGGACCCGTTGAAGGCGTTTGAGATTATTTTTGGTTAGTCCATTAAATAGGGAGTTACAATAATCCATTCTGGAGAGGACATATGCGTAGAGGAGTTGGGCGAGGTCCGGTGTGGAGATGTGAGGGGTAATTCTATAACTGTGTGCTCAGAAGACACCTGATAGGCACGGAGTCTACTTATTATTTCTGTAACACTACTAAATGAATACTAAATGAGAACTTTACACAAACACATAAGAGACAGTCCCTGCTTGACAGAGCATATCATTGATTTAATTAATTGATTTTCTGTACCGTTCTCCCAGGGGAACTCAGAACAGTTTTATGTGAATTTATTCAGATACTTCAGCATTTTTCCCTGTCTGTCCTGGTGGACTCACAATCTTATCTAATGTACCTGGGACAATGGGGGGATTAAGTTTCAAGTTTATTTAAGTCTTGATATAGCGCTTGTATAGTCAAAGCGGTTTCCAATTAATACAAAGTTTTAAAAAGTTTAAGAAAAATAAAAGACATAACATGATACACATGGGCAAATGGGGAGGATACATTGCATAAAATAAAAGAAAGGGGAGGTAAAAACAAAGGGAATCATTAATGTAAGGCCTGATATCACAAGGAGCAGTGTAGGTTTGAACCCAGAACCTCAGGGTGCTGAGGCTGTAGCTTTAACCTACTGCGTCCCATTCTCCCCCAAATAGGGGATTATGGAGTTACATTTATTATGGGAATGATTAAAATAACTGAACCGGTGAATGAGGAGTTAAAAGTAGCCTCATAAAGGTGGGCTTATAGCCTAGATTTGAATAGAGCCAGAGACAGAGCATGACTCAAGAAGTCTATTCTGGGTATGTAGTGCAGCGAGATGAAAGGAGCGGAGTCTGGTGAAGGGTACAGAGAAGAGTGACTGACCTGATGAATGAAGTTCCCAAGAAGGGGTAGAGGGTGAGATAAAAGAGGAAAGTTACTGAGGAGCTGATGAAGGAATGCACTTGTAGGTCAGAAGCAGTTTGAACTCTATACGGCAATAGATAGAGAGCCAATGAAATGACTTAGAGAGAAGTGATAGTGGGAGAGCAGTGGAGGAGGATCCAGTGGAGCAGGGGTGCCCAATAGGTCGATCGCAATCGACCGGTAGCTCGCCAAGGCAAAGTGAGTCGATCATCCAGGACTCCCTTTGCCTTGGCGATCTATCGGGCCGATCAATCTTCCTCTCCCCTTCGTCAATTCTGCCATCGGAGAGGAAGTTCGGGCCAGCCAATTGCTGCCTGGCTGGGCGGAACTTCCTCTCCGACGGCAGAATTGACGTCGGGGAGAGGAAGATTGATCGGCCCAAAGCAGAGAGAGCATGGGGCGGGGTCGGCGTCGACTTTGGGGCCTGTTATCCATTGGTGGCGTTTGGGTCCTGT
This sequence comes from Geotrypetes seraphini, assembly GCF_902459505.1. Taxonomy (NCBI): domain Eukaryota; kingdom Metazoa; phylum Chordata; class Amphibia; order Gymnophiona; family Dermophiidae; genus Geotrypetes; species Geotrypetes seraphini. The sequence continues at coordinate 14,252,104 of NC_047094.1, read as the reverse complement.
TCCCCGATGGCAGCTGCAGTGGCAGTGGTTTGGGGAAGGGCAGGGAGAAAGAAAGAAAGGGGGCAGGCAGGGAAACAGAAGGAAAGAAGAGAAACAGAAAAAAAGAAAGGGGACATGAAGAGAGAAAGAAATTAAGGTCAGGGAGAGAGGAAGAAACAGTTGGGGGAGGGAATGAAGTGTAGAGGAGAGGAAGCATACAGGCTGAAAGAAAGATTGGATGCACAGTCAGAAGAAGAAAGTGCAACCAGAGACTCATGAAATCACCAGACAAGGTAGGAAAAATGATTTTATTTTAAATTTAGTGATCAAAATGTGTCTGAATTTATATCTGCTGTCTATATTTTACAATATGGTCCCCTTTTACTAAACCGCAATAGTGATTTTTAGCGCAGGGAGCCTATGAGCGTCGAGAGCAGCGCTGGGCATTCAGCGCAGCTCCCTGCGCTAAAAACTGCTATTGTGGTTTAGTAAAAAGGGAGGGGGGGGTGGATATTTGTCTATTTTTGTATGGTTGTTATTGAGGTGACAGTGCATAGAGTCATCTGCTTTGACCTCTTTGAAAAAAACCCGGAATAGGAATGATAATTAACAATTCTATGCGTACAGTGTGCGTTGTGTTTTTTTTTAAATTTTATTGTTGGTAGATCATTTTGACTTGGTCATTTTTAAAGTAGCTCGCGAGTCAAAAAAGTGTGGGCACCCCTGCAGTGGAGCATATACTAAAAGTGCAATGAGACAGAGAGAGAAAGAAAACCAAGTGAAGACAGTGTATCGAGAAGAAGGCGGTGATCAACAGTTTCCAAAGCAGCAAATAGGTCAAGAAGAGGCCCTTGGATCTGACCAGAAACAGGTTACTGGAGACTTTAGCACCTGTTCTTTCTAGCCTTCTGGGGGCTCACCGGCCTCTCTACCGCTGCTTCCTGGATAAGAGCTTATCTAGCTCCTCTTCTCCTTCCATTCATTTTCTCAAATGCTGTTTTGTGGGTGAGAACAGGAGACCTCGGCTTTCCCACAGCTCCTGTCCCCCAACCTTTAAAGGGACAACTCCTCCTTTTTTCTGTTATAATAATAATAACAGTTTATATACCGCAGGACCGTGAAGTTCTATGCGGTTCACAATGATTAAAAATGTTACAGATTGAGTAGCACTAACAGAGTTGAGGTTTAGCGGTCAGTTGTTATGGGGGAAGATTGTGCAGTGCAGCTGTCTACGTACTTTAGGAACAGATATGTTTTTAGGTGTTTCCTAAATTCCCCATAAGTATTCGGAAGCCTGAGTAATTGTTTCATATCTTTACCCCATAATGCTGCCTGATATGAGAAAAGATATTGATGATGTCTTTTAAATTTGCATCCTCTAACCGGTGGAGAAACAAAATTCAAGCTTGAGCTTCTCTTATGTCTATTGGTTGAAAAAGAGAAAAGGTCATTTATGTATTTAGGGGCTAAACCGAAATAGTACCTTAAAGTAAAAACATCCAAACTTAAACTGGGGCTGACGTTCCCTCTCGACATGTTCAGTCACTCCCCTTTGCACTCCTGCCAGCCAAGGGGATTCCATTCCGGGTGTCTCCTTCCACCCTGAGCTCTAAACCCCTTTTTGCAGCTTCAAATGTTAACCAGATGGGAAAAAGGCAATGGGAGTGCTGAGATTGTGTCTTAATCACCACACCATAAACTGCTGCTGAAAATCCAGATATTGCCCCGGTTAGCAGTAATTATTCGGGTGCAGTGGCTGCTACCCAGATAAGTGTCTCTAGAGAATCAGGCAATATATTACTTTTTATCATGTGTTGTGTTTCTGAAAATAAATGTTCAACCGCGCCATGTACTGTCACACTTTATAGTGTCCATCATATAATGCTCTACCCTACCAAGCCTTCACTGTGCAAGATCCCAGCATAATATGTAATTTGTCTAACCATAATATTGTAAAAGGTGAAGTGGGGAAATATAAATAAAGTAGTGAGGTCCTTGGCATCACTATCGACTCCTCCCTTTCCCTCAACGATCACCTGAATTCCCTGGCAAAATCTTGTTTTTTCCGTCTCCACAGGCTGAGGAAAGTTAGATCCTATTTTCACCAAAAGCATTTCACCGTCCTTGTACAATCCATCATCCTATCCAAACTCGATTATTGTAACGCCATCTACTTAGGCCTAACGAAAAAAAGTCTTCGCAGACTCCAGCTTATCCAGAACACTGCGGCTAAGCTGATTTTTGCTAAACGCAAATATGACCACGTCTCCCCTCTACTTACCAATCTTCACTGGCTCCCAGTACTTTCCAGAATTCATTTCAAATGCTCCTGCCTGGCTTTCAAGATCATTCACGGCATCCTTCCGCCCTAATCCCTCTATCCTTCCTCGCCCCGACACCAACTACCACCAGATCTGCCCACAGAAATAAACTATCCTTCCCCTCTCTACACGGCATCCTCCACGCAGGTAAACTGGGTAGATCCCTCCTCTCCAAAATCACAGGCCTCTGGAACGACCTCACTGTCCTGCTGCGGAACCTGGACTCCCTCCAACTATTCCGAAAACAACTGAAAACCTGGCTTTTCTCTAGCATATAATAATCTCTTCTCCTGATTACATCCCCTCTTTTTATGCTTTGTAAACTCTTTCTCTTCTCTCTTCCCATATTTTTTAAACTCTGTAAACCGTGTCGAGCTCCACTTCAGTGGAGAAGATGCGGTATATAAACCTAAGGCTTAGTTTAGTTTAGTTTAGTTTAGTTTAGTGCAAAAACCCCCCACTTAAATGAAGCTGAGAGTCTGCTCAAATGGAAGAAAAGCCTCAGGTTTTATCGGAAGAGCTCAAGCTCAAACTCCCCCCCCCTCCCCCACACACATCATTAGCTAAAAAATTTCCATAGAGTGACAATTCGCTGATGAGGTTTAAAATAATTAAGGACTGAGATATTTTGCAACTGAAACCACTTTGAGTTTAAAGCAGTCTGTTAAATTGCCAATATTTCACGGCACTAAGCCGTTTCTTCAGGGTTATTGTGACCTTGCTTGGATTTTATATTACATTACATTAGAGATTTCTATTCTGCCATTGCCTTGTGGTTCAAGGCAGATTACAAAAGAATTACAAAAAATGTTTTAAAGGAAGATATCTGGTAATTTCTAGAGGAGATACGGAGTAGATGAGGTTGCTTTGGGGAATCGGGAAGGTATTGCGAAGTGGTATTGGAAAGTGGGAAGAAGCAAGCGGTATTAAGTCGTTTGCAGGAATTTCTTGAAGAGTAGAGTCTATTTCTTTTCTGAATGTTTTGTAGTCTGGGGTCATAAGTAGTAGATTGGAGATTTGGTTGTCGAGTTTTGCTGCTTGTGTGGCTGGGAGGCCATCATATAGTTTTTTCCGTTTGACTTCTTTGATTGTAGGGTACGTGAATGTAGTGTGGGTTTTCCTATGTCTAGTTGATGTAGTTTGGATGAGACGGTTGTACAGGTAGGTTGGGCTGTCGCCGTTTATGGTTTTAAATAGTAGACAGTAGAATTTGAATAGTATTCTTGCCGGAATTGGAAGCCAGTGTGGATTGAGGTATGGTCATGTTTCTTCAATGAATAGATAAGTCTCAGTGCTGTATTTTGGATTGTTTGTACACTTCTCCCTCGTTATTCACGGGGGATAGGGGCAGAGCCGGACCGCGAATGGCGAAAAACCGCGAATATCCGGCTCTGACCCACCCCCGCCTCCCTTCCGCCTTCCCCTGGCATCCCGAGAGACTACGGGAACTCCCCACAACCATTTCCTAATGGCTATCTGCACAGGGCAGGAGCGTAGGAAGATCGCTCCTGCCCCGAAAACCAGCTAGACCACCAGGTAAGGCCGGGATGCCGGGGGGAAGACAAAAATATGGGGTGTTTTTTTTTCCTCCCCCCCCCAAAAAAAAAAAAATCGTGATTATGTGAAATCGCGAGTAGGGAAAACGCAAATGGAGAGGGGGAAGTGTAGTTGTTTTATCATTGTTGCTGGACAGGGGACGTAGAGAATGTTGCAATAGTCTAAGAGACCTAGGACTAGGGATTGTACTAAGAGCCGGAACTGTGTTCTGTTGAAGAATTTTCGAACTCATAACTGCAAAAGATTTCTGTATTGTCTTATTGATTTGTGGTTGCATGGCACAGCATCTATCTATTGTCATTCTTAGTAGTTTTAGGGTGAGTTAAATGGGGTAATTGATTGAGTTAATTTATAAATTGGTTATGGTTGGGACTTTGTTATTTTCGAGGCATTGGTTGAGATTTTCACAGAGTGACAGCGTTGTGCTCAAAATCTCAACAGTGGTTTCAGTTGCAAAATATCTCAGTCCTCAATTATTTTATACCTCAACAGCGAGTTGTCACTCTATGGAAGTTTTTTAGCCAATGATGGGGGGGGGGGGGGAGATTTGAGCTTGAGCTCTGCCGATAAAAACTGAGGCTTTTTTTCCATTTGAGCAGACTCTCAGCTGCATTTGTACTATGTCTAACCATGCCATGTTTTGTCATACTGTCACCTTTTCTCTTTCACTCTATAATTTTATATGTTGCATCTTCCACACTGTGGGCTCCTTTTACTAAGGTGTGTAAGCGCGATACAATACCGTACTACAATACCACCATGGAGCTGGCGTTAGTTTTTTCCGTTTAGCGCAGGGTTTGCACGCACTAATCTTCAGCGCATGCTAAAAACGCTAGCACACCTTAGTAAAAGGAGCCTATGTTTGCCATATCATGTCTACCATGCTACTAATTCTCATGCTATGTCTACTTCACAGTGTTAGCCATCCCTTGTGTACCGTGCTAGGTTCTATCATACTAAGTGTCATAGTCGTGTCATATTAGGTTTGCCATGCTATGTTTCACCAAACCATGTTTTGTCATCTTTGTTAGACAATGTCCTGCCATGCCATGGTTGCCATCACTTTGTATAAATACGCTTTATTATATATGTAAACTTGTAACCCTTTCTGAGCTCTCCTAGGTGGATGGGATATAAAACCAAATAAACAAGGATGGAAACATTCTCCTTTTATTCCACATTCTGAATTTTGCACTCTAGTTTAACTTCTTGATTCTTTCTTTCAAAGTCCCTTAGCTTCAAACGGAAACCATTTGAGAATAGTAATAACACTACCATGGCCAACTGTCCCCAGACTGTGGTGGTACTAGCTCATTTTAGGTCCTTCCCAGATAGACACCGACGGTTTTCTTAGTGTGTTATGAAATTAAGAGTACCTTATAAGAGAACAGCCTCATTAATGAGGCTGAACATGCATGCAGGCTTTTCTGCCTGTTATTAAGAGGTGTAGCAAAGAAATGTTTCAGACTTCATATACTTTCCATTTATAAACACTGTCGACACTAAAAATGGCAAAACAAATCTTTTTCTAAGCGTCCCAAATTGAAATTCATTGCACTGAAGATGAATATGTCACTTAAGACATCACTTTCATGATGACCAAGGTGAAACTAGTTATCTGTTCTTATATATTGGTTTGTGTTAATTATAAAAAAAAAATATCAGTGAAATATTAATGTTTGGAAATCATTTCTTCTTTGTTCCAGATAATCAGATTCTAGCCAGTGGCTCTGTTCAGATCCCCAGGCTTAGCCTCCTTGAGTCAGGTGGGCTACAGATTGTTCCTGTCACCTTGCAAGATTCGGGCATCTATACTTGCTGTGCTGTCAACTCGGAGGGAACCATCAGTGCCTCTGTCACACTGACTGTATGGAGTAAGGACACCCCTTCTTTTAAAATTAATGTACTCTCAGTTTGATTACGATTATCAGTCTCCTTCGTGAGCTGTTAATGAATTTTAATTGCATGGAGGTGGTAAAGGTCTGAAAGAGCTTATGTACCGAGAAGAAAAGCATAGGAAATCCTGAAAACCTGTAGCCCTTGAGGACTGAGGTTTCCTACCCCTGAGATAAGGGATAGCCAGCCACACAGACCTGGATATTCAGTGCTGGTCCCTGGACAGGGCACAGCATTGAATATCTAGACATAAAGCCAGCAGCGGCCAAAAATAACATTGACTGCTACCAGCTCAGTAGTTACTCCTCAAATTGATATGACATAAGTATATAACCAAACAAGAAAAGGGATTACAAAAGTGCAAAAAAACCAATGCAAACCAACAAAACAGCACAAACAGCCTTGCGAATAGGGACAAAGATGACTTAAGTATACGCAACCCGACACTGCCCGTGTTTCAACATTTTGTGACAATCCATTGATGGTGATTAGTTGTGTGAGACTTTGCTACCTTTCAACTCCTTGAAGCAAGAAGGTACAGTGTATTCCATAGACCCCTGACGCAGGCTTCATGCTGAAACATGGGCCATGTCTTGTCTCATACATTAAAGTCATCTATGCCCCTATTCTTGAGGCTATTGGTGATGTAAATCTATGCCTTACCTTGCTCAACCTTAGAAGAAGCATGTGAACTCATTAACCAAAATGTTAGAGTCTATTATATCTGCTCAGCTTTCATCATATTTAGAGAGATTTTCCATTCCTTTATCTTGCCAACATGGATTCAGACCTAATCTTTGTACCAAATCTCTACTGATCTCACTAATCTCTAAGGTTCAGCAATTGCAAGCGCAATAAGTTTGCAATTTTGCTATAATTCGACCTATCAGCGGCCTTTGACGTCATTCACCATGATAATTTTACCAACTTTCTGAGATAGGTATTGATTCCACTGGTTTTCAAAATTCTTACGATCTCGCTCATATACTGTTAATATGAACGACACCATGTCATCCTCTTGGAAGCCTTTAAGCAGAGTCCCGCAGGGATCACCTTTTTCACCTATTTTTTTCAACATCTACATGACTACTTTGAAACTTTTCTGTTTATCCCCCTGCGAAACACTATTTACGTATGTAGATTACATCTTTGTTCTCCTTGAGATTGACTCGAACCTCACTAACTTTGATGGGAATATAATAGAATGTATAATGAAACTTCAGTCTAGGGCCCTTACTGTACAAATGAAACTGAATGAGTCCAAAACAAAGTTACTTTGGCTTAGCCCAAAATTAGAGCAGCTACCTTTGTCCATTCTGTTGCCTTCAGGATCCTTACTGCAGATTGAATTCTCAAGTAAAGTTCTGGGTGTCAATTTAGATTCAACACTTTCATTCAACGATCATCTTAATTCTCTGGTAAAAAAAAAAAAATGATATTTTTAGTCTCCATATGTTGAGGAAAATGAGATCCTGTTTCCATCATCAACACTTTGCTGTCCTTGTTCAATCAATCATCCTTTCGAGCTGGATTGTAATTCGGTCTATTTAAGCTTGACCAAGAAAAGCTTTCAAAGACTTCAACTGATCCAGAATACTGCTGCTAGGCTGATCTTTGCAAAAAGTAAATTTGATCACTGTCAGCCTAGCTATCGCTACCATTCAGCATTTTTAGTTGGCATTACTTATGTCAGCGAAGGCCTATGGGAAATTATATCATTCCGACTCTGGCATGGGAATGCAGATAGACCATGAGGGCAGGAAGACTGTTTTAAGTATCCCTGATATGTTTCAAGTAGCCCTGATTGAATCATGACTAGCTAAAAGGTGTTAATGTCTGATTAAGAGGGTGCTTAGGACAATGGGTCCAGGTGCACAGATCAAGAAGATAGGCTGCTTGAATGGGACAAAGAAGCCAGAGACTAATCCCATCTCCATGCCTGCAAGTATCACACCCTCCTTTATCAATTAAATTAATCATTGTTTCAAACAGTTTACAAATTCTAAACAGAAAGATACTGGGACATACAATAATTTCTATATTCAGAATAAGATTCCAAGGTATAAAAGCCTCCTCTCTGCTCTATCAATCTATCTATCTATCTCTTGGCTCTCTTGTTCTTTCTTTCTTTCTCTCTCTCTGCCTTTCCCTGGAACTTCACGCTTCCTTCTGGACTCTGTAAGGCAGGGAAACTGCTTTGCTCTCTACTTAATTGTAATGCTTCATTGAAATGCTTCAGAATATTGCTTTTCTGTAAGACTATTTCTATAATATATTCTTTAAGCAATCACCTCTGGCTGTGCCTCTTTGATTCTACTTCCTGGTGAATCGTCAGTGAGGGAACTGAACCTGGGACCTGGCGTTTGTCAGGGCGCCTCTCAAGTGACCCCACCAACCATATATTGTGGGGGCCACGAACAAAACTGACAATCACATCTCTCCGTTCCTGCAAAAACTTCATTGGCTTCCTATAATTTCCAGGGTTTATTATAAATGTGCCTGCTTAACTTTTAAGATCTTGCATGGCATCCTTCCTCCTTTAATTCCCCTGTCTTGGAATTCTGTAAGATCTGACATTACCAGATCTACTCCAAAATTTAAATTGTCCTTTCCTACGCTGAAAGGCGTTACCTACATTGGCAAATTAGGGAAGTTTCTACTTTTCAAAATTATTGAGCTGTGGAATGATTTTCCTATTCATCTGCACGATCTAGGCTCTTTCCAGACATTTCGAAAACATCTGAAAACTTGGCTATTTTCAAAGTTGTAAATTCCGCTCCTCTCCATACTATCTAAATCCATATTGTATCTGTTCTCCTTTCTAATTTCTTGTAAACTGTGCCGAGCTCTACTGTTACAAAGAAGATGCAGTATATAAACCTAAGGTTTAGTTTTAGTTTTTTTAGTTTTTAAGAGACAGTAACAAATGCTAAATTGTAGTTTATGACTTAAGTTTCAAAATGACACTAAACACAATTAAAATGATACGAAATAGAAATCCAGACTTTAAACAAAGCACAGTCATTGAAAACAAGGGTGGAGTCTTCCTCCTTAAGAAAAAGTTAACAGACATGGCTTTGAAAACTGTTCTCTTATGGAATATTTTTTTACATACAGAATTTGCAAGAATAATCAAAACTTTGGTTAAAACCCCCAGAAAAAAATTACCTACATAGATTTGTGCTTATTCTCTCTGCAGGTAATTTTTGCATCATTAATAATGTGTAATTTTGCTTATACAAAACTGCATAAGTTGTGTAGCCTGCCTTCTTTCTCCCTGCCCCCAGAGAACGATACAGGCAAAATTAGCTGCCTTGCGTCCTCTCTGTGTATTGTGGTATGTTACATGACTCATTGATTAAACAGTTTTTAGCTAAATAAATTGTATTTAGTATTGTTTTAAGTCACATTCTCATTCAGTTATCTGAATTCATTCAACAACCGATGTCATATACATTGTAAAGTTATATCAGGGCAAAAATGACAGATGCGCAATAAAATTACTTTTGCAGGTAATCAATGTGAGCTTTTGAAGTGGTTCTTTCTATCTCCAGTGTCGGAAAGTGTGCAGATATAGATAGAAATGAGTGTCAGCATATATAAAAAGATATGAAATGAAATGAGTCAGACAGAGGCAGAGAGAGACTGTCTCCAAAATATAAAACTATAAAGGAAAGGTTAGACCTGAACTTTCAGGTCAGAAATCATCTGTCGGGAGCAGGAATTAGATAATGTCCCTGCTACGAGCTGAAAACCAAGAAATCAGTTCTCATAAACGAAGGAAAGATAAAACCCACAGAGTCAAAATGAGACTAACCCCCTCTTTTATGAACCCATATCGCGGGCTTTAACACCGGCAGCGGCGGTAACTGCTCCGACGCTCATATGAGCGGCACTAAACCCGCGCTACGCGTTCGTAAAAGACGGGGTAAATGATTAAACGAGACTAAATAGTTTAATTGCAGCACACAGACAGAATGGGGAATTTATACAATGGTTGGATCAGCCATTTCAGGCCCAAGTATTTAGTCAGAATTTTCCCCATGATGAAATGAGTTTCCTTGTGAATGATCTTGACTTGTAGGCCCTGATTCGGTCGCATCTACTCTAACCCGATTCTGTAACCAGCGTCTGTAACATGGACGCCGGTTACAGAATTGGGGTTAGTGAGGTCCGATTCTGTATAGGATGCCCCTCCCCTGGGTTCCTAGACAATAATGCGGAAGACAAAGGTGCGCGCCAAGAACTGAGCGCAAGACGGAGGCGCGCGCTGAAGAAAATTACTGTTTTTAGGGGCTCCGACGGGGGGTTTTGTTGGGGAGCACCCACAGTTTACTTACTACAAATCGCGCTGGCGTTGTGGGGGGTTTGGGGGGTTGTAACCCTTCACATTTTACTGTAAACTTAGCTTTTTCCCTAAAAACAGGGAAAAAGTGAAGTTTTCAGTAAAATTTGGGGGGTTACAACCCCCCAAACCCCCCACAATGTGGTGCGATTTGTATTAAGTAAAGTTCCCCCCCACGCCCCCCCCCGTCGGAGCCCTACAAACAGTAATTTTCTTCGGCGCGCGCCTCCGCGCTGCGCTCAATTGTCTGCTTGCGCCTTTGTCCCAGCGCGCTTTTGACCTGACACCCCTTCCCTGTCAGGTATCGCATTGTCCATTGTGCTCAAGTCCATGCAGATGAAAGTATATGGCAAGAGATTCTGCTCACAGAAATGAGCCAGTATCATCTTATATAATATTCAGATGACATTTATATCATTTACTTTGCAGTAAAATATGCACAAAATCATGAATTTTATTGCAAAGAACCTTAGCTATATTTTCTCAGGGTGTTGTTAAATGTCATGGGAAATTGCCGATTTGGAAAACTTTCTGGACATAATTTTGCAATATGCAAATTACTAATGACCTGATTTGTAGGGCAGGCTCTAGGTGTTGTGGTGACCTGAGCCGATTAAAACCAATTAAAACATTTAAGTTAGGCAGCGGTAGGACTCCTGCTGCCGTCTAACTTATGGCGCCATTTATAGAATATAGTCCTAAGCATTCTTCTAAAAGGATATACATAAGTGACACAGGGCAAAAATGCAAAGGAGGCATTTATATGGGAAGGGCATGAGCGGTGCTGTCCCTTATGCATGCATCTTACATTGTACTGTAATTTACACCTGCTCTTGCTGCATTTAGAAACAAAGAAAACTGAAGGCAGATAAAGACCATAGTCTGCCTAGTAACTTCCTCTCCCTTAGAGATCCAACTTTTTTGTGTCTGCCATGCCATCCATTCACCACCCTCTCACTTTTATCCTAGGCCTCCTCATTCCAGAGTTTTGTTTGCATACAATAAGCAACCTACCATATGGCCTCGGGGACACCAGGAGTTATTCCAGGTCTATGATTGGTAGAACTGGAGGCATGCAAATGTAAGGCACCTGATGCCAGGTTACACTAGTATTCTGTAACGGATGCCACTATAGATTAGGTTTTCACTGTACAATACTGGAAAACATAAAAGGATGTACTTATAAATATTTAGAATCATGACATATCTGCACATAAATTCCAGTATTCTCCAAATACTGGGGGGCGCATGAGCAGGACATAGGCGGGACTCCCATATGTGTTTATAGAACACTGTACATTAACATGGATTCCTGCCACATGCCAGCTCCATGGCTAGTATCTTGTAAGTGTGGTAGCCTAGATTTTAGGCACACTGATACCAGATTACGGTAGTATTTCTGTAAAAGAACCCAGACATCTAGAACAGCAATGAAGTAGGGGTGAACTCTTAACCTTTCCAACTAAGAAAAAATGCTAAAAAAAATTAATTAACAAACGTGCTTTAATTACCAGACTACCAATTAAAAATCAATCCAAAAGGCTTGTGGTGATGAATGGACTTGACATGGGTTCATGTTTCAGCAGAAACACCTGCATCAAGAGTCATATCATCTGGCGAGTTTCTAAACGGGGTTTTAACTTCCCCAATGGATGCTTCAATTAGACTGCAGAATCTTGGTAAAATGACATCAATTGATACACATTGTCAAGCCTTTTGGTTTAGAGTTGGATTGTTTTCTAATTATTTGTTTTGTAATAAAAGCTCGTTTGTTAATTTCATTTTTGGCAACATTTTTGAATTGGAAAGGCTAAGGGTCCACCCTTACTTTATTGCTGTTCTGTGGTCTTCACGTAGGGCAGGGGTGTCCAGAGTCGGTCCTCGAGGGCCACAATCCAGTTGGTTTTACAGGACTTCCCCAATGAATATGCATGAGATCTATTTGCATGCACTGCTTTCATTAAATGCTAATAGATCTCATGCATATTCATTAGGGAAATCCTGAAAACCCAACTGGATTGCGGCCCTCGAGGACCGACATTTGACACCCCTGACGTAGGGGGTTATCTTCCTTTTTCTTTTTGGTTTTGTTTGCATACAATAAGTTCCTACAAACACCCCATGTTCTTTTACTTTCTGCTTCTTTCAGCTCGTACCTATATTTCCCACCCTCCCAAAGACTGCAGTGTTATTAAAGGGACCACAGCCACGCTGCTCTGTGGAGTAACACATGATCCCAGAATCTCAATCAGGTGGGTACAAATGATTCTTATTTTCTATTGAACATGTAAGTTGTGAAGGAAGGCATTTGGGGTCTCCAGTTTCACAGTCATCGTACAGCCAGAGACTTCATCATTAATCACGCAAGTCCCATTTTCTGCTATGGCCTTATGTATTATTTACAGTGAGCTATGTTCCACTTCATGATTTCTCTGCCAAGGTTAATACACTGTCACTAAAACTGACTTGTCAGGGGTAGATATTTAATGAGAGTAGAGCTGAGAGATGAAATTTGCTTTCATTTTACTATACATCTTGATAATGCCTAAAATCCTATCAAGTCCACCCTCATAGTCTACAACAGGGCTGCCCAAGTCCGGTCCTCGAGATCTACTGTCAGGCCAGGTTTTCTGGATATCCACAATGAACATGCATGAGAGAGATTTGCATACCAAGAAGGCAGTGCAGGCAAATCTCTCTCATGCACATCCATTGCGGTTAGCCAGAAAACCTGGCCTGCCAGTAGACCTCAAGGACCGGACTTGGGCAGCCCTGCAGTCTACATCTATTAAGTATTCCATCTCCAAAGGTTCTGAGGCTTGATTCTTCTCAGACAGCTTCTTCTCTTTGGAACACATTACCAGCTTTACTTGAGGGCTGAAAGCTCTTATGTAAAATTCAAGATGGATTTAAAAACCTGGTTGCTTGATTATAGGGGGATATGTCTAGTAATATCATCTAATGGGCTGAACAGTTGGGTTCTCCTTCAGAATCTGATTTTAGTTTCGGCTGGTCTTTTCTTTCTGTGTCTAAATTTATGTATGACTTTATGAACCTTTTGTTGTGACTATTGGAACCCTTCCTATTTGTTTCCTATTCTGTATATAGGTCATTGCTGTAGTATTTTATTTATTTATTTATTTATTTATTTAGAATTCTTTATTCATTTTTAATTCTTACATCAAGTGAATTATACATAATAAATACAATTTTCACATATCACATAATAGGAGAGGTATTTTATTTTTATATTAATTTGATTTCTCTGTTGTAAACCATAATGTAATTCAAGTGAATTTTTGAAATTCACTATAATAAATAAATGTGCCAAGGGTCAATTATTAACACTTCCTTTATCCGAAGCACATTATCCAAGTTTCCTCCAGTAACCACTCAATGTGAAATTGAACCTAATATGGAGAGGTTCTGTACACTCTTAGTCACACAAATGTTCAGGCACATTTTGTGATTTTTATTTTGTTTCACTCTGAAAAAAATGACACAGCTTCCTACCCACTTAAATCGCACTTAGTGAGCTGGCCGCTAGTATTCGACAACACTTAAATGGGCTATGCCACTGAATATGGGCACTACCAGCTAACCCAGAAAAGGTTAAAAGAAGTGCGACCAAGATAATAAAGGAGATGGAAAGACTAAAACGGTTAGGGCTCTTCAGCTTGGAAAAGAGACGGCTGAGGGGAGATAGGATTGAAGTCTACAAAATCCTGAGTGGAGTAGAACGGGTTCAAGTGGATCGATTTTTCACTCCGTCAAAAATGACAAAGACTAGGGGACATTTGATGAAGTTACAGGGAAATACTTTTAAAACCAATAGGAGGAAATATTTTTCACTCAGAGAATAGTTAAGCTCTTGAACGCGTTGTCAGAGGTGGTGGTAAGAGCGGATAGCGTAGCTGGTTTTAAGAAAGGTTTGGACAAGTTCCTGGAGGAAAAGTCCATAGTCTGTTATTGAGAAAGACATGGGGGAAGCCACTGCTTGCCCTGTATTGGTAGCATGGAATATTGCTACCTTGGGTTTTGGCCAGGTACTAGTGACCTGGATTGGCCACCGTGAGAAAGGGCTACTGGGCTTGATGGACCATTGGTCTGATCCAGTAAGGCTATTCTTATGTTCTTAACCTGAAACCAGACAGAAGAGGGACATTACAGAGGCAGAGTTGGGAGGAGCCAACAGTTATGTCGATGCTGACGATATTCAGTATTGGTGCTCTGCATAGTTAACCAGGCAGATAGGAATGCATAAAAAGCACAGCTATCTTTGCACAGGTACTAAATATCAGTCAATGCCCAGATAATTTCTACATAAAAGCTTCTAGTCCTGAGGTGTTCTCTCCCAGTTGACCACACCCAACCCAGAAGAGCAAGGCTATCCTCCTGAAAGCGCATTAGGGATCCCCCTGCCGTCAATCCTCCCACCCCTTTAGATCACAGCAGCCATTTTGAAATGAGAGCCACAGTGGACAGGAAGGAGTGGTCATCATTCCTTTCCTTTCTTCACTGGACCATTAGGCAACCCACTTGTGGGCCCCAGTTTTCTTTTGGGGGAAGGGGAGGGGGAGATTGGAGTCTGGGGGATCCCTGATGCACTTTTAGAGGGGAGGGGGGACACATTTGAGGGAACAAGTTTTCATTCAAGGAGAAGGAGGGAGATTGAAGGCAGAGGGATCCCCAATGTTCTTGCAAGGGAGCAGGGAGGGGGGGGGGGTTGGATCCAGCCAAATACACTTATGCAATTTCCGGCTGATTTTCAATTAGAACTCAAATAAGTGTCAGTGCCAGACATAGGCCAGCATTGAATATCTGTAGTTAATTTAACCAGCCCTATGCAGCGCTTATAAAATGCTGACCATCATCAGCTGAATATCGATGGGACAGTGTACAAATATTTAAAAATATCACCTGGTTTGTTAAGGGCCTTTTGAAAATTACAGTCCTCAGTATCCTGAGTTGCTTCTTTTCTATCTGCTATAACATTTCAAAACTGTCGTCTCAGGTTTGTTTGGAAAAAGGACAGCATGGTAATGAATCCTGCTAGCAGCTCCAGAATCATGATAGAGCAAGATGGCTCCCTGTTCATCAGCCAGACGTGGTCTGGCGACATTGGGAACTACATCTGTGAGATAATTTCATTAGCTGGAAATGATTCAAAAGCAGCTCGTTTGGAAGTAATGTGAGTATTTCCACTGTTTCTTTTATTTGATAAATGTATGTGGTATTATTTAGTCATTATTATTAAAATCACATTTTCTACCATTCCTGTTACCATAGATACTATAATATCACATGTTGCAATCTGAACGGGAGAATTTTTGCTATTATTTATGGGAGGCAATAATATAAGCCTTCACCTCCATTCAGGCACTGAACACCAGTTCTATAATGGCGTCTGCGTGGAAGTTGGCGTGGGTGCATCTCAGTTTAGGTGTAACCATTTATGCCATGTGGGCATACCTATATGTGCTAAGTGATGCACAGAACAGATAACATTCTATAAGTTACATGTGTAACTTGGAGACACGCTCTTGGCCCACCCATCATCCACCCATTTCATCCCCTGGCAGTTATATGCTATCACTGTTAATAATAATAATAACAGTTTATATACCGCAATACCGTGAAGTTCTATGCGGTTTACAAAAGATTAGAGAAGGTACAGAATAATTGGACTTGAGAGCGGAAAGAGTGAGTGAGTAAGGGGGAGAACAGGTCAGTTGTCTAGGTATTTCAGGAACAGGTAAGTTTTTAGACGCTTCCTAAATTCTTCGTAAGTAGTGGGCGAGAGCAATTGCTCTAGGTCTTTACCCTATAGGGCCGCCCGGTGTGAGAGAAGGTGTTCGTGGTGTTTTTTCAGTTTGCAACCTCTAACTGGAGGGGAAACGAAGTTTGAATGTGTGCTTCTCTTGCGTTTGTTGGTAGAGAAGCAGAAAAGGTACGCTATGTATTTGGGGGCTGGTCCATATAGTACTTTGAAACAGAGGCAGGCGAATTTAAAATTAACGCGTGCTTCCATCAGCAGCCAGTGCAACTGCCGGTAGTAGGGTGTTACATGATCGAATTTCTTCAGTCCGAAGATAAGTCTGACCGCTGCACAGAATACACCTTTGTGTATAACTACCAATTATTGGCAGCTACAACATGTATAAAGGGCATGTACGTTTGTTCACCAATTTTTAGAATGACCTCTACAAGGACCCTTATTGAAGAGGCATTAGCGGCATACTCCTCAGATGAAGGCTACTGCTTCTACTTAGCTCCTCACAATTGGCTTTTCCATTCTCAGGACTTAAATACTATTTCATACGGACTGGACCCAAGTAGTTATATAAGGAAAGAGAAATTATGCAGCTGTAACATCTGTACCTATGAGTAGCAAGTTCACTGTTTTTCCTCGCAGTAATTCAGCTGGCAAAAGCAGTAAAGCAGGGCAGGAAATCATTTTTTTTTTCTGAAGATGGAATGTCCTGAGAATCCCCATTCCTTGCCTGCAACTGGTTAAAGAAAATCACAAAATCTTTTCATTTGCACTTCAGAAGAAGTGGCTGAGTGTGACAGCGCAGTCACTATTTAGCATATTCCCAAGGAGAGCAAACTGTCCAGTAATTATGGTTCAGACAATTCTCAGAATTGCTTGTCCCCATTCTTAGCTTCAGCTTGGGACCGAGGGGGTTGTACGGGCGTGCACTGAAGTGCAACATTGACCTTTGCAGTTAAAAGCTCAGACTGAAGTCATTCCTAGCACTCACTGAGCCATCACAATAATTGGTGTGACTTTTTGGGTACAATACAGAGCTTGTATGCTGCAACTGAATAAACTGAAGCAAGAAATGAGCACATTTGTTTAATTAAGGATTGTCAAGTACTATTATGCTTGTTTTGCTCTGACCTTGATGGTCAGCATTAATTGAGGTGAAATTGCAAACCCCTAGAGAGTAGTACAGAAATTGTGATAGACAGCTCAAAGTATGCCAAGTGCTCTATGTATAGGAACCTCTGGACCTGAATCTTTGAAACCTTGCCTGTCTGACAGCTTTTGAAAAGCTTTATAAAAATTGGAGAAGTCTGTTACTTCTTCTTCAAGCCAGCCACCTTCTCTTCAGCCCTTTAAAAGGGCCTTGTTTCAGCCAGTCATCCCCCCTCACTGCACCTAGAAAAGCATTTTGAATTTCTTCGGCGGGAAGCCCTGCCCCCTTCTTCCTCGAGGCAGCCATCTTCTCTTCAGCCCTTTAAAGGGCCTTGTTTCAGCGTGCTGCCTGCATTTCCAAGCACAATGAGGGGACGGGAGCTAGTCATTCCCCCCTGACTGCACCTAGAACAGCATTTTGAATTTCTTTGGCAGGAAGCCCTGCCCCCTTCTTCCTCGAGGCAGCCATCTTCTCTTCAGCCCTTTAAAGAACCTTGTTTCAGCGTGCTGCCTGCATTTCCAAGCACAATGAGGGGACGGGAGCTAGTCATCCCCCCTGACTGCACCTAGAACAGCATTTTGAATTTCTTTGGCAGGAAGCCCTGCCCCCTTCTTCCTCGAGGCAGCCATCTTCTCTTCAGCCCTTTAAAGAACCTTGTTTCAGCGTGCTGCCTGCATTTCCAAGCACAATGAGGGGACGGGAGCTAGTCATCCCCCCTGACTGCACCTAGAACAGCATTTTGAATTTCTTTGGCAGGAAGCCCTGCCCCCTTCTTCCTCGAGGCAGCCATCTTCTCTTCAGCCCTTTAAAGGGCCTTGTTTCAGCGTGCTGCCTGCATTTCCAAACACAATGAGGGGACAGGAGCTAGTCATCCCCCCTCACTGCATCTAGAACAGGTCGGGGAACGATTGCAAAACCAGGATTGGAAGGTTTAGTGAATCTAGGCCTTAATTTGCTCACTTAACCGGTTAATAGACTGAATGTTGTCGTTAACCTGTTAAGTTCTGGCTCCATCCATGCTCAGTCTTGAGCTGCCTCTCCTGCCTGGTTAAAAACTTTCCGTGTCAACCCCTTATTTATTTGTTAAACATGTATTATTCATTGATCCCATAGCCTCAGTAGATTGCAATAAAACATTTAGAATGAAATAGAGTAGCAGAGTAGCTTAATGGTTAGTGCAGTGGAACGTGATCTTTGGCAATTTCCACTGTAACTCCTTGTGATCTTGGGCAAGTCACCCAAACTGCCACTGCTGCTGCTGCTCTCACTGCCGGCTGAGTTAATCACAGCAGGGGAATTCCCAATCAGCTGAGCCAGCAGGAATTTGGGGCTACCCTTGTGCTTAACTGTTTGGGGCTTCCCTTGCCAGCTCATCAGCTGAGCCATCAGGGGAAGCACCAAACAGCTAAGCCGACAGGGGAAGCCCCAGAGTTAGCAGTTTCAGGAAGTCCTGCTGGATCAGCTGTTTGGGGATTCCCCTTTGATCAATTCAGCCGTTAGGGACAATAGCAGCAGTGGTGGGCAGAAGACCCCTTCTCCCAATCGGCAGGAGGGATGCCCACTTTCTCTTGCCTGAGGACACCCCCCAAAGTCGGCCAGAAGGATGTCTACTCCCTCTTGCCTAATGAAACCCCCATCACCCCCACTCCCTCTTGCCTGAGGACCCCCCAACACACAAAATTGGCAGGAAGGATGCCCACACCCTCCAGCCTGAATGACCCCCTTCCATCGACACCCACCATACGTTGACTAGAAGACCTTCCAGTGGGCTTTCCCGGTGCATCCTGGGAGGGACCTAAGGCTCTGATTGGCCCAGGTGCCTAAGGCTCAGCTGATCGGGGATTCCTCTGCCTCAATCAGCTGATGGCAAGCTGTGGGCTATTGTTGCAGTCCCCCAGCAAAGATAGGCACCAGAAATGTAGGCCAGGGTTTTCCGGACCTACATTTCTGGCACCTATCTTTGTATGAATTGCACCGATGGAGGCATTTTAGGCCGCCTAATGCCACTTCCAGCATTGGCCATGCCTACTTTGGCGTTAAGTATCCTGGAGCCTTTTATTTAGGTGCTGGTAGATGCCTCAATCTTGGTTTTTGTTTGCCATTCCTAACAGCATTTATCAATTAATTTTGGCGTTGGTAGTTCAGGCACTGGTTTTAGAATTTTGATACTGGCCACTGGGGGTTAACCTCTGAAGACAACATCAATAAAAAATATTCCAATATGGATAGTGGTGGATGGTATGAATGGATGAATAACTGTTCGTGTGACCTTTCTATATATTGCTGGCAATCCTTTCATTTGTGTTTTATTGGTTTTAGCATTGTAAACTACTTAGCTCCTTGGTAAAAGCGGGATATCAAATTAATAAATAGTAGTAGTAATTATTCTCAGATTCAAATTACATGGAAGTTCGCTGTTTGATGGAAACTTTTTGACAGCTGTTCTCTAATGAACAGCATATGCATCATAGAAGCACTGAGGGAATATAGAAAAAGAGCCGTCGGAAAGAAATCTAAGTCATCCCTCCCTCTGCTATAATGAAGGAGCCACAATCTTTTGTTTGACCAGGGAAATCCCAGTATAAGGACCCATATTTCTTTCTTTAAGAATCACTTGCAGGGCCATACCCATGACTATGAAACACAACGGGGCCGATGCAAAAAGGCCCATGGTAGAGCCACGTGCAGATGTCTGAGCATGTGGCTTTGACCACGAACGCAACATTGTGCTGTGCAGAAAGCTAATGACACAAATATAAGCATAAAAGTTTTACAGTAAGCGCAGCTTTTGTGCACATGTTTATACAGAAATAGGACGTGAAAGCCCACATTGGCATCTGTTATTCTGCACCTAAACATTAGCCCCACAAAAATGATTTGCACAGATTTTTGCAAGGCTTGTCTTTAGGTGTAGAAGACTAGACACCAAACTGTGTTTTCACTTCTGGTTTTGCTCACTTGCATATGTCTGTTACTCTCATATTTTTTTTTCTAGTTGCAAACTGGCATTTAACTCTCAAGCGATGGCATGAAATCCTCTCTGCAAAGTCATGTACGCAGCCCCAGTCTTAGTGAAAAAAGACCTTCAATAACCGTGTGTCAGAAACCCTCGTTTACCTCTCTGCATTCTGCAGAATTCTCAATGGTCTTATTAGCATTCATTTTAATGCAATGTGCAGCTATGTATTTTGCAGAAGTTAACACCTACACTCAATCATTCTCTGCATCGCTACTGCACCAGCCTCAGAGCCATATACCTCTTGGTCTTAAAATATTATATGGCAGATGCCTCAACTGTGTAAACTGGAACCGGACCTTATAGAATCTTTTCCAGTAGCATTTTTGTACTAATGTCTAATGTACTCTCATATTGCATTACTGACATGGTTTTCGTGATTGCCTAAGTGACTCAGAAAAGGAAGCTGCAGGACTTGTATGCTTGATCATGAAGGAATGAAGGCTGCCACTCTTTCTATAACTGGTATTGTGGGATCATTGCTTGATCCTCCTGACTATTCCAGTAAGTACTTTGCTGTCATCTTTCATATTTACTCTCTAATAATTATATTTAATTTAAATCCGTGTGTGTACTTGAAGTGCTCTATTTGTGCTTGAGTATAGCAGCATCAGAATGATATTATAGAAAATATACTTACCGTATTTTCACACGTATAACGCGTGCGTTATACACGATTTTACAAACCATGCATAACCATGCGCGTTATACGTGTGAGCACGTTGTACACATGTTTTTTTTTTTTTCATTCGAATCCAGCATTCCCCCTGCGAACTGGCATCCTCCCCCCCCTCTGCTCGCGTCACCCCCCCCCCCCGCGACCCTACATCCCCCCCAGCACCACAAAGACAACTCTTACCCGATTGGGCACCGGCACCAGCACCAATGCACAGGATGTGCCAGTGCCAGTGCCCGAAGATCCTCCCTCGTTGGGCTGGGCTGGGCGGTGCGAGAGAGATCCTCCTTCTTCCTGTGCCGGGCTGGACTAGGCTTTGAGCATGCGTGCTCAAAGCCTAGTCCAGCCCGGCACAGGAAGAAGGAGGATCTCTCTCGCACCGCCCAGCCCAGCCCAGCCCAGCCCAACCCAACGAGGGAGGATCTTCGGGCACTGGCACATCCTGTGCATTGGTGCTGGTGCCGGTGCCGGTGCCCAATCGGGTAAGAGTTGTCTTTGCGGTGCTGGGGGGGGATGTAGGATCGCGGGGGAGAGGGGGGTGACGCGAGCGGTGGGGGGGAGGATGCCGGTTCGCAGGGGGAATGCTGAATTCGAATGAAAAAAAAATGCTCTCTCGGGTAAGCGAGTGGGGGGGGGGAGGATGCCGGTTCGGAGTAGGCGGGAGGAGGTTTTAGCATGCACGGTATACGCGTGTGCGCGCTATATTAAATTTTTTTTACATAAATTTGTGTTCCCCGCGCACTATACCCGTATGCGTGTTTTACACGGGTGCGCGGTATATGGGTGAAAATACGGTATTTTACATATAACCCCTTGTCTACCCGGTTGCTGACAGAAAAGCCACATAACTTGGCAGCTGGAGCCCCATAGCAAGCAAGTCTCAGACATTTACTCCTTCAAATAATTGCAGACCACACTAAGAGCTCCTTTTACAATGCCATGTGCACTAGACGCTAACACCTCCATAGAGTTGGTGTTAGTATTTTCCGTGTAGCACGCGCTGAAAATGCTAGCGCACCTTCGTAAAAGGAGCCCTAAGAGTTAGCAGTCCAGCTCCAACTTGACTCTTCCAGTAGATTGAAAGGGCACTTTCTTGAACAAAGAAACCAAACACTGCAAGAACAAAATCCAAAAAACTCTTCCCTTAGGACTCCAGTGTGCAATCCAAATTGGAAAGCACTGGCATGGGAATCTTAGATGGATTCTGCTCAGATGGTTAGGGATCACTAAATGACAAATTTGGCGCCATCTCACAGTCCTTAAATCTCCTCTGGAGTTAGGGCTACTTTCAACTAGCCCTCTCCCTGTAGAGAGCCAAACAGTAAGGCTGACTTCTTGCCTGGCTTCCAGAAACTGCTGGAACCCAAAAGCTGGGTCTCCAATCATCTCCTGAAGCCAACAAGTCTGCACACTCTCTCTGAACTTCTGTTGACCTTCCCCTCTCCATGCAAGTACATATAGGATTAGTCAACAGGCAGCTCTAATGCCTAGGGACTGCACAAACCCACAAACTGCAGCTAATCCACATAACTGATATTTTTCAACCAAATACAGGTAGTATGTGAAGTATGTGCACCATTATTTATAGTGCTCAATACTTCACTACTGCTACAAACATATGTTGTAATGAATTGTTTTTGTATAATGAATTGTCTGACATATTTCCCTTGGTTTTGTTTGCAGCAGGAGAATTTTGCCACCATGATACTGTGCCCAGGATCCCTGGGATAGTAGGTATGCCAGATGCCAATAAAAGGGGTAGGTTTCACAAAAGACTAATCATGACATATATTTCAGTAGAAAACAAAACAAGAAAAAACCTCCCGAACCCCAAGAACGGAAAAAGGAAAAGGGGGAGAGACAAAGGTAACCAGAACTACACCAAAGGTAGACCAATTATGGCAACAAATTTTGTAAGAACAGAAGAACCCTCAGTCACACAGCCACAGGGTTCTTCTGTTCTTACAAAATTTGTTGCCATAATTGGTCTACCTTT
Organism: Geotrypetes seraphini; assembly: GCF_902459505.1. Classification (NCBI taxonomy): domain Eukaryota; kingdom Metazoa; phylum Chordata; class Amphibia; order Gymnophiona; family Dermophiidae; genus Geotrypetes; species Geotrypetes seraphini. The sequence continues at coordinate 14,229,395 of NC_047094.1, read as the reverse complement.
GGCGTAGTTCTGGTTACCTTTGTCTCTCCCCCTTTTCCTTTTTCCGTTCTTGGGGTTCGGGAGGTTTTTTCTTGTTTTGTGATTCTTACCTCCCTATTTTTTGGGTTCTATTTTTGTTCTATATATTTCAGTAGGACAGTGAATACATGTTTCTATGCTCTATCAATTGTTTAACTGACATTACATGTCTGTGGCCACGTGTCAAGTCAGACTTTTGCTTTAACCAGCCTGCCAATTCTTGCAAGTCTATGTATTTCTTTATTAGGATGTATTTACTGCTTTTTAAAGACATTCACTGAAGGCAGTGAAGAGCAAGAGTAAGCCAGATGTAAGTAATAAGACAGAGTAGTAAAAATATTCCAATAACAATACGCATTCCCCTGGATTCTATATATGGCGTGATCCCGATATGTGCACATAAATTAATGGTCTAATGCTTACAACCAATTAATGACTAATTAGTGCCAACTGGGATTTACATGCCAGGCATCCAGATTCCATAGCATGCAACACAAAAGGGGTCGTGTCCATGGGAGAGGAATGGGCATTCCAAAAAGTTGTATGCATTGGTACAGAATAATGGGCCAGCATTTCAACAGGCGTAAGTCTGGCATACAAAGTTAGTGTGCAGAAATCAGCTATTCTAAAAAATGTGCATGCTCTATTCAGAATTATGCTTAGCGCCGATCTTTTCTGGTGTCCACTTTGAGTGCCATTTATAGAATCTGACCCATTATGGCATAGAAGTTTTGTCAGCCGGAAGCCCGAAGTCATAATGCCGTTGTACAGATCCATGGTGAGACCTCATCTGGAATATTGTGTACAATTCTGGAGACCACATTACCAAAAAGATGTGCTGAGAGTTGAGTCGGTACAACGAATGGCCACCAGGATGGTCTTGGGACTCATAGACCTCCCGTATGAGGAAAGGCTGAATAGATTGCAGCTTTACTCGCTCGAGGAACTTAGAGAGAGAGGAGACATGATAGAGACATTTAAATATATCACGGTGGAAGATGATATCTTCTTTCTTAAAGGTCCCTCGGCCACAAGAGGGCATCCGCTGAAAATCAGGGGCGGGAAATTTCATGGTGACACCAGGAAGTATTTCTTCACCGAAAGGGTGGTTGATCATTGGAAGAACTTCCACTTCAGGTGATTGAGGCCAGCAGCGTGCCAGATTTTAAAAGGAAATGGGATACACACGTGGGTTCTCTAGGGAGGTAAAATCAAGGGGGGTAGGTCATTAGAGTGGGCAGACTTGTTGGGCTATGGCCCTTTTCTGCCGTCATCTTCTATGTTTCTATGTTTCTTAAAATGCTATTTACAATGTCAACGCAATACACAAAGGGGCAAATTTTATACGAAGCGCCCAAAAATTAGGCACCAATGACAGTGCGATTCAAGTAAAATTGGGCGCTGCTTAATGAATCGCGCTGAGCGGCACCTATTTTGGAGGTGCCCAATAAATAAGCCAGCTCTAGGCACAATTAAAAGTTAGGCGGCCATGCGAGCGCTTAAGCACTCTTAAGAGCAGCGATTCTGTAACAGAGCCACGCCCACGCCAGGGCACCTAAATTTTTAGAGGCACCTTGTTACAGAATTGCTCTTTTCTTAATAGGTGCCTAAGTTTTAATTGGTGCTGATTAAAAAGCTTAATTGAGCTTGTTATTCAATTTAGATAGGTGCCGATCTAGTTGGGCACCTCCAAAATAGGTGCCTAATACTAGGCGCTGGTTGCAGAATTTGGCCCCTACTGTATATTCTTGAGTGAATGATCTATTGGCCTGAAGGTTTGTCTGAGCCTATTTTGTCAAGTTCAAGTTTATTATTTGATGAATCGCCTATATAAAACATTCTAAGCGATGAACAAATTTAAAAACAGCTTATGAGGTAACAGACAATATTAGAACAGTTTTAAAACAACAATTTTAGACAACGGATGTTATTAAGACACAAATAAAAAGTCAAATTACTTATAAATTTTCTTAGCACATGTGGCTTAGTGAAAGACATAATTTAAAGGGGAAGAGGGAAAAAAGTTACAATTTTATCAATCAGAAAAACACAAAAGAGGTAAAAACACAAGGATGGGGGAGATAAAAAAAATATATATATATTTTTTTTGTTTTTGGGAAAGTCTACATTGGCTTGATCGTTTAAGTGGTAAAAGCATCATTAAATAAGAAGGTTTTTAAAAGTTTTTTTAAAAGAGTTGAGATCCTTTTCTTTTCTGATAAAAAGTGGTAAGGCGTTCCAGGTTTGAGGAGCTATAATGGAAAACATGTCGTTTCTCCTTGTACCCACTATTTTCAAAGAAGGAACCGATAATAGGTCTTGAGATGACGATCGGAGGGAACGAGGTGAATAATATGGCGTAATCATTCTAGACATAAACTGTGGTTCGTTGAAAGATAGTACTTTGAAGACCAGAAATACTATTTTGAAAGTAATTTGGTGGCTAATAGGTAGCCAGTGGGACTTGATCAATAACGGAGTGACGTGATCATATTTTTTTGTTTTATGAATGAGCTTTATTGCAGTGTTTTGAATTATCTGAAGTCTCCTTTTTTCTTTTTGGGATACATTGATTAACAAAGAGTTACAGTAATCTAATTTAGAAATGATCATGGAATGGATAAGTATATTGATGGATTTAGGTTCTAGAAATGATGAGATGGATCGTATCAGGCGAAGTTTATTGAAACAAGATTTAACAACATGTGACTATGAAAAGATAAGTTAGTATCAATATTGGTACCTATGGGAGATTTCATAGCGACACTAGGAAGTATTTCTTCACCGAAAGGGTGGTTGATCATTGGAATGATCTTCCACTGCAGGTAATTGAGGCCAGCAGCGTGCTATATTTTAAGAAAAAAATGGGATAAGCACGTGGAATCACTTCAAGGAAGAACTTAGGGGGGTGGGTCATTCGAGTGGGCAGACTTGTTGGCCATGGCCCTTTTCTGCCCTCATATTCTATGTTTCTATGTTAAGGTATCTTGGAGAAATTAATCAAAAACGCAATATCAATAAATACCCTCCTAGACTCTTCGTATCTGCAAAAGATTATTAAAAGGGGTAATTATCGTTTGAATAAATATGAGACTTTTTGCTTCCCTTCAAGTAGGGGCTGGCTGTTTTTGCGCAAGGCTGGGTTGGTGGCTAAGAAAATTATTTTGGGGGAGTGGATCTCGGATCGAGCCCCTTCTTATTGGGCTTGGCGTAACCGCTTACATGCCTTGATGATGCTCGAGAGGGGTCAGGGGCGTCATTCCCTGCGCCAATCCAAATTTGTTTTGTGGGTCTGGGGACCTTACATATATTCTTTGTCGCACAGGACCCGTAGCATGATTCTGAATACCTTGCCGGTATGAATACTGCTTTGAGTGATGGGGGGTTGGCGGCCCCGGGGTGGCCTTTCCTCTGCTTGGCCTATTTCTTAAGTTTTTTGGGGTTTTTTTTTTTAAATTTTATTCTTCTCTTTTCATTTCTTTGATGCTTGTAGGTCTGTTTTATTAGTTTCATTTCTTTGGTGTTTTGATTTGGGATGTGGGTCTATGGGGGGGGGGGGGGGGTCATACACATTGTCTTTTGGGGCTCATCAGAGACCAGAGCCCTGAATGGTGTACTTTACTTTGGTATAGGATTGACCTCCTCAATTCAGGGGGTTGGGATATTTGCTCTTTTTGGTTTTTGAGCTGCTGTTAACTTTTTCGTGTGTATGCTCTGTGTTTAATGTATTCTTTCTTATTAGCTTCTGTTGGATGCTACTTTTGGATTTGCTTGTCTTCCTTTTTGTAGCGAGGGATAGAGATCAGGGGTGCTGGGTGGGGGAGGGGATCTTGGTATTGGGGGTATCGTGTTGTATATTCTCTTAAGTTATTGTACTTTATCTGAAAAAATTATTTCACCTAAAAGGGGTAATTATTAAGATGCAGTAAAAATAGTCCTTTTTAACTACACCTTAAGTTACCACGGCTCCATTTTGATCCTTTCTAGACCCCAGGGAAAGTGCAAGGTAGTCCCTGGGGAAGGGGGCTTCAATTTGGCTTGGGGTCTTCTTGTTTGGGATGATTCAATGGATGGGCTTCTGGTGGGAGGGGCTTCCAAGTGAGGGGGTTATCAGGGGTCTGTCTTGCTCTTTGGTCCCTTTAAGACGTGCCCCATTAGGCCATGGCTTTGCAGCCTGATGTTCTGGGATGGAAAACTAATACCAGCTTTTGTTAGCAGTATTTTTATTGGATTAACACAGCTTCTGCTGTTCACCACAAGCCACAATATGATTTTGCATACTAATTAGCTGTTTTACATGCACTTGCAGTAGTATGTAACCAATGGTACTTGAAATTGCCATACATTATAGTAATATAACTTGTGCTGTGCCCTGTAGCATGTGTTCGGGAGAAAATAATGCACATTATATTTATGATGCAGCTTCATAAATCTCTTCCCCTTGCCAAGTTTGGACCCCGATATAAAGGGAGTATATGTGTCGTTCAAAATCAGAGCAATTAAGGATGTTTTTAGCAAACTGCGTTAAGAAGTAATGTAGAACAAAATGGCCTTATAGCGGAAGGGGACAGATTCAAAACAAATGCTAGGAAGTTTTTCTTTACCCAGCGTGTGGTGGACACCTGGAATGCACTTCCAGAGGACGTAATAGGACAGAGTACGGTACTGGATTTCAAGAAAGGATTGGATAAATTCCTGCTGGAAAAAGAGATAGAGGAGTATAGGTAGGGAGCTACTGCGCAGGTCCTGGACCTGTTGGGCCGCCGCGTGAGCGGACTGCTGGGCATGATGGACCTCGGGTCTGACCCAGTGGAGGCATTGCTTATGTTCTTATGTTCTTATTTGCCATTTGCATGTTATGCAGTTCTTATTTATTTATCTTGTGTAGGTAGCATGTCAGGGATGGAGAATAGAGAGTTGCGCAGGGACAGAAATCCCACCCATCCCCGCCTGTCCCCACCAAGATCTTCTCCGTCCCCGCCAGGATCCTCTCCATCCCCACCCATCCCCACAAGGAATTACCTCCATCCCCGCCCGACCCCATAAAAAGCAGCAATTACTTCTGACAGGATCATCAATTCCAATTTTTTTTGTGTTTGCGCTGCTGTTTTCCTTGTGGAATCTCTTTGGTGGAACCCTTTTTTTATTTTCTGTTAAGGTAATTAACTTATAAACCCCCTCTTTTACTAAGGCTGACGTGTCCATTATATTATATGGACAAACCCTGCTTCCAAAGCCTTTCATCTCCGTGGGAGTCCCATTGGCTAAAGGAGGACCCCATGGGAGTCTCGTGGGTTAGGGGGGATTCCCGCGGGATTCCTGTGATCCCCGTTCCCGTGCAGACCTCTAATGGAGAATGGACATAGAAGCGCTTTTCAGCTAAATAGGAGGTGGTAAGGGCTCCCATGCAAATTGCTTTTCAAACATTCACATATTGAAAAAGGCTGAATTTACAGCCATGGTAGACGTAGGCTTAGCACACAGGAAAGTGTGGCGCTGCCGGTGCCGGGTTTAACGTTGGCCCCCGGTCAAAGCTCAGCAAAGACCGACCTCAACGTGCCTCCAGAAGAAGTTGGAGGTCCTGCTGGTTGTTATCAAGAAAAGAAACAGTTTGTCAGGAACAATAAAGTTTTTATCAACTTGAGTCTCCCTTTATTGACTAGATAGCACTTTGTCAGATGTTAGTCTTTCAATTCAAAAGAAAAAAAAAACAAGAACATAAAATCCGGGCTTCTAAAACACAGCCCACACCTTCCTTGCAGGTACAAACAGGTAAGTGCTCAAATAGTCCGTAGTAGCCCAGCCCTATCAGTCCCACAGTTCAAGCAGGGTAAAAAATAAGGCTACTAAAATTCTTCAGTTCTATAAGAGTCTTTCACAATGTTGTTCAAACACTTGTAAACCGTGCTGCCTAAGCCTGGCTTGTAGCTGAATCCACTTTTAAATAAGCTTGCCACAATTGGCCCCACAATCCCACCCGAGGATCTTGTATGGATTCTCCCCACTCTACTACCCCTTCACACAATCGGCAATCCAGTCCCAAACAAGCAGCAAAAAGTAAAAATTGCCAAACAAAACTATATTTCACTTTAATGTCCCACAAATCAGGCACCCCTGCAGCTGTGAGCTCAGCACTGCTCACTTGGCTCCAGGCCTGTGCTTGCAGACAGTCCAAAACAAAAATCTCAAAATCCAAAGCATAGAAAAAAGGTCAAGCGATTACACTTAGCTTTCATCCATGTATGATTCTTCCGGTTCCATGGCAGTGTCCATAAACTCCATGGCCTCTGGGCTGGCTGTCTGGCTGGCTTCTGGGACAGGAGCTGCATCCAACATCTCAATGTCCTGGCTTGGTGAAGACTCAGGAGCCCAGTCCCGGGAGCCTCCTTCCTGGGCTGGCCCAGGGTAGACTGACTTAGTCTTCCTCAGTGCAGCCTCTAAAGCGTGCAGCTGACCACGCCCTAACCTGTGAGGGGGCAGGGCAGCTTGCTGCTTGTACTGGGTTTTCTTTTGGGCTTTAATTAGCCCTTGCAGCTGTGCATTACCTGTCCTAGGAGCTTGTCTCTTAGGCTGTTCTTTTACGTGGCGCACCTCCTGCTGTTCTAGGCTGTTCTCGCATTCCTCCTCCCCTCCCCAGGGCTCAGTAACTTGGTGTCTCAATTGGAACTCTGATCCTAGCTGTGTGTCAGGGTTTACCCTGTCACATTGGTTAGCCCTTTTCAGAGGAAGGTTTGGGTTAAGAGGAGACTTCCCTGGAACAAGCTTAGCTTCAAAGCTAGGGTTGTGACATAAGTCCTGCATTAGAACATACTCAACCCATTTATTAGTGCATCTTAATAATAATGTCACTTGATGTACAACAGGTAAAAGTGAATCGATTTTTTTACTCTTTTAAAAATTGTATCAAAGGAACTCCTTGTCAGAGGATGTGGTAACAGTGGTTAACATAGCTGGTTTTAGAAAAGGAATTGGACAAGTTCCTGGAGGAAAAGTCCAGAGTCTGCTATTAGGGCAGACATGGGGGAAGCCAATGCTTGCCCTGGGATTAGTAGCATGGGATTCTGGAATCTTGTTACTCTGGGATGCCAGAATGTTGCTACTATTTGGATTGAAAAACACGGCAGTAAGCTGCACCGTTGTTAAAATAGGACTTGTGAGTAAGTTCTAATATGAATGCTCAGAGGTTCAACGTGGATAAATGGTTTTAGGAAGGTAGAGTGCCACGGAATATCTGGAGTATGGATAGCAGCAACCAGAATTTCCCCCGATGAAGGTCTTTTTAACTGAAACGCTCATGTAGAATGAGAGCGTCGGGCAGTTATACTTGGAGAACCAACGTTGGATCAGCAATGTGCTGACTAGTTTTTACTATAGACATTTCAAGTTCAACACAAGTTTTATTGAATTTTTGTGGTGTACATACCAAAAAAAATCAAAAGAAAACGCACAGAAGAAATGTACAATTCAGGGTACATTCATCAGCATGAAGACATGTGTATACAACATGAACAAACTTGAAATGTGTGAAATTCGTCTATGTCAAGATGAAGAGAACCTCAGAGTAGCATAAATGCATATGGTTGTAATAGAAATTATATTATGTATTAATCATACTAAAGTATACAAAAGGTCAATTATCAGTATAGTCAATGATGGGTTTCCATACAGCAAGGAAGTGAGGTAAGTTATCATTCTTTTCAGCATATACTTTTTCGAATTTGCCAGTAATGCATAGTGCATTCCACCACATGTGATAGTCGACTTTGGAAAGGTCCTTCCAGTTGTGCAATAACGTTTCAATTGCTAACGACAACATTATAGTTAAAAGAGTAGCTTCATCTTTAGTTATTGGTATTGTCAAAGCCTGGGCTCTTAAGAGGAGGATAGAGAGTGAGAATAGAACATATAGTTGACCATACCCTGTCGGTATGAATAAGTGGACATGATATAAGAAGTACGGTTGAATAAGTGGACATGATATAAGAAGATGTTCAAGAGATCCCTCTTGCTGGAGACATGACCAGCATAGTGAAGATGCTTTGGGTCGATTTTACTCGATAGAACTGATGTCCATGTCGCTCTGTGATAGACAAAGAATATGGATTGAAGTAAGGATGCTGACTTTATAGATTTGAAAAATGATGACCACAGCTCGGTCCAGTCAATGGCATCAGAGGGTAGCTTGAGTTGGTGATGCCACTTGGTCTCTAGTTCTAGAGGACCACTGAAAACCGATTTCTGTAATGATTTGTACCAAACAGATGCCCGTAGAGGTGCAGCAGCTACCTTAACCAAGATATTATTTAAGCCAGAGGTATTCGCCATCTTTGGTGCACAAGGTAAGGAGTGTTTGATACAATGTGATAGTTGAACCCATCTGTAATGTTGAGAACTTGGCAAGCCAGTCATGGAGGTCAGCTCTTGAAAAGATAACATTACATTACATTACATTAGAGATTTCTATTCCGCCTGTGCCTTTCGGTTCTAAGCGGATTACAAAATTGGAAGAGAACTGGACATTTCCAGGAAGTTTACATATCAGGAATATAACAAGTTTACATATCAGGAATATAACATGTTTACATATCAGGTTTAAATCACAGGTAAGGATAGCAATACAGTCAAGTTAGGGAGATTATTACATAGCATTGAGGAAGAAATATTGGTTACAGATGGAGGTTGCTTACATGGCGTTGAGGGATGTTGTAGGGATGATGAATATGAAGGAGTAAGTGTGTATGTGTAGGCAGGAGGTTAGAGTGATGGTAGGTGTTTTTTAAATAGAAGCGTTTTGATTTCTTTTCGGAAAACTTTGATGTCTTATGTTTTGGTCAGCAGTTTGGAGACTGTTGGGTCAATTTTCGCTGCCTGTGTCGCCAGAAGGTTATCCGTAGAGTTTCTTGCGTCTGGTACCATTAAGAGGAGGGTATGTGAATAGGCTTTGAGTTTTCCTTGTTCTGTGTGTGAGGTTGCGGTATAGGCGGTTGTTTAGGTAACTTGGTGCAGCTCCGTGGGTTACTTTGAATAGAAGACAGTAGAATTTGAATTGTGATCTTGCTTTTATCGGTAGCCAGTGAGAGTCTAAATAAGCATTAGTGATGTGGTCGAATTTGCTAAGCGAGTAGATGAGTCTGAGGGCTGTGTTCTGAATGGTCTGTAGTTGTTTTATCATGTAGTTTGGGCATGATAGGTAGAGGCTGTTGCAGTAGTCTAAAATACTAAGTACCAGGGATTGGACAATGATTCTGTATTGATCTCTGTCGAAGAATTTTCTTATTTTTCTTAGGTTTCGCATGGTGTAGAAAGCTTTTTGGATGATTTTGTGAATTTGTGTCTGCATTGTGCAGCGTCTGTCTAGTTGTATTCCCAGGATTTTGAGAGTGCTCTGTATAGGGTACTTGATTGCATTTACTTCCAGTTCTGTAAAGGATGGTAATTTTTCCTTCTCTAGTAATAGGAATTTTGTTTTATCCGCATTTAGCTTCAGCTTATGGTTGGTCATCCAGTTTTCTACTGTTACCAGTGTTGTTTTCAGGCGTTCTGTGGAGCTGGGGTCTTGGATGTCGAAGGGAAGGAGGATGGTTATGTCGTCCGCATAACTGAATGAGGTTATATTTAGGGTATCTAGGGTTGTGCCTAAGGAAGTTATGAAGAGGTTGAATAGTATGGGCGATAGTGGAGATCCTTGTGGTACTCCGCAGGGGTTGGACCATGAGTCTGATATAAGCTCTTTTGACTTAACTCTGTATGTTCTTGTTTTAAGGAAACCTTGAAACCAGTTATGAACTCTACCTGAAATTCCTATGGCGTCTAGTATCTGGAGTAGTATGGGGTGGTCTACTAGATCGAAAGCTGCTGAAAGATCGAGTTGGATGATTAGCAGTTTGTTTCCTTTGCTGAGCTGTTGTCGGGCTATATCAAGTAAGGATACCAGTAGTGTTTCTGTGCTATGATTAGTTCTGAATCCTGATTGCGATGGGTGAAGAATGCGGTGGTCCTCTAGATAGTTGGAGAGATATTGTGCTACAAGACCTTCTATTAGTTTAACGTATAGTGGGATAGAAGCGATTGGTCTATAATTTGTTGGATTGTCTATTGGTCCTTTGAGGTCTTTCGGTATTGGAGTAATTATAATTTTGCCAAGTTCTGTTGGGAACTGACCTTCATTGAAAGTAGTTTGCAACCATAATGTGAGATTAGCTTAGAATTTTGTGGATGCTGTAGCTAGTAGGTAAAATGGACAATTGTTCAAATCGCATGAGGATTTGCTGTATTTTTTGTAAAGTCGATCTAGGTCTGACCATTGTATTGTTGGGAAGTTGGTCCAGATCATATCTGCTGAGATGGCATCGTCTATTGTGGAATTTATTAGTATCTCTTCAATGTAGTTTTGTGAGTTATTGAATGTGGATCTGATTGTGATGATTTTGCGTTTGAAGTGGTCCGCTAATTGGTGAGCTGTTGGAGACTGGTTTCCTTGGGTGGCTAGGAAAGGGTTGGTATCAGTGAGATTTCGTACTAGGTTGAAAAGTTTTTTTGTGTCTGGTTTCTCGGTGCCAATGAGTTTGGAATAGTATTCTTTCCGTTTTTCCTTCAGTTTGATTTTATATTGTTTGATTTGGATTCTCCATTCTGTTTTGGTGTTGTCTTGTTTCTGTTTTTTCCATGTCCTTTCTAGTTGTCTGCATTGCCTTTTTAGGTGTAGGAGCTCGGTGTCAAACCATTTGTCAGATGGCCTACATATTTTATTTTTTGTTTTTATTGGAGCTAGATTATTCAAGGTAGATTCACTTAGGGACCGCCAGCTGTTTATGAATTCTATAGGGTTACTGGAGTCTAATGCGGGGTCTACTGTGTCCCAAAATTTGGTTGGTTCAATTTTCTGTCTGGTCTTGATGCTTGTTTTATGTGTAGTGGGTTTGTTTTTACTTTGCGTCCAGTTGATAGAGAAGGTATATATGTAATGGTCTGACCAGAGGGTAGGATGCCAAGAGCCCTTGGTGATGTGGATGTTTTGTGTGTTGAGGTCGAGAGATGCGTATGCTGCAATGTCAAGCTGATGACCCTTTTCGTGTGTGGGTTCAGGGTTGAGGATTTGGTAAGATAGGGAATTGAGGTATGATATAAATTCCGCTACTTATTTGGAGGAGTGGTCTTCTAGGTGGAGATTTAGGATCAGGTCTTCTAGGTCTCCTAGGATCAGGTTATGTGTGGAGGAGAGGGAATTCTGGAATATGAATTCTTCGAGTTCTTGTTTTGAGGTGTTCCAGTTTCCTGGTGTAACGTAGCAGAGAAGGCAGTTCAGGTTTCCTGTGAGCGTGTTGTCGGAGAGTTGGCAAGCTAGCAAGTCTAGGTGAGGGGTGGAATGCTTGGCTAGGATTTTAATGTTGAGATTGTTTTTTACTATGATTGCTAGGCCTCCTCCTCTTCTGTTTTCTCGACATACTAGCTCTAGTTTGTATCCTATGGGGCAGAATTCAGTAATGTGTGGGTCTGAGTCAGAAGTGAGCCAGGTTTCGGTTAAGAAGAGGCAGCTTAAATTATCTTTAATCAGCCAGTCCTTGATTAGTTCAGTTTTTGGGCTGATAGATCTAATGTTCATATATGCGCATGTCAATGATGAGTATTTTGTGTGAGATAGGGGAGTAGTGACTATGTTGATTGTTCTTGGTAGTGTTTGATGTTTTTGTGTGCTAGTCTTGGGTTTTGGTGGAGGTCTTATTCCCCAGGTAGTGGGTATGCTTTCGTAGTCGTATGTAGGACAGGGGATCAGGGTTCTGTGGGTATGGAGTTTCCTGGATGGTAAGACTGGTCTGTGTGATGTTGTGTGGATGGGTATGGAGTGTGTATGGTATCCTGCTATTTTCCGTTTGCCTATGAATAAGGAGAGCAGTAGTAGGACAAGGATGAGTTTAGGTGTGCGTGTTGCCATTTTTGTAAGTAGTAAGGACGTTGGTTCACTCACCACTTTGTTGTATGGGTTGCCGCTTTGGTTGGATCCGGATCTTTGATAGCAGTGCTTAGCGAGCATCGGATTCCCTGCGGTCTTTACTGCAGACGCTGGATTGGAGATCGACAGGTGATTGGCGATTCGGCAGAACCGGAGATCCAAGCGTCGTTGTAGTATTGGGGTTGTAGGCCTTTCACGTCGGCTTTTCACTAAGGCGCTCACTAAGGCGCAGGCGCCTTTGTCGTGCTCCTTCGTCGGTGCGCCGTTGGCGCTGGGCCTTTTATGTGAGTCTGTGTCCCGGCTGGATCGGGGGGGGCGGAGCAGGGCTCCCACGCTGGTCCCGATCCTGCTGCTGGTGGTGCGGTGCAAGCGCTGGGCCTTTTATGTGAGTCTGTGTCCCGGCTGGATCGGGGGGGGGGGGGCGGAGCAGGGCTCCCACGCTGGTCCCGATCCTGCTGCTGGTGGTGCGGTGCAGGCGCTGGGCCTTTTATGTGAGTCTCTGTCCCGGCTGGATCGGGGGGGGCGGAGCAGGGCTCCCACGCTGGTCCCGATCATTCCCCATCTTTCATAAGGTCCTGTAATGTCCATATGTTGCAGTTTTGCCAGATCTTCCAATTCACTGCCGTATTCTGAATTTTGAATCTATCGTTATTCCATAAGGAATGTAAGTTAGAGTTCTCCCATGACATCGAGAAGGTGGAGTCAACAGCTGTAATGGCCCTTTTATAGGCCAGCAATATGGGATCACGCTTATCCAGTTTAGTCAAGTCTGTACCGGCTAGGTAATATAGTCGTTGCTTACCGTAAATTGCACCTTCCATGTGTAACCAAGCAGGGGGATCAAGACATCGTGATCCATGATAACCCTCAGACCATTGCCTCATAATAAATGCATGATGATAATGGAGGAAACTAGGGAAATTCACTCCTCCGTGTGATCTGGGTGCTTTCAATTTAGAGAGAGCTATGCGTGGTTGTTTGTAATTCCATAAAAATTTCATAAGTAAGGAATCAACCTGCTTGTAGAAGGCCGGGGACAGATAGAAAGGTAACATGCCCAAGACATAGTTGACTTTGGGAGCCAGCATCATCTTTATCGTTTCAAGTCTGCCCCACCATGTCAACGTCAGGGGGGACCATCTATTAATACTGGATTTGAGAGTATCAATTAAGTATTCCTCATTAAGACGGATGGTATCATCTAGTGAGGATCCAAAATAAACTCCCAAATATTTCATGGATGAGGCCACCCATTGAAATCCATGTGCAGAGACCTCAAATTCAGCCACTGGACAGTTGATAGGTATTACCTCAGATTTGCTCTTGTTCAATTTATACCCAGACACAGCAGCGTAGTTAGATATTGTGGATACTAGATGAGGCATTGATGTTGGAGTAATAAACAAGAGTATGTCGTCGGCATATGCCGATATTTTGAATTCGTGCTCATCAATTTTAAAGCCAGATATGTGCGGATTGTGTCTTATTCGTTGCAGTAAGGATTCTAGCGCCAGGTTAAATAGTAAAGGCGATAGAGGACATCCTTGTCGTGTCCCCCTGATAAGATGGAATGCAGTTCAAGTTCAAGTTCAATTTTATTTGATGAATCGCCTATAACACTTTCTAAGCGATGTACAATTAAAATATCATATATGATAACAAGCAGTATTAAAAACAAAACTTCTTAACAAATTTTTGAAAAACAAAAATTTATGACATACAATGTTAGAACTTAAGGGGTTACATCACTAACTAGGTACATTAGGGAAAAAGGGGAACAGTTACAATTTTCTCAATCTAAGATGGAAGAAACATTAAAAGGTAAACACATAAGGAAGGGGCAAAAATAAATTTAGAAGATTAAAAATTTGAGCTTGAAAAACCAAAAAATGTTTAAACAGAATTTAAAATTAAATAGTAAAAGCGTCTTTAAATAAAAAAGTTTTCAAAGATTTTTTAAAGGAATTGAGGTCTTTTTCTTTTCGTATATAGAGGGGCAAGGAATTCCAAGTTTGAGGTCCTAAAACGGAGAACATTTCGTTTCTTCTTGTGCCTGCAGTAGATGATGTACCATTAATAAACGTCCTAGTAGTAGGTTTGGAGTATAGAACCTTTATTTTGGTGATGAAAGTATCAGAGAAGCCATACCATCTCAAAACCTGAAATAAGAAAGGCCACTCTATTCTGTCAAAGGCCTTTTCTGCGTCCAGCCCGACTGTAAGAATCTCTTGATCCTGACGGTGTATTTGAGATATGACGTGAGCAAAGGATCTAGTATTGTCGCAGGAAAATCGGCCAGTAATGAAACCACTCTGGTCTGAAGAGATTAATTTGGTGACAACATGTTGAAGTCGAACTGAGAGTATCTTGGCATAGATTTTCACATCGACGTTGATTAGAGATAACGGTCGATAATTGGCAGCGTATCTCTTGTCCTTACCCGGTTTAGGGAGTACTATCAGAGAAGCTTCTGTGAAAGTACCTGAAGCCTCACCATCAGCTATAAGATGTTCGATAAATTGCAGGTAAAATGGTGCCAATACTTCTTGAAAGGTTCTGTAGAATTTGACCGTCAATCCATCTGGGCCTGGAGCTTTCTTAAGGGCCATAGACTGTATGATATCCGTTATCTCAGATAAAGTTATCGGGTTATCTAAGGTTGCATTATCGTTGTGATCAAGTTTCAGGTGTGGGACATCTCTCAAGAATTCGAAAGAGAGTTGGGGATTACACGGATTCGATGTGTATAAGGTTTGATAGAAGTCCAAGAAGGCCAGGGATATATCTGTAGGGTCAGTGACCTCTACTCCGGAGTCAAGTTTGATAGTTTCAATATGTGATTTCTCGTTGCGCTTCTTAAGGAAATTAGCGAGTAGGTGCCCACATTTGTTACCTGCCGCATAATAGGACGCAGATTGCTGAAAGACAGTATGAGAAGCTCTGTGACTCATGGCAGAGTTATATCGAAACCTAGCCTTATTCAGGTTCATTAAGAGAGTCATATCCGTAGGTGTACGTTGATGTTGTGATTCTAAAGATTTAATGTTATCTTCCAGTAGTTTCTGTTCGGCTTTCCATTTTTTAAGGTTGTGTGCTGAATAATTGATAGTAACTCCCCGAACATAAGCTTTAAAAGCGTCCCAGCAGCAAATCCAAGACGTGTGTTCAGGTTTGTTGAATCGAAAATATTCAGTGATCTGTAGACTCATATGCTGGCAGAATTGTGGGTCTTGCAGAAGGCTATTATTAAATCTCCATTGAGAAGTGCTTAAGCGAGGCATCTTCTGTTTGAGCTGGATAGAAATAGCTGCATGATCTGAAACAAGTATAGGAAAAATATCGGACTTCAGCACAGTAGTACTTAAGGATTCACTAACCAAGAAGAAATCGATACGCGAGTAGAATACGTGTGGAGGGGAGTAAAATGTATAAGAATCGATATCACAATGCATGTGCCTCCAGATGTCAAGGAGTTTGGCATCTTCAATTAGATTATGCAGGGCATACCACGAGCGAGTTTTCTTGTATGCACAGGAAGATTGTCTATCTCTACTGGAATCCATAATAAGATTAAAGTCACCAACAATTATCAATTGGGAGTCATCATCTTCCAAGAGGGTTTGATGTAGTGCATGAAAAAAATTTGGGCAGTCCTCATTCGGGCCATAGACATTCAAGAGGCAATACTTCACTCCAGCATGATGGAATTTAACCTTAACTCATCTACCGTTAAGATCCGTAGATGCGGATAGTATGGAGAGATCAATTTTGTTTCTAAATAGAGTCAGTACCCCACCTTTTCTGTCAATAGCAGGTGAAAAATATGGCGGAAGAGCACAGGAGTATTGAACTTTAGCTGAGGCAATCCAAATGAGTCTCCTGAAGCATTACAATATCCGGTTGAAATCCCTCAAGATACATCAATATTTTCTTGAGTTTTACTTGGTTATTGAGACCTTTTGTGTTCAAAGATATAATGTTAAGGGACATTGTTTAACAGATGATAAAGCATATAAACAGTGCATTGCAAAGAAATCATCATATAACCTTTACTCTGCGGAGGCATACATGACATCCTGACAAAATGTGAAATGGTAATTACAGAACTGACTGCTGAGTTGAAATAGAACAGTGCATACAAAAACAGTAAACAACTAAGAACAGCTAGGTGAATGCACCACATATCCCATGTGATGACTAAAGGGTCACCTCTAGCAGACAGTGCGAGTGCAGCCAAGGGCGCCCAGAAACAGGAGCCAGAGTAATTAGGGCCCCCATCTCCCCCTGAATCAGTTATGATAGAAAACCAAACCTATCATAAAATAAAGCACTCTGATCATATGAGAAGAACATATGAATAACGAAGAACACAGTGGTAGTGGAAATAGCAAAACATCACATTTATGCCTGTGTAAGTATGGGCAAGTCCACAAGGAATGTGTGTCACAGTGGGTTAGGCTAGACCTGGTTTATAGGCGTCGGTGATAGTTGTTCAATGTAGGAAGCCAGGTCATCCGGGTTAGTAAAGTCCTTGGTGCTGTTGTTGAGGGTCACCCTCATGCGCGCTGGATATATTAATCCAAATCTTGCATTTAAGGATTTGAGTTGAGGCCTGAAGGATAGCAGGAGCTTGCGACGATGAGCCCTAGGTTTGCTTAGGTCTGGCACGAAAAGCAGAGTGGCACCCTCATGCTGGATCGGTGCTTTTATTTTCGCTCTCTGCATAATATTAAGAACGTGTTGGTAGCGCAAGATTTTCATCACTACAGGTCTGGGCCGAAGGTCAGCAGGAGTGCGATGAGAGGGCACACGATGTGCATGTTCAATCTAAAAATCGCGGGTAAATGTAATATCAAGCAATTTGGGTATGAGGATTTCCAGCTGCTGAATAAGATCATTATCTCTGCCATTTTCTGGTAGCCCCAAAAGTCGAATATTACAGCGCCGGGACCTGTTATTATTCTCCTCCAGCTCCTGCTCTAAGTGTGTAATTCGAGCTGTCTGGCGTCTCAGCTCAGTTACTTGCAATGAGGTCGCGTCCATCTTGGATTCCAGGGTGCCCACACGTGTCTGCATCAAGGCGAATTCAGCAGTTAAGTTAGTAAGTTTTTCATTTATTTCGTCGGTGCTCACCTTTGTTTCGGTCATTAAATCTTTCAGCTCCCTTAATTCATTAAGAATGTCGCGGCTAGAATCGACAGCGGAGGAGGAGAAGGGGAGCGGAGTTTTTGAAGATGAGACCGGGTCAGGCTTGTGCCTCTTTCCAATTTTTTTATCCGACATCGGGGCAGCAGAAATCAGCGATTCCCACCAATATCTTCACCACGGTGTTAGAAAACAGTGTCAGAGTGATTTGCTATGAGTAGCGATATTAGAGTTGGTATTCGTGCTGATTCTGTTTAGAGGGATCCGGGAGCTCCACGCTCAAGCAGCCATCTCGTGCGGGCTCAGCAGCGCCCCCTATAGACATTTCAAAGTTACAATAAGAATTAGGAAGATAAAAATATTTTTTTTATGAAGTTTGATAAAATTAAGGAACTCATTTTAATTAAATATTAAAGACTAGTGTTTAAGCCCGTTACATTAACGGGTGCTAGAATATATGGCTGTCTGTCTTTCTTTATTTATGTCTCTCTCCCTGCTCCTGTCTCTTTCTTCCTTTCTTTCTGTCTCTCTCCCTCCTGCAATTTTTCTCTCTCTCTCCCTGGCACTGTCTTTCTTTCTGTCTGTCTCTGGTCCTCTGTCTGTCTTTATTTCTGTCTGTCTCTCTCCCTAGCCTCCTTTGTCTGTCTGTATTTCTTTCTGTCTCTTCCCCCCCCCCCCACACACACACTTTCCTTTACAGAAGCAGCAGTGATATTTTCCTTCCCCTCCAGATCCCTGTGAAGTAATAGCAGCATTTTCTCCCACCCACCCCCCATTCCCTTCTCTTCCCCCCCTTTCCTTTGCAGAAGCAGCAGCTATTTCCCGTCCACTCCAGGTCCCTGCTGAAGCAGTAGCAGCATTTTCTCCCACCCCCATTCCCTTCTCCCCCCCCCACCCCCACTTTCCTTTGCAGAAGCAGCAGTGATATTTCCCTTCCCCTCCAGGTCCCTGTAAAGTAGTAGCAGCATTTTCCCCCACCCACCCCCCATTCCCTTCTCCCCCCCCCCCCCCACTTTCCTTTGCAGAAGCAGCAGCGGTATTTCCTTTCCCCTCCAGGTCCCTGCTGAAGCAGTAGAAGCATTTTCCCCCACTCCCCATTCCCTTTTCTTACCGTGAGCTGCCTTGCTCCGTTCGGCCCCTCCCCCTTCCCTTCTCGTGCGCTGGCCTGCTGCGGCTGAAGTTTTTTTTTCGGCGGCTCTTCTCACGATCCCCGTGGTGGCTGATCCTCCTGTTCAAAGCGGCCTGCTGAGGTTCACGCCGGTTGTAATGAACCTCGCAGGCCACTCTCCAACTCGGTAGCATGTTCCCTCTGACGCGATCGCGTCAGAGGGAACGTGCTACCATGTGGAGAGCGGCCTGCGAGGTTCGTTACAGCTGGCCGCGAACCTCAGCAGGCCGCTTTGAACAGGAGCGGTAGCGGTTTTTGCGGGAAGGGGGGAGTCGGCGACGTGCTGTGAACAGGAGCGGCAGCAGCGGCAGGACCATGAGCCCTCCTCCCGCCGTCCGCCGCCAGCGCCGCTCCTGTCGGCCGATGCACCTAACTGGCGCATACGCCTCAAGCCGCGGCCACGAACGGACACAGCACACATTAGGTGCCCACAGGAGATGAGCCGCCGCTTCTGACGACTAAGGTAAGCTGGGAAGAAGGCTGGGGACTCACGCATGCGCACTCATGCGGCCACGGAACTACAGATCATGGAAGCACACAAATAGGAGTGTGCTTGCGCGAGTTAGCCTTTTATTATATAAGGATAATAAAGAATTTTTTAATTAATAAATTAAGAATTGGGAAGGAGGTTTTTGGTAAAAATGATTATTCACAACTGAACAGAATACGGTCTTGGGATAACATAAGTTATGGGAGGTCCTATGCACTGAAATCAATTTACATCATATGATATACCACCCTCCTAGTTTATAGATGGGGGGTTTCTAATGAATATATTGAAGAGATGTGCATAACACAGCTATGGATGCAAAGTGTTTGAATTTGATTATAAAAGAAGAAATGAGGTGTAAAAGCACATTTGTGATTGATTTTGAACAATATGAGGTAATTTGATAGCTTCCTATAGCCCTATTTACTGAGATCTGTTTGAGTTTGGGTAGGAATTTTGTGTGAAAGATCCGTTTTTGTTACTATTTGGATTTCTGCCAGGTATTTGTGACCTGTGTTGGACAGAGGACACTGGGCTAGATGGGCCATTAGTCTGACCCAGTATAGCTATTCTTATGTTCTTATGACTTAGGCGTGATCGCTACAAATTCAGAATACAGTAAGTTGAAATTATAAAGATCTTTGAAATGAATGGACTGATGGTGAAATGAATGGAAATGGTCACCCTGAGACGTTTATACGGATAGATTCCTTCTTTTTTTTTTTTTTTAGTTCAATTTTTTATTGACAAATTTTTGAAATGAGGGCATAACAAAAATAAATCTGGAATACAAAAAAACTTGGAAAATTAGCAAGTGAATACAATCAAAATATCAAACAGCATTATCGTATATTATAGGACAATGATAAGATAATAATAATGAAAAGAAAAGGAGAAAAGGTATTCAATATAGGCTAAGTGTAGGCTAAGGAATGGTTAAAGAATGAGAAGCAAGGTACCTATCAAGAAACGTCCAAAGAGATGGAGGAGGCAAAAGGGCAATAAAGTTATAGAGTGTTTTTCAGCAGCATACAGAATTCCACCCAAAAGTGTAATTCAAATGGTAGGCTGATTTCCAATTCTTCAAGATATGCATAATTGCAGTAACCAGCATAGCGTCTATAAGTTTAGACGGGCAAAGCGTGGAAGCAAAGCAAGGATGTCGTGAGCGAAGCATAAGAATGTCAAATGAGATGGCTGCATGGGTATCTGTGATGGATTGAATAGTTTTCCAGAAAGGGCGTATGTTTACACAATGAAATAGCATGTGATTCCTTCTGTTTGATGATGCAAACTTAAATCATCTTTTGCAGATCACAATAGGTTGAGAGGCTATTTACTTATGGTGAGCATTTCTAAAATAGGCACTTTTTCACATAGATGCCCAGTTGTCAGGTTCAGGTTTCAGGTTTATTTAAAAATTTGATATACCGCCTTATCAAAATTCAAAGCGGTTTTACATCATATATAAAAACAAAGAGTAGAAAGGCATAAATTAAAAACAAATTATAATTATTAAAACAGACAATTAAACACATAGACGAACATTAACTTATCGAAACAAAATGGAAAAGGGTAGAAATACATTTCTGTAATGAAAAAGAGAGGGAGAAGGATCAAAACAGAAGGGAGGAGAACATAAAATAAATAATCTAACACTTTGTAGAAAAGATTAAAATGAATAAGAAATGCAAGGAGCGAAGTTCCATTACAGTCCTTAAAAGGACTATTATACTCCAAATGCGTCTTTAAAAAGAAAGGCCTTCAAGCTAGTTTTAAATTTATCAAGTGATGAACTTTCTCTTATATAATTTGGTGCTGAGTTCCAGATGGTAGGGGCCATAACAGAAAAGATATTAGTATGCATGGTGCCAATGTGTCTTAAAGAGGGAATGGATAACAGGTTTTGATAAGAAGAACGTAATGTGCGATGGAGGTTTTGGGGATTAATAACCTGTTGATGAAATCAGGTAGACCGGAAGCTATGGTTTTATGTATCAGTAACATTATTTTATACGTAATTCGATGATCTATGGAGAAGCTGAAAGGGGACAGGTTTAGAACCAATGCTAGGAAGTTCTTTTTCACTCAGAGGGTGGTGGACACCTGGAATGCACTGCCGGAGGTTGTGATAGGACAGAGTACACTACCGGGTTTTAAAGAAGGATTGGATAAATTCCTGAAAGATAGGGGGATTGAGGGATACAGATAGAGGTAGAGATGGGATATAGAGAAAGTATAGATAGAGACCAAGGGGGATTTAAGGGTTCAGACAATGATCACCGTACAGGTCATGGGCCTGATGGGCGCGATGGACCTCTGGTCTGACCCAGCAGAGGCAACTTCTTATGTTCTTAAGCCAATGGACGTTAATCAAAAGTGGTGTGACATGATCGAATTTTCGAGCTTTTGAAATGATTTTAATGGCAGTATTTTGAACAATTTGGAGGTGTTTTATTTCTTTCTTAGTGATGCCTTTATATAATGCATTGCTATAGTCTAGAAATCACCTCTGTGAGGCCTGGTGCTGAAAGTAAAAAGTGCTAGGTACCTAACTTATTTCCCCTTTCCTGGACTTGCCTAATTTCCTAAGAGGTCTTATGCCGGTCTTTTCTGTGCACTAAGGCCACTTTTTGCTGTGGTCAGAAAATAGCTGATTTTTCATTTTCCGATTTAACGGCTATGCACTGATGTTGCCATTAGCACACAGCCATTAACAAAAATTAGCATGTGAGCTCTTACTGCAACCTATTTTGTAGAGCAGTCATGGGCAAACTCCGCCCCGCGGGCCATATACGGCCCGATTAGTTTTTTAATCCGGCCCGCCGACCATCTGAACCCTGCTGACCACGAGCCCTACATACCTCCCTGCAAAGCAGCGTCAGGCTGGCAGCACTCTAAACAGGCTGCTTTGCGGCCTTCTCTCGTCGGGGAATTCCCTCTGCTGCATCACTGATGATGTCATCAGTAACGCGGCACACGGAAGGCCCCGATGAGAGAGGCCACAAAGCAACCTGTTTAGAGTGCTGTCGGCCGGCACTGCTCTGGAGGGAGGCATGGCGAGATTCGGATGGGAGGGAAGGAAGGAGGGTCAATGGGGGGTTCGGCTGTGCGCCAGGGGCGGGTGCTCAAGGGTTCTGCTGCACAAGGGATGGGAGGGAGGGAAGGATGGAAGCTGGGCAAGGGTTCTATTGCACGAGTGATCGGAGGGATGGAGGGATAGAAAGAAGCACTTGGTCTGGCTCCTCTGTCAAATTTAAGAACCCATTGTAGCCCACGAGTCAAAAAGTTTGTCCATCCCTGTTGTAGACAGTAAGGGCCAGATTCTGTAAACGGTGCCTACTTTGGGTGGCGCCTACAAAAATGGCACCGTCCACGTGACTGTCATGTTTAGGCGCCGTTTTCAGTTTGATGGAAAATTGCGCTTAGCAGTGCCTAAGGTCATCTCCACCCCTAACCACACCTATTTTGACCTTAGGTGCTGTTAGGTGACTGGCTTCGATGCAATTCTGGCATCTGCCTCACGATGCCAACTCTTTATAAATGAGCATTTAATCATTTTTAACAATGCAGTCACGCCAATTAAAACGGTTAAGTTAGGCGTTGGTAGGGCACTTACCACTGTCTACCTTGCAGCGCTATTTCTAGAAACCCGACCTAAGGGCTCCTACGCTAATCCTGTGCTGATCAGTTAGCACGCACTAACTGATTGGTTCAGACATGCCCGTTGTCAGCCCCTAGACATTCTGCCTTGATGAAAAATACATTTTTTTAGCATGTCGGTACTACACACGCATGTCAGAAGTACTGCAAGATACCTCGGCGTGCCAAGGCAGTACACCATTTTAAGCTGAGGTGGGCATGCATTAGTGCTAAAAGGGCCCATAAATTTGGAAAATCAGTTCTAATTTTCAAAGATGCCAATTAAGAACATAAGACGTTGCCTCCGCTGAGGCAGACCAGAGGTCCATCTCGCCCAGCGGTCCGCTCCCGCGGTGGCCCATCAGGCCCATTGCCTGAGCAATGGTCCCTGACTATCCCTATGACCTACCTCTACTTCTATCTGTACCCCTCAATCCCTTTGTCCTCTAGGAACCTATCCAAACCTTCTTTGAAGCCCTGTAACGTGCTCCTGCCTACCACAGCCTCCGGAAGCGCGTTCCATGTATCCACCACCCTCTGGGTGAAAAAGAACTTTCTGGCATTTGTTTTAAACCTGTCCCCTTTCAATTTCTCCGAGTGCCCCCTTGTACTTGTGGTTCCCCATAATTTGAAAAATCTGTCCCTGTCTACTCTTTCTATGCCCTTCAGGATCTTGAAGGTTTCTATCATGTCTCCTCTAAGTCTCCGCTTCTCCAGGGAGAACAGCCCCAACTTTTTTAGACCTAACTCCCAAAACTAGGTATTTTAATCTTTTGGAACTGACCCTTTTAAAAAAAAAATAATAATAATAATTTATATTTCACATATCCTACAATTCCATGCGGATTACAAATTATTCAGGTACTCAAGCATTTTTCCCTAACTGTCCTGGTGGGCTCCCACTCGGTAACTAATGTACCTGGGACAATGGGGATTAAGTGACTTGCCCAGGGTCACAAAGGAGCAGTGCAGGATTTGAACCCCCAACCTCAGGGTGCCGAGGCTTTAGCTCTAACCACTGCGCCACACACTCTGTGTTTGAATTGTGTTGGATTTCGTTCCCCTTTTTTTGGGTTACACACACATGTTCTGAATCTACACACGTTCTTTCTCAGGGGACCCTCGGTCACAAGGGGGCATCCATTCAAACTCAGAGGAGGGAAATTCGATAGTGACATAAGGAAGTATTTCTTCACAGAAAGGGTTGTAGATCACTGGAACAAGCTTCCAGAGCAGGTGATCAAGGCCACCAGCGTTATTGACTTTAAGAATAAATGGGATGCCCTAGTAGGATCCTTACCAGGGTCAAGTTAAGGATCTAGGTCATTAGTACTCAGACTTAATGGGGTGGGTCAGTAGAGTGGGCAGACTTGATGGGCTATAGCCCTTTTCTGCCGTCATCTTTCTATGTTTCTATGTTCCTTTCCTTGTTTCTACATGATCAAATTTGTTTGGTCACAATGTTGACACTTTGACAAATAAGATTTCTAGTTTCTGCTTACACTGTTTCTTAGCTCAGCTAGTCTGTCAACTCTCTTATCTTCTCCATAGGTATGGTATTTGGGTTCACAGTCATGAGCGCGCGAGACAAACACGAGCGGACAATTGAGCGCAAGACTTCAGTGCGCCGCTCTAAAACCTTATTTTAAAGGGCTCCGACGGGGGGGGGGGGACCCCCAAACTTTACTTAATACTGTTGGCGCTGCCGTTGGGGGTGGTTTTGGGGGTTGTAACTTAACTTTTCACCAAAAAAATAGGTAAAAAGTTAAGTTTTCTGTATAATGGGGGGGTTACAACCCTCAGGAAAAGGGTCAGTTAAACTCCAATAAAATTACCTCTAAATCAGAACCCCATATGGACAACAAACCTCCCCTCTGCAACACTAACAGGCTTTAATTTCACACACACACACAAGCCAATCACACAACAGGTAGTAACAGGGAAAAAGAAAGGTGGAGAAAAAGCCTCAGTTCAGCTTCATCTGGCAAAAAACTCCACCTTTCAAGGCTAACCCTGTACTCCAAAATAGAGAACCAGTCGAAAAAGCTCTATGGTAGCCTGCAGGGAGATGTTTCAAAACACACCGGGATACACAGCCCTCAGTTGTGAAAAAATGGGTAAATCAGCACTGTAGCAAAGTAGTCCAGGATTCAGCGTGGAACACAGCAAAAAGAGAGAACAACTTAGCTGCTTCAGCATCCAGGATCTCTCAGTCCTTCACCTCCTGGGCCTTGCAGCCACTGAACCCGACGGGGAACCCTCCGTTTCGCTCTGGTCGCTGCGTCAGGGGTTTCAACTTCACTGCTTCTCATACGCTCTATCCAGACTCACCAAGCTCTTCAGGCCCAGGAGGTGAAGGACTGAGAGATCCTGGATGCCGAAGCAGCTAAGTTGTTCTCTCTTTTTTTGCTGTGTTCCACGCTGAATCCTGGACTACTTTGCTACAGTGCTGATTTACCCATTTTTTCACAACTGAGGGCTGTGTATCCCGGTGTGTTTTGAAACATCTCCCTGCAGGCTACCATAGAGCTTTTTCTACTGGTTCTCTATTTTGGAGTACAGGGTTAGCCTTGAAAGGTGGAGTTTTTTGCCAGATGAAGCTGAACTGAGGCTTTTTCTCCACCTTTCTTTTTCCCTGTTACTACCTGTTGTGTGATTGGCTTGTGTGTGTGTGAAATTAAAGCCTGTTAGTTTTGCAGAGGGGAGGTTTGTTGTCCATATGGGGTTCTGATTTAGAGGTAATATTATTGGGGTTACAACCCCCCAAAACCACCCCCAACGGCAGTGCCAACAGTATTAAGTAAAGTGTGAGGGTTCCCCCCCCACCGGAGCCCTTTAGGATAAGCTTTTAGAGTGGCAAGCTGAAAACCCGCGCTCAATTGTCCGCTCTCAAATGTCGGCATGCGTTTGTCTCACGTGCTTTTGTCCCATCACTTTGTACTTGTCATATTTGTGATCCTTTTGTGGGCAGGTTTCCTGTTAACCTTATAATGTTTTACCTCTTTTCCAGCTTTGCAGTGTAGGCTGCTCCTATAACGTGAGAATCACCAGCCTTCAGAATAGCCGAAGGGGCCACCAACCAACAGCTAGGAAAACGTTGGGATCCAGTCACAGTCGACCTTCTCACCATCCCTTTGCCCTGCCAGAGGGTGTAAATTTGTTTCTTCATATTTTCTGCTTTGTAAATAAAGATTATATTTGTCTGGTAATCCTAATGTGTGTTATGTATTTTATGCAAACTTTTTTGGGCCCGATACTCAAAATAACTTAAACAGCTGTTTAAATCATATTCAGCTGCACTTAAGTGGATGCTGCCGATGAAAGTACCCACTTAGCGCTCAAGCCCAAATCAACTATTTTGGGGTCCTTCCAGAGGCAGAGTCGGCACTTAGCCAGTTAAGTGCAATATTCAGCATTTAACTGATTAATCGCATAAATATTGATTGATTGATTGGGATTTATTAACTGTCTTTAGGAAGAGATTCCCTCAGGTTTGTGTACAGAAGGTATAATTCAACATAATGCTTACAATTTTAACAATAGTTAAAAAAAAACCAAATATAAACATAAATACAATGAATGAGGTAGAGTTAAAATCAGTAAATTGAAATGTAATAATAGGACTCCCCTGAAACAGTTCAAAAATATACTTTTTAACAGCACCAAGATTACATTACATTACATTAGAGATTTCTATTCTGCCATTGCCTTGCAGTTCAAGGCAGATTACAAAAGAATTACAAGAAGATATCTGGTAATTTCTAGAGGAGATAAAGAGTAGATGAGGTTGCTTTGGGGCATTGGGAAGTGGGAAGGAGCTAGCGGTATTAAGTCGTTTGCAGGAATTTCTTGAAAAGTAACGAGTTTACTTCTTTTCTGAATGTTTTGTAGTCTGGGGTCATAATTAGTAGATTGGAGATTTGGTTGTCGAGTTTTGCTGCTTGTGTGGCTAGGAGGCCATCACATATTACAATGAGAGATATACTACATACTAAAAGGAAGACATAATGCTAATGAAGCATCTCATAAGCACAAACCAGAACATTCAATAACATAGATATGATGCTAATGTTTTTCTATAATACACCTTATCCTATAACTGAGGGGTCAAATGCAGATATTAGATAAAATGGAGTCCTGTCTTTATGTGGTTCTTCATAGCTGCAGTAATTAAGTACCAAATATTGCACTTGGCCAGCTGTGTTGTAGGCAGGCTCTCTCTATCTGGAAATTACATGCTGTTTATTATGATTCTGTTTGTATTATATTGATATAAGGATAGACACAAAGGATCTCTAAATAGAAAGAGGATAGTATTGAAACCCAACGCAAAAGATCAACAGCTATGATTTACAGGTGTAGAGCTTAAATGGCAGCTCCAAGCAGTGGGGAAGTGAAGCCGATGCCAGATGGACTTCTACGGTCTGTGTTTCATATGTGGCAAGACAGATCAGAATGGGCTGGAGTAGTGGGGGGAGGGAAAGACATCTTTTGGAGGAACTTTATATTGGTGCAATATACAGGCCTCCTTCACAGACGGAAGAAGTGGATAGAGATTTAATAGTAGACATTTAGAAATTTTACTAATAGGTGATTATAACATGCCAGATGATGATGGGGTATCCCTATTGCAGGGTCTTCTAGAAGTAGAAAGATCCTGGATTCTCTACAAGGACTTAGTGCTTACAAATGAAAGTGTTTCTGATGTTAGAGTGGGTGGTCATCTGACATCCAGTGATCACTTCATGGTACGGTTTAATATTAAGATTGACATAGAGAGGGCTCGTTCAAAAGCAAAGGTTCTAGACTTTAAAAAAACTAACTTTGTTTGGATGGGGGTTGACGTCAAGGAATTATTATCTGGATGGGAACGTCTGGAAGGAGTGGAAATGCGGTGGGCAAAACTGAAAAGAGCGAATGTAAGGGCGACAAACCTTTTTGTGAGGCAAGTAAGTAAAAGTAAGAGGAAAAGAAGTCCGCTTTGGTTCTCAAAAGTAGTAGCTGAGAAGGTAAGGAATAAGAGGTTAACTTTCATAAACTACAAAAGATTGCAGAAAGAGGAAGACAGGCAAAAATATCTGGAAAAGTTAAGAGAGGCTGGTTGAGTAGTCAGGAAAGAGATATAAATGGAAGAAAAAAATAGCTGACAGTAAAACAGGGCGACAAGACATTTTTTAGATATATCAGTGATAGGATGAAGTCAAAAGTAACATTGTGAGACTCACAAATGAAGGGGAGGAATATGTATAAGTTGAGAATTACTAATGGGCAGACTGGATGGACCATGCAGGTCTTTTTCTGCCGTCATTTACCATGTTACTATGGCATTTATCATATTTCTGTTATATAGTTATTCTGCAGTGCTGTTAAATGTGTATTAATTTTATACTATTTCATGTTAGTTCTATCATTATGATTTCAATTTGCCATTTCCAAGTTTACTTCATTGCACCGGACTTGATGGATCCAGGGTCTGATCCGGAGATGGCAATTCTTATGTTCTTATGATTGTATTTGTTTATATTTGGTCATTTTAGTTGACGAAATAGTACGTTCTATGTTAAACTATACTTGTACAATGCCTTGGGTAAATATCTTCATAAAGGGAAGGGGATTGGGACTTGTATACTGCCTTTTTGTAGTTTTACAACCACACTCAAAGCAGATTACATACAGGTATTTCAAGCATGTCCCTTATCTGTCCCGGTGGGCTCACAATCTATCTAATGTACCTGGGGCAGTGGAGGATTAAATGACTTGCCCAGGGTCAGAAGGAGCAGTATGGGGTTTGAACCCACAACCTCAGGGTGCTGCTCTGTCCTCATCTGCAAAAGCCTCGAACACTTTCAAATCATAAATGTTCAAGGCTTGTGCGGTTAAGGCAAGGCTTGCAGAAATGGGACAGGGTCAGGGACAGATATTGAGAATCCCACGGGGTTGGGGACAAATTTGTCCCCATGTCATTATCTAGGTAGCTCTTACTGCTATTGATTAATAAATCCCAATAAATATGTAGAAAGCAGTCCAGTTGTATAGATAAATCTATTGAAAGAGTGACTACATTGCCACTTCTCTGTGAATAGATTTGAACCCCACCGCTACATAAGAATATACAAGGGCTTTCAAAGAGTATGACCTTGGGAAGAGGAGCACAGGGCTTTAACTTATTGAGTTATAGCATCTTCCAGGCAGGTGTCTCTGTGCCATGTGATATGATAGCTTAGCAGATCTCTAAACTATCATATCACAGGGAAGTCAGAGACCCCTGCCTGGAAGCTGCTATAGCTCAATAAGTAAAAGCCCTGTGCTCCTCTTCCAGAGGTCATAAGTTCAGCTCCCCCCAGCACATATTTTAATTGTGGCATTCTACCTTGCAGGTTCACCTTGATGATCTCACAATGAGGTCACCATTGTGCAGCTGCAAACCTCCATTTGCAATGAAGTAGAAGCCATGCTAAGGTCTATATCTGGGTTTTTCTGTTTTTAACCATTTGCAAATGAAGTTATGTATGCAATCTATATATTTTTGTCATGTGCTTTCTTTGCTATCAAGAATGAGCTGATTGGAGCACTGTTTAGTCAGATAAAATGGTAGCTTTTCAGCAAGAAAACTAAAGCTAAGTTTTTCATGTGCTGTGCTTCAGTTAATGGATCTTTTCCTCTACTTAGCAAATAGCATTGCTGTTTGTCCACAAAAATAGAAGGTTTTGCATGCAATATATCTCTTTTAATGTGACCCATTTATGTGGTGCCTTATTAAATGTATTTTGAGCTTAATAAAGCAAAAATAAAAACCCAGCTATTTAGCACGGTGTTTTTCAACCTTTTTACACCTATGGACCGGCAGAAATAAAATAATTATTCTATGGACCGGCATTGGTCCGTGGACCGGCGGTTGGAGAACACTGGGCTAAGTTGTGGGCCAGACCCCGCCCATCTCTACCCAATCTCCACCCCAGACCCCACCCCATAATAATACTAATTGCACCTTGCACGTCCCGTGCCTCATCTGGAAGCCTTCCGTTTCAGTCGCAGATGCCCGTGGGAGCCACTGCCCGTGGCTTTGTGCACTGAATCAGTTAGGAAGCAGGAGCTGGCTCGAAGATAACGCCGCATCGATCGCACCGTGGACCGGCGGTTGAAGAACACTGTTTTGGGCCTGATGCACGTGCTGGCCCTGTGGACCGGCAGGAAATTTTTGTGGACCGGCACTGGTCCATGGACCAGTGGTTGAAGAACACTGATTTAGCAGATCGCATTAAGGACATTCAAACTGTGCCTAAGTTCCTGAATGTTTTTCCCATGTAGGGTCTTGCGATATGTGCTGAAAAACTTTTCAGCTTAATACATTTCAAGGACTTATGCGAATCTCTTCTTTTTGAGCTTGCTTTTCACAGGCTTTTGGTTCATTTTGCAATTTTACAGTTTACAGACTTCTGCTTCAGATTGGGCAGTTGGCAGAAGACCAGCATTGGTGGACCAGGAAATATTTATTTTTGTAGCTCATTCTCCTGGAGCAGTGGCTTTTGGTCTTATATGATTTTTCTCAGATTTTGCAGCACTGGATCAGTACAAGGGGGACTCGGAGATTTTCCCTGTGTATTGTAAGTGAAGCTGAAGTTGTCTTGGAAAAGATTTGGGGGTTGTAGCCTTTCATTTGTATTAAGTTAGGATTTTGAGGTGTTTATCCTTGACCCTTGGGTCAGAGCATATTTGGTTGTATTTTTTGGCTTAGCTGTGTATAATGAATGTTTATGTAGGTGAGACGGAGGCTGAAATTGTGGAGGTAATTGCACTTATCAGTTGGTTTCCTGTATACAGTTACTTGTATATAAACCGTAGCTGATAGAAACTATTGTACGGAAAGTTCATTTTTTGTGAAGTAATCAATATTGAATCTGATTGAAAGATGGGATGTATTAAAAAAAAAATATGAAACTGTTTGAGTCTCTCTCTTCCAGAGACCAAATCATAACAATGTCATAACAATATCATAACAATATACCAGTGATATTTAAAGGGTTTACTCTCTGTTTGAAAATGTCTCTTACGGTTTGTGCTGTGTGCTATCCTGCTGCTCGGAGCAATTCCTATGATTTGAAACTGAAGTATTTCTGGGTTAAGATGAACTTCATAATTTTGTAATAGCTGCTGGTGTATACTTGTCCAGAGCAGGTGCCTTTGAGGTTTTCATCTAGTTTATTAGAAGGGTAAAAAAACAAAATGTCTTAGACAATAATGAGACCTCATGCTGTCATAATTGGTAGTTAGAGAGGTTTATCATCCTCGTTTGATTTACACTTCCCTCACTTTAGTCAGTGGAAATTTGTCTGCAGGGAGTCTATGACTTGTTAGCATACATATTTTTTCTTGTGTATCACCTGGAGTACCGGTAAGTTTATAAAAGTCATCTTATTGCACTGAAAAAGGTTATAAAATTACCCTCTCTGCAAGTTTATTTGGGTTTTATAAAATAATCCTGAATCACAACATCACCCAAACTGTGCACTTGGAAACACTACCTTAGGTTGCACCTACTTTTTACTTGCATACATTCACATGCAGTTGTAAAAGAGCCTGCTTACATGTAAATATCTTTATAAAATGACCACTGTATTGTTTAAATATCATATAATTCATTTTTTGCATGTCTTTCAGGTAGAGTATCATAACACTCTTTTTACTACAGTGGCAAAATAACGCTCTGAATTTAAGAAGTTGGTTGGTTGGGTTGAGAACTTCCAGCACCCCTTTGTATGTAATAAAAGTGAGCCAAGTACAGGACAATCAAGCCTTCATGACATCACTGATGAGGTTGGCTCTTATTGGTGGAATGAGGCATTATGACGTCACAATCTCAGCTCTGGTTATAATTGCTAAGATAATTTCTTTTGGCATTTTCCTTGTATTTTTATGATGCATGCCTCAAAGAAAATCCCCATTATCTTAGTGAAAAAAGGTCTACCAAGATAATCTCAGCCTTCGTTCTTCAGTAAGTTCAGATACTCTATAGGTCTAGAATTCATAATTTTAATTAACAACTGTGTGTAAAGAGAATCAATGTACTCTCGTTTACTCGTATATGAAAAAGTGTATCTTCTGTAGTAAATCTTACCTACCAAGTTGTTTTATTGTTCTTTGTTCCATTGCTTGGATTGTATTGGCAAAATGATAAATGAAAGACATGTATTGGACAACTTGGCTCAAAACTTATATAAGATTAGCAAATTGCTGTTTTTCCTTATTAAATAAGAGCTGCATTAGCTGTATGAGCATCAGTGTAAGAAAGTTCAATCATAAATGAATTTTCTGGAAAAGCAACAAATAAAACTGGAAGTACTGTATCACTTTTTTCCTTGCACTGGACAGGTTGGCGGTCTCATGCTAAATTATCAGCACAGAGAGGGATAGAGTACAGCAAACACAATATAGGGGGAAAAAAGCAGCACAAAGGGGCCTCAAAGAACAAGGACGTGTCTTTATTGATCCAACACAGGCTGCGTTTTGGCATACAATGCCTGCATCAAGGGTCATCCAAAGGTCAAAATGCAATTAATTTGGGAATCGGTCCTTAAGCCAGAGCACAGAAAGCAGTCTCAATGTCCTGTTCTTGCTTCAACAGGAGTTAATTGCATTTTGCAAGTTAGCGGACTCCTGATGCAGGTGTTGTTTGCCGAAACGTGGCCTGTGATGGATCAATAAAGACACGTCCTTGTTCTTTGAGGCCCTTTGTGCTTTTTAGCTATATAGCACAGAGATGTCTGTCATCCGGTGAATCTCTTCTATAGCATAACCTTCTCGCTCCAGTAAATAAACACTATTGATCAAATTTCACGATTCACAAATATGAAAAAGAAGGAAAAAGCCTCAGATGTTAAAGGGCCTATTGCCCCTGGTAACAGGAAAGGGTGAGCATTTACAGCTTTGCTCTACTGCACCATCTTCACTGACAGAAAAAAACTTTTTTTACCCCAACAAAACCCCCTGACAAACAATGTCCCAACATTCAAAAACTAAATAAATCAAAATAATGATAATTGTACTTAACTGAAGCAGATCTGTCCATCTAGATATGTAGAGTATATACTCAAATATAAACCAATCCAAATATAAAATGGTGACCTTCCTCCCCCCACCAAAGGAGGAAAAAGGTTCAATATTATAAACTGGGGGTTTATATAAATGCCTTGCCCTGCCTGGCTCAGCCCCTAGCCCCCCTCCTTTCCTGTCTTGTCAGGCTCTTCAGCCCTCCCTACCTCCCTTGCCAGGCTCTGCGCCTAGCCCCTCCCCCTCCCTCCTCTGCCAGGCTCTGCATCCAGCCCCCTGCCTTCCTGCCCTACCCTGTCAAGCTCTGCACCAAGCTCCCTTGCCAGGCTCTGCACCCAGCCCCTCTCCCTCCCCTGATGCCTTGCAGGCCTCTCCCAGGCTTTCCATAAGCCCTGGTGGGCCGGGTGCAGGAGGGATCCCTCCTGTCCCAGCTGACTCTGACACATCTCACCTCCCTCCTGCCTCCCAGACTTTGAAAAAAAAATCCCTACCGTTAAAGCCCTGATGGTCCAGAGATGAACCGGAGCAGGAGCGATCTTCTACACTCCTGACCCATGGAGAGTTGCTATCTGAAATAGCTGCTGTGAGTTCCCGCAGTCTCACTAAGTTGCCATGAGATCTCATGAAAGCCATTTCAGATAGTGGCTGTGCAGAGAGCAGGAGTGTGGGAACATTGCTCCTGCCCTGGTTTATCGCTGGATCACTAGGGCTTTAAAGGTATGTTTTTAAAAGTCTAGGAGGAGGGAGGGAGGTGGAATGTGTCAGAGTCAACCAGAACAGGAGGTGGGAAAGATCTGTCCCGACCTATTGCTGGACCACCAGGGCCTATGGCAGGCCCAGGAAGGAGGTGGGTAGGTGCTGACCCGAATTTAAACTGAGATCTCCATTTTTGGGTCCCCAAATCTCAGTTTATATTTGAGTATATATAATAATAACAATTTATTTCTTATATACCGCTATACCATAAGTTCAAAGCGGTTTACAACAAGATACATACAGTGAGTATGTGAAGTGAGGAGAAAAAACAGCTTGAACTGGGATACAAGTTACAAATGGAAGAGAACCAAGTTGTTTTGAATCTAAAGATGTGAAAAGTCGAAGATTGATACAGGGAAAAACGATTTGGGTTAGAATACAATTACTAAAGGGAAGAGCATGAGTAATCTAAAATCTAGGGAGAAGGGGATTGAGAAGAGGAAAGTTGAAGGGATTGGACATGAATTGGGATTAGAATTTGTTAAATAGATGGGTCTTCAGAGATTTTCTGAAGTCAGCATACGAGGTGGCCTCGAGTATGGGTTTTACAAGCCATGTGTTCAGTTTGGTTGCCTGGAATGATAACATTCTGTCTAGGAACTTCTTGTAACGGCATGGCAGGTTTTCTTCTGGTGAGGATGTTGCAGGAGTAGAGCAAAGCTGTAAATGCTCACCTTTTGCAATAGGCCCTGTAACATCTGAGGCAGAGGTCCCCAAGTCCCTCCTTGAGGGCCGAATCCAGTCGGGTTTTCAGGATTTCCCCAATGATTGAAAGCATTGAAAGCAGTGCATGCACATAGATCTCATGCATATTCATTGGGGAAATCCTGAAACCCCGACTGGATTTGGCCCTCAAGGAGGGACTTTGGGGACCCCTAATCTGAGGCTTTTTGCTTCTTTTCCTTGTTTGTGAATAGTGAAATTTGATCGTTAATGTTTATTTAATGGAGTGAAAATGTTATGGTATATGAGTTACTTGGTATATCCCGCCTGTCCTTCCAGTTTTTGAATATTGGTTGACATCTGGAGAATATCACTTTGGTTTATTAGGTTCTCTGGTTTCTGCTTTCTTTTAGTGAACTTCCTCATTCACCTCAAAATCTTGTGGCCCACTTGAATACCTCCAATAGCCGTACAGTGATGTTATCCTGGGTGCGTCCCTTTGATGGTAACAGCCCTCTCCTTCACTACATTGTTGAGCTCTCTGAAAACAGTAAGTATGAGCATCTTAAGATTCAGCCTAGACACACCATCGGCTTATCATCTCCTGCATTTTATTTGTACTGAAGGTTTCACACAGGCTCAATGTTGACTTGTGTTTGTAAGTAACTGACTACTGTTACTCAGAGAATGCATTTCAGCTCCTTGTGTTTCCCTGGCAATTACAAATTGCAACCATATTAATTGTGTGAAGGTAGGGTTGAGGGAGCAACCAACGGGATCTATCAGAATGTAATTAGAACATACTTGTGTGTAATGGCATTCTCATTGCTAGACTTTTTGCAAAGGCCCAATTGATGACAACAGTACTCAAGGTTAGGTTTGTGGGGAAAAATTAATTCTAGTGCAGTCAAACATGTCTTAAGCAATTCTTGTAGGCTTTTTCTAAGAATCTTGGATCCTGTTTCTCGTGATAACTCATGTAAAGTCATGCATAGGAAGTTGTTTCACTGTATTTTCTTGAATACCAGATCTGTGAGAAATAAGATCCCCATTATAATAGATTTGATTAACGATAATTATTTTGACTTAGTATGTGTCACTGAATCCTGGTTGATTTATTCTGAAGATACTGTACTGCTTAATAAGATCTGTCCATCTAGATATGTAGATGTTTTTTCTCATCCCCACTGTGGTAAACATCATGGAGATATTATTTTACTTTGCATAAATTGACTTGTTTTTACCAAGATGGAAGTTCCCATTATGTTAGGCATTGAAGCTTTATTTTTATTTTCTCCCAGTTTAAATATTTTATTGTGTTATTGTCTGCCTGGTATTTTAGCAAGAACGTTCTCACCTAAAATTAATTTTAGATATAATAGTGAACTCTTCAAAAAAATTGCATAGAAAGTTAAATAAGACACAATGAGCACTAAATAAGAACTAAAAATTGAGAAACAATTGCTTTAAAAAGTTTAAACACTGTGATACAGGATACTAATGAGGATTGTAGCCGTTAGGTATAAAGCTACACCCACGGCAATCTAAAGATTCCTGTACAGAACAGTGATTCTTTGCACCAGTGTAGATTAAACAGATGACATGAATTAATATGCTGTAGCACTATACATTAAGAGGAGCATAATCGAAATGGACATCTAAGTCCATTTACTTCCATCTCGCAAGTCATCCAAAGTAAAAAACAGCTTAAGACACATTTTCAAAAGATACGTCCAACTTTTTTTTTGTTTTGAAAATCATCTAATTATACGCCCTGCCAATCTGATCGTCCAAGCCACTAAATCGTCCATCTTTATACCACATTTTCAACCAACTTTCTGTCCAAGTCCAAAACCCCTAGAACAAGCCCTGTTGGATGTGGGAGGGGTCTGAAAAGTGATGGACTGCACACCCAGACATGCCACCTAAATAGTGGGGTACCTTACAGGGCACTGCTGTGAACTTCACAAAAAGGGTGCCATGTCTTCTCCTCACTACAGCTCCCTTATAGGTCATGGTGACCCCCCCAAACCACCTCCAGAATCCCCCTAGACCCACCTATCTACCACCCTAATAGCCCTTGTGGCTGTAGGAGCCACTTATATGCCAGTACAAAAGGGTTTTGGAGGTGTATAGGGGAGAGCACATGTTTAAGTATCAATGCAGTGATTACAGGGGCTTATGGGCATGGGTCCTCCTCTCTATGGGTCCCTAACCCACCCCCAAGATGACTTAAGCTGCCTCTGTGCTGGACGACTAGATTTTCCTAAGCCAGGCAGCCAGGTGATGATGGTCTGGAGGCTGAATTTTAAAGTTGTGATTAAAATTTTTATGGGGGTGGGGGGGTTGTTGATCACTGGAGTAGTGTATGGGGGTCTGTGTTATGTGTTTTCAGTGCTTATCTGGTGACTTTAGGTGGGTTTTTGTGACTTAGACCATGTTTTACATGGTCTAAGTCACAACGTCCAAGTTCCGTCTAGGCTCTGTTGTAAAACTTTCGGTTATACGTGCTATACGACTAAGTCTAAGCCGGCCCACGTCCCACCCAACTCCCGCCCTCAACACTCCTCCCAAAACGCCCTGTTTAGTTTTGGTCATTCAGCAGCACTATGAAGGCCTAGGTCGTTTAGAAATACATCCAAAACCCGGTTTTATTATTGGCACTTGAAACGTTTTTGAGAAATGGCTTTTAACCTAGATTGATTGATTTATTTTAAAAATTTCTATTCCCTTTATAACCTAAGTTGATTACAATTCACATAGATAAATCCAATTGATTTGAATATGACCAGAGACGGAGCTTGACATACAGACTCAGTTGGTCTGGTCCAGTCATAAGGTACAGCAATAGAGAATAAGCGTAGTCTGGAGTTGATAGGAGAGAAGAAGGGTACAGATAGGAGAGACTTAGCGGAGTTCCCGAGGAGGAGTACAGGGAGAGATGAGACAGAAGAGGTATTGAGGAGCTGCAGAGTGAATGCACTTGTAAGTCAATAATAGGAGTTTGGACTGTATGCAGAAATGAATAGGGAGCTAATGAAGTGACTTGAGGAGAGTGGCTCTGGCGGAATAGAAGTCGTGCAGCAGAATTTTGAAGGGATTGAAGGAGAGATGGTTAAGTGGAAGACCTGTTCGAAGCAAGTATCTTAAGTAGCTGTAGCTTCTTGAAATATGAGGTATGTCAGCTGGGTAATAGTGTCTCCATGCAAGATTTTCGGTGCTTCTGTGTTGCCCAGCTTTTTGCTTGTGGAAATGCAACAGTTCTCTCTGAGGAAGAGGAAAGTGGGTGTTAAAAAAATTGTATACCGTTTTTTCAGTGTCAAAGCTCTTCAATATGAAAGAACAAGCCTATTTAGTGATTTTGTTGTCTTGGTTTTAGATAGTGCAGAAGTCTTTCAAAGCATTTAGCCTATTGATTGTCAAGAGAGGACTTGCTATTTACATTTTAAAGACATTCAGCAAATTTGCTGAATCCAGGGCTCAATGAGCAAGTAAATGCTCCCCAGACCACTTTTCTTTACAAATCGGAGTGCCTGGGAGATAAATAGGGTTAGTTTGTATTAGTTTTCTGTTTAATCTCTCTTCCTGTCCGATCTTTTATCTTTCACCAGAAGAGGAAAAAGAATAAATAACGTATTCTGCAAAAACAGCATATAAACAGAGCAGAAGCCCGAGGTGCCAGTGAGATTAATAGGCCCTGCTGAAGAATCAAACAGTTCACTGGATCGAGGTGCTTGGGTTAAGCACTCTCGGGTGATGTTTACACTGGCAATAAAAAATGAAACGGAATTATCCTGGGAAATTGTGCCATGCCTTGTTGTACCACCCGGGAGGCAAGTTATCCTTGTTAGATTATATAGCTCCTCGTGTATGATTACTGCATCGTAGGGAAAAATCTAGAAGAAAGAGTGTGTTTGATCAATTTTTCTCAGCATCCCACTGGGGCTAATTTTATATCAAGACTCCTATGTCAAAGCTGGCAAAAGGTGTTTTGTAAAGCATAATTTATAAAGCCCAACCAAATAATACTGACAATCACCATACATTCATGATAGAAAACAGAAAAATGTGAAGGCAGATAAAGGCCATGTGGACCATCATATAAGAAATCTTCCCTAATAATTTCAAGAGAAAATATTCAAGGCATCGTGGGTGCCTATATGCCTTTAAAATAGGTCCCCAGAATGAATCCCAGCTGCTCAAACATTCTCTAGCATAAGAAGTGAAATATGTGCCTGTCATTTAGGCCAGTCCTAGAGCTGGTGCTGAAATGCTGGACATCATGTGTAATGTCTGGTAATGTCCGTGCTCCGCCCAGATATTATATAAGATATGTACATATCTGGTGCTTAGGCAGAGTTTTGCCTTTTATGTACATACTAGTCTTTAAGCCCGTTACATTAACGAGTGCTAGAATAGATGTGTCTGTCTGCCTGTTTCTTTATCTCTCTCTCCTTGGCCCCTGTCTGTATCCTTCTGTCTCCCCCTCCCCCAAGAGCAAAGCTGTCTGCCCCCAGCACACACCTTCCCCCCAAATGTCTCTCCATGGCCCTCTTCTGTCTTCCCCCCCAGAGCAAAGTTGTCTGTCCCCAGCACACCTCCCCCCAAAGCAGCCCCCTTTCCCTCTCCCTGTCTCTCCATGGCCCCTTATGTCTTCCCCCCCAGAGCAAAGCTGTTTGCCCCAAGCACACCCCTCCCCCCAAAGCAGCCCCCTTTCCCTCTCCCGCTGACTCTCTCTCTCTCTGGCCCCCTTTCTCTTTCCGTCTTTCTGTCCCTCTCCCTGCCCCTGTGTCTTTCTTTCTTTCTGTCTCCCTCCCTCCCGCTGTCTGTCTGTCATTTTTCCCCATTTCCCTGTGCAGCAGCATTTCCATCCTACTTCCCTATGCAGCAGCAACAGAATTTCCCTCCTATCTCCCCCTTTCCTGTGCAGAAGCAGCAGCGGTATTTCCCTTCCCCTCCAAGTCCCTGTGTAGCAGTAACAGCATTTTCCCCCACCCCCCGTTCCCTTCTCTTCCCTTACCCTTCCCTGCTCCGTTCAGCCCCTCCCCCTTCTTTTACTGCATTGTCCTGCTCGATCTGGCCTGCTCCTGACCCTCCCAACGCCGACAAATCTCCGGGCTCCAGCCGCGTAGGCAGCACTTTAAACACGCTTCTTCGCGGCCTTCTACTGCCGATTTCCTCTCCCGCATCTGTCTCCGATGATGTCATCAGAGGCGCGGCAGAGGAAATCGGCAGTAGAAGGGTGCGAAGCAGCGTGTTTATAGTGCTGCCTACTCCGCTGGAGCCGGGAGGTTTGTGGAGGGTCAACGGCCGGAGCGGGGCTGCTGTCCACCACTCAGTTGCTGCCACTGGTGCTGCCTATGCCGCTGGAGCCGGGAGGTTTGGAGAGAGCACACCGCACGCGCCTTCAGCCACCGCACGCGCCTTCAGCCACCGCACGCGCCTCCAGCCGCTGCAAGCGCTATGAGGTGTGAAATAGAATACTGCCACAGAAGCATTCCTCACGGCGCCAGGAATCACGAATTTTCAAGAGCGCATGCGTGCTGTAGGGTTTTATTATTATAGATATTTACCCAAAGTAGTGCAAAAAAAACTCCACTTAAAAGGTAGCTGAGAGTCTGCTCAAATGGCAGAAAAAGCCTCAGGTTTTATTGGCAGAGCTCAAGCTCAAACCACCACCTCCACATCATTGGCTAAAAAACTTCCATAGAGTGGCAATTCGCTGTTGAGGTTTAAAATAATTAAGGATTGAGATATTTTGCAACTGAAACCACTGCGAGTGTTTAAAGCAGTCTGTTAAAATGCCAGCGTTTCACGGCGCTAAGCCGTTTCTTCAGGGCTAATGTGACCTTGCTTGAATCTTCACAGAGTGACAGTGTGAGCGCAACACTGTCACTCTGTGAAGATTCAAGCAAGGTCACATTAGCCCTGAAGAAACGGCTTAGCGCCGTGAAACGCTGGCATTTTAACAGACTGCTTTAAACACTCGCAGTGGTTTCAGTTGCAAAATATCTCAGTCCTTAATTATTTTAAACCTCAACAGCGAATTGCCACTCTATGGAAGTTTTTTAGCCAATGATGTGGAGGTGGTGGTTTGAGCTTGAGCTCTGCCAATAAAACCTGAGGCTTTTTCTGCCATTTGAGCAGACTCTCAGCTACCTTTTAAGTGGAGTTTTTTTGCACTACTTTATTTATATTTTCCCACTTCACCTTTTGCAATACTGTAGTTATTTCATATTTTTCCCCTTTACACATGTAAACGCCAGTTACATTTACCCACATAATTGGCACCTACTTTTGCACAACCTCTGCGTAGGCCTTCCTTGGGCTCTGTTTGGGCAAAATTGGTATGTGCCTGTATATTTTATAAAATATGGGTAAACCCAAATTTAACCACTTTTAGGACTAGTTCTAGGAGTCTGTTTTACAGAGGCAGATAAGCCCCCATGTTACCTTTACAAAAGAGGCTTCAAATAGGCACATTTTTGGACTTTTCATGTAGGTATCCTGTAATAAAATCAAACCCTAGTAGCCTACTTCCCAACTAGAGAATGATGAGAATTCAAGTAGAATGGGGTATCGTCAAAGTACTATCAAGCAGCTCGCCTGTCAAGGCAATAGTGAATAACACTGGCCATCAAAGGCTAAATGGTGCTTGCTAGTACATTCATTGATTCTGAGTGCATTTTTTCCGAGTTTGATGTGTGTTAGCCTGGTTTCATTAAGAAGGCTCTAATCCCAGGAAACCATTACTGGAGTAAATATACTTTCAATAATTAAAAGATATAGTGGTGATAGTCCAGCTGGCATCATGTCCCAGGGGGACTGTTGCTTAGTGAAGATGCCAACTAGCATCAAATTAGTGATTTACAAGTGCAGCTGGGTTCAAAGTTTAACAGAGCTTCATGTTCCAGTCTTCACGTTCTGTGTCGAATCCAGGTCACCTCTGAGGGACTCTCAGGTTATTTTGAATGATGTGCATGCACAATTAAAAGAAAAGAATAATGCGATAGGATGTAGTTTAGAAACCCTTGTCTCAACTTCAGATTCGAGAAGAGCAAAGTTGCAGACATGCACACATAAAGAGGCAGACACGATGGGTTTATTAAAAATCCCCACTGCCAGCGTAAGAAAAAAGCACCAGGAGCTTTCCCAGTCCATTGTCTGCATTTCTCCCTGATGCAGATTCTTCATTACATTTTTCACATTTCATTTTGATTTAATATACTCCATATTACAAAGGAGCTAAGCAGATTACAAAGAAAATAAAAATTAAATATCAGGCAAAAACAGGCAGCATATGAAAGGAGCCTTGGTTACAACCAATCTTATAGAAGGGATCGAGGGGATGAATGTCAAATTAAAACTACGAAACATGATGGAGAGAGACGGGGAAAGGGATATACTTGACTTAGTGTAGGAGACGAAAGCACTTGGGTGGCAGTGTGGTAACGAGAGAGGAAGAATTTATGGTTTAGTCTTAGTGAAGGGGCAGGTGAAAAAAAAGAGTTAATTATGAGTTAGGAGAAGGTGAAGAAAATGCCTTAGAGAAAAAAATAAGTCTTAAGTTGGACCTTGAAATGTTTAAGTGAAGGTTCCAACACATGTCAAATGGAAGGGAATTCCATAAAGAAAGAGCTACTACCCTGAAGCAGGAAGATCAGGCAAAGTGAGATCGTAGGTGGAGGTGGGAGGAAACGATTGATAACTGTTGCTGAGAAGAGCAGAGAAGCAGAAAACCATATAAGAAGGGAGGGTTAAGAACATAAGAATAGCCTTACTGGGTCAGGCCAGTGGTCCATCAAGCCCAGTAGCCTGTCCTCACGGTGTCCAATCCAGGACACTAGTACCTGGCCGAAACCCAAGGAGTAGCAACATTCCATTATCTCAGAGTAAGCAAGATTCTGGAACCCCAAATAGGAGCAACATTCCATACAGAATCCCCAAAGAGTAGCAAGATTCTAGAATCCCAGAGTAGCAACATTCCATGCTACCGATCCAGGGCAAGCAGTGGCTTCCCCCATGTCTTTCTCAATAACAGACTGGACTTTTCCTCCAGTAACTTGTCCAAACCTTTCTTAAAACCAGCTACGCTATCCGCTCTTACCACAGCCTCTGGCAATGCGTTCCAGAGCTTAACTATTCTCTGAGTGTAAAACACATCTCCTCTTATTGGTTTTAAAGTACTTCCCTGTAACTTCATTGCCCTCTGTGGATGGTCTGATGGACTTAGGATGCTATTTTAAATTATATACGGTAGAAAATCATGAACCAGTGTTCAGTTATAAATAGTGGGGAAATATTATTGTCTGGACTAACTGTAGTTGTCTAATTTGATCCTGAGGCAAACCTGATATGATAGAGTGGCAATAGCCAATGTAAGAAATAACTAATGAGTTACCGTAACTAGTAATCAAACGGATTGGGTATCAAAAAGAGATTATGCGGCACACAACTGATGAATTATATTAAAACATTTATGAATGACCATGGAAATATGGTCAGAAAAGGAAAGTTGGTTGTCAAAGATAACTCCAAGTATTCGAGCAGAATTAGTTAGTGGGATGTGGTAAGAGCGGATAGCGTAGCTAGTTTTAAGAAAGGTTTGGACAAGTTCTTGGAGGAAAAGTCCATAGTCTGTTATTGAGCAAGACATGGGGGAAGCCACTGCTTGTCCTGGATCGGTAGCATGGAATGTTGCTACTCTGGGGATTCCGGAATCTTGCTACTCTTTGGGGATTCTGCATAGGAATGTTGCTTCAATTTGGGGGTTCCAGAATCTTGCTAATCTTTAAGATTATGGAATGTTGCTACTTCTTGGGTTTTGGCCACCATGAAAACAGGCTACTGGGCTTGATGGACCTTTGGTCTGACCCAGTAAGGCTGTTCTTATGTCAATACCACAGATATTTGGTAGGCAGGGTAGTTCTGAAGGCTGAAATGAAAAGTATTGCAACTTTCTCAGCTGACTCGGGGATAAATATAAGCTCCAACTTTCTTATTTCTTCTAGCTAAGAAAGAATGCCTATAATGACTTTATTGGATAGTAGCATTTTCAGTGGTTTTAAGTGCATCTGCCGTGCCTTAATGCAAAAAAATAATTAAAGTGCCACCTGTTAGGGGGTCTGTCCAGTATTTTGTTGCAGATTGCAAATTAAAATGTCTGGTCTCGGTTAATTAGGAGGCACTAAGTAGACCCGCACTAACTGGAAAATTGTCAGTTAATGCCCAGCAATTGTCATAAGCTAACGTCAATATACTCTCAATGCCTATTTTCTGCCCATGTACCACCTAGTTACACCCCTAACACAAAATACCCTCAACATATGAATTAGCGCGTGCTAATTGTAAAAATAAAACATAAGAGTTACTGCGTTTGTGTTATAGTAATAACATTCACCAATTTACATGTTAAGTACCTATTCACCTTAGTAAAGGACCCTAAGGTTAAGAACATAAGAACAGCCGCTGCTGGGTCAGACCAGTGGTCCATCGTGCCCAGCAGTTTGCTCACGCGGTGGCCCTTAGGTCAAAGACCAGTGTCCTATTTGAGTCTAGCCTTACTTGCGTACGTTCCCGTTCAGCAGGAACTTGTCTAACTTTGTCTCGAATCCCTGGAGGGTGTTTTCCCCTATAACAGCCTCCAGAAGAGCATTCCAGTTTTCCACCACTCTCTGGGTGAAGAACTTCCTTACGTTTGTACAGAATCTATCCCCTTTTAACTTTAGAGAGTGCCCTCTCATTCTCTCTACCTTGGAGAGGGTGAACAACCTGTCTTTATCTACTATGTCTATTCCCTTCTTTATCTTGAATGTTTCGATCATGTCCTCTCTCAGTCTCCTCTTTTCAAGGGAAAAAAGGCCCAGTTTCTCTAATCTCTCACTGTACGGCAACTCCTCCAACCC
This sequence comes from Geotrypetes seraphini, assembly GCF_902459505.1. Classification (NCBI taxonomy): domain Eukaryota; kingdom Metazoa; phylum Chordata; class Amphibia; order Gymnophiona; family Dermophiidae; genus Geotrypetes; species Geotrypetes seraphini. The sequence goes on along the minus strand of NC_047094.1, from coordinate 14,185,611 downwards.
TTTCGAGTAGTAGCGTGTCCTTCTTCATATACAGTGACCAGTGCTGGATGCAGTATTCCAGGTGAGGGTGTACCATGGCCCGGTACAGCGACATGATAACCTTTTCCGATCCGTTCATGATCCCCTTTTTAATCATTCCTAGCATTCTGTTCGCCCTTTTCGCCGCTGCCGCAAATTGCGCAAACAGCTTCATTGACTTGTCGACCAATACTCCCAAGTCTCTTTCCTGGGGGGTCTCTCCATGTATGGGATTTTTGATACCGTCATGCATTACTTTACACTTATCCCTATATTAAACTCCAGTCCACTTTCTAAGCACCAATATCTATCTGTCTTATCATTCCCTCTGTAATTCCCCCACCTTCTTGTCCAGTTTGACTTGACTAGAATGTAAGTTTTTTTGAGTAGGGACTGCCTCTTCTATGTTTTGATGGGGAGTGTGTGGCACAGTGATTAGAACTACAGCCTCAGCACCCTAAGGTTTTGGTTTCCAATCTCTTACTACTACTTCTGACCCCGAGCAAGTCACTTAATTATTTTTAAGCATTTTTCTGTACACTGTCTAGATTTTTTTTTTTAAATAGGCAGTCTATCAAAACCTAAACTTGAAACTTGAATCCCCCATTGCTCCAGATGCATTAGATAGAGTGTGAGCCTACCAGCACAGATAGGGAAATATGCTTGAGTACCTGAATGTAAACCGCGTGGAGGGGCATAATCAAAAGTTGCCTAAGTCTGAGCTTGGATGTTTTGTGCAAGATGTCCACAAACCCAGTAGGAAAAATGACTACAGTGGTACCTCGGTTTACGAGTGCACCAGTTTGCGAGTGTTTTGCAAGACGAGCAAAACATTTGCAAAATCGGTGCCTCGGAAACCGAGCATGGCTCGATTTACGAGCACCCCCCCCCCCCCCGCAACCGGCACCCCCCCTGCCTCGAACCGGCATCCCCCCGCCACGATCCGACCCCCCCGCCACGATCCGACTGCCCCCCCGACACAATTGGGCACCCCCCCCCGCCGCTTCTTACCCTCATCTGGGCACTCTTGAAAATCGGCCTTCTCCTCTGCTGGGCCTTGAGCATCTGAGCATGCTCAAGGCCTGCGAGTTCACGTTCTGAACGTGAACTCGTGCCCAGCAGAGGAGGAAGCCGATTTTCAAGAGTGCCCAGATGAGGGTAAGAAGCGGCGGGGGGGTGTGCCCAATTGTGTTGGGGGGATGTCGGATCGTGTCGGGGGGGTGCCCAATCGTGGCGGGGGGGTCGGATCGTGGCGGGGGGGGTGCCCAATCATGGCGGGGGGGGGTAGGATCATGGCGGGGGGGTGCCGGTTCGAGGCAGGGGGGGTGCCGGATCGCAGGGGGGGGTGCCTGATCACGGGGGGGGGCCTTCGAGGGGAGCAATGCCGGTTCTCAGGGGGGGGAACACATTAAAGCGAGTTTCTATTATTTCCTATGGGGAAACTCGCTTTGATAAACGAGCATTTTGGATTACGAGCATGCTCCTGGAACGGATTATGCTCGTAATCCAAGGTACCACTGTATTTTCAAAGCTGCCAAACATCTATCTTCTATTTTTGAAAATGAGTTAGGTATAAGTTTTGGTCTTTAGGACGTCTACCTTTTTTGCCCATTTTCAAAAATAAAAACATCCACGTGAAAAACGTACAGATGTACCCACCAACTACCTTGTCTGATCGCGGCAGAAGGAATCCTCATCAGCTGAGCTGGTTTTGGGGATTCCAGGTGGCTCCGGTGAAGGGAATTCTCCTGAGCCATGGAGCCCTACATCCCTCCCCCTGACATTCGCGACATCCCCCTGACATCTCCAACACCCCCCACATCCCCCCAACATTCCAATCACGTGTCATTCACATGATGACACCGTTTAGAAAATCGCGCCTCTGGCAAAGGAAAGTGCTAGAAAGGTAGGCCAGGGTTTTCAAGGCCTACATTTTCGGCGCATACCTTTGACATGAATTGAGGCTCCATAGGCGCTTTACGGTGCCTAACACCACTTTCGGCATTAGCCACGCCTACAACGGCAGTAGGCACTGTAAAGCACCTACAGAGGTGCAATTCTGGCGCCATTTTTATAGGCGCCTTGAAAATCAGTTTACACCTTGTTTAAATGGCGTTTTTTCACTTAGCTTGGGCGCCATTTATAGAATATAGACCTGAATGTTTCTTTGGCTGCTATATTGCATAGTAATTCTTAACTATCTTAATGACTTGCAAATGTAATTTAGGAAGCCAGTGGAAGGAATTTTGCGATGACAACGGGTTCATTTATTCCAAAGCAATCTGACATATAATTGGAATGAATGGTGCATCCAGTGTGAACGAAAACACAAATGTCTGTAAATTCCCCAGCAGAACCTGAGTGAAATCTTTCAAGCAAAGAATGGATTTGACTGACGGAATCATTCTTCAACACCTGCGGAAAACAGAATGAAGCGATTTTAACAAATTATTGCAGAATTTCATTAAGTCCTTCAACCAGAGGCAGACGAGGGTGTGGTTTCATAATGGACTTCCAAACAGATGGGTTATGAAATGCACAGCCCATCTGTCTTTATCATGCTCGTTTCTGTTTTTATTAGAAGGTTAATGAATATAGTTTTTATTTATTATGCAATGGCATGTGCAGCATTGTTTTTCAGTAGACATCAAAAATCTACAGAAGCAATTTGCAATGATGTGAAAGTTTCTCCTTTATAACTCTATATTCCTTAACCCAGGGGGAGGCAATTCCGGTCCTCGAGAGCTGGAGCCAGGTCAGGTTTTCAGGATATCCACAATAAATATGCATGAGATAGATTTGCATCTCAAGGAGGCACTGCATGCAAATCCATCTCATACATATTCATTGTGGATATCCTGAAAACCTGACCTGGCTCCGGCTCTCGAGGACCGGAATTGCCTACCACTGCCTTAACCCAATGGATGGACAAAGTTTAAGGAGTTTTAGTCTAGTTCAGGGGTGTCCAATCTGCGGCCCGAGGGTCACATGCGGCCCTGTGAAGTATTTTGTGCGGCCCCGGTCAAGGGCGATGTAGTATTTTCCTCTGCTGCCCCCAGGTGTTAACCGTCTTGCCGGCTCCCTCCTCTGTCTTGCTGCAACGTTTGTGCGGCCCCAGAAACATTTTTTTCAGCCAGTGCAGCCCAGGGAAGCCGAAAGGTTGGACACCCCTGGTCTAGTTGATGGAAACCTTCTGCATGTCTGATGTAGATATACACTTTGTCTCTATCAGATTCTCCATGGAAGGTTCACCTAACCAATATTGACGTAAAGACAACGGGTGCTATACTGAATGGACTGACTCCAGCTCGGACCTACCAATTCAGAGTGTACGCTGTTAACCAGGTTGGCAAGGGCCAGTACAGCAAAGAGACTAGCAGGTACAGAAAATGAAAATGTTTAAAGCTTTCAGAGAAAGAAGTCCATCGAGCCCAACATCCCGTATCTGAAAGTGGCAAGTGGCCAGTAATATGTCACTTAGTAAAATGCACTTAGAGGAATGCATCTGTAGATTGGTCCATTTTCTGTCATGCCCTCTCATTTTCAAAAAAGCAACCAATTACAGGTACTCTGAACACTTAGGAGATGTTTTCAAAGCCATTTACACACACAAAACAGTAGTTTTTGCATGGAAATAGCTTGTTATAAAATTGTCTGCATTTAAGAAGGTAATTACTGTATATAAGAAAGACCCCTATGTGAGAAGTCCAAAACAACACAAATTTAAAGCCTGTTTTATAAAGGCAATCCAACTACAGCCGAGCTGCCAGTTTCCGTTTCAAAGAAAACATGTTACAACCGCTGTTCCCTCTAAACCAGTGGTCTCCAACTCAAACCCTTTGCAGGGCCACATTTGGGATTTGTAGGTACTTGGAGGGCCGCAGAAAAAATAGTTAATGTCTTATGAAAGAAATGACAATTTTGCATGCGGTAGAACTCTTTATAGTTTCTAAATCTTTCCTTTTGGCCAAGTCTTAATAATAATATTGTCATTTATAGCTAAAGAGACACATGTTCAAGAAACTGTTTTATTTTACTTTTGTGATTATGATAAACATACCGAGGGCCTCAAAATAGTACCTGGCGGGCCGCATGTAGTCCCCAGGCCGCGAGTTTGAGACCACTGCTCTAAACTGAGTGGAAGTACTAAAGCTATAGTCCTGTCAGTGGGGGAGGGGGATGCTATTTCATATTTTCAATAGTGAGGGATGGGCAAGCTCTGAAGGATTCCAGGGGATCGGGATCTGCTTGTCCCTAGAAATTGAAAACACACTGGCCTCAAAGGTCGGGTTGCCAGACGTCTGGGGAAACCCAAACATGTCCTCTTGTTAGAGGACTGTCCAGGTTTGTCAAATTGTGCAAAAGTAGAGGCGCTGTTTCCATGCTCTTGTGCAATTTTAGCAAAGCTCTTTTTTGTGTGTAAAAGAGGCTTTAGGAACTCCATAGGATGTGTGACATTTACCCAAGGATGAGGAATGGGAAGCTTCGTCCAAAAGAATGTACTGATGGTGGTGGTGGGAGCTGACAGTTGCCCAGGAATTCATGATTTGGGGTAGAGTATCCTCGAAGGATATTATTGAAACTGGACATTTACATAATCCCCATAAAGAAATTTCAACAATACCAGGAGTGTTTAAGGGGAGAGTAGAATAAATGTATTTATTTATGCTTTCAGTTTAATAGCCTGTCCTAAGTTGACATGCAATATAGGTTGACAAGGCAGGAGGGAGTGGGCATCCCTCCTGCTGATTTTCGCTGGCACAAGGGAAGGTCAGGGAGGGCTGTCATCAACTGGGATGGGGGGATTTTTTCTTTTTAATGGGGCAGATATTGTGCATGTATAACATGCACACAGCATCTGTGCACATTGAAAAAAGAAAAAAAAAAATGGTTTTCGGCCCCCAAACAGCTGAGTGGCAGGAGGCTGCTTTGGGGCTTCCCCTGCCGGCTCTGCGCATGTGTGAGAGTCACTCTCACAGCAGTCAATCAGACGGGAGAGTCGGGGATTATGACGAACCTCCACGTGAATCATTACGTCAAATTTGGTCGATAAGTCCTTATATAGATAAAACTTGCTGTGAATCATTGATTTACGCATTGGTTATCTCAAAGTTGGGTTACTGCAATATCGTTTATACGGGTCTTCCAAAAATAGCTCTCAAAAAATTACAGACTGTGCAGAATACTGCCATTAGGATGTTAACTAATGCTCAAAGATATCACGTCACTCCGCTTTTGAAGACATGGTCTTATTTTATGTCACTGGTTCTCAGTCAGATTTTGTGTGTTTACACTGCTTTCTGTATATTTCTTGAAATATTCAATAAAAATCATTGAACAAAAAAAAAAAAAAAATAAAAAATCTCACTGGCTCCCGATAATGTTCCAATTAATGCATAAAACTCTGGCCTTAACTTTTAAAGCATTACGGACATGAAAACCTGAATATTTAGCTAAGCTTTTGATTCCGTATAGGCCTGTTAGAAATTTGCACTCTTCTAATAGTTATCAACCGTCTTTGCCTTCAGTCCACCTGGTGAGATTAACCTCTACACGTAATTCTGCTTTATTGGCTTCTGTGCCCTATTTATTGAATTTTTTGCCAAAAGATTTACATAGTGAATTTTCTTATATTCAGTTTAGAAGTTTGTTAAAAACTTATCTTTTTGGAATAGCATTTTCTTAGGCTCTACCTAACTGAGAGAGAGATTTGTAGTTGCAGCCTTTATATTTTTATGGTTTTGTTTCTATATTTTTAATTTTTATGTTATCTATCTTAAATTTTTTTACTTATTTCCTAATTTTAATTTTTACTATTTAACTTTTCTTTTGATGATGGAGTTCCTTTCTTCCTGTTTTATATTTTGTAAACTGCTATGATGCTGTTCTGAAGAGCAGTCGATAAATACATATAAGCATTTAGCTCCTAGTCCAAAGTGAGTGTGATTAGGGGTAGATCATGGGCATGTTTTCGAGTTAGGAGCCTTTATGTGAATTACGCACCTGTAGGTGCAGGTATTTAGGCGAAGAAACCCCTGGCATAAATAAAGTTCGGATCCTAGACATATGTCTATAAAGTGCGCCTAATTGCTATAGAATCGCTTTAGCTCCATACTGGTCGGTGCTGAATTTTTTAGGTGCACTTTATAGAATCAGGTCCAGAGAACTAAAGAATATCCACATCACAAAACCAATTTAAAAGGAATGAATTTCACATGTGAATCTGTACTATTGCAATTCCTTATTTGAACATATGTTGACAGATGACCTTAAAAGATAACTTCCTTGAGTTCTTCAAACTTTCCAGCAGTCCCTCTTTGCTGTGCAGGCCAAAGCATTGCAGTGGTTTCAATTGTAAATGAAATTTTATAGTTCTGTGCTAAACATAGGGGCTTAATCTGGAAAATATTGAAAGAGCAGAAAGAAACATTTTGAAGGGAAGTAACATATTCTGGTCCTGCCGCCTTACTCATTCAGGCTTGTAATACAGTATAATCTCATTATAACAGATGTCAAGGGACCTAGAAAAACAGTCTGTTATATCCAGAGTCCGTTATATCCAGAGTTGCATTTTTTTTTAAAAACTTTATTTAGGTCAACTTGAAACAACGTTCAGTCAATGAACAACAGTCACTGCACAAGCGTATCGGCAACATCAAGAACAAAACTCAGCAAAACATTGGTATGGCCCGAAATGATTGCAAAACCAGAACACTAAAAGATGTTCTAAAGCAGGGGTGTCAAAGTCCCTCCTCGAGGGCCGAAATCCAGTTGGGTTTTCAGGATTTCCCCAATGAATATGCATGAGATCTATTAGCATACAATGAAAGCAGTGCATGCAAATAGATCTCATGCATATCCATTGGGGAAATCCTGAAAACCCGACTGGATTGCGGCCCTCAAGGAGGGACTTTGAGACCCCTGACTTAGCATCTATTAAACAGGAGGTGTTAAGTACTTCCATGTTAAACTTTCTGCAGGAAACATGAGCATATGACCTACAAACCCTGTTCCCTCTAAGTTGAGTCCTCCAACCACGTTGCTAGCTCTGGTGCTTCAATTGCTAGGAGCAGGCAGGTTCCCTGGAGTCCTGCAGAGTTTGCCTGCCCCTCACTATTGAACATGTGATAGTGAAAAAGCACCCCCTGCTGTCAGGGCGGTAAGTGGAGGACTCAAGCTCACCTTAGAGCAGGGGAGTCAAAGTCGGTCCTTGAGGGTTGCAATCTAGTCGGGTTTTCAGGATTTCCTCAATGAATATGCATGAGATCTATTTGCATAGCACTGAATTTCAGTGTATGCTAAATAGATCTCATGCATATCCATTGGGGAAATCCTGAAAACCCGACTGGATTGCAGCCCTCAAGGAGGGACTTTGACACTCCTGGTCTAAAGCATTATGTCGTACTGTACTGGAAAGAAAAATACTCTTGTCATTTTCTTCTGGGCTGCATTTTGATACTATATCACCGGCACGCCACGCGCCTTGTAGGCGGAGCCTGCATGTCCATTATAGCCGAAGAAAACTGCAGCTAAAAGCTGCTCTGGGGTCCAAATTGTTTGTCCGTTATATCTGAAAGTCCGCTATATGTGAGTTCGCTATATGTGATGATTTTCTGTATGTTTATAATGGGGCACGGCCAGGACCAGCGGACCTCGTCCGCTATAGGCGAGGTTCCGTTATAAGTGAGTCCATTATAACGAGATTATACTGTACTTCTTAAAGAGCTGAGGCAGCAAGGTCAAATCAGATAAACGAGAGTTATTGCAGCCATCTTTCTTCGTGTTGGCTTAACTGATTCTGTATCATGTTTGTTATGGCCATCTCATGCATATCTCCTAGAATCTGTAGTATGGCTCCTCCTAGATGTCTGTTGATTATAAAAATCAAACTGCTTTTGGTTCAATGATCTTTCTTAACAGGGTCATTTTTCTGTGTTTTAGATTGCTGTTACCAGAAGAACCTCCTAGTGCTCCTCCTAAAAACATAGTGGCCAGTGGACGCACCAACCAGTCCATCATGGTTCAGTGGCAGCCACCTCCCGAAGGTGACCACAATGGTGTGCTTCATGGATACATCCTTAGGTAAGAGCGTAAGGCATGGGAAACATGTAGAAAAGATTCCTAGGAAAGGAAGAATCAAAAACCCTTTTGTACAGCTTATATACGTATGTTAGTCTATAAAAGTGCAGGAGAGAGTTCACACGGTGTACATTTTTAAGAAGGATTTCACCATATGGAACTACATCTAAAGGTGTGTTTAATGTGGTCATAATGATAGTTTAATGGCAGTATAGTATGCTGTCACTCTTGAGCTTCAAGTAAAAAGAAATTCTGTGAACTGTGGAAACTGTTGTGCCCTTGTGGGTGATGATTTGACCTATTTTATGAGGGTTAAGGTGACAGGTTTGTTCTGTAAATGTACCCTACGTTATAGAACGTCACTTGGGTTTGTTCTTTTGTTTTACTTAAGAGAGAAAAGTGATTTTTCCTTTTTCTGCAGTTCTGCAGCTGGGTTAATAGATCTTGTTACCCCATTACCGTTTTTTCACTACTTCAGATACCTCCACTTCATGATGCAATAACTGGGCGCTTGTATAAGACGTCTTTGTAAACGACTTCTCTCTTTTTTTACCATTTCAAATACCGGAATACTTCTATCAGCCAAAGACTTTCCAAGGACAATAAAAGAAGAACAAATTGTAATTGGGTACTTGTGAATTATGTCTAAGTGCTTTGAACAATGGTACATATGGCGGGGCTTTCTATTTTACTCTTTGTTCACGGTCATTGTCACACATTTTAACATCTTATGACTCTTCTTATAAGCCTCGTCATTGCCTTATTGCTTTGCCTCGACTTTTACACTTCAGCTTCTATACATGACACGTTATCATAATACTTACCTTCTTCTGGCTCATTTCTTCAGAAACTACAAAATGAAACTCTCTCCACAATGTAAGACTACCTCAAAGATATCACAGGGAAAGACTTAGCCCAGTGCTCAGTAATAAACACACAAGTATATATGTTATCAGTGAATATTCTTAAAGACAAGTGGAGCAGTTAGCTAGTTTTGTCAACACACCTCACGTCATATAGCTCCTCAAATAACAATTATAAAATACTTTTATAAACTTTGTGCAAGTCAATCCATGTGACATCAAATATTTGGGTGAAACATCACTCATACATAAAAAGCGATGAAGTCGATAATGGAAAAAAAGAACATATCTTATGCGTAAACCAGTGGACTCCAAGCAATATCCAACGAGGGAGCCCATTTTGCTCTCTTCATCAGCGATCTACAAGCGTCCATGTTCCACTATTCTCACATTTAAATGAAGCTTTGCAATTCTTGAGTAATGAAATAGTGGAACTTGGACGCTTGTAGATCCCTGATGAAGAGAGCGAAACGGGGTCCCTTGTCAGATAGTGCTTGGAGTCCAGTGTTTTTTTTTTTTGCATTAGATAAGTTCTTTTTGTTTTCATTATCGTCTTCACCGTTTTTTTTCTATATAAGTGATTTTTCACTGAAATTTTCGATTCTATACGGATTGACTTGCACAAAGTTTATAAAAGTATTTTAATATTGTTATTTGAGGAGCTATATGATGTGAGGTGTGTTGACAAAACTAGCTAACTACTCCACTTGTCTTTAAGAATGTGCCAGTGAACACATTGGCCATGATTCTATAAAGGGTACCAAAGTCATGCATAAAGTTAGGCGTGCTTTTGGCGTCCAATCTAAGTGGTTAATGAGCCAATTAAGGGTTTTAACAAGCAATAATTGATACTTAGGCATCCAAAGGACGTAGACTTTGTAGTCTACTTCGTAGACGCAGCCACAATTACATGGATACCCATGTTTAAAATTCGCACCTAACTCAATAGACGTGGGTGTGGTTTGGGCAATGATTCAATTTGGGCGTCCTTCAATTCATTTACATAACACTGAGCGACCTAGGGTGTCCATATCATGCCTATATTGTAGACGAATGAAAACCAGGTCTACTTTTGAGCTTAGTTTGGGCTTCAAATAGATCTGAGTTCTATGGACGGAACTCAGGCACTCTTTGGACATTCTTAATACGATCTGCTAAATAGCTCTGGGATTTATTTTTGCTTTATTAAGCTCAAAATACATTTAATAAGGCACCACATAAACGGGGCACATAAAAAAAACCCAGATATATTGCATGCAAAACCTTCTATTTTTGAGGACAAACAGCAATGCTATTTGCTAATTAGAGGAAAAGATCCATTAACTGAAGCACAGCACATGAAAAACATAGCTTTAGTTTTCTTGCTAAAAAGCTACCCTTTTTTTCTGACTAAACAGTGCTCCAGTCAGCTCATTCTTGAAAGCAAAGAAAACACATGACAAAAATATATAGATTGCATACATAACTTCATTTGCAAACTGTTAAAAACAGAAAAAAAAACTGATACAGACCTTAGCATGGCTTCTACTTCATTGCAAATGGAGGTTTGCAGCTGCACAATGGTGACCTCATTGTGAGATCATCAAGGTGCGCCTGCAAGGTAGAATGCCGCAATTAAAATATGTGCTGGGGGAGCTGGTTGTGATTTGAATCTTGAGACTACAACAGGAACACCCCACAGCCATTTCCAATTGGCGATCTGCACGGGGCAGGAGCGTAGGAAGATCGCTCCTGCCCCAAAAGCCTGCTAGACCACCAGGTGAGCCAGGGATGCCGGAGGGGAAGGCTAAACTACGGGGTTGTTGTTTTTTCTTTTTTCTCCCCTCCCCCAAAAATCGAGAATATGTGAAATCGCGATTACCAAAACCGCGGAGGGGGAAGTGTATATCACTGTGAACACGTCAATGCTCAGTCATTCTAGGGATTTTCAGACATCCACCCAAGTAGCATAACTCATGGTGGTAAAGATCCTCATTACTCCCAGCCTAGCATTTAAGCACTTTCATTCTTTTATCTTTTTATTTTTAGTCAATCTTTTTCTCAATAAATAACTAAATATTTTATAATAAATACGCTTTCAAGAAAATTTGATTTATATAAACCCAAATTTAGCTTTTGTATATGTAGTTTATGTCCCCTTGCTGACGCGTTTCGCAATCACTTCATCAGGACGGGGAAATCTCCAAAAGAACATACGCATAAAGCATTTAGCTATATGACATTGCCTCCCCTTTTCAATATAACAACAAGAGGAATCACTCCTTCTCAGGAGCCCATACTTTAATTCATAATTGCTGCTTAATTCACATAGCCGCTGGCAGGTTAAAATGGCCACGGCGTTCACTATCACCCCGAAGTAGACAACCTCCAATGACGTCAGCCCCAATTCAGGCCAATCACAGCTGCCACCCACCCCAGAGGGGAGCCCGGTTCACACCCCGGTCTAAATAATCTAAACGGGAACCCAATATTGTCAAGTGCATTGTCAAATGAAGAGAGAACCAGCAGGTTTTCCTAATGACAGGGAAATAGACTCTTCCCTGAAATCCGTCCTCTCTTGCTCCTAGGGGTGGATGCTAGATAATGTGAGCAGACAGAAGCAAGAGGGAGGGGCAGGAGAAGTCAGGACACCAGAAGCTGAGCAGGCAATGTGCCCTGGGCAGCCTACAGGAACTCTGGGAAATATACTATAAAGTTCTCGTTGCCCACGAGTGGCTGGCAGAGTTAATTAGAGTTTGCTGTTGAGGCAGGAAAGGGGACTGGGCCGGATTCCTCCCTGAGCAGTGCTGCTGGGGTATCAGGAGACTGCAGATAGAAAAAGAGACAAGAAGCCTTAAATGAGAGGAAAGTGAAAGGCAGGTATAAATCCTGACCTCCTTACTACCCCCCACCCAAGCGCTGAGAATCTCCCAGCAGAACTGAGTCTAACCCCTCTTTTACCTGGTAGCTGGAAAGGGGCCCACAAAGTTATATATTTTATGTAGGACCAGAGCAAGGACCAATTCAGTAATTTAAGTCCTGTAGCAGGCAAGCACCAGAAACACTCCTCACTCTCCAAATAAGTAGTTTCTAGCAGTCATGTAAAATATATGCACCACAATCTCCATCCTTATAGAACACAATATTCTTCATCCTGCTACACTCTTAATTCGCCCTTCCTCCCCCGTGCATGAAACAAATAATTTCCACATTAAGCAGACATCATTTGTGGTAAGAGGATGTGGTAAGAGCAGTTAATGTAGCTGGTTTTAAAAAAGGTTTAGACAAGTTCTTGGAGGAAAAATCCATAGTCTGCTGTTGAGACAGACATGGGACGGTAGCATGGAATGCTGCTACTATTTGGGCTTTTACCAGGCACTTGTGAGTCAAATTGGCCTCCGTGAAGACAAGATACTGGCCTAGATGAACCAGAGAGAAGAGATGGCTCAGGGGTAATATGATAGAGGTCTATAAAATACTGAGGCCCTGATTCTATAACCAGCGCCTAAATTTAGGCGTTGGTAGGCGCCATGCCAGTGGTCAGAAAAGGCATGGTTGAAGCGCCTACCGATGCCTAAATTAAAGGCAGCTAAAATGGCTGCTGGAATCGCAGCTAGGTTGGTGCTTTAGATCATCCAACACCAAAGTAGGCGTGGCCAACGTCCGAAGTGGCGTTAGAGGATCCAAAGCACTAACCTAGCCGTGAATTACACCAAGATAGGCGGCTGAAATGTAGGCCTGGGTAACCCTGGCCTATATTTTAGCCATCTATCTTTTCCTAGACTGCAGCAGCCAATTATGGCAAGAGAATTCCCCCCTCCCCTATCAGCGAGCGGCAACAGAATTGCGGCTTTAGGGAGTCCCTACCGCTCAGCTGATTTTTGGAGGGGGAAAATTCCCCTGCCGAGAGCGGTCGCTGCAGGGAACTCCTGTACCCGACCTAAAATCAGCCAGCAGAACAGATGCCCACTCCCTCTTGCCGGTGCCCCCCCCTTGCTAACAACCCCGGCAGGAGGGATTCTCAATCCCTCCTGCCAGAGCCACCCCCTCCCCCCACCCCATAAGGTTACTCTCCCATCATCATCTTGACCATGGCATTTTGTGTAAGTTGTAGCCATTTTGTGGGGCAGAGAACTGCCTCAGCTGAGATCTTTAAACAATCCGTCAGATGTATACTTTGGAAGAAAGACGGGAGAGGGAAGATATGAAAGAGATGTTTTAAAACCTACGTAATGTAAATGCGCATGAGTCGAGTCTCTTTCATTTGAAAGGAAACTCTGCAATGTGAAGGCATAGGATGAAGTTAAGAGGTGATAGTAATCTAAGGAAATACTTTTTTACAGAAAGGGTGGTAGATGCATGGAACAATCTCCCAGAAGAGGTGGTGGAGACAGAGACTGTGTCTGAATTCCAGAAAACCTGGGTTAGGCAGGTGGGATCTCTTGGAGAAAGAAAGAGATAATGGTTACTGTGGATGGGCAGACTGGATGGGCCATCTGCCATCATGTTTCAGTGTTTCTATAACCATAAAGTTCTATGACATCACAATGCAGGTGTAAAGAACCTTAGCCTATAGGAAGAGGAGATGCAAATGTTTAAGAGCCTTAGCCAATAGGGAGAGGAAGAAATAGTGGATGCTGCCAGACCTGGTCATTTGGCCTTTATCTGCCGTCATGGTTTATGCCTAGGAACCAACCTTAAGTATATAGGGGAAACTAAGCACCTAAATGTTCTGATTCATCCTGTTCTCCAAGAATAAATAACTGACTTGAAGTTTGTACTGTCTTTAATTTTCCTACCCTCTACGGATGTTCCTTCATGTTGTCCTCTAATAAGGTCACCCGTTTGTTAGTAACTCCCATCAAGAGGGAGGAGGATGAAATGATGGGCCGTGTATAATAATAAGATAACATATGACAGCAGATAAAGACTGCCAAATAATTACATGCATTATAAATTCATGATTAAATCAAATTGTCTTAGATATTTCTGGGCCATAGACCATAGAAGTACCCCTGGTACTGTCTTTAGGTTCCCACTACCAGATTTGCCATCGAAGCTCACTCCAGCCTCTCCTAACCATCCTGTCGTTTGCGGGATACAGACTGTAAAGTCTTCCCAGCCCTGTCCTCATGTTCCAAATCACCAAATTGCCGGTCCTGGCCTTAGTTGGTTTTCTACCATTCACTTTCTGTGTTCATCCCATGATTTTTTTGAAGTCTGTCACTGTTTTCCTCTCCACCGCCTCCCGTGGGAAGGCATTTCAGGCATCCACCGCCTTCTCTATAAAAAATAATTTCCTAACATTATTCCTAAGTCTACCACCCTGCAACCTGAGTTTATGCCCTATAGTTTAAAGAAAGGTTTGGTCAATTTCCTAGAGGAAAAGCCCATAGTCTCAATGACAGACATGGAGGAAGCCACTGCTTGCTCTGGATTGATAGCATGGAATTTGGGGTTTTGCTAGGAACTAGTGACCTGGATTGGCCATTGTGAGGACAGGCTACTGGGCTAGATTGGGCTATTGGACTGACCCAGTAAGACTATTTTTATGTTCTTATGTTCATTTTCCCTTCTCTGGTAAAGATTTGGTTCTGTGTTAAAACCTCTCAAGTATTTAAACGTCTATAAGGTGAGATAGCTTAGGGCTCCTTTTACAAAGGTGCATTAGGGCCTTAATGCACGGAATAGCGCGCGCGCTAGCCACTACCACCTCCTCATGAGCAGGCGGTAGTTTTGTGGGTAGCGTGCGCGAAAAACGCTAGCGCTCCTTTGTAAAAGGAGCCTGTAGAAAGATGAGGAAAATGGCACAGGGGCTACAAGAAAGAAAAATGGGGAGCCCCGATGATCCACCGATGAAAACAAAAACTGTGGATACGGATGTTCTGGAGATAATTTATTAAACACTGAAGCTACTTCAGCTTGTCTGCGGTGTTCTTTGCTCACAGGTTTAAAGACAATAGACTTGTTTCAGTCCAATTCTTTATATGTGAGGTTGCAAAACCATTGGACCCCTGAGGAAGGCGTGTTCGCCGAAACACGGAACGTGTAGGGTCCAGTTGGATTTTTATCACTGGATTTTTTTATCATTGTACTTTTTAAATTGAATTTTCGTGGTTTTATATGTCAGTGTTTAAGAAATTATCTCCAGAACATCTGTATCCACAGTTTTTGTTTTCACAGGAGCTACAAGAACAGATGTCAAAAAGGCCAGTGCACTAAAGTGTGCTAGAAATCGTACCAGTGGGCAACTTTACTAAAAAGATAACTTATTTCAAAATGTGATGTGGCCAGATATTTTCACACACAGGTTTTCAAAAAACTTTGTGAATCATGAGTTACCACACTTGCTTTTGCATAGTTCATTATTTGCATAAATGCACAACATAGTAACATAGTAGATGACGGCAGATAAAGACCCCGAATTGTCCATCCAGTCTGCCCAACCTGATTCAACCTAAACCCTTCAATTTTTTTCTTCTTAGCTATTTCTGGGCAAGAATCCAAAGCTATACCCGGTACTGTGCTTGGGTTCCAACTGCCAAAATCTCTGTTAAGACTTACTCCAGCCCATCTACACCCTCCCAGCCATTGAAGCCCTCCCCTGCCCATCCTTCACCAAATGGCCATACACTGACACAGACCGTGCAAGTCTGCCCAGTAACTGGCCTAGTTCAATATTTAATATTATTTTCTGATTCTAAATCTTCTGTGTTCATCCCACGCTTCTTTGAACTCAGTCACAGTTTTACTCTCCACCACCTCTCTCGGGAGCGCATTCCAGGCATCCACTACCCTCTCCGTAAAGTAGAATTTCCTAACATTGCCCCTGAATCTACCACCCCTCAACCTCAAATTATGTCCTCTGGTTTTACCATTTTCCTTTCTCTGGAAAAAATTTTGTTCTACGTTAATACCCTTCAAGTATTTGAACGTCTGAATCAGATCTCCCCTGTCTCTCCTTTCCTCTAGGGTATACATATTCAGGGCTTCCAGTCTCTCCTCATACATCTTCTGGCGCAAGCCTCCTATCATTTTCGTCGCCCTCCTCTGGACCGCCTCAAGTCTTCTTACGTCTTTCACCAGATACGGTCTCCAAAACTGAACACAATACTCCAAGTGGGGCCTCACCAATGACCTGTACAGGGGCATCAACACCTTCTTCCTTCTACTGACTACGCCTCTCTTTATACAGCCCAGCATCCTTCTGGCAGCAGCCACTGCCTTGTCACACTGTTTTTTTGCCCTTTAGATCTTCGGACACTATCACCCCAAGGTCCCTCTCCCCGTCCGTGCATATCAGCTTCTCTCCTCCCAGCATATACGGTTCCTTCCTATTATTAATCCCCAAATGCATTACTCTGCATTTCTTTGCATTGAATTTTAGTTGCCAGGCATTAGACCATTCCTCTAACTTTTGCAGATCCTTTTTCATATTCTCCACTCCCTCTTCGGTGTCTACTCTGTTACAAATCTTGGTATCATCTGCAAAAAGGCACACTTTTCCTTCTAACCCTTCAGCAATGTCACTCACATACATATTGAACAGGTTTGGCCCCAGCACCGAACCCTGAGGGACTCCACTAGTCACCTTTCCTTCCTTCGAGCGACTTCCATTAACCACCACCCTCTGGCGTCTGTCCGACAGCCAGTTTCTGACCCAGTTCACCACTTTGGGTCCTAACTTCAGCCCTTCAAGTTTGTTCAACAGCCTCCTATGAGGAACTGTATCAAAGGCTTTGCTGAAATCCAAGTAAATTACATCTAGCATATGTCCTCGATCTAGCATATGTCCTCGATTGGTCACCCAATCAAAAAATTCAATCAGGTTTGTTTGGCACGATTTACCTTTTGTAAAGCCATGTTACCTCGGATCCTGTAACCCATTAGATTCAAGGAAATACACTATCCTTTCTTTCAGCAACACTTCCATTATTTTTCCAACAACTGAAGTGAGGCTCACCGGCCTGTAGTTTCCTGCTTCATCCCTGTGACCACTTTTATGAATAGGGACCACATCCGCTCTCCTCCAATCCCCAGGAATCACTCCCGTCTCCAGAGATTTGTTGAACAAATCTTTAATAGGACTCGCCAGAACCTCTCTGAGCTCCCTTAGTATCCTGGGATGGATCCCGTCTGGTCCCATCGCTTTGTCCACCTTCAGTTTTTCAAGTTGCTCATAAACACCCTCCTCCGTGAACGGCGCAGAATCTACTCCATTTTCTTGTGTAACTTTGCCAGACAATCTCAGTCCTTCTCCAGGATTTTCTTCTGTGAACACAGAACAGAAGTATTTGTTTAGCACATTTGCTTTCTCCTCATCACTTTCCACATATTGGTTCCCAGCATCTTTTAGCCTAGCAATTCCATTTTTTATCTTCCTCCTTTCACTAATATATCTGAAAAAATTTTTATCTCCCTTTTTTACATTTTTAGCCATTTGTTCTTCTGCCTGTGCTTTCGCCAGACGTATCTCTCTCTTGGCTTCTTTCAGTTTCACCCTGTAGTCCTTCTGCAAACTACATTAGGAAAGTTTAGTATGAGGTATGACCAAACTATTCACAGGATTTCACAAATCTGCAAGAAAATCCACTGGTACTTTTGTGCATGTTTTTACATCCATAGACCCCTGTCTGGGAAAGTCTATACAAGTTAGTAAATTGGCCTCATACACTTGAGAGCAGCTGTGATTTACTAGTACCCTCTGCAAAAGTAAATTTGCTATTTGAAAGGCTTTTGTATGGAAATGCCAGGAGATTTTTGGAAGAGATAAGTTGTGGACTAATGGAATAGCCTTCCAGTAGAGAGGAGAGAAACAAGGTTAATATTTGAATGCAAACGAGTATGAGATGAGCCCGGAGCATCCCTGAGGGTGCGAAAGTTGGTGGATAGGCTGACTAAATAGGCCACATGGTCTTTTTCTGCTGTTATCTTTTCTCATCTGTGTTTCACTGTGAAATGATAAAGGTGACTCCTCCTACTACATGAGCTTGAGTCAAGCTGTCATTCACAGATATCTCATGAGCTCGTCAATTTTATATTTGGCGAAATGAGAAAAAATAGTACAGTATATTTCTCAAAATATTTGGCCATCACCGTGGCTCACAGCTTTGTCAAAATAGTTGGCATTCTGAATTGAAGTCCTTATCTGAAGACTAGAGTTGCCCTCATGAATTGTTGAGCTCTTCCATTTAAAATTTCAGAGTGCAGGGGAAGAAAATATTTATCACAATGATTTACAATAGCATCCTGATAGGATCACAGCTTTTGGGGGAGATATGGAGGGGAGGGTTTGCACTAAATTGCAGTGTTTACTAGACAAGTCAGATCTAAACAGCTGTAATTTTTCTACAGCCATAAAACAGGATAGAATAAATAGTTTTGTTTACCCTTGAGCTTGTAATCTCCCATAACTTTGAATATAAATACTGTAGCAGTCAGACAGGATATGATCCTATCAGGATTTAATCTGTTGTTTTCTATAATATTTTTATTCCCTTTTATTACCAAGCAGCATCCTATGGTACAAGGACCATAATTGATGGCAATAATTGACTAAAGTGTTGGGGGTTTTTCTGCTCCTTTTACAGATATCGTCTGGCAGGCCTCCCTGGGGAATACCAGTATAAAAACATTTCTAGCCCAGAGATTAACCACTGCTTAGTGAGAGACCTCATAATCTGGACACAATATGAAATCCAGGTGGCAGCGTATAATGGAGCTGGTCTTGGATCATTCAGCAGGGCAGTAACCGAATATACTTTACAGGGAGGTGAGTTCACTTCTTCCAGATAGCCCAAATGATGGTAGACTGTGTCTGAATTCAAGAAAGTCCAGGATAGGCACGTGGGATCTCTTAGACAGAGGAAGAGATAATGGTTACTGTGGATGGGCAGACTGGAGGGGCCATTTGGCCTTTATCTACCATCACGTTACTATGTTTCTATAACCATAAAGTTCTATGACATCACATTGCAGGTGTAAAAAGCCTTAGCCAATAGGGAGAGGAGGAGATAGTGGATGCTGCAGATAGGCCATTGGTAGACTAGATGGACCATTTGGCCTTAATCTGCCATAATGTTTCTATGATTTTACAAAAGAAGCCAAAAAGGAAAGGGAGAAACTATGATATACCTATGCATAAAGATTATTGAAACAGTGAAAGGAAGAATTATGGAGACAACTGGTAAAATTCCTGTAGGATCTAGCTCTTACAAAATGAGCCTGTTCCAACATTCTCAGGAAAAAGATGAAGCAAGAAACGGAAACTGTTCTTTACTATAGAGAGAGAATGCAACACCATTACAATGAAAGATCAGTGAGAACAGGAACTGAACAGAACATAATTAACACACAACCCTTGAAAAACAAGAGAACACCGCCACCTGGTGAGCTGACAGGAGATCGCAGTCTTAATATAGTAGGCTCGTTGCAGGAAAAAAAACAATGAGAAAGTTGATATTCGAAAGTACTTATGTAATCAACAACAGATATTAACAGCATAAGTGAATATTTTTGAAATTTTGTGCTGAATAAAGGATATTTGTATCTTGGTCAGATAATTCAGTGCTTACCCAAAGTTTATCTGTTTAAAATCAGAATGGGCAAGGGGATTTTACCACTAATTTTATAAACTTTCAGGTCCAAATTTGCTAGCACAATTTATAGAATAGGGTCAAATGCACATATAACTTAATTATAATAATTAGCTGTTAATTTACCTTAATCAGTCATTGACACTAATTGTCAGTTACATGCATAACTATTACTTTATCCCTGGGATCGGTAGTGAAAAGCCGCCTGTTTATGGCCTTTCAATACCACTGGCTTCAAGGAAACTCAATATGCTGTTACAATTAATATATATTTATTTTATTAACAATCAATAACAGGTTACAAGAACAAATCTTTACAGCATATGGAGCTGACAAATAGTATGCCTCAAGCGCTTGAGTATACCTGGATGTCTATCCTCCTTTCGTAATCACAAAGGCTGTCTCATACAATTCTTGACAGCCTGAGGCCACGTTGGTCACTTACAAACGACATTACATTTATCAGTTTATTAATTGGTTCATAATATCTGTGTCATACCATAAAATCTACCTTTTCCCCGCATATGCCGTTTTAATCAACATGTCAGCAATTTCAAGCCAACGGCCAGTAAAAGCATGCCCATCACAGGATATTCTTGCAAAATAATGTATTTTTATATTCTTGGTCAAGACATGTTCTCATCCTTCTTAGATTCACTTCCCTGGCATTACAACAGATGTGACACCGGTTGCCATGTAAAAGAATAAGTTTTGTTTCACTCGCTCATTTTTAGGATAAGTTTCGCTTGGCTTGCTGATTTCAGCAAGCATAGATTGTGCAAAGGCTTGACAGGTTTAGTCAGAGCATTCTCAGCCATCTTAGGCCTTTAGTTGTGTTTATTGGCCTAATATGTTAGGGGATTTCAGGGGGGGGGACTCTTCACCTCTAGTTTCATAGAGGACTTAAACTTCTTCACCTGTACAGGACTCTCTCTCTCTCCTCCCTTCTCATCAGAATTGAATCTTGCTTCAGTTTGGGGGTTCTGCATGGTACTTTTAGCCTGGATTGGCAACTGTTGGTCTATCCCAGGGGTAGGCAATTCCGGTCCTCGAGAGCCATAGGCAGGTCAGGTTTTCAGGATATCCACAATAAATATGCATGAGATAAATTTGCATCTCAAGGAGGCAGTGCATGTAAATCCATCTCATACATATTCATTGTGGATATCCTGAAAACCTGACCTGCCTGTGGCTCTCGCAGACCTGAATTGCCTACCCCTTGTCTATCCCAATCCCTTAATATAGCTGTTCTTATGCTTAAATTTCAGAGCTTGCAACTGCAAAGGGGTATGGATTTGAGAGAGGCTTGGGTGGTTAAGGGGCATCTCAGGTTACATATGTGGGTTATAGGATACTGACATTTATGCACCTAACTCCCTACAGTTCTATAACATTTGCAAAACTGCTGTTATAGAGTCTGTGCTAACTCTGCGCTCAACCTTTGCTACGGAAAGACGTTCTAATGAATTGAAAACACCAATATGGGGTTGAAACAGAAGATCAGCAGGAAAATACATAAGTGTATTCATGTATAATTGCAAAGGGGGTGTTCCCATGGGAGGGGAGGGGCAGGTCAGGGATGTTCTAGAACAGTGATTTTCAACCTTTTTACACCTATGGACCAGCAGAAATAAAAGAATTATTCTGTGGACCGGCATCAGTCCGTGGACCGGCGGTTGAAGAACACTGGGCTAAGTCGTGGGCCAGATCCCGCCCATCTCCACCCCAGACCCCGCCCCCATAATAGTACTAATTGCACCTTGCACATCCCGTGCCTCATCTGGAAGCTTTCCCTCTGACGTTGCAACGTCAGAGAGAAGGCTTCCGGTTCAGGCGCAGGATGTCCGTAGGAGCCACTGCCCGTGGCTTTGTGCATTGAATCAGTTAGGAAGCAGAAGCTGGCTCGAAGATAACGCCGCATCGATCGCACCGTGGACTGGCGGTTGAAGAACACTGTTTTGGGTCTGATGCATGTGCTGGCCCTGTGGACCGGCAGGAAATTTCTGTGGACCGGCACTGGTCCATGGACCGGTGGTTGAAGAACACTGATCTAGAATATCAGGCATGTGCGCCCTACTTGCACATCAGGCTTTACACCTGGTTTCATTTGGTGGAAGTCCTTGTGCCCAAAATTGAGCATGGAATTCAGCACCCAATGCTATTTTATAAAGAGTGCTCATCCCAGAGCAACTTTTATTGAGTAATATGTGGGTGCCATTTATTTAATCTGGTCCACAAGGCCAGTTACTACAGGAGGCAGGATGGAAGACAGAAATGGTGGTCATTGGGGGGGGGGGGGGCAGAGTGGAGGAGAGAAATGGTCATCGTAGGGAGGAGAACTGGAAGAGAGAAATACCGTCATCACCCACCCTAGACTTCAGAATACCTGGTGTTTCTAATTATCACCCCAGTGATTATTAGAGAGAATACAGTGTATATAGATGCATGCTCATCTTTAAGTCGCTTTTTTTACCCTTATCCTGCTTTCAAGCTCACTTAATGACTTTTATCCATGGTGTGTCAATTAACTTTTCTGGGCGATGTTGGGGAATCCTATATATTAGCTAACAGTGCTAGCAAAGGAGTTATACATTTTCTGCCAAGCTGTACCACCAGCAATGAATGTAAATGTAAGGTCTGACATTTTGGCTATGCTACACAAATCTGATCTCCAGTGTAGTGTATCAGTGATTGTTGAAAAGAAGGAAGAAAAAAAAAAAACCCTCAAGCTTTGAAGTAACAGGTGACTGTGCTGTTGGGAGCATTGGAGGAATTGTGGTGGTGCTGGGGACGGGGGAAGCAGCTATTTCATACTATAAATGCTTCTTGGAATTCATCCTCTTTCAGTTGCTAAACAGAAAGCATGCAATTGCAAAGCACATCCCCACATAGCCTGAAACTGGATATAATTAGAAATATCCTTCATGCTGTCAATTTCTACCTCAGCAACCTGTAGATCATTTAATTTGGACAATGAATAAAGAGCACAAAGTGATCAGCAGGTCACATCTAGCGTAAAGAAATCATTTGTTTTTTCAAGTCACATTTCAGCTAAAGCATATTGCCAGACGTACTAGAGAGTGCCTCGACATGTGCAGAATGTTGATAGCGTTCTGGTTTCAGAGTGAACGTACTGGTAACTAGACTACCCAAAAATATTGAGATGCATTAAGGAGGCACTTTTCAGCCCTTCACTGAACTCTTAAAGCCATAGGAAGAAAGAGCAGGCTGACAGATGAGGCCCATCCAACTGTAATTCCTTTCCCTCCTCAAAGAACCTCTGTCGTTGTCCCTGTCCTAAGCCCCAGCAATGTGTGCCTCTCCACCACTTCCATCAGGGAGCCATTCCATCGTCTACCACATGTTCTTTGAATAAGCATCTTCTTAAATTACGTCTGACTCTTCCCGCGTTCACCCTCATTCTGTGATCCCTGATTTTAAAGGTCCCTTTCGAATGAAACAGACCCATTTCTTATGCAATCATTCCTTAAAGCCATAGCTGGTGATCATCAACTAATTTTCATTGGCACAAAACTGCAGATGAAAATTATCTTACATCTAGAAGTCTAGTCTAGTCTTATATACCGGGTCATCTCGTAGTATAGCTCGACTTGGTTCACAAATAATTAAGATCAGATAACATATAAAATGTGAACATGAGAAGAAGGTGTTAAAATACTATTAGTTTGTCGATTCAGACGGTAAATCATTAAGATATTGTGAAAAAAGTCTTCAAAGACTTCAGAACACTGCAGCCAGGCTGATCTTCGCAAAAAGCAAATACGATCATGTTTCCCCACTCCTGTGCAAACTTCACTGGCTTCCAGTAATTTCCAGGGTTCACTTTAAATGTACCTTCCTAGCTTTTAAGATCCTACACGGCATCCTCCCTCCCCTAATTCCACTATCTTGGAACTCCTTGTGTCCTGATTCCACCAGATCCACCCAAAAACTTAAACTATCCTTCCCCATGCTAAAAGGTATTCACTATGCAGGAAAATTAGGGAAATCTCTCCTCTTCAGAATCACAGGGCTTTGGAATAATCTTACGGCCCCACTACGGAATCTGGGCTCCTTCCAACTATTCCGAAAGCACCTGAAAACTAGGCTATTCACAAAAATGTAATGCTCTCTTCCCCCCTATACTCATCCTCCAACCCCATTATGCTCTTCCTTCCTTACATTAAGCTCTTGTAAACCGCATCGAGCTCCATAATTGTGGAGAGGATGCGGTATATAAACTTAAGGTTTAGTTTAGTTTTTAAAATTTTATGGAATTGTTGCAGATGACCTATTAATCTAACAGTCAGGGAGTTTATTCCAAGTTTCTACCAGTTTAAACACAAGAGATTGACCAGAGGGCCGCTGCGTGAGCAGACTTCTGGGCATGATGGACACTGGTCTGACTCAGCAGTGGCAATTCTTATGTTCTAAGCTTCCCAACAGATTTAATTCCTTTAAAAGAAGGGAACGATAGTTTATATTGCTGTACGTTGTGAGTGAACACCAAAATATAACTGCCTAACAATGAGAATGAACTGTTGGTGCCCACGTTCCCCTCCTCCTTCCCTAGAAATGCCTTCAGAGCCACCCACCATTTCAGGAGTTATATTTATTTTCCTAGTAAAACTAGGCAGTTAAATATTCTTGTGGAGGAGATGAGCCAAATTCCTTTTCCTCCTCCCCCTACTTTGATCTAGCTACCATCAAGATCAGCTGGTTCTTGAGTCAGTCTGGTTTTCAGGGTATTCAGAGCGAATTAGGAGTAGAGGAGTCATCTAATGATTAAAGCAGTAGTCTGGAAACCAGAAAAGCGAGGGTTTAAATCCCTAAATTCCTTGCTATCTTGGTCAAGTGACTTGGGCTATGATTCTATAGGTGCCCCAATGCCATGCAGTTAGCGCCAACTCTAGAAGCGCATATAACTGCCAAGGTTCCGTTGTAATATGTGAGCATAAGTTGGCCTAACTGTGCCCTAAAGTGTGGGTAGCTTATAGTAATCTGTAAATTGCACGCTTGACTTAGAGACACACTCGTGATTTTCCCACATGTGCACTCCCTTCATCTAACATGGAAAATGATTTTGGTGCACATTTTCTAGAATAGTATCTATTATGTATGCACATAAATGCCAATCACGCATGCAAGTACTTTTATTTTAGAACTTAACATGCACAAATAGGGCTTAATTCTGTGTATGGCACCAAAATAATGCCACTCCACTGTATATACCACGCTTAGAATAGCACTTACGGGAACCGCAGCCATTTGCACCAAGGAAAACGTGGTGCAAGTGCTTGTGCCTATATTCTGTAATTACACACATAAATGAAGTGACACTCCTGATTCGCTCGTGACCTACACTACCTATTTGCACGCCCTTTTTTGTCTCAAGTAGAATGTAACGAGAAAACCAAAAAAGACTGTGGATAAGATGTTCTTTTTTTTCAAGTCTTTATTCATTTTTAAAACTTTCAACAAGTGTAACATAAGATACAATCACTTTACACTTTAACATCACTTAATATACCATTAAAGTTTAACTCACATCAAAATCCCCTCCCCCACTTATACCCAACAATTGTACTTAAGCATAATAAATCATCAAATATTCCCTCCCCACCCTGGACGTGTATGAACAAAGGGAGAAAATAATATTCATTCTGCACAATATTTTGTTAATGGCTCCCAAACATCCCTAAATTTCTTAAAATGCCCCTGCTGTATGGCTATTGCCCGCTCCATTTTAAAGATGTGGCATAACGAATTCCACCAAAAATTATAACTCATCCGATCCCAATTTTTCATAATTTGCTGAATGGCAACAACCCCTGTCATGATGAGCAAAAGTTTATTATTATTAGAAGAGATTTGACTCTTGGCTCTCATGGAAGTACCAAATAACACAGTGTCATATGATAATGCCAACGGATTTTCCAGTAGATTATTCACTTGGCCCCAAATGGATTTCTAAAAACTAAAGACTCCTTTTATCAAGGTGCGCTACGGGGGTTAGCGCGTCGGACATTTCATCACGCGATAACCCCCGCGGCACACCAAAAAACTAACACCTCATCAATGGAGGCGTTAGCGACTAGCGCGGCAGGCGGTTGAACGCGCGGTATTTCGCTCATTAATCGCCTACCGCAGCTTGATAAAAGGAGCCCTAAGTGTCAATGGACAATAGAATAGTAAATGATTTGGACTATTACATTTGTATTTGTATTTTTTTTTAATTTTATTGTGATGAGAAATAAATCATTTTCAGAACATCTTATCCACAGTCTTTTTTTGGTTTTCTCGTTGGATTGATTTTACTGCGGTTTGCTGGGTCGTCTTTGTTTTTTTGTTGTCCAGTAAAATTTAAGCATGGATCCTGCGCCGAAATTTGTGCATATAATGTGATTGATTTTAATTACCACCAATAATAGCTTGTTAAGTCAGCATAATAAATCATAATTAAATTGTGCGCAACCAAAATTTGTAGCACTTTTTATAGAATGTGGAGATTAGAGCCTGTGTTAAGGCTCCAGTTTATAGAATTATCCTTTGAATCTTCCATTGCCTCGGGTGCAGACTTAGCGGCCCTTTGGCACAGAAGCGCTAAAAAGTGGCCCAAGCTCACCCTTATAAGGGTCTGTCCCTTGTGACAAGGCGATATTTAACGCAGCAGTATAATGGCTGATTTTTGTATTAATGGCCAAGTGCATACGGCAGCTTAAAAGGGCTTACCATGAGGTGCATTCTGGTGTTCTGTATAAAGTTTTCGGTTAGTGCATTCACATCATACTCTAAGAGATTACTTTTATTTTTACCATTTAAAAAGTTTAGCATATGAGCCCTTAGGGCCAGATTCTATAAACGGCTGCCTACAAAAATGGTGCCGGCTATGTGTCAATCACGCTTAGGCGCCTTTCAAAGAGTTGCAGCTAATGGCACCTACCGCAAAACTTAGATGTCTGCAATGTAGGCCAGGGTTTTACTGGCCTACATTGCAGACACTTAAGTTCTTTTGAGAATTGCATCTTAATGGCAGCTAAGATCATTTCTGCCCCCTAACCACGTCTACTTTGGCCTTAAGTGACGTTAGGTGATTTCATGTAGATGTAATTACAATGCCTACTTTTTTAAATGAGTTTTTAATTGGTTTTTAACAGTGTGGTCAATTGCTGCGCCGATTAAAGCTAATTAAAACAATTAAGTTAGTTGGCGGTAGGTGCATACTGCCGTCTAACTTACCGTTTATAGAATCAGATCCTTACTGCCTACAAAACAGGTTGATCTAAAGGTTCACATGGCCATTAAATAATTGTATCCTTAAAGCTGAAGCTAAGAAGCTATTAATCAACAAATATATTATTTATAGCTTCACACTAAATTTTAATCAATACACTCGTCACCCAAATAACAATTTTTTAAGGATCTTCAGATAATTCATCTTCTATGAGTAGCAACATTCTATGACGAATCTCCAAAGAGTAGCAACATTCCATGAAGAATCTCCAAAGAGTAGCAACATTCCATGATGAATCTCCAAAGAGTAGCAACATTCCATGAAGAATCTCCAAAGAGTAGCAACATTCCATGAAGAATCTCCAGAGTAGCAACATTCCATGATGAATCTCCAAAGAGTAGCAACATTCCATGAAGAATCTCCAAAGAGTAGCAACATTCCATGATGAATCTCCAAAGAGTAGCAACATTCCATGAAGAATCTCCAAAGAGTAGCAACATTCCATGATGAATCTCCAAAGAGTAGCAACATTCCATGATGAATCTCCAAAGAGTAGCAACATTCCATGATGAATCTCCAGAGTAGCAACATTCCATGAAGAATATCAAATAGTAGCAACATTCCATGACGAATCTCCAAAGAGTAGCAACATTCCATGCTACTATTACTACTACTAAGCATTTCTATAGCACTGCTAGACATACGCAGCACTGTACATGAAAACATAGAACAGACAGTCCCTGCTCAAAAGAGCTTACAATCTAGTCATTATAGAGAAAATGGACAAGAAGGTGCATCAATGTGCAGTGCTCAGGTGGGGCAATTACAGAGGAAATAATAAGACAGATATTGGTGCTTAGAAGGTTAGTTGGAGTTTGGAATTGAATTCTACTAGAGATGGAGCTTAACATAACGAGTCAGGCAGTTTGTTCTAGGTATACAGTGCAGTAAAGTAGAGTCTAGAGTTGACCATAGAGGAGAAGGGTACGGAAAAGAGAGACTTAGCCATTGAACGGAGTGCCCTGGTTGGGAGAGATGAAAGAGTTGAGACACTGAGGAGCTGTGGAGCAAATACACTTGTAGGTCAGTAAGAGGAGTTTGAACAGTATGTGGAAATGGCTAGGGAGCCAATGAAGTGACTTGAAGAGAAGGGCAATGTGGGCATAGTGCCATTGGTGGAATATGAGGCATGCATCAGAGTTCTGAAGAGACTGAAGGGGAGAGAGATGGTTTAGCAGAAGGCCAGTGAGAAACAGGTTGCAGTAGTCTAGGTGAGAGGTGCTGAGGGTCTTAGCAGTGCACTCAGATAGGAAAGGTCTGATTTTAGCGATATTGTAGAGAAAGAGGTGACAGGAAAGTACTCCAGGGCCAGCCTGAGAAATACTGAGCTATGGTAGATACTTCTGAAAAATCAACTGTAAGTTCTAATTGCAGAATAAAATAAAACATATTCTGCCTTTTAAAACACATTCATTAAAATGCAGGTGTTGATTTTTTTATAGAACTGAAAGATAAATTACACTATTAATCATCGTTTTCATTGTAGCAGGGTTTTATTCATTTCTAGTCGCATTTTTTATCATTTTTCTTCTGATGGCAGGTACTTTTGCAATATGATGATTTATTCTTATTTTAGAACATTACATTGTAATGAAAGAGGAGCACTTCATATTTAAAAGTAAATGAAGAAAAAATGCAACTTGCCTTATTTTAAAAATATTGGTATGAGCACCTTAATGTTTACTTAGGTTTCTGGCAGCTTCTGGGGGTGGCTGAATTCTCCCCCTCTGAAGCAATCTGGCTCCATGCTCAAGATGGTGCAAACTTAAATTCATGCAAAAATCTGCAAAACTTCAATCTTTTCTTGCCAGTCTAACTTCCATTAAGATTGACATATCCTCATTTTCTTTCCTCTCTTCCTTCCGCGATGTGGGCTATAATTAATTTTCATGGATAAAGTGCTTATTGTACTTATCTCTAAAATCTCATTTTAAACATTTGGCATATCCAGTGGCAAAATCTGTCACATGTCAACAGAAAATCCTTCAGTGCAGCAAAAGCAGATGGGTAGCACATCACGGTGGACATCACTGCAGCTGCACGTTTAAAACATAAAATCCAAGAGGTGGTACCAGCAAGAGTGAGGAGATTATCAGATTTCCAATAGGAATTTCTGGGCCATAGAGGTTAACTTTGTATAGGTCTTTTACATGGGAAAATGAACATCCAAGACCAGCTGTGGTAGTATTTTGTAAAAAGCTTGATACATGCTGAGTTTTTTACAAAATATATATCAAGCAAGCGCTGCCAGAGAAATACATATATTTGGTGGCTCCCACAATGGAAATACACATTTTATAAAGTGGTGGTCTCAAACTCAAACCAGCGGTCCAGAGGAGGGCGACGAAAATGATAGGAGGCTTGCGCCAGAAGACGTATGAGGAGAGACTGGAAGCCCTGAATATTTATACCCTAGAGGAAAGGAGAGACAGGGGAGATATGATTCAGACGTTCCAGTACTTGAAGGGTATTAACGTAGAACGTAATCTTTTCCAGAGAAAGGAAAATGGTAAAACCAGAGGACATAATTTGAGGTTGAGGGGTGGTAGATTCAGGGGCAATGTTAGGAAATTCTACTTTACGGAGAGGGTAGTGGATGCCTGGAATGCGCTCCCGAGAGAGGTGGTGGAGAGTAAAACTGTGACTGAGTTCAAAGAAGCGTGGGATGAACACAGAGGATTTAGAATCAGAAAATAATATTAAATATTGAACTAAGGCCAGTACTGGGCAGACTTGCACGGTCTGTGTCTGTGTATGGCCGTTTGGTGGGGGATGGGCTGGGGAGGGCTTCAGTGGCTGGGAGGGTGTAGATGGACTGGGGTAGGTTTTGACGGAGATTTCAGCAGTTGAACCCAAGCACAGTACCGGGTGGAGCTTTGGATTTTTGCCCAGAAAGAGCTAAGAAAAAATTTAAATTGAATCAGGTTGGGCAGACTGGATGGACCATTCGGGTCTTTATCTACTGTCATCTACTATGTTACTATGTAAACCCTTTGCAGGGCCACATTTTGGATTTGTAGGTCCTTGCAGGGCCACAGAAAAAAAACAGTTAATGTCTTATTAAAGAAATGACAGTTTTGCAGGAGGTAAAACTCTTTATAGTTGATAAATCTTTCCTTTTGGCTAAGTCTTAATAATAATATTGTCATTTATAGCTAAAGAGACATATGATCAAGAAACGGTTTTATTTTACGTTTGTGATTATGATAACCATACCGAAGGCCTCAAAATAGTATCTGGCGGGCCGCATGTGGCAACCCCCCTGCCATGAGTTTGAGACCACTGATATAAAGGAAGATGTTCAAAGATGGGGGAAAATGACAGAGGCAGTTTGCATGTCATAAACTAACCAATTTCCTGAAGCTTGACTCTGGTCTTCTAAAACTCAAGTCTCAAGAAACTGGTTAGTCTATAAGATGCCACCTGCCTCAGTCATTTCTCTCACACTGGACTAACACAGCTACCCTATTATTATTAACCATCGGAATGTATTTTAAGGGACTCAGCTGTAGATGTAGTTGTCATATACTATACACTAACCCCTCTCCATTCGCGGTTTCCCTACTCGCGATTTCACATAATCGCAATTTTTTTTGGGGGGGGAGGAGGAAAAACCCCCATATTTCTGTCTTCCCCCTGGCATCCCGGCCTTACCTGGCGATCTAGCTGGTTTTGGGGCAATAGTGATCTTCCTACGCTCCTGCCCCGTGTAGATAGCCATTAGGAAATGGCTGTGGGGAGTTCCCGTAGTCTCTCGAGAGACTACGGGAACTCCCCACAGCCGTTTCCTAATGGCTATCTGCACGGGGCAGAAGCATAGGAAGATCGCTCCTGCCCCGAAAACCACCTAGACCACCAGGTAAGGCCGGGATGCCGGGGGAAGGTGGAAGGGGAGGCAGGGGTGGGTCAGAGCCAGATATTCGCGGTTTTTCGCCATTTGCGGTCCGGCTCTGCCCGTATCCCCCGCGAATAAGGAGGGAGAAGTATACTGTAACAATTAGAAACATTTGTAAATCATGAAAGGTGAACTGGTTTGGAGTAAATCAGAATCCCATCTAGGCTGTGGGGCTTATTGGAGCCACATCCAACAGTCTTCAAATTTGTCTGAACTTTAGCAGCAAAAACTAACATATGGTAAATTTATTTATTTATTTTAAAAATTTCTATACCGTTTAAAACCTAAACGGTTTGCATAATGTTACATACATAATTGCATAAACCAAATAAAATCAGACAAGCATAAACAAATAATCCTCAAAAAATCAGCAATAAAAGGATGAAAGCCAGAAATTGCCTTTTTCACAACATTTTCGTAATTGACTCACGAGTGAATTCCACAGTTTAACTCCTGCACAACAGAAGGTCATTTTACTGGTCTCAACATATTTTGGATTGACATTTGCTTTTAATAAAGCTGAATTTTTCAGAGCGCAGAGATCTATTCGGTAAATAATTAGTCAGCTTACTCTTAAATAATTCAGGTATAATACCATACAAGAACTGATGACAAATCATTACTGCTTTATACTGAATTTGGAAAACAACTGGCAGCCAATGTAATTGTTGGAGGTAGGGTGAAATTTGATCATAATTCGACGTTCCCGTTATCAATCTGGCTGCTGCGTTTTGCACAACTTGCAATGCCCTGCACCTTGTCTTGGTTATTCCAAGGTACAAGGCATTGCAATAATCAAGCCTTGACAAAACCATCGCTTGAACAACAGTGCGAAAATTAAAGGGCGACAACATAGGTTTCACTTAATGCAATAAGTGTATTTGTGTAAATGCAAAGTCTGTGTGCTAACTGTGGGTACATGCCCGGCATGTCCCCGGCAGTTAGTGCTTAAAAATGCTCTTTATCACACAATACTTTTATTCACAATTTAGGTAGATGCACAAAGGGAATAATTATATGAGGATCCAGCTAGTTTTAGGAAGCAAGGATGCCCATATTCTGATCATTTCTACGTGCTTGCTGTGCAAGTGGGCATTCATATGGGCAGGATGCACACTTGTGCACTTAGAGGGGCATAATCGAAAGGGACGTCTAAGTCCGTTTACGTCCATATCACAAGTCGTCCAAAGTTAAAAAGAGCCTAAGACACATTTTCAAAAGATACGTCCAACTTTTTTTTACTTTCGAAAATCGTCTAATTATACGTCCTGCCGAACTGATCGTCCAAGCCACTAAATCGTCTGTCTTTATACCACATTTACGTCCAAGTCCAAAATGCCTAGAAGAAGCCCTGTTGGACGTGGGAGGGGTCTGCAAAGTGATGGATTGCACACCCAGACAAAAAGGGTGCCATGGCTTCTCCTCACTACAGCTCCCTTATAGGTGACGGTGAGCCCCCAAACCACCTCCAGAATCCCCTAGACTCACTTATCTACCACCCCAATAGCCCGTATGGCTGTAGGAGCCACTTTTATGACAGTAAAAAAGGGTTTTGGTGTGTATAGGGTAGTGCACATGTTTCAGTATCAATGCACTGATTACAGGGGCTTATGGGCATGGGTCCTCCTCTCTATGGGTCCCTAACCCACCCCAAAGATGACTTAAGCTGCCTTTGTGCTGGACGACTAGGCTTTCCTATGCTAGGCGGCCAGGTGATGATGGTCTGGAGGCTGAAATTTAAAATTGTGAATATAATTTTTATGGGGGGGGGGTTGGTGATCAGTGGGGTAGTGTGTGGGGGTTTGTGTTATGTAATGTAATGTAATGTAATTTATTTCTTATATACCGCTACATCCGTTAGGTTCTAAGCGGTTTGAAGAAAATATACATTAAGATTATAAATGAGAAGTAAGAAGGTACTTAAAAAATTCCCTTACTGTCCCGAAGGCTCACAATCTAACTAAAGTACCTGGAAATTAATAAAGAAGAGAAAATAAAGATGGTTGAAAAAAGAAAAATTCTATGTGAACTTATAGGATGGAAATTAAACTGACAGTGAAGAACTGTATGAAAAATACATATGGAATGCAGTTAGAGAGGGTAGGTTACAATCTATTGATGGTATTTGTTTAATTGGAAGGTGTTAAGGTGGGTAATTTGGGGGAAGGTTATCTGAAGGTAGGTGAATCTTCTGGAGGTAAAAGAGGAGGGGTTAAGATATTTGGATGAATTTTTTGAAAAGCAGGGTTTTGATTTCTTTTCTGAATGTTTTGAAGTTGTCTGATATTGTCATAAGATTGGAGATGGAATGGTTGATTTTTGCTGCTTGTGTTGCCAGAAGGTTGTCAAACATTTTCTTGCGTTGTGTGCCTTTGAGTGGGGGGAAGGCAAAAGGGTTCGGGGTTCTTCTGTGTCTTGAGGTGGAGATCTGGTTTAAGCGGTTGTTTAGGTAGGAGGGGGAAGAGCCGTGTAAACGCTTTGAATAATAGGCAGTGGAGTTTGAATTGAATTCGTGCTTGTATGGGTAGCCAGTGAGAGTCTAAGAAGGCAGTTGTTATGTGATCATATTTTTTGAGTGAGTAGATCAATCTGAGGGCGGTGTTTTGTATGGTCTGGAGTTGTTTTATCATAGTGGCTGGACAAGGAAGATATAGGGAGTTGCAATAATTCAGCAGACCTAAGACTAGGGATTGGACAATTAGTCTAAATTGTGCTTGGTCAAAGAATTTTCTGATTTTACGGAGATTTCTCATGGTTAGAAAAGCTTTCTGGGTTGTTTTGTTGATCTGGGGCTGCATTGTGCAACATCTGTCTATCGTAACTCCTAGGAGTTTTAGTTCGGGTTGTATTGGGTATTTGGTATTTTTGATTTTCAGTTCAGTGATGGTAGGAGTTTGGGCTTTTTCGAGCAAAAGGAATTTTGTTTTTTCAGAATTTAGTTTTAGTTTGTGATCCATCATCCATTTTTCTACTGTGTCTAAGGTTGTTTCTAGCTTTGTTGTGGTGGTGGTCTCTGATGGGTCGAAGGGGAGGATTATGGTGATGTCATCAGCATAGCTGAAAGATGTGACATCTAGGGTATCTAAAGTGTTATGTGTTTTCAGTGCTTATCTGGTGAGTTTAGGTGGATTTTTGTGACTTAGACCATGTTTTACATGGTCTAAGTCACAACGTCCAAGTTCCGCCTAGGCTCTGTTGTTAAACTTTCGGTTATACATGCTGTACGACTAAGTCTAAGCTGGCCCACGTCCCGCCCAACTCACACCCTTGACACACTTCCCGAAACGCCCCGTTTAGCTTTGGACGTTGAGCGGCACTATGAAGGCCAAGTCGTTTTTAAATACATCCAAAACCCGGTTTTATTATCGGTGCCTGGACGTTTTTGAGAAATGTTCGTCCAAGTGCCGACTTAGGCCAGTTTTTGGACGTTTTTCTCTTTCGATTATGAGCCCCATAGAGTATAGAATTCTGAAATCTGCGTTTGTTCTTTTGTAATCTAGCTGTGAGCGTTTACGCCATCTCTATGGCTCTTGGAAGTGATTGTGCTTAAATACAGTTCTAGTTCAAGATGGAATTTATTTGTAATATATTATAACTTGGGGACAGATCATAAATCACACAACTACAGCTCAGTACCGTAGTGTCTCCAAGTAAACAAACATTCCCACAAAACCTGTGGATTCTTCAGATATTAAAGGCAAGCATTTTTTGTTATTATTCAACAAACTTTAAACGGCCTCAGAAACACCACTGCACCGCCCAGAATAAAAACTTTTTTCTTGCGGGAAGCATTTAGTATCCTCACCGGCCCGTTTATTAATCGTTATTATTATATTTTATATCATCTTTTTCTTCAATCTTATTTCATCAGTTTTCCAAAACTTTTTATTATAAAGTTTTATATAATAAAAAGTTTTGGAAAATTGATGAAATAAGATTAAAGAAAAGATGCTATAAAATATAATAACGATTAATAACAAATGGGCGGGTGAGGATACTAAACGCTTCCGCAAGAAAAAGTTTTTATTCTGGGCGGTGCAGTGGTGTTTCTGAGGCCGTTTAAAGTTTGTTGAATACACTTCTCCCTCCATAACAGAACCGCAAATACAGAAAACCCGCGAATATGTTATTTTTCTATTTTCTATTAAAAACCATCGTGAATATGGTGAAACTGCGAATAACACGGTGAGAGACCTGGCCTGTTCCTGAAGGAGAGGCAAAGCACGGTGAACTAAGTGCCGGGAATCAGCGATTTTCCCTGTAAACGCTTGGAATCAGCGATTTCTCTATGCAAACTGATGTAAGTTGGGGGGGGAGGAGCCAGCAAGCAAAAAACTGTGAATAATCGAAACCGCGAATGCTAAAACTGCGAATTCGGAGGGAGAAGTGTAATAACGAAAAATGCTTGCCTTTAATATCTGAAGAATCCACAGGTTATGTGGGAATATTGAGTTGTGTGCTTAAATACAGGCATGTTATTGACCACTTGGGCTAATGTTCTATGAAGAAAAGTTCCGTAGGTGCCTACTATTCTTTATAGAAGAGGTTACAGATATGGGCTCTCGTAGTGCCTAAATCTAGCTACCTTGTTGTGGAATTGCCCTCCTAATACCTCCACTTGATGAGAGAGAGAGAGAGAGTGCACTTTGCTAACGGCAGAACTGATGGTGGTCCATACCCATTCGCCCTCCATAATCCACCCAGTTCCCGTCTCCTAACGTTGCATACAATTAACATGAGATTTTTTTGAGTGCTGGCTGTAGGCCTGTGCAAAATCCTGCCCTAATTGCTTAGCACACTTTAGTAAACAGACCCCTTACTGCATTATTTCTCTTCTTCTCCTTGTATTTTCTTATCTTCTTCTGCTGAATGTGAACAGTGCCAACTGCCCCACCTCAGAATGTGCAGATTGAAGCACTGAACTCCACCACCGTCCAGTTCCTGTGGAGTCCACCACCACAGCAATTCATCAACGGCATCAATCAGGGCTATAAGGTAATTGGAACCAGAGTTTGGATCTCAGCAGAAATCTAGAAAAGGTGAAGCCTTCAGGCCAGCTATGAGCAAAACACGACAGTCTACTATATATTTTGATTGTGTCATCTTTTGCTCATAACTGCCTTGAAAAGGAAGGTCCTGCCTTTGAAAGCTTATCAAAAATGTATTATCTTACTTTCCTTTCTTTTGTGTTGTTTTATATCTATTTATCACCTTTAATGTGGGCTAACACAGCAACCACATTTCTTTATCCCCAAAAATAATGATTATGGAATGAAGGAGATCCATTGAGATAAATCATGTTCATCGTGGTAAAGTTCTCAAACCATAGTAGGGTACAGATGTGAAAATATTTCTCTAGAAAACTGAAAATTTAAAGTTAAGTTGTTGCTCTTTTAGCGGGATACCCAGCAAGCAAGAATACTGGACCCACTCCATATCAGTTAAACATTTCAATTGCTCTGAGTAAGTAACTCTGTTTCCGATTCTTTAGGTCCCCCCTATTTTTTCTTTCTTGTTTCTTTGTACTTCCAGCTCAGTTATAAATAGAGACAGAATCTGGCACCATCAGTGGCATGGTAAGGCGGGAGGTAGGCCATCTTGATGGAGGCGCCATCATCTCTTCTCCATGCCCCCCCCCCTTGCATGTTCCTTCTCTTCCCTCCCTGCCTCTAACTCTTTGCCAGTGCAAGCAGCAGTTTCAACCTGCTTCTTGCGCTGGCCTCTGCTCTTCCTCTGAAGTCACTTCCTGGTCATGGGACCAGGAAGTGACATCAGAGGGAAAGCTGAGGCCACTACGGACACAGGTTGGAAATGATGCTCACACCAACGAAGTTAAAGAGGTAGGGGGGAAGAGAAGGGACACATGGTGGGGAGGCGGAGAAGAGGGCAAGGGGGCACCACTGCCTTGGGTGCCTCCTACCCTTGCTACACCACTAAGCACCATTCCCCAGATTCTATATATGGTATCTAGATTTGCATGTCAAAATGTGGGCGTGTTCCCGAGATACTCACATAAATTAATTGCCAGCAAGCCAATTAACATCAGTTATTGAAGTTAATTGATACCCATTAAATTTTGCACGTGATAAGGCATAGCACCTAACTCTATTAGCATGTAACTCAAAAGGAGGTGTGTGAGGGGCACTCCAAAATGTTGTGCGCATAGTTCCAGAATACTGTTTTGGGCCTACCACGTACCCCCCAAAAATAGGCGTCTTACAAAAGTCAGTAATCCTATCTATAGGAGAAGGAAAAGGATCTCAGCAACCCTGCAGATTATCCTCTTGGATGATTAAGTCTGCTTAAATAGGGTTCCGGTTTCTTTCATCGATCTTCAAAAACTACTCCTTGAGTGGGCCCTTTAGGATTCAAGACAAAGTTAGATAAGTTCCTGCTGAACCGGAATGTGCTCAGGTAGGGCTAGTCTCAGTTAGGGTGCCGGTCTTTGACCAGAGGGCCACCGTGTGAGCGGACTGCTGGGCAAGATGAACCACTGGTCTGAGCCAGCAGCGGCAGTTCTTATGTTCTTTTTGTTAATTTTATATTTTCTCTCAACCTGACCCTAGTTTAAATCAATATCAACTACTATACCCTTTCAAAATCAACAAAAGGTACAAAAAATGCCACTTAGCTTGAAATGAAAGTCGTCCCCACTAGATGACAGACAAATAATGGCGGGACCCGTTTCACCAATCTAAGGCTTTTTCAAGGGTCTACTTCACAAGGGGGAATATGTCTGTGGCCTTTTCGCAACCGTGTTCCGTTATCCACATTGTGCAGACTTAATCATCCAATAGCATAGTCTGCAGGGTTGCTGAGGTCCTTTTTTCTCTCCTTTAGATAGGATTACTGACTTTTGTAAGAGACTTTTTTGGAGGGGAGAGGGGTTATTGCAGAAGTTGCCTCTTTTCCTACACATTGGTAGCACCAGCATGTATACCAGACTTGAGCTGGAGGAAGTCTGCCAGCCAAAGTTAGGCATGGGAACTTAGCACCGATTTTTGGAATCCCCGTGAGCCTTCATTCTCAACCACTCAGAATGTTTTCCTTTATCCAGAATACATACTCTACGTAGTCTGCTCAGTATAGTGATGGTTTGAGCCAGGGCTGTATACCAGTTCTGCTTCCAATACTGAGTTTCACCCTTAAACAAAGGCCATGATTCCAGCAGGGACTGTAAACATTGCTTCTCAAAGAACAGAGGACCTCACTTGCAGACTAAAGCAGGCATCTTCTGCATGAAAATGCACAGCATTGCCACTGAGATGTCTAGCCAGACTTTCCTTGAATCTCCTTATTGCTCCCTTCAGCACAGTAGTGTCAAAAATCATCTCACCTAGAATGACATCTAACTGGTGTATCTCATAATATGGGATTTCATTTTCGGACTAATCAGGTCAAATTTGGACAGATAAACAGGCTCTTATTTTAAAGATCAACTTGAGTTAAATCTGCTGTATGACACTTTAATAAATACATAAATGATTGTAAAATATTACTGAGTACTATAGGTACAGTAGGTAAGGATTATTTTCTGGACAGAGAATTACTGTGCCAGTTGCATCAAGAGCATACTGAGCTATTTGTGTTTTTTTCTATCTTGAACTGATTTTACTTGTATCCAGGGTCAAAAGCGCGCCGGAACAAAGGCGCGCGCAGACAATTGAGCGCAGCGTGGAGGTGCGCACCGCAGAAAATTACTGTTTTTAGGGCTCTGATGGGGGGGCATGGGGGAACCCCCCCACTTTACTTAATAGAGATTGCGCCGCGTTGTGGGGGCGTTGGGGGGTTTGGGGGTTGTAACCCCCCACATTTTACTGAAAACTTCACTTTTTCCCTGTTTTTAGGGAAAAAGTTAAGTTTACAGTAAAATGTGGAGGGTTACAAACCCCCACAACGCCGGCGCGATCTCTATTAAGTAAACTGGGGGGGCTCCCCAACAAAACCCCCCGTCGGAGCCCCTAAAAACTGTAATTTTCTTCGGAGCGCGCCTCCGTCTTGCACTCAGTTGTCAGCGCGCGCCTTTGTCTTTCGCGGGGTTGTCTATGAACCCTCAGACCTAACACCCTTCCCATGTCAGAAACATTTGGCCCCCTATTCAAACATACTGTATTTATCCAGGTAGCAGACGCTGCTAGTGGGATAAATGTCACTGACCCAAACACTATTCGTTGATTTTTCAGGGAGAATACCCAGATAATGCTCCTGAAAATCAATAAAGACTCCCCCCTCTCCCCGGCACTGATTAGGACCATTTATTGATTTTTATGGGACACGATCCAGATAGTGTTGGAGAGGTCCTGGGGGCAGAGAATGGGTGGAGACAAAAGTTATCTGGTTAGCAGCAGTATTCAAACCGCTATCTGGACAGCCATGCGGGTAAAGTTAAGACTGCAAAATTGCTATTATAATTTGATGCCAATTGCGGTGTAGAATATCGCTGTATCCATATAGGACTCGGTTCTGTAAATGGCACCCCAAAAATGTACACTAAGCGCTATTCTATGAACGGCACTCCAAGTTAGGCGCCATTTATAGGATAATACCGTGTTTCCCCCATTATAGGACCTCCTCCTTTAGTAAGACACCCCCCTTTTTTTCCCCACCTGGGAAATATAAGGCCCCCCCCGAAAATAAGGCACTATTTGGCAAGCATGTCTTGGCGATCCAGAGTACTGGTACAGTACCATATGCGTGGTCATACAACTTCCTGCTTCCGCTCTCCAGGAAAACAAGCCCAGGAACAGCCTCTGTACACCGAGGCCCTGATTCTCCAAAAGTGCGTCCCGATTTTAGGCAGCTATAGACGTCCTACAGCTGTCTAATCAGCCAATCGGGATGCACGTTTTAAAAAAAAAAATGCTCCCCAGGCAGGCCGCCCGGGAGAGGCGTCCTATACTAAACGCCGATTCTGTAACCGGCGTCTTTAGAGAATCGGCTTAAATTAGACGCGGCCGCTATACTTATGGCAGCAAGGGATCTCCCTGCTGCAATATGTATAGCGGCCGCGGTTGTTGCGGCCGCCTGTCCCATCACCGACAGGAGAATGCCTAACTCCTCCTGTCGGAACCCCGGAACCCCCCTCCCCCCCAAACTCGTAATCGCCGACAGGAGGATGCCCAACTCCCTGCCGGAAAGCCCAACGACCCCCCGCCCCAACTAATCTCCCTCCCCCAACTAACCTTTCAATGTTGGTCAGCTGGACGGGTCTTGCTGCCGTCCAGCCGACGGGTCTGCCTCGTGGAAATGAGACGGCACGCCCCTTCCCGGCCCATCCCCGCTAAATCTAAGGCCTGATTGGCGCAGGCTGTAGAAGCCTGGACCAATCAGGCCTTAGGCATAGCGGGTCCGCCCATCCCCACTAATCCTAAGGCCTGATTGGCCAAGGTGCCTAGCCTGGGCCAATCAGGCCTTAGATTTAGCGGGGATGGGCCGGGAAGGGGCGTGCCGTCTCATTTCCACGAGGCAGACCCGTCGGCTGGACGGCAGCTGACCAACATTGAAAGGTTAGTTGGGGGAGGGAGATTAGTTGGGGCGGGGGGTCGTTGGGCTTTCCGGCAGGAGGAGTTGGGCATCCTCCTGTCGGCGATTACGAGTTTGGGGGGGAGGGGGTTCCGGGGTTCCGACAGGAGGAGTTGGGCATCCTCCTGTCGGCGATTACGAGTTTGGAGGGGGAGGGGGGTCCGGGGTTCCGACAGGAGGAGTTGGGCATCCTCCTGTCGGCGATTACGAGTTTGGGGGGGAGGGGGGTCCGGGGTTCCGACAGGAGGAGTTGGGCATCCTCCTGTCGGCGATTACGAGTTTGGGGGGGAGGGGGCTCGGGGTTCCGACAGGAGGAGTTAGGCATTCTCCTGTCGGTGATGGGACAGGCGGCCGCAACAACCGCGGCCGCTATACATATTGCAGCAGGGAGATCCCTTGCTGCCATAAGTATAGTGGCCGCGTCTAATTTAACCCGATTCTCTAAAGACGCCGGTTACAGAATCGGCGTTTAGTATAGGATGCCTCTCCCGGGCGGCCTGCCTGGGGAGCATTTTTTTTAAAAAAACGTGCATCCCGATTGGCTGATTAGACAGCTGTAGGACGTCTACAGCTGCCTAAAATCGGGACGCACTTTTGGAGAATCGGGGCCTTAAATGTTTTTCTGGTTTGTGATACAGTTTTTTCTGGTTTGTGATACAGCTTTTCTGGTTTGTGATGACCTGTACCATATACAGGTAATAAATGTCTTTTTTTCAGCAATAAATGTGTACTGTATTCTTCTTCATGGAAAAATAAGACATCCCCCTGAAAATAAGACCTTGTGCATATTTTGGAGTTTTTAAAAATATAAGACAGTGTCATATATTCGGGGAAACAGGGTACTTATTGCCAGGATCTGCGCCCAATTATGGGCATAAGGATTTACAAACAAAATTAGAGGATGGATAATGTTTTAACACCGCTTAGATTCAATAACTTATCCACAAATAATCTGGAGGATAAGGCAAAAACTCTGCCAGAGTTATAACGCACACAGCCTTCTTGGAGACTCCAAAACATGGCCTCAGTTAAGCCTCATATGGCCGTCCCAAAAAACTCCCAGTTAGAAATATTTTTCAAACCACATTTTCTTGTAAGGTCTCCAAAACTGCTAATCTTTAGCGCCAGCATCAAAAATGATTTGAAACCAAACACTTTGCTTGCTTTTGAGTCTGGTCTGTCCGTCAAGGCTTTCCCATAGGCACAGGATCTCTGCTGATTGCTTCAACTAACAGAGTATTGGCAGTTGGGGTTTGGGGGTGTCGCGGGGCAGGAGGGCTTGGGTTCCCTCCTGCCCGGATTATTGTAGGGGGGGGAGGGATTCTGTAAGCGGTGTTGTTTTTGACAGACACCGGTTACAGAATCCAGCTTTTAGGCGAAGGACTGGCTCCTCCTTCACCTAAAAGCTCTTGTTTTGGGAGTTAGGCTTTTTTTTAGGTTGATTATATGGTGTTAGTGTAGACGTAGTGGTGATCTGGGCGTTTAAACAGCTGAACGTAGAGGCAGGCCATTATTTTTTTTTTTAACTCCTTTTGGATGTTTTTTTGATAATGGACATTTTCCCTGCTTCTACTTTCAACGTTTAAGGCCTTAGCCAAAAGGGGACTTAGACGTTTTTTTTTATTCTGCCCCTCTAAGTGTTTGGTTTCAAATCATTTTTGATGCTAGCACTAAAGATTAGCAGTTTTGGAGACCTTAAAAGAAAATGTGGTTTGAAAAATATTTCTAACTGGGAGTTTTTTTGGGACGGCCATATGAGGCTTAACTGAGACCTTTTTTTCTCCCATTTTTTGGGGTCTCCAAGAAGGCTGCGTGAGTTATAGCTCTGGCAGGGTTTTTGCCTTATCCTCCAGATTGCTTGTGGATACGTTATTGAATCCATGAGGATTTACCCCAACTTAACACTGCTGTAAATCCCCACAAATAAATTAGGCATGGATCCCCCCCCCTATAATACAGCACGCAGATCCTAGAAATGTCCTGACCTGCCCATGCCCCTCCCAAGGTCATGCCCCCTTTTCAGATCTATGCGGAAAAATTTACATGCGCATCTTTATAGAATAACAACTAAAGATACACATGGAAATTCCAGTTATTGACAATCAGCTCTGAAAAGTGATCATTAGCAACCAATTATCAGCACTAATTCACTCAGTAATTAAATTACACACTCAAACTGGATGCACACAGTTTTGAGCGCTACAAATAGAATTTGGGAGATTATGGCAGCACTGCCCTGTTCTTTCCAGATATTCACTGCTTCTCATTATCCAAATTGTGGCTCTGAATATCCAGCTGTTATTTAAAAATGCCATAAATGGCATTTTATTTTATTTTTTTTAATTCTTTATTCAGTTTTAACTCTTGCAACAAGTGTACAAAATTCAATCAAATAATTCGTACAAATCACTTGACATTCTAACAATTATTGTCA
Organism: Geotrypetes seraphini; assembly: GCF_902459505.1. Classification (NCBI taxonomy): domain Eukaryota; kingdom Metazoa; phylum Chordata; class Amphibia; order Gymnophiona; family Dermophiidae; genus Geotrypetes; species Geotrypetes seraphini. The sequence goes on along the minus strand of NC_047094.1, from coordinate 14,142,932 downwards.
AATGTATATCAAAAAGACCCCTCCCCCACCCATCCCATTCATCAGGAATAAACCCATTAAATCACATAACATACCTCCCCATCCCCACATTAAATATAGTCCTATGTAGTAAAAAGGTGTCCAAGGTGTCTAATCATTAGAATATGCAATCAATGGCCCCCAAATCTTTTTGAAACTATTATAATTTCCTTGCTATATTGCAAGCACTCTCTCCATTTTATAAATATGACAGACTGAATTCCACCAAAAGGTATAATTAAGTTTAGTATAGTCCTTCCCGTTTCCAGTAATATGTTGAATGGCAACCCCCGTCAGTATTAACAAAAGTTTATTGTTATTTGCTGAAATTTGACTCTTGAATCTCATAGTCGTTCCAAATAAAATAGTATCATAGGAAAGGGCAACATGATTTTCTAACATTGAATTAATCTGGGACCATTTTAAATAATCACTTACTGCAGAGTTTTACTATTGACCAGACTGAAACAAATTCTAATAACAATTGTCCATTTCTTTGTTTTGAAACTGCATCCTCCTTTTTAAAGCTCTTGGCATGGCCAGCAAGCGATCCAGAAGCAATCACCGTCGTTCCTGTTGCTCCAGATTTCCAGGGGATTCACCAGGGGCTCATAAGTGGGCTGAAAAAGTTCACAGTATATTTCGCATCAGTGTTGTGTTTCACCACACCAGGAGATGGACCTCGGAGCATACCTCAGCAAGTGTGGACTCATGAAGATAGTGAGTATTACAACTTGCGTCCGGCTAGGGTTACCAGATTTCCTCTTTAAAAAAAGAGGAATCTGGCCCTTCTCTGTTCCTCCACCCAGCCCCACCCTATTCCTTCCCTAGTCCTGCCCACCCGACTTTGCCCCCCAGTCCTGCCCGCACCTGAACCTCGTGTCTCCTTCCCCGAGCTCGGGGCTGCATCTGGAGGACCTCCACGCATACACAGACATTGGCGCATTGATATCATGTCTACGTCCACGCACACATAGAAGCCCTTCAGATGCGGCCCCGAGCTCGGGGAAGGAGACACGAGGTTCAGGTGCGGGCAAACTGCAGGGTTTTTGAAATCCCTCTGGATATGTCCAGGTTTTCCCAGATGCCTGGTAACCCTACTTCCAACTACAACCCATAGAGAAGAGAGGGGGGGGAGCATCTAGTGAACCATATAGAGGAGGACCCAGGTCCATAAGCCATTCTAACCACTACATTTATAGTGGAAAGTGAGAACCTACCAAAACTCAACAAAATCATACTATACTACTATAAAGGTGCCACCTACAGCCATAAGAGCTATTAGGATAGTAGACAGGTGGGTATAGTAGGTTTTTTGAGAGTTTTGGAGGGCTCACCATATATTATAAGGGGATTATGGTGAGAAGTACTTCTGGCATCTCGCTAAGGTACCCCACTGCTCTGTTGGCATGTCTGTGTGGCTAGTTCATTGCAAAATTGGCCCCTCCCACGTCAAAATGGTCTGGATTTGGATGTTTTGAACTTGAATGTTTTTGTGGTCAAAAATGTTAGGCATGAAAGGTCACTTGGACACACAATGTCAGAGGCGTGAAGAAAGTACAAGTTTTATTCACAGCATGCCGGGACTCTAGTGCAGTTAATAGCCTGCCTACTAGAGTGTCAGAAACAGGAAATACACGGACTTTTATGCCCTTTTCGCAAACTAATATATGCAAAAACTACAATTTTCATTTGTTACTTCTATAACTTTCTACAATTATTATTGGTCCTAAGCCAGCACTTATGATAGGCTCAGGGATACAACTTATAGTCCTATAGGAAACTAGCTCATTTCTCTGCTTATCTAAATCTTACAGGTTCTGCTCCTTAGTGCGCTCCTTCGTGCGCAACCTGAGGGTGCTGCCACTAATGTTAACCACACAAATTATAGGAAACTCTCCCCTTTTAGAAACCTTCTCTCACTCTTCTTTTTTCTTGGTTCTGCTGCCTTGTTAACTATGTTAACGCAAACTCCCAACACCAATAACCAAGACCTTAATCTACCTACCAACATACCAACACACTGGGGCTTCCGTCCCCCCAAGAAAAAAACCAATAACACACTTGAAACATGTTATCCACCAGTAACACCAACTGCTTTGAAGCAGATCGCGATTAATAAAAATATTATTCCTATCCCCAAGCTTCATACACTAGCCTCTCCAGAATCCAATATACCAAATCAATCCAAATTAAAAATAGGACTTATAAATACCAGAGCTATCAAAGGAAAATATCATCTAGTCAAAGAAAAAATCCTTGCAGAAGGTTTCCACATTCTATGCTTAGTAGAAACCTGGTTAACTGACGGTGAAGAAGCTTACTTGTCCTACTGCTGCCCAGTAAACTATTCATTCTTATTTAATCATCGTCAGAAAAGAAGAGGGGGGGGACTTGCTATCATTTATCAAAAGGATATCTTAAAAATAATGGACCACTCTGCTGGAAATGCAGAAATAGAATTTCTTCAGGTTCAACTTAACACTAACCCAAAAATAGACATACTCTTACTATACATCCCTCCACCAATCATGCTAAATAACTTATATCTACTACAAAACTTGATTTTTGACTTTAGTTCCTTCTCCGAAAATCCCTTTATTCTGGGAGATTTCAATTTCCATTTTGATGAACTTACCAATCCTCTCACCAAGGAACTCCTATCCTATACAGACGCTCTTAATTTCATACCTCTTATTCAAGAGGCTTCACACCAGGCAGGCCATATATTGGACATGATTTTTGTCGCTAAAACGGAATTCCTCTCTTACTCTAATATTCTCAATACCTCAGTTCCCTGGTCTGACCATCACCTTATCTCACTTAATCTAATGGTAAATAAGAGAATATCTCCTATTTTCTTACCCAAACAAATAACATATCGTGATTACACCAAATTAGAACTATCGTCAGTTGCCTCATTCCTTCACTCAAGGCCTCCAATCCTTGAGACAGATCCTCTCGAAGACCAACTCAATTTATGGAATGATACAATTCATAATCTTCTTGATAAAGAAGTCCCTCTCATCACTAAAACAATATCTAAAAAAAAAGTCCAAAATCCTTGGCACACTCCAGAATTAACACTTATTAAAAGGCAACTTAGATCCTTGGAAAGAAAATGGCGCAAAAATAAAACCGTTAACAATTTGAAAGCTTTCAAAGAATTTTCCCAATATTACAAAATCAAAATAAATGAAGCCAAAAGCAATTATTACACCAATAAAATTAAGACAGCTAAAAACTCATCCATTTTATTCTCTATTATAAAATCCTTCAATCCAACCTCAAAACAAGTAAATAAAAATTCAAACCTCTCAGCTCAACTTCTTGCAGACACGTTCTACAATAAAATTACTAAAATACGTACCAAATTTGCAACTACTCCAACCACTGCCCCCACTGAAATAGACAATAACTATAATCTTCCCTGCTCCAAATGTTCCAATTTTAAAATGCCAACCTTAACAGAAATCAAATCAATCATTCAAAAAACTAATCTAAAGAGCTCTCCTTCAGAGATTATCCCCCCAGTAATCTTAAAGAAACATTTTTCCTGCTTTGGACCTCTCATACAAACACTTATCAAAACAAGTCTCTCTACCGGAACTGTACCTAAGGACTGGAAAACAGCTATAATTTTTCCCATATTAAAGGATCATAAAATCAGTCCCGATGATCCAACCAACTATCGGCCAATTGCCAACATACCGTTCTTAGCAAAAATAACCGAGAAGGTGATATTCAATCAGCTAGCAGAGTTCGTCCATTCCACGAACATACTCCATCCCAACCAAACGGGCTTTAGAAAACACCACAGTACCGAATATTCTTTAATTGGACTAACAACAAATATCATCTACAACCTAGACCATCACAATTCAGTCATCCTTTTCTCCCTAGACCTCTCAGCGGCTTTCGACACCATAGATCACTTCCTCCTTTTAGAAAGGCTGCAATCAATAGGTGTCAATAATGCAGCACTACAATGGTTCTCTTCCTTTCTAACCGATCGGACCTCAACGGTACGCTTTAATAATTCATCCTCTACATCATTCTCACAGAATTACGGAATCCCTCAAGGTTCAATCTTATCGCCATTGCTGTTTAATATCTTCTTATCTCCACTACTTAGCATTAGTCAATCTATAGGATTCACAACGTACGCCTATGCTGATGATATTCAACTGATTCATCCAGTCAACCCGGAAAACCCCAATGAAATAATACAAATCAATCAAAAATTAGAAAAAATCAAAAACTGGCTTACTCTGAACAAACTTGCGCTAAACATAGAGAAAACAAAGGCGTTGTTCTTTCCGTTCAAACAGGGCATAACGCTATCTATGCCTTTCTCAATTGATAACACAGCAATCGAACTCGTCACATCCCTTAAGATACTAGGAGTAACAATCGACAATAAATTTTCTTACCAAGAACACATCAACAATACAGTCAAAAGTTGTTTCTATCGTCTACGTTTAATCCGTTCTATGTCAAAATATCTGGAACCAAAGTCTCTAAATATTTTAATACACTCCCTTATAATATCCAGACTCGATTATTGTAACTCACTTTTCATGAACATCACTCAAAAAGATCAAAGACGATTACAAATAATACAAAACATCGCCATCAAAATAATCCACCATGGAAAAAAATACGATCACGTAACTCCCTATTTCATAGAATCTCACTGGTTGCCCATTAATCAACGCACAACATATAAAATAGCCTTATTGGTATTTAAAACTTTAGATACTAACGAGCCACAGTTTATAGATCGGCTCCTAATCCCTCATACTTCAAATCGTTCACTCAGGTCCAACACGCAGGGTTTGTTAATGGTTCCCTCACTGAAAATAATAGGAACCAGGCGCCATGACATCTTCTCAGTTATGGCTCCTCTTATCTGGAATACCCTCCCCCTTTATATCAGAAACATCAAAGACCTCAATTTATTTAAAACTAATTTAAAAACTTATCTCTTTAAATCCTCATTTAACCTTTAGTACCACAATTTGGAGTACTTGTAAACAATTAACACTTTCATTCACATCTTCCCCAACCTACTCGTTTGTTCCTTCCCACTTCATCCCCCTTTCTTCCCTTAAGGAAACCACAATTTGTAACTTTTTTTTCCCCTAACGTTCTTTCCTTATGTCTCATAGTCCGTCTGTAATGTCAGTTTGTTGTAGCACCTTGAAAATTGTTAATGTAAAATAACTTGTTTTATTCTATACTATAATGTTTTTATTATGTAATTCGCTTAGATTTAATAGGCGAACCATCAAATTTTAATAAACTTGAAACTTGAAACTAAAGGCTACATGTACAGAAGGGCAGGGTACATCATGGCTCAAACTCTTATCTATTCAGCTTACAATGTGGTAAGGTAGGGACATACATTTTAGGCAGATGCAGTCAATAGATTATACACTGTTTTTAGCTATGTAGGCCAGAGCAATATTTTAAACAACAGTTAACTATTTCATGACCCTACATTCCCCCCTTTCAGGCTGGCGTACCTAAGGAGCCAAGCCTGACAAAATAAAGTTAGGGGTCAGGAAAGTCGGGGTCCCCAGTGGGTAAGGGACGATACTGGGAGAGGGCCAATGCAGCAGTGGAACGTTTGACAGCAGAGTCCATAGTTCAGTGGAGCAGCTTTATGGCTATGGGGACCATACAGGGCAGGCAGCAAAGGAGCAGAGAAGACAGGGCAGCAACCAGCAAGATGATCTTCAATGCTGAACCAGAGGGCAACCAGGAGCTGAAGGTACCAGAGATCCAGTCTGCAGTAAGGTCACGCCAGGTCTGGTCAGGAACATGAGCCAGTTTGGTGATACGATCCACAACGTCCTCGATCATTTTACTCAAGTTCAAGGCAGCAGTTGGAGAGGTTGAATTTACCACAGACATTACCTTCTGTCTAGAGCTAGGCAGTTCTGATAGATAGCAGTGTGCATTTTAGCATTCGAAGCTCAGGTGGTCTCATTAGTTATCAGTTTGAATATAGCTTGTAGACAAATAATGCAGTTCAGCATATAGATTGGGGTCCGATAGCCCCAGGTGCCATCTTCGGCCCATGTGGCAGGTCCATAAGCAGCAATGATCCGTTCTGCAGGCCAGTCATCACCCCATTCACCTATTTTAAGGGAATTGGTGGAAGTAGACTGCTTTTGGCGACCTCTGGTGTTGAATACAGGGGCTCCCAGGTGTTCACCATCGGCCAGCGGTAACAGGAAGAAGCTGGGACGGATCATGCAAAGCACACATGTACCAGTCCATTAAGCAGGCAACCAAGAGTAGGCAAACGGATCACAGAGCCAATATCAACTATCAGGAGCTGACCATAATTCATAGGAAGTTCCATTAAGCAGTGTCTGAAGGGCTGAAGACAGTGGGAAGCAACAATGGAGGTTCACAAGGCCCATCGTGAAGGTCGTGGACCTGACGTAAAAGTGAGGGTCTGTGAAGTCAGGTTTAACATGTCCAGCTGCATTGCCTCCCATAGCCACTGTTCTCCCATACCAGTCCCTCCTCAAACAAAATAATTGCTAACATTAAGAGTCTGACCTATAGTTTCAGCAAACTATATAAACAGATTTCTAGTGATTACAGGATATTAGTATCTACTTTCATAATTTCATAAAACTGGGGAAACACCACAGAGTGATAGACAGGAGCACATGAGTGGGATACAATTCGGACATATACATCAGTACCTGGGTCTCACCTTTTACCATCAATATACAATGCCATGCAGTCTCTGGCCTTCTGGACTTGGACATTGGCATTCCAGTTATATGGGTCAGTGATAGTGAAAACCATGGGATTACAGTAGCCTGTAGTACACAAGGGGCCGGAGCTAGGACCTATAGTAAGGGAGGCAGACGGGGTATTCTTTCTCATAAAGGACAGGCTCCACCATTAGTGAAGGTTTCCTCATAGGGGCATTTCTTAAAGGCATCAGGTTATACAGACCTAAATACTTAGCACATTTGGTATAATAACGCTGTCAATCTAGGGAGCCACACAAAACTGAATTAGGGGTAGTACCATGACCTTGAGAAACATCAAATAGCACACATGTATCACAATACAAAGACACCAGGCGAGTGGGGTCTACAATAAGAGTCTAGTTGATAAGTGGACCCTCAACATCATCAATACAGATTTCCGCCCACTTTTAAACTTCATCACCAGTAGGTTGGAAACAGAAAATACTCTCTGATGTTTGACACTTTCTGTACTTAACTCCTTCATGCAAACAAACATCAGGCAAAGGGGCTGCACTTGTTAAGTACAAAATACAGAAGAAAGAAACATAAGTGAGGGCAACACAAATATCATATCTATATATACTAACATAGGAAGCTCATTTTTCTTTCAGGCACAACTTAGAAAACTTCAGTTATACTCAAGACACTTGCTAAAGGCAGTGGTGAACCCAAGGCAGTCAATTAAACTCAAACACTTATAAAGAATTATATTCAGAACACCTGCTAAGTACAGTGGTAAATATTCAGAACTTTTGAGGTCTTAAAAAGCTTCAGCTGAAGATCCGTGTTGTAGTGGAACCAAGTTTCATGTCCGGACACCTTTGACAACTGTAAGAGAAGAAATTAGGACAGTAAAAGGACCTATCCACCTAGGGGGTCTGACTTCCAAGTTTTAGCCATACTGTATTTACAGGGACATACCCATGGACTTGTGTAGCTATCGATAGTGGGGCCCTTTCCAGGACCCATTTGTGGAGCTCTTAAAGGGCTTTAGCTAAAGACTGGACCTGACTCTGGAGGATATCTGATCCCAGAGTAGCAAAGGAACCAGGATCTGGGTTCACAATGGGTGGTGGCCGGCCGGACATGAGCTCAAATGGGGCTTAGATGGGATGCATCTAATCTGAAAAAGAACAGAAGGCAGCAGGACAGGCCAGGACAGATTAGTTTCTTCAATTCATTTTGTGAGAAGAGTCTTAAGAGTTCTGTTTATTCTTTCGACCTGACCAGAGCTCTCAGGATAGTAAGCAGCATATAATTTCTATTCAATTTGGAGGGCCTGAGCAATTTGTTGGACAACATTGGCAATGAAAGCAGGGCCATTGTCACTGCCTATAAAAACAAGGAGATCAAGGCAAGGAATTATTCAGGAGGTGTTTGGTTACGTCTCTGGCGCGTTCAGTGCAAGTAAGGAAGGCTTTGACCCATCTAGTCAGGGTGTCTGTGAAGACTAGGAAGTGACTGAGGGAACGGGAAATGGGCATGTGGGTAAAATCTACAGACAGAACCTGCATCGGATATGTTCCAATAGGTTGGTATCCAAGAGGTGGCAGTCATCTGATTGGGAATTTTATTCTAGAACCGACAACACACTGTCGGACCATATTCCGGACTAGCTGATCAAGGTGATTGATAAAGAAATGTCTCTTGAGAGTCATTTTTCATAGCGGGTTCTCCAGAGTGTGCCAGATCATGGCATCTTTTGACAATCGTGAGGGCCAGGTGTTGAGGAATGAATATGAGGGTACCCGCTGTGCTTGCGTTTGAAGTATCAGTGTGTGGGTCTGGATTGGCACTTGAATTGGCGCATTTTGTATCCACCCCCCTTTCAGGACAGACTGGCCCAAAATAATGCATGCCCAAGTCTGTTCCTGAGAAGCGTACTGGGGTGTAAGGGAATCCAGAAAAGGAATGATTGTATACAGAGGAGCCAAAAGAGGGGGCAGAGACTGGCAGCTCGGGCTGTGCGGTCGGCAAGGGCATTGCCACGAGAGACAAGGTCCATCACGTGTCTGTAAGCATGGCAGAGCATAACAGAAACACGTGAGGGTAGTTGTACGTGGATCAGGCGGCCGGAGGCTGTAATGAAACCTCGATATTTCCAGATGGCCCTATGGGAATGCAAGTTAAGGAAAGCATATTTGGAGTCAGTATATATATATATTGCAAGACTGAGAGGCAGAGTGGCGCAGGGCAAAAGTGAGGGCATATAGCTCAGCTTCTTGGGCAGAAGGGCCAGAAGGCAGGGGCCTGAGTCAGAAGTTTTTGGAGGCAGCGAAAAGACGCTCCTGAAGTTGGGTCCAGACAAAAGGGGCTGAGTCAGCGCCTTTGGTGGAATCATACAGAGGACGAGCAATAGTAGAGAAATCAGGGATCCAGATGGGACAGTATCCTGCAATACTGAGAAAGGTGCTCAGAGCCTTGCAGTTATCAGGGACAGGGAGACTACAGACAGCCTAGACCTCGGTGTAGGAAGGGACCTGGTACCCTTGGAGATTTGAAAGCCAAGGTAGGTGACACGAGGAAGGCATACTTGAAATCAATGTAAATATGGCCACAGGAAAATTTAAAAGGCAGACCCACTATCTGAAAGACTCAGATAAATAATAATAATAACAGTTTATATACCGCAATACCGTGAAGAGCTATGTGGTTTACAAAAGATTAGAGAAGGTACAAAATAATTGAACTTAAGATGTGTACTAACACATAAGAATTGTTCTCAATCCCTATTCTATATCAGGTTCCTACCCCAAAGAGCTGACTTATAAAATTAAGCTAAATGCAGTTCTGGATCCACCCACTAAGCAGGGTAGTCTGACACAAGCGCTCTCTAAAGCAGCAGTCCCTTCACTATCAGCTGACTGGCAAAAATATTTACTTCAATACAAAAGCATTCCTAAAAATTACATTGTTATACCTAAACTTACATTTTTTATATACAGAAATACAAAACAAAGATTGGAATATACAGTAAAACTTTGGATTGCAAATAACTTGGTTTGCAAGTGTTCTATAAGACAAGCAATGATTAAATTTTAACTTGCTATACCAGCAACGTCTTGCAATACACGTACATACAGTATAGAAGCATCACATTTTCACAACTGAGCCAATGGTTCCTCTCTATATGACGCTGCAGGAATGCAGTAACTGTTCCAAACGAGCAAGGGCTTGCAATACAAGTATGTATATTTTTGTACACTAGTGCCCTGGAATACAAGCATACTTTTGGAACAAATTATGTCCCAAACCAAAGTTTTACTGTACTCACAAGTTTAAACATTGTTCATTTTTATTTTTTTTTTTTTTACAATCAACATGGGTCTCAGTAGAGACTTACTCCCCCTTCCTACAGAATTTCACAAAGGAGAGAGAGTTGCTTAAAGATCAAAGAGATCAAATTACAGATGTAGTCCTTTTCAGAATTTTTAAATTTAGACAAATAACTACTAAATTTGGACAAAGAACTTCTTTTTAGCATGGAATATAATTTCCAGAAATCATATTTTTCGTTTATATGCATTTCTGAATATGCATATACATTTTATAACATAGCCAAAAACTTCAAATGCAAAACCACTTATCTGTTTCAGGAGAAACCACATTGGAAGTGCTACACACTTCATGGCCCTTATCAGCACAAAAGGAAAAGTACTCTCCTCTCATGCTGTGAACAACTGACAGTTTAAACTTCACTGAAACATTTGAACAGACAGAAGTCATAAAGAACCCGGGATATTGCAGGACTTGGGAATCAGATGAAGGGAAGAATTTGGCAAGGTCTGAAGCAAGGGCAGTGCTGAATAGAGAGGGGCTAATTTTAAAGCCCTGGGGTAGACGGGTCCAGGTTACTTAGGAGGTTTGTCCAGTGGAAGGGTTTTCCCATTGGAATGCAAAAATTGGCTGACTGGAAGAGGAACTGACAGCAAACGAATGCATAAAAACCTGACGAGTTATGTCCTCTTCCAGGGAGCCAGAGGGGGCCAGCCCACACCAAATATCGGCCATTCTAACTGGCACAGACAAATAAGGGTTGATTTGTTAAGTATAATCAAAGACAAATTCCTTTTTTAAAATTAGCTAACATATCAAGGGATCCCCACAGGTAGACAGACATCCCCCCATTGTGCAATGGAGGACAAAAACACTTCCCTGTATTCCTGGCCCCGCCCGTCTCCGGGCTAGGGAAACGCAGTACTAACAGGTCCACACTCGCTTCGTCCTCAAGGACGTCTCAGACACTCTCAAACACACAAAACACAACAGATTTCAGTTCAGTTACTCAACCAGAAAATAACAGTTCCTAGAATCCCTTTCCCACAACTTTTCAGCGACAGATCACGTGGCTTACTAGGCAGGAGACGAGAGACAGGATAGGGATGATCAATCCCCACTTACCAGATAGTGGCCACTCCAGGTACAGATACAGATACAGATACAGATTCTTGTACTTTAAACTGAGACTAGATAAGTCAGTTGAAGCGGTCCAACGTCCTGAGGTCTGCCAACCCCCCAAAAGGAAGGCAGCCGGCTAAGCAGACATATCAGCCGTAGGACCAGAAACAAGTGACCAATCGAGTAACCAGTGGTCAAGAGACCTTCAAGTCCCTGTTCGGAAGCCAAATGAAAGGTCACTTGGACACACAATGTCAGAGGCGTGAAGAAAGTACAAGTTTTATTCACAGCATGCCGGGACTAGTGCAGTTAATAGCCTGCCTACTAGAGTGTCAGAAACAGGAAATACACGGACTTTTATGCCCTTTTCGCAAACTAATATATGCAAAAACTACAATTTTCATTTGTTACTTCTATAACTTTCTACAATTATTATTGGTCCTAAGCCAGCACTTATGATAGGCTCAGGGATACAACTTATAGTCCTATAGGAAACTAGCTCATTTCTCTGCTTATCTAAATCTTACAGGTCTAAAGGCTACATGTACAGAAGGGCAGGGTACATCATGGCTCAAACTCTTATCTATTCAGCTTACAATGTGGTAAGGTAGGGACATACATTTTAGGCAGATGCAGTCAATAGATTATACACTGTTTTTAGCTATGTAGGCCAGAGCAATATTTTAAACAACAGTTAACTATTTCATGACCCTACAGGCATAGTAAGGTTGATCATCCTGACGACCAAGACGTCTAAGTAGGCAAATTTTGAACAAAAAATATAAAGACGTCTATCAGTTTCGAAAATGGATGTTTTCAAAATTTGGATTTGGGGTGTTCTCAGATCATCTAAAGGCGGACTTAGACGCACTATCAAACATGCTCCTCCATGTGTACTTGGGTGGAAATGAGCTCTGCGCCACATACTATTGATTCTATATGCAAAAACTGGTGTTTATGTCATAGAACTATTTTACTGCTGAGCCTGACTTAGGCCCATAAAACAAAACAGAGTCTTGGCAGAGCCACTTCTGAGCAGTAAATTGGTAAAGCTGTACAAAACATGGCATAAGGATAGCTCTGGCAGTACTGCAAATGGTTGTTGCAAACTGGTAAGGCTCTTGCATCAATGCATATAATATGTCATTCTGACAGTATTAATGCTAGTGGGATTCTTATATAAACACTCAAAGTACAGCACAGTCCTGAAAGCAATGACATCTGTAGGCCTTTAATATAAACCTTTTAACCCAGTGTATAAAATTCTGAAAAGCACAGACACGTCAGATAGAGCTGAGGACTTATTCATTATTGCATTTCTTTCATTTGTTGCTTTGATATGAAGCGTGGTATTAAAGGAGGGAGTATTTAACCCATGGTGCTCAGCAATTTTTTTTATGATAACAAGTGTGTGCTGAATTAGACCTGGATATTCCTGGGTATTCAGCGCTTAGGCCTGACCTGGCTCCTGGCACTGAATATGCAGGACTTTGTGGGCTGCCAGAAGTTTTCCAGATCCAGCCAAAAATCAGGGGACGCAGTTTGGACTACATTTTATGAGGTCCTATATGCCCAGCATTGAATTGAATATCAACAGGGCCCGGATAATTTCTAGTTCCAGCCCCGGCACTAACTGGAGACTCTGGTCAGAACTAATATTTAGTGGCAGTCTCTAGACGGAATGATTAATATCAACTCATGTGAGGCCAATGACAGAGAGAAAGTGAATAAGGACAGATTCTTCAAACTGTGGGGAGCCACAAGCACTAGGGGTCACTCGGAGAAATTAAAAGGGGACAGGACAGTGAATAAGGACAGATTCTTCAAACTGTGGGGAGCCACAAGCACTAGGGGTCACTCGGAGAAATTGAAAGGGGACAGGTTTAGAACAAATGCTAGGAAGTTCTTTTTTACCCAGAGGGTGGTGGACACATGGAACACGCTTCCGGAGGATGTGATAGGCCAGAACTCTGTACAGGGGTTCAAGGAAGGTTTGGATAGGTTCCTGGAGGATAAGGGGATAGAGGGGTATGGATAGAACTTGAGGTAGGTTATGGAAGTGGTCAGAAACCACTTCACAGGTCGCGGACCTGATGGGCCACCGCGGGAGCGGACCGCTGGGCGAGATGGACCTCAGGTCTGACCCAGTGGAGGCAACTTCTTATGTTCTTAGTATATGCTCCTAATTTTGATAGACTCCTAATTGGCCTCTCTGAAAATTTACTAGAACCGAGTGCCTAAATTTATGTTCAAGATTTAACTAAACTCCTAAACTTAAGATTCTAAAACAGGGATCTCAAAGTCCCTCCTTGAGGGCCGCAATCCAGTCGGGTTTTCAGGATTTCCCCAGTGAATATGCATTGAAAGCAGTGCATGCACATAGATCTCATGCATATTCATTGGGGAAATCCTGAAAATCCGACTGGATTGCGGCCCTCAGGGAGGGACTTTGAGACCCCTGTTCTAAAATATGAGTGGCAATGGGGACAGATCTATAACAGGGCGCCTAGAGGTGTCTGGAGATCACATAATAGGAGCCTAGGTGTCCACTTTCCTGTTTAGAAAACTAGGGTAACTGACTATTAATGTGCCTAACATTCAGGCATGAGAACTTAGGCTCGCCATAGAGCTTGTGTCAGTGTGTGTATCTAAGTGCAGCAAGTACTCCATAATTTACAGAAAAGAGTGTATTCCATGCATAAGTGCAAGCCCTGCCTATGTCACCGCCTTGAAAATATATTATAAATTTCTGCTGCACCTGTATATTTCATCACATAGAGCCTACCTGGCCAAATTTTGACAGTCTGACAGTTACCCTAAATATGGCCTCACTAACGCTTCTTTAGGATTTATGTTTTGGACTTGCATCTATATTACCTGTTTTTGGAATACAGTTGCATCTGCAGTATCACACCAATGGTGTTGCACCTGACAACCTTCTCCACTGGTATTTTATGAACAGGTTTAAAACTACATCAAAACCTAAAGGTCTACAAGATTTCTTGCACTGCACTATCCTCTTCTTAGGTGCCATCAACTCATGTTCGAGTCCGAGCAACTTGATGAATTACATGTCTAAAAAGAAATCAGTTTTTTGCTACTCTGGTAAGGTCCTCCAGCATCATCCCCATTGTTGTTTTCAACGTGTCCAGGTCGCCCTCTTCGCCTGGTTTCTTCGATCTTTCCAAACATGATGTCCTTCTCCAATGGTCTTCTGACAGTATGACCAAAATAAGACAGTCTTAACTTCATCATTTGCCGATTTGATCTCTTCCAGAATCAATTTACTTCTTCTGGCAGTCCACGGCACACATAAAATCCTACTCCAACACCAAAGCTCAAATGAGTCATTCTTCTTTCTGTCTTGTTTCCGAAGTGTTCAGCTTTTGCATTCAGAATTGATGACTGAGAAAATGAGTGGGTGGATAAATCTGAACTTTGGAGTGTTATTTTTTTACCTTTGAATACTTTGTTGAGAGCCTTCATTGAAGAGCGACCAAGTGCTATTCTGCGGAGTATTTCTTCCCTCCTAGTTGTGTCTTTGTTTACAAAAGAGCCCAGGAGACTGAAATCCTTTTACAACTTCTATTCTATCACATTCAAGCTCAAAATCGTTATCATTTTCCGTGTTCATGATCTTCATCTTGTTTATGTTCCGTTCTAATCCCATGTAATGACTTTTGTCTTTGATGTTTTTCAGTAGATACAGTATGTCTTCTTTGCTGCTGGTAATGAGTGTTGTATCATCTGCATAGCGCAAGTTGTTTATATTTTGGCCACCAATTTTGAAACCAACACTCTCTTCATCCAAATTTGCTTTTTTGAAGATGGCTTCACTGTAAAGGTTGAACAGGTAGGGTGACAACACGCATCCTTGCCTGACACCATGTTTTATTGGTATCCAATCAGTGTTGTCATATTCTGTTCTCACTGCAGCTTCTTGATATTCGTAGAGGCTCTTTATCAACGGAGTTATGTGTTTGCATATTCCCATTTGTGCTATAGCACTCCATAGTTTATCGTGATCAACACAGTCAAAAGCTTTGCTGTAGTTGATGAAGCAAAAGTATAGGAGCTTTTGATATTCTTTGCTCTTCTTCAGTATCCAATAATGTCTCTTGTTCCTCAATCTTTTCTGAAACCAGCCTGAAAATTGTGTAGTTCTTGCTCAACATAGGATTGTAGCCTTCATTGTATTATTTTCAGAAATATTTTGGTGCTTTCCACATTAACTCCCAACACTATTTCATCGGTGCTCCTTAATGATTACACTAGCCTCGATGGAAAGGAGAGACTTTATTGACCTGGTTACAAAAGCAGGAAATTAATTAACAAATATACGGGAACATTTCTGGAATACACTCCAGTGGCTAGAAGTCCCCTTTTCAACAGACAGACTATCCATTTATACAGTCTGATTTTAGTTCATATAGCTCTCTGCCAAACAGAGGGATGGGTTGGGGGGAAGGGATGGGAATGCTGAATAAAGTTTCATAGAAAAATTGTTTCTTTGTGTTTCCTCATCTCTGCTGTGACATCCTTGAGTAAGAGTGAAATTCTTGTTAAATTGTGATGTTATTGTTTGTATATCTTTGAGGAACATAATAAAAGATATGGAAAAAAAATCTAGACAAATGAATGGCAGGCCTAAATTTAAAAGCAAAATTTTTATGTTGAGCAGGGACTATTTCTTAAGGGGCTCATAATAAAAAAAAACAAACATCTAAAAAGTGGCCTAAATGGGTACTTGGACGATCAAAAAGCCTGATCGACCAAGTACCCATAATCAAAGCTGGTTTTAGACGTATCTAAAACCAGCTTATTTTCGCAAAAGGCAAGTTCGATCACGTCTCCCCACTCCTCTCCAAGCTTCACTGGCTCCCAGTATACTCCAGAGTCCTCTATAAATGTGCCTGCTTAGCCTTCAAGATTCTACATGGCGTCCTTCCCCCCGTTATCCCACTCTTTTGGAATTCCTCAAACCCACTCTCCACTAGATCCTCCCAAAAACTGAAACTATCTTTCCCATCTATAAAAGGTATATCCCGTTCAGGAAAGCTTGGAACATCCCTCCCCTTTAGAACCACCGAACTCTGGAACAACCTCTCATCCCCGCTCAGAAATTCTAGCTCCTTCCAATCCTTCCGCAAACACTTGAAAACTTGGCTCTTTTCAAAAATCTAATCACCCCCCGTTCTCTAGTACCCTGTCCTCTCTCTATCTTCTCAGTCCCTCTCCTATATCCATCTTTGTAGTTCCTTTCCTCTCAACCTCTGTAAACCGTGCCGAGCTCTGCGCTTGCGGAGATGGTGCGGTATACAAACCTAAGGTTTAGTTTAGTTTAGTTTAGTTTAGCTTAGGCCTTTCCCCTGCCTCTAAACGCATAGAGCGAAAAGAGGTATTTTAAGAGGAGGGGAAAGGGCGGGCGGGGGTTGGAGGTGGGCCGACCTAGACCTAGGCGTACAGAAGGCATAACCAAACATTTTGGCAGGTTGCCTAGTCGGCACTTATACATTTTGACTTAGACCAAGTCAAAACAGGTATAAGTGCCGAAAAAGGGGCTGCTGAGCTGCTGGAGGCTGGCGCAATCAGCTCAGCAGCCCGGCAACCTACCCACCCCCCACCGCAACCATTGGGGCAGGAGAGATGCCTCAACTCCCCTGCCAAAATTGCGATACCACCAAGTGCCGCCAAATGCGGCACTTGGGATCGCTAAAGCAGCAGGAGAGATGACCCATCTCTCCTACAGCGATCCACCCCTCCCCCCAATCCGATCGAGCCAGGAGAGAGCCCAAGCCCTCCTTGTCCCACGGCAACCTGACGTTTCCCGACTGGATCGGGGCAAGAGGGAGCCCAAGCTCTCTTGCCCCGGCGAGTTCCCCGACACGATCGGGGCAAGAGGGAGCCCGAGCCCTCTTGCCCCGGCAATCCTCTAACCCTCCCCCCCTGCCAATAATGATCGGACAGGAGGGAGCCCATCCCCTCCTGCCCAGGCGAACCACCTACCCCCCCACCCCCACTAAAATATGGGCAGGAAGGATCCCAGGCCCTCCTGCCCTCGATGCACTCCTCCTCCCAAGCTCGCCCCCACTGATCCCCCAATTGGCCCCCCTCCGCCGACCCGTAAGTCTGCCAACCCCCTCGATCCCCCCCGTACCTTACAATCGTTGGCCAGATGGGCGGGTGCCAAGCCCGCCCATCCAGCAGGCCAGCCATCCCAGGAATGGCTGGCTTTAGGGCCTGACTGGCCAAGACGGCTCAAATCCCGCCCACAGGTGGGGCCTGAGGCGCCTGGGCCAACCGCTAATCGGTTATTGCAACTACCTTGCTATGTGCTAACTTATTGGTACAGTATGAGCCCTTACTGCCTAGAAAATAGGAACCGTTTATAGACTAGCGCTTACGCCCAGAAGCCGCACCTAACTTTAAGCATAACCATTTGCACTAATGGAAATATGGTTTAAAACCTCCCACCTAAACTTAAGTGTGGATGCCCCTTTTTCTATAATTATGTGTGTAACTTTGAGGAATGCCCCTTTCCATGACCCAATGTTAATAATTGCTTAAGAAGCCAAATATCAGCACTAGTTGACTTGATTTTCAGTTAAGTAGCGTGCACAAATCGGGCAACAAATTGGTTTAAAAAAGAACGACCATATTATTGTTTACCTTTGGAGGCAAGAGCATTATTCAAATTTTCCTGTATCTGCTTTAAGCTGATATTGGGATTGTCTCCAGCTTACCTTTTTCCTCATTTTGTGTTGCATAGACCATCAAGAGAAACTAGAAACTTCAACTTATTTGCCTCTTCAAAAATGAATGGGTGTAAATATAAGACTTTCTTAGATAGGACCCGAGCATTTCAAGCTGGTAGGCAACAATCTTGGTTAGGTAAATGTATTCAGCAAGCTATGTTATCGGAAATTAATTAAGAGCACTTTGTTCGATAAGTTTATTACTTAGTAAGAGTTTTAGTATTGAAATTCTATTTTACAAATATTTGTATTTTTTACTGAATTATTGTATTTCGCTGATTTCCAGATCTTTTTAGTATAAACCGCCTAGAACTTTTGGTTATGGCGGTATAAAAGAATAAAGTTGTTATTATTATTATTAATTACGTTCTACATGTATACCTGAGCTAATGAGAGCTAATGTTTCAATGCAAATCTACAACTTGTTAACTGTAGGTCCTATATAAGCACAGAATAATATGGACTCCTGCGGCCTCTTCATCTCCGTTTCTTGTTCTCTAGACACTCCTTTGCCCTTTAGCCCCCAGTGTCTATTAATGCGTCCACCAGTATTTTAATACTTCGTTTCAAACAACTTTGCCCATTCACAGTTCCCCTTTCTGATTCTCAGGGCCTGGAGTTGTGAGACACCTAAGCTTTACTGAGATACTGGACACATCGTTCAAGGTCAGCTGGCAAGAACCTGAAGAGAGAAATGGCATCATTACAGGCAAGTATCATCTGTTACCCTTTATTTAAAATAAAATTAAAAAAAAGTATTGTTGCAAAGAGAAAATGTCTGGGTAATAGAGGATTTCAGGGGAACCACCCACAGAGAGAGCAAACTCCCTGTTTCTTTCTTCAAATAATTGAAATGCCAGCATGTGATGTTTCAGAAGCTGTAGGTCCAATGACAGCCAGGTCATGCTTCTGACCACTGAAGAAAACTGCTTGTAGGATTCAGTCTCTTGGGGCACTGAGGCCATTGATCTTATTCACCATTTCACCCAGTTTAGGATTCTTCTACAGTAACCTTAAATTGGTTAAATGTTAACATTAGAAAGATTGTGAGCCCACTGGGACAGATAGGGAAAATGCTTGAAGTACCTGGAGAACTACAAAAAGGCGGTATACAAGTCTCAATCCCTTTCCCTAAGCGGTTCCAAATGCTAATGCTATGAGCGTGTCCATAGGATTTAATTATGAACGTGTCAGTCTTTGCTTAGCAGAAGCTTTATTGCCAAGGTTCAAGTTGCCTTTCAATTTACTTTGGGGGGAGGGCCCCCAGTTTAGCTGATATTCAGCATGAATTAACCAGCCGGGAACAGCTGCCAACTGGTTAATTCACATCTCGATGGCTAACTGAGCTTTTTCAGCGGCATTTAACGCAGACTGCTAAAAAATAAGCCGGTGGTTTTGGTGGCTTTACCACTTAAGTCCCAATATTGGGAACTTAAGAGGCCAGGCTTAGCAGACAAATAAGGCCACATAGAAATCAGGCCTATCTTTGCCTGCTAAGCCATGGCCAGTTGGAATATCGCCTTAACTGGCCATGCGCTAGCCGGCTTTGAAAAACCCAGATATGCGATGTCAGTTGCCAGAAATGGCCTGGCATTGAATATCTTGAACACCAGTAGCGGGAAGTCAAAACCCTGCCTGCCACCAATTAAATATCAGGCCTAGTATTAAAATCTAGTGAATCTGCTGGTGAGCCAGTGTTAGTGCTTTGCAGAGGCTGAGAGACATTGTTCTAGTAACACGGATGTTGTAATGGTGAATTGAGATGTACTGGCAGATCTTAATGGGACAATAGTCCGGGAACACAGAGGTGCTAAGGTCAAGGACTGAAGTGGCTTGGCAGAGCTGAGTAGGGCTCAGACTGGAAATCACTCCTGTTAACCTAAAGGTTTGTGAAAGCTATTTGGTTCCTGTCCTGCAAATCAGATGCAGCACTGCTGAGGAAGAACGCCAGTTGGTACAGCTCTGTTAAAACTGAAGCTGGCTTGGAATAGATGACTGGTGCCCTGTCATGCTCTGCAGAAATTCATCACATTTTGTGCACATCCAATTCTGGTTTGTTGCCTTATGACCTGGAGATGAAAAGGAACTTGTTTGTATCTAGTGTAAGGAACAGTTAAGAATGAATAACCATTAATTGACAAATTGTGCTTTGTGTTTTATAAGGGCACGGGGGGGGGGGGGAGGGGTAGAAAGCCACTTTTCCTCTTTGAAGTCATTTACTTTTTTCCCCTCTCATTTTAAATCCTGGTCTCTGTAGTAAGAGATGGGTACTGCAGACCAGCTAGTCTGATTTGCTAAATTGCACATTGCTTTCGTTGTAAATCTCAGCATCTTCCACATCATTCAGTAAACTCTGATTTATGAGGGCCTCGATGCAGACGGACAGTTTGCAATTGAATGCACTGCTTGCTCCGAGAAAATTTACTCCCAATCAAGAAAAAAAATTATTTTTCCAACTCCACTTGTTCTAGGTCTTTTTGGAGAGGGTGGGTTGCCAGAACACTGGGAAAGAGACTGAATGGCTCTTTTCTGCCACTCGTTAGCCAGATGTGAAGCCCTCTTTTACATAAGATTTTAGGACAGAAAAGGATATCAGAGTTGGGATGTTCATATTTTCCCAGGTGTTTACCAAAGGCTCACTGACTGTGGAGCCTTTGGTAAAATACTTGTTAGGAAGTAAATATGCACTTGCCGGAACATACAGCAGGATGAGTCATTTTACAAAAAAACACACACAAAAAAGAGCAACTTTCTGCAGGGTGCTACATGTATAAGTAATGGATTTTGGCTCCTTTTACAAATAATAATAATAATAATAATAACTTTATTTTTGTATACCACAAGCAGTTCAGAGCAGTTTACAGAGGAAGAGACTGTACACAGACAGCGATGTTACAGAGAAAGACTTTCAAATTACATTAGCAAGCCAAGAGTAGGCAGGTATATCCGGAAGTATTTCAGAGATACAACAAAGCAGGAAAGGAGTCAGAGAAATTTATCAAAGAGATCGGTTTTAATTGATTTCCCGAAGGTTTGGGATGAGGGTGGTTAGACATTTATTCCATTTGCCTGATTGGAATGACAGAGATCTATCAAGGAATCTCTTGTAGATACAGCCCTTCAAGGATGGGAAGGCAAACAGATAGGCACTACGTGTGAAAGTGGTGCCTGGAAATTCAAAATGGTGCGACAGGTAGATTGGGGATGAACCTGTTATGGTTTTGAAGCAGAGGCAGGCAAACGTGAAGATGACCCTTGCCTCCATCGACAGCCAGTGTAGTTTTCTGCAATACGGGCTTACAAGATCTGACTTTTTCAGACCATAAATGAGACGGACGGACGGCAGCATTCTGAATGACTCAGTCGTTTGATGGTTTTCTTCAAGGATCCCAAGTATATAATATTGCAGTAATCTAAGATGCTTAAGATTAGAGATTGAACCAAAGGTGCGCTAGTGGTTTTTTCAGGGGCTAAAATGCAGGCGGTAATTTTTCAGCTAGCGCACGCTAATCCGATGCATGCGCTAAAAACGCTAGCGCACCTTGGTAAAAGGAGCCCTATATGTACAAGTGGAGTCAATTAAGAAGCTGAGTTCAAAACTTCAAATGTCAGTTTCTTGATATGGTTTTAAGACCCGAGAGATAAGCACAATTTCTCCTCGTTTCTCAAAGCCCCAAGGCCAAATGAGCTTACATTTAGGAGGTAATCTTAGAAGGGGTACCTAGTAGGAGTCTATTCATGTTAATGTTTTTCTTTTTTGTACACCGCTGTGCCCTAGTCAAGCTGGACAATATGAACGTAAGCAATACGCTCGCAAAGAAGTGTACACGCCAGCAGAACTGGGACGAAGAATTCTTTATTTTGGAAGAGACCCGACTCTACCGGTGTTTCGGCTAGTGTTGAATGCTTGCCGTGTGAAATGGTCTAATCCGATATTAGTGGAACACTAAATCTCTAGAAAAATTCTGATAGGTTAAACTATAACTTCTGGTGGAATGCCGTATGCCATATATATAAAATTGAACGTGTATTAGCAACACATAGAGGTTATTTTGGCAAGTTTCAGAAGATCTGGGGACCATTAGCAGATTTCTGTAATGAATGAAATCATTTTCCCATAATAAAAATCTTATTAAGAAGGGAGGGGGGTGGGTTTCATTTTATTTAATTTATCTCATAAAATATTTGTCATTATTTTTATTATAATTGTTATGTGTATTGGGAGGGGAGGGAAAGGAGGGGTTTAAATTTTAATAACAATTATTATACATATTAGGTAATACATATATTTCAGTTATTTTTGTTCATAAATACAGAATAATATATTGTATTTACAGTGGTACATGAAAGGAATTCAAGTGTATGTTTTATGAGATCGTTTTAAATTTCTATGTTACACTTGTGGATGTATGAAAATGAATAAAAAATTTAAAACAAAAAAATAAATCTCTAGAAAAAGCCAGAAACCTCTATGAATAAATATTCAAACCAAGAAAACCCGGTTTCTAAACCACAACTTGAAAGTTATGTCAGTATTGAGAACAAAGGTCTCAGATATCCTGCTTCGTTCAATGAATGAACATTGGATTGACAAATGCAGGGTGGATTATCGTTCATCGACCAAAACCTCTCACTCATTCATTTAAAGCTTATGTAAATCTGTCATGCTCAATAAATATCAATAATACCAGCCAAAAAGTGCACTTATCTTAAAATGTCTTCAAAAGTGCTTTAGTGCCTTGGTGCAAAATGCGTTATGCGGTGAAATATTCACCCGACGGGGCCCGTTTCGCCACTCGATAATGGCTTCCTCGGGAGTTATTCATGGAAACTTCAACATAAAATCCAAAAAATCATTGTCGTTTTTACAAACTTTTAAATTGTGTAAACGTTAAATAATGTAGTACTCGCTGTTTACAGCTATAGCATTCATTTCCAGAAAATGGCGCCGGTAAATACAAGACACCGGACATGCATATTAAATACACAGTCCTTTGACTAATCTGATTGGTTGACCCAAACTCTCCATTCATAAATAGTTGGAGGGAATGTTTTTGTGTATTTCAATCCCTTTCTTTGTGTTGTTCATAAACAATACACTGTCATGCAGGTATAAGTGCTGATATCTACATTTTTTCAAGAATGCATTTATTGCTGTTGCAAAACTGAAAATACACACATGGAGGGGCATAATCAAAAGAAAAAAACGTCTAAAAAGTGTCCTAAATGGCTACTTGGACGATCAAAACGCCTGATCGTCCAAGTATCCATTACCAAAGCTGGTTTTTAGACGTATCTAAAACCAACTTAGGCCTCTCCCCTGCCTCTAGATGCACAGAGAGAAAAGAGGCGTGTTTAGAGGAGAGGAAAGGGCGGGCGGTGGGCGAGAGGGGGCCGACCTACACCTAGGCATACAACAGGTATAACCAAAACCTTAGGCAGGTTGCCTAGTTGGCACTTATACGTTTTTAATTTAGATCAAGTCAAGACACATCTAAGTGCCGAAAACGCAACCTGCCTACCCCTCCACCGCAAGCATCGCGGCAGGAGAGATGCCCTATCTCTCCTGCCGCGGGTCGCAGCAGTTCCAGTAGAGGAGTGATGGCATTGCGGTAGGGGAGATGAGGCATCTCTCCTGCCGCGATCCATCACCCCCCCACACACACACAACATCGGGGCAAGAGGTAACCCAAGCCCTCTTGCCCCACCGATTAACATTGGGCCAGGAGAGAGCCCAAGCTCTCCTGACTCCAGCGACCCCCCCTCCAATTCGAACGAGCCAGGAGAGAGCTCAAGTTCTTCTGGCCCCGGCGACCCCCCCTCCGATTCGAACGGGCCAGAAGAGAGCCCAAGTTCTCCTGGCCCCGGTGACCTCCCCTCCGATTCGAACGGGCCAGGAGAGAGCCCAAGCTCTCCTGGCCCCGGCGACCAACCCCCACGACTGGAATGGGCCAGGAGGGAGGCCAAGCCCTCCTGGCCCCGGCGACCCCCTACATTACAGGAAGGAGGGATCCCAGGCCCTCCTGCCCTCGAAGCAACCCCCCTACCCCCAACGACCGCCCCCCCAGAACCCACGATCCCCCCAACCCCACCCCCCTTCCCCGTACCTCTTAAAGTTGGCCGGACGGACGGGTGCCAAACCCGGCCGGCAGGCAGCCGACACCTGAATGGGGCCGTATTGGCCCAGCCGTCCCAAAGCCCCGCCCACAGGTGGGGCCTAAGGCACCTGGGCTAATCAGAATAGGCCCGGGAGCCTTAGGTCCCTCCTTTAAAAGGTACAGGGAAGGGGGATTGGGGGGTCGGCGGGGGGGCGATCGAGGGTTCTGGGGGGGTTGGTTGTTGGGGGGAGGGGGGTTGTGTCAAGGGCAGGAGGGCCTGGGATCCCTCCTGCCCATAATGTAGTGGGGGGTAGGGGGTCACCGGGGCCAGGAGGGCTTGGCCACCCTCCTGGCCCATTCCAGTCGCGGGGGGGTGGTCGCCGGGCCAGGAGAGCTTGGGTTCTCTCCTGGCCATATCGAGTCGGGGGGGGGGGGGGGGGCACAATCACCGAGGCAAGAGGGCTTGGGCTCCCTCTTGCCCCGATGTTGTCGGAGGGGGGGGGGGTGGATTCGCGGTTCGACATGGCAGGAAGGCTTGGGCACCCTCCTGCCTGGATCGTTGTGGGAGGGGGATTCTGTAACCAGTGTTGTTTTTGACAGTCACCGGTTACAGAATCCAGCTTTTAGGCGAAGGACTGGCTCCTCCTTCGCCTAAAAGCCCTTCTGTTGGACGTTTGGGGCATAGGCGTTTTTTTGGTTCATTATGGCCAGAAAGTGTAGACGTCATGGGGGTGTACTTTTAGACGTAGTGGTGATCTGGGCGTTTAGTAGAGGCAGGTCATAATCAAAACAAGGACGTTTGTTTTGGTTATGGACACTTTCCCTGCTTCTGCGTTGAACGTTTAAGGACTTAGGCCAAAAGGGGACTTAGGCGCTTTTTTTGATTATTAACCCCATACTTTTTTGTTCCATCTAAAACATACCCCCCTTTAAAACTGCATGCTGAAGAACTACACATGAGTAGTTTAAGGCATTTATACATGGAAATATAATTATCTGAGATTCTTTTATCCCTAGTAAAAAAAGTGGATCAAATATATTATATTAATTTCCATGCCAAAGAGTACATAGTGGGGTGTTTTTTTTTTTAATATACAGAAACAGCATGTTCTGCTTTATGAAACATGAATTTTGATAGAAAATAAATCTCTCATTCTGGGCATGCAGAGCCACCTCGGTTCTGTTTCTGCTTCCCAAATTAGGCAGGAACGGATGTGCTGCCATAGTCTCCGGGCAGAGGAGCTTCCTTTAATGTGCTGCGGTAGAATCTGATTGCTAAATTTGGAGGTGCCTGGCTCCCCTAGCCAAGAAGTGTCGCTGAAATGACTGGACTAAAGTAAACTGGGAAGGGATATAAGGTATGGCTAAAAATCCCTGGATAGTTGCAAATAAAGGTTTATGGGGTCAGATCCCAGCCCTGACTCCAACTGCGCTGGAATCCTAAAGGAGCAGGAGTTCCAAATAATCAAAGTCAGAAAATGTGCTCAGGGGTCACTTTTCACAGGGAAGAACTCAGACAGGCAGAGAACAGAAGTCATTGTTGCGATGCTCTTTTTGCTGGACCAAGACATCTTTCTTTTCTTTTGTTCTATCATATTCCATTGCAAGAAAATGTCAGGAATGAGCTTTTAAATGACTCAATTTCTGAACCATTTTGTACTACTTACATAACATAAGAACATAAGCAGTGCCTCCGCTGGGTCAGACCAGAGGTCCATCGTGCCCAGCAGTCCGCACATGCGGTGGCCCAACAGGTCCAAGACCTGTGCAGTAATCCTCTATCTATATCCCTCTATCCCCTTTTCCAGCAGGAAATTGTCCAATCCTTTCTTGAACCCCAGTACCGTACTCTGCCCTATTACATCCTCTGGAAGCGCATTCCAGGTGTCCACCACACGTTGGGTAAAGAAGAACTTCCTAGCATTCGTTCTGAATCTGTCCCCTTTCAACTTTTCCGAGTGCCCTCTTGTTCTTTTATTATTCGAAAGTTTGAAGAATCTGTCCCTCTCTACTCTCTCTATGCCTTTTGAAAGAAGCAGCAGCAGCACTTTCTCCACTGACGACCGCAGCAATCACCTTTCTTAAAGCAGTGGAGCAGACGGTTCCCAGTGCACATACCAATACATTCGCTAATCACACATTCCCCTCATGCTCATATGCTCTCTTGCTCCCCTAAACTGTACACATGAACTCGTAGATAACACACACACAACCATTTTACATATACAAAAGCAACACAGGACCTCAGTAGTACAACCTTTCTGCCCACTTCTAGAATGTACTTGCCATCTATCGTGTATATTGCAAGTGAAAGTTGGGAGCTGTCATCTCTCAGAATCCAGCATCCTCATGCCGCTGGAGTCGGAAGAACAACATTTGTTTTGGAGACTGAAAGAGGCAAAACAGAGAGAAGAAAGAAAGAAGTGCATATAGCTGAACAGAAAATGGAGCATTTCTAGTCAATGCTAAACCTCAGTGCTGGCATAATTGGCTAATAGGGATGGGCTGTTTGCAACGACCGTGGGAAACGACAAAGACATGCGATTGTATGTTATTCGCTGGTAATAGTGTTCCCCAGAAACAAAACTTAAGACTAACCAAAACAAAATTAACAATGACATGAGAAACTACACTTTGGGGCTGCCCATCCCTGTTGGCAAAATCCATGGAAGACTTTACACGGCTCATGTAGTCAGCGGAGCAAAGAGAGGCGAGAAAGTAACACTGTGTGTTGTGTAAGCTCCTGGCCCTCCTGAATCTTTTTCCTAATATAAACTTTATTCAGCTCAGTAATTGAAGGTTAAAAAGACGGATATGCTGCTGACCTACTACTCATGGTTCAAACTACATTATGTCCGGAGGGTTCCTGGAGCCAAAAATATGGTTGTCCTTTGAGTTGAGATGTTTCACTGAATCACAAACCATGAACTTCTCCACTGCCCTCAGATTGCAGTTTCCAGACCTGCAGATTCCTAGCAGCAGTATAATTGGAGAAGAGAAACCCTAGGAGAGATGGAGAACAGAAGCTGGGAACA
The DNA here is from genome assembly GCF_902459505.1 of Geotrypetes seraphini. Classification (NCBI taxonomy): domain Eukaryota; kingdom Metazoa; phylum Chordata; class Amphibia; order Gymnophiona; family Dermophiidae; genus Geotrypetes; species Geotrypetes seraphini. Next base: position 14,115,846 of record NC_047094.1, on the reverse strand, counting down.
TCACTGGGTGAGTGCCAACATAAAAGTCTGTTCAGCTTGTATCTGGTGGAGACAAGGATTGTTATCTTTTGAGCTGACTATATCAGTACTGGAAGGTGTAGTCTAAGAGCATCCGATCAGACAGACCAATGGTTAACTCAGTTACAAGCTAGGGAACTCTAGGAAAAGCACCATTAATTAAGACTGTCTACTTTCATGAGCTATGGATGGTAGTCTCAAGAATTGAAACTATGCTTACTAGGCCACATTTGAATTTTTGGCATTCATAGATAAGATTGGAGAGTGGTGGCAGAGGGGACCTAAGATGCCAGAGAGATAAAGGAGGAATCAGAGTACCACAATGGTACTTTTGAAGCAGCATTAGCACAAAGCAAGTGAGGCAGATTCCTCTCTAGTCCAAATAAGTGCAGAAGCGTCGTCACATTGGGACTGACCAGAGGTTCATTAAACCCACTATTCTGTTTCCAGCAGTAGCCAATCCAGGTCACAAGAACCTGGCAAGATCACAAAAAAGCAAAATAGATTTTATGCTGCTTATTCCAGGAATAAGCAGTGAATTTCCCAATTCCACCTTAATAATGGTTTGTATAATTCTCTTTTAAATTTTGTCAAAACCTTTTTTTTTTTTAACTCTGCTATGCTAACCACCTTTACACATTCATTGGCAACAAATTCCAAAGCTTAATTACATGGTGAGTGAAGAAATATCTTCTCCAGTTTGTTTTACATGGACGACTTAATAGCTTCATTGCCTGCCCCCTAGTCCTTATACTTTTGAAAAGAGCAAACAAGTCTTACTCATTCCACTCCACTCCACTCATGATTTTATTTACCTTTATTATACTTTCACTCAGCCATCTCTTTTTCCAAGCTGAAGAGTCCTAGCCTCTTTAGCCTTTCCTCATATGGAAGCATCATATCCCCTTTTTCATTTTGGTTGCTGCTCTCTGTACCTTGCCTCCTTCAGCTATATCTTGTGATACAGTGATCTGAATTTCATATTGTTCACTAGTCTATAATTTCTTAGTTTGGTCACCTCTTGAACCCTTTTGGCCACCCTCCAATTTTACGGTACCATGTTTGATTTTAAAAATAAATGACTAATTACTAATAATAGATCTTCAGGGTTTTTTTTTTTTAGTTCCATCAACACTCTGGGCTGTATACCATCTGGTCCAGACAATTTGTTACTCATTAGTTTGTCAAATTGCCCGTTCTGAGCTCTTTGGGAACAATGGAATAGAAAACGAATTAAATAAATAAATTATATCTTCCAAGTTTCCAGAGATTATTTCAGGTCCTCTGTACTATCACCATTAAATACCATTTCTGACACAAGTCTCTCTCCTACATTTTCTTCAGTGATAATTAAAGCAAAGACTTCATGTAGCCTTGACCTCCCTGTGTATCCCTTTATCTTTCAGTAATCTAGTGGGTCAACTGATCTTCGTTACTAACTTCTTGCTTCGATTGCACCTAAAAATGTTTTTGTGTTTTTGCTTGCGAAGCAAGCTTTTTTTCAGAATTTCTTTTTGCCGCCTTAATCAGCACTTTGCATTTGATTTGTCATTCCTTATGTTGTTTGCTGTTATCTTCAGTTGGATCCTTCTTCCATTTTTTCATGGATGTTCTTTTGGCTTGAATAACCTACTTTATCTGGCTTTTTAACTATGAAAGTTATCATTTGACAGTCTTTCTCCTTCTTTAACACATGGAATATATCTAGTCTGGGTTTCTGGGATGGTTCATTCCTGATGTAAATTTTTGACCTTGGTGGCACTTAGGCATTTCTTATACCTTAATCAAGGTTTGTACCCTTATAGGAAGTATTATTCAGTTATGTCCTCCTTGGAGGATGAAGGTAAATTAGATCTGGATTCAAGATTCATTGCTGAAAGACCACAGTCTTTAACATCAATATTTGGTGGAGATATGAGGTCATTAATTTGAAACCTTCAAATAGTGCTCTAAGGATATGGGAAATTTTCAAAGGCATTTCAGTGCATAAAAGGGAAATTTATGTACAGAGGATTTTGGAAAATTGGCCTACACATTGTGCGTTTAGCTACTGTACACAAAAATCCACGAGAGCTGTTCCCCGGGATCGGCCTGGGATGGCGAGTGCATCTACATGTATATTTTGGGATTTACAAAAGTAAGGTATAAGTATTCTAGGAAGATATACCTGCACAAAAAGGTTCAAACCTGTGTGCATATTCTTCCTGAGTCAGTTTTCAAAGTGAAATTATTCTCTTTAACATTTTATATCAAATCTGCAGTCTTTTAAATATAGGCACTTTGAAAGTTAACCCCAGTATGAATTTACATAACACAGTGGAAGTACTGGAGGACAGTACTGGGAAAAGAAACTGATCTTTCATTAGTTTCCCTATGTTAAGATTGAACTCGCCTACAAAGACATAGAACAACATCTAATGGCAGTACGAAAGTCTGCTAAAGACTATTAGTTCACATTCCTCTCCTTATGGGTTCTATTTTACTCATTCTTTTGGAATTATTCTAGGTTCCATCGTGCTTTAAAACATTTTAAGTATGCCGCAGGCACACAGGATTAAAGAAGGAAGACAAAGATTTAAAAGGATACTAACAATGGAAGACTGAGCAGCTATAATTGCATGGAGTAGGTTAGGAGATCAATGTCTTCAGGTGCTGAAAGGAGGCTGAAAAGGCCCTGTCAGTCGAACCACACAATACCACAGTCCTACAGGAACTTTTAGATATTCTGTGCAACATGGATTACATGTACTGCATGGGCTCCTTTTACTAAGGTGCGCTAGCGTTTTCAGCGCACGCACGAAATTACCGCGCGGTACGCTTCTAGAATAACGCCAGCTCAATGCTGGCGTTAAGGTCTAGCGCACGCTATTCCGCGCGTTAAGGCCCTAACGCACCTGAGTAAAAGGAGCCCTATGTGTCAGACTAGTTTTGCTGAATCTGATTCAGTAGCAACAAGTGAGTAAATGAATAAATCTCCTGTTTCCTCCACTCAGGCCGCACTTATGGTTGATGTTAGCAATGATGACCTACTTAACCTTGTAGCTATGGGCTCCGTTTACTAAGCTGCGTTAGGGTTACATTGCCGTGCACGCTGGACCTTAATGCCAGCATCGAGCTGGCGTTAACTCTAGCCGCGTAGCACGCGGTAACTTTCTGTGTGCGCTAAAAACGCTAGAGCACCTTAGTAAAAGGAGCCCTATGTATTTGTAACTATGACCTAACTGTACTGATCTACCTTTGCTGACAAATCTTTCGAATGACCGTTTCAATAAACTTTTACTAATACTGACGGGGGTTGCCATTCAACATATTACTGGAAATTGACAGGATTATACTAATCCAGGAAATATTTCTTCATCGAGAGAGTGGTTGATCCTTGGAACGAGCTCCCGGTGCAGGTGATCGAGGCAAACAGCGTGCAAGAATTTAAGAGCAAATGGGATGTCCATGTGGGATCCCTTAGAGCAGGGGTGTCAAAGTCCCTCCTCGAGGGCCGTAATCCAGTCGGGTTTTCAGGATTTCCCCAATGAATATGCATTGAAAGCAGTGCATGTAAATAGATCTCATGCATATTCATTGGGGAAATCCTGAAAACCCGACTGGATTCCGGCCCTCGAGGACCGACTTTGACACCTGTGCCTTAGAGGGTTAAGCCAAGGGAACCTATCACCAGGAGTGGGATCCCTAGACTTGGGGTGGGTCAATAGAGTGGGCAGACCTGATGGGCTATGGCCCTTATCTGCCGTCATCTTCTATGTTTCTATGTAAACTTAATTATACCTTTTGGTGGAATTCAGTCTGTCATATTTATAAAATGGAGAGAGTGCTTGCTATACAGCAAGGAAATTATCATAATTTTAAAAAGATTTGGGGGCCATTGATTACATATTCTAATGATCAGACACCTTAACCACCCTTTTTTTTATTATATATGGTTATAAGTAGGGTGGGATTGGGATATATGATATTTGTTTTAATTGGTTTATTAATAATGGATGGGATGGGTGGGGAGGGATTCTTTTATGCTTTGATGATTATAAGTAAGAATGTCAAGTGATTTGTAAATTTTTTTTTTTTGATTGAATATTATACACTTGTTGTAAGATATGAAAACGAATAAAGATTAAAAAAAAAAAAAAAAAAAAGAATGACCGTTTCAAACCGTCCATTGTAAGTCCCTGGGTAACTGACTCAACCACTTGTAATGTAATCCGACCTTGAACTGAATAGGTAAAGGCGGAATGGAAAAGCTGATTAACATAACAAATATAAGTATTCTTCTGCACAGACCCAACACATATTGTGAAAAATAATATTTCTACCAAAGAAAACCCCCTTTTTTTAATTGCTGGAGAGTTTCTGTGTTGAAATAGAAGCCATTTCACTCTGTAACTTCAAAGCACTGGCCTCAATGCAGCAAGTGGTAAGCTAGGGCGGGACTTATTTGGGGAAGCATTACCTAATTTGGCAGACTGACTCCTACTGGTGCATCCTGATGTACCCCTAGGCGTGAGAGATGGGGAGTCTGTGGGCCAATTTGAGCCACTGGGGACTTTAGGTTTTGGTGAGAGACGAAGGTTCTGGAGGCCTATCTGGGTCACCAAAGACCTTTGTAGTGGGTCAGGGATGGTGGTGCAGGATCCTGGAGCTCACTTGGTCTACCAATTTTATTTGCATTATGAATTATTTTCTATCGTCGTTTCCTGTATTTTCTAATGACTCTTTCACCTGGAAATTAACTTGTTATATCTTCCTTAGCTTTGATAATTCTTTTCTGTGTTTCTGTACAAGTGATTGTTTCTTGGTATACTATGTGAAATTGCAATAAAAATGTTTAAAAAAAAAAAAAATGTGGTCATGAAAGAGACCAATATTTATTTATTTTTTATTTATTTATCATTTTAATACATCCTATATACAAAGATGTTTAAAGGCAAATACAGAAATATAATACTCTCTTAGTCATAACACAAACTAAGAACTGAAATTTAAACGTCCATAATAAATCATCTAGTACAGTCCACAACCTGAGGAGAGGAGACAAGATGAAAATAAAGCCCCTCGGGAAAGGGGACATATACAAAAGAAAATAAAAATGTTAAGAAATAGAGCAGTTAGATCTTATCCTATCCAAAAAATTAAATACCGCATGAAATAACCTGTATCATTCGGACTGTGTAGAGATTCCTTTAAGGCGCCAATATTTAGATGCCAAGAATGCAAATAAGTGGAGGAGGGGCCTAGTGGTTAGAGCTGCTGACATCTCCTCCTTTATGTTTCTTTTAGACCAGTGGTCTCAAACTCAAACCCTAACCCTTAGCAGGGCCACATTTTGGATTTGTAGGTACTTGGAGGGCCTCAGAAAAATTAGTTAATGTCTTATTACAGAAATGACAATTTTGCAAGAGGTAAAAACTCTTTTATAGTTTATAAATCTTTCCTTTTGGCCAAGTCTTAATAATACCATATTATCAAGAAACTGTTTTATTTTACTTTTGTGATTATGATAAACCTACCAAGGGCCTCAAAATAGTACCTGGCGGGCTGCGAGTTTGAGACCACTGCTATAGGCTAAGGCTCTTTACACCTGCATTGTGATGTCATAGAACTTTATGGTTATGGAAACATACTAACATGATGGCAGATAAAGGCCAAATGACCAATCCTCAGCATCCACTATCTTCTCCTCTCCCTATTGGCTAAGGCTTTTAACATTTGCATCTCCTCTTCCTATAGGCCAGTGGTCTCCATCTCCAACCCTTAGCAGGGCCACATTTTGGATTTGTAGGTCCTTGGAGGGCCTCAGAAAAATTAGTTAATGTCTTATTACAAAAATGACAATTTTGCATGAGGTAAAACTCTTTATAGTAACACCGATGTTGAAGGTGTCCAGACTTAGGAGTGCGTTGCCTTTTGTACTCTGATTTTATCTGCTTCTCTTTTGGTTGTATGTTCCCTTTGCAATTGCTAATAAAGATATTTTTAAAAAATCTTTCCTTTTGGCCAAGTCTTAATAATAATATTATAATTTATATACGATCAAGAAACTGTTTTATTTTACTTTTCTGATTATGATAAACGTACTGAGGGACTCAAAATAATACCTGGCGGGCCGCAAATTTGAGACCACTGTTTTAGAACATAGAAATTATTCAGCGACTACTGAACAAGAAAAAAAATCTCTTGGCTAAAATCATTCTGTCATGTCACCTTTTTTTTAGGTTATCAGATTTCCTGGGAAAGTCACAACAGAAATGGATCCCGTGTTACCTACACACTTCCTAATACAACTCATGAGTATAAAATTACAGGGTTATCGTCTCTTACCATCTACACCATTGAGGTGGCAGCTATGACCATAAAAGGCATTGGGATGGTCGCATTTTCTACCATTTCCTCTGGCGTTCCTCCAGGTTAGTTGAAACTAGGATTCTCCAATTTCCAAATCTTTTAAGCCCTCTTATAGGCATCAAAGTCAAGATACAAATGATTAAGAATTTAGACGTGGATAACACTCGTTGCCCAACATGCACTGGTGGGCATAAATTTAGGTAAGACAGGGAGAATCTCTTCATTTAAAGAAGGCAAATGCATCTATATTAGCTCGACTAATATTTCTTTTTGTAACACTTTCCTTTAAAGAAATTCTATATATGAACTTCCAGAGAGGCAAAGTACTACTCAAAAGGGTCCAGAGAAGAGCGACTAAAATGGTTAAGGGGCTGGAGGAGTTGCCGTACAGTGAGAGATTAGAGAAACTGGGCCTCTTCTCCCTTGAAAAGAGGAGACTCAGAGGGGACACGATCGAAACATTCAAGATAATGAAGGGAATAGACTTAGTAGATAAAGACAGGTTGTTCACCCTCTCCAAGGTAGATTCCGTACAAACATAAGGAAGTTTTTCTTCACCCAGAGAGTGGTAGAAAACTGGAACGCTCTTCCGGAGGCTGTTATAGGGGAAAACACCCTCCAGGGATTCAAGACAAAGTTAAATAAGTTCCTACTGATTGTTTACGATGTACTATCATTGTGGAATTGTATATTATTTGCTGAACTGCTCAGTTTTATTCTTGTTGTGAACCGCCCAGAACTGTTGGTGGGGCGGTATATAAGAAAATAAATTATTATTATTATTATTATAATGTACGCAGGTAAGGCTAGACTCAGGGCATTGGTCTTTGACCAAAGGGACGCCGCATGAGCGGACTGCTTGGCACGATGGACCACTGGTCTGACCTAGCAGCAGCAATTCTTATGTTCTTAAATGTGGCATCAGCGCTTTCCTCTAACTGCATTTTCCATTTGATGTGACAGTGAAGGGTGAATTCCCCGTTGCGGTATTCAAACATTATTACATTACATTACATAAGTGATTTCTATTCCGCCTGTGCCTTGCGGTTCTAAGCGGATTATGCAGTAACCATAGGAGCATGCTATACTGGCCAAGGTCCCACACTATACTGCAGGGGCTATTTGAAAGTTACATCAAATGGTTTCAGACAAGGAGACCAGTATTAAGTGGGCTGAAGATATGAAGTAGACATTATGTGGTATGAGGACCACATAATGAAAAATTATATTGAAAAATTCAAGGTTAATTTAAAAACGTTCCTTTTTAAAGACGCCTTTGATTAATAACTTATAATCTGGATCACAATATTTTAATAATTAAAAAAAAAAAAAAAAAATTTCCCACCTTATGTTTTTCCCCAACCTTCTTTTTATTACATTTTGTAGTTCTTATCCCCTTCTCCCTTTATTCATGTTTTGTTAAATATGTATTTAGGATTTTTTTTTTTTTTTTTTATTATTTTCTTTTAAATTAATTTTTAAGGTCATGTATAATTAATGTTTTAATTTCTATTTTTTATATTGTAATATTAATTATTTCTATTTATATATATGTATGTTCATCGCTTTGAAAAAAAGACAAAGCAATTAATCAAAAATTTTAATAAACTTGAAACTTGAGTGAAAACCTAGATCAATAATTGTAAGGAGGAGCATTTAATAATGAACTTCTCTTTAGAAATAAAAACAGGACACATTAATCTTCATAACAGTTTGAATTATTAACTGAATTATCTGAATATACTATTTTAATACTCCAAAAAGGGCCTGCTGGTAAACTTTTGCAGCTACTGGATTTGCTGGAAAATAGATGTGCATGCTGCATTTTTCTCTAGGCACTTTACAAAAGATACCATCAGTTTCCCTTCTCCATGGCCTTTCTAAAATGGGCCTTTTTTACGTTGTTACTTCAAAGACCATTTTTTAACGGTTGGAATTGTTTTCCATAGAACTTCCTGGAGCCCCATCCAATCTGGTCATTTCCAACATCAGCCCTCGTTCTGCTGTACTGCAATTCCACCCTGGCTACAATGGCAAAACTTCCATCTGCGAGTGGATCTTAGAAGGACAGGTAGGAATCTGGTTCACCTGGTTTAGAAAGATTGGAGAGGAATTTTTATACCAGAGCATCTAAAACATTGGAAAAAGTGTCTATTTTATGCTTACTTTATAAAGACCAGATAAAAGGAATTTCTCAAAAATAAAGATGAAAGCAAAAACCAAATCTAGAAACACCTTTTCATAGTATGCAAGCACAGATTTAAAATACTGTACTTAAGTTTCCAAGTTTATTTAAAAATTGGATTAAGCACCTATCGGATACTAGGGGGCTCATAATCGAAACGGAAATTCATCTAAAGACAGGCCTAAATCGGCACTTGGACGATCAATAAGACAAGTCGCCCAAGTGCTGATAATCGAACCAGGTTTTAGACGTATCTAAAAACGACTTAGGCCTTTTCAGTGCTGCTGTACGCCCAGAGCTAAAAGGGGCATGGTTAGGAGGAGTTGTGAGGGCGGGATTTGGGTGGGACGTGGGCTGACCTAGACTTAGTCGTACTGCAAGTATAACTGAAAGTTTAACGAGGCTGCCTAGACGGAACTTATACGTAGGCAACTTAAGCGATTTAAAACCAGGCCTAAGTGCCCAGAAGGTATCCAAAGTGACCAGATAACCACTGTAGAGAGAAAGTACAGGCCCACACACACTCCCCCAGTCATCACTGAACCCCCCACCCTCACCGCCATAAAAATTGTAATAAAATCTTCACATATCTGCCTCCAGAACATCAGCACCTGGCATTGGAAAGCCTAGTAGAGCTGCACAGAGGTGGCTTAAGTAGTCTGGGAGGTGGGCTAGTGAACCATAGAAAGGAGGATCCAAGCCCATAAGCCATAAAACATGTGACCCCCCCCAAAATCCTATTGCTATATATGTATTGCTATATATGTGCCACCTGCAGCTATTAGGGCTATTGGGGTTATAGACAGGTAGGTCTAGTAGATTTTGGGGGGCTCATCGTGACCTATAATGTGAGATGTTTATGTGGCACCCTTTTTGTGAAGTTCGCAGCAGTGCCCTGTAAGGTACCCCACAACTCTGTTGCCACGTCTGGGAGTCCAGTCCATCGCTTTGCTGACCCCGCCCCCGTCCAAAAGGTCTTGTTCTAAGCGTTTTTGACTTAGACAACTTTTTGGGCGAGAATTGGGTATAACGAGAGACGACTTAGCTTGTCCTTATGACATAAATTCCTACTTTGGCAAGAGTGAAACACAAGAGAGAGCAGGTTGCGAGCTGAAGGGAACCATTGCTGCTGCCACTGTCTTTTGTTACAAAGGAGCAGGTATGGGGTTAGGGCACAGGGGCACAGTTGCCTGTCAGTCTGTCTCTGGTGGAACCTGCCGCTGGCAGTTCAATATGCTAAATTTGCAAAAGTGAATTTGGAAGCCGCTGCGATACTGGTTCCACAATAACATTAAGGGTCTCTTTTACTCAATTTTAGCATATGCTAATAGAATTAGGGCACTCTAAATGCTAAGAAAACCATTTTATGCCTGTGGTTCTATAAAAAGTGCCTACACGCCTAGCCATTCTAGGCACCTAACTTAATTTTTTAATTGGCTAATTCAGAATGCCGCGGCTAAGCTTATTTTTGCAAAAGGCAAATTCGACCATGTCTCTCCACTCCTGTCCAAGGTTCATAGACAACGGCGCGAAAGACAAAGGCGCGCCCAGACAATTGAGCGCAGTGCGGAGGTGCGCGCTGCTCAAAATTACTGTTTTTAGGGGCTCCGACGGGGGGGTTTTGTTGGGGAACCCCCCCACTTTACTTAATAGACATCGTGCCGGCTTTATGGGGGGTTTGGGGGGTTGTAACCCTCCACATTTTACTGTAAACTTAACTTTTTCCCTAAAACCAGGGAAAAAGTGAAGTTTTCAGTAAAATGTGGGGGGTTACAACCCCCCACAACGCGGCGTAATGTCTATTAAGTAAAGTGGGGGAGGTTCCCCCCCCACACACACCCCCGTCGGAGCCCTAAAAACATTAATTTTGAGCGGCGCACTGCGCTCAATTGTCTGGGCGCACCTTTGTTCCGGCACGCTTTTGACCTGACACCCCTGTCCAAGCTTCACTGGCTTCCAGTACCCTCCAGAGTCCTTATCAAATGTGCCTGCTTAGCCTTCAAGATCCTTCACGGCATCCTCCCTCCCGTTATTCCACTCTCTTGAAATTCCTCAAACCCTAATTCCACCAGAGCCTCCCAAAAATTGAAACTATCTTTCCCTTCTACAAAAGGTATATCCCGCGCAGGAAAACTAGGAACATCCCTCCCCTTTAGAACACAGAACTCTGGAATAACCTCACATCCCCGCTCAGAAATTCCAGCTCCCTCCAACTTTTCCGCAAACACCTGAAAACTTGGCTCTTCTCAAAAATCTAATACCGCCCGCTCTCTCGTACCCTGGCCCCTCTCTACCCTCTTAGTTCCTTTCCTTTAACCCTTCATTGGAGTTCCTTTCTATCCTAACTCTGTAAACCGTGCCGAGCTCTATGCTTGCAGAGATGGCACGGTATACAAACCTAAGGTTTAGTTTAGTTTAGTTTGGTTCAGTTGATGCTGCTAATTGATCAGCGCCATTTAAAAAAACCAATTATAAAAATTAATTTTCAGGAAGGTGCCTAACTTTGGTAGGCATGTACACTTAGACGTCTACCTGAAAAGTAGGCGTGATTAGGAACAGAGTTTAGGCCCCGGAGTTTGAAGCCCAGAAAACCCTGGTCTACTATCCTGGCGCCTAAGTTAGAGATGCCTATTAGGGCCTAACTATGAACAGGAGGCGGTAGATGCTGTTTTGCAAAACGCCTACCAATTTGTGCTTGCCTACTATGTGAAGGTGTTTCTGGTTTTGGTTTTATTGTGTACTAGCTGATGCCCCGGCGTTGCACGGGTATTTAATTATAGCAATAACACTGTAAATGGAATCAAATAAAGATACTTTATAGTGGTGAATGAAATTATTTTTTAACAGCTTTATAAAAAGTACAATATTCAAATTATAATGTGAAATATTTGACAAAATGAATACAATACAACTAACACAAAACTTTTTTTTTAAAAAAATCTTTATTCCTTTTTATTTCTTTCAACAAGTGTACAGTATTATTACAATTAATTTACATAACACACTTGGCATTCTTAAACAATATTATTATACATGTTTTTATTCCCCCCCCACCCTTTTCCATATCAATAAAATATTCCTTCCAAATTTATATATAATTAATCTGACATGAAATCTGTCCCTCCCCCCATCCTTCTTCCTCAAACACTTTAAACATTTTATTATACTCAGTAATGCACAACAATAAATATCCCATCCTATTACATATATCTCCTTATTTTTCATAACAACATATTTCCAATATTTTTCCCTCCCTATCCCTCCCATCCCATCCCATTTCTATATATTATCCCCTAAGGAAAAAGAATAAACTTTACTCGTTATAATATTCAATTAATGGCCTCCACACCTCTTGAAATCTTTTAAAATACCCCCTCTGTATCGCAAGAAATCTTTCCATCTTATACATATGACAAACTGAGTTCCACCAAAAATTACAATTCAATCTAGAACAGTCTTTCCAATTAGTTGTTATCTGATGAATTCCCACTCCCGTAAGAATCAACAATAATTTATTGTTTGCTGCAGATATTTGGCACTTGGCCCTCATACACATTCCAAAAATCACTGTGTCATAGGATAAAGCCGCATGACTCTCCATCAACATATTAACTTGATCCCATATTGATATCCAAAATGCCTGAATACATGGACAATAAAATAAAAGATGGTCTAGAGTTCCAACTTCAATTTTACAATGCCAGTATTTATTAGACTTAGAGCAATCTAATTTTTGTAATATAGTAGGGGTCCAGAATGCTCTATGCAACAAAAAGAACCATGTTTGCCTAATAGATGCTGACATCGTACCTTTAATTCTCCAAGACCAAATACGTGGCCATTGAGATGCATTAATCTGATGCTTAATCTCAATGCTCCAAATATCTCTTAATCCATTTTTAGGCTTCTTATTCAAATAATTAGATATAATTTTATACCACTTTGCGGCCTGGTGACCCAGAAAATCTGCCTGGAAACATAAGAATTCTAAGTTGTAATGATCATTTAAAGATTTCCATTCAGGGAACCCCACCTGAATAGCCTGCTTCAATTGCAACCATTTATAACTTTGTTTTTTATTCAGACCATATTTATGTTGCAATTGTGAAAATTCAAGCATCTTACCATTATCAATTACTTCCGTTAATGATCTTATACCTGCTTTAATCCAATCTTTCCAGACAACCTTAAACCCGCCTATTTGTATCTTGGAGTTTACCCAAATAGTCTGTTGTTTCGATTTTAAAATAGAATCAGTAGTTAATTTGTCTACAAACCTTAATGTTTTCCAAGTATCCATTAATACTCTATTGTCCTTACGTATTCTAGGCACTTTTATACCAAGCAAAAGGTCAAGCCTAAGTGGAAAGATAAGTGATCTCTCCACCCTTAACCACTCTGGTAATTGTTCCAAAAGCTCTGGGAGGACCCAATACATACCTTGGCGCATGATATAGGCCTGATGATACCTATAAAAATTGGGAAAATTTACCCCTCCCTCCTCAATTGGTCTTTGCAAAGACACTAAAGCCACTCTTGCAATTTTACCCAGCCAAATAAATTTAACCAGAATACTATTTAATTTTTTATAGAAAGACCCCTGAAAAAACACTGGTATCATTCCCAATTGATAGCAAACCACAGGCAAAATCATCATTTTAACAGTTTGTACTCTTCCCCACCAGGACAAATGTAAAGGATTCCATTGCTCATACAACTCTAACTTTTTGTAATAAAAATTTTTCATTTATTCTCATTGTCTCTTCAAGTGTTTTATTCAGCCAAATACCTAAACATAGAAACATAGAAACATAGAAATAGACGGCAGATAAGGGCCACGGCCCATCTAGTCTGCCCACCCTAATGACCCTCCCCTATCTTTCTCTGTGAATAGATCCCACGTGTCTATCCCATTTGGCCTTAAAATCGGGCACGCTGCTGGCCTCAATCACCTGTAGTGGAAGACTGTTCCAGCGATCAACCACTCTTTCAGTGAAAAAGAACTTCCTGGTGTCTCCTCGCAGTTTCCCTCCCCTGAGTTTCCACGGATGCCCTCTTGTTGTCGTGGGACCCTTGAAAAAGAAGATATCTTCCTCCGCCTCGATGCGGCCCGTAAGATACTTGAACGTCTCGATCATGTCTCCCCTCTCTCTGCGCTCCTCGAGCGAGTATAGCTGCAATTTGTCAAGCCGTTCTTCATATGGAAGATCCTTGAGTCCCGAGACCATCCGGGTGGCCATTCTCTGCACCGACTCCAGTCTCAGCACATCCTTGCGATAATGTGGCCTCCAAAATTGCACACAGTATTCCAGGTGGGGCCTCACCATGGATCTATACAATGGCATAATGACTTCCTCCTTACGGCTGACGAAACCCCTTCGTATGCAACCCATTATTTGTCTTGCCTTGGATGAAGCCTGCTCCACTTGATTGGCAGACTTCATGTCCTCACTGACGATTACCCCCAAGTCTCGTTCTGCTACCGTTTTTGCTAGGATCTCGCCATTAAGGGTATAAGACTTGCATGGATTTTGGCTGCCCAGGTGCATAATTTTGCATTTTTTGGCATTGAAGTTGAGTTGCCATGTCTTAGACCAGCGCTCCAGCAGGAGTAGGTCGTGCATCATGTTGTCGGGCATTGAATCTTCGTCTGTTGTGCATTTGCCCACTACATTACTTAGTTTGGCGTCATCGGCAAATAATGTTATTTTACCTCGAAGCCCTTCTGCCAAGTCCCTTATAAAGATGTTGAATAGGAATGGGCCCAAGACCGAGCCCTGTGGCACTCCACTGATCACCTCCGTCATTTCGGAGGGGGTGCCATTCACCACCACCCTTTGAAGCCTACCTCCAAGCCAGCTCCCAACCCATTGCGTCAATGTGTCACCTAATCCTATAGAACTCATCTTACCCAGCAACCTGCGGTGTGGTACACTATAGAATGCTTTGCTAAAGTCCAGGTACACGATGTCTAGGGACTCCCCAATATCCAGCTTCTCCGTCACCCAATCAAAGAAGCTGATCAGGTTGGATTGGCATGATCTCCCCTTAGTAAATCCATGTTGTCGGGGATCCCTTAGATTCTTTTCATCCAGGATTTTATCCAATTGGTGTTTAATTAGAGTTTCCATTAGTTTGCTCACTATCGATGTTAGACTCACTGGTCTGTAGTTTGCTGTCTCCATCTTTGAGCCTTTCTTGTGGAGTGGAATGACGTTAGCCGTCCTCCAGTCCAACGGGACGCTGCCTGTACTAAGGGAGAGGTTGAAGAGCGCGGATAGTGGCTCCGCCAAGACATCACTCAGCTCCCTAAGCACTCTGGGGTGCAGGTTGTCTGGCCCCATTGCTTTGTTAACCTTGAGCTTCGACAGCTCACCGTAGACACTGCTGGGCGTAAACTCAAAGTTTCTAAAAGGGTCAACTGAGCCAACCCTTGTCTGTAGCTGAGGGCCGAGCCCCGGCGCTTCTCGGGTGAAGACTGAGCAGAAGTATTCATTTAATAGTTGGGCTTTTTCCGAATCCTTATACTTTATACTAAGTACTTTATTCCATCCTCTTTCCATATAAAAGGGAAAGAATCAAGTATACCTTTTGTACAATGCACATTTAAAGGTAAAATCTCTGATTTAGTCCAATTTATTTTGTATCTTGAGAATTTTCCAAATGTATCTATGACCTTCAGTAGACATGGGATTATTGTTTCCGGATTCCTCAAATGAAGCAAGATGTCATCTGCATAAGCAGATACTTTATATTCCACTCCAGCACATGGAATACCCTGTATGTCCTTTGCCTGTCGAATAGCTAATAATAAGGGTTCAAGAACTATATCAAAGAGCAAAGGAGATAATGGACAACCTTGTCTAACTCCCCTCTGCAACTTAAAAGCATCCGAAAAATTATTATTTATATATAAGCGAGCAGTTGGGGAGCTGTACAATGCTTGTATCATTTGTATAAATCTGGATCCAATACCAAACCATTCCATAGCTTGATACATGAAACTCCATTCTACACGATCAAAAGCCTTCTCAGCATCTAGTGAAACCGAAAAAGCCGGATCATTAATTTGTTTTGTTAAATAATACATCTGAAATGCCAGTCTAGTATTATTAGAAAAATGTCTTTGAGCAACAAATCCAGTTTGATTCATTCCTATTATATGCGGAAGAGCTTTAGCCAATCTTAATGCTAAAATCTTAGCTAATAATTTACCATCTACATTTATTAAAGATATAGGCCTGTAGTTTGAAACCAATGTTGGATCTTTATTTGGCTTTGGCAAAACAATAGTTAAAGATTCTGCCATAGTGCCTGATATACAACCTTTATTCAGTTGATCCTGATATAATTTTAATAAATACGGTAATAGGGAAATTTGAAATTCTTTATAAAACTCTACTGTAAATCCATCTCCACCTGGATCGGTCCCAACTCTAAGGGATTTCAATGCCATTTGTAACTCTTTTAATGATATAGGTTTATCTAAACTTCTTTTTATATGATCAGGAACCTTAGGACCTTCAACTAAACTCAAAAAATCCATCCCATCTTTCTCTTTATTTAAATAAGACTCCGAAGAATACAATGACTTATAATATTTTAAAAATTGTTTTAATATATTTCCAATTTGAGAATGAGAATTTCCTAACTCATCTTTAATTATGCTTATTTTCTCCTTCCTTTTCTTTGCTTTTAAATAATTTGCCAATAATCTTCCAGCCTTATTTGCACTACCATAATACACCACCTGCTGAGCAAAAATATCTTTCCTTACTAACCCAGAGGAAATTTCATTATATTCACATTTTTTTTAACAATATTTGAAATGTCTCCTGTTCCCATTTATTAACCAATTTTAATTCCAAATTCTTAATTTCTTTTTCCAAATTCACATATTGTTTTCTTAACAGTTTCTTTTTATATGCAGAATATGATATAATTTGTCCTCTCATAGTTGCTTTGAAAGCATCCCATAAAATTCCAATCGAAATTTCCTCTAAATCATTAAGTCTAAAATATTCATTTATTTTATTTTGAAATTCTGTGCAAAATTTAGAATCAGCAAGCAATGTATTATCAAACCTCCATACAGGTTTGGAATTATCTGGATCTACTAAGTTAACTTCTATCCATATACCACCATGATCAGATATTACTATTGGTTCTATGTCAGCTTTTATAACTTGCTGTACCATCTGATCTGAAACAAAAATATAATCAATTCTTGAGAACGATTGATGAACATGTGAACAAAATTTGTATTGATAGCACATGTGAGCAAAATTATATTGATAGCATTTTAGGTATATTCTCCTCCAGAACCTGAATCACATTAGTTCCTTCACTACCCTCAGGAAACCTTAGAAGACATAAATTATTTCTTCTACTATAATTGTCTGCATGCTCCAAATCTGTAGCCAAACTATTATTTTCCTGTCTGCTGAAGCTTTACTTATTTCTTCCTCACATCCCTGAACTCTTTGCTCTAACTGATCTATCCTGATAGAGCACAATGATAGTTTTTGTGATAAACTGAGTACTTTAGACTGAATTATATTTAGTTTTCCTGTGTTTTCTTGTACTGAATCCAATATTTTATTTAATTACAACATTACCAGATCACTTGTCTCGCTCTGGTCTACCGGTAAAAGTACCTTGGAAGGCGTAGGCATGTAAATTCCCGATCATTAAAATGAAGAATACGCCATATATCTTTTAAATTACATACTTGTACCAAATTATCTAATCCCATTGATTTCATTATTCTACTAGGCTTTTTATCCATTATTGGATCTATAACAGCATTGAAATCCCCAGCCACCACTAAATTAGTAGTAGCCAGTGGTAAAACTAATTGTTGTAGAGATTTAAAGAATTCACTTTGATTCGAATTAGGTGCATATATATTTAGTAACGCCATTGTATTACTGCCCATGCTCATGTCAACAAGTAACCACCTTCCTTGAGGATCTGCCTTAACCATATTAAATGTTGCTGGACATTTTTTATTAATCAATATTGCAACTCCTGCCTTCTTTTTTACCGCTGGTGCAAATAAACATTGTTTTATCCACTTATCTGTCAGCTTCATAGACTCTGTTCCAGACAAATGTGTCTCTTGCAAGAAACATATATCTATATTTTGTTGTTTAATATATTCCAATACCTTTTTCCTTTTTATAGGGTGATTAAGGCCATTTACATTCAAAGAAAAAATTTTAAAACCCATTTTACAAATAAAATATAAAATACATATATAATCCACTCAAACATAAAATATACATTTTTTCTTTTTCCTTAAACCAATATATGAGTCTCCCCTCTTTCCCCATCCCCCCCTATTCCCATCCCCCACCCTCCCCTCCCCTAACACAAATGCAAACTTCGAAACGCACATATTACTGAGCAAAAAATAAACTCCCCACAGGCAATAACATACTCATTTTTCTTTCTCTAATCTTTCAAACAACCAACACTAAATTCTCCTGCAGTCAATCCATTCTTCAATACCCTAAATACCCATATTTACTATAATTCTTTATTATATACTTCCCCCTCATTCAAATTTCCAAACATTCTTCCATCCTATACCTCTAATATATTTATAAAAGGATATACCCAATATTTCGGAAACCATTTCTTACAATATATATCCCCCAAGATTAATATTATTATTTTATTTTATTTTTATTTTTTTTTGTCTAACCTAAGTTTCTCACAACTTCAATGGAACATACATCACTCCATCCTATAATAATCATTTTTTTTTTTTTTTTTTAACCTTACATCAAAAGAAGGATCAAACATTTCAACCAATGAGACCTAATATTTTTTAAAACTCTCATTAATTTTCATTGCATCTTCAATCTATTACAGTCTATTCTCCATTCTGCACAACTGTAACACTTGTACATCTTCATCCTGCTGTTTCAGTCTCTTATTCCATCTTCTTGCAGATTGCTATTTCATCTTTCTCCAATAAAGTATTTTTGCAACATCATCCTTATATCTCAGTCAATTTCAGATGCAAATTGTAAATCTAAATAATGCTCAAGTCATTTCCATCAGTCCAACTTGTGGCCACCACTATAGCCCAGGGCAGGGCTCTGCAGTACTTTTGATGGCTACAACAAACTGTGGATTAGCGTGTGACCCGACATGGAGCCACCCTGCAGGACTGGACTTTTCAACCGAATTCACAATTAATTCAAACAAAAATAAAGCCCCAACCATAGGGTTGTTTAGAAAAATAGTTCTTTTTACTTGATTCGTTAAGGCAGGTAAGTACTTCCTCCAACTTTGTAACATCAGTTAGGGCTTCTTATAGCATTAAAGAGAACAAAACAAAACTGCCAAAAAGGGCAAGAAACTAACGCAGTCCATAATAAAGTCCCAACTTTCTTCCCCTGCTTATCAGGTCCCAATGGCTCTGGAGATCCAGCTCTTTGTAGAGCTAGTACTGCCTGCTCCAAAACAGGTATTTTATTCCATCAAAATAAAGTTCAGCATTTAAGTTTCCTCAATTTCCAATCATTAAATGAAATAAAGGAAAGCCTCTGACAAACATATCTGTCTGCCAGGAATAGGAGAGTGAACCAGGTTTTGCTAACATAAAGGCCTTCAGAAAGGCTTTCAAAAATTCCCTCCCAAGGTGGCAGCAAAACCTCTCCCCATACACTCCTAGCTTCCTTCCAAAATAACATTCAAGAAAAAACAAAAACAGCACACAAACAGTTCCAAAAGAACCACACTCACTGTTTGTGGATTAAAGCCAAGTCCACCTGCATTGGTTCAAAATAATTGGAATCACAGTCAGCACAAGTCTCTTGGCAGTCCATAGGCTCTTCCTTTGGGAGTAGTAAATCTTCTGCTTGCCCAGCCTCAGCCAGTTCCATCGGTATAGGGCTGTTATTCCTGTTTGCCCCAGGTGAAGCTTTAGGGAGACAAGACCTAAACTTCCTCCCTAACCGGCTTGCTGATTTGAATGCCACTGCTGGCTTATGTACTCTAGGGGCGTGCCCTGCTCTGAGTGTGTCAGCAGAACTCCAGGGGCCTCTTGAGCTCCCCTGGTGTTGACTTGGACAAAACTCACTCCCTTCATCTTCAGATAAATCTGGCTCCTCCTGGTGGCCACTGGCATTATCCCCCACATTATCATCTTGGGAAATCCTGGCATTTTCCTTCCGGGATTTTACTTTTACTTTCTTCCTAAGCTTAGCTGGGACCTTGGCAGGCCTTGTGTCTGCCTGGTCACAATCTTCACATCTTCTTCTCTTTACATCAATAGTCTTTTGTATTTTTCATCTTATTATATTCTAAATTCCCACATTTCTCCAATGCAGCATTTATGTGTCCTCATATTATTATCTCAGTCACGCTCAAATGCAAATTATAAATTCACATTAAGAAACCATCCAAATCTTATAATTGTTCCTCATATTTTCTTCACTTCCTATATGCTCCATCCCTCTTCTTACCTTGTCAAAATTTTCTTTTCTTCTTTTCTTATTGTCTCTTTAAAATTTTTCATTTCTATTCTTTAAATCTTGTTTGAAATGTTGATCCCCCTTAAACCTAACTGCAACAATTTTCTAGAAAATATTTTTCTCCTTTTCTATTTTTTTTTTCCACTTTTTCCTTCTTTATAAAATATCTTTCAATTTTCACTCAAAAATATAAACCAAAAATAATCTAAGTATATTATTTATTACATTTTCTAAATACTTTCATGAAACCATAGGCAAATTATATTGATCTAGAAATTCCTGTAATTTGCCTGCTTCTTCAAAATTATAAGTTTTATTCTCATAAATTACCCTCATAATAGCAGGGTATATCAATCCATATCTTGCTCCCATTGCTCTCAGTTTAGGTCTTAAATCCAAAAGCTGTTTTCTTTTGTAGGCTGTAGCTTTTGCAAAGTCAGGTACTATAAAGATCTTAGAATCCTGGCATTTAAGATCCTTTTTGTTTTAGCCAGCTTTATAATCTCTACAACCTGCTGATGTCTTAGCAGCTTAAAGATTAGTGGACGGGGACCCTTCTGACTATTTGATCTTTTCATCGGTATCCGATGTGCTCTTTCTATCTCCAAAGGAAAAGAACTTTTAAATGGCAAGATCTTTGGGATAAAATTAGTCACAAATTGAATAGGATCATTCTGCTTAATCCCCTCAGGTATCCCAATCAGACGCAAATTATTCCTTCTTTCACGATTTGATAAGTCTTCAAAATCCTTTTTCATCGCCTCTATTTCTCTGTGATCTTTTTTTACACACCAGCATCTCTGCCTCAGATTTCTCAGCATGCTTTTCTAACTGCTCAATTTTGAAGTCAACTACCTGCATTCTATTTGTCAGACTCTCTATTTCCTCCTTCACAACTTTTATATTTTTAGCGTTATCACTTACTATTTCTTTAATTTTCTGAAGTTCATTCATCAAATCACTGTTATCAATTTCTTCCTGAGGCAACGGGACCGCTGTCGGGGATACCGAATCCATTTTTGTTCTTTTTTTACTTCCTGCTCCTGAATTCACCGGATTACTTTTACTAGTTTTACCCGAAGCCATTTCTTACTTCAATTCTCTCTTTTCCTTCACTTTTCTTTAATTTTAACTGCCAAAATCTTAATAAAATTTGCCTGTCACAACAGAGCTAATCCTCTACCCAGCCATCTTCGTGCGCTGCAAAGTTCTTTCTACTAACACAAAACTTGATTATAAACAACATTTTTAGTTTCACCTCCAGGAGCAAGAACATATAAATTTTTGGGTGAACCCACCCTTGAGCAAGCAACATAGAGTTGTCCATGGGGAAAACAGGGGGATCTTAAATCCACTCCACAGTATGTAATAGTCTGTCCCTGTGATTTGTTGATTGTGATAGAGAATGCAAGTCTCACTGGAATTTGCAATCTCTTAAACTGAAAAGGAAGATCTGTTGGAATAAGTGGCGTCCAAAAGTTCCAGTATTGATTTAAACAACTGAATATGTGGAAACTCAGGTTGAAAAGAAACTCCATGCAGTTTGTTCCCGGTTCAGAATGGAACCTGTGTTCCTAGTTCAGGATATGTGAGTACTCATGTAATGTAATAACATTATGAACTGGGGTGCATGAAGGAAACAGTTACAAACACAGTTAGAACATACAAACTCTATATGTATGGTGTCCGTGGTAGAATAGAAACGATGTCCCTAGTGGATATAGTGTCATAGAAAGTGTTTTATAGTTGGAATTGCTGTGAGAATGGCAGCTGTTTACATTTTTTCCATTGACATGAATGGGTGAAATCTGATTTTCTGTTTGTAGCTCCGCCCACGTGTGCAGGTGGGCAGCGAGACCCCCAGAACATATCACCCCAGGTAGTGAGGGATCTGCATACCAAGTTGCGTTCAAATCGATCATGCCGTTTTTGAATTCCTGAGAGAATGGCAGCTTTTTACATTTTTTCCATTGACATGAATGGGTGAAATCTGATGTTCTGTTTGTAGATCCGCCCACGTGTGCAGGTGGGCCGCAAGACCCCCAGAACATATCACCCCAGGTAGTTGGAATTACTGTGAGAATGGCAGCTTTTTACATTTTTTCCATTGACATGAATGGGAGAAATCTGATTTTCTGTTTGTAGCTCCGCCCACGTGTGCAGGTGGGCCGCGAGACCCCCAGAACATATCACCCCAGGTAGTGAGGGATCTGCATACCAAGTTTCGTTAAAATCGGTCAAGCCGTTTTTGAATTACTGTGAGAATGGCAGCTTTTTACATTTTTTCCATTGACATGAATGGGTGAAATCTGATTTTCTGTTTGTAGCTCCGCCCACATGTGCAGGTGGGCCGCGAGACCCCCAGAACATATCACCCCAGGTAGTGAGGGATCTGCATACCAAGTTTCGTTCAAATCGGTAAAGCCGTTTTTGAATTACTGTGAGAATGGCAGCTTTTTACATTTTTTCCATTGAAATGAATGGGTGAAATATGATGTTATGTTTGTAGCTCCGCCCACGTGTGCTGGTGGGCCGCGAGACCCCCAGAACATATCACCCCAGGTAGTTGGAATTACTGTGAGAAAGGCAGCTTTTTACATTTTTTCCATTGACATGAATGGGTGAAATCTGATTTTCTGTTTGTAGCTCCGCCCACGTGTGCAGGTGGGCCGCGAGACCCCCAGAACATATCACCCCAGGTAGTGAGGGATCTGCATACCAAGTTTCGTTCAAATCGGTCAAGCTGTTTTTGAATTCCTGTGAGAATGGCAGCTTTTTACATTTTTTCCATTGACATGAATGGGTGAAATCTGATTTTCTGTTTGTAGCTCCGCCCTCGTGTGCAGGTGGCCGCGAGACCCCCAGAACATATCACCCCAGGTAGTGAGGGATCTGCATACCAAGTTTAGTTCAAATCGGTCAAGCCGTTTTTGCATGATCGCGGCACATACACACACACACACACACACATACATACATACACACATACATACCTCCGATTTTATATATATATATAGATGTAAAGGTAACAAAGGCACCCATGTGGTTTTATCAAACCGGTGCTCAAAGCAGAAGCAAATGCAAATCGTATGCTCTATGGCAATGCTTATTTTTTAAGTATGCAGGTTTTTGTTGCAGCTGCTCCTTAGTACTACAAGAGGCTTTACTGAGCTCGTAAATGCCTGGAAAGACATTTGTTTATTTGTACCACTAGGGGGGTAATGTTTGGAAGGCTTTTCTGCATATAAGTATACGCCCTGACAATAACACACCCACTTCTCTGGGTACTGCACATGGTCACTTCCGAGGGTAGAATACAAAGTATATTTTATAAAATATGGGCATACTCATTTGTGGCTCTTATGGGAGCTCATGTTAGAAAGGCTCATAGAAGATGACGGCAGATAAGGGCCATAGCCCATCAAGTCTGCCCACTCTACTGACCCACCCCCAAGTCTACTATCCTAGGGAACCCACTAAGGGATCCCACATGGGCATCCCATTTGCTCTTAAATTCTTGCCCGCTGTTTGCCTCGATCACCTGCACCGGGAGCTCGTTCCAAGGATCAACCACTCTCTCGGTGAAGAAATATTTCCTGGTGTCGCCATGAAATTTCCCGCCCCTGAGTTTGAGCGGATGCCCTCTTGTGTCTGAGGGTCCTTTGAGAAAAAGAATCTCTTCTTCCATCTCGATACGGCCGGTAATATACTTAAAACGTCTCGATCATGTCTCCTCTCCCTACGTTCCTCGAGTGAGTACAGCCGCAAATTTTTCAGCCTTTCCTCGTACGATAGATCCTTGAGCCCCGAGACCATCCTGGTGGCCATCCGTTGTACCGACTCTACTCTCAGCACATCTTTTCGGTAGTGTGGCCTCCAGAATTGCACACAGTATTCCAAATGAGGTCTCACCATGGTTCTGTATAATGGCATTATGACTTCAGGCTTCCGGCTGCAACCTAACAACTGTCTTGCCTTAGATGAAGCCTTCTCCACATGATCAGCAGTTTTCATGTCTGCGCTGATGATCACCCCCAAGTATTGTTCTGTTGAAGTTCTAGCTAAGGTCTCACCATTCAAGGTGTAAGTTCTGCACGGATTTCTGCTGCCGAGGTGCATGATCTTGCATTTCTTAGCGTTGAAGCCCAGCTGCCAAGTCAAGGACCAAAGCTCCAACAAATGTAGGTCCTGTGTCATACTATCGGGTGAATTGCCGTCTCTCACTATATTGCATAGTTTGGCGTCGTCAGCGAATAACGTTATCTTACCTTGAAGCCCCTGAGTTAGATCCCCTATGAATATGTTGAAAAGGAGCGGGCCCAAGACTGAGCCCTGCGGTACTCCACTGGTCACCTCCGATATCTTTATAACATGATCTTCACTCATTTTTAAGTTAGGACCATTTTGGATCCAATGAGCTGAAGGAGAGCCATCAAGTATCTTTCCAAGTGGGGCCAAATTTGTTTAATAGCAAGTGAAAATGACATTCATCCTTTTTAAACTTTTCATTGGGGGTATCCTCAAGGAGTTTGGCATTTTCAAATGCACTGGCTTCTTCTCTGGAATTTGTTGCCAGAGAATATGGTAAAAACAGCTAGCTTAGCAGGGTTTAAAAAAAAATGTGAGGATAATTTCCTGAAACAAAAGTCCATAAGACATTTTTAAGATGGACTTGGGGAAATCCACTGCTTATTTCTAAGATAAGCAGCATAAAATCTGTTTTATTCCTTGGGATCTTGCCACTGCTAGAAACAGGAATAGAGGGCTTGATGGACCTGCGGTCAGCCCCTATGTGGCAGCTTGTATGATCTTATGTTGAGAAATGCTTTGTTCTTCAAACATGCGGCTCTCCCCCCTCCCATCCACTTCCTGTTCTCTGTCACAAGCTCAGAAATTGAGATGAGAGTGGCAAAACAAAAAGAGAATAATGATGGAAATCGTCTCTGAGGTCTGCAGGCTTTGCATTGAAGAACACTGCTTTATACGATAAAATAGGTGCCTTCTCAGATGTCTTGTAATAAAATGTCTCTCCAGTCTTCATGTTCTGATCAGTACACGAAAGAGACATTATCATGGTATATTTGCTTTCTTATTCACTAAGTTAACCGGGCACCAGTCTGAATATCGGCCTTGTTTGGTTAACTTCCAGATTGCCACACTAATCCAGATATTCTGTGCCAAAGGCCAGACATACCCAGCATTGAATATCCAGGGTGAATTTAGCCGCTTACTGCCACAGGCTGAATATCGGACTCTTATTCTGTGTTACACAATTGCACAGCAAAGGAGGAGCAACTCTCCATAATACCAGGAGCTCTGCTCTCTCCATCAATCTAGATTTTAAATTTGTAAACCACTTTGCTACATAACAGTGTGATTAGCAGTACTATATATCAAGCCTGTGTAAATAAACAGTACTAGAATTCATCTCTTACAAATTTCAGATTTCACTCAGCTGCAGTTTTGAAAATTCTGTCTAGCTCGCTTGGTAAAGGCCGATGCTACACCTGAATCCACTGTAATGAAATTTCATGGCTAGGCTGGCTCTTGTCACACTTTGATCGGCAGGAGGATAACTCAGAGAAAACATTTCTGTTCATCACATATAAGTATGAGTGGCAGGGATTCTAGTTCAAAACAGTTGCTGTTGAGAGCGACAACCAAAAGTAATGAGCTCTTTTGACTTCCTCGAGGCACAACAACATGTGGGCTCTGGAGATTTCTTGGTAAATGTGGAGTTCTGCTCATATCCATATAAAAAGGGGAATGAATTTGCTTGCCATGAGAATAAAGCGGGCTTAATTATTATTATTCTGCCATGAATATGGGCAAAATCCCTACCCAGTCCTAGACCCATCTCTTTTCATTAAATTGATCTGTGATTTGAACATATTTACAGAGGAAAGTCATTTCGTTTCCAGCCTCATTTGTATTTCTCATAATTCACAAGTCAGAAAAGTCTTTTTTTTTTGTCTTTCAAAATATCAATTTAAAAGATGACAGATCTTAAAAAGAAATTCCTTTAAAATTTATATGTGCTGGTAAAAGAAGGCTAGGCTTCCACTCAGAAACTGCTTAAATGTAAGATGTTCGTTTTATAAGTGGCAATAAATATACCCTGCCTTTTCCTAGGTTTCTACTGCAGTTCAGAGCACTAAATGCTCCGACGCTGCTCCAATGCTCATTCCTTTGAATGATAAAGCAGCGTCTCAGCATATAGGCCCAGGAGCTGGTCCACAGCTTCAGACGGGAGATAACCAGAAAGACCCATTTCAGGATTTCGAGTTTACGCCCAGTAGCGTCTACAGCGAACTATCAAGACTCAAAGTAAACAAGGCCATGGGACCGGACAACCTACACCCCAGGGTGCTCAGGGAATTAAGTGAAGTCCTGGCAGAACCATTGTCTGTGCTTTTCAATCTTTCTCTACGCATAGGAAGAGTCCCCTTGGACTGGAAAACAGCTAACGTAATCCCACTCCACAAAAAGGGCTGCAGGACAGAGACGGCAAACTACAGACCAGTGAGTCTCACATCTGTAGTGTGTAAACTCATGGAAACTCTGATCAAACGGAATCTTGACACAATCCTAGATGAGGAAAACCTACGTGATCCCCACCAACACGGGTTCACCCAGGGTAGATCATGCCAATCTAATCTGATTAGCTTTTTTGACTGGGTTACTAGACAACTGGATGCCGGAGAATCACTGGATGTGGTATATTTGGATTTCAGTAAAGCATTTGATAGCGTCCCACACCGAAGGCTATTGAACAAGTTGAAAACGATGGGATTGGGAGACACTCTAACTACATGGGTTGGGGACTGGCTGAGCGGTAGACTTCAGAGGGTGGTGGTGAACGGTACCCCATCCAAGGCATCGGATGTGATCAGTGGGGTGCCGCAGGGCTCAGTCCTGGGCCCGATTCTATTCAATTTATTCATAAGAGATATGACGCAAGGACTTAAAGGAAGGGTAGCACTGTTCGCTGACGACGCCAAACTTTGCAACATAGTAGGCAAAAGCGTATTACCTGACAATATGACACATGATCTACTGCTGCTAGAAAGATGGTCAACTACTTGGCAGCTAGGCTTCAATGCTAAAAAATGCAAGATAATGCACCTGGGCAAGAGAAATCCGCGTAGAACTTATGTACTGAATGGTGAAACATTGGTTAAGACCACGGCAGAACGCAATCTAGGGGTGATTATCAGTGAGGACATGAAGGCTGCCAATCAAGTGGAGAAGGCTTCCTTCAGGGCAAGACAGATGATGGGTTGTATCCGCAGAGGTTTTGTCAGCAGGAGACCTGAAGTAATGATGCCGTTATACAGATCCATGGTGAGGCCTCACTTGGAGTACTGTGTTCAGTTCTGGAGACCACACTACTGTAAGGACATACTGAGGATCGAGTCGGTTCAACGAATGGCGACAAGGATGGTCTTGGGGCTCAAGGATCTCACGTATGAAGAAAGACTAAAAAAATTGCAGCTGTATTCACTTGAGGAAAGAAGGGAATGGGGAGACATGATTGAAACGTATAGGTACATCATGGGACGTATCGAGTCGGAAGATGATATCTTCTGTCTCATGGGACCCTCGACCACCAGAGGGCATCCGCTGAAAATCAGGGGAGGGAAATTTCAGAGCGACTCCAGGAAGTACTTCTTCACCGAAAGAGTGGTGGATCATTGGAATAGACTCCCACTGCAGGTGATTGAGGCCAGCAGCGTGACGGATTTTAAGAGGAAATGGGATATTCACGTGGGATCTCTAGGGGAGTGAACTCTGGGGGGCGGATAATTGGAATGGGCAGACTTGGTGGGCTACAGCCCTTTTCTGCCGTCATTTTCTATGTTTCTAAATTCTGTAACCGTTGCCTAATGTTAGACACCTATTTTGGAGGCACCTATCTAAATTCAATAACAAACTCAATTAAGCTTTTTAATCAGCAATAATTGAAACTTAGGCGCCTAGCAAGAAAGAGCGATTCTGCAATAATGCGCCTCTAGGCGGCCTTAAAAAAAAATAGGCGCTATGCACGTTAGGCGTGGACGTGGCTTCGGGTTAGGTGCCTTGTTACAGAATCGCTTCTCTTAAGCGTTCGCATGGACACCTAACTTTTAGTTGTGTCTAGAGCCGGCCTATTTATTGGGCGCCTCCAAATTAGGTGCCACTCAGCGTGATTCAGAGGAGCAAAGATACCAAATCTTAAAAACAATACATAAACACAAACTGAATTCTAAAATAAACTGGGAGCCAATGGAGAGAGAAAAGCAAAGGAGTCACATGGTCGAATTTGCTCTTTCCATAGATCAACTTTGCGGACCACAGTAGACGCCTATAAAGCGACTTAGTGAAAGCGGGCCATAGGCTTTAGCACGCCCATATGCAAGTTTTTCCACATTCATAGCATGGCCCTAAAACCCCCTGTTTTATATTTCTTCCATTAATGGGTCATTTCAACATTAAGGAAAAACAAAGAATGAAAGGGACACCTCTATGCGATATCAAACAAAAACAATGAAAATAGAGATGGAAAAGATGTGTCAACTTGGACATTATTGTAACCCACAAACTACTGAGGCAGTGCATGCAAATCCATCTCATACATATTCATTGTGGATATCCTGAAAACCTGACCTGGCTCCGGCTCTCGAGGACCGGAATTGCCTCCCCCTGACCTAACCCATGTGTAGTTCTGGTCCTCTGAATACTTTCAGCCAGTAAAGTCTATTCACTGTGTCATCTGCTTTACATACTTCTTTCTTGTCAGTCATCGGGGCTTTAAAATATTCTATTAAAAAGCATGTGGGGAAAAAGAGATGGGCTGTCAAGATGACAGGTTTTATATGAAAGGTTACCCTAGAGCTATTCTACCTTTCATAAGTTTATAAGGCAGACAGAGATGAATAATTATTGCTTGTGCAGACACTTTGCCTTTGGCTCCCTGGGCTCTTCAACAAGTAGGAAGTCGCCTTTTGCCCAGCTAGTTAAAGGATAAGGAGGCTATACTGTGATAGTCTATCTCAGTGATTCCCAACCCTGTCCTGGAGGAACACCAGGCCAATCGGGTTTTCAGGCTAGCCCTAATGAATATGCATGAGAGAGATTTGCATATGATGGAAGTGATAGGCATGCAAATTTGCTTCATGCATATTCATTAGGGCTAGCCTGAAAACCCAATTGGCCTGGTGTTCCTCCAGGACAGGGTTGGGAACCACTGGTCTATCTGCTTCTTAAAGCCTCATACACACAAACACACACACCTTGCATAAAAAAAGGAAATATTTATGCTAATTAAAGGCTTCTGTGTTGATCTGTTGATATATGTGCCTTGTTGGCTATTCTTTTGGTCTTTGACAACACCAAATCATTCATGGTTAGTTACCTAAGAACATAAGAGATGTTGCTGCTTGGTCAGACCAGTGATCCATCATACCCAGCAGTCCGCTCACGCAACAGCCCTTTTGGTCAAAGACCAGCTCCCTAACTGAGACCAGCCCTACCAGCGTCCGTCCTTGTTCAGCAGGAACTTGTCTAACTTTGTCTTGAATCCCTGGAGGGTGTTTTCCCCTATGACAGATTCCGGAAGAGCATTCCAGTTTTCCACCAGTCTCTGTGTGAAGAAGAACTTCTTTACGTTTGTACGGAATCTATCCCCTTTCAATTTTATCGAGTGCCCTCTCGTTCTCCCTACCTTGGAGAGGGTGAACAACCTGTCCTTATCTACTAAGTCTATTCCCTTCAGTACCTTGAATGTTTCAATCATGTTCCCTCTCAATCTCCTCTGTTCGAGGGAGAAAAGGCCCAGTTTCTCTAATCTGACAAAAAGCTCTCAGAAATGATCTGACTACATTCAGTTTGTGAAGGTATATCTAGAAGGATGTCAATTGAATGCCTCTCATGCTTGATTCAGTTTCAATTACTCTGAAAGTTCCTAAGGGCTCTGAGTTTTGACTATAAGACCTGTAAATTGTATTGATATTCTGTTCAATCTATACAGGAACCAAAGGCAAATTTGCTTGTTGAAAAATATTTTTCTCTAGCATCTTATTTTCTCTCTGTTAAAGAAATGATCATTTGCTAAAATGTGGGAGAAGGGGGTGAGAAATAACTCATCTCCGAGGACAAGCTAGCTACTACTATCCATTCAGTCGTGTTTGACCCTTAGATACTCTGTAGGCCAGTCCTTGCCATGCTATCCTACCCACACAGATCAGGTCGCTAGACTCACTAATGACCTTCCGTAGAGCAGTAAAGACCTTCCTCTTCCCAAAATCGGGCCATTTAAAAACTGCCTCCTCAATATACTTCTCCTAGTACTCTTCGCTATGACCAGTTTGGTCTCTAGAATAAGCTCTGTTATTGTCTACTGTAACCTATTTGACTAGTCTGTTTTCAAATGATTGTGAATGTCTACCTGTAACATATTCTGAGCTTCTGGGAGAACGGAATAGAAATCGAAATAAATAAATAAATAAATAGTGCTATGACAAGTCTAAGTTTGTTCCTTCCTCCTTCTGTTAGATGTTTCCTGATAGAGTAAGTGATTAACATTAATTGAAAAATAGATTCTTCTTGGAGAGCTTGCATTACTGTATATCACAAAGCTGTGTGGATATGAAATGTAAGCTGAGGCTTTTTGCTGGTTTTCTCCCCCTAGGTTGGAGTGATAGGTGATGAAGAGGAGTGGGTGAGTCTATACGAAGCTGAAAATGATGCTGAAGCCCAGATGATAGAGATCCCAAACCTCACTCCATACACATGTTACAGGTGAGGCAAGGAATGTCTGAGGAAGAATGTTTCTAAATATATAACAATGAAGTATTTTTACTTCATGAACATCTGATGTACTATGCGGACACATTAAAGCCATGGTGCGCTCCTATCTGGAATACTGCGTCCAACACTGGTCGCTGTACATGAAAAAGGACATAGTACTGCTTGAAAGGGTCCAGAGAAGAGCAACAAAAATAGTTAAGGAGTTGCCATACAATGAGAGGCTAGAGAAACTGGGCCTCTTCTCCCTTGAAAAGAGGAGATTGAGCGGGGACATAATCGAAACATTCAAGATATTGAAGGGAATTGACTTAGTAGAGAAAGAGAGATTGTTCACCCTCTCCGAGGTGAAGAGAACAAGAGGGCACTCGCTGAAGTTAGAAGGGGATAGATTCCGTACAAACGTAAAGATGTTCTTCTTCACCCAGAGAGTGTTAGAAATCTGGAACGCTCTTCCAGAGGCTGTTATAGGGGAAAGCACCCTCCAGGGATTCAAGAAAAGGTTAGATAAGTTCCTGCTGGACCAGAACGTATGCAGGTAAGGCTAGACTCAAATAGGGCACTGGTCTTTGACCTAAGGACTGCCGCACGAGCAGACTGCGAGGCACGATGGACAACTGGTAGCGGCAAATCTTATGTTCTTATGTACTAAATGTAAAATTTACATATGGAGGAGGAGAAGCCACTAACATTTTTCAGCTGAATTTTAAACTCCAAGAGCTTTTTCGATTTGGAATAGATGACCCTGCTGCCCTTTATAGACTAGATCTTAGCACCGATTCCAATGTCCAGCTGTGGGTGCGTTGAAACCTGGTGTAAATCCCCGTGCCCAATTGATGGCAGCTGGATGTTCATGACCCTGTTCTACAACACTGCCCAGTGGCGTAGTAAGGGGGAGCGGGCCGCCCCGGGTGCCGTCCTGGTGGGGGCGCTGGCACCTCTCCGCCCCTCCATGTCATGCTCACGCCCTCTCATCCCCCTGTTGTATCTCTTCAAATCTTCGTCAGTGTGAGCAACTTCTCTGGCCTGGCTCCCCTCTGAAATCACTTCCGGGTCGCAGGACAAGGAAGTAACATCAGAGGGAAAGCCAACGCTGACGTGAGCAGTAGGCCAGAGAATCTGCTCGCACTGGTGAAGATTTAAAGAGGTACAGGAGGAAGGTAGGGCATGAGTGGGGGGGAGAGGCAAGGAGGGAGCAGGGTGCATCCT
Source organism: Geotrypetes seraphini (assembly GCF_902459505.1). NCBI lineage: Eukaryota > Metazoa > Chordata > Amphibia > Gymnophiona > Dermophiidae > Geotrypetes > Geotrypetes seraphini. The sequence goes on along the minus strand of NC_047094.1, from coordinate 14,083,809 downwards.
ACCCTCACTACACCACTGACACTGCCCCTAAACTTTGGGAATGCCCTTTCTCATGGCATCTTTTTAATTGCATATGAAACAATTTAGTCGCACTGTTACAGACTAGCATGGAGGCAGACCCACTTGCAAATCCTAATTAGTACCAATTAAGGTCAATAATTATTGACACCTTGTTAACTAATTAGTTTGCGCACAGGTCTGAGATTCATGCCCCAGTTTGGTGCCATTTACAGAATCTAGGGGGTCAATGCTTAAAGCTTTTGTTTCTATTCAGCATCTATGGGGCAATTGTATAACAGGGTACCCTACTTAAGTGAAAAGGAAGGCAGCCATTTTGGCACATTTAATAAAGATACATAGACACCTATATGACTTTATAAAATACGAGTGCAAATCCAGAAGCAATAGTGCCTAGATTGAAGGCAGACAGTGCATCTGCATAGAGCATATTTTGGGGCTGATTCTATAAAGGGAGCCTAAAGTTAGGTGCCTAACTTAATTGGCAAACTACCCTTAATAGGCTCAGTAATTGCTAAAAAAATAATGTAATTGGGCGATAGGCACCTATAAAGATAGCAGCGCCTAATGCCTAAGTGGCCGTTTCTATGGACGGAGCGTGACTTAGGCACTGCTAAGTGTGATTCTCCAAAAACTTAGGTGCCTGAAATGTAGGCCATTAAAACCTTCACCTACATTTCAGGTGCCTAAGTTTATACAAAGGTGACGCCTAAGTGTGATTGACACGCAGCCGGCGCCTATTTTTTTTAGGCAACAGCCAATTTAGGCGCCATTTATAGAATCAGCACACAGGCCCTGATTCTCCAAAAGTGCGTCCCGATTTTAGGCAGCTGTAGGCGTCCTACAGCTGTCTAATCAGCCAATCGGGATGCACGTTTTTTAAACAAATGCTCCCCAGGCAGGCCGCCTATATTGAAGGTGAGGCCCGCAAGACACCTAAGCTCGCCTAAGGGCCTTAGGCGAACCTAGGCGGCCCTACACGTCTCCCTAGTAGAGGAAGAGATGCTTACAATGTAGGCCAACAAAATGCTGGTCTACATTGTAAGTAGACACGGCCGCTATACTTATTGCTGCTATAAGTATAGCGGGCCGCGGCCGCCTGTCCAATTGCTGGCAGGAGGGTGCCCAAACCCTCCTGCCAGAAGATGCCCCCCCGACACTACCGATCGCTGGCAAGAGGGTGCCCAATCCCTCCTGCCAGAAGATGCCCCCCCCCCGGCCAATCAGGCCTTAGACTTAGTGGGGATGGGCGGACCCGCTATGCCTAAGGCCTGATTGGTCCAGGCTTCTAGAGCCTGGGCCAATCAGGCCTTAGGCTTCGGAAGGATGGGCCGGGAAGGGGCGGGCCCACCTCATTTCAACGAGACTGGCCTGCCAGCTGGACGGGCAAGTCCCGTCTGGCCAACAAGGAAAGGTTAGTTTGGTTGGGGGGAGGTTTGAGGGCTGTTAGCGCGGGGGGGGGGGAGGTGCGGAGGGGGTGCGTCTTCCGGCAGGAGGGATTGGGCACCCTCCTGCCAGCGATCGGTAGTGTCGGGGGGGGGCGGTCAGTAGTTTCGGGGGGGGGGCATCTTCTGACAGGAGGGATTGGGCACCCTCCTGCCAGCGATCGGTAGTGTCGGGGGGGGGGCGGTCGGTAGTGTCGGGGAGGGGCGGTCGGGCCTCGCCTTCAATATAGGCGGCCTGCCTGGGGAGCATTTTTTTAAAAAACGTGCATCCCGATTGGCTGATTAGACAGCTGTAGGGCACCTACAGCTGCCTAAAATCGAGACGCACTTTTGGAGAATCAGGGCCACAGTGTTCAAGTTCTTCAGTATTGTGTATGTGTCCACCAACTCTTCTTGTTATTTACACCTCCTTTGTGTTTTGTTCCAAAGTATTTTAACCTGTTGCTTGAGAGCCCATGCACATACCCTCTCTCTAACGTGACTTTTCAGATTCCGACTGAGAAAGGAAAATATTGTAGGTGCAAGCCCTTTTAGCCAGCCGTCCCGTGTGATCCAAACGCTGCAGGCTCCTCCAGACGTTGCACCAGGAAGTGTCACCATGCGCACTGCTAGTGAAACGAGCCTATGGATCCGTTGGGTGGTAAGTTTGTTCTCTAGTGTTGCAGCAAGAAAAATAAAAATTGCTGGTCCATTAGAGCAGAAGAATAGCCAGACTGTGCCAGACTGAAGGTCCATCTAGCCCAGTTCCTGCTTCCGACAGTGGCCAATCCAGGTCACAAGTACCCGGCAGAAACCCCCAAAGTAGCAAGATTCCATACAACCAATCCCAGAGAAGGCAGATGAATTATGAGATTCTTTAGGTTTTTTGAAGAAGCTTTTTTTATTCTGGGTGAAGTATCTCTTGCTCTTGTGTATGGGGCTGACCTATGTTTTGACCAGTTACATATTATGGACCTAATATTCCAAGGAATGTAACCATACAGGTTAAAACTCTGCTAAAGTGGTCATCTGGCAATATTCAGCCACAAAATATTGCCTTTGATTGCCCGAGAACTGTCTGGTTAGTGCCAGGGCACTACAGGGGCAAAGCCTCAGAGGAGCTAAAGCAATCAGTTAGTGGTGATATTTAGTCTGTTAACTGGTTAGGTAAGCCCATAAAGTTAGGACAGCAAAAAGGCTTTTCTGCCAAGTGAGCACCATTCTGAATATCATCTGGTATCCAGTTAATTTCCACATGACCACACATACCTGAATAGTCAGTGGCTGAGCTCAGACATGGCCTACTCTTGAATATGGAGGGTTAATTCAGCCCACAGAGATTAAAAACTGTTGACTGCCACGGGCAGAATATATTTCTTCATATAATGCTATGACAAATTCTTCCAGAATTTCAGTCACAAAACTGTGAGATCAAAAGTCTCCAAAGCTGGTCAGTTCTACTGCTGTAGCCCCTGAGGAGTATCCTATGTGGTTCCTGAAATGCCCATAGAAAGGACCCTGGGCATGGCTGTCAGTGATAGTTAGATGTTTGGTCCAATCCCGATACGAAAGCTGTTCCCTTGTAGGTTGGACATCAGGCATTTGTCCTCCAGAGGAAGAGAATGTTGACTGCATCATTCTTTTTCTGCTTCTGTTAGGCAGTCTTTGGTAAGCCATTAAGAGAAACAGAGTAGATCAAAACAAGCGTCCCAGGATTCAAAGTGATTTAAGTGGGCATGAGAGGCCCCTGCCCCCTTATTAGAACATAAGCAGTGCCTCTGCTGGGTCAGACCAGAGGTCCATCATGCCCAGCAGTCTGCTCACGCAGCGGCTCATCAGGTCCAGGACCTGTATAGTAATCCTCTATCTATACCCTTCTATCCCCTTTTCCTTCAGGAAATTTATCTAATCCCTTCTTGAACCCCAATACCATACTCTGTCCTATCACACCCTCTGGGAGCGCAGGTGTCCACCACCCTTTGGGTGAAGAAGAACTTCCTGGCACTGGTTCTGAATCTGTCCCCTCTCAATTTTTCTGAATGGCCTCTCGTTCTTGTAGTTTTTGAAAGTTTTTATTCAGTGGGCAAACGATCAATATTAGCAATACTTAACCAAGGCGGTGCACTAACTAGCCATCCTAACTCCAGGCACAAGAGGGGCATTCCAAGGGTGGAGGAGAGGAGACAGGAATTATGAGGGTACTGCCAGTATTCAATGTCAGTGCCCACATAGCCAACCAGTCATATAGGACCGGATTAAATATCAATCCTAACTCTGCCTGATTAGCTGTGCGGATGCGGATACTGGATATCAAAGTGCTGTATCTCCACCACCCCCTTCCCAAAGAACCCTGCCATTCCCTTCCCGTCCTGCTGTATGAGTACCCTTCCCCCCCTCCCCACCAGAAGAGCATATGTGGAATGGAGGATTAGCTTAGTGATTAGAGCTTCTTTTACAGGGGAGCCTAGTTCAAATCACACCACTATTCCCTGTAATCTTGGGCAAGTCACTTAACCCTGCGTTGCCACAAAATCAGATTGCGAGCCCTCCAGGGACGGGGAAATACTTAGGGCTTCTTTTACTAAGGTGCGCTAGCGTTTTAGCACGCGCTACCTTTCCGCACGTGCTAACCCCACTCTATGCGCCAAAAACTAACGCCAGCTCAATGGAGGCGTTAGCATCTAGCGTGTGCGGCATTGCAGCGCACGGTAAAACCGCTAGCGCAGCTTAGTAAAAGGAGCCCTTAGTGTACCTGAATGTAACTCACCTTGAGCTACTGCTGTAAAATGTTTGAGCAAAATAAAAATATTTAAATAATAAGTAAATATGACCTTCCTGACTCCTGACCATCTATCCTCCCACCCCTCCAGAAGAGCAACTAACCCCTCCCCGATTCTATTCCCACTCCCTCTCTCCCATCCCAGAAGAGCACCTGCTCCTCTATCAAGGATTTTCTCACCTCCGGTAGGCTTCCCCCACCCCACTTCTGTTCTTCCACCCTCTCTTCCACTCCTCCCCCTACCCCAGCATTTGGCCCCCTTTCAAAGATCCCCTATGCTCTCTAGGCATCTGCCTCGGTGGGCTAGCAGAAAAGGGCCCATCATGGGGTCCCACTCAGGGCCAGACTGACAATGAACTAGGCCCTAGGTCATTGAGTCTTGAGCCCCTATTCACCTATCAAAAGTGATGAAATTAAATGGAAGCTAGGGAAGAATGGGCCCCGCTCTATTGTTGCAATGGTTAGTCCACCCCTGCTCCCACTTCATAATGGTTGCCATAATGGTCATTCACAGAGGACTGGACTGGAAAGGTAGGTCACGAGGGGGGGAACCTACAGAGGGTGGTAGGATTCTTGATGGGAGGCCAAATGCTTTTCTGTGGGGCAGAGAGGGGGATTGGAATTAGGGGGGATGGGACCTAGCCTGATATCCCTATGTGGGTCTCAGCTGATCCAGTTAGACTAGGATTGCCAGATTTTACGATTCTAAAATCCGGACACCCTAGGCCCGCCCTAGCTCCACCCCCCGCTGCCTGCTTTGGTTGGACAGGAGGCAATCCGTGCATGCGCAGGCACCACACGATGAAGTCACGCGCGTGGCATCCACGCATGCGCAGATTGCCTCCTGCCTGACGCGATTGAGAGTAGGCTTTTCAAAACCCGGACAAAGCCCTTGTTTTTGAAAAGCCGTCTGGATCTCCTGACATGTCTGTGGAAATCTGGAGATCTGGTAACCCTAAGTCAGACCCAAATATTCAATGCCAGTTGCTGGACATGGCCTAGCATTGAATATTGGGGCCTAATTTTGTCTGCTGCAATCAGCGTAAAAAAAAAAAAAATGCTAACCTCTACTACCTGAACATTAACCTGAGGGTTTTATTGTCTTCCATTATATGACACAGGGGTCCACCCTCTAAAGAAAAATAGAAGTTTAAAATAAGATTTCAATATTTTTCAAAACATCCAGCAAAGTACTAGAGAATGAGACGGTGACAAAATTCATCACCATTCCCGTCCCCGCGGATAACTGCAGGAAACCATCTTCATGTCATTCTTTAAGGAGAGAAGGAAGAATCAGAGTATGAATGGCCACAACCACTGACCCACAAGCTTTGCATTGAAGAATGCTGAGATTGAGCAGCAACATTCCAGAGCAGAGATTGTGATGTCATAATGCCTCATTCCACCAGTGCCTAAGAGCCAATCACATCAGTGATGTCACAATGGCTTCATTATCCTTGGCTCACATAAGAATCAGAGTATGAATGGGCCCAGCTTTGCTTTGAAGAATGCTGGTGTAGAAGGACCGAGGTTGAAATAGACACTAGAAAATGACATGGGATTATTTCCCGCGGGGACGGGAACGGTGATGAATTTTGTCACCGTGTCATTCTCTACAAAGTACTACCATTCAGCTGAACTAAATAAAAAATACAAAATGAGCAAGGAATATGATTTATTTTATCTATTTAATGCATAAGACATTGTTAAAAAAAAAAAAATTATTCTCTATAAGACATCATGATAGGGCAACTTAGAACATTAAAATGGTACAATAGCTGCTTGGAAAGAAAGCCTCCACTCAGCCGATCCTCTCACCTTGTCAATACGACAGTTTCTTTTAGCAACTCAATGAAGTACTGACATTCTGTGTGTTCACTAGCTCTCGATTCTTACTATTTATTGCCAGCCGCTTCCTGATTCACAGTACAATGGAAACCCTGAATCAGTGGGCTACAGGATTAAATACTGGCGAGCAGATCTACAGGGCCCACCACTGACACAGGTGATAAGCGACCGGCTGGAAAGAGAGTATACTATCGAGGATTTGGAAGAATGGGTGGAGTATGAGCTACAAATTCAAGCATTCAATGCCATTGGACCAGGTCCATGGAGCGAGTTAGTTAAAGGTCGCACAAGGGAATCGGGTAAGGAAAGGAAGATGTTTTTTTAATAGCAAACTGCTTTAATGTGAATTATTTCCTTGAAAGGAAAATGTTTTCTGGTTTAATTCATTGAGGGAGGGAACATGTCTGGGTTCATAATTCTGGTACAGAGAACCGTAATATTAAAGGTGGAGATATCAGAGGTGTCGGAGCAAATGAAGCATGTAGTTTAGAAAGTGTTATAATTAGGTAGATGCAGTGGATTTAGGAACAAAATATATTTTCAAAGTCTTAGCTTGGACCTACAGAGACAAATCAATGGTTACATAGAAAGAGACAAAATAGCAGATAAGATCATACGCCTATCCATATCTGTTGTTCAGTTTTACAGTCGCAGTACTGCGTCTGGGAAATCCTCCGTGCTTATCCATACAGATTCGAGACATTCTGTTATATCTCAAGTGTAGTAGCCCGAGAGCCTGGGGAACTGGGTTTGATTCCCCTCTCCAGCTCCATTGCCCCAGGTGCAAAATAAAGACCTGTATACGTATACAGTAATATGTAAACTGCTTTGATTGTATCCACAGAAAGGCAGTACGGTGCTCCCCCGCGAATTCGCGGTCGGCGGTTTGCGATCCCGGTCATTCGTGGTATTTTCCGACCACGAATGACCGGGCAGGAGAAGGCAGTCGGAGTTTCAAGTTTATTAAAAATTTGTTGTACACTCAATGTCAAATACTTCAATGCATATGACAGTTTAAAATTAGGAGACAAACAATAAAACAATTTTATTCAAATAAACATACAGTGTATACGTACAAATAATTACTGGTGCAAAAGGAAAGGAAGGAAAATAGAGATACATTTAGGGAAAAAACATCTGGAGGGTAATAAAAATAATCTTGAAAGCATGGCTAAGCCTAGAGGAGAAAGTAAAAGAGATTGTGACCTATACGTAAAGTCTGATTAAATTAGGTATTAGAGCATAAGCATTAATGATAGATGAATTATGCTATCTATGTCTCAAATGCGTGTCAAAGCAGCTCCTGATTGGTAAGGCCCGACTTTAGTACAGGAAGAGGCGGTCGGAGCATACAGCGAGTGATTTCCTTCACTCGCCGGCGCTCCGACCGCCCTCTCCTGTCTCCCCTGCCTAAAAACCGTATTGGCGTTTTTTCAAAATTTGCGGGGGTTCCTGGAACGGAATCCCTGTGAATTTCGGGGGAGTACTGTATATCAAATCCCATCTCTTTTCCCTTTCCGTATCATGTCCCTAGCCCTCAGTGTTTGAATACTGAGAGAGTGACTTTCATTTGCCTGATAAAGTCACAAATCCATCTAGCTTCTAAGACAGACTCCATTAGGTTTTATGTGGCCGATGTTCAAAAGTACTGGTGCCATTAACCAGATATGTGACGGCAAGTGGGAAATTCAGTGGCACTACCTCAGAATATTCCCTCTGACTGCCTCAACACCATTTTGGCAAAACTTGGGCAGAGGCATAGGATATCTAGTTAGCCACAATATTCAGACTGATATCCAAACAACTAACCGGCCCAAATTAGGACAGCAAAAAGGCTATCCTAGCTTTGACCAATCAGCAGATATTCAGTGCTGGACAATATCTGGACACCAGTGTTATATATTTTTCACTACAGCAGCTGCTGCTTTTTCAAAACTGACTGCCATAAACTGAATTTTAGTCGTTTGCAATCTAGTGTGGTGGAAAGATCCTGGACCCTTTTTTTTCTGCCCCAAATAAGAAGTATTTAAATGTGTGGCCACCACTATAGCCTAAATCAGGATTCCAGAACAATCCTGAAAGTAGCCACCAACAATGCACCAGCGTGTGACCCAACAGGGAGTCACCCTGCAGGACTGAACCTTCAAAAACATTCACAAATATTTTCCCACAAGAATCAAGTCTTCACACAAGGAAGCAGAGTTTGAAAAATAAATCAATTTTACTTATTCAATAAAGCAGGTAAGTAATTCCTCAATCTTTGTCACAGTAGTCAAGATTCCATGCCTCATTAAAGAAGAAAAGAAAACTGCCAAAACAAGAAGGCATGAAAACAAAACAGTTCACAAACAAAATCAAACTTTCTTCTTCTGCTTCTTAATTCTCAATTGTCTTTTAGGTCACAGTTCAATGCAGAGGTTGCTCTGCCTGCTCCAAAGCAGGTATGTCAGTACATCAGCAATAAAGTTCAGCATTCAGAATTCCTCAATTCACAATCAAAAAAACCAAAATAAAAGAAAGCCTCTGGCAACCATCTAGGTCTGCCAGGAATAGGAGAGTGTAATAGGTTTTGCAAAAATAAAGGCCATAAGATAGGCTTTCTAATTCCCTCCCAAGGTGGAAGCAAAACCTCTCCCCACATTACACTCCTAGCTTTCTCAAAGTTCACATTCTTTAAAAAGAAGAAAAAAAACAACAACAGCACACAAACAGATCAAAAGCAAACACACTCACTGTTTGTGGCTGGAAGCCAAGTCCACCTGCATCAGCTCAGGGTAATTAGATTCACTGCCAGCACAGGCTTCTTGAAAATCCATGGGTTCATCCCTCAGGAGGGACAAGTCTTCAGCTTGTTCAGCCTCGATCAGCTCCATGGGTTGTGGCCTGTTGTCCCTGTTTGGCTCAGGAGGATCCCTAGGGAGGCAAGGCTTAAACTTCCTCCCTAACCGGCTTCCTGGTCTGAATGCCAGTGCTGGCTTATCTAGTCTAGGGGCGTGCCCTGTTCTAGGTGTGTCAGCAGATCTCCAGGGGCCTCTAGAGCTCCCCTGGTGGTGGTTTGTACAAATCTCACTACCTTCTTCTTCAGAAATATCTGGCTCCTCCTGGTGGTCAGTGGCATTATTTCTCAAACGAACATCCTCGAAAATCCTGAAATTTTCTTTCCTGGATTTTACTTTTACTTTTTTGCTTGGTTTGACTGGGACCTTGGCAGGCCTTGTGTCTGACTGGTCACAAATGCCTTCAACATCTGGTAGAGTCAAGTTTAAAAAATAAAAAAGCTCTGCTAGGGTTTTTCTTAGTGCAGTTAACACGTATCTCCATTATTTTATGTATTTTTTTTAAAGTGCAGATCCCACACAAACTACCATTCTTGACTGGAAACAAACATACATTACATAATAAAATACATAAAAGCATCAATTAGCGAAAAATTCACAACATTAAAATGGTAAACTAATCTAAAACCTTTAGGGCTAGATTCACAAAACTTACCGATGGTTTTGCGATCGTTTCCCGACCCGATTCACTAAACAGCTGTGCAATCAATCTCCAATCTGATCCACGCAAGCAAATGAGAGAAAATGCCATGCATAAGTAAGAAGCCATCGATTCACTAAACAGAAGAAGGAACACCAATTGAGTTTGCCGATTCTAAATGAAGCAAATGATGAGGACCAGTCGCTACTGTCCTTGCCAACTCTCCTGCTCTCTGCCGCCCTGAAAACAACCATCAACATAAAAAATTAAAAAAAACTGTACATATGCATACTCCCCACCTTTTTATATATTGTGCGAAAAGTGCAGTGTAAGCCTGTGGTTTTAACCCGCGGGTTGAAAGCGTGTTCTGTTCCACAATCTGGCTGCAAGTGTGTTCTGTTCCATATAATCTGGCTGCACCTAGGCCAAATTGAAATGATTTCTTATTAATGTCCACTCGTAGGGCCAGCCAAACTGCAGCCACCTCGCTTGTGCTAAGAGCTAGCACATGCACAAATCGCATCTACAACCAACAGGGATGATCTGCGAATGTATTTCGATCGCTCTACAGCGATCCGTGGGATCATTGTAGGACGTTCGTCCGATCACATCATTTGCATGCTGAAGCTGTTGTGAATCGGTCGCTCGGCAAGACTTGGCCACAGATTGCCCAATATCAGTGAGTTTAGTGAATCTAGGCCTTAGACCTAGAACAACTCCTATTGCCCATCACTTATGAGGTATTCAGGAAACGCCTCAAAACTCACCTATTCCTGAAATACCTAGACAGCTGACCCACTTCCCTCCTTCCCCTCTCTTGCCCTTTCTCCCCATTGTTCCCACATCCCTTAAGTTAACTCAACTTGTACGTCAACTCAACTTGTGCCCCACTAATCTTCTGTAAACCGCATAGAACTTAACGGTATTGCAGTATATAAACTGTTATTATTATTATTAGTTGTTTGATTTATGCAAGACTTGTTCTTGTGGAAGTCTCTCATCAAGACTTACCAGAGCCAATATTGAGACCATGGGAGGGAGACCAGCTAACTTCCATGGTTGGTGCTGAGCCTAGATATTCAATGCCAGGCCATTTCTGGTGGCCGACATTAAATATCTGGTCTATTTTTGGCAAGATAAGTCAATTTCAAGCACTGGCTAGTTATCTTATAGCAGCCAAAGATATTTGGGCAGCCCATTATGGCCATTAAACTTGGCTGGTCAGCGTTTAAAATTGGCAACTATTGTGCAATATAGCCAGCAAAGTTTTGACCACTAAGGGCCATATTCTATAATCGGCACCTACATGAGGCACTTCTAGTTGCTCTAATTGCAGCTGTGTAGCGACACGTAAGTTCGAGTTTTGTGCCTAACTTTTTTTAATTGGCTTAATCGGTGTGGTGAAGGCCAAGCCAGTTTTCAGACAATCAAAATAAAACCATTAATTAAACAATTTTAAGAGTATGGTGCAGAACTCTTAGGACGCCTAGTGACGCCTAAGCGTAGGCGCCTTCCCACGCCTAAAGATGCCTAACAACCCCTATCTTAAAAAGTAGGCGCAGCTAAAGGCAGAGAATAGGCATGGTTGAGTTGGGCGTCATTAGACATGTGACACAGGCACTGCCAAATTAGGTGAGGGAAAAGCTGTTCTAATGGATTGGCGCTGAAGTCTGCTTAGACACCGCTAGGCTTGATTCTCAAGTGGCACCTACGAGCTAATATTCAGCAGAGATAGCCAGCTATTTACTCCTGAACGTTAGTGTGTAGCCAGCAGAATGCTGTTTAACCAGCCAGGAGCTGTTCCTGGTTTGGTTAAATAGCCCTGAATATCGGCCAGATTGTGTCTAACATTAACCTTGCTTTTTTATCAATGCATATTAAAGCCATAAAACATAGAAAATGACGGCAGAAAAGGGCCACGGCCCATCTAGTCTGCCCACACTAATGACCCACCCCCCTAACTACGCCCATGAAGTGATCCCACATGCCAATCCCATCTTTTCTTACAGTCTGGCACGCTGCTGGCCTCAATTACCTGTTGCAGAAGATTATTCCAGCAATCAACCACCCTTTCGGTGAAGAAATATTTTCTGGTGTCGCCATGGAATTTCCCTCCCCTGATTCTCAACGGATGCCCTCTAGTTGCCGTGGGTCCTTTAAGAAAAAAGAGATCTTCTTCTGCCTCGATACGGCCTAATTATGCAGTATGCTAACACAATTTCCTTCCTAGCTCCAAATTTGACTATTAATTTGAGCCCCTGTATCACTTTTCCTTGAAGTCTAGCTATAGTATAATATCCATCAATCTTTTCTCAGGTTTCTTTTGAAAGTGCCCTCCAGAAGTTGGTAATATTAATTTTCAGTGCTTTATAAGCTCAAGGGAATGGAAACTTCCGTTTAGCACACCCCCTCATATACTGTATAACTACAGAACCACTTTCTCTGGTTTTATTCCCATGCATTCAGGTAGACTAAAACAGCAACCCCTTGTTTATTTGCTCATGCTGTAAAAAGATCACCTGCGTGGTCCCCAAATGCTGTAATGATATGTTGTAGAGTAGAAAAAAAATTGCCTTCAATCAGCCATTTTTCCAAAGGAAAATAACTACAATTTCTATGACTTCCCAAGATCCATCGCCCCTAGAATCCCTTTCACCAATTTTAATATACCCTTTCTAAATTTTGAATATCCCCTTGATAGATGAGACCCTTTGCCTAGTGTTCACAGTGAATGAGACTCTGGATTCTCAAAATATAACACTCATTGTCATTTCAAAGGCTTCACATTGGGACGTAGTTTTTACTCGTAGGCTTTGCTACAGGTATAAAATATGCAATGCCACCTATACCTTTTTTTAATCTGGGTAGATTGTTTGCTGGAAAATATGCATGAAAACTTGATAATGCCACCTATCTCAACATAAGAACCTAAGAATTGCCGCTGCTGGGTCAGACCAGTGGTCCATCGTGCCCAGCACTCCGCTCACGCGACGGCCCTCTAAACTAAACCTTAAGTTTATATACCGCATCATCTCCTCGGATGTTGTGGAGCTCGGCGCGGTTTACAAGAACTTAAAATATAGGAAGAGAAGGAAAAAAAAGGTTTACATGAAGAGTAAGGGGGGATAGAAATACATTTTTGAATTACATTTTAGTGAAAAGCCAGGTTTTCAGTTGCTTGCAGAATAATTGGAGGGAGCCCAGGTTCTGCAGCGGGGTAGTAAGGTTGTTCCAAAGACCTGTGATTCTGAAGAGAAGGGATTTTCCCAGTTTGCCTGCATAGCGAATACCGTGTAGAGAGGGGAAGGATAGTTTATACCTTTGGGCGGGTCAAAGACCAGTGCCCTAACCGAGACTAGCCCTACCAGTGCCCGTTCTTGTTCAGCAGGAACTTGTCTAACTTGGACTTGAATCCCTAGAGGGTGTTTTCCCCTATAACAGCCTCTGGAAGAGCGTTCCAGTTTTCTACCACTCTCTGGGTGAAGAAGAACTTCCTTACGTTTGTACGGAATCTATCCCCTTTTAACTTTAGCGAGTGCCCTCTCGTTCTCTCTACCTTGGAGAGGGTAAACAACCTGTCTTTATCTACTAAGTCTATTCCCTTCATTACCTTGAATGTTTAAATTATGTCCCCTTTCAATCATTAATAGACAAAAAGCAAATTGCAGCCATTGTAGAACCGCACTAAAAAGTGGCCTCAGCATACTGTAAACTCATGCGCTAAAAATAGTGCAGGCCACGTTTTGCGCAGGTTTGTAAAAGGGCCCCATGGATTTGTAGAACTGCAATCATTCTGCATAGGGTACCAGACAAATAGCCCCGCCCCCCCCCCCTGGCCAGCCCCGTTATGCTCACACCACGCCCTAATCCCGTCCCCTGGCCTCAACCTTTTCTTGTTGGTCAAGAGAGTATCCGCGCATGCAACGCAGTCCCAAAGACGAAGCTTTTCAAAACCCAGACAAAGTGTCGGGTTTTAAAAAGCCATCCGGATGCCCGGACACGTCCAGGTAAATCCGTACATCCAGTAACCCTAATCCTGCAGATTTTCATTCCTGTAACCTAAACTTGCATCAGGAAGACTTCCTCAAAATGGTGCTTATGCTTTTAGTTACATTGAAGAGACTGTCACTTTGTGGAGGATAATTGCCTAACAGGATGTCTGGTTTGAGAGGTTAAGTAGGCACCAGTTGTCTTTGTAAAATACTAGTGTCAAAGGCAGAAAGCGCAGGACCAGTGTAAATGGCGCTCTTAAGCACGCATGTAGCTTAGTCTATATTATAATGTGCTTTCAGACTCTGCCCTCTTCAACGAACACTCTTTTCTTTTTTCGTTTTCCCAATATGCCCCCTCTGAAATCCCAATCAAACTGTATTTTGTAATTCGGGACCTTTCATCTAATATGTCCCCTCTGAAAATTTCTTAACAAAATGTATATTGTAATTTTCGCTGTAGTTTTTATAATTCGCGACCTTTTCTAAACAGGTCCTCTCGGAAATTTCTTAGCAAACTGTATATTTTATTTTTTCGCTTTCTTAAAATTTCTGTACTCTGTATTTCCTCTGACTATCTGCATATTGTAACTTGCTGAATGTCCAGCTCTCTTGAATGTAAACCGCCTAGAAGTCACAAGATTGTGGCGGTATAGAAGAATAAAGTTATTATTATTATTATGTACCTCCTGCCAATGTACGCACCCTCATGTCATGATATCTACTTTTACACTGGTCAGTATTTTAAAAGAGGCCATTTATGCATGTCTGTAGCCACATAAGCTACATGATACTGACTTCACAAAATTTCCTCCTACGTGTGTCCATAGCCGTTCACCTGGATAAATGGCTTTCAAAGTTATCTGCTTCCTGGTTAGTATTTAAACCAATGTTGTCTAATTAAATCGTGTCTGCCATTTCTCTGCTCATTTTCTAGGGCAGAGGTCCCCAAGCTATGGCCCGTCAGTCTTTTTTCCAGCCTTCTATGCTGTTCTTGCCCTGTACTGAATTTGCCATGCAGAGGATGTTTTCCCCTCTCTCTTTTTTTTTTTTTTCATGCACAGCAGCGGTAGTAATTGCTGCAAGGTTGGCAGGGTTCCCAGGCTTCACCTGCCAAAGAAGACGATGATACAAGGGCAGAGTGACAAATTCAGCAAACTCCAAGGTGCGGTGTCCCCTGCTCAGCAAACTTCATTGGGAAGCCTCGAACCATGTGCCTCTTCGCTTGAAAAATTAGGGGAACCCCATCCCAGGACAATCTAGATTCTACTCTAAACTCAGCGAAATGTGTTCTGCTGCTGTGATGTTGTTTTTCCGCCTTCAAATTATTCCTAATAACGTTAAATAAGAACAGTGCTTCTAGCAGCCTATGGGGGCCCTACGTCTACCTTATTCTAATTGGAAAGCAATCATGATTGGCATCTTGAAACCTCGTCTTCCGCAAATTGATAAAAGCATCTTGTGTGGTCTGGTGTCAAAAGCTTTAGAGCAATCCCGATGAAATGAAGCATTTGTGAGTTGGTTTGAAATTCTGTCAGTATACCATGACCTCTTGGCACATTATGAACAAAGATTAGGAAGTGCTATAGCAATTTACCTGTTACCAATTACACAAAATGATTGTTTGAAATGTTGGGGGGTTTTCTGACTGGTGTCGCAGTTCACATGGGTGTTCTGCAGTGCTGGCGGGCATTCATCTGCATCCCTCTATCTCGGGGATCTCAAAGTCCCTCCTCGAGGGCCGCAATCCAGTCGGGTTTTCAGGATTTCCCCAATGATTGAAAGCATTGAAAGCAGTGCATGCACATAGATCTCATGCATATTCATTGGGGAAATCCTGAAAACCCGACTGGATTGCGGCCCTCAAGGAGGGACTTTGAGACCCCTGCTCTATCTGCAAATAAAACAAAGTCTGCTTGAGAAACTGGTTAAGATTAAAGGAGTTTGGGCCTTCTAGAGCATCTAGAGACACTTCATTTTTGTTACTACAAGTTAATTAAATGACAATACTGTTTCTAACAGTGTTTAACTGGCATCAAGGAATGTATCTCTTGAAAGTTAAAAAGCAATATGACTACTATTAATAGATGGCAATTAAAAGCTCAGTAAGGACGCATTAAGTCCCAGTAAAAATCAGCAGACAATCAATATCCTAAGAACGGGCATTGGGGAAAAAAGTGTTACCACATCATTTGCTGAAGTAAATCTCTTTAAACCAGGATTGTGTGGAAAGCTTGGCTCCGATTTCCTATTTCTTTTCATATTTTTAATGGTTTGTGTTTAAAGTTTTAATCCAATTTTGCCACGGGTGGAAAAACTCTCTTCATACCTTGAGAGCGAAACGGAGATCTTCCGTCGTATCACTTCTTGAGGGCCAGGTAGAAAATCATTCCTGAGCTAAGTGTTATATATAATAATAATAATAATTTTATTTTTGTATACTGCCATACCCAAGGAGTTCTAGGCGGTTCACAACCAATAGATGAGTTACATAAAGTGCAGTTGAAGAAAGAAGAACATAACAAGTCAATCGAAGGGTCAAACTAGTTTACATTGACAATTTAAGTGAAGGAAGGGCTAATACAGAGCACATACGGTATGTACTGTAAGAGAGTACAATTGAATTTATGAGAGGGGGGAACAAAGCATATTGTATGAGAGGGAGGGGGCAGGGAAGAGTTAGGCGGAAGAGGGGAGCATTAAGGATTTGGTCCATTGAAAAGTAGAGTTTTGAGCTTTTCTCTAAAGTGGAGGTATGAAGAGGCGTCAAGTATAATTTGGGCGAGCCATGAGTTTAGTTTGGCCACTTGAAAAGAGAAGGTTCTATTCTATATGCAAGAGGCCCGAATAGGGATATAAGAATATATCTATAAGCTAATTTGTCAATGCCTTTTGGAAGTTAATTTGGTCCCAGATTAATTCAATGTTAGAAAATCATGTTGCCCTTTCCTATGATACTATTTTTTATCCCAGGACAAGCAGGCAGCATATTCCCACACATGGGTGTCGTCACCGACGGAGCCCCACAGCGGACAGCCTCGAAAGCAAACTTGCTTGAAGATCTCGAACTTTCGAGCACTGCACCGCGCCTGCGCGCGTGCCTTCCCGCCCGAACTAGGGGGCGCATCTCCTGAGAGGATCCTCAGTTCGTTTATTTCCGCGGAGACAAGAAGACACGTTTTCTATCTCTGCAGCATTGCCTTCTCATCACCGCGGCTGTTTCTTTTTCTAAGTTCGGTCGCTGTGTTTATCTTCTTCGTTTTTCTTTCTATATAAAAAAAAAATAAAAACCTCGGTGGCCCAGGGAACCTTGGTTCTCCCTTCTACTTCAACTCAGCACCAGGGAGCCTCTTCTTCTTCCAATATTTCCTTCTCTACTCACGCAGAATCACGGATCTTTGCTTCATCCCAATCTGCAGTCTCTACATTTGACAGCTTGGTACCTTTCTGTATAACAGACTTTTCTCAATTCTCTCCGTCTGTTCAAGATATCTTACTTGCTTCCAGAAAACCATCAACTAGACAATGTTATGGTCAGAAGTGGACTAGATTCTCTGCTTGGTGTTCTACACGTAACTTACCACCCAGATCTGCTTCCTTGACATCAGTTCTGGACTATTTACTTCATTTGTCACAATCTGGACTTCAGACTACATCTATCCGAGTCCACCTTAGTGCTATAGCTACTTTTCATCAGCCCTTGGATGGAAAACCCCTTTCTGCACATCCTATGATTTCTCGCTTTATGAAAGGACTTATTAATCTCCATCCACCTCTTAAACCACCTCCTGTGGTTTGGGATCTCAATGTTGTTTTAGCTCAACTTATGAAATCTCCTTTTGAACCACTTGACAAAGCTCATCTCAAGTATCTCACTTGGAAAGCTGTTTTCCTGATCGCCCTCACTTCTGCTCGACGTGTCAGTGAGTTACAAGCGCTGGTTGCAGATCCACCTTACACAGTTTTTCACCATGACAAGGTTGTTCTCCGTACTCATCCTAAATTCTTGCCTAAAGTTGTTTCAGAATTTCATATCAATCAGTCTATTGTTCTGCCTGTATTTTTTCCAAAGCCTCATTCTCATCCAGGAGAGGCGGCTCTTCATACCTTGGACTGTAAACGTGCTTTGGCTTTCTACCTCCAACGCACTCAACTTCATAGAACATCTCCTCAACTTTTCATATCATTTGATCCGAACAGATTGGGACGTCCTATATCAAAACGCACAATCTCCAACTGGATGGCTGCTTGCATTTCATTCTGCTACGCTCAGGCTGATCTTCCCTTGCAAGGTCGAGTGACGGGCCACAAAGTTAGAGCTATGGCGGCGTCTGTAGCTTTCCTCCGATCAACTCCTATTGAGGAAATCTGTAAGGCTGCCACTTGGTCCTCGGTTCATACTTTCACTTCTCATTATTGTCTGGATACATTATCCAGGAGGGATGGCCACTTTGGCCAATCTGTTTTGCAAAATCTTTTTTCGTAAAATGCCAACTTCCCTCCATCCCTTTTTACTTAGCTTGGAGGTCACCCATGTGTGGGAATATGCTGCCTGCTTGTCCTGGGATAAAGCACAGTTACTTACCGTAACAGTTGTTATCCAGGGACAGCAGGCAGATATTCCCACAACCCTCCCACCTCCCCTGGTTGGCTTCTTGGCTAGGTATCTGAACTGAGGATCCTCTCAGGAGATGCGCCCCCTAGTTTGGGCGGGAAGGCACGCGCGCAGGCGCGGTGCAGTGCTCGAAAGTTCGAGATCTTCAAGCAAGTTTGCTTTCGAGGCTGTCCGCTGTGGGGCTCCGTCGGTGACGTCACCCATGTGTGGGAATATCTGCCTGCTGTCCCTGGATAACAACTGTTACGGTAAGTAACTGTGCTATTTGGAACGTCTATGAGATTCAAGAGTCAAATTTCAGCAAATAACAATAAACTTTTGTTAATACTGACGGGGGTTGCCATTCAACATATTACTGGAAATTGGAAGGACTATACTAAACTTAATTATACCTTTTGGTGGAATTCAGTCGGTCATATTTATAAAATGGAGAGAATGCTTGCTATACAGCAAGGAAATTATAATAGTTTCAAAAAGATTTGGGGGCCATTGATTGCATATTCTAATGATTAGACACCGTGGACACCTTTTTATTACATAGGACTATATTTAATGTGGGGATGGGGAGGTATGTTATGTGATTTAATGGGTTTATTCCTGATGAATGGGATGGGTGGGGGAGGGGTCTTTTTGATATACATTTGACAATAATTGTTAAAATGTCAAGTGATTTGTACGAATTATTTGATTGAATTTTATACACTTGTTGCAAGAGTTAAATAAAGAATAAAAGCTAATTGAGTAAAAAGCTCTTAAAGGCTGTAATATTTAAAAAGTTAAAAATTTAAAATATCAAAACTCAAAAGGAGACAATTTGGACCGATGATAGCCTGCACACAGGTTAGTAGCCTAGACTAGTTCTAACGGCAAATAACTGCGGGCACTTGAGATCCTTAGTCTCTATTAGAGTTTTTTTCAGAGATACGCTTGTTCTAGCGTTTGCCTATTATTTTGTGCTTAAAGTTTCCAGTAGGCTCCACTGTCTCAGCGGTTTTACTGCACGGAAACTATAGGCTTGCAGTCTTTGGTAATCCAGTCCGACACTCGTTTTCAAAAGAGAAAAACATATCAAAAGCGGCGCATGGCAGCAGATGATTTTCAAAATTCAGAACTGGGACATTTGCTCCACAGTTTGTCTAAATCGTAAGGGGACTTGTTTGAGGTGTGTTCTGGGTGGGACTTGGGTGGACTTAAATTTGGAACTTTTTCAGCGATAATGGAATAGAGAAAAAAAAAAAAAGTCCAGAGCAAAAAAGAAGTGTTTTTATTTAGACCCGTTTCAGTCATGACTAAGGGCTCCTTTTACTAAGCTGCGATGGTGATTTTAGCACATGCTAGATGCTAATGCCAGCATTGAGCTGGCGTTAGTTCTAGCCGCGTAGAGCAGGTTTAGCGCACGCTAAAAACGCTATCGCTGCTTAGTAAAAGGGTGCCCTAAGTGACCGGCTGACCACTGGAGGGATTAAGCCATGATCCCTTCCTTAATTCCCTGTGGTTACTGACCCCCCCACCCCCACAGATACAACAGTGACAGAAGCACCAGGCTACTCCATCCAGGCAGCTTCAAATATTATGGCCATTCCCAAGAAAGCAGCAAACAAATGGATGGAGTAGCCTAGTGGTTCGAACAACAGTTCTCCCTTTAATTTCAGTATGTTGGCATGTGAGCCCTGCTGGAACATAAAAATATCTCCTTTACCTAAATATATAAGTGACTTGCAACCCTGATGGCTATTGTAATTGTGCATTTGGTGATGTTGAACCCTGGTGAACTCGGATAAAACCTTCCACATGAGTTCACACTTACTAATTTCCAACCAAACATTTGGCACAAGGGGCTCAGTTAGCCCAAAACCCTTCAGGTGTCTGGAGAATAGAGAACAGGTCTGGGTTTTGGAGTATTGTAATGGTGAACCTTTAAATACAGTAGATTTTCTCTGTTCCTGAAGGACTTGTGATACAATATGAAGGAATTTAGGTAGGATTTGTACCTAAGTCCCTTTAGTTGAAGTCCACTGCACTGTGGTGTCCACCAGGCTGCCCCTTTATTCTGCTGGGATGTCTGTGTGGCCAGTTCACTAACAATGCTGCCAGACTGACATCCTTATGGCTTGGTTTTCTGGGACCTTTTTTTTAATGGTAGTTAAAGATGGATGTGTTGAGCATGAAAAAATGTAGCTCAAAGCAAAAATCTAAACCAGAAACGTAGATATTTTTTTCTGGTTCAATTTATGACTGTGAACTAAACTTTATTTTTGAGATGGTTTCATCGAAATGTCTAAATTCGGACTTAAACGTCATAAATTTGGACTTAAACGCCCCTCCACTGAAATTAGACGTGCATTTGTGTGAAATTACGTTTCTGAAAGAGTGTGAGTGATATTGATACTGCTCCCAAACTGAAAAATGTAAAACAAAAAAAAAATATTCCACAAGTTATTTAAGGAAATTAAATCGTTTGGCCTGCATACGCCTGATAAATAAACCTGGATGCCGCAGGGAAAAACCAGAATTGGATCGGCATACCTTAGGCCTGGATCTATGATTATGGCTCTCATAAGCAGAACACTGGAGGATTTTGCCTCCAGAAATCATAGAGCAGCAGAAGGTGTCCCATTTTATGGGCGACCTTCCCACTTTATGGGTGACCTTCCTAATTGTGGCACCCTAATTATGGGCATATGCAACTTATACCTAAATCTCATTCTGCCCCTTAGGTGTGTTCACACCATTTGGCTTTGTGACCCCAATGTTAAAAAGCAGCAGCTAAACTTTATAGGTAAAGCTGCATTATTGATGCAACACCTTTGTGTATAAGGAATTAGTAATCTTGTACCATCCAAAATTGAAATACAGGTCAAGTAATCATGATTTAGTGTTCTGCTAATCACATTTCACGATGCTAAAGGTGTCCAACTAAAAATGTGCAGAACACAGCATCGTCTCCTCATTTTTCAGTCACGACGTTAGAAAAGCAATAATCAAACTAGCCTTTTTGTACCCATGCTGTGGATAATTTTTGCCTATAATGAGAGTGTATATATGTGCATACCTTTGCTTTGATTATTACCCTTTCAAAAATCACCCTGCCCCTCTCTGGCTGCATGAATACCTCTTCACAATACAAGTGACAATAATATGCATTGTAGAATAATGTGAACATTTTTCTCTGGACCGAGGGTGGCCAGTAAAAACCATGATTCTCTTAGGTAAAATGCTATTTTTACCCATGAAAAGAGCTTTCATTATTGCCTTCCCTATGTAAAGAAAGCGAGATTGACTGATTGCTGGATGTTATTGCATTCTATAATTTTTTTGATATAAGCTCAGCTTCATGCATTTCATCCATTGTGATAATAAAATATTAGACACTGTCAGCTTTTTATATCTATAAAGAAAATGTAAAAACATTTTAATTAAATGGACATTATCACTGTAAAACACTACTGGCATTTTCAAAACACTAAGGGCTCCAACCATGTAACGCGGGTTTAGCATGCGCTTAAATTCTGTGCACACTAAAAACGCTATCGCAGCTTAGTAAAAGGAGCCCTAAGACGTTAAAAAAAAAATGGCATAAATCAGCACTTGGACTTTTTTCTTTCCAAAACCATGCAAGTGCCGATTTTTAAAGCTGACTTTCTGGACATCTAGCTTGATTTCTTAGCCGCTTTGCATCCAGAGTTCGAGAGGACATGTTGAGGGCGTGATATGGGGGGGGGGGGGCTTAGCACTTAGACGTGTTGTAGTGATAATGAAACATATTCTAAGATGTCCAGGCCGGAACTTAGACATCTGAGGCTAGACCTGTTTTAAAAGATATCCAAATGACCCTTCCATCTCCTCCAGTAGTCACTGAACTCCCACCCATCAAAGATCTGAATGAAATAGTACTTCCAATGCAGTAGGTGTGTCATTCTGGACAAGCGGGTTATCTCGCCATGGCCACAAGCCATATACAGAAGGAATCCACTCCGGAGATTTTCTGTGATCCTTCTACTTCACTGGGAGCTGTACTGCCACCCGCAGCTTTTCCCTTCTGCATGTGATCCTGAAGGAGTGTTTCTGTTCTACTATCCCCTTTATTTTATTTGGTATTTTTAAAATTATTTTTGGTGTTTGAGTGCTCGGAGCTTTCCAGTTTTAATTCTAGCTCTGCCTGCAAAGAGAAGAAGCAGACTGCAGTCTGCAGCTGACAGGCTGATCCATGTTAGCTGCAGCTAGCCTGCGCATGTATTTTTGAGACTCAGGGCTGTCTCCGCTTCCCCCTCACCTACTGCCTAGTAGAGGTTTGAGCGCAGGCTGTAAGGGACCTGTAAGTGTCTCGCAGGGTGCCAGCTGCATTTTTACATGTGCGTCGGTCCATGGGGGTGGAGGTATGGTTAGATGCTGTGTCTGACTGGCAGCCTGAAGATAAGCATTGAAGAAGTGGACACAGCATGAGGCAGTGATTTCTTCTCATTCCAGGTACTGTACAGAGCTGAGGCAGGCTGCAACACATTGCCAGTACAAGTCACAGTGATTTTTCCAAGGGCTGCTAAGCAGAGATGGTATCCATCTATCAAAGAAGTGAGGGAGAATAGGAAATAAGACCTTCATAAATATAAAGGTGAAGACCCCTATGAGACCCCCAAAAGTTATATTTTTAAGAGAGACATTGTGCTTATGAATTCAAGTTTCTGAACAATCATATCTCTCCCTGTCAATAAGAAACAATATGCTTATGTAAGAGGTTCATCTTTGCTCAGAGATAGAAAATATCTGCTGACTGTAACAGTATTGGATATTTTGGGACTTTCCAAGAAGACAAATCCAAACAAGAAGATAATCCCAGGCAACATTACTGCAGGACAAGAAGTCCTACCAAAAGTTATCTGAACTGCTGACAAAGGACAATGAAGCTCAGGAAGGAGGGGGCCTACTCAGAAATTATTGAACTTAGTATTAAGAATGCATTATCAGGGGAAATAGAGAGGAGTCAGATTTGACAGTGGGTGATATCATGCTTCAGTATGGCCCTGTGATAAGTATGCAGACTATACAATCAATAGATATGATAGATGTGTCAACCCAATAGAAAGTGAGTATGTAATCTTTAACTAGGTAGTACTCTAGGCTACTGAACTAAAGTATATAAGTAGCATACCGGCTGGCCTAAGCTTCAGGATGGATCCATGACAGAAGCTGGCCACTCTGTATGTCATCCATTGACTCAACTTGCTGTACTTTGTTGTTCCATGTAAGCTGACTTTTGTCTATTTCTAATAAACCTATATTATACACAGCAGTTGGGTTGTAGTTGTGAGTCATATTCTGAAAAGGTTAGCAGCGCCTTTTCAGAAGAGAGGAAGTGTGTTCGGCGGTAGACTAGCTAATCTACTGAAGAGGGCTTTAAACTAGAAGTGATGGGGCAGGATGATCAAAGCCCCTGGGTGAGCCCTC
This sequence comes from Geotrypetes seraphini, assembly GCF_902459505.1. Lineage (NCBI taxonomy): Eukaryota > Metazoa > Chordata > Amphibia > Gymnophiona > Dermophiidae > Geotrypetes > Geotrypetes seraphini. Next base: position 14,060,217 of record NC_047094.1, on the reverse strand, counting down.
AGGTAAGTAAATCATTGAATACCTCTACACAGATGGGAAAAGGGGGGCAATGTCTGGAAAGCAGTATATGCTCGAAGTATGGGAAACAAGATTCTGGATCTAGAAGCTGTGATGGATAAAGATGAGTTGGATATAGTAGTGATCACGGAGACATAGTTCTCGGAGAACCATGACTGAGATGTAGTTATACCAGGCTATAATCTGTTCAGGAAAGACAGGGTAGGAAGAAAAGGAAGGGGAGTAGTATTATATGTTAAAGATCATACTAAAGCCACACAATTGCAGGCTCTTGGAAAGAGGGAATGGTAAATATATTTACATTGGTGTGATATACAGGCCTCCTTCACAGACGAAAGAAGTGGACAAAGAAAACTTTCTTGTTTACTAAACACTTTGGAAACTAAGCCATTCTAGATTACATTCTTCTTCTATATTTATGTACTATACTTACATTATTGTAAACCGAGTCGAGCACCTTTTTGGTTGAAGACCCGGTCTATAAAATTAAGTTTTGGGGGTTTTTTAGTTTTAAAAGTAGATATTCAGAATATATCTAAAAAAGGGGAAGTTTAACTAAAAGGTGATTTTAACTATGCCAGATGTTGATTGGGGTATCCCTATTGCAGGGTCTTATAGAAGTAGGGAGATCCTGGATTCTGTACAAGGAGAACTGATAATAGAACCCACATGGGATGGGGTCATTCTGGATTTAGTGCTTACAAACGGGGAAAGTGTTTCTGATGTTACTGTGGGTGATCATCTGGCATCCAGTGACCACTGCATGGTATGGTTTAATATTAAGACAGATATAGAGAGGACTCATTCAAAAGATTCTAGACTTTTAAAAGATGAACTTTGTTCAGATGGGGGATTATGTCAAGGAATTGTCTGGATGGGAACGTCTGGAAGGCCACTGCAAAACTGAAAGGAGTTATTGTAAGGCAAGTAAGTTAAAGTAAGAGGGAAAGAAGGACAGGTTGGAGGGATTGGAGGGGACAGATTGGAGGGGAGCGAGATAACTAAGTGGAAGGCCTGAGAGTAGTGAGTTGCAGTAGTCTAAGTACAAGGTGATCAGGGAATGGCTAAATGTTTTGGTTGTGTGCTCATAGAGGAAGATTCGTATTTTGGTAATATTATAGAGGAAGAAGCAGCAGGTTTTAGTGATATGTTGTATCTGAACGGTGAAGGAGAGAGAGGAGTCAAAGATGAGCCCGAGATTACGAGCATACCAAACAGGAGGGATGAGAGTGTTGTCCACAGAGACGGAGAATGAAGGAAGCGGAGAGGTGGGTTTGGGCAGGGATGCCCCACAGACCAAGCAGCACAAAGTAGAGTCATCTCAGGATGACTCCTCACTCCCCGGTATGGCTTTCTTCTCTGAATTTCTTAAATTATTGTGGAAAGCCATTCGGGAGAGCCATGTTCCACCTGTGCAATCCCACTACACTCTGGTCTTGCCTAATCAAGACATAGCCTTCCAGAACTCATTTATTTCACAGGCTGATGCTACTCAGGTCTTGGGAGACATGTTTGCATACTGTTGCAGCAAGAGAGCTGTTGTATACATTGCGACAAGAGAGGATTCTGCTTTTGGGTCCTCAGTATTAAGGGCCGACACAGAAAAAATCTGGAGTGAATTCCTTCTACATAATGCTCGTGGCCATGGGGAGATAACCCGCTTGTTCAGAATGACACACCTATCTACTAGAAAAGATATTATCGAGGTAAAGCCATACCTGTCTCTAGAACAGTAGCACCTGGTATGGTAAAGCCATACCTGTCTCTAGAACAGCAGCACCTGGTATGGGAAAACCTAGTAGATCTGCACACAGGTGACTTAAGTGGGCTAGTGAACCATAGAGAGCAGGACCCAGGCCCATAAGCCACTCTAAGCACGTTTATGGTGGAAAGTATGAGACAACAAAATCTCTACTATACTGTCATATACAGTAGGTGCCACCTGCAGCCATAAGAGCTTTTGGGGTGGGGAGACAGGTGGCTATAGTGTGTTTTGGGGGCATTTTGAAGGGCTCAGCATTAATTATAAGGAAGTTATGGTGAGAAGTACATCTGGCACCCTTTATATGAAGTTCACAATGGTGCCCTACTGCTCTGTTGGCATGTCTGTGTGGCCAGTCTGTTACAATGTTGGCTCATCTCACATCCAAATAGTCTGGACATGGGTGTTTTGAACTTGGACGTTTTTGTGATTGGAAATGGCCAAAAAAAGTTAAACTTGCTATGTCTGGACGTGCTGATGGCCAAGACATCTAAGTAGGCGATTTTCTTGAGGGAGGAATTCTTTTTCTTTTTAAACCAGAAGATATCTGAGATATCTGCTCATGATGAAAGTGAGCAATAGAAGATAAGAGGAAGTGTGTGTCAAAAGAAGCTTTCATGACCTTATTCAGTTGTTCAAGCCCTCTTGTTTGGAAAGAAGCGATTCTTGTGGGAGTTACGCTTTATGAAGATCTACAGATAAACAGCTATGGCAGATGTCCAAAGATGTTCTTGGCTGCTGGCAATCTGTTTTCCTTGATCCTAATTATATCCTTGTGGGGGGAAGGGAATAAATCTTAGCACAGATTACAAATAAATTTGGGGAGGGGGGATCAAATCTTCAAGTTGGTCTATTGTAGTGTGATAATGTGTTGCTTCTCACCCCCTTGCTGACTGATAACCGTGAAATAGTTTCAGACAGCACTAAAGTCTGCTCTATCCTGGCAGCCTTCTGGGATCCGCAGTGTGCTTCTTTGCCACTGATCTCTGCTCTCATTCCTCTCATGTTGAAAGTTATTTAGATTTCCAGCTGGGAAAGGACAGCAGGCTTACGCTATGTTTCTCAAATTAGGCTGGTAGCACTGTGTTCTTGTGGAACACTTTAATATAAATAATAGTAAGGTTTTTCTTGCAATGGATGAAACAGCCTCCAAATTCACAGTTTAGCTAGTGCACGGCTGTGTCTGATCACAACGTGCACATGCAAGACAGATAATACATTTCAGTCTGTAAATAGGATTTTTTTTTTTGTCTTTCTATAGTCCAGAGATTTTTTTTTTTTTTTCTGAGGATAGGAGCTACAGTAATTCATTTTTCCTTAGCCTTAATTGTAGTTACGTATTTGCATCTTAAAAAGACCAAATACAGGAGGCTTCAGTCTTAGGGCTCCTTTTACGAAGCTGCTTTAGCGGTTTTAACGCACACTAACCCCCACGCTAGCCGAAAAACTACCGCCTGCTCAAGAAGAGGCGGTAGCGGCTAGCACGGCCGTCAAATTAGCACGCGCCATTACGTGCGTTAAACTGCTAAAGCAGCTTCGTAAAGGGAGTCCTTAGTGCGTGACATTGTAGAAAGAAATATGCATCATCCAAATTCATCTCCCTATAGGAAGAACACAGTTGGTGTTAGTTTTTTTTATTGGTTTGGGATTGGGATTTGATGTGCCATTTGGACAAGGTGTAATAAGCGGTTTACAAACAGGTACTCAAGCATTTTCCTTATCTGTCCCGGCAGACTCGCAGTCTGTGTGTTTATAATGTGATTTATGTTTCAAATTCAAACTGTGAGTGTGTGTCTCATTTCAACGTTATCACAAAAAACCTTCTTCACACTTCAAGTTTCAAGTTTATTAGGCGTTTCTATGCCTCCTGCGCAGTGGATGACCAGTGGGAATATTTTGGTGTTTTGTGATTGCAGTTCCATCTGCCGCCCCACCGAATGTCACAGCAGAAGCCGTCAGCTCCACCCAGATCTTACTAGCGTGGGCATCTGTACTGGAGTCAGAGCAAAACGGGCTCATTCTTGGCTACAAGGTAGGTAAGAGGGATTCTCCTCCTCTCACCCATGGTTTTAGTGGTAGGTGACTTTTTTATTTATTGATTGGGATTTATTAACCGTCTTTAGGAACAGATTCGCCCAAGCCGGTGTACAGCAGGTACGGTTTAACATAAAGCTTGCAATCTTGTTAACAGCATAATATGACCAAATTTAAACATAAATACAAAAAATGAGGTGAATTTGAAATCAGCAAATTGAAACGTAATTGTTGCCTTGCTATTTATTATAGATTGTGGGAAAATACCAGAAAAAAGGTGTTCTCTTCTGTGGTGTGCCCATTTATAGGAAAAGAGCATTCCACTAGAGAAGTGCTACATGATTGATATGTGCTTTCTAATAGCTCCAGGCCTGGAAATTATGACGGCGTGGTTTATTTTCAAGGTTCTGATGCTGCTAGTGTTTCAGTCACTTTAGCTCTCTTAATTTGCCTGTTCTGCAGATCCTATACAGAGAAAAAGACCTGAATATGGAGTCTAGCAGCTATGTCATGAGAAAGAATCAAACCCTCTCATTCCTGTTGAAAGACTTACGGAAATATGTGATTTATGAGATCCAGCTGTTGGCATTTACACGTATTGGGGATGGGGTTCCTAGTGCTCCAGTTTTCCAGAGAACCAAGGATGATGGTAAGCTAGAGGGCACCTATCTTCTTGAATGCCTTCTTTCAAATCCTAAGTACTTGGAGGGTGCTGAAATGTACCCTCCTTTTCGTTCTCATCTCTAATTAAAAGTATGTGGATTGTTTTATGTTTATTGAAAGCTTCTATACCACTGGGGAGTCCATTCAGAGCGGTTTACATGAGCTTTGGTAATGGTGTTACAATACAGAGTTAGTGTTTTTCTATAAGATAGTGTGTAATTGCAAGGGGAAGGCGTCCACATGGGCAAAGCATGGAAGTGGCTTGGGAGTACACTTCTCCCTCAATATTCGCAGGGGTTAGGGGCAGAGCCGGCCCGTGAATATTGAAAATTCGTGAATAACATTTGGGCCAGCTCTGATCCCCTGCCTTCCCCTGGCATCCCGAACCTTACCTGCTGGTCTAGCGGGCTTTTGGGTCAGGAGTGATCTTCCTATGCTCCTGCCCTATGCAAATCACTCACACAAAATGGCTGCAGGGAGTTCCCGTCGTAGTCTCTAGAGTTCCCGTAGTCTCTCGAGACTACAACGGGAACTCCCTGCAGCCATTTTGTATGACTGATCTGCACGGGGCAGGACTGTAGGATAATGGCTCCTGCCCCAAAAGCCCACTAGACCACCAGGTAAGGTCCGGGATGCAGCGTTTCTTTTCTTTCCCCCCCAAAAAAAAAATTGTGAATAACCAAGTCCGCAGACACTGAAACCATGGATTTGGAGGGAGAAGTGTATTTCCAATAAATGCATGCAACGTATCTGCATTTAAATCCATCAGTCTAAAACCAGCCATTGACCTGGTACAAATTTAGGCATGCCATTTGAGGTTTATGCTAGTATTCTATAATGATGTCTTAGTGCATAGGTGCAGTGGCGTACCAAGGGGGCGCGGTCCGCCACGGGTGCACGCCCCAAGGGGGAGCACAGCCGGCCACCCTCCCTATTCTGCCGCTGCTGCCTTTCCTTAACCAGCAGCAGCGGCAGTAAACAGGGGTGTCCGTGGGTGCTCACCGGCGTTGCTCAGCTTCTGGTCGGCTCCCCTGCTGAAAACTGCAGGGATCCACTCCTCGCGCGATCCACGGCTGCGTCGGAAGCATTCTCTCTGATGTCACGAAGTCAGAGAGAAGGCTTCCGATGCAGCCGCAGATCGGTGAGGTGTAGACGCCTGCGGCTTTCAGCAGGGGAACCGGCCAGACATGCTGGGCAGGGAAGGGGGGGAGGGTAGAAATGCTGGGCAGGGAAGGGGGGAGGGTAGAAATGCTGCACAGGGAAGGGGGAGGGTAGAAATGCTGCACAGGGAAGGGGGAGGGTAGAAATGCTGCCAAGGCAAAGGGGGAGCACCCAATTGGGGAGAGAGAGGGAAGGACGGAGAAGGAAGACAAGGGAGAGGAACCAGAGATGCCAAGTCCATGGGAGGAAGGGAAAGGAAAAAAGGAAAGGAGATACCAGACCATGAAAGGGGAGGAAGAGATGCCATGGCATGATGGAAGAGAAGGAGATAGAGATTCCACACCATGGTGTGGAGTGGGAAGGAAGGAAGGAAAGGAGAAGAGAAAGAGAGAGATGCCAAAGCATAGGGGAGGGGGTGGAGACAGAAAAATGGAGAGGGGGTGAAGCTGAAATGAACCATGTGCAAAGGAGAGAAGGGACCCCAGATATACAGTTTATTGAAGGGACATAGAAAGAGGGAAGCTGTCATATGGAAGAGAGAGAGTGTGGGCAGTAGATGGAAGGGGTAGAGAGAGAGGGAAGAAGCTGGGTGGAAGGGGCAAAGAGAGGGCAGATATTGCATGGAAGGGAGAGAGGATAAACACTGTATAGAAAGAAGAGAGCAAAGAAGATGATTAAAGCAGGAATGACAAAAGGTAGAAAGATTTTTTTGTTGCTTTACTTAGAATCTAGTATTGTAACTGTATTGATAAAAGTTTATAAATAGGAAATGGAAATAAGGCAATTTTTTGGACTAAACCCCTTTCCTCAGGACAAGATACTATAACAGCAGTATACTGTTCTGTTCTGAAGAAAGATTTGGCCTCTGAAAGCTAATTGAAAAATGGATTAGTCCAATAAAATTTTATTTTCTTATTTCTCATTATTTGTTTTATTTTTATTTGTTAATTTGTAAAGTGGTGATTGTTATGTATCAGTTTTTTCAAATTTACATCTACTGTCTTTATATTTTGCACAGTATTAGGGGACATGTGTCATTGTTTTTGTGGTGTTGTGGTGTTGCATTGTATGCAGAGTCTGGTTTCTTGGCGGTTCAGTTTATCTTTTGTCTACATATTTCTATTTTTAGTTTGTGATTATTCCATATTGGGTGAGGGTGTAACTCTGTTCTGTATGTATGAAAAGGACATAGTTTTCAGTTGGCATTGACTACAGGATCAATTGACTGTGCGGGATCTGGCTTGTTTAGTTTTACAATGTATGTGTTGGTGTTCTAGTGCTCACTGCAGTGTTTAAGATGCTGCCTTTTCCTAGGTACACTCTTCTTGTGTGATATGTGGATTGTTACTAAAAATCATATTTTTCATATAGATGGGGGGTGTCATAAAATGATGGGCCCCGGGTGTCACATATGCTAGGTGTACCGTTGGTGTACCGATCAGCAGGATAAGTGGATTTTACTCCTCTATCTTTCATATTTACTGGCATTATACAGCACAGCATAAGACACGAACATAAATTGAAGGTTTTTTGCCAGTGAGGTTACCGCTCGACTGCCTCTTTAAGCCGTTTTGGTGAGGTGGGAGGGCCCGTTCTGAGGCTTTTTCCTTCATGGTGTAGTGATCTGGTCTATGCTGTGTCTGATTTACTTTATTGGACCTTACCACACTCTTTTTGAAAGTGTTTATCATACTACATACGCTAGGTGCGCCACTGCACAGGTGCCTTATGGATTTTGCTTGCAAGTTATAGAATTGCCCTCTTAAGCTAAAGTAACAGGTCCCAATGAACTTGTGCAGCACATCGTATCAGAAAGATACTGAGCTGCACTACCAAAGATGCAAGGCAATTGAAAGCCTGGCCTGAATAGAATTAGAAGAAAATTAATTCTTGTCATTCCTGGCAATAGCTCAACATTTGGATACCTGAGCCTGTCAGCCTGAAATAGGGCCCAATGACTAAAACTGTTGTGTCGAATTTATATTCTGGTTTCTCAGGAAACAACATTCTCTGAGGTGTGGTTTGGTGAAGTATGAAGGAAATAAAGCCGACCAAATGTCTTCCGATTTTATAACCCCAGTACAATTTGTCAAATGTTACAGCTTGCAGCTTCTCATTTCAGATTGATTTTAGATTGTAATTAAAATACAGTTCCTTTTCTAATCACTGCAAAACATAAAATGAAAAGCAGCCGCAGAGATACCAGCGTTCATCAAGGATATTGACCGCGGTGTACCATTAGATTTTGCCAGGACTGTTATCTGCTGTGGTCGATCAAGTTTTGTAGCTCAGTTACACAGATGAGCAAAGATCACTCCTGGTATCATATACTTTTATAAAAGCTTAAATAAACTGTAAATCTGGAGGACTACATAACGTGTAAAAGATATTTTGTCTGTTTAACTCGGAGGATTTATAGAGGTGCTGTCCGTTCAGTGGCCACTGCTTACAAATCTAAGTTGTCCATTTATCATCGGAATATCAGCACTCAGCTTTCCACCTAGCCTCAGAAGACATCTAGCCAAGACCCTTTTTTCAAATGAATCATAGGTTCATCTGTGGGTTCCAGTGGGTGCTGAGCGCTCCCAATATTGAGCAAGTGCCCTCATTGTGTCCACTATTGTATTTGATACCTGTGAAATGGATAATATTGGCAATTTAATTATTCTAACAGACAAAGCTATCCAGGCATGCAGCAAGACTTTATCAATCAGTTCAGTTCAGGATAGCTGAAACTTATACGTCTACTTATGTTGCTTTCATTTTCAATGTTGGGTAAGCAGAAGGCTAAAATAAGAGCTTGCCCCTAAATTCTGTAGATGTCACTTTAAGTTTTGCGCTCAAATCGGTGTGCGCAGCTAATTTGCATTCACAACTTAATTGATTAATTGGCCTAATTGGCAATTAACACCTTCTTAATTGGCACTAATTAAAAGCTATGCGCACAATTTTATAAAAAATATTTAAATATCTCTGTAAAAAGTATGCGCCAGTTCTGGTGCATGAATTTGTAAAGGGGGCGTGGCATTGGATGGCTCATGTGCACCCGATTTGTGCAGAACTTAGGCCCAGTCATTTAAGCCTGGTTTCAGCTGGCCCAAATGAACACACGTAGAAGTTATGCGACGCTCAGATGCTTAGCACAATTCTATAAAAGATTTGCCCACCTTGTAGAATCGTGCTAAGTGCTGTTCTAATTTGTACCAATTTGGGGGGCTCTATACAGGGTACCCACTCCTTGATGTTAAATGGTTACAAAATCAAAACTTATTGGAATATGTTTATAAATAAGATAACAGCAAATACAAGTCCCAAAAAACACGGTTAGCAAGATTTTACTCAATTGGTGCAGAAGTTACAACCTTCAGACAATGCAATGTGACAAAATGACCAGGTGTTCCTCAAGTGGCCCCCGAGATCACCGGACATTACTGTTTGTGGCTTTTTCCTTTGGGGGTACGTGAAAGACAGAGTGTATGTACCTCTGCTACCCGCAATATGGATGATCTGCAGGGACGCCTCACTGAAGCTATAAACGCGATCACGCCGGATAGGCTTCGGAGAGTCTGGTCCGAGCTCGATTATCACATCGATGTTTGCCGAGTAACAGGTGGGGTGCACATCGAGTGTATGTAATCAACAGATACCATATGAAACTTTATGAGTTGATGAAACGGTAGCCTCAAAGATGAAAGGATATTCCAATAAATTTTGGTTTTGTAACCATTTAAAATCAAGGAGTGTTTTTGTGGGCACCCGTATATAAAATCAGGCCCTCACCCTGAAAAACCTGGTGTGGCTTCTCAAATCAAGCCAATCAATACCCATGTTGATGGAGCTGCAGTAATACCCGTGTTGAAGGAGTGTCCTTGTAGATGTCACAGGGGAGTCTTGCTGCCTCATATCGTAAAACTATTGTGCTTCACTCTGATGAAGACACAGGATACTGGAAGTATTGTTTAGATCTTGCCAGATACACTATGTGATTTGGGCTTCCTTCTATCAATGATCTTTCAACAAATCTGCTCTTGGTGACTTGGATGGCCTCTTCGCTGTTGGAGTCAGGATGCTGGGCCAGATGAACTTTTGGTCTTGCCCATCACCATACATCCTATGTGCAGCATGGAGGAAAAATAGATTCAACCAGTGTGGGAACTGAAAAATGTATTATGTAAGCGGAAGAAGAGTAAACAAAATAATAAAAAGGAATTTGGATTTTTTTTTTTTTTGTTCACTTTTCCAATGGCAGCTTACAGCATTGTTAGAATTGACTCATGCCTCAAAGAGCTTTCGTTGAAGTAGACAGCTGAGGCAATAGAAGATAGGGTCACTTGTCCAAGATCACAAGGACTGCAAATAGGATTTGAACTAGAGAACCCATGAGTTTTGTTGCTGTCCTTGTCCCTGCCTCATTCCTGTAAGCTCTACCTTAACCGCACAAGCCTCGAACACTTATGATTTTGAAGCTTGTGTAGATGAGGACGGAGCTTGCAGGAACAGGAAAGGAACTCACGGGGATGGGAAAATGAGTTCCCACGGAGATGGGGAAAAATTTGTCTTCGTGTCATTCTCTAGTATGCTTATCTTGATTTTTCAGGATTCTTCTAAGCACAGGAGAAGAGCAAAGAGGAAGAGTGATGGCACAGGAGATAGTAGCAGAGGAATGAAGAAGGGTGGGACAAAGATTGACTGGAGATAGGTTAAAAGGAAAGAAACAAAGAGAAGACATGAAAGGAACGCTAGGGTTTGAGAAAAAAAAAGGGTTAGGAAGAAAGTGATGCGAGAAGTGATATATGGCAGCTAGATGAGCAGATTAACAAGAAGGGGTAACAGGGAGTTCCCCTGCTTTTCGTACTGAAAATGAAATAGAGATGTTTCTTCAGCTTATGAAATAAGATTAATGATAGCTCTCGCAATAGATAAAATATAGTTATTGAAACTTTTCTTTAAAAATAGACAAAAGGAATTTCTTGGTTGTAAAATACAAATGTTTCCTGACCTTTCCAGAGAAACTCAAAAGGGACGTAGAGAATTTTTGTTGTTGAAACCTGGAGTCACTTCACTGGGAGCGACGTTTTACCTGAGACATCCTTGCAAGTGTATTATTTGCTACCGTTCAGTTTTTTGAACTACAACAGTTAACTGCTTTTCTGGCAATGTCTCGACTGGATAAAGAGAAACCAACAGCTCTATAATTTATATAACTGCCCATACCTCAGTTCTGTCTGTAATTTATCTTCTTATATTATTTCTTTTTTTGCTCGCTTTAATGTAATCTTGGATCTATATTTTGAGGACTTGAGTTGGGTTAGTTGAAAGAATTTTCTTTGTATTTTGTTTAATTTGGTCTGATTGTGATTTATATTGGATATAGGTCATAGCCTACTAACTTACTTTCTGTACAAGTGATTACTTGGTATGTAATTTGAAAATCAATAAAATAATTCTAAATTAAATGAAATAAGGCTAATGATAAAAACTCTTCTCCAAGGTCCACATTTCCGGCATATTTCATTTCTCAATTCACTTTAATTAAAACATCAGCTTGAATGATAGCACAGACTGGAGCTTGTTCACAGGAGAAATATCACTTCTTAAATCTGACCTGGAGTGCACGCATCAATTAAAAAGTGTCTGACATTTCGAACCTGGAATGGGTGCGCTAATATTTATGTGGAAAAACCCTTAGCAGTTCATGTCCTAAGCTATTTCAGTGCGTAAGGTATAGTTTTTTTCAGATGGGCCTAAGATCTTTCCAGCTCTAAGCTGAGCACCTGAGCAATCGCTCATACATTGTAGGAGCGTCACTCACAGATTTTAAACGGTTGCTCACAAAAATACTTGCAAGTCTGAACTTATGTTAGTCTTTAGAACTTGTTGCTCACACGAGAAAAATTTGCAGTCTTTAGAGGGTACTTTGCTTCAGCTAATATCATTTTTTCATTCTTCCTTCCGAAAATAAAGTTGACTGTTTCTAGTGTATATTTTAGTTATGCCAGTTCTCTCTGTGTATTCTGCAGCATGCTAAGATTTGTTTGGTTGGATGGAATAAAACTCCAATTTCAAACTATGATCCTTTTTTGTTTTCTTTTAGTTCCCGGGCCTCCCTTGAGAATGGTGTTTCCTGAAGTCAGATTGACATCCGTTCGAATTGTGTGGCAACCACCAGAAGAACCGAATGGAATTATTCTGGGTAAGAGAAGAGATCTGGTATTTTTTCAGGCAGGTAGGAGAGGGGATGATGAGCTACAGTTCTTTGACCATGAGACAGAGAGAGCAGAAATTTCTGGTTACAAGCAGAGGTAAGCATAGAGCAATAATGGCTTCAGGAATTATTACAGTCTACATGAGTTGAGATAAAGAATCTAGTCTATAGCTTACCAGATTTAAAACGATGCTGAGGGAGATGAAATCTAAAATTAGGGTCTTTTTCCATACAGTGTTCAACATGGAAATCCAGGCTGCGAGAGTTGTTTGTTCGGGAGGAGGGAGGTCACTCTCAGTGTCTAGCATTCATGCTAGTTTGCAAGGACTACCAGAACATCTGGGGTAAATGGGAGGGGGAATTGCAGATTAATTTGGGACAATGGAATGTAGCCCATACCTCATGGGCGACGCCTGGGGTGACCCCGTGTGCTTGGTTGCAGGAAACATATTATCGGGTGACCTTACGCCCTGTTACAATCGTACACAGTTGTATTACAGTGGGGGGTCTCCCTAAACCACTGTATCATAAATTAGGGACGGGGACACACACTTTAGGATGTGCCTTTTGGTCCTGCCCCATTATCCAGCACTTCTGGAGGCGTATAATCTCCTACATGTCAGGGTTAATTGGGAGAGCCTTGCGCAGTACTCCGGCCCACTTTGTCTTGGATTTGCCAGAGGCTTTTGGTCATTTGCCTAGGGGGCGTCGGGCTCTGTGTAGGAAGATGAGCTTACTGGCCAGGAAATGTATTCTTCAGTGCTAGATGGTTCCTGACCCTCCGGCGTTTTGGCATGGGCGGAACCATCTGGGAGGTGCAAGATGCCGGTGGAGCTAGGAAGCGAAAGATGTTGTTCTTGAATATCTGGAAGCCTTGCATCCAAAAGGCCGCAGTGCGGTCTTAAAATGGGTGTCCTAATCTGGGCGCTCAGTTAGTTGGGCTGGGAGAGTACTGGTGAGTATAGGTGGGGGGGAGGGGAGGGGTATTGAACGGTTCTGGCACTTAGTTCCGGTTGGGATCAGTGCATATAGGTGGGGGGAAGGGGTGGTGTGGCATCTTTGGGGCTCATAAGAGTCCAGGGCCTCGGAGTGCTTTCAGCCGCTTTATTCTCGCTCGCCCTATGTCGAGTAGGATGGGGGGAGGGGGAGTTTGGTAGCTGTTACTTTTCTTCTGTACCTGCTTGTTATTTTATTGTATATGATGCATCGTTGTTTGTACTGTGCATCCTTGGAGTGCTCTGGCATTGTCTTTGTTTGCATCAATAAAAATTGTTTGAACCTAAATTGACAGATGCTAAAAACCATATGGCATAGTCTGTCCATCCACACCAGCTGCTGAGCTTTGCAGCTCCTTCTTCTCACTTTGGGTATAGTGTCAGCAACTATGAGACAAACTTGGTTCTTTTTGTTGCATAGAGCATTTTGGACTCCAGTTCGATTACAAAAGTTAAATAGCTCTAAGTCTAATAGATGCTGGCATTGTAATCTCGAAGCAGGGACCCTAGATCGTTTATTATTCTATTGTCCCTTTATTATGGCTTTTTGGAAATCAATTTGGCCCCAAATTAATTGTTTATTGGAGAATCATGTGGCAGTATCCTATGATACGATTTTATTTGGTATGGCAATAAGAACAAAGTGCCAAATTTCAACAAAGAATAATAAACTTTTAATGATTATGACAGGAGTCGCCATACAATAGATCACAAGTAATTGGAAAAATTGGAATAGACTTAATTATAACTTCTGGTGGAATTCGATATGACATATTTACAAAATGGAGAGAACAATAGCGGTACAAAAAGGGAATTTTAATAAATTTAAAGAGATATGGGGGCCATTAACAAAATGTTGCAATGAGTAGATACCATTTTACATTAGAAATACAATTTAATGGAAGAAGGGTTGGGAGGGGGGAATTTGAATATATTAAATGACTAAATTACTAGGAAAGATTATTGGTGTGATATATTTGATTGAATGTAAGAATGAAAAGGGGGGGAGGAATGGGTTAAAATTTTCATCTATTCATGTCATATAATGATAAAATTTCAAATGATGTATTTATTGACAGATGTTTAATATATATGTATTTGTTGTAAGATGAGAAATGAATAAAGAATTAAAAATCAAAAATACAAAAAACTCTTTGGGCTCCTTGTACTAAGGTGCGCCAGCGTTTTTTAGCGCACGCACAAGATTAGCGTGTGCTCGCTGAGAAATGACCGCCTGCTTAAAAGGAGGCGTTAGCAGTTAGCGTGCGGGGCATTTTTAGCGTGCGCTATTCCATGCGTTAAGGCTCTCAAAGGAGCCCTTTCTATTTGTCTGATATATATAAGATGGAACATGCATTTGCAACACAAAAAGGATATATGAATAAGTTCAAGAAAATTTGGGGACCATTAACAGAATATTGCAATATTTGAATTTCATTTTCCCATGATAAGAAAATAGTATAAAGAAGGAGGGGGGGAAGGGTTAAGGGGAGGGAATTATTCTCTTTATCATATATTATAAATAAAATATTATAATAGATGATATTCTTACATGAAAATAACGTAATAAAGGGAGGGGGAAAAGGTTCATATTTAAATAATAATTGATAAAATCATTACAATATATATATTGTATAACTTTATAAGAAAAATAATTACAATTATATGATATATAAAACCATAAGAAAAATAAGACAAGAAATGTTATATATAAAATATATTATAAAAATATCAAGTGTATTGTTAAGATAATTGTATGAAAATTTATGACACTTGTTGTTAAATGGAAAAAAAATTCAATAAAAAAAACTTAAACCGATATTGTCCTCAATTCAGATACTGTGCCCATCTCCACCACCAATTCTAGGAAGCTGTTGCATGCATCCACCCCGCTTCTCTAAAGAAATATTTTCTTAAATTGTCTAAGTCCATTCCTTTTCACCATCTTATGACCTCTTGTTCCAGAGCATTTTTTTCTTTTGTATTTATACCTTGGAGGTATTTAAATAAATCTTAGGTTTCCTTTTTCCAAAGGCCTTTCTTAAAAGTATACATACAAGGGCGGTTTGAAAAGTTCGGTAAAAAAATCAAGTTAAATATTTTTAAAAATTTGTCAAAACCACATTTTTCGAATGGGATGGAAAAACTGGAAACTCACTGGACTAAGTGTACAGCCCTCGTTGTTTTAAAAAAAATATTTGTTTAGCTTGATTTTTTTTTTTTTAACCAGATTTTTCAAACCATCCTTGTATTTAGGGGGGCAGTTATCAATGCGAGCCGCTGTCAAAGTGGGTTATTTTTTATTCCTTCTCTAGACAGTCCAGGAATGCATTAGTCTGAGAAGAAGGTGACGGGGAGAAGGCATACAGATAAAGGGCTAGATTCATCAACCTGCCCGATCGGGCTCGATCTGGGCAGGTCAGATGAATTCTACAAAGAAAAATATGCAGATGGGGGCAATCGGAGGAATGACCCCATCTGCCTGCCCGGATCGCTCGATAGTGATCCCAGCGCATGTGCAGACCATCTGTAGATGGTTTACGCATGCGCTGGACCTCCGGGCCCAGCATAGATTCCCCCCCCCCCCCTCAGGAGCTGGGAATGTGGACACGCGCCGACTCTTCTGCTCTCCCCTTCCAATCTTGCTGCCCAGACTCTCCTGCTCTCGGCCGCCTTCCCTGCAGTGCGAGCCTGTTGGTTTAAAGCGGGGCTGCACTGCGACGGGCTTGCACTGCAGGGAAGGCAGCAGAGATCAGTCTGGGCAGCGAGAGAAGCTAAAACACTTTTAAATTGGCGAAATCAGATTCAGGATTTATTGCCCGCGAACCTGGGATATGAACTAGGGGGTAGAAGAAATCTCAAGACTGGAGGAAGCCAGAAAGCTTGATCGAGTCTTCTGTCAAGAGCAGCACAGATTTTAAAGTAGAAACGGAAATTATCACCCTGAAGATAGTAGCTCTCTATAGGCAGAAGACAAGAAGATTGGGGTAGAGCAGAGTTGGAATTCAGGGTGAGTAGGCAGGAAACACAGGGAAGAGAAGGGTGGCATTCGGGGCGAGCAGGCAGGAGACAGATTGGGGCAGAGCAGGAGTGTCAGAAAGACGTTTTCGACTGGTCCCCAGCAGTCACTTCTTGCGTTGATCAGCCTGCCCAGTCAGATCGTGAAATTTGTGTTGTGAATCGCGTCCCTGCCTACTTTGCTTGCGTTTCTCTTCATTTAAATGCACAGATTCGAAGCGGATCGCAGGAGAGGTAAGTGAATCAGGCCGGAGGGAAATTTGCTCGTAAAGGGGTCGCAAACTGATCTGTACACGATCGGTTTGCTATGTGAATCTAGCCCAAAGTGTCAAAGATAACTGGTGATAGAGGGAATAGATGAAAAGTGTGACAAATTGATGAGGATATTAATGAAGTACTGAAGGAGTAGTGGTGTGATGGAAGGGGAGGGCAAACAGATTTCGAGGACCAGACAGAATGGAGAGGAGTGCCACCCCTTTTCTTCACTTCACACTGGGGGGGAAGGAACTGTATGCAGTAACCACAGTGTAACAGCCTTACAAATCACTGCTACAGATATATCCACTCTTACTGCCTGTAAAGTTTTGGAGCCAAAAAGCCTCACCTTGTAAATCTTGATGATATAATAGTCTAGCCTTCTAGTAATGAATATCTTTAAAGTCAGTTCACTACTTGGATTTCCAGAATGAGTTTGATCTTTGCAATGCAATTTTTAATGCCTCGCCATTCAAATGGTGGTAACCTTTCATAAGAACATAAGAACATAAGCAGTGCCTCCGCCGGGTCAGACCATAGGTCCATCCTGCCCGGCAGTCCGCTCCCGCGGCGGCCCAAACAGGTCACGACCTGTCTGAATCACCAGAAGGGGCTCCCTTGCCACCTTGGTTTCTCATTGAAGTCCTATCTTCCCATCGTAGTCCTAACCCTCCGGTCTTGCACATGCACGACCTGTTGGGTTTCTATACTTATTACCTGGTTAGCTTTCTATACCTGTGTTACATCCCAGCACCTCTCTCAGTATCCCACGATCCCTTTATCCCTCAGGAATCCGTCCAATCCCTGTACCGTACTCTGCCTGATCACTTCCTCCGGTAGCGCATTCCAAGTGTCCACGACCCTTTGGGTGAAAAAAAACTTCCTTGCATTTGTTTTGAACCTATCTCCCTTCAGTTTCTCCGAATGCCCCCTCGTACTTGTTGTCCCCTTCAGTCTGAAGAATCTGTCCCTATCCACCCTCTCTATGCCCCTCATGATCTTGAAGGTCTCTATCATATCTCCCCTGAGCCTCCTTTTTTCCAGAGAGAAGAGCCCCAGCCTATCCAACCTCTCGGCGTATGGGCAGTGTTCCAGCCCTTTTACCAGTTTCGTTGCTCTCCTTTGGACTCTCTCAAGTACCGCCATGTCCTTCTTGAGGTGTGGCGACCAATACTGAACGCAGTGTTCCAGATGTGGACGCACCATCGCTCGATACAATGGCATGATGACTTCCCGCGTCCTGGTTGTTATGCCCCTCTTTATGATGCCCAGCATCCTGTTGGCTTTTTTCGAGGCTGCTGCGCACTGTGCAGATGGCTTCAGTGATGCATCCACCAGCACACCCAAGTCTCTCTCAAGTCTGCTGTCTCCCAACAATGCCCCCCCCAATTTGTAGTTGAACAACGGGTTCTTTTTCCCTATATGCATGACCTTGCATTTTTCCACGTTAAAGCGCATTTGCCATTTGTTTGCCCAGTCTTCCAGCTTGTCCAGGTCCCTTTGCAGGTCCTCACACTCCTCCCTGGACCTAACTCTACCGCACAGTTTGGTATCGTCTGCAAATTTTATAACCTCGCACTTTGCCTCCTTTTCCAGGTCATTGATAAATATGTTGAAGAGTAACGGCCCCAGCACCGATCCCTGTGGCACACCGCTCGTGACTCCCCGCCAGTCAGAATATTGGCCCTTCACTCTGACCCTCTGCAGTCTACCCGACAACCAATGCTTGATCCATCTGTGCACATCCCCTCCCACCCCGTGGTTCCACAGCTTCCTAAGCAGCCTTTCATGTGGCACCTTGTCGAAAGCCTTTTGAAAATCAAGGTAAATGATGTCTATGGGTTCCCCATTGTCCACCCGACTGCTTATTCCCTCAAAGAAGTACAGAAGGTTCGTTAGGCACGACCTTCCCTTACAGAATCCGTGCTGGCTTGTTCTCAGTAGGCCATTCCTCTCAATGTGCTCGCAAATGCCGTCCTTGATCATAGCTTCCACCATCTTCCCTATAATTGAAGTCAGGCTCACCGGCCTGTAGTTCCCGGGGTCACCCCTCGATCCCTTCTTGAAGATAGGTGTGACATTCGCCAATTTCCAGTCCTCTGGTACCTCACCAGTTTTCAAGGATAGGTTGCAAACATGCTGGATTGTGCCCGCTATTTCTTGTCTTAGTTCCTTCAGAACCCTTGGGTGGATCCCGTCCGGGCCCGGTGATTTACCGCATTTTAACCTGTCTATCTGTATGAGGACATCCTCCTTACTTACCTCTATGTGCTCCAATTTTTCGGCCTGTTCCCCACTCATGAGCTCCTCTGAGTCCGGTATATTAGATGTGTCTTCGCTCGTGAAAACCGACGAGAAGAACGTGTTTAACCTCTCAGCTACCTCTTTATCCTCCTTAATCACTCCCTTCCTATCCCCATCGTCCAACGGCCCCACCTCCTCTCTCGCTGGTCGCTTCCCCTTTACGTAACTGAAGAATGCCTTGAAGTTTTTCGCCTCCCTGGCCAGCCCCTCTTCGTATTCCCCTTTCGCTTTTCTAACCTCTTGGTGGCATTCCTTTTGGCATTTCCTGTGCGCCTGGTGATTTTCCTCCGTTGGGTCCTTTTTTCATCTCCGGAAGGATACTTTTTTGTCATTTATTGCCCTCTTTACTTCAGTTGACATCCAAACCGGGTCCTTTGATCGCTTGTTCTTGCAGCCTTTCCTGAAACTGGGGACGTACATTCTTTGTGCTTCCTGCAGGGTGTCCCTGAATAGGGTCCAGGCGCTTCCCACAGTCTCCATCCTAAAGATGTTTCTGAGCTTCCTCCCCACCATTTCCCTCATAGCAACATAGTTCCCTTTCTTGAAGTTGAGCGCAGTTGTTGCGGTCCTCCTTACTATGGGTGTCCCCCTTTCTAATGTGAATCTGATCGCGTTGTGATCACTGTTGCCTAGTGGTCCTCCCACTTCTACCCCTCTTGCAGGCCCCCCTAATCCGTTTAGGATGAGGTCAAGAGTCGGTTCTTTGACTAGTTGCTCCATGGAACTAGTTTCTCTAGTTTTAGCGCTGGCTGTGGCGGTAATAGCTCCGATGCTCATAGAATTCTATGAGCGTAGGAGTTGTTACCACCATGACCAGCACTAAAAACGCTAGTGCGGTTTTGAAAGGAGAGGTTAGGCTCTTAGTTCACATGAAATACTGACTCCACCTTAGGACTAGAAATAAAACCGCAAGCTATTTTTTTAAATGGCCTTCTCATTAAATAATTAAGAATACAAAGAAATAGAAGGCAAGTGGCTTCAGCTTGCTGACTATTCTGTAGGAATGGATTGTGACGCGGAAACTATTTTGAAAGTCAACAAATAACGAAAGAGAGATGAATGGGAGGTCCCAGTGCAGGATTTTCCTACTTAGGGCTGTTAATCAAATGCGTAATGTTGGAGGCAAATACGCCTATCTCTCATGTTCCATTTGAATCATCAATTAGGAAAAACAAGTTTTTGCAGGAGAAAATTACATGAAAACAAAAGGCAGAGTCCAATGTAAGCCAACCCGGAATGCCTGTTTAAACTCTCTTATCCTTTTTCTTTTTCATGTGATACCCTGAAGCATTTTAGTTATAAAAACTCTTAAATAACAACTTCAGCTTTGTGCAGTACCAATTTTTCCAAGTGTGGTTTGTTTGAAATACGGGGAGAAATGGCATTTTGAAGAGGATAGTGGTGGCAAAGAAAAAAACTCATCTGTACAAGTGCTTCAACTCAAAGCTTTTTGTTCGCTGCTGAAGCATGGTCCTCAGAGTATACAAGCACCTTCACAGCTTATGCTTTTGTAATCTATATCAAAACATGTTCCAGCATTTCATAAAGAGATTAGCAGCATGAAACATTGTCAAGAGTCTGCGGGAAAACCATTTGTTTAGGAACACCTTACCAAGAACAGATTCTTAAAATTAAACCTATCATTCATGGACACATCTTGATGATCACCCACCCTTTTAAACAAGATGACAAAGTGATGTGGGAGTGTGTGGCACAGTGGTTTGAGCTACAGCCTTAGCGCCCTGAGGTTGTAAGTTCAAATCCCTCACTGCTCCTTGTTTGAGCCCACCGGGACAGATAGGGAAATATGATAAAGTACCTGAATGTAAACCACTTAGGTTATAAGTGATATAAAAATAAATAAATGTGTTTTTCTGAAGCTCAACAAGAATGTGAAAGTGACAGAAACTTAGAAGGGATTTCCAGTGGAGGTTGTACATGGCAGAATTGAAGCATATGTGGAAGAGAACCTTAGCGGTAGAGGGAAGAGACCACTAGTCAAGTAAGACCTGTGACAGCACAGTAGAGAGCAGAGCCCTAAATAGGAGTAGATGAAAGGGCCATTCACACAAGATGCATAAGAACATAAGAATTGCCGCTGATGGGTCAGACCAGTGGTCCATCGTGCCCAGTAGTCCGCTCACGCGGTGGCCCCTAGATCAAAGACCAGTGCTCTAAATGAGCCCAGCCTCACCTGCGTACTTTCCAGTTGAGCAGGAACTTGTCCAACTTTGTCTAGAATCCCTGGAGGGTGTTTTCCCCTATAACAAACTCCGGAAGAGCCACTCTCTGAGTGAAGAAGAACTTCCTTACATTCATAGGGAATCTATCCCCTTTTAACTTTAGAGAGTGCCCTCTCTTTCTCCCTTTCTTGGAGAGGATGAACAACCAGTCTTTATCTACTAAGTTTATTCCCTTAAGTATCTTGAATGTTTCAATCATGTCCCCTCTTAAGCTCCTCTTTTTGAGGGAGAAGAGTCCCTAAGTGGCAGAAATATTATTGAAATGCAAAAATGGTGCAACAACAGATGGAAAACTAGAAAGAATACAGCTCTTTTCTAACCATCCAGATTGGAAGATGTTGATAGAAGGTGTATAGCTCAAATAGGGAGGGATATCAATGGGATGCAAATACTTAGGTGTAGCTCTGGTAGGCAGGTACAAATGGTCAAACTGGATGGAGCAAGTGACCCTTTTCTGCTAGCATCTTCTTTATTTCTGTGAGGATAATTTTGTAAAGCATATTTTAACATAAGTGTTGTCATACTGGGACAGACCAAAAGCCCATCAAGCCCTATATCATGTTTTCAGCACTGACTAACACATTGGACATTTGATCCTCCAGCACCTGTTTTTGAAAGATCAACATTTCCCTGGGGATGCTATTTTTTGAGGTTTGAACCATAGTTTCCATGTTTTCCAAGTTTTAGTAGAGATTTTTTATCCTGCTTATCAGATCTAATCTAATCTAATACTTGGTTTTGTATACCAAGACTTCAATCTAAGAGAGCTCGACTTGGTTTCCAATAGTTAGATTAAGCTGAAAGAAACATAGTGAATGGATCTCAAAAAGGATTAATTACCAAAGTGTTTAGTAAACAGAATAGTTTTCAAAGCCTTACGAAAAGAAGAAAGGAAACCAGAACTTCTCAAGAAAAGTGGAAGATCATTCCAAAATTGTGTGAACTTGAAGGATAGATAAAATGTCTAAGCAGCTTACAGTACTATGTATTGGAAAGAAGGTGCTTAGTTGAGTCAGGACTGTGAGGAATGATGGTCATAACTACAATAAAAAGAAAAATAGAAAAGTAAGGGTGAGATAAGGACATGAGAATGCATTCAACTCCATTTCTGGAGGGAAGAGAGAAGTTCAGCTATAAGCATCTTGGAAGCGAAATGTCTTAAGTTCTGACTTAAATGCTGGTAAAGAAGATTGGAGCCTGAGATGAAATGGGAGCGTATTCCAGGGTCCAGGGCCTTGGACAGAGAAGGTAGAATAACGGATGGTGTCTGGGAATGTTTCACAGAAAGATGAACTAATTAGATGATTTTGCAAGTTCAGACTTGCAAGTATTTTTGTGAGCAACCATTTAAAATCTGTGAGTGACGCTCCTACAATGTATGAGCGATTGCTCAGGTGCTCAGCTTAGAGCTGGAAAGATCTTAGGCCCATCTGAAAAAAACTATACCTTACGCACTGAAATAGCTTAGGACAGTAGGGACTGTAAAGGCGATGATGGTCCCACCGGCAACCATAGTTGAGTGATTACACTGAACAAAGTTGGTTGTAGGGTCTGAGCACTTTACACATTTAATTATAATTATTTTTACTTGTTTATGTATTTATTTATTAATTAAGTTAATGGATCTAGAGCTGTGATATTTGATTGTGACTATCATACTATCACAGAATACAAGTGATTATTTCCCTAATATTTGACTACACGTTGAAATATTTGAAGACATAAATGTTTTGGTAGTGTGCTCAGAGAGGAAGAGTCAGATTTCGGTAATATAGAGGAAGAAGCGGCAGGTTTTAGTGATATGTTATATCTGGGTAATGAAAGAGAGAGAGGAGTCAAAGATGACCCCAAGATTACGAGCAGCAAAACAGGAAGGATGAGTGTGTTGTCCATAGAGATGGAGAATGAGGGAAGCGGAGAGGTGGGTTTAGGTGGGAAGATGAACAGCTCTGTTTTAGCTATATTCAATTTTAGATGGCAGTGGAGAGTGATAGGTTGAGAATATGACAAATAGGGATGACAGAGGGCGAGATAGCACAGAGTAGGTGAGTAGGAATCAGAGCAGGTAGTGGGTTTGGAGGATGAAAGATGTGTGGTTACCTCCCTGGCATTATATATAACAGCCTGGAAGCCCCAGGGAATCCTTTTCAGGAAATATGTTAAACATTGTCCCTTGTACCTTTTCTCTAGAAACAAAGGAGTGAGGAACATGAATTTTATGATGCAGTAAGCTTTTCTTTTTCCCTTCTTTCTCTCTCAAAAGCAGAAAACAGACTGATACAATTTTCCAATCAGGTCCTCTATTCCAACTGTTATCAGCTCTCCTAGTATTGACCTCCTTGTGCCAAAAAGCTGGTTCACGTTGTGCTGTTTCTGTGATATGAGCTGTGATTTGGGGAATATCCAGACTTCAACTAGGATTAAATTTTAGAGAAAATGAGTCACATTTCTATGGTCTGTTGTCAATCAAAGGTTAGACTTTAGTGTCTCTACAAGACTCATGGAACTCCCTTTCATTGACGTTGCTTTTCATCTTAGCTCTCCAATGGTACTTGATGAACAGACCTTTGCTCTGGCTTAACTCATTTTTGAAACTTAGCACTGAACTGAAGGTGCTACCTCTTCCTCCACCTCCTGAGCTCTAATAAATGGAAAACACAGTGCAATTCTTTAACATCTTCTTTATGGTTGGTGGCAGTGGCAAAAATTCAAATGAAGGGCCCTCATGCAAAATATTAAAAGGATTCCCAGAAGATACAGGAAGACATTCAAGGGTGCCCTTACTTTCTTCATGTCCCACTGATTGGCTGATGTCTTCACAGTATAAGCATCAGAAATCAAAATGGAAATTATAAAAATATGGAGCCATTAACATCTTTTTGTAATGATTAAATGCCATTTTTCTATTAATTATACACCACTTAGTGTTGGGAGGGGGAGGGTTTCTATTGGAGGGTTTATGATCTTACAATTAATAATGGGCTTAGAGGGAGGGTGGGGGGAGGGTTGCTTTTATGTTTACAAAGTATACTGATAAGATGTTCAAGTGGTCTGTTTAATATTGTTAATATGAATTTTGTACACTTGATGAAAGCTTAAAAATGAATAAAGAATTTAAAAAAAAAAGAAACCTGCTTAATCGGATCATTGATTATGTGTGATACTATATAATAAAAAAAAGTCTTTTGGTCTTTTCTGGAAACCTAGAAGGATTAAAAAGTACTTAGATAATTATCAATTCCGCCTATTGGTAAAATCTTTAGTTTTGTCTCAGCTGGACTATTGCATTGTCACCTTTTTAGATTGCCCTAAATTTATAAATAAAAAAGCTCCAAACTCTATAGAATACAGCCATTAGATTAGATTGAAAAAAAGTGATAAGATTACACCTTATTTACTTGAATTACACTGGCTACCTATAGAAGGGAGAATACTTTATAAATTTTATTGTATTCTATTTAAAATATGGTTTGGAGAAACTTCTGATTATATGCCACATCTTGTTAAATTTTCTAATAATCCATCTTTGAACCTAAAAAACAATGATACTTTTTAATATCCAATCATTAGAAACATTAGATGCAATAGAACTTTTAACTCCACAGGGGCATATCAAGCAGCAAAACTGTGGAAAGCATTACCAACTAATATTAACCAGCAATCTAATTTTTAATGTTTCAAAAAAGACCTATCTATTTCATGAATTTGTTACTAATAATTCCTAAATTTTGTAACACTGGTTTTTACTTATAATTACTTATGTAAACCGCTGTGAACTTCATGGAGGTATTGGCGGTATACAAATAACAATTGTATTGTATATAAATCCTTAACAAGCACATTGTAATATGGTAAATGACGGCAGATAAAGACCTTCATGGTCCATCCAGTCTGTCCATTAGTAATTCTCAGCTTATACATATTCCTGCCCTTCATTTTTGAGTCTCACATTGCCCCGTTTTACCGTGTCAGCTATTTTTTTCTTGTATATTTGCTTTCCTGACTACTCAACCGGTTTCTCTTAACTTTTCCAGATATTTTTGCCTGTCTTCCTCTTTCTGCGATCTTTTGTAGTTTGTGAAAGTTAACCTCTTATTCCTTACCTTCACAGCTACTACTTTTGAGAACCAAAGCAGCCTTCTTTTCCTCACAAAGGTTTGTCGCCCTTACAATCGCTCTTTTCAGTTTTGCCCACCGCATTTCCACTCCTTCCAGATGTTCCCATCCAGATTATAATTCCTTGACGTCAACCCCCATCCAAACAAAGTTAGTTTTTTTTAAAGTCTAGAATCTGTGCTTTTGAATGAGCCCTCTCTATGCCCATCTTAATATTTGTTATCCTATATGGAAGGCATGGAACCAAACAAGCTTAGCGATGATTAAGATGGCAACACTAGTAACTGGAGGAAGTGTACGGTATTCTGCAGGACTTAAAGGACTGGAAAGATGCTTATAGGAAAAAGCTCTATTCAAGCCACGGAAGGGATAAAAGCTCATGATGTGAAACAGCCAATACGAGTGGATGCTTCCTAACTGGTCCAGTTAAGAAACTCCAGAGCGGTCCATTCTGCTGTGCAACATTGAGGAGGATGGTGTGAGAAGAGAAAGATTAGATTCTCTGAACGGACGCTCATTTGTGAAAACCTATTGTGTGGGCTCTGTTGGCTTGAGAAACATTTTCTCAGCATGCTAACACATTTAGGAAAGATGCGACTGTTTTTGCAGCTTGTACTTGTAAAGGATAAAAAAAGGAATGTGTTATACGGAACATTAATACCCCCAAAGGCACTTGTATTCACTGTGTGAAATTCCTTTAATCTACACTTCATTCGGCTTTCAGCACTCTAACATATTTCTGCTGATAAACCCTAAAAGAAACAGAATAAACAAACTTCAAATATATTATAAGGAGGGAAGTGTTATAAAGTGGACCTAGTTTTCGGCATGGACATTTACACAAGTGTCAACATGCATACATAAATAACGTCTGATACTTGCACGCGTGGGTGGAGTTTTGATAGAGCGTGGGCAGTGTAAGCAAGTGCATGCTTGGATTATAGAATAGTAGAAATTATCTGCATTCTTGCACGATGTATTCTGGTAATTTTCACACATAAGTGATAAATTAAATTGATGTTTTTTTTTAATTCTGATGGGTTCAATTACTAGTTGATTGTTTTCTAGAAAAAAACTGCTGTAGGCCTTTTTCATATATATATTATGTGTTTCTCTTCATTAGACTTTTTAATATTTTAAATTGTATAATAGTTTCTGCTGCATTTGATTGCTTATGATCTATTGGTTTTTTTATTATGAAATTGTATCCTCTTTGCTGAATTGTTCAGTTTTATTCCTTGTTGTGAACCGCCCAGAACTGTTGGTAGGGCGGTATATAAGAAAATAAATTATTATGATTATGATTATTATAGTGGAAAAGCACATTATTTGATGGTGCTTACATTGCCAGAGGGCATGGCTGGCATGCCTAAATTTCAGATTTCTATCACATGGGTACATTCTAATATCTAGGTGCAAGCATTTACAGGAGCCATAGGGCTGGTGTAAATGGTTGTACCTTAATGTGCAAGCATTTTGGGCTCAAGATAGATGCCATAACCAGAGCCTCTAGCAGGTATCCTGTTATAAAGTACCCTCCACATGCCTAGTATTTCCCCTCAGCTCCTGTACTTTGAAAGCATGCAAATCTAAGAAAGTCTTCGCTAGTTTTATGCTCTTCTTGAATTCTCAGGTTATCAAGTCGCATACCGCATGGCAACTGGAGCCCCCAACAAGTTCACCACGGTAGAATTGGGCTCCACGATTAGACAATTCACGGCAAGTGACCTCACTCCGGAAACTGCCTATATGTTCCAGACATCAGCCAAAACCAAACAGGGTTGGGGAGAACCCCTGGAGGCCATGGTGATCACAACAGAAAAGCGAGGTAATGGCCTTATTTTGGCATGGTTTCAACAGCAGTATTAGAGAATAACTTTGGCAAACGTTTAAGATTAGGAATGCTGATGTTTCATGCTTGTAGCTTCTTTCATTAGGCAACTGATTTGCATTTTAAAATATATGATACCTCATTACAGACTTTTTGAGGTGCTGTTTGTCTATAGCCCTCATGTGGACCTAGTTTTCGGCATGGACATTTACACAAGTGTCAACATGCACACATAAATAACGTCTGATACTTGCACACGTGGGTGGAGTTTTGATAGAGCGTGGGCAGTGTAAGCAAGTGCATGCTTGGATTATAGAATAGCAAAAATGATCCGCATTCTTGCAAGATGCATTCTGGTAAGGAGTTGGTGGCCATTCTGTGCGCCTCATTTGTGATAAACAGTGCTAAGTTTACAAAAGATCACCTAAGCTATTAAGGTACAAAAGTGTGGGTTTTGTGCCAATTGTATAAAGACAACAAACATCTAAAAAAATAACTCAAAAAAACCCCTTCACATGACTGGAAAGGGGTCACGAGTGGCGTCCCGCAGGGGTCAGTGCTGGGACCGCTGCTGTTCAATATATTCATAAATGACCTGGAAGTAGGGACGAAGTGCGAAGTCATAAAATTCGCGGATGACACAAAACTCTCCAGTAGGGTCAGAACTGTTGAGGAATGCAAAGAACTACAAAGAGACCTGAACAAACTGAGTGAGTGGGCAAATAAATGGCAGATGAGCTTCAATGCGGAGAAATGCAAAGTTTTGCACATAGGGAAAGGAAACCCGATGTAAAACTACACGATGGGGGGATTGGTACTGGGGAAAGGCAACCTAGAAAAGGACTTGGGGGTTTTGGAGGATAAAACACTGAAGCCGGTAGCACAATGCGTAGCGGCCTCGAAAAAGGCGAACAGAATGTTGGGCATTATCAAAAAAGGTATCACGACCAGAATGAATGAAGTTATCCTGCCACTGTATCGGGCGATGGTGCACCCGCAACTGGAGTACTGCGTTCAATACTGGTCGCCGTACCTTAAGAAGGATATGGCGATACTCGAGAGGATCCAGAGAAGAGCAACAAGGATGATAAAGGGTATGGAAAACCTTCCATATGCGGAACGGCTAGAGAAGCTGGGGCTCTTTTCCCTGGTAAAGCGGAGACTTAGAGGGGATATGCTAGAAACTTATAAGATCTTGAAGGGGATAGAGAAGGTAGAGAGGGAAAGATTCTTCAGACTAGCGGGGGCAACAAAAGCAAGAGGGCATTCAAAAAAACAGTTTCAGAACAAATGCTAGGAAGTTCTTCTTCACTCAAAGGGTGGTGGATACCTGGAATGCGCTTCCAGAGGAGGTGGTAGGGCAGAGTACAATTTTGGGTTTCAAAAAGGGATTGGATGATTTCTTGAAGGAAAAGGGGATTGAAGGGTATAGTTAGATGGTTACTATACAGGATATTAAATGAATAGGGAATAAAATGTTTTAGGTAAAAGATCACTTACAGGTCATGGACCTGGGGGGGCCACCGCGAGTGCAGATTCCATGGTCTGACTCAGCAGAGGCGACGCTTATGTTCTTATGTAACAATCATATAAATATAGATGTTTGCATAATTAATAGTGGTGGTGGGACCATCATAACAAAGGCATAAGTTCTCATACTGTATATGTATATCACATTTCAGCTGCTTTGTGTGAATGTAATCATGAGTCCTACATTTTTTCTAACAAACTTTTCCACTTGTGTAACTTTTTTCTTTTTTTTCGATCCAGTCTTTATATTCAGTGCAATTTAAATAGTTCATATATGCAAAACATGGAGAATCCATTGCTTTATAATTAACAATAACAAAATAACACCAGTGTGATCTCAGGCTTTAGCATTACCAGGATGTCGTGGAGGGCCATTTTCAATATGATGACTAAATCCGGTTTTAGGCGTTCTGAGGTTAACGTCCAAAAATATAGTAGCGGACATGATCATTTTCAAAGCAGAAAAATGTTTCTTTTTGTTTCAAACATGGCCATTTCTTAGATAAGTTTGTCCTCAGTGCTTTTATCTTTTTGAACTATTAAAAAAAAAAAAAAATCCAAATGAAAAATGCACAAAATCAGCCATTGGCACATAGGAGGGGCCAAAAACGAGAAGGAAAATGTAGAACTGATGTTCATGATGCAGGGATTTATTTGGTCAACACAAAGATGCAAATATACAATCAATCAGCGGAATCCATGTTGACTTGGAAAGGACGGACACAACACTGGCCGTGTTTCAACTAAACCCTCTTCCTCAGGGGTCTTAAGGTATGAGGGTTAGGATAAGAAGACAAATGTGGAAATTAGCAGAATTTATGAGAAAGTCTATTTGGAAAATGCCCTGCAGTGTGAAAAAACTGCCCTGAGTAATGCGTAGGATGAATGAGCATAGGAGGGGGCCAACAGTAGACTGGCTACACAAGCATCCCAGTAGAGCAGTGGGCAGTGTAGTAAAATTCACATAAAAGGTCCCAGGTACACATCTCACCATAACTCCTTTACATTGTACGGTGAGTCCTTCAAAACTCACCCAAAACCTAACACTCTATTTCCCTTATGCCTGCAGGTGTCATTTATATGTCGGTACAGTAGGTTTTGGGTAGGTTTTGGAGGGCCCACACTTTCCAGCACAAATGTACTAGTTAGAGTGGAATATTGGCCTGGGTCCCCTTCTGCAGTACACTGCACCAACCACTAGGCTACTCCAGGAACCTGCTTGCTGCTCTGATAGGACTGGCCATAATATCTGAAGCTGTCATACTGGCTGGTATGGACTATTTCATTCACATCTTTGAGAGGTTGGAGGGGGTTAGTGACCACTGGGGGAGTAAGAGGGTCATGCCTCCAGTGGTTATCTGGCCAGTTTGCCCACCTTTTGGTATTTACACAGTCTAGCCTCACTCTTAGTCACATTATATAGTCCATAAGTGAAATCAAATTAAGCCCTTCAATGGTTTCATTCAGCCTACCCGGATGTATAGTCTTCAACCAGTACTGTTCACGATAGAATAAAGATTACACACAATTCCCATCTAGAGCTTTGCATCAGGATTACATCAGTCATTCACCATTCGCTACAAGGAAGAGAATGAGATGTACAAGGTCAGTTTCATTCAAAGTATGAATATGGCTCTTGGGTTCATTGAAATTGAGTCATATGATCCTTTATGATCTGCCAATGGGTACAGACAAATGATAATATGAACCATGAAGGGCTTTGATTTCAAAATTACTGAATAGAGACCACCAACTTTGTCCCTCCACTGTAGGGGAAGTGAAGCTGATGCAGGACAGACTACATTACATTATATTAGTGATTTCTATTCCGCCAATACCTTGCGGTTCAAGGCGGATTACAAAAGAAGTTATCTGGCCATTTCCAGAGGAATTGAAGAGAAGAGCGAGTTGTTTCAGAGAATTGGGAAGAGTCTTGTGGTGTTATTTTGTCTTCAAGGATTTCTTGACTATGGTCTTTGTCTTGTATGTGGCAAGACAGATCAAGATGGGTTGGAGTTAGCTTTGACGGTGACTCCAGCACAATGGGGTCATGGTTGGATGGACTTCTATGGTCTGTGTCCTATATATGGCAAGACAGATGCATATTTATGCCACATTCATATCATCTGGGGGGAGGGGAGGATATCTTATAGAGGAACTTAGCAAGTAAAATGAATAATTACAAGATTGTGGGTTCAGCATTGCCTTGGTGATGAGTGTGACTGTTGGGCAGACTGGATGGACCACGCAGGTCTTTATCTGCCGTCAACTATGCTGCTATTTTACATGCATTTCTAATGTCCTGCTGTGCCTAGATGCCTTTATAAATTACCCCAAGGAAAGCAGATCTTCTGTGTAATTGTGTTCATGTATTGACTGGAAAATAAGGAACAGGTGCGTACGCGTGTATTTTATCAAGTGCCTAACCTGCCCCCACTCCACTTCCTTTCCACCCCTGGAAATGCCTGCACATATAGGATCAGATTCAGCAAAAAGCACCCAGCGTTATTTTCTAAAGGGCACTCTGGGTTGAGTGTCCTTTATAAAATAATGCCTAGCGCGAATTCTGTACCCAAATTTGGGCCTGTTGAAAACCTGGGGTAATTCCTGGTACCCAATTTTTGCACGCATCCAGAGTAGAGAGTTGCACGGGGACAGAAATCCCACCCATCCCCGCCAGGATCCTCTCCATCCCCACCCGTTCCCGCCAGGATTCTCTCCGTCCCTGCCAGGATCCTCTCCGTCCCCACCCGTCCCCGCCAGGATCCTCTCCATCCCCACCCGCCCCCATCAGGATCCTCTCCGTCCCCACCCGTCCCCATCATGATCGTCCCAACCCATCCCCGCCAGGATCCTCTCCGTCCCCACCCATCCCCGCCAGGATCCTCTCTGTCCCCACCCATCCCCGTAAGGAATTACTTTCCATCCCTGTGGGAGTCCCGTGGGCCAGAGGGGGGTCCCTGTGGGAGTCCCGTGGGTTAGAGGGGAACCCCGCAGGACCCGCGGGATTCCCGCGATTCCCGTTCCCATGCAGACCTCTAATCTAGAGTATTCTCTGACACTGCACACAAATTTCTGGAACACCCCTGATCAACCTATGTTCCTCCCATGGCCACGCCCCCTTTTGGGCACACAGTGCTCTAGCTGGTGCCAGTTAACATCAGTAATTGATAGTGCCCAGTTAGTACTTGCGCTCCAATTTAGTTCTACGCACATCTCGGGATTGCACCCAAAGCTGGACACACAAATTTTGACACCCTTAATAGAATCCAGGGGACATTATACACAGTGTTTATCATGTGCCTTATTTTGTCTCAAAATTTAATTGCAACTTTATTTTCTTTGCTAAATGCCATTTTGCTACATCGGATCTTATTGGTCACTTTCTGAGTGACATCATTTTGAAAATAGGGATCATCTAGGTTTTGTAGCATCCTGTCAATAATAAGAAGAATTTTTAATAATTGTACATTTGTTTTGGGTTATTTGGAAAAATGATGGGGGTCCTCTAGATCACAGTTCTTCAACCGCCGGTCCGCGGACCGGTGCCGGTCCGCAAACAAAATCTTGCCAGTCCGCGAAGGATTCGGTCCCCGCCGCAACGAAAGGCCGGCGTCAGCTGACTTGCAACTTCCTGTTGCAGTCGCTGTGCCGGGACTCCTGCCTTCGCCGGGACTCCTGCCTTCCACCGCGTTTGCCTCCTGCCTTGTCTCCGCACCTCCAGACCAGCAGCGGCAGCTCTGTATGCTTTTAACTTCGGCACAGAGCTGCCCCTAATCAATAGTTTAGCGCGGTTTCATAAGGCAGCCTCGGGGCCTTTGCTAGGCCGGCCCACATCGCATCATCGAAGCGGGCCGGCTATCAAAGGCCCCGAGGCTGCCTCATGAAACCGCGCTAAACTATTGATTAGGGGCAGCTCTGTGCCGAAGTTAAAAGCATACAGAGCTGCCGCTGCTGGTCTGAACTCTTGGGCCGCTGAAGGAGGGCAAAGAGCAGCTGTCCTGGAGGTTTCCCTTCCTCTCGCCTTTGCAGGTCCCTTTTTTCCACCTTTTTTTTTTTTTTCCTTCAAACGGCAACGGGCCCCAGCATCGACATCAATCAAGTAAGTTCCACTGTCAATCAAGCGGTTCTGCTCGGCCAAAGCTTCCCCTGTGACATGAGCCACCCTCAGGGGAAAGAAAGTGACCCACAAAGGTGAGGGGAAGGGTGGCAGATGATGGAAGTTGGGGGGGGAGAGAGAGAGAGAAGGGGCAGATGATGGAATGGAGGAGATGAGAGAGAGAGAGAAGGGGACATATGATGGAAGTGAGAAGAAGGGAGAGAGAGCAGAAGGCAGATGGATGGCAGTTGAGAGGGGAGAGCAGATGCTGAATGGAAGTGGGGAAAGAACACATACTGGATGGAAGGAGGAGATAAATAAAGGGGGAAGAAAATAGTAAGATAATGGAGGGGTGAGGGAAAGGGGTGACAAGCTGTGTGTAGACACAGTGAAAAGAGGGAAACGGGACTAAATAGTAAGAAAGAATTTAATTTAGATGGAGGCAGAAAATAGAGAAGGAAGACCAGAGAAGAAAAGGGAAGAGAGAGCAGAGAATGATCAGATCTGAGTGGAGGAAATGAGAAGAGAGATATGCTAAAAACCACAGGGGGGAGGGAAGGATAGAGATGCCAGACCATGAGGGGAACAGAAGGAAGATGATGGATGCTAGACCAAATTGGGGGGTGGGGGGGGCAGGAGGAGAGATGGCAGGGAAAGACAGACAGTGAATGGAAGGGGCAGATGCTGGACTGAAGAGACAGAGAAGGTTATCATGCTGCTGTACCGGGCCATGGTACGCCCTCACCTGGAGTACTGCGTCCAGCACTGGTACTTGAAGAAGGACACGGTACTACTCGAAAGGATCCAGAGAAGAGCAACTAAAATGGTTAAGGGACTGGAGGAGTTGCCGTAAGCGAAAGATTAGAGAAACTGGGCCTCTTCTCCCTTGAGCAGAGGAGATTGAGAGGGGACATGATAGAAACATTCAAGGTACTGAAGGGAATAGACTTAGTAGCTAAGGCAGGGAGAACGAGAGGGCACTCTCTAAAGTTGAAAGGGGATAGATTCCATACAAACGTAAGGAAGTTCTGTGGTAGAAAGCTGGAATGCTCTTCCAGAGGCTGTTATAGGGGAAAACACCCTCCAAGGATTCAAGACAAAGTTAGACAAGTTCCTGAACAAGAACGTGCGCTGATAGGGCTAGTCTCCGTTAGGGTGCTGGTCTTAGACCACAGGGCTGCCGCGTGAGCGGACTGCTGGTCATGATGGACCTCTGGTCTGACCCAGCAGTGGCAATTCTTATGTTCTTAGGGCAGACACTGGCTGGAAGAGAGTGAAAAGGCAATGAAAGCAGAAATCAGAGACGACAAAGGTAGAAAAAATAATTTTATTTCTATCTTGTGATTCAAATATATCAGATTTGAAATATGTATCTTGCTAGACATAATTGGGGAGTGCAAAGCCCAGGCAGTGCTTCTTTAGCTTCCAGCTGGCTTAGGGCTCTCTCTGACCAGGGGGCAGTTGCCCTAGTTCCACTCCCCTAACACCATTCCTGTCATGTGTGACTGTGGTATTCTGTTACTTGATATTTGTGTAGCATTCTGTAATAATTTGGCTTATTCAGTTTTCTTGATAGTAGAGGGGATATATGTGAAGGGGAGGGGAGACAGGGGTTTTGTTGATTTTGCCCTGTATTATTTGTATTTATAAAATGACAATTGTATAGAATATTGTTTCTTTTTATACTTTAATAAAATATGTTCAATATAAAATTATAACTATTTGAGGCTTGTGCGGATGGGATCAGATGGTTTGTGGGACCGAGCTTGCGGGGACGGGGCGGCGATGGTTTTAAAAAAAAAATTTCAGTCTTAGTAGTTTGCCGGTCCACGAAATAATTATTTTATTTCCGCCGGTCCATAGGTGTAAAAAGGTTGAAGAACACTGCTCTAGATGCCATCTGTCTGTGTGGCCCTGGCCATGTTATTGGAGTCCATTTGAATTTGTAAAATGTTATACTTCACACTTGGTTCCCTCACAAAATTTATAAAAGGCCATCTAGCTTGTACATACAAATGTAGGTATGTAACAGCAAAATGCTTACTAATTTATATCAGCTTTCAACAGGAAAATGTAGGCTTACTTTCAGTTTGAAAATTGCTAGAGGAAATTTGTTCCCCCCCAAGAACAGTAGATTGTACGGGTTAAGTGCTTTTAAGTAAATAAAATGTACCCGCACATACTTTCACCTGCTTCTTCTAAGGGTACAGTGTTCCAAGAAATGTGTATACTTTTGAAAATACAACAGTACACGTTACAGTTTCTACTTCCACGTGTTGCAGAGGAGCACATACTTTACTTACACACAGGTTGGAAGTTATCAAATAGCCAATTTTCACAAGTAAAACTCTGTTTGACCTATGAAAATGGCTTTGAAAATTGCCCCGTAAAGGTATGTTTTGAAACAAGGAGTGCCCTTAGCCTGGTTCGTCAAAATAAAAATTCCCGTAAACACAGAGAAATTCTCCAGTTATTAGCAATGGGAAATTTCATGTTTAAATCTCAATTTCAAGAAGTTGGACTTTATAAGATAGTGATGTGATGCTTTAAACATTGATGTGTGTAGGATTAATTCATCATTGTTCTGTCTGCTACTGAAATGACAGATTTTTTTTACCCCTATTTTCTAGGAAGCCACACATGCTGAGGTTCCATTAACGGCAATAATGTTTACTTGTTCGGCATTGAAGAGCTCTGGCAGTGCTGACTGCCAAGCATCATAGGGTAGCCTTAGTAAAACACATTAAGAAACTGAGGTCTGTGAAGAAACCAATATAGGCCATTTTGACCTTCTTTCTCAGAGAGGAAGTGACCTTTCAAACCTGTGACTCAATGTCAACCTTGGGAAATTAGTTCAGGCCTGGCAGATTGCTAAATCTGACCATGGTT
This sequence comes from Geotrypetes seraphini, assembly GCF_902459505.1. NCBI lineage: Eukaryota > Metazoa > Chordata > Amphibia > Gymnophiona > Dermophiidae > Geotrypetes > Geotrypetes seraphini. The sequence goes on along the minus strand of NC_047094.1, from coordinate 14,025,094 downwards.
TATCATGTGTAACGAGAAAACCAGACTTGAGTGAGGCTGCCATGCTAGGACTCCATCCTATTCGTTCTGCGTTCTCTGCTATGTCTGCAGCAGTGAGAACTCGTGCAGCTTAGAGAGTTGCACGGGGACAAAAATCCCATCCCCGCCCGTCCCCGTCAGGATCCTCTCCGTCCCCACCCATCCCCGCAAGGAATTACCTCCATCCCCGCCCGTCCCCATAAAAAGCAGCAATTACTTCTGACAGGATCATCAATTCCACAGTTTCTTTTTTGTTTGCGCTGCTGTTTTCCTTGTGGAATCTCTTTGGTGGAACCCTTTTTTTGTTTTCTGTTCAGGTAATTAACTTATAAACCCTCTCTTTTACTAAGGCTGACGTGTCCATTATATTATATGGACGTACCCTGCTTCCAAAGCCTTCCATCCCCGTGGGAGTCCCGTGGGCCAGAGGGGGGTCCCCGTGGGAGTCCTGTGGGCCAGAGGGGGGTCCCCATGGGAGTCCTGTGGGTTAGGGGGGATTCCCGCGGTCCCCGTTCCCGTGCAGACCTCTAGCACAGCTGTGGGTTAAATGGTAAATTTTGAGGTGTGAGTGGCCGGCAGGGGAGTGGCCCTTTCTCTAAAGGAGCTACCTAATTTTCCACCTGCACTGAACATTTAGGGCTCCTTTTACTAAGCTGTATTAGCGTTTATAATATGCAGATAGTCAGTGGATTACAGTATGCAGAACCTTAAAAAGCAGCGAATTACAATATACAGTTTGTTAAGAATTTCAGACTTATACGCAGGAGTGGACATATTAGAAATAATAGAAATTGGATTTAGTGTTTGGTGTAGTTACTGTTTAGGTCAGTGGTCTCAAACTCGTGGCCCAGGGGCCACATGTTGCCTGCCAGGTACTATTTTGAGGCCCTCAGTATGTTTATCATAATCACAAAAGTAAAATAAAACCGTTTCTTGATCATATGTCTCTTTAGCTATAAATGACAATATTATTATTAAGACTTAGCCAAAAGGGAAGATTTATAACTATAAAGAGTTTTACCTCATGCAAAATTGTCATTTCTTTAATAAGACATTAACTATTTTTTTCGGAGGCCATCCAAGGACCTACAAATCCCAAATGTGGCCCTGCTAAGGGTTGGAGTTGGAGACCACTGGCCTATAGGAAGAGGAGATGCAAATGTTAAGAGCCTTAGCCAATAGGGAGAGGAGAAGATAGTGGATGCTGAGGATTGGTCATTTGGCCTTTATCTGCCATCATGTTAGTATGTTTCTATAACCATAAAGTTCTATGACATCACAATGCAGGTGTAAAGAGCCTTAGCCTATAGCAGTGGTCTCAAACTTGCAGCCCTCCAGGTACTAATTTGAGGCCCTCGGTATGTTTATCATAATCACAAAAGTAAAATCAAACCGTTTCTTGATCATATGTCTCTTTAGCTATAAATGACAATATTATTATTATGACTTAGGCAAAAGGAAAGATTTATCAACTGTAAAGAGTTTTACCTCATGCAAAATTGTCATTTCTTTAATAAGACATTAACTCTTTTTTCTGAGGCCCTCCAAGTACCTACAAATCCAAAATGTGACCCTGCAAAGGGTTTGAGTTTGAGACCACTGGTTTAGGTGATATATCTGTCGAATAAGGCAGTTTTTATGACTTTTCTAAAAGCGTCGTAGGTCAGTCTAGCTCCATTGATGTAGTTGTCTAGCCAGTGTTGTTTTTTGCTTGGTACTCACAAGGCGTCATTTTTCTATTTAGTCCCAACTTTGTGACATGGTCTGCCCCAGGATTTAAGAGAAGAATTGTCTATGGTTCACTTTAGAAGGCATCTGAAAGCTTATTTTTTTGTAGTCTCCTTTTGGAGCTCAATTACAAGAAGTATGACTTGGTGACAAGAGTATGAATGCAAAATCCGTTAGAGGCAGAGAATACGTGTATCTTTGTTAATTGTATTTTTTTTTTTTTTTTATCTTAGGGTATGTTTGTTATGGAGTAGGTCTGTTCTTTTATTGATGTAGTTCCTTTATGGGGATATTTTATTTGTTTTATTATGTACATCACTGAATTAACTTGGTCTTAATAGCTGTATATTCAATAAAATGAATTTGTAAACTTGTAATCTTTGTCATGTAGGCATATACGAGGATGGCTGGACTAAGTGTACAGGCCATGATGGAAAATATGTTGAGAAATATAACTTTTTTAAAATATTTGTTGAACTTGGTTTTTTTAATCAAACTTTTCAAACCACCCTTGTATATAAGGTCTTGATCTTTAGGAGGCAAAAGTAAAAAGATATGTGGCAGAAAATTGCCCGCACTTCACTCGGAAAAAGTGAGCGGAGCTCGTGTGCTTTGGGTCTGCTCCTGTTCAGGTGATACAGAATTATCCTGCCTCCACGCCACCTGTATTTTCAAGGCACCCAGAGGTCTACAAGCATTCCTGAAAATATGAAAATTGCCCTCGTCATTAGTATTTATATAGACCAACTAGAAGTTAATCATATGGTTTTCGTATTGTAAATTTTATTTAGTTGATTTTATAATTTGGCTTTTGAATTAGATAATAAAAATATTTAAACAAACAAAAAAATAGGAACAAAAATTGCTCACAGGAATGTAGAAGGAAGAGCAGTTTTGTCATGATAGAAAACCAGATCTCCTTGGTTGCCCCTACTGCATTTCTTCCTTCCACATATTTACAGAATACAGTGTTTCTCCAAAAATAAGATAGTGTCTTAAATTCATTTTGGGGCCAAAAAATGCATTAGGGCTTATTTTGGGGGAATAGCTTATTTTTATTCATGTACAACAATCATCTCTCCCTTCCTCTCCTCCACCCCAATTCTTCCTCTTTCCTTTCTCCCCCTCCCCCTAATGTGCAGCATCTATCCTTCCTCTCACCCATCCCCTTGTGCAGTATCTTTCTATCCCTCCCTCCCATCCCCCTGTGCAGCAGAACCCCACCGACCCTCCCATCGTGAGACCGACATATCTCCGCTCCGAGGACTCCAAAAACAGTAGCGGCAGCAGCGCTCTGAATGGACTGCTTCTTGGCCCTTCCCTCTGCCACATCACTGATGATGTCATCAGTCGATTGTAACTAGGGCTTATTTTGGGGGAGGGCAAATTTATTTATTTATTTTGATTTCTATCCCGTTCTCCCAGAAGCTCAGAACGGGTTACAAGTAGACATTCACAATCGTTTGAAGACAGACTAGTCATGACAACAAATAGGTTACAGTAGACGATAACAGAGCTTATTCTAGAGACCAGACTGGTCATAGCGAAGAGTACTAGAAGAAGTATATTGAGGAGGCAGTTTTTAACGGCCCAATTGGTGGAAGAGGAAGGTCTTATATATTAGGAGCATCTTTAAAAATCATGCTAGGGCTTATTTTTGGGCTAGGTCTTATTTTCGGGGAAACACGGTAGCACTTAGGCAGCATACTGACATAGATGTGTAAAGGCGCACCTGCGCACGTATATGCTAGAATTCTCAATATTATGCATAGACAGATAATTGTCATTTGCATGCATGTATGTTTACATATATGCATGAATGACTAGAATATTGTCATTTACATACACGCACCTTCATCCAGCAGCTCTTCACAGAATTACCCCTATCGTGATCAAATATTTCTTTTGCTAAAATCTGCACAGACTTAACTCCAGCAAGGTTTTCCATTCATTAATATGTGTTGCATTTTTAAGAAGTTGGATCACTTGCCAGAGAGTTGGGGGTATCGATAGTTATTTGAATTATCAGGATTTTAATTGATATGCGCTGAACTGGAGATTTATCTCTTTTGGGAATCAAAAAGGAACCAACTCGTTTGGGACTGTGCATTGCTTTTCACATTGTCTGGATTAGTGCAGTTGCTCCGACTACGGCACTTTGAAGTGGATTATAAACTTAATGGTCTTCTCTGAACCGAGTTAATACTTTGAGTCTTTGTAGTTTCCTCATTCAAGAATTATATTAAAGCTGCAGTTTCAAGCCGTTTGAAAGCTTCCTAACTATGAGTCTGATGTACTGAGCTGTTGGATATTCTGCGGATTAGTGCCCATTTTTAAGATATATATATATATATTTATATTTACCATAAAGCATACTGATTTCATTGTCTGGAGCTGAATTTGAGAGTGTTTGGGATTAGTGTCATTTCTTTCTCTCACTGTCACATTCAGAAATAGAACTCACCCACCAAAGGGTGAGATTTGCCAAAACTGTCATGTGTTCTAAAATTCATTAAAAAGAGTAAATCGAGGTTAATTCTAGGCAGCTCAGACAAGATAAGGGTCAGATCTAAAAGCACTGCCGGCATCTAATGATTCAACATTTACTGACTCGTGGTGAGTTATACTGACTATTAAATCCCATCAAACTTGACAGTGTGAGCTTGTTAAAATTTCCCAGTCAACGAAAGCAGCTAATATAAACAGAGAGGCTTTAATCAGTGGGAAAAAATCTCTGTAAATGTTCCTGTGGGAGATAACCAGACAGAACACACTTTAAGATACTGCTAGCTGATTGAAGTTTATCAGAACTGGACATGAATGTAGGAAAACATTTGGAAAATATCACCACATTCTTCCTTTCTCTGACAGAATAATCCTAGATATTTCAGACGGATAAGATGCATAAGTGTGCTCTTGCCCTGTGCCCAGTCTATGCCTGTACTTGTTATTCCTGGCATTGAAGCCTACCTTGCCACAAAACAGCTCACAAATTATTCCATCCAACATTTGGGGTATGTAACACAAATCGAATGTAAAGTCTTATATACCGAATCATCTCCTAAAAATAGGAGCTCGATTCAGTTTACATAATTAGATCACAAAGAAAGATACTATTAACATTCATTGGAGCTATAGCCTGAAAAGCAATGAAACACAGGGCTAGATTCACAAAGCTCACCGATCGTGTCCCAACCACTTTGCAGGCGTTCCCCGACCCGATTCACTAACCTCCTGCCCTTTCCAATCGGCACATGCAAATGAGGGGAGATGGCATGCAATGTAGGAAGGCAGCGATTCACTAAAAAGAAGATGGAACACCGATTGGGCTGGCCGATCCATAAAGAAGTGATTGCTGAGGACCAGTCGCTCACGTCCCTGCCGACTCTCCTGCTACCTGCCGCCCTTCAGTGCGAGCCCGTGGTTTTAACCCACGGGTTAAAAGCGTGTTCTGTTCCATCTGCTGCATATTCTGTCCCAGCTAAAGCGTGTCCTGGCAGAGACAAGCATGGCGGAGAGAGCTAGAGCAGCAGGGCCTTTTGTCAGATGAAGAAGAAGAAGTAGCAGTAGCAGCCTAGAGGGGTTTTCTTACTTTCCAAAAAAAAGAAAAAAGATTTTAGGAGTATAACACCTGTGGGCCCTTCTACCATTTTCATAAAGGATTTGGTTTTTCTTATGCTTTGGACCTTTCCCGTAAGAGAAAAACTTGCTTGCTTCAGAAAGTTTGATTACCAGTTGCCTGTATCGGTACTTCATTGGTCTTGATCTGAAACAAAAGGCTGCCCCGGAAAGGCTTTTGTTTCTGACACTGTTGATTTTCTTTGTCAGACTTTTATCTGTGCAGAGTCACTGTTGTGCGCCCACACCTAGAGTACTGCGTACAGCACTGGTTGCCGTACACGAAGAAGGACATGGTAGTACTCGGGAGTGTCCAGAGAAGAGCGACTAAGATGGTTAAGGGGTTGGAGGAGCTGCCGTACAGCGAAAGATTAGAGAAACTGGGCCTCTTCTCCCTCGAACAGAGGAGATTGAGAGGGGATATGATTGAAACATTCAAGATAATGAAGGGAATAGACTTAATAGATAAGGACAGGTTGTTCACCCTCTCCAAGGTAGAGAGAACAAGAGGGCACTCTCTAAAGTTAAAAGGGGATAGATTCAGTACAAACATAAGGAAGTTCTTCTTCACCCAGAGAGTGGTAGAGAACTGGAATGCTCTTCTGTCATAGGGGAAAACACCCTCCAGGGATTCAAGACAAAGTTAGACAAGTTCCTGCTGAGCTAGAAAGCACGCAGGTAAGGCTAGACTCAGTTAAATCGACCTAAATAAATCCAGGAAAAATTCCATCTGATACTGAAGGGAATAGACTTAGTAGATAAGGACAGGTTGTTCACCCTCTCCAAGGTAGAGGGAACGAGAGGGCACTCTCTAAAGTTGAAAGGGGATAGATTCCGTACAAACGTAAGGAAGTTCTTCTTCACCCAGAGAGTGGTAGAAAGCTGGAGCGCTCTCCTGGAGGCTGTCATAGGGGGAAACATCCTCCAGGGATTCAAGATTAAACTAAACCTTAGGTTTATATACCGCCTCCTCTCTACAATCGCAGAGCTCGGCACGGTTTACAAGAGTTGGAAGAGAGAGGAACGCCAATGAAGGTTAAGGGATATAGTGAGAGGAGTATGTGGCGGGCATAGGATGCCAAAGATGGAGTGAATATTACATTTTTGAAAACAGCCAGGTTTTCAAAAGACAAAGTTAGACAAGTTTCTACTGAACAAGGATGTACGCTGGTAGGGCTAGTCTCAGTTAGTGCACTGGTCTTTGATCAAAAGGGCCGCCGCTTGAGCGGACTGCTGGGCACGATGGACCACTGGTCTGACCCAGCAGCGACACTTCTTATGTTCACTATGGCAGTACTGCAGGAGAAACACAAGTACTGCTCTATTTCTGGGGCACAAAGGTCGGCTACCACAGAGGCAGGAAAATGGCAACAGTGTGAGGAGAAAGCTGTGCTTTCCTTTTCTGTCATTGCCAAAGGACTGTCAGATGAGCAGTGCTGTGCTTCCTCTAGCCGAGCATAGCTAGTATTTCAGGATATTGAGAGGCAATATGGTGGCAGGTCTATAAAGAAGAACTTAGATGTAGGTGCCCTGATGCAGCAAAGGAAGAGTCGATTCTATAGATTCCATTATAGAATGCTAATGTCGATGCCTTCATTCCCAGCAGCTCTAGAGCAGGCATTAATGGGGATGCCTACGTGTAGCAAGCAGTGTGCCATAAGCGGTGCACTAAGTGAAAGGCAAGTGTGTGACCCCTATACACTTAGGCCTTATCCACCATATTCTATACACAGTGCTTTGAGCTGCATGCATAAAATTGGGCATGTGCCCAATTTGTACATGCAACTTAATTAAACAATTAGTACTGATTAATGGTTTCTTAACAAGCAATTATCAACACTAATTGAATTTAATTGAAATCTGTGTGTATAAACTAAAGTGCAGGATCCGTGCCTTAATTTTACGCATTTCACAGCAAAGGCCGGCAAATAGTCCTTTAGCCTGAGGGCATTCAGTAGTAACGCTCATATATTCCACAGACTTATTTAAATCTTTTCATTTAATCCTTCAATAAATCTTCCCAGGACCTCAGTGGTACAACTCAGGGCTCAAATACTTTCACAGCCCTAAGGCTTTATGTACCAAATCGTCACTGGTCCTCTCATAAATATATTTCTTTTCCATATCTTCCAGTAAAGTTAAATATATACAACACTTATCTTTAGATACATTTCTAAAAGGAAGCCTTAGAAGAGAACCGGATGTTGATAGCGGGGTATGTCCTTGAGGAAGCATTAAGCAAAACATGTACTATAGGATCCCTGACTGAGCGATACAATGTATCTAAAGAAAAGTGTTGTATATATTTAACTTTAATGGAAGAGCCTTTAGGATACATAAAGATACAGAAAAGAAATATATTTATGAGAGGGCCAGTGACGATTTGGTACATAAAGCCTTAGGGCTGTGAAAGTATTTGAGCCCTGAGTTGTACCACTGAGGTCCTGGGAAGATTTACTGAAGGTTTAAATGAAAAGATTTAAATAAGTCTGTGGAATATATGAGCGTTAATTATACGCATGGCACTAAAAAGGGGATGCAGAGATGGGAGCATCATGGACGGATCAGGGATGTTCCCCATGTTTACACATGTAATTATAGAATAAGAGACATCCACGCCTAACCTTAGGCATGAAGATTTGTACCACATTTCCGTTAGTGCAAATAGGTATGCCTAAAGTTAGGCACGGCTCCCGGGCATAAGCGCTGTTCCATAAACCGTGCCTAATTTTAGGCCTTGTTTATAGACAAATGCTTAAATGGGGTTTTTCAGGCACTATATAGAATTTAGTCCTAGGCTACTTAAAGGTACCCTATAGAATAGTGCTTAGAGCCCATGCATGTGTAAGTGGCAGCTTGAAAATACAGGCATGCACTTATAGAATTCCTTTCACATGAAAAGAACCTCTTATCTGGACAGCAGTTGCTGCAATCCCGATATGTGCCTTTGAGTATTGACCCAAAAAGACCTTTTCTTTCATGGGTCTCCTGGCTTATTTTGAATATGAAAATTTACCACTTTACTCTCTCCCCCTCCCACACACATACACACACATCTGGAAATTTCCTGCTGTCTCTTTATTTCAGGGGTGGGCAACCTCAGTCCCCAAGGATTACAACCCAGGATTTCCCCAATGAAAATGCACGAGATCTATTTACATGCACTGCCTCCATTGTATGCAAATAGATCTTATGCATATTCATTGGAGAAATCTTGAAAATTCAACTGGGTTGTGGTCTTCAAGGACCGAGGTTGCCCACCTCTGCTTCACTTTAAGCTAGCACAAACTCTGTGACATAGCGAGGCATGCTGCTACTAGAGTTGTGCTCTGTTGCTGCTGACGCTGTGCTCTTTTGCTGCTGTCACTTTGTTCTGTTTTGCAGCTGCTGCTGGAGCTGTGCTCTGTTGCCTCTAGTGCTGTGCTTTGCTGCTTCTGTCAGCTTTGTTCTGTTTTGCGTCTTCTGTTCTGCAGCTGTCACTTTGGTCTATTTGTTGCTGCTGCCAGAACTCTCTTCTGTGCTCTGTCGCTTTCTGCTCTTCTTTTGCAGAGTATAGTTCAGATGAATTAAAGAGAAGAGAGCCTCTGAGGAAACAGTGTTCTCTATAGTTAGTGTCATGCAAAATGTACAAGCAGTAAATTAACAGCGAGGCATATGCAGGGTGAAGGCAGGGGCAAAATAAACAGAAAACTGATTTTATGCCTTTGGCTAAAAAACTTCCAAAAATAAATGCACATTAGTTGGCTCCATACCAAAAATAAATAAAAGTGATTATGTTTTACTTAATCAGATAAGAAATATTTATTAATTTAAGAAAACAGCCTTTTCCAGTCTTAAAGGACTTTTTTAATTGAAGAAAAGTTAATTTAATTGCGTTTGAATGGCATAAATTTGTCTGACATTTAAACCCTTCAGATTAGTGTGACATTTTTACATTTAATGCAGCATTATTATTTTGTTTATCTATTTATAAAATTTATAGGCCACACATCCAGTAAAAGCTTATATGAGCGGCTTACAAAACTACAAACATTACAGATAAAACAGAAAACATTAAGCTAGAGATGCTAACATGATTAAATCTTGATTTATTTTAACATTTTACTATGAACATTATGCTGTACAGAGGATCCTAAAAAGACCAGTTGTCTGTAGCTCAAATGACAAACTTCATGTGCACATGTGGGGTGATATCATGCACGGATGTTGGCGCGGACCGTCTAAAGTGAACTGTCACTTTAAGAGATGAAAAGACTATACCAAACATACGCGGGTGCCTTCCCGCCTGCTGCCTGCTCATAGAACCATCAGTTCTTTGTTTTCCACGGAGCAGCGAAGCCATATTTTGGTTTTCTTTCACATGCCATCCTTAGGCGTGTATTATCTGCACTTTTACCATATGCCTTTTACCCGCATGTATTTTCTGTGTATGTTTTGTTCTTTCCCATATTATTTTTCGTTAATACTTATATTTATTTTATTTGCCAGTTTTACTAAACGGGGTGCTGTTCCCTGTTAGGCCTTTGCCTCATGTCAGCTGTTTTTCTCTCAGGGTCATTCACCTCCCAATAATTTTTTGATTTTTGGGATGATTTAGAAACAGCACATGAAGAAAGACACGGTACTACTCGAAAGGGTCCAGAGAAGAGCGACTAAAATGGTAAAGGGGCTGGAGGAGTTGCCGTACAGTGAGAGATTAAAGAAACTGGGCCTCTTCTCCTTCAAAAAGAGGAGACTGAGAGGGGACATGATTGAAGCATTCAAGATAATGAAGGGAATAAACTTAGTCGATAGACAGGTATACAAAAAATAAAATTATTATTATTATGTTGGTGTGGAATAGGCTAGCCAGGCTACTGCAGTCACACGCTGTGCTAAACCCTGTCAGCATGCCCCTGGCCTTGACTGAGTCCAAGCAAGTTAAGCGAGACACTGCAAACTCCTGCTCATTTGTTAGGTATGCTTAATGACATCGATGACACATGCCTATCACCTGCATCTATAGCTGCATTGTCATCGGGGGCTGAGAGTATCGCTTAACTCTTGATGCGCCTCTAGACGGCCTTTCTGGCAGCCATGTTGATGCTTCTCCTGAGGTTGCAGCTCTACTCCCCAGACGACCTGCTAGATGCTCCCGTCATTCCTCCCACCACCATTCCAGATCTGTGAGGCAATATGATGAAGACTGTGATTCTGACTTGTCTCGTCAAGTTTCTTGCAGATCTGAGTACAATGGTGATTTCTTTGATATCGGTCTTCCAGATTCACCGCCTGATCAAATTTTGCCTCCTGCCAATTTGTCCTTCAAGTTTATCAGACAAATTGGCAGAATCTTCCAATTAAAATGGAGTCTGAAATAGAACCTACTACAGAATTCAGAGAGACACTCAACCACAAAGAGTTGTCCAAGTACTGCCTGAAGGTTCCTCTTCACAACCTCATGAAGGAGGCCTTGCTCAAGAACTGGGAATCCACACTTGGTGTACCAGTGGCTCCAAAGAGGTTAGAGTCTCTTTACAAGCTTCAATCTGCCCTGGGGTTTGACAAACCACAGCTGCCACACTAGTTGTTAGTAATGGAATCCTTCTTAAAGAAAGCACACAGCTCCAGAACCTATGCTAGTACTCCCCAGGCATAAGTACATAAGAATTGCCATACTGGAACAGACGGAAAGTCCGTCACGCCCAGTATCCTGTTTCCAACAGTGGCCAACCCAGGTCCCAAGTACCTAGCTAGATCCCAAGTAGTAAAACAGATTTTATGCTGCTTATCCTAGGAATAAGAAGTAGATTTCCCCAATCCATCTCAATAATGGCTTATGGACTTTTCTTTTAGGAAATTATCCTAACCTTTTTTAAATCCTGCTAAGCTAACTGATTTCACCACATTCTCCGGCAGTGAATTACAAATTGTGTGAAGAAATATTTTCTTCAGTTTGTTTTAAATCTACTACTTAGGAGCTTCATCGCATGCTCCCTAGTCCTAGTATTTTTGGAAAGAATGAACAAGCGATTCACATCTATCCTTTCTACTTCACTCAGTATTTTATAGACCTCTATCATATCATCCCTGAGCCATCTCTTTTCCAAGCTGAAGAGCCCTAGCCACTTTAGCCTTTCCTCAAAGAGAAGTCGTCCCATCCCTTTTATCATTTCGTCACCCTTCTCTGTTTCTTTTCTAATTCCGCTATATCTTTTTTGAGATATGGCAACCAGGATTACACATAGTATTTGAGGTACATCTTTACCATAGAGTGATACAAGGGCATTATAACATGTTCATCTTTGTTTTCCATTCCTTTCCTGATAATTCCAAATATTCTATTTGCTTTCTTAGCCACCGCCACACATTAAGCTGAGAATTTTTACGCATCCTCACCGATGACACCTAGATCCTTTTCCTTGGCAGTGAATCCTAACGTGGAACCCTGCATTATATAGCTATAGTTCTGGTTCTTCTTTCCCACATTCACTTTCCCACTTTGCACTTGCTTGCATTAAATGTCATCTGCCATTTTGAAGGCCCCTTCCTTCTTTCCCCTATGCTGTGTTAGTCGGAAGCTTCTCCTTGCAATTATGCTTCATTGGCCAGAGGAACAGAAATTCAGAGACATGGCTCTTCCCTCGGACTGGAGTTTTATAGTCCATCCTCCATTTCCTTTCCAAATGGTGTCTTCTCTTACTGCTATTACTGAGCAGAGATTCTTAACCTATTTTGGTTCCTGTACCCCTTTAACTGATCAACGAAACCCTCATACCTCCTTCTAAAACTGGCAGCTACATATGTTACTATTATTAGCCACTAACAAGGCTAGCTGCTAACTGTCCTAATAACGGCCTTCACTCTGTCTAGAAAGTTTTAATAAATTGCCTCAGATTTCAAGACTCTTCCCCGCACCTATTTGACCTTTTCTCACACTTTATGCAGGTGTGAGCATCACTGGTTAAAAAGCTTGGTTCTAGAAATAGCATGAGCTTTAGAAGTCCAAAGGTCACACAGTAGAGGCACAGAGATTACTGTCTCTGACTAGCAGAATCTGTATGCTCTCTACACATGGGAATCTTATTGCTCAAGTCGATGAGAAGTTTTGTTTTACTCAAGTATTCTTAATTGTAAGGGCCAAGGGACAATGACAGCACACATCAACCCTAAGTTCAGCCCCCTGACACTCACCTCCATAAATTCCCATCTCTCCTTGGAGGTTTGCTGCCAGTGCCAAATCCAGATTAAATCATCTGCTTTCTACTAACACTATTCTCAGTGAATTTCAACTGCTTAGTGGGCAATCTCTCACATGGTTCTTGCTAGACCATGGGGATAATTTGAGTAACATATAGTAGTTCAAGATATTGGGAGTCCATTTTGATTCCTCTCTTACCGTTAAGGATCAAATAAATTCTCTGGTCAAGAAATGGTTTTTTAGTTTACAAATGTTGAGGAAGGTTAGACATCTTTTTCATCATCGACATTTTTCTGTTTTGGTCCAATCAATCAAATTATCCCGGCTAGATTATTGCAACGTTATTTACTTTGGCATTACAAAGATCTGTATCCAAAGTTTACAATTAATCCAGAATACCACTGTGAAGTTGATTTTTGGAAAAAGTAAATTTGACCATGTGACCCCTTTGCTCCTGAGTTTTCATTGGCTCCTGGTCTGTCTTGGAATCCAATTCAAATGTGCTTGCATCTCTTTTAAAATTTTATATGGCATTTTTATTCCCCTCGTTCATGTCTCCCCACTCCTGTCCAATCTTCACTGGCTCCCAGTGATTTCCAGAATCCATTTCAAATGTTCCTGCCTGGCTTTTAAGATCATTCACGGCATCCTTCCTCCCCTAATCCCACTATCCTTTAACTCCTCAAGTCCTGACTCCACCAGACCCGCCCAAAGATATAAACTATCCTTCCCCTCTCTACGCGGTATTCTCTATGCAGGTAAACTGGGAAAATCTCTTCTCTTCAAAATCAAAGGTCTCTGGAACGACCCAACTATCCCGTTGCGGAACCTGGGCTCTCTCCAACTATTCTGCAAGCAACTGAAAACTTGGCTCTTCTCTAACATGTAATTCTATTTTCCCCCTTACTCTTCCATTCTATATATAAACTCATGTAAACCTTTTCCTTTCTCTTCTTATATTTTAAGTTCTTGTAAAACGTGCCGAGCTCCACTTCCGTGGAGAGGATGCGGTATATAAACTTAAGGTTTGGTTTAGTTTAGTTTAGTTTAGTTTATTATGGAACGTCTACAGATTTTCCTACGCAAGAGGCATCCAACAATTTAAACTCTCCCTTCCTTCCAGAAAAGGAATTAAAGGAGTTAAGATCTGTAGTCATCTTTGGCTTTTGAACTTCCGCAACTATGGAATGAACTTCCCTTAACTCTGAGGAGCCCCAGTCCTTTTCAATCTTTTCGTAAATCTCTAAAAACTTTTCTATTTGCTAAACATTTCAAAAATTAACTTCTTTTCAAACCTTTGTTTTTACTTTCTTCATTTTTTACTTAATTCTTGCAAACCGAGTTGAGCTTCCTTTGGTTGATGACCCGGTATATAAAGTTAAGCTTTAGATTAGCTCAGTTTAGTTCAGTTCACTAGAAGTGCTGGGAGGGTGGGGGGAGGGAGTATACTATTATATTATTTTACATAAGTGTAGGTTATTGAAAGAGTATATACATTTGTGTTATTGATTAATCCATGGGTGGGGGGGATAAAATAATTGTTTTGAATATCTGTATGTTGAATGTGCTTTTCTTGACTTGTTATATGTTCTTATTCCTGTTTGTTGCACTGTTAATATTTGAAAATTAATAAAGATTTTTTTTTAAAAAAAAGAAGTGCTGGTGCCAGATGAAAACAGAGTATGTGATGCAGAGGCAATGGTGGCAGCAGCTATCCTCTAGAGAAGGTGAAATGGAAGTAAAAAATAATGAAAGAGCTGCCTTGGATGCATGGTTGTGGTTGGGAGATGGGATTTGGGGTGAGACTGGGGCTGATGGGGCTGGGAGACAATATGCACTGGGGGAAGAAAATACGTGGATAGAGTTGCTAGGGAGAGAGTTTGTGTCAGGAGGAAGTGTATGTGAAGCAGGGAAAGACTACAGGATGGAGATGGGTTGAAAGAAAGAGATTGGCAGGAGATGAGCTGGGGAGGAGAGAGGGAGAGAGCGTGTGAAGAGCAGTCTTTGTTTTAGTTTGGAGAATGACACAGAGACAAATTTTCCCCGTCCCGACTGGAGCTCAATTTCCCCGTCCCGTCCCCACCAGTTTTGTTGCTGTCCCAGTCTTTGCCCCATTCCTGTAAGCTCTGCCTTAATCGCACAAGCCTCGAACACTTATACAGTCAAACCTCGGTTTGCGAGTAATCCTGTTTACGAGTGTTTTGCAAGACGAGCAAAACACTCAGCAAACTTTTGACTCGCAAACCGAGTGTTGACTCGATTTGCGAGCACACACCCCCCCCCCCAATAACCGGCATCGCTTCCCCCCCCCCCCCCGCTCGCAAAGGCCCCCTCGCTCCAACCTCCCCCCCCCCCCCCGTCAGTACAACTTAAATTTACCCACCTCCCCGTCTAGCACCGGCACGCAGGCACAGCTCGTGTGCCTAGAAGATCTTCCGGCTTCGGTTCCATAGACAAAGCGCACCTTTGTCCCAGCGCGCTTTTGACCTGACACCTCCGGCTTCTGCCTGCCTTGAGCATGCATCTGCGCAGGCTCACCACTCTGCCTCTGCTGGCAAAAGCACAGTCTGTCCCAATCTAGGGGGAGAAAACCTAGCAGGGACCAGGCTGCACCACAATACTGGCTTCTAGAAAGCACAGTGGACTGGGGGGAGGGGTCTAGCAGTGTGTGGCACCATTTGGACCCATGTAGACTTGCACGGCCATTCAGATGCTGACCTGAGGTCCCTTTCCATCCAGCATCTGCCCCTCCTCCTCTTTCCATCCAGCATCTGCCCCTCTGTCTGCTGCTTCCGCCCAGCATCTGATCTGTCTCCTCTCTTCCTCCTTTCTGCCCCCTCTGTCATCCCATCCATCATCCTTCTTTCTCCCCCTTCCATCCAGCATCTGCCCATCTTTCCCCCCCTTTCAGCCCAGCATCTGCTTCATTTCTCTTTCTCCCCCTTCTATTCAGTGTCTGCTCCATCTTTCTCTTTCCTCCCTTCCATCCGTATCCTCCCCTTCTCCTTTCCATTCAATGTCTTCCTCCCCTCTCCTTTTCTTTACATCCATCATCTGTCTTTTTCTCTCTCCCCAGGCATTCCAGCTTGTCTTATCTTTCCCCTTTCATATAGTGTGTCTGATCCCTCCCCATTTCTATCTACAGTCTGTCTCCTCTCACCTCCTACATCCAGTATCTACCCCCTCCCACCTGACACCTCAGCCACCGCCAGACTGATGCAAAGCCTTCCCTCCGATGTCAGCTCTGACTTCGGGGGAAGACTTCTGGGTCGGCTACATATGGCTTGCTGCAGGCTGCCTCCAACCCCTGCTGTTATCTGGACTCAAATGAAGTGGTGGAAGGGAGTGCATTTTTGGACACAGAAGTCATGAACTGGGGAGAGAGGAAGGGAGGGAAAGAGATGCTGAGGTGGGGGAGGGAATAGAAAGAGAGACTTGGGTGTGGGTGTGTCAATGAGCAGGAAAGAGAGATGGTTGTGTACACACGGCAAATGGAAGAAAGAGGAGAATTTTTGGTCGTAGGGAGGAAGGTACAGAATGTGATAGGGAAGAAAAAGATGAGAGTGAGAAATGTGGCAAAGGAATAATGGGACAGATTGAAAGGGATGCAAGAGGGAGGAATATTGGACAGTGGTAAAGGGAATGGAGGGAGAGATGTGGCATAGTGTTGGAGAGGGGTAATAGAAGGAGAAATGTTGGGCATGGGGCTGGTGGGCAGGCACGAAAGATGAGAAAGAGATAAATGCTGGACCATGGTAGGGGGAACCAATGGACAGCAACAGAAGAATTTACAGAAGATGGGAAAGCGGAAAAAAGAAACTGGGACCAACTTTATGGAAAAATAAGTCTCCAGACAACAAAGGTAAAAAACGGAATTTATTGACTAAAATATGTTAGCTTTGGGAAATGTATATGGCAGATGTCTTTGTTTTGTGTTCAAAAGAAAAGGAAATGCATTTCTGGTTTTATTTCTACAGTGTTGAAGTACTTGTTGACCCTTGCTGTGACTGGTGGGGATCCCCAAGCACCGCCAGCAGAGGACCTCCTCTAGAGATGGCCAGAACTCCCCTCCACCAAGCGCAGCAGTCGCTGGCAGCATCTATGAGCCACTGAGGTGCCAGCATCTGTGACTCAGGGACGCTACTGCTGCCTGCCAAGCTTGGCAAAAGGGACCCCCGGCCAACTGCAAAGGAAGTCCTCAGCTGACAGTTTGTGGGTTCTCATCAGCTGAGTATTTATATTTTATATTTACAGTAGAGGTTCTGGTAGAAACCCATTTACAAAGTATGTATTCTTCCCAATTAATATTTCCAAATTAATAAAGTCTCTTTGCTTATTTGTAAATGGGTCTCTACCAGAGCCTTTAATTCAGTAGCATAATTAAATAAAATAACTATTTCTGAAGTTTATAGGGAAGGATGGTGACGGAGGGGATTCCTCGCGGGGACGGGTGGGGACAGAGGGGATTCCTCGCGGGGACGGGTGGGGATGGAGGGGATTCCTCGCGGGGACGGGTGGGGACGGAGGGATTCCTCACAGGGACGGGTGGGGACGGAAGCATTCCTCACGGGGACGGGTGGGGACGGGTGGGATTTTGGCGGGGACGGGTGGGATTTCTGTCCCCGCACAACTCTCTAGTTCCATGTTTTTCATTTTTGGCTTATCCAGCAACAGTCCCACCTCTCACACTGAGGCTTTTGAGCCAAATTGGCATCTGCTTAAAAAATAAGAAAAATCACTGTTCAAGCTAGTACAGAGAGAACCACCTATAGTGATTCAGGTCTATTCAATCCTATTAGGTGAATTGTCTTATTCTAGAATGGTAAAAGGATCTTGTTTTATTTGAAAATATTGTAGCTGTCCCCTCTCGCCTTCACAATGACATTCCTGCATCTCATTTCCAAGAGCATCCTTGGACAAGCAGATTGAAAGTAAACACACATCCAGCATTAATTCCACTTCAAAGTAATCTAATCATTTCTTTTTAAAAGCTGATCAAGATGATAAAAGATTTGATTTCATTTCTGTTTTGAAATGTATTTTCTGCCTCGGGGGATCTGAATAAAAAAGCACTTTATGCAGTGGGTTTATTATTGTACACAGTGACTGTTTGACACTAAAAATTGGCATCTGTCTACCTACTTCCTCAGCTAGCTGGGTGGTTATAGTCCTCAAGGACAGCTTGGCGTTAAAAGAGCCTATTATACTTGTGACCCTCTTGCTTTCTAGGAGGTCAGTTTTAGAAAGGCTTTCTATGTGGAAACACTGTTGTGCAAAATTGCTGCCATATCCTATATAATAAAACGCTAGCCGCGCATGCGCACTCAGACCTGCGTGATCTGTAATCCCTGATCTGTGATCCGTAGGTCCCTGGCCAGAGTGCATATGCGGCGGACAGATCGGGAAAGCACAGCACAGCCGGCGACTCCCCCCCTCCCGCCCTCACTCACTGCCAAAACCACCACCTCCTCCTTCTCGCCGGCTCACCTGCTTTTAAATGAAGAGAAAAGCGCTGCACCGCGCTAACGCTGTCTTTGCTGTCTTTTGTCCACTGCGGCCCGCCCTCTCTGACTACTTCCTGTTTCCGCTAAGGTTGGCCACAGTGGATAGAAGACGCCTAAGCCAGCGGCAGTAGCTGCCGATCTCCGTTCCTCCGGGGGGGGGGGGGGGTCTGGGAGGAGATGGATCGCGGCCACTCAGTGCCCCCACCGAGGAGCCCAGCAACTTTCCGCTGCCCGGGACCCGAGTCATTTGCTGCGCCCCCCCCTCTTCCCTTACCGCAGGCCCGACTGCCGATTTAAGCAGCGTGTGCAGCAGTCTTCACACGCTGCTTCGGGCCCTTCTACTGCCATGATTTGCTCCGGACGTGCCAGAGTAAATCAGGGCAGTAGAAGGACCCGAAGCAGCGTGTGAAGACTGCTGCACACGCTGCTTGAATCGGCATGTGTAGTCGGGCCCGCGGGAAGGGAAGGGAAGGGGGGGGTGGCAAAGGACTCGGGTCCGCGTTTGTAGTTGCGACTGTGGGAAGGGAAAGGGGGTAGAGGAAACGCTAATGCTGCTGCACAGGGAACTGGTGTGGGGAGAGGGAAATGGAAGGGGGAGGGAATGCTGCTTTGCACAGACAGACAGAGGGAGGAAGGGAGACAGAAAGACAAGAAGAAAGACACAGGGGCAGGTGCACATGGAACTGGTGTGGGGGGAGGGAATGCTGCTTTGGACAGACAGAGGGAGGAAGGGAGACAGAAAGAAAAGAAGAAAGACACAGGGGCAGGGAGATATACAGAAAGACAAATAGACAAAGAGGGACAGAGACAGACAGAAAGAAAGACAGCGGGAGTCACGTCAGGAGGGGTGCGGGATGCCGCAGAGGGAACTTTTCCAATGGGTGCAACTGGGCGGCTGTCGGGAGCCTCTGATCAGGGGCAGAGCAAGGTAAGTGTATCATAGGGATAAAAAGGAGGAGGGGGGGGAGAAAAAGGAAGGGACGCCTACTGCTGGACAGGGGGAGAAGGAAAGAGGTGCTGATGGACAGGGGGGGGTGAAGAAAAAGGAACGGAAGCCTAATGTTAGACAGGGGGAGAAGGAAGGTGCTGCTGGACAGGGGGGAGGTAAAACAAAGGGAGAAGGGCTGCTGCTGCATAAGGAGAGCTGTGAAGAGGTGGTGGTGGACACAGGGGAGATAAAAGGAAGGGAGAATGGACAGGGGGAGCAGGCAAGGGGTGGTGATGGACAGCCAAGTAAAAAGAAAGACAGAAAGAAAGAAAGCGGCTAAGGAGAGAGAGAGAGAGAAAGAAAGAAATAAAGAGAGACACACACACATATTCTAGCACCCGTTAATGTAACGGGCTATAAGACTAGTAAATATATAATCCTGGAGAAGGACCGAGATTGTCTGGCAAAGTTACATGAGAAAATGGAGTAGATTCTGCACCATTCATGGAGGAGAGTGTTTATGAGCAACTGAAGGTGGACAAAGCGATGGAACCAGATGGGATCCATCCCAGGATACTAAGGGAGCTCAGAGAGGTTCTGGCGAGTCCTATTAAAGACTTGTTCAACAAATCTCTGGAGACGGGAGTGGTTCCTGGGGATTGGAGGAGAGCGGATGTGGTCCCAGTTCACAAAAGTGGTCACAGGGATGAAGCAGGAAACTACAAGTCAGTGAGCCTCACTTTGGTTGTTGGAAAAATAATGGAAGTGTTGCTGAAAGAAAGGATAGTGTACTTCTTTGAATCTAATGGGTTACAGGATCCGAGGCAACATGGCTTTACAAAAGGTAAATCGTGCCAAACGAACCTGATTGAATTTTTTGATTGGGTGACCAGAGAGCTGGATCGAGGACATATGCTAGATATAATTTACTTAGATTTCAGAGACAGGGGAGATATGATTCAGACGTTCAAATATTTGAAGGGTATTAACGTAGTACAAAATCTTTTCCAGAGAAAGGAAAATGGTAAAAACCAGAGGATATAATTTGAGGTTAACCTCACCTGGAATATTGTGTGCAATTCTGAAGGCCACATTACCGTGAAGATGTGCTAAGAGTCGAGTCAGTTCAACGGATGGCCACCAGGATGGTCTCGGGGCTCAAGGGTCTCTCGTACGAAGCGAGACTGAACAAATTGCAGCTCTACACTCTTGAAGAACGTAGGGAGAGGGGAGACATGATTGAGACATTTAAATACATCACCGGACGTGTAGAGGTGGAAGATGATATTTTCTTTCTCAAACGACCCTCGGCCACAAGAGGGCATCCGCTCAAACTCAGGGGCGGGAAATTTCATGGTGACACCAAGAAGTACTTCTTCACCGAAAGAGTGGTTGATCATTGGAACGAGCTTCCAGTACAGTTGATCGAGGCCAACAGCGTGCCAGATTTTAAGAATAAATGGGATGCCTATGTGGGATCCCTACGAGGGTCGAGTTAAGGAATTGGGTCATTAGGTGTGGGATCTCTAGGAGAGTAGACTTAGGGGGGTGGGTCAGTGGAGTGGGCAGACTTGATGGGCTATGGCCCTTTTCTGCCGTCATTTGCTATGTTTCTATGTTGATATTTTTTTATATAATAATAATAACTTTTTCTGCCGTCATCTTTCTATGTTTCTATGAGGGGTGGTAGATTTAAAAGCAATGTTAGGAAATTCTGCTTTATGGAGAGGGTGGTGGATGCCTGGAATGCGCTTCCGAGAGAGGTGGTGGAGAGGAAAACGGTGACTGAGTTCAAAGAAGCGTGGGATGAACACAGAGGTTCTAGAATCAGAACATAATATTAAATATTGAACTAAGGCCAGTACTGGGCAGACTTGCACGGTCTGTGTCTGTATATGGCCGTTTTGGGGGAGGATGGGCTGGAGAGGGCTTCAATGGCTGGGAGGATGTAGATGGGCTAGAGTAGGTTTTGACAGAGATTTCGGCAGTTGGAACCGGGTAGAGCTTTGGATTCTTGCCCAGAAATATCTAAGAAGAAAAAATTAAAAAAATTTAAATTGAATCAGGTTGGGCAGACTTGATGGACCATTCAGGTCTTTATCTGCTATCATCTACTATGTTACTATGTTAATGTATGGACCAGTCCTACATATACTTTTATATATATAAAGGAGGCTAGATGTGGAGCACTATTCTCTGCCGAGAGGGAGTCCTGCCAGCAGGGGGTGCTTTTTCACTAGTGAGGGACAGGCAAGCTCTGCAGGACTCCACAATATTGACCTTCCCCCCCCCCCCCCCAATATGCAGTTGGAGGTCTGCTGCTCAGCTTAGAGGGGACAGAGTTATGTGTTGTTCAGAATTTGCACATATACTTTGCAAAAGGCAAATAAATTTGTATAATCCAGAAGACATACAAAAACAGTCATCAATATACCAGTTACAATGTGCTAAAATCATACTTTTATGCATATTTATCAGTGACATCCACTTATGCACCATTCCTACAATCACCTCCAGATTGTATTTAATTTGTTGAGTAGAGACATGGAAACTCTTGCATTATGACCAATGGATTTTTGGGTTATCATTTTTCCCAGATTCAGAATTATTGTTTTAACTAAGTAATTCAGTAGCTCACTCTAAAGGAAGGAGGAGAAATATTCCTCTCAAGATCTACGTGTGCATATGTTCTCATCCGAGCCTCAGCTGCCGATCGTGGAGTAATGAAGTATACTGTCTGTATATATGCTTGTACTTCACCTGTATACATTTACACCAACTTCTGAGCAAGTATAAGTGGACACAGGTGCAGGTTTTGTGAAGACAGATAGGAGTGAATATTCTTTGAACTCAGTCACAGTTTTACACTCCACCACCTCTCTCGGGAGCTCATTCCAGGCATCTACCACCCCTCAACCTCAAATTATGTCCTCTGGTTTTACCATTTTCCTTTCTCTGGAAAAGATTTTATTCTATGTTAATACCCTTCAAGTATTTTAACATCTGAATCATATCTCCCCTGTCCCTCCTTTCCTCTAGGGTATACATATTCAGGGCTTCCAGTCTCTCCAGATGTATCCAGATGTGTCACGAATAACCCAAAAGAGAAGAAAGCAATTTCTTATTTTGAGACCAAGGGCCTTGCAGTTGGGTGCAACATTCGTACTCAGATACCCCTGTAAATGTGTGATGATCTATCAAGGGAATAGATTTGGTTCTTTTGAACCTCAGCAGCTGATAAAGTTTATTTCTGCTAAAGAGCAAACTTAGTATTCTTGAGAGAATTTCTGTTTCAAGTTAGCTCAGTTTAATAAGGTTCTTGTTCCCACTCAGCTACCATCTTTTATTTCCCTTGTACTGTTTGATTAGAAAATTCAGCGAATGCATAGCTCTCTTCCCCTTTAATTGAGGTCTAATTTTACAATCCAGTATATTTTATATTTGGGTTTAATTCTTGTACCTTTATGATGAGAAAAAGAAGTTCTTTTTGTTTCTCTTATGTAAATTTTTCGTTATAGACTATTGTGTTCTTTCAATGTTGGAATTGGTATTGTATTATTACTTTGTTTTGACTAATAATTATGTCAAAAGCATAAAATGAAAATAAAGATTTTTTTTAAAACAAAAAACTGTTGCATTCTAAATATTGGCACTATCAGCACTTATATTGTCTTTATAAAATAGTCCACTTGGATTTCCTACCTAGTATCCTTTTATTGTTGCATTGCAGAAAATATCCTTTGAAGTAGTTGCCTATTGACTGGAAAAACACACTCATGGAGCTTTTCTAGACTCTGACATTTCTTCCTACGTTAACGCCAGCCATCTTGTATTTGTTTCTAGAACGTCCCGCATCTCCCAAGAATCTATCAGTTCTGCAATCAGAGGTGAAGTCTCGTAGCTTGAAAGTGCACTGGTTTCCTGACCATGATGGATCGTCTCCAGTACGATACTTCACAGTTCAAATACGAGAGCTGCCGGATGGAGAATGGCAAACCTACTCCTCTTCCATCAGTCATGAAGCCAGCTCTTGTCTTGTGGCAAGGTACAGCAGCAGAGCTCTGATGGGAATAATGCTTACAGACATTTCAAAATTTTCAGCTTCAGATTTTTATTACTTTAACATTCAAAATTGTTCTCTACTAGGACCATTCAATTATTCAAAACTTACTGTAGAAACATCGGGCCCTATATTCAAAAAGGCTTATGCAGTCAATGCCGATAACTTTTTGATTCAAACTTTGCTTGGTTATACGGCTAACTTTAATCCATACCTTTATGTTTATGTTCAGAGATATGATAGGGAGAGAAGTAAAGAGGGAAGACTGTAAATCGCAACTAATGTTAGGTGCCCAACTCCTGGCAGAAATGAGTTTGAATGGATGCAAAGGGCTGAAATAGCAGATTGGTACAAAAATACACTTACAAATCCAGTTACAAGATAATGCCTATGGGGCTCATAATCGCACGTCTAAAAACCTGCCCAAGTCAACACTTTGACAGCCTAAAGTGCCAATAATAAACCAACATTCTGGACGTACCGTGGGATTTTTTTATGCTGCTATGCACCCAGAGCTGAAAGGGGCGTATCTGGAGGAGTGGTTAGGGCGGGATGGGAGCTGACCTAGACTGAAGTCGTCTTGTAGGGATAATCAAATGTTTCACCAGGCGTACAGGTATAAGTATCAAAAAGGTATCCAAAGTGACCAGATAACCACTGCAGAGACAAAGTAAAGACTCCCACACACTCCCCCAGTGTTCACTGACCCCCATCACACCCCACAAAGATCAGAATAAAAAAGTACATACCTGTCTCCAGAACATCAGCACCTAGTATAGGAAAGCCTAGTAGAGCTGCATACAGGTGTCTTATGTAGCCTGGGGGGTGGGCTAGTGAACCATAGAGAGGAAGACCCAGGCCCATAACCCACTCTAACCACTACATTTATGGTGGAACATGTGTGCCCACCAACCCCCCCCCCCCAAACCTACTCTACTGCCATATAGGTGCCACCTGCAGCCATAAGGGCTATTGGGGTTGTAGACAGTTGGGTATAGTGGGTTTTGGGGTGGCTCACCATAACCTATAAAGAAGTTCTAGTAAGATGTTTATCTGGCACCCTTTTTGTGAAGTTCACAGCAGTGTTTCAAGTTCAAGTTTATTTAATTTCTTTGATTACTTCGCATAGTCCAAATCCAATGCGATTTACATAAGTTCAAAAATTAAGTAAAATATTAAAAACTGACAAACATAACATTCACTACTAATACAGTAATACATGTAAGGAGGGAGGCGGTTGACAGCAATTGACATAAATACAAATCTAAAAAAATAAAACCAGGGGAGGGTCAAGACACAGGAGGTTGGGGAACAGGTACCCGCTTAATTCTATTAGATCGTCTTCCTGAAACTATTATAGGTTAGAACAAATCTATTGGAAAGCATCCTTGAATAGCCAGCTCTTAAAGAGGCTTTTAAACTTGCTCAGTGATTTTTCTTCTCTTATATTAAATGGAAGTGAGTTCCAGATTTGAGGAGCTGTGGCAGAAAAGATCATATCTCTCCTAGAATATATAACTTTTAAGGAAGGCACTACTAGCAGAGTTTTATCTTCAGATCTTAAGGATTTTATGGGAGAGTATGGTATTAGATATCTTTCTAAAAATGTGGGAGCCCTGTAAGGTGACCCTTTGCTCTGTGGTCATGTCTGGGTGGCCAGTCCATCACAATGCTGGCCCCTCCCATGTCCAAATGGTCTTGTTCTGGGAGTTTGGGACTTGGATGAAATTTTGGTCAAAAATGTGGTATAATGATAGACATTCTGGCGGTCTGGACGGAAAATAGCCTGGATGTTCAGATAAATGATTTTTGGGGAAAAAAAATATTCTAAACATATTTTTTGAAAATGGGTATTTTCCCATTGCCAACTTTGGGTGTCTAGCACCATGTGCCCAAATCGGACTTAGATGTATGTTTTGATTATGCCCCTCCATGTCTCTATGTGTGACTGCAAAGGGGGACTGACCATGGAAGGAGCATGGGCGGATTGGGGCATTCCGGAAAGTTGCACACAGTTTTGTAGAATACCGCTAATGTGTGCCAGGTTTCAGCTGGTGTATGTCCTTGCACCCAAAGTTGGGCGTGGAATTCATCACCTAATGCTATTCTCTAGGAAGCACTCATCCTTTATAGA
Source organism: Geotrypetes seraphini (assembly GCF_902459505.1). Taxonomy (NCBI): domain Eukaryota; kingdom Metazoa; phylum Chordata; class Amphibia; order Gymnophiona; family Dermophiidae; genus Geotrypetes; species Geotrypetes seraphini. Next base: position 13,999,924 of record NC_047094.1, on the reverse strand, counting down.
ATAGCACTGGTCGTCATTTAGGCCTTTATGAATAACTTTACTTCAGTTTATTCTAACTTATCCAAGTGTTTCTCATAAAATGTAAGGTAAAATTTATAGGCTTGTGTGAGGAATGAAGTTTACAATCAGACCCCGAATGTGAAAAGAAGTCCATAAATGACCCCATAGCAACTGTCAAGTACCAGTTGGCATCATATTCCTTATAATGTATGTAACTGTGAATTGGTTAACACACAGAGAGAGTTCAGAAAATGGAGTACCAGAGGGAATTATATACAGCTGTAGGGTGTTTGGTGATTCCTGTTATCTAATTAAGTGTAAGGTCCTCATTTGCATTGATCTTGCTTTGTAGTTTTGCAATTAGAAGCAGAATAACACATGCAAATAATAAGTAAATTAATAATACCTTTAAGAAGTTACTTGTTATAAGTGAAAATAAGCTTACTTTACACCAGTGGTCTCAAACTCACATGCGGCCTGCCAGGTACTATTTTGAGGCCCTCGGTATGTTTATCATAATCACAAAAGTAAAATAAAACAGATTCTTGATCATATCTCTTTAGCTATAAATGACAATATTATTATTAAGGCAACCTAGTCACATCAAGGTTTGTGTGGGGGACGCTCAAGACGCCAAAATTGGCTCGCAACTAACAAACCAAAATGGGGTGAATATAATATAGGGTGCTCTCAGTGTGAACCCTCAGTGATAGGAGCACAGCTCCGACACTTCACTTCTGGGTCAAGGCGGTAAGCCTCCACCCACACACCATCATTGAGCACCCTGAGTGTGCTGAAATTAAAGGGACCTGAGTCCACTGAATCAAACAAATCAAACAATCAAAGTGAGTAAATTAAACTCAACACAAACAACCTGAGCAACCCCCAAACAAACCCTGCCAGCCAGACCCCCAGACTCACACAACAAAATCAAAAATCACCATGCAAATATCAAATGAACACAATACTTATCTGAAACTATCTCACAAACTGATAAACGCAAAAAACCGCGCCAGGAGAAGAGGTTCGACCGCGCTGGTTTCGGGAGGAGCCCTTCTTCAGGAACCTAACCCCCGACGGAACACGAACAAAGAGGTCGGCTGGAGGGCGGGGTGCCCGGGCGGAAGAGCACGCCGCTTAAAACGGATCTGTAGGTGACGTCATGCACAAACCAACCAAACATACAACACTATTTGTATGTAAAAGGAGCCCTGAATCATGTACCAAAGTGACGGAAGAAACTTCTTGAAATATACTGTATGCATGGCCCAGTATTTGGGGGAGGGAGGGGGGGTTCTAGATATTTTTAAATGGTACTTGGAGCTTTTAGGAAGATAATATGTACTACAATGTTTGTTACCAATCAAGCAGAATAATTCCATATGGAAGCTCCCGATAGCTTGATTTATGATCCGAGGGCACAGCAAGAGTCTTCAGCTGTCTGTTATTTAATACAGATAATAAAACCTCTGGACAAAATGAAGTTATCAGCCAAGGAAACATACTATTGTATGTTTGGTTGGTTTGTGCATGACGTCACCTACAGATCCGTTTTAAGCGGCGTGCTCTTCCGCCCGGGCACCCCGCCCTCCAGCCGACCTCTTTGTTCGTGTTCCGTCGGGGGTTAGGTTCCTAAAGAAGGGCTCCTCCCGAAACCAGCGCGGTCGAACCTCTTCTCCTGGCGCGGTTTTTTGCGTTTATCAGTTTGTGAGATAGTTTCAGATAAGTATTGTGTTCATTTGATATTTGCATGGTGATTTTTGATTTTGTTGTGTGAGTCTGGGGGTCTGGCTGGCAGGGTTTGTTTGGGGGTCGCTCAGGTTGTTTGTGTTGAGTTTAATTTACTCACTTTGATTGTTTGATTCAGTGGACTCAGGTCCCTTTAATTTCAGCACACTCAGGGTGCTCAATGATGGTGTGTGGGTGGAGGCTTACCGCCTTGACCCAGAAGTGAAGTGTCGGAGCTGTGCTCCTATCACTGAGGGTTCACACTGAGAGCACCCTATATTATATTCACCCCATTTTGGTTTGTTAGTTGCGAGCCAATTTTGGCGTCTTGAGCGTCCCCCACACAAACCTTGATGTGACTAGGTTGCCTTTTTGTGTTTTTTCTATAGTAGGAATTTTGGCAAATTTGGAGTGTATTGTTGTTGTTGTGAATATTATTATTAAGACTTAGTCAAAAGGAAAGATTTATAAGCTATAAAGAGTTTTACCTCATGCAAAATTGTCATTTCTTTAATAAGACATTAACTTTTTTTTTCTGCGGCCCTCCAGATACCAACAAATCCAAAATGTGGCCCTGCAAAGGATTTGAGTTTGAGACCACTGCTTTACACTATTATGCTGAGGAAAGCAGTATGCATTCTTTGTTTTCTGTAATTTGGAAATAACATGGTTATGCCTTTTATACACCACTTTGAGCTGCTAATTTATAATGTAATTGTTGAACATTTGACTGACACATCAGTTATCAATATCTCAGAATCGGGAATAATCAATTGAAGAAGAATAGCTCTGAACAAAAAGTATAGTGCTGCCTCTTTAAGATTTAGTAAATGAAAAATTCACACTTAAATCCAGTGACATTTCTGAGGCTGATTTCCCATTTTTGTTGGTAAAGGCGGGGGGGGGGGGGTCATACTTTATTTGTGCAGTTATCAAAAAATTGACAGTTTCCAGGACGCAATATCATTCTGTTACTTTTAACTGATACGGTGATTACACGTCAGCTTTTGTTAATTCATGTCTTGCAGTGAGTTGTTCATCACACTGTCTGAGCACGCAGGGTCTCCTGAAAACTGGATGAGCGCCCAAGGGATTCTGTGTGCAGAGCAGAGTTTAGGAGGCTTTGATCTTGCTGGCAAATAATGTCAATTAGAGTTGTTAACTGCTGCCCATGGTGTTTTCACGTTTTGTAGGCTAAATCCTTTCACTTCCTATAAACTGCGGCTAAAGGCAACTAATGATGTAGGAGACAGTGAATTCAGTGCGGACACAGAGGCAGTCGCTACCATGCAGGACGGTAAGAGATAAATTGAAGGCATGATCCTTGACTGAGGCTGCGCACTTAGCATTCCTCCTGCTTCACTCAAGGAGCAGAAACGCCTTCGCTTGTCAATTTAGCGGGGCTTAATTCAGTGGGGGTGGAGTGTTGACACCCACATACACTTTCCTTGGCTGATAACTTCATTTTGTCCAGAGGTTTTATTATCTGTATTAAATAACAGACAGCTGAAGACTCTTGCTGTGCCCTCGGATCATAAATCAAGCTATCGGGAGCTTCCATATGGAATTATTCTGCTTGATTGGTAACAAACATTGTAGTACGTATTATCTTCCTAAAAGCTCCAAGTACCATTTAAAAATATCTAGAAACCCCCCCCCCCATCCCTCCCCCAAATACTGGGCCATGCATACAGTATATTTCAAGAAGTTTCTTCCGTCACTTTGGTACATGATTCAGGGCTCCTTTTACCAAGGTGCGCTAGTGGTTTAATGCGCACTAAATAATAATAATAACAGTTTATATACCGCAATACCGTTAAGTTCTATGCGGTTTACAATAGATTAAGCGAGGTACAAATTGATTGAATTTAAGAGGGGGGAAGAGGAGAATTAATAGGACTAGAAATGCGTTGTTGAGGAGAAAGAGATTAATAGGACAGAGGAATCACTATGGAGGAGAAAGAAGATGAGTGGGTCAGTTGTCTAGATACTTTAGGAACAGTTGAGTTCTTATGTTCTTATCTGTGCCGAGTATAGGACAATGAAGCCATTGTGACATCACTGCTGAGGTTGGCTCTGAGGCTCTGTGGACTGAGGCATTATGACATCACAATCTCAGCTCTGGAATGTTGTTCTCATTGGGGTTCCGGAATCTTGTTATTCTTTGAGTTGCTGGAATGTTGCTATTCTTTGAGTTTTGGCCAGGTACTAGTGACCTGGATTGGCCACCGTGAGCTGATGGATCATTGGTCTGACCCAGTAAGGCTATTCTTATAATAATAATAATAACAGTTTATATACCGCAATACCGTTAAGTTCTATGTGGTTTACAATAGATTAAGCGAGGTACAAATTGACTGAATTTAATAGGGGGGAAGAGGAGAGTTAATAGGACCGGAAATGCGTTGTTGAGGATAAAGAGATTAATAGGACAGAGGAGAAAGAAGATGAGTGGGTCAGTTGTCTAGATACTTTAGGAACAGTTGAGTTTTTAGACGTTTTCTGAATTCCTCATTAGTGGGCGAAAGCAGTTGATCTAGGTCTTTACCCCACAATGCTGCTTGATGTGAAAGAAGGTGTTCATGGTGTTTTTTCAGTTTACAACCTCTAACTGGGGGGGAAACGAAGTAGGAATGAGAGCTTCTCTTGTGTCTGTTGGCAGAGAAGGAGAAAAGGTCAATTATGTATTTAGGGGCAAGTCCGTTTAGCGCTTTAAAGCAGAAGCAGGCGAATTTAAACTTTATGCGTGCTTCCATCGGTAGCCAATGTAACTGCCGGTAGTAGGGTGATACATGATCGAATTTCTTTAGTCCGAAGATTAATCTGTATACATCACATATTTTTTGGGGAAATGGCTAAATAGGCGATGTTACAGTGGTCAAGTTGACTTAGTACGAGGGATTGGACCAGGGTTCTGAATGCCATCATATCGAAATAAGCTTTAATGGATCTGATTTTCCAGAGAGTGATACCGGATGTGTTTGCCGCTACTGCCTCCTTTTGAGCAGGCGGTAGTTTTTGGCCAGCGCGGGGGTTAGCGCATGCTGAAAAGTCACGCGCGTTAACCCCGCTAGCGCGGCTTTGGGAAAGGAGCCCTAAGCTGCGCTAGCGGTTTCAGAGCACGCTGCATTGCCGCATGCGCTAGAGTCCAGGGGTGTCAAAGTCCCTCCTCGAGGGCCGGAATCCAGTCGGGTTTTCTGGATTTCCCCAATGAATATGCATTGAAAGCAGTGCATGCAAATAGATCTCATGCAGATTCATTGGGGAAATCCTGAAAACCCGACTGGATTCTGGCCCTCGAGGACCGACTTTGACACCTGTGCGCTAGACGCTAACGCCAGCATTGAGCTGGCGTTAGTTCTTGTCGCGTAGCACGGGGTTACCGTGCGCGCTAAAAACGCTAGCGCAGCTTAGTCAAAGGAGCCCTCCGTTTTTTCTTATAGCACAGATAAGTGGATGATGTGTTTTGTAGGAGATGTATAAAGCAGAAGCCTGAATACATGGATTGCATTTGATCTCCTTGACTCAAGGAGCCCACGAGCAGCAATTGTAACCATGGCACTTGAGAAACCAGAAGCTTTATTCTGGGGATTTTTTTTTTAACCTAAGCTGTAGTGTATTTTAAAATTGCTATTTGTTGTCCTTCACAAGATAGCCCGAAGCAGTGTAAAAAAAAAATGATACAGGCACAAATAAATTAAAAATGCAGTAATATAGGCTCTCTTTTACTAAGCCGAGGTAGAGGCTTAGTAAAAGAACTCCTATGAGTGTCGGACCAGTATCGGCTCAGAATTTTATGCCCAAAATTTTAGGACTCAAATAAATATCCACATACACAATAGTACTAATTAATTATACTGAAACTTTCTCCCATTGATAAACCACGGATTTCAACTCCCTTACGCGTTCCCCTCGACCCTGAAGAAAGTTTCGTTTGAAACATGCATGTCGGGAGAGGTATGGATGCAGATGATAACTGTGAATCTACTATAAGCTAAGTAGTTATTTTAAAAAAATATGAAAAGTTATAAAACTATGAATAAAAAGTAAAAACAGTGAATTGTTCATAAAGAATTTATAGACAAGTTTCAGTAAAAGATTGGACTGATGGAGACCACGGTAGCCAGTAGTATGAAATGCCTGGTTATATTCTGAAGGTCCATACAAAAATCTCTTATATTTGTAGCCGCTATATGTATAGTGATATACATGAGCTACATAAGAACATAAGCAATGCCTCCATTGGGTCAGACCTGTGGTCCATCATGCCCAGCAGCCCGCTCACACGGCGGCCCAACAGGTCCAGGACCTGTGCAGTAATCCTCTATCTATACCCCTCTATCCCCTTTTCCAGCAGGAAATTGTCTAATCCTTTCTTGAACCCCAGTACCGTACTCTGCCCTATTACGCCCTCTGGAAGCGCATTCCAGGTGTCCACCACACGTTGGGTAAAGAAGAACTTCCTAGCATTCATTGGGACTAGTATCAGACCATTTAGCGCTCTGGGCTGCGGTAGAAACCTCTACCATGGCTTAGTAAAAGGGGAGGATATATAAACATTCATTGCTGTCAGGATTTTGTTTCTTAACGATGGAGCCTCTAGGCCAGTGTCTCTCAAACTGTGTGCCATGGCACAGTGGTGGGTCTCAAAGAGATTCTGGGTATGCCACGAGAGATTCCAGAATTTTACTTTATTTTTAAAAAATTCCCTTCGTAAGTATACATTAGAATAGATGACGTGTACGTCACGTACGCAAGAGTCTGTCAATGTTATGAGCATCTGTGTGCGCAAGGATACAACCGCCCAGACAAGCATCGTTCTTTGACTTGGTTGGTCCTTGAAAACTAACGTCAAGTCATTTTGGATTTATTTTTTATGCAGTACTTATCCTAACTTGAGCAACAAAGCAATCAAGGCTTTGGATCTTCTTATCTTTGCAAACTTGGATTTTCAGCTCTAACAGAAATTAAATCGAAAAAAAAAGAGAACAATTGCAGATAGTGGATGATGAAATGTGGGTTTGGTGAACACTGAGTTAATTTGCCCTCAAAAACAAGCTCATCCATCACATTGATTAACAATTCTATTCTATCTACCGTACTTTACTTTCTCCGTTGGTACAATTACCTAGACATAGCTTAAAGAACTTTTAAATAAATAACTCTCAAATTTTATTTTTTGTTGGTTTTGCAATTTTATAATTTCAATTATAATGTGCCGTGAAAAACATTTGCTCCATTTAGTGTGCCGGAGCTAAAAAAGTTTGAGAGACAGTGCTCTAGGCCATAGTTTATGCAAAATCTAATTCTGGGTGGTTTAAAACAAAGCCTGTTCGCAGGTGTACAGCTACAGTGATGTTCTTTTAATTATCAGATATAGAAATCAAATATACAGTAGATTGTATTGATTCTCATAATTATCAAAACATTGTTACCGTATTTCCTTGCATATAGGCTGCCCCTCTACATATGCCACACCCATGTATAGGCCACAGAAAAGGGTGGCCTATGTTTAAAAACTGGAAGATAAGCCGCCCCATGGAATTAGCTATGGCTTTTCTTCGGGTACCTCCCCTACCTTTTACATTCATCCCCCCTACCCCTGGTACCTTTTTAGGAAGCCCCCTCACTGGTGCGTGGCTCGGGTCTCCAGCGGAGCAGGGCAGCCGCGATCTCTTAGGCATCCGGCCTGCCCCCGCACTGCCCGCTGAATGGCCGACATCAGCTCTCGCGGGACTCGCAAGACTTGCGAGAACTGACCTCATGGCTGCCCTGCACCGCTGGAGACCCGAGCCACGCGCCAGCAAGGGGTTTTCCTAAAAAGGTACCAGGAGTGGGGGGGATGATGTAAAAGTTTTATATAGGCCGCCCCATATAACTAGGCCATGCACCATACACGGGTTTGTAAAACCCTTGTATAGGCCGTGGCCTATATATGGGGAAATACGGTACTCTCTTTTGAATGCGTTATAGTTCTGAAATTGAAACACCATAATAAGGCCTCCTAAGTGGAACATTTATGATACCACCATACATATTCTTCACAGCTAAAAGGTTTAATGGCTATAAAGACTTAAGAATTGTTGAATCGATATAATGATAAATACAGTCACAAAAAATCTCAACAAGATGTGTTTTTCTCTTTTTTAAACCCTGCGTTGTTCCTTGTGACCCTGGGCAAGTCTCTTAGGGCTAGATTCACTAAGCAAACCGATTGTGTACCAATCGGTTTGTGACCCCTTTGTGACCCGATTTTACTCGGGCCCGATTCACCTAACTCTCCTCCAATCCGATTCCGATCCGTGCATGCAAATGAGGGGAACAGCATGCAAAGTAGGCAGGGACACGATTCACTACAGAAATCTTGCAAACCGACTGGGCTGGCCGATCAACACAAGAAGTGACTGCTGAGGACCAGTCGCTGAAGTCCTTTCTGACTGTCCTGCCTTCTGCCACCCTGCTCTCTGCCCTTCTTCTCTGCCCCGATCTGCCCTGTTTCAGGCCCTATCTCCTGCCCCAATCTCCTGCCTGCCCCAATTTGCTCTCTACTCCGATCTCCTGCCTGCCCTGATCTCATGCTCTGCCCCAAATCTCTCCTGCCTGCCGCCCTGACTCATCGCTCTGTTCTCGCCCCGAATCTCTCCTGCCTGCCGCCCCGACTCACCGCCCTGCTCTTGCCCTTAATCTCTCCTGTCCTGCCACCCTGACTCTCCTGCCCTTCTCCACACTGCAAGCCCGTGGTTTTAACCTGCAGGTTTTAAGTGGGTTAAAACCACGGGCTCACTGGGCTAGTAAAAGGTAAAAGAAAAAAAAGTTGCAGCTCTAGACGGCTCTTGGACGCATACGCAGACCATCTACAGATGGTCTGCGCATGTGTCGGGATCGCATACTAGCAATCCGTGCGGTTGGAGGGGGACGTTCCTCCGATCGCCCTCATTCGAATTTTTTTTGTTTTCTCAATTCGTCGAGCCTGCACGGATTGGGGAAGCAAAGGAGGTTTAGTGAATCTAGCTCTTAATCCTCTACAGCCCCCAGGTACATTAGATAGATTATGAGCCCACTGGAACAAATAAGGAAAATGCTTGAAGTACCTGTATGTAAACCACTTTGAATGTGGTTGTAAAACTACAAAAAGGCGGTATACAAGTCCCAGTCCCTTTCCCTGATGTCATAATGCCTGGCAACATTCCAGAGCTCATATTGTGATGTCATAATGCCACATTCCACCAGTGCCTAAGAGTCAACCTCATCAGTGATGTCATAATGGCTTCACTGTTCTATATTTGGCTCACGTCTGATATTGTATTGGAGGAGAGTGTGATGTAGTGGTTAGAGCTATAGCCTCGGCACCCTGAGGCTGTGGGTTCAAACCCTTTGCTGCTCCCTTTGACCCTGGGCAAGTCACTTAATCCTCCACTGCCCCAGGTACATTAGATGGATTGCGAGCCCACCAGGACAGATAGGGGAAATGCTTGAAGAACCTGTATGTAAAGTGCTTTGAGTGAGGTTGTAAAACTAGGTAGTTCACAAGTCCCAATCCCTTTCCCAATCATGTGATAGTTAATATTATGGAAGCGTGCTCTTACTAACTGCATGTGAGTTTTTCCACCATGTAGTGTATGCTAGATGATGGTCAACTTCTCCCTTGATGTCATAGAATCATGTAAGATGCATGTCTTCACCAAAGACAAATAAAGATAGGGCAAAGAGGAGAACTATAGAAAAGTGCTCTCAATCACACTCAGTTATGTAGACAGAAATGTGGAATAATTGGTTTGTGTTTTGTTCAGTTCCAGACGAGCCCCCCAATCTTCTGTCTGTGACTCCTCATACCACTACCTCAGTGCTTGTCCAGTGGCAGGTAAGACAGCTGGAAGTCAAAGCTCTTCAGTAATATACTAGCTGGCAGAAACTTACTTTTACTTATAAGACCTGTCTTGCTATTGGAATGAAGACATTAGATAATGAATGACCGCAGAGGAAATTCTGCAGAGAGTCTGCAGTTTAGTTTCCTTTTGGCCCTCTAAGGTTAGCTGTAAATCATAGCGTTAACGGTACTTTTCTGCACCAGCCATATCAGACAAGAGAAGGAAAGAAGTGTGGGAAGATCAGGAGATCTGAACAACCTCATCAAGAGGACAATTTTCCTGGATATAGGGCCGGATTCTCAAAACTTACCGTGCCTTTGACGATGATCGCTAAACTGGTTCCAGCCAGTTTAGTGTGGCACTATTTTACCGCTTGATTATCAAAATGACTCACCGGGGTCTTTTTCGAGCTTCCTAGTAGCCTCTGTCGAAGAGCTGTTAAAACACATTTGTTTGGTTCCTAGATAAGTAACTGAGTTTATTGTTTAGAAGTATTGTAAATATGATTTAACTAGAAATAGTACATTGGATTTTAAATTTTGACGAGAATGTGAAATTTAAATTTAGATTTATTATGATTGTATTAACATAGGGGTCCTTATACTAAGGACCCCATAATTTGTTATGTGTTTTCCAAGATAAATCTGGATGTATTCATGTAACCCTTTCTGACCTTCCCTGGGGGGACAGGCTAGAAATTGAACACCCCCCCAACCCCCTTTTATTTATTTATTTTTAAAAATGTATTAATCGCTTAAATCTAAGCGATGTACAAAACATTTGCATCCTCCATTTTAAACACAAACAACCGTAGCGCGGTTTTTAGCGCCAACTGTGGCAGTAACAGCTCCGATGCTCATGTGGGCATCGGAGCTGTTACTGCCACGGCTGGCGCTAAAAACCGTGCTACGGTTTTGTAAAAGGGGGGTAAATAAACCTAAACCTAATTGATTTCCTTATATATATTCTTTTTTTTAAAAATTAGTAATATCTTCCTCTAATAATGTAGGCTAGTTGGCTTTGAATTTAGATTGTATTTGGTTTGTTTCTGCTGTTGGAAATATATTGAAAAATGGCCAATAAAAAAAAATAGATGAATAAAGTGCGACAAGCAAGGAAGATCTCAATCGAAGTCCCAAAACAGAAACTTGGGAAATACAGTGGTGCCTCACACAACGAACTTAATTGGTTCCAGGAGCAAGTTTGTTATGCGAAAAGTTCGTTATGTGAAACGTGTTTTCCCATAACAATACATGTTAAAAAAAATAATTCGTTCTGTAGCATAAAATATGCTAAGATGACATAAAAAAAGATAAATTTTTGGTTATTATTTTTATTTAGATACATCTAAAAACATACATCTCCCTGTCCTTTTACTTCCACTATCTTCCTATCCCATCTCTATTCCCTTTTGTCCCTCTCCCCATGATCAATCATCTCACCACCTCTCTCTGCCCTCACCCTCAGGGTTCAAGATTGCTTCCACTCTTTTTCCTGTTGTTCTCTCTGCCTGTCACCCTATGATTTAGCATCCCTTCTGCCCTTGTCCAATATTTCCCCTTCTCTCCCTCCCTCTCATCCCCTGCTCCAACATGTGCTTTCAGCGGCCTTCTCCCCCCTTAAGCGTCTTTTCTTCTCCACTCCACCTTTCCTCCCTCCCTGCCTCCACCTTTGTGGCGCTTTTGCACCCGACCGACAACAGAACAGGCCCGGTCGGACAAATCTCCCTGTCCTGTAGCCGCAAATCTAAATTACCTTCTTACAGCAGCTGGAGTATTGAAGCTGCTGTAAGAGGTAATTTAGATTCGCGGCTATAGGGCAGGGAGGTTTGTCGGCCGGGCCTGTTGTCGGTCGATCGGGGGACCTGACCGGCTGTGCACATTCTTCAGGGCGGACCGCCCCCTCCCCCCTCTTTCGTTCGCCATTGCCTTCTTCCTACCTGCCCTGCCGCAGCCGCACACAGCCGACCGGAAGTCTTCCTGATGTCAGCGCTGACGTCGGAGGAAGGGAGGGCTTTGCTTAAGCCCTCCCTCCGACGTCAGCGCTGACATCGGGAAGATTTCCGTTCGGCTGTGTGCTGCGACAGGGCAGGTAAGGAGAAGGAGACTACCCTCGCGGCTCGACCAACCCCGCTGCGATCCAACCCCGCAGGAACCCCGGAAGGATGCAGCTCGGGCGACTTCGTTGTGTGAAACGAAGTCCGTTGTACGAATCAAGACATAAAGTTCGTTGTGCGCAGCGTTCGCTGTGCGAGGCGGCCGTTATGCGAGGCACCACTGTAGGTTTAAGAAACAGGAAGAGATGACTAAGGGCTCCTTTTACTAAGGTGCGCTAGCGTTTTTAGCGCACTCATGAAATTACCACGCGCTAAACCGCACGGTACGCTTCTAGAATAACGCCAGCTCAATGCTGGCATTAAGGTCTAGCGCGCGGCAATTTAGCGCGTGCTATTCTGCGCGTTAAGGCCCTAACGCACCTTAGTAAAAGGAGCCCTAAATGTTCAAACCCCAGGGCTGATCCTTGCGATCTTGGGCAAGTGATTTAACCTTCCTTTTTCTCAGATACAAAATTAGACCTCTAGGGACAAGGAAATACCTAGGGCTCCTTTTACAAAGCTGCGTTAGGGCTTTAAGGTGCAGAATAGCGCACGCTGAACTGCCGCGTGCTAGTTCTAGCCGTGTAGCGTGGGTTTAGCGTACGCTAAAATCCTGTGTGCGCTAAAAACGCTAGTAAAAGGAGCTCCTAGTGTATCTGAATGTAACTCACCTTCATTTTCCTAATTTGCTTTGTGCACGCAATAATAAATGAGGTAAAATAAAGAAAAATCAACCCAAATAAAATGTAAAACATGAACAATAGGAACTAGGACACCAGGAGAAAACAACAAAGCAAGAATTAGAGGCAAAATCAGGCACATGACTTAGTAGAAAGCAAGTCCAGGATTGGAGAAGAAATACTCAGGCCACCTGGCTTGACCCTGCCGGCCAATCCAAACTCAGGAACATAGTGCAATTGCATCAAACACCGTCTGTAGAATTCAAGGCATAATCCCCACGAAACACGCAACTCATCTTCGAGAAGGGGATGCCTAAATCTTCCACCCCTCCCTCACCCCTACAAGGGACTCAGCCCTGAAGCATGTCTAACAGATATGTGTCAATTTAAGACCATAACCTTCACTTATAAAAGAGCATCCTAGGCCACATCTTTATTTAGGCCAAAGGGCTGAACTTTCTACCACTAATCAAACTAAACTAAACTAAACCTTAAGTTTATATACCTCATCATCTCCACGGATGTTGTGGAGCTCAGCACGGTTTACAAGAACTTAAAATATAGAAAGAGAAGGGAAAAAAAGGTTTACATGAAGAGTAAGGGGGGATAGAATTACATTTTAATGAAAAGCCAGGTTTTCAGTTGCTTGCGGAATAATTGGAGGGAGCCCAGGTTCCGCAGCGGGGTCGTAAGGTCGTTCCAAAGACCTGTGATTCTGAAGAGAAGGGATTTTCCCAGTTTGCCTGCGTAGCGAATACCGTGTAGAGAGGGGAAGGATAGTTTATACCTTTGGGAGGGTCTGGTAGAGTCAGAGTCACCGTTTTCAGGATCTTGACCGATAATGCTCCAAAATATTGGACTCATCTCGTGACTTTATTGCATAATCCTCTTTCTAAATATCAAATGAGAAATCTTGATCAACCGAGGGCTCCTTTTACTAGCGTTTTTAGCAGGCGTTACATTGCCGCGCACGCTAATCCCGCGCTACGCGCCAAAAACTAACGCCAGCTCAATGGAGGCATTAGCGTCTAGCGCGCACGGCATTGCAGCACGCGCTAAAACCGCTAGCGCAGCTTAGTAAAAGGAGCCCTAAAATTTCCTGTGGCCAAGAAAGTGAAACCTATCGTACAATTTTCTTTGTCAATTCAATAGCAATTTGTTAATTTTTAGAATCAGCTTCCTTTGGGCATTATCTTCAGTTTAGGAAACTGTTTAAATCATTTTTTTTATCATAAATGATTCTTAACTTAGGTCCTCTTTTACTTAGCCGCAGTAGAGACTCTGAAGCTCAAAGGAATTCTATGAGCATCAGAGCATTTAGCGCTCCAGGCCGCGATAGAAACCTCCACCACACTTAGTAAAAGGGAAGGGGGAGTTTAATTTTGGAATTCCTGGGCAAGTTAGTCCAGTTTTCTTAAACTAATTAGGTAAAGGTGAAAGAGAAAAATCTGTATAACATAACAGAATTCTCTTCCTTACATGTAAGTTGTGCAAAAACATTACTTCCACAGTGAAATCCTAAAACTTGCACCACCCAGTAATGCCGATCACTGACGAATAATCAACAAATCTCTCCCTTTATATTGCAAATATTCCTGAAATGTTCTCCAGTCTTACGTTGATTCTCTTTCCATGCCGCAGTATGTATACAATCAGAAAATAAGATAAATAACTTTTACAATTCACAATCTCAATAGATTGTATTAAAGTTTGACATATCTGATTGAGCGGTAACATGTATTTAAGGGTACAAAAGTGAGGGTCTTCTCAGAAATCAGGCACTTATGGGACGAATTACAAGGTTTATACTGTGTGTGTGTATTTAGAGTTAGGGAATTACACTAATCTATTTGATACTTCCCTCTTGAAAAAATGGTGGAAGAGCAGTGTGATGCCATCAGCCTACACTTTGCCTACGTTGCTTCATCTGTTATGCGCCAACGGTTCCGAATTTTGCATTGATTCACGTGTTTCTTAAAGAAGAACCTAACTGAGAGCCTTCCCTTTGAAGTTCTATATCCTGGGACTAGGTGGGACCAATGGCATAGCGAGCATAGAATGGGCTCCAGGCGAAAGAATGAAGATGACCCCATCGTCTTCTCTTCCATCCCAACCTCATATCCAGCATCTCCCCTTCTACTTCCCCCTCTACAACCCCCCATCCATCATTGCCCCTCATGCCCCTTTCTGCACTGCTGCCACCCTCAGGCCAAAGCAGTAAATGGCAGTGTGGGGCCTTAGAGCTCAGCAGTTTTCAATACCAATCTCCTCCGACATGATGTCTTGGGGTATATTCTATATACGCGTACTTTGAGTTATGAGCGTTATTCAATTATGTTGCACGTGCCCAATTTGCATGCACAACTTAACTGAATAACAAGCTAATTAGCGCTGATAATTGTCACCCTAACAAGCAATTAGCGCTAATTGGATTTAAGTAAAAGTTATGTGTGTAAATTTAGGCGTGGGATCCTAGAATTTATGCACGTAATTATAGAATAAGAGGAAGCTGCGCCTAATTTAAGCAGAAGGATTTGCACCACGTTTCAGTTGGTTCAAATGGACGCATCTAAAGTTAGGCGCAATTCCTAGGAGTAAGCGCTATTTTATAAGCCATACCTAACTCTAAGCGCCATTTAGAGAGTACCAATTCAGTACCAATTTAAATGTCATATGATGAATTTACCCCTTTATGTCTGAGGGGGCAGAACCAGCAGTCACCAAGCAGTTGGGGGCTCTTCTACTTGCCAGTCTGGGCAGAAGAGTTGACCCCCTACCATTGAGCAGCCCCTAACTTTTTGCCAGGCTCGCCCTTGGGTAGGACCTTGGCTAGAATTCGGACCTAGTGTCATTTTAAAGTCAGTGAACATCAATAGAGAAGCCCCACAGATCAAATTCCAGCTACTTTATCTTATCGGAAAAGCCTGTTGTTTTTTTTCAACTGGCCACAGAAAGCCAGAGAGCTCAATGTCAGATGCTCACTCTAGCCATTATAACTACAGCATTTAACCAAAAGTAGCAAATTAATGATCCACAGGACTTTTTGTTCACAAAAAGTCAAAAGCAACATTGCTTCTTGCTAAAGACCCAGTTTCTTCGGGGCATCGTTATTTTGAGTCTTTCACTTTGCCAACCAAGTAACTGCTAAATATTTGACTGCTACGGATTCAAGTGAACCCCCTTTTGAAACTTCAATTAAACAATCAGTTAGAAGCATTGAACTTACAAGCAAAGCTGTTATTTGGAAAGTATTGATCAGCTGCCATAGTATTGCTTTCTAGTTTACTGGGAAATTAAAGCAACTGGCACCTCAGGGAAAACCAGGGCCACGCTAGATATTTTTCTGATCCAGATGCCCACGATTAATTAAAATCACAGCCCTATGCACATGCCGTCAGTCATTTCCACTGTGATAGTTAAATATCACATTTTGGGGAGCATATTTTGACCCAGCAAAAGCTGTCTCTGATTGATACAAAAGAGTAAAAGCCAAGCACAAAACAGAGAACACGAATATAAGGCGAAATATGTTCTCTCTAACATGACATTGTCGCTTGGAGGCTATTTCAGGTGCCAAGTGATTGTTAAGAGAGAAAAGGAACATCTGATCTTCAACAAAAGAAAGTTTCAGTATATGGAAACAGTAAAAACTATAAATAGAAAGTGAGAACCTAAGAATTGCTGCTGCTGGGTCAGACCAGTGGTCCATCGTGTCCAGCAGTCCGCTCAGCGCCCTAACTGAGACTAGCCCTACCAGCATACTTTCCCCTATGACAGACTCCAGAAGAGCCCATTTGGACCTGATTTTATAACACGATGTTTACATGTTTCAAGGATGCCTCTTAAATAAAAGCATGAAATCACTAATCAAAACCACAGGTCAAACCCTGGGTATCAGAATCCAAATCAAAACATATCCCAGATGAAATTAAAAATATTTCTAAAGCTTTACACCTTATTTCCTCATGGGATTTTGTAAGGAAGACAAGAAATATAATCAGTCCAATGTTATTTTTCTGAATGATAGGGCCAGATTCTGTAATGGGTGCCTATTACATGTCATTCACACTTAGGCACTCATTCATTACAGAATTGCGCCTAACTTAAAACTTAGGTGCTTATAATGTAGGGCCAGGATTTTAAAGGCCTACATTATAGGCACCTACCGTATTTTTCGATCTATAAGACGCACCTGACCATAAGACGCACCTATGTATATTGGTTCCAAATTTTTTCTTGGTTTTTCCTCCTCTATACGTAGGTACGTTTGGTGGTAGGTAGCCCGCAGCGCCCCCCCCCCCCCCCCGCCCCCTTGATACCATTCACAGAGCAGCATGGGACCAGGCAGGAAGCGAAAAGCTCATTCTCCTGCCCTATGTGCCGCTGTGCAGCAAGAAAGCTCCTAGCAAGACCGCGCTGGGCCATCAGCATTTTAAAAAATGGGGTGGGGAGGAGGTGTTTAAAAAATTGTATTTGCTCCATAAGACGCATCTACTTTTCCACCACTTTTTTTTGAGGAAAAAGTGCGTCTTATAGAGTGAAAAATGCGGTAACTCCTTTAGAGAATCACGCCTAGCAGCACCTTTCTCCACTTTGGTATTAGGTGCCTAGCTTTTGTAGAATCACGCAGAAGAAGATAGGCACATATCTCCCAATTTAATTTTATTTTGTAATTATGGGCTTCAATTATGAACTTGTTAAAGATCATTATTATTAAAGCCAATTTGCTAATTAACCCCTCCCTCCCTGCCTCTTTTACAAAACCGCGATAGTGATTTTTAGCGCAGGCTGGCATGCTGAATGCTCTGCACTTCTTCCGACGCTCATAGGAACTCTGTTGGTGTCGGGAGCAGCGCAGAGCGTTCAACGCGCCGGCCTGCGCTAAAAACTGCTAATGCGGTTTTGTAAAAGGGAGGGTAGCTAAGATAGGTGCTTCACTTTAGGCACTGTTTATAGCAGGGGTCCCCAAAGTCCCTCCTTGAGGGCCGAGTCCAGTCGGGTTTTCAGGATTTCCCCAATGAATATGCATTGAAAGCAGTGCATGCACATAGATCTCATGC
This sequence comes from Geotrypetes seraphini, assembly GCF_902459505.1. Classification (NCBI taxonomy): domain Eukaryota; kingdom Metazoa; phylum Chordata; class Amphibia; order Gymnophiona; family Dermophiidae; genus Geotrypetes; species Geotrypetes seraphini. The sequence goes on along the minus strand of NC_047094.1, from coordinate 13,982,493 downwards.
ATATTCATTGGGGAAATCCTGAAAACCTGACTGGATTCAGTCCTCAAGGAGGGACTATAAGACCCCCTGGTCTAGATCAGGGGTGGGCAACTCCGGTCCTCGAGGGCCAGAATCCAGTCGGGTTTTCAGGATTTCCCCAATGAATATGCATGAGATCTATGTGCATGCACTGCTTTCAATGCATATTCATTGGGGAAATGCATATTCATTCTCCTACCCTTCCAACATGGATTCAGACCCAACTATAGCACTGAATCTCTTTTATCCTCTTTAATTTCAAAGGTCCAACTACTCCACGCCTGCAACAAGTTCGCTGTCCTTCTTCAATTCGACCTCTCTGCTGCTTTCGACATTGTCCACCACGACATACTAATCCTCCAACTTTCCGATATTGGCATAAACTCCACAGTCCTAGATTGGTTCTCAAAATTCTTACGCTCCCGCTCCTACTTCGTCAACATGAATGGCACCTCATCCTCTCCTTGGAAACCGCTCTGCAGAGTCCCCCAGGGTTCACCTCTATCCCCGATTCTTTTCAATGTCTATATGTCCTCCCTGAAACTCCTCCAACTTTCTACCACTGCGACACTCTACACCTACGCCGACGACATCCTTGTCCTTCTCGAAACTGACTCGAACCTCACCAACCTCTCTGAAAACATCTCAACCTGCATAACTAATCTCCAATCCTGGGCTCTCTCCGTTCAGATGAAACTAAATGAGACCAAAACAAAACTTCTCTGGCTTGGCCCAAAATTGGATCATCTACCCTCCCTCATCCCTCTTTCCTCTGGCTCCAATCTACAGCTTGAGCACTCTAGCAAAGTTCTGGGAATCACCATTGACTCTACATTGTCCTTTAACGACCACATCAACTCCCTAGTAAAAAAATGCTTTTTCAATCTTCATATGTTAAGGAAAATCAGATCCTGCTTCCACCAGCATCATTTCGCTGTCCTTGTCCAATCCATCATTCTCTCCAGACTTGACTACTGCAATTCCATCTACCTAAGCCTAACAAAGAAAAATCTTATCAGACTCCAACGGATTCAGAACACCGCAGCTAAACTAATCTTCACAAAAGGCAAATTCGACCATGTCTCCCCGCTTCTGTCTAAGCTTCACTGGCTCCCAGTCTTCCTCAGGGTTCGTTACAAATGTGCCTGTCTTACCTTCAAATCTCTTCACGGCATCCTTCCTCCCCTCTTTCCTTTATCTTGGCTCTCGAACACTCATTCCACCAGATCCACTCAGAAATTCAAACTATCCTTCCCTTCTCTAAATGGCATCTCTCATACAGGAAAGCTCGGAACATCCCTCCTCTTCAGGATCACCGAGCTATGGAACAGCTTTACTGCCCATCTCCGGTGTTCGACCTCCCTCCAACACTTCAGAAAACATCTGAAAACCTGGCTTTTCGCCAAAATGTAACTTCCCCCTCCCTTCCCCCCTCACCTTCCTACTTACCAAACCCTCCTTCCTTCCATTGGAGTTCCTTTCTTTGTTTTTAATTCCTGTAAACCGTGTCGAGCTCCACTTCTGTGGAGATGACGCGGTATATAAACTTAAGGCTTAGTTTAGTTTTAGTTTAGTTTAATATGCATTGAAAGCAGTGCATGCACATAGATCTCATGCATATTCATTGGGGAAATCCTGAAAACCTGACTGGATTCGGCCCTTAAGGAGGGACTTTGGGGACCCCTGGTTTATAGAATGTCCCATTTAATATATATGTAGTGAAATATTTGTTTCATGACACTCTTGAGCAGTTTAATTTTATCATTGTACCCCTAGCAGAACCCAAATTTAGTGTGGTATTTTGAATTGATTTGTGCTACCTGATTTCTTCAAGCAACCTCACAGTCTGAAATTGTTGCAGCCCCCAAAGGACAAGAGCATTAATGGTGCTTTAGTAGGGTACCGAATTCATTACCGGGAGCTGGAATCTGAGAATGGTCCAGAGGCCAAATCAAAAACCATTCCAAACCCATCGGCCTTGCAAGCAGAGCTAACAGGTATGTATCCAGCATGTCCTGCTGATGACTCTACATTGTTTAAACGGGGCTAACGATCAGTTATGTATTAGCGAAACATATGCACTATGGGAATGAGATGAATTAACACACTCTAGAATGGGTTGACATGCTTAATGGGGCTCTTTCTCAAAACTGCACACTTAATGCAGATTAAAAAGGCATTCCGCAGGACGTGCTCAGGCTTTCTTGCACTAAATGCAAAATTAGCGCACAATAATCTGGGCACTAAAAATTGGGTGAGGGGGGCAGTGAGTTGGAATTCCTGTGCTACATTAGGGATACCAACTGATTACTATGTGGCAGTGAATGCTCATATGGTAATTTTTTTTATAATGGCTGTGTAACATAGTAGATGACGACAGATAAAGACCCAGTCTGCCCAATCTGATTCAATTTAAATTTTTTTAATTTTTTCTTCTTAGCTATTTCTGGGCAAGAATCCAAAGCTCTACCCAGTACCGTGCTTGGGTTCCAATTGCTGAAATCTCCGTCAAAACCTACTCCAGCCCATCTAAACCCTCCCAGCCATTGAAGCCCTCCCCAGCCCATCTTCCCCCAAATGGCCATATACAGACACAGACCGTGCAAGTCTGCCCAGTACTGGCCTTAGTTCAATGTTTAATATTATTTTAGTTGTGGCAAAAACGGCCTTAGCACACCTGAAACCTCCAAAAGGGTACACAAAGGCCATTTTTGCTGCAGCTTAGTAAAAGGTCCCTCTAAAGACCCATTTACTAAAGTGTTGGATATTTAGGTCCTCTTTTACAAAGGCGATTATCATGGCGGGATTCAATAGGCGTCAGAGCGTTTGCCGAGTGGCAGCCGCTACCACGCCTTTGTAAAAGGGGAGGTTAATACCCTACTCACCATGTGTTTTTGTGTTAACAGCTAATGTAGCATATGGACTGTTACAAACAAACCAAAACTGCAGATATATACAACGATGTAGGCAAAATTTATTGTGACAACCAAAGTATATTTAAAAACCTTTTTACCAAACAAGGGACCCAACACGGTCCGTGTTTCGGACAACCTTCATCAGGGGTCCATGGTAGAAAAGGGAAAAAGCATATGTCACAAAAAATTATGTTGAAAAATACCATAAAAACAAACAGATAATGTGTCACGCCGAGAGTCACTAAATATTGTAAAATATTGACTCTAGTGAGATTTTACAATATTTAGTGACTCTCGGCGTGACACATTATCTGTTTGTTTTTATGGTATTTTTCAAAATAATTTTTTGTGACATATGCTTTTTCCCTTTTCTACCATGGACCCCTGATGAAGGTTGTCCGAAACACGGACCGTGTTGGGTCCCTTGTTTGGTAAAAAGGTTTCTAAATATACTTTGGTTGTCACAATAAATTTTGCCTACATCGTTGTATATATCTGCAGTTTTGGTTTGTTTGTTCCTAGTTGGTTTTTTCACTGCAGACAAGGTTGGACCCCCTTTTTTCCTCTTGGTTCTGTTGCATATGGACTGTTAGCATTAATCCTTTATGGGAGATAAAATTGTGTTTTATTCTGAGGTTTGCTTTTAAAAAATGAAACAAAACAAGACATGTGGCAGGAGACGCTCACCCTGAGTGGTAAATTTTTGATTTATTTTCCTTGCACGCATTGTTCAGCTTAGAAGAAACCCTTACGGTTTCTTTGAACCTGTTCAGTTACAGCATTTTCTAGATCATCGAGTCCCTCTTGAATGAGCCTGAAGCTGAGGTGGGAAGGTCATTGGATGCTTGTGTGATTTGTGTTCCAATTTCATTTTCAACTATGAGCCCTCCTAAGGTTTCGATATTCTTCAGTCCGTTCAGTTTGTGGTCTGTTTTTCTGCATATTTCTTTTAAATTATAACAATTGTTTTTCTGTGTGATGATGTCAGAGGAGTTATTTCTGTAATCAAAATTCTCTTGGGGTAAGAATGAAAATTGATAAATAAAAAATGGTATGAACTAATTTCCATGCTAATAATATGGAAAGTAACTCTGTTACGGGACAAGGGGGGTGGGGTTTAATATGCCACCTCTCTGTGATGACAATCAATGCGGTATACAAGTTACTATGGGCTAGATTCACTTACTTGACTCTTCATGCCCGATCTGTGCAGGCCCAAACAATTCATCAAACAAAAAAATTAAAATAGGGGCGATTGGAGGAACGCCTCCCTCCGACTGCACGGATCACTAGTGTGCGATCCTGACGCATGCACAGACCATCTGCTTTCCCTGTAGATGGTCTGTGCATATGTTTGGTGTTCGTTTTGCTGGGCTTTTTTTTTAATGTTTTTTTGCTGGCCCTGACTCTCCTGCTCTGGGATAGGATGAGCAGTGGTTGCTGAGTTCTAAAGTCCGTGAGAGCAGAGAGGCCGGCTTACAGTCCTGAGTACTTTATGGTGGCTGGATTGCCCTGGCAGTTATCTCACGCTCCGTCTGGTGTTTTGTTAACCTGTGTGCAGACGCTGGCGCTCTCAGAAGGGCAGCAGAGAGCAGGAGAGTCGGGGCGGCAAGAGCAGCGCGGCAGAGATGGGCTGCAGGGCTGGGATTTCAGGCCGAGGACAGTCGGAAAGAACGTTTACGACTGGTCCCCAGCAGTCGCTTCTGGTGTTGATCAGCCAACCCAGTCGGTTTCAAAAATTTCTTTAGTGAATCGCGTCCCTGCCTACTTTGCATGCCGTTTCCCTCATTTGCATGCACGGATCGGAATTGGATCGGCACAGAGGTAAGTGAATCGGGCCAGAGTAAAATCGGGTCGCAAACCGATCAGTACACAATCGGTTTGCTTAGTGAATGTAGCTCTATATACAGGTACTTATTTTCTACCTGGGGCACTGGAGGGTTAAGTGATTTGCTCAGAGTCACAAGGAGCGGCAATCCCCAGATTCTCAGGCCACTGCACTAACCATTAGGCTACTCGATGGTTGTGGCATCTATTCAAGCCTCTTCTTTAAAGAAAAGTAAGTGCCTACATTTCTTTATAGAATCTTAGTGCAAGTGGCTGAAAACATACTTAAGTGGCTGAAAACATACTTAAGTGGCTGAAAACATACTTACATTTAAAGGCTGCTCACCTATAATAGCCCCACTGCAGGAGTAAATGCCCTGCTTGGAAGTTAACTCAAACACACCCTAAATTTTAGCTTTTTACAATCTATACGTGTGCCTATGCACTCTGCCCAAACTCCACCCGTGCAGTCACCCAATGAAGAGTCCACTTATAGAATTTCCACTGTCCATATAGTGAAGCATTTTTATTTAAGACAGAGGAAAAGCTGTCTTAAATTAAACCGCTCAGCCCTGTGGATAGCAGCTGAATATTATAGCAACATGACAGCGGTCTGCCCTACCCCGCCATCCATTATCTCTTGTCCCACGCTATCTTGAATTCATATAGACTTCATCTCCTCCACCGGGAGACTATGCCGCGCATCTACCACCCTTTCTGTAAAGAAGTATTTTCTTACATTACTCCTGAGCCTATCACATCTCAACTTCATCCTAAGCCCTCTCCTTCTGGAATTTTTCTTAATTTGAAAAAGATTCACCTCCTATACCTTAATGCCAAGGAGATATTTAAACGTCGCTATCATATCCCCTCTCTCCCGCCTTTCCTCCATATTAAGTTCTCTAAGTCTGTCCCCATACGATTTATGACAAAGGCCACTAACCAATTTTTTAGCAGCCCTCTGGACTGAATCCATTCTATTTATATCTTTTTGAAGATGCGGTCTCCAAAACTGCGCAGAGCGGTTAGCAGTCTGCACTTGTATTTAATGCTACTGACTATACAGACGGCATGGAATATATGTGTTTTTGGACACTGAAACCATGGGGGGGGGGAATTCAGGAAATGTCATCCAAAATTGAATGCTACAGGCTATTCTATAAAGAGGGTGTGCCCTTTACAGAATAGAGTTTGGTGCAGATCCAGCACCTAATTTTTGGGGCCCCTACCTATGCCTACTAAAAGCATGCGTAAATGCTGGGCCCCACCTTAACCTTTTCCTGTCGTGTGTCCCGGGTGATGGGACATTCCAAAAATGTCGTTGCCATCGTATGTCCCATACTAATAAAGAGCCAGGAACACAAAATATTTGAATTTACAGACTTATGACTTATTTACATTATGTTTACAATAGCCGTAAATGATAACGGTGAATAACACAAAACTTTGCTAAAATAATTACAACTGGAACCAGCGTAACGTAAAATTTATTACGATAGGAAAAGGTTAAGTGTGCATCTGGTGAATTCTGTAATTCCAAACACCACCTTTTGAAATGCTCATGGCCATGCCCCCTTTTCAAGAGTTAGGCTTCAAGCCTTAAACAATAGCTGTGAGCGCCAATTCTCATCGATACCAGTTAACTGCTGTTATTGGTTGTTAGCACCCCAAAGAGCGCACTAGCCTAAATTTTGGTGTGAAATTTTGGGGCTATATATAGAATCTAGGAGTGTTTGTGAACATAAGCAGTGCCTCCGCTGGGTCAGACCTGAGGTCCATCGTGCCCAGCAGTCCGCTCACCCAACGGCCCAACAGGTCTAGGACCTGTGCAGTAATCCTCTATCTATACCCCTCTATCCCCTTTTCCAGCAGGAAATTGTCCAATCCTTTCTTGAACCCCAGTACCGTACTCTGCCCTATTACGCTCTCTGGAAGCGCATTCCAGGTGTCCACCACATGCTGGGTAAAGAACTTCCTAGCATTCGTTTTGAATCTCTCCCCTTTCAACTTTTCCGAGTGTCCTCTTGTTCTTTTATTTTTCAAAAGTTTGAAGAATCTGTCCCTCTCTACTCTCTCTATGCCCTTCATGATCTTGTAAGTCTCTATCATATCCCCTCTAAGTCTCCTCTTCTCCAGGGAAAAGAGACCCAGTTTCTCCAATCTCTCAGGTTATGTGTGTGTATTTGCCTTTAAATACTTTTAACCTGTCTTTGGGCTAGATTCACTAAGGACATGGATTGGATCGGATCCATGAGAGATCTGATTAGTGTCTGGGGGGGGCTGATTCACAAATCGTCCTCATGCAAATGAGGGTGAACGGAATCACGCCCTCTTCCGACCGCTGGGATCGCCCTATAGCGATCCCGACACATTTGCAGACCATCTGTAGATGGCCTGCGCATGCATCTAAGAGCCGTGACCTTTTTTTTTTTTTTTTTACTTTTTTACTAGCCCAGCGAGCCTGTGGTTTTAACCCACTTTAAACCCGTGGGTTAAAACCACGGGCTCGCACTACGGGGGAAAGCCAAGGCAAGGAGTAGGAGAGCAGATTCGGGGAGTCGGGGCAAGGAGTAGGAGAGCAGATTCGGGGGCAGAGAGTCAGGGCAAGGAGCAGGAGAACAGATTCAGGGAGTTGGGGCAAGGAGCAGGAGAGCAAATTCGGGGGCAGAGAGTCAGGGCAAGGAGCAGGAGAATAGATTCAGGGAGTCGGGGCAAGGAGCAGGAGAGCAGATTCGGGACAGAGCAGGGTGGCAAGAGAAAATCGCAGCAGAGAGTCAGGGCAGAGTGAGCAGGAGAGTTGGGGGCAGAGAGCTGGAAAGACAGCAGGCAGAGCAGGAGATGGCAGTCAGAAAGAAGTTAACGACTGGTCCCCAGCAGTCGCTTGTTTGTGATCGGCCAGCCCAGTCGATATTGCAGGGTTTTTGTTTGTGAATCACTGCCTGCCATCATTTCAATGCCGTTCCCCTCGTTTGCATGCGCGGATCGGAGGATGATCGGGACGGAGGTTAGTGAATCGGGTCGGAGGGAAATCAGGTCGCAAAGGGGTCGCAAACACGATCGTTTTGCTTAGTGAATCTAGCCCTTTATTGCTTATAAACCCTTATAATCGGCCTTTCTTATATGAAATGGAATACTGAGCTGATATATTTTCCCATTCCATGTATTTCCACAATTCTCTTTGAAAGCAGTGCTTTAAATAGGTTCCAGGAGAGTGATAAGATCTGATTGCCCTTCAAGGCATTAGCCTCCGTGTTCACTACATCAGTTTCTTCTGTGTTGCAAAAACTATTTCCCTGCACTGTGACATGTTTTCTGCTTTGCTTAACCAGAATAGCCCAAAGCTGCCACAAGACACTGAGCACAAGCTCAGCCCTAATATCATATGAATTAGCATGTAAGTGTGCACTGCCATCTTATTGAACACTTTGAGTTAATTTTCCAACTCATTTCTGTGGTTAAAAGAGCACTTCACTCACAGAAATGCTGAATATTGCATGCCTATCTGGAAATTCAATGCCAGAGCCTGGATAAAACCCAGCATTGAATTTCCAAGGGTAACACTAATCACCACTAGTTGAATAGTGGGTCCATAATTTATTTATTTTTTTCTTCTGAAAACTCCCAACACTGTCCCAGGAACACTTCTTCAAAATGCAGAGACACTTAAACCCAGAGAGGCCCTCCACATGCACAGCTCCCTACGACAAGATGAACAATTTTGTAAAAATCTCTTTCTGGGTGTGAAGTGCTCTTTTACCCACAGAAATGTGTTGGCAAATTGCACTCAAAGTGTTCAATAAGAAGGCAGTGCACACTTGTATGCTAATTCATATGATATTAATGCTGAGTTTGTGGACCCACTATTCAGCTAGTGGTAATTAGCGGTATTATCTGTGGAAATTCAGTGCTGGGCTCTATCCAGGCTCTGGTATTGAATTTCCAGATATACAGAGCTGGTGAAAACAGCCGGTTACATGTGATATTCAGCTCTTAGGCTATGATGGGCTGCATAAAAATAAGACCTAAATACCAGTTCACCACTGTTCATGTGTTCAAATCACGTAGTTCCTCAGAATGCCACACAATAGAATTGTGTGGTAGCCGTCCTCACCGGAACTTTTTAATATGTGAAAGATTTGAACTAGTGTGCAATTATTTGCATAATATAATTTATAACGTGTCAGTGCTATCTAAAAGCAAACATTTTAAGATAATCTGTGCATAGAGTTGACTTAGCTTTAGAACCGGGTCTGCCTCATTCCCCACCGACGCGTTTCAAGTTTTTCTTCAGGGTCGGGGACATGAAGAACAGAATTGTCCGGGATTTGTAGTATAATGCTAATCCATAGTGATACTATCCGGTGAGGACGGCTACCACACAATTCTATCGTGTGGCATTCTGAGGAACTACGTGATTTGAACACATGAACAGTGGTGAACTGGTATTTATTGCTTAATAATTAGAATTTGGTGCCTTTTCCTGTTTTAAAAATAAGACCGACATTTATACAGTTACCTTGGCCAGTTAAATGCCAGATATTAAAATTTAACTGGCCAAGTGTGGATGCTGCCCGTGGAATGCTTAAGACAGGTGCCATAACCAGTGAGTTCATGATAGCCAATCAGCTGGCGGCTCTGCATGAACAGGAGCAAAAAAAAGTCACTCCTGCCGCATTTCACTACTAGACCACCATGGATACTAAAGGTACACAGGGGGAGGTGGGAGGGAGGTACAAATTCTTAGAATCGGCTGGGACAAGAGGCGGGAGGGATCCTTCCTGTCCCAGCCACTGCTGGGCCACCACGTCTCATGGCAGGCCCAGTGAAGGCCTGTAAGTCCTCAGGAGGGAAGGGGGACGGGGGACAGGGAACAGAACCTGGCAGGCAGGGTGCAGAGACTGCCAGGGGCAGGAGTGAGTAAGGGGGCTGGATGCAGAGCTTGGCAGAGCAACAAGGAAAAAGGAACAGGGTGCAGAGCGGTCCCGGTCATTCGCGGTATTTTCCGACTGCGAACCGCCGACAAGGAGAGAGCAGCCGGAGCGCCGGCGAGTGCAGGAAATCACTCGCTGTGTGCTCCGACCGCCTCTACCTGCTGTGACACGCAGCTCCTGATTGGTAAAGCCCGACTTAGTGCAGGAAGAGGCGGTCAGAGCTTACAGCGAGTGATTTCCTGCACTTGCCGGCTCTCCGGCTGCTCTCTCCTGCCTCTTCCGCTGCCTTCTCCAGTCTCCCCCATGAAAAACCGTATTTGCAGTTTTTCAAGATTCGCGGGGGGTCCTGGAACGGAACCCCCGCGAATATCGGCGGAGTACTGTATACGGTAGTTATTATTCATTGTCCAGCCACCGATGAAAGTATAACTTGATTTGAACATTGGCTTGATTGTTTTAAAAGCATTGTCAATTAATAGCGATACCACATAATTCTATAGCCAGCTTGGAGCCAAGAATATTTGGTTATGTCATGCATAATTAAAATGTGGGTCTCATATAAGCAGAAGTGCCTGCTGGATCTTTTTGTGCCATTAGATTTCTCCTTGCAGACAGCTTGTTACCCACTAGCGTGTACCTAAATGCTAAATCTTTGCCTGCTTTTCCTTTCTCCTTGCTCTCTTCCTGCATGTGTCAGTTTATTCTCGGCACGCTCTGTAAGTTAAGAAATTGCTGCCCCCTGGCCAAGGAGAAAGAGTATCAGGAGGATTCAGGCTGCCCATTTCAGACTGTGCTCAAATAATGATTGTTGGAGGAAGGATCATCTACGGCACTCTGAAACCACAGAAAATAAATGATATTCTGCACGTACTGACACTTTCTGAATTGTATCTATAAAATCTGGAATTTTCCTCTTGCAGTACACCTCAATAAATGTTCCCTTGCTTCTGGAATGTCAGTGTAGATTCAGTAAGAGATAACTACAGCTTACAGAAGCTATTTAAAATTGCAGAGTGCGGAGCATCCAGGGGAGTGCAACTAATTGATCTCAGCACTGTAACTTTTCAGAAATGAAGAAATACAAGAAGTATGAAGTTCAAATGACAGCCTACAACATCGTTGGCGAAAGTCCACCTAGCTCACCTGTTGAAGTCTTTGTTGGAGAAGCAGGTAACGATAGGTCAATGAAAAATGACTGATATCAAAACAATCAATGCACCATCAGAATGGAACCACAGAGATTTTTCTGAGAGTTACAGCAAGTCAAAATTGTATTAAAATGTCTGGATAGGTGGCTCCCATCTTTGCTTATCACAGCTAAAAATGTCTTACAGCGGGGTGCCCTCAGGTGTTATGCTGTAATTTTGGGATCAATGCACTTATGGGATGTATCAATAGAAGCTTCGTTAGCCGCAAATCTGAAGTCATAATGCCACTGTACAGAACCATGGTGAGACCTCATCTGGAGTACTGTGTGCAATTCTGGAGGCCACATTACCGTAAAGACGTGCTTAGAGTTGAGTCGGTTCAGCGGATGGCCACTAGGATGATCTCGGGGCTCAAGGGTCTCTCGTACGAAGAAAGACTAAACAAATTGCAGCTCTACACTCTAGAGGAGCGCAGGGAGAGGGGGGACATGATTGAGACATTTAAATACATCACGGGACGTGTCGAGGTGGAAGAAGACATCTTCTTTCTCAGGGGACCCTCGGTCACAAGGGGGCATCCATTCAAACTCAGAGGAGGGAAATTCGATAGTGACATAAGGAAGTATTTCTTCACAGAAAGGGTTGTAGATCACTGGAACAAGCTTCCAGAGCAGGTGATCAAGGCCACCAGCGTTATTGACTTTAAGAATAAATGGGATGCCCTAGTAGGATCCTTGCGAGGGTCGAGTTAAGGAACTAGGTCATTAGTACTCAGACTTAATGGGGTGGGTCAGTAGAGTGGGCAGACTTGATGGGCTATAGCCCTTTTCTGCCGTCATCTTTCTATGTTTCTATGTTTCTACCCCAGTGCTAAAAATAAAAAATTGTAGTGGCGGGGTGGGTCTGGGGGCATAACATAAGAAATTTATTTATATACCATAAAACCGTAAAGTTCTATGAGGTTAACAAAACCTCATAAGATAAACTGAGCAATCTCAGAGAAGTACAAAACATTAGGGAGCTCATAATCGAAAAAGAAATACATCTAAAAACCCGCCCAAATTGGACTTGCATGACCTAAAAGACAGGCCGTCCAAGTGCCGATAATCGAAACGGGTTTTTAGACGTATCCGGAGACTTTTTAGGCCTCTGAATCCCGCTGAGCACCCAGAGCTGAAAGTGGTGTTTTTGAAGGAGTAGTTAGGGCGGGTTGTGAAAGGCATATGGGCCGACCTAGACTTAGTCTTACTGCAGGGATAATTGAAGGTTTACAAGGCTGCCTGGACGGAACTTATACGTTGTGACTTAAGCAATCTAAAAACAGGTCTAAGTGCCCAGAAGGTATCCAAAATGACCATATAACACTGCAGTCACAAAGTACAGACCCCCACACACTTTCCCAATGATCACTGACACATACACACACCTGCCATAAAAATTGAAATAAAAACGTACATTCCTGCCTCCGAACATCAGCACCTGGCATAAGAAAGCCTAGTAGAGCTGCAGAGAGCTGGCTTAAGTAGTCTGGGGGTGGGCTATTGAACCATAGAGAGGAGGACCCAGGCCCATAAGCCACTCTAACCACTGCGTTCATGATTTAAAATGCGAGTCCACAAAAAAAAACCCAAAATACTACTTTACTTCCATATAGGTGGCATCTGCAGCCATAAGGGCTATTGGGGTTGTAGACAGATGGGTATGTTGCCAACTTCTCCCCTTAGTACGAAGAGTTTCAGTCTTTGGTAACCAGAGCTGAGATTGTGATGTCACAATGCCCTTATTCCACCAATAAGAGCCAACCTCATCAATGATGTCACAATAGGTTGATTGTAAAGGGAAAAGGACTTGATATACTGCTTTTAATCAATGTGGTTTACATATTTTAGACAGGTACATTGGAACCTTGGTTTACGAGCATAATTCGTTCCAGAAGCATGCTCGTAAACCAAATTGCTCGTATATCAAAGCAAGTTTCCCCATAGGAAGTAAGGGAAACTCGCTTTGATTGGTTCCACCTCCTCCCCCCTCCCCCCCTTGAGGCCACCGATGCTGCTCCATACCCTTCCCCGCGATCCGGCATCCCCCCCCCCCCCGAGCATGGCAATGACATCCCTTACCCCGACTGGGCACCAGTGCCAGTGCCTGAAGATCCTCCCTCTTCTAGCGCGGCCTGGGCTGGGCGGTGCGTCGGAGATCCTCCCTCTTCTGGGCTGGGCCGGGCTGGATTGGCTTTGAGCATTTGCGCATGTTCAAAGCCTTCTGGTCTCGCTCTTTCCGAGATTCTGAATCTGAGAATCTTGGAGAGAGCGAGACCAGAAGGCTTTGAGCATGCGCAAATGTTCAAAGCCAGCCCAGCCCAGAAGAGGGAGAATCTCCGACGCACCGCCCAGCCCGGGCCACGCTAGAAGAGGGAGGATCTTCGGGCACCGGCGCCCAGTCGGGGTAAGGGATTTCATTGCCGTGCTCGGGGGGAGATGTAGGATTGCGGGGGGATGCCGGATCGCTGGGGGGGGATGCCGGATCGCGGGGGGGGGGGGGCGCTCGTACAGTGAGGCAAGCTCGGTTTACGAGGCACCAAGTTTGTAAATGTTTTGCTCGTCTTGCAAAACACTCGCAAACCGGTGCACTCGTAAACCGAGGTATCACTGTACTTATTTTGTACCTGTTAAGTGATTTGCTCAGAGTCAAAAAGAGCTGCATTGGGAATTGAACTCACAACCTCAGGGGGCTGAGGCAGCTGCTCCACTTTTAGGCCTCCACTCATGCATCTAGCCAATATAGGCACCTAACTTAAGCCCTCTTTTACTAAATGCTCTGACGCTGCTCCGACGCTCGTAGAATTCTGTGCGCCTCAGGCTACAGTAGAAATCTCTACCGTGGCTTAGTGTAAGGGGGTTTAATTGGTTAATAGGCTTAATTGGCGCTGATTGGATCAGTTCTACTAGACTCATGACATGGCAGCACTCACCCAGAAAAATGACTTCCATTCTGTCTGGTTAAAACCAACAAGATTTGATTTCTTTGCTGGCATTGATGCCGCTTCATTACTCTCAAGTTTGTGACTTCAGACGTAACTTGCACCTAACAGAAATATTGTTATCTTTTTCACTTACTCAATCAAAAAATTGACATAAAAAGAGCACTTAAATGGTAAAGTCTCAGCCAAATTTATCACCTTTTGCTGCACAGTTGAACAACTTCACTCAAAAAGAAATTTGACGGAAACCAGAAGCAGCCCCATAATGGGCCTAAAGTCACAAAGAAAATCGGATGGGTGTCTCTAAAATATCACTACATAAAGTAACTAGACATTATATTACTCATCCTATATAATAAAACCCTAGCCGCGTATGCGCACTCCCACCTGCGTGTTCCGTTTTCCCTGTTCCGTGAGATGTAGGTCCGTGGTGGTAGTGCGCATGCGCGGGTCCCCAGCCTTACAGCACCTAACTACACTCGCCGGCAGGACTGGCTGCCAGCGCTGGACTCCCTGCTCTGGTAAAAGTAAGTTCTTTGCCTTGTCGCCCCTCCCCCCTTCCCTTCCCACGGTCCCGACTCCAGCAGCATCTGCATCTCTCTACACACGCTGCTTCGGGGCCGTAGAAGGCCCCGAAGCAGCGTGTGTACAGTGCTGCAGACGCTGCTGGAGTCGGCAGGTTTGGAGTCGGGACCGCAGAAAGGGAAGGGGGGGGCGGCGGCAAGGGACTACGAGAGCCGACCAGACTTCTAGCACCCGTTAATGTAACGGGCTAAAATACTAGTTACTGAAATAAGTAGTATATTATATTTATTTGTTTCTAAAATTTATAGACCGCCTATAACTAAGCAGTTATCAATAAAAACATTCACAATAGTTCACAACAGTACTTAACATAACACCCTTGAAACAGCCTCAAAACCAGAGGAAGTATCAATCATCAGTGGATTATATCACAGTTCAGCTCAATCCACACCGAAAATTCAGAAAAAGGCCTCAACATATAGTTTGGTCTTTAACATTTTCCTGAACTTTAACCGGTCAGAACAGGTCCTCAGGATGCCAGGGAGGTAATTCTACAATTTTATTCCTGCCACGGACATCATTTCTGCTCGAGTTTTAACATACTGAACAGTAATCTCCTTCATAGAGGTCAGTCTCATCGTAACTTTTGACCTCAATGACCTCTCCGGTTTATATACCTCCCACAGAACTTGAAAATTCACTGGCAGAAATCCATATAAACTCTGATGTATAACTGATATCAGCTTATTCATTATATTTTCAGGAAAATAATCAGTTACTCATTATTTTTAAAAGTAATATATTAGTAATACATTATTGCCCAACTCTGACAACAAGATCAATATACTGTAGACATCAGCAATAGAGAAAATACAGTGGAACCTTGGTTTACGAGCATAATTTGTTCCAGAAGCATGCTCGTAAACCAAAATACTCGTATATCAAAGCGAGTTTCCCCATAGGAACTAAGGGAAACTTGCTTGCCGCGATCCGGCATCCCCCAGGCACCCACCCACCCAATCACATTCCTTACCCCCATTTGGCACCAGCACCAACGCACAGGACATGCCGGTGCCCAAAGATAAGTACATAAGTACATAAGTAGTCGCCTCCGCCGGGGCAGACCAGAGGTCCATCCAGCCCAGCGGTGCGCTCACGCGGCGGCCCATCAGACATATTGCCTGGTCAGCGGTCCCTGACTAATTTTATGCCTACCTCTACACTTATCTCTAAACCTTCCACTGCTCTTATCTGTACCCCTCAATCCCTTTGTCTTCCAGGAACCTATCCAGGTCATCTTTGAAACCCTGTACTGTGCTATTTCTTATCACGGCCTCCGGAAGGGTGTTCCATGTGTCCACCACCCTCTGTGTGAAAAAGAACTTCCTTGCGTTTGTTTTAAACCTGTCCCCCTTCAATTTCATCGAGTGTCCCCTTGTTCTTGTGGTTTCTTTCAAATTGAAAAATCTGTCTTTGTCAACCTTTTCGATGCCCCTCAGGATCTTGAAGGTCTCTATCATATCTCCTCTGAGTCTCCGCTTTTCCAGGGAGAACAGCCCCAGCTTCTTCAGTCTGTCAGTGTATGTAAGGTTTTCCATACCCTTAATCAGTTTAGTTGCTCTTCTCTGGACTCCCTCAAGCATTGCCATGTCCTTTTTGAGGTACGGTGACCAGTACTGTACACAGTATTCCAGATGCGGGTGCACCATAGCCCGGTACAGTGGCAGGATGACTTCCTTCGTTCTGGTCGAGATACCCTTCTTAATGATACCTAACATTTGGTTTGCTTTCCTCGAGGCTGTGGCGCATTGTGCCGACGCCTTCAATGTCGTGTCTACCATCACTCCCAAGTCTCTTTCCAGATTACTGACCCCTAGCATTGATCCCCCCATTTTGTAAGTGAACATCGGGTTCCTTCTCCCTATATGCATGACCTTGCATTTCCCTACATTGCTGGGCCTTGAGCATCTGCGCATGCTCAAGGCCTTCGGGTTTCTCGGAGAGAATGGGAACCTGAAGGCCTTGAGCATGCGCAGATGCTCAAGGCCCAGCACAAAGAAAAAGGCAGATCTTTGGGCACCAGCACCGGCATGTCCTGTGCATTGGTGCCGGTGCCAAATGGGGTAAGGAATGTGATCGGATGGGTGGGAGGGTGCCTGGGGGATGCCAGATTGTGGTGGGGAGGGGGGTGCGACGCGAGCCGGGGGGGGGGGTTTGCCAGATAGTGGGGGGAGGTGCTCGTATATCGAGGCACGCTCGGTTTCCGAGGTGCCGATTTTGCAAATGTTTTGCTCGTCTTGCAAAACACTCGCAAACTTGTGCACGTGTAAACCGAGGTACCACTGTATTCAATTAATAACACATATTATGGCAGAGTATCCTACTTACAATGTTGGTACAACATACAATGAAACAGACAGAGTAAGATGTAGACCAGGGGTAGTCAGTTCTGGTCCTCGAGAGCCGTAGGCAGGTCAGGTTTTCAGGATATCCACAATAAATATGCATGAGATAGATTTGCATTTCAAGGAGGCAGTGCATGTGAATCCATCTCATACATAGTCATCGTAGATATCCTGAAAACCTGGCACTCAAGGACTGGAATTGCCTATCCCTGATACTCCTGTCTGACATGATTTTGAGGAAGCTTTTCAAAACCTGGACAAAGTTCCGGGTTTTGAAAAGCCATCTGGACCCCCGGACATGTCCTTGAAAAGGAGGACATATCCGGGAAATCTGTACGGCTGGTAACCCTCTGTGTGTCGGCATGGGAATTTCCATCTTATAAAATGATCACACAGACATGGGGTAGCCTCAGTGGGCTCAGAATCAGAGGCCCCAGGTTCAAATTCCACTTTAGCTTTTGGGGATTTTTCTTTTTAATTGTGAGCCCTCCAGGAACAGAAAAATACCTACTGATCCTGAATAACCTTCAAACCTTCACGTTTCCTTGATATTTAGGTATAGTAGGAAATTTTCTGTCCCTTGAGGACTCACAAATTTTTAAAAAAAGAGATGAAGTAAAAGATGTGAACCTTGGTCCTTTGGTTCACAGTCCACTAGACAGTGAGCAGCCTGATTACCTTGCAACTTTGCCTGTTCCATATAAACTAACACGTGCTTTGCGTTCATTGACTTTAAACAGATTAACATTACCACTTATCCATTTGGTTAGATTACAATCTACTCAAAATTCTGCCTTCTTTCCATATTTATGGAATTCCTTGCTAAGTGAACTATTCAAAATTTAGGGCCTCCTTAAAAACGTATTTATTTGGATTAGCATTTTCTTCTTAATTTTGATGCTTTTTTTTTTTCTTTCTCTCTTACCTGTCCTATAAATATTGGCATTCCTTTCTTTTAAATTCTTGTACACCGCACTGATGTTGTAACAAAGAGCGGTATGCGAAAACTAATAAACACTGCGCTATCCGTTAGGCTATTCTTTAAATCTGTACCTTCCTCTATTAAGAATCGGGATATGGATGCCCATGCAATAGAGACATCTAAATGTCAGTGTTTAGATGTCTAAAACATGAATAGAGCTTCTAAAATAACTACCATAAATGACCAATATTTGGAGTTTCAGATTATAATCCTCTTTTATTTATATTTGGCCTGAAGACACCATTTTGAGCTGGTCTTTGGACTTTAAGTTGAGCTCCATTGGTTTGGTTTTAATTTCAATGCCAGTTAGGCAGTAGTCCTTTGCTGGGAGCACAAGAACTATGATCCAGGCGTATGGATTTATTGACATACTGCTATTGACACGCGTATTAAGCAAAAAATATAACAATTGCAGAAACACTTCAAATACAGCAATAGAATTTATAGCTATTTCTTTGTGACTCCAGGCTTTCTCTCTTTTGTTTTTGCTCTGTGTAT
This sequence comes from Geotrypetes seraphini, assembly GCF_902459505.1. NCBI lineage: Eukaryota > Metazoa > Chordata > Amphibia > Gymnophiona > Dermophiidae > Geotrypetes > Geotrypetes seraphini. Next base: position 13,964,264 of record NC_047094.1, on the reverse strand, counting down.
GAGATAGTTAACTATTTGTGCCTGTTTATATTTTAAATGTGAACCACATAAGTATTTATTTGATATTTATAGCCTGCCTATTAACTAGGTGGATTCCCGATAAAAATATTCACGATGGTAACATAAAAGCCCACAGAATTTGTGCTCTAACTCACCAACCTGCTTCTCCTAAGCACATAATAGATATGGCTGTGCGAATAAATTTGTTTTTAACAGCTTCTTAAACTCAGTCAGATCTGTCAAGAGAGAGAAGCTGATAAATACATAACTAATCTGCCCGATAAAGGGACATAAGACGTCTTTGCACTCATGCTGAATGTAAGCATAATTTGAAACATCTGCGTTAGACATTTCAGTTTGTTTCCTGGATGCCCTGCTGTATAATGGCCTCGCTTGGTTTTGTAATAATCTGCACAGCGGTTGAGGTTAGTGAAAAGTTCAGGCCTCCCTGTGCTTCTGTTGTTTAGGATTATAACTGCTGTTCTCCCGTTGCATTCTTGGAAGCCTAAAGTGATTGTGTGGTTTAAAATAGTAACCACCATTCCGCAATAGTTGCATTGTCAGGGCTATGGGTTTGGAGATAGCGTCAGCTGCACCTTGCATTACTGCAGGCCAGGAGTGTCAAAGTCTCTCCTCAAGGGCCACAATCAAGTCGGGTTTTCAAGATTTCCCCAATGAATACGCATGAGATCTATTAGCACACAGTTCTTCAACCGCCGGTCCGCAGAAAATTCCTGCCGGTCTGCGCAGGGCTTGTCTTGGGCGGCAGGGCCTGCGGTGCAAAGCTGTTTTTGCCGGCTTGGGGGAGTCGCAAATGTGCAGGGCACAGCAGGAGTAAGATCATGGGGAGCCTTCAACAGTGGCTGTCTCCTCTCCTAACAGCTCTGTACTTATCAGGGCAGTGATTCACTTTGGCAACTTCCCCTTTCCACAGAGGCGGCAACGGACCCAAGGCTGCCTAAGGAAATCACTGCTGCAGGCAAGTACTGAGAGCTGCTGGAAGGAGAGGAAGCCACTGTTGGAGGCTGGGAAGCTGCTGGATAAAGGAAGAGCTGCTACTGCACCTGGAGGGAGGTAGAAAGAGAGATGCTGCTGGGAGGGGAAGAGGAAAGGGAGAAGAGAAAAAGGAAGAAAACAGCTGGCAGGGAGATTAGAGGAGGGAAAGGGATCAGGGTGGAATGGTGAGATCAGAAGAGGGAAAGGGGAGAGACAAGAATGAGAAAGTAGAGAGAGATTGATGCTGGAAAGGGGATCAGCAGAGAAATGAGAGAGAGATAAAGATGCTAGATCTGGTGTAGGAGAGATAAAAATGAAGAAAGCAATGAAGCTGGAATGAATGATGTAAAAAGGAGAGAGGAGGCACAGGCTGGATGGAAAGGGAGAGGGGCATAGAAAGAAGTCAGATATATATGGAAGGGGGAGAGGGCAGACAGAGGATGGAACGGGCAGACGCTGAAAGGAAAAAAGTGAAAAGAAGATGAAAGCAGAAACCACAAAAGGTAGAAAAAAATCATTTTATTTCTATTTTGTCATTACAATATGTCAGATTTGAAATATATATCCTGCTAGAGACATAACTGGGGACTGCAAAGCCTAATACTATTCCTGTCATGTGTTGACTGCAGTATTCTGTTAGCATGATATTTCTGTGTAGCATTCTGTAATAATTTGGCTTGTTCAATTTTCTTGATAGTAGAGGGGATATATGTGAAGGGGAGGGGAGACAGGGGTTTTGTTGGTCCTTGCTCTGAATATTTATATTTATAAAATGACAATTGTTCAGAATATTTTTATACTTTAATAAAATACGTTCAATATAAAATCATAACTGAGGATTGTTCAGATGGGATCAGATGGTTTGTGGGGACCGAGCTTGCGGAGACGGGGCAGAAATGTGTTTTTTTATTTCGGTCTTAGTAGTTTGCCGGTCCACAAAATAATTCTTTTATTTCTGCCAGTCCACGGGTGTAAAAAAGGTTGAAAAACACTGTATTAGCGTACGATGAAAGCAGTGCATGCAAATAGATCTCATGCATATTCATTGGTGAAATCCTGAAAACCCGACTGGATTGCGGCCCTCGAGGAGGGACTTTGACACCCCTGCCGTAGGGTTACCAAAAGGAAGATGGATTGAGACATCCGGGGTTTACTTTCATTGAAAGCAATGGAAGTAAAACCAGGCTGTCTCAATCCGTCCTCCTTTTTCTGGAGCCACATGATAACCCTAAGACAGGAGTGTCAAAGTCCCTCCTTGAGGGCCACAATCCAGTCGGGTATTCAGGATTTCCCCAATGAATACGCATGAGATCTATTAGCATACAATGAAAGCAGTGCATGCAAATAGATCTCATGCATATTCATTGAGGAAATCCTGAAAACCCGACTGGATTGCGGCCTTCGAGGAGGGACTTTTGACACCCCTGCTGTAGGCTCAGAAATGGACCCACAGGAACGGTTTGATTTCTGGTTTGTTTTAAAGAGAAACTCTCTACCAATTGTTCAGTCAGAGAAAATTTCTCACCAGTACCTATCCGGACAATATATTTTAAAACAGAATGGGTCTTCAGCTGTCCTGGGAGAAGGGGAGAGAGAAGTAGGCAAATCCATCTCATGAATTGCCCTGCTGAGATCCTTAAAATATCCACTGTGAGGCTGGGTTTCCTGAGCTATATTAGATCATCATAACACTGCTTATTTTGCATTTTTCATCATAAGAACAGCTCATATCCAATGTGGTAAACTTCTTGGGATATATTTGCTTTCTGATAAATAAACTGTCCCCCCCCCCCCCACAAGGAAATTGTTTTGTCAAATTAAAAATGTTTTTGTTATTATACATTAGTTTGGCTCTGGTCTCAGCTCTGCTCTTTTTATCAGTTGGTCCCAAAGGGTATTGAGAAATGTAAATCTGTTTTAAAAATGGCAATTTGGATGTTTTGGAGAGAGAAAAAAGTTCCTCTGCCACTCTATGTTGCTTTTTGAACTTTTTCTGTTTTGAAAATGAACCCCTAAATCACACATTGCAAAAGAGAGAGGATGTAGAAAATGAGAAAGAAAAGGCAAAAGTGATTTATGGGCTGTAATTTCAGCACTGCTTTGCATTTTTTTTCCAGTGTGTACCACATTTCATGCTTAAAGCAAAAACAGGACTTGAATAGGCTTCCAAAGTCATGCCACCTAGTGCATGGCATCTCACAGAAATCTTTTGACATCCCAGATGAAGGTTTCAGATAATATGTACAGAAGATATCATGTTTGTATTAGCCTTCCAATATGGCTATTAGAACTGACATATGAACTCTAAAGCAATGGACAGCTGGGCTTTGAAAAATATGGTCATAAAAATTCCCTGATTGGCATCTCTTGGATGACTTCTTTACGGTGACACAGAAGAGATGGCCCCAGGTTCATAGGAGTGCAGGCGTCCAGTGGAAAAGCAACAGCAAGCCAAATGTAGCATGTCAGGCTAATTAAACTGTACAATATGTCACACAAAATACCTTGGCAGAAGAATGATTCAGAGTGTCACTAGGGAGACAAGATTTGGGAACATACAAAGGACAAAGCGGAACACTTACTAGATATAAAAGAACCGTCACCCCCCAGGCTCATGATAAAATACTTTACTAGGCCCCCTGTTGTCATGGGGTTTGTTTTTTTTTCTTTATTGCTGTCCCATAAAATTATATTTGCATAAGAATTGCCACTGCTGGGTCAGACCAAAGGTCCATCGTGCCCCCAGGTCAAAGACCAGTGCTCTAAATGAGTCCAGCCTCACCTGCGTACGTTCCAGTTTAGCAGGAACTTGTCCAATTTTGTCTTGAATCCCTGGAGGGTGTTTTCCCCTATAACAGACTCCGGAAGAGCATTCCAGTTTTCTAGCCCCCATGTTCTGGAAGAAGGTGTTAGTATTGTTTGCTTATTCACAATGTACTATATTGCTTCTACTGTTGAACAGAGCTGAGTAGTTTACAGGCTAAATAAAATGAAAACCAGATAAACAAGCATGGACATAAATCCTGTATGTATTTGAACAATCTATATCCTGTTCTAAAATACATATGAGATGGGAGTCCATTTGTGATTACATGTGTGGGGAATAGAAACATGATGGCAGATAAAGGCCAAATGGCCCATCCAGTTTGCTCATGCGCAACATCCATTATCTCCTCCTCTCCCTATTAACTAAGGCTCTTAACACCTGCATTGTGAGGTCATAGAGTTGAAATAGGTTTGGCGAAGGATAGATATGCCTTGCCTGTGTTTCTGAGGCTTGTTTTCATTAAACAGTTAGTTATTACCAGTGCCTTTACCCAATGCAGTGTGTGGGATTTTGTCAAAGATAAAAGTTTACTAGTGGTAGTGTATATCTAATCTAATCTAATCCTTAGGTTTGTATACCGCATCATCTCCACATTCGTAGAGCTCGACGCGGTTTACAGTAGGAGAAATTGGAAGGAACTACAACAGAGGGTTAGAGGTAGAAGTGTGAAAAAAATATAGAGGACTTGGGATGCCAAGATATAAGAGTTTCTTTGATTCCTAAATTGGAGGAAGACTTACATTTTTTGAGAAAAGCCAGGTTTTCAGATGTTTGCGGAAAACTTGGAGAGAGCTCAAGTTCCGAAGAGGGGAGGTAAGGTTGTTCCAGAGCTCAGTGATTTTGAAGTGAAGGGAGGTCCCTAGCTTTCCTGTGTGGGAAATGCCTTTTAGCGAGGGGAAGGATAGTTTTAATTTGTAGGAGGATCTGGTGGTATTAGGGTTTGAGGAATTCCAAGAAAGAGGGATAAACAAATATACCTTGAAAAAAGTTTTAGCAAGTGAAGTATAGAAACGTAATAGCAGATAAAGGCTTCAGTCTGCCCATCTGCAACATCCACTATCTTCTCCTCTCCCTATTGGCTAAGGCTCTTTACACCTCCATTGTGATGTCATAGAACTTTATGGCTATAGATACATTGTAACATGATGGCTGATAAAGGCCAAATGGCCCATCCAGTCTGCCCATCCACAGTAACTATTATCTCTTCCTCTTTCTAAGAGATCCCACGTGCCTATCCCAGGCTTTCTTGAATTCAGACAGTCTCTGTCTCCACCACTTCTTTCAGGCGACTGTTCCACACATCTACCACCCTTTCTGTAAAAAAGTATTTCCTCAGATTACTTCTGAGCCTATCACCTCTTAACTTCATCTAGTGCCCTCTCATTGCAGAGCTTCCTTTCAAATGAAATAGACTCAACTCATGCGCATTTACATTACGTAGGTATTTAAACATCTCTATCATATCTCCCCTTTCCCAACTTTCCTCCAAAGTATACAGATTGAGATCTTTAAGTCTGTCCCCCATACACCTTATGATGAAGACCACACACCATTTTAGTAGCCTTCCTCTGGACCAACTCCATCCTTTTTATATCTTTTAGAAGGTGAGGCCTCCAGAATTGTACACAATATTCTAATTGAGGTCTCACCAGAGTCTTATACAGGGGCATCAATACCTCCTTTTTCTTACTGACCATACCTCTCCCTATGCAACCTAGCATCTTTCTAGCTTTCGCCGTCATTTTTTCAACCTGTTTGGCCACCTTAAGATCATCACATACAATCCCATCCAAGCCCCGCTCTTCCATCGTGCACATAAGTTCTTCACCCCCTAAACTGTACTGTTCCCTCGGGTTTTTGCAGCCGAAATGCATGACCTTGCATTTCTTAGCATTAAATTTTAGCTGCCAAATTTCAGATCATTCTTCAAGCTTCGCCAGGTCTTTCTTCATGCTATTTACATCATCCTGGGTGTCTACTCTATTTAATTAGAGTTTACTGGTAGCCATTAAGAGTGTGGGCTGCAAAAACCCACGGGAATGGTATAGTTTAGGGGATAAAGAACTTAAGTGCATGACAGAAGAGCAAGTGGCTAGGCTGCCCAGATTTATGCACTGATATTCAATACCAGTGCTCAGACATGGCCCAACACTGAATATCAGTGTATAATTTAGCCAGTGATGACTATCCAGGGGGGAGGGGGGACGGGACATAATCTTAAAATACAGATCAAAAATCAAAGTATTACATAATACAATATGACAAGCACAAAATATCATTATTAAGCTAAATTAATAAACTACATATAAAACTCATGAGCGCATAATTTTTAAAAAAACTTTCATGCTAAAAACTCTTCATACTAAGAAGCAGCCAGGTACTTGTGGATTATATAAATAAGGAAGAACAGGATCTCTTTCACTGTGCCAGGCAGCTGCAATTAAGGTCCCTTTGTCAAATTCAAATGTTTTTTATTCCCATGCCACTAATTTCTTAATCATTTTTTGATTTTATTTCCCTTCTCCTATTGTATTTTCCTCTTATTTATTCTTTCTATAAAAATTGTATTTCCGCCCCTTTTCCTATTGTTCCAAAGATTTGAGTTTGTTTGTTTAGTCTTGGTTTGTCCAATAATTTAATATATATATGTTTTACATTGCAGACACGTCTGTCTTTCTGTAATTTTTAAATTTTGTTCAATGCTTTGGATAAAGAATAAAGAAAGAAAGAACCAGAAAACAGATAAGCTCAATCATGTTCTCCAGCCTCACAAGTGGGCTGTGGACATTTCTGAACCTAAATGACTAGTTCACAAATAAAGAGCACCCTCACTGAATCTTTAAACCTCCAATCTGAACAACAAAATTGGACATATCATCCCATTCCACATATACCATGAACAATTCTCAAATTTAAATGAAAAAAAGGAATAACTAGAAGGGTAAAAGGTATTGTCATTGAAATGCAAACTTTTAGGGTGTTACTAAAAATTATTATTAAATGGACGGAATTGCACCAATAATACACATTCCTCTCTGGCTTAGAGAAATATGTATTATAAAGAACTATTAATTTGGGGAAAAGTAGCTCTCTTGATTAAAATTTAGCTTATTAAATATCAAGAACTAAGGGCTCCTTTAATTAAGGTGCGCTAGTGTTTTTAACGCATGCACGAAATTACCGTGTGCTATACCGTGCGGTACGCTTCTAGAATAACGCCACCTCAATGCTGGTGTTAAAATCTAGCGCACTCGGCAATTTAGCACGCACTATTCCGCGCATTAAGGCCCTAATGCACCTTTGTAAAAAGAGCCCTAAGACTCAGAACATTTATAAGCAAACTGAAAGTTTATTTAAAAACCAAGCCAGTAGAGCCATAGTTACATATAGGATCTTTAAGCAAAAAAATAGAAATACACTAGACAAATGTTGCTAAAGCAAAAGGATTAATTTATCTGGATTCAAAAAGTTACTCACAATGTGAATAGTCCTTAAAATGGAGCAGAGGCCGCATGGCCTAGTGAAGCAGCATGGTGATCCAGGGAGGAGAAGAATTGTAGCTTGATCCAGGCTGGTTCCAGAGGTAGAGGGAGCGGCTTCCCTCTTGAGAAAGGATTTTGCTTCATATTTATAAGGTTGAGATCTGTTCTAAACATAGAATCCATTGTCTGTTCCTAGGTGGATGATGATTGAATTACAATGGCTTAACATGGTGTCCCAATACAGAGTATTGTTACTGTCCTTGCTGAATGAGGTGTGAATCTATGTCTGAGTGGTTTAAAATGGAGGATAGTAAGATGAGGTCATCTGATCGAATGAGCTTCTATTGTTGGTTCAGAGATGAATTTGGTGTGAAGGGCTTCTTGTTTGATCTTGTAATCCAGAGATGAATTTGGTTGAAGGGCTTCTGTTTGATCTACATCCTGTTAAAGTTCTGATTAGCTCTGGTATCCACCCTGGCCATGTCTTTTGTTTTATATACTTAACACTTTCTGAAGGTGATGGCTCAGTCCTTTCTTTTGTGTGCTATTGAATGGGGCATTTAACACCTTTCTGAACAGATGGCTGTGCTGGCTCAAAGTCCACATCAGAAATTAACTTTTAAATCCATCAAATTAATATACTTTAACTCCATGCAGAATTGTAAAACCATATAATTTTTACTTTAAGTCCCTCAGAACAAATGATCTATTGGGTCAGGCAATAATTCAAATTCATAATTCATAACTTCAGTAGCATTAACTATCTCAGGCTACATATTTTAACCCCAAGCAGAATTATAAAATCATTTCATGCTACAAGAGCACAAGTGACAATGCAAATATTGCACCCATAGCAAGTTATCAAAGCAAAAGTACACACAAGCTTTATTTTTGAAAACTGGTACATAGCCTGCAGGAGACTGTGACTTGATGTTTCAAGGATTGTGGTGTTTTGTATGTTTTTGTACTTTGAGTTTGTGAGTGTGGTGTTTTTTACTTGGTTAATTGAAAAGTGTGTAGTGCCCTTATACCGGTGCATTTTCAAAATTGCCTCCTAAGTGATTAATAGAAATGCTGTCCCTTGGTGTCTCAGCTAAAGTGTAATCACTGTGGAGCAAAGGATCTTTCTCTTACATTTATCTATGTACCTGCCATATACCACCTGGGGTGAATCTCTTCATAAAGGCATTTATTAAATCTATATTAAATAAATACCTAACACCAGCTTTTACAAAGCTGCGGTTGAGGTTTTTACAATTGGCTGACGAGGTAAATGCTCCATCGCTCATAGGAATTTTATGAGCATGGGAGCATATACCTCGCTAGCCCCCCCGGTACAAACCTCTACCGCAGTTTTGTAAAAGGAGTCCTAAGTATGCTTAGCAGCAGTATAGAAATAAAGATTAAGCAGTAATAGCAGAGTTGAAAAGTACAACTGAAGGTACTTTTTCATATCTGACCTGTAAAGATAGCTGTGTCTTGCTTTCTTGACAAATCACAGGAAAGATAAAAACCTATAAATGAAACTATGACATTCTGACTTGGTACAGGCCAAGAAAAAAATCTGGGGACTGATAATAAAAGTCACTTATGTGGTTAGCAGATGCCACTAGTGTATGATTACCAGATTTTCTGTGGTAGAAACACGGACACATGGCCCTACCCCCAGCACCACCTTGTTCTGCCTCCAGCCCCATCCTGTTACATTGCCAGCCCCACCCCAACAAAGCCTCATCTTTCTTCTTCCACCTCTGGGCTGCGTCTGGAGGGGGCGTGACATCATCCTTCAGCTACGCAGATGACATCACCATACTCCTCCCCTTCGACCCATCAGAGCCCACCACTACAGCAAAACTGGAAATAACCCTAGATGCAGTGGAAAAATGGATGGTAGACCACAAACTGAAACTAAACTCAGATAAAACAAAATTCCTTCTGCTCGAAAAGGCCAAAACTCCCACCATTACAGAACTGAAAATTAAAAACACCAAATATCCAATACAGCCCGAACTCAAACTCCTAGGAGTAACGATAGACAGATGCTGCACAATGCAGTCCCAAATCAATAAAACATCCCAGAAAGCTTTTTTAATTATGAGAAATCTACGTAAAATAAGAAAATTATTCTACCCAGCACAATTCAGGCTAATTGTCCAATCCCTAGTCTTAGGTCTACTGGACTATTGCAACTCCCTCTATCTACCTTGTCCTGCCAACATGATAAAACAACTTCAGACTATACAAAACACTGCCCTCAGACTGATCTACTCCCTGAGAAAATATGATCATATTACAACTGCCTTCCTAGACTCTCATTGGCTATCTATGCAAGCACGAATTCAATTTAAATTCTACTGTCTATTATTCAAAGCATTAAATGGCTCTGCCCCCCCCCTATCTAAACAACCGCCTAAACCAGATCCTCACCTCAAGACAAAGAAGAACTCCGAACCCTTTTGCCTTCCTTCCACTCAAGGGCACTCAGCGCAAAAAGATGTTTGATAACCTTCTGGCGACGCAAGCAGCAAAACTTAACCACTCCATCTCCAACCTGTTGATGGCAACGGGCGACTTCAAAACTTTTTGAAAAGAAATCAAAACCCTACTTTTCAAAAAATTTATCCAGATATCTTAACCCAACCCTTCCCCCTCCTCCTAGATAAATTCTCCCCCAGAACCTCCACTTAAATAATCTCTTCCTCCCCAAAACACCAACCAAGTATTCAGATCCCTGAAATGTAATGTAATCTTATTTGTACTCTAACGGTAATCTATTTGTTATATCACACAGTAACGTACAGTCAATTTAATATCCAATTTGCAAGTTCTTCCGGAATTAATCCAGGTACCTCTCCTCCCTTGTAACCAAAAAAAAAACCAACAACCCCAAACTGTTGTAACTTCACTGGAAATGTCCAGTTAGCTCTTTTGTAATCCGCCTTGAACTGCAAGGTATAGGCGGAATAGAAGTCCCTAATGTAATGTAATGTAATGTAATCCGCCCATGCTCAAAGGTCCTCCAGATATTGCCAGAGGTCGGAGCTTTCCAAAACCCAGACACACTACTGGGTTTTTGAAAGTCCTCTAAAAAGAGGAGATATCCAGCTTTTCCTGGATGTCTGGTAACCCTACAGCAGAGGTTATCTGGCTAATGGCTATATTCAGACCATCAACCAAATAATAAAGCAGATAATGTAGGGTCATGAAATGGTTAACTGTTGTTTAAAATATTGCTCTGGCCTACATAGCTGAAGAAAGTGTACAATCTATTGACTTCATCTGCCTAAAATGTATGTCCCTACCTTACCACATTGTAAGCTAAATAGATAAGAGTTTGAGCCATGATGTACCCTGCCCTTCTGTACATTTAACTGTAAGAGTTAGATAAGTGTCCTGCTAGTGACCTGCTAGTGTGAGCTTAGAACCAATGAGTGTTAAGAAAAGTAACACGTGAAAAGCTTTTTCTAGAATTCAGTTGTATAGCCAGAAAAATGAATAAATATCTCTGTAACTTCCTGGTTTCAGCACTTCTGAGCCAGCTTGGAGCTCAGGGGTCCAGCATGCATTCTGTAATAAACCTCTTGTACTTTCTTCACGCCTCTGACTTTGTGTGTCCAAGTGACCTTTCAATAACATTAGGACAGCAAAAAGGCTGTCACTCCTTTAGCCAGTTCCCTGTACGTTTAGCTAACTGGATAACACTTCCAGGTCAGCAATGACACAAGACCTTCAGGGCCAGCCAGTATCCAAATACCAGCACTAAATATCCAGCTTCACTATAACTGTAGTGATTGACATTTTACTTAACCTCTGGCTGTTGCAATTAAATATTACGTCCTTGTTTTCGTCTCTACTAGTGTTGCAGTCTGCTGAAAAGTCTGTCAGGAAGCCCTTCAGTACCCCTGCAAGTGTCCAGAAAGCAACTGGGGTCTCAGCACCAGGAAAGAGTTAAAATGACTGAGGAAATTGCAATTTTAAAAAGTCATTTTGACCTTCTGAACATGCATATGACAGTAACATTTGAACTGAGCTACCAATTTCTTGTCAGTAAAACTGAAGTGCTTCTTTAATTAGCATATCATTCATATATCCATGCTTCTTTTTACATAAGAACAAGAATTGCCATACTGGGACAGACCGAAGGTCCAGTATCCTCTTTCCAATAGTGGCCAACCCAGGTCCCAATTATCTGGCCAGATCCCAAGTAGTAAAGCAGATTTTTTTTGCTGCTTATCCTAGGAATAAGCAGTGGATTTCCTCAAGCTATCTCAATAATAACCTATGGACTTCTCTTTTAGGAAATTATCCAAACCTTTTTTAAACCCCGCTAAGCTAACTGATTTCACTACATTCTCCAGCAATGAATTCCAGAGTTTAATTACATATGTGAATAAATATTTTATCTGGTTTGTTTTAAATCTACTACTTAGTAGCTTCGTCACATGTCCCCTAATACTAGTATTTTGGGAAAGAGTGAACTGGCGATTCACATCTACCCTTTCCACTCTACTCATTATTTTATAGACCTCTATCATATCACCCCTGAGCTGTCTCTTCTCCAAGCTGAAGAGCCCCAGCTACTTTAGCCTTTCCTCATCCGGAAATCGTCCCATCCCTTTTATAATTTTTGTTGCCCTTCTCTGTACCTTTTCTAATTCTGCGATATCTTTTTTGAGATATGGTGACCAGAACTGCACACAGTATTCGAGGTGTGGCCATACCATAGAGCGATACAAAGGCATTATAACATTTTCATCTTTGTTTTCCATTCCTTTCCTAATAATTCCTAACGTTCTATTTGCTTTCTTAGCAGCCGCCGCACATTGAGCTAAGGGTTTCAACGCATCCTCAACGATGATACCTAGATCCTTTTCCTGGGCAGTGACTCCTAACAGAGACTAGTAGTCTAGGGCTTTTTTTGAGGGGGTATAGAGTATCGGTACTTTTTCCATTGCTTGATAAAAATGACCCATGGTTCCCCAATATTAATTTTAAAACCTCAGGTTCCGCACACTTAGTGCTGCCTTTCATGGATTCTGTAGCTGGTTGCAGGGAGCCTGGCTTCTGTAGGGTGGGTCCCTCACTCCTGAAGCTTGGCCTGGTATTTGGGTGTCAGCAACGTTTTTGCTGGAAAAAAATGCACTGATTTTAACTCATATAGAATGTTAAGCTTGAGTTTAGTCCAGCGGTCATTAGATAAACATGAAACAAGTTCATTTTTGGATCTCAGGAAGTTTTAGTGTGACAATTTTTATTTATTGATTGATTTCGATTTCTATCCCATTCTCCCAGAAGCTCAGAACGGGTTACAAGTAGCCTTTCACAATCGTTTGAAGACAGACTAGACGTGACAACAAATAGGTTACAGTAGACAATAACAGAGCTTATTCTAGAGACCAGACTGGTCATAGCGAAGAGTACTAGGAGAAGTATATTGAGGAGGCAGTTTTTAAAGGCCCGATTGGCGGAAGAGGAAGGTCTTTACTGCTCTGCGGAAGATCATTAGTGAGCTCCCCATGGTCTTTTTGCCAAACCACAGAATTAAATACAAGTGCCCTGTGATTTTCCCTGGCTGAGCACACCTTCTCTTTTGCAGCCGATCCGCAGAGAAGGTTGATGCTCGCCATTTTCCAGGAATGAGTTCCACAGCTGTGAGCCAGCATCAGACATGCTGTAATAAGCCAAGCATCTGTTTGAACAGCCTTCCCTTCTCTCCTCCCCTGTATTTCCCATGTTCAATGGCAGGAAACTTTCAGGGGGTTTTTCTAAGGGAACGGGGGTCCTAAAATAATGATTGCGCTCAATTTTGCCTTTCCCATTTTAATTGCATGACAGTAATTCTGCAGGCAATCTGGCAATAGCAAACATGCAAGACATCAACTTTATTTATGTTTGGGATTATTAATGTGGCTGTTAAAATTCCTCCAGTTAGTTTTGATTGAATTGTTTTTTTGTGTGATTCTGTCGTTTAATGGAGCGGTAAATAAGAATTTCTGATAATGAGCCTCAGCATCTGTCACAACAACCTGGCGCTGGTTATTAACATTTCCATTAACGGCAGGGTGGGCAGTGATAATATGGAAACCACACAGTTAGAACAAAATAAATAGCTTGTGTCAGTCTGAGTGGGTGTTAATTACTGTTTTATTTCCCTACTGTGGGGGATTGGGGGAAAACATGGCTGATGAAGGTCATTCTCTTGGGAAAACAGCCAATATAGCAGATAAGCAGGGCCATCCCGCTTGGGTGCTGAATACTTTACCACCTTCATTTACAAGCCAGTGCTGTCACAGACACATTTGTAGATAGAGGTATGGATGCAATAAAGCAGGCAGGGCTAGCTCAGGGTGAGTGGAGCTTCAGCTAACAATCCTGTGGGCCTGCAGATGTAGAAATATAATATAATCCAGAAGCTAACCCTGTGCAAAGGTTTACGTTAGACACCAGCACACTCGTTATTAAAATCAATGCTAATGAAGATATTTAGCTATTCTGAGTCGAGGCAGAGAATTGTGCAGAAGGCTGAACACAACCCCGGGGCCTTAACACCAAGTCTGAGGAAGCACAGAATGCTTATCTCATTCTTCTGCAGTAACCCACGAGGATTTAATACTCGTTTATTCTTTTTTATTTTTTTTTTTTTTGCTGCCAGCATACAGGTCACATAACTTTTTTTGTGAAAAGCATGGGTGAAAACAAAAGGCAGGGTAGGTGTGCTTTGGAAGAGCTGGGCTGTAGAGAACATGTGGTTCTACGCTCAGGGCGGCTAGAGCCACGCATAGGCCTGAACAGAAAAAAAAAATTGTATTGGCACACATCGGTTCATGTGCTGGAATGTTATTCTGTATGCGAATTGCAAAACTTGGCACACAGAATAGCATGTGCAAGCGCGTGCCAACCCAGGCGCATAGCACGAGTTGCCCATAGCGCAGAACTGTGCTCCTCTGCAACAGGTGTGCTTTCCTGGCTTTGGAAATCTTGCACAAATGTGATGTCATGCTTGCATTAGGAAGCTGTGTGCTACTTGTAAGTGGTCACTGCACAGATCTAACACAGTGGCGGAATCTTCCTAGGTTGTCCCTTCATATTCCATTGGTGGGAGCCAGATTTAATCAGCTTAATCACATGTCAGAGAGAGCGTTTGTGATTTTTTGGTAGGCTGGTATGATCAAATTAACTAGTAGTTCAGTTTGGCTGGTAGGCTGGAAATAGAGTAATTACTAGAGGTCATGGTGGACATGCAGGGGCTTGTGCAGCCCAGGTCTATTTCTTAGACTGTGCAAGAGATCTAATATATTGGATGCCACGCTGGTTTTGGTAGTTATTTGCATTAGACTCCAAAGACGAGATGGCAGATGAAGTTTAATGTAGAGAAATGTAAAGTCTTCCATGTAGGAAACAGAAACCCGAAGGGCTGGTAATGGGTGAAAATACCCAAGAAAAGGACTTGGGGGTAATAGTGGACAACACAATGAAGCCGTCAGCACAGTGCGCAGCGGCCTCTAAGAAGGCGAATAGAATGCTAGGTATTCTCAAGAAAGGTATTACAACCAGAACGAAAGAGGTCATCCTGCTGTTGTATCGGACGATGGTGCGCCCGCATCTGGAGTACTGCGTCCAATATTGGTCGCCGTACCTTAAGAAGGATATGGCGCTACTCAAGAGGGTTCAGAAAAGAGCGACGCGATTGATAAAAGGTATGGAAAACCTTTCATATGCTGAAAGATTAGAGAAACTGGGGCTCATTTCCCTGGAAAAGCAGAGGCTTAGAGGGGACATGATAGAGACTTACAAGATCATGAAGGGCATAGAGAAAGTGGAGAGGGACAGGTTCTTCAAACTTTCGAAAACTACAAGAACGAAAGGGCGTTCGGAAAAATTGAGAGGGGACAGATTCAGAACCAATGCTAAGAAGTTCTTCCTCACACAAAGGGTGGTGGACGCCTGGAATGCGCTTCCAGAGGGTGCGATAGGACAGTGTATGGTATCGGGGTTCAAGAAGGGATTGGATGATTTCCTGAAGGAAAAAGGGATAGAAGGGTATAGATAGAGGATTACTATACAGGTCTTGGGCCGCCGCGTGAGCTGACTGCTGTGCATGATGGACCTCTGGACTGACCCAGCAGAGGCATTGCTTATGTTCTTATGTTCAGTCTAGTAGACTTCAAGTACAGTAATGACTTGATATACTAGTGGAAATGCAAGAAATCTAGGCTGTTTAGATTTACAAAGCTGTGTAGTTAAATATGGGAGGGTAGGGACTGGGGGTGAGCTAAGGGGGAGATCTCTTATGCACATCTGACCAAAACGATGAATTAAACTAAACTAAAACTTAAGTTTATAGACCGAGTCATCTCTATGGAAATGGAGCTCGACTCGGTTAACAATCGTAAACTAATGATAACAACAAATAATATTAATGAATAAATTAAAAAAAAAAAAAGTAAAGATAAACTGAAGGATCTAGGAAAAACAATAAGAACAATTAAGAGGAATGAGATGACAGATACTTAGGGCTCCTTTTACAAAGCCGCTCTAGTGGTTACATAAGAACATAAGAATTACCATCTCCGGATCAGACCCATGGTCCATCGAGTCCAGCGATCTGTACATGCGGAGGCCCAGCCAGGTGTACACCTGGCGTAATTTTAGTCACCCATATCCCTCTATGCCTCTCGTAAGGAGATGTGCATCTAGTTTGCTTTTAAATCCTAGAACGGTGAATTGCGCAATAACCTCCTCTGGGAGAGCATTCCAGGTGTCCACCACTCGTTGCATGAAGCAGAACTTCCTGATATTTGTCCTGAACTTGTCCCCCCTTAGCTTCTTTCCGTGTCCTCTTGGACAATGTAAATATTTTTTTCTGCTCTATTTTGTCGATTCCTTTCAGTATTTTGAAAGTCTCGATCATATCCCCTCGCAGTCTCCTTTTCTCCAGGGAGAACAATCCCAGTCTCTTAAGTCATTCCTCGTATTCCAAGTTCTCCATACCTTTTATTAGCTTCGTTGCTCGTCTCTGCACCCTTTCCAGCAGTTTTATATCCTCCTTTAGGTTGGAAGACCAATGTTGGACACAGTATTCCAAGTGTGGTCTGACCATTGCTCTATAAAGCGGCATTATAACTTTCTCCGATCTACTCGTGATTCCTTTCTTTATCATGCCTAACATTCTATTTGCTTTCTTTGCTGCCGCCGCACATTGTGCTGACAGTTTCAGAGTCCTATCTATCGGTACACCCAGGTCCTTTTCTTGTTCGCTCTTACCCAGAGTTGCACCTGACATTGTAATCTCTCATCTAGTTATTCACAGATGCACCGGATTAGCGCACACTATAGCGCGCGCTAGCCGGAAATCTACCGCCTGCTCAAAAGGAGGCGGTAGCAGCAATTTAGCACGCGCTATTCCACGCGTTAACGCCCTAGTGCGGCTTTGTAAAAGGAGCCCTTAGAGCACAGGTGTCAAAGTCGGTCCTCGAGGGCCAGAATCCAGTCGGGTTTTCAGGATTTCCCCAATGAATATGCATGAGATCTATTTGCATGCACTGCTTTCAATGCATATTCATTGGGGAAATCCAGAAAACCCGACTGGATTCCGGCCCTCGAGGAGGGACTTTGACACCCCTGCCTTAGAGAATAATAAGGAAATGCAAATAAGGAAGATGACAAGAACTGTACTGGATGTGGCAATAGGGATGGATCCTTGGCAGGGGACACAGGGAAGGTGGGTCTTTTTGCCATAATCTTCTATGTTGCTGTGCTTTCTCTCTGCTCTGAGTGAATGTATCGCTCTTGCAATTTATTTATTGGGATTTATGAAGAGATTAACTCCAGACAGGAAGACATAAACTTACAATTTTGTTAACAGCATAACAATAGTAAATGACCAAATATAAGCATAAATAAAATCGATGAGAAAAACTTGGAGATGTCAAATTGAATCCTAGTAACAAGAAATAAATAAATGGACAGAAACTTATTTACTGTAGTAAGAAGCAAAAACAGCACCTAATTTGGCCTTACCCGAAACCGAAAGGGCCGCATTCTATAAACAGTGCCTGGCGATGCGGTTGTCAATCGACCGCTAGGCGCCATTTGTAGAATCCCACCTAGTAGGATTCTATTACATGTCATTTCTAAACCGCAAAACCTCTCAGATCAATTCAGTTTACAAAAACAAGAAACTGAACAACCCCAGTGACCCTGCAGAGTGACCATTATCGCTATTAATTTCCTAAAAACCTCACAAATAAAGTTGATTTTAGCAGGAACGCGACAGCGCAAACAAATTGCGTAACTCCTTATCCCAACTGGCTGCCTGATAGGCAAATAGTCATTGTAAGAACTTCTTATAAATGCAACCTCGAACAGAAGGAAACCCGCATAAAGAAGTACCGTAACTCGTGATGGACGATCTATTTTAAAGAAAGTGAATTAATTCCGTAAATATTCAGGTGCCTGCTCATATAAAGCTTTGTAGCAAAGGTTCCCAAATTTTAGCGCTGAGTTGTCTGCGCGCTTTTGACCTGTCACCAAATGGAAGCCAGTGAAGCTCTTTATAATCTGAAGTGACAAGATCAGATTTCTTCAAGTCAAAAATCAAGCAAACTGCCACATTCTGAAAAAAAAAATGAAAAAACATTTTTCACCAACACAAAAGTAAATGCCTACATTGATAAGTTCCTTTCTAGGTACACACTTAAGGGGTCCTTTTACGAAGGCGCGTTAGGGCCCTAATGCCCAGAATAGCATGCGCTAAAATGCTGCACGCGCTAACCGCTACGACTGGGTAAGTTGCAGCTGTATTCACTCGAGGAACGCAGAGAGAGGGGAGACATGATCGAGACGTTCAAATATGTCACAGGCCGTATCGAGGTGGAAGAGGATCTCTTTTTCCTTAAAGGACCCACGGCAACAAGAGGGCATCCGTTGAAAATCAGGGGTGGGACATTTCATGGCGACACCAGAAAATATTTCTTCACCGAAAGGGTGGTTGACCGCTGGAATAATCTTCCACAACAGGTAATTGAGGCCAGAAGCGTGCCAGATTTTAAGAAAAAATGGGATTGGCATGTGGGATCTCTTCATGGAGGTAGTTAGGGGGTGGGCCATTAGTGTGGGCAGACTAGATGGGCCTTGGCCCTTTTCTGCCGTCATGTTCTATGTTTCTATTTGGCATGTGAGATCTCTTCATGGAGGTAGTTAGGGGGTGGGCCATTAGAGTGGGCAGACTGGATGGGCCATGGCCCTATTCTGCCGTCATGTTCTATGTTTCTATTTGGCATGTGGGATCTCTTCCTTCATGGAGGTAGTTAGGGGGTGGGCCATTAGGGTGGGCAGACTGGATGGGCCGTGGCCCTATTCTGCCGTCATGTTCTATGTTTCTATTTGGCATGTGGGATCTCTTCATGGAGGTAGTTAGGGGGTGGACCATTAGGGTGGGCAGACTGGATGGGCCGTGGCCCTATTTTGCCGTCATGTTCTATGTTTCTATTTGGCATGTGGGATCTCTTCATGGAGGTAGTTAGGGGGTGGGCAGACTGGATGGGCCGTGGCCCTATTCTGCCGTCATGTTCTATGTTTCTATTTGGCATGTGGGATCTCTTCACGGAGGTAGTTAGGGGGTGGACCATTAGGATGGGCAGACTGGATGGGCCGTGGCCCTATTCTGCCGTCATGTTCTATGTTTCTATTTGGCATGTGGGATCTCTTCATGGAGGTAGTTAGGGGGTGGGCAGACTGGATGGGCCGTGGCCCTTTTCTGCCGTCATGTTCTATGTTTCTACCGCCTCCTCTTGAGCAGGCGGTAGTTTTTCGACTAGCAAGCGCTAATCCAGTGCGTGCATTAAAAACGCTAGCGCACCTTCGTAAAAGGAGCCCTAAGATTCTGATTTCCGATTCAGTAGGATACGTAATCCCACATAGTGTCAGATTTTTTTTGCACCCCCCGGTTTGAAGGAGAAGCGAAAAAGAACTTGGTTCTCTCCGAGTTAAGTTTTAATTTGTAATCTCTCATCTAGTTATTCACAGGTCACATAATCTCTTGGATGATATTAAGGGATGCAATAAGATTGAAGCTAATAGGAATTCTATAAACCTAGGGCTCCTTTGACGAAGGTGCACTACCGGTTTTAGCGCACGCAGAAGATTAGCGCACGCTAGCCAAAAATCTACCGCCTGCATAAAAAGAGGTGGTAGCGGCTAGCACGCACTATTCCGCGTGTTAAGGCCCTAACACACCTTTGTAAAAGGAGCCCCTAAAGTGGTGGTTCAAACCCCACATTGCTCCTTGTGACCCTGGGCAAGTCACTTAATCCTCCACTGCCCCAGGTACATTAGTAGACTGTGAGCCCAGTGGGACAGACAGGGAAAATGCTTGAGTACCTGATTGTAAACCGCTTAATCCACCTTGTCCAAGTGGTATAGCAAATCCCAATCTCTAGCCGTGCTTAGGCATCGCCTAGCAACACTTAAGTCAACCACACCTGTTCACCCCTAACCGTGTCTACTTTCAGGTAGGCATCGGAAGGTATCTCATAAGAACATAAGAACTGCCAGCTCCGGATCAGACCCATGGTCCATCGACTCCGGCGATCCGCACACGCGGAGGCCCTATCAGGTATATACCTGATGTAGTTTTAGTCATCCATAACCCTCTATGCCTCTCGTAAAGAGATGTGCATCTAATTTTCCTTTGAATCCTAGCACAGTGGATTCCTTAATAACCTCCTTTGGGAGAGCATTCCAGGCGTCTACCACTCGCTGCGTGAAGCAGAACTTCCTGACATTTGTCCTGGACTTGTCCCCCCTTAGCTTCAAACCATGTCCTCTGGTCCGTGTCGCGTTGGACAATGTAAATAATTTATTTTCCTGCTCTGTTTTATCGATGCCTTTCAGCATTTTGAACGTCTCGATCATGTCCCCTTGCAGCCTCCTCTTCTCAAGGGAGAACAGTCCCAGTTTCTTGAGTCGTTCCTCATATTCCAAGTTCTCCATACCTCTTATTAGCTTCGTTGCTCGTCTCTGCACCCTCTCCAGTAGTTTTATATCCTTCTTTAGGTTGGGAGACCAATGTTGGACACAGTATTCCAAGTGTGGTCTGACCATTGCTCTATAAAGCGGCATTATGACTTTCTCCGATCGACTCGTGATTCCTTTCTTTATCATGCCTAACATTCTGTTTGCTTTCTTTGCCGCTGCCGCGCATTGTGCCGATGGTTTCAGGGTCCTATCTATCAGTACACCCAGGTCCTTTTCTTGTTCGCTCTTACCCAGAGTTGCGCCTGACATTCTATACTCGTGTTCCTTATTCTTATTACCTTATTATCTCAACTTAATAATAATAATTTATTCTTGTATACCGCCATACCGGGAAAGTTCAAGGCGGTTCACAAAAAGCAGAGCTAATACATACAATGCAGATAAAAAGTACAAGCAGATAAAATACATCAGGTTAAAATAAGAAAAAAACTTATAAAGTTAAAACAAGATGCATTAAGATACCAACCTATCGAATAGTTGTGTTTTTTTTTTTTTTTTTTTTTTTATTTATACTTTTACAAATTAACATGTCAATCAGTGCTTGAAGGAAATATAACAATCCAATAAGAAAAACAATTATTAATTATAAAATAATGCCACATAGTAACTATGAGTAAAGTCCACAATCTGAGAGGAGAAGGAATCAATCACTTCCAAGGGTAGTTGGTTTCAAGAAATAAACTAAATTAATACAATACAAATAACAGAGTGCAGTTGGAGTTATTTAACTAATGGCCTGCTGGGTAGATTCCATGGAGGTATCTGGGATTCTTGTGGTTACTTTACCTTCAAGAAAAAACTGCAATTGATCGGGTTCATAAAAATTATATCTATTACTCTGATAAGTAATGCAACATTTACAGGGGAAACGTAATTGAAAAGTTGCCCCTAAACTCAAAACAGACTGACGACAAGCCAAAAACTTCTTACGTCTGGCTTGTGTCCACTTAGATACATCAGGAAATATAGAAATTTTGAATCCATGAAATTCCACCTTTTCAGTCCTATAGAATAGACGAAGAATTGATTCTTTATCTTGAAGAAAGACAAAAGTTACCAATAAAGTAGCTCTAGTCATTAAATCTTCTTGCGATGTCTCCAGCATACCAGTGAGATCCAATTCTCCCGGTATAGCGTTCCCTTTATCTTTATCCTCCTTTGGTAAATTTAAGTAATATATCTTTTGTAATGGTGGCATGTTATTTTCAGGAAATTTCAAAACAGTATTCAAAAAAGAATGAAATAGATCCCTAGGAGATTGAAACTTGGAAACAGGAAAATTTAAAAGTCTCAAATTTAGATTCCTATTAGCATTTTCCAAATTTTCAATTTTCCTAGCAAATAAAGCTTTCTCCTTAAGTTGTAAATTAGTAGTAATCTTCCCATCTGCCACAGATTTCTCCAATTTATCCATTCTAAGAGACTGTTGCTGGAGTTTCTCTTCAAAAGTTTTAAATTTACTATTAGTATTTTGTGTGGAAAGTACAATTTGGGAGCATACCTTATGTAAAGTCTCCATAGCGCTCCATAATGCCTCCATGTCAATCACCGCTGGTTTAATCAGGGGAGCAGGGGTAGCTATTCCGGGGGACTCCACCATAGGATCCATCTCCACCTTCCCCGCTTCCCGCTGACTTTCAGGTCCTCCGGTTTCCAATGCTGACTGTAAGAAAGTCAGCAAGCTGTGGTTTCCATCCGGGGTCAGGGGTGAGACCTGCAGCGCCGCCGGAGACATCAATTCCGGCGCTTCCTGTGCGTCTGAGGGCGTCCCCGACATCATCCCGGGACGCGGAGGAACTCCGGGCCCAAAGGGGCTAAGCGAAACGTCGCCTTCCAAGACCGAGGTCTGCCCTCCTCGGTCAGCGGATGCGCCCTCTCCAACTGGGACGACATAAGATGTTATTTCCGTTTGCCGAGTCAGTGAAGTGGAAGAGGAGGCAGGAAGCACACTCCTCTGCTTACCCCTGCGCTTAGGCATAGCAGGTAAATTTCTATAAGAAAGAGTTGAAAAATTGAAAAAAAAATGCCAAACAGAGCAGGAGCCACTTGGTAGCTCGACTCACTCCGACGCCATCTTGATTCCAGATCAATAGTTGTGTTTTTAACAGTTTTCTGAAATCAAAATAAGAAGAAGCCTCTTACAAAATTTTCCCAAGCCATACATTCAATTTAGCAACCTGAAATGAGAGAGTTCTCGCAAAGAACTTCTTGTAACGACAAGATTTTCTAGGGGGATATGTAAGCAGGTGCACTCCGCCTGTATTCTTGTTAGAGTGATTCAAAGAAATGTGAGGAACAAGATACCCAGGTGACATACCAAAAACTGATTTATAACAAATACAAGAGAATTTAAACAAAATTCTAGATTCTATCGGTAACCAATGAAGTTTCTGATAAAAAGGAGTGATATGCTCCCATTTTTTTTAAACCAAAAATGAGGCGAACAGCAGTATTCTGAATCACCCTCAATTTTTTAAGAATTTTCTTGTAGGCACCTAAATATATAATTATTACAGTAATCAAGAATAGTTAAAATTGAGGACTGTACCAATAAGCGAAAAGAAGTTTCATTAAAATATTTCTTAATGGTGCAAAGCTTCCAAAGCACCTAAATAAATCAGTGTGTTGTTCCAATGTGAGATGTTTGTCCAGAGTCACACCCAGTATTTTTATGGATTGTTCTGTATTGTAGTCCAAACCATTCACATCAGTGGTCTCCAACTCCAACCCTTTGCAGGGCCACATTTTGGATTTGTAGGTCCTTGGAGGGCCTCAGAAAAAATAGTTAATGTCTTATTAAAGAAATGACAATTTTGCATGAGGTAAAACTCTTTATAGTTTATAAATCCTTCCTTTTGGCTAAGTCTTAATAATAATATTATCGTTTATAGCTAAAGAGACATATGATCAAGAAACTGTTTTATTTTACTTTTGTGATGATGATAAGCATACCGAGGGCTTCAAAATAGTACCTGGCGGGCCGCGAGTTTGAGACCACTGATTCACATGAATCATTGTTTCTTTGATCTTATCGTTGGTAGTTGCTAGAAAGAATTTACTAGGCGCTGCACGGAATTCTGTGCCTTTTAATTTTTTTAATTTATTATTTAACTAACTTCAATGGTGCGGTTAATTACCGTGCTATTTAAGCTAATTGATTTAATTTAGGTTCGGCATGGATTTTAGTTAAGCATTGCTAGGCAGCCTCAATTATGGTGTTAGCAGTTCCTAACTAGCGCACCATTTATAGAATCAGGCCCAAAATTTATAAGGGGCATTGTTTTGTTTAATTCAGAAGTGGCTCAAGTGTCACTAACTGATCGTGCTAGAATTTGGTTTTCTTTTTGTACTGACCATTCAGGGGCATTACCAAGCTGATTGCTGAAAGAGCTAGCCCAAGCATTGCTGGGGGGAGGGCCTGCACAGTAGAAAAAGGAGGGGAATATAGTGCTACCCTAGCCTCAGTACAACCTATAGGAGAAAAAGGGAGTATTTGGGGGGGTAAATATTTAATTCTCAGTGCACCTAGGAAGAGGCAACCAGTAAGAGAGGTTTTGCCATAGCTTGGAACTAGGTTGAGGCTGATCCAGAGAACCAAGGGGTCTGCAAGTGTGAAGAAGCCGGACTCAGGAGAGGATCAAGACCCATTGAACGTGAGTGGTTCTGAAGTGCTGGGAGAATCTGCATCTACAGAGTGTAGAGGTTCTGGTGAACAGAAGCGAGACTTGTCTTAATAATTTGTAAGTTAGAAAAGAGAGAGGTTCACCCTAAACTGGGTACCACAGAGGATGGAAGAATGGAAAGGAAATTTTCCAGTCCAGATTTCTGTAAGAGACAGAAGAGAAAGATGAAAAACTCTAAAGGGAAGAATTTCAAATAATCATAGAAATCCGCAGTCGGGGAGGTGGGAGGGAGGAAGATAATTGATATCCTGGGAAGGAGCTAAGAAACCTTTACCGGCCAATATTTGGCTCAAGGTGTTCAAGATCTCTGGGCCATTGGTGGCTTCTGGAGGTTACCCAGGAGACTCAGGTTTCCTTTTACTAAGGTGCGCACTAACTCCACGCTACACGCCAAAAACTAACACCAGCTCAATGGAGGCATTAGCGTCAAGCGCGTGCGGCAATGTAGCGCACGCTAAAACCGCTAGCGCAGCTTAGTAAAAGGAGCCCTCAGTGCTGGTACCTGAATATCGGCAATGACTGGAAAACTCCTGATTTCACCTCTGCTCCACCCCTGGACTTCCCCGTCACTAACTGGATAGCGCTGCAGCGGTCACACATAATATCCAGAAGCACTATCTGATTAAGTGTCATTGAATATCATATATGGAGCTGGTCAGCAAGATTTTTACCGGGTGGGAACCTAAGAGCAGCCATGCCGGGTCAGACCAATGGTCCATCTAACCCAGTCTCCTGTTTCCAATCCAGTTGGCCAATCCAGATTACACTACCTAGCAAAAACCCAAATAGTAGCAACATTTTATGCTACCAAGCAGTGGCTACCCCCATGTTTGCCTCAATAGCAGACTATAGACTTTTACTCCAGGAACCTGACCAAAACTTTCTTGAACTTAGCTACGCTAACTGCTGTAACCACCAACTCTCTTATCCCATTATATCAGTGGTCTCAAACTTGCGGCCCGGGGGCCACATGCAGCCCACCAAGTACTATTTTGAGGCCCTCGGTAAAATAAAACAAAACCGTTTCTTGATCATATGTCTCTTTAGCTATAAATTACAATATTATTATTAAGATTTAGCCAAAAGGAAAGATTTATCAACTATAAAGAGTTTTACCTCATTCAAAATTGTAATTTCTTTCATAAGACATTAACTATTTTTTTTCTGAGGCCCTCCAAGGACCTACAAATCCCAAATGTGGCCCTGCAAAGGATTTGAGTTGGAGACCACTGGCCTATAGGAAGAGGAGATGCAAATGTTAAAAGTCTTAGCCAATAGGGAGAGGAGGAGATAGTGGATGCTCTGGATAAGCCATTTAGCCTTTATCTGCCATGTTTCTATAATCATAAAGTTCTATGAGATCACAATGCAGGTGTAAAGAGCCTTAGCCAATAGGGAGAGGAGATGCAAATGTTAAAAGCCTTAGGGAGAGGAGGAAATAGTGGATGCTGCAGATGGGCTGACTGGATGTTTCTACAACCATAAAGTTCTATGACATCACAACGCAGGTGTAAAAAGCCTTAGCCTATAGCAGTGGTCTCAAACTCGTGGCCCGCCAAGTACTATTTTGAGGCCCTCGGTATGTTTATCATAATCACAAAAGTAAAATAAAACCGTTTTTTGATCATATGTCTCTCTAGCTATAAATGACAATATTATTATTAAGACTTAGCCAAAAGGAAAGATTTATAACTATAAAGAGTTTTACCTCATGCAAATTGTTATTACACCTATTTTTTTCTGAGACCCTCCAAGTACCTACAAATCCAAAATGTGGCCCTGCAAAGGGTTTGAGTTGGAGACCACTGCATTATATCATGCTGAATATTGACTCCCTAATGCTTTGAGTTCTGTGGTTGATTGGGAAAGAATAGATGAACTTAAAGTTATAAATTCTCACCCGGTAAATTATTTTTTATGGCCAAGTCTCTGTGCTGGAGTGAGAGGTGAGAAGCCTGAGAGTGTTGACTCAAAAGAGACTGTACATAGGGTGCTCACATGTAGAAGAAAAAGCTGGAGTGCTGATAAGGGGCTCTTCAAATCTTTCTGTTCCGCACCAAGGGCGAACCTTCTGGGGGACTTGCAATCTAAAACTTCAGCAGGGAAAGGACAGGGGTTGATTACTGTCCCAATTATATCACAAATAACATGAAAGTGAGGTTAGGAGGGTGAGCTACAATTTTTGAAAGGATATATGGTAAACATTTAGTAAACTTTGTATTTAGCATGACTCATCCAGTGTAGTTAAGGATCCTTCAGGAGACAATCCACCCAATATTCAGGATTAGCTGCTGGCCAATTAAATAGCATTTCAACAGCTAACCACTAATATTCAGTGGCTAAAACTTGGCCAGCTTTATCACACAATAGCCACCAAGTTTAAGCTCTGACTGGCTAAGTTTAGCCGTGCAAAAAGCAGGTCTCTCTTTGGCTGCTATAACTTAGTCAGCATTTAAAATTAGCTTAGCTAAGTTTGATCCAGCCATAACTCGACCAGACATTCAATGCTGGTCACCAGAAAGAGCCCAGAATTGAATATTAAGAATTGCCGTACTGGTCCATCAAGCCCAGCATCCTGTTTCCAGCAGTGGCCAACCCAGCTCCCAAGTACCTAGCTAGATCCCAATTAGTAAAACAGATTTTATGCTGCTTTTCCTAGGAAATAAGAAGTGGATTTCCCCAAGCCATCTCAATAATGGCCTATGGACTTCTCTTTTAGGAAATTATCTAGACCTTTTTTAAACCCTGCTAAGCTAACTGATTTTACCACATTCTTTGCCAACCACAGGAGTTAGTCCACCTGCCCCCCCCCCCCATGGTCTGAATATCAGCCCCAATATCTTCCCAATATGATACAAACTACATTTTTTCTTTAGCCCCAGAATCTGCCAACAAATAGGGGGTTCATTGAGAGTCTCACTACAGAGATTATACTCTACTACTATTTTTCATTCCTATTAGGATCGGTTAACAGAGGGAGCTTTCTGTATCAGTGTACACTGCAAATTTAGACAACACTAGCCACAACCCATAATATGCTAGCCGGTAGCAGCAGCTAGCCCTGGCTGCCCTTAATTGGACAGACTATGGGAAAACAGTGCTTTAGACAGCTTGGAACTGGCCATTTACGAAAATAAAGTGGAAGGGAAAGAGTTGCGATATTGCCACTGCTTCGGCAAGTAAATGAAAGGAAAGAGAATGCAGTACAGTAAGTATCCCCACATCCCAAACCTGATTGAACGTAAATAGAGCTGGACAGTGTTAGGGCCACACGGAAATCCACTTTATTTCATGCATGCTGAAAACTTTATGCTGCTATGTTTGGAAATTATAGATAGCTTATTAAATGATGGAACTCTATTGTCATAAACGGTGGTTTTCAGAATCTCTTAAACTGCAGCTGTTTATTTTTATTTGATTTATTCTAAGATTTATGGTCTGCAACATCCTACTGTCCTGTTAAAATACATCCATCCATCAAAGACTATTGCTATATTTGGCAAAAAAAAAAAGAACAATATGCAAAGCAGCAGCCTATACGTGGGATTCTGCATCATTGGTGCCCATTAACTAATTCTTTCATTTCCCCTTTTCTCTTTCTCCAGCCCCGGCATTGCCACCCTTTAACATCCAGGTGAACCCGCTCACGCCAAGCCAGTTGGAGATCACATGGGATCCTCCTCCTACGGACAGTCAGAATGGCCATATCCAAGGCTACAAGGTCCTTCAATCCAAACCAGTCTTTATCTTTGTGCATTCTGTGCCACTATCTTAAAGAGACATAAAATGAAAGTATTGAGCTGGGTTGAAACACTAGGATGCATGAGTGTATGGTGCTGAAATTTATGCCCCAAAGAAGAAAAAAGCTTTTCAATTTAAAAAGACCAATTCTAAAGCTGAGTGCATGCCTAAGAGGTATCATAGTAACATAGTAGATGACGGCAGATAAAGATCCGAATGGTCCATCCAGTCAGCCCAACCTGATTCAATTTAAATTTTTAAATTTTTTTCTTCTTAGCTATTTCTGGGCAAGAATCCAAAGCTCCACCCGGTACTGTGCTTGGGTTCCAACTACTGAAATCTCTGTTAAAACCTACTCCAGCCCATCTACACCCTCCCAGCCATTGAAGCCCTCCCCAGCCCATCCCCCACCAAACGGCCATATACAGACACAGACCGTGCAAGTCTGCCCAGTAACTGGCCTTAGTTCAATATTTAATATTATTTTCTGATTCTAAATCTTCTGTGTTCATCCCACACTTCTTTGAACTCCATCACCGTTTTCCTCTCCACCACCTCTCTCGGGAGCGCATTCCAGGCATCCACTACCCTCTCCGTAAAGTAGAATTTCCTAACATTGCCCCTGAATCTACCATCCCTCAACCTCAAATTATGTCCTCTGGTTTTACCATTTTCCTTTCTCTGGAAAAGATTTTGTTCTACATTAATACCCTTCAAGTATTTGAACGTCTGAATCATGTCTCTCCTTTCCTCTAGGGTATACATATTCAGGGCTTCCAGTCTCTCCTCGTACAGCTTCTGGCGCAAGCCTCCTATCATTTTTGTCGCCCTCCTCGCCTCAAGTGTATTAAATGCTATTCTATAAGGGAGCACTAGTGCTGTAGAGGCTTACACATGGATGGCTGTGTCTATCACTTATATGCACATCTTATAGAATACTCTAATTTGTGTGCATGCCAAGCTATGATGGCCATAGACCTGGTTTAAGTAGGTTTGCAACTATAGGCACATTGATGCCAACTTTCACCAGTGTTCAATAACAGAATCTTGGCACTAGGTTCTTTAATAGAATTTGCACTCAGAGCACAACGTCGCGGAGCCAAGTAATAGAATTGTCCTCAAAGGGGAGGGGGAGGTGAATTTTATGAAAGGTGCTCAAAATATGGCACTGGAAAACTCAGTGCTAAGCAGGGTTCTATAAAAGGCACCTGACCTTTGTAGAATAGGGCTCCAGGAAAATCAGGGCCAGATTCTCAAAACTAAACCCCTCGAATCCTCAGTAACAAATTGAAGGTCTAAGTTTCAATACCTGCTAAGTCTGACATCGTCTAAATAGAGAAAAATGCAAAGTAAACACAAAAGAACTTGGTATGTTTTGGAAAAGT
This sequence comes from Geotrypetes seraphini, assembly GCF_902459505.1. Taxonomy (NCBI): domain Eukaryota; kingdom Metazoa; phylum Chordata; class Amphibia; order Gymnophiona; family Dermophiidae; genus Geotrypetes; species Geotrypetes seraphini. Next base: position 13,935,112 of record NC_047094.1, on the reverse strand, counting down.
AACATTTTTAATCCATAGCCCGTACTGGCATAATTCAAATTCTGGTAAAAATTGCATTTTAATAACATGGCAGCGATAAAATAAGCCCTTTGTCCTATTTCTACATAATGTGGACCTAGCCAGGATTAGAACCAAGAACTTTAATTTTACTTCTCTTAAACCAAATACTATACTAGAGGTGTCGCAATCTAAGAAAAACGACCAAGTCTTAGTGCACGCTTACTTGAGAAACGAGACAATGATGGCAGTCGGGTTCTGTTTATCAGATAAAACAATTTATTAATTGAAACGGTCTATCTCTGGCAAATGAAATGACAGAAAGATCAGCATCTTCTTGATTACTTAGCCAGCTGAATAACTCAATCTCTAAGACTTGGTCCCTTTTCTTGGATTATGACACACATGTTTAGATGAGACCTCTCTTGAATCAGATACAGAGTGTACCTACGTCACACATAAACTTGCTGGTGATTAAAAGGCAAACTACCGATTTCACTACATCACTTTTCTGCCATTTTCATTATCTATCTGTAGAGCTATTATTATTATTCAGTTTTGGGCTGCAATCTGAAACCAGGGTCGTCTTTTATCTCCAACAAAAAAGACCCAGCACATGAAAGAGAGCTCAACATTTTGTTGTGATGAAAGAGTAATTTGCAAATGGTTATTACTAGTCAGAGCAGAAAAAGGGCGCAGTGAAAGATGAAAAACAGCCGAGCCAATGCTCCATCTGATGGCAGATTGCAATTTATGAATCTTTCGGATCTTCTCCAGTCCTGCGTCATTGATTTTATGTCAGTATCTAAAATTTAGAGCATAGTATTCCAGATTTCAGACTTGTCAGGGTGAGTCCTGTTTGTAAGGACATTGGAGCTAGAGCTTTGCCAAGCGGTCGCCATGCTCTGAAACTGGAAGACCTTATTCATTTTGTCACTGTGTAATAATGATCTGCTAAACCAATTCAAGGATAATGCCCCACCTTCTAATCCTTGCCAGTGCCTCTGAGTTGTAATAAGTTTAAGATATTTTCTTCAACCACTTTCTGTTATGGACAGATTTATTACTGGGAAACGGGCAACCAGAATGAAACAGAGAAAACAAAGATCCTCTTCCTGCCTGAGACTATGGTCAGGCTGAAAAATTTAACCAGCTATACCAAATATTCCTTCAGCATTTCTGCCTTCAATGCAGCTGGAGATGGACCAAGAAGTGACCCAAGCCAAGGAAGGACTCACCAAGCAGGTATGATCCACTTCTCCTCATCGTAGACTATTTCTAAATTTTAGCATTTGCTTAAAGAGGCCACTTAGGCCCAAATTCTGTAACCAGCGTCTAAAGTTAGGCACCTATTTCGGAGGTACCCAACTAGATAGGCGCCTATCTAAATTGATTAACAGGCTCAATTAAGCTTTTTAATCAGCACTGATTGAAACTTAGGCGCCTATCAAGAAAGTGCGATTCTGTAACAAGGCGCCTCTAAAAATTTAGGCGGCCTTCAAAAAAATAGGCGCTCTGCATGTTGGGCGTGGCTACGTGGTAGGCGCGTTGTTGCCGAATCACTGCTCTTAAGTGTGCTTAAGCGCTCAGCTTGGCGCCTAACTTTCAGTTGTGCCTAGAGCTGGTCTATTTCTTGGGCGCCTCCACAATAGGTTCCGCTCAGCGTGATTCATTAAACAGCACCCAATTTTACTTGAATTGCGCTGAACGGCGCCTAACTTTTAGGCACTTCTTATAGAATTTGCCCTTTAATGCCCCAGCCTTTCAGTCCTGTTACTTCAAACATGAGTTTGTGTTTCTTGAGCACCCACTTATAGAGGATGTTTCTACTGTCTTTCCTTGCATTTATAATTATACTCTGCTGCATTTCAGAAGCTGTTGTCACTCCTGGATGTAAGTTGCTACAATACTTTATTGTATTCCAAGAGAAGGAAGAGGGTTTGGCAAATACCACTAACAAGGAACTTATATTAAATTCTCTGGCTCACAAAATACTCCGAACAAAATTCAGAACTACCTTCTTCAAAACACTTGGTTAAGCTTAGAGAATGACACAGGGAAAAATTCTGTCCCCGTCCCCGGACCACCATCCCCTTCACCGCCCCGTCCCCTTCACCGCCCCATCCCCGTCTCTGTCGTCCCCTTCACCGCCCCGTCACCGTCCCCGCTGTCCCTTTCACTGCCCTGTCCCCGTCTTCAGCATCTTCTCCTCTCCATCCCCCCCCCCAGCACCTTTCATGCGGTCCAGCAGCTCCCTCCCGCCGGCCAGTCGTGCATTTTCCTCCCTCCCTCCCTTTCCCTTACCTTCTCTTGTGGCGAAACTGGCAATTTGTATAAGGCTATGCGCTGTATTACAGCCGGAGCCTTGAAGTCACGTCGGGTTGCCTGCTAGAAAAGTCTCCTCCAATGCAACCGGAAACAGGAAGTTGCGTCGGAGGAGACTTTTCCAGCAGGCAACGCAACGCAACTTCTAGGCTCCGGCTGTAATACAGTGCATAGCCTTATAGAAATCGCCAGTTTCAACAAGAGAAGGTAAGGGAAAAGGAGGGAGATGCATGGCAGGTGGGAGAGTGGGGGCTGCCGGATCGAACGCTCGTTCACCGCACGTGCTAACCATTCACCGCTCCATGGGGCGATGAATGGCCTTGTCCCCGGTCTCGCGGTGACCTTTTTTTTTGGTCACCGTTTTGGCGGTTTAGCCACGGGTAACAACCACCGTGTCATTCTCTAGTTAAGCTATCTCAATTCTCTCTTCTATCTCCCTTACCTCATAATACATTCATAAACACATGAAGGCTCAGTCTACATAGAATATTGAGATTGGAATCCAGACTTACAGGTTATAGCAGTATTTTACAAAAGGCGAACTTGTAGCTTTTTGTAAAATACATATAAGGAAGTTCAGGCACGCAGCAGGAACAGTTAGTTTACAAAGTTATACATGCACAAACTCAACAGCACTTATGCAATGAAGGAGCAATTTTGCAACTTCCACATGTAACTGCTGATACGTATGTAGACAAAAGTATATGTAGCCAAACATATATATCTAAGTGATACCAATTGATTAGTGAGGCTACAATTTACAGAGGGAAGAGTTGCAGAGGAGGCATAAAGAAATAATGGGTCATTAAGGAAATTTACTCCCTTAATTTTCCATATAAAGCCTTGGGGCAGAACAAACACTTTAGCAAAATGTGTGTGTGCCTCTGTGCTGGTGCAAAACCCAACAGGAAAATTGTTTTAGCACATACATGTATTTCCTGTATAAGATGAGAATCAGAGGTATACCCTACCCTTTAGTCTGTGTATCCTGGTAGCTCCATGTGTAAATAGCAGCTTTCTGAAATCACCATTTACATGTGTATACAATCTACATGTATAAAGGCTGCTGTTTACATATGGAAATGCTTTTAGTTTAGGGGCTATAATCTGAAATGAAGTTGCTATTATAGAAGACCATTTTAAATCTGCTTATTTGTAGTACTAATCACTGCCATTTTGTTTTAGTTTATTTTCCTAAGTGTAGTTTGTTTTCTAATGCTTGCAGCTCCTGGGAATCCCAGCTTCTTAGCATTCTCCGATATTACTACCACCACACTGAATATCTCCTGGGGAGAGCCAACCACAGCAAATGGTATCGTCCAGGGCTACCGAGTGGTGTATGAATCCCTAGCGCCAGTCCAAGGTAGGAAAGTTCAGTTGGAACCTGAGCTTTTTCCTGGCAGTCAGTATTCAAAGGGTTTGTCCAGATCAGGGGTAGGCAATTCTGGTCCTCGAGAGCCACAGGCAGGTCAGGTTTTCAGGATATCCACAATAAATATGCATGAGACAGATTTGCATCTCAAGGAGGACCATGACAGGAACTTCAAAGGTTTAGGGGGAGGGGAGTGGACCATAAGGGGGTAGGGTGGAGAGGCAAGACAGGAAGATGCTAGACAAACAGGGAGGGAAGAGAGCAGATTATACTGGACCATTTGCGGGGGGTAGGAAAGATGCCAGACCACAATTGGGGTGGGAGAGAGGGACGAGAAAGAATTAGGTAATACAAGGGAGAGAGAGGCAAGGAGGCTGTCTGACAGATGGTAAGGCTGGAAGAAGGGTGCTAGGGGCTAATGCAAGACTAGGGATGGCGGTGGCAGAAAGAGGCTGATGCTCTGGGCAGGTGGAAGAAGGGGGTTGAGGGGGCTGAAAAAAGAGTCTTGGAGCTAACATGGGGACTGGGAATGGGAGAAAGAGCAGAGGCTAAGAGATGGAAGTGGATGTAGGGGGGTGTAAGGCTGGGCCTCGGAGAAGAGAGCTGCCAAATAAGCAGGTAAAAGAGGGGACTGGGGGCTGATGCAGGAGCTGGGGTTGTAGATGCCGAGGTCAGGTATTATGGGAGAGGGGGAGAGAAGCTTGGCATATGTATTAAGCAGAAGAAGAAAACTGAGGGGCAGAGGGATGGATGCTGGGGTTAAGGGAGAGGAAGGACAGTGGAAATAGAGAGTTGAGAAGAAGATCGGTAGACAGATGCTGGGAAAGGGGAAATCAAACCTAGGAATAGAGGCAGCAGAATGGATACTGGGGTGGCTGAGAGGCAGGGGCAATGAATGCAGTGTATGGAGCAGTGGGAGGAGGGTATGCCTGGCTGAACGTTGGCCTAGGGTGCCAGATGCCCTCAAGTAAGCCCTGGTACAGTGGTCAGGATGCTGCTCATTGGTAGTTGAGGTGTTAAAAGGTGGTCAGAGTGGCATTATTCTCTTTCACACCATGAAGAAGCCTAGCCTCGTTGCATTACAGTCAGGCTTCTTTTCTCATCATTGGGACATCTCAATCCTTCCTCTCATCACACTGGTCACCGCCTAAACCTGGCTGTTTCTCCAGACTCCAGACTTTATGAACTTTCTGACCACTGCTGTTTGTAGGGACCTAGAGGTGGCAATGATATAATATAGTTTTTTCCAACCCTGCCCATGGCTACCTTCACCCTGCTGGATACACGAGAAACCTGGGTTCTCTGTGACAGCGTCCCTGCAGTCCCTATGACCATCTTCTATGGAGGAGGCCAGTACCTTAGAGAAGAACTTTGGGGGATCATTTTAAACTGTCTGCACTGGGACAAGTGGCATAGCCGATGTGCCAATTGGTGTGAGCATATATAATTCCCTCAGCCATACCCCCCGTGACCCCAATTCAATAAATACATGAGCTGGCAGAGATCCCCAAGCCCCCACCAACTGAAGAGGTCCTTCTCTAGCAGCCCAGAACGTTCCCAGACATGCTGCAGCCAGTGCCACCAAGTCAGCTCTTCTCTCTCTCGCACAGGCAGGTGTTAGCAGCAGCCCATAGAGTGAGCACGGAAGCATTCTGGACTACTCGAGCAGGACATCTGTAGGTGGCGGTGTTTGCAGATCCTCACTAACCATACCACAAGGGTGCCAAAATTTTGGGCGGGCCTGAGTCCAGAGAGGGTGGGCTCAGGCCCTCCTGTGGCTATGCTAGTGATTGAGACAAAGGACATGTGTACTTTGCACCAATTCTTAAAGCAAAGGCACATGTGCCTCTCTGAAACCTGATATTGATAAAATTACCCATGGGCATTTGCACTTGAGCTTCCTATGGAAAATAACTTGAATAGTTCTGAAAATGCACTGAACATGAAAACGTTTCCTCTCCTGACCAAAACATGCCACATTCTTCTGCTTCTCTTAATGTGGCTAAAAGTATACATGTGGAATAATTCATGGCAAGTTCATTGCGACAAGGGTGGCAAAATTTTAGACACATATGAAACGCTTTCAAAATTACCTGCTCACTATGCTTTGCCGCTTTCTTAGCCATTTGGCATGCTTTTAATATGTTTTGCCTTGCTAATAGCTAGCCACATAAAACCCTGCCTTGGGCTTGTTTCTGACCACTTTATTTTGACTTGGTCTGTTTAATATTAACTCAGGAATAGAAATGATCCCTCTGTAAGCATAGAATATTAAAAAACTGCATTAAGATTATAAAACAAAACAACAACAAAAAAAAACAACCCACACACAGGAAGCATGCAGCTTTTATGCTAATAAAAATAGAAGCACTTTAATAGAGAGTTTAAAAAAAAAATAGCTTAAGAGGTTTTTCTTTTCTGTTAATGTTTTCCATAATGCTGGGATATTGTCAGGATTGGCATTGCACATCTGGATTTGGCTGTGTGACAATTGATGGAACAATTCCAGCTGAGGCTCTTCTATTTCTAAATAGCAGGGTTTTGCTCATCAGGATATGTCGCATCTGCAAGGAAGAGATTAATTTAATTTTTTTTTTTTACTCCAACGTGTCTTGTGAATTAGGCCTCTTATATGCTTAACAGGAAATATATAATATAGGTCCCTTTAGGGCTGCCGAGCTGAGATCTCCACAGAATGTAAAGCAAACACAAAATGAATCAGTGCTTGAAGAATTCAATTAGTGCCACATCTCCTGAATACTTTTCGCTCGGTCCCCTTAGCAGATTTATTGGACATTTAAAGCAGTGATTGAGCGTGCTATACATATCAGACATGACGTAAAATCCTCTGGATCTTGAAATGATTGCAAAGAGCAGGGTGATTTGGCAAGTGCTGTATTTTGTTCCATCTATCTCCTTTCTGGAGGGACGGGTCAAGCGATGCGAGGCATAGGTCACTTGTCCTTTAACAGTACAGCTGAAGAGCCCCACCCAGTGACGGTAAGAGCAGATGAGAGGTCAGGTGAGAGAGAAAGACAGAAGTAGAAGGTACAAAACCTCTGCCCAAATCAAGCTACTACTATATTCATTTGTTGGGCTTTATTAATCGCTTTCTTGTTAGAAAATCATGTTGCCCTTTCATATGATACTATATTATTTGGTACTTCAATGAGATTTAAAAGCCCAATTTCAGCTAATAATAATAAACTTATATTGATATTGACAGGGGTTGCCATTCAGCAGATTACAGGGAATTGGAAAGATTATACTAAACTAAATTATACTTTTTGGTGGAATTCAGTATGCCATATTTATAAAATGGAAAGGGTATTTGCTATGCAGCAAGGCAATTATAATAAGTTTAAAAAGATTTGGGAGCCATTGACTATTTATTCTAATGATCAGACATCTTAAACACCTGATTATTGGATAAGATAAGGGGGGGTGGGATTATGACGGATAATATATTGATAGTTGTTATTTATTGGTATATGGGTGGGAGGGGTGGGTTTCTTATATAATTATTTATTTGGAATAATACAAATAAGAATGTCAAGTGATGAATTAAGGTATTTCTGAATGAATGTTGTACACTTGTAATTTTTGAAAATGAATAAAGATTTAAAGAAAAAAAATTGCTTTCTTTATGAAGAGCTCGCTTTGGGTATTGATCAGTGTTTCCCTAGCTGTTGATGACAGAGGTGAAAGCAAAAAAAATTTCTTCAATGAGAGGGAGCTGTTTCCTGAAAGCAAGCATTTAAAACTGCAATTTTTTTTTTTTTTTTTAAGTTAGCTAATGGAGTTTAACCTCCGTGTGGCTCCGTTTGAGGCTGCATTTGGCAGTAAAAGTGAGCAACAGACTAAACTTCCATTGGCCAGTTTACTCTTCCTAGATGATCTTTTGAGGGGGGCCATAGATTATAAGGAGCGATGGACCGCATGTGATCGATTAGCGAGGCTGTCTGTGATCTCTTTGTAGCTTCCCAGTTATATTGCCAAATCTTTCCTTGTCAGTCCCCACTTTAATTACTTTTATCTGTGCTGAAAATTGCCTGTTATTAATATTTAAACTCTACTTAATGGTAAGAAATTCTCTCTATCCAAACTGATACATCGCATCGGTTCCATAATGTCTCTCTTTAACTCGCTTTCCTTTGCTTCATTTCCTCCTGGGTGGATATTGCAGGAGTGAGGAAAGTGGTGACGGTGGACATGAAAGGCAACTTTCAGCGCTGGCTAAAGGTTCGAGATCTCACCAAAGGAGTGACGTACTGCTTTGGTGTCCAAGCCAGAACGATCGCCTACGGGCCAGGATTGCAGGCCAATATCACAGCAGGGCCGGTGGAAGGTAAGGAGGATTTTCAGCTTTGGCTCAGCTCAACTGCAAGGAAAAAGGATGGAATGGAGTAGAATAGACTGTCTCGAGCCCTAAGAAATGATCAGACACTGGTGCCTTCAGAATAAGATTAAAATGGAAAGAGAGCCTCACGTTCACCCATTAGTTTCTTAACCAAGTTTTGTGGCAAAATCATATACTGAGGAGTGGTTCAACCCAGTGGCGTGGTGAGGGGAGCGGTCCACCCTGGGCGCCAACAACCCTCCTCCTCTTCCCGCTCCTCCCCTCGCCACAAGCAACAACTTTGGCGTGTTCCTCACGACTCTTCTGGGTGCCACACATAGGAAGTGACATCAGACGGAGAGCTGCCAGGGTAACGAGCAGCATGTTGACGTTGTTGCTCGTGTTGGTGAACAACTAGAGGAACGGGGAAGGGAAGGGGGGCGCATGCATCAGGGGGGATTGGGGAAGGAGCGGGGGAGGGGGGTAGAGATGAAGGTGGGGGAGGGGCACCTCCACCCTGAGCGCCTCTCACCCTCACTACGCCACTGTTTCAACCCAATGTGCTGCCCCAAGCAAGGGGTGAGATGTCCGGGAGGTCCTCCTCATAGAATTCCAGGGTTCATAGTCATTTGCACACCAGACACCAGCGCGCCGCAGGAAAACTTCCTTTTAAAGAGCTCCGAAGCGGGGTGTGAGTGGGGAACCTTCCCCCCCCCACACACACACACACTTTACTTCATACTGTTCGCGCTGCCGTTTGGGGGGTGTTTTGGGGAGTTGGAACCCTCCATTATAGAGAAAACGGAACTTTTTCCAATTTTTTCGGGAAAAGTTCAGTTTTCTCTATAATGTGGGGGGTTGCACCCCCCACACCCCCCCCCCCAACGGCACCGCGAACAGTAGTTTTCCCATGACACGCTGGCGTCTTGCTCCAAATTGTTTGCGCTCGATTTTCGGCGCGCTGGTGTCTCGCACGCTTTTGTCCCGTCACCAATTCCAGGGAGCAAGAGAAGGTGCAGAGCCAGTTCTCCCACTACGTTTACTAGGTGTCCACCACAGATGGCAGACTTTGGGAGCAGTGATTGTGGCACATATGAGAGAGCCTTCCTCCTGCCAGGCCTGCTGCTGTCCCCACCTCTATGTAAATCCTGTAAGTCCAGGCCTGTGCCGAATCACTGCGGTGTTCTACCATTCTCCGAAGCACACTTCCTGTTGGAGAGGGGCAGAACATGGCAGGCCTCTATCCACTCTGTCTTCTTTAACTTGGAACCAGCAGGTCAAGGAGTTAGCAGTGGCTTGGAAGCAGGGAACAAAGAGGGGAAGAGATGCTGGACACATGGGGTATAAAGAAAGGGAGATGAGATGTTGGGCAACTCTGGGTGGGGGGTAGAGGAGAAGGGGAGATGCTGGCAACCTGGGAGAGAAGGTAAAGAGAAGCAGAGATTCTGTGAACTTGGGGAAAGGGTAGATAGGGAAAGAGAAATAGAGAAAGGAAGGGGAGATGCTGGTCAACTTCGGGGGTGGGCTAGAGAGGAGAAAGAGGATGCTGGCCACAGGGAGGAGGTAGAGACGGAAAGGGGAGATGCTGAACTTAAGAGAGAGGGATTGTAGGTCCTTGACTCAACCCTGGGGAAGAAGTGCATGATTGAAGTGTTTACCTACAGCATCCAATGCCCTTGGACTGCCTCTGGTAAGGGTGGTAAGAAGGGTCCTCTCAGAATATTGGTAAGGCCCCAGCCCTCTCTCCATTTCCCCTCCTGTCCCAAGGTGCTAGTTTGTCTCTTCTTCCAAGTAGAAAATTAGACTACTGTACACATGACATCTTCATATAAGAGAGTCTCGGCAGTCTTTCATCTTCCTCTGCAAAAGCATGCCCCTCCTTCTGTCTCTACACCCTCCCCTAGCAGTGCTACCTTAGCAATAATGTAAAAATAGAGAGGCGGTATTGAGTCTTAGGGGGTGAGTGATGCAGCTTCAGCTGGCTTTGAGCCCAGCTTCAGAAAGTGGCCCCCTAGCTAGAGGAGTGACGAGAGCTGAAAACACTTTCGAGGAGAGCATTAGGAGTCAGGCCAAAGGGAGAGCAGTCACAGTTGGCAGGAGCTTAAGTGGCAGTTTTGAAGAGGGGAGTTTATCTATGCCCTTTCCTGTCTTGTTGTATTTTTGAAATGCTTCTGGATAAATCTTGACTACTCTTGGCACGCTAATGTAAACTGAAAGTCTTTTTTTGTAACATCATTGTCTGTATACAGCCTCTTCCTCTGTAAACCGCTCTGAACTGCTTGTGGTATTGCGGTATACAAAAATAAAGTTATTATTATTATTATTATTATTATTAATGCTAATTTCAGATTCCGCTAAGTGGGAGTAATTCTATAAGGAGCAGTTAGTTTAGATGGCAAGAAGGTTCATAAATGGTGGCATCTTAGTCATTTACATGCGTAAGTGGATGCTCACGTCGTGCTTTCCTGGTGTGGCTACAGCGCAGGCAGAGCACATATGTACGTGCATACATTATAGAATGCTATAATTTGTGCAGTAAAAGTCACTTGCTGCAACTGGCCGTAGTGACTTTTACTGCTTTACGACTTCCAATATAGAAGCCGCGTTTAGAGGGTGCGGGCATCTTTATACTTTGTACGTTTTTCTAATACACCCGTCGAAGACTCACAAGACTCCTGAGGCAGGCCAGTTAGGCCGAAACATGTGCATGTCAGGTCATTGAGTCATTGGATGAATTAAAGCATTTGAATTTATCAGATGAGTTGAAGGACACCTTTTTTTTGGTGTACACCATTCTGATTGGGACAATTCCACTTTGGTTCTGTGCTTTTGAGTTTGTGGTTTTGTTTCCCCTGTTTCATTTAGCACTGTTTATGCCCAGAAAGACCTTCTTCCTCTGGCCATGTTTAAGTCTCACTCAAAAATCCATCTCTGAGATTGCTTTTAAATCCACAACCCTCTAACTCTTTTCACATCAAAGAGATTCATATGTTTTCCCAGAGAGTTTTGACAAGAATATAATCTCCATGGAACAGGGTACGTTTCTGTGCTTGAGCCTAGTAGCGTTGTAATGGGCAGCGTTATTTTAAGCGCTGACTGCCGCTGCTGCTATTATGCCTGGATATTCAGTGCTGGGTCTCGTCTGGGTATCTGCAGGTGCACTCAGACAGCCGCCACCCTGATAAGCAAAATACTGAGTGGAGTGGAGCAAGTAGATGTGAATTGGATGCAATGAAGCTACTAAGCAGTAGATTAAAACAAATCATCTTTCTTCACTCAATATGTAATTAAACTCTGGAATTCATTGCCAGAGAATGTGGTGAAAGTAGTTAGCTTAGCAGGGTTTAAAAAAGGTTTGGCTCCTTTCCTAAAAGAAAAGTCCTTACGTCATTATTAAGATTGACTTGGGAAAATTATTTCTAGGATAAGCAGCATAAAATTTGTTTTACTCTTTTGGGATCCTGGTATTTGCGACCTGGATTGACCACTGTTGGAAACAGGATATTGGGCTTGATGAGCTTTAGATTTCTCCCAGTATGGCAACTGGTAAGTTCTTAAGTTAAAACCAGACAAAGATAGGACTAGTATTTATGCAGCTCTGTACAACTTATCTGGTCAAGGGCTTACCCAGATAAGTACCAATTCTACCCTGACTGTACTCTGGACTACCCACACAATAACCGGTTGTGACTTTAGCAATTAGAGCACAGGTGTCGAAGTCGGTCCTCGAGGGCCGCGAAATCCTGAAAACCCGACTGGATTGCGGCCCTCGAGGATCGACTTTGACACCCCTGGATTAGAGGGAACATTCAGTGGCCCTCTCTGGAGAAGTGCTGCTGAATATTCTCCCAGAGCCTGGTCACTGAAATGGATAAGAGCCTCTCATACCCTGTTAACTCACGATCCCACAGTGTTTACAGTTTGTAACATTAATGCAGTAGCAGTGGTACCAAAGATCAGTGAATTTTCTGATTTTCATTGACTGTTCCCTCAGGTTCACCTGGTTCACCTCAGGAAGTTTTGGTTACAAAATCTACATCTGGACTCACTCTTCAGTGGGCTGAGGGACATTCTGGCAACAGACCTACAACTGGCTACATCATAGAGGCCCGACCTTCAGGTAGGGGTGTCTCAGTGAGAGCTTGGACCTGGCTTAGCCACCAAGGGCAGGGCAGCTAGTGCGCAAACCTGCCAAGCATATCAGATAGTGTGTAATTCACATAGCTTTATGACTGCAGTGGCAGCTATTATTTGTAAAGGACTGCGGCTAACAGAGTAATAAACAATGCCGTAAATGAGTTTCTATTTTATTTAAAGTCTGATCCTATAACGTTTTTTTTTCTGTTTAATATTTATAGGTGTGACCATAATTAATGGAGTAGACTTGAAACATCTGTAAAAGGAATATTTGCATTTTACAAAGCACTATGCAGAATATGCAGGGCAGTACTACATAGTACATTCATAAAAGTCTTTTAAAGTTTCCAATCTAGATTTCTGCGCAAGAAGACTACTTGACTTGTTTTGGGTCACACAGCGAGGGGTGAATAATGGGAAGCCGAAACAGGGTCTTCAGGTTCACCAGTAGAGCACATTTACACTCCTGGCCTCTTAAATATTCTAGGATCACGCGAAGTAATACTAAAAATCCTTAGCAAAGAAATGTTTCTTTAGTTTGTGCATGCTGAGGGAAGTCAGGGAACTATTTTATCAAGAACATTATTTATTACTGGTACAAGCCACTGTGTTGGCCCAGTTGGACTACTGTAATTCTATTTATTTGGGTATTAAACAGGACAGCTTAGATCGTCTCCAGTTAATACAGAATACAGCGGCCAAACTTATTTTTGGGAAAGAGAAAGTATGACCATGTTCCCCATTGCTGAGAAAACTCCATTGGCTTCCGGTTCAAGTGTGCATGTGTGGTTTTCAAACTCCTTTATGGAATATTTGACTCTTTGATTCCCCTTAGTTGGAATTCCTTTAGATCCTGCTATTCAAGAATTACAACAATTCACAAATTAGCATTTCCTTCTCTGAAAGGTATTAAATGCACTGGGAAGCTTAGTAAATCTTTTACTTTTAAACTGGTGAGAACTTGGAATGGACTTCCAGATTCTCTAAGACTGGTAGATCAATTATATCAATTTTGAAAAAACTTAAAAACCTGGTTGTTTTCACAATAGTTAATTTGATTTTAGCTGTCGTAGAGTCATTTTAAGCAATTCAACATACTTTTTTCTAACTTTTTCCATCCATCTAATCTAACCAATTTCTGTTTTTATCCCACAGTTTTTACTTGTTATGTTTCATTTTTTAACGAACTGTAAACCAAGTCGAGCTCCTTGAGGAGTAGATTTCGGTATATAAAATGAAGATTAGATTAGATGTGAAGGGAGCTCTTAAAAGTTTTGCCTACTGCTAAAAGGGGCAACCCTGCCACTCAGCAGACTAGGCATCTGTTTAGGATGACAGAATTTAAGGGTAGCATTGAGATTGCTGCATGACACTTTAGTGTTACTCTTGGCATGGCATGGGGCCTTTAAGCACAGGCCAGTGCTCAAGCAGGGTAGGGAGGAGAAGGAGAGATACTGGCTCTCTAGGGGGAGTAGGGAAGATTCTAGACCTGGGGGGATAGGGTAGACTAAAGAAAGGTAAATACGTAGACAGTGGAAGTTTCAAGTTTCAAGTTTTATTGATTTTGATATACCAACTATCAAATTAATATCTAGCCGGTTAACAATCGAATTAAAAAGATAGGGAAAACTGAGAAAAAATAAAAATGTGTGAACATATAAAAAAAAATAAGACAAACAATTACCAGACGTACTTGAATGTGAGGGTGAAATAAAGGGATGGGTAAAGTTACATATTTGAAAAGAAGAAAGGAGATAGTAGGGGTTGGGTAGTACATAAAGGGAGGGGTTGCTTTGTCAAAGAGATTGTTGTGAATAGGAAGAAGAAGAATAATAGTTCTAAAGATTATTAAATGCATCACAGAATAGGAAAGTTTTAAGACCAGTCTTAAATTTGTCAAGTCGAAGTTCATCACGGAGATGCTGTGGTAGGGAGTTCCAGAGAGTAGGTGCAGTTACTGCGAAGTTTACTTTCCGTGTATAGTAGAAATCTTTTAAGGAGGGGATGAAAATAAGTTTTTGGTCGGTTGATCTTAGTGTGCGTGGAGAACTTTGAGGAATGAGAAGTTTATCTAGGAACGAGGGCAGATGATAGAGTTTTATTTTAAAGGAAAGTAAGATAATTTTATAGGTGATGCGATGAGTGACAGGGAGCCAATGTTCTTTTTTTAAAAGAGGAGTGACATGGTCATATTTACCTATTTTATATATAAGTTTTATTGCAGTATTTTGTATTAGTTGTAGGCGTCTGATTTCTTTTTGAGGGAGACCATTAAGGAGTGAATTACAGTAATCTAAATGGGAAATTACTAATGAATGAACCAGAATAATGATTGAACTGGTTTCTAGTACAGAAGTTAGAGATCGAATAATATGTAATTTAAAAAAACAGGTTTTAACAACTGAACTTATATGGTCATGAAAAGAAAGTTCCCTGTCAATAGTGACGCCTAGAAGTTTTATTTTGGTATCCATATGAATAGGTGTTGATTTGATTGATATGTTGTCTGATAGGAATTCTGTGTTTTTGATAGAGAATAACATGCCTCGGGATTTTTCTAGGTTAAGGGAGAGTTTATTTGTGAACAACCAGTCATATATGATATCTAATTTGAAGGGGGTGACAGGTCAAAAGCGCGCAACGACAAAGGCGCGCCGACAACCCAGCGCAGACAACTGAGCGCAAGGCGGAAGCGCGATGAAGAAAAACAGTATTTTAAAGGGCTCCGACGGGGGGTGTGGGGAGGGAAACCCCCCCCACACTTTACTTAACAGAGATTGTGCGGGCGTTGTGGGGGGTTTGGGGGGTTGTAACCCCCCACATTATACTGAAAACTTCACTTTTTCCCTAAAAAAGAGGGAAAAAGTGAAGTTTCCAGTAAATGAGGGGGGTTACAACCCCCCAAACCCCCCACAACGCCAGCGCAATCTCTTTTAAGTAAAGTGAGGGGTTCCCCACCAACACCCCCGTTGGAGCCCCTTAAAATACTGTTTTTCTTCGGCGCGCTTCCACCTTGCGCTCAGTTCTTTGCGCTGGGTTGTCGGCGCACGCTTTTGTCTATGAACCATGGAAGGGGGATGTTGGAGGGTGTTGGGAAGCGCACACCTGAAGGTTCATCCAGGACATCAGATGGCTTTCGGCTGGATCTGATAGTTACATTGAGAACAGCTGAGGAAATGATTTTGTGAAGAAATTACTTCTTTTAAAATTGTCTGGAAATGTATGTGCGTACAGGCTGTTCACAAAAACTGAGCGATTTTGGAGAGGATTAGTGGTTAGCGTTTACACGCACACTTCATAGGGTCTCTATTCTTAAGTGTTTATAAATTGCACATTTAGTGTTTATTTTCCAGCTAATTAGGGGTTCTTTGAGAGTACAAAAGGACTGTGTTTATTGGTGTTTTCATGCTACAGGTATTATTGCTGGAAATAGGCATGTTTGCTTCACTTAGCATTCATCCACGTAGAAAAGGCACAAACGTGAGTGGAGGACACTGAACAAACATAAGGAAGGATATGAGTGAGTACTAGGGCAAGTGGTGTGTAGTAGTGTGATCAGGGCCAGCTGCAGGTCTCACAGAAACAGCCAGACAGGCTTTGGGTTCTTGCCTGGGGTTACCAGATTTCTTCTCCATGAAAAGAGGACATGTGGTTCTTCCCCAGCCCCGCCCCCACATCTCCTTTCCCAAGCTCGGGAACATATTTTAATTTCTTGGCATTGGAGTGTTTTATCAGTCAAACTGAGTGGAGGACTTTAGCGATTACAGGGAACATTCAGTGGCCCTCTCCAGATAAGTGCTGCTGAATATTCTCCCAGAGCCTCTCATACCCTGTTATCAGTTTAAACTTAAAATCAGAATGTCTAATTACAAATTACATAATGAGTGTGTGTAAAATAAGATGGGAAATCTGTACGAAAGTCAGAAGGAGGGACCTGGATAAAGGAAGGCCATAGAAGCAGGCCCTTGAAAATTTATATTGGTCGCTGAAGCTTCCTATGGTACGAATAGGCATGGAGTCGGGAGGAAGGTATAGAGGGGCTGACCCGGGGCTACTGGAGTTGCAGGTCTAATTTTTTTTTTTTTACCACGGGGGGGGAGGGGACTTGCGGGGTGGGGGGGGTTGCTTGAGCTGCTGGTCCTGTGAGGGGCAGGATGTTGTCTGGCTCCAGAGCTAGAGCTGAAGAGAAGGGCGGGCTGGATGTGGGCTGGGGGGAAAAGAGAGATTGTTGAACCTATGTGGGGAGGAGGGGCTATTGCTGGAGGAAAGGGAAAGAAGTGCTCTTAAGATCCATTTGGGAGGGGGGCTGGTCCTGGAGAGGAAGGAAGAGAGGTGCTAGACTCATGTAAGGGGGGAAGGACTGGAGTGTACATACTGTATTCGGGTCTTTAAGTATTTTCTTATACATCTTGGTGCGAACCCCAAACCATTTCTGTTGCCTTCCTCTGAACCACTTCATCTTTTTATACCACCTGATCCCAGAGGCTTTCCACTACTCACCTTTGTTTCTTCTGAGTGGAGGAGGTGGCCTGCTCGTTAGAGCTGCTGCCTCAGCACCCTGAAGTTCTGAGTTCGATCCCAGCCTGCTTCTGGGCAAGTCACTTAACACTACCATTGCAGTAGGTACCACAGATTGAGAGTCCGTCACGACAGATAGGGAAAATACTTAAGAGTACCCGATTGCTATTCAACGAACTGTGAACCGCTTTTGGTGAATCTCTTCACGAAAAGGTAATTAATCTAAAAAAATAAATAAAAGTATCTTAACCTTCTGCCACTTTTCAGTCAACCAATGTCTGATCCAGTTTACCATCCTCAAGCCACTTATGAGAAACAGTATCAAGGCAGCCTTTTATAAAATCACCATATGGCGCCAGAAAAAAGAGGATGGATTGAGACATCCAGGTTTTCTTTCCATTGCTTTCATTGGAGGTAAACCTAGATGTCTCTCTCCGTCCTCCTTGCTTTCAGTGGAAATAAAACCCGGATGTTTCAATCCATCCTCTTTTTTGGTAACCCTACCCTTGGAGTTACAGGATCATTTCTTTCCCTCCGAGTACAGGAAGTATCTTGCCAATCCCTAGAAAAATGGGATCGATTTACAGCTGTGTACAGTAATTTAAATGTTGCTTTTTAAAAATTTGAATCTTCCATTGCACATATCAATCCTGATCCTAATTGCGGAAACAAGTGAAAGGCTATAGCAGACAGAATATCCCATTTGTTTGTGACCAACAGCTATCATAGTATAATAGGCAAACAAAACCATATACAGTAGTTGCATGTGTTATCAATGTTTAAATCCTTTAGCATTACCTTATCGTTTGGCATCTCTGTTATTTTCCATTAAAGGCCTCATTACACAAACCATTCAAAGCTATGTCAACTCAATTTTTTTCAGCTCTAGCTCTCCACAGAACTCTCCAGAGGCTTCATGCTTAAAGCTCGACTTTCTGCCCCCCAAATTGCCTTCTGTCTGTTTGCTTTTTTTTTTTGTTAATCATAGACATCATTCAAGGCAAAGCACAAGTTCTTATTCTCCTGTGTTCCATTGCTTTAAAAAAAACAAGGTTATCTGCATCATGCCATGTGGCACGTCTTCTGTGAATACTAAGCCTAACCAATGCCACCTGAAAATCCTTCCTGATGCTGAACAGAATTTTAATATTGTTTTCAGCTAAACAGAGAGAGAGATCTGGCAGAAATAGTTTACAGATCCATAACTTTGGAGTATAGATAAATATAAAGAAGAGTCTGCCTTAGCAATAAAACTGAAATTTTACACTGTCGAGTCACATTATTATGACCACCTGCTAATATCCAGAATAACCGCCTCTGGCAGCACGAATGGCAGCCAGATGTCATGGGAGTGACTCAATAAGATGTTGAGTGGTTGCTAGAGGTATCTGGAGCCATGCAGACTGCAGTGTGTCCGACAGTTGCTGACGGGTGCATAGTGGTGGATCCAGTCGTCGAATATAGTGATCAAGGTGGTCCCAAATGTGCTGGATTGGGTTAAGGTCTGGGGAATTCAGAGGCCAGGGAAGTAGCTGGAAGTCTTGGTTATGCTGTGCGAACCACTCGCAAACAATTCTGGCAGTATGACATATTGCATTGTCCTGTTGAAAGATTGGCCCTAGGGAAGACCATCAATATGTGTTCGGCAAGGATGGAGAGATACCAATATCGGTTGAGAATTCCTTCCAGAGGTATCAAGGGACCCAAATCATCATACCAAGGAAACATTCCTCAGACCATAACGCTGCCACCACCAGTTTGTGTACATCCAACAGTGATTGTTGGATATTTGTTTTCAGCGGTTTCACGCCTGACACACCAATGTCCATCCGTTCGATGGAGCTCAAAACATGACTCATCAGAGAAGGCAACCCTCTGCCAGTCGGTGCAAATCCAATGTCAGTATTCCTATGTAAATTGCAGCCATTTTATGCGATGAACCCTTGTGAGCATGGGTGCAATCACTAGCCATCTGCTCCAAAGCCCCATTCACAACAGGGTTTGCTGCACAGTTATTTTGGACACACATCTGGAAGCCCCCTGGTTCATTTGGACAGTAAGTTGCTTCATGATAGCATGCCAGTCTGTCTGCACCAACCTGCACAGCCGATGTTCACCTCTCGCATCGATGGTTCATTGTCCCACAGTTACCACATCAGTTCGTTGAAAAGGTTCCATTCGTCCACTCACGATACACTTTAACCACAGCAGCCTGTGAACAGTTCACAAACTCTGCCACCCCCGAAATGCTGCCACCCTTGGCCCGGTAGCCGACGATCATGCCTTTTTCAAGATTTGATAAATCATGCTTTTTCCCCATGACAGCCATAGTTGCTATATTGGCAACTTGCTGACATCCCACCTTATAAACCCACAAAGTCTGTGCGTGACACGTGCGTTTGTTCATTGGCGGTGTGACCTGATGTCAGAGGTGGTCATAATAACGTGACTCTATCGTGCATGAACTGTCCTTTCATCCCACACACCCCTGTAGTCTGACATTCATACATATCACAGAAGTACCGTAGTGATACTCAACTCAGTCCTTAGGCCACACCCAGCTAATCAGGTTCATAGTCGATATGGGCATCCTAGAAACCTGATTGGCTGGGTGTCTCTCAAGGACTGTTGGGAACTAATGTTCTAGACACATGCTAGCAGATTCATATTCTTAGACTGTCCATCCAGTATAGGTGATTTGTTGTCCTTTATTATGAGACTAGTTTTTTAGCCCGTTACATTAACGGATGCTAGCAGCCTTTCTTCCTTACTTTTTTCTCCCCCCTGTCCAGCAACACTCCCCCTTCTCTGCTCCCATTGTCTAGCAGTAGGCCTTTTCCCTTACTTTTACCTCCCCCCCTTCTCCATTGGTTTTACCTCCCCCCTGTCCAGCAGCACTCTTCCCTGCTCCCCCTGTCAAGCAGTAGTGCTTCTCCCTAACTTTTACCTCCCTCCTGTTCAACAGCACCCCTTCCCTGATCCCCCTGTCCAATAGTAGCCATTATCCCTTCCTTTTACCTTCCCCCTGTCCAGCAGTACCAATTCCAGCGGTCTCTCCCTATCATCGGGCCCTCTCCTCTTCCCATTGCCGGGGTGCTTGCAGCAGCGCCTATCTCCAACGCTCACACTCTCTCCCTGTCCTCCTCCAGGGTGCTCGATTTCTCCCCCCCCCCCCCGAAACGGACATTAGTGTTGATTGTGCGACTATGTGCGGCTGTCCTTCACTTCCTGTTTCCTGTGGGCAGCGGGGTTTTTTTCGTGTAGGCCGGCTTCCAACCGCCACGTGCGCCACATGCCGCAAACAGCCGTACGTGCCACAAATAGAATACGGCACGGAGTCAGACCCCACGGCAGCAAGGATCACGGTATCGTAAGTGCGCATGCGCTCTTAGGGTTTTATTATAGAGGATTCTGAAAAATCTGAGTGTTGAAAATGTGGACTAAAATTATTGGCAGGACATTTTACAGCTCAGTCCTATACTGAGCAATGGGAAGATATTTTATTACCTGGGGTAGGATAATGGCTCATGTAACCTGCCACAGGTAATTCCCCTGACTGCAAATATACAATAACTTGTAAGACTTGTTCCCATTTGGCACTCTTCCCCCTCAGAGAAGCAACCATAGTAGATGCTTTTTAACCTCACCTTTGCCCTGCTCACTTTGCTATTCAGTACACAAACTGGGAATAGCTTGACTTGTGTCTGCCCACTACTGGAATACATAAACTGAAATGGACAAGACACAGCTTAAAGACAAGCAAAAATCTTCAACCTCTCCACCTTCACGCTACAATCACTACCACACCTTGGACTTTGTTCTAAGTGACAACTACGGAAATTAAGAAACTATTTCTCTGAGCCAGACTTTACACAACTGCTCTATGCCTTCGTCCTCTCCCACATGGACTACTGCAATGCATTATTCAACGGACTGACAGCAAAAAATATAAAGTGTCTCCAACATGTACATAAGAACTGCCTCACTGGGTCAAACCAATGGTCCATCAAGCCCAGTAGCTCGTTCTCACGGCGGCCAATCCAGGTCACTAGTACGTGGCCAAAACCCAAGGAGTAGCAACGTTCCATGCTGCCAATACAGAGCAAGCAGTGGCTTCCCCCAAGTCTTTCTCAATAACAGATTATGGAATTTTCCTCCAAGAACTTGTCCAAACCTTTCTTAAAACCAGCTACTCTATCCGCTCTTACCACATCCTCTGGCAACGCGTTCCAGAGCTTAACTATTCTCTGAGTGAAAAAAATTTCCTCCTATTGGTTTTAAAAGTATTTCCTTGTAACTTCATCAAGTGTCCCCTAGTCTTTGTAATTTTTGATGGAGTGAAAAATCGATTCACTTGTACCTGTTCTACTCCACTCAGGATTTTCTATACTTGTCATATCTCCCCTCAGCCATCTCTTTTCAAGCTGAAGAGCCCTAACCGTTTTAGTCTTTCCTCATTCGAGAGGAGTTCCATCCCCTTTACCATCTTGGTATCTCTTCTTTGAACTTTTACTAGTGCCACTATATCTTTCTTGAGATAAGGAGACCAGAATTGAACACAATACTCCAGATGAGGTTGCACCATGGAGCAACACTGAGGCATTATAACATACTTGGTCTTGTTAACCATCCCTTTTGTAATAATTCCTAATATCCTGTTTGCTTTTTTGGCCAGAAAGGTTTTTTGGGCAGAAGGTTTCATCGTATTGTTTACGATGAACCTTTGCATCCGCGATTCAGTATCCCAAGCGCTAGTGTCAACGGCACTGGCTACTCATAGCCAAGCACTGCATCTTCAAAGGCTTAGTACTTGTGTTCAAGTCCTTACACATATCAGCCAAACTCCCGCCTTATGTCCCGAACAGACCCCTCCGTTCCCAGGAGGAAATGCGTCTTCAAATATCCCCTAGTCGGAGCCTCCAACTAGAAAGTGCCAAACGAAGGTCTTACTCTCACTTCTTACCAAAGTACAGTGGAACCTTGGTTTATGAGCATAATTCGTTCCAGAAGCATGCTCGTAAACCAAATTGCTCGTATATCAAAGCAAGTTTCCCCATAGGAAGTAAGGGAAACTCGCTTTGATTGGTTCCACCTCCTCCCCCCCCCGAGGCTACCGGCACTGCTCCATTCCCCCCCTTGAGGCCACCAATGCTGCTCCATACCCCTCCCCGTGATCTGGCATCCCCCCCTGCGAACCGGCATCCTCCCCCCACTCGCGTTGCTTCCCCTCCACGGTGATCCTACATTTCTCCCCCCTCCCTCCCGAGCACGGCAATGACATCCCTTACCCCGACTGGGCACCAGTGCCGGTGCCTGAAGATCCTTCCTCTTCTTGTGCGGCCTGGGCTGGGCGGTGCGTCGGAGATCCTCCCTATTCTGGGCTGGGCCAGGCTGGACTGGCTTTGAGCATTTGCGCATGCTCAAAGCCTTCTGGTCTCGCTCTCTCCGAGATTCTGAATCTGAGAATCTCGGAGAGAGCGAGTCCAGAAGACTTTGAGCATGCGCAAATGCTCAAAGCCAATCCAGCCTGGCCCAGCCCAGAAGAGGGAGGATCTCCGACGCAATGCCCAGCCCAGGCCGCACCAGAAGAGGGAGGATCTTCGGGCACCGGCACTGGTGCCCAGTCGGGGTAAGGGATGTCATTGCCGTGCTAGGGGGGGTGATGCCGGATCGCTGGGGGGGGGGGGAATGCCGAATCGTGGGGGCGGGGGAGCGCTCGTACAGCGAGGCAAGCTCGGTTTACGAGGCACTAAGTTTGCAAATGTTTTACTCGTCTTGCAAAACACTCGCAAACCGGTGCACTCGTAAACCGGGGTACCACTGTACTGGAATCAACTACCTCCTAACATCAAATCCCTTAATGGACTTTTGAGCTTTAGAAAAGCAATAAAAACCCACCGCTTCACCTGACACCTCAGGAGAAGCTAGCATTCAGACTTATTCCCAAACCACTGTATTCTTAATAGATGTTCAATTGACTCCCTGTGCACACACTGGCTCTCTCCCTGTGCATGCCTCAGGCTCCAAGTGTCCGCTAATCCAGAGCAATTGAACTAGATGCATCTCACGGTACCCCATTGCCTTAGTCTTCTGTTCCTTGTTGTTAATTGTTATGTAATCGGTTCTGGGCTTCTTGAGGAGAATGGGATAGAAATCGAATTAAATAAATAAATAAAAAGGCATCCTGTCTTTATCCATGGTGATTGTGGTTATTCAAACACAGCAGAGTAGGAAAGAACGAAATTGTAAAAAAGCTCCAGCTAGTGATGAAACAGGATCTCAATATTTGCTGGCACCAGAGTTCTTTCTGTTATAAGATTTTGTAACATGGCTCCTTTAAGGGAAGGCAGCTGTTTAAAAACTAAATAATTGATGTGCGGGCAGGCCAGAGGCTACCACCGCTTTGTTAGAGCTCTGTGGCATGAAGAGCAGGAATCTCAGTTAGTGACTGATAGTTTCATTCAGTGGGGAGACCCTGTTTAATTGTCCGTGAAATCAAGCTTTTGTTTGGTGCAGCTTCTCCTGTAATACCTGAACAGCAAAGCACCGCTCTGAGCTGGAAGAATAGATTGTATCTGTCTGTTCATAGGTGGCGGCAGCTGCTGTCCACCGTACTTATTAGAATGTTCTCTCCTCACTCACGGCACGTCAGTGGAGCAGCCTGGGATGAAAGGCCAAGGTCAGCGTAGTGGGTCAACAAGAAATGGAGGTGACCAGATAGAGACAGGATATTCAGGGTTTCAGGGCAAATAAGTATGACTGCTCTCATGGCCCATTTCCCCCAGGACTCCTTCCAGGCTAAGTTTCTTTTGTCTTTTTGTAAACTTCTGCACTAACACAAGAGGATGATGGCATATGGATTTCACAGTTTCGTTTGAGATTTAATGACGTGACATCCAAGCTTCGTTAGTTCTTTTGTTTTCCTACAGAGCCACCCTGTGCTCATGGGCAGCGAATGAATTAGCAGCCACTAATAGATAAATGTCTAAATCCTTGACTCTCATAGGCATCCGCCGCATATACAGTACTCCCCTGAAATTCAAGGGGGGTTCCGTTCCAAAACCCCTCGCGAATTTCGAAAAACCGCAAATACGGATTTTAGGCAGGGGAGACAGGAGAGGGCAGTCGGAGTGCTGTCAAGTGAGAGAAATCACTCGCTGTATGTTCCGACCGCCTCTTCCTGTACTGAAGTTGGGTCTCACCAATCAGGAGCTGCTTTGACACTTTAGTACAGGAAGAGGCGGTCGGAGCATACAGCGAGTGAGTTCCTTCACTCGTCAGCGCTCCAGCTGCCCTCTCCTGCCCGGTCATTCGTGGTCAGAAAATACCGCGAATGACCGAGACAGTGAATCACCGACCGCAAATTCACGGGGGAGCACTGTATGTGCAGCATTGCACCGAGGGGGTGTATGAACAATGCGTTCATATAACGTGTAGATATGGAAGGGTACAAGCATTTTTCCCAGTCCACCATCTCTTCCTGTTGGCATTGGTAGGTGTCGGTGGGCAAGTCACACCGAGCACAGCTATAATTTGGTATGGTCCTACATGTGTGTGCTCTCTTCCCTTTAGTGCCCTTTCATTCTACATGGGTGTAGGGTTGTTACAACTATGTCTGTTTCAGTATGATAACACTTATTCCAGTGCAATAGGTGAGATGTTCTAGATAGATGGGTTATTTCCCCATAGCCACGTGCTGCTGCAGAAGGAATCCACTCCAGATTTTTCACTCTGCCTCTGTTATACTTCACTGGGCTCTCTAGCTCCACCTACAGTTCTTTCCTTCTGCCTGCGTGCCCGCAGGAGTGTTGGTTCTGCTCTCTCCTTTTTATTATGTGTCAGAACTACAGGCTCTGTCTTTCAGAGAACCATTCCTTCGTATTTCAGAGACAGGTTTTTCCTGTGAACAGTTTCTTCCTTCCTGCCAAAGGTGGTTACGGCTCTCCAAGTTAATCAGGAAGTGCAGATGCCTGCCTTTCAGCCTACTGGTTTCAGGACACATGATCGACTGCTGAAGAAACTGGATGTGCGCAGAGTTCTTCCGTGTTATCTGAAGGTCGCTAACGAGTTTAGTCGCTCTGATCATTTGTTTGTGCATCATTCAGCTAAGCAGGGCGCTCCCACTTCCAAGACCACAGTTTCCAGATGGATCCATAGAGCCATTTCGTCAGCCTACATTCTTTTTGGGAAACAGTCTCCTGTTTTCGTCAAGGCACATTCTTCCACAAGTGTGGCTTCTTCATGGGCCGCACCTTGAGCTGTCTTCTATGAGGAGATTTGCAGGGCAGCACCGTGGCCTTCTCTTTACGCGTTTTCCAAGTCTTATGGAAGTGACTGTGGTGGCATGACAAGACTCTGTCTTTGGCTCATTGGTGCAGAAAGCCCACCCTAGCTATTTGGAGACTGCTTTTGTAAATCCCATCTGTCTAGAATGTCTCACCTATTACACTGGAAAAAGAGATTATGTACTTACCCTGGTAAGCTCTTTTCCACTAGCTAGGTGAGACATTCTAGATCCCTGCCCAGTCCTTACTGCGCCTGCCTACTGTTTTAGTCTGTTTTTTTATGCTTCTCCAAACTGATTCTTGGATGCCCATCAGCCTTTGGGGACTGTGAAGAATTTGTATATATACTTCAGTTTTATATGGGAGCGGTTTCTGAGCTCCTTTGAAGCCTGTGTTGGTGGTTAACATTACCCCAGCCCTATATGTCATGTCTGTCTGTCCAAGTTGGATTGTAAGCTCTTCCGAGCAGGGACCTTCTAGAAGTGTCAAAATGTACAGCGCTGTGTAGTATTGGTAGTAGAACTTCACCAGCCATGGGTTGCCACATAAATATAGGATTGTGTTTTATATGGTCTCATTCATGAAATTGCTCTGGACAGTTAAATTGCATTACATTATACATTAGTGATTTTTTATATATTTATTGATTTTTTTCAAACTCATCACAAGATAACCTCTTGTTACAGAAAATCAGAGCATTGAATAACAACACAAGTAAATCCCCCCCCCCTAAAAGGCCAAAAGGTGTTCTTTTAGGTTTATTAAATTACTTAAATGAAAATCAGATCTTTAAACATAATTATTTTAAGCTCTTATTTGACCTCAATACAGTGGAGAAACAAAAAGGAAAAGATAAGGAGCTCTCAATTAATCATCACTATTTAGAAAAAGAAAGGCTTAACGTGGTTCAATAAAGCAGGCCTTTTCCTTCTTATGCAGCCATTATACATTAGTGATTTCTATTCCGCCATTACCTTGCTGTTCAAGGCGGATTACATAAGAATTGTCATGATATTACGAGATACATAAGAATATTACGAGATACATAAATGCTGACTATCAGCCCCCAAAGTAGTTTTCATGTGTCTATCCTCTAATTTTCAGTGGTGAAAACTGGTTAAGTCCTATTGAAAATTAGCAGATAGCCCCTATTTCTGGCCAGTTAGATCATTTTGAATCTTGACCAGTGTATAAAAAAAATGAAAGAAGGTGATTTTAGTTTGAGTAGGAGGTTACTCAGAGGAATTTGAGTCACCCTCCCCATCACTTTTCTCAATTAAAAAAATATAGATATGTATAACTATCACTTTGGAAACAGCAAGACTGAGAATGGCGCTTCATACGGGTCAGTTGGGTGATAGTTTAGAGAAGGGTTTCAAAGTTAATCCTCGACAGCCGCAATCCAGTCGGGTTTTCAGGATTTCCCCAATGAATATGCATGAGATCTATTTACATGCACTGCTTTCATTGTATGCTAATAGATATCATGCATATTCATTGGGGAAAGCCTGAAAACCCGGCTGGATTGCGGCCCTCACGGACTGACTTTGACACCTGTGGTTTAGAGAGTGGAGTATCTTCTTTATCACCACTGTCTTATGGGCACGCAAGTTTGTTGTAGCGTCTTCAGGAGCAGTTTGCTGTACTCCTGGTCCAGGCAGTTGATTTCAGGCAGTGTCTTTTCAACAACTTTACTCTACAGGGCCCAGTTCAGTATGGTTAGATTCTTAGGCCAAGATGGAGGCTCCAGCAGAGTGAACAAAGATCCTGCTGTTGAGCACACCACAACTCTGTAAAGCAGTACAAATATGCTGGTTTTGAAGGCCATCAGACAGGAGCAGGAGCAGCTCCTTTTGGTCCCAGAGGGACAGCTGCCATCATTGGCCTCACGGTCCTGCACTCTTCAGTCAGAAAGTGTGGGAGCGGCAGCCATTTTGACTCATCAGCCTACAATTGTTGATTCAGATCCAAATAACATAGCAGCAGCTTCGACTCAGAGTGTGCTTTATATGGGCTCCCTTGGGAAATCCTTATCAACTCTGGGAGGATCACATGGGAGCTAGACTGGCATTGTCTACTGATTTTATTATGTTGCTCCACAATGTGTGTTTTATGAAGGCAACTCTGAGGTCAAGATATTACTATCACCCCTTCTATCTCCATTCCTAAGAAGAGAATAACACTGTCATATTTCAATATACCATGAATTGGTGTCTGAACCAGCTGAAGAAAATGAATTGGAGACTGGGGGAACCTAACAGAATGTGGGCATTTAAGGACATTATGCAAATGCAGAGCTAAGATCAAGAAAAAGGAGAAACATTTCCCTGCTACCATCTAAGGGCCAGTAAGATGTGTTCAGTTGAAAAGTATTAACAGAAACCCGTTTGACAGGGGTGTAGAGCGTGTGATTTATCCAAGAACGATGAAGGTCACTGAGCAACAGTCCTTTCAGTCAGTTTGGATATGAAAGAGAGCTGAAATATTGGGTAGTAAGTTAGTGAATTAGAACAGTCAGAATGCGAATCCTTCCAATGAGGTTAAATTGTGGCCAGTTTCCATTTTTCAGAAGAGGCCAGATTGAAGCCTTGGTGTAACAATAGGAAACATAGACTGCTTTTGAAAATAGTTAGGAATGGGACCAATATTTAGAGGAAGCAGAAAAAGTCAAGCAGCCTCTAAAGCAGGGGTAGGGAACTCTGGTCCTCGAGAGCCGTATTCCAGTCGGGTTTTCAGGATTTCCCCAATGAATATGCATTGAAAGCAGTGCATGCAAATAGAACTCATGCATATTCATTGGGGAAATCCTGAAAACCCGACTGGAATACGGCTCTCGAGGACCGGAGTTCCCTACTCCTGCTCTAAAGCTCCTATTTCTTGGTGGCTCAAGAAGACTTTTCCCTCCGTTTATATTCTCAAAGCTAAGCAACTTAAAGGTTTAAGAGCTCATGCCACCACTACTACTACTGTCAATCACTTATATAGCGCTGAAAGGCATACACAGCACTGTACATTTTGACATTTATAGATGGTCCCTGCTTGGAAGAGCTTGCAATCTAACTTGGACAGACAGACAGACATGACATAGACATGCCACTAGAGATATGACCATATCATGAGCAGAACTCCATATGGTGGCACTAAGGACCCAATTCTAAAAACTGCGCCCAAAGCTCTACCACCAGCTAACTTAATTGGTTTTAATTAGTTTAATCGGTGCACTAATTGACTGTGCCAATTAAAAAACAATGAAAATATCATTATAAAAGAAAAATGGAGGCACCTAAAGCACCTCCAAAAAGGCCGCCATTATCCTTCCTACTGAGATGCCTTACAACGCCTAATGCCACTATAGGCGTGGTTAACGCCTACAGTGGCATTAGGTGTCATAAGGCGCCTCTGTGGCAATGATTCTCATGAAAGGTAGGTGCCGAAAATGTAGGCTTTTAAAATCCTGGCCTACCTTTCACTGCTATTCTATAAATGGCACTGTTACGTGATTGATTAGCGGCCATTTTTTTAACCACCAAAACCAACCCCATTTGTAGAATCTATCCCTAAGTGGCATTTGCAGAGCAGTGGGCACTGCAAATGTTTACTAAACCCTACAGACTGAATGTGGTTGTACATTTGGAGCAGAAATGCTACAGCAGGGAGGGGTTGCAGAATCCCTCCCATCGTAAGGATTGCTTACGACAACCTCCTAGCCACTCGAGCTGCAACACTTGACCCACAATTCTACAACCTATTGACCACGATCACACACTACAAAACCTTCAAGAAAGAAATAAAAACCCTTCTATTCAAAAAACACATAAAACTGAACTAACACAATCAAGAATGTCCCAAGCATCACCTGCAACTACTACATATGTATTTCCAATATCATGACAACTCGGATGTAATCCTTAGCAACTCAAAGAAATGTACAAACTACTCCCTAAATACTTCTAATCTCCGGACAATCCATTTGCAAACTGCCTTGAACCGCAAAGTAATGGCGGAATAGAAATCCCTAATGTAATGTAATGTAATCCCACAGGTTCTGGTAAAGATGATAAAAAGGGAGAAAATAAAGTTTTTAAAAACCTTACCTGCTAATTTTCTTTGATTGCATCTCATCAGATAGGTTCAGCGGAGATGGTTGCTGTCCTCATGCAATTTTATAGTTTAGTTTTGCTAATTTTTTTTCACTGATCAGCAAATTTAGATCCATAGTGAAAACAAGAAAAGAAAAAGAAGAAAGATGATCAGAATTTAGAGGATCTAATGCTGCATATTTGCAGGACATTTTTATTTCTCTGTCTGCATCTGTTGATAGATGAGCGTAAGCTACAGGTTCTAAACTGGTCTGGCGAGACTCAATGAAAGAAAATTAGAAAGTAAGACCTAATTTCTCCTTCCTTGATGCTACAGGCTGAACATTTAGGGTCCTTGCTCCAGAGTAATGCCACTCAAAGAGGATTCCATTGAGGATGTGGACTAGTCTGGTAGATCCCAGTAGGAAGGAAAATGAATATAGGGAAGTGTTTGGAGCCTTTCTTCCCAAAAGGGAATCCACAGATGTAAAAGATCTAACAGTGGGCTTCCCACCCAGGGCCCCTAAGGAGTTTGGTCCTCCCCCTCAGAGGCCAAGGATAAGGAAAAGGAAGAGTGGAGATCTGTATACTTTGGAGGAAAGGCAGGAGAGGGGAGATATGATAGAGACATTTAAATACCTATGTAATGTAAATGCGTATGAGTCGACTCTCTTTCATTTGAAAGGAAACTCTGCAATGAGAGGGCATAGGATGAAGTTAAGAGGTAATAGGCTCCGGAGTAATCTAAGGAAATACTTTTTTACAGAAAGGGTGGTAGATGCTTGGAACAGTCTCCCTGTTGAGGTGGTGGAGACAGAGACTGTGTCTGAATTCAAGAAACCTGGGATAAGCACGTGGGATCTCTCAGAGAAAGAAAGAGATAATGGTTACTGCGGATGGGCAGACTGGATGGGCCATTTGGCCTTTATCTGCCATCATGTTTCTATGTCTGTTTCTATGGAGAGATAAAGAGTTTAAGAGAGGAAAGTAAGGGTTTTAAGTGTTTAAGAGAGGAGAGTAAGGACTTACAATGTTTAAGCTAATGCCTCAGCTTAATCCTCAATGACACAACATGCCAGAAGAAGTAAGAAATGTGATCATAAGGGAAGATTTTGCAATAGAAAAGTGTTGCTAAGTGTTCCACATCCAAGGGAGCAGAATGGAGCAGGAAGCTTAGAGACTGACTGAAACTGGGATTCTCAGTTTCAACTGAACCAGAACCAGCAACCAGAATTTTTAGTGTGTTTCGTATGAAGATGAAAATAAACCCTCTCCTCCTGCAATCACTCTTGGCAGCCCCCATCCCTGTGTCATGATCACCCTCCCCACCACTGCTGCTGCCCACCCACCTCCAGTCCCTCCATCCCTCTCACCACCCAAAGACCCTCCCTGGTCCTACCTTTAAACCTGGTGGTTTAATGGGTCTTCAGGACAAGAGCAATCCCCAGTCACTCTTGCCCCCACTGGTTCCATAGCCAAAATGACTAGCAGGACTTTATTCGGCAACCTCGTATGACTGCCACAGGAGGTCCCGGAGTCTGTTTTTGAGATTGGAAACAACGAAAGCAGGAGGAATTGGAAATTTGCTGCTGCTTACAATTGCAAGATGACCAATGGGACCTCCCACGGCAGTCTCGTGGGGCTGACGTAGGGCATCCCAACAGCCATTTTGGTGGTGAAACCTGAAGGGGCAAAAGCAAATGGGGATCCCTCTTGCTCTGAAGACCCAAATAGTGGAATCATGTTAAATATTTCAGCTGCAGTGACTATGTTTAATAAAATCAGATGTGTACACAGCTCAGGAGTTCATTAGTGATACATGTTTTAAACAAAGAAAATTTCTTTTAAGTAACATAGGAGCTTCTACTAGAAAAATTGCTTTCATTTCTTTTCACACAAGTTAAAAAGATACATTGGGAGATTGTTCTGTCTTATGCACCTTATGTGTTCTGCTTCAAGAAGCTAGGTTTAGGGGGCAGGAAGGAGCCTTTTTATAGCCCATCTTAGAAAGACATATAGACACCTAGGTGTCTTTATAAAATACTGGCACAAATCCTGCAGGGAATGCCTGGATTGTGGGCACTGACACTTATACAGTAGGGGGGAAATTCTGCAAATAGTGTCTAAAAAGATAGGCGCCTATGTCGTCTCAATTATATGTAAGCGCCTATTACAGAACTGTGTCTAACTTAAAACCTAGATGCCTGTAACGTAGGCCAGGGTTTTAAAGGCCTACATTAAAGACGCCCAAGTCCTTTAGAGCAGGGGTAGGGAACTCCGGTCCTCGAGAGCTGTATTCCAGTCAGGTTTTCAGGATTTCCCCAGTGAATATGCATGAGTTCTATTTGCATGCACTGCTTTCAATGCATATTCATTGGGGAAATCCTGAAAACCCAACTGGACTATGGCTCTCGAGGACCGGAGTTCCCTACCCCTGCTCCAGACCCTATCCATACCTGATCCGATCTGCGCATGCAAATGAGTAAAAAGGCATGTAAATTTCTTAAGGCATCGATTCATGAAACCATTTCATCCAAACCGACTGGCCTTTCCGTTCCAAAACGTTTCGACTGCAGAAGACCAGTCGCTTTACATCCTCGCCAACAATTCCTGCCTAGCAACTGCTGCGTGCATGTTAAGAACCCCATTAAAAATATATATCTGCCCCGCAAAAAATCCAAAATATATCTAAACTTTAAATTTATGTAAACTTTCATGTACGTAAGCGTTAGAAATATTTTTTTGCTTTTTATTGGAATGTGCATAGCGAGCGCAGGAGTGAATCTCGGATTTGTAATGCATGTGGCGAGAAAATCGTGGATTATCCCCGTGCTCTCCTTGCGCATTGTACATTTCATATATCAATGCCAAAATTTTTTTTAAAAAACACAAAAATCTAAAAAACTTTTAAGGAACAGCTATCCCTCCCCCCCCCTTTCCTTCATGCTACATTGTTGCGTGCATTTGACATCGCGGGGGTCGCCTTTGGTTGCTTTGTGGTTCACGGCAGAAAGAGCTGCAAAGCCTCCTGGGATTCGTAGGCTGTAGATAACAACGCTTGATCCCAGCGCATTCAACTACTGTTAACTATTGGGCCTTTTAGCAACTTAACTTTTCCTGAGAGAAATGTTAACCTGTTTGGAAGCGCACAATAAACTTTGAGATTGATCCGTAAAAAAAGGACGAACTCGGAGAATTCCACAGCTCGCTCACAAACCTCCAATGCTATTTCTCCTTAAAGCTCTCCAACAAATTTTTCTAAAAGCTACGGTCACAGCTTGCAACAGCACTTCAGAAAAATAACAGTTGGTAAGAAATACTTCTTATATTGCCTTTTTTACGACAACAATGCTTTGCGGTAGGCGCATTCAGAGCTCGCCAATGGTGTCCGCGATTAAACCCCGCTCCATTTCTACGCAGTGAAGTCCTAAAGATCTAGCGCATGCGTTATGTGCTTCAAAACCATCAAGGATACAGTGCACACGCGCGTCGATTGATGTTACAGCGAGACGTGTGTACGAATGGGGGCATGTTTATGATTTGATCATTTGCATGGGCAAGTGTACAGAATCGATTGGCCAGAATGACTCGGAAATGGATAGGACACGAATAGGATCAATTTGTGGACTTTAGTGAATCTAGCCCTATCTTTTGTAGAATTGCACCTAAGAAAATAGGCAGCGATCTCCCAATTAATTTTGATTGTTTTCAATTATGAGCTTGTTAAAGCACGCATTACTTGCACTGATTTATAGAGTAGCCGTGTGAATGATGTCACAAAATGGCATGTATATGCTAGATGCTGGTCTCTAAAATTGGTGTGCTGCTTTGCTTGCTTGGCACATAATAGCAAACAGAGCATAAGAACCTAAGATTTGCCGCTGCTGGGTCAGACCAGTGGTCCATTGTGCCCAGCAGTCCGCTCATGCGGCGGCCCTCTGGTCAAAGACCAGCGCCCTGAGACTAGCCCTACCTGCGTACGTTCTGGTTCAGCAGGAACTTGTCTAACTTCGTCTTGAATCCCTGGAGGGTGTTTTCCCCTATTTGAATCCCTGGAGGGTGTTTTCCCCTATAACAGACTCCAAAGAGCGTTCGAGTTCTCTACCACTCTCTGGGTGAAGAAGAACTTCCTTACGTTGGCTGTACCAGTGGGTGAAGCATGAGCATCCTATACAGAATGTGGCCCTAAGTTCACTTCTTTGTCCTGCCTACATTTAGGCGTTACTTTGTAGAATTTTGTTTTTTTTCAAATAATATCCTTGTTCAAGTGGACGTTTGTGTTTTAAGCTGCACAGAGACATGAAAACTTAACACCGATATACCATTTGAATTACTATGAACCAGGGATTATAGTTGACCGAGGAGGTCATAAAGTCAGTGACTCGAGGATGTTATTATAGGATTATTTTTGTTCTCATAAACGATGGTCTGTTTAAAAAGTTGTTTGTGATTATATAGGCTGGTGGGAGTGTCATATGTGACTATTTTTATTTGATCCATTTGGAGTAGCCTTTTTAAATAGGTATAAACTAGGCACCTTGTTATATATTTCACGTTGCCATCCTGTTAGGAAATTACCACTATATTGTATTATCCTTGTACTCGTTTGAATTTTAAAATCTAATTATAGGAAATTACCTGTTTTTCTTGTATCTCAGTGTTTCTCCAATGTGGTCAGAGCGATAACACCAGCAAAGAATATACCAGCTGCCAGCTGTCTTTGCTGCTGATGACAGAGTGCTTAAGACTGTCAGTCCTGTCTGAGCTGATAGACACATTGCTTTCAGACTCATGAGCCAATATTGCTCCCGAATGCAAAACTAAAACTAATTCACATAAGAGCACATTGATCACATTATTTTCCTAAGGCACAGATTTATTTGGTGGCGATTCTGTGAAACTTCTTTTATGGGAATGGGCTGTCCTAGCAGGGTACATTACGTTAAATAGTTTGCAGGTTAGGAGGTCATTTTACAGCTGCCACATAGTGAAAAGTGCGAGCACGCTTGCACTTTGAAAATTACCCCAGTAAAACCACATGCACGCATTTCCATCTCTTCAGTGTGCATACACTTGAATTTTCAACCTGACCCCCAAGATCACCATATGGGATGAAAAGTCCATGATCCTTGATACCAATAGGCACACCCTAGCTGACAAGGTTTTGCGGACGCAAAGTTTTTCTACTCCTGTGTACATCTTTGAAATAGAGAACGTGTCGTGCACCGATATCCCATGAGACAGTACTACTCGATGCATACGGAGTTCTGTTATCCGTCGAGCTGCAGAATCATTTAGATCAGTGGTTCCCAACCCTGTCCTGGAGGATCACCAGGCCGGTCGGGTTTTCAGGCTAGCTTTAATGAATATGCATGAGAGAGATTTGCATATAATGGAAGTGACAGGCATGCAAATCTGCTCCGTGCATATTCATTAGGGCTGTCCTGAAAACCCGACTGGCCTGGTGGTCCTCCAGGACAGGGTTGGGGACCACCGATTTAGATCAGCTGAATAAATTCAGGGCTTGAAACAGAGAATAGATCAAAACGGGAAGGTTCACTCTTTTGGATTTTGGTCCTTGTTTTGATCATTTCTAGCTGAAAGTGTTTGTATATGTTTATTAGTATTTATAGACCGCACTTTGCTATCACTTCAATGTGGTTTACAAAAATATATAAAAAGAACACCGTTATAATAAGTAAAACGGTTAAAGGTTAAAATAAAACCTTATAAAATAAAGAATAAAATAATATTAAATAGTTGCCTCGAGCAGGCTCTTCCATAAATTAAGTAATCGATGGGAAAGCTAAACCAAAAAGATAGGTCTTCAAAAGAGACCTACATTTTGGATAAATAAGTTCACAATGTATCTCATTTGGAAGAGAATGCTAAAGAATGGGAACAGAAATAAAGAAAACAGACTTATGGGTTGAGAATAGCCTAACTAAAAGAACTGAAGTGGGTATTTCCCTGTTTCGGAAGGGCTTAAATGAAAGGAAAGTCATTTGACCAAGGTCACAAGGAGCCACAGTGGCTCTCAGCCTGCTGCGCTAACCATATTGCCCTTCCTTTTGGCCTCTTACCATCCCCCATCACCCAGGATGCTTTGCGTCTGTTCTGTACAATCTTGAATTTTGATTCTGTGCAGAGAGGATTGGCACATCAAGTGTACATTGGACAGATTTTTAGGATTTTCTGTAAAGTAAAATGTATATGATGATTGCTATGCAGCTCTGTCTAGCATTCTCGTTCACGTTATTGGCAACTGTCTGTTGGGAACAATGTTGAGGTAATCTAGTCCTGCTGCATGAAAGGATTTGATAGGTGCTGTGAGGGCGCCCCCTGGTGAAGGCTTTCCATTAAAGTGGTAGTCCTAGTTAAATTCGTTTCTGAGCTACAACGCTGCTGTTTTGCTCTTGTTGCAGTGCAAAGTTGAAGACATTTTTGTAATCCTGTGCAGTGATTTTAAAACTCACCCTCCCTCATAAGCTGTCCGGGCTGGTTATTAATTCTTTCATATACAGCCAATCGAACCGTCGAGGCGGTCTGCAACAAAATTTTAAAACATAATAAAAACAGGGGAGAAAAAAATCAGACTGAAATATATAAACAGAAAAACATAGTGACAGGAAACATAAGGGGGGGATGGGAATAAAATACAATATTCAAATTAAAAATAAAAAGAGGACCACATAAAAGGGAGGGATAAAAAGAGCTCTATACTCCCTGTGGGAAAAGAATTTCGGCTTTTAAATTAGACTTATATATTGGTAATGAAAATTGGTAACGAAAAAAACTTTTTGATAACCTAACAGCCTCCAAAGCAGCTAAACTGGACAGACAAATCACCACTCTGTTATCTTCGACGACAGACTACAAAGCCTTCAGGAGAGACATTAAAACCATACTCTTCAAAAAACACATAAAACCTATCCAGCACAACCAATTCCAACCCAATATCCAACACTCTATTTACCCTTAGATCTCTCTAATACTCTTTTATCTACCAAACGTTATCTAAAACCCATAATTTCACCCTATTCTTATCTCCTAAAGACCACTTCCCTTTGGTAACTCTTTACCCAATACAGTGGTACCTTGGATGACGAGCATAATCCGTTCCAGGAGCATGCTCGTAATCCAAAATGCTCGTTTATCAAAGCGAGTTTCCCCATAGGAAATAATGGAAACTCGCTTTGATGCGTTCCCCCCCCCCCCCCCCGAGAACCGGCATTGCTCCCCTCGAAGGCCCCCCCTGCGATCAGGCATCCCCCCTGCCTCGAACCGGCACCCCCCCCACCCCGATCTGACCCCCCCCCCAACACGATTGGGCACCCCTCCAACACGATCCGACATCCTCCCGACACAATTGGGCACCCCCCCCGCCACTTCTTACCCTCATCTGGGCACTCTTGAAGATCGGCCTCCTCGTCTGCTGGGCCTTGAGCATCTGAGCATGCTCAAGGCCTGCAAGTTCACGTTCTGAACGTGAACGTGAACTCGCAGGCCTTGAGCATGCTCAGATGCTCACGGCCCAGCAGATGAGGAGGCCGATCTTCAAGAGTGCCCAGATGAGGGTAAGAAGCGGCGGGGGGGGGGTTCGGATTGTGGCGGGGGGGTGCCCAATCATGTCGGGGGGGTCGGATCGTGGCGGGGGTGGTGCCGGTTCGAGGCAGGGGCGGGGGTGTGTGCTCGTAAATCGAGCCATGCTCAGTTTCCGAGGCACCGATTTTGCAAATGTTTTGCTCGTCTTGCAAAACACTCGCAAACCGGTGCACTCGTAAACCGAGGTACCACTGTATATATTACCTTAAAAATTCTATGTCATCGCCTATTCTATTCCTTCAAATTTTGAATGTAATTTTGTTTTAGTTTGGATGTAATCCACCTTGAACCGCAAGGTAATGGCGGAATAGAAATCACTAATGTAATGTAATGTAATGATGCTTCTTGTCTGATATGGTGAAGCGCATTCCAAAAGGAAGGAGCTACAATAGAGAATATGGTTTTGCCTGTAGTATCATAAAATAAAAGCCGAAGTGGAGGGATCGAAAGGAGATTTTGTTGTGTTGATCGTAGTAGCCACAAAGGTAGTGTGAGGGATTAAAAGTCTATCAATAAATGTCGGAGAGTTTTCATGTTTGATCTTGAAAAGAAGGAGTAAGATTTTGAAGGGGATTCGATGGGCTATGCGCAGCCAGTGAGCGTGTTTTAGTAATGAAGTGAAGGGGGTCATACTTTTTAGCCTTGTAGAGGAGTTTAATTGCAGTGTTTTGTATTATTTGAAGATATCTGATTTCTTTTTGGTTAATACCCTGATAGAGGGTATTCATGTTTCGCCTGCATTATTGTGATGCATGCATGGGTCTGATGAGGCTCTACACAGCAGCACTAACTTATTTTTCTAAATAAGAAGAGCTTTTGGAAACTAGAAACACCTTTATTGTGATCCTCTCTCCAAATTAAGTACGGGTTAGATTCAATACAAAATATGGTAAAAGCAATGGGGAAAATCAAAAAGATAGAGTCCATTAAAGTTCCAAAGAATCAGACTACAATGGGAACTAATGGCAGCCATTTTGATGACGGCTTTGCACGGGGCGGGAGCATAGGAAGATCGCTCCTGCCCCGCGTCACTGCTAGACCACCAGGTAAGGTCTGGGATCGCAGGAGGGAGGCGGGGGTGAGTCGGAGCCGGCCCAAAAACGTATTTGCGATTTTTTGCTATTTGCGGGCCAGCTCTGCACCTAACCCCCGCGAATACGGAGGGAGAGCTGTAGTATTATGTTAATGCAGAACAGTCGGTCTCATACTCTTGTCGATTATACAGAATCAAGAAAATTCCTTCATCATTGTCTCCTGTAAGTAATGGCACAAAACTGGAGATATTTATTTTTCTCTCCAAGCGAGATAAACAATTAAAAAAAAAAAAAAATCTCAAAATTCTCCCTGGGCAAGATGCTTGGGATGCACTTGAGTGACCGGTCCCTAGTACCTCTTGCCCTGAGCCTTTCACTAGTAGAGATGGGATGCTCCCTGCTGAACCCATTCTTTTTTTTTTTTTTTTTAGAAAAGCCGTTCTACGTAGTTGCAGTGATAAAGTTTGACTCCTATTCACTATTCCCGTTGTGACTTTCACCAAGTTGCTCCTTGTATTCCTGTCCAAGACTGCCACTTTGTATTTTTCAAGAAACCCAAAATTGATGGAAAAGAGCATGTCAAGAAGGAAAAAGCAAAGAGGCATAGACAATTGACTTTTGAAGCCAAAAGAAGGACTGGAGGAACAACATACGATTTTAAAACAATTCACACCACTCCAGTAATCGCAAAATAGCCTACACTCACTCCATTGTAGGGGTTACTTAGGACTTGAGTTGTGAGCGCTGAGTGCACCATTGATCCTGTACCCTGAAGCAGCAGTAGTTTGAACCATGAAACGATGGCCACTGTTGGGGGATCATAATGCTCTTCTACTGCTCAGATAAGCGGTTTACGTATTACATAAAATCTTTCCATGCTTATATAGTTCGACTGTTCAAAGCATATTGAAAGAAGGGATTTTTGCCAATGATGGACGGTTTGGAGTAGAGCCAATATTTTTATAGCTCACTCCATTGGTACATGGAATTTTCCTTACCATCTGAGGCTTTTCTCCTTCAGTGGAGTGAGTGTATACCATTTTGCGATTACTGGAGTGGTGTGCATTGTTTCAAAACCAATTGACTTTTGAGCCATTTTTCTTGGCTTCTAGTTAATTCAATGCTCATTATTACTCCTCATTTTTAAATGTCTTCTTCAATTATGCATGTGTAGTCACCTCTCAAATTGGTGAGGCTGAGGAATAACTCAGAGGCCAAAACATTCTACAAATTTCCACAACTTAGCTCTCATGGCACATAGTCTATAAAGCTGACCGCAATAACTGCTTAATAATTAGGCACAGTAAATTCCAAAGGCAAAAGAGAGCCTGGGAGACTATTTTGAAGTTCTCGTAAAAACTCCCATTTAATGGGCCGTCTATTAATGCATTAATATACACAGAGCATAGTAACAAAGTAGATGACGGCAGATAAAGACCTGTCCATCCAGCCTGCCAAACAAGATAAACTCATAAGGTATGATGTGATACTGCATATGAATACTTGATTTCTCCTTGCCATTTTCAAGGCACAGGCCTTAAAAGTCTGCCTAGCACTGACTTTGCTTCTCAAATGCTTGTGTTGCCATCTAATCACTGCTAAGAAGAAAAGAAGGGATGTAAAAACAAGGAGACAAATAATTCATAAAAATAAAGTGAAGTAATTACAAAATGAATCAGATAGTTCTGGATCTCATTACTAGAGGAAGTGGTTAGCCTATCTGGGTTTAAATAAGATTTAGACAAGTTCCTGGA
Organism: Geotrypetes seraphini; assembly: GCF_902459505.1. Classification (NCBI taxonomy): domain Eukaryota; kingdom Metazoa; phylum Chordata; class Amphibia; order Gymnophiona; family Dermophiidae; genus Geotrypetes; species Geotrypetes seraphini. The sequence continues at coordinate 13,895,667 of NC_047094.1, read as the reverse complement.
GGAAAAGTCCATAGTTTTCTATTGAGACTGCTTGCCCTGGGATTGATAGCATTGAATGTTTCCTGCCAAGTACAGTACTCGTGTTCCACTGCTAGAAGCATGATACTAGGCCAGATGGACCATCAGGTCTGGCCCGGTATGGTTATTCTTATGTTCCGATGAATTGATAATTCTGGATCTCCGTTGAACACTATGTTCCACTTAAAATTGAATTTCACTATCCTTAAAGATGTAATTTAAATATTTCTTTTTTCTTAGAGGCAATAACTTCACAATTTTCTCAAAAAACACCTCCAATAAAACTCCCAGTTAAATAGCCACAAAAGAGCTACCTATTGTCTTTATATCATTTTTTGAGCCTCAGCCCCACCACTCCACCGCATCAATAAACTTTCATAGCGGTGAGCTTTATGTGGTAATGTCGTCACTGGCTCAGAATAAATTTAAATCTTTCTATTCGATTTAAAGCATTTAATTTGTTTTAAAGTGCTCAGTATTTCATCTTTTCATGAATAAATACGTTATGAAAAATACTTGTCCAATTTCATTTAAATCATGGACTTATCTTAATGAAGTTCTTCTTTCAACCTTATTTCAGCTTTATTTTAAGCGCATTTTAGGAGGATTGGACCCAACATGTTTCGCGTCTTGCTTTCAATCAGTACTTATAAGCCTGTCAACAACATTCTAAAACTAGCCCTAAGCACCCAACAAATTTTTTTTTTAAGTCTTGTCGTCTCTACCCCTTCTTACCGTTAGCGCCGGCGTCAGCCACTTCATCAAAAATTCTCATAGCAAAGATGGCCGCGGCGTCTTCTCACTAACAAATTTATGCAAATTTCAAAACAACTCACTCCCTCTGTCCTCCCATTGGAAGGAACTTAACCAATCAGAGAACCCCATTCTACCTCAGCATTCCACCGCTATGAAAGTTTATTGATGTGGTGGAGTGGTGGGGCTGAGGCTCAAAATATGATAAAAAGACAATAGGTAGCTCTTTTGTGGCCACTTAAAATTCAAGCATCTTTCACACTTATGCACCTGCTGGATATTGATTGATATCTTCACTCCTTTGTATGGTGCTGCACTCTTCCTTGATGTTAATCAGTTGCCTACGATTGTGAAAATATTTTGGGCAAGGGTTAAGCCCTGTGGAGAATGACACAGTGACAAAATTCATCACCATTTCCGTCCCTGCGGATAACCGCAGGAGACAATCCCATATCATTCTTTAGTGTCTATCGCAACCTCAGTCCTTCTCCACCAGCATTCTTTAATGAAAGGCTTGAGGGTCAGTGGCTGTGCCCATTCATACTATCATTCTTCCCTTTCTCCGTAAAGAATGACATGGGGATGGGAATGGTGATGAATGTTATTCTCTACTTTACTTACCTCACCTCCCCTCTCTTGGTTGTCCCTTGGGGGAACTACTGTGTGTTCTCCAGTGCTGAAACAGATTGGTGGATAACAGCCTGGATGGGTTCTATCTCCTGTTACTCACCAGCTTCTTCCACCAACACAGATTATCTTGCAGTAGCAGCTTCACTCTCTTTTTCTCTCTCTCTCTGTCAGATGATGAGGATCAAGTCTCCCCAATGACCAACCCCATCTACTTTAGGGCAATCTATGCCTTAAGAGTCAGCTATGGATCCATCTGGCAACTCTTGATTTATTCAGTCTTTTTTGGAACAGGTCTCTCTCATCTTAATATGCACCAAGATGAGTTGTGGATCAGACTGACCTCCTCTTAGCCCCTACAACAGAGAACCAAGGCTTCTGTGGGCCCCAGCTTTACATCTCTTCCATACTCGACTCCCTCTTGGGGAGGAAAGACAAGGCTCCTCCCTTAACTCACCTTCCTCCTCTTTAGATTTGATTGGCACTTTTCTGGAGCAGGGGCCCAATGTGTTCTTCCTGCAACTACAAAGGAAAGCACACTGCAGGAGCCTGCTACACATGAAATTGCCTTCATGCAGCTGATACCACAAAAAAAACCATAACTGTGCCTCAGTTATATTTTTGCAAGTTTTGATTCATATGCATGCATAGAAAAATAGTTCATGAAAATTACTTTAGTGCATGCAAAATGGTGCAGGTTAGCACATCACCTGCACCATTTAACTGAGTAACGATAAGTGTGAAGCATCACCTGCACCATTTAATTGACTGTGATCACCTGTTTGCCTATTTGTAAATTAGTAGTAGACACTAAGGGAATGATTCCATAACAAGGTGCCTAAAATTAAGAGTCTGGAGGGTGTATGGTAAGAGCCTATTGTATTGAGGGAAGGGAAAGGAAATGGGATTTGATTCGCCACCTTTCTGTAGTTGCAATCAAAGCAGTTTACATATTACGAGAATACAAGTAGAGCAATGAAGAATTAAGTGACTTACCCAGAGTCACAAGAAGCTGCAGTAGGAATGAAACCCAGTTCCCAGTCTACTGTCAGTCTATATCAGTGGTGTCAAACTCGCGGCCCGGGGGCCACATGCGGCCCGCCAGGTACTATTTTGTGGCCCTCGGTATGTTTATCATAATCACAAAAGTAAAATAAAACAGTTTCTTGATCATATGTCTCTTTAGCTATAAATGACAATATTATTATTAAGACTCGGCCAAAAAGAAAGATTTATAAACTATAAAGAGTTTTACCTCATGCAAAATTGTATTTTCTTTAATAAGACATTAACTATTTTTTTTCTAAGGCCCTCCAAGTACCTACAAATCCAAAATGTGGCCCTACAAAGGGTTTGAGTTTGAAACCACTGGTCTAAATAGTGTGTGGGTCAACCTTCGTGTGTGGGTCCTCAGGAGTGGAATAAGCTTCTGGGATATTTACGACAGCAAATAAGTTTGAGTAGTTTTAAGAAAATGTTGAAGAAACACCTTCTCTGTAAAATGAAATATGGGACTTGATGCAAGGTGCTGGTAGCCTCTTTGTAATTTTAGGAGGCTTTACATTGTCATTATTGTGCTTTATTGATGTTCCACCTGTTGTAATGTATGTGTTTCTGTTTATGTAAGTATTTTCTTGTGACCCGCCTTGGGAAAGGTGGGATATAAATAAATAAATGCAAATAATACTGCACTAACCGTTATCTCAAATCAGTACAATAGTTCAAAACCAATTTATTGTCAAATCTTAATTCTGTATTTCTACTCACACTCCGTCAGCACTTATGGACTTGGTTCTATAAATGGTGCAGATTCTAGAAATGAGGCTCAGAGTTGGGCGCCGTTTGGTACTAGGAACCGCATCCAGTTTTGGGTGTGAGGATTTAACTGGTTAAATTCTCAAGCCTAAATTGCGCTCGGATTTCCCTTATTCTGTAAAACTGCGTGTAAATTTCAGGCACCCGTTCAGTCTGCCCATGACCCTTCCATAGCCGTGCCTCCTTTCTGGATCCGTGCATAAAATTTACGCATGGTTCCCTTCACCTAAGGATGCCTGCACAAATTTCAATTAAGTCTAATTAGTGATGATAATTGATGATCAGCGCCCAATTATTGGTACTAATTGTCTTGTTAATTAAATTGTGTGAGCAAATTGGGTAGGTGAAACACAACAAACAGATCCAACAAAGTCTGCTTTATTGATGTTCCACCAGTTGCCCATGACCCTTCCAAGGCCGTGCTTCCTTTCTAGATCCGTACATAAAATTTACGCACGGTTCCCAGCACCTAAGGATGCCTGCACCAATTTCAATTAAGTCCAATTAGTGACGATAATTGATGATCAGTGCCCAATTATTGGAACTAATTGTCTTGTTAATTAAATTGGGTAGGTGCCCATATTTGCACATGCAATTTTGAGAAATGGGACATATAAATTTATCCAGAAAAAAATTTCATTATAACTTCTGTATCAAAGATCAGAAAGAAAATGCAAAAAGAGAACATCATTCTCAAAATCCCAGTATTTATTCCGTAAAGAAATGGAAACAATAAAGAAACACTAACTGTATATAATTAACACATTATTTGCATAATAATAGTTGAATTTTCAAATGTTTCTGTTTTCTCCTTCCCTCTTTCCTGTTTCTATTAGTTCAGAAATTAATTATCTAAATACCTGTTTACAGCATGGTTATTAGAAAAGCATGTCATAATTTGGTAGGATAAGTTAATTTCCTTTTCCCATCAATTCTTTTGTCTCCATTTAATTATTTATGTTGCTTATACTCCAGGCTGAATTAACACTATATAGAGCCTGAGGCAACCATAAAATTAGTCACATTCAAGGTTTCTCTGCCACACACCCCACATCAACAGGAATCCAATACAATTTCCTAAGATAAGGTGTTATATATTCAGATTTCTTCAAATTATAGATCAGACAAATCACCGTATTCTGGATAACTCTCATCTTCCTAATAGTTTTCTTATAGGAGCCCAAATAGACAATATTACAGTAATCTAGTAGGCCCAAAACCAGAGACTGCACCAAGAGTCTGAAACAGGTGAAATCAAAATACGACTTAATAGTACGGACTTTCCAGAGGACAAAAAAGGTTTTTTTAACCAAGGCATCTACTTGAGCATTAAATGTCAGAGCACGATCTAAGATGACTCCCAATATTTTAATAGTAGGATCATAAATATAATCTATTCCATTTAGCTTCAAAAACAGGCTAGAAACATGATGGCTGATAAAGGCCAAATGGCCCATCTAGTCTGCCCTTCCGCAGTAATCATTATCTCTTTCTCCCTCCAAGATCCCACGTGTCTATCCCAGGCCCTCTTGAATTCAGGAGGCTGTTCCATGCATCTACCACCCTTTCTGTAAAAAAGTATTTCCTTAGATTATTCCGGAGCCTATCCCCTCTTAACTTCATCCTTCATGCAGAGTTTCCTTTCAAATTAAAGAGATTCGACTCATGCGCATTTACATTATGTAGGTATTTAAACGTCTCTATCATATCTCCCCTCTCCCGCCTTTCCTCCAAAGTATACAGATTGAGAACTTTAAGTCTGTCCCCATACGCCTTATGATGAAGACCACACACCATTTTAGTAGCCTTCCTCTGGACCGACTCCATCCTTTTTATATCTTTTTGAAGGTGCAGCCTCCAGAATTGTACACTATTCTAAATGAGGTCTCACCAAAGTCTTAGACAGGGGCATCAATACCTCCTTTTTCCTACTGGTCATACCTCTCCCTATGCAACCTAGCATCCTTCTAACTTTTGCCATCACCTTTTCAACCTGTTTGGCCATCTTAAGATCATCACATACAACCACACCCAAGTCCCGCTCTTCTGTCGTGCACATAAGTTCTTCACCCCCTAAACTGTACCATTCCCTCGGGTTTTTGCAGCCCAAATGCATGACCTTGCATTTCTTAGCATTAAATTTTAACTGCCAAATTTCAGACCATTCTTCAAGCTTCGCCAGGTCTTTCTTCATGTTATTCACACCATCCGGCATGTCTACTCTGTTGCAGATTTTCGTATCATCCACAAAGAAGCAAATCTTACCCAACAACCCTTCAGCAATATCATTTATAAAAATGTTAAAAAGAACAGGCCCACTCCTTTTCCTCAGAGCAATATCCATTGATCACTACTCTCTGTTGCCTTCCACTCAACCAGTTCTTGACCCAGCCTGTCACTTTGGGACCCATCCAGAGGGCACTCAGTTTATTTATTAGACATCTGTGTGGAACACTGTCAAAGGCTTTGCTAAAATCTAAATACACCACATCTAGCGCACATCCTCTATCTAATTCTCTGGTCACCTAGTCAAAGAAATTGATCAGATTTGTCTGACAAGAACTACCTCTAGTGAATCCATGTTGCCTCCAGTCCTGAAATCCACAAGATTCCAGAAACTTGACCATTCTCTGTTTTAAAAGTGTTTCCATTAATTTGCTCACCACAGAAGTCAGACTTACCTGCCTGTAATTCTCTACTTCTTCCTTACTTCCACTTTTGTGAAGAGGGACCACTCCTGACTCCAGAGACTCATTGAAAAGGTCAATTAACAGAGCTACCAGAACTTCTCTAAGTTCCTTCAACATCCTAGGATCTATACCATCTGGCCCCATTGCTTTGTCTACCTTTATTTTAGCTAGCTCCTCATGAACACAACCCTCTGAAAATCGATCAGGGTCTATTACTCCTCCATCCCTATTCACGTTGGTCTTCTGCGGTCCCGCTCCCGGTGCTTCACCCGTGAACACAGAACAGAAATATTTGTTAAACAATTTGGCCTTTTCTTTATCAGCTTCTACATATTCCTCCCCTTCACCTTTGAGTCTCACAATGCCACTTTTGCACTTCTTCCTATCACTAATACAGTCAAACCTCGGTTTGCGAGTAACCCTGTTTGCGAGTGTTTTGCAAGACGATTGTGATTGTGCAAGACAATTGATTGTGTGCTGTTCCGTAAAGGTATGTGTAAATGGCACTGTTTGGGCACTGTTTATAGAATAGCGCATAGTGCCAGGATCTACGCCCAGCTTTGGGCATGAGGATATACACCAAATGAAACCTGGTGAATATCCTCGTGCGTAAATTAAGCATGGATCCTCAGATTCTGTAATAGCGCATGCATCTTTAGTGAAACCTCAACTTGCTCATGATTTTTCTCATGGCCACTCCTCCTTTTCAGTTGCACGCTAAAAAATTGCTAAAAAGATTTACACACACATCTTTGTAGAAGAAGGAAAACACCAGAATGGCATTAATCATAGAGATGTCAATCCCAAGTGATTACTCTGTGAATTGAATGAAGAGAGAGACTATCCTCGGCTACCAAGATGTGCTGTCAAAGACCAAGAATCTGTGACAGAACGATGCAGGCTTGATCAAAAAAGAATTTCCAATTCATCTATATATTTGTTACATCCAGAGGGAATGGTGCAGGTTTTATGGCAAGAGATTGAAATACATATGAGAGATTGAAATCGCAATCCACATACCCTGGTTTAGATGTGAGGTTCATTGCTGTCACAGTATGCACAAAATCACCCCATTTGGAAACATTGCCCTGGAGAAACAGGACTTTAAATCCTGGTCCCCCAACCCAAGGCCATCTATCCTCTCTCTAAACTAATAGGAGCCTGTGGTTTTGTAAAATGAATTCAGGGAAGCCATTCTTAAAATCATTCCCTATTCTTCTTGAACTGCAGATGAAGGACTGTGGGATATGTTTGTAAAGGAAATTCCTCAAGGAGCTACATCCTTTACCGTCAGCTTAGATAAACTAAGATCGGGGGTGAGCTATGAGTTCCGTGTAGTGGCTGTGAATGACTTTGGCTATGGCGAACCAAGCATTGCTTCAGCTGCAGTTTCAGGTAAGTGGACCTATTTTAACCCATAAACAACTGAGTCTCCTCCTTATGTTGGCATCATTGCTATATACTTTGTTCCCCCTTAAACAGGGAAGAATTAAACAGTCCACTAGACCATTCTGGTTTTCAGAATATCCACAGTCAATATGTAGAGCAGGGGTGTCAAAGTCCCTCCTCGAGGGCTGCAATCTAGTCGGGTTTTCAGGATTTCCCCAATGAATATGCATGAGATCTATTAGCGTACAATGAAAGCAGTGCATGCAAATAGATCTCATGCATATTCATTGGGGAAATCCTGAAAACCCAACTGGATTGTGGCCCTCAAGGAGGGACTTTGACACCCCTGATGTAGAGTATGAGCTACATTTGCATGCATTTATTTATTTATCTGTTCAATTCTTTATTATGACTTGCCTCTCCCTTCCTATGCCTACTACCCCTTCTTCCCTTCCTGTCAAAACATGACCCTCCTCCTCCCTTCGGTGTCCCAATGCGCCTCTCGTCGTCTTTCCCTCCATCCCAAATTTGTGCCTCTTGCGGGTGTTTACCTCTGGCCGGCTCTCTCCTCCCAGTCGCACTTTGCAAAGCCACAGCCACTGGATCCTGCATGCAGCTGACCTGGAAGCTTTCCCTTTGATGTGAAGGAAGACTTCCAGGTCAGCTGTAAGCTGCATGCAGGAGCCAGCGTCCATAGCTTTGCAAAGTGCAACTGGGAGGAGAGAGCCAACCAGAGGAGGTAGACACCCACGAGAGGCACAAATTTGAGATGGAGGAATAGACGATGAGAGGCGCATTGGGGCGCCGAAGGGAGGAGGAGGGTCATGTTTTGACAGGAAGGGAAGAAGGGGCACGTTGGCACAGGAAGGGAGAGGCGAGGTTGCGATTGGTGACATTGCAGTGTGCCCTGCATGAGTAGGGTGGGAGTAGGGTGGGAGTTGGTTGGGAGGACCAGAGTTTGGGTTGATATCCCCAGCAGAGAGCAAGAGAAGGAGCAAGAAGATATGGGTGAGAGTGGGAGAGGCATGGGTGTACCTTCTGCACCAAAGGCGAGATGCATGTAGGAAGAGTGGGGGGATGGCTGAATGAGAGGAAGAAAGTGTTGAAGCTTTAGGCCTGAGAAGAGGGTAGTGAGCAAAAGGAGGTAATGGATTCAAAAAGTGAGTGGTGTGTTGTTGAGGAGTTCAATGGTTTGGAGTGAAGGGAGAGATTGGGGAAAGTCAGTATCAGCAGGAGGAGGTATACAGGAGACACAACGGTGGAAGAAGAGGGGACCACTGGGAGGAAACTGACTGTGGGCTAGTCTTAGAGAATAAAGGTGAAGGGACACATCGTGAGGTAACTTACCAGGAGGGGTCACGTGCGAAAGCCATGGTTATGTCAGTGTCATAGGAAGGCAGCAGGGATTACCATAGATATGGGTAAAAATAAATCTGGGCAGTGCAGTTCTTTTAATCACCTTGTCAGAGCCCAGGAAGGGGAGAGAACCCAATTGATGAGGCTTTTCAGAGAGGGAAAGAAAGCTTTCAAAGAGGGCACACACAGTATATTAGTATTCTCACTTGAGACTCTCATCCCAGGATGTAAACAACCACCCTCTCCTGCTCTTATATTGGTCCGAACCCACTCTTTCGTAAATACCAAGATTAGAAATAGAATTTTAAATATGCCCCTAAACTTCACTTGGGGAGTGTGTGACACAGTGGTTAAAGCTACAGCCTCAGCACCCTGAGGTTGTGGGTTCAAACCCCACGCTGCTCCTTGTGACCCTGGGCAAGTCACTTAATCCCTCCATAGTCCCAGGTACATGAGATAGATCGTGAGCCCCTCAGGACAGACAGGGAAAAGTGCTTGAGTACCTGAATAAATTCATGTAAACCGTTCTGAGCTCCCCCGGGAGAACGGTCTAGAAAATTGAATAAACAAAACTATCTCATGCATATTCATTGTGGACAATCTGAAAACCCAAATGGCCAGATGGTTTTCAAGGACCAGGCTGAAATCGGCTGGTCTAAAATTGATCATATCCCAAAACCCGACGACTCTTCCATCTGTGCTTTCCGTCTTTCTTTTTTTTATCTCCGTAATTTCAGGCTCAATCAGAACCATGGCTAGAATCTGGTGCTACAGCTTTCCTTCATAAATGCCTGTGATTATTTTCCTATTTTAAATACCAGTATTTAAGACTACTTAACTGAGCCGATTAGAATTGCTATGCAGGTTGAAAGCAGATATTCAATGGCATTTAACCCTTTCAGGACCATAAGGATCGTAGGCCAATTTTTGTGGTTTTGACGACATTTTTATGGTAAAAAGGGCTTGGAGATGCCAAAAAATTGATTTTTTTTTTTGTGAAATATCATTATTTTTATTTTAAAAAATCAAACTTCTGGCTTATGGACAGTGTGGCAAGTGAATCTTCTCGTCAATCTGGCAACGACGCTAATGAATGAATGTCGGAACCAGTTTGTTTACATAAAGGCAGTATCATATGGAATCCGTACATATCAAATTTAGAACTGTAGACTATCCCAATCAAAATTTATAGGATTTTAAAGTTATGGGACAAATATGTCCCTTGGTCCTGAAAGGGCTACCCAAAATGAGCAGCAAATTTACCAGTGCCCGTTGCGATCCTCTCAGCGCTGCCTACGTCACCTTCCGTCAATAAAAGTAGTGAAACTGACTTCAACAAGAAATAGATCTTTCTGTTACGTTGGATCATCCATGTGGAACGCCTTGCCTAATAGTGCTAGCTGTATCACTAGTTATATTGGCTTGTGTAAAGTTTTTAAAAATTGGACCTTTGAAAGTGCCTTTTGCTGTTCTTAATTTTGTCGGCTGATGTATTATGAACAATATTTTTATGATGTTCAGTACACTTTATATGTTGTTATGAATAAGTTTGCTAATATGAGGGGGGGATCACTACTAGGGGTAAGTAACCTGGAAAGAGACCTGGGAGTGATGGTAGACACAACACTGAAGGCGTCGGCGCAGTGCGCCACAGCCTCAAGGAAAGCAAACAAAATGTTGGGTATCATTAAAAAGGGTATCACGACCAGGTCGAAGGAAGTCATCCTGCCACTGTATCGTGCAATGGTGCGGCCGCATCTGGAATACTGTGTCCAGTACTGGTCGCCGTACCTCAAGAAGGACATGGCAGTACTTGAGGGAGTCCAGAGAAGAGCAACAAAGCTGATAAAGGGTATGGAGAATCTCTCATATACTGACAGATTGAAACAGTTACGACTGTTCTCCCTGGAGAAGCGGAGACTTAGAGGAGACATGATAGAAACCTTCAAGATCCTGAAGGGCATAAAAAAGTGGACAGAGACAGATTTTTCAAATTATGGGGAACCACAAGTACAAGGGGGCACTTGGAGAAATTAAAAGGGGACAGGTTTAAAACAAATGCCAGAAAGAAGTGACTTCTATTTTTGACAATTGTTGTTTGAAGAAAAGTTTAAAAAAATATATAAAACTATAAGAAAATATATAAAACTATTAGAAAATTAGAATAGAGGTTCACTTACTAATTGGGAGTTTTTCTGACCAAGGATGTGTCTGCTAGGATTAAATTCTGTTTAAAACTAGCCTGTCTATATGGGAAGCTTAAAGAGCCCCTATTAGACACTGAGGTCTTTTCTCCCTTTTTGTAAAGAAAGGTGACTTTTTTGTCCTGTATTTTGGAGGGTGCAATTTTTTGTGATTTATTTTGGGCATCCTTTTCTTGATTTTTTGGATATTTTTGTTATATATATTTCAAGAGAGTTCATAAAATGGCTAATACTTGGCAATCAGGTTTAGGTTTCTCAGAAATAGAATGGCAGTCTACTTTACAGGCTCCAGCCCTTTTTTCGGGGGATTCCAGTAATCTGGCATCTACTCGGAGAAATTGAAACAAACGCTAGGAAGTTCTTTTTCACCCAGAGGGTGGTGGATACATGGAATGTGCTTCCAGAGGCTGTGGTAGACAGGAGCACGTTACAGGGCTTCAAAGAAGGTTTGGATAGGTTCCTAGAGGACAAAGGGATTGAAGGATATAGATATGGGTTGTAGGAATAGGAGTAGAGATAGGTTATAGAGCTAGTCAGGGACCACTGCTCAGGCAATGGGCCTGATGGGCCGCCACGAGAGCGGACCTCTGGTCTGCCTCAGCGGAGGCAACTTTTTATGTTCTTATGCATTTTATTGTAAACTGCTTTAAAACTTTATAAATGTGTTAAGCGATATATCTAGTGAATAAATATGTCAAAACAAAGCAAATATCTCCTCTGACCACCGTGGCACTCTCTCAGTGCCAGTATCCAGATTAGGCCCAGCACTGAACTCTAGTCAAGCCTTAGCGGTCAGCGCCATAAAAAAAAATGTTGACTATTGACCAGTAAGGACTGATATGTGTGCTCTGCCCTTAGCAGGTAAAAGTATTAGGATGTTTTTTATTATTATTATTTACTAGCTGATGGCCCGGCGTTGCACGGGTATTTAATTATAGCAATAACACTGTAAATGGATTCAAATAAAGATACTTTATAGTGGTGAATGAAAATATTTTTTTACTTTATAAAAAGTACAATATTCAAATTATAATGTGAAATATTTGACAAAATGAATACAATACAACTAACAGAAAACTTGATTATAAACAACATTTTTAGTTTCACCTCCAGGAGCAAGAACATATACATTATTGGGTGAACCCACCCTTCCCACGTGTGCAGGTGGGCCGCGAGACCCCCAGAACATATCACCCCAGGTAGTGAGGGATCTGCATACCAAGTTTCGTCCAAATCGGTCAAGCCGTTTTTGAATTACTGTGAGAATGGCAGCTTTTTACATTTTTTCCATTGACATGAATGGGTGAAATCAGATTTTCTGTTTGTAGCTCCGCCCACGTGTGCAGGTGGGCCGCGAGACCCCCAGAACATATCACCCCAGGGAGTGAGGGATCTGCAAACCAAGTTTCGTTCAAATCGGTCAAGCCGTTTTTGCGTGATCGCGGCACATACATACATACATCTGATTTTATATATATAGATTTAGTTTTCCATACTGTTCTCCCAGGGGAGCTCAGAACTGTTTGCATGAATTTATTCAGGTACTCAAGCATTTTTCCCTGTACATTAATTTAACTAATGTACTTGAGGCAAGGGGGTGGGGAAGTGTGGATTAAGTGACTTACCCAAGGTCACAAGGAACAGTGTGAGTTTGAACCCACAACCTCAGGGTGCTGAGGCTATCGCTTTAGCCACTCTCCCTTCAAGCATGCATAAAGGTGTGGCCAGGGTACAGCGAGATCAGGGACAGCAAGCAATGCTTGGGTTTTCATTTTCCAGGTATTTAATGCTGCCAGCTGGTCTCGGAAATTTCAAAGGGAAGCTCTGCAAGGCGTTTCCTTTGGAAAATTTGCTTGACATTTTCATCTATATGTATCAGTGTTCTACCTCCAAGGGGAGAGCGTAATTTTTTTAACTGCAATTTTATTTCGACTGATTGTGGTTTGGGTAGGAATAGCTTTCCAAACTCTTCATCATAAGCATCTCCACTGAATTGAAATTTTAAGAAAAAACTGAAGACATGTTCTTGTTCATTTACCTGCCAAGAGCATTGTCTGAAAAATGTGTTTTGCCAGCAGTGAGGAACATCTAGTCCTTATTTGACTGATAAAGAACTGCAGTGCGGGTGTCTTATGAAAATGAACCTTGTTATTTGTTATTGTTTCCATCAGCGGGTCTTTATCTGGTAAATGAGATGCTAATGAAACAATCATAAGAATACATTATCCATGCCCGCATTCCGTCAGGCTTTTAATAACTCCCTAAACTACAGAAAGAGCTTTTCTTCGCAACCGATACACTTTGCGAGACGCGTGTGTTAAGATTGTATTTCTTTTTCAGCTTCAGTGGTCCTCCAGTTCATTAATGTGCTTTCCTTTATTATCCCCCTGAAATTGATGCATTCAACTAGGAGGTCACTGGAATTGAAAACCCACAATTCTGACGCCTTAGAATGGTGGTGATAATGAAGCGCAGTCTGCAAGCTGGATAGTGACATGAGAGGAACTGCCTGCGTCGCATTATTTTCTGTATTCAAAGGGTGGTGTTGCTATTGCGAAAACTGGTCCCTTGTTGATTTAAAATGCAGAGCTCCCAATTGGTTGCAACTGTTCCTTTAGGAACCAAAAAGATCAATCGAAGCAGTGGTTCTTAAACCGCTATACATCTGGTAATTTGATGCGGTTAAAAAAATTATCTCAAGGGTGCACATAGTACAAGAACAGTGGACTAAAGACTGAGCAGAGTCGGAGACGTATAGGGATATTCATCAGGGATCTCTTGGCTGGCTCCCCAGGACAGTTTTAAGAATCACCGAATTATTGTATTGCCTTCTCACTTCTAAATAACCTACATAAGCGTCTTCTTTGTCCGTTGATATGCATCTTTTGAATGTTAATAGAACCTCTGTCATGAAATGAATTAGTGGCTTTGGGCTCTTCTGCCTCTTTTTCTTACATATTTATTTTGCACGCTCGAGAAATGGGCCGCAACATGGCAAAGGAGGTTTAACGTGGATAAGTGTAAGGTGATGCATGTCGGTAACAAAAATCTTATACACGAATACAAGATGTCTGGTGCGGTACTCAGAGAGACCCCCCAGGAAAGAGACTTGGGAGTATTGGTCGACAAGTCGATGAAGCCATCCGTGCAATACGTGGCGGTTGCAAAAAGGGTGAACAGAATGCTAGGAATGATTAAGAAGGGGATCACGAACAGATCAGAGAAGGTTATCATGCTGCTGTACCGGGCCATGGTACGCCCCCACCTGCAATATGGTGTCCAGCACTGGTCGCCTTATATGAAGAAGGACACGGTACTACTCAAAAAGGATCCAGAGAAGAGCAACTAAAATCATTAAGGGGCTGGAGGAGTTGCCATACAGTGAGAGATTAGAGAAACTGGGCCTCTTCTCTCTTGAAAACAGGAGACTGAGAGGGGACATGATTAAAACATTCAAGATAATGAAGGGAATAGACTTAGGAGATAAAGACGGGTTGTTCACCCTCTCCAAGGTAGAGAGAACGAGAGGGCACTCTCTAAAGTTAAATGGGGATAGAATCCGGACAAACGTAAGGAAGTTTTTCTTCACCCAGAGAGTGGTAGAAATCTGGAACGCTCTTCCAGAGTCTGTCATAGGGGAAAACACCCTCCAGGGATTCAAGACAAAGTTGGACAAGTTCCTGCTGAATCAGAACGTACACAGTTAGGGCACTGGTCTTTGACCTAAGGGCCGCCGCGGGAGCGGACTGCTGGGCACGATGGACCACTGGTCTGACTCAGCAGCGACAAGTCTTATGTTCTTATATTCCACTCGTTCCACTATTCACAGAGAATTAAGAATAACGATACAGAAAACAACATCGTAGCTTTATGCAGACTCCACAACTGGGGTCCTTCCAGGCTAAATTAAAGAGTACGCTTTCTGAAACAAATAGGTCTGAAGATGGTGCGTAAATTGCAGAAGAGAATCAATTTAATGTAAAGCGAAAGGTTGTAAATTCCATAATTTTGGAGCAAAAGCCAAGAAAACTAACTGTGCGAAAGCTTGGTAGTGTTTGGACAGTTGGGGATGATGGATAGCATTCGGTATTTGTGGAAGTATTTTTTTTTTTTTAAATAGATGAGAAGCGCTGTTTAATATGGAGCAGTAGATGCAGGATGAGTAATTTTACCATAGTTTGCTCTTATGTTATTGATTTTGGTTATATTTTATGTATGTATTCTTGTAACCCGCTTAGGTTTTAGGCAGGAATAAGCTTGTTAAATAAATACCTTATCCATTGCCCGGAGATTTTGCGCTGGCTTATACAACCTGAGATTCTTGCATAATCAGTAGAGAAGAGGCCAAGGTAGGGTCTGTAGCAAGGGATCTAGCAGTTAAAGCATGAATGCACTGACAGCATAAGAACATAAGAACATAAGAAGTTGCCTCCGCTGAGGCAGACCAGAGGTCCATCTCGCCCAGCGGTCCGCTCCCGCGGCGGCCCATCAGGCCCTTTTGCCTGAGCAGTGGTCCCTGACTAGCTTTATAACCTATCTCTACTCCTATTCCTGTAATTTACCTCTACTCCTATCCCTATAACCCATCTCTACACTTATCTATACCCCTCAATCCCTTTGTCCTCTAGGAACCTATCCAAGCCTTCCTTGAAGCCCTGTACAGTGCTCCTATCTACCACAGCCTCTGGAAGCACATTCATAAGAACATATTACAGGTTGAGACTGAAGCATTTTCCAGAGGTACTAGTATAGTAGTACAGTGGTACCTCGGAATCCAAACGCCCCAGAACTTGAACGATTTGGAATCCGAACTCTTTTTTTTTTCTTCATTTTTGCCCTGGAATATGAATGCTGTTTTGGAATCCAAACTGCAAGCAGTGCTCAGCCCAAAGCTTCCCCTCTGACGCAGCTTCCTGTTTCCGCCTGGGAGGGAAGCTTTGGGCTGAACCCCACTTGCAGCTGCCGTTGCCAATCTTGCTGTCTTGCCGCTGGGGATCCCGATCTTGCTGCCTCTGCTGCTGGGGGTCCCGATCTTTCTGTATCTGCCAGGTAGGCCCGATCTTGCAGAGTTTGCGGGACCAGGAACGGATTAATCCAGTTTCTATTCTTTTCAATGGGAAAAATTGTCTTGGTACTCGAACATTTTGGAACTCGAACGGGGTTCTGGAACGGATTAAGTTCGGATTCCAAGGTACCACTGTAATTATAGTACCTACAGTATTCCATAAGGAACTGTTGTAGATGTTGTTAGATTACTTAATTAGCAAGTTATAAGATAGTATAAATCTAAGGGCCGGATTCAGTAAATAGCACTAGGAAAAATCAGCGCTTAGCTTTGCTCTGTAAAGATGTTCAGGGATGAGCACTCTTTATAGAACAGTACCTAGTGGGGATTTGCACATTGGACTTTGGACGCAAGGACTGAAACCTGGTGTAAGTCTTGGTATGCAAGTTGGGTGTGGATCCCCGGAATTCTGCAACACTGCGCACCTCTTTTCTGAATGCCCCGACCCAACCATGGCCATGACCCCTTTTGGGTTGGATGCAGATCTTTTTTAGAATCGCGCGCAGCCAAATCTGTGCGCAAATCCAAACTATTGCCAATTATTATCAATAATTGTTTGTTAATGGCTCGATATGTAATTTATTTGTGCACAGATCTCAAGATCGCACACAAATTTGGGTGCTGTTTATAGAATCCAGGGGTAAATGTGAATTTTATATTGCTAATTCACTACTTAATTGCATAGGTCCTCAGTTCCACACATAACTGTAGGTGCCAGCATTTATTGTAGTTCTATGGCAGACGTAAAAGCTCATGTCTAAATTGAGCAGCTACATATGTAACAGACAATATTCCAAACACTTAGCGTGTAAGTACTTGGAAGCCCCTGCCCTGCACATGACCCTCTTGCAGTTACGTGTTCCTAACTGCAAATTACATACGAATAGCCATCCTGGGTCAGATCAATGGTCTAGCCCAGTATCCTGTTTCCATAGTGACTAATCCAGGTCACATGAACCCCAAAGAGAATCAAGATTCCATGCAGAATCTCAAAGAAATCACAGCCAAAGAAACGCCAACAAGATCCACAGAAAAACAAGGGAAACCAAAAGTGAGGCCGCAGATATGAGGCACTTGATGTCAGAGTTTATTATAATTCTTTGCAAAGACTTCAAACGGTTTCAAGTCAACATAAGAATTGCCGCTGCTGGGTCAGACCAGTGGTCCATCGTGCCCAGAAGTCCGCTCACGTGGCAGCCCCCAGGTCAAAGACCAGTACCCTAACTGAGACTAGCCCTACCAGCGCACTTCTTGTTCAGCAGGAACCTGTCCAACCCTGTCTTCAATCCATACTGTTAAAACAATATCACACATTAATGAATTATGATATGATGGAACCAACACAGTCCATGTTTAGGCTCTGAAGGCCTTCTTCAGGGGTCCGATTAACAAATGTCACAAGATTTAATTATGCCCTAGGCATACAATGGTGTGTGAATAGGAGAAGTGCCAATCTGGAGGTAAGGAGAAGATTGCTCGTCGAGCAATTGTGAAAAAAAAAAAAAGAGTATAAAGATTCTATGCAGAATCCCCAAAGAATAGCAAGATTCCATGCTAATGATCCCAGGGCAATAGCAGTGGCCAAAAAAGCAAACATGATGCTAGGAATTATTTAAAAAGGGATAGTTAACAAGACTAAGAATGTTATAATGCCTCTGTATTGCTTCTTGGTGCGACCTTACCTAGAGTATTGCATTCAGTTCTAGTCGCCTTATTTCAAGAAAGATATAGAGGAACTAGAAAAGGTTCAAAGAAGAGCAAGATGATAAATGGGTTGGAACTCCTCTCATATGAGAAAAGACTAAAAAGGTTAGGGCTCTTCAGCTTGGAAAAGAGACGACTGAGGGGAGATATAATTGAAATCTACTAAATCCTGATTGGAGTAGAATAGGTACAAGTTGATTGAATTTTTTTTTTTACTCCCTCAAAAATTACAAAGACTAGGGGGACACTCAATGAAGTTACAGGGATATACCTTTAAAACCAATAGGAGAAAATATTTTTTCACTCAGAGAATAGTTAAGCTCTGGAACACATTGCCAGAGGTTGTGGTAAGAGCAGATAGTGTACCCTGGATTGATAGCATGGAATGTTGCTTCTATTTGGGTTTTTACCATATACTAGTGGCCTGGATTGGCCACCGTGAGGACAGACTACTGGGCTAAAACCATTCTTATGTTCTTATAAGAACAGCCATCCTGGGTCATACCAATGGTCCATCTGGCCCAGTATCCTGTTTCCAACAGTGGCCAATCCAGGTCACAAGTACCTGGCAGAAACCCGAATAGTTGCAACATTCCAGAACCCTAAATAGTAGCAAGATTCCATGCTAGTGATCCCAGGGCAAGCAATGACTATCCCCATGTCTGTCTCAATAGCAGACTATGGACTTTCCTTCAGAAACTTGTCCAAACCTTTTTAAAGCATATCTAGGTTAACCGCTGTTACCACATCCTCTGGCAATGCATTTCAGAGCTTAATTATTCTCTGAGTAAAAAACTATTTCCGCCTATTGGTTTTATATGTATCTCCTTGTAACTTCATCAAGTGTCCCCTACCTAGTCTGTTATTTTTGACGGAGTGAAAATCGATCCACCCGTTCTACACCACTCAGGATTTTGTAGCCCTTAATCATATCCCCCATCAGCCTTTTCTTTTCCCAGCTGAAGAGCCCTAACCTCTTTAGTCTTTCCTCATATAAGAGGAATTCCATCCCCTTTATCATTTTGGTTGCTCTTCTTTGAATCTTTTCTAATTCCACTATATCTTTTTTGAGAAACTGGGACCAGAATGGAATTTAGGGTCACTTAGTACCCATTAAGTCCAATAATTGCTAATTATTGGTTGCTAAAGTCAATTCACACTTAATTAGGCTGTTAAGTTATGCATATAACTCTACATGCATGGTTTTGCATGCTAAGCACGAAAATGTGCACACAAGATTACAGAAAGATGGGGAGAGTAGCTGGAAGGATTAAGTAGATTAAAATTATACTAAGTGTACTAGAAGAAATATGCATTCAGTAATTTTTATTTATTTATCACCTTTTTAAAGGAATTCACCCAAGGTGGTATACGGCAGAAATATGTCAAACGTTGACAATAGACAGCAATAAAAATATTCAAAAACTAGTACATAAAAGGTATAGTATAGTACTTACAATGTCAACGCACAATATCTGTGACGAGTGTAGGCCCAACATGCTGTACTAACCAACTAGTACCCCGAGAATAGAGCTGCATTTCTCAAAGGATTAACAAAGCTAAACCATGCATTATCTGGATTTCTTGTGATAAATCTGTGCTTGATTGCCTTTGTTGTTTGCCCTTCTAGCCGAATTGGAAGCTCCATTTTACGAAGAGTGGTGGTTCGTGCTAGTGATGGCTCTTTGCAGTCTGATCCTCCTCCTTCTGGTGGTGTTTGCCTTGGTTCTGCATGGTCAGAATAAGAAGTACAAGAACTGCAACACAGGTGACTGTCCTCAGGCGTTGGATCACTCTGTGTGGTCATTCAATGTGAAATTTCAGCATATCTTCAGCAAATTACACTTCTCCTTTCATGTTCGCAGGGGTTAGGGGCAGAGCTGGTCTGCAAATATGGAGAAATCATGAATAACATTTAGGGCCGACTCTGACCCACCCCCGCCACCCTCCTGCCTCCTGGACCTCTCCACACTTTACCTTTTGGTCTAGCGGTGAGGCGAGGCAGGAGCGATCTTCCCACACTCCTGTCCCGTGCAGAGCCATCAACAAAAATGGCAGCTGTGAGTTCCCATGGTCTCACGAGACTACAGCGGGAACTCAAAGCAGCCATTTTTGTTGATGGCTCTGCACGGGGCAGGAGCATAGGAAGATCGCTCTTGTCCCGCTTCACAGGCCACCAGGTATGGCGTGGAGAGGCCCGGGAGGCAGGGGTGTGTCAGGGTTTAGAAACTCGCAAATAACTGGAGTCACGCGTCTTAAACCTGTGAATTTGGAGGGAGATGTGTAGTTAATACACTAACATTTCTTACTGTTTGTTTAATGTAAACCACCTTGGAGAGTGAGTGGTCTAGAAATATTTTCAGTAAATAAACGAGGGGATTCTATAAGGGGGAATGTATTTTAAGCAATAAAATATGGGCCCACTTAAGGGTAATTTGTGAGAATTTTCTGGGAAAAGGTGACTAAAGTCACCGGAAACAAAGAAAACAAGGTTTTTATAAATTTTGTTAGCACAAACAGTTTGTAATACAACAGTCATAACCCCATCATTTTATGTGAAAAAATAAAAAAGCTACAGAAGTTAAAACATGTAACTTTTGCAGTTTGCTTATGGATCCATGACATGAAAAATTGACTATTCTCAACATTTTGGCTCCACTTCTTTACTTACCTTTTCCCAGAGACAGTCATATTTATGCACAGATGTGGCCTAAGTAGGAATCATCTTGCCCTCTTATCATAGACAACCTGTTATCGAATTACCTTCCATATTACCAAATCATTGCACTCCTTTCATTAAACACAGATCAAATTCAGAGTACTCAATTTGAGAGAAGCTGATGTTGTTTCTCATTGATCTTTTTTCATTTAATTCATAATAACTCAATTAGGTAGATAAAAGAAGTCTCTTTCTGGCACATTTTCATACTGATTGTTCTCCTATTTTGGCAATGCTTTGACAATGGACTTTTTTTTTTTAATCTGAATTTTATGTGCCATATACACTCAAATATAAACTGATCCAAATATAAACTGAGGTAACCTTTTTTTTCCTCCTAAATGGTTAACTCGAATATAAACCGAGGGTTTATATTCAAGTGCCATGCCCTGCCCTGCCAGGTTCTGCATCTAGCCACCCTGCCTCCTTCCCTCCCTGCTCTGCCCTGCCAAGCTCTGCACCCTGTCCCCACTTCCTCCCTCCCTCCCCTAATGCCTTGCAGACCTTTCTCTGAGCCTGCCGTAAGCTCTGATGGTCTAGTGGTGAGCCTTGACAGGAGGGATCCCTCCCGCCTCCTGTTCCAGCCAACTCTAAAGCATCCAACCTTCCAGACCTCTAGAAACCTTGAAAGCCCTAGTGATCCAGCGGTGAACCGGGGCAAGAGTGATCTTCCTATGCTCCTACCCCATGCAAGCTGCAATCTAAAATGGCTGCCATGAGTTCCTGCAGCAAACCTCATGAGACTGCAGGAACTCATGAGAACTCACGGCAGCCATTTTAGATAGCAGGAGCATAGGAAAATCGCTTCTGCCCCAGTTCACTGCTGTACCAACAGGGCTTTCAAGGTAGGCATTTTAGAGGTCTGGGAGGCAGGAGGGAGGTGGAATGCTTTAGAGTCGGCTAGGTCAGGAGGCAGGAGGTTTCTCTCCTATTCCGACTCACCTCTGGACTAGCAGGGCTTACGGCAGGTCCGGGAGAGACCTCCAACAGGTCCAGGCGGGGGGGGGGGGGGGGGGGCGCTGACTCAAATATAAATAGAAACCCCTCTTGTGTCATTACCCTGAAATAAGGATATTGGATGTGATTCATTCCTGAGCAATGGGGAAGATGAAGTTCAAGGCCCACAGAGTATGGTGACTAAGATGCACAAAATTATTCTTCGTATTCAGAGTGAGGGTCCAAATAGTGCATTTTCTTGCTAAAGAAGCTGTAGATTCCCTTCATTCATCCAATAACTTACTTTCTCTGTGGTAGCTTCTTTATTTATTTAATTTATTCACATTTACTAATTGCCTCTACATATACTTGAAGTGATTTACACTCATTAAAATTGACTATAAAAAAAATCCAAGAATACAAAAAGTACTCCGTTTAACAGCTATTAGCTTTGAAAGCAAATGTAGCCAGAACCTCACGCGTTTTCAAGAGAGGTTTAGGGAATCAAGATCAAGATATTCAGAGGGGTATAAATGGGCAAGAGAGCTGGTCATATGCAGTGCCACTGAATACTGCCTCGGACTGCTGGGGCACTGTCTGGTTAGTGCTGAGTGGAGCCAGCACTTAAGTGGTTAGCAGTGATATTCAGTCTGCTCACTGGTTAAGTAACTCCCAAATTCTATAAACTCCGCCTAAAGTTAGGCACCTACATTGGCACGCCTAGCCTATGTAGGCACGTAACTTAATTGATTAATAGGCCTAATCAGTGCCAAAATATGGCAATTAACTTGTAATTGGCATTAATTGGACTTAATTGAAGGTTAGGTGCTCAGCTTACCCTTGATAACACTCACCTGGAGCTTGTATCATCCTTAAAAATACTTGGTGTCATCATCGATGACAAATTTTCTTTCCATGAGCATATAAGTAACATCGTAAAATCTTGCTTTTACAGATTACGAATGATCCGGTCAATCTCTAAATTTCTAGAGCCAAAATCTTTAAATATACTAATTTATTCTTTAATTATTGTAACTCATTATTAATAAATATTACGCAAAAGGAAAAGAAGCGATTACAAATCATCCAGAACACCGCCATTAAACTTATTCATAATGGTAAAAATATGATCACGTTACTCCTTTTCTGACCAAATCTCACTGGCTTCTTAATCACCGCATCACTTTTAAAATTTTATTACTAGTATTCAAAACCCTTATTACTAACAAACCCCAATTTATCAATAAAGCAAGTTTCCAAGTTTCCAAGTTTATTAGTTTATTAGTTTTTAATATCCCGATCATAAAATGAATATCTGACCGGTTTACAATTATAAATAGAGAAAATTAAAAGAAAAAAAAAATCAAAACATAATTTAATATAGAATAGAGAGAAATAAAAAAAAGAGTGTAAAAGAATAAATAGAGTGAACAAGTATGACATTTACAGACAAACTAGAAAGTGAGGAAAGATGGGGAGGTGGGAAAAAGTTACATAATTAAAGAAGAAAAAGGATATAGAGGGGAAAGGGGATGACACATAAGGGGTGGGGGCATAATAAAGAAGGAGGTGGACTGTTTCCAAAAAAAAAAAAAAATTATGATTTTGAGATTAGGGTTTGTCGTATGCATCTTGAAAAAGAAAAGTTTTGAGATTGATTTTAAATTTTGGTAGTTGTAATTCATCACGAAGATATTGAGGGAGAGAGTTCCATAAGGTGGGTGCTGTTATTGCGAAATTAGTTTTTCTAGTGTAATAGGATTCTTTTAAGGATGGTATATATAGAAGTTTTTGATCAGTAGATCTTAAAGAGCGAGGTGAACTTTGGGGTATTAATAATTTATCAAGAAATGAAGGTAAGTGAGAGTTTTTAATTTTGAAAGAGAGGAGAATAATTTTATAAGTTATACGGTGAGTGATAGGAAGCCAGTGAGCCTCTTTAAGGAGCGGAGTGACATGTTCGAATTTGCCTTTTTTATTTATTAATTTGATTGCTGTATGTTGTATGAGTTGTAAACGTCGAATTTCTTATTCCTTATAGTATATTGTGTTCCCTTCAGTCCACTAACCAAAAACTCTTAGTGGTTCCCTCCCTGAAAATTATTGGAACTCGACGACAAAGGCTCCACAACTTTGGAACACTTTACCTCAGCAACTGAGAGAGGAAAATCATTTGAGTCATTTTAAAAGTCATTTAAAAAGCTTTTTTTATTTTTAAAGACGCTTTTAATCTATAAATTATGTTCAAAAATTTTACACTACCTTCCAGGTTTCCACCTTCCCCCTCCTAATGTTTTTTCCATTTATGGTTCTCTCCTGTACCCTACCTACCTAGTGTCTCAGTTGGTCTGTTTGTCTGTTGGTCTTAACTGTTGTTTTAAAATTTTTAAACATTATGTTAAAACAAATGTTATTTTTTTTTCAGTGTTGTAACTCGCTTAGTAAAAATTAAATTAAGCGACTCATCAAATTAAAATAAAATTGAAACTTGAAACTTGCATAGCACCAAGTGGTATGCACCTAGTCCAAAGCATCTACCTAAAAGTAGACATGTTTTTGGATCATGTGCTTGGTTTTGACTTAGCCATCATTGTGTAAACGACGTAGGGTCATGCATGTAGGCCAAGAAATCCCTGGCATAAATAGGATGCCCCTAAATGTTATCGTGCATAGCAATGCCTAGCACTGCTTAGGCGGCGCTTAGCGTGATTCTATACAATGCACTTAACTTTTATAGAACCGCACTTGACGCCATACAAGTTTGCACCAATTTTTTTAGGCTACATATAGAGAATTGGGTCTTAAAAGCCCAGTTATATAAATGGCATCAAAATTGGTAGG
Organism: Geotrypetes seraphini; assembly: GCF_902459505.1. Taxonomy (NCBI): domain Eukaryota; kingdom Metazoa; phylum Chordata; class Amphibia; order Gymnophiona; family Dermophiidae; genus Geotrypetes; species Geotrypetes seraphini. The sequence goes on along the minus strand of NC_047094.1, from coordinate 13,871,550 downwards.
CGTCTTTAACAATGGCACCTACTACATGTCATTCAAAGTTGGATGCCGTTTATAGAATCACGCCTAAATCAAGTTAGGCACCAGTATATTAGGCCAGGGTTTTCTTGGCCTATAATACCGGTGCCTAACTCTATCCACGCCCAAACTCCGCATCTAATCGCTCCTGCTTTTTGGGTAGGCGCCTCGGTATAGACAACAGCACAACAAAAAGAGAGGAATACTCCATGACCAACACAAGGTAACAGTACAAAAAGAGAGGAAGACAATCGTCTTTGTGCGGGTTTTCCCTCAACAGTTTGTGTGACTGAAGGATATTTACATTCATTGTTTTGCAGCCACCCAATATCATACTCGGTGCATTTATTTGTGTCCAGTTGAAATACCGCACTTTTTAGCTACAAATCTTGAAATTGGACTCCTGATGCAGGCATTGATTTGCAGAAACAGCCATATCTCAAGTCTCCATAGTGTTTTCAAGTGCGTGTTTCTGAAGTAAGATACTACTCTAAAGACCTTTTTATGGTTCTTCTTTGTCTACCTCATTTTTTGTACTCTTGCCTCAGTATAGATGACTACCTTTTTTTTTTTTAGTTCAATAGTTTTTATAAAAAAAAAAAAAAGGTTTTTAATGGTGCTGTTAAGTTAACAAATGTGACTGGAACAGTATGGATGCCACCAGGATGTAGCCATAGGAAATATTCCCAAGCAGAGTCTGCTTTTGCAATACCTGCTAGGGCCACTGATGTACCCAATGAACCTTACTCTCTGATTATATAGTGACTCCAAGGTGGGAGGTCTGCCACCCTTTCCTTTTTCATTCTGGCATTCAGAGGAGTAACCACACCTCAGGACTATATTATGGCGCTTCCCTCCCCTGTCAAGGAGACTTCCAAGGCTGTTACAGCTCAGATTATAATTCTGTCCATAGTGCTGGCAGAACTGAAGGGAGCTTGGACAGATAAATTCTAGCCTTCCCTTTCCCTTTAACCATCTTAAATGAGACAGGAATCCAGGACAGAAAAAGGCTCAGACATATACAGTAAAACCTTTGATTGCAAGTAACTTAGTTTGCAAGTGTTTTGCAAGACAAGTACATATTAGTGCTGCCCGATTTGCGATTCAAATCGATTCACAATTCACATCTGGTGAATCAATTTGTTTTGGCAAAAAATCGAACTTACCAATCTGTCGGCCCCCTTGCTAGAGACCTGTTTGGGCTTTCCCTCTGCCACCAGAGTCCTTCCATCTAATGTAACTTCCAGTTTTGCGAAACCGGAAGTTACATCAGCAGCAAGGACTCAGTTGGCAGAGGGAAAGCCCGGACGGACCTCTGCGGGCAGATCGGTGGCAGCAAGGCTTTCTCCTCCCCAGCCGGAAATATTTCTCTTCGCTTCCCCAGCCAGGCAAAAGCGGCGATAGCGAATGCGATTAACTACCTTGCCGCAACTATGGGCATCTTCTCTCCATTCGGCCACCCAAGCGGAAACAGGAAGTTTTCACTGAGGGTGGGCCACAGTGGAGAGAAGATGCAAGGAGTGGTGGCAGGAGTAGATTGCTAAATTACTACTGCCACTGGCAACATGTTGTAACGTCAGAATAAAGGTAGATGGGGAGAGGGGAGATGGACTTGGGGGAGTTGGTGGACTGGAGAAGAAGAAATGGGGAGAAGATGGATGGGAGAAATGAACTTGGTGGAGGGGGAAGATGGATGGTGGAGGGGGAGATGGATTTGGAGGAGATCATGGAGAGGGGAAATGGACTTGGGGGAGGGAGAGAGAAATTTGGGGGAGATCATGGACAGGGGAGATGGGGGAGGGATAGAAGAAATAATGGATCTAAAAACAGGAGAGGGAGAGAGATGGTAGACAATGGGATTTAGGGAAGGAAGGAACAGAAAGGGAAAGACGTTGGACACAAGGGATGGTGGGCGGAGATAGAGATACTGGATAGGAGGGTAGTTAGGAAGAGAGAGATGCTGGGGAAGGAGGGAGAGGTGCTAGATGAAAGGGTAGTTGAGAAAAGGAGAGATGGTGGATCTTTGGATGGTGGAGTCCATCGCTGCAGCTATGGGAATAGAGACGAAAAAAGGAAATATGCCAGACCTCCGGGGGAGGGAAGGGAAACGGAAGGAGAGGACAGAGATGGAAGATGGATGGTTAGCATGGAGAAAGAAGAAAACGACAAATGGGCAAGAGACCCTGGCAAGCGAGTTATCAGAAGACATTTGTTGCAGAGCCTGGAACCAAAATGATTTGAATAATGACCAGACAACAAAAGGTAGAAAAACTAATTTTATTTTCTGTTTTGTGATTACAATATGTCAGATTTGAAATGTGTACCCTGCCAGAGCTGGTGTTAGACCACGAATGTGAGCTAGGATTTAACAGAGAGACGAAAAGTCTTTTTTGTTTGTTTATTTTGTTTACACCACAGTGCCAGTGTGGTTAGGAGAAGGCAAAAGGGGTGAAGAGGCTATAAAATAAACCCACCAGGATGTTTGAAAAAGACACCCAATTGGGCAGGAAAATTGAATCGAAAAATTGATTCAATAGGCTGAATTGAATCGAATTTTTTTTTTCCTGAATTGGGAGCACTGTACAGTGTTCCCCAGCGAATTCGTGGTTTGCGAATCGCGGACCTGGTCATTCGCAGTCTGCTCCGACTGCCTCTTCCTGTAGTAAAGTCAGGCTACACCAATCGGGAGCTGCGTGTCAAAGCAGCTCCTGATTGGTGCAGCCCGACTTTACTACAGGAAGAGGCGGTCGGAGCAGACCGCGAATGATTTCCTTCACCTGCCGGCACTCCAGCTGCCCTCTCCTGTCTCCCCTGCCTAAAAACCGTATTCGTGGTTTTGCAAAATTCACGGGGGGCTCCTGGAACGGAACCCCCGTGAATTTCGGGGGAGCACTGTACACACATCACAACTGAGCCGATGGTTCTTCTCTCTCTGACGCTTTGGGAGTGTAGTGACCAGGTTTGACTGTATGTGCTTTTATGCCAACTTCATCTTGTCCCCTCAGAATTTACCTTCTTAAAAGATGGAAATTATCATTGACTGCATTATGTATTTTACTCTGTTGTCTGACCATATTAAATATGATATAACAATCTTCAGTAAACCCTGGGGAGCAGCGTTCTCCCTTTTTTCAATTCATCTCTCCATTTTCATCTGGACCATAGGGCTCCTTTTACTAAGGTGCTCTAGCGTTTTTAGCGCACGCGGGATATTACCGCACGCTACACGGCTAGAACTAATGCCAGCTCAATGCTGACGTTAAGGTCTAGCGCACGTGGCAATTCAGCACTCGCTGTTTTGCGTGTTAATGCCCTAACGCACCTTAGTAAAAGGAGCCTATAGTGTTTTTGGTCATGTATTTTTTTGGAATAAGTGTGTAGTATAGATTAGATTGGTTCCTACTGAATATTTTGGCTAATGCTCTTGTAGAGTCTTATAAAAAGTATGCTTTGAAATGCTCTCTGCATGCTCGTCTCACTCTAAGGAAAGAGCTCTCAAAGGAATATTGAACCTGTTACTTCGTGTATATGGAACTGTCAGTCAGCATTTTGAGTGAAGCTGTGCAACAGATGATTCTTTCTGTATGAACAGAATTTCTATAATGCATTGAAAAGTCTCCTGCTCTGGTTTCATCAGGGCTGATTTTCAGACCAAGGGGGGAGGGGGGTGGCCAGCCCAGCTTTCTTCTTCGGTCAGCGGCAAAACTAAAAATTCAATGCCACGGCCGTATCCAGCGACCAGCATTGAATTTCCAGTCTATTTTTTTGCCACATTTGACATAGCCAGCCGAGCCGATATTCATTGACTGACTGACTAAGTCATTGCGGCCAAATATAGAGCTGCTTTTTACGCGGTTCTATCTGCCCGAAAAACTTAGCCAGTCAGCCCATGAATATCGGTGCTGACTAATGTCGCCGGTAACTATACTAGCCACTGACCGGGATATTCAGCAGGAGGTAGCAAGTAGAGAATGACATGGGGACCAATTTTTTCCCATCCCCGCAGTAACTCCATTTCCCTATCCCGTCCCCGCAAGTTGTGTCGCGGTCCCTGTCCCTGCCCCATTCCTGTAAGCTTTGCATTAACTGCACAGACCTTGAACACTTATGATTTTAAAGTGTTTGAGGCAGGTACAGATGAGGACGGAGCTTAGGCATTGGTGGAATAAGGCATTATGACATCATAGTCTGAGCTCTAGAATGCTGCTACTTAGGATTTTAAAGGGTTTGAGGCTTGTGCAGATGAGGGCGGAGCTTGCAGGAATGGGGCAGGGACAGGAAAGAACTTGCCGGGATGGGAAAATGAGTTCCTGCAGGGAAAAATTTGTCTCCGTGTCATTCTCTAATAGCAAACTATCTCCCGCTGAATATTAATGGGAGCTGTTCCTTTTCCGGCTAAATAGTGCTGAATATCAGGCAGATTATCTTTTCCTCTTTCTCTCATTCTTTCTTCATTCACTGACCTATGCTCTTTTGCTCCACTTATCTGTTCTCTTTTTTTTTTTTCATTCTCTTTTTATTCAACCTGCTCTTGGTTTTCTCTTTCTATCTGCTTCATCTTCTCACACAGAAAGAAATAAAAAGAAGAAATCACAGGCGTTCTTATGGCAGGCTTTGAAGTGCAGAGCTGCTTTGTCATTCTCCTCCCTGGAAACAGGACCTGCTTTAAAGAATGAGCAGATGTGGAAGGGAGGGGGTGTATTTTTGGTGGTCCCTGCCTTCCTTTCTGGTGAGTACCATTCAGCGTGCACCAATACTGATAACCATCTTATTCTCACCGGTCTCCAGGTAAAGCCATACTGAATGTGGAAGAGACTGTGACGTTGGATAATGGAGGCTTCACTGCTCTGGAACTAAATAGCCGACACGTTAACCTAAAGAACACCTTCTCTAGGAAGAATGGGACCAGGTAGGAGCAGAAAGACTTCTTTTTTTGGACCTTTCTCTTTCCTTCTCACCCTCAAAACAGAACAGTGACACACTCGGAGTCATTTACACTAACAAACATTATCGGAGGCCCTGTGGGAGATGACGCGTGATAACAGGGTTAGTATGCACTTATCATTATTAAATGACCCCTTCAGTGTTGTACAAAAAGGATTCCAAAATACCAGGCTTGATTTTGGTATGCTTTATTGTTCAAATTTTGATTACAGTGCTCAAGCCGAAGTATAGCACCTTACAATTTAACATAATCACCCAAATTCTGTAGATGGTGCCTTAAATTGCACACACAGCCAATTTGAATGCTCAGCTTAATTGATTAATTGGCACTGATAATTGGTAATTAACACCTCATAACTGATACCATACCATACATTTTCTTCTATACCATAAGTTTTGGCAGGGATTCAATGCAGTTTACCACAAGATTTCTAATCGGTGGTCTAGGAATCAGAATGTCTTTGCATTATGAATTATTAGTTTAGAAATATCTCTGCATTACGGATCATAGGTCTGAAGAGAAGAGATGAGTCTTTAACATTCTCCTAAAGTGGTAATATGTGTCTGGCTCGTGCAGGTGTTGTGGGAGGCCATTCCAAATCTTGGGGCCTTGGAATGTGAAAGCGGATTCATATTTCTCTTGGTGTACACGGAAGGGTGAAGGGAAAGCTAGCTTTAAGCGTTGCGTTGATCTTGAGTTGAAGAATGAGGTTGTAATAGTGATGTCAGAGATTAGCCATATGGAATTATCCCCATAAATGGGTTTTGTGGACCATGCATGCAATTGTATGTTGAATTCTTTTTCTTACAGGTAGCCAATGTAATTCCCTTAAAAGCGGGGTAACCCTCTCAAATTTGCTTTATCGGAAGGTTAGTCTGGCAGCCGTATTTTGGAGTAGTTGTAATCTCCCGCATTTTTTTTAAGTAATATCACAATGCAAGGAATTGCAATAGTCTAATTACAGAAGTAGGACTGATTGCATTATTGTGCTGAAGCTATCCTGTCGCAGAGCTGATCTAATTGCTCTTAACTGTCTTAGTCCGAAGAAGGATTTTCTGACTAAAGATTTAATCCAGTCAGTAAAGATACTATCTGAGTCCATGATTACACCCAACACCTTTGATGTTCTCTCAATCTTGAGTTTCTCTCCGGTTATCAACACCAATTCCATATATGGCAAAGAGTTATAGTTTCCAAACCAGAGGACCTTGGTCTTCAGTTTGTTGAGTTTGAGAAAGTTACATGCACAACTCACAAAGTGTGATTCTATAAAAAGTAAGCGCCCGTTGCAGTACGCAAATTTGAAAAGGGGGCATGGTGTGGAAGGATCATAGGTGCTCCTAAAAATTACATGCATTGTTTTGTTTCAAAAAAAGGTGAGAGAAAGTTCATATATGTGTGTTTATCAAAAACAAGGAAAAGACCTCAAACACCCAAACCTCACCCTCCAGTGAGAGAGTCTTACTGGAGGTATGATTTTTATCATCGGTCTAAAAACCTTGTTGATTTATTTAATAATTTTTTAATTTACTTACTGCAAAAAATTAAGGTGAGCATCAGCCAGTAAAGAAAATTCACTCGCACCATGGTATTTTTTACCGTGGTGTCAGAACGTTGTGGTTCGGGGCCTGAATATTTAACTGTATATCTAATCTAATCTAGCCATCAGTTTATATACAGGGTCATCTCTCATCGGAGCTCAACTCGGTTTACAAGAAGTCAAGAGACTAGAATATACATAAAATAAGGAGAAATAAATGATAATAAAAATTAGTTTAGTCTATCATAGAAGGAACTCTTGCAATGTTAACAATTAGTAGGTTCTGCAGGTAATCTAATTAGATATTGTGAGAATAGCAGGGTTTTTAAGGTTTTCCAAAATAATTGCAATTGGTCTATCATTCTAATTAGACCAGGAAGTCCATTCCAAATCTCTACCAACTTGAAAACATAGGACTGACAAAGTTTCCCAGCCTAGCTTTGAATGAAGATACTGTTGTTTGACTGTATTTGTTGTCTCCAGTGGAGTGCATTAACTATTTGCTTAGGACAGGGGTAGGCAATTCCGGTCCTCAAGAGCCAGAGCCAGGTCAGGTTTTCAGGATATCCACAATGAATATGCATAAGATGGATTTGCATGCACTGCCTCCTTGAGATGCAAATCTATCCCATGCATATTTATTGTGGATATCCTGAAAACCTGACCTGGCTCCAGCTCTCGAGGACTGGAATTGCCTACCCCTGGCTTAGGACAAGGCAGAAGACAGGGTCTTGCTGATTTAATGAGTCATGAGGAACACGGACAAGGTGTAAGTCTAAGCTTTACTAGGCGTAAATCCATATTCTCTGTTTCTACTGGAACAAAAGAGTACAACCTGTTCAGTTCTAAACTGTCGAGACAATTCACTGTAGCCATCATCAATTATGCAATCAAATTCACTTCATGTACTTTTCCCACAGAAAATACTAGCACATTTTTTTTTACACTTTGCTGTAGTTGAATTATCCACAGCTATTAGCTCACTATTCTCCAAAGTGAAATTCTCCAAATGCGAAACAATTATCTTTGAGAACTTGAAGCTTCCAACACTGAAGAAGAATAGTACATCTTTTTTCGTTGGTTATTTCTTATTATCTAGCTGTCAGTGAGCATTCCAAGCAGGCAGACCTAAATCTTCTTCTAATCTTTAGCCTGGCAAGTTAGGGGCAAATCAAGAAATAGAATGATCATCGGTTGTGAGCTTAAGCCGCAGCTATCAACTGAGGAATCAGTATTTCAAAGGAATTAACTGAGCAGGACTAGAAGCAAAAAAGTATGTTCCGCAGAAATAATCCTGCTAAGTGCCACTGATCAGGTCTCAAAATAACAACAGTAAAGCCCCCCAAAAGGGAAAAGATCCTTAAAAGATACAAAAACAATCCCCTAGGGCAGGGGTAGGGAACTCCGGTCCTCGAGAGCCGTATTCCAGTCGAGTTTTCAAGATTTCCCCAGTGAATATGCATTGAAAGCAGTGCATGCACATAGATCTCATGCATATTCATTGAGGAAATCCTGAAAACCCGACTGGAATACGGCTCTCATGGACCGAAGTTCCCTACCCCAGCCCTAGGGCCTAGGCAAGCCCTTTTTGTTTGTGCATCTTTTAGAGGTCTCAGCATGATACTCAGAGGCACCTAACTGGATAGTGCAATTGTGTTTAGCAGTCCTGAACACTGGGTTATGCATCTGAACCCGCAAGTTGCTTGCAGAATGCTATCAATCATCTTTGAACTCCGCCTCCTTCCCAGGAAGCTGCTCCTGCCCCCTCAGAATTTTTTCTGCAAGCAAGTTGCTCAGAAGTGTTTCTGCTCTGCGGTTTTATTGTTTTGGGGTATTTTTTCTTAGTGTTTGGTTGGAGGCTCAGTGACTAGAGGTTCTCACTTGTTGAGACCTCTGCCTGGGAGAAGATGCAGACTCATGCGGAAATCTGTTGCTCGCAGGATCAGCCCTCAGGGACACCTAGCTAGCCAGCCTGCTTTTGTATTTTTGAGAGCTCAGGGGCCATCCCCTGCATAGCTGCTCCGTCCCGGCATGGCTGGGCTTAATAGTGGGCCAGCTGCATAATCTTCTCCCCCTTCATGACCTGAGGTTTTCTGGGGATTGAAGCTCAGTCCGACATCTGTCTGTCAACAAGTTTGTATCACCTGTGAGGCAGAGTTCTTCTCCATTTGTTCCATCTGCACTCCTAAGCTGAAGCAGGCAGGCACATGGCACAGTCGGTAAGGTTATTATAGCCTATGGGGAAAATCAGAGGGGGCGGTCTGCAAAAGTTAAATTTGAACGTTTCTGCAGCCATAGCCAAGGTCCTCTACCTCTAAAACCCCTTTCTCTGCATTTTTTTGTACTTCATGGGAGTCCCCAAGGGTTGTTTTACTGGCAGTGGCCATCCTGGATTTTAAACAGTCTTTTTTTCTAATGCCTCCATCTCTCTCAAAACCACTCAATTTTACTTAAAATCAATAAGGATGGACCCCTCAGGCCTTCCTACCCCTGTATCAAGAGGAGTTGCTACCTCATGGACAGAGATGAGTGGTTTTGCCCGAGGAAATCTGTAGAGCAGCTACATGGTCTACTCTTCGTACCTTTACCAGGTTCTATAGAGTAGACGCAGCAGTCAGGAAAGATGCCACTTTCGGGTCCTGCATTTTGAATACCAGCTCAGTGGGCCTGTCCTAGACTCAGGCACTAGAAAGAAAAATGAGGTACTCGATGTGTCTACTAGTCCTGAAGCCCCACCTTGTAAGTGGGCTTTGCCTGCGTTCTGACTTAGTATCAGCCTGGATTTGGAGACTTCTCTGTCACCACGCAAAGGTTGCTGTTTGTGAAGGTTTATTCAGCTTCTGAACTAATAAACGGCTGCAATACTCACTAATTCAGAATTTGGGGAAAGCCAGCATGCCAAGATACCTTTGTATGCCAGTTTTTGCAAATAAAATAACTATGCTTCAATGAGGTCTAGTCGTCTTGAACTGATGCTCCCTGTAGTTAATTTCCTTCTACAAGTTTGTATTTCTAGCAGACTTTCTTGGGAAGGAGTTTGCTAACATGATAAAGGGGTAAGGGAGAAAGCTGCCAAATTGGGAAAATATGAAAGACAAGGGTTTCAGAAAAAAAAAAATGTAGGATATTTTACAAATTCCTGGCAGTTTCTTATAAAAACGATTTTAGTCACAGAGATCATGGCTGATAAATAAACTTCTCCCTCCGTATTCGCGGTTTCAGCAATTGCGGTTTCAATTATTCACGGTTTTTAGTTGGCTGGCTCCTCCCCGCCAAATTACATCAACTTGCCTAAAGAAATCGCTGATTCCAAGCATTTACAGAGAAAATTGCTGATTCCCATCACTTTCTTTACCGTGTGTTACCTCTCCTTCAGGAATAGACCAGGTCTCCCACCATGTTATTCGCGGTTTCATCCTATTCACAATGGTTTTTAATAGAAAACAGCGAGTGACATACGAAAAAGTTATTTGCGGTTTTTCTGTATTTGCGCTTCTCTTAATCGCCTATCACAGCGAATACGGAGGGAGAAGTGTATCCGGCTTTTCGAGTGGGCTAAATTGGTATGGGTAAAACCGCAAGCTGAACAGATTCAAGGTCATCCCTGGGTGACTTTTTTTTAAATTTATCAAGTTAACACAGCATTCACGGCAAGCTGAATAAATTGCCCACACAAGTCCAGCTCTAAAACTTTCCACCCACTCTGATTTTGAGTAGGTAAATTTAACAGAAGAGTCTCCTTCCACATTAGCTGGTAAATACAACTGAAAACGTGGCTGGAGATAATAAAGCAAATTTACCCACTTATATTCTTACCTGCTTAGCAAGCTTTGAGTATCAGCCCCTACGTATATTCTTATTTCAGTAAATAGAAACAGATGACAGAGGAATTCAGCTGGATTCTCCACATGTCCATATGTTCTAATCTAATCTAATCCTTAGGTTTGTATACCGCATCATCTCCACGTTCGTAGAGCTCGACGCGGTTTACAGTAGGAGAAATAGGAAGGAACTACAACAGAGGGTTAGAGGTAGAAGTGTGAAGAAAATTTAGAGGACTTGGGATGCCAAGATATAAGAGTTTCCTTGATTCCTAAGTTGAAGGGAGACTTACATTTTTTGAGAAAAGCCAGGTTTTCAGATGTTTGCGGAAAACTTGGAGAGAGCTCAAGTTCCGAAGAGGGGAGGTAAGGTTGTTCCAGAGCTCAGTGATTTTGAAGTGGAGGGAGGTCCCTAGCTTTCCTGTGTGGGAAATGCCTTTTAGCGAGGGGAAGGATAGTTTTAATTTGTGGGAGGATCTGGTGGTATTAGGGTTTGAGGAATTCCAAGAAAGAGGGATAAAGGGAGGGAGGATACACCATTTGCTTGTTTTTACATAGGCCATAATACAATATTCTTTTAAAATAAAAGGAAAATGGAGTCAGAGCTCTGAAGAGTTTTGGGCCATTGAAATTTATCAGTTCATTCACTACGACTTTTTGCACTTCGCACAGATCCCCTCCTCGTCCGAGTCCTGGTGGCCTGCACTACTCTGATGAAGATATCTGCAAAACATACAACGGAGCGGCGCTAACTGAGAGCACTATGCTGACCGAGAAGCCAATAGAACTATCAGAATCCGAGGTGAGTTCTGCCATCCAAGAAGATATGTCACGTAATATAATGTCATTCAGTTTCTCTACCATCTGCCAGTAAAAACAACCTCTCCCAATGACGGGTAGCCACATTCCTTTCTGTTTCTGCCTCACCAGGTCATCAAGCAAGTGTCTCACCATCTCTTTGCTGGGTGAACATTATTTGTGGGGATGGGGGGTTAGTTTTGAAACTTGGGGCAAGTCAGTGGTGTAGCCATGGGTGGGCACAGACCCACCCAGCACCTGTGGCTAGCAGGGATCCCCAAGTCCTGCCAGATGAAGACTCCAAGCATTTCTCCTTCCCCTCCCCCAGACATTCGGGGGTCTCCTAACTCCACTCTCCCCCACCCCCCAGTAACTTTCAAATCATTCCGTTTTTTGCTGGCAGTGAGCAGTGACTCATACCTACTGCTTGCTCTGGCCCCAAGCCTTTCCTCTGACACAGCTGTTTGCGAGACCAGGAAGTTGTGTCAGAGGCAAGGCTTGGGGCTGCGCAAACAACAAGTATGAGTTGCTGCTGGTGAAGAACTAAAGGTTTGGACAAGTTCCTGGAGGAAAAGTCCATAGTCTGTTATTGAGGAAGACATGGGGGAAGCCACTGCTTGCCCTATATCGGTAGCATAGAATATTGCTACACCTTGGGTTTTGGCCAGGTACTAGTGACCTGGATAGGCCACCGTGAGAACGGGCTACTGGGCTTGATGGACCATTGTAAGGCTATCCTTATGACTTAAAGCATACTGTTCAGACATTAGTGAGTATATGTGACTTTTCCATTTGCTTCCTTCTGCTCTCCATGAGTTATAGCTCCAAATCTTGAAAATAAATATTTTTCCATTTCTCTCCATTGTGCATTGCCTATTCATAGAAAAAAAGAAGGCACTGCTTTTATATGCCCTGATTTGATGATCAGAAGTGCTGTATACTCTGGCACTGGAAGGAGCTCTTCGAGGGAAGAGGGTGTTAATGGGCTGCCACTGGCTTCCTGTTAGTGGCTGTCAGCTTTTGATCATCTTGGAAAGAGCCGGTTTGTGTACATTGTTGGTTCTGTGAAGTTCTGAACATTTTTATCTGTCTTTCTCTGCTTCTTTCATCTGCTCTGCTCTCTGTATTTAATTCTCTTCAGCACGGTGCTCTCATAGAGTGCCTGTGACAACCAGTAATGTTTTATCAGGAATTTGCCTCTCAGGCTTCTTCAGAGAAATACATTTTATCTTTTTACATTACTGAGGATTAAAAAAAAAAAAACATTATAGAACCATTTCCATGCTGAACTGGTGTGGAATTTGTATTTATCCAGGAAAATATTTCTGATGATAGATTGCGCTTGGGGTCCTTTAAAGTATATTATGCAAATGCATGCTGCAGTGGGTAGACTACTTGACCATGTTCAAGCTTTTAGCTATATGGAAACATAGAAGCAGAGTGGCAGCTAAAGGCCAAATGGCCCATCCAGTCTGCCCATCCACAGCATCCGTTATCTCTTCCTCTCCGTATAGGCTAAGGCTCTTTAAATCTGTAAATTAGAGTAAAACTTGTACTGAAAACTATGGCAAATTGTAACCAGTAAACTGTATATTATGTATATTAATATTAAACCCCCTATTATGTGTCAAGTTAAGATAAAAACGTGTACTAAAATGATGTATGTTTAACCAGTAACCTGTTCTGAGCTCTTTGGGAACAACAGGGTAGAAAATGAATTAAAATTGTGAGGTTATAGAAACATGATTGATTGAATTAATTAATTTCCTATACCATTTTTCCCTGTCTGTCCTTGTGGGTTCACAGTCGAATGCACCAGGGACAATGGGATGTTTCAGTGACTTGCCCAAAGTCACAAAGAGTAGCATGGGTTTGAACCCACAGCCTCTAGCTTTAACCACTGCACCACACCACTTCCCTTATGGCAGGTAAAGACCAAATGGTCCATCCCCAGCATCCACTATCTCCTCTCTTGCTGGTTCCTTCAGATGGACTTGCTTCAGCAACCACTTCCATGGTTACTGAAAATGAGGGACAGCCTGCGGAGGAATTTGCAGACAACTTCCCTCTCAAGGGGCATGCCTCTTTGCATTTCCTCCTGGGAGATACTAACGACTGATGCAGCCTTTATGGTTGGGGGGGGGTCATTGCAACAGATACCCAGTTCACGGTCGTTGGTCAATAGCTCAGCAAAAGTGGTCCATAAATCGCCTAGAACTCAGCCATTCGGCTAGCACTGAAGGCCCTGAAGAAGTTTCTGGAAGGCAAGGCAGTCAGAGTTTTCTTGGCCAATGCGGTAGCCTATGTAAACAAGCAAGGAGGCACCAGAAGCACCCCCATTACACCTAGAAGTTCAACTCCTCTTTTGGTGGGCAGAAGCTCATTTGCAGGCTCTCATGGCGGCGCATGTAGCAGGAGTGGAAAATGTGCAGGCCGACTTTCTCAGTCAGCAGACTCTCACCTGTGGTTTGGTCACTGTCCTCCCACGCATTCAACACCATTGTTCAGCAGTGGGGGCGAACACAGATGGATCTGATGGCCTCAACAGTAAACACAAAGGCTGCTCACTTTACTGCCGAAGATACGAGCCCGGAAGCACAGGGTTGGACGTGTTAGTCCAGCCTTGGCTGGAGAAGGGACTCTTGTACATGTTTCCCCCTTGGCCTATGCTATAATTGAGTCATTCTCATAGATCAAAGTTACCAATGCATTTCATGTATCACTTCACCTTTTTGTTCTAATGAGTCATGCTAAGAAAGGGAGGTTGACGTCTAAGGCCTCAATGTTTAGATGTATTAAAATGGCAACTACCTTCATAAATGGGCAAAATTTATATATGTTCACCGCCAGCATGGGGACAAACCTTTTCACCGCTCTGCGGAACAGTAAAAAGCTTTGTTCCCGCAGGGAACCACCACAGCTCCCCGATATCCCACCATTGCGGGTCCAGCAGCTCCAGGCCCTCCTTCATGGGTCTGGTGGCTCCAGCCCAGCCCCCATCGTTCGTGGGTCCAGTGGCTCCAGCCGGCTTCCTTCCCTCCCTGCCACTGGCACACACCTTGTAGAGCGAGCCAATCTCTACACAGGTGTGCTGGACGGTGCTCACGGCTTTCCCTCTTCCAGGAAATTGCATCATAAGGAGGAGCCCGGCAGAGGGAAGAACACGAGCATCGTTGAGCAAGCCTGTGTTCAATGGCTCGTTCTGCAAGGTTTGTGCCAGTGGCAGAGAAGAGGGAGGGAAGCCGTCTGAACCCGCGAGCTAGTGCTGCCCGATTCGCATCCTGGTCTCACTTTAAAAACTAATTACGGCTTGTGGAGAATTGCTGGTACATTTTCCCTCTGCCACAGTCCCGCCCTCTTCTGACCTAACATCCTGTTTTGGTATGGGGCAGACTGCAGCAGAGGGAAAGTGCATCGGTGATCCTCTGCAGGCCTTAATTAAAGTGAGACCAGGGGGATGGCGGATGATGGTGGAGAGAAGGGGAAGCATGCTGGCCTTTGGGGGGCTCCCTGGTGAAGTACATGGAGGGAGAGTGGTCCAAAGAGAGGGGGCATATGCCAGACTGAGGGGGACAGGTGAAGGGGAAGAAATAATGGGTCTGAAAAAGAGGAGAAGGAGAGAGATGGTAAACAATGGGAAGGAGGGAGGGAAAAGAAAGGAAGAGAAGTTGCACAGAGTCCACAGGGATGGGGAGGGGACGGAGACAGAGTTTGCGGGGACAAATTTTTTCCCCATGTCATTCTCTAATCAGGACTATTAGACACATCTACAAGAAAGTAAGCATATAGTGTGCAGGGAGGGGGATAGAGATACTGGATAGGAGGGCAGTTGGGAAGAGAAAGGGAGAGATGATAGACCCTAGGGCGGTGAGAAAGAAGTAATAGATGTTAAATGAAAGGATAGTTGAGAAAAGGAGAGATGGTGGATCTGGGGTTAGTGGGATCTGTCGCTGCAGCCGCTCTTTCATTCTTTGGGCTTTATCAGATCCCATGGAGGAGAGGAGCACAGATGGGGGGGAGTGATCATTAGAGAAATGCTGGACTGTGGGGATGGAAATAAAAAAAAGAAAAGATGCCAGACCGAGGTAAGAAAGGGAAGGATAGAGATGGAAGATGGATGGTGAGCATGGAGAAAGAAGAAAACGTCAAATGGGCAGGAGACCCTGGCAAGCGAGTTATCAGAAGACAAACAGAAACCAGAGCATGGGACCAACATGATTTGAATAATGACAGACAACAAAAGGTAGAAAATATTTTTTTTTCTGTTTTGTAATTAGAATATATAAGAACTGAAATGTTTATCCTGCCAGTGCTGTAGGGCCCAGGGCAGAAATTTGGGAGGGGACCCCAAAGCCCTCTACCAGCAGGCTCAGGGTTTTCTCTATCCAGGGGGCAGTTGCTCTAATTTCACTCCTTGGCCTAACACTATCCCTGGCATGTGTGATCTTTATATTTTGCATAGTATAGGAGGGAAGTGAATCTTTTGATTTCTTTGGTGTTGTACTATATGGAAGGTGGGGCTTCTTGGGATTTTGGTTGAATTTCTGTTTATCATTTTTGGTCGGTTATTATGTATTTGGCATGTGTGTTCTGTGTATGTGACTGAGATATTCTGTTAGGATGAATTTTCTATATAGCATTACGTTTTCCTGATAGTGGAGGGGATGTTGTGAGGGGAGATGGGTTTTGTTAATCCTTTTTCTGTATTTGTGATTTATAAAATGACAGTGGTACAGTATAGTGTTCTTTTTTATACTTTAATGAAATGATTTCAATACAAAATAGCTATTCAAGACTTGTGTGGATGGGATCAGACAGAGTCTATGGGGAGGGGACGGACAGAATCTGCGGGGACGGGAACAAATTTTTTCCCCGCATCATTCTCTAATCAGGACTATAAGACACATAAACAAGGAAGAAAATTAGCGAGGTAAGAACCTAATATTTCTTTAGTGTCTCTTGCTTGATTTTTTTTTTTTTTTTTTTTTTGCTGGAGGGAGGTCAGCATCCTTTTTCATTCTTTGCATTTCTGTCTATTCTTTTTGTTCTCTCTCTCTCTGGCATCCTCCTTCCTTTTTCTTTTCATTTTCAGTTCTGTCCCTTTTTCCTCTTTCTTTGATCCTTTCTACTTTATTCTCACTTTCTCTTCTAACTGTTTGCTCTCCATCCACAGTTCCAACCCCCCCCCCCCCCCCCTCCAGTTCAGGATCTTTTCCATTTCCTATTAATTCCAGAACTCTTTTCTCCTCACTCTTTCCCTTGCTTCCTCTCAGATACCTTCTGCTCCCTCTTCCTTCCCCCATCGTATGCTTTTCTCTCTTCCCACTCTTCTTCCTTTCCTCTTACTCACCCATTCCTATTCTTATTATCTCCTCTGTCCCCACTTACATTCTCCTTCTCCTCACTCCCTCTCGTTGTCCTGTCCCCTCTCCTTCATTCTTACTGTTTCTCTCTTACCACCTTATCCTTGATCTCTCCTCTCCCTCTCTCTCTCTATTGCCCTCTTCTTGCTGCTTCCATACCCTGCTTCATTTTTACTTCTATTCTTGATATGTTTATATGTTTATTATAAACTTGATATACCACTCACCTTAATCTGATCATATACTCAGTCTCTTTCTTTCACCTCTTACTGTCCCCTAGACTTAAAGATCTCAAAATGTATACTTTAGAAGAAAGGGGATAGAGGTTAAGATATGATATAATAGAGATGTTTAAACACCTCTGTGGCATAAAGGCACAGAAGCCAAGTCTCTTTCAACTGAAACTGAGGGGGCATAGGATGAAGGTGAAAGGAAATACTCTTACGGAAAGTGTGATGAATTCATGGATTAGCCTCCTGGCAGAGGTAGTGGAGATGAAAACTGTATCTGAATTCAAGAAAGCTTGGAACAAGTACATAGGATCTCTGGGGGAATGAAAGGGATATATATATATATTTTTTATAAGAAATGCCTCCACTGGGTCAGACCAGAGGTCCATCGTGCCCAGCAGTCCGCCCACGCGGTGGCCCAGCAGGTCTAGGACCTGTGCCTAGGACCTCTATCTATACCCCTCTATCCCTTTTTCCAGTAGGAAATTGTCCAATCCTTTCTTGAACCCCTGCACCGTACTCTGCCCTATTACGCCCTCTGGAAGCGCATTCCAGATGTCCACAACACGCTGGGTAAAGAAAAACTTCTTAGCATTCATTTTGAATCTGTCCCCTTTCAGCTTTTCCGAATGCCCTCTTGTTCTTTTATGTTCTGAAAGTTTGAAGAATCTGTCCCTCTCTACTCTCTCTATGCCCTTCATGATCTTGTAGGTTTCTATCATGTCCCCTCTAAGTCTCCGCTTTTCCAGGGAGAAGAGCCCCAGTCTCTCCAATCTTTCAGTGTATGAAAGGTTTTCTATGCCTTTAATCATTCGTGTCGCTCTCCTCTGAACCCTCTCAAGTATTGCCATATCCTTCTTAAGATACGGTGACCAATACTGGACACAGTTCTCCAGGATAAGCAGCATAAAATCTGTTTTACTACAAGGGATCCAGCTAGGTACTTGGGTCCTGGGTTGGCCACTGGATACTGGGCTTGATGGACCTGTGGTCTGTCCTAGTATGGCAATTCTTATGTTCTTATAGCATGGATGGGCACCTGAGTAGGCCACATGGTCTTTATCTGCCTTCATTTTTCTGTATTTCTGTCATTGTATAAATGTTAATGCCCACTTTGTAGAATTACTCCCACAGTGTCAGATGGTTACTGTCACTAGGACTCCAAATAGCGAGATTTAATCTCTTTGAGACCTACCATGTTGCATAAATGCGAAAACTATAAAGATGCTTTATAGCTAACGGCGTTTTTCTGTCAACTGCAGGCCTCAGATTCTGACTACGAGGATGAAATGCCAAAGCATTCGTTTGTGAACCATTACATGAGCGACCCCACATACTACAACTCATGGAAGCGTCAACAGAAGGGCATTAGGAACAGTGGGGCATACGGCTATGAGGAGTGCTCAGGGGGTGAGACGGAGCCTTATTTCCAGACTGTCATTACAACGCAAAACACAGGAGGGGTGTACACTCCGACAGGGCAACAAGCCCCTGGCTCTCGGACTCCAGTGACAGGTTTCTCGTCATTTGTTTGACAGTGCTACAAAGCTTCAGAGACCGAATTAGATCCCTCACAGTGACTGTGTGTGTGTGATCAGTACAGTGAACTGTGGGTACCTATCACTGTTGGGGGTGTAAAGGACACATGAGTAAGTCTATTTTTGGAGACAATCAGCCCTTAAAACTCTTGAAATACAGAGCAAAGCTCCCATTTTATAGAAACACTGAAAAGAAGATGATTTTAACTGCCTGTGAATACTCATCATTGATTTTCAAAGGGTTTTTTAACACATTTTTTGTAACACTAATTTTGGAAGCAGCTGCCATGATTCTTCTTTTAATTTTTATGAAGAAAGGCATTGGTTGTAATAATGCGAAACAGCTCAGTTCCAAGTGCTGCGTCCCCCAGGTTGTCTGATTTCTTCAACAAAATGTTTTTCAGACATCTTGAGAACACATCTACTTTTAGGACCCCAAAAGTTTATTCGTTTGTGCTTTGGGAATGGCGAACAGGGACGAATTCTGATTAAGTAAATGGAGAATTCTTGCTAGCACAGACCTCCTCTCCAGGGGTCTGGTAAATTTGCATAGTTTTAACCAAGGGATCTCAAAGTCCCTCCTCGAGGGCCGCAATCCAGTTGGGTTTTCAGGATTTCCCCAATGAATATGCATGAAATAGATTTGCATCTCAAGGAGGCAATGCATGCAAATCCATCTCATACATATTCATTGTGGATATCCTGAAAACCTGACCTGGCTCTGGCTCTCGAGGACCGGAATTGCCTACCCCTGCCCTAGTCCCAAGGATTTCAGATAAAGCAGGGATCTCAAAGTCCCTCCTTGAAGGCCATAATCCAGTCGGGTTTTCAAGATTTCCCCATTGAATATGCATTGAAAGCAGTGCATGCACATAGATCTCATGCATATTCATTGGGGAAAATCCTGAAAACCCGACTGGATTGCGGCCCTCAAGGAGGGACTTTGAGACCCCTGTTTTAACCCATATCTGAACCAGAGTCATCTTGGTTTCTCTGAAGGCTGATCTGTGGTCACTCCAAAACCACCTCCTCGTATCATTCAGTGGATGACTTCCTTAAAGATTTTATGCTAGGTCAGGGGAAGGCAATTCCGGTCCTCGAGAGCCGGAGCCAGGTCAGTTTTTCAGGATCTCTACCATGAATATGTATGAGATGGATTTGCGTGAACTGCCTCTTTGAGATGCAAATCTATCTCAGGCATATTTATTGTGGATAGCCTAAAAACCTGACCTGGCTCTGGCTTTCAAGGACCGGAATTGCCTCCCCCTGGGCTAGGTCGATACCTGCTGATAACTGTGATAACGTGTCACCAGCTGTTTCCTGATCTAATTCCCCACTTCCACTACTTCTAGTGTCCTTTAAAGCAGCAATACAAACAGAACAAAAAAAGTGTTAATGTAGTTTGCAATCAAAAAACAAACACAACCATTCCAGGTTTTATGGGTTTATTATGATTTCTTTTTCTTTCCTGGGTCATATTAGTGTGTCCAGCTTCTCTTACACATTTCTTGCCACCAGTGTCAGATTTAAAGTTTCAGTACCAATTGGTACTTAAGGGGGTCCCCACTGGAGTGAGCTATCAGGGGAGCTCCTGCCTAGATTGTCCCCTTTCTGCTTCCATCCCAGGTCCACCCCATCACTACTGGAGGTCATGGTAGCCTGCTTGTTCTATAACAACCTGAAGACAAATCACTGTGGGGCCTAAGAAGCCAGCACGTGCTCAGGTCTCTCTAGTGATCGGCCCCCTCCTTGTGCATTCATTTCCATTAACAGGGAACTGTGAGCAGATGTTGTCACTCGCAAGCTTCACGCTCAAAGGTCAAGGCAGGCCAAATCAGGCTTGGCAAAAATGGCAGTGCTATGATGCCTAACAACATTTGGAGCCTGCGTTGCCTATGTCTACATTCGAGCCTGATTTCCACATCATGAATCATACTGCTCTAGTGATCTTTTCCAGAATCCCATGCAAGTACAGTGTCTGTGATTGAAGTTTGCAAAATCGTGAGTGGTGTAGAATGGGTACAAGTGGATCGATTTTTCTCTCTGCCAAAAATTACAAAGATTAGGGGGACACTTGATGAAGTTACAGGGCAACACTTTTAAAACCAATAGGAGGAAATATTTTTTCACTCAGAATAGTTAACCTCTGGTATTTTGGGGTCCGGGAGGGCTGGGGTGGGTCAGCATTTGGTCTGCCCTTCGAGGGGGTTCTGGCAGGAAGGACTGGGCATCCTTCCTGCCGATAATCTTTCAGGGGTTGGGGGGGATTCCGGCAGGGGATATGATAGAGACTTACAAGATCATGAAGGGCATAGAGAGAGTAGAGAGGGACAGATTCTTCAAACTTTCAAAAAATAAAAGAACAAGAGGGCATTCAGAAAAGTTGAAAAGGGACAGATTCAAAACGAATACTAGGAAGTTCTT
The DNA here is from genome assembly GCF_902459505.1 of Geotrypetes seraphini. Taxonomy (NCBI): domain Eukaryota; kingdom Metazoa; phylum Chordata; class Amphibia; order Gymnophiona; family Dermophiidae; genus Geotrypetes; species Geotrypetes seraphini. Next base: position 13,850,876 of record NC_047094.1, on the reverse strand, counting down.
CTTTACCCAACGTGTGGTGGACACCTGGAATGCGCTTCCAGAGGACGTAATAGGGCAGAGTACGGTACTGGGGTTCAAGAAAGGATTGGACAATTTCCTGCTGGAAAAGGGGATAGAGGGGTATAGATAGAGGATTACTGCACAGGTCCTGGACCTGTTGGGCCGCCGCGTAAGTGGACTGCTGGGCACGATGGACCTCAGGTCTTACCCAGCGGAGGCATTGCTTATGTTCGTATGTTAGGAGGGACTGGGCATCCCTTCTGCTGGGGAATGTCTTTGGGCAGTGTTGGCAGGAGGAATTGGGCAATCCTCCTGCCGCTGACATTCACGGGTGGGGGATGTCTTTGAGGGTCTCAGCAGGAGGGACTAGGCATCCCTCCTTCCTTTGCCATCTTTGCGGGGGGGGAGGGGGGGAGGTTCCCTGCTGCAGCCACTAATTGACTGCAGCAGAGAGATTTCTTTACCGCGATCAGCTCAGCAACAATTTGATTCTCTAACCAGGGCCTGTAAAATGGGTGCCAGTTAGCGAGCCATGGTGGTTAGGCGGCTTAGGGTGATTCTATATAGGTCGCTTCCGAGACCGGGCACCCTATACAGAATCCGGGCCTTTCTGCTTTAAATTTCCCAACAGATAAAAATTGCATGCGGACAAGTCCGGGGAATGTGGTGGCCATAACCCCTTGCTTCCACAATCACTCTTCGCTGTTCCAGGAAGAACACCATCTTTCAGGAATCGGTATTGGAAGTGGGCTACTTTTCCGTGGCCAACCCTGTATTAGGCCAAGAGCTCAGTGAAGCAAATACTGACTATTCAGCTATCCCAAGAAAAACAGGTCAACTTCATAACTCTAAAGGCCTCACCCTTCATTTGCATGCTAGGAATCTCCAACTCAACTGCAAAAGTTCTCGGCCATATATTTATTTATTTAGATTTACAGTTTACAGACTGTGGGCAGACTGGATGGACCATTCGGGTCTTTATCTGCCATCATCTACTATGTTACTATGTTACATTCACTGTGTTCAATCTGCTTTACTTGCATTGCAACGTCCCTCAAACGGGCCCACAATCTAAGAGAAAAACCTCACTTATATAAAAAGATAACTAGAAAGGAGGGAAGGAGCACTAAAGCATTGGCGGAACCTCGGTGTAGCCCAATGGTTGCAGCAGCTAGCTGGGAGCCAGAAAGCCCAGGTTCCAATCAAATATAAATAGTCTTACTGGGTCAGCCCAATGGTCCATCAAGCCCAGTAGTCCGTTCTCACGGTGGCCAATGCAGGTCCCTAGTACCTGGCCAAAACCCAAGGAGTGGCAACATTCCATTCAGAATCCTAAAGAACAGCAAGATTCCGGAACCCCAAGGAGTAGCAACATTCCATACAGAATCCCCAAAGAGTGGCAAGATTCCAGAATCCCCATAGTAGCAACATTCAATGCTACTGACCAGGGCAAGCAGAGGCTTCCCCCATGTCTTTAATAACATACTAAGGACTCCTTATAGCCTTGGGTCCAATGCCAGGCTGATTCTGACAGCATTCCCAGTCTGGGTTATGCCCCGATGCTGATCTGCAGCAACACAGTAGAGAAGGCCATGACAAGCCACTCTGGTATCATGCCAAGAAAACCACAGGCAGAAGCCTCTCATTGTGTGGTCACCAGAAGTCAGTTCAACTCAAGGACACACCTGAATCTGGATTGGAAGCCCCCCAAACAAAATAAAGGAAACATGGATTGGAATAAGATCCCGCCAGGAAACCATGGATTTGCAAAATGGTTTTGCATAGTTGCTATTAGGTAACTATTTATTTTAAATTCTGTATGGATAAAAAAAAGCAGACTATAAATCTCACATTAGATTTCAATTTTAAGAAATATAATTGGTATTGCTGCTTTAAACCACAGCAAGAAGAGAAATCAATATTTCCCTGACCTAGTAGCTAGAACCTGAAACTTTTTATCCAGGCTAAATCAATTTTAGGTAATCAAACCATGGGAATGAAAGCCAAATCCCAACACCTCCCAAGCAGAATAAAAGAGAGAGAATTTTGCAGCACTGACTGCCATAAATTTTAGCATTTTTTGTTGTTGGTAGATTTATGAAGGGTGTTCTTTTGTCCATGGGTGCCTTTGCAAAAGTGTTCAGCATTTTACACAGGAGAATCAACATAGTTTCTCAGAATAAAGGTAAACCTCGTTAAAAGAAAAATACAAATGGTTTCAGTCAGTTTCCTCTCTGCTGGAAGCCTGAGGTACAGAAATGGGTTTCACAGCATTCTCTTAAGCTTTTGCCTTTTTACCCTGGCTTGATCCTCTGGTTTGGCACCACTGAAATTAAATCCGATCCTAAAGCATAGTGTAAAACAATCCAAGTCATAAATCGGAAAGTTGTCGTGTCTGCTGAGTGCATTATGAAGGGACAAATGTACTTGCAATACTGGGAAGGTTCTCGTTAGCAGATCCGTGCAGCATGGGAGGTTTGGCACCTATCTGTGCCTCTTTTAGGCAAGGTCAGTACATGGCGGCATTACTGTTGGCTTCGCAGTACTTCCTTACAGGAGCGGTGACTCACATCCAGCCTTCAGAAGCAGGTTACTCTGGTCACAAAGAGGTTCGTATTCAAAAGGATTCATGAGGTTAACGAGATGACATGCGTAGTGATCCCACTTAAAACGGAAAGGCTGCGTGAAGATCCAGCCTAGAGCAAATAACTTATCTGTTTGTATTCTTGTGGTGGTTACACACTGAATATTGACCTTCAAGTGGACATTTTTAATTTGAATGTTGGGCAACTTGAGAGGCTTTAACCTTGAGATTATTACCCATAGTTCCCTGCACAAAAAGAGGTTGCATTAGTATGGGGTTGCAGCAGAGCCTATCGTCAAGGCTTCAGCTTGGCTACTGCATATTCATGCATCTTTAAAGTGATCTCATAATTCAATCATCTCAAAAGCATTCTTAAAGTAGAGAGTATATCACACGTTGACCTATCCCATTTCCTTGGGAAGTTGAAATATCAGTGGGGGAATGGGCGTTTGCATGGATGATCACTGAGGCGAGCTACAATCACATCCCCTACAAACCTATTCTCCCATTGATCATTAAAACTGCCTTAGTGCCCAGCCTTTTCTGATCCAAGCATGAGGTAAATTCAGGTAACATATTCTTTCCACTTTTAAAAATATTTGGAGATGTTTGAATTATGAATGCACGTGAAAGACAAGTGACTGGACTATTGCCAGGCCTGAAACCATGATGTCATCATATGTCCAGAGTATGTTCTCGTATTGTTGCATAATTTATTGTAAAGAATATGTCTCGGAGAGTTCTGTGTTATGAGCTTGGGTTCTGGGAAGCAGGTTTTCCAGAGACATGCAGTATAGCCTAGTGATTTCCCGACCTGTCCTGGGGGAACCAGAGCCACTCAGGTTTTCGGGAGTTTTAAGTTTTATTAAAATTTGATGTGTGCGCAATGTCAAATATTTCAGAGCGCATTACAGATTAAAATAGGGGAAAGACTTTACAACAATTTAGTACTAAATAATATATACAATGAAGAGTGATCATGAAATCAGGTTGCATAAGCTGCCTCTTTCGTTAGCAGATTTACCTCATGTCTGTTCATGGCGGACATCTTGAAAACCTGACTGGCTGGGGTTGCCCTGGGACAGGTTTGTGAATCACTGACAGAGCCGATCCAGAAAGTATGTTGAACTGTCCTTGAAAATGAATTTATAAGCAAAGAACTACTCAGCGCACTGCTGCTTTCACATTTTTATGTCACAAGGACATAGATTTAATGAGCTAAGACAAAATAATTTCAATCTTTTATTAGCTGAGGAAATGACTCTGATCTCCTTATTTACTAATACTGCCAGTTTTATGGGTAGCACATGATTCGATAAACCTTACACAGCACACATAATTAAGCCCTGATAGAACGCCTCATGTAAGAAATATGTATTGTGATTAGCATGGTCATAAAATAGGGACTGGATTTAGGATTTGGGTTTTAGATTTCTTTATCTGTTCAAAGCAAGCTAAAGTCAAGTGCAGGATGTGGTTTCATGCCCTGGAGGATTCACAGTTTAGGGGCTTGATTTACAAACCTGCCTTAATGTGAGTTCGGGGTCTCTGCATTTACCAGCACTCTCGCAGTGTACACTTACCCCTTGTAAGTGGCAGCATGGCAACTAAACGCTATCCTGAAATGGTGCTTGTAAGTGGCTTGCCCCCACATTCTAAGTATCGCACCCAAATTTCTGCGATCCACTTTGCGTGAACATCAGCAATGCACACGCAAATAAATGGACTGAGGAGCTTGGAAACAAATTTGTACCACATCTCACTGCATGCTGTTCTATAAAGCACTGTTCAAACCAAACGTCGATGGCAAATATATAACCTCAGAAATGTCCACACTTCACTTCAATCCAAATTTCTAAGGTGCTTCTATGCTGTTCGTCTTTTCCACCTTCATACTTAAACACTACATTCAATGTTTCACCTTAAGACCTCAGAACCACCACTCCTCCGTCCCACTCTATGTGTTGCTTCACGGGGAGATTCATGTGATAACTCCTCACCGGTCTAGGCTACTTTTTCATGATTTTATTCAATTTGTATGACATTAGTTTTTTTAAAATTTTTATGTTTTTTTACTTATCTTAGTAATGGCTTTTTTATCCTTCAATAAATTAAGCGGTTGGACCCGACATGTTTCATCAGGGATCCACTCATTACTGCTATCATCCAACCTACACATTCACTTCTATTTGTACAAACATGTCGGGTCCAACCGCTTAATTTATTGAAGATAAAAAAGTCATTACTAAGATAAGTAAAAAAACATAAAAATTTAAAAAAAACTAAGAAGTCATACAAATTGAATAAAATCATGAAAAAGTAGCCTAGACCAGTGAGGAGTTACCACATGAATCTCCCCGTGAAGCAACTCATAGAGTGGGATGGAGGAGTGGTGGTTCTGAGGTCTTAAGGTGAAACATTGTATGTAGTGTTTAAGTATGAAGATGGAAAAGATGAACAGCATAGAAGCACCTTAGAAATTTGGATTGAAGTGAAGTGTTCTATAAAGCACAGCACGTAACTTTAATTGCGCGTATCTGTAAGAGGGGGTGTGGCCAGCGGCATGTCAAAAAGTTGCGTGCAGATTTACAGAATTTGCCTGCAGTGCGCCTAAGTTGGGCACTGCCGTTTCCACTTGCTTTTAGCCGGCATAAATCTGGTTAGGCGCCAGATGCACACCAAACGCTATTTTTAACGCCCAAACCTCAGCGGCACTTATTGAACTCCCTCCTTAGCGTGAAAATGCTAGGAGGATATTCACCGGGGAGGGGAAGGGGCATGGACAGGTCGTCCACTTCCAAGCATAACTTAACAGCCCTCAGTTACACCAGAAATATAATAAGAAAACACACAGAAATTACATTAAAAACGAACTGATTCCCTGACGCAGCGGTATTTTGTACTGCGAAACATTGGCCATCATTGAATGGACCAAGAAATGAACCCAACTGAACACTGAAAGTTACATTTCATTGCATTATTTAAAAGTTTGAATGGTTTTGCACTTCTATTTTTGATATAATCAGACGGTTTTTATGTCGATCATAATCTACTGTGAGAGCGCTGGTTTAAATGCACATTAGATTCCTGAGGATTTTCCTTCTGATACATTAAAATGTAATATTTATAATGTGTTGATGGTTTGCTTCTGGAGCACTATTTGGTGAAGTTGTGTGTTTTGGGGGTTTTTGGTTTTGAACGTAATGAGCTTCACTCCTCACCAATATTGGGGTAAACTGCAAGCGCAGTACATGTGGGTATTCCAATGCAAGTTCCGATCTGAATGCCCAGATGCCATTATAGCATGGACCTACACTGGGCAGCACTGGGGTGCCTAAAAGGAGAAGCCCACTTATAGATTGGCCCCCTCAAAGACTGATCTTAAGAGTTACGACCTAAATTATGCACCTAGAAAGTGGGTGACAACAGGGACGGACTTAGTTCAGTGAAAAAATTATTTTCAGCTCTAGGCAGTGGCATCGTAGGCGGTCCGCCCCAGGTGCCATGTTGGTAGGGGTGCTGGCACCTCTCTGCCCCCATGCCTCTTCCCATTCCTCCCCTCCACGGACGCACCCCCCGTCCTCCCTTCCTCCATACCTCTGGTTGAAGTTGCTCGCAGCGGTCAACAACTTGCTCTTCCACTGACATCACTTCCAGGTGCCGCGCATAGGAAACGTTGTCAAGAGGGAAAGCGGACGGGGTCACGTGGAGCACGTTGTTGACAGCCGCGAGCAACAGCTTTCTATGTTTGATTGAAAATAGGTGACAAATTTTGGTCCTAAATTTAAGAATTCAATCCTTAGTAAATCGATCCCATTGGCAATAATGGGCCTTGTGTTAATAATATGCATTAAATCGCATTGCTCCATATTAAATCCATATCATTTAAGTAAATCTAGCCCTTATTTTGAATGATTGTAGGGTATTGGATAGCACAGACAAGTCAGCGAGCGAATTTGATTCCTTAGAATTAAGGGAGAAATTTGCACGAACAGCTGATTGCACCTCTCAAAAACTGGAATATTTTTCATTTTCACTTTACCAAAACAAAGAAAACTGCAGACAGGCTAAATTTATTAAACCAAAAGCATGAATACGGTTAATGTTTTTTTAGGGTTTTTTTTATTTATTATTTATCATTTTCTTATTAACATTTCAAGTATAAACTTGTACAGATAGCAATATAAGATCAAATCAATACACAGAAAATACAGTAGAATTAAGAAATTTTCCATAATTGCTCTAGTCCCCAATATTAGAGATCCAAAATGTAAATAGCGGGATAATCAAATAAGGAAATACCTTAACTAAGACTAGCACAACTGGTCAGGTTGATATCTAGTTGAAATAGTCACCTCTTATAAATTCTATTTAAGGCTCGTAACTTTATCCTTCTCCAATCGCGACAATGAAAGGAAAGTAGTCAATTGGTACGGTTCAAAGAAGACATATTTTTGTGAGGAAAAATGAACCACACATTTACGTGGGAAACGTAGAAAAAAGGTTGCCCCCAATGCAAGAACCCCAGGTTTTAATAAAAGAAATTCCTTTTGACATCTTTGGGTGTCCCTAGCTAGATCTGGATACATTTGTACTTTTAAACCTAGGGATTCTTTCTGCATATGTTTGAAGAAATTTTTCATAAGCCAATTTTTATCTGGGGCCGTAGCCACCGTCAGTAGTAATGTAGCAGGTGTAACTGACTCCATCAGAAAGTTCAAGTAAAGTAGTTACATTCATATCAGGAGCATTAACTTGCTGCTGAGTTTGTCATTTTCCCGGTAGATAATAAGCTTGAGATATAGGAGGTCATAACTGCTCCAGGAAATATCTTGGAAAACACGGCGAGTATTCCAAGAGATTGTTCCACTGCTGCTCGTATTTCTTTGATAGGCTAAGTTTTTTGTTTGTGGTTTGATTTGATACCTTATCCACCTGGGACCCCTGATGAAGGCGTGTTTACCGAAACACGGACCGTGTCGGCTCCTTTGGTTTGGTTCAAGGTGGTAACATTAACCGCATTCATGCTTTTGCTTTAATAAATTTAGCCTGTCTGCAGTTTTCTTTGTTTTGGTTTGCGTTCTTCTCACTGCAGATTGTGTTGTTGTTTGCTTTCATTTTCACTTTGAGCATCTCTATGTGGTATATAAACTGTATCAAATGTACAATGTTTAAGGTTCAGCAAATTGGCTACAGACTTCTGTTCGGTTTTCTCAATCTGTCAGAATAACGTCTGATGTGATTTGCTAAATTCTTGTCAAGTTGGAGTTGTTCCAGCAGTTGTGCGTTGCAGGATCAGATTTCTTACATCTTTTAATAGTGGTCTTAGAAATGTTATTCTCCCGCCAGTCGGCAGGCCAAAGTTCCTCCAAATCTCATTCTTCCTCTGAACGGTTCTTTGCACGAGTGTGACCATCACTTTTAGAACAGTGGTTCTCAACCAGCGTGGCATGAAAAATTTGACACGTGTGTGATCATAAGAAGTTGCATAAGAACATAAGAAGTTGCCTCCGCTGAGGCAGACCAGAGGTCCATCTCGCCCAGCGGTCCGCTCCCGCGGTGGCCCATCAGGCCCATTGCCTGAGCAATGGTCCCAGACTATCCCTATAACCTACCGCTACTTCTATCTGTACCCCTCAATTCCTTTATCCTCTAGGAACCTATCCAAACCTTCTTTGAAGCCTTGTAACGTGCTCCGGCCTATCACAGCCTCCGGAAGCGCGTTCCATGTGTCCACCACCCTCTGGGTGAAAAAGAACTTTCTGGCATTTGTTCTAAACCTGTCCCCTTTTAATTTCTCCAAATGCCCCCTTGTACTTGTGGTTCCCCATAATCTGAAAAATCTGTCCCTGTCTACCTTTTCTATACCCTTCAGGATCTTGAAGGTTTCTATCATGTCTCCTCTAAGTCTCCGCTTTTCCAGGGAGAACAGCCCCAGCTCTTTCAGTCTGTCAGTATATGAGAGGTTTTCCATACCCCTTATCAGTTTAGTTGCTCTTCTCTGGACTCCCTCAAGTACCGCCATGTCCTTCTTGAGGTACGGCGACCAGTACTGGACACAGTACTCCAGATGCGGTCGCACCATTGCACGATACAGTGGCAGGATGACCTCCTTTGTCCTGGTCGTGATACCTTTCTTAATGATACCCAACATTTTGTTTGCTTTTCTTGAGGCTGTGGCGCACTGTGCTGACGCCTTCAAAAATGTGTCTACCATCACTCCCAGGTCTCTTTCAAGGTTACTTACCCCTAGCAGTGATCCCCCTCAGGTTGTGGAAAGTTGAGAATCAGGAAGTCAGATACTTAGGGCTCCTTTTACTAAGGTGCGCTAGCGGTTTTAGCGCACACTGGGTATTACCGTGCGCTCCGCGGCTAGAACTAACGCCAGCTGGCATTAGTGTCTAGCACGCGCTATTCTGTGCGTTAATGCCCTTAAAATCTCCATAACCAATCCCTACTTCAACCAGCAGCTCTAACTGGCACCGTTACAGGCCTTTGGCCCATCCCTCCCTTTCCTTCTGGCACTCATTATGTCTGTATTTCCCTTGCATCGTTTTTATTCGCAATGAAATGATATATAGAGGGGGCTTTTTTCTTTGTTCAGCTGTGAATTAAAGTGGTCAGTGTGTCACGCACATGAGCATTTTGTATCAGGGGAGTCAAGACAGAAGAAAGATTGAAAACCACTGCTTTAGAAAAAGCTATTTTTTTGCCTTCTTCCGAAATAATTTTTCTACCTTATGGCAGGAGAGGGCGCTGTTTCACTGTTTTGTCCATTTGGGCCTCTTTCCTCTTTGATAGCCATTAGCTGTCTGGATAAAGAATGATCTGCGGGAATGAGAGAAATGAACCCTTAATGCTTTCCAAGGTGGCAGTGCTCCCCATTGTACAGCATGAAGACTCTAATTCGGAAGGAACGCGAAGAAATATCTGAAAATGGGGTTCAGAGGATGGTGGTTTCCTTATAATGTAATGTAATGTAATTTTGTAATGTAATGTAATTTATTTCTTATATACCGCTACATCCGTTAGGTTCTAAGCGGTTTACAGAAAATATACATTATATTTGTAGAATGCATTATTTCATTCTTCATTCCCAGATTTCCATCAGAAACAATTACAGCTTAGTAGAGGGACGAAAGAAGGATTTTAATGAAAACTTTTATCTGAAAAATCACAGTCAAGGTGTCCTGTTTCTCTTTCAGCTCTCTGCAAGCATGGGTAGTAAAATTACCATATATAAAGCAAATTCTGCATACATGTCCACTTGATAAACGTGGGCATACTGAAGGGCACATTTGGAGAGGTTGCCCCAGGACTACAAACTAAATAAGGTTTGAAGTCAAAGAAGAAATGTTCAGCTACTTAGACTTAGCCTGGCCCTTTTCATGGCCTCACTCACAAAGCACAGCTTGCTTAGCTCCTAGCTATAATCCCTCCTTGGAGATAACAGAGGATTGTCAACCTACAGCTGATTTCAGAGAAGAGAGCCTAATGTATAAATTATAAGGGAGAAATGCAGAAATCGACAAGGGAGCTGTAAGAAGAAAAAAAGATTGTCAAAAGAGACTATAATGCTTCTTTTAGAAGCGTTTTTCATGTTTTAGATGTCCATACAGCAGAATTTAGATGTTCACAAAGCATAAGTGTTTAGATTGCAATTTTACAAAGCTAAAACTGAAGTACACCCATATGGCACGAGGGCATGGTCTGGGTGTGTTGACCCAAGATATACACCTTTCTAGAATGGGTACAAGTGGATTGATTTTTCACTCAGTCAAGAATGATAAAGCCTAGGGGACACTCGATGAAGTTACAGGGAAATACTTTTAAAACCAATAGGAGGAAATTTTTTTTCACTCAGAATAGTTAAGCTCTGGAACGCATTGCCAGAGGTTGTGGTAAGAGCGGATAATGTAGTTGGTTTTAAGAAAGGTTTGGACAAGTTCCTGGAGGAAAAGTCCATAGTCTGTTATTGAGAAAGACACGGGGGAAGCCACTGCTTGGCCTGGATCGGTAGCATGGAATGTTGCTACTCCTTGGGATTCCGGAATCTTTGGGATTCCAGAATCTTGCTATTCTTTAGGGTTCTGAATGGAATGTTGCTACTCCTTGGGTTTTGGCCAGGTACTAGTGACCTGGATTGGCCATCGTGAGTACGGGCTTCTGGGCTTGATGGACCATTGGTCTGACCCAGTAAGGCTGTTCTTATGTTCTTTATGTTCTACCTCATTTCTGAAGAAGAATGAATGTCTCTGTACGAAATAATGGATGTTGGCATCTAGAACTGATGTCTAGGTGTCAGAAAATTGCTCCTATTGCACAGCGCTCCACTGGAGGGATTAGGGGAAGTCATCTCTTCATTCTCCAGTGGTTAAGCCTTCCCTAAAAAACAAAAAAGTGAAACTGTTCAAGAGATACCAGGCTCTGTGACAGCTTCAGGAAAAGTAAACATAACATCAAATCATATTTGTATACCGCAAAACCTCACAGTTCTATGGGGTTTAACAATCTTCTAAAGAGACTAAACAATCTTAGTGATTAAAAAATCAATTCTCCAAAAATTTCACACATAAACTAGATTTTAACAATTTTCGGAAATGCATATAAGATGAAGAAAGAGAGAATAATCTGTGAAACTCAGAGTCCCAGCTAACAGCCTGGTAAGACAATAATCTTTGCGGGAATCTCTTGTATAAGCAACCACGGACAGAAGGAAAACCAAGGTGGCTTGATATGAGCAACTGAGATGAATGAGTGTGAATTGACCAACTATATAATTAGGTGAATGGCATAAGTATTTGTTTTGTCATTTGATAACATGAAGGTTCATGAGGGCAACGGGATATTCGTGTTCTTTTTTCACCCTGTTGCTATTTAGACGTTCACTTTTCGGACATTCTTGCATAAATGACTTTTAAACTAGGCTCTACATTGGCGGGTTCTGTTCTAAAATAATGCCCCATTTGTTTCTCCTTTCTGAAATGCCGCTGTGCACATTTTTATATATTTTTTTCTTATTGTTTCCTCAACAAGGAAATGTTTTTCATGACCCGGAAGGATTTCATATTACATAAATGACTGAGCTAAATATGCTGCTTTACATAGCAGTTCACATAAGGCTAGATTCACTAACCTGCCTGAATTGGAACAATCCGTTTCCGATTCAGGCAGGTCCGAAAAATTCACTAACCTAAAATATGCAGATGGGAGTGAACGGAGGAACGCCCCCATCTGCCTGCACGGATCGCACATGTGCAGACCCGTCCTAGCCGCGACTTTTTTTTTTTAAACTTTAAACTTTTTTAAACTTTAAACTTTTACCTCTTCCCTCCTTCCCTTCAGTGCGAGCCCGCGGGTTTAAAGCTGGCGTGCAGCCCTGCTTTAAAACCACGGGCTTGCACTGCGGGGAAGGGCGGCAGAGAACAGGAGAGTCGGAGCGAGCAGCCAGGAGAGATCGAGGCAGGCAGGCAGGGGGTTCAGGGCTGACAGGTTAGAAAGCAGGCCGGCAGAAGACAGGGCAGTTGCTTTTTGCGAGCCCAGATGGATCAAAAAAAAGTTTAGTGAATCGCGTCCCTGCCTACTTTGCATGCAGTTCCCCTCATTTGCATGCGCGCACTGGAAGCGGATCGCTACACAGGTTAGTGAATACTGCAGGAGGGAAATCTGGTCGCTAAGGGCTCGCAAACCGATTGGTACACGATCGGTTTGCTTAGTGAATCTTGTCCATAGTGAGTAGCATCCCTCTCCGTCCTGAGAAGAGCTGGAGATGTGGCTAGTAGCTATTTCGAGTCAATTAGATGGGTGAATTCCACAGGTCTAATGACATAGCACATGCAGTATCTCCTGGGAGGCAGACATGTAGCTGCGTTTGTCTAGCAGGCTGAAGTGATAAAATTAATTAACAGTTGGGTCTGGATGGCACGTCTCAAGTAGCTGGTTCAGTCTAGCAGGCTATGTGCTTCTTGTGGCAGAGCACCATCTAGAAGGCCACAGAGACCTAGAAGGATGCATGGTCAAGTAAAAGCCACATACATTGGTGCTGATGGCTCTTTGGTTTAATTTGGACCTTATGGCGGCACATGGGAACGGAGCGAAGGAAAGCAAAACAGGTGCCTTAGATCGGGAGTGATACTTGATCTCCAGCTGATAGTCAATATATGCTCTTGCCTGGAGACACTGGGCAGAAAATGCGTCTGTGGTATTTTTCATCTGTTATATTATATATAAGAACATAAGAATTGCCATCTCCGGATCAGACCCTAGGCTGTTATGATAGTCTTAGAATCACGAGGCGCCTCATTTGGGAAGAAGAGACATCGACACGTTTGATACTGTCCCCTGAGGAAGACGACTCTGTCGCCGAAACTTGGATCTTTTTTTTTTTTAAATATCTTTATAGATTTTCTGGTACTTCAAAATGTCAATTGTGTTGGACATCCAACTAAAGGGTTTTTGTAATATGCCTCATTTGTTGCCATGATTTTCACTTGTTGATTTCGATACTTGGATCCTAGTCGGGACTTTGTTTTTACATATTTGAGTGGCTTATTTTCAAATACAAATCCATTAGTTGGCTGCGACATCTCCAATGCCTCTATTTGTTGCTCTCTTCATAGTAGTTCGGGGCTTTGTCTCTTCTTTTTTCTTCTCTAGTCTTTCAATCACAGCATTTGGTAGAAAACTGATTTACGAAGAGCTGCACTTTTGCAAAAGATAAAACATGAATCATTTTTCCAGTTCGTTAGTCTACAATGCATTTCTTCTATTCTGTGGTTGCAAATAAATACTCGGTGAGTAAGGGCGCTTGTGTGTGCGCTTGAATAAAGCTTTAAAAGTAGAATTTCCTTTAAAAGACAAATTATTTCTCAGGTGCTTTTTGTTTCCATGTTATCTAGTAAGTGCATCACAACCAAAGCAAAGCGTTGAAAGACGGAGCGCGTTGGGCTTCTTTTGGTTTCTCATGTGCAAAACCACCGAAGAGGTAGTTTTGCAGTCAACGAACTGGATCTGCAGAGGACGATTAGTGGAAGGAGAAGAAAGCAATAGGATCCAATGACCAGCAAGTCTGACAGTATAATAACAATTAGTATAGGATACCGCTAATACTCGGCAATACACATCAGTATTGTTAGCCCAACAGACTTGAAAGGCTACGGCCTCAGAATCGGAGCCTACGCACAGCAGTGAATCACAAACTGAGATAATCCGCTTAGTTATCCAGCTCCTGCTCCAATCATTGGCCGGTATTTACTTTTTTAAAAACTTTTTCTAAAGCAATTCAATGAAGCTAAACCCTTACACCCCAGACTTTAAGAACTTTTAGGGGATACTGTGTATATATAATAGCCAGGATTTGAAAAAAAGTAGACCAAAAAGACTTATCTTGTTGCTGACTTGTCTTTAAAGCATATTCGGTCACTAGTGTCTATTTGCCAACGCGGCCAGCGTTTCGCGGGAATTTTAAACATCCGCTGCGTCAGGGCCACCAGGACATTCAAAATCACAGGCTCACATCCAGTGTTATCTGCTGCTGATCCTGTGCCGTGATGGAAGCTGCCGGAGTTGGTCTAAGGTCTTCACAGTAGACCACATTAACGTCAGCAAAGCACCCCGCTCTTCCTCCAGTGCCTCAAAGCGGCAGCGTTCCACCAGTTACCTTGACTCCCTCCAGCGGCTCCCCAGCCTGCCGCATGCCCAACGCCCTTCAAAGACCCTGGGGAGGGTATTTGAAGGGTATTGTCGAGTATTAGCGGTATCCTATACTAATTTTTATGATAACGTTATATACTGCTGGGGTGACTAGTTTTAGGTATGACAGTATAATAACCCAGCTTTCTCGGACCTGTTCCACATGTATTTTGACCAGCAAATAGTTTCAGTACTTACAGGATTCCTGCAAGCCTGTCTAATGCATCCCCTGTTACAGGGCTCTCGAACTCTGGCTCTGAGGCCTGCAAATCTCTTGGGTTTTAAGGATATCCCTAGTGAACCCGCAAGGGAGAGAAGTGAAGGCAGTGGGCATGCAAATCAAACCCAATTGGCTTGTAGCCCACAAGGACTGGATTTTGAGATCCCAGCTCTGTTGAGTTGTTAACAGAAAGAAGGAATGGGAGGGCCAAAGCTGGAGATACTTGGGAGTTGGGATGACTAATGAAACCATGACATGGAAGTCATTAACTTATATTTCTTATTGGTGGTTTAGGAATATCTTGATTATTCCTGGCTTCAAAGCACCAAGCATGCATTTACTTTTTTATGGAATCTTATAGAAGGGAGAGGGAGTTCCCGGCCTGAGGTACTCGAAATGACTGGTACGGAATAGATTGGTTTTAAACTACAATCCCCCCCTTGATATTCCAAGCTATTTAACCAGCCAGAAATGGCCGCTGACCAGTTAAATAGTATTTAATGGGCTAACCGTGAATAGTCATCATGAGATAACCGTTTATCATCACTGAATATTCACGTTTAACAGCTAAAAGTTAACCGGCTTTATTATGTGGCAATATTCAGCACTGACACTAAGGAAAACTGGCAGATTCCTTCAAACACTGGCTCTTACAAATATGGAGATAATACGTAGGTGCTCATAAGGGTTGTTGTGAGACCAGTACGGGGTACAACCCCCATATGACGTATCTCGACTACTTCAGGGCACTTTTAAGAGAGCCCGAGTCGAACATTTTTTTTTTTTTTCACTTTTCACTATAATTGTAAGCTCCAAATCTGCACTTATCTCTGTCTGCACTGGACAGCTAAGTTTTTAGCCAAATCAGGCTGCCTAAATAGCAGGCTTACCTTCGGCCACTGTTAACCAGCCAGGACTGAATATTGACTTAACCAGTTAAGTTAGCACCACACGAGAGAGAGAGAGAAAAAAAGAATATTTAATGCTGGTCACCAGAAATGGGCCAGGCTCACTGTCGACCTTGAGACTTCGGGCTCCTTTTACTAAGGTGCGCTAGCGTTTTTAGCGCACGCAGGAAATTACCGCGCGCTACGCTTCTAGAACTAACGCCAGCTCGATGCTGGCATTAAGGTCTAGCACGCGCGCTATTCCACGCGTTAAAGCCCTAGCGCACCTTAGCAAAAGGAGCCCTTAGCCAGGCTGCCTCCTACAGTCTGAAAATCAGCTCCAGTGTGATAATCTTCCATCTATTCCTTCCTCCTGAATAAACGGTACAGAACTCTTCTAAGTTAATATAATGACTCTTTAGAAGTTGTTGAAAGTTTGCACTAGCACAGTCCTCCATTTCACTCCTCTCACTAGCTTTTCCAGGTGTAGTAGTGCTGTACGAGGTCTCAGGTAGCAGAAAAGTGAAATGAAGATGTGCATTTGTGTCTGTAAAAAAACTCTTGCGCCTCTTTAAATATGCAGATTTAGTCCACTGGTGTGTCAATGTCTGTTTAGAGAAGGTAGACAATGATATAATGTTGCACACTTAGGTTTTTCAAACCACTTTTTACTGTACTGATTTGAGGCCTTCCATTTTGTTTTCTTTTGATCTTATCTTTGCTTCACAGCTGTTCTCTGTAATTCTTCCACTATACCACTATTTTATATGAAGAAAGTTATTTATTCTTTTGCAAACTTGCTTCTGATTAAAAAGAAAACATATTTTGAAGTTGCCTTGTGTATTGGAGCTTCCTTTCTGCAAAGCACCAGCTGGTTTACCCTGCTTTGCGCAGTGCTTGGCTAATGGTTCTTCGACTCGCACTGTATCTGCTGGATCCTGCTGTCCTTCGGTTCCTTCCCGTGTTCCAGTTAATTTATTGTAATACAGAAAAAGTGTCTGGCGTTTTAGCGTCTTCTCAGGGAAACAGGAGATGGCAACTTCCCAGAACTTGGAAAGCAAAAAATGAATAACAAAGGAGATTCTAGGTGTCCAATCACTTTATTTTGTATCGAGACTTGGCACGATCGTGTTTCGGCCCAAAACGTTTTCATTCTTGTTTTGTGAAGAGAGCAAGACACACATTAGGACCAGGATTGAGTTTTTACCACCAAGCATTAGTATCTGCACTATCGTCAGATATGAGCATCAAGTCATAGGCATTGACCGCTTAAGAAGATCTTATCACTACCAATATTTCTAAGACTCCTGAGGGAGGCCCTTTTGGGCCAAAACACGATCGTGTCGAGTTTCGATACAAAATAAAATGATTGGGCACGTGGAGGGGCATAATCGAAAGGGACGTCTAAGTCCGTTTTCGTCTAAAGTCGCAAGTCGTCCAAAGTAAAAAACAGCCTAGGACACATTTTCGAAAAGTACATCCAAAATTTTTTTTTGTTTCAAAAATCGTCTAACTATAAGTCCTGCCATTCTGATCGTCCAAGTCACTAAATCGTCCATCTTTATACCACATTTTCGTCCAAATCCAAAATGCCTAGAACAAGCCCTGTTGGACGTGGGAGGGGTCTGCAAAGTGATGGACTGAACACCCAGACATGCCACCTAAATAGTGGGGTGCTGTGAACTTCAAAAAAAGGGTGCCATGTCTTCTCCTCACTACAGCTCCCTTATAGGTCATGATGAGTCTCCCAAACCACCTCCAGAATCCTCTAGACCCACTTATCTACCACCCCAATAGCCCTTATGTCTGCAGGAGCCACTTATATGCCAGTAAAAAAGGGTTTTGGGGGTGTATAGGGGAGTGCATATGTTTAAGTATCAATGCGGTGATTACAGAGGCTTATGGGCATTGGTCCTCCATCCCATGAGTCCATAACCCACCCTCAAGATGGCTTAAGCCGCCTCTTTGCTGGACGACTAGGCTTTCCTATGCCAGGCTGCCAGGTGATGATAGTCTGGAGGCTGAATTTTAAAAGTCTGATTAATATTTTTATGGGGGTGGGGGGGTTGGTGATCACTGGAGTAGCATGTAGGGGTCTGTTTTATGTGTTTGCAGTGCTTATCTGATGACTTTAGGTGGGTTTTGTGACTCAGACCATGTTTTACATGGTCTAAGTCAAAACGTCCAAGTTCCGTCGATCCTGGGCTCTATAACTTTCGGTTTTACATGCTGTTCGACTAAGTCTAAGATGTCCCACGTCCCACCCAATTCCCGCCCTCGATACTCCTCCCGAAACACCCTGTTTAGCTTTGGTCGTTCAGCGGCACTATGAAGGCCTAGGTTGTTTAGAAATACGTCCAAAACCCATTTTTAGTATCGGCACTTGGACCTATTTGGACAATGTTCGTCCAAGTGCCGACTTAGGCCGTTTTTTGTACGTTTTTCTCTTTTGATTATGAGCCCCTTAAGAGTCTCCTTTGTTTTTTGGTTTAGCATCTTCTACATAGGGCAGCAATACTAGCTTGGTTATTTAGAGCAGGACACTCCCACCCAACCCAGCCCACCTCCACCCACCTCTTCCTCCAGCTACAGCTTGCAGGCCAGTTGCAGCATGCAGAGCCCATATTTCCAGCCTGCCATATTTTTCCTGTCCACAGATGAATCCCATCTATGGAGGAAATGTAAATGCAGTCGTCACAAAGGCCAGGGGTAGTTCACCTGCAAACTTAGCAGTGCAGCACAAGGACAAACCAAACTGTAAGGAGGGTCCACCTCACCAGTGGTGTAGCAAGGGTGAGAGGTGCCAGGCACAGTGGCATCCCTCCCCTGCCCTCTTTTCCATCCTCCTCCACACACTCCCCCCCGCCCCCTCCTGCCATGCGCATGCCACTTCCCTTCCCTCTTATCTCTGTCACATTCCAGGCGCGAGCAGCAACCCCCAGCATCAACTCTTCCTCTGATGTCACTTCCTAGGTGCAGGTCCAGGAAGTGACATCAGAGGAAGAGCCAATACTTAAACGACAGCAGGTTGGGGGTTGCTGCTCACACTAGGAACATTACAGAGGTACAGGGGAAAGGAAGCGGCACGTATGCTTGGCTGCGGGGGAGGGCAGAGAGGAGGACGAGCACCTGCGTCTTCACCAAGACCGCTCCTCCATTCCCTGAGCTATCTCTGAGGTGAACCCTGCAACAAAGATGTCCAGCCAACTCCCTAGAAGGGACATTCCATCCCAGTGAGCAGACTCTTATGGAGATTTCTACCTTAGCCCCACCCCCATCCCCACTTCACAGCCTGCTCTTTCAGCATGGCCGCTAACTTTTGATTTTCCTTTGCTAGCCTTACTCCTGATGTAGAAAAGGGTTTAACCCCCCCCAAAAAAAAAAAAAATATATAAAAGGCATCAACAATTGCTTGGCCACATTGCCAAATTGCATGCGCCATTGGATTGTACAAGCTAATTAGTGTCAATAATTGGCTTTTTAACTATCAGTTATATATATAAATTTAGGCATGGATCTGGGCCTACATTTTACACAGTTAAAAAAAGGAGGGCAGGAAATGGGCAGATCGGGGGCGTTATAAGTTACCTGTGTAATTATAGAATGTTTGAGAGTTTCTTTTTGTAATAATTATAGAATGAGCCATCCTTTAAAGTTCATGCAAATCAATTCAGTTCTCAAAAATATTCACAAATTTATTCACAATAATGCTCAAACAAAGCACTTTTTTAATTTTTTTCTAATTTCATGCAGTATAACCATTGAAGACTATAAGGGAGTTCAGATTTCCACCAAGATGATAACGCTTCGGTGGGATTATTCCCATCATAGTTTCACTAATTTCTATTATAACTTATTATAATTCAATACATATTCTTTTCTTATAACTTAGCTTTTTCGGTTGTCTTTGTCAAAGTCAGGGGAACTGTTAAAACACAAAATTTAAATATTAATTCATAAATACTATAAATAAGTTTGTTTAAATCAATTCTTTTTTTTTATATAAATAAGTTACTATCTTAACTAAAAGCCTAGCTTACCTTAAAGTAAAGTAAAACTTTCCCATTTACATCAGCCGCTGGCGATCCGAAGATGGCCGCTGCGTTTTTTTGGAGGCGTTAAAGTACAACTCCCTTATAGTCTTCAATGGTTATACTGCACGAAATTAGAAGTTATTGTGAATGAATTTGTGAATATTATAGAATGAGGGCATTGCCCCTAAATGTAGGCCCCAGGCATTTGCACCACCTTTCCCTTGGTGCGAATTAGAGAATGACACGGTGACAAAATTCATCACCGTTCCCGTCCCCGCGGATAACCGCGGGAAATAATCCCATGTCATTTTCTAGTGTCTATTTCAACCTCAATCCTTCTACACCAGCATTCTTCAAAGCAAAGCTTGAGGGTCAGTGGTTGTGGCCATTCATACTCTGATTCTTATGTGAGCCAAGGATAATGAAGCCATTATGACATCACTGATGTGATTGGCTCTTAGGCACTGGTGGAATGAGGCATTATAACATCACAATATCTGCTCTGGATACCAGAGACTGTCATTCTGTAGTGTCTGTTTCAGCCTCAGTCCTTCTACACCAGCATTCTTCAAAGCAAAGCTTGCGGGTCAGTGGTTGTGGCCATTCATACTCTGAATAATGAAGCCATTGTGACATCACTGATGTGATTGGCTCTTAGGCACCGGTGGAATGAGGCATTATGACATCACAATATCTGCTCTGGATACCAGAGACTGTCATTCTGTAGTGTCTGTTTCAGCCTCAGTCCTTCTACACCAGCATTCTTCAAAGCAAAGCTTGAGGGTCAGTGGTTGTGGCCATTCATACTCTGATTCTTCCCTCTCTCCTTAAAGAATGACATGAAGATGGTTTCCCGCGGTTATCCGCAGGGACGGGAACGGTGATGAATTTTGTCACCGTGTCATTCTCTAGTGCGAATAGCCATACCTACTTTTAGTCACAGTTCCCAGGTGTAAGCGATACTCTGTGAACTGAACCTAACTTTAAGTGTGGCTTATAGAATTGTGCTTTTTATCGATACTGATTTTTTGGTGGGTGCCATATATAGAATTTAGCCCTTAGGGTGTAAAAATCTACAGGGAGGGGGGAGCCAGGCTGAAATACTGGCATTGGAGTCCTGGCCCCCACTTCCCATACAGTGGCACTAAACAGTAGCGTAGTCAGTGTGCAAACTGCACGCAAGCACACCGAACCAGGAATTTCAAAGGGAAAACCAGGAGTGTCCAACCTTTTGGCTTCCCTGGGCCGCATTGGCCCCAAAAAATGTTTCTGGGGCCGCACATATGCACAAACACTGCAGCAAAACAGAGGAGGGAGCCGGCAAGACGGTAAACACCAGGGGGCAGCAGAGGAAAACACTTCATGGGGCCGCACATAATACTTCACAGGGCCGCATGAAAACCATGCTGAATTTTGGAGTGGAATGTAACTTTCCCTCAGGGCTGACGTGAAAAGCGTATGCAGAAGCAGCGGGATCATCCAAAGTGCAGCACTTCATCTCAGAGGACCTGTGAGCCAAATGGCCCTGAAGCCACCCCAGTGCACCCCAGATAACCGAAGTAAGGGCATCCCTGACCTGGGCAGTTCAAGTCAGTGCATCCCTGGTATGAGTACTTAGCACACGGAGGCCCTAGACCAGAGAGAAGCTGCAAATTCATGCAGCTGTTACTGCGAGGGCGGCTTGGCAAAAGGAGGCAAAAAGTTTATGTGCTGAGTTTTAAGGGGGGAGCCAGGCTGAAGCACTTGACTTGGAGAAAGCCAGCCGAGGACAACAGGGCAACATTTTCAAGCGTAAACGGCATTTGCAGGGCTCTACCTCGGCCACTGTGGTGCAGGGTTCGCGGCCCCCCACCTCCCACAAAGTGAGGGCGGCGCGGGGTGGATTTTACACCACTGTACCAGGTTGCTTAGAACAGTCAAAGAGGCAAAGGATTCTCTCTTCCTTCCTCCTGCCTCTATCGCAAGCCCTTACATCTCCAGAGTAGGAAACCGCAGGTGCTCGGCTTACATGAGACAAAACAAGGCTCTGAGACAGTGGGCTCCTTTCACTAAGGGGCGCTATATTTTATAGCGCGTGCTAAATGCTAACGCATGCAGAGACGAGCAACGAAATTAGTAAATGGTATGGAGAAACTGGAATACGAGGATCGACTTAAGAGACTGGGATTGTTCTCCCTTGAGAAAAGGAGACTGCGAGGGGATATGATCGAGACCTTCAAAATACTGAAAGGAATCGACAAAATAGAGCAGGAAGAAAAATTATTTACATTGTCCAATTTGACACGGACAAGAGGACACGGAATGAAGCTAAGGGACAAGTGCAGGACAAATATCAGGAAGTTCTGCTTCACGCAGAGAGTGGTTGACACCTGGAACGCTCTCCAGGAGGTTATTGCGGAATCGACCGTCCTAGAATTCAAAAGCAAACTAGATACACATCTCCTTACGAGAGGCATAGAGGGATATGGGCGACTAAAAATTACACCAGGTGTACACCTGGCTGGGCCTCCGTGTGTGCAGATCGCCGGACTTGATGGACCGAAGGTCTGATCCTGAGATGGCGGTTCTTATGTTCTTATAATGCCTCATTCCACAGTGCCTCAGAGCCAACCTCATCAGTGATGTTACAATGAGGTAGCAACATTCCAGAACCCCAAACAGTATCAAGATTCCAGGCAGAATCTCAAAGAATAGCAAGATTCCAGAACCCCAAAGAGTAGCAACATTCCAGAGCTGAGATTGTGACACGGAGAAGAGGAGATGGACTGAAGCTAAGGGGGGACAAGTCCAGGACAAATATCAGGAAGTTCTGCTTCACACAACGAGTGGTGGACACCTGGAATGCTCTCCCAGAGGAGGTTCCACCGTTCTAGGATTTAAAAGCAAACTAGATGCACATCTCCTTACGAGAGGCATAGAGAGATATGGGTGACTAAAATTACGCCAGATGTACACCTGGCTGGGCCTCCGCGTGTGCGGATCACTGGACTTGATGAACCGAAAGTCTGATCAGGAGATGGCGCTTCTTATGTTCTTATGTCTATGGACGCGTTAGCATCTAGCGTGCGCTAAAACACACAGCGCACCTCAGTAAAACAGGGGGAGTGTCTCTCAAACGATGTCATGGCACAGTGATGTGCCCCAAAGAGATTCCTGAATTTTATTTACTTATTTTATTTTTTAAATTTCTATACCGTCTAGACCTAGATGGTTGACAAAATATTACATACATAAATTTAAGACAAATTAAAAAAACCAAGTAAACAGCCATAATTCAGTCCTCAGGAAATCTTCAATCAAAGAAATCAGACTCTATAAAAAGACATTTGCAAACAGTTGCGTTGCGAGTGGTTTCCTAAATATGCCTCTAGCCAAACAATTCCAACTTTTGGTACAATCTCTTATCCTTGGATTAATTGACTACTGCAACATACTATACCTCCCCTGCCCAGCGACCATGATAAAGCAATTACAAACAATACAAAATACAGGATTAAGACTCATCTACTCATTGAAAAAATATGACCACATCACAGAAGCATGCCATGACTCTCGCTGGCTTCCAATACAGGCAAGAGTACACTTCAAATTCTACTGCCTACTATTCAAAGCTATTAACAGAGAAAGCCCAACCTACTGGAATAACCGACTAACTCAATCCTCCTCATCCAGGCACAGGAGAACCCACTCACTTTTCACACACCCACCATCCAAAAATGTCAAACGAAAAAAACTATATGACAACCTAATAGCCACCAAAGCAGCTAAACTGGACAGACAAATCACCATTCTGTTGTCATCGACCACAGACTACAAAACCTTCAAGAAAGATACTAAAACCCTACTCTTCAAAAAATACATAAAACCTATCTAACACGACCAGTTCCTGCCTCAACCCCACTTCTAATTACCCAACTAATGCTAAAATGCCTCTATTTACCCATCACTTACCACCTTAAGATCTCGACAATTCTTTGGTAATTCTTATTACTCAACATTTATCACCTTAAGATAACGACAACTCTTTGGTAATTCTTATGTAACTCTTATGACATCTCTTATGGTATTCCTGTAAATTTTTATGTAAACTTTTTATGTAATCTCTGAAAACTTTTATGTAATCCGCCTTGAACCGCAAGGTATTGGCGGAATAGAAATCACTAATGTAATGTAATGATAAAACCATCCAGACGAGCATCATTCTTTGACGTGATTGGTCCTTGAAAATGAACTGCAAGTACTTTTAGATTTTATTTTTTATGCGGTAGTTATCCTGACCTGAGCAACAAAGCAATCAAGGCTTTGTTACCTTTTGGATCTTTTTATCTCTGTGAAGTTGGATTTTCAGCTCTGACAGAAATTAAATCGAAAAAAGAAAAGAAAGCGACTGCCGATGGTGGATGATCAAATGCGTGTTTGACTATCAAGCTGCATTTTGAGTTAATTTGCACTCAAAAATAAGCACTTCTGTCTACTTTAGTTTCACCGTTGTTACAATTAGCTTAAAGAACTTGAAATAAATAACTCTCAAATGTACCCTCCAGTTGGTTCATAGACAACCCCGCGAAAGACAAAGGCGCGCGCCGACAACTGAGCGCAAGACGGAGGCGTGCGCCGAAGAAAATTACAGTTTTTAGGGGCTCCAACGGGGGTTTTTGTTGGGGAGCCCCCCCCAGTTTACTTAATAGAGATCGCGCCGGCGTTGTGGGAGGTTTGGGGGGTTGTAACCCTCCACATTTTACTGTAAACTTAACTTTTTCCCTAAAAACAGGGAAAAAGTGAAGTTTTCAGTAAAATGTGGGGGGTTACAACCCCCCACAACGCGGCGCGATCTCTATTAAGTAAAGTGGGGGGGTTCCCCCCACGGCCCCCCCCCCCGTCGGAGCCGTAAAAACTGTAATTTTCCGCGGCTGCGGTGCGTGCCTCCATGCTGCGCTCAATTGTCTGCGTGCGCCTTTGTCCCGGCACGCTTTTGACCTGACACCCTCCAGTTTATGAAGCTGCGTTAGGCTTTTTTTTATCGCTGGCCATGGTGGTAAAAGCTCCAACACTCTTAGCATTCCTATGAGCATTGGAAGCTCTTACTGCCACGGCTGGCGATTTAAAAAAAAAAAAAAAAGCCTAGCGCAGCTTCATAAAACGGAGGGTTTAATTTTTTGTTGGTTTTGTAATTTTATAATTTTAACTATAGTGAGCCACGGAAAACATTTGCTCTGTTTAGTGTGCCGGAGCTCATAAAGTTTGAGAGACTGCTCTAAGAAGAAAACTCCTCCAACCCGATCTATTCCACTTGACCTTTAACCCTGGTTGACTTTCCCCTCCCCCCATGGAGTTGGACTCCCTATCACCAGCCCAAAGCCTCTTTTCAATATATCGCTGCATGGTCAGAGCAATATCCATGCAGACTCACAAGACTATAGAGAGTGAGTTTATGCAAATAACTCTACCGTATTAGAACGGCCCATTATGCTAATGAAGTTCTCTCTTTTATACTTCACTTATTACATTATATTGCTCAAAGCTGCGATCTGTGTCAGCCTAGTGGTAAAGTAAGTTTTAATAAACCATAAACCGCACAATTAATATCGTGAAATGTTCCAGATTGTTATGATCTCTACTACAATCTGTACTTTAATAAACTATTAAGAGTAATTGTAAAAAGGAAAAAAAAATACATTATTTATACAAGCACTATTGTTTGAAATAAAAGCAAAAGGTGACACCTTTTTACTGAATTTAGGGCCCCTTTTACAAAGCTGTGGGAGCGATGCTGCCGCGGTAAACACACCAACAGCTGTTCAATTGATGTGGGCTTTGACGCGTTTACCGCGGCAGCATCGCTTTCGTGACTTTGTAAAAGGGGCCCTAATTTACCCCCCCCCCCTATTACTAAGCTGCGGTAGAGGTTTTCACCGCTGCCCAGAGTTCTAAATGCTCCGACACTCCTAGAATTCCTATGAGCGGCGAAGCATTTAGCGGCCCGGCCCTCGCTAGAAACCTTTACCGCAGCTTAGTAAAAGTGGACTTTAGTGTATTTGTATTTAAGTTATAAGAACTAGGCATCAGGTTAGTGCAGACCGAGCTAGGCGTGAAATTGCCAAACTATTGTGACGGGACAAAAGCGTGCTGACATTTGGCGCAAGACACCAGCGTGTTGTGGAAAAACTTACTTTTAAAGAGCTCTGCCATCAAGTTTCTATGTTTCTATAACCATAAAGTTCTATGACATCACAATGCAGGTGTAAAGAGCCTTAGCCTATAGGAAGAGGACATGCAAATGTTAAGAGCCTTAGCCAATAGGGAGAGGAGGAGATAGTGGATGCTGTGGATGGGCCATTTGGCCTTTATCTGCCATCATGTTTCTATAACCATAAAGCTCTATGACATCACAATGCAGGTGTAAAGAGCCTTAGCCTATAGGAAGAGGAGATGCAAATGTTAAGAGCCTTAGCTAATAGGGAGAGGAGGACTGTGGATGGTCAGACTGGATGGGCCATTTGGCCTTTATCTGCCATCGTGTTTCTGTTTCTACGTACCAGTTTTTCCCATCTCCCTTTCATCCCCTCTCCAGCACTTCATAAGAATTGCCCTACTGGGAAAGCCCAAAGGTCCATCAAGCCCAGTATCCTGTTTGCAACAGTAGCCGACCCAGGTCCCAAGTACCCAGCTAGATCCCAAGTAGTAAAACAGATTTGATGCTGCTTATCCTAGGAATAAACAATGGATTTCCCCACGTCCACCTCAATAATGGCCTACGGACTTCTCTTTCAGGAAATTATCCAAACTTTCCTTTGCCCCCTGTTGCTTTCTCCTTCCCCAGTCTCCGCTGCCTAAACCCCATTTCCATTCACGGACACTGCTGGCAGCCCACAGAAAGGTTGGAAGACTGCCAGCGGAGGATGAAAAAGAAAGAGATGCTGGAGGGGGGGGGGCAGGGAAAGGAGTAGGAGGAGAGGAAGAAGGAGAATTGTGTGGGGTGTGGAGGATGGGTAGGGATGCCAGACAGGGAGTGAGGCACCCTGTTCTTCTCCACCACCACCTCACCAAAAAAAAAAGTACAAACATACTGAAATGGGGAAGGGCAGGCCATTTATTTGGGATGGCACTTGTCACCCTTTCTGGCCCCGTAGTGAAGCCTATGTTTCAAAACAGGAGCTGACTCAACAATCTGACCAAAGTCCTGTGTGGAAAAAACCCAGATAAGAGCATAAGGATGGCTGAATAATAGACCATAAATGGCAAAGATAAGAAAAGGTATGAATATATGATCATGTGAAATCAAAAGCGTTTATGTCATGAGGTCATATCAAATCCTGGCACGGAATCCACCATCCTATTGTAACCCACCTGTAATGAGACTTTGTGAACTCAGCCATAAAGAATTATGTGAAAATATCTTAACATATGAACTGCTGTACTGGGTTAGGCTAGAAGTCCATCTAGCCTAGTATCCTGCTTCCAATAGTGGCCATTCGAGATCAGAAATACCTGACACAGTCCCCAAAATAGCAAGATTCCATGCTACCAACTCCAGGGATAAGTAGTGGTTTTCCCCATTGTCTACCTTAATAACAAATTATGGACTTTTCCTCCAGGAACATGTCCAAATTTTTATTAAACCCAGATACACTAAGATGTACATAATCAAAACGAAAATATGTCTAACCTCCCCCCCCCCCCCCCTCACAGGCACTGCCGGCAGGAGGGATGCCCAGTCCCTCCTGCTGGAAACCCCTGAACCCGCCCCCCCCCCCAAGCATCACTGGCAGGAGGGATGCCCAGTCCCCTCCTGCTGGAAACCCCTGAAATCCCCCCCCCCAAGCATCACTGGCAGGAAAGATGCCCAGTCCCTTCTGCCCAAACCTGCCGTGATCCCCCACAACCTTCCCTGGCAGGAGGGATGCCCAATCCCTCCTGCCCGAACCTGCCGCGATGCCCCGTAACCTTCCCCGGAAGGAGGGATGCCCAGTCCCTCCTGCCAGACACCCCTGCAGCATACACTATCTCCCCCTCTCCCTATAGGCTAAGGCTCTTAACACTTGCATTGTGAGGTCATAGAGCTTTATGGTTATAGAAACATGACGGCAGATAAAGGCCAGATGGTCCATCCAGTCTGCCCATCCGCAACATCCACTATTTCCTCCTCTCCCTAAGAGATCCCACGTGCCTGTCCCACGCTTTCTTGAATTCAGACAGTCTCTGTCTCCACCACCTCTACCGGAAGATTCTTCCACGCATCTGTAAAAAAAAGTATTTCCTCGGATTACTCCTCTTAATCTCACTTTCTGCCCTTTCACCCTGGATTTTCCTTTCAATTGCCTCGTGCGCATTTCCTTTCTGTAGTCCTGCCAGCAAATTACACATCTGAAACTGCTTACTTGTGCAATTCTTATCAGTTGTTGCCTTTACATTGCATCAGGACCCCCCCCAGTTCATGTGCAGTTTCCGATCCTTCACTGATGATTAATGAAACTCCCACGCTTTATGACACACATTTGGGTTTTGTCATGTGGTTTGTATTTCACTTCCACCTTACATAGCAATCCAGTGCTATTTTGGCAGAAACTGTTTCCAGCTGCTCTCGGAGAAACAAAGCAGGATGCAAAATACTCCCAGCTGTTTACATCAGCCGCTCAAATCAATCTTTCTCTGTGGCACTGAGCAGGTGGAACAGTAAAGCGTAGTTACTTACCTGTAACGTAGGTTCTCCGTGGACAGCAGGATTTCCGTATGTGGCTGACTCATCCTGCTTGTCCTAGGAGAAAATGTTGTAATGCTTTCTGCTTATACTGTCCTTCAGTCCACCCACCCTCTTCCCTCCATGAACAAGTCGTATTCTCACAAGGTCCCAGCCCAAAGCTCTACTACTACTATTAATTATTTCTATACTCCCAGACATACGCAGCACTGTACAAACAGAAAAAAACCAGTCCCTGCTCGAGAGAGCTTACAATCTAAACAGACAAACAGGATGTCATGGATACAGTTAAGAGAAGTGGTTAATCAGCTGGCTAGGTTGGAGGGCAGAGGGGAATACAGGACAATCAAGCCATTGTAACATCACTGATGAGGTTGGCTCTTATTGGTGGAATGAGACATTATGACATCACAATCTATAGTGCTACCAGACGTACGCAGCGCTGTACAGAGTCACAAAGAAGACAGTTCCTGCTCGAAAGAGCTTACAATCTAAACAGCCAAGACAGACAAACAGGATGTCATGGATACAGTTAAGGGGAAGGGTTAATCTGCTGGCTGGGTTGGAGGGTAGAGGGAGTACAGGACAATCAAGTCATTGTGACATCACTGATGAGGTTGGCTCTTATTGGTTGAATGAGGCATTATGACATCACAATCTATAGTGCTACCAGACGTACGCAGCGCTGTACAGAGTCACAAAGAAGACAGTTCCTGCTCGAAAGAGCTTACAATCTAAACAGGCAAGATAGACAAACAGGATGTCATGGATACAGTTAACCCTTTCAGGACCATAAGGATCGTAGGCCAATTTTTGTGGTTTTGACGACATTTTTATGGTAAAAAGGGCTTGCAGATGCCAAAAAAATTGATTTTTTTTGTGAAATATCATTATTTTTTTTTTAAAAAATCACACTTCTGGCTTATGGACAGTGTGGCAAGTGAATCTTCTCGTCAATCTGGCAATGACGCTAATGAATGAATGTCGGAACCAGTTTGTTTACATAAAGGCAGTATCATATGGAATCCGTACATATCAAATTTAGAACTGTAGACTATCCCAATCAAAATTTATAGGATTTTAAAGTTATGGGACAAATATGTCCCTTGGTCCTGAAAGGGTTAAGGGAAAGGGTTAATCAGCTGGCCGGGTTGGGTTGAAAGCTATATCAAAAAGGTGGTTTTTCAGTCTGCTTTTAAACAAAGGAAGGGAAGGGGCTTGGCGGACAAACTCAGGTAGGGGACAGCTAGATGAAAGGAACGAAGTCTGGAATTGGCAGTGGAGGAGAAGGGTAAAGCTAAGAGCGGCTCATCTGAGCAACAAAATTCTGTGGTTGCTGATGCCATGCACGGCAAATATTGGTGGGACTGTGGCTCTCGCCAGAGGAATCAGGTTTGCTTTTCACTGCAGCTCAATTGCCCCAGGTTCAAAATAAATACCCGGCACCTCACAGGAAGATTTTCAGAGATAGGCAAACTCTTTCAAAATTCCTGGCAGAAGAATCATTCTTCATCTTACTTCATGACCTCTGGCCAAAATACAAACCTCATGACAAGACCCAAATGCATATCATAAGGTGTGGGAGCTCCTCACTTTGGTTTCAGTGGCCTTAAAGAAAGGACAAAGTTCTCTTTTCGCTCTGCCTATGACTGGCTCGATTCTTAAGACCCAGTTCCCAGAAGTCACTCTGCTACAGAAGTAGAAGTGATGAGAAAAGGCAAAAAAAAACCTCCAAAAAAACCACCCCAACACTTCCACGACACTGATAGAACCCCTCCCTTCTCCCAATCCCCTTCCTAAAAAAAAAAAAGTTGGCAGGAGGGATGCCCACTCCCTCCTGTTGATTTTGGCTGGTGTATGGGGAGAGATTCACAGTGGCAGTAGGGAATGGGCATCCCTCCTGCCAATTTTTTGGTGGAGGTGTCAGTGTGGGGGAGGTTCGCAATGGCAAGAGGAAGTGGGCATCCTTCCTGATGATTTTTTGATACTGGGGGTCATTTGGCGAGGGACCATCAAGGGGGGCTTTTTTTCTTAATGGGGGAGAGAGAGAGTGTGTGTGTAACACACGCACAACATCTGTGCCATTAACGAAAAAAGCCCCAATAGCTGCTTTGGGGCTTCCCCAACCGGCTCTGCGCATGGTCAGACCGCATTGCTGTGAACTGTGCAAAATCATATGCCTGGAAACTTGTTGGAACATCGATCGCTGTTCCACAATCGGCCAACAGCGACTCGCACGGTCTTAGCAACCGTGTTTAGTGCATCAAGTCCCGAGTCCCAGTTACACCACTGATCGCAGGAGTCAGCAACCTGTGATAAATCAAGGCGTGGTAAAAGCCCAATTTTTTATAGCACCTAAACAGATTATTTAAACACTCCCCACCCTTGCTCTCAGAATCTGTTCTCATGCCCTAAATCAAGAGACTTTAAAAAAAAACCAAACATGTGCAATAAATATATCATGAAACCAAAGCAGTCTCTGGCTTGAAATAAGAGGGAAACGAGCAAAATAAAGGCCCATCCTCCCGGTCACATGAGCACCAGGAGAGGGCGATGAACAGATCCTTCTCATTAGAAACAACCGAGAGAGGAAGGACAGAAACAGGGCGCTGGAGACTGAAAGAAGATGAATTTTCGTCCTAATTTCTCCACAGAAACCTGGACTCTGCTGGTCGCACTTCTCACCCTCCTATTTATGTAAGTGCTGAGCCTAATCATGGTTTGGGAACCTTTGAAGGTTGCACCAAGGCAGAGAACTGGTTTTTGCAAGGTCCCACCCACGGGGAAAGTTGCTCGAGAGACCAGAGCTGGGCTGTCAATTGCTAAAGCCATCAAGCCCACTAGCCCGTTTCTAACGGTGGCCAGTCCAGCTCACAAGTACTTGGCAGGATCCCGAAAGAGAGTTTCTGTGCTGCCTATTGCCAGGGATACTATAAACCAAAACAGACTGACTTTGTAACAGTATCACAACCCCGGAGGAGGATCCGTTGGACAAAAATTTAGCTCAGAGATATAAAACTCTGAAGAGGGAGAGATGACCCCCCTCTTAAGGAAAGAGTTTATCTTCCAATCATTGCTTCATACTTTGTAACAAACGAGTCCAACTCAGAGGTATAAAAGTTTCAGCTGTATATATATCTCAATAAAGATGCAATATGCACTCCAAAAAGTTTCAAAATTCAGGTAAATTTTGTTTGCATTCAGGTAAGCACTGGAATATTCAGCATTCGTATGATTAAATCTCAAAAAATACTTATCAGGGTCCCGACGCGGCCCCGTTTCGGTGTCTACTTCAGGAGACCCCGCCTGACTAATTGAGTTCTACCATAGGTTAATAACTGTAAGAAATTCAAATACAGGTTCTGAAATGCAAAAACAAAAATTCAGAATGCAGTAGATATGGGCTAATACATTCAAATAGCCACAAACTCCTGCTTGTGGAAACACAGTATTGCCAGGGATAAGCAGTTCCACCTTAATAAGGCTGATGGGCTTTTCCTCTGGGAACTTGTCCAAATCTTTTTTTAAACCCAGCTTCACTTATACGTTCTCTGGCAACAAATTCCAGAGCGTAACAGGAATGCAAAAATATTTTTTTGTCTATTTGCTTTCAAAGTGCAGTATCACTATGTAACTTCATTGTTCTCTAGTCCTTGTGGGTTTTGGGGTTGTTTTTTTTTGCGTAAACCAGGGCTGTCCAACCTTTTGGCTTCCCTGGGCCGCACTGGCCGAAAAAACTTTTTCTGGGGCTGCACAAACACGCAAACGCTGCAGCAAGACAGAGGAGGGAGCAGGCAAGATGGGGGCAGAGGAAAACACTGCATCGCCCTCGACTGGGGCCGCGCAAAATACTTCACGGGGCCGCATGCGGCACACCCCTGGCGTAAACAATTAGGCTTTATTTGTTCCACTACACTCGGTTTTTTTAAAGACCACCGTCATCTCACCCCTCAGCCATCTCTTCTCTAAGCTGAAGAAGCTCTAACCTCGTTAGCCTTTTTCACGAACGAGTCCATCCCGGTGGTGTAGCGGGAGTGAAAGGGGTCCGGGGCGGTAGCACCCTTCCCCCGCCCTCTTCTCCAAGACCTCTTTAATGTTCTCAGTGTGAGCAGCGAGCCCCCAGCCTGCTGCTCGCGTCGGCTCTTCCTCTGGCGCTTCCTAGGCGGGGGTCCAGGAAGTGACATCGGAGGAAGAGCCGGCGCTGGCAACGAGCAGCGTGTTGGGCTGCTGCTTGCGCCGGGGGAAGAGAAGTGGCGCTTGTGTGCGGTAGTGGGAGGGCGGGGAGGAGGAGGGTGCCAGCACCCCTACCAATATGGCACCCGGGGCGACCCCCCCCTCCCCCGCCGCCCCTCCTTACTGCGCCAGTGGTCCATCCCCTTCTCTGCACCTTTTCTAGTTTCGCTCTACTGTATAGGAATATTTGGCCCTTTGGTCCCTTTATACTGGAAAAGCCTCTGATCTTGCCATTTGAGGAATACACAGAGATACAAACCTTCCTCCAGAGCAGTGGTCTCAAACTCGCGGCCCGGGGGCCACATGCGGCCCTCCAGGTACCATTTTGCGGCCCGCGGTCTGTACTAGTGCTGCCCGCTCTTTGCAGTGTCCTCCGGCTTCCCCCCTGGCCTCCAGCTCTTACCTTCAGATAATTACAGTAGCATGTAGAGAGGATTGCCAGTGCGGTAGCGATCGTTAGCATCATGTTCCCTCTGCTGCGATCCTGCCCCTGACGTTAAAGGAGGAGCAGGACCGCGGCAGAGGGAACATGCAGAGGCCGATGGCAGCCTGCAAGGAATGTTACAGCACTCTCTGGCAGGCATGGTAATTAGCTGAAGCTAAGACCGGGAGGCCAGGGGAGAAGCTGGAGGATGCTGCAAAGAAAGGGGGAACATGCAGGCCTTTGGGGGGGGGGAGATTTATAAACTATAAAGAGTTTTACCTCATGCAAAATTGTCATTTATGTTTTCTGAGGCCCTCCAAGTACCTACAAATCCAAAATGTGGCCCTGCAAAGGGTTTGAGTTGGAGACCACTGGCCTATAGGAAGAGGAGATGCAAATGTTAAGAGCCTTAGCCAATAGGGAGAGGAGGAGATAGTGGATGCTGTGGATTGGTCATTTGGCCTTTATCTGCCATCATGTTAGTATGTTTCCATAACCATAAAGTTCTATGACATCACAATGCAGGTGTAAAGAGCCTTAGCCTATAGGAAGAGGAGATGCAAATGTAAAGAGCCTTAGCCAATAGGGAGAGAAGGAGATAGTGGATGCTGTGGATTGGTCATTTGGCCTTTATCTGCCATCATGTTAGTATGTTTCCATAACCATAAAGTTCTATGACATCACAATGCAGGTGTAAAGAGCCTTAGCCTATAGCAGTGGTCTCAAACTCGCAACCCGCCAGGTACTAATTTGAGGCCCTCAGTATGTTTATCATAATCACAAAAATAAAATAAAACCGTTTCTTGATCATATATCTCTTTAGCTATAAATGACAATATTATTATTAAGATTTAGCCAAAAGGAAAGATTTATAAACTATAAAGAGTTTTACCTCATGCAAAATTGTCATTATTTTTTTCTGAAGCCCTCCAAGAACCTACAAATCCAAAATGTGGCCCTGCAAAGGGTTTGAGTTGGAGACCACTGCTCCAGAGGAATTAAATCGGCCGGGAAACTCAGGGCTCCTTTTACTACGCTGCGGTAGCGTTTTTAGCGCACGCTGCAGATCAACGCATGCTAACCCCCGCGCTACACAGAAAAACTAACGCCAGCCCAATGGAGGCGTTACCGTTTAGCGCACACAGCATTGTAGCACGCGCTAAATACGCATTAAAACCGCTAACGCAGCATAGTAAAAGGAGCCCTCAGTCAATCTTCCGCGTGCAAACTGGTAGAAATGCGGAATGGGCTTCCTGACTCTGTCAGTTACAACAATTTCGTAGAAGTTTGCACCATCCTCGAACAGTCGATCGAAAGATTCGACGAAAAGATTGCTCTCTAACACTTCTTTTCTCTTATGCTGGTCTTTAATTACTTGTAAACCGGGTCGAGCTCCGCTGGGAGATGACCCGGTATATAAATCGAAGATTACATTAGATTATCTGTTTTGAGATGTGACTGCCAGAATTGTGGGGTCTCGCCATGAAGTGATAGAGAGGCAAAATGATGCTCTTTGTTGGATTCTGTAACCCATTCCTACCATTCTATTTGCTTTCTTGGCCACCGTTGGACACTGAGCATTTCAATGTGTCATCGATAACGAGAGAACCGTGTCCTGGGTACTGATGCCTAAAGTGGAACCTTGCCTCATCTAGCTACATAGTAACATAGTAAATGACGGCAGATAAAGACCTGAACGGTCCACCCAGTCGGCCCATTAGTTATTCTCGTTAAAAAGACATGATTAAATTAACTGGTCTCTTCTTTGATATTTCTGGGCCATAGACTAAAGTCCACCTGTTATTGTCTTAGGTTCCAAATGCTGAAGTTGCCATTGTGACATCACTGCTGAGGTTGGCTCTTGGGCATTGGTGGAATGAGGCATTATGACATCACAATCTCAGCTCTGGAATGTTGCTACTCTTTGGGTTTCTGCCAGGTAACATAGTAAATGACGGCAGATAAAAACCTGAACGGTCCACCCAGTTGGCCCATTAGATATTCTCATTAAAAATACATGATTAGATTAACTTGTTTCTTCTTTGATATTTCTAGGTCATAGAGCTTAACATGCTCAGGCATCCTGCGGTAAATTCCAAAGCAGCATGTGATAGCTATGCACTCAAAATTTTTATGCTGCTTATCATAAGAATATAAGAATAGCCTTACTGGGTCAGACCAGTGGTCCACCTAGCCTAGTATACCATCTTCACAGAGGCCAATCCTAGTCACAAGTACCTGGCAAAATCCCAAATAGTAGCAGCATTTCCCGCCACTGATTCAGGGCAAACAGTGGCTTCTCCCATGTCTGTCTCAACAGCAGTTTATGGACTTTTCCTCCAGGAACTTGTCCAAACCCTTTTTTTTTTTTTAAAACCAGCTACATTAACCGCTTTTACTACGTCCTCTGGCAACGCATTCCAGAGCTTAACTATTCTCTGAGTGAAAAACATATCCTCCTATTGGTTTTAAAACTATTTTCCTGTAACTTCATCAAGTGTCCCCTAGTCTTTATAATTTTTGACGGAGTGAAAAATCAATCCACTTGTACCCATTCTACTCCACTCAGGATTTTGTAGACTTCAATCATATCTCCCCTCAGCCGTCTCTTTTCCAAGCTGAAGAGCCCTAACCGTTTTAGTCTTCACCTCGTACGAGAGGAGTTCCATCCCCTTTATCATCTCGGTTGCTCTTTGAGCCTTTTCTAGTGCCGCTATATCTTTCTTGAGATAAGGAAACCAGAACTGAACGTCAAAGCGGTTTATATTGTATTGAAAACATTCATTAAGAAAAGAAGTACAATGGTACAGGAAAAGGAGAGACGAGAACCACTACAATTTATTTAAAAAATGTATATTCCACATGTTCAGCGATTATGTGCGGATTACAAAATAATATTCATAATAAAATCACACAAAAAACCCATAAAGACAATAATCACATTAACACAACAACAGATCACACATTTCAATACCAAAAAAGCATAGAAAATAAATTTTTTTAAAAAAGGCTAAGAAACCAACACTGCCAAGGAAAGGGACCTGAACTCACCCAGCAGCCTCTGGTCCAGTGTGCTTCTTTCTTCCCCATCTTCGTTTTTATACATAGTATACTGAATGCAGTCTGCAAAAGTGGATCCTACAGACATGACCACCCTGTGAATGGAGATAATGCAGCTGCAGTGTTAGTCTGTTTAAATGCACAGAATTTAAGACGAAATTCCTAAAATATGGATTCATATAAATGTGAGTGGAAGATCTATCTATGGAAGTATTCAGATAAGATCAAACGGAAGGGTGCATCCATGCAAACCATCTACGTGTTCCTGTGTACCTCGAGCTTTCTTTGTATTTCTCCTAGATATGGCATCTGGCCTTATGGCTTCTTTAAGAAGTTGGGGATTCCTGGGCCAAGGCCCCTTCCATTCATTGGAACATTTCTCCGATATAGAAAGGTGAGTGTTTTCAAACTGAATACAGGAGGGTATTTTCAGAGGTGGGTTAGGGCTATTATAGTTTCCTATAGAGGTGCCGAGTGTCTTTTTGCAGGGCTTTGTGTTATTTTTTTTAAAGTGTTTGACCTGTTTGAAAATTTAAAATGCCCAGGACAAGTGATATCTACATCCAGTAGAGTCACAACACACACAAAACCCACCCTGGTGGTTAAAGGAACATTTGCTGTTCCTGAGAAACCATCACAATCTGGATATTTTTTAGGGGGCGAGTTATAAGGGGGGAAGCTTCATTGTTGGGGGATTATGGCATCTGTAATATGAGGGGCCTTCGTAAAACTCTCAGCCCAACCAACAAAGTTGAGGCTGTCTCCGTCGAGGGCTATACACTTAGGTTAGCGGTTTAACACGCGTAAAAGCGCAATAGCGTAATAAACTGCTGGCTGCGCTAGACGCTAACCCAAGCATTGAGCTGGCGTTAGTTCTAGCCGCGTAGCGCGCACTAAAAAGCTGCATGCGCTAAAATTGCTAACGCGGCTCTGTAAAAGGAGCCCTTAGTCCAGCGATTTTTCCACTTTTTCCATTCCATATTTTTCCAATGGAACGAAAAAAGTGGAAAATCGTTGGACTAAGGTCTCCTTTTACAAAGGTGCGTTAGGGCCTTAACGTGCGGAATAGCGGGCGCTAAAATGCCGCATGCCCTAGCCGCTACTGCCTCCTCTTGAGCAGGCGGTAGTTTTTCGGCTAGCACGCTAATCCGGTGCGTGCGCTAAAAACGCTAGCGCACCTTTGTAAAAGGAGCCCTAAGTGTATAGCCCTCGACGGAGACGGCCTCAACTTTGTTGGTTGGGCTGAGAACTTTTTTAGCGGCCCCTCGTCCAGAACAGGAGCTTCCGGGTTTATATTGAGATTCTGACCAGTTCTGAAGAGAATTCAAACTCCTCGTTCACACAGAAGAATATGTTGAATGATGCTGTCAATTGCAATGGCGGTTTATGGGTAGTTGAAACCGGCATGGAGGGGGGAAGGTTTCTTTTATGCATAGAAGACTGTGGGGTGTTTATTGCTAAGTTCCAGGTACTGGTAAGTGTTTTTATATTGAGCAGAGGAAAGTAAATGCTGAATACAGGACGTTAAGTGCTTTTATACTGCATAGAAGAAGATGAGCGTTTTCATAGTAAATAAAGGAAGTTAAGTGCTTTTATACTGCGTAGAAGAAGATGAGCGTTTTCATAGTAAATAAAGGAAGTTAAGTGCTTTTATACTGCGTAGAAGAAGATGAGCGTTTTCATAGTAAATAAAGGAAGTTAAGTGCTTTTATACTGCGTAGAAGAAGATGAGCGTTTTCATAGTAAATAAAGGACGTTAAGTGCTTTTATACTGCGTAGAAGAAGATGAGCGTTTTCATAGTAAATAAAGGACGTTAAGTGCTTTTATATTGCGTAGAAGAAGATGAGCGTTTTCATAGTAAATAAAGGACGTTAAGTGCTTTTATACTGCGTAGAAGAAGATGAGCGTTTTCATAGTAAATAAAGGAAGTTAAGTGCTTTTATATTGCGTAGAAGAAGATGAGCGTTTTCATAGTAAATAAAGGAAGTTAAGTGCTTTTATATTGCGTAGAAGATGAGCGTTTTCATAGTAAATAAAGGACGTTAAGTGCTTTTATACTGCGTAGAAGAAGATGAGCGTTTTCATAGTAAATAAAGGACGTTAAGTGCTTTTATACTGCGTAGAAGAAGATGAGCGTTTTCATAGTAAATAAAGGACGTTAAGTGCTTTTATATTGCGTAGAAGATAAGCAATTTCATAGTAAATAAAGGACGTTAAGTGCTTTTATATTGCGTAGAAGATAAGCAATTTCATAGTAAATAAAGGACGTTAAGTGCTTTTATATTGGGTAGAAGATAAGCAATTTCATAGTAAATAAAGGAAGTTAAGTGCTTTTATATTGCGTAGAAGAAGATGAGCGTTTTCATAGTAAATAAAGGAAGTTAAGTGCTTTTATATTGCGTAGAAGAAGATGAGCGTTTTCATAGTAAATAAAGGAAGTTAAGTGCTTTTATATTGCGTAGAAGATAAGCAATTTCATAGTAAATAAAGGACGTTAAGTGCTTTTATATTGCGTAGAAGATAAGCAATTTCATAGTAAATAAAGGACGTTAAGTGCTTTTATATTGGGTAGAAAATAAGCAATTTCATATTAAATAAAGGAAGTTAAGTGCTTTTATATTGCGTAGAAGAAGATGAGCGTTTTCATAGTAAATAAAGGAAGTTAAGTGCTTTTATATTGCGTAGAAGAAGATGAGCGTTTTCATAGTAAATAAAGGAAGTTAAGTGCTTTTATATTGCGTAGAAGAAGATGAGCGTTTTCATAGTAAATATATTGCGTAGAAGAAGATGAGCGTTTTCATAGTAAATAAAGGAAGTTAAGTGCTTTTATACTGCGTAGAAGAAGATGAGCGTTTTCATAGTAAATAAAGGAAGTTAAGTGCTTTTATACTGCGTAGAAGAAGATGAGCGTTTTCATAGTAAATAAAGGAAGTTAAGTGCTTTTATATTGCATAGAAGAAGATGAGCGTTTTCATAGTAAATAAAGGAAGTTAAGTGCTTTTATATTGCGTAGAAGAAGATGAGCGTTTTCATAGTAAATAAAGGAAGTTAAGTGCTTTTATATTGCGTAGAAGAAGATGAGCGTTTTCATAGTAAATAAAGGAAGTTAAGTGCTTTTATACTGCGTAGAAGAAGATGAGCGTTTTCATAGTAAATAAAGGAAGTTAAGTGCTTTTATACTGCGTAGAAGAAGATGAGCGTTTTCATAGTAAATAAAGGAAGTTAAGTGCTTTTATATTGCGTAGAAGAAGATGAGCGTTTTCATAGTAAATAAAGGAAGTTAAGTGCTTTTATATTGCGTAGAAGAAGATGAGCGTTTTCATAGTAAATAAAGGAAGTTAAGTGCTTTTATATTGCGTAGAAGAAGATGAGCGTTTTCATAGTAAATAAAGGAAGTTAAGTGCTTTTATACTGCGTAGAAGAAGATGAGCGTTTTCATAGTAAATAAAGGAAGTTAAGTGCTTTTATACTGCGTAGAAGAAGATGAGCGTTTTCATAGTAAATAAAGGACGTTAAGTGCTTTTATACTGCGTAGAAGAAGATGAGCGTTTTCATAGTAAATAAAGGACGTTAAGTGCTTTTATACTGCGTAGAAGAAGATGAGCGTTTTCATAGTAAATAAAGGACGTTAAGTGCTTTTATATTGCGTAGAAGAAGATGAGCGTTTTCATAGTAAATAAAGGACGTTAAGTGCTTTTATATTGCGTAGAAGAAGATGAGCGTTTTCATAGTAAATAAAGGACGTTAAGTGCTTTTATATTGCGTAGAAGAAGATGAGCGTTTTCATAGTAAATAAAGGAAGTTAAGTGCTTTTATATTGCGTAGAAGAAGATGAGCGTTTTCAGCAGACCAGACCTTTTTCCAGCAAACCAGACCTTTTCCCAGCCGCAGCACAGTGAAGGTGAAGGGAGATCGAGTCGTCCCCCTTCATTATATCGGAGGACACCACGCGGTCGGCGGTTAGCCCTGCCCCCATCAGCCGGTTCTTCAGGCCCATCACCTCCTATACCAACAACCCACCAAGGACTGACACCAAGCTCAGTGTCTCTAATTCGTTAGGGCCACGCACCATATTCCTTGTTTCTCACTTGTGGCCAACCTGATCAGAGCACTATCTTTTAAAGTTCATAGATTTATACTTGTTAACTGCCCATGTCTCTTATCTCATACCTATTCATAGCCTGTTCTTAGCCTTTTATACCACCTCTGCTTTAGATTCATATTGCACACCTGCTCATGACTTACACTTTGTATTGCCTAGACCTATATTCGGTCTTATAGATCTTTTCATAGTCTTTTATAACATACCTGCTCATAGTCTTAATTTGAACATCTGTTCATAGACCTATATTCAGTACCAGCTCACAAGCCCTCTGATCCTTTCCTCTTATCTGCCCATGAGTATTTCGTATTTGCCCACCTTCCCTTAAGCGTCTGTCTCCCCTCCTCCCCTGCTTCTCCAGTCTGCCCTCCCCCCCTCTCCCTGTCCAGCCTCCCTTCGCCACCCTACCTATTACCCCAACATGTCTGGCCCCACTTACAAGCTCATTGCCTTTCTCCTCCTCTACTTGCTTAGCACAAGAGACTGGATTACAAAAGCTTTAGCCTTCAAACCTATAGCAACCTACATCGCATGGACTAGAATCCCAGGACCTGACAAACTCCTCCGATCCCACCGGCTCGTTCATGATGTCACAGAAACAGGTCCTTTCCCCATCCCTGTGATCTACACTACCCGCCACCCACCCAAACCAACACACAATAGAAAACGATCCCTAAAAAATTTACAACGCACGGAACCTTCGCCCCTCTCAGAACAATCCATTCTTCCTGGCGCCTACCTGAACATTCGCTTGGTTAGAAACAAAGCCCAACTCTTCAAAGATTGGCTGGAAGAAACCCATCTAGACATTGTACTTCTAACCGAAACATGGCTCATTTCCGACCAGGATGCCATCATAGCGGATATTCTCCCACCACATTACAAAATCATCCCCCTCTCAAGAAACTCTAAAAGGGGAGGTGGCCCGGCCATCATTCTCCGCGACCACTTTCACTTCCAAATCCTAGATTCCAAATTAACCAACGACCTGGAAATCCTCACCTGCAAAATCTCCAAAACTGACTACATTGATAACCTTATCATCACGCTATTCTACATTCTCCCTAATAAATGGAATCTAGCAAAAGAAGACTACTACGAATTCCATCTCACGAACTCGGCAGCCGGCACCCACAACCTCTTAGCAGGAGACATCAATCTTCACCTTGAGCAAGAAGAAAACCCCAATGTTGCTGACCTATTCTCCTTCCTCACATCTCTAGGCTTCACCAAGCCCCCCCTTACCACAACACACAATAAAGGTCACCAGCTTGACTTGATCACCTTCCTTTCCAACACCCCCACTACTCCCAACATAAGTCTCACAGAACAAAATTGGTCTAACACCCCTTGGTCCGACCACCTCCTATGTCATTTTGAACTCTCCTGGCTCAAAAAACAACCAGACAGGAAGCCCACACCTAACCATACAAAGATGATGACCTGGACAAGAGAAAAAATCAATCCAGCAGATTTCTGGTCACATTACACCCTCATTTCTAACTCTGACCCCAACCCCAACTTCCACCTAGACTGGAAAAACTTCAGCGACCAAGTCCTAAACACCATCGCCCCCCCTAAGACTTCGCAAGAAAACCCCTCGGCCCTCAAACAATTGGTTTGATGCGGATCTCTTAGCCATAAAACGTGAAGTAAGGAAACTAGAAAGAACATGGCGTAAATCAGGGACTGACAACGATAGACTTGACTGGCGACTGAAAGTTAACGAATTCAAAAAATTGATCAACGAAAAACGCAGTAAATATTACTCCCAACTAATCAACACCCCTTCGCTAAACAGTAAAGCACTTTTTAGAATAGTCAACTCCCTTTTAGACACAGATTCACACAAACGCTCCAGCTCAGAGCTCCCGCCCCCCCCTACAATCCTAGCAGACCATTTTGCCAACAAAATTCAAACCTTAAAATCGTCTCTTATAGCTCCCAGCACTGAGCCAATATTCAACCTTCCAGCAGTAGACACAATAGGTTCAATTGCTGACATGACCTGGAGCTCCTTCGAAAGCCCAGACTGGAACCTTTTTCTCAAACTCTACTCAAAATACGCTAACTCCAACTGCCTATTAGACAGTTGCCCACCCACCATCATGAAATCCGCCCCCCCTCATTCAAAGCCGAACTCTTCAATTGGGTCTCACTATGCCTGTCCACTGGTCACTTCCCGACTGAACTTGGCCACATTCTCGTATCCCTCCGCCTTAAAAACAACAAGGAACCCATCTCCTCCGCCGCCAACTATAGACCCAAGTGCTTTTATATTGCGTAGAGGAAGATGAGCGCTTTCATAGTAAACGCAGGCAGCTGAGTGCATTCATTTTGAACACAGGAAGGTGAGAGCTTTCATATTGAACCTAGGAACTTGGGGTGATGAATCTACCCTAATTGGGGCAGTTAATACAATGGCTATGCCTAGGAGATGGCATGCTCCCAATAACGGCCCTGGAGGTTCAGATAAGCATCTGAACTGAAGAAAGAAAGCACCCAAGTGGAAAATAAATTGGCACTTTCAGCAAGCAAGTATCCAAGATAATACTCTTTTCAGTAGCAGCTGAATACAAAATATACAGTCCAAGTAATTTCTGTTACAACAAAACCACAATAAATGCCGAGTTACTTCTTACGCAATAAACCAGTTATGTGAAAGTTTGCCAGACTTCGCACCCAGTTAGCCTAATGTGTACTTTTGCAAAACAAAGAAACTGGTATCTTTCTCTCCCGACACCATAGGTATGATCCCGCCTCACCTCCATGTGCAAGCTGAGCCTTCTGGGACTGCTCTGCCACACTGGGTTTGGTTGGGATCTTCCTCTTTGGCTCCAGCTGACTTGGCAACAAAAAGATGCATCTGCAGCTGCTAGATCAGGGGTGGGCAACTCCGGTCCTTGAGGGCCAGAATCCAGTCGGGTTTTCAGGATTTCCTCAATGAATATGCATAAGATCTATGTGCATGCACTGCTTTCAATGCATATTCATTGGGGAAATCCTGAAAACCCGATTGGATTCCAGCCCTCAAGGACCGGAGTTGCCCCTGCCTGGTCTAGAATGACACCCAATACTCTAGAACAGGGG
Organism: Geotrypetes seraphini; assembly: GCF_902459505.1. Lineage (NCBI taxonomy): Eukaryota > Metazoa > Chordata > Amphibia > Gymnophiona > Dermophiidae > Geotrypetes > Geotrypetes seraphini. Next base: position 13,807,852 of record NC_047094.1, on the reverse strand, counting down.
TCTCAAAAGTCCCTCCTTGAGTCGGGTTTTCAGGATTTCCCCAATGAATATGCATTGAAAGCAGTGCATGAAAATAGATCTTATGCATATTCATTGAGGAAATCCTGAAAACCTGACTGGATTCCGGCCCTCGAGGACCGGAGTTGCCCACCCCCGTGCTAAATGTTTGCTGGGTGAACTGATATTTTCTCCGCTTGGCTACGAATGTCGATCTTTCTCAGAGTCTGGTGGAAGACGGCCAGGCTTATGCCCTCAGCCCCTCTGGGAATCGCTTTCGTAGGGTCATCTCTGTGATGCTACAAGCAGCTACTACAGAGCGATTAGGAACTGAGGGATCGATATGCAGCTGGCAGTGATCAGCATTTTACTGACACCCACAGGTACTAAACCAGGAAAGTCAGTGCCTGGCAACATCCAATCACCAGCATTGAATTTCCAGGTTTGTGGAGCTGGCTAACATATTGCCAGTTAAGTGCAATATTCAGGAGATGCTCCTGTCCGGTTAAACCCAGGGATCTCAAAGTCCTTCCTTGAGGGCCGCAATCCAGTTGGGTTTTCAGGATTTCCCCAATGAATATGCATGAGATCTATGTGCATGCACTGCTTCCAATGCATATTCATTGGGAAAACCCTGAAAACCCGACTGGATTGCGGCCCTCATGGAGGGACTTTGAGACCCCTGTTCTAGAGTATTGGGTGTCGTTCTAGACCAGGCAGGGGCAACTCCGGTCCTTGAGGGCTGGAATCCAATCGGGTTTTCAGGATTTCCCCAATGAATATGCATGAGATCTATGTGCATGCACTGCTTCCAATGCATATTCATTGGGAAAACCCTGAAAACCCGACTGGATTGCGGCCCTCATGGAGGGACTTTGAGACCCCTGTTCTAGAGTATTGGGTGTCGTTCTAGACCAGGCAGGGGCAACTCCGGTCCTTGAGGGCTGGAATCCAATCGGGTTTTCAGGATTTCCCCAATGAATATGCATTGGAAGCAGTGCATGCACATAGATCTCATGCATATTCATTGGGGAAATCCTGAAAACCTGACTGGATTCGGCCCTCAAGGAGGAACTTTGAGATCCCTGGGTTAAACCCCACTGAGCTGGCCAGCCACCCATATTCAGTGGCGTAGGTGAGAGGTGCCCGGGGGCGGTGACACCCCTTCCCTGTCCACCCCCCCCCCTCCACGCACACCCCTTCCCTACCCCGTATCTCTTTTAACTTCCCCGGCACGAGCAGCATTGCCAACTCGCTACCCGCGTCGGCTTCGGCTCTCCCTCTGATGTCACTTCTTAAGTGCGGGACCCGGAAGTGACGTCAGAGGGAGAGCTTCACCAACGGAAGGGAAGGGACGTGCACGCCTGGCGGGAGGAGGAGTGTGAAGAAGCAGGGGGTGAAACGGAGGAAGGGTGCTGACGACCTCACCAAGACAGTGCCCAGGGTGGACTGCCCCCCTCCTGTCCACCCCCTTACTACACTTGGGTGGCTATGTCGCCAACAGTGGCCCATCTGTGTCTCCTGTAAGTACCCAGAAGAAAGAGCTCGTGATGCCCTGATTCACCTATCAATTGTTATCCAAATATTTCTTAAACCCAACTACACAATTAAACATGACTGCATCCTCTGTTAACAAAATCCACAGCTTAATGAGTATTGACTGAAAATATATTGTTTTAAACCGTTCAAACTAGTTTGTCATTTGACTGTTTACAAAATGGCTGTCTCCACGTTCTTTTTCAGGGCATATTGCAATTTGACGTGGAGTGTTACAAGCAATATGGAAAATTTTGGGGGTGAGTTCCATCCGTTGACCTACCAGCTGCAAAGCAACCGTGCAGCTTGGCGTGGGATCGCTGAGGATGTTCTGCATCCACCTCTGTTTCAGTTCTCTCTTTCCACCATCCTTACTTAGTCAAGTTAGGAAATGCCTTGAAAAAAAAATTCAATTCAGTTTAGATATGAAATAGCAAAATACGGGGCTAGATTCAAAACGGGGCTCAAAAACCGGTGCTGATCCCGTCTGCTGCACGCATCCCCCCCTTCCCTCTTGTTGAAGTTGTTGCTTGCAGCGGTCAACCAAGTGCCCCTCGCGATCCCTTCGGCTCTCCCTCTTGACGTCACGTCTTATGCGCGGCGCCATGGAAGTGATGTCAGCGGGGTCGCAAAGAGCACGTGGTTGGCTGCCGTGAACGACAATTTCAACTCGAAGTATGGGGGAAGGGAAGGGGGAGGCACGTGCGTGGAGGAATAGGAAGAAGTGGGGCAGAGAGGAGGAGGGATGCCGGGGCCCCCCCCCAACATGGTTGCTGGGGCAGACCGTCCCCCCCCCCTCACCCTCCCCTTTACTACACCACTGCTCGGATCTGTCCTGTGGCACAGGCAATCCTCTAGTTGGACTATTTGGCAGACTCAAAAAAAAGCAGCCTCTTTGGGGTCGATATTCAACGCGATTTAACCAGCCAGAAACGGTTCCTGGCCGGTTCGATTGCTTGAGTGGCACTATCCGCCGATATTCAGCAGCCCTTAACTTGTTATTGCCACTTGCCCCCTCTTTTACTAAGGTGCACTATGCTTTTTACCGTGCGCTAAATATTAGCACGCGCTAAACGCTAATGCGTGCATGTTATCCTATGGCCGCCTTAGCGTTCAGCGTGCATGTTGATTTAGCTTGTGATAAAACGCGCGCTAAAACGCTTAGCGCACCTTAATGAAAGAGGGCCTTAGACTCGAGGCCATGATTAAACTCAAAGCCGACTATTTTGTGGGTGGTCCAAGGGGAGGAGTCAAAACGTAGGTGGCTAAGTGCCGGTACGCAATAGGAAGCCGCCTACGTTGAGCAGTTAAATTGGACCGCATAAAAGTCGGCCCTGTCTTTAGTCAGGGTGCGTAGGTGGTGAATATCGCACTTAATCACAATGAGATAGCTGGCCGCCTAAACCTGGATATTCAATGCCGGTGCCGGTGGCGTGCGGTCAGGGCCTTCGGGGGGATTCACCCCACCCCCTAAAGGCCCCGAGGGCACTGCTCTGAATGTGATTGGTCGAGCAGGTGGCAGGCAGAGGCTGCTCAGCCAATCAAATTCCGATCAGTACAGTCAGGGCCTTCAAGGGGGTTCAGAGAATCCCCAGTCCAAGAGCGCTGCTTTTTTGGGGGTGGGGTTAGGGGGTTACTTTTTGTTTGATGCAGTTTGACTGGTTGAGCAGACTGTCTACTCAACAAATCAAACTGCATTAAGCAAAAATTAAAATAGACAAAAGCAGGGCTGTAGAGCTGGGGATTCACTAAATCCCCTGAAAGCCCTCATCGCACGCCACTGGACGGTGCCCAGACATGTGGTGTTTAAAAAACAAACAAACCCCAAAACGCTCGCCGTCAATGTCAACCCCTTGTGCTTCATTTCAGAAACAGACCCTACGCTGCAACTCAGACTATCTCTGTGCCGCAGGCGAGGGATCCTTCTGTTTTGAACTGTGAGCACTGCCGATGTGTTTTGCAGTTCCACAATGCAATTAAGCTCTGGGTAAATCTCTTCATAAAGGCGGATAATACATCTCGATAAGTAAATGTGTTGACGAAGCGTCGTCGGCATCTCCCTCGCGAGCAGCATCATTCTTGTGCCATATCAATAAGGCATTCGTTTTGTGTCCTTGCAGGTTTTTCGACGGCAGATACCCCATTCTCGCAGTCGCAGACCCTGCCATCATTAAAACCATCCTGGTGAAAGAGTGCTACACCCTCTTCACCAACCGGCGGGTATGTGTCTACTCTGATGCCGCACTTTGCCAAATGCTGCTGGCCAGGGTTTGCAACTAGTTAACGCTTCTATAGTGCTATACATTTTGACATTTTATTTATTTATTTAAAATTCAGAGTAGTTTATATGAGCCTCTGTAATGGTGTTACAATACATGAGCCTCTGTAAAGGTGTTACAATACATGAGCCTCTGTAATGGTGTTACAATACATGAGCCTCTGTAAAGGTGTTACAATACATGAGCCTCTGTAATGGTGTTACAATACATGAGCCTCTGTAAAGGTGTTATAATACATGAGCCTCTGTAAAGGTGTTATAATACATGAGCCTCTGTAATGGTGTTACAATACATGAGCCTCTGTAAAGGTGTTATAATACATGAGCCTCTGTAATGGTGTTACAATACATGAGCCTCTGTAATGGTGTTACAATACAGACTTAAGAGTTTTCTGAGCTGGTTCTCAATGCAGTCCTCTTATCAATCCTCAATTAATCTTATATCCTAAATGGTTTTACATTGAGGTACTTTATCATATTTCCCTATCTGTCCCAGCGGGCTCAAACTGCCTAGTGTACCTGGTGTAATGTGGGGGATTAAGTGACTTGCCCACGGTCACAAGGGAGCAGCAAGAGATTTAAACCCACAACCTCGGGGTGCTGAGGATGTAGCTCAACCACTGCACCACATAGACCCCCCGCTCAGAAGAGCTTACAATCTTAACTTGGACAGACAAACGTGGGGGTTGGGGATACAGAGGTCCCCTATCTGTGAAAATGTACTTTGACCTTTGAAATTAACCACCTGTGGCAGATGAAACCTCTTTCACACATCAGTGGTTTGAATCGGGACCAGTCGCTTTGCTGCAGTGTTCTTGGGACTGGTTTAAAATTTGTTATTGTCCCTCACACAGCGTTTCCCCTGGGATACTGTGGCATTAATGGTACAGTCGATAATGTTAATGAAGACCCAGGACTGGGAAGAGACACGCTGGAACGTTTAACTGAATTATTCAGAAACCTTCAGAGACAAGGGCATTATTTTTAAGTGGAAATTTTTACTTGTGGCCTGGAGCCTGAGAAACTGAGCATGGGAGGGGAAAGGTTTTCAGCAGATAAACATGTCCTCACCTGGATAAACCCATTTTAGTTTCATGTTGTCCTCTTTAGGATCTTCAGAGTCAAGGGCAGTAATCTTTCATTATTTCTTAAAGATACTGCTCAAATCGTCATTGATCCATCCTTTCTTCAACTTTCTTTATAATTATTATATATAAATATTGGTTTTATCGCTAATAATAAAACCCTAAGCGCTCATGCGCACTCCTACCTGTGTGATCCCTGCCTCCGTGATCTGTAACTCCGTGGCCAGCAGAGAACTGTTAAAGCGTGCGGCGCCTGTGCACATTCGTAGGGTTTGCGCATGACGGTTTGCTACGAGTGGTGGCGGTTTACTATATCCATCAGGGGTTACTGTGGGCCAGTTGCCTTTTCTACTGTATACAACAAGTGATTTAAAAAAAAAAAAAAAGGTAGGTGGGAGAAGGGACATGATTGACAGGCAGTGGGCAGGGACATTGACAGACAGACAGAAATAGAGACACACACACTGAAAGACAGGTAGCTGGGAGTGAAAGACATACGCAGAAGGACAGGGGGCCAGGGAGAGAGATAGAAAGAAAAAAAAAAAACCAGACAGTAGACAAGGAGAGACACACAGAAAAAAAGACATACATACATACAATTACAGCGGCCAAGGAGAAAGACTGAAATAAAGAAAGACAGTGGCCAAGGAGAGAGAGAAACAGAAATAAAGAAAGACAGACAGACAGCAGCCAATGAGAGAGACAGAAAGACAGACACATCTATTCTAGCACCCGTTAATGTAAAGGGCTTAAATACTAATACTTTTATAATACTTCAAAATCGCCTATAAATCAGGCACTTATCTTTTTTAATAAGGTTCTGTCGGTTCGGGATCTGCCGACATGTTTTGCCTTTCCGACTGTATCAAGGCTGTCCCCTTGCGGTATTATGCTCCACCATCAAGCCCGCTGTTTGCTCTGGACAAGATGGCTGATGGTGATGGGCTTGATGGTGGAGCATAATACCGCAAGGGGACAGCCTTGATACAGTCGGAAAGGCAAAACATGTCGGCAGATCCCGAACCGACAGAACCTCATTAAAAAAGATAAGTGCCTGATTTATAGGCGATTTTGAAGTATTATAAAAGTGTAAAACCAATATTTATATATAATAATTATGAAGAAAGTTGAAGAAAGGATGGATCAATGACGATTTGAGCAGTATCTTTAAGAAATAATGAGAGATTACTGCGCTCGACTCTGAAGATCCTATAGAGGACAAAATGAGAATAAAATGGGTTTGAATTGAGTAAGATTGCAATAATTGTATGGCACCTAGATTGGTTATATATTGCAATCAGAAATTATTCTGCCGAAGTTTAAAATCTCACCTAGATAAAAACACAGTATGAAAATCCCCCTTTAGCAATGCTGAATACAGGAGGCATTGAGCGGGTATTACATGAGGGGAGTTTTCCAGTACCTTCTTGAGAGGAGTCGGCTTCACTACCAACAAATTGTAAGAAGCATGGAGACAGCAGAAGATGGCTTTTTTTCCCCTGAAGTAGCCCTTGTCGGGCGAAACAGAAAGTCTTTTCTGTCGGGAGTATGAGTTGGAAGCCTTTGGTGAAAAGCCTTTTTCAGATGAGTGTATTTTTTCCGTATTGTTTTTGACTGTGTGCTCCATACCTTTAAGAACTCTTACACTAATGTAATTAAGCTGTAGCCCTTGCTAATTAATTCAGTTAAGTTTGGGATTCTGGCCTGTATTACTACACACTGACGTTTATACACAAAAAGACTTGGAAGAAAAAAGAAGAAAAAAAGTGACCAAAATAAGATTTTGTATGAATGGAAACGAGTGAAGCAACTTCTTATATATATGTTTACGGAGTTTTTTTATAAACCCGTGATGATGTGTGGATGGTTGGGCACTTGTGTAGTCCCAACCTCCCTCAATTGAGGTTTATTTTTTCTCCGTTTCTATTTTTGGTTTATGTGTTGTCAGCTTTGGTTTTGGTATACATGACCTGGATGTTTCCCTACTAATAACTAGATTTTACAAAACGTATTTTTCATATATTTATTAATCATTTTGTTTTGACCTTAATAAATCGGGAGTTTTATTTTGAAATCTCTACAGATACTTCAGCCCTCCTGTTTTCCACCAGCAAAGCACACCAGTGCCTGTCCTCCCATGTGTTCAGAGCGGGAGTTTCCCTCTGAAAATGTAACTGCAGGTCTGCAGATTCTTGTGGGACGTTTGAAAATTGCCTCTAAATATGTGAAAATGCCTGACTCGCATCAGTATGTGAGCTTTTGAATAGAATTTTTTTTTTTTAACAAATGTATTAAATTTTTCATTCTCTTTTTTTTAATATATATATTTATTTATTTATTTATAGATTTCAACATAAAATCAAGCATTAAACTTGTACAGAAAAGAAATCAAGCCTGATACATTCTACAACAATTCAAAAAAGAAATAGATTGTTGTACAAGTAAATTCATAATAGAACATAAAAATTACAATGGCTTAACTTTACTCAAGTCCTCAAATTGGATCCAAGACTTCCACAATTAGCGAGAAAATAAAAAGTAAATATAAACTTAAGGAATCACTGCTATAAGCTGAAAGCAAAATTCATAACTTCTAATGAGCTTACGATTTTCCTTTATCCAACCGGGATACAGACAGGAAAGTAGTTAATTGAAAAGGTTCAAAGAAAACATACTTATTCATTTGGTGATGAACAATACACTTGCAAGGATGTCGCAAGTAAAAGGTAGCGCCTAAAGCTAATTCATTCTCTTTTTTAATTTCGTCTCTGTCAGTCTCTTGTCTCTAGGGATCGTACGAGTGAGAGCAATGTCCTGTCCATTGCAGGTTCAGCCTCAAAATGGCCACCAAAATGCTCCCCTGTTACCATCCACTTTTAATGCTCCTAAATTTCAGAGTTTAGTTAAATCTGGGTATAAATTTAGCCCTCGTGAATTTTCAAAAAGGTCCATTTAGGAGTATAGCTGTCCAAGTTAAGAATATAAATCCTTTGATTATCAGGCCCTAATAATTTTAGCATGAACAACGAATTTCTGCTTGGAGATTTCTGTCTGTGAAACACGGAAAGATAAAGTCCTTTGTGTAACATAGTAGATGACAGCAGATAAAGACCCGAATGGTTCATCCAGTCTGCCCAACTTGATTCAATTTAAATTTTTTACATTTTCTCTTCTTAGCTATTTTTGGGCAAGAAACCAAAGCTCTACCCGGTACCGTGCTTGGGTTCCAAAATCTCCATCAAAACCTACTCCAGCCCATCTAAACCCTCCCAGCCATTGAAGCCTCTGTGTCCCTCTGCATTTCACTCTTGAAATTCACAAACAAACTCACTGGTAACCTATGCCATAATCTGTCACAGTCACTTTGTCAAGGGCCTCTGGGGGGGGAGGGGAGGGAGGGGGGCCTAAAAGCAGAACCACTGAAAACCTGTTTTGCCCTTTCCCTTCCCTCTCTTCGCTGTTTCCTAGAATTTTGGCCTAAATGGCCCCCTGGAATCTGCTATCACGATTGCCAAGGACGACCAGTGGAAGAGGATCCGTACGGTGCTTTCACCAACGTTCACTAGTGGGCGACTCAAAGAGGTACAAAAAAAAGAAGCTTATTTCTTTTAATGGCCACATTCAAGGGAAAATTGGCCATTTTATTGTTGTGATAAAAATGGCCTTAGTGTGCAGGAAAACCCCATGTAAAGGTGAGTTAATGCCACTTTCCACCAAAGTTTAGTAAATGGAACCCTTAGTCACTTCCTACTAGTGCACATTGCCTGATAAATAGGGTTACCAGACATCCGGATTTGCCCGGACATGTCTTCCTTTTGCGGACATGTCCGGTAGTCCGGACGGCTTTTCAAAACCCGGCATTTTGTCCGGGTTTTGAAAAGCCACCTCAAATTGCGTCGGGCAGGGAGGAAGTCCGCGCATGCGCGGACACCACTCGATGACTTCATGTGCGCGTGCGTGTGACATCATCGCATGGCATCCGCACAGGCACAGACTTCCTGCCCGCCCGACAAGAGCAGGCAGTGGGGGGGGCAGGGCTAGGGCGGGACTGGGGGCGGCATTAGGGTGTTACAGGGCAGGGGATGGGCGGACCTGGGGGTGGGTTTAGGGGTCCGGATTTTCCAATTGGAAAATCTAGCAACCCTACTGACAAACACTCTGGGAACTGCGTCTCTCCAGCGCCTCTAAAATAAACTAAACCTTAGGTTTGTATACCGCAGCATCTCTATATTCGCAACGCTTGATACGGTTAACAGGAGTTAGGGTAGAAAGGAACTCCAGAGGAGGGAAAGGATGAAGAGGAAATTTAGAGGACTAGAATAATCAGAGAGGGAGGAAGAATAACCAGGTTTTCAGATGTTTACGGAAGAGTTGGAGGGAGCTCAGATTCCTAAGAGGGGAGGTAAGATTGTTCCAGAGCTCAGTGATTCTAAAAGGGAGGGAGGAACCTAGTTTTCCTACAAGGGATACGCTTTTTAGAGAGGGAAAGGAGAGTTTCAGTTTTTGGGTGGATCTGGTGGAATTGGGGTTAGAGGAGTTCCAAGAAAGAGGAATAAAGGGGGGAGGATGCCGTGTAGGATCTTGAAAGTAAGGCAGGCACATTTGAAATGGACTCTGGAGATTATCGGAAGCCAGTGGAGCTTGGACAAAAGCGGTGAGACGTGGTCGAATTTGCTTTTTGCGAAGATAAGCTTGGCAGCGGCATTCTGAATCTGCTGGAGTCTTTGAAGGATTTTCTTTGTTAGGCTTAGATAGATAAGTTGCAATAGTCCAGTCTGGAAAGGATGGTGGATTGGACAAGGATGGCAAAGTGTTTTTGATGGAAACAGGTTCTCACTTTCCTCAGCATGTGAAGGCTGAAGAAACATTTTTTTTATTAGGGAGTTGAGGTGATCACAGTGCCTCTAATACTGTGTACTAGCTGTTACCTTTTCAATCCCTTTTTTAAAATAAAAGATTAATTTTATAGCTTTCTCTTTTCTATGTGCTAGGTTCATCCTCATATACGTCTAAAAACAGTGCTTGGAAATGAAAAAAATCAGCTCTAAGCACTATTTATAAAGGGTGTACATCCTATATAGAAAGCGCTTAGTGCTGATTCCCGTGCCAGATTTATGCCTGCTGAAACGTGGTGTAAATGCTGGTGCCCAAGTGAGGCACACTTCTCCAGCATTCTATAACTACACACGAAACGTTTTGGAACGCCCCTGACATGCCTGTGCCCCTGGAGAGAGAGCCCAAGAGGCCTCTACGACGAAAACTACATGCCAAATCAAGGAGTCGTGAGGAAAAGATGTCGGTCGCTCGGCCGTGGACTGTTCAGGATGCACCTTATTGATAGTAGCACTGTGTAGACATACGGATTTCCCCAGAAATGTTGGGGGTCCGGACAACTTTTCAAAACCCGGCACTTTGTTTGGGTTTTGAAAAGCTTGGAACAAATCACTGTCGGGCAGAGACGCATCCACGCATGCTCAGAAGCCACATGATGATGTCGTGCACATACGCTTGTGTGTGTGGCGTCATTGCATTGCATCCGCTCGTGTGTGGATGCGCTCCTGCCCGACCAGATCAGGCAGCAGGGGCGGGACTGGGGCATAACAGTGCGGGGTTGAGTGGAGCTGGGCGGATCTAGGGGGGGTCCAGATTTTCCAAACGGAAAATCAGATAACCCTAGCACTGTGTAGACTTGACACTGACAGGGTTTCAGCAATAATGCCTTTATCAAGAGTCTCTGATTAAAAACTACCTCATGAAATGCCGAGACACTGACTGTAATAGATGTGATGAAGATATAAATATAGCTTACTGGAAATGCACTAATGACTCTCTGCCATGCCAAGTCCTCGCTGATGTCACTTCCTGTTTTCTTTCTGGCTGATGTCACTTCCTGTTTTCTTTCTGCCATAGAGGGAAGCCTGCGGGGCTGGCGCAAGTAGCAGATAAGCGTCACTTCTAACGCCCTGGAGCTGAGATACACTGGGTGGGGCAGTTGCTGGGTCCTGAGTAGGAGGGTGTGGCACCAAATGCCAGATCCAAGGGCAGAAGGAGAGGAGGCAAGATGCAGGATCAAGGGTGTGGCTGCAGTGGTAGCTTAGAAAGGCTCACTAAACATAACTAGGGTTACTAGATTTTCCTTTGGGAAAATCCGGAGCCATAGCCCTGCCCCCAGGACCGCCCAGTTCCGCCTTTGTCATGCCCTGTTCCCCCCCGGCCAAGCTCCCAGACAGCATCCAAACATGCACGGATGCAATGCAATGATGTCACCGCGTTGCATCTGCACATGCGCGGCTGCCCCTTCCTGACGCGATTTTGTCGGGAAGCTTTTCAAAACCCGTAAAAAGTGCCGGGTTTTGAAAAGCCGTCTTCGCTCCCGGACATGTCCTCAAAAGGGGAAATCCGGACGTCTGATAATCCTAGACATTAAAGGTCTGGCCACGCTACTATCCCAGATTTTGGACTTCCCTTTGAACTGCAATGTACAGAGAGATCAATAAATGACTGTTGTACTGAACCCATTATCCCTTCTTTTCACCTCAGATGTTTCCCATTATAAAGCATTATGGAGAAATCCTGGTGAAAAATGTCCAGAAGAAAATGGAACACGATGAACCTTTGCTCATGAAAGAGTCAGTATTTTTTATTTATTTATTTATTCAATTTTCTATCCCGTTCTCCTAGGAACAGTTTACATGAATTTATTCAGCCACTCAGTCATTTTCCCCTGTCTGTCCTGGTTTGCTCACAATCTGTCTGATGTACCTGGGGCAGTGGGGGGATTAAGTGACTTGCCCAGGGTCACAAGGAGTAATGTGGATTTGAACCCACAACCTCAGGGTGCTGAGGCTGTAGCTTTAACCACTGCACCACACTCTCCCCTTTGTAAGTCTCTGAATGTGAAGAGAGGGAGCCCAGAGCAGATGAAGAGGAGGGTAGTAGAAATTTGCACACTTCTCTTCCTCTTAAACATGAACAAGGACATCTGGTTACCTAGTGGCACATTTAAAAGACATAGGAGAAAATATACTTTCACTCAGCGCAGAGCTGAGCTTTGGAGCTCTCTGGTGAAAGCAGTTAATGCAGCTGGCTTTAAAGAAAAGGTTTGGACAAATCCCAACTGGTATTAAGGTGGATCTGGGAAAAGCCACTGCTTATCCTTGAGGTCAGTAGCATGGAATGTGCCAGGTACTTGTGGCCTGGACTGGCCACTAGATGGACCCTTGGTCTGACCCGGCACGGCAAATCTTATGTCCTTATGACTGCAGTACAGTTTTGCTCAGTTTTGTTTTTTCACTGCGTTGCGATGGTTCCACCTGGGACCTCAAGCCCTGAGACTTGAAGAAGTGACAATCCTGAAAACAGGATGCCAGACCAGCTGGTTTTAAGAAAGGTTTGGCAATTTCCTGGAAGAAAAGTCCATAGTCTGCTATTGAGATAGACATGGCAGAAGCCACTGCTTGCCCTGGTAGCATGGAATGTTGCTACTCTCTGGGATTCTAGAATCTTGCTACTCTTTGGGGATTCTGTATGGAATGTTGCTACTATTTGGGGTTCCGGAATCTTGCTTACTCTGAGATAATGGAATGTTGCTACTCTCTGGGATTCTAGAATCTTGCTACTCTTGGGGGATTCTGTATGGAATGTTGCTACTGTTGGGGGTTCCGGAATCGTGCTTACTCTAAGATAATGGAATGTTGCTACTTTCTGGGATTCTAGAATCTTGCTACTCTTGGGGGATTCTGTATGGCATGTTGCTACTGTTGGGGGTTCCGGAATCTTGCTTACTCTCTGGGATTCTAGAATCTTGCTACTCTTTGGGGATTCTGTATGGAATGTTGCTACTATTGGGGGGTTCCGGAATCTTGCTTACTCTGAGATAATGGAATGTTGCTACTCTCTGGGATTCTAGAATCTTGCTACTCTTTGGGGATTCTGTATGGAATGTTGCTACTATTGGGGGGGTTCTGGAATCTTGCTTACTCTGAGATAATGGAATGTTGCTACTCTCTGGGATTCTAGAATCTTGCTACTTTTGGGGGATTCTGTATGGGATGTTGCTACTGTTGGGGGTTCCGGAATCGTGCTTACTCTAAGATAATGGAATGTTGCTACTTTCTGGGATTCTAGAATCTTGCTACTCTTGGGGGATTCTGTATGGAATGTTGCTACTATTGGGGGGTTCTGGAATCTTGCTTGCTCTGAGATAATGGAATGTTGCTATTCTCTGGGATTCTAGAATCTTGCTACTCTTTGGGGATTCTGTATGGGATTTTGCTACTGTTGGGGGTTCCGGAATCTGGCTTACTCTGAGATAATGGAATGTTTCTACTCTCTGGGATTCTGGAATCTTGCTACTTTTTATGGGGATTCTGTATGGAATGTTGCTACTGTTGGGGGTTCCGGAATCTTGCTTACTCTGAGATAATGGAATGTTGCTACTCTCTGGGATTCAAGAATCTTGCTACTCTTTGGGGATTCTGTATGGAATGTTGCTACTTTTGGAGTTCCGGAATCTTGCTTACTCTGAGATAATGGAATGTTGCTACTCTTTGGGATTCTAGAATTTTGCTACTCTTTGAGGATTCTGTATGGAATGTTGCTACTTTTGGAGTTTCGGAATCTTGCTTACTCTGAGATAATGGAATGTTGCTACTCTTTGGGATTCTAGAATTTTGCTACTCTTTGGGGATTCTGTATGGAATGTTGCTACTTTTGGAGTTCCGGAATCTTGCTTACTCTGAGATAATGGAATGTTGCTACTCTCTGGGATTCTAGAATCTTGCTACTCTTTGGGGATTCTGTATGGAATGTTGCTACTGTTGGGGGTTCCGGAATCTTGCTTACTCTGAGATAATGGAATGTTGCTACTCTCTGGGATTCAAGAATCTTGCTACTCTTTGGGGATTCTGTATGGAATGTTGCTACTTTTGGAGTTCCGGAATCTTGCTTACTCTGAGATAATGGAATGTTGCTACTCTCTGGGATTCAAGAATCTTGCTACTCTTTGGGGATTCTGTATGGAATGTTGCTACTTTTGGAGTTCCGGAATCTTGCTTACTCTGAGATAATGGAATGTTGCTACTCTTTGGGATTCTAGAATTTTGCTACTCTTTGGGGATTCTGTATGGAATGTTGCTACTTTTGGAGTTCCGGAATCTTGCTTACTCTGAGATAATGGAATGTTGCTACTCTCTGGGATTGTAGAATCTTGCTACTCTTTGGGGATTCTGTATGGAATGTTGCTATTATTGGAGGTTCCGGAACATTGCTTCTCTTAGGATTTTTCCACATACTAGTGACCTGGATTGGCCTCCGTGAGGACAGGCTACTGGACTTGGTGGACCATTGGTCTGACCCAGTGAGGCTATTCTTATGTTCTGCTATCTAATAGTAAAAAGTGTCCCTCAAAATGTGAGAGTCCACTGTTGTGTACAGGATAAATGAATGATGATAGATAGATACTTATCCCCTTGATATTCAAAACTATTTAACCAGCCAGAAAGGGCCACAGACTGGTTACATAGCAGTTAATCAGCTAACTGAAAATATTCTGCATGAGTTAACCAGTTATATCACACAATAAGCTGGAATATTCAATGCTGGCCGGTTAAGTTTAGTGGTCAGATCAGGCTGTGTAAACAGAAGGACCAGCTTTGGCCACTATTAACTTAACCAGCCAGCACTGAATATTGACTTAGCCAGTTAACCCCCTCCACCCTTATTACAAAACCGTAGTGCAGTTATTAGTGCCAGCTCTGATGCTCATAGAATTCCTATGAGTGTCGGAGATGCTACGGGTTTGTAAAAGGGAGAGTAGGCCAAAAAAATGACTGGAAACGGCCTGCCATTGACTGGGCTCAGTGCTGACCACGAGACTTAGCCGAATATCTGGGTTAGGGTTGCCTGAATTTACATTTGTAAAATCCGGACCTCCTAGGCCCGCCCCAGGCCCGCCCATCCCCGCCCCAGTCCTGCCCCTAATCATGCCCTAGCTCTGCCCCCGCTGCGTGCTCTGGTCGGACAGGAGGACATCCGCGTGTGCGCAGATGCACTCTTGCCCAATACAATTTCGGGGGAAGCTTTTCAAAACCCAGACAAAGTGCCGGGTTTTGAAAAGGCGTCCGGACCCCAGGACATGTCCTCAAAAGGAGGACATTTCCGAGGAAAGCCGAACAGCTGGTAACCCTAATCTGGGCTCAGCGTCGACCACGAGACTCAGCCGGGCTGCCTCCCACAGTCTGAATATTGGTTCCTCTCTAAGTCCCACAGTGGCACGGTGAAGTTTGCATTCTCGTTCCTTCAGCTTCTTCCTGTCATTACATTTTAAGTGTTGTAGGCCCGTTCTGGACCGCGGAGCCTCATCTCTCTCTTCCGTTTTCTCCTTCAGCATCTTCGGAGCCTACAGCACAGACGTGATCACCAGCACCTCGTTCAGCGTCAACGTGGATTCCATGAACAACCCCAATGACCCGTTTGTCACCAACAGCAAGAAGTTGCTCAAATTCAGCTTATTAAACCCATTAATCATTATTATAGGTATTGCTATGACTGTCAGCAAACAAAACAAAACTGCAGATCTGTACAAGACGTAGGCGAAATTTATTGTGACAAAATAATTATATGCAAACCCTTTTACCAATCAAGGGACCCGACACGGTCCGTGTTTCGGACAAACCTTCGTCAGGGGTCCATGGTAAAAAAAGGAAAACAAAAAAGGTCACAAAAATTGTAGAGTAGAAGCAAGGTTTAGGCATTTTTTCTTTTTGCGACGGCTCATTGCAGTTAGTGGACATTGACGTTGCTTAAACCTTGCTGCTACTCTACAATTTTTGTGACTTCTTTTGTTTTCCTTTTTTTACCATGGACCCCTGACGAAGGTTTGTCCGAAACACGGACCGTGTCGGGTCCCTTGATTGGTAAAAGGGTTTGCATATAATTATTTTGTCACAATAAATTTCGCCTACGTCTTGTACCGATCTGCAGTTTTGTTTTGTTTGCTCTCGGTTGGTTTTTTTTTTTTTGCAGGTTTGGTTGGGACCTCCCTTCTCTCCTTGTTTTGTTGCCTATTGCTATGACTGTCTCCATTTGTAATAGCTTCTTTAATAGAAATATGTTCTTAGACACATTAAAAAAAAATAATAATTTATATGCCGCATTGCCTATAAGTCGATGCAGATTACAAATTATTCGGTCAGGTCAAAAGCGCGCCGGGACAAAGGCATGCCCAGACAATTGAGCGCAGCGCGTGCCGCCGCACCGCTCTAAATTACTGTTTTTAGTGCTCCGACGGGGGGGGGTGTGTGGGGGGGAACCCCCCCACTTTACTTAATAGACATCGCGCCGCGTTGTGGGGGATGTGGGGGGTTGTAACCAGTGTTCCCTCTAAGCGGGCGGGTGTTGTGAGCAAACTTTTTTCACCGTGAGCCAAAAATATCGGGCGCCAGCAAGTTATGAGCCAACTCGCCCGATTCTCCTCTCGCCGCCCTGCCATCTGCCGTACGCCTCTTCCGATCGTGCGCTGTGACGAGAAACGTGTGCGCTGCGATGTAATATTTTGTGCGCCAGCGCACGCCAGCGCAGCTTAGCGGGAACACTGGTTCAAATGGTTTTATTTATTTCCCCAAATTTATTTTTGTTATACGCATTGAAAATATTTGATATTGCGTTTAAATCAAAATCTCAATAAACTTGAAACGAGTGCCCGTGAGATTGTGGGAGGGTTAAATACTCAAAACTTAGAAGTTTTTGCTACGCCAGCTTTCTGGTATCTTTACATACAGTGGCGTACCTAGCATATGTAACATCCGGGGCCCATCATTTTTTGGCACCCCCCCCCATCTGTAAGAAAAACATGATTTTTAGTAACAAACCACACGTCACACATGAGTACCTAGGAAAAGGCAGCATCTTACATATTGCAGTGAGCAGTACATCAATACACCCATTGTAAAACTAAACAAGCCAGACCAGCACAGATCAATCCTACACCGTCAATCCTAACAGAAAACCATGTCTTTCGAACACACAGAACACAGAAAACACCTTCGCCTAGTAAGGAATATGTAATCACAAACTAACCCCTCCCTCTTTTACAAAACTGTAGTGTGGATTTTAGCTACGGAGGTAACAGCTCTGATGCTCATAAAATTCTGAGCATCAGAGCTGCTACCACCAAGGCTGGTGCTAAAAACGCTTCACAGTTTTGTAAAAGGGGGGATAAAATAAAAATACATAGACAAAGGTTAAATTGAACCAGCAAGAAGCTGGACTCTGCATACAATGCTTCACAGAAACAGTGACACGTCTCCTAAAGCAATAAATAAATAGAAATTTTTTTCTACCTTTGTCTTCTGTGGTTTCTCCTTTCCTCATCTTCTTGTAACTCTCTTCCTTCCATTCACTGTCTGCCGTCTCTCTTCCCCTATATGGCATCTTCTCTCCTTCTATGCCCCTTCCAGAAACTGTATGCCTCCCCCTTCCATCTCTCCTTTCACCCCATTGGTCTGGCATCTCTCTCCTCGCCTTCCCTCTCCCACACTTCTCCTCATAGTCTGGTATCTCCCCTTCCCTGATTCTCTGGCATCTCTCTCCTTTCCTTTTCTTCCATCTTTCGCTCCCCCTCCATGCTCTCACATCTCCCCCTTCCTTTTCCCTTAGACTGGCATACCTTCCTCCTACGCTCCAAGCCCTGGCATCTCCTTTAATTCCCTCCCTCATCTTCCTTCTCCCTCCAGCTGGGTACCGCAACACTCTTCCCTGCAGCTCTGCACTTCCCCACAATTGCCATGCTTCGGTTCCTCTTCTTCCTTCCTTCCTCCCCCCCCCCCCCGCGGGACCCTGCGGCACCATCAACTCTTACTCCCTCTAATGTCGGCCCTGCAGCTCCAGACTTCCTCGCACCTTCTCCCCTCCCCCTTTGGATCGCTATTATTTTAAATGTTATAGCCGCGGAGCTGTATCCATCAATGGAGATGTCTAACCTCGGCCTGCCCCGGAACTCTTACTGCAACAGTGACTTCCTGTTCCTGCCTAGACGGGCGGCTGCTGCAGTAAGAGTTCCGGGGCAGGCCGAGGTTAGACATCTCCACTGATGGATACAGCTCCGCGGCTATAACATTTAAAATAATAGCGATCCAAAGGGGGAGGGGAGAAGGTGCGAGGAAGTCTGGAGCTGCAGGGCCGACATTAGAGGGAGTAAGAGTTGATGGTGCCGCAGGGTCCCGCGGGGGGGGGGGGGGGGAGGAAGGAAGGAAGAAGAGGAACCGAAGCATGGCAATTGTGGGGAAGTGCAATCCCCCCAGTGCGTCCCCTTACCTTACCGACGCGTGTGTGCGCTGTGAAGAGAAACTTTGCGCTGCGATGTAATATTTTGTGCGTGAGCGCAGGCCAACGCAGCTTAGCGGGAACACTGGTTGTAACCCCCCACATTTTACTGAAAACTTCACTTTTTCCCTGTTTTTAGGGAAAAAGTTCAGTTTACAGTAAAATGTGGAGGGTTACAACCCCCCACAATGCCGGCGCGATCTCTATTAAGTAAACTGGGGGAGCTCCCCAACAAAACCCCCCGTCGGAGCACCTAAAAACTGTAATTTAGAGCGGCGCGGCGGCGCGCGCTTTTGTCTTTTGTGCCGTTGTCTATGAACCAATTATTCTGGTACTCGAGCATTACTCCCTAAATGTCCCGGTGGGCTCCCGCTCTATCTAATGTACCTGGGGCAATGGGGATGAAGGGTTCCTTTTACAAAGGTGCGTTAGGGCCTTAACGCGTGGAATAGCGCGTGCTAAAATGCCCCGCGCGCTAGCCGCTGCCGCCTCCTACGAAGAGAGACTGAACAAATTGCAGCTCTACGCACTCGAGGAACGTAGGGAGAGGGGAGACATGATCGAAACATTTAAGTACCTCACGGGGCGTGTCGAAGTGGAAGATGATATTTTCTTTCTCAAGGGACCCTCGGCCACAAGAGGGCACCCGCTCAAACTCAGGGGCGGAAAATTTCATGGCGACACCAGAAAGTATTTCTTCACAGAGAGAGTGGTTGATCATTGGAACAAGCTTCCAGTGCAGGTGATCGAGGCAGACAGCGTGCCAGACTTTAAGAATAAATGGGATACCCATGTGGGATCCCTACGAGGGTCAAGATAAGGAAATTGGGCATAGACAGGGGGTGGGTAAGCAGAGTGGGCAGACTTGATGGGCTGGAGCCCTTTTCTGCCGTCATCTTCTATGTTTCTATGATGGGTCATTTGGCCTTTATCTGCCATCATGTTTCTATGTTTCTATAATCAGAAAGTTCTATGACATCACAATGCAGGTGTAAAGAGCCTTAGCCTATAGGAAGAGGAGATGCAAATGTTAAGAGCCTTAGCCAATAGGGAGAGGAGGAGAGAGTGGCTGCTGCAGACACCAGAAAGTATTTCTTCACAGAGAGAGTGGTTGATCATTGGAACAAGCTTCCAGTGCAGGTGATCGAGGCAGACAGCGTGCCAGACTTTAAGAATAAATGGGATACCCATGTGGGATCCCTACAAGGGTCATTAGGGCATAGACAGGGGGTGGGTAAGCAGAGTGGGCAGACTTGATGGGCTGGAGCCCTTTTCTGCCGTCATCTATGTTTCTAGTTTTTTTAGCTAACGCACCTTCGTAAAAGGAGCCCTAAATGACTTGCCCAGGGTCACAATGAGCAGTGCGGGATTTGAACCCCCTACCTCAGGGTGCCGAGGCTGTCGCTCGAACCGCTGCACCACACATAAGCAGCACGTCCGTTCCACATCTGGTGCGATCTTGGTTCCGATCGCAACCCACTGAATGTCGCTTTCCTCTTCCTCCCCAGTGCTCTTTCCATTTCTCATCCCCGTCCTGAAGAAACTGAATGTGAACTTTTTACCAAAGGATGTGATGCGTTTCTTTCTGAATGCTGTCACTGGCATACGGGCCAAGCGTTTGCAGGAAGGTCGCACGGTGAGTCTGAAATACCCTCTGTGGTACGGTAGAAATGAGAACCCAGGGCGCAGACAACCTCTCCACTACCAGGTCTGTTCAGCCTCAATGTGAGAGGCAGTTCACGTGGTTTCTCCTTCAGTTTTGGTTGCCTGTATTTCTTTCTTTCGTTCTTTTTTTATTTTTTTGCACTTTTTCTGTTGTAGTTTCTGTCTTCAGGTATTAGATTTGTCTTGGTTTGTAATCCGAACCATATCACTCTAAACCACCTTGCTAGAATGTCAAAATATCAAGTCTAATAAAGAAGTGGATTGCTCTGTTGCACCCAACCATGAAATCAGTTTGCTCTTGAATTTATATTCGAAACAAACAGTTGCAGTCAGACCATCAGCAGGAAATACAAAGAATTTAAATGAAACGAGGTGCAAGAGGGAGGGCCTCCACCAACACAGTTTAGACAGCGACCGGTCAATATTCAGCCAGGGCGGGCGGTATTTTTTTTTGAAAGCTGCCCACCATGGCTAAATAAATCCAGTATCTGGTTATTGATTGGCACTGAATATTCAGATTCAGCAGCGAGTGCTGGCACTATTGAGACAAGTCACTGAAAATCATGGGATGGCCCCATCAGTGCCATAAGAAAATAAGACTAGCCATACTGGATCAGATCAATGGTCCATCTAGCCCAGTATCCTGCATAGAGAATGACACGGGGACAAAATTTTTCCCCTTCCCTGTGGGAACTCATTTTCCTGTCCTGGCAAGTTCTTTTCCTGCTTCTGCCCCGTTCCTGCAATCCTCAAACACTTTAAAATCCTAAGTAGCAACATTCTAGAGCTCAGATTGTGATGTCATAATGCCTCATTCCACCAATGCCTAAGCTCCGTCCTCATCTGCACAAGCCTCAAACACTTTCAAATCCTAAGTAACAACATTCTAGAGCTCAGATTGTGATGTCATAATGCCTCATTCCACCAATGCCTAAGCTCCGTCCTCATCTGCACAAGCCTCAAACACTTTCAAATCCTAAGTAACAACATTCTAGAGCTCAGATTGTGATGTCATAATGCCTCATTCCACCAATGCCTAAGCTCCGTCCTCATCTGCACAAGTATCAAATACTTTAAAATACTTTAAAATCAGAAGTGTTCGAGGCTTTTGCAGTTAAGGCAGAGCTTACAGGAATGGGGCAAGAATAGCGACAAAACTCGTGGGGGGGGGGGAAATTAAGGTCCTGTGGGGATGGGGACAAATTTGTCCCCATGTCTTTCTCTAATCCTGTTTTAACAGTGGCCAATCACAAGTACCTGGCAGGAACCCAAAGAACAGCAAGATTCTGGAATTCCAGAGTAGCACGATTCCAGGGTGCATTTGACGCTATCACATAAGTTGCGATGGCGAAAACTGATCCATAGATTTGAGCATTGATCGAGGGGAAAATAGCAGCAGTGCTCTCTCAAAAATTGAGACAAAACGTGTCTTTTTTTTGTTTGTTTTTACTTCATTTGCACACTTCTCCAGGTTGCATAATCATGTCTGAAATTACAGAATTGTTGTTGCAATCCTCGTGAACAAAATTTTTCCTCATATGAATCATTGTAAACAGTCATTTTATTGAACATTATGTACCATGTCTGCAGCATTGTGGTTTTAAGTGTGATGTCTTTGCCAGTATAATTGTGTACTTCTGTAATTTAAGCAACATCTAATTGTTTATTGAAGCTTCTATACCGCTCCTAATGACCGGGGGAGTCAATTCAGAGCAGTTTACATGAGCTTCTGTAAAGGTGCTATAATACAGAGTTAACGTTTTCTGAGACGGTTTTCGATGCAGACATATTTATACCATAATCAGCCATCCTAGTTATATGTGCACATTATATGATAAATCAATCATTCTGCATATATACTCCTAAAATACAGTGGTACCTTGGTTTACGAGCATGTTCCGTTCCAGGAGCATGCTCGTAAACCAAAACGCTCGTTTATCAAAGCAGAGTTCCCCGTAGGATATAATGGAGACTCGGACAGTTCATTGCTACTGCTGCCAACGACCGACATAAACATAACGGAACTGGGGCACTGGGGCTCTTTCCACAGCCAACCAGCCTCACTGGGGCCTTGCATCTTTAACTTCTTTTTTATTCAGTGCTTACATTCATGCCGGCTTTCTCCTCCTTCATGCCGTCTATCCAAGCTGCGGGCAACAGTTCCCATGTTCCCCCCATGGCCGACCCGGAAGCCCTCACTGTGCCGCTGTGCCTACCTTCATGCCGCAGTGCTCGTTCCAAGCTGCGGGCAACAGTTCCCATGTTCCCCCCACGGCCGACCCGGAAGCCCTCCCTGTGCTGCGGTGCCTACCTTCATGCCGGCTTTTTCCTTCCTGCCGCAGTGCTCGTTCAAAGCGGCGGGCAGCAGTTCCCACGTGCCCCCCGCGGCCGACCCGGAAGCCCTCCCTGTGCTGCGGTGCCTACCTTCATGCCGGCTTTTTCCTTCTTGCCGCAGTGCTCGTTCAAAGCGGCGGGCAGCAGTTCCCACGTGCCCCCCGCGGCCGACCCGGAAGCCCTCCCTGTGCTGCGGTACCTACCTTCATGCCGGCTTTTTCCTTCTTGCCGCAGTGCTCGTTCAAAGCGGCGGTCAGCAGTTCCCACGTGCCCCCCGCGGCCGACCCGGAAGCCCTCCCTCTGACGTCGCAACGTCAGAGGGAACGTCTCAGGGCCAGCCGCAGGAGGCATGCAGGAGCTGCCGCCGCGGCCCAGAGCGAACACAGCAAGGAGGAAGGAGCCGGCAAGAAGGCAATCATTCAGGGGCGGCAGATGGCACAAACGCATTGTCCTCGAGCAGGCCGCATGGGGCAGCAGGTTGGACACCCTAAAAGGCAAAACTGAAGTGAAAGAGCATCAGAAAGTGTGCATTGCAAGGTATGGAGAGGGGGATGCGGGATGTTTTACTTTGGGACATGCTCGTATAGCGAGTCAAGCTTGGTTTACGAGTCACAAATTTTACAAATGTTTTGCTCGTCTTGCAAAACACTCGTAAACCGCGGTACTCGTAAATCGAGGTTTGACTGTACTAGGTTAACCATTTCGACTAAGTTTAAATTTACACGCATCCGAAGAAGTCGAACTGTTTCAACCAAATATATTATATTTACACTCATCCTAATTTATCTAATCTAATCTACAATTTGTGAGTCGCTCTATGGGATCCTTTTATCAAGGCGCGCTACGGGGGTTAGCGCGTCTGACATTTCATCACGCGCTAACCCCCGCGGCAAGCCTAAAAACTAACACCTTGTCAATGGAGGCGTTAGCGACTAGAGTGGAAGGGCGGTTGAACGCGCGGTATTCCGCACGTTAACCGCCTACCGCACCTTGATAAAAGTAGCCCTAGGCCTAAGTAGTTTCAAGGCGACATACAATTTGAGTGAGGGGAAAGAGAGAGGGGAGTGGAGAAGAAGAAGGAGGAGTAGAGGGGGTGAAAGTCTTCTAATTGGGTGGTAATATGGAAAATACACGGTACAATTTACATTGGAAGGAATCAAAATCTCTGAGTCGGAACAAGCAACTGATTGTCAATGGTGCATATTGTCTCGAAGAGGAGGGTCTTCGGTTTTTATTACACTTCTATCTGCTTTGTTCATCATATTTTAACATTTCTGGAAAGCTCTACTATGTGCATATGTTAGTGGCTTACAGGGAAAGGGACCTGGGATGAGTTTTGAAATATATCGCCTTTCTGTGGTTACAATCAAAATGGTTCACATCGGTGGTTCCCACCCCTGTCCTGGAGGACCACCAGCCAGTCGGGGTTTCAGGATAGCCCTAATAAATATGCATGGAGCAGATTTGCATGCCTGTCACCTCCATTATATGCATATCTCTCTCATGCATATTCATTAGGGTTATCCCAAACATCCGACTGGCTGGTGGTCCTCCAGGACAGGGTTGGGAACCACTGGTTTATATATTATATAATAATAATAATAATAATTTTATTCTTATATACCGCCATACCGAAAAAGTTCTAGGCGGTTCACAACAAGGTGAGCTTAATACATGGGATACAGATAAAATACAAATTAGAATAATGGACTTAAAAACAGATAAAGACAGAAAGCATTTATAATATAATGCAGAAAATACCGGCATGGGAGGGAAAGAAGTAATTCATAGAACAGATAAAATACATCAAGTTGAATATAAGGAATTTGATTGAAAAAATGAAGCAGAATGCATTAAGATACCAAATTTTCTAAAATCAAGATAGGAAGAGATCTCGAACATCATTTTTCCAAGCCATACATTCAGTTTAGTGGCTTGAAATGAGAGGGTTCTCTCAAGGAACTTCTTATAACGACATGATTTTATGGAGGGATATGAAAACAAATCTTTTTGGCGCGACTCAAAGAAAAATGAGACCCCTACTTACTTTGTATCTGGGGCAACAAAGGGTTATGTGACTTGCTCAGAGTCCGTTCTATTTCCTCTTTTTTTTTTATCACTCCTCCATTAACATCCTGATTCACTCTCTAGTAATTTCAGCTACAGATTACTGTAATGCCCTTTATCAAGGCATAACCCAGAAAGAAATTCGCCGTCTACAACTATTGCAAAACAATGCGGTTAAATTAATCTATTACGCAAAAAAATTTGACCACGTCACCCCTCTCCTCCGTAAAGCACATTGGCTACCTGTCGCTCATCGTCTCTCCTATAAAATACTCCTCCTCACTTTTAAAACAAAAATCTCTAACCAACCGGCGTTCATAGATAAACGTTTGATCCCTTACTCATCGTCAAGGGCCCTCCGATCAAATAATCAAAATTTACTCTCTCTACTGTTTTACGATACTACTCGCAAATCCATCTTTTCAGCTACCGCCCCCTCTCTGTGGAATGCCCTTCCACTAGACCAGGCGTAGGGAACTCCGGTCCTCGAGAGCCGTATTCCAGTCGGGTTTTCAGGATTTCCCCAATGAATATGCACGAGATCTATGTGCATGCACTGCTTTCAATGCATATTCATTGGGGAAATCCTGAAAACCCGACTGGAATACGGCTCTCGAGGACCGGAGTTCCCTACCCCTGCACTCGACATTCGATTAGAGAACTCACTCGGAAAATTTAAAACCAAACTTAAAACTTTCCTCTTTAAAGATGATTTTACTCTTTAGCATCAGCCTCCGCCTCTTAATTCCCTGATTCATGTGTAGCTTTGAAACATCTAATCCTTCTTTTGAAGTGATTTCCCTCCTAATGTCTTTACCACTCCCCACTTACCGTCCTTTTGTATTAATTTTACTTCGATGTATTTTAAACAACCTCTCCCTCCCCTACTTTCCTTCCGTTTCATAGAAACATAGAAGATGACGGCAGAAAAGGGCCACAGCCCATCAAGTCTGCCCACTCCAACAACCCTACCCCCTTGAATTTACCCCCCTAGAGATACCACGTGTATCCCATTTACATTTTTTTTATTTTTTTTTTTACCCCCCTAGAGATCCCACATGTGTATCCCATTTCCTTTTAAAATCCGGCACGCTGTATGTTAATCTGAATTTGTCCAGTATTTTTAATATTTGATAAATTATTTGTTTTTATTTACCTATTTTAATTGTTTCCTATAATCTTTTATAATGTACACCATCTAGACATGTGTTTTGATAGACGATATATGAAAAATAAAGAAACTTGAAACTTACTAATGGACATTCAAATTAAGAAGGGGTGAGAGGGTCTCAGAAATCGAAATGTTTTACGAACCTCTGTCCTAATTCATTCCTTCTGTTTTCAGGACCGAGTGGACTTCCTGCAGCTGATGCTCGACTCTCAAAGTACTGAGCCCAGTGGCAATCTTCACGAATATAAAAGTAACACCATTTCATTTATTCTCCTAAATACTTTTATACAGGGAGGGTCTTTCTGGTTGCTAGAGGTGGTTTGGCGTAGCTAAAGTTGTTATCCAAAAAATAAGTGAATGGTATTGCGTTGTAGATTGCCTCCGAAAACCTATTCAGACACTATTACAAAATTCTAGTACTTGTACTGAGCCTGAAAGAAGTGCTAATCTTAGTAGACTGTGATACTGGTGCCTTTTAATAAGACAAAGAATGTATTATTTATTATCAATAATTGTATTTAATTTTCTATATCATTCTCCCAGGGGAGCTCAGAATGGTTTGCTCAAGCATTTTTCCTGGTGGGCTCACAATCTATCTAATGTACTTGGGGCAATGGGGGGGGGGGGATAGGTGCCTTGCCCAGAGTCACATGGAGCAGTGTGGGTTTGAACCCACAACCGCAGGGTGCTAAGACTGTAGCTTTAACCATTGTATCACACTCTCCCCATTCTCTTCTTGGTTGGGCTGGAACTTTTCAGCAGCCCCTCGTATTGTGATGTCATCATGCCTCATTCCACCAATGCCTAAGAGCCAACCTCATTGGTGATGTCACAATGACTTGGCTTCCCTATACTTGCACCCATTTACTACCGTGTTTCCCTGAAAATAAGATAGTGTCTTATATTCATTTGGGGCCCAAAAAAGGCACTAGGTCTTATTTTCAGTGTATGCACATGATCATCCCTCCCTTCCTCTCCTTCACCCCAATTCTTCCTCTTTTCTTTCTCTCCCCAACATGTGCAGCACTTTCCTCCTCTCCTTCCCATCCCTTGTGCAGCAGAACCCTTGAGCCACTCCCTGCCCCCACCGCGCAGCCGAACCTCTGCTGACCCTCCATCCTTCCCTCCCCGCTGACCTCAAGCGAGCTCTACCTTCATCCAAAGCAGTGTCGGGCCGGCGGCACTCAAAACAGGCTGCTTGGCCTTGTCCGTTGGGGGAATTCAATCTGCCGTGTTACTGATGACATCATCAGTAACGCGGCCGAGTGAATTCCCCGCCGGACAAGTCCAAAGCAGCCTGTTTAGAGTGCCGCTGTCCTGACGCTGCGTCGGTTGATGGTAGAACTCGCTCGCGGTCGACGGGAAGGGAAGGATGGAGGTTCAGCAGGGATTCGGCTGCACGGTGGGGGGGAGGGGCCAGGTTGAAGAGTTGCTGACGAATCCTGGGACTAGGGCTTATATTTGGGGTAGGGCTTATATTAAGACCTACCCCAAAATGACGCTAGGTCTTATTTTCGGGGAAACACGGTAGATGCATTTGCCTCACTGAAATGAAAAGTGTGGAACAACATATTTATTTATCCATTCAAGTTCCTATACCATTCTCCCAGGGGAGCTTAGAACAGTTTTCATGAATTTATTCAGGTACTAGCTGATGCCCCGGCGTTGCACGGGTATTTAATTATAGCAATAACACTGTAAATGGATTCAAATAAAGATACTTTATAGTGGTGAATGAAATTATTTTTTTACAGCTTAATAAAAAGTACAATATTCAAATTATAATGTGAAATATTGGACAAAATGAATACAATACAACTAACGCAAAACGTGATTATAAACAACATTTTTAGTTTCACCTCCTGGAGCAAGAACATATAAATTCTTGGGTGAACCCAGCCCTGAGCAAGCAACATAGAGTTGTGGGCCGCGAGACCCCCAGAACATATCACCCCAGGTAGTGAGGGATCTGCATACCAAGTTTCGTTCAAATCGGTCAAGCCGTTTTTGAATTACTGTGAGAATGGCAGCTTTTTACATTTTTTCCATTGACATGAATGGGTGAAATCTGATTTTCTGTTTGTAGCTCCGCCCACGTGTGCAGGTGGGCCGCGAGACCCCCAGAACATATCACCCCAGGTAGTGAGGGATCTGCATACCAAGTTTCGTTCAAATCGGTCAAGCCGTTTTTGCGTGATCGCGGCACATACACACATACATACCTCCGATTTTATATATATATATATATATATATATATAGATTGAAGCATTTTTCCCTGTCTGTCCCAGAGGGCTCACAATCTATCTAATGTACCGGGAGCAATGGGGGGATTAAGTGACTTGCCCAGGGTCACAAGGAGCAGTGTGGGTTTGAACCCACAACCTCAGGGTGCTGAGGCTTTAACCACTGCGCCACTCTAAAAATCAAAATGTAGTAAAAGTGAGCCAAGTCTAGGATAATCAAGCCATTGTGACATCACTGATGGGGTTGGCTCTTATTGGTGGAATGAGGCATTATGATGTCACAATGCCAGCTCTGGTTATCAGAGGCTGAAACTTATCACACTATTTATTCAATTTTCTATACTATTCTCCCAGGGGAACTCAGAATGGTTTACAGGAATTTATTCAGGTACTCAAGCATTTTTCCTTGTCTGTCCTGGTGGGCTCACAATCTGTCTAATGTACCTGGGGCAATTTGGGAGGGGGGGGGTAGTTAACATGACTTGCCGAGAGTCACAGGGAGCAGTGTGGATTTGAACCCATGACCTCAGGGTACTGAGGCTGTAGCTCAATCCACTGCACCACAATGATTCCCTTTTTCAAATGTCAAAGGAATTGAATCTGACAAAATTATCACCACACCATACTGGCCTGTGGAGCTATTTGTTTTGTCATATCAGTGCATTTTTAAAGATAAGACAAAAGCTGCAGCAGAGCATTTGTGGCTTTTAGTGCAGAAGAACTGCTGATTAAAGGCCCTGAAACTGAAGTCAGCAACTTTGAAATTCCTCCTGTGGTTTATCAGCTTGATCATAGAGCCCTAAATATCTGTTGAAGAAGATACAGTAGCCTTCAAATGGGTTATTTCTCCTTCTGCAGGAGTGCAAATGCAATTAATTTATCAAAGAAATCCAGCACTTTGACAGTATTCCCGAGCCACTTCTATGTTCGCTCTAAAGTGCCATGTATGTGATATATACAATAAATGATGGTCTGTATCACCTTTCTTTCTATTACAGCTCTAAGTGATTCGGAGATTATGGCCCAGTCTCTTGTTTTTATCCTTGCTGGGTACGAAACCACTGGTTCTTCACTGTCCTTCTTGTCTTATAATGTGGCAACCCACCCCGAAGTCCAGCACAGACTTCACGAAGAGATAGATAAAATTCTACCCAACAAGGTGAGGAAGGACCTGTTCCTTCGTGAGCAGCTGGTAGAAATGGTGACCCTTACTGGAAATGTTCATAAGAACTCCAGTGTATAGAATAGTGATGGCCAGAAGGGTCTCTGTAGGCATGGAGCCCTCTCTGTAGGCATGTGCGCTGTCACCCTAGTACAGAGTTTGCCAGACTTCGTTACTAGAAAGCCAGAGGGACGCGGGGATGGGTTGCTACCCTCCCCCTCTCCACGCGCACCCGAGGACATCTCTCACATCACCTGCCCCTCTGCCCAGCATCCCGATGGGAGCGCTTCCTCCCTCCCCTGTCTGGGGTAAGGCGGGCGGCATGAGGGTGCGGCGCTGATGGCAGCCTGTTGAGTCTGTGGCGAAGGTGATTCCTGTGGTGGGGGTTGAAAGCTCGGTTGTTGTGTTTTTCTTTTAAGACAAAAGATTGAAAGCAGTGCATATTCATTGGGGAAATCCTGAAAACCCGATTGGATTCCGGCCCTCGAAGACCGGAGTTGCCCATGTCTGGCTAAGCTCTATGGCAATGACTGGCAATGTGGTCCTTGCAGCCACCCCACTAAGTTGGGTTTTCAGGACATCCACGGTACAGACTGAGTTCAAAGAGGCGTGGGATGAACACAAAGGGTCTAGAATCAGAAAATAATATTAAATATTGAACTAAGGCCAGTACTGGGCAGACTTGCACGGTCTGTGTCTGTATATGGCCGTTTGGTGGGGGATGGGCTGGGGAGGGCTTCAATGGCTGGGAGGGTTTAGATGGGCTGGAGTAAGTCTTAACAGAGATTTCGGCAGTTGGAACCCAAGAAATAGCTAAGAAGAAAAAATTAAAAAATTTAAATGGAATCAGGTTGGGCAGACTGGATGGACCATTCGGGTCTTTATCTGCCGTCATCTACTATGTTACTATGATATGCTTATTTATTTAGCATACATAGGGGCTCTAAGCTCTTAGGACCGGCTTCAGAAAATGGCACCAAAATTTGGAGGTCTTAAGAAATCTGCGCATTGCGAAATTCTATAAAGAGCACTCAGCGTGGATTTCTGCACTCAGCTTTGAGTGTGAGGGCTTACATCGGACTAAAACCCAAGTCAAGGCACACGAGCTGCGCGCAGATCCCCCTAATTCTAAAATACTGCACAGATTTAGCGAGAACAGCCCTGACTAAGGTGACCAGACGTCCGGGAAAACACAGGCATGTCTTCTTTGTAGAGGACTGTCTGGGTGCCCGGAGGGATTTCCAGAATCCCCGCAGTTTGATGGGTTTCGGAAGTCCTCGAGGTCGGGGCCGCGTCTGGAGACCCTCCGCATGTGCACGGACGTCGATGCGATGACTTCATACACACTAGAGGTCTGCACCACAATGGGGATCGCAGGGGTCCTACGGGAAACCCCACGGGGACCCCCCTCTAGCCCACGGGACTCCCACGGGGATGGAAGGCTTTGGAAGCAGGGTTTGTCCATAGAATATAATGGACACGTCAGCCTTTGTAAAAGAGGGGGTTTATAAGTTAATTACCTGAACAGAAAACAAAAAAAGGGTTCCACCAAAGAGATTCCACAAGGAAAACAGCAAAAGAAACTGTAGAATTGATGATCCTGTCAGAAATAATTGCTGCTTTTTATGGGAACGGGCGGGGATGGAGGTAATTCCTTCCGGGGATGGGTGGGGACGGAGAGAGGATCCTGGTGGGGACGGGTGGAGACGGAGAAGATCCTGGCGGGGATGGGTGGGGACGGAGAGGATCCTGGCGGGGACGGAGAGGATCCTGGCGGGGACGGATGGGGACGTAGAGGATCCTGGCGGGGACGGGTGGGGACGGAGAGGATTCTGGCGGGGATGGGCGGGGACGGAGAGGATCCT
This sequence comes from Geotrypetes seraphini, assembly GCF_902459505.1. Classification (NCBI taxonomy): domain Eukaryota; kingdom Metazoa; phylum Chordata; class Amphibia; order Gymnophiona; family Dermophiidae; genus Geotrypetes; species Geotrypetes seraphini. Next base: position 13,777,125 of record NC_047094.1, on the reverse strand, counting down.
GGCGGGGACGGACGGGGATGGAAAGGATCCTGGTGGGGACGGGTGGGATTTCTGTCCCTGCGCAACTCTAATACACACGCGTTCCCGTGACATCATCGCGTCGACGTCCGCACGTGCACAGAGGCCCCTCCAGACCTCGGGGAAGGAGACAGGAGGTTCAGCTGGGGGAGGGGCTGGGGGGCAGAACTGGGCGGGGACAAGTGTCCTCTTTTTTTTTTTCTCTCTCTTTTAAGAGGAAATCTAGCAGGCCTACTCCTGACCTGCCAATTCCCTTCCCATTGCCAAACGCATCCCTTTGGGTTGCACGCGATGGGATTTAGATGTGCGGTGTTAGAAAGCAGCGCATAACCAGATGTGGGCACAAGTTGAAATTGGCGCCAATTAACATCACTGATTGACAGCACCCAAATATTGCCTGCCACTCATTGGTTTCTTCCCCAATTTCGTTAGGCCTCTCAAGTTTTATTAAAAATTTGATTAAATCGTAATATCAAATTTCAAAGCAATGTACAATTTAGATAGAAATCCGGGGAGCAAAAAAACCCCCTTACGGCCTCTTTTACAAAGCCACGCGGCAACAGCCCCAAAATCTTTAAATCTCTATGGGCTTCAGGGCCGTTAGCGCAGCTGCTAGCGTGGCTTTCTAAAAGAGACTGTTAGGGCTCCTTTTACTAAGGTGCGCTGGCGTTTTTAGCGCGTGCTGAAGATTAGCGCGCAAACCCCGTGCTACACAGAAAATACTAATGCGAGCTCTATGGAGGCGTTGGCATCTAGGGCGTGGGGCAGTGTAGCACGTGCTAAAACCGCTAGGGCACCTTAGTAAAAGGAGCCCTTAAAGCCGAATACAGAGACTAACATATGCAAAAGGTAAGTGGGGAGAACAACAATAAATTAAAGAAAAAAGGAAAAAAAAAACCCCATAAGGTGGGGAGTTTTTAAATTATTCCTGGTAAAAGAGGCATCGTATAAGTTTAAAAATCAAATGCATCATATACAAAAAAACAATTTAGCATTCCTTTAAATTTATGAAGGGTTTTTCTTCCCTAAGCTGTGCCGGCAGTGAGTTCCAGATCTGGGGCGCCATGACCGTAAAGACTGGATCTCGCCGTGTGTTAATAACTCTTAAGGATGGAATGGAAAGTAGGTTTTTATCATCTGATCTTAAGGATCACGTCCAAATCTGGGCATGCAAACTCGGGCACCCTTTATAGAATCTGGGGGTTAACGCGCGAATACTTTAGACGTTTGCCTATGTCCTTGCGCAGTAATGGAAATATTAATGCATGACCCGCAATAAAAATAGTGGGAACGCCTACAAAAAGTGCCATGCTAGAGACCGTCAACAAACAAATTGATAGTGGAGAACCGGTGGACATAATATACTTGGACTTCTAGAAAACTTTCGACAAGGTTCCACATGAAAGACTTCTCAGGAAATTACAAAGCCATGGAATAGAGGGAGATATACTAAGATGGATAGGCAAATGGCTGGAGAACAGAAAGCAGAGAGTGGGCATAAATGGGAATTTCTCAGACTGGGAGAAAGTGACTAGCGGTGTACCCCAGGGCTCGGTACTTGGGCCAATCTTATTTAATATTTTCATCAATGACCTAGAGGAAGGAACATCCAGTGAGATCATCAAGTTTGCAGGCGACACAAAGCTATGCCGGGCAATCAGATCGCAGAAAGATAGCGAGGAACTCCAGAGCGACTTGTGTCCGTTAGAGAAATGGGCGGAGAAATGGCAGATGAAGTTTAATGTGGAAAAGTGCAAAGTAATGCATTTAGGCAGAAAGAACAAGGAACACGAGTATAGAATGCCAGGTGCAACTTGGGTAAGAGCGAACAGGAAAAGGACCTGGGTGTACTGATAGATAGGACCCTGAAACCGTCGGCACAATGCACGGCAGCGGCAAAGAAAGCAAATAGAATGTTAGAAAGGAATCGCGAGTAGATTGGAGAAAGTTACAATGCCGCTTTATAGAGCAATGGTCAGACCACACTTGGAATACTGCGTCCAACATTGGTCTCCCAACCTAAAGAAGGATATAAAACTGCTGGAGAGGGTGCAGAGATGAGCAACGAAGCTAATAAAAGGTATGGAGAACTTGGAATACGAGGAACGACTTAAGAGACTGGGATTGTTCTCCCTTGAGAAAAGGAGACTGCGAGGGGATATGATCGAGACTTTCAAAATACTGTAAGGAATCGACAAAATAGAGCAGACAAGAAGACATGGACTGAAGCTAAGGGGGGACAAGTCCAGGACAAATATCAGGACAGGCGGGGATGGGTGGGATTTCTGTCCCCGCACAACCCTCTACTTCCTACTGTGGTCTTTCCTTTTTTGTACACTTTACTTTTAATTTGTAGTTCTCTCAACTTTCCTAACTGTGTCTGTCAGTCATGTCTTCTAAAGTGATTATTTGTTAAGTTTGTCTCCCTTTATTATTAAAAATTGTAAAATACTCAGAAATTCTGATTTGCGTTAAATCAAATTTTTAATGAACTTGAAACTTGATATAGATAAAAGGTCTTCGATGTCCTGCTATTGTTTTTGGAACAGCCCTTCATTAAGACATTACAGCCCCTTTTCACGTGAAGTGAGCAATGACCGTATGACGTTTCCTGCATTTCTTCTCTAGGCCACACCTACCTATGAGGCCTTGATGCAGATGGAGTATCTTGACATGGTGATTAATGAATCCCTTAGACTCTATCCCCCAGGAGGACGACTAGAACGAGTCTGTAAGAAAACGGTGGAGATAAACGGATTAACCATTCCAGAAGGGATTCCAACAATGGTCCCAGTTTTCGCGATACATCGGGACCCGGAGTACTGGCCGGAGCCAGAGGAATTTCGACCTGAAAGGTACCCCACGAGGAAAGAACCACTTGCTGAAAAGTATTTGGTTAAAATAATTAGGAAAACAAAATAGAGGTGGTTTGAATGCATAAAATAGGGTTTTGAATACTAATGTGTGAAAGCTATAATGCAGGCACTTTTGTAATGGCTAAATTAAAATAATTAATACAACTAAGGGATTAATATTCAAAAGGATTTATCCAGGCACAGTTAAGGGGACAGAGCATCAGCACCTCCTCACCTCCCACTTCAAATCTTCCCTAGCAGAGAGCAGCATCTCATACCTAGTGCTCATGGTGGCCTCAGCCCTCTCTCTGATGTCATTTCCTCTTTGCGGGACCAGGAAATGACCTCAGCGGGAAGGCTGAAGCTGGTGCAAGCAGCAGGTAGGAAATGCTGCTCGCTGCTGTGAAGATTTGGGGAGGTGCCAGCAAAGATTTGAAGATGTATGGGAGGGGCACACGGTGTGGCGATGCTGGGCAACTCTGCCCCGCATGCAAACTTCCCTCGCTACACCACTGCCTGGTTAATCTCGCTGAGCTGGTCAGCTGCCAATATTCAGCAGCACTTAGGATAATGATGCTGAATATCTGCGCTAATCAGTCATTCCCTAACTGGCTTGGATAGGGGCGGCAGTGGCGTAGCGAATAGCATCCCTCCCCTGCCCTCGTCTCTGTCCCACCGCTCCTTCCCCGCTCCTGCCTAGCACACGCACTCCCTCCCCTTCCCTTCCCCTGTAACTCTAGTTGAAGTTGTTGCTCGCAGCGGTCAACAACCTGCTTCTGGCGACCCCGTCGGCTCTCCCTCGACATCACTTCCTATGCGCAGCACCAGGAAGTGACATCAGCGGGAGAGCCGATAGGGTCACGAAGAGCATATTGTAGACCGCCGCGAACAACAACTTCAACTGGAGGTGTGGGGGAGGGGAAGGGGGGCGCGTGGATGAGAGGAATGGGAAGAGGTGGGGGGGGGGCAGAGAGGAGAAGGGGTGCCTGCACCCCCAGCAACATGGCGCCTGGGGACTTGGCCATAAGAGTGGTATGGATGGGTCAGAGACATTCCCAGAATTTAGGCGCATTGTTATAGAACACCTGCATTTGTGCGTCTAACTGCCATTGGCTGGACACAGTCATTTACATTAGCCTTTGGCAGGTGCAAATGCTCAAACCCAAATTTGGGTTGCAAAATGCGCACAAGGATAACAGAGCGCTCTTTCCAGAATATTAGCTTAGCGCAGATCAGCTCAACACTTAACTTTGACCGCCATTTATTTTATTCCCCCCCTCACACAAAAGTCCAAAGTAAATAAATAAAGGAAAACAATATCCATAATTAATCTCATTATATTGGCACAGTAGACCATGATGTATCAGAGAAAACAGCATTTCAAATAATTCCTTACACCATCTGGTAAAGCGTGACCTGAAATATCTCAGTGTTATTTTATGTGTCGGGTTCAGACAGTTTGCTTGGCACCCTACCAGATAACTCATCAGTACACTGATCTTACAATATAAACCCGAGCTTTAATTAGAAACTATATCTCAAGATTTCAACGCTTTGTGCTGCGACTTCTGCCAGCCCTGGTTCAGTCGCCAGTGGACAATCACTACCCCTGCAGAGCAGGAAACTCAACTCTCTAGACTGTGATCAAGAGGAAAACAGAGGCAGCGAGGTGATTCGGAGACTGGCTCTGGTTTTTACAATTGAATCTTTATAGTTCTGTGGTAACATCAAAACGATTGCGCAACGTAGAGCTGTACGGCAGTATTTCAGAAAGGATGTTCGACTCGAAATATGGACGTCGCATATGGCCGTCCACTTCTCACGCGTTTTAGAACAGAATCTGACATGCGGCCTGTTTTAAAATATATGAGAAATGGATGCCCAAGTGCTGGCTATGAGCATCCATTTTCCAAATTAAAATGTACAAACTATGAACTGGGAAATGGACTTCTTTGTGGCAGGGTAAGAACGTCAATATTACATATGGCCGCAGAGACATCCTTGGGGGGGGGGAATAACCTAATGGCTAGAGCAGTCAATAACACAGAGAGCGGAGGATGTCACCAGTTTAAATCCCACTGCAGCTATTTGTAATTGTCTTAATAATAATATTGCTATTATTAAGGGCACTCCAGGGACAGAAAAACACCTGCAGTGTCTTGCCTTAGTCCAGTAGTCTCCAACCCTGTCCTGGAAGACCACCAGGCCAATTGGGTTTCAGCCTAGCCCTAATGAATATGCATGAGAGAGATTTGCATGTAATAAAATTGACAGGCACGCAAGTCTGCTCCATGCATATTCATTAGGGCTATCCTGAAAACCCGATTGGCTTGGGGGTCCTTAGTCAATCCAGTAGAAAATTGATCAATTAGAGTACCTTTCTGTAACCTGGAAGTGCCAAGTACCAGGTCTAAATAAAGACGTCCTTCTTTTGGTTATGAACATCTCTTTCTCTTCTGCAGTTGGAGCCCCAAAACATGCCCCACTTCTATATGGATAGGATTACCAGATTTTCCGTTTGGAAAATTCAGACCCCCCTAGACATGCCCCCATGCCTGCCCCCAGTCACACCCTAGCCCTGCCCCCCTACTGCCTGCTCTCGGGCAGGAAGGCATCCGCGCATCCTGCCCGACGGCGATTTGATAGAAGCTTTTCAAAATCCAGACAAAGTGCCGGGTTTTGAAAAGCCGTCCGGAGCCCTAGACATGTCCTCAAAAGGACACGTCTGGTAACCCTACATATGGACATACTGTAGTTTTGCATGTCCATATCCTGGCTATATGAAATCAGGGTTTGGACGTCCATGCAATATCCATGTCTAAATGCCAGTTTTCATACATCCAAAACAAAACTAGAGCTTTCAAAAATAGCCATCATATTGAGATGGCATTCAAATCTGCACAGAAAAGCAAGAATGTGCTAGATAGACAATAAAATGTCACGTCTTCCGAAAGGAGCTTTTCCTGCTTCCTACTTGTGTGTTTGACTTCTCCTAGGTTCAGTAAAGAGAACAAAGACTCCGTGGACCCGTACACTTTCCTCCCCTTTGGAGCTGGCCCCAGAAATTGCATCGGCATGAGATTTGCCCTCCTCATCATGAAAGCGGCAATGGCGGTCCTGTTGCAGAACTTCTCCTTCCAAACCACCAAAGACACTCAGGTTAGAAGCCAAACTCTGGGGTCCTTTTATTAAGTCGCAGTAAGAAGTGGCCTTAGGGTGCCCTCGCGTAGGTCATTTCTACCATAGCTGTACAAATGGGCTTTTTCTGGGTTTTTTGTGTTAACGTTGCTATTCGCTTGCGCCCATTTTTTTTAGGCGACAAGGGCTCATCTACTACGCTAACCAGTTGGCATGTGGTACTATAGCTGCGCTAACTGGTTAGCACAGGAATGCCCGCTCTCCGCACCATCAAAAAAAAAGGTAAAATATTTTTAAAATTTAAAGTACAGTGGTACCTCGGTTTATGAGTGCACCGGTTTGCGAGTGTTTTGCAAGACGAGCAAAACATTTGCAAAATCGGTGCCTCGAAAACCGAGCATGGCTCGATTTACGAGCACCCCCCCCCCCCCCCGCAATCCGGCATCCCCCCTGCCTCGAACCGGCAACCCCCCCCCCGCCATGATCCGACCCCCTCCGACACGATTGGGCACCCACCCCCCCCGCCACGATCCGACTCCCCCGCCACGATTTGACTCCCCCCGCCACGATTGGGCACCCCCCCCGACACGATCCGACATCCCCCCGACACAATTGGGCACCTCTCCGCTGCTTCTTATCCTCATCTGGGCACTCTTGAAGATCGGCCTATTCGTCTGCTGGGCCTTGAGCATCTGAGCATGCTCAAGGCCTGCGAGTTCACATTCTGAACGTGAATGTGAACTCGCAGGCCTTGAGCATGCTCAGATGCTCAAGGCCTAGCAGACGAGTAGGCCGATCTTCAAGAGTGCCCAGATGAGGATAAGAAGCGGCGGGGGGGGGGGGTCCCCAATCGTGTCAGGGGGGGGTTGGATCGTGTCGGGGGGGTGCCCAATCGTGTCGGGGGGGGGGTCGGATCGTGGCGGTGGGTGTCGGTTCGAGGCAGGGGGGTGCCGGATCGCAGGGGGGGGCCTTTGAGGGGAGCAATGCCGGTTCTCGGGGGGGGGGAACGCATCAAAGCGACTTTCCATTATTTCCTATGGGGAAACTCGCTTTGATAAATGAGCATTTTGGATTACGAGCATGCTCCTGGAACGGATTATGCTCGTAATCCAAAGTACCACTGTATTTTAGTGCGCGGTTAGCACACGCACATTTGGAACTTATGACAGGATGAGCTTTCATCGGTAAGTCATGCATTAACACCTACTGCTACTATTAATTATTTCTAGAGAACTACCAGACATACTTAGCGTGGTACAGAGTCACGAAGGAGACAGTCCCTGCACGAAAGAGCTTACAATCTACACAGACAAGACAGACAAACAGGATGCCAGGGTGGGAAATACATTTAGGGGGGACGGTTAGTCTTTTGGCTAGGATGGTGAGCAGTGGACAATGGGGAGTAGGGTTTTGGATTGAAGGCTAAATCAAAAAGGTGGGTTTTCGGTCTGCTTTTAAACAAAAGAAGGGAAGGAGCGTGATGGACAAACTCGGGTAGTTTATTCTATGCATACAGGGCAGCTAGATGAAAGGAACAAAGTCTGGAATTGGCAGTGGAGGAGAAGAAATGGAGTTCTTGGGAAGGCGTATAAGGAGAGATACTGAGGGGCAGCAGAATGAACACACTTGTAGGTTATAAATAGGAGTCTGAACTGTGTATGAAGGCAGATAAGGAGCCAGTGAAGTGATTTGAGGAAAGGATGGCAGAAGATGAGTCATGCAGCAGAGTTTTGTACAGATTGCAGGGAGGAGAGGTGATTCAGCAGAAGACCTGTTAGAAGTAGAAACATAGAAACATAGAAAGATGACGGCAGATAAGGGCCATATAGCCCATCAAGTCTGCCCACACTATTTACCCACCCCCTTAAGTCTTCTGACCCCTTAAGTATAATTGTAATTATACTGTCACTCTACTGACCCGCTCATTCAAGTCCTAGTGACCCTATCCCTTGGCATGACCCCGTAGGGATCCCACATGGGTATCCCATTTGTTCTTGAAGTCTGGGATGCTGCGTGCCTCGACCACCTGCATTGGAAGCTTGTTCCAATGCTCGATCACTCTCTCCGTGAAGAAGTACTTCCTTGCATCTCCACGAAACTTCCCTCCCCTGAGTTTGAGCGGATGTCCTCTTGTGGTCGAGAGTCCCCTGAGAAGGAAGATATCCTCTTCCGCCTCGACCCGTCCCGTGATGTACTTAAATGTCTCAATCATGTCTCCCCTCTCCCTACGCTCTTCAGTAGATTGCAGTAGTCTAAGCATGAGGTTACGAGAGTGTGGACAAGGGTCGGGGAGTGTGCTCAGAGAGGAAGAGGCAAATTTTGGTAATGTTGTAGAGATAGAAGCGACAGGCTTAAGAAGTCTGTTGGATGTGGGTAGAAAATGAGAGATTAGAGTCGAAGACAACGCCAAAGCTTAGAAACATAGAAAATGACGGCAGAAAGGGGCCATAGCCCATCAAGTCTGCCCACCTAGGCTTATTTTCCTAAAGATCCCACTCCTAACGACCCTACTCCTTAACTCCACTCCCTTAGGGATCCCACATGGGCATCCCATTTACTCTTAAAATCCAGCACACTGTTGGCCTCGATCACCTGCAACGGAAGCCTGTTCCAATGATCAACCACTCTTTCGGTGAAGAAATACTTCCTGGTGTCACCATGAAATTTACCGCCTCTGATTTTGAGCGGATGCCCTCTAGTGGTCGTGGGTCCTTTAATACAGAAAATATCCTCTTCCACTTCTATACGTCCAATGATGTATTTAAACGTCTCAATCATGTCTCCCCTCTCCCTACGCTCTTCGAGGGAGTATAGCTGCAATTCGTTCAGCCTCTCTTGGTGTGAGAGATCCTTGAGTCCTGAGACCATCCTGGTGGCCATCCGTTGAACCGACTCTTAGTTAAAGAGGCCTTCTGTAAGCAACCTGGATTCTAAACCTTTCTCAGTACCGAGACTGTTTTCACCGCCTTATTGAGTGAATTACATTTTGCCTTTTACAGTGGTAAAATAGCTTTAATGATCTCTTTGGCCCAGTCAACTGCATTTGATCTTGATGACCATAAGTTGTTATTGGACAGAGCGTAGGAAATCGGGTTAACTGGTAGAGTATTTCAATGGATCCCTTCTTTTCTGAACGGCCATACTTTAAGGACGAGATGCAGTAAATGATGTCCAAAGTCAAGCATCAGGAAGATCCAGTAGACTAGCACGCTTCAGGGTGTGCTCTTTATAAAATACAGTGGTACCTCGGTTTACGAGTGCACCGGTTTGCGAGTGTTTTGCAAGACGAGCAAAACATTTGCAAAATCGGTGCCTCGGAAACCGAGCATGGCTCGATTTACGAGCACCCCCCCCCCCCGCAATCCGGCACCCCCCCTGCCTCGAACCGGCACCCCCCCACCACGATCTGACCCCCCCCCAACACGATTGGGCACCCCCCGCCACGATCCGACTCCCCCCCCCGCCACGATTGGGCACCCCCCCGACATGATCCGACCCCCCCCCTCGACACAATTGGGCACCCCCCCACCGCTTCTTACCCTCATCTGGGCACTCTTGAAGATCGGCCCTCGTCTGCTGGGCCTTGAGCATCTGAGCATGCTCAAGGCCTGCGAGTTCACATTCTGAACGTGAACGTGAACTCGCAAGCCTTGAGCATGCTCAGATGCTCAAGGCCCAGCAGACGAGGAGTCCGACCTTCTAGAGTGCCCAGATGAGGGTAAGAAGCGGCAGGGGGTGCCCAAATTGTGTCGGGGGAGGATGTCGGATTGTGTCGGGGGGGGGTGCCCAATTGTGGCGGGGGGGGGCGGATCGTGGCGGGGGGTGCCGGTTCGAGGCAGGGGGTGGGTGCCTGATCACAGGGGGGGCCTTCGAGGGGAGCAATGAGGGGGTTGGGGAACGCATCAAAGCGAGTTTCCATTATTTCCTATGGGGAAACTCGCTTTGATAAACGAGCATTTTGGATTACGAGCATGCTCCTGGAACGGATTATACTCGTAATCCAAGGTACTACTGTAGTAGTCTAGCATGGAAGAGTTCCCTTTGTAGAATGCGAGTTTAGCATGGATTTTGTGCCTAACATTGGTCATCATTATTTATGTTTGCACTTGGGTCCACAATTGATAGTATTCTAAAACATCACACCTAACTTCACTCCCTGATTCACCCATGCCCCTTTGGAGTTGCGTGCTAAAAAATGTAGGTACGTATTTTATTGCATAGTACCTAGGGTAGATGTATGCAGACCTCCAAATTGTTGGCAATTAACATCAATTATTGATTGTTGATGACTCATTAACTAGAACATAAGAATAGCCTTACTGGGTCAGACCAGTGGTCCATCAAGCCCAGTAGCCCATTCTCACAGGCCCTAGTACCTGGCCAAAACCCAAAGAGTAGCAGCATTCCATGCTACCAATGCAGGGCAAGCAGTGGCTTCCCCCATGTCTTTCTCAATAACAGACTATGGACTTTTCCCCAGGAAACCTTCCTTAAAACTAGCTACCCTATACTCTCTTACCACAACCTCTGGCAACGCGTTCCAGAGCTTAACTATTCTCTGAGTGAAAAATAATTCCTTCTATTGGTTTAAAAAATATTTCCTCATAACTTCATTGATTGTCCCCTAGTCTTTGTAATTTTTGACGGAGTGAAAAATCGATCCACTTGTACCCATTCTACTCCACTCAGGAATTTGTAGACTTCAGTCCTATCTCCCCTCAGCCGTCTCTTTTCCAAGCTGAAGAGCCCTAACCTTTTTAGTCTTTCCTCATACGAGAGGAATTCCATCCCCTAATTAGTTTGCACACAGATACGGGATCTGCATGCACAGTTGGAGGACCCGTACAGAATCCAGGAGCTCCCCGTCTCGCTGCCGTCTTCCACACAACCTGCGCACTGCAGCGTTCCTCAGGGTTCCATGCTAGTTCTTGTTTAATATTTCCATCATCCTCTTGCTATAATTGTTCAAGATCAAGGTATCGGTACATTTTTTTTAATGCTGATGACCTACTAGTGAACCGTTACACCATAGTAACATAGTAGATGATGGCAGATAAAGACCCAAATGGTCCATCCAGTCTACCCAACCTGATTCAATTTAAATTTTTTAATTTTTTCTTCTTAGCTATTTCTGGGCAAGAATCCAAAGCTCTATCCGATACTATGCTTGGGTTCCAACTGCTGAAATCTCCGTTAAAACCTACTCCAGCCCATCTACACCCTCCCAGCCACTGAAGTCCTCCCCAGCCCATCCCCCCCCCCAAACGGCCATACATAGACACAGACCGTGCAAGTCTGCCCAGTAACTGGCCTAGTTCAATCTTTAATATTATTTTCTGATTCTAAATCCTCTGTGTTCATCCTACACTTCTTTGAACTCAGTCACAGTTTTACTCTCCACCACCTCTCTCGGGAGCGCATTCCAGGCATCCACCACCCTCTCCGTAAAGTAGAATTTCCTAACATTGCCTCTGAATCTACCACCCGTCAACCTCAAATTATGTCCTCTGGTTTTACCATTTTCCTTTCTCTGGAAAAGATTTTGCTCTACGTTAATACCTTTCAAGTATTTGAACGTCTGAATCCTATCTCCCCTGTCCCTCCTTTCCTCAGGGCTTCCAGTCTCTTCTCATACGTCTTCTGGCGCAAGCCTCCTATCATTTTCGTCGCCCTCCTCTGGACCGCTTCAAGTCTTCACCGACTCTCTTCGTCTTGACTTGGTCCTGCTCCCATGCCTGGACGCTGTGTGGTAAAGGACTGGTAGTTCCTTCTGTCTCTATATTCCTCTGATGTTGCAAAGTCATTCAGTTGCCCTGGTTACACAATTTTAAATATTTAGGAATATACGTGGACCAAGAATTGTCTGTTGAACCAGTTTTCCACAATGATTAAGTTGTATTTTTTTTTTCTCTTTGGCAGTTTCTCTCAGTTTGCCATTACAATAAAACCTTGGATTGCGAGTAACTTGGCGTGCGAGTGTTTTGCAAGACGAGCGAAACATTTGATAAAATTTTAACTTGATCAACGAGCGTTGTTTTGCAAGACGAGCACGTCGACGCACACCACATACAAGTATGCACAACATGTGTGCATTGCATTGCTGAGTGCAGCACAAGCATTGCAACTGAGCACAATGAAAGTGCGATGCAAGTACGCACAACATATGTGTGTCGCATTGCTGAGCGCAGCTGAATGCAGCACAAGCATCACAACTGAGCACAATATAAGCGTGACACAAGTGCGCACAACATATGTGTGTCACATTGCTGAGCGCAGCTGAATGCAGCCCAAGCATCGCAACTGAACACAATGTAAGCGTGATGCAAGTACGCAAAACATATGTGTCGCATTGCTGAGCGCAGCTGAATGCAGCACAAGCATCGCAACTGAACACAATGTAAGCGTGATGTAAGTACGCACAACATGTGTCGCATTGCTGAGCGCAGCTGAATGCAGCACAAGCGTCGCAACTGAGAACAATATAAGCGCGATGCAAGTGCGCACAACCTATGTGTGTCACATTGCTGAGCGCAGCTGAATGCAGCCCAAGCATCGCAACTGAACACAATGTAAGCGTGATGCAAGTACGCAAAACATATGTGTCGCATTGCTGAGCACAGCTGAATGCAGCCCAAGCATCGCAACTGAACACAATGTAAGCGTGATGTAAGTACGCACAACATGTGTCGCATTGCTGAGCGCAGCTGAATGCAGCACAAGCGTCGCAACTGAGAACAATATAAGCGCGATGCAAGTGCGCACAACCTATGTGTGTCGCATTGCTGATTGCAGCTGAATGCAGCGCAAGCGTCACAACTGAGCACAATGTAAGCGCGATGTAAGTGCGCACAACCTATGTGTGTCGCATTGCTGAGCGCAGCTGAATGCAGCACAAGCGTCGCGACTGAGCACAATGTAAGCGCAACGCAAGCACTCACAACAGCACAGTATTTTGTATTAAAGTTTTTGGGTTGTGGAACGAATCGTCTAGAGTTTCCATTATTTCCTGTGGGGAAGTTTGCTTTGATATACGAGGGCTTTGGATTATGAGCGTGCTTCCGGAATGAATTATGCTGGCAAACCGAGGTTTACTGTATCTAAATAAAGCTTCAAAAATGACTCTTTTATATGCATGAAGTATCTCTGGCGTGGTTTCCTGTGACATAGCTTACTCGGGTAAAACCTTCTTGTTGATTAACGCATTCAATCTGTTCAAAACACGACACTAAAGAATCCTAAGCCACACAAAAAGGTTTGACTGCATAACCTCCCTCATAAGTCACCATAATTGGTTTCTTATCTTCTGCCAAATTCAGTTCAAAACCCTTATTCTAATTGATAAGATCTTACAGACAGTGTTCCTTCTTATTTATCCTTGATAATCATCGTCTACACCCTTGCTAGGGCCTTACGCTCCCTTAATGATGGAGGTTTGCATCTTGCCTCGGTCTCCCGCGTACCGCTTCAAAGCACTTACCAGATTGCTTTCCTTTGCACAGTTCTCCTCTTGTTGAATACTTTTCATTAATCTTTACGTTGAAAACCAATTGTTAAGGAGTTTTCTTTTTACAGAGGCAGGATCGCAACTGACCAGTTGGGTCCCCACGACGGCTACCCAGTGCACTGTTGTCTGGATTTTCTTTTTAACAAAAAGTTTAGCTTGACTTAGTTTTAGAGACCAACCAAATTTTGCTTTCGGTTTCGGTTACAATACCAAAACCAGCCCAAAATCCATTTTCTGCCCAGTTTCTGTTAAAGTAGAAAGGTTATTTTAGTTTTCAGCCATGTTTTCAGTTTCTGCCAAAAAATGACCATATGTTTTCATGGAAGCTGAAAATTTGTGCTTTATTCCGTTTGTCTCCCTCTCTCCAAAGAGGAGTTGTCCCTTCTCCACAGAACCTCCTCAAATCCCTCTCCACCGATCCTCAGGCCTTTCTAGACCTGGTTTACTATTCCTGGTGGTTTAGGGCTATAGGTGGGCCTGGAATGATCCCCAGATACTCCTGCCCATTTGGGCTCTGCTCTCAAAATTTCTGTCGCAACTGGGGCATCACTCCTCCCCTGACTCCACCACCAGGGAATGTAAGGTAGTCCCTCAGTGGGAGGGCTACTTTTTGTATTCTCTTTTTTTTTTTTTTTTTTTTGCATTGTTGATTGCAAGTAATACATTTATGATCTTGTGGAATACTTTACACATCTCCTTCGTTATTCGCGGGGATAGGTGCAGAGTCGGACCGCGAATAGGGAAATATCGCGAATATCCGGCTCTGACCCACCCTCACTTCCCTCCCGCCTTCCCCCGGCATCCCGGACTTACCTGGTGGTCTGGTGGGCTTTTGGGGCAGGAGCGATCTTCCTATGCTCCTGCCCCATGCAGATCGCCAATAGGAAATGGCTGTGGGGAGTTCCCGTAGTCTCTCGAGACTATGACGGGAATTCCCCACAGCCATTTCCTATTGGTGATCTACACGGGGCAGGAGCGTAGGAAGATCACTCTTGCACCGAAAGCCCGCTAGACCACCAGGTAAGGCTGGGATGCTGGGGGGAAGGCAAAAATATGGGTGGTTTTTTTTTCCCCCTCCTCCCAAAAAAAATCACAATTATGTGAAATTGCGAGTGCGGAAATCGCGAATGGGGAGGGGGAAGTGTATATGATAAACAGAGCACACCAAATAAATGCTTTTGATATACAATTTTAACAGGCATTTAGTCTGTAAATTTAAGCTTCTTAACCCTTTCAGGACCATAAGGATCGTAGGCCAATTTTTGTGGTTTTGACGACATTTTTATGGTAAAAAGGGCTTGCAGATGCCAAAAAATTGATTTTTTTTGTGAAATATCATTTTTTTTTTTTTTTTTAAATCACACTTCTGGCTTATGGACAGTGTGGCAAGTGAATCTTCTCGTCAATCTGGCAACGACGCTAATGAATGAATGTCGGAACCAGTTTGTTTACATAAAGGCAGTATCATATGGAATCCGTACATATCAAATTTAGAACTGTAGACTATCCCAATCAAAATTTATAGGATTTTAAAGTTATGGGACAAATATGTCCCTTGGTCCTGAAAGGGTTAAGAATGCACATTCATAAGGTTATTTGTGTACTCATCTTGGGTGTTCTGACGCGTTTCGCCAGACCAGGCTTCCTCAGAGAACCCACACAGAAGTCTCAAAACAATTGTGATCTAATGTTCTTTCCTACCTGTATCTCTTGGTCTGGCGAAACGCGTCAGAACCTGGAACAATTAGACACTCAAGATGAGTACACAAAAAACCTTTTGAATGTGCATGACTTTTTGAGTAGTTGGAATAGTTATCAATATAGTACAATACGCAAAGTGTGATGATTGAACAAGTGAAGATTTTCTCTAGGGGTCAAATCCCGGCGTGATCTTTTTACTACCATTCCATTGGTTCTGAGCGCTTTTTTGTACTTAGTTTGAATATTCACGTTTTCATATAGAAAGTGTGGGATTTTTTAGTGTTTTGTATTAGCTAACGTTTGCCCACATATTAATTACCCATTTTCCCATTTTCTAATTTGGGAGACTGTAGTTAAACCATTTAAAGATTGCGAGAACAACAAAGTTTTCAGGGTCATACAAAATAATTGCAGCTGGCCTATAAGTCTAATGGAGTCAGGGATCTCTACAAACTTGAAAGCAAAAGATAGATTAAGCTTCCCAGCAGATTTGATTCCCTTAAAAGCAGTGGTCTCAAATTCGCGGCCCGGGGGCCACATGCGGCCCGCCAAGTACTATTTTACGGCCCGCGGTCTATACTAGTGCTGTCTGTACTAGTGCTGTTCGCTCTTTGCAGCGTCCTCCGGCTTCCCCCCCCCCCGGCCTCCCGCTCTTACCTTCAGATAATTACCGCTGCCTGCAGAGAGGATTGCCGATGCTGTAGCGATCCTTGCAGGCTGCCATCGCCTCAGCAGCATGTTCCCTCTACCGCGATCCTGCCCCTGACGTCAGAGGAGGGGCGGGACCGCAGCAGAGGGAACGTGCTGCTGAGGTCGACGGCAGCCTGCAAGGAACGTTATAACACCAGCGATCCTCTCTGCAGGTTGCAGCAATTAGCTGAAACTAAGACCAGGAAGCCATGGTGGGGGGAAGCTGGAGGATGCTGCAAAGAAGGGGGGGAATATGCAGGCCTTGGGGGGGGGAAAGATTTATAAACTATAAAGAGTTTAATCTCATGCAAAATTGTCATTTCTTGATTGGTAAAAAGGTTTTTATATATTTTAATTTGTCACAATAAATCTTGCCTACATCTTGTACACGTCTGCAGTTTTGTTTTGTTGTTCCCATTACTTTAATAAGACATTAACTATTTTTTCTGCGGCACTCCAAGTACCTACAAATCCAAAATGTGGCCCTGCAAAGGGTTTGAGTTTGAGACCACTG
The DNA here is from genome assembly GCF_902459505.1 of Geotrypetes seraphini. NCBI lineage: Eukaryota > Metazoa > Chordata > Amphibia > Gymnophiona > Dermophiidae > Geotrypetes > Geotrypetes seraphini. The sequence goes on along the minus strand of NC_047094.1, from coordinate 13,760,705 downwards.
CCTTAAAGGAAGCAAAAGGTAGCTTATATCTTTGAATATTTCTCAGATGACAGAATCTAAAGTTTTGATAGAATCTCTAATTAATTCGTATTGAACTAATGCCAGTTTTGCTTTTCTTCATTCCTGTCTTCTACACTAGTGTTGCTTTCCTTCTTTCTTTCTTTCTTTAATTTAATTTATAAACTGCCCTATTATGTTTGCAGGAAAGGTTAAAAAAAATCATATATTGCTTGGGTTCCATTCTCACATTATTATTAAGCGATAAAAACTTATCCTTCTCTTGATCCATTCTGCTTTTCCTTAGGTCCCTCTGGAACTTGACTCAAAGGGATTCTTGCAGCCCAAGAAGCCCATTGAGCTAAAACTTGTGCCCAGAACCAGCACCAGTGCTGAAGAGTGAAACTGAGAACAGGCGACGTCGCAGGAAACGCTACAGCTTCTGCCAGCTGAGACTTCCCTTGGTGCTATCTCCCTATGTTAGAAGGGAGGAATTCATCAAGGGGCCCTAAGGGCTGGATTCTCAAAATGGCATCCCAATTGTAGGTGGCGGTAGGCGTCCTATTGCTGTCTAACGGACCAATTGGGACGCACATTTAAAAAAAAAAAAAAAAAATCAATGCAGCGAATGATGCCTACAAGGTAGGCTTTTGACTCGATCCTATAAAAGCGCCTAAGCACACCTATGGATGCCTAAGGTCAGTGTAGGTGTGGTTTACGTCGGAAGTGGCCTTAGACGTGCTTAGGCGCTTCTTTAGGCGTGAATCAGACACCTTAAATGCAGGCCTGTGAAACACTGGCCTACATTTAAGGCATCTGTACAAAAAAAAAAAAAAAAAAAAAAGACGCGATTCTGGAAGCCGCGCCTACGCGGTAGGCTCCCATTTTGTAGGTGCCGTTTCCAGAATCTCACCCTTAGGCCCTCTTTTACAAAGGCGCACTAAGCGTTATAGCGTGGATTTAGCGCACGCTAAATCAACGTGTGCGCAAACCGCTAATACGTCCATAGGATAACATGCATGCGTTGGCGTTTAGCTTGCGTTTAGAGCGCTAATATTTAGCACACGCTAAAAAGCTTAGCGCACCTTTGTAAAAGAGGGGGTTAGTGGCTTAGCATGCGGTAACCACGTTAGAGCTCCTCCTGATGAATTCCCCCCTCTCCCCCTAAAGATCAGAAACATACATCAGAATAGAGAAAAAGGACCATTTTACACAGATTTCTGGAAATCTCTTCTGAACTTCGTATAAACCGTGGAGTGTTTCTTAAGCGCTCACTGATGCCTATTTAGCGGTCGCTTTGAGAACTAGCCCAAGCTAACGAAAATGAAAGGATATCCTGTATTACAAGTCTCAAGTGCCCCCTCTCGGATGCGATGGGAGACCTCTGCCAAAAACATCCTGCTATGCAGTGTCTGAAAAGAGAGAGGCCAGAAAGCCTCCAATTTCACCAGCTTTAGCAAAGGTTTTAATAATAATAATAATTTTATTTGTTATATACCGCCTAACCAGGGATGGTTCTAGGTTTACAACAAATAAAAACTGATCATACAGCGAAGAATACAATTTGATATGGGAAATACATCAGATAATAAAACCTAAGAAATGCATAAAATTTTAAAAAGACGACAGAATACAATTAGGATACAAATTTATCAAATAATTGGGTCGTCGATAATTTTCTAAGATCAAGATAGGAGGAATCCTAGTCTAATTTTTCCAAACCAACCATTCAGTGTAGCAGCCTGAAAAGAGAGAGTTCTCTCAAGAAATCTTTTATAACAGCACAGTTTAACAGAAGGAAATGTTTTTTGTTTTAATTCTTTATTGATTTTCAAACTATAAATGCGCCATAAATAAATCACATATATGTACAATTGTAAAATAAGCACAGCGAAATTTCAAATATTACTGCAACAAAGTAATTTCTCCCCCCCATCAAATATACAATCAATAAATCAAACCTTCTTGAAACCATTCATAAAAATCATAAAATTCTATTCTATTCCATTCCCTTTCCCCCCCCCAACAACAAACTCTACGTGTGGACTTATTTGAGTGGTTCAAAGAAAAATGGGAAAGAAGGTAGCTAAAGATTGATTTATAACAAATACAAGCAAACTTAAACAAAACTCTAGCCTTAATCGGCAACCAATGAAGTTTCCGATAATATGTAAATCACTTTGGTTATTCCCCCAACTAATGGAAGAAATTCAACTAAACATGGCTAAAAATGAATTTGTGTTTTTGTAGTGAAGTATTTAATAAAACGTTCTTTACAAGTTGTCGTTACCGTGTCTTAAATGTTATAGCAAATATATGGAGGCATCAGGGGGCCATGACCAGCCTTGAAGTTTCCTGTTGCATACATTAGTGGTTCACCTATGACCCGTTGGAGTTTGTTTATTTATTTATTTAATTCATTCATTCATTTTCTATCCTGTCCTCTCCAAAGAGCTCAAGATGGGTCCTCTTGTTGCTTGGGAATTGGGATATACAGTAATATGTATGCTGGATTTTCTACATCCAGAGGGCTTTCTAGTTTAAATCTTGAAGCCAACTTTTTTTTTTTTTTTTTCAAATTAATTTTTTTTGAAAAACCCAACAAAACAGCATCTATCTGTCATGTACCCACTTAAAGTTGTCTGAAGTCTTAATGCCATAACTGAGTGTTTGGTGAAGCTGAGTTCGGAGAAATGAACCGGAGCAAGGATGAACTGAGGCTGGGGGTTGCTGTTGTTACGAGTGGTCTCAAACTCGTGGCCCAGGGGCCACATGCAGCCTGCCAGGTACTATATCATAATCACAAAAGTAAAATAAAACAAGTTTCTTGATCATATGGTATTATTAAGACTTGGCCAAAAGAAAAGGTTTATAAACTATAAAGAGTTTTACCTCATCCAAAATTGTAATTTCTTTACTAAGACATTAACTATTTTATTCTGAGGTCCTCCAAGTACCTACAAATCCAAAATGTGGCCCTGGAAATGGTTTGAGACCGCTGTGTTAACCTGTCCTGCGGGAAGAACAGAGATTTTAAGGCTGAGGGTCAGAACCTGGAGGTAGTGAGTGTATTGTGAGGCTAGGCAAACCTGCCTTGCCCCTTTCCAATTCACTTTCAGGCTCCCCCCTAAGATTTTAGTAATTATCTCAAAATCATCACCACCCTGATGCTACCCATCCCAGAGCAAACCTCTAAAAATGTACAATTGAACATCATACCTACCGGTATGTTCTTATATATACATGAAAATGTACGTAACTCCACTTGTTTAAGGCTGAAAGTCAGCTCATACGAAAGAAAAGCCTCGGGTCTTTATTGGTAGAGCTTCAAGCTCAAACCACCTCCACCCACATCATTGGCCAAAAACTTCCGTAAAGAGTGACTAAATGCCACTAAAGTTATTCCTTTGAGGATTGAGATTCTTAAACAACTCTCTAATGACTATGTTTAAAATTAAAGGACCGTGGGACCGTGAACACTGTGTGGCTATATGGGAAGTCTGAAAGCCCTGAAGAAATGGCAAAATCGAAGACTCCTTTAATTTTAAGCACAGTCATTACAGAGTTGTTTAAGAATCTCAATCCTCAAAGGAATAACTTTAGTGGTATTTAGCGATTCTTTACGGAAGTTTTTGGCCAATGATGTGGGTAGAGGTGGTTTGAGCTTGAAGCTCAACCGATAAAGACCTGAGGTTTTTCTTCCGTATGAGCTGACTTTCAGCCTTAAACAAGTGGAGTTTCGTACATTTTTATATATTAATATTTCCCCACTTCGCCAAATTTTGAATTGATTAGTTTCACTTATATATACAATACATACTCATATATCTATAAACTGTAGAGTTAATGGGCTCTCTGAAAATTGCTCACCCTCCCTTCAAGTCAAAGTTACCCACTGATGGTTCTTTAGTTTGTGGAGCTGTTTTGCGTTGACTACAGTTGGTCTTTGCTGCCACCCTAGGTGCACACCTAGTATGCCTAATGGTTGAAAGCCAGCTCTACTGTTAGCCATGTTGCTTTGACCAACCAGCTCTACTGGCTATTATGCTGCCTCCCCCTCTCCCCCCGAATTATGGTGCCCTAGGTGACTTCCTAGGTTTGCTTACTAGTAGGGCCAACCCTACTGACTGTTTTGATCCCCCTCCCAAATTCTGGCAATGAAGGCAACTGTTTATGCTTCTTTAATGGTAGAGGAAAGAAGAAACCAAACCTTGAACAATAGAGCAAACAACAGAAAGAGGCACTGGAGATGTCAAAAACCAACTGATGGTCATGAGTTTTTTATTAGAAGTCAAAGCTGGCAGCTAAGTTTGTCAATCAGTTGAAAGGGGAATCGAGAAGAATAGCGACTGACTGGTTGAATGAATCCAGACTAACCCTAGAAACCAAACAAGTAGTCAAGATTCTCTCAGCTTATGTCAGTGCAGTGGGGCTTGGGACCACTCGAGTGCAGTGATCTGAGCAAAGAATTGAGAATTACATTTTATATGCATAATTCCGGTGTTGAAGGGAACTGAAAAGATTTTGTTCACTGTTTTATGAATTGAATTAAAAAGCAGTTATTTAACCCAAAAAAATCTAAAAAAATGAGACATTTTAGATGTTTGACTTCTAATAAAAGACTCGTGACCATCAGTTGGTTTTGACATCTCCAGTGCCTCTTTCTGCTTGCTCATTAGTGGTAGAGCTACAGCTAGTCCTGGGGATGAATAGGGTATAGGGGAAAATTACTTGGGGGGGGGGGTTACTAAAGAAATTTATTGAGGTTTCTAGAGAGCAGGAGAATGAGGATTGAGCAGGGAGAGAGGTACAGAGCTAACATATGAGCAGACACAATGTAAAAGGCATTGTTAGAAATTTTGAAGGCCATTTTAGAAGTCTTGAGCAACATTTGGACATAGAAATAGATGAATGACATGTTACCCTGGTCTCACGCACGCACCAGCTAGCTCCTCAGATCAGGGACCCACAGCCAGGCTTCACAAAAAGAGTTTGTCTCTTTGAGTTGGGTGTAGGCTGGTGCCGGACTTCCTCCAGTAGGCCAAAGGATCACACTACTGGAGGTTTAGTCACCACACTCAGTCCTTTACTTAATCTCTTATCAAGGAATCGAGCTGAGATCAAGGTGCATTTGATAACTGGAATGCTGCTTGAACTTGATTGCAGGTTTAAACACAAACCATTGCCTACTGAAACTGGTTTTACAAGCTGTTTACAATAAAGCCACTTCAGAAACACTTTCTATCATGTTCCCCAATCTCTTCATACAATCCTTGATACAAGCGGTGAGCAGCTCCAGGATCCCATCCTCTTTCCTCAACCTGGGACCGCTCTTATCTTTCCCACCAAGCTGAAACCCTCCAAACGGCCTGGGCAAGAAGCAGGGTCATGTCACTCACAGTTTCCCTTTGGAGATGAGTCTCTTCCCACACTCCTTACTCTGTCCTCTCCTGGTGACCCCTTGAAAAAGCAAAGTCTTTTATAACTAGGGTTACCATATGTCTCCAGAAAAAGGAGGATGGATTGAGACATCTGAGTTTTACTTCCATTGAAAGCAATGGAAGATAAACCTGGATATCTCAATCTGTCCTCCTTTTTCTGTAGTCATATGGTAGCCAGTGGCGTAAGGGGGGGGAGTAGGGGGTGTGGAGCCCTATGAAGAAGGTATATCTGTAAGCTGAAACCTAGATCTTTGTTGGGACAAAATGCTTTTTAAAGAATAAATATTGTTGCATTGAGAGGACATCTCTCTTTCCTTGTTCGAAAATTAAACTGAGCAATCGTGATCATCACACAAACATCCTATTATAAAATCCAGGCTAAATTAGATGATTCTTTGGCTGTCATTATTTAACTGTTGTACTTTGTGTGCAGCTGTTTTTGCTGCTCTCAAGAAGATGCCACGCCAAAACTTTATCTGACCACCAGGGCCAGCGTTTCACAGTCCATTGATCACTTTGTCAGGGAAAACGGGGCTTCAGTGCATGGTCTGCTATTCAAGATTAAGTAAACACTTAAATATGGCACTGAAGCCCTGTTTTCTTTGACGCAGTGGTCAATGAACTGGGGCATGATGGAATTCAAAAAAAGTGATGGAATTTAAAAAAGAGTGGGATAAAAATAGAGGATCTCTAATTAGAAAACAAAGGATGTAAATTAAAGAACTAAGGCCGGTATTGGACACACCTTCATGGTCTGTGTCCCATATATGGTGATTCGGTGTAGGATGGGGTGGGCATCAATGGGAACTCCACTAATATGGAATATGAGGATGTTACTGGCCAGACTTTACGGTAGATATCCTACAAATAACGGGATGTTGGATAGGCAGGAGTGAGCTTGGACGTCAACTTCGGCATTTGGAAGCTAGGACAATACCAGTCTTTACAGTCTACGGCCCAGAAATATCAAAGAAGAGGCAAGTTAATCAAATCAGGTATTTTTTAAAATGAGTATCACTAATGGGCAGACTGGATGGACCTTTCATAAGAACATAAGAATAGCCGTTGCTGGGTCAGACCAGTGGTCCATCGTACCCAGCAGTCCATTCACGCGGCGGTCCTCAGGTCAAAGACCAGTGCTCTAAATGAGCCCAGCCTCACCTGCGTACGTCCCAGTTTAGCAGGAACTTATCCAACTTTGTCTTGAATCCCTGGAGGGTGTTTTCCCCTATAACAGACTCCGGAAGAGCGTTCCAGTTTTTTACCACTCTCTGGGTGAAGAAGAACTTCCTTACGTTTGTACGGAATCGATCCTATTTCAATTTCAGGTCTTTATTTGCCGTCATTTGCTCTGTTTAGTGTGCCAGAGATTTAAAAAAAAAGTTTGAGAACATTGCTGTAAGCAATAAGCAAGCAAATGACTTCCATGTTAAAATTATACCAGTAATCCACAGTTTATTGCTAAACGTCACCCTTTCTGTCAGGCACAGGCAGAATGGGTAACATTAGAAAAAACAAACAAAAAGGTGAGGTGGTATAAAAATGCAAGAGTTTCTACTATTACATCATTTGTGCTTTGTTTCGTAATATAGTTTCTACTATTACATATCCTGTTCTTAGGGCCAGAATTAACATTAAAAACACTATTGAAAAGTATGACTATGATAAACTGAGGAAATGATTAAAAAGAAGATAAAAGGATCAGAGGCAAAGGTCAGGACTTTATATCAGGCATTGATGTAATTTAAAAACACCATTATGGAAGCCCAGACTAGATGTATTCCACATATTAACAAAGGTGGAAAGAAGAGAAAACAAGAGCTGACATAGTTAAAAGGTGAAGTGAAAGAAGCTATTAGAGCCAAAAGAACATCCTTTAAAGAACAGAAAAGAATCCAAATGAAGAAATTAAGATGTGAAATAAGAACTGGCAAGTTAGATGCAAAGCATTGATAAAGAAGGCTAAAAAAATGAATTCTTTGCTTTGGTCTTTAATGTAAGAGACCTACCTGAACTGGAAATGGTTTTCAAGGGTGGAGGACGAACTGAAAGAAATCTCGGTGAACCTGGAAGATGCACCGAGACAAATCAACAAGTTAAGAACATAACAATAGCCTTACTGGGTCAGACCAATGGTCCATCAAACTCAGTAGCCCGTTCTCACAGTGGCCAATCCAGGTCACTAGTACCTGGCCAAAACCCAAGGTGTAGCAATATTCCATGCTACCGATACAGAGCAAGCAGTGGCTTCCCCCGTCTCTTTCTCAATAACAGACTATGGATTTTTCCTCCAGGAACTTGTCTAAACCTTTCTTAAAACCAGCTACACTATCTGCTCTTACCACATCCTCTGGTAATGCGTTCCAGAGCTTAACTATTCTCTGAGTGGAAAATTTTTTTCTCCAATTGGTTTTTAAAGTGTTTCCCTGTAACTTCATTGATTGTCCCCTAGTCTTTGTAATTTTTGATGGAGTGAAAAATCGATCCACTTGTACCCATTCTACTCCACTCAGGATTTTGTAGACTTCAATCCTATCTCACCTCAGCCGTTTCTTTTCCAAGCTGAAGAACCCTAACCTTTTTAGGCTTTCCTCATACGAGAGGAGTTCCATCCCCTTTATCATTTTGGTCGTTCTTCTTTGAACCTTTTCTAGTGCCGCTATATCTTTCTTGAGATAAGGAGACCAGAATTGAACACGATATTCCAGGTGAAGTCGCACCATGGAGCGATACAGGGGCATTATAGCATTCGTAGTCTTGTTAACCATCCCTTTTTAAATAATTCCTAGCATCCTGTTTGCTTTTCTGGCCGCTGCCGCATATTGTCTATGATGACACCCAGATCCTTTTCTTGGGCACTAATCCCCAAGGTGGACCCTAGCATCCAGTAACTGATTCAGGTTATTCTTTCCAATGTGCATCACTTTGCATTTGTCCACATTAAATTTCATCTGCCATTTGGACGCTCAGTCTTCCAATTTCCTAAGGTCCGCCTGCAGGCGCATAGGATGTGTACTGTTCCTTTCGTGACATCCTGAAATGCACCAGGCAGGGTCAGTCTGCCATATAAGGGATGGGCGCTACCATTTTTGAAGGTGATGGCACTGGAGGCAGGACGTGAGGGAGGGAGGGGACTAAATAAATGTGCGCTCACAGGCCACAGTGACCCCCCCCCCCTACTTCTGCATTCTGTGATGGAGGCAAGGCCGTGAGCGTGCAACTGCTCAGACCCCGGCAGTCACTCGCAGCCTGCTACTGCATCCAGAAGCTTCCCCTGCAGTTTCCTGTCACTTCAGAAGTGAGCTGGGCTTAGAGCAGCCAGGGGAGGTAGGGCAGAAGAGACCAAGAAAGAAGATCCAGAGACTGAACAGGGAGGAAGGGATAACATTGATATTTGCAAGGGCCCAATGTTTATCTCGCCCTGGAAGCTATTTTTCCGATAATGCCTTAAGTAGAGAAATCACAGGTTGTATTTAACAACCCCCTTTTTATGAAGCGATTCTTAGCGACGTAAAGAGAAATGCTAATTCAACTTATCAAATCAACGAATATGACTTGAGAGCTTGCAAGCACAGCCCAAAGGTCAAATTTATAGGAAGGGACTTTGACAGAGCACTCCAGCGTTGGCAACTTGGCAAGTACCACAAAGGACTATAGGACTGCACAACCCCCCCCCCCTAAAGAAAGTAATTTCTCATCTAAATGTTACACTCTTAGAATCATGGATGAATCTCTTCATAAAGGTGGTTAATAAGTCCCAGTAAATAATAATAATAATACATAATGGGGTATGTTTGTTTATTTCTCACCCGCCCTTATCCAGGGCGAATTGCATATTTACATACCAAATAACAAGATTTATATTTATCACACAAAACACTTCAGAGACACACTATAACAAACTACATACTTGCATATCAAATCAAATTACGTATAACATACACGTCACATCAATGTCAAATTTCAATTTAAGGCCAGAAATGGCCAAACCCACACCACACGATGTCTCAGTAACAGACTACGCATATTCCTGATACGTTACACCAGTGATTCCCAACCCTGTCCTGGAGGAACACCAGGCCAATCGGGTTTTCAGGCTAGCCCTAATGAAAATGCATGAGAGAGATTTGCATATGATGGAAGTGATAGGCATGCAAATTTGCTTCATGCATATTCATTAGGGCTAGCCTGAAAACCCAATTGGCCTGGGGGTCCTCCAGGACAGGGTTGGGAACCACTGCGTTACACAAAGCTCAGGGCGGCAGCTGGAAGGACAATAACATAGCAGATGACGGCAGATAAAAGCCCTCATGGTCCTTCCAGTCTGCCCACTAAGGCAACCAGAGCCACTCTATGCAGATTATACTCCATCCTGATCAAATACTGGCACCAGAAATAGGGCATTCACACAGTCATGGAAGAGCGGACTTATAATTTGGGCTAGTCACATTATTGTCAGTATTGCAAACAGACATTTTACTCACTATTAACCTTTTGGTAAATGTGAAACACAAAAAAACGTACACTTGTTCTTGTTCTGTCCCTGCTATCGTCTGGTCACAAGCCATAGAGGTCAGCCCAGCACTTGTCCTACTTCCCAATCTCTGAAGTTGTTGTCAAAGTCCACTCTATAATTGGGACAAGGACCATAAGAACCATATGAATAGCCTTACTGGGTCATACCAATGGTCCATGAAGCCCAGTAGCCCGTTCTCACGGTAGCCGATTCAGGTCACTGGTACCTGGCCAAAACCCAAGGAGTAGCAAAATTCCAGAACTCCAAATAGTAGCAACATTCATTGCGGGATCTCCAGAGTAGCAACATTCCATACAGAACCGCAAAGAATAGAAAGATTCCGGAATCCCAAAGAGTAGCAACATTCCATGCTACCGATCCAGGGCAAGCAGTGGCTTCCCCCATGTCTTTCTCAATAACAGACTAAGGACTTTTCCTCCAGGAAACTGTCCAAACCTTTCTTAAAAGCAGCTACGCTATCCGCTCTTACCACAACCTCTGGCCTCACCTTCCTGTTACTGGGCTTGCCATCTAAGCACTTACAAGTTCTTTTAATGTGCTCCAAGCACTGAGCCAAGGTGAAAACACTGGAAGTTGTGTCCTTCTCACATTGATTGTACTGCATTGTAGCCTTGAGGAAAATTTCAAAGGACTTTCTGATCTTGTTGATTACTATGTGCATCACACCCTCTTGCCATTTAGGGGTCACTTTGACAAAACACACAATTCTGATGGAAGATAATACAGTTTTTAACTGACGAACAAACTGGCAGGAATGTGAATCCTCACTGGTTCCTTATCAGCTCCCAACTAGAGGTCTGCACGGGAATGGGGATTGCAGGAATCCTGCGGGTCCCATGAGGTTCCCATGGGATTCCCCCCCTAACCCACGGGACTCCCACGGGGATCCCCCTCTGGCCCATAGGACTCCCACGGGGATGGAAGGCTTTGGAAGCAGGGTTCGTCCATATAATATAATTGACACATCAGCCTTAGTAAAAGAGGGGGTTTATAAGTTAATTACCTGAACAGAAAACAAAAAAAGGGTTCCACCAAAGAGATTCCACAAGGAAAACAGCAAAAGAAACTGTGGAATTGATGATCCTGTCAGAAAGAATTGCTGCTTTTTATGGGGATGGAGGTAATTCCTTAAGGGGACGGAGAGGATCCTGACGGAGACGGAGAGGATCCTGATGGGGACGGGTGGGGATGGGTGGGGTTTCTGTCCCCGTGCAACTCTCTACTCCCAACACAAAAAGGTCTTTGTTTTTGTTTTTTGCCCTCTTGAGTGTTGTGACACTATGGGCTAGATTCACTAACCTGCCCGATCGTGATCAATCCATGTCCGATCCGGGCAGGGCCGATCGATTCTGCAAACAAGAATATTCTAATAGGGGCAATCGGAGGCACGCCCCCATCTGCCGACATGGATCGCTAGGTAGCAATCCCGACCCATGCGCAGACTGTCTACTTTGCCTGTAGTTGGTCTGCGCATGTGTTTGCTGTCTGTTGTTGTTTTTTTTTGGGGGGGGGGGTTACTGGCCCAACTCACCTGCTCTCTGCCGCCCTTTCCTGCAGTGCGAGCCTGTGATTTTAACCCGTGGGTTTGAAGCGGGTTAAAACCACGGGCTCGCACTGCGGGGAAAGGTAGACGAGTCGGGGCAGAGAGCAGGGCGGCCAGAGCAGGAGAATTGGGGCAGAGAGCAGGATTTTTTGTTCGGCCAGCCAGTCGGTAAGTTTAGTGAATTGCGTCCTTCCTGCTTTGCATACTGATTCCCCTCATTTGCATGCATGGATCAAGATCGGATTGGAACACAGGTTCCAGGGTCGGAAAGGGCTTGCAAACTGTTCAGTAGACGATCGGTTTGCTTAGTGAACCTTGCCCTATATCTGGATGGTGCATCAAGTCTCTGGACTGGTCTCCTAACCCCTTGCACTGGAAATAGTCCATCCATCACTTTCCTTCACTCTATCCCCCCCTCCCCCGTTAACCTCCAATGCACCTGTTAGGAGAAGCACCGTCAGCTCCCCTTACTGGAGGAAAACAAACAACTCTCTCTTTCCAGATCAAGGGGAGAATCAGCAGTGTGCAGCGTCTCCCTTTTTCTATTATGACTGACTCACCTTAGGCCCGGTGCTCAAAAGCTTGCCTTGCAAGTAAGACTGGTTCTAGCCAGTCTTACTTGCAAGGTAGCTCAGCCTCCGATGTTCAAAAGGGTTCTTATGGGGGGGGGGGGGGGGGGGCCTTTTACCAATTATGGTAGCAATCACCTTGAGAATCCTATGCAAATGCATTACAAGGAGCTCATTAATATTAAAATGAGCACTTCCTGGATTGTGCAGAAGGGAGAACCCACCTCTTATGGGGTCCAATTTTCCGGCAGGTCTGTAGCTGCCAGTGGCAGTTTGTGCAAGTGTTCTATGAGTATACGTCTCGCACCTATGGTCAGAACGCAGATGTTAGGCACAGGTTACGTCCTTATTGGGTGTTAAAACAAAACCAAAAAACCCCACTTTAATAAACTGCTCGTGAGCTCCTGTGATCAGGAGCTTTACAGGACCTGCATCAAAGAGCTGTACGTACCACTTAGCTCTTTTGCGCAGGCCAGGCGCAGTTCCTTCCCCATTTGCATGCTATTTGTGCTCAGCATAGCTCGGCAAAATAAAATCGCTCCCGACCCAGTATTTTTTTTTACCGGATTGCCGAAGCTGTGTGCATCCTGCCCTCAGTGACTGAACGCACACAGATTTAAAAAGAAAGGGCTCTCCCCGTGCACGTAATTCACCGTTAATTGCTAGATCTGCCTCTTCCAGGAATTTCCACTGTAGGAAACGCCTAGTGGGCCTTACACTGTAATTTGGGGGCGTAAAAATGAACGCCAAAGAGCATGCCTGTGGATTTGTGAGGTGAACCAATGAAATGCAACCAGCAGTGATGATCAGAATTTCTGATTAATTAAGCTTACGTAAAGAGCACATGGGCTGGTGGCACATTATAGGCTTATTTATAGACAGATGTATTAACATGTATGTATTAAGATACATTAAGATGTATGTATATGACAGATGGATCTTGCGAAATGGACTCGTGTCTTCTAAGGCTGCTGCCTCAATAAATCTGTCAGTCTTTGACAGGGGTAAAGGCCAGATGGGTTGTCAGGATATCCCTAATTCAGTTCAATCACACAATAACTTTTAATAATAATATGGGGTTTGGGGGGGGTTGGCTGTTATAATTTATAACATTTTATTGAAAGAATCCAATAAATATACAATAATATAATACAATAAAATAATCATTACATTTATATTCACAAAATTAATTTCAAACATATCCATCTTCCTTCAAAATAAATTTCCATATTAAATATTACATACCTCTATACCCTCCCCCTGTTGCCTACCCCCTTCCCTTTCACCCCTCTCTCCTTTCCCCCATTTTTTGGTGGGGTTTTTTTTTTTTTGTTTTTTTTACCATATTTGTCACTAACGGGTTTAATTCCAGAGTATCTTATGGAATCTTTCATTATTACAAATTCTAAACATTCTAGAAAATCTCATTCATTATTTTCATTTTCTTCTGCAAAGGGATGTAAATATAAGAAATTTCAGGAACGATTGCTGTCTTTTCAGGCAGCCTTATGGACTATGGATCTAACTCACATATTCACATTCTCAAATTCATATCAACAATTTCGACGTGCCTTAAAGACTCCTCTTTTTAGGGAATCTTTTGGAAGTTAGATATTGGATGTTTATTCATCTGTATTACTAGTCTTTGGGAACCGCATAGAACTTAATGGTATTTGCGGTATACAAGTGAGTTTTTATGTTATGTTATGTTACTCATACCATACATGGAATATCAAACTGCATACAATAATAAGCTTACACAAATGTAAACCATTCACTAAAAATATGATGCAACACATAAATGAAATAAGTATTTAATAATTTTCACATCCTGAAATATGTGTCCATATTTTCACTGTTCATTTTGTTACACAGACAAACAATTCATGTGCTTCAGCTTGCGTCCCATTAGATGTTTGTGCCAAATTGCAAAAGAATGGCCCTTCACATTCCCTTGCGCTTCTTTTGATGTAAGCAAACAGCCCGACACAGAACTGTGTTTCGCCCACTGGGGTCTTCAGGAGCTGTACTGGAATAAGGCTCAGATCTTCGCTCAATCCGTTAAAAACTGCATACTAAACACAAGGCAGAAACCCGGGAATTGACACAAGCCAGGCATCAGATCAACTGGTAGGATCCACATTGGCCCACTCTGGACGTGTGGTGCAGTGGTTGGAGCTAAAGCTGCTCCTTGTGACCCTGGGCAAGTCATTTAATCCCCCCAGTGCCTCAGGTAAATTGTGAGCCCACCAGGACAAACAGGGGAAAATGCTTGAGTACCTGAATAAATTCATGTAAACCATGCTGAGCTCCTCTGAGCTGGTATTGTGACGTCATAATGCCTCATTCCACCAATAAGAGCCAACCTCATCAGTGATGTCACAATGCCTTGACTGTCCTATACTCAGCTCACTTTGACTACATTTTGATTTCTAGAGTGGCGCAGTGGTTAAAGCTACAGCCTCAGCACCCTGGGGTTGTGGGTTCAAACCCACGCTGCTCCTTGTGACCTTGGGCAAGTCACTTAATCTCCCCCATTGCCCCGGGTACATTAGACAGAGAAAAATTATTTAGAACCTGAATAAATTCATGTAAACCATGCTGAGCTCCTCTGAGTTGGTATTGTGACATCATAATGCCTCATTCCACCAATAAGAGCCATCCTCATCGGTGATGTCACAGTGGTTCGATTGTCCTATACTCAGCTCACTTTGACTACATTTTGATTTCTAGAGTGGTGCAGTGGTTAAAGCTACAGCCTCAGCATCCCGAGGTTGTGGGTTCAAACCCACGCTGCTCCTTGTGACCTTGGGCAAGTCACTTAATCTCCCCCATTGCCCCGGGTACATTAGACAGAGGAAAATTATTTAGAACCTGAATAAATTCATGTAAACCATTGGAGAATGGTATAGAAAATTAAATAAATAAATAAATGGAATGGAGATGACGAGCATGCAAATCTCTCCCATTCATATTTGTTAGGGATATCCTGAAATCCCCACTAGCCTGTGAACCCCTAGGACAGGTTTGAGTATCCCCGGTCAATAAAGTGCCTCCACTTGCTGCTACAGACCAACAGGGCTGCCCCAGAAGCTGATATTTGCTAAAGACTAAATGGTCCACCCTGCTTAATAATAATAACCTGCATTTTAGCTAAAGTATGTTTTTATGATTTTGTACACTGCCTAGAAGGTTGATCGGGCGGTATAAGAAATTTTAAATAAACTTGAAACTTGCATTTTTGTAAGGCTGCCAACTGGATCCAGATTCACAGGACACGGTTGATCCAGTTCTGGGTTTACCTCGTTGCATGCAGGGACTTGTAATTCTCATTTCCCCATTGCATTCCCTAAGAAAAGCATGCACTGGGGGTAAACCCAGGGCTGGATCTGCGAATCTGGATCCAGTTGTCAGCCTTACATTTCTGTAGTGCTTCTAAACCCAGGGGTGGACAACCTCGATCCTTGAGGGTCACGACCTGGTAGGGATTTCAGTATTTCTAAGTCTGCAAAACTCATACTCTAAATCAGGGGTCTCCAAAGTCTCTCCTTGAGGGCCGAATCCAGTCGGGTTTTCAGGATTTCCCCAATGAATATGCGTGAGATCTATGTGCATGCACTGCTTTCAATGCATATTCATTGGGGAAATCCTGAAAACCCGACTGGATTCGGCCCTCAAGGAGGGACTTTGGAGACCCCTGCTCTAAAGAAACAAATATAAAGAACCCCCCTGCAATCAACAACAGACCTACAATAGTCTATACCAGAGGTTCCCAACCCTGTGCTGGAGGACCACCAGGCCCATCGGGTTTTCAGGCTAGTCCTAAGGAATATGCATGAGAGAGATTTGCATATAATGGAAGTGCCAGGCATGCAAAACTGCTCCATGCATATTCCTTAGGGCTATCCCGAAAACCCGATGGGCTTGGTGGTCCTCCAGGACAGGGTTGGGAACCACTGGTCTATACAGTATTTAGAGCAGTGGTTCTTAACCTGGGTTCGACCGAACCCCAGGGGTTTGGTGAGTCAGTCTCGCGGGTTCGGCGGAGGTCAAAACACACCTCCGACTCATATAGCGCGCAATCCTTTTCGAGGATGCTGGACATAAAAACGAAGAAAAGGAACAGACTTTGTTGCGAAAATGACATGAGAG
Organism: Geotrypetes seraphini; assembly: GCF_902459505.1. Lineage (NCBI taxonomy): Eukaryota > Metazoa > Chordata > Amphibia > Gymnophiona > Dermophiidae > Geotrypetes > Geotrypetes seraphini. The sequence continues at coordinate 13,744,466 of NC_047094.1, read as the reverse complement.
TGGCACTTGCCGAGGTAAAGCCGCGCATTTCTGAACTGGTCTCTGAGAGGCAACAGCAGAAGTCACACTGATTTGCAGTAAATTTCATTATTATGTTATTATTATTCGAAATATAGGAGAACTTTTTTGTTTTCAAAATTGATATTATTTTTCCCTCACTGTATACCTACCTATGTTTTGAATTTGTAAAAATCATATTTTATTTTTCCAATAAAGAAGGGTTATGAAACTGGTGGGGTTCAGTACCTCCAACAAGGTTAAGAACCACTGATTTAGAGGAACATCACACAAAGGAAACCAAAAGGACATGAAAAAGAAAAGAAAGTGGAGACAAAATTTCAGTTCGGCTTCATGGCTCAAAAAACTCCAGTACAATGTGTTTCATTAAACATTTATTTCTTTATTCAATTTTCTATACTTTTCTCCCAAGAAAGCATAGAACGGGTTACATGAATTTATTCAGGTACGTAAGTATTTTTTCCTGTCTGTCCCGCTGGGCTCACAATCTATCTAACGTACCTGGGGCAAGGGGGGGGGGGGGAATTAAGTGACTTGGCCAGGGTCACAAAGAGTGCCATGAGTTTGAACCCACAACCTCAGGGTGCTGAGACTGTAGCTTTAACCACTGCGCCACACGCTCCCCACGTCGTCATTCTGGATACGATGAAAACCAGAGTGACTGGGTGTATCCTGAAAACCAGGTTGACAGCTACAGTTCTGACCTCAAGGCTGTCCCACCTCCAGATGAAGTAAGATAGTAAAGAGGAAGTTCAATCTACCTGTCACATGAGCGCCGAGAAGAGGACAGAAAACAGCCCAGCGGGTTCCCTCCCATTAGCAATCAGAGAGGACAGAAACACACAGAGGTAGAGACTGACTGAGAGACAGAGAAAGGCAATGGATTGCCTTCTAAATTTCTCCTTAGAAACCTGGACTCTGCTCGTCGCCTCTCTAACCCTCCTTTTTCTGTAAGTACTAAAGTGGGAACTTCCTGAGTTTGCACTTAAGCCAGAAAACTGGTATTTACAAGGGAATCAATAAGATCTCCTTCTCTGAAAAACACTGGGAAGCTTAGTAAATCTTTTACTTTTAAATTGGAGAGAATTTGGAATGGACTTCCAGATTCTCTAAGATTGGTAGATCAGTTATTTCAATTTCGAAAAAGTTTAAAAACCTGGTTGTTTTCACAATAGTTAATTTGATTTTAGCTCTTGTAGAGTCATTTTAAGCAATTCATAAGAACATAAGAACTGCCATCTCCGGATCAGACCCATGGTCCATCGAGTCCGGCGATCCTCACACGCGGAGGCCCAGTCAGGTATACACCTGATGTAGTTTTAGTCACCCATATCCCTCTATGCCTCTCGTAAGGAGATGTGCATCTAATTTGCCTTTGAATCCTAGCACAGTGGATTCCTTAATAACCTCCTTTGGGAGAGCATTCCAGGCGTCCACCACTCGCTGCGTGAAGCAGAACTTCCTGACATTTGTCCTGGACTTGTCCCCCCTTAGCTTCAAACCATGTCCTCTGGTCCGTGTCACGTTGAACAATGTAAATAATTTATTTTCCTGCTCTATTTTATCGATGCCTTTCAGTATTTTCATACTTTTTTCTAACTTTTTCCATCCATCTAATCTAACCAATTTCTGTTTTTGTCCCACAGTTTTTACTTGTTATGTTTCATTTTTTAACGAACTGTAAACCGAGTCAAGCTCCTTAGGGAGCAGATTCGGTATATAAAATGACGATTAGATTAGATTAGGTCTCCTGCCCCATTTAAAAGTCAATTGTGCAGCCGGGGGCTAAAAAGGAGGGAATGGTACTGCCCCGGAAAGGACTGGGGGAAGATGAGATGTCCACCTGTCTGGGGCTTCTTACATTTTGAATTGCCTGGGATTTGGCAGACTTTGGGAAGTCCATTTGTGTAAGTAATAATAATCATAATAATAATTTTATTCTTATATACCGATACCGCCTAAGTTCGAGGCGGTTTACAACAAGAAATACCGGAGAAGCAGTAGAAAAATACATATCATACGAAATACAATATTAAAATAAGAATAAAAATGAGTAAAAAAGTGAAAACAATAAACCTTCAAATTATAAATCGATCAAACAGCTGGGTTTTTACTAATTTTCTAAAAGTAAGATAAGAAGGCGCAAGCATAAAGATATTACCCAACCACTCATTCATTCTGCCAGCTTAAAAAGCAAGGATTCTGTCAAAAAATCTTTTATAATAATGTGAAATGGAAAAGTGCACTCACAGTTCAACCAAATCTGTACCATCCACAGATCCCTTGGTATTTAGCAAATCTTTCCTTCTGCTAAATGTAGGCAGAGTTGTGCCAATATACAGAAAAGACGCTTCCTGCTCCGTAGAGCTTACAACCTAACTTGGAGACACAGGCAGCATGAGCAAGAGGTCTCGGGGAATGAGTTTAGAAAACGGGTTAACAGCAACGAGGCTGTGATCAAGGACAGCAAGGATTTCAGTTTTTAAAGGGTTAAGAATAGTCAGAGAAGACAGTCATGTCTGTTTGGGTGCTGGATCTGGGAGAGAAGGACACACAGAAAAGCTGCTGACCCAGTGAATGGAGTTGGTGAGCCATAGAGTAGAGAATGGCACGGGAAGAAGTTTTTCCTCGCCCCCGTGGGAACTCATTTTCCCGTCCCATCCCTGCGAGTTCTTTTCCTGTCCCTGCCCCATTCCTGCAAGCTCTGTCCTCGAATTGCTGCTGCTGGGTCAGACCAGTGGTCCATTGTGCCCAGTAGTCCGCTCACACAGCGGCCCTCTGGTCAAAGACCAGCACCCTAACTGAGTCTAGCTTTACCTGCGTACGTTCTGGTTCAGCAGGGACTTGTCCAACTTTGTCTTGAATCCCTGGAGGGTGTTTTCCCTTATAACAGACTCCGGAAGAGCGTTCCAGTTTTCCACCACTCTCTGGGTGAAGAAGAACTTCCTTACGTTTGTTCGGAATCTATCCCCTTTTAACTTTAGAGAGTGCCCTCTCGTTCTCCCTACCTTGGAGAGGGTGAACAACCTGTCCTTTTCTGTTTTCTACTAAGGGCTCCTTTTATCAAGGCGCGCTACGGGGGTTAGCGCGTCGGACATTTCATCACGCGCTAACCCTGCGGCAAGCCAAAAAACTAACGCCTCGTCAATGGAGGCGTTAGCGACTAGCGCGGCAGGCAGTATTCTGCGCGTTAACCACCTATCGTGCCTTGATAAAAGGATCCCTAAGTCTATTCTCTTCAGTACCATGAATGTTTCGATCATGTCCCCTCTCAGTCTCTTTTCAAGGGAGAAGAGGCTCAGTTTCTCCAAGCTCTCACTATACGGCAACTCTTCCAGCCCCTTAACCATTGTAGTCGCTGTTTTCTGGACCCTTTCGAGAAGTACTGTGTCCTTCTTCATGTACGGCGATTAGTGCTGGACGCAGTACTCCTGGTGAGGGTGTACAGAGGCATGATAATCGTCTCTGATCTGTTCGTGATCCCCTTCTTTATCATTCCTAGCATTCTGTTCATCCTTTTCGCCACCACTGCGCATTGTGCGGACGGCTTCATCGACTTGTCGATTAGAACTCCCAAGTCTCTTTCCTGGGGGGTCTCTCCGAGTACTGCACTAGACATCCTGTATTCGTGCATGAGATTTTTGTTACTAACATGCACCTCTTTACACTTATCCATGTTGAACCTCATTTGCCATGTCGATGCCCATTTCTCGAGCTTGATTATGTCACGTTGCAGATCTTTGCACTTTGAAATGATAAGTAGCAACATTCTAGAGCTCAGACTGTGATGTCATAATGATTAATTCCACCAATGCCTGAGCTCCGTCCTCATCTGCACAAGTCTCGAACACTTTAAAATCCTAAGAAGCAACATTCTAGAGCTCAGATTGTGATGTCATAATGTCTCATTCCACCAATGCCTAAGCTCCGTCCTCATCTGCACAAGCCTCAAACACTTTGAAATCCTAAGCAGCAATATTCTAGAGCTGAGATTGTGATGTCATAATGCCTCAGCTCCGTCCTATAAAAAGAGGACATGTCTGGGTAAATCCGGATGTCGAGTAACCCTAGATCTTTGGGCTAGGAGGCTTTAGTGTGAAGGAAGGGGGTCTTTGTGGTTTCGATCTGTTCCCTATCAGATCTGTAATGCAGAGGTGTTGTATGGCGATCCAAAGCTCTGGCACTCGAGCTCAGAACCACTCTGCCACCAAACTCAGACCCCCCCCATCTCCCCCACACCTACTTGCCTGTACATCTCTTCTCCCCCTCCCTCAAAAAATGTGCGCACAATAACTTACATAAAAATGTGACTTATTTACAGTGATCATAAAATCATTGTAGTAGGCAAGCAGTTTATAGCGGGATCAGGGAGAAATCTGCAGTAAAGTGACTTTAACATAGGAGATTTCTTCCCGCCTTCAAGTGCATTTGATTCCCACAAAATATTAGGACTCTTTGCAAAATGTTAGCGCTGCAGGGAAGGAATTGAGTGCCAGATAAAAGTCAGATCTTCCAGTAACCTATTTACTTCTCGGTCTGCCTCAGATCTCAGAATTCATGTCTATATTCTTTCTCAGGCTACAAAACCGTTTCCAATCTTTTACTAAAGCTTAGCGTATGCCAACAGAATTAATGTGGGCTCGTTCTATACCTATGGACTCCTTAGCGTTTGGCAAAAACTAATTTATTAGCACGCCCTAAGCTTTAGTTAAAGGGCTCCTTTGTTGTCTCTGGCTTTGACATGAGAGAAAAAAGACATTCATAAGAGAACATAAGAGTTGCCTCCGCTGAGGCAGACCATAGGTCCATCCCGCCCAGCGGTCCGCACCCGCGGCGGTCCATCAGGCCCATTGCCTGAGCAGTGGTCCCTGACTAATTTTATAGCTTACCATTTAAACCTATCCCTATAATCTACCTCTATTCTTATCTATACCCTTCTATTCCTTTGTCGTCTCTGCTTCTTTTTCATTTTTTCTCTCTTCGGTGCCTTCTTTCCTTTTCAGTTTCTCTCATCCCCTTTCCTTCAGCGGTGTTTTTCGTTTACATTTTACCAAAACTTAGCAGATATTATCAGGCATTAGCATGTGCTAAGTGCCATATGTCCCATAGGTATAAAATAGAATAGGCAGCTAATTCCGTTGGAGCATGCTAAGTTTTTGTAAAAAGGTCCCATGGAGGGCCATTTTTGATAGTTTCCCGCAAGATGACCAAAGTCAGAAGCGGTGAAAGGGACGTTGAACTAAATTTTATTTCGAAAATCGCATAAGACCACCAGGACATCTAACTTTATTCTCCATTTTCAACCACAACAATGTCCAAGTTAGAAATGTCCCAGTCAGCACCATTTAGACATGGGAGGGGCCACCATTCTAATGGACTGGATGCATTGACATGCCAAAAGAGCAGTGGGGCACTGATATGAACTTAAAATAAAGGAGACTAAGAGAGGACATGGTCAAAACATTCAAGGTACTGAAGGGAATAGACTTAGTAGATAAAGACAGATTGTTCACCCTCTCCAAGGTAGGGAGAACGAAGGGGCACTCCCTAAAGCTGAAAGGGGATAGATTCCGTACAAACGTAAGGAAGTTCTTCTTCACCCAGAGAGTGGTAGACAATTGGAACGCTCTTCCGGAGTCTGTAAGAGGGGAAAACACCCTCCAGGGATTCAAGACAAAGTTGGACAAGTTCCTGCTAAACTGGAACGTATGCAGGTGAGGCTGGGCTCATTTAGAGCACTGGTCTTTGATCTAAGAACATAAGAAGTTGCCCCCGCTGAGTCAGACCAGAGGTCCATCTTGCTCAGCGGTCCGCTCCCGCGGCGGCCCATCAGGCCTAGTGCCTGAACAGTGATCCCTGATTAATTTTATAACTTACCTCTAATCCCATCCCTATAATCTACCTGTACTCTTATCTGTACCCCTCAATCCCTTTGTCTTCCTAAGGGCAGCCGCGTGAGCGGACTGCTGGCAAGATGAACTACTTGTCTGACCCATCAGCAGCAATTCTTATATTCTTAGGATGCCAGATATACATCTCACCATATACCCCTTATAATTTATGGTGAACCCCCCAAACCTACTATACCCACCTATCTACCACCCCAACAGCCGTTATGGCTCAGGTGGCACCTATATGACATCTCTGATTTGGCCTTTACCCTTGCTACTATTTACACATGAAATGAGTTTGAATTTTTTTTTAGAATATATCCAATAGTCTGGCTCATTAATCATTTAAGAATCTGCTTCTCTATTCAACAATCTCATCGGTATAAAGGCAAAGTCCTTATATGACTATGTCAATAGAAAATGCTGAGCAAATCTTCTCGCACTTATTCAGCATAATCTAAGATCTCACAGTTCCCTGTATGAAGACTGTGTACTGAATTCGAGAGAATAGAGCTCAGATCCGTTCTACTCACTTAACAAAGCTATTTGTTTCTCAAGTGCTGGAGGCAGGTGTTAATTTGCCCAAATATGGCCAAGTCAGGAATCTGAGAGCTTGAGTGACGTCATGGACTGAATAAAACTGAGCCCTGTTCTTTGAATGTAATTACACATTCCTCAGCTGTTTGTATTGTTTTGGCCTCATATTATCCCAAGAGAAGCCAACAAATATGGTGAGAGAAGTACTCATAGTATCAAGTGATAATAAAAAACACAATCTTTTATTAGTCAAAAAATCTAACTTATACAATCGCTTCTATTATTATTAAAATACATAAACGTACTTCATCCAGTCAGCCGATTGTAGAGTCCAATGGTGAAATCAGAAAGCATGATTGTGGTTGTGCTTTGTGGTTGAGCAACATGAGACTGCGGTAACAATTTGCAATACAGCAAGAGAACGTGTGATAATTTTTTAAAACGGGACAATGTGGTGTTGAAAGGAACTGAAACTGAAAAGGCTTTGCTCCCCAGTCCAGGTTTTCTGGCCCAATGGGGGATTCCCGTTGAGTTATTTTATAAAGAAAACAGTTGTGTAGTGTGATTTGTTCACAGAGAGTATGGTTTGGTAATTTTTTTATTTAAATCAGTGTGATATAAATATATTTATGTGGTAATAAAAAATGATAAATTCTATAGAAGGCTTCTTAAAGTGGTTCATAGACAAAATCGCGCGAGACAACGGCGTGCCGACAACTGAGCGCAGACAACTGAGCGCAAGGTTGATGGCACGCCGAAGAAAAGCACTATTTTAAAGGGTTCCGACGGGGGGTGTTGGTGGTGAACCCCCCTATTTTACTTAACAGACATCGCGCTGGTGTTGTGGGGGTTTGGGGGGTTGTAACTCCCCTGATTATACTTGAAACCAAACTTTTTGCCTGTTTTTTAGGGAAAAAGTTCAGTTTTAAGTATAATGTGGGGGGTTACAACCCCTCAAACCCCCCCAACGCCAGCGCAATGTCTGTTAAGTAAAGTGGGGGGGTTCCTCCCACACCCCCCGTTGGAGCTCTTTAAAATAGTGCTTTTCTTTGGCGCGCCGTCAACCTTGCGCTCAGTTGTCTGCGCGCCATTGTCTCGCGCGATTTAGTCCCGTCACCCTTAAAGTTAGTAGGTTTTTAATGCATATTCATTAGGGATATCCTAAAAACCCGACTGGCCTAGGGTCCCCCCAGGACAGGGTTCAGAACCACTGTTCCAAAATAGCAACCATAGTGACTGTGTTTTCATCTGTAGCTTTTCTATTGTTTTGGCCATATTGGAGGGGGGGAAATAATCATATTTCATGTTCCCGTTCTTTCTTTGTTTTTGAACCCAGATACGGGACTTGGCCGTATGGGTTCTTTAAGAAGCTGGGGATCCCTGGACCCAAACCCCTTCCATTCATTGGGACATTTCTGGAATACAGGAAGGTGAGTATTAGACAATTTTCTTCTTGTGAACCTTAAAGTTTTCTTACCAAGACTGATTAGCCCACATTGTACACCATTTTGGGGTCCTTTTTATTAAGGCGCGCTAAATGAAAAGGTGCCCATTATATTCTATGGACGCCTTAGCACAGCGGTCTCAAACACGTGGCCCGCGGGCCGCATGTGGCTCTCCAAGTTTTATTTGTGGCCCGCGGTCTGGACTGGATCATTCTCTTCCTTTTGGAGCAGCAGCGTGTCTGGCCGGTTCATTCCGTTCAAAGCTGCGGGTTGGCGGCTCCTCGCGCTATCCACTCCTGCATCGGAAGCCTCTCTGACATCACATCAGAGAGGCTTCAGACGCAGGCGCGGATCTCGCAAGGAGCCGCCACCCGCGGCTTTGAACGGAACGAGCCGGTCAGACACGCTGCTGCTCCAGTGGCGTACCAAGGGGGGGGGGCGGTCCGCACAGCTGGCCACCCTCCACTGTTCTCCCTAGAGTGCGGCTCGTCTAGAGCAGTGGTGCCCAACCTGCTTCCCTTTCTTCTCACCGCTGCCATCAGGGAACAGGCCGGCACCGTGCACTTTGATCTCCCTGCTTCTCTCGCCGCCCGACGTCAATTCCGACGTCGAGAGGATGTTCTGGCTAGCCAATCCCTGCCTGGCTGCCCGGAACGTCCTTTCCGACGTTAGAATTGGCGTTGGGCGGCGAGAGTTGGTCGGACCCGTGGAGAATAGAAGCGTGGAGATCTCGGCCTGTTCCCGATGGCGGTAGCAGCAGCAGCCTATTCCCCGGTGGCGGTGGCATGGGGGAGGGCAGGAAGGAAGAAAGAAAGAAGGGGGAGACAGGGAGCCAGAAACAAAGCAAAAAATGGGACATGGAATAAGAGAAAGAAAGAAAAAGTTGGGGGAGGGAATGAGGTCTGGAGGAGAGGAAGCATACAGGAGGCTGAAAGAAGGGAAGAAATATTGGATGCACAGTCAGAAGAATAAAGTGCAACCAGAGACTGATGAAATTGCCAAACAAAGGTAGGAAAATTATTTTATTTTCAATTTAGTGATTGAAATGTGCCAGTTTTGAGAAAGAAAAGATATTAAACTTTAAATGTGAGTGCTGCAAAAAAAAATAGAGTACTTGGAGGGCCGCAGAAAAAATAGTTAATATCTTATTAAAGAAATGACAATTTTGCATAAGGTAAAACTCTTTATAGTTTATATATCTTTCTTTTTAACTGTTAAAGGAAAGTTTTATAAACTTTAAAGAGTTTAACCTCATGCAAAATTGTCATTTCTTTAATAAGACATTAACTATTTTTTTCTGCAGCCCTCCAAGTACCTACAAATCCAAAATGTGGCCCCGCAAAAGGTTTGAGTTTGAGACCACTGCCTTAGCATTTAGCACACGCTTTAATAAAAGGGCCCCTTTATGCAGAGGGGATTCGGGAACTGCTCTTTTGGGCTGCAACGAAGATGAATGCATTTCGTCTGATGTACACTTTACAGTTTATCAAAACTTTATATACTGCCTGGCAACCAGGGATCACAGGGGTTTGCAATATGACTAAAAGCATATAGATATGTAGAGAATCGAAAAGACCTATGCAAAGTCAAACGTACAACAATACGAAAAACCAAGTAAACAAAACAAAACCCAAAAAATTTGCAAAAAAAACAAAACAAATATCCCGAATTTATGAGGAAAAAAATATGCTTTTCATCCTTTTTTACCATTTCAGTATCTCATAGAAACATGATGGCAGATAAAGGCCAAATTGCCCGTCCAGTCTGCCCATCTGCAGCATCAACTATGTCCTCCTTTCCCTGAGAGATCCCACGTGCCTTGTTCAAAATTGAAAGAGAGAATTTGGATTTCACCTCTAAACTACAACTTTTTTTTTTTTTATACTTTTTCAGGGTCTTCTACATTTTGACCAGATATGTTCCAAGAAATATGGAAAGATTTGGGGGTGAGTTCTGAAAAAAAGAATCAAGCGCTTTTGCAGCAACCTAACCCCCTCCTTTACTAACCCGTAGCGTGGGTTTTAGCGCTGGCAGCGGCGGTAACTGCTCTGACGCTCATAGGAATTCTGCGAGCGTCAGAGCAGTTACCGCCATTGCCAGCGCTAAAACCCACGCTACGCATTAGCGGCAGTATCTGCTCTGAAGCTCATAGGAATTCTGTGAGCGTCAGAGCAGTTACCGCCGCTGCCAGCGCTAAAACCCACGCTACGCATTAGCGGCAGTATCTGCTCTTGACGCTCATAGGAATTCTGCGAGCGTCAGAGCAGTTACCGCCGCTGCCAGCGCTAAAACCCACGCTATGCATTAGCGGCAGTATCTGCTCTGACACTCATAGGAATTCTGCGAGCGTCAGACCAGTTACCGCCGCTACCAGTTCTAAAACCCATGCTACGCATTAGTAAAGGAGGGGGTAAGTTGTAGATGCAGAGAGATAGAAGGATTGAGAAATTCTGGCTGGCTATGAGAACCAGTCATATATCAGTGTTTCACTTATCATAAAAAACAAAAACTGTGTGGGGGTTTTTTGTTGTTTTTATTTTAAACTTTTTTTGTAGTCTCACACTGTTTTGTTTTCTGCTTTTTCTTGCTTTTTCTCATTTCATTCCATCCATCTTGAGCTCATAACTTCTTTTGGGCGCTTGGCGGAGGGGTGCGTGGAAGAAGCGGGGGTTGGATAAGAGGGTGAGGGGAGGTCACCACCGTCTCAGGCTCCTCCCCCTGTCGCTACACCAGTGAGGCCAGTTATAGACACGGTGGCCCTCTCATATTATAAGGACAGAAGTGGCTTTAATTTTTAACCTGAAAGTCAAAACAAAACAAATTGGAACAAAAACTTGGTCAACTCAGATCCAGATATCATATATATACACTGAGATATATGTGGAACACCCAACACCCCCCCCCCCCCAGATATACTGATATCACTCAAAACAGGGATCTGTGAATTTCAAACACCCAGACACCCCAATTGACAGATGCCTTATGGGGTATGAGAACCCCATATACAGGCTCATCCTGTATAATAAAACCCTAGCTGCGCATGCGCACTCTTATCTGCGTGCTTCCATGATCCGTTTGTCTGTGGCCGCAGGAGTGTGCATGCGCGCTTAGGGTTCCCCCCCCCCCCGTAAGACAGTTCATCTTCGGTGTCGGCGTCTTCGCCCTCCCCTCCCCCGCACACCCGAACCCCCATTCAGCCTCCCATCCGACCTTCCCTTCCTGTGGTCTGGCCGGCTCCCTTAGTCCCTTGCCGCCACCCCTCTTCCCTTCCCACGGTCCCGACAAACGTCCTGATTCCAGCAGCGGCCGCAGCACTCTAAACACGCTGCTTCGCGGCCTTCTACTGCCCTGATTTGCTCTGCCCGACACAGCAGAGCAAATCAGGACAGTAGAAGGCTGCGAAGCAGCGTGTTTAGAGTGCTGCGGCCGCTGCTGGAGTCAGGATGTTTGTCGGGACTGTGGGAAGGGAAGGGGGCAGCAAGGGACTAAGGGAGCCGGCCAGACCGTGGGGACAGTGCGCGGCAGCCTAAACAGCATGTAGGTGGGTGGCGCGTGAAGGACTTTGAACTGGTGGTGGCAGTTTCACCGGAGTTTGAGCGGTGGTGGCAGTTTCGCTCAGAGGAACGGCTGGAGAGTATGGTGCCGGTGCTGCAGGTGTCTCATGCAGGTAAAAATTCTCAAAGGAGAGGGAAAGGGGGCTGCTTTGGGGGAGGGGTGTTCTGGGAGGCAGACAGCTTTGCTTGGGGGGGAAGACAGAAGGGTGGCCACGGAGAGACAGTCAGGGAGGAACTGGAGGGGGAGAGGGAAAGGGGGCTGCTTTGGGGGAGGGGTGTGCTGGGAGGCAGACAGCTTTGCTTGGGGGGGAAGACAGAAGGGGGGCCACGGAGAGACAGTCAGGGAGGAACTGGAGGGGAAGAGGGAAAGGAGGCTGCTTTGGGGAAGGGGTGTGCTGGGAGGCAGACAGCTTTGCTTGGGGGGAAGACAGAAGGGGGGCCATGGAGAGACAGTCAGGGAGGAACTGGAGGGGAAGAGGGAAAGGGGGCTGCTTTGGGGGAGGGGTGTGCTGGGAGGCAGACAGCTTTGCTTGGAGGGGGAAGACAGAAGGGGGCTACGGAGAGACAGAGGGAGGAACTGGAGGGGGAGAGGGAAAGGAGGCTGCTTTGGGGGGAGGGGTGTGTTGGGAGGCAGACAGCTTCACTTAGGGGAGGGGGAGACAGAAGGGGGCCACGGAGAGACAGTCAGGGAGGAACTGGAGGGGGAGAGGGAAAGGGGGCTGCTTTCTAGCACCCGTTAATGTAACGAGCTTTAACACTAGTTAATTAATAAATGCTGGCCAAATCCCAATAGTCAGACTGTAAATAAAAGCACTTAACCCCCACTTTAACCTCTATCACATAAACAAGAAATCCCGTAGAATTCAACTGTTCGCCTTCCCCTCGCTTAAACTCTGTCACCTTAAAAGATTCATAGACAAAACCTTCGCCTACCAAGTAGCCAAGCTCAACCCATGGCTGGCCCAAATGATACTCGAGGCCCCCTCCTACCTCGACTTCAGAAAATCACTCAAAACCTATCTATTCAGCAAACAAGACCCCTAATGGCCCCTCCCTTGCATATTTACACTTCGCCCGCCCCTTCCTCCCCCCTCATAATAGCTTCTCTTCCCTTTACTCAACAAGCTCTCTCCATACCCTGTCAATTTCGGTTTTCCTGTTACATTGTTGTTAATTTGTTTGTAAATCTGCGTGCAAACGTAGATCCTAATCTAACTGATGTAAACCGCCTAGAACTCACCGGGTATGGCGGTATATAAAAATAAAATTATTATTATTATTATTATTAACTTCACCCTAAGGGAGCTCAGCCGTTTCACTGTTTCCAGCTTCTTCAGGGGTTCACAAGCTTTTACAGTCCAGATTCAGCATTTCAAACACCTGGGCTTCACAACAGACTGCCGATCTCTCCAGGCTTCTGACATTGTGGGTCAAACAGCTGAAATGCTGACTCCGGACTGTAAAAGCTTGTGAACCCCTGAGGAAGCTTATATGGGGTAAAGACCTGGAACTTATGGGGTAAAGACCTGGAACAATTACTTATGGGGTAAAAATCTGGTACTTATGGGGTAAAGACCTGGGACTTATGGGGTAAAGACCTGGAACTTATGGGGTAAAGACCTGGAACTTATGGGGTAAAGATCTGGGACTTATGGGGTAAAGACCTGGAACTTATGGGGTAAAGACCTGGAACTTATGGGGTAAAGATCTGGGACTTATGGGGTAAAGACCTGGGACTTATGGGGTAAAAATCTGGGACTTATGGGGTAAAGACCTGGGACTTATGGGGTAAAAATCTGGGACTTATGGGGTAAAGACCTGGAACTTATGGGGTAAAGACCTGGAACTTATGGGGTAAAGACCTGGGACTTATGGGGTAAAAATCTGGGACTTATGGGGTAAAGACCTGGGACTTATGGGGTAAAAATCTGGTACTTATGGGGTAAAAATCTGGTACTTATGGGGTAAAGACCTGCTTACTAATACTTATAGGGAATTCAGGAGACACCTAAAAACTTATCTGTTCCTGAAGTACTTAGGCAGTTGATTTGTACAATCTTTCCCACAATAACTGATCTCTAGAGCCGCTATTCACTAGTTTTAACCTGCCAGTTCTACTCAATTTGTAGCATTTTTAATCATTGTAAACCGCATAGAACTTCACGGTCCTGCGGTATATAAACTGTTTACTATTATTATTATTATTCATACCCCATAAGGCACCTGCCAGTTGGGGTGTCTGGGTGTTTGAAATTCACAGATCCCTGTTTTGAGTGATATCAGTATATCTGGGTTTTGCCACATTTCTTTTTTAACCCACAGCTCTTTCTAGTCTGCTTTCTGAATCTGAGCCCTTCATAGTTTGGGGGGGGGGGGGGTGCTCTGTGCTGTTAGGGTTCAAATACTGTCCTTGTGTTTTTAGAAGAGGTGTAAACTAACAGAAGTATCGCTGTCTCTACTGTAGGATTTATGATGGGAGAAAGCCTGTTCTTGTCGTGGCAGATCCAGCCCTTGTTAAAACCATCCTAGTGAAAGAGTGCTACACTTTCTTCACCAACCGACGGGTAGGTGCTTGTTCCGATGCTTCACCATGCCCAATGCTGTCAGTCACAGCGTGCAAAATGCCCTGTGCCTTCTGCAAAAAAACATCTTTGTCTTGGAGAAAAATATTGTCTGGTTATAAATTTGTGTTTTACTACACAGCAATTCATCTTTTTAATTGATTTGGGGAGGGGAGAGGGAGGAATAATTTCAAACGCCCCACATTTGTGCAAACTTTGCATGAACTGTACTTTGTACCCCCAGATGTAACAGGGAATGTATGTACATGCTTTCACCTCAAAAGGGCCAAAGGTATAAAGTGCACATGGACACTTGCACTGGCTTTTTGGGTGAGTAGACTTTTGAAAATGCAGTTTGAAAATTCTGTGCAAACTTTTGAAAATGCAGTTTATGGTCATCATACCTTTCCTCTCCCTACCTAAACGTGTTACCAGAATCACTACTTCTCAATGTGGGTGAAAACGTAAGCATTGCTAAGCAACGTACAAAGTGTAAGATGAATTGAAGACAGGAAAATTTCAGAAAGTCAAATTTTTACAAGTAAAACCATTTTTACCTATGAAGATTGATTTGAAAATTATTCTCTACCGTTGTTGTCCCAACTAGATTTACTGCAATATTGTTTATCTGCACTGTTCAAAGATGACTTTAAGAAAACTTCAGATGGTCCAAAATACAGAAACATTATAACATGATGGCAGATAAAGGCCAAATGGCCCATCCAGGCTGCCCATCCACAGCATCCACTATCTCCTCCTCTCCCTATTGGCTAGGGCTCTTAACATTTGCATCTCCTCTTCCCATAGGCTAAGGCTCTTTATACCTGCATTGTGAGGTCATAGAGCTTTATGGTTATAGAAACATGACGGCAGATACAGACCAAATGGCCCATCCACAGCATCCACTATCTCCTCCTCTCCCTATTGGCTAAGGCTCTTTGCACCTGCATTGTGAGGTCATAGAGCTTTATGGTTATAGAAACATCCACAGCATCTGCTATCTCCTCCTCTCCCTATTGGCTAAGGCTCTCTCTAGGAGATCCCTCGTGCCTGTCTCAAGCCCTCTTGAATTCAGACACAGTCTCTGTCTCCACCACCTCTTCCAGGAGACTGTTCCATGCACCTACCACCCTTTCTGTAAAAAAGTATTTCCTGGTTTTGGGGAGTGACCAAGATGGCGGCGCTAAGCTAGGCACGCCAAGAATGCTCTCATTTGCAGGGAAATTTTTTCTTTCTGCTATGCCACATACTAAAAGAAAAGGCAGCATTAGGGTGCCTACCTCCTCAACACCCGCGGCTGCCCCACAACCAGCAAACGATTGAGCAGTGCCTAGTGACACTTGCTCAGAGAATGGGTGAGTTTAGCCCTGCTACGGGAGAGATTCAGGGGCGATCGATCCTGTTGGAGCCAGAGATCTCGTTCTCACCCGCCCCGGATGTCCCACCTCCCTGTCTGGCTGACGCTGTTGCCCTGGAAGCGGAGATGCACCTGAGGTTCCTCTGGAGGAAGGATCCATGACAGATGAGCCTCTGCCGATGTTTACCAGCTCTGGGGAGTTTTTCTCCGACAGAGAGGACAGTCTAGCAGCCATCGAAGACGTTCGAGAGAGTGGATGTTGCGACCAGGAAGACTTCAGAGGAGGTAAAAGCTTTGGGGATGAAGCTACATAACTTTATTAAAAAATCTGAACAAACTAACATTGAAACCAAGAATACTTTATGAATACAAAATGAAGAAAAATCTATGCAAACCTATGACTGCTGCAATAAAAGATAGTGTTTTGCTACACTGGAAAATAGAGAATATAGAAAACTTCAACTGATGGTTAAACGTGAGGATTTTTGAACTTTCCTAAAACTCCGGGTATTTCTTCGTATGAAATGTTTAAAAAATATGCAGTGGAAATTTTGTCCTATTCCTCTGAACATATTCCACCATTGAATAAAATTGATTACCTTCCATGGCCTAAAAAGTCTGCCCAAGAGCTTATGGAGGAGAGAAGCTACAGGTTCCTCAGACGGACTTGAACAATATATCTGTAATTCTAGAAGAATCTATTTCCGATGTGGCGGAGAGAACTACACTACTGATTTCTTTTGTTTTTCAACAGGACCTGGACTCATTTATGAACTTATATTAGGTTCTCAAGATCTTTGTTTTATGGGAAAAGAATATGGGCACATAATGATGTCACGGAGATCACCCAGGAGAGAAGGAAACAGTTTTTATCTTTGAGGCAGGAAACAATAGCTTTGGTTGCCTCCTTCTTACCCCTGTAAGTGCGTTATAAAATATGCATAACTTAAATATGTATTCTTTCTTCCTGATCAGTTAAAATTCTTCCTGGAGCTGAAAAAGATGGCTCGAAGTTGACCCAGTGTTAAAAGAGATAGCAAGGAAAGTGTTGCTTTATAGCCTTTCTTTGGAATAATTGTCTTTTTATAAGCCTCTAGTTTTTTGAGGGGGTTTCTTTTGTTTAACCCCCCCTCCTGTACTTGTGGTTGAAGGAGGGATAATTAATTATACCTCTTTTTATTTTGCTTGTATAAATATCAAAATTCGTGCTGTATTGCTTTGACAAGAAGTTTATTTTCTTGTAAAATTGCTGGAAATTATAAATAAAGAATAATTTTTTAAAAAAGTATTTCCCTAGATTACTCCTGAGCCTATCACCTCATAGTAACATAGTAACATAGTAGATGACGGCAGATAAAGACCCGAATGGTCCATCCAGTCTGCCCAACTTGATTCAATTTAAATTTTTTTTATTTTATTTTATTTTTTTTAATTTTTCTTCTTAGCTATTTCTGGGCAAGAATCCAAAGCTTTTCCTGGTACTGTGCTTGGGTTCCAACTGCCAAAATCTCTGTTAAGACTTACTCCAGCCTATCTACACCCTCCCAGCCATTGAAGCCCTCCCCTGCCCATCCTCCACCAAACGGCCATACACAGACACAGACCGTGCAAGTCTGCCCAGTACTGGCCTTAGTTCAATATTTAATATTATTTTCTGATTCTAAATCTTCTGTGTTCATCCCACGCTTCTTTGAACTCAGTCACCGTTTTCCTCTCCACCACCTCTCTCGGGAGCGCATTCCAGACATCCACCACCCTCTCCGTAAAGTAGAATTTCCTAACATTGCCCCTGAATCTACCACCCCTCAGTGTTAGGAAATTCTACTTTACGGAGAGGGTAGTGGATGCCTGGAATGCACTCCCGAGAGAGGAGCGCATTCAAAGTCAGACTGTCTTCCTCAATATTATAAAAGCCTGCATTTGCTTCCAGTTGAAGCAAAGGTCATGCTTTATTGGGTTTTTAAAAAAGATTTTGTATGGGGACTTGTATGATCTTATTTTTCCACCTGCCACAAGAACGTACTATGCTAAGATCCATCTGTTCTTTTATATTATCCTCATTTTAGATAGCAATATTTGGGGAGATTTTTTTAAACTTTTCTTTCGCTTTTCAAGCTGCTAAAAGGTGGCGATTATTACAGACTCAGCTTAGTGCTACTTAAAGTTTTTAGAAAACTGAAAATGTTGTTATTGTCCAGATTTGTTCCATCTTAGCTTGATTTATTGCAGCCCTGCACAACATATGGCCCGCGAGCCGCATGCGGCCCAAAACGCCTCTCACTGCAGCCCGCACGGGGAAGGAGAGCTGTGAAAATACGTGTTTGCTTTTTCTCTTTTTAATCTTCTGTCCTGAAACGCTTCGCCATTGGATCTCGCTGAGGTTCGTCCTCTTCTAATCAAGCAGAGGACCTTTGATTCGAGCCCCCTCAACCTGCATGGTCGGCGTCGGCAACCGTCTCCCCCATTTGTCTCTGCTGGTACTGGCCGGCTGCTCAGTTCTCCACAGGCTGCTACAACATTGCGTCGTGAAGAGTGCTTTCCAGCGGCTACGTTTCACTCCCTTTGCCGCAACTTCATGTTTCCGGCAGGGCGGGACACAGCACATGGAAAGACGTTGCAGCAGAGGGAGTGGGATGTTGGTGAAGCAAACGGGGATGGGGAGACTGGGGAGAATGGAAGAAAGATGAAGACATGCCAGGTCCTGGGGAGTGGGAAGACAGATAGAATGAGAGAGATAGAAAGACCTGAAACAAAGGGAAGGCAGAAGAGTGGGGGGGGGGGCAGATGTTGGACTTGAGAGTGTCTAGAAGGAAGAGAGAGAAAGAGACTGCAGAGAGGTGGAAAGATTCTGGACCAAGGGAGAGAGAGAGAGAGGCAGAGAAAGACCTGGAAGAAAGGAGAACAAATGTTGGACATGGGAGGGGGAGGGGGATTGTAAGCAAAAGAAAGACAGAGAGAGAGAGAAAGGCCTAGACCAAAGGGGAAAGACAGGAGGCAGATGCTGGACTATGGAAGGTGCAGACAGAGGGGGAGAGACCCTGAGGAAGTACAGAGAGATGAAAGATCAAACAGAGGAGGGAGAGAGAGGGAGACCTGGAACAAAGGGGTAATGGTGGACATGACAATGAAGCTGACGGCACAGTGCGCAGCGGCCGCTAAGAAAGCAAATAGAATGCTAGGTATAATCAAGAAGGGTATCGCAACCAGAACAAAAGAAGTTATCCTGCCGTTGTATCGGGTGATGGTGCGCCCGCATCTGGAATACTGCGACCAATATTGGTCGCCATACCTTAAGAAGGATATGGCGATACTCGAGAGGGTTCAGAGAAGAGCGACGCGTCTGATAAAAGGGATGGAAAACCTTCCATACGCTGAGAGATTGGAGAAACTGGGTCTCTTTTCCCTGGAGAAGAGGAGACTTAGAGGGGATATGATAGAGACTTACAAGATCATGAAGGGCATAGAGAGAGTAGAGAGGGACAGATTCTTCAAACTTTCAAAAAATAAAAGAACGAGAGGGCATCTGGAAAAGTTGAAAGGGGACAGATTCAAAACGAATGCTAGGAAGTTCTTCTTTACCCAACGTGTGGTGGACACCTGGAATGCGCTTCCAGAGAATGTAATAGGGCAGAGTACGGTACTGGGATTTAAGAAAGGATTGGACAGTTTCCTGCTGGAAAAGGGGATAGAAGGGTATAAATAGAAGATTACTGCACAGGTCCTGGACCTGTTGGGCCGCCGCGTGAGCGGACTGCTGGGCACGATGGACCTCAGGTCTGACCCAGCAGAGGCATTGCTTATGTTCTTATGTTCTTAAAGGTGGTGGTAGGTACAAAGGAGAACTGATAGTGGATCTGGGGAGGGTAAGCAGAGGGAAAAGAGATAGAGACCTGAACCCAAAGGGGATGGGGCTGGATTTTGAAAGAAATGTTGGATGCACAGTCAGAAGGCAGTCCAACCAGAAACTAATTAAATCACCAGACAACAAAGGTAGGAAAAATGATTTTATTTTTAATTTAGTGATTGAAATGTGTCAGTTTTGAGAATTTATATCTGCTGAGTGTATTGTGTGTATATGAAAAATGAAAGGAGAAAATTACATTACAATTAGTAAAGGGGGCAGAGCTTGGGTGGGTTTAGGAGCTTGGGAGGTCTGCGGTTGGGGGTACTTAGCTTGAAGTAGCTGAGAAACACTGCTGTAGGCAATTAGCTGCCGCCAGTGCCTCTCCTTCTCTCCCGCCCTCTTACCTGCTGGCACCCCCTACTGGCGTCTCAGGGCCCATCTGGAAAGCCTCTGTGCATGTGCAGATGATGTCACCATGTACATGTTGTCATCACAGTAACATCCGCATACTTCCGGGTGCCTCGAGCCGTGGCCACTACCTGCGGCCCTCATTACATTTTCCAACTTCGTTTTGGCCCCGGATCATTTTTGATTTGTGCAGGCCTGATTTATTGTATGAATGTTTTTGAAGAATTGCTTTGCAATTCTTGGGTATGCCCATTGTTTTAATTGTGATCTGGTTTCAGCTATATGCAGAATAGAAGAATACATGAATTTATTCAGTTACTTAAGCCAGTGACCTCGTAAGGGAGGGGCAGGGGGTGGACTGCCCACGGAACCATCTTGGTGGGGGTGCTGGCACCTCTCTGCCCCCCAGGCCACGCTCGAGCCCTCCTTTCCCCACTCTCACCTCTTTAAATCTTCATCAGTGCAAGCAATTTTTCCAGCCTGTTGCTCGCGCTGGCCTGGCTCCCTTCTGAAATCACTTCCAGGTCACAATATGTAAACTGGGGCTTTACATCGCTCACTGCCTCAGGTTCCAGCTCTCTAGCGACCTGACCGTTTATCACCACTGTACAGTTCAGTAGTGCTATACAAATAATTGTATTATTATTATCTTCACTTAATATTGCATTGAGGCATTTCACCATTGCAGTCAACTAAATATTGAACTAAGAAAGGTGTTTTTCTTTCACAGGACTTTGGTCTGAATGGGGCCTTGAAAACTGCCATTACAGTTGCTAAGGATGACCAATGGAAGCGGATCCGCACCGTGCTTTCACCAACATTCACCAGTGGCCGACTCAAAGAGGTAAATGACAGAAGTAAATGACAGAAGTTGCCAGACATCTGGGAAAACCTGGACATGTCCTCTTTTTAGAGGATCATCCGGACTCCTGGACGGACTTTCCAAAACCCAGCATTTATCCGGGTTTTGGAAAGCCCTGACCAGTTCCAGTCGCATCTAGAGGGCTTCTGAGCATGCACGGATAACGTCGCACACATCTGCGTGTGCTCCAGGCCCTCCAGACACGGCTTGTGGGCCACGAAAAACTAGCCCCCCTCTAATACCAATGCCGGAAAGATGGTGTTCTCCCTGGAACACCGAATAGTGATTGTGGAAGGCTATGTGCAGAGCAGATCGATTTAAGGAAATGCAAGAGGCCTTCACTGGCAAGTTCCCATTTTTAGATGTGAGGATGAAGAAAGGGTCGTCGGGAAGTTTTCAGACTAAATGCTCTAAATGCTCCGACGCTGCTCTCATAGTGAGCGAGGAAGCAGCGTTGGAGCATTTAGCGCCCCGGGCCGTGGTAGAAACCTCTACCGCAGCTTAGTAAAAGAGGGCCTTAGTGACTTTTGGGTAGTACAGTAGACAATTTTTATCTGTATGTGGTAGAGTAGGGTTGCCAGGTTTTCCTTTCGGAAAATCCGGACCCCCTAGCCCTGCCCCCAAGCCCGCCCTAATCCCGCCCCCAAGCCTGCCATAGCCCCGCCTCCCCAAGCCTGCCTTGTCAGGCAGGGAGAAAGTCCGCGCATGCGTGGACTTCCTCCCTGCCCAACACAGCTTTTCAAAACCCGGACAAAGTACTGGGTTTTGAAAAGCCATCCGGACCCCCGGACATAAGAACATAAGAAATGCCTTCACCGGATCAGACCTTAGGTCCATCTAGACCAGCGACCCGCACACGCGGAGGCTAAGCTAGGTGTTCCCTGATGAAGACCTTGTTAACCCGTATCTCTCAATGTGATTTGCAAGAAGGTGTGCATCCAATTTACCTTTGAATCCCAGAATGGTGGTCTCCCTCACAACCTCCTCCGGGAGAGCATTCCAAGCGTCCACCACTCGCTGTGTGAAACAGAACTTCCTGACATTTGTCCTGGGCCTGATGACCCTCAGTTTCATTCCATGACCTCTTGTCCGTGTCACATTTGACAATGTGAATAACGATGTTTCTTGCTTTATTTTGTCGAATCCTTTTAGTATTTTAAAAGTCTCTATCATATCCCCTCGCAATCTTCTCTTCTCGAAGGTGAACAATCCCAGTTTTCCGAGGCGTTCTTTGTAGCTCAAATTCTCGATACCTTTAACTAACTTCGTGGCTCGCCTTTGCACCCTCTCCAGTAGGGTTATATCCTTCTTTAGGTAGGGAGACCAGTGTTGGACACAGTATTCCAAGTGTGGTCTGACCATTGCTCTGTAAGCGGCATTATGACGTCCATCAATCTGCTCGTGATGCCCTTCTTTATCATGCCCAAAATCCTGTTTGCTTTCTTTGCCGCCGCTGCGCATTGAGCCGACGGCTTCAGTGTCCTGTCTATCAGTACCCCCAGGTCCCTTTCTTGTTCGCTCTTACCCAAAAGGAAGACATGTCCGTGGAAATCCAGATATCTGGTAACCCTATGGTAGAGGAAAGTCTGAAAACCTACCGGCATTTTCTTCATGATGTTTCATGAAACTGTGGTGTGAAAGTTAAATAAGCGGTCACAGCCACTTTTACGCAATCAAAAAAACTGGTTTAACAATTCTTGCTGTCCTGTAGAGGTGAAAAATCTACGATCTAAGGTACAAATACTACCCATAATTGAATATAACTCCAGTATTCTGATGTGAAGATGACTATGTTTTTAAAATATCGGATGCCTAGGCGTGTTATAGATAGGGCTATTATGATGAAAATAATCTTCTTAAAATTGCAAGTAACTGTTGGGGGTTCTGTTTGGGAGGGCCGCTGCATGTGGAAAGGGACAAAATTAGCCTTTTCAGAAGGCTTGTATGGTGGTCCATAAATGTATAATGCAGTGTTGGTTACAAGATTCGCCAGTTCCATAGGTTGCTGTTATTTGAGGCTATGAAGGCTTGTCTGTCTGTAATGCGTAGGCGAGCCTTCTTGCAACTGTGGGATCCACCATATCTTTGTTCTTTTCTATATAGAGCCAGAAGTTTGATACTCAGTGATTTGACATGATATTCTGATTTTGACACCTTAATGCTACTTCCAATCCGTTGGGGTTTATAGTGGGGGGGGGGGGTTATTATATAAAGTTAAATTGACAGTCATGTCTCTTTGTTTCGATTCTGCTGCTGAGCCATCTTCGCTTTGCACTTGCTCGTGGCATATATTTTGCACTCTGCTGTCTTTTGTGTGACATGTTACCCAACCGGATGAATCTGCAGCACCAGGGGCACAACCTGCGCCAAGAATCAATCAATTAACTAAAAGTTTTAGAAAATAAAACACGAGCAGAAAAGGTCATTTGGTCTTGGAAGATGAAATGTACGATGTCGGCATCTATGAGACAAACTTGGTTTTTTCTGTTGCATAGAGCGTTATGGACCCCTGTTAGGTTGCAAAAATTAGATAGTTCTTTGTCTAATAGATGTTGGCATTGTCATCTGGAAGCAGGAACTTTAGATCATTTACTGTTTCATTGCCCATATATTATGAATTTTTGGAAATCAATTTGGGACCAAATTAATAATTTATTAGATAACCCAGTGACATTATCCTATGATACTGTGATATCTGGTATGGAAATGAGAGCAAAAAGTCAGATTTCTGCGAATAACAATAAATTACTACTTATAATGACTGGTGTTGCCATTCAGCAAATTACATATAATTGGAAGGATTGGAGGAGATTAAATTACAACTTCTGGTGGAATTCTTTATGCCATATTTATAAAATGGAAAGGTTTATTGCATTACAACGGGGATATTTTAAGAAGTTTCAGGATGTGTGGAAACCATTAACAAAGTATTGTAAAGATTAATTTGAAATTGTTTCCCTTATATTTATCAACTTAAGGTGTAGGGAGGGGGGAATTTTATTATGATATGTTTTATATGATAATGGAATATATGGGTGGGAGGGATGGAAAAGGGGAAGGGATAAGAATTTATGAAATGTATCAATGATTGTTTGTAAGTGATGTTTTTATTGTTAATGTGAATGAATATATTTAACACTTAATGTAATTTTGAAAATGAACAAAGAATTAAAAAAAAAAAAGAAAAGGTAAGCCCTTATAGCCTAGGAAACAAAACTGGATATCGAGGGGTATGTCACAGGAGATGACCACGAAGGGAGGGGTTAGAAATTGGTTTCAAGTTCCCTACAGTTTCCAGGATGGAAAAGGTAAATGACCCTACGGTGTAGATTCCAGAGGTTATTGTACAAGAATTGATGTTGTTATCCATTTGGGAACAAATGACTTGGCCAATAACTCCCCACTTTCAGCGTAGGAAGCTTTTCAGGAGCTAGGAGATGGATTAAAACATAAAATTGCAACTAATTGAGTTAAGACCAAAATCAATAACTGGAGTAAAAAAAATCTACGACTTTGCCTTTCAGATGTTTCCTATTATAAAGCAGTATGGAGATATCCTGGTGAAAAATGCCCAGAAGAAGATAGAAAAGGACGAACCTTTCTTCATGAAGGAGTAGGTCTCTGAGAGTGATGAATGGGAGCAGAGTGGGGGAGATTTTCAGTCCTGTGCTATTAAAAACCAAGAGTGAGATTGGGCCGCAGTACAGTTGGCACTTCAGATTTTTTTATTGTGGTGGTGTGGCGGTTCCACATTCATGGACCTCAAATGCTGGGTTGCAGTGGCATAGTAAGGGCCCTGGGAGCCATGTTTGTGAGAGTGCCAGCACCTTTCCACCCCTCCTCCACGCCATGCTTTAAAATCTTCACCAGTGCAAGCAACTAGCCTGCTATTTGCACCAGGAAAACCCCCTTTAGGGAAGATTTAAAAAAAAAAAAAATCTGTGGCTCTCAATCCTGTCCTGGGGACCCCACAGCCAGTCAGGTTTTCAAGATATCCCTAATGAATATGCATGAGAGAGATTTGCATACCTGTCACTTCCATTATATGCAAATCTCTCTCATGCATATTCATTAGGGATATCTTGAAAACCCGACTGGCTGGGGGTTCCCCAGGACAGGGTTGAGAACCACTGAGATAGTAGAGACAAAGGTAAACCAAGAAGAAGACCCAGGATGACATGTGGCATAGAGCAAATTGGGTCTAAAATGGATGTTTCCAAAGGACTTAAAGAATATATGAAAAGGCCTACCACAGGCTAATTTAAGTGTGTCTATCCCAGGGCTGGAATCCAGTCGGGTTTTCAGGATTTCCCCAATGAATATGCATTAGATCTTTTTGCATGCACTGCTTTCAATGCATATTCATTGGGAAAATCCTGAAAACCTGACTGGATTCCAGCCCTCAAGGACCGGAGTTGCCCACCCCTGGTCTATTCTCAATATAACATAACATAACATTATACTTATAGATCGCGTTACCAAAAAGTTCTAGGTGGTTTAGAAAACATTATAAACATTAAACATAATCGTATATCTGAATGAGTCAGCTAGTCAGGATTTGGAGAAAAGATAAGTTTTTAGCTGTTTTCCAAAATGTCTCTAAGAAACAGCTGTGAGCAACAATGATCGAAATTCATTTTCATGAGAAGCTGCCTGAGATGCTAAAGAGTGATTTAGGAATTTCTTGTTTTTACAACCTTTTACAGAAGGGAAATTGAACATAGTAACTGATCCGCTATATGAATAATTAGTTAAAAAAATAAATAAATACAATTTAAATTTAAAGTTAGGCATGGAATTCTGTGTGGCTCCTAGCGATGGTGGAGATACCTTATGACACCTATCTGAAATGTAGGTGTGTTTAGGGGCAGAGAATAGGCTTGGCTGAGATAGGCACCGGTAAATTAGGCCAGTGAAAACCTGAACTAACGTAGCAGCACTTAGCTATAGGATGCCTAAGTCTGCTTAGGCACTGCTAGGCTTGATTCTATTAACAGCGCCTAGTGGTTGATGAAGGGAATCTAAGGGATCCCTGTCAACATGGATTCACCAGAGGCAGGTCATGCCAATCCAATCTTATAAGCTTCTTCGATTGGGTGACAGGAAAGCTGGACTTGGGAGAGTCTCTGGACATAGTGTACTTGGATTTCAGTAAAGCTTTCGACAGTGTCCCACACCGTAGACTACTAAACAAGATGAAATCAATGGGTTTGGGTGAGAAACTGACTGCATGGGTCAGTGATTGGCTGAGTGGAAGACTTCAGAGGGTGGTGGTCAACGGCACCCTCTCTGAGACATCGGAGGTAACTAGTGGAGTGCCGCAGGGCTCAGTCCTGGGACCATCCCTTTTCAACATATTCATAGGGGACTTGACCCGGGGGCTTCAGGGTAAAGTAGCACTGTTCGCCGATGATGCCAAACTGTGTAACATAGTAAGTGAAAGCAACCTACAGGATAGTATGACACAAGATCTGATCACGTTAGAAAACTGGTCCTCGACAAGGCAGCTAGGCTTCAACGCTAAAAAATGTAAGGTCATGCATCTCGGCAGAGGAAATCCATGCAGAACATACTCCTTGAATGGAGAAACGCTAGCTAGGACCTCAGAGGAACGGGACTTGGGGGTAATCATCAGTGCAGACATGAAGGCTGCCAAACAAGTAGAGAAGGCCTCGTCAAAGGCAAGGCAAATGATGGGATGTATCAATAGAAGCTTCGTCAGCCGTAAACCTGAAGTCATAATGCCACTCTATAGAACCATGGTGAGACCCCATCTGGTATACTGTGTGCAATTCTGGAGGCCACATTACCGGAAAGATGTGCTTCGAGCTGAGTCGGTCCAGAGGATGGCCACTAGGATGGTTTTGGGGCTCAAGGGTCTCTCATACGAAGAAAGACTGGGCAAACTGCAGCTCTATACCCTAGAGGAGCGCAGGGAAAGGGGTGACATGATTGAGACATTTAAGTACGTCACGGGTCGTGTCGAGGTGGAAAACGATATATTCTTTCCCAAAGGACCCTCGGTCACAAGGGGGCACCCGCTCAAACTCAGAGGAGGGAAATTTAGTGGTGACACCAGGAAGTATTTCTTCACAGAAAGGGTGGTAGATCACTGGAACAGACTTCCGGAGCAGGTGATCAAGGCCACCAGCGTGCTCGACTTTAAGAATAAATGGGACATCCACGTGGGATCCCTACGAGGGTCGAGTTAAGGAACAGGTCATTAGCATTCAGACTTAATGGGGTGGGTCAATAGAGTGGGCAGACTTGATGGGCTATGGCCCTTTTCTGCCGTCATCTTTCTATCTTTCTATGTTTCTATCTATCTAACCACGCTGAGCAGTGCCTAAAATGTAGGTGCCGCTATGCGCTGTTTATAGAATCTGGTCCTGATTGTCTGTGCGGGACTGATCTGTACTAATCTGACTTATTTGGAGTATCAGTTGAATGTGCGTCCTTTTGTGAAGTGTGTCTTATTTCTCTTCCTTTTCCTTCAGTATCTTTGGAGCCTACAGCACAGATGTGATCACCAGCACCTCATTCAGTGTCAATGTAGACTCTATGAACAACCCCAATGACCCGTTTGTCACCAACAGCAAGAAGTTACTCAAATTCAGCTTCTTGAATCCATTAATTATTATTACAGGTATGGCTGCGATCACCACCCCCCTCATTTAAATCGGGCTTTGTGTTTTTGAATATTTTCTTTTCTTTTTTTTTTTTTTAAATAAATGTATTATTTTTAAATTCTTACATCAAGTGAAATACATGTATTACATTCAATTATTATAAACACTTGAAATTATTAATAAATGTTCTTACATTGTAAATAAAAATAACTCTTTATCAGAATTATATAACAGAATATTATTGCAAAAGTTTTCCCTCCCTTCCCCCCCTATATGCTCTGTACATGTGTTATTTTTTTTTTTTTTTTTTTTTAAACATCCTAAAAGGATGTTATGATATCTGATCTGTAGAAAAATTAGTCAATGGTCTCCATATTTTATTGAATTTTTGAATATATCCTTGTTGTAATGCCAATACTTTTTCCATTTTATATATATTACAAATTGAATTCCACCAGAAAGTGTAATTTAATTTAGTGTAATCTTTCCAGTTCTGAGTAATTTGCTGAATGGCGACCCCTGTCAATATTAACAAAAGTTTATTATTGTTTGCAGATATCGGACTTTGAGTTCTCATTGCTGTTCCAAATGATATTGTATCATATGAGAGTCCAACATGATTTTCTAATAAATTATTAATTTGGGGCCAAATTAATTTCCAAAAGGACTTAATACAGGGACAAAAGAAAAGTAAATGATCCAATGTCCCCACTTCTATCTTACAATGCCAGCATCTATTAGATTTACTACTATCTACTTTTTGTAATCGCGTAGGGGTCCATAAAACTCTATGTAATAAAAACAACCATGTTTGACTCATAGATGCTGACCTTGTAGTATGTATTCTCCAGGACCAAAATTTTTGCCATTGAGATGGAGAAATTATCTGTCCTATCTCAATACTCCAAATGTCCCTAAGTCCTGTTCTCTTTTTTTTGTTTAAAAAGCCATATATAATCTTATACCATTTAGCGGCTTGGTATCCTAGAAAATCCGTTTGAAAACATAGGATTTGCAAACTATACTGAGTGTTAAGATTCTTCCATTCAGGGAACCCTTCCTGAATAGCCTGCTTCAATTGCATCCATTTATAATATTGTGTCTTGTTTAATCCAAATTTTTGTTGCAATTGTGAAAAACTAAACAGTGATCCGTTTACTATTACATCTTTTAAAGATCGTATATCTGCTATTATCCATTGTTTCCATATTATTTTAAATCCACCAATTTTGATCCTGGAGTTTACCCAAATAGATTGATTTAAAGATTTAGCCAATGGATCTGGTGATAAATTGCTTATAAATCTTAGTGTTTTCCATGTATCTATTTTCAATTTCTAATTGCTCCAGGTCCAGTTTCAGGTCCGTTATTAATATATATTTTCTTTTCATCTACAGTTCTCTTTCCATTTCTTGTTCCTGTTATGGCGAAAATGAACTTCACATTTTTCTCTAAGGAAATCACAGATTTCTTTCTAAATGCAGTCACTAGTATCAAGACCAAGCGTCTACAGGAAAGTCAAACGGTGAGTCTGATTATTCCCAGTTTGGAGTGGAGGAGTAGCCGAATGGCCAGTGCGGCAACCTCAGGACCTGGGGAACTCGGTTTGATTGTCATTGCAGCTCCTTGTGACTCTGGGCAAGTCACTTTACCTTTTATTGCCCCAGGTCAGCGGCATAGTATGGGAGGAGGGCGAGGGGGCGGTCTGCCCTGGGTGCCATGTTGGTGGGGGCGCCGACACCCCTCCTCCTCTCCGCCCCACCTTTTCCCATTCCTCCTCTCCACACGTGTGCCCCCCCCCTTCCGTTCCCCTATACCTCTAGTTGGAGAAGTTGTTGGCAGCAGTCAACAACGTGCTCCTAGCAAACCCCCAAAGACTCTTCTGCTGATGTCACTTCCGGGCGGCGCACATAGGAAGTGGCATCAAAGGGAGAGCTGACGGGGTCGTGAGGAGCACATTCTTGACCTCCGCAAGCAATGACTTCAACTAGAGGTATGGGGGAAGAGAGTGGGGCGCACGTGCCAGGCGGGATCAGGGAAGGAGTGAAGATGAGGGCGGTTGAGGGGCGCCTCTCACCCTCACTATGCCACTGTCCCAAACACAAAATAAGTGCCTGTATATAATATGTAAATCACTTTGATTGTAACAACAGAAAGGTAGGGAAGATGGCACTAGTGGGCACAAAGGGGGGAAATCACATAAATGGTGTCTAAAGTTGAGTGCCTAAAAACTGGGCACTAAGCTAGTATTTATTTAGAACCTGGAACAGGAGGGGGGAAAGAGAGGAGTTCAGGGAGGTGAGAAAGGAGGAGGCAGTTCGTTGGCGCTGGCCAATTGAAGAAGTGGGTCTTCAGCATTTTCTGGAAGGTCCTCAGTGAGTCTCGTGATCTTATCTGGGCAGGCAAATGGTGCAAAGATGGGGGATGAAGTGGTTGTATGAGATTTTGTGAGCTGTCCCCATTTGGAGGGATCATCCTGCGGGGATGCATAGTCGTTTCTTGGCTTCAGAGAGAAGAGGGCGGAGGGGAGTGTATTGGGGGAGCTTGGATGTAATGTAGGCAGGGGTGATGAGGTGGAATCTCTTGTAGGGCTTTGAATACACAGCGTTTGTTAACTGGTAGCCAGTGTTCTGCGAGGGGGGAAGGGGAGATGGGGTTAGTGCAAAATCCGTTATAAAATATTAGTGAATTGACCTGATCTGTTGCAGACACCAACCTGGGAGCTCAGGTGTCGTGGAGGGGGGGGGAGGTGTGAACCGCCTTTGGGTGCCATGTTGGTGGGGGTGCCAGCAGCTCTCCACCATACCATGCCACGCTCGCGCCATCCCTCTCCCCCATGTCGTATCTCTATAGATCTTCACTTGCGCGAGCAACTTCTCCTGCTTGCTCCTCGCGCCAGCCTGGTTCCCCTCTGAATCACTTCAGGTCAGACAGAAATCCAACACTGGCTTGAGGAGCACACTGTAGAAAAGCCACTCACGTTGGCGATTTAGAGGTATGGGGGGCAGGGAAGGGAGCACGCAAGTGTGGAGTGGCGGGGGACGGGAAGGAGCAGGAGTGCATAGAGGAGGGTTTGGGAGAGCATGGGGGGCGCACCACCACCCTGCGTGCCTCCTACCGTTACTATGCCACTTTAGGAAGATGCAAAATTTTCACATTTGGGGGTTGAAAGAAGGCTTAGTTTTGCTCATAAATGTGAATTACTGTACTGTGGAATTCCCTCCCCATTTATTTAAGGGAAGAGCGCCTTCTTGACAGATTCAAGAGCAAGTTAAAATGCTTTCTTTTTAAAGAATCATTTGACTGCTAGTAAGGTATATTAGGATCCTTTAACAAATTTTATTTTCTGACTTATTTTAAATCTTCCGCTTTTAACCTCCCTGTTGTTTTTTCCTTTTTTGTCTTACTTACTATCAACAATTGTATTTTTTTCCCCTTTTCTTTGGTATGTTCTGTCTGGTTAGTCCAAATTGTTTATTCTGTCCCCCTGAAATTTGTAATTTTAATTTTTATACATTATGTAGAATTTTGAATAAGCATTTAATCAAATGATTTCTCTCTGCTTGGGTCAGTACACACTGCTTGATGTCCACTTCTGACCCTTCCTGATAGATGAAATCTTCCAGCAGTATTATGGGTTGTATTTCTGGCCAGATGGAGTGGTCTTTCTCCTAATCCTTCTCCATTTAATTGTTCTTCTGTTTCCAGGACCGAGTGGACTTCCTGCAGCTGATGATCGATTCACAGAGCTCTGAATCCAATGGCGATACTAAAGGACATAAAAGTAACCTCATTTAATTAATTTACCAAATGGGTTTGTTGAATTGGGTGGCTTTCTTTCAATAGATGCAGGAAGGGTTGGCTAATTGGTGAAATTCTTATGGCGACTCTGTCTGAATGTATCATGGCCACCTGAACACAATAGATAACAGTGGATAGAGGTTTCAAATCCAGCGCTACTCCTTGTGACCCTGGGCAAGTCATTCTGTCCTCCATTGCCCCAGGTACGTTAGATAGATTAGATAGTAAACCACATAGATAACTTTGATAGGTGGTATCTTCTAAATACCTAAAATCAATCAATCAATCAATCAACTGACCCAGCCAGTCTACCCACCACTGTAAGATGTGAAGAAGAAAGTATCTAGCATACAAGTAAATACATCCTAGCTGCCGCCTGCATATACTGTAGTGGCCACCTGCAGGGCATTGTATCTCTTCCAGAGACCACCTGCAAGATACTATAGAAATAGAAATATGACAGCAGATAAAGGCCAAATGGCCCACCCCTCTCTGTAAGACAGGGGTGTCAAAGTCCCTCCTCGAGGGCCGCAATCCAATCGGGTTTTCAGGATTTCTCCAATGAATATGCATGCGATCTATTAGCATACAATGAAAGCAGTGCATGCAAATAGATCTCATGCATACTCATTGGGGAAATCCTGAAAACCCGACTGGATTGCGGCCCTCGAGGAGGGACTTTGACACCCCTGCTCTAAGAGATCCCAAGTGCATGTCTCACGCTTTCTTGAATTCAAACACGGTCTTTGTCTCCATCATTTCTACTGGGAGACTATTGTACACATCTACCACCTTGAAATTGCTGCACAGTGTGGAAATCCATGTAGATGTAGTGGCTTTCTAAAATCAGTATTTATGCATCAACTAACGGTCAAAGTGATCAATTCAGTTCAACACGTGCAGCCACTTTAGTAATCAGATCACTGTCTTTTGGAGAGCTAGTCTTTGCAGAACTGACACCATGTGCAATTTGTTTCTGCCTCCTGCAAATCCCAGGCTGCCCGACATTCAGACCACGGGAGGTAACCAGCTTTCTCCTGCAGTCCACGGCAAAACCGGAAATTCAATGCCAGCATTATATCTGGCAACCGGCACTGAATTTTTGAATTCACGTTTGGCCATCTAAACAGATTTTCATTGGCTAGTTGGCTAAGTTCTAGCAGCCAAAGATAGATCTGCTTTGTAGGCGGGTCTAACTAGCTGGCCAGCCAATGAATATTTGCGGTGACTGGCTATGTCAAGCGACATAGGCAATTGCTGGGCTATCCAATGAATGGGATATTCGGTTCCATAACTAAAGCATGCAGGATTTTGGCGCGCCGACAATCCCACGGTGACATTTGCGTGCAGGACAAATGTGCACTGCCGCTTCCTCCGTTCCCATTAGCACTCTAAGGAGGTATGGGGGAACACCCCCGACTACACTTAGAAGAGTTCACGTACCCGATGGTGGGAGGGTTTGGGAGTTTTCAGTATATTGGGGGGGTTCCCCACACACACTCCCCAATGGGCGCGCGAGGACTTCTAAGTGTAGTGAGGGGTTCCCCCTCACACACACCCTCAGAGGAATGGCATAAGCGATGGTATGCAAATATTGCCGCGAGATTGTTGGCGCACCAAAGTCCTGCGCACTTTTGACAGGTCACCGGATATTCAGTGGAAGATAGCTGGCGATCCCCCGCTGAATATCGGTGGGTAGCTGGCTATGTGCTCTGTAGCTGGCCAGGAGTCATTCCCGGCAGGCTAAATAGCATTGAATAATTGGGCCTAGGGTCTCCAATCTAGGTCCTTTTTTCTCTTGCAGCTTTTATAAACATGTAACATAACATCATACTTATAAACCGCATAACCGTAAGTTCAATGTGGTGAACAAAAGATAAAAAATAACATAACCTAAGGCTCTGCAGTCCGTGGGCTCTAGCCAGCTCTTCTGGGTTGAGGGGTCCATCTATCCTGCACCAGGGCTCTCAAAAAGTCGGGGAGAAAAAACAACACACGCACACCGGATGGATGGTGGTTACAGTCACTCACAAACTCATAGATCAAACGAGCTTGGGCGCAGGCCAGGGATAAATAGCCACTCGAGCTGCAACACTCGACCCACAACTCTACAACCTATTGACCTCGACCACAGACTACAAAACCTTCAAAAAAGAAAAACCCTTCAATTCAAAAAACACATAAAACCAAACTAGCACAATCACCATGACAACATATGTACCTCCAATATCATGACAACTCAGATGTAATCCTTAGCTCTGGAACAACCTTACATTCCCTCTCCGAAATTCGAGCTCCCTCCAACTCTTCTGAAAACTTGGCTTTTCTCAAAAATGTAACACCTCCCCCCTCTCTGGTACCCTAAAGCCCTCTATCCCTCCTTTACTCTTAATCCACAACCATCCTTTGGAGTTCCATTCTATCTTAGTCCTGTAAACCGTGCTGAGCTCTACGATCGTGGAGAAGATGCGGTATACAAACCTAAGGTTTAGTTTAGTTTAGTTTAGCAACTCAAAAAAATGTACAAACTACTCCCTAAATACTTCTAATCTCCGGACAATCCATTTGTAATCCTCCTTGAACCGCAAGGTAATGACGGAATAGAAATCCCTAATGTAATGTAATGTAATAACTCGAACCCCCCACTTTCCCATACCAAATGGAACTTGATTGAACATGATTAGAGAACACCCTTTAGCTATTTGCAGTGAATTCAGCATGAAGGTAGGGTTACCAGATGTCCGGATTTCTCCGGATAAGTCTGGGGATCCGCACGGCTTTTCAAAACCCAGCACTTTGTCTGGGTTTTGAAAGATTCCTCCACATCGCCAGAAGCACTGATTTTTGATCGAGCCCAATATGTTATCATTTGCCATCTGTTTTTTTTATGATTGATTGATAGTGTATTTGGTATTTATGATGATTTTTTTTTTTCATTTGAATTTAATACATTTACAATATCATAATGTTAATGAAACTTTACTTTAAAAATAGACTACCAAGTTCTGTGGGGATTTAGTTAGTATATTTCCAGATGTCTCAAGAGCTACTCAGCTTAGAAGGAAAGAATTTCTGAAATTGAGAAATAGAGTATTAGCACCTGAAGCATCATTTTATTTAAAGTTTCCTTGTAAATGTTTGGTTAAGATACGAGATACTGAATTTGTTTTTTGGGATCCCATTCAATTGCAACAATTTTTGTTAGCTCGTGAACAGAAGTGAGATTTCTTTTTCCTTTTCGTTTTCATTCATTCTTTATTGAGAAAATAGGGTAGGTATGTCCATGTCCTAAATATAGTAGGGAATGATTTGGATTCTTTGGAATTCAACCCATTTCTTTGTTTTTCCTTTAAATTTAGTTGATAAATGAGCAACATGTTTTCCCCTTTTAGTGGGCTTGTAAAGGACTGTTTGCTGTATGATATGTTTTTGAAAAATTTGTATGGAAAACCTTTTTTTCTTGATATCTTTATGATATTGTAAATGTATTAAATTCAAATTAAAAAAAAAAAAATTTATGATGATTTTGAGCTGGGTTGGCAGAACGCAAGTATGAATAGAGATTTTCTATTTTTCCTTTGTTATATTACAGCTCTCACGGACGCAGAGATTATGTCGCAGGCAATTATTTTTATTCTGGCTGGGTACGAAACCACCAGCACCATGCTGTCCTTCATGTCCTACAGCATAGCAACCAACCCCGAAATCCAGCAGAAACTTCACGATGAGATAGATAAAACTCTACCCAACAAGGCAAGTGGCTGCTCCTGTTGCATGTGGTGGAAGGTTGCCTTAGGGCACATGGAGGGATCATTTTTTTTTTTTTTTTAAACCCCAAAAACGTCAAAGTCCACAAAGAAAATAATAATAATAACAGTTTATATACCGCAGGACCGTGAAGGTCTATGCGGTTTACAATGATTAAAAGGTATTACAGATTGAGTGGAATAAACAAAGATCATTTGTTGAGGACTAAGATTGTATAGGTCAGTTACCTAAGTACTTCAGGAACAGATGTGTTTTTAGGCGTTTCCTGAATTCCCTATAAGTAGTAGGCACGAGCAGTTGTTCCAGGTCTTTACCCCATAACCATCCTGCTCAGAAAGTCCAATAGAAATGTCCATCTCACAGGCTTAATGAAACAGGGAAAACATCTAGATTTTTGCATGGAAAACATTAAAAAGAAATAGCCATTTTCCATCAGTAAAGCATCTAACTTCTGAAGAAAATCCAGGAGCATCATTTTCAAAAATATGACCCCCACAAACACCCCTGCAGAACAGACTACGTCAGCCGGAGCCTCGCCTCCTCTCCGTGCCTTTTCTCTTCTAGCACTCTGGAAGGCCTGCAGCATAAGCGGGCATCGCCGTGATGACATCACACATGTGCAAGCCATCATCGTGTCGACGTCCGCGCATTTCTGGATGTCCTCGAGCCGCGGTCTGCAGTTTAGAGAGCCGTGGCTTCGGAAATTTTGCGAAACTCTGGGGTAGGGGATCAGAGATGACGAGCCCTGTTCTTTGGTACTTGTGTTTAAACGATGTACAAGTGATAAACTAATCTAATCTAATCTAATCCTTAGGTTTGTATACCGCATCATCTCCACGTTCGTAGAGCTCAACGCGGTTTACAGTAGGAGAAATAGGAAGGAACTACAACAGAGGGTTAGAGGTAGAAGTGCTATCTCCTCCTCTCCCTATTGGCTAAGGCTCTTAACATTTGCATCTCCTCTTCCCATAGGCTAAGGCTCTTTCCACCTGCATTGTGATGTCATAGAGCTTTATGGTTATAGAAAAAGAGAAACATGATGGCAGATAAAGGACAAATGGCCTATCCAGTCTGCCCATCCGCAGCATCCGCTATCTAATCTAATCTAATCTAATCCTTAGGTTTGTATACCGCATCATCTCCACGTTCGTAGAACTCGACGCGGTTTACAGTAGGAGAAATAGGAAGGAACTACAACAGAGGGTTAGAGGTAGAAGTGTGAAGAAAATTTAGAGGACTTGGGATGCCAAGATATATGAGTTTCCTTGATTCCTAAGTTGGAGGGAGACTTACATAAGCTATTGATTTAAGAAGATATGTTGTATAATATTTCACATAATCATCTTGGAATTTTGCCATCGACACCTTAAAAGCTGTCAAAATGCCCCTGGGAGTGAAACGCATTGAGATTGTCTTAACTTAGTGATGCTTCTTCCTGTGCAAATCATTGAGCCAATTAAATTATGACCTGATTTCCAAAGCGTCAACTTTCAAATACGTGTAGAAGCTTAAGATGATTATTAAACGTTTCCTTTAATCCACCAGCAACCAGTGCCAGACCCTGGGCACCCTTGTCAAGACTCTTTCTGTAAGATTTAGGATTTCGCCTGCTTGCTTTTACTGATTCTGTCTATTAAATGTACCCCCTGGACTAGAGTCTAACATCTTACTGCAGTGAGATCCATTTAAGAGAAAACCCACAACGCACCGGCCTCGAGCACTGTTTTTGATTCTTTTCTGGAAAACGATGAATGAATTATGAGCAAAGGCCCTTGAAGTAGCTGTAATTGTCCACAGAAATGTGCAGCTCAATGGTTATACGGTCAGATGAAATCACTCATTGCTGCCATCCACAAACAGTAACTGGCATGTTCGTTTTATCATCCTGGGTTTGGGTCTGCAAAAACGTCAGTGCTGTCTGGATAAACAGTCTTCAGCATTATGGAGTCAATTAGAGGCCAACTGGAACCAAAACTGAAAAGTTGGGCTGCCTCTCCCACCCCTGGCAGAAGGTGTGGCCCCCCTGCACCTCCCCCCCTGCCGCCTCTGAGCCCCTTGAGCATTAATAGCCATCCACAGGCCTATCTTAATAAGCCCTGGTGGTGTAGTGGCCTCTTTCGAAGCAGGAAAGAACCGGACTCTTTCTGCCCAGCTAGGGTTACCAGACGTCAAGATTTCCCCAGACAGCTTTTCAAAACCCGGCGCTTTGTCCTGTAAAAATCGGGTTGGGAGGGGGCATCCGCGCATGTGCGGATGCCGTCTGGGGGGCAGGGCTGGGGGGAGGAGGGATCGTTATGCAATCAGAATGGGGCGGAACTGGGCAGGCCTGTGGGTGTGGCCATGGGTCCGGATTTTCCTTCGGGAAAATCTGGTAACCCTACCTGTTGCCATCATTTTAAAATGGCTGCTGAGATTGCCATGGGGGGAGGGGGGACAGCAGCAGCAGGGAGGGGGGGGAGGCTCAGCAGCAGCCGCCGCAGCGATACTGAGATTGACACAGGCATAAAGAAGGAGCAAATCTCAATACGGCTACTGGGACCTCCCACAGCCATTTTAAAGCAGCGGCAACGGGCAGAGCAGTGGGCAGGAAAAACAGGGGCTATTTCCTGCTCCTGACGAGGCCACTGGACACCTGGTTAATGTAGGCTTGCGGTGCTCCTACTGATGCCCAGGAAGGGGGGTGGGCTGGTGGTGGTGGAATGGAGAGCTACAGTTTTAGCCGAAACCCAAACCTATTTTTTGGGTCGATGTCATTGCCCTATATAAAACTGAAATTCAGTCGGCCTCTGGAGTCAATTCTAAACCAGGGTGCCAACATTTAGGCGCCATATGAATGCATGTAAGTGTTCTTATGGAATGCTAGTGTAAACCCACAGAACGCACCCACAACCGGCTCGCACCCCTATAACAACATGCTAAGCCATTTTATCACGTAATTATAAAATAGTGGTTAGGTACCATCCACGTGAATGGCAGTATTCTATAAATTTACGTGCGCTATGGCTTAAATTTAGGCGACTTTATTATGGAATGAGGAGAGGATATGAGTGTGGTGTAGTGGTTAGAGCAGCATCCCGCAAACTTTTTTTAGCCATAGCGCAGTAAACTCGGGGCCGCGCCTAGAGGGCCTCTGATCATGCTACGCCACTGGCCCCAGGTACATTAGATAGATTGTGACCCACTGGGACAGATAAGGAAAAAGCTTGAAGTCTCTGTATATACACTTCCCCCTCCATAGTCGCAATTTCATTATCCACGGATTCAGTTACTCGTGGTTTTTTGAACGCAGTCTCCGCCCCAAAATTTACATCACAGGAAATTGGAGGAATCGCCCAAAACCTGCGGCCGAGGTGGAGACCGATGAACTGACAGGATCCAGGGCTGTTCCCAGAGGTCCCGGCCCGCCACCGAGCGCACACGCACCTTCCACTCAGCAGGCACGCGCTGACTCTGTTCCTGGCATTTGCCAGCGCCAGGCGCGCAGCCTGATCCAGAAGTCCCCGCCGAACCCTAACAGGTTACTGCTCTCTCCCTCGCGCAGTGGTAACCCTGCGCTCTGTTCTGGAAGTGGTTCTCGGGATCCAGACCCACGCTTTCCTTTACAACCACACAGGAACAGGTCAGGTTATTCACGGTTTTGTGCCTTTTCTAGGGTTGGGGTTTTGTTTTGTTTTTTTTATAGAAAATCCGCGAATAGCATACAAAAAGTTATTCGCGTTTTTTCTGTATTCGCGGCCACGCTGTTCCCCGATCACCGCGAATACAGAAGGGGAAGTGTAAACCACTTGGTACATAAAGGCGGTGTTAGTTTTCTACCCCGTTGTCCTCAAAGAGCCCAAATCGGGTTACAGGTTTAACATGCATTATTTCTGTACAAGTTTACGATACAAGTGTTTATCCTAACTGGATACAAGTCCTAATCCCTTTCCCTAACCCACTAGCTCTTGATAGTCACGCGAAGCAAGAAATACTCTTATGTAACTGTGCCTCTCCTCTAGGCCACGCCTACCTATGATGCCTTGATGCAGATGGAGTATCTTGACATGGTGATTAACGAGACGCTTAGACTGTATCCCGGAGGAGGTCGACTAGAACGAGTCTGTAAGAAAACCGTCGAAATCAATGGACTTACCATTCCAGAGAATACTATAATAGTCATCCCAGCGTTTGTCATGCATCGGGACCCAGCCTACTGGACAGACCCAGAGGAATTCAAACCTGAAAGGTACTGCGTGGGGAGAAGGGGAGCTGAGAGAAGGCGTAGCCAATAAACTTTTGTCCTTCCGAGCAGAGGGAGCACAGTCCAAAGAATAGATCAGAAAGCACCAGGCAAAGAAAAACACTGTTAAATAAACAGTTCAGTGGAGGCCTAGTGGGAAGTTATTCTTTGCAGTTGGGACCTTGTCACTCCTGATGCAGCCGTATGGGCGAAACATGGTCATACTAAAAAATATTTGTTTAATTAACAGTGTATTTCTTCACCTGTTGCTCCCTGGTCCACTGTTTTGACAGTGTTCTGTAGACCTTTCTGTCTGTTTTCTTTTTATAATGTACTACTGTATATACATAAGAATTGCCGCTGCTGGGTCAGACCACTGGTCCATCGTGCCCAGCAGTCCGCTCACGCGGCGGCCCTTAGGCCAAAGACCAGCACCCTAACTGAGACTAGCCCTACCTGCCTGGTTCAGCAGGAACTTGTCTAACTTTGTCTTGAATCCCTGGAGGGTGTTTTCCCCTATGACAGACTCCGGAAGAGCGTTCCAGTTTTCTACCACTTTCTGGGTGAAGAAGAACTTCCTTACGTTCATACGGAATCTATCCCCTTGAATATAAGACAAGATTTTTGGGCCAAAAAGTGGGGGTCTTTGTCTTATATTCAGGTTAACCTGAGGCTCTGAGTTTTTCTAAACAGACAAGGAATGGAGTTCACAACAGACCCTTCCTAGTAGCATGTGTTGTGATGGTTAGAATATACAATATGTGAGAATTTCTACTAACTGTCTTTATTTTTCTGCTTACTTATTGGGACTTCTAGGTTCAGTAAAGACAACAAAGACTCCATTGACCCTTACATTTTCCTTCCCTTTGGAGCTGGACCCAGAAACTGCATCGGGATGAGATTTGCCCTGCTTAATATTAAACTGGCAATGGTGGTCCTGTTGCAGAACTTCTCCTTCCAACCCACCAAAGATACGCAGGTGAGAGGCCAAACTCCGGTCCCACTTATTTGCCAGGTTGTCATTAAAGTGCAAAGAGTTTCCTTCTCTTAATCAACTCTGCTTTTCCTTAGATCCCGCTGGAACTTGACTCAAAGGGCTTCCTGCAGCCCACGAAGCCCATCGTTCTAAAACTTGTGCCCCGAACCAGCACCAGCGCTGACGAGTGAAACCGAAGAACAAGCAATATCGCGGGCAACACTACGGCTTAGGCTAGCTGAGACTTCTCTTTGTGCTGCCTACCTACAGCAGGTTAAACATCAGAAATACGCAAGGAACCTTTTACATTAATTTCTGGAACTCTCTTCTCAGCTTCCCACAATCGCAGACCAAGTCTTAGGCGCATGCTGACGCCTGTTTAGCAGATGCTTTGAGGAATTGCACGAGCTCATGAAAATGGCAGGATATCCTCTATTACAACCGTCAAGTGTCCGCTCTCCCCTCCTTTTAAGTTTGCTCTTAGACCCAAGTGGCCTGTAGTTCTGCAGGGTAATCTGAGATCATCTCCGCAGCCGAGCTGAATTCAGGGGTCCGTGCGGAAAGGTCTAGGGGGCCCTTTGCCTAGGATTTCCCCGGGCATTTCCTCCTTTTCGAGGACATGTCCGGGGGTCTGGACGGCTTTTCAAAATCCAGCACTTTGTCCGGGTTTTGAAAAGCTTCTAGCCAGCAGTGACGGCGGGACGGCATCGGCCCAT
Source organism: Geotrypetes seraphini (assembly GCF_902459505.1). Classification (NCBI taxonomy): domain Eukaryota; kingdom Metazoa; phylum Chordata; class Amphibia; order Gymnophiona; family Dermophiidae; genus Geotrypetes; species Geotrypetes seraphini. Next base: position 13,703,880 of record NC_047094.1, on the reverse strand, counting down.
GCGCAAATGCACTGTGTTGACATCACACGCATGTGTGCATGCATGTGGCATCATCACGTCACACCAGAACATGGGCAGATGCCCTCCCAACAAGCGAGCAGGTTGAGGGGGCAGGGCTGGAGGGCAGAATGGGGCATGGCTTGGGTGGAACTGGGCGGGCCTGGGGGCGGAGCCATGGGTCTAGGTTTTCATTTCAGAAAATCTGGTAGCCCTATCTTTGGTGGTCTGTATTTTATTTTTCTCTCTTGTTATCTACCAATAACTCCTGAAGTGTTGTAAGTTAGTTCATTCCCGTCTTCCTAAATGCACATTCTGCTCTTTGACCCTTACTCTGTCCTTCCCAACTGGCCCACATTCAGGGCCCTGGAAAAACGTCCACAGCTGTGACGGTCCGCCACTGTAACACATTTGTGCCCAAAGGAGGGGTAATTTATATTGAGCCCAATTTTCTATAAAAGCGTGTCTAAAATTTAGGCCCTGATTTGCAGCGGCTTAGCTAGGGAGGTTGGTACCCCAGGGCAGTGGTGCCTGGCATCGCCGTGCCATGTGCCCCCTGCCCTTCATCGCTTGAGTGCCTCTCCCCGCCCCATGAACCTCTTGAAATGTTCACCTGGAGAGTGAACCTTGGCAACAGGTTGGGGAGGGGTTGAGGGAGGGAGGGATGAGCGGTGAAGAGATCTATGAGGAGTTTGAGGGGAGAGAAGCTACACCTTGGGGCTCTTTGTAAATCTTGGGTCAAATATGTTGGATAAATTGGCTCTTTGCTGTAAAAAGGTGGCCGACCCCTGACCTAGACCCTTTGAGAGCTGACATCCAGGATAAATAGAACTGGGTCAGTCAGATCTGACGGGAGACCTCTGCCAAACATTGCCAACGTCTGGAAAGAGTTAGGCCTTAAAAGCCTCAAATTCTGCTTGCTTTTTTATGAAATAATGGAGTTGAAAATACCGCTTTCTTCTCTAGTAAAACTATTTCATTAATAAAAGGGAACCGTCTTGTCTCCAATTTTGTATACTGCCTCTGCTATTACAATGCCAGGTCTAGTCCTAGTCTCCATCTAGATACTGAGCCAGAAGACTATTAAATTGGCCACTTCTCTTTGAAGACGTTCATTTCTTGCTGAGGACTGTGAAAGTCATTTCCTTCTCTTTGTGACTGTATGTTGTTGCTCTCGGAATTTGGCTTCAGCTCAGCAGTCTCTGCCCCACCCTGTTCAGCAGTGGGAACTGGCCCTATGTATGTCAACACGCTTTCGTTTGCATGACAACATGTGATCGGAGAGAGCTGGCACGTACACCCCTCGCTTCAGGGAAAGCAGGGGAGGAGAATTTGTGAAGAACACCCCCTTCTGGAAAGCGCTTGCTGTGCCAACATGTTTAGCCCTGTGCTCCACTCAGGGATACAGACACACTGTGTCCTTTATTCTTGCCTCTCTACCAAATCATCTGTATTGCATCCCAGGCTGACTTAGCAACAGCTGTAGACTGTCATTGAAGGCCGTGAAAAGTTCAGGCTTTGCACTTAGTTAATTATTTTCATTGTTATAAACTGCCTAGATGGGTTTCCTGGGTATAAGTATATCAAATTTTTAATTAACCTCCAGTTCACCAACTGCAGCCAGGGGCAATGCACCCAGCAGAGCTCTGCCAGAGCAGAGAAAACGTGGGCACAGTGAGGGAGGGAAAAAGGATTCCCATCAGGAAGTAGAAGCGTGCTGAATGGGAAGTGGCTTCAGTGCCGGGAAGGCAAACACACACCAGCTCATAGTAGGGTTATCAGACGTCTGGATTTACCTGGGCACGTCCTCTTTTGAGAGGGCATATCCGGGCGTCTGGACGGCTTTTCAAAACTCGGCACTTTGTCCAGGTTTTGAAAAGCAGATGACGTCGGGAGGGGACATCAGCGCATGCGCAGATGCCCTCCTGACCGCTGAGAATAGGCTGAGGGGGCAGGGCTAGGTGTGAGGGCTTGGTGTGGTGTGGGTGTGATGGGGCAGAGATGGGTGGAACTGGGAGGGCCTGGTGGCGGATCTATGGGTCCGGATTTTATGTAAGTAAAATCTGGTAACCCTAGCTCATAGTTCCTCCTGGCTCTGGCTCTGACATCATCCCCCACTGTCTCTCTGGCATGAGCTTCATTTTCAGAGAGAATAGAAAGCCTGCTGAGACAGTGAGGGTGGGTTTCCACTCTGTCCTGAAACGTTGCTGCAGTCCTGAAGCATAAGAGCATAAGAATAGCCTTACTGGGTCAGACCAAAGGTCCATCAAGCCCAGTAGCTTGTTCTCACGGTGGCCAATCCAGGTCACTAGTACCTGGCCAAAACCCAAAGAGCAGCAACGTTCTGGAACCCCAAAGAGTATCAAGATTCCATGCAGAATCTCAAAGATTGCAAGATTCCGGAACCATAAAGAGTAGCAACATTTTGGAACCCCCAAAGAGTAGCAAGATTCTGGAACCCTAAAGAGTAGCAACATTTTGGAACCCCCAAAGAGTAGCAACATTCTATGCAGAATCCCCAAAGAGTTGCAAGATTCCGGAACCCTAAAGAGTAGCAACATTTTGGAACCCCCAAAGAGTAGCAACATTCTATGCAGAATCCCCAAAGAGTAGCAAGATTCCGGAACCATAAAGAGTAGCAACATTTTGGAACCCCAAACAGTAGCAACATTCTATGCAGAATCCCCAAAGAGTAGCAATAAAAGGGTTGAAATTAGGCAAGGGTAAGACAGGCAGTACTGCCTAAAAATGACAGGAAACACAGTTGTAAGATGGTATCATACCTCTAGAGTGGTGGCCAGCAAGGAAAGAGAAGGTGCTGCCATTGATGTTGCCACAGGGACTGGGGGAGGGGGAACTCACCACAGTAAGCCATGAACCCTCAAGTGACAGATGGCAATCTTGCGCTCTGCCCTGGCTGTTCCTTCAGCTTGCCCTGAATTAGTAGCTCAGAATCTTCCTACTCTTTGGGATTACAGAATCTTGCTACTCTTTAGGGTTCCGGAATCTTGCTACTCTTTGGGGATTCTGCATAGAATGTTGCTACTGTTTGGGGTTCCAAAATGTTGCTACTCTTTAGGGTTCCGGAATAACATTTTGGAACCCCAAACAGTAGCAACATTCTATGCAGAATCCCCAAAGAGTAGCAAGATTCCGTAACCCTAAAGAGTAGCAAGATTCTGTAATCCCAAAGAGTAGGAAGATTCTGAGCTACTAATTCAGGGCAAGCTGAAGGAACAGCCAGGGCAGAGCGCAAGATTGCCATCTGTCACTTGAGGGTTCATGGCTTACTGTGGTGAGTTCCCCCTCCCCCAGTCCCTGTGGCAACATCAATGGCAGCACCTTCCCTTTCCTTGCTGGCCACCACTCTAGAGGTATGATGCCATCTTACAACTGTGTTTCCTGTCATTTTTAGGCAGTACTGCCTGTCTTACCCTTGCCTAATTTCAACCCTTTTATAGCCAATTAAATTATATGAATACACAGCTTAAACTAGTAGTTCCTGAGAAGGGTTGGAAGCAGCACTGAAAAGGCAGGAGAGGCTGCTGCAAGCACTTTTATGTGGCGGCAGAAAGGAAGATTGGGGTGGGAATTTTCTCCTTAGGTTCACACATGCTTTCTCTTTTTCCAGTGCCAGACCTGGCTCGGAGCTCCCGGTAGCACTCCTTGGCGCACAGCATCACATGGTATTTCCATCAAGACCGCCTTTCTCCCTACCCTAAATCTGACATTAAATGGAAGGGAGAAATGGCAACCCAGGAGTTTTCCTGAAGAATTACCCCATTCAACCCACCCTAAAACTACTAGGAATGACGATAGATAGATGCTGCACCATGCAACCACAAATCAATAAAACAATACAGAAATCTTTTGCAGTCATGAGTTCAAAAATTCTTCAACAGAACACAGTTCCGGCTCTTAGTACAATCCCTAGTCCTAGGTCTCTTAGACTATTGCAACATTCTCTACGTCCCCTGTCCAGCAACAATGATAAAACAACTACAAACAATCCAAAACACAGCACTGAAACTTATCTATTCATTGAGGAAACACGACCACATCAGAGGCATAGCTCAACTCACACTGGCTTCCAATTCTGGTAATAATTCTGGTAATAATTCTATTCAAAATCTATTGTCTACTATTTAAAACCATAAACGGCGACAGCCCAACCTACCTGTACAACCGTCTCATCCAAACTACATCAACTAGACATAGGAAAACCCACACTCCATTCACGTACCCTACAATCAAAGAAGTCAAACGGAAAAAACTATATGATGGCCTCCCAGCCACACAAGCAGCAAAACTCGACAACCAAATCTCCAATCTACTACTTATGACCCCAGACTACAAAACATTCAGAAAAGAAATAAAGACTCTACTCTTCAAGAAATTCCTGCAAATGACTTAATAACGCTAGCTCCTTCCCACCTTCCAATACCACTTCCCAATACCTTCCCGATTCCCCAAAGCAACCTCATCTACTCCGTATCTCCTCTAGAAATTACCAGATATCTTATTCTTGTAATACATTTTTTGTAATTCTTTTGTCATCCGCCTTGAACCACAAGGCAATGGCGGAATAGAAATTTCTAATGTAATTGGGATCCTTGAGCACATACGACGGGCTGCTGAGAAGTTCTCGGCCCACCCAAGAAGAGAATGATGTGGAGCTGTTATTCCACACTTTTTGTTTCAATGAGGCAAATGCATCTAGTAAATGGGCACAAGTCTATGGAAACCAAGCCATTGTGACTTCACCAATGAGGTTGGCTCTTAGTCATTGGTGGAATGAGGCATTATGACATCACAATACGAAGGACCACTGAAAAGTTCTCAGTCCAACCAAGAAGAGAATGATGTGGAACTTACAAGTTATTCCACTTTTCTTGACACTTTTTGTTTCATTTCATATCATTGAAATGAAGAGTCAAGAAAGTGTGGAATAACTAGTAAGTTTCATGGCTCCAGGTCATTTTCTTCTTGGTTGGGCTCAGAACTTTTCAGCGACCCCTCGTATGATCTGGTTTCGAGAACAACTTTTCAAACATCTGCTGCAAGTTGCTTACATTCCTGATGGCTGGAAGCCCATGCAAACAGTGCTTGATAGCTAAAAGCCTCGGCGCCATCTCTCCTGCTGCTCTAACACATGTTAAATCGCTGGTGTTTAACTATTGTTGAATGGTTGGGAGCCCCTAGGAGTTAAGGAAGCACTTTACTGGCTCCAACTATAAGCAGTTCTGATAAGAGCAGCAGACACTATTGAAATGATTTTTTATTCTGGCAGAACTGCAATAGATAATTTCTTTTTATTTTGCAAAAATGATAGCCAAATTATAGTAATTGTTCTATGAACAGTACTTAGGCCAGTAGCATCCAGTTCAGCTCAGATTCAGTTGCCCCCTGCAGCGAGGTTTTGATATCTTTTTGGATGTAGACTCTTAGGAATGCACCATGTGCTGTGGTTGAGAAACACTATCTTCCTTCAATCTAGCTCAGGGGTAGGCAATTCCGGTCCTAAAGAGCCGGAGTCAGGTCAGGTTTTCAGGATATCCACAATGAATATGTATGAGATGGATCTGCATTCACTACCTCCTTGAGATGCAAATTTATCTCATGCATATTTATTGTGGATATCTTGAAAACCTGACCTGGCTCCGGCTCGCGAGGACTGGAATTGCCTATCAGATCTAGCTCAATGCAGAGTCCTAATGAGAGATATGTAAGCAATGTGGCCACACAGGGTACAAGAGAGGTAGGGGCACTCAGCCACGGCACAGTGAGTGGGGTAAGAGCCCCTTCAAAGAAATGCAGTAGATTGGCGAGGCAAGATTTCCCTTGACTAAATCCATGATGGCTTTCTCTCCTTAATCCACGCTTACGTATATATCGGAGGTAGGGCACTCCGGTCCTTGAGAACCGTATTCCAGTCAGGTTTTCAGGATTTCCCCAATGAATATGCATTAAAGCAGTGCATTCAAATAGATCTCATGCATATTCATTGGGGAAATTCTGAAAACCCAACTGGAATGCGGCTCTCGAGGACCGGAGTTCCCTACCCCTGGTATATGTTCTGTCATTTTGTTCTATATAATAGTCTCTACCATTTTGCCCGGCACCGATGTCATACTCACTGGTCTATAATTTCCCACTCTCCACCCCGTGGCTTATGATAAAAAGTTTTTTAAAAATACACCATTCACATAAATTATAGTAGTATAATAATTATGGGGAGGGAAAAAAATCTCTCAAGCACATGTCTCAAGCGCATGTATTAAAGGTGTGTCTTATGCGTACTTGTTGAAAGCCAACGATTGCACCTCCTCTCCTTCTCCCCTTCCATCCAATAGCACTGGCACGCCAATGACTGCCCCAACGATGTAGCATTTGCTGGTAGTTCTCTGCCAACCATGGGTGCACGTATACGATGCCTATGGCGTAGCTTTTTCTGACACATGCACATACGCCTCTTTCCGTGGACTTTTCTGCGCATGTGCCGATCCACTATCACCAACGACTCATCTCATGTAAATTTGATGACCCCCCCCCCCCCCCGTGAACATCATTTGCATGCGCAGTTCTTTGAGAATGACTCGTCTTTTTTAAATCGTTACATTTACGGCTGCTACAGCGGCCCATCGGATTTTACAGGTGATATTAGAGAATCTGGCCTTCAGTCCTTGAAGGCCACAACGAGGACCAATGTTGCCCTCCCCTGGTGTAACATACAATGACAGGAAGAAAATTTATGTAGCAAAGAAGTTGAGATTCATTAGTAACTGAAAAAAAAAAGACTTTAATCTGTCGGCTGCAATACCATTATCATCAATATTGATTTTGACATGAAGCTATTATAAGGATCAGATTTCATGGTCAAAGACTGATGAATATTGTCAATTTTTTCAGAGAAATATTATGCCAAATCTGTTGCAATTGACTAGAAACCGAAGCAGAAGTTAACAAAATAGTTGAAAATTCTGCATACAATAGTGTTAAAAAGCCACAATAAATAATTTCTGAACGAGAAAAGAAGTGGAACATAAACTTGAAATCAAGTAGAAATGTTTCTTCCTATACTGACCAAATTAGAATATTAAGATTTCTTTTATCAAAAATATATGCCCCCTTCCTGTCCCTTGTTTAAAAGGAATTAAGCAGCAACGAGCCTTTGCCTTTTGGTTTTTTTCCTTATTTGGTTTTTGTTCCTATTCAAATTGTATTTCTTACCCTATTTTCTTTTGTTTCCCATCTGTCTGTCTCATTTTTCCTTTTTTAATATGCCAATTATTAGTTGATGTTTCTTTGTAATTGCTTTCTTTTTGTAAGTATTAATGGCATTTTTATTATGTTCATGCTCTTTTTTTAATATATATTGTAAACTCGCTTAGAAATTAGATAAGCAATTAAATCAAATTTTAATAAAACCTTGAAACCTTGGTAGCCTTCAATCCATAACTCCATTCCCCACTGCCCACCAACCTAGCCAGTAATTAACCGTTCCCCTTCATTGTATCCATGGCATCCTAAACTGTATCCATGACATCCTATTTGTTTGTCTTGTATGTTTAGATTGTAAGCTCATTCAAGCAGGAACTTTCTGGTAGTGCTATAGAAATAATAATAATTAGTAATAGTAGTAGATTTAGTGACTTTTTCCAAGTAAGCTTGACATCTATACACCAGGCTTTTTTCTGAATCAAAAATGTTGATTCAATGAATGCACATTGCTTGTTAGCATTACCCGTAAGGTTAGTCTGCTCCGAACTGATGAAGGGACCAGAGCTCTCCAGAGTTCAGCACAAATGTACAGCATTGAGTTAGTTCAAAAGAAAATGTTTCATCGACGGCAACTGGGGACTGGCTCGTCTTCCTTCTCTCCGCATTTCCAATTTTGTTTTTCGCTTGATATGCCACAATGGAGTAACATCTATGTGATTTACAGCAACTGAATAAAATTAAATAATAAAAGACAAGGAACTACAATGTCGACAGCAAAAGCAAAGAAAAAAAATATTAAAAGTAATTTAAAATTAAGAAAGCCAACTTGTGCTTCTTTTTCTGTTTTGTCTCCGCCTAGTCTCTTTATCTGTATATCATTGGCCAAAAACATCGTTGAACAGAAAAGTTTTGAATCTTTCAAGATTGTGTTCTGTTCGGAAGGGCGTTCCAAAGTTGTGAACCAACGGCTGTGAAAGTGCGATCCCCAGTGGACATGCGTACTATTTCGCTAACTGTAGGGACCACTACAAGATCTAGTTGTAGGGAGCGGAGAATGCTAACTGGCAAATAAGGTATTAAGGGCTAAATTCACTAAGCCCACTGATCGTGTACTGCCCACTTTGCGACCCCCGACCCGATTCACTAACCTTCCTCCCGATCCGATCCCAATCTGTGCATGCAAATGAGGGGAAGGGCATTCAAAAATAGGAAGGCAGCGATTCACAAAACAAATTAAGGAACACCGACTGGGCTGCCCGATTAAAAAAGAAGCGACTACTGAGGACCAGCAGCTCACATCCTTGCTGACTGTCCTCGCCCTGAAATCCCAGCCCTGAAACCATCAAAAAAGTGCCCTGCTCTCTGCCGCTCTGCCTCTCTGTGAGCCCGTGTTTTTAACCCACAGGTTAAAAGTGGGGCTGCCCTGAAATCCTTGAGACCAGGCATAGGAGTGATTGCTCGCTTTACCTCTGGCCAAGCCCCCCCTTGCAACGTGTTCAGTTCCATTAAAGCCCCCCCTTGCGTGCAGAGCAAGCGCATGCGCGGACTGCTTCTACAGGCAAGAAGATGGTCTGCGGCATGTGTCAGGATCGCTCTGCAGTGATCCGTGGGGTCGGTGTGGGGCGTGCCAGCGATCGGGTTAATTTGCATGAAGACTGGTAGAGAATCGGTCGCCCGGCCACGGATCGCCCACGGATTGGATGGGAAAAGTAAGTTTAGTGAATCTAGCCCTCAGTATTTATCTAAGTATGGAGGTGTCTGATTTAGGCGCTTCTTAAAAATCAGAAGTAAAATTTTGTATGTCAGCCGATGTTTTATTGGTAGCCAATGTGCCGATTTTAGCAACGGGTAACATATTCGTATTTTTTATAACAGCGGGATCCAGAAAGTATTTCTTCACAGAGAGAGTGGTTGATCATTGGAACAAGCTTCCAGTGCAGGTGATCGAGGCATACAGCGTGCCAGACTTTAAGAATAAATGGGATACCCATGTGGGATCCCTACGAGGGTCAAGATCAGGAAATTGGGTCATTAGGGCATAGACAGGGGGTGGGTAAAGCAGAGTGGGCAGACTTGATGGGCTGTTGCCCTTTTCTGCCGTCATCTTCTATGTTTCTATGTTTCTATGATCTGGATAGTCCCAACTGTCGCCCCCCACACCCTCCACCTCTTCCTCTTTGCCCACACTAACTAATAAGACAACACACTCAATTATGGAACATAGCCGCAGCTCTATTTATTGCTCAATACCAAATAAATTAGCATTGCATATATTAACATCCATTAACAAATTAAACATCAATTAACAACATCCGCAAGCTCTTCCTGAGCTACCCAGTGTACATAGCAACATATTGCCCCCGACCCCGCCACAAACAGCAAGAGTCTGAGGGGTGGTATGACCTCATGCCCCTTTAACCGGGTCTCCTGACTACAAGGTACGGCTCCCAGCTGGATGAGCCCCAGCACCCAGTAGCTCAGGAGACCCGCCCTCCCGAGCTACTCCGAAGCCACCAAAACACGGGCGGACGGGTGGAGGAAAAAAGCTGCTCTGGAGGACCCTGGAAGGAGCCGAGTCCTCCAAGGTCCCGGCTTTTTAACCTCCCCCCGCGCCGTCACTCACTCCCCTTCGCAGCCTTTTGGCGCGAATAACTCCTACTGTACTCTATCCTAACGCTACCCGACAGCACTCCCTCCCCCCCAACTTGTCTCAACGGGCAACACGCGGGCCTCCCAGCCCCGTGTTACCTTACGCCCGTTGAGACAAGCTCTCGGGCTACACTTTCTTTGTTAATAGCTTAATTGCAACCATCCAGTCTCCCAGTGATTCCCACTCACTTTGAGTCTCTGGGACAGCCCTGCAGCAGGAACTTGAAAGAGAAAATTCAGCGCAGCACCTGCCCGCCTTTGTATACTAATACCCTGTTTCCCCGAAAATAAGACCTATCCCGAAAATAAGCTCTAGCATGATTTTTAAAGATGCTCCTAATATAAGCCCTACCTCAAAAATAAGCCCTAGTTAAGATTGACTCCGAAGTCACCCCCCCCTGAATGTCCCTGACTCTATCCCTAACACTAATGCAGCCTGATTTGCTGAAAAAATTGGACATTGATTCAACAACCCTCACTCCTGCTGCTTTAGGAGGCCTCGGAGCGGAGGTATGTCAGTCTCACGGTGGGAAGGTCGGTGGGGTCCTGCTGCACAAGGGGATGGGGAGAGGGGCGGAAAGATGCTGAAGATGAGGGGGGAGGGGGTTATAAAGAAAAGAGGAAGAATTGGGGTGGAGGAGAGGAAGGGAGAGATGATCGTTTTACATGAAAAAAATAAGACATCCCCGGAAATAAGCCCTAGTGCATTTTTTGGGCCCAAAATTAATATGACACTCTGATTTTCAGGGAAACACGGTAGGTTTAAGGGTACGACCGCCCCCTCACCCCATGGGTTTTCTATTACCATGCAAGAGGCAGAGTGCAGTGCACAAGGGCTGGAAGACCCAGTTTCCTGTGGGGCCAGTGCACAAGGGATGGCAGACTCGGCTGGAGGAATCAGGTTGGGCAGACTGGATGGACCATTCGGGTCTTTATCTGCCATCATCTACTATGTTACTATGTTATTACGAAATATTGTTTTCAGCAACAAAGTCGGTTGGAAATGAAAACACAAGAATGAAATGCGTATTCTATCCAGAGACTCCTATTTCCTTTTTTATTTTTAGCAGGTGCAATTAAGACTCATTTGGGGGGAGGATTCATGTTTGCAAATGTGGTCTGCCAGTTGGATCATCCATTTCCCTGAGAATGTTAAACAATACACTTCAGGGGGTACTGAAAGCTGAGTTTCCCTGGTATTGTCTTGGCACTGAATTCACCCCTGTGATTATTACCAGCAAAGCTAAACCGCGGCTCTATGAAATCAAGCTGCCAAGCTGCCTTAAGATGGTACCAGATCTTCACGAGCTAAGGGTACAGATGATTTACTCTACAGCTCTCCCTCCGGATTCGCGGTTTCCCTACTCGTGAATTCGATTATTTGTGATTTTTTTTCTTCTTCTTCTTTTTGCAGGCTGCCTTACCTGGTGGTCTAGCGGTGATGCGGAGCAGGTTCGATTGTGCTACGCTCCTGCCCCGTGCAGAGCAGTCATCAAAATGGCTGCCGTGAGTTCCCGTTGTAGTCCACATACTATCCAAGTCTGTCAACGAGGCTGTCTCATCATTCAACTCTATTCTCTCTTCTGCTCTGGACACCCTTGCTCCCCCCCCCCCCCCTGCTCCCTGTTCTGTGAGGTGCACCAGACCCCAGCATTGGCTGATTCCCAGTATCCACTCTGCCGAGCACCTCCGGCTTAAATCTCGTACACATGCTGACTTCCTACATTTTAAACTTATTTCTGCTCTTACAAAGCAAGACTACTAAGTCCACTCAATTCTCTTTCTTCCAACTCCTGCCGTCTCCTTGCCACGCTGAATTCCCTCCTCAAAGTACCCCATCCTCTGAAATCGTCTTCTCTCTCTCCCCAAACGATGGCTGAATACTTCCATGACAAGGTTCACAATATCGCTCTTGAATTCGCTGCTAAGTCACATCCTTCTCCCCATTTCTCCATCCACTCTCCTCACCTTCTGGTTCCCACCAACCCATCCTCCTTTACCCAAACAACTCATGGCAAACCTGCAAATCCTCCCCATCCTGACCCCACTCCCTCCCCTTTCCCCGGTGTTCGTTCTGCAGCCCCTCAGTATCTCTCCTCTCTTGCCTTTCCTTACATGCTCACCGAGAACTCTGTTCCTCAGATAAATTGCTTTTATCTGTACACTGCTCCTCTACTGCCAATTCCAAACTTAATTCCTTTCATCCCAGACTGGATGGACCATTTGGACTAATGTTACTATGTTTCCTTAACAACAGGATTGCTTGGACAAATTTCTTTCAGCCCTATATCAATTTTGCTGTAGTGTTTTGCAATAATTGCAATCTATGACTGTATAAAGTTTCTCCTAGCTCTGAGGCCCCTTCTGTTTGCCAAGTTCCTGCCTCACTGATAATAAGAAATATTTTTTCTGATAAACTGCAAACAATAGTGCCCTACCTGGCTTAAGCTCAAGGCAGTGGGAGGGACTGAGCAGAAGCATTTACAGAGGAACAAAACAGTAAAAGTCAGCATTAACAGAAAAGAAAAATGGAGGATGTTCACTTGGAATGGGCCTCGAGCCTTTATTCTCAACTACCTGGGGCCTTTCCCCATTACTATCCTGTTACTATCCCATTACTGTCCCATATAGGGTGGACACCTGGAATGCGCTTCCAGGAGAGGTGGTAGGACAGAGTACAATAATGGGTTTCAAAAAGGGATTGGATGACTTCTTGAAGGAGAAAGGGATTACATGGTATAGATAGAGGGGTACTATACAGGGTACTTCAGGATTAGGGCATAAACAATTCAGGTGGTGGGAACTTACAGGTCAAAGACCTCGAGGGCTGCCGCGGGAGAGGGCTGCTGGGCACGATGGACCCCTGGTCTGACCCGGCAGAGGCAATACTTATGTTCTTATGATGTAGGATGGGCTGGGGAGGACATCAATGTGAACTCCACTCATATGGAACAGGAGGCTGTTACTGGCCAGACTTTACGGTAGATATCCTGCAAACAACGGGATAGTTGGATAGCCTGGAGTGAGCTTGGACGGCAACTTCAGCATCTGGAACTTAGGACAATACTAGACTTTATAATCTACAGCCCGGAAATATCAAAGAAGAGACAAGTTCATCTAATCATGTATTTTTTAATGGGTATAACTTATGGGCAGACTGGATGGACTGTGAGACCTCATTTAGAATATTGTGTACAATTCTGGAGGCCGCAACTTCACAAAGATATAAAAAGGATGGAGTCGGTCCAGAGGAAGGCTACTAAAATGGTGCGTGGTCTTCGTCATGAGGCGTATGGAGACAGACTTAAAGATCTCAATCTGTTTACTTTGGAGGAAAGGCAGGAAAGGGGAGATATGATAGAGTCATTTAAATACCTACGTAAAGTAAATGCGCATGAATCGAGTCTCTTTCATTTGAAAGGAAACTCTGCAATGAGAGGGCATAGGATGAAGTTGAGAGGTGATAGGCTCCGGAGTAATCTAAGATGCATGGAACAGTCTCCCGGAAGAGGTGGTGGAGACAGAGACTGTGTCTGAATTCAAAAGGGCCTGGGATAGACATGTGGGATCGCTTGGACAGAGAAAGAGATAATGGTTACTGCGGATGGGCAGACTAGATGGACCATTTGGCCTTTATCCGCCATCATGTTTCTATGTATGGCTCTTGATGGAGACTGTGTTGTTTAACTTGTTTTTTTACCAAGTGTTTCATGGCCTCTTCAAATCTCCTGCAAAACCACGTTCAACTACTTAGGTCCTAAGCTATGGAACTCCCTTCCACCTCACCTCAGATCAAAACATCATAATCCACATGCAAATCCCTACTCAAGACTCACCTCTTCCAAGCTACATTCAGCTCAGCTTTCACCAGTTCTTTTTCCTTCCCATTCCCCCCTTCTCGGCTATTGTCTAGAATCCCTTTTTTTATGCTCATACTTATTCCACTGTAAACCATGTAGAAGCCATTTTGCAGAATAAGAATTTTTAAGTAAATAATAACTGGAGTGCAGTTTGTCACTTTACAGACAGAGGAAACTAGAACTTTCAGGGATGCGTGTAAATAGATTATATTTAGCTGAAATGGCCAACCTCCTTAAGAGGTGTATACATATAGTGTATTTAGATGCAATAGTAAACCTAGTATTATATGTTTATATATGTAGGATGATAGATTTGGTATAAACGTGTGCATTTAAGTAGGATGATTGATTATGGCATAAGCATGCTGGTATTAATAGTTCTGTATTGCGGTTCCAGAGTTTGGGCATGAAGTGCGAATAGCTGATTCTGTTTTGAGGGTGCTTCCATCTTGGACAATTGGCAACCGAATCCAATGATTAAAAAAAACCCTTCAGAAGCTGTTTCGAATTTCAATGAACTACTGTTAAACGACATCATTTGTGTCTTGTCTGCCATCTGCAATGTCTTTCCATCATGTGCCCAGCTGCTCAAGCATCTTACTGTTACTGCAACGGATTCATCCATCTTTGCTGGCATAAAAGAACACTTCTAACATTTAATAGACACTTATTTTCCTGTTCATCCACTACACAATTTAGGTTCTCTTCTACACCCATGTGAAAGACAATCCAGTTACTTTCCCAAATGATATAAAAACACAGGCAACTGAATCTTTGGGAAGGTTGTAGGTAAACCAGATCGAAATGGAAGGCTCTATTTGTGATTTATAAACAGTTGTATAAAATATTGTCCCTTTTCATACTTCCTTAGGTTGATGACCCGGTATATATAGTTAAGCTTTAGTTTAATTTTTAGTTTAGTTGAATAAAACGATTTAAATATAAAATCACAAGTGTTTGAGGCTTGTGCAAATGAGGATAAAGTCTGCAGAGCAAGGACAGAGATGGAGCCTGTGGGGATGGGGATGGTGCCCAAGGGGACGGGGCAGGAATGGGGACAAGCTTTGTCCCTGGGTCATTCTCTATTTCCTACCCTTCTTTGGACTGTAGGTTCTTTGACCCTGGCCGCCAATCGGCTGTGCCAAGGATGGAGCTATGGGTGGGATTAGGTGGAGCCATGGCCAGAGTGAGTCAGACTGAGGTGGACCCTAAATCTTCTACTGAGTGGGTCGGCCCTTTTGGCATTCAAGCAAGCTTGGGTAAAGTGCATAGGATCTCTAAGGACGCAAAAGAAATAGCAGATGTTATATTTGGGTAGACTTAAAACAGTGCTGCTAAATAGCCCCTCTGACTACCTGGGCACCGTGCAGGTAGTGTCGGGGCAGTCGGTGGGTGGAGTCTGGGAAGACTTAGCAGTTTTGCAGGCACCAGCCATACTTAGTGCCAGTGCCCGTATAGAACCTCACAAAAGGCAGCCCTATCTTTGCCCACTTAGTCACATAACTGTCAGTGTTGAATTTCAGTTGGCACCCGCATAACTTCTAAGTCGATGTGGGGTGCCTAGACTCAGCCCTGGCACTAAATATCGAGATTAGTTTCAACCAGTGGCATAATAAGGGTAGGAGATGCCCAGGGCGGTGGGGCCCCCATGCCCTCCTCTCCATGCCCCCACTCTTTCCGCACCCCTCCCCCCCATTGCTTCACCAGCGCGAGTGGCTTCTGCAGCATGCTCCTCGCACCAGCGCTGGATTTCCCTCTGACATCACTTCCTGGCTCTGTGACCCGGAAGTGATTCAGAGGGGAACTAGGCTGGCGTGAACAACAGCCTGGGGAGGAGGGATGATACGAGCGTGGCATGGAGTGGCAGGGCGGAGAGGTGCCAGCACCCCAATTGACTTGGTGCCCAGGGCAGTCTGCACCCCCCCCCCCCTTACTATGCCACTGGTTTCAACCCACAGCAGTCAATAATTTTAACGCTGATGTACAATCCCTTGTAAAGAAGGCATTGAATAAATAAAGAAAATGTACTTAGAGTGAACAGAAAGCTTTAATTCTATCTGTGTCATCTCTGTGTTTTTCTTCTGCTGTCTCACTACATTTCCTGGAAGCAAGAATCCCTCTGCTGAATCAATGTATCACCATAATCCTGTACTTTCCTCAGGGGACTCTCTTCCTGCTTTCCCCAGAGGCTAAGCTCAGGAGGTTCACAAAAAACACATCCTACATGACAAACTGCAGAGCACTGGAATTCTAATCCTTCTCCTCAGTGATACAGCATCCTTCACGGCTGCTGCACTGTGAGATACATGGAATGCAAAGTGTTTTTTTCAAGTAGTGGGCTCATTTGGAACACGGAGCATTTATCCTCCAGAAATATTTCTGATCTACTGGGTTTTTAAAAAAAAGATATTGAATAGCTTGGATCACGTTGGTACAAGCTTTATTTTCCAAATGCTCTTTTCAGTTTTATCTTTCTAATGGTGCACGTGAATTGAAGTTCAAAGCAACTACTACTTCTACTATTAATTATTTCTATCGCGCTTCCAGACGCACACAATGCTGTACAGAGTCACAAAGACAGTGCCTGCACACAAGTTTGCAATCTTAACAGTATTTGAGGTTATGCCCTCCATAGTCCTCCCTACCCTCTTCTAACCCCTTCCTCTGTAATGTCGCCTAGAGCTTGTAAAGGTATGTGCGACGCACAAATGGAATAAATAAAACAGGCAAGACAGACAAACGGGATGTCATGGATACAGTTAAGGGGAAGGGTTACTCAGCTGGCTGGGTTGGAGGGCAGAGGGGAGTACAGGACAATCAAGTCATTGTGACATCACCGATGAGGTTGGCTCTTATTGGTGGAATGAGGCATTATGACATCACAAGCTCAGCTCTGCTTCCCAAACATTGAAACTCTTCACACTACTACTAGTATGAATTATTTCTATGACCAAATTTCAGATATTCTTCAAGCTTCACCAGGTATTTCTTCATGTTATTCACACCATCCGGCGTGTCTACTCTATTGCAGATTTTGGTATCATCCGCAAAGAGGCAAATCTTACCCAACAGCCCTTCTAGATTTGCATCCTGCCTGCTCACTCTGCTCTGGTCTCATTCCAGCTCGTCTCCCACTGGCGTAGTAAGGGGAGGGTGCGGGGGTGAGGTGGTCTGCTCCAGGTGCAAACTTTGTCAAAAGCACAGGCACCCAACCTCCTCTCCGCCCTCCCTCATTCCCGTCCTCCTTTGCCACGCACATGCGCCACTTCCCTTCCCTCGTACTGCTTTAATTTTTCAGTGTTGCCTCTCTCTGACACCACTTCCGGGCCCGGGGCCTAGAAAGTGACATCAGAGGGATAGCCAACACGACACGGGCAGCAAATTTCTACTATTGCTCTTGCCTGGAAAATTAAAAAGGTGCGGGGGAAGGGGGCACACGCACAGCAGGGGGGAGGAGTCGGGAAGGAGAAAAGCGGGTGGAGAAGAGGGCAGGGAGGGGTGCCCCTTACCCTTACCCTTGCTATACCACTGTCTTCTCCAGCTGCTGTTGCTCGCTAGCCCCTGCTTTCTGAATGTTTCAAAGCTTCTGCACATGCCTCGATCCCTGTAAGGACCTAACCGGAGAAAAGAGGTAGGGAAGGGCTTGAAAACTCAGTTAAAAGATGTAGGGATGGTGAGCTGCTGTTGAGAAAAGTGAGATCCTGTTTCCACCAACAACATTTTGCTGTCCTCGTACAATCAATCATTCTTTCCAAGCTGGACTATTGTAACTCCATCTATCTAAGTCTAACCAAGAAAAGTCTTCAAAGACTTCAACAGATCCAGAATACCGCGGCTAGGTTGATCTTCGCAAAAAGAAAATTTGATCTTGTTTTCCCGCTTCTGTCAAAACTTCACTGGCTTCCAGGAATTTCTAGGGTTCACTTTAAATGTGCCTGCCTAACATTCAAGATCTTGCATGACATTCTTCCTCCTCTAATTCCACTAACTTGGAATTCTGTGAGACGTGACGCTACCAGATCCATCCAAAAACTTAAACTATCTTTTCCCTATGCTGGAAAATTAGGGAAATCTCTTTTCTTCAAAATCACTGAATTTTGGAATAACCTTCCTACCCAGCTGCGGAATCTGGGCTCCTTCCAATTATTCCAAAAACATCTGAAAACTTGGCTATTCTCAAAAATGTAAATCTCGCTGCTCTCTTTATAATTACTAATAGAGAATGACACGGGGAAAAAATCTGTCCCCTTCACTGCCCCGTCACCGGACCACTGTCCCCTTCACCGCCCCATCCCTGTCCCCGCAGCATCCACCCTTCCCTCTCGCCACCTCACTGCCCTCCAGCACCCCTCGCACGGTCCGTGCATCTCCCTCCTTCCCCCTTCCCTTCTCGGCGCGTTTTAAGGTTTCAGACTTGTTGAAAGCCGCCGGAGTGTTCGTGCAGTCGTGTGCTTGTGTGGGTGGAAGCTTTTCCTCTTGACGCAACCGGAAGTTCCGTCAGAGGAGAAGCTTCAGCTCACACACGCAAGCGACTGCACGTACGCTCCGGTGGCTTTTAACAAGTCTGAAATCTTAAAACACGCCGTGAAGGTAAGGGGGAGGGAGGGAGATAGATAAGATTCAGGTGGGTAGGTAGGAAGGAGGGAGGGGGGCCACACGCGATCGCGTTTCCTCCCTTAACTGCGTGGACAAGGCCATTCACCGCTCCACGGGTGGTGGATGGCCTTGTCCCCGTACCTGCAGTGAGCACCTTTCCCCCCTCCACCTTTCCCCCCATCCATCATGTCATTCTCTAATCACTAATTCTTATTATGTTTTTTTTCCTTATTTTAAAGTTCCTGTACACCGTGCCAAGCTCTATCTTTATAGAAACTTAAGGTTTAGTTTAGTTTGGGTTGAGTTTGAGAATCATAATTATTACTACTACTACTACTGCTATTACTATTAATTATTTCTAGAGAACTACCAGACGTACGCAGCGCTGTAGAGAGTCACAAAGGAGACAGTCCCTGCTCGAAAGAGCTTACAATCTAAATGGACAAGACAAACAGGATGCCAGGGTGGGGGGTACAGTTAAGGGGAATGGTTAACTTGCTGGCTAGGGTGGTGAGCAGTGAACAGAGGGGAGTAGGATTATGGACTGAAGGCTACATCAAAAAGGTGGGTTTTCAGTCTGCTCTTAAACAAGGGAAGGGAAGGAGCGTGATGGACGAACTCAGGTAGTTTATTCCAGGCATAGGAGGCCGCTAGATGAAAAGAACATAGTCTGGATTTGGCAGTGGAGGTACAAATAAAGGCAGTTTATCAGAGGAACGGAGTTCTCGGGGAGGCGCGAGAGGAGAGATACTGAGGGGCTGCGGCATGAACACCCTTGTAGGTTAGTAATAGAAGTTTGAACTGTATGCGGAAGCAGATAGGGAGCCAGTGGAGCGATTTGAGATGAGGGGCAAGTTGAGTGCTGGCAGTAGATAAGTCGTGCAGCTGAGCTTTATACCGATTGCAGGGGGGGAGAGGCGGTTTTAGCCGGAGACCTGTTAGAGGTACATTGCAGTAGTCTAAGCAGGAGGTTACGAGAGTGTGGACAAGGGTCCGAGCAGTGTGCTTAGAGAGGAAGAGGTGAATTTTGGCAATGCTATAGAGATACGAGGATGAATCGAATCTTAAAGGCACGATAACCAGAACAGAGCTAGCAAAATGGAACATATGTACTCATACGTTGCCTGTTGGATAGTTCATACATGTACAGTGCAGCGCTCGGCCTTTAGTCATGTGGCAGCCACGAGGTCAGGAACATGGTCACCCCATTGCAAGATTGTACCATTGACGAACACCATGCAGGAGTGCGCTTTCTTTGAGCATAGGGAATGAAATCTATGGATATTCACCGTCGAATATTGACTCAGGATGGACATAGTGCCATGAATCAACAAAAGGTTTATGAGTAGGTAAAAAGTTTTAAACAGGAAGAACAGGTGTAACAGACGAAGGTCATTCTGGTCGCTCATGGACATCGCACACACAAGAGCACATTGATAGGGCAGATGCTTCGGTTCGAACATCTTCCACGTCCTCCTTACAACCCGGATCTGGCGCCCAGCGATGATCACATCTTCAGTCCACTGAAGGAGACGCTGCAAGGTCGCAGATTCACCTCTGAAGATGAAGTAAAGGAAGCGGTGCAGGAATAAGAAGCTAGTTGAACGATACGATACAACAAATGCATCGTCTTGCATGGGGATTATGTGTAAAAGTGATATGTTCAATTGTTCACAGTTACTTCTATCAAAGCCATTAAATGTATTTTCCTTTTTGATTTACCCTTGTAGAACACGCCTAGTTCAAGAGCGCCCACCAGATAGTAGTCATGGTTAGGGGGCAAATCTTGGACTTGTTTTCCATGTAGGTGTTTAAAGTGGACTTAGGGACTGGTATTTAGGTAGGGTTACCAGAGGTCCGGATTTCCCAGGACATGTTCTCTTTTGAGGACATGTCCATGGGTCCGGACGGCTTTTCGAAACCCGGCATCACCCGCAGGTGTGTGTGATGTCATTACGTCACGTCTGCACATGCGTGGATGGGAGCAGAACTGGGCAGTCCTGGGGGCGTGGCCATGGGTCCAGATTTTCCCCAAGGCCAAGAAAAGCTTGGCATAAATAAGAAGCGCCTATGGTTAGGGCACCTAAGTCTAGTTTAGAGACCACTAGGCACGATTCTATAAACATCTAATTTAAGACTGACACGTGATATGCACCGTATTCCTCAGTGCCTATGTTTTAAGTACTGCTTAAAGAATCGGGGACCTAAATTTTTATATTTTTATCTCTTGAGCTGGTGCTGTCTCTGTTGTTGGAAGACCAGTGGGTCACCCCCACTTTGTTGTTGTTGTTTTTTTTTTTATTGTTGCACCATATGTGGGGGGGGGGGAGGAAGGGGGTCTTCCTGCTTCATTTTTTCCCCTTTGGACCTAAAATGTTGACACCCTGTTAGAGAATTATCCCGTTCTGTATATCAGTGTGTCAGCTTCACCTAATAAAATCGTACATTTTTTTTTAGAAAAGAGACTGCTTCTGCTTTCTGTGCAGAGATTTTCCAACTGGAAATGATAATGTCAGCTTCTGTTAATGTCAGCTCCGTTTAATGTCACCCGGTGCCAAGAGTCCCTCAAATGTGACATTAAGCGGCTTTGACTGTAGGTGCTTATCTGCCCAAACTGGAAGAATTGCACCTGGGCAGGCGGGATGGGTCAATTTGCTCTTCAACGTTGATATTTACTGTGTCACTATAGAGCGAGAGGCATTTAATCCCTGGCATAGCTGAAGCTGCTGGCTGCTGTAACCATTGTATGATCATGTTTTTATAACACTTAAAAGACAAATATTTTTCCACAGCTTAAATTAGCTTGCTATTAATATTCGGCGGAGCAGCAGTAAATCAGCAAGGTGAGCGCTCGGTCTTCGGCATACAAGCTGCATCCTAATTGCCAAATGTTCATGGCCTGTAGCCAGTTCGAAGGCAGAGATTAGCATAGGGCAGGTAAGGTTAATCACACAAAGTACCATTTTGGGCTAATTACTATTCCTTCAATATGTTCCAAGCTTTTGTCTCTGGTTGGTTCAGGCTTTTATGTTATACTATGATTTAACAAAGATTCAGCAGCTAATATACTTTTAAGTGCTTATAGGAGAGATGATGAGTGAATGATCAAGTCTCTTTTACCGGTGGAAGAAGAGTGACTTAATGGCAGCGTGTAATGGAATCCAGATTCATCTGCATGCGGCCCTGGGAATTAATGTCATCATTATCGCTCCCCTAATTTGAGACAATCGGTGTGCCGGCAAAAGATAACTGTGGGGGTAATATTCAAACAGCCTATGTAATTGCCATCAACGTGGGTGGTTTTAATGCGTGCACTTTATGCAGACTTTCAAAAAGAAGCTACCTAGGGTTGTTTCCCTTTGACAAGTTAGCGAAGGCAGAATTGTGCGCACGTTAAAAGCGTCCACGTGTCCTGCACATCTGCTGTTTCGGCAAAACACTCTGTATCTCTTTGGCAATCACACACATATGCCCTTTCCTTCCCCCGTACATCTCAGTATCGGCTCATACTGGATTAGAAGAGCCTTTTAAATACGAGCTTTCCTGCTGCCAGGCAAATTTGCAGCCTTTGCAAACAATATATACGTATGAAGAAAGACTAAACAAATTGCAGCTCTACACTCTAGAGGAACGCAGGGAAAGGGGGGACATGATTGAGACATTTAAATACATCACAGGACGTGTCGAGATGGAAGACGACATCTTCTTTCCTAAAGGACCCTCGGTCACAAGGGAGCACCCGCTCAAACTCAGAGGAGGGAAATTTAATGGTGACACCAGGAAGTATTTCTTCACAGAAAGGGTAGTAGATCACTGGAACAAGCTTCCAATGCAGGTGATCAAGGCCACCAGCGTGCTTGACTTTAAGAATAAATGGGACATCCACGTGGGATCCCTATGAGGGTAGAGTTAAAGAACTATGTCATTAGCACTCAGACTTAATGGGGTGGGTCAGAAGAGTGGGCAGACTTGATGGGCTATAACCCTTTTCTGCCGTCATCTTTCTATGTTTCTATATATATATATATATTTGGATTTAGAATTTAATTATTACTCTTCCAACTTCTGCCTGTTGCTCATGCTAGCCTGATTCCCCTCTGAATCACTTCTGGGTCACGGGGCCAGGAAGTGATGTCAGAAGGAATCCAACACTGGCGTGAGAAGCATGCTTGCAGAAGCCACTCACACTGGTGAAGATTAAGAGGTACGGGGGGAGGGAGAGTGCAAGTGTGGAATGGAGGAGTGGAAAGGAGCAAGGGGCGCAGGAGTAGGGTCGGGGTGAGGAGGGCACGAAGGGGCCCCACCGCCCCTTACAACGCCACCGGAAGGAGTGTGGGACTTTAATATCAGAGGTTAGTCCAGGGCTGGGCAACTCTGGTCCTCGAGGGCCGGAATCCAGTCAGATTGTCAGGATTTTGCCAATGAATATGCGTGAGATCTATTTGCATGCACTGCTTTCAATGCGTATTCATTGGAGAAATCCTGAAAATCCGATTGGATTCCGGCCCTCAAGGACCGGAGTTGCCCACCCCTGGGTTAGAGCATCCGAGTTTTCTCCATAGGGAAAACTTTATGAACCTCGCAGACTATCTCAAATTGGATTCGCTTCTTCATCGGCAGCCAGGGCCAGTTATTGTAATAGCGGACTTGCCCTCTCGTTCCTATTCATTCTGAAAATTAGTCTGGCGGCAGTGCTTTTGTAATAGTCCAGATTGTGCTACTGTCCTGAAACTGGCCTGGGTTAGGACTGGTCTTATTGTCCCTAGTTGTCTCATCTTGTCAGTACTGTAGTGAGGTGATATGTATAGGTCTGGCTTTCAAGGTGTCCTACTGACAATGCATGAAATAACATCCATATGTTAGAACCCGATATGTGCAAATCTGCCTTATTCAACCTTGTTCTTCAAATGAAAGAAGCCAGACGGGTTAGGAGTGCCTCCAGGACACGGTTGGGAAACATGGCACAGCAGAACTACAGATTATCTCCTTTGCCGGATCGGGTGATAAAACTGAAGCTTATTTTATGCGGTCCAAGCCCGATACTACATAAATCAAAACCACTTTTACCATGAACAAATTTCTATTAATAACAGGTTATGAAGGAATGAGTTTTCCAATAAACGTAGGCAGTTCTGGAGTGATCCTGTAGCCCAGCTGTATACAATTGCACACATGGTTATGTGGAATTTAAAAGCTATTAAGTACTTGACTGGAAAATTTGCATGAAAAACAGATTATATCTTATTCTCAGTGGTGCATGGAGATATGAATTAAATGACAGTAAAAGCAACACTGCTTATGAAAGAAAATGTAATAAAAAATACATCAAACTCTTTGCAACAATGAGAATGAAAACAGAGGCAAAGCAGAGCAAAACCTTTGTTGCCCCTACGAGTGTGCCCTGTGTCCTTAAAGGGATTTGGCCAGGTAACATTTAAGTACACTGAGCTTCTGGACTGTTCATGGGAATTTGACACTCTGACATATTATTTATTTATTCTGCCGGATATTTGTAATTTTCTGCACTAATTATAGTTTCTTGCTTGAGTTGCTCTGCCTTTACCCATGAGCATGAATACATAAACAAAATTAACTGTGTTAATATACAAAGTCTACCAGCACATTCAACAAATAATATTACAACTCAACTGTTTTAATTGTATTTAATTATAAATCAGAGTTCTGGTAATTGTGACAGGGATATAAAGTGTCGTTTCATTAATTATGCAGGTATACAACGAATTATTATTGCATCTATGCAGTTAACAAAAGCACCTTCATAAAAGATCATTGATCATAATAACATAACCCATTGATATAAACAATCAAGATGTCATCTTACATCAATACAAACATATTTATTTAGGGGTCCTTTTACTGGTGACGGGACAAAATCACGCCAGACAAAGCCGCGCCAACATTTCAGCCCAGACAATTGCGTGCAAGACTCCAGCGCGCCACTGGAAAAGTTACTTTTAAAAAGGTCCGACGGGGGGGTGTGTGTGTGTGAGGGGGACCTCCCCCACTTTACTTAATACTGTTCGTGCTGACGTTGGGGGAGTGGGGAGGGTGCAACACCCCACATTATACAGAAAACTTAACTTTTTCCTAAAAAATCGGGAAAAAGTTAAGTTTCCTCTATAATAGGGGTTCCAACCCCCAAACCCCCCCCAAAGGCAGCACTCTTTACAATTAACTTTTCCAGCGGCTCGCTGGAGTCTTGCGCCCAATTGTCTGGGCTCAAATGCCGGCGTGGCTTTGTCCTGCGCGCGAATGACTGTGAACCCTTTTACTACTACTACTAATTTTATTCTTCTATACCGCCAAAGCCATAATAGTTCGAGGCGGTTTACTAAGGTGCGCTAACCGATTTAGCGCATGCTAAAGATTAGCGTGCATTAAGGGCTCCTTTTACTAAGGTGCGCTAGGGCTTTAATGCGCGTGCTACATTGCCATGCGCGCTAGACCTTAACGCCAGCATTGAACTGGGCAGGCCTGGGGGCAGGTCTAGGGGTCCAGATTTTACTAAAGTAAAAATCTGGTAACCCTACCACCACAGGAGTTGCCGTCAAAGCTCAATCCAGCCCATCCTAACCATCATGTCATTTGCGAGATACAGATCGTAAAGTCTGCCTCATGTTCCAAATGATTGCAGCTTCCGTCAAAGCCCTCCCCAGGCCATCCTACACCGAATTGCCATATACGGGACACAGACCGTTCAAGTCTGCCCAGAACCAGCCTTAGTTCTTCATTTTATTCCATTCATTTTCTAATTAGAGATCCTCTATGTTTATCCCATGCTTTTTTTGAATTCCGTCACCATTTTCATCTCCACCACTTCCCTCCGGAGGGTATTCCAGGCATCCATCATCAGCAAAAGACAAGATGTGACAGTACACTTCTCCCTCCGTATTTGCGGTTTCAGCATTCGCGGTTTCGATTATTCATGGTTTTTAGCTTGCTGGCTCCTCCCCCCAAATTACATCAGCTTGCATAGAGAAATCGCTGATTCCAAGCGTTTACAGAGAAAATCGCTGATTCCTAGCACTTCCTTCACCGTGTTTTGCCTCTCCTTCAGGAACAGGCCAGGTCTCCCACCATGTTATTCGCGATTTCACTATATTCACGATGGTTTTTAATAGAAAACAGCGAATAACATATGAAAAAGTTATTTGCGGGTTTTCTGTATTTGCGGTTCTGTTAATCCCCTATCACAGCGAATACGGAGGGAGAAGTGTAGTAAAGATAGCTATGTAAACAATCTTAGCAACCCCAGAAACCCCAAAACCACCCATATCCTTCACCTCCCAACAAGCAAAACACTCCCCGGTGCCCTAAAAAAGGGCAAATAAACAGAACCAAAGGGTGGGCTTGGGCAGGCAGATCCACTCCCTACCTCGCCTTACATGTTAGGTCCAGGTGCTGCGACATCCTCTCACACTCTTCCACTACCTGCAAACCCTTCAACAAAATTCTTCCTCACGGCAGCCAGCTTCCCGCCTACTCTCACCAATCAAATCCTTAAGCGCACAATTCTCCTACCCCAGCAACCACTCCACCAACCAATCTCCAAGCCCCATTCTATTACTGACTTCCATTACAAACCTCCACCCCTCCACCACCCACTCACACAATAATTCCCTCTAGCTCAGTGGTCTTAAACTCGTGGCCTGGGGGCCACATGCGGCCCGCCAGGTACTATTTTGAGGCCCTCGGTATGTTTATCATAATCATAAAAGTAAAATAAAACAGTTTCTTGATCATGTGTCTCTTTAGCTATAAATGACAATATTATTATTAAGACTTAGCCAAAAGGAAAGATTTATAAACTATAAAGAGTTTTACCTCACGCAAAATTGTCATTTCTTTAATAAGACATTAACCATTTTTTTCTGAGGGCCTCCAAGTACCGACAAATCCAAAATGTGGCCCTGCAAAGGGTTTGAGTTTGAGACCACTGATCTAGCTCATACAGCAGCTCAGCCATAGTTTATTATCACATAGCTTAATTAGTGGGCTTCCTTTATATTCCTATGGGCAACATTAGTGGTTAGCGTGTGCTAATGCACTTAGCGCCCTTTCATGAATCCCCCTCTAAGTATATTTATTCTTTTCCCATTGCTTTTCTTTAAAACATACAAGGCGGAGGTGGATTAGATTATTTGTGTGACATTTTCAGTCTCTATCAGCTTAGATCTGAAGGTCGGCTGTAAATGTGTGTTGGATCTGGGCCAGAAGTCATTTCAGACATTATTTTCCTGCTCACACTTTGATTGAACAGATTGTCTGCTCCGCAGTTCAAGTTCATGTACAATCCCCCATCTTCATTTTTTATTCATTTGTACGCATTTTAATAAATAATTTTGCTAACGTGATTTGCATTCATGATGCTGACTCAGCACCCCTCCAATGCTTTACAGAAACAGGGAATCTCCTAAAGTTTCATCTTTATTGTTTCATGAATTTAAATGAGATCAAACAAGGAAAACAGAAATAATGACAGTAAAATACTGCAAACAACTCATTTCCTGATTTCCCCCCCCCCCCCCCCCCCCACACACACACCCAATGACCCTTAAGAACATAAATGAAATCAACAATGATTAGTCCAAGTCACTTGGAAGACCTGGTATATCCTAAGGGAATAGTTGATTCCATAGTCTCTACTCCCAGATGTCTTCCTGCCAAAATAATAATAATAATAACTTTATTATTGTATACTGCAGTACCATAACAGTTCAGAGTGCTAACAGAATAAGAGACTGTACATATACAGTGATGTTACAAATAAGTCAATCAGCATAGTTTAGAGAGTAGGGAGTGGTCAGATAATCCGGAGGTATGTCGGAGATACAAGGCAGGGGGGAGTCAGAGGAATTTGTCAAAGAGATAGAATTTGATTGATTTCCTGAACGTTTGGTAGGCGGGTGAGCTAGAGATGAAAGTGGTAAGACATTTATTCCATTTGCCTGCTTGAAATGCCAGGGATCTATCGAGGAACCTCTTGTAGACCTTTAGGGAAGGTAAACAGGTGGGTATTACGAGTGCGGGTGAGGCCTGAACGTTCAAAGTGATGCGATAGGTAGATTGGAGATGAGCCTGTTAAGGTTTTGAAGCAGAGGCAAGCAAATTTGAAGATGATCCCTTGCCTCCATCTGTAATGGAATGAAGATAGAGGGAGATGTGAAGTTGCATATGTAATATCTATCAATTATATTTATGGATAATATAGATATAATTATAGGTCTTCTTGAGTTCGGAGGACCTTTGTTTTTTTTTGTTAAATTTGGAAGATTTTTATTTCGTCTTGGATAACTGTACAATAAACCCCTGCGAATTCGTGGTTCGCGAATCGCAGACTCAGTAATTTGCGGTATTTTCTGACCGCCTCTTCCTGGTACCAAAGTCATGGTTACACCAATCAGGAGCTGCTTTGATATGCTATCTGGTGTAATTGTCCTATAGTTGGTTCCACAAAAAAAATTGCAGTACTAGGATAGACTGAAGGTCCATCAAGCCCAGTAACCTGTTTCCAACAGTGGCTAACCCAGGTCCCACGTACCTAGCTAGATCCCAAGTAGTAAAACAGACTTTATGCTGCTTATCCTAAGAATAAACAGTGGATTTCCCCAAGCCGTCTCAATAATGGCCTATGGACCTCTCTTTTATGAAATTATCCAAATCTTTTTAAACCCTGCTAAGCTAACTGATTTCACCACATTCTCCAGAGTTTAATTACACATTGTGTGATGAAATATTTTCTCCAGTTTGTTTAAAATCTACTACTTAGTAGCTTTATCGCATGTCCCCTAGTCCTAGTATTTTTTGAAAGAGTGAACAAGCGAGTCACATCTACCCTTTCCATGCCACTCATTATTTTATAGGCCTCTATCGTATCACCCCTAATCCATCTCTTCTCCAAGCTGAAGAGCCCTAGACGCTTTAGCCTCTCCTCATAGGGAAGTCGTCCCATCCCTTTTATCATTTCTGTTGCCCTTCTCTATACCTTTTTTAATTCCACTATATCTTTTTTGAGATATGGCAAGCAGAGTTGCACACAGGTACATCTTGTAATTGGTTTCTCTCATATAAGACTAATTTATAAGCTTATTGAACTGTGCATATCCAGTTGCCCCAAATTCAAAGCCCAGATGTGGAAGGCATGCAGTGGAAATGATCCGCTTATCTTTGAGAAGTTAAAAGTCCTTCAGAGGGCAGGACAGTGATGGATGCGTGAAAGCATCCATCAATCAGTCTTCCAGCTCGGAGGTTCCTCATTACCATTTGGTCCTGTAATTAGAATCATCTTAATGTGTGAAACCATATTAAGGGGCTGTAAGAAAGATGAACTCTAAATCCCTCCGTCAAGAGACTGATGTGCTAAGCTGGGCACCTTGTTCCTGAACGGTTCCAGGAGGTAGGGGTGAGACCGTTCATGGCTTGGCTCCTTCAAGGTGAAATAAAGTGCCATCCGTGCGTGCCTCCAGCTCAGTGCAGTCTGTTCAGAAATGTATAAATAAAATCCGTTTGGCAGCAGGAGTGGCTTTCACTTCATGTGAATCCCTGCAGCAGATTCTCTGTGGATTTATTGCAAGCCGTTTTTGCCCCACAGAATATTTCTTATTATCTGAAATCCTGCAAGCCCCTACTCTTCAGATGCAAAGGATTGTGTTGGGACAAGGGATACAGCTCCAGTTACTTTCTTCTGTTTGGGGGGTAAACTGAAATTAAGGTGTCAGGTCAAAAGCGCGCCGGGACAAAGGCGCGCCCAGACAATTGAGCGCAGCGCGGAGGCGCACGCCGCTCAAAATTACTGTTTTTAGGGCTCCGACGGGGGAGGCGTGGGGGGGAACCCCCCCACTTTACTTAATAAACATCGTGCCGCGTTGTGGGGGGTTTGGGGGGTTGTAACCCCCCACATTGTACTGAAAACTTCATTTTCCCTGTTTTTAGGGAAAAAGTTAAGTTTACAGTAAAATGTGGAGGTCCCACTTCAAGGGGAAGAAACCGGCGAGAGAAGAAGTGGGACCATTGGACGATGGAGACCGAAAGGGAGTTGTAAAAGAAGAGAAAGAGATAGCTGACAGGTTAAATGAGTTCTTCACGTCAGTCTTCACGATGGAGAATATAACCAACATTCCGGAACCCAAGGAGATCGTAATAGGAGACCAAGACGATAAGCTGGTCAACTTAGAGGTAAGCCAAGAGGATGTACTCAAGCAGATTGACAGACTAAAGAGCGACAAATCGCCGGGTCCGGATGGCATTCACCCAAGGGTACTCAAGGAACTAAAAGACGTAATAGCGGAGCCACTTCGACAAATATGCAACCTATCATTAAAAACCGGAGAGATCCCGGAGGATTGGAAAATAGCAAATGTCACGCCCATCTTCAAGAAGGGCGCAAAGGGGGGACCCGGGAAACTACAGGCCGGTGAGCCTGACTTCAGTTCCGGGAAAGATGATGGAGGCACTGATTAAAGACGGCATCTGTGAGCACATCGAAAAAAATGGGCAGCTAAAACCAAGTCAACATGGCTTCTGTAAGGGTAGGTCATGCCTCACAAACTTATTGTACTTCTTTGAGGGAGTGAACAGCCAGGTGGATAAAGGGGAATCTATAGACATCATTTACCTTGACTTCCAAAAAGCCTTCGACAAGGTGCCACACGAGAGACTGCTTAAAAAGATATGGAACCACGGGGTACAAGGGGAGGTCCACCGATGGATCAAAAACTGGCTGGCAAACAGGAAACAGAGGGTTGGCGTAAAGGGTCACTACTCAGACTGGAAAGGGGTCACGAGCGGAGTTCCGCAGGGGTCGGTGCTGGGACCGCTCTTGTTCAATATCTACATAAATGACCTAGAGGCGGGAACAAAGTGTGAAGTCATTAAATTTGCAGATGACACCAAACTATACAGCAGGGCTCAAACCAAGGAAGACTTCGAGGAGCTCCAAAAAGATCTAACGCAGCTGGAAAAGTGGGCCGAAAAATGGCAGATGAGCTTCAACGTGGGAAAATGCAAGGTCATGCACGTGGGGAAAAAGAACCAGATGTTCACATACAAAATGGGGGGAACACCACTAGGGGTTAGTAACCTGGAGAGAGACCTGGGAGTGATGGTAGATGCAACACTGAAGGCATCGGCGCAATGCGCCACAGCCTCTAGGAAAGCAAACAGAATGCTGGGTATCATTAAGAGGGGTATTACGACCAGGACGAAGGAAGTTATCATGCCGCTGTATCATGCAATGGTACGGCCGCATCTGGAGTACTGTGTCCAGTACTGGTCGCCGTACCTCAAGAAGGACATGGCGGTACTTGAGGGAGTACAAAGAAGAGCAACCAAACTGATAAAGGGAATGGAAAATCTCCCATATACCGACAGATTGAAGCAGTTGGGACTTTTCTCCCTGGAGAAGCGAAGACTTAGAGGAGACATGATAGAAACCTTCAAGATCCTGAAGGGCATAGAAAAAGTAGACAGAGACAGATTTTTCAAATTAAGGGGCACCACAAGTACAAGGGGGCATTGGGGGAAATTGAAAGGGGACAGGTTTAGAACAAACGCTAGGAAGTACTTTTTCACTCAGAGGGTGGTAGATACATGGAACGGGCTTCCAGAGGCTGTTGTGGACAAGAAAACACTAAATGGATTCAAAGAAGGTTTGGATAGATTCCTAGAAGAAAAAGGGATTGGGGGGTACAGATAGGTATAGACCATTGCTCAGGCAATGGACCTGATGGGCCGCCGCGGGAGCGGACCGCTGAGCAGGATGGACCTATGGTCTGCCTCAGCGGAGGCAACTTCTTATGTTCTTATGTTCTTATGTTACAACCCCCCAAACCTCCCATAACGCCGGCGCGATGTCTATTAAGTAAAGTGAGGGGGTTCCCCAACAAAACCCCCCGTCAGAGCCCCTAAAAACTGTAATTTTCTTCGGCGTGCGCCTCCATCTTGCGCTCAGTTGTTGGCGCGCGCCTTTGTCTTTTGCGCCGTTGTCTATGAACCAAAATTAATTAATGTATACCCAAGACAGTGGGGTGGGGAAGTGAGATATTCCTACCTCCCTGGAAACATTGGAGCACTGGTATAGCAAGAGGGGATGGGGGACGGGTGACGGGTCTGTCCCTGACGTGGTCTTTGTACCACCCAAATAAGGTCACACGCAGAGTTTGTCTGTTTACATTTCCTTCCGCTAAATTATGTTGTTACAAAAGATTTCTGGAGAGAACTCTCTCTTTTCAAGCTGCAAAACTGAATGATTGGTTTGGTAAAATTATGCTAGGATCTTCTTCTTATCCTGATTTTAGAAAGCTATTGAAGACCCAACTGTTTGAAAAATTTGTATCTTCAAGTTTCAAATTTATTAAGTTTTAATACACCGACCATCGAGACATCTGGCTGGTTTACAATGTTAAAATAATAATTAAAAAGTAAAATAAATTAAAAAGAAAAAAAAAAAGGAGGGGAGGTGTGAACATTTATTAGACAAGTTACAGGTACAAACATGCGCTTGAGGATAAAAGGGAGAGGGAAAGGTAATAAATACATCTTTAAAAAAAATAGAAAAAGTATAAAAGGGAGGGAAAATTGAGGGGGAATGACATTGAGGAATGGGATCGCTTCTTAAAAGCGGTTGGTGTTTCATTTTCTAGCTATTGAGAAGGAAATATTTAAGTGCTGAGGTATGCGTCCTTGAATAGAAACGTTTTTAATCTGACCTTGAATTTGTCAGGAGAATTTTCAAGACGGAGGAAGTGGCATGGCGTTCCATAGAGTAGGAGCCACTACGGCAAAGTTTGATTTCCTAGTGAAATAAAATTCTTTGATGGAGGGAATGGTCAGAAGATTCTGATCGGCCGATCTAAGAGCAAAAAGGGATGATGAATTTATCAAGAAAGGATGGGATATGTGAAAGTTTGATTCTGAAGACTAGCATTAGGGTTTTATAGGTGATACGGTGAGTAATGAGTTACCAATGAGCTTCGCGAAAGAATGGGGTGATGTGATCAAATTTCCCAACTGATTGTTTCGTTTAATAAGTCCATGCTTCCGTCATGCAATGTATCTTCTTTTAAATTGTATTTTTAAGAACATAAGAACATATGCCGTGCCTCTTCTAGGTCAAACCTGAGGTCCATCATGCCCAGCAGTCCACTCACGCGGCGGCCCATCAGGTCCAGGACCTGTATACTAGCCCTCTATCTATACCCTTCTATCCCCTTTTCCTTCACAAAATTGTCCAATCCCTTCTTGAACTCCACGAATGCCCCCTTGTTGCCGCGGGACCCTTGAAGAAGAAGATGTCTTCTTCCACCTTGATGTGGCCCGTGAGATATTTGAATGTCTCGATCATATCTCCCCTCACTCGAGGAGCGTCGAGAGAGGGGAGATATGATCGAGACATTCAAATATCTCACGGGCCGCATCAAGGTGGAAGAAGACATCTTCTTCTTCAAGGGTCCCGCGGCAACAAGGGGGCATTCGTGGAAAATCAGGGGCGGGAAACTGCGCAGTGACACTAGGAAGTTCTTCTTCACTGAAAGGGTGGTTGATCGCTGGAATAGTCTTCCACTTCGGGTTATTGAGGCCACCAGTGTGGCGGATTTTAAGGCCAGATGAGATAGACATGTGGGATCTATCCGCAAAGATAGATAGTGAGGATCACTGGAGTGGGCAGACTTGATGGGCCTTGGCCCTTATCTGCAGTCTATTTCTATGTTTCTATGTTTCTATACCCTGTCTTATCAATCCCTTTGAAAGCGCGTTCTAGGTGTCCACCACCCGTTGGGTGAAGAAAAACTTCCTAGCATTGGTTCTGAATGTCCCCTTTTAATTTTTCCGAATGCTCTCTCGTTCTTGAACCCCCAACCCCAGGGCGCTAAGGCTTTAACCACTCTCGCCTATATGCCTTTCAGCGCTATAGAAATGATAAAATAATAGTAGCAGTAGGGACATACTGTTAGCAATTTCCAGACAGGAAAGTTTCCTCGTAAATCCTGTAGCTTTGAAAATTGCTCTCCCTATGCCAGTTTAAAACCAGGACTCGGGCTCCGGGATCATGGCTAATGTGGTTTTCTGAGTGGGAAAACCTGAGGGCTGGTTCGTGACCGCTTTATCTCCCATGTGCCCTGTCTTCTCTCGAGCCTAAGTGCTTCTGCTGCCTCCAGAGCAGCCAAATCTACTTCTCACGTACAGACCTGCAGAAGAAGCTCAGGTCCTGGTTTTCAAGCATGGGGAAGGCGAGTGTAATAAAAGCAAACATTTGCAGACACATTCCCAGTTGGCAACACTAATAATAAGCGCGCCAGTGAACCATCGCTTCTAATGGCCGTAGTGTGTACTCAAAAGATGTATCAAACATACATAAAGTTCAGCTGCCAGCACCACACACATGGTTCGGCTAATGAGTTTTTTATTTCGCTGGTCAGGAGCGGATGCTGATAGCACCTGTGATGGAAGAAGGCACATTTTCTCCGTTGCCTCATAAACCAGTGACAAACTGGATGAGAAACAGGAGACCATTTTCTCAGGCTTTTATTTATTTTTTTCCTCCTTTAACTAGCTGTGCTTTATCTTTGATCACACTCTCCTGCGGCTTTAATAGGGAAAAAAAAACCCAGGTAAAGGTACTGTGGTCGCTTGGATGCTGTCCCATGTTGTGAATGACTTATAGGGGGCCCCCGCATGCACATTGGCGTAGTGAGGGGGCCCCAGGTGCTGCCTTTTTTGGGGGGGCACCGGCGCCTCTTCTCCATCCCCCTGGGTAAATGTTCTCCGGCGCTGCTCGTGCTGGTCTCGGCTGCCTTCTGACGTCACTTCCTGGTTGCAGGAACAAAACGTGACATCAGAAGGGAGCCGAGGCCAGCGCGAGCAGCAGGTGAAAGATGCTGCTCGCGCCGGAGAACATTTCAACCACAACTCCACTGGCTCCCAGTAATTTCCAGGATCTACTTTAAATGTGCCTGCCTAACTTTCAAGATCCTGCACTGTATTCTTCCCCCTTTAATTCCTCTGTCTTGGAATGCTGCGAGAGCTGATATCACCAGATCTATCCAAAAGCTCAAATGATATTTCCCCTCACTAAAAAGCATTACCTACATTGGAAAACTAGGGAAATGTCTTCACTTCAAAACTACAGAGCTCTGGAATAATTTCCCTACCCAGCTGCGCATCCTGGGCTCTTTCCAACTCTTCCGTAGACACCTGAAAACTTGGCTATTTTCAAAATTGTAAATTTCCATTTCTCCTTACCACCAACTCCCACTTTCGCAAACCGTGTCGAGCTCTATATTTATAGAGAAGATGCGGTATATAAGCTTAAAGTTTAGATTAGGTTCGGGGTGGGGCGCTGAAGTGACAGGGAAAAGTTGGTGGTGGGGGTGCAGTTTACCGAATAGGCTTCAAAAACCCCAAAACTATAAATACCAATAGTACAGAAACTCAAATCCAGAAAAATTGGTACAATTTTCCTTTTTAAATCCAACACTAAGATGACGGTTGCACTGTAAATTCAATCATTAAATAAAGGGGTTTCAGTACGGGCTCAATTATCCCTACGAGTAACCAAAACCTGCCTGGGTTTTGAAAAGCTGGATCCCCCAGAGAGGTCCGGGGAAATCCAGATGTCTGCTAACCCTATGCCTAGCAGAGAAGAGGCCTAATCTCTTTAGTCTTTCTTCACATATCATTTTCCCCACCATGGCTAGAAGTGAACCTCAGACCAATTCCTACAACATCCCTACTGTAAGAGATTCACCATCCTGCTCACTGGACCATACAGCCCATCACCTCTGCCATATAGCCAAATCCCTCTATTGGAACAGTAGTCAACAAAAGAAAATGATCTCCACTCCATCTGCCCAGTAACCCAATAACTATTTACCTAGACTTTTGTACCTTTTTTTTTTCCTGCTTTCTTCATTCGTAATGCCCAGTGTTCATTTCTGTGATTAAACTAAAACGCTATACAGTACTGCATAAGCATTTTTAAAGTTCATACTGATTTCTCTGTGGCTAATGTGCACCATCTAGTGGTAGGTTGCAGGAAGGGCTTTTTAATTGATAATTTGTTCCCTGTAATTATTATTTTCCTGCTGTTTATCTCATAAGGAAGAGCACACAAATCTAGCTGATTAAAAGAAAAGTCAGGTGTTTGATATGATTTGATTTAATTCCCCTTATTCATTTCACATGGTGCTTCCCATAGTAACAGCATAAAATGCTGCTCACACATGCACAGTGTCAGGGTATATTGCTTTATACCTACTGTTTGCCGCCAGATGCTATGCAGGTCCTGGCTAAATATTGCCCTAGACCAGGGGTCTCAAAGTCCCTCCTTGAGGGCCGCAATCCAGTCTGGTTTTCAGGATTTCCCCAATGAATGTGCATGCACTGCTTTCAATGCATATTCCGACTGGATTGCGGCCCTCGAGGAAGGACTTTGAGATCCCTGCCCTAGACCCACATAAATAGGGTTACCAGATTTTATATTTGTAAAATCCATACATGTGGCTCCACCCAGTTCCACCCCAAACCTCCTTTTGTCACGCTTGGGGCTGCATCTGGAGAGCATCTGTACATGCTCAGGTATGATATGATGGCATCATAGTGCCAGGTTTTGAAAAGCCATCCGGATGCCTGGACAGTCCTCTAAAAAGAGGACATGTCTGGATAAATCCAGACATCTGGTAACCCTACACATAAAGGAAGTCCCCCTCCAAGTCTCGACTCCCTCTCCCAAAGACAACAGAGCCCCAACTAGCCCACCCCCTCTCCACACCTCCCCTCCCATGCCTACCTTGGATATCCTTTCCTTCATAGCACTATATGCACTTTATTACTCTATAGAGCCTGTTTAAAATTAATTAAAAATTAAGAAAATTAATTTGCACACGTCACTTTACCAAGACCAATGATGAAAACACCACCCCAGTAAGGGCATGAGAAAATTAAAAAGTAGTGCTTTGGGTGTTTGAGGTCTGGTATTAAAATTCACTCGATATGAGTTTGTTCTCTATTATTTTTAAATAGATTTATTGAACATCTCTGAATTTTTCCTTGTTCATTTGATTTGTCTACACTTATAATGACCACTATATCCTCTAGAGCAGTGTATCGCAAACCGTGTTCCTCCTGAGATTCCAAATGTGCCGCGGCACACTGAGGAGGAAGAGAAGCACCGGCCAGCTGACTTGCCTCTCGCTGACAGGTTCATGTGCCAGCGCTGCATGTCTACTGGCAGCGTCTTCCTGCTGCCGTCGCGTATGTCCTGGGACTCCTGCCTTCCTCGTCTTCTCTCCGCACACCTGGACCAGCAGAGGCAGCTCAGTGTGCTTTTAGCTTGGCCACACAGCAACTGCTAGGATTAATTTAGACGCAGTTTCATCAGGCAGCCTCGGGGCTTTTGCTAGGCCGGCCCATTTCGATGATCACTCTCTATGAAATGGTAAACACTGTTCTTATTTATAATTTTCAAAATTCTCTTAATCAGCGTTTTTTTCTTATGCTGTAACTTGGTTTCATATGTATCACTAGGACAGTGTTTACGATTTCACAGAGAGTGACCTACACAAATCAAATATGCATTGACTGGATGGTAAACTTGCTCCAAGAGGGAGTTGCTCTCTCTTCGGAGTTTCACTTCTCTGAGTGTACTGTAAAGTAGATTCACTCTCTTGAATTTGGTGTATATACATTATAGTCAGTTTCTTTCTATTATAAAGATGGATGCAGGGCAGAAAGTGAAGATGGAGAGAAAACAGTCAATGGATAAGAAGGCCCCGGAAACAGTTAAAAGCACAGAAAAATAAAGTCACCAGACAACAAAGGTAGGGAAAATGATTTTATTTTCAATATAGTGATAGAAATGTGTCAGTTTTGAGAATTTATATCTGCTTTGTATATTGTGTATATATGAAAAATGAATGGAAAAAATAGCATTACAATTAGTCAAGGGGGCGGGATCTGGGGAAGAGCTTGGGTGGGTCTAGGGTGGAGTATGGGAGGTCTGTGGTTCAGTTGATATTTGTTAGACTTCCCTGCTGGCACGCCCTACTGGCATTTCAGGGTTTCTCTGGAGGGCCCCTTGTGCATGCGTGAATGTCGATGTGATGTCACACATGTACGTGATGTCTGCGCACTCCCTGGTGCTTTGAGCCGAGGCAGTCTCATGGTATACTACCATTAGAGGTAACCTGGCTATTTTGAGCCCATAGCTGCGATGGGCTACCCATAGATCTTCCTAGACCACCAATAGGGTTACTATATGGCTCCAGAAAAAGGAGGACAGATTGAGACAGCTAGGTTTTACTTCCATGGAAGTAAAAAGCAGATGTCTCGATCTGTCATCCTTGTGTCCAATGGAAGTTAAACCCGGATGTCTGAATCCGTCCTCCTTTTTCTGGAGCCATATGGTAAGCCTAGCCAGAGATATTGAAGGCAGACCTGAGTGGGAGGCTACAGGAGGTGGGGGTAGGGAGCCTGTATAGAACTTTAATGTCTTTGAGAGGGAGGGAAGGAGGGGGCACCAGAGACCCTATGCTACTATCCAGAAGTTAACCTGCCACCAGCCAATATGGAGACTGGTGCCCATTGAGCTCAGCAGCTAAAGTCAGGACAGCCTTTTTGCCACTGACTTAACTGGTTAGCAGTCTGAATTTTGCCACTAACCGGTTACGAGTAGAAATGAGAGCAAGACTCTGCATGAAATTCACTGGCCCACCCACACCCCTTACTAATAACTGTATTATCTGAGCGTGCTTTGGGTACCTACTGTGTGTGTTTGAGATTCTGCTTTCTTGTGTTAGTCTGTGGGCCGTACTAGCACTGAGCTATCTTTTTGAAGATATATTTTGTGATTGTGCATAGTTGCTTAGACGTTTTTATGACATTTTTGGTGTGTTGTGTCATTGCATTGTGTTGTTTAGTGTTTGTCATTTGCTGATTTTGTACGTATGTTGGTATTCTTCCTCGCCTGAAAAGTTCTCAGCCCAACCCACCAACTTCCTAAATTCTAAGCATTATTTTGCCACTGTGGCTGAAAAGAGTGTTGTCATTTCGTTAAGTTCCAATTTGCAGAAACAAAATTCTATGGTTTTTTGACCTTGTTTTGGATCATTGATTGTACCATATCCACGTCATTCTCTTCTTGGTTGGGCTGAGAAATTTTAAGAATATAAGCATTGCTGTTGTTGGGTCAGACCAGTGGTCCATCGTGCCCAGTAGTCCGTTCTCGCTGTGGCCCCTAGATCAAAGACCAGTGTCCTGAGATTAGCCTTAACTGCGTACGCTCCGATTCAGCATGAACTGTCTAACTTTGTCTTGAATCCCTGGAGGGTGTTTTCCCCTATAACAGACTCCGGAAGAGTGTTCCAGTTTTCTACCACTCTGGGTGAAGAAGAACTTCCTTATATTTGTACGGAATCTATCCCCTTTTAACTTTAGAGAGTGCCCTCTCGTTCGCTCTACCTTGGAGAGGGTGAACAACCTGTCTTTATCTACTAAGTCTATTCCATTCATTATCTTGAATGTTTTGACCATATCCCCTCTCAGTCTCCGCTTTTCAAGGGAGAAGAGGCCCAGTTTCTCTAATCTCTCACTCTAATCTTTCAGCACCCCCTCGTAATTATTATTCAACGCATTGAACTGCTTTGGGTGAATCTCGTTCATGAAAAGGCAGTTAATAAATCCAAATAAATAAAATAAATTATAAGCCCCCCCCCCCCCTCTTTCACAAAACCATAGCGTGGTTTTCAGCGCCGGCCGTGGCAGTAACAGCTCTGACGCTCATAGGAATCCCATGTTCATCAGAGCTGTTACCGCCAAGGTTGGCGCTAAAAACCGTGCTACGGTTTTGTAAAAGAGGGGGGGGGGGAGTTCCTTGTGCAGAAAGTGTGCACTAAAATTTACACCAGCCCTGGAGCAGAAGCACGTTCTTTCACACCTACCCTAATATTTTATAAAGCAGACAGAAAATAGGCACATGAAAACCACATTAATTAGGCACAACTTTATAAAAATTACTCTCATGTGGAGTTTAATTTTTTTAGTTCCCAGCTCCTGAAAATGGAAGCCTGCAGTGCCTAGTTATCCGAGACAAACAGTCCCCGTTCTTGTCACTTTTTACTGACATTAAATTACTTTTTCTTTTTTACAGATGTCACTTTTTAACTGTTAGAATATTTATTGATAGAGCAACCCCGATGGGGCAGCTAAAGAGTCCTTGATGTTTATCTATTAAAATGAGCTTCAAGCATCCATGATGTCTGAGCTGATGATAATTAGAGGGGTTAAGCTGGGCTCTATCCATCCGATCTTGGACTAAAAGGCAGGCTCAGCTGTGACCCAGGTGGTTTTAGCACATCAGCCCTTTCAACTGATTCTACAAGTCATTAAAAAGTTATAAAGCCTTAAACAAATGCATATCTTTAGGTAAGAAAGGCAGATGATACTGGACTACCTCTTTCAAACAATCTGTTTGTTTTGCTGCTCGGTGCATCGTAAAATGGAAACTTGTGTGAAGCCGCAAAGATGGAAATGGAAATGCATGAAATTCCAGTGAGACTTTGCAAAGCAGAAAAAGCACCACGGAGTGCAAAGAGCCCAATGCGATCACACTCCGGATCGCGATCTAGCTCCGGACTCTCCCTTCAGCTGCCTGCAGTCTGTTTATAAACACTAGAGACCCGGCCGCTGACGTAACTCTGGGTAGAGAGCGGAGGGAGGGGCTGCAGCTTGGGTGGGCGGGGCTCGGTCCTAACAGGGGGGAGACACTGTATTGGAACTCACGCGATCCAATGGAGGGTTCGGGCCGGGCCAGGCCGCCACATGGTCTGCACGTGCTCCACTACTTCCTGGAACTCGCTTCCGGCGTTAACCCTTTCCATGCAGGCTGCAAGTTGGAGGCGGGTCATAATCCCATGTGTTCGGTGGAAATGGATGACGGATCCCCACGTGTGTAATCTTCATGCAGATCTATATGGATCCTAATTGCTCAGGAAAAAATAGCAGGATGGAGGTCCATATATAAAATAAGTCATTAAGGGGTCCTTTTACTAACTTTCATAGCCAGTAGGAAAAAGGAGGTATTGATGCTCCTGTGTAAGACTCTGGTGAGACCTCATTTAGAATATTGTGTGCAATTCTGGAGGCCGCACCTTCAAAAAGATATAAAAAGGATGGAGTCAGTCCAGAGGAAGGCTACTAAAATGGTGCATGGTCATCTTCATGAGGTGTATGGGAAAAGACTTCAACATCTTAAATGTACAAAAGTCGAGTCTCTTTCATTTTAAAGAGAACTCTGGAATGAGAGGGCATAGGATGAAGTTAAGAGGTGATAGGCTCCAGAGTAATCTAAGGAAATACTTTTTTACAGAAAGGGTGGTAGATGCATGGAACAGTCTCCCGGAAGACTGGGTCTGAATTCAAGAGGGCCTGGGATAGGCATGTGGGATCTCGTTGAGAGAAAGAGATAATGATTTCTGCAGATGGGCAGAATGGATGGGCCATTTGGCCTTTATCTGACATCATGTTTCTAAGCTTTACATGCCAGCTCTTCTTCTACTATCTTATAAGAACAAGAATGTCCTTACCAGGTCAGACCAATGGTCCATCAAGCCCAGTAGCCCATTCTGATGGTGGCCAATCCAGGCCCCTAGTACCTGGTCAAAACCCAAGGAGTAGCAACATCCCATTATCTCAGAGTAAGCAAGATTTGAGAACCCCAAATAGGAGCAACATACCATGCAGAATCCCCAAAGAGTAGCAAGATTCCAGAATCTCAAAGATTAGCAAGATTCCAGAACCCCAAATAGGAGCAACATACCATGCAGAATCCCCAAAGAGTAGCAAGATTCTAGAATCCCAGAGAGTAGCAAGATTCCAGAATCTCAAAGATTAGCAAGATTCCAGAACCCCAAATAGGAGCAACATTCCATGCAGAATCCTCAAACAGTAGCAAGATTCTAGAATCCCAAAGAGCAGCAAGATTCCAGAATCTCAAAGATTAGCAAGATTCCAGACCCCCAAATAGGAGCAACATTCCATGCAGAATCCCCAAAGAGTAGCAAGATTCTAGAATCCCAAAGAGTAGCAAGATTCCAGAATCTCAAAGATTAGCAAGATTCCAGACCCCCAAATAGGAGCAACATTCCATGCAGAATCCCCAAAGAGTAGCAAGATTCTAGAATCCCAAAGAGTAGCAAGATTCCAGAATCTCAAAGATTAGCAAGATTCCAGAACCCCAAATATGAGCAACATTCCATGCAGAATCCCCAAAGAGTAGCAAGATTCTAGAATCCCAGAGAGTAGCAACATTCCATACTACCAATCCAGGGTAAGCAGTGGCTTCCCCCATGTCTCTCTCAATAACAGACTATGGACTTTTCCTCCAGGAACTTGCCCAAACCTTTCTTAAAACCAGATACACTATCTGCTCTTACCACAACCTCTGGCAACGCGTTCCAGAGCTTAACTATTCTCTAGCAACGTTGGGAGACATCTATCTGCGCATGTGACATCACCGCATTGCATCTGGGCATGCGCAGACGCCCTCCTGATGTGGTCCTGATCGGGAAGGTTTTCAAAACCTGGACAGAGTGCCAGGTTTTGAAAAATCATCCGGACCTGTCCGGGTAAATCTGGTAAACCTAACTTAAACCAATTCAGAAAAATTTAATTTTGCATGGAATTCAGTTAGGCGTTGCTAGGCATCCTCAATGTAGGCATGTAGTGGCACCACTTACAGAATCAGGGCCCATTATGGTTTCCTTTTACTACTACTACTATGAATTATTTCTATCGCACTACCAGATGTACCATCAATGTACAGAGTCAAAGAGGACTCATCTCATCTGCAGAAGCCTCACATACTTTAAAATCCTAAGAAGCAACATTCTAGAGCTCAGATTGTGATGTCACAATGCCTCATTCCACCAATGGTTAAGCTCCGTCCTCATCTGCACAA
This sequence comes from Geotrypetes seraphini, assembly GCF_902459505.1. NCBI lineage: Eukaryota > Metazoa > Chordata > Amphibia > Gymnophiona > Dermophiidae > Geotrypetes > Geotrypetes seraphini. Next base: position 13,661,586 of record NC_047094.1, on the reverse strand, counting down.
GCCTCAAACACTTTAAAACCATAAGTAGCAACATTCTAGAGCTCAGATTGTGATGTCATAATGCCTCATTCCACCAATGCCTAAGCTCCGTCCTCATCTGCACAATCCTCAAATCCTTCAAAATCCTAAGTAGCAACATTCTAGAGCTCAGATTGTGATGTCACAATGCCTCATTCCACCAATGGTTAAGCTCCGTCCTCATCTGCACAATCCTCAAACCCTTTCAAATCCTAAGTAGCAACATTCTAGAGCTCAGATTGTGATGTCATAATGCCTCATTCCACCAATGCCTAAGCTCCGTCCTTATCTGCACAAGCCTCAAACACTTGAAAATCAATGTTTGAGGTTTGTGCGATTAAGGCAGAGCTTACAGGAATGGGGCAGGAACAGCAACAAAACTCGCTGGGACAGGGTATGGAAAATGAGTTCCTGCGGGGACGGGGAAAAATTTATTCCCGTGTAATTCTCTACTCCCCAGCTCATCCTAAACCAAATCACAATATATGGGACTCTCAGTACCGACCTTAGTTTGTTTTATATTATTTATTTTCTAATTAGAGATCCTCTATGTTCGTCCCAAGCTTTTCTAAATTCTGTCAATGTTTTCATCACCACCTCCCCCGGGAGGGCATTCCAGGCATCCACTGCCCTCTCAGCACCAAGCCATTTGGATGTTTCAAAATACTTGGTGTCTCTTAATTTGATTTTTTTAAAACTCAATGTTAGTTGTGTTATTTATGTATTGTATTGTATTTTGTTTTGTTTTTTTTAATTTCTTATTGTAAGACACTTTAAAACTTGTGTGAAAAGTGGGTATATCGTGATATTAAATCAAATCAGGCAGTTGTCTCCACGCCCCCTTCCCGCAACATGTCAAGCAGAGATTTTATAATCTTTGAGAACACCCACTGGACTGAATAATCTCCCCTTCCCCCAGTTTCAGCCCTTGGGGTGATAATCTGCAGCTGGAAAGCTACTGTTAAATATTTCCTCCCATCCACGGGAAGAAGGTTAGTCTCAGAGGCTGACATCATCTAACATACTTTAGTCCAGGAGTGAGGTTCGTTCCTATAACGGTATGTGCTAAACAAGCTAGAGATGGGTTGTTGTTTGCAACAACATTGGAGACGTCAATGACATATCATTGCATAGTTCGCCAATAATAGTGCACTCTATGTAGGAAGAGAGCCCGTTATTTTGGAAAGAGGGTGCGCTCTTTCCTGATAGTGGAACCACCATGCATGTGCGAACTACTCATATGTAAATTAGCGTGCACATGTGCGGCTTGTCAAGAAAAGAGCGTCCCTCCATTATGAAGTAGTGCACGCTCTTTCCACAAACCCCAAAATTCTGTATATAGCACCATACATTGCGCACACAGATCAGTGCATTTAGCTGATTTGCACCCACAATTGTTTAACAGGACCAAATGGTGCTGATAATTGGTAATTAACACCTCATGCTAATTGGCATTGATTAGACATTATGTGCACAATTTGGAAGGCACATTCTATAAACTGGGGCGCACAGATCTAGTACTAGATTCACTTACCTGCCCAATCCGTGTGCGATCTGTGGCAGGCCAACGAATTCTCAACGCAATGTCATGCAAATGGGGGCAATTGCTGGCACACTCCTCCACCGACCGCACGGATTGCTGGAGAGCGATCTTTGAGCACGTGCAGACCATCTTCCAAATGGAAAATCCAGACCAATGGCCCTGCCCCCGGACCCGACCTGTTCCGGCTGGCCACACCACATTCTGCCTCCCAGGCCCACCCCCCTCGACCTACACGATCGAGCGACGTCGAATGGCATTTGCACATGCGCCGGTGTGACCCGATGGCGTCGCACACATGCGCGAATGCCATCCCGAGGTCACGCGTTACCAGAATCTTTTCAAAACCCGGACAAAGTGCCAGGTTTTGAAAAGCCGTCCGGATCCCCAGACATGTTCTCAAAAGGAGAAATCTGGACATCTGGTAGCCCTAAGACTGGAGGGTGAATATTGAGTTTATTACACATTAGATTTTGAATATTAAATATTAAAATCTTTTAAATATTTTTAGATTTATGTAAAATTAAGTATTCAAATGTGTTTAGAGAAATTTAGAAGTTAAGACGCAGTTTTAGGGTTATATTATATTATATATTACACTTAGTGAATTAACATGCTTTCTATAAATGTCTTTTATATTTGTATTATATAGTGCTCCATGTTGGAACCCATGAAAAAGCCTGTTTTGGCGAAACGGGTCCCGTCGGGCACACAATTGTTGGGGCAAGCAATAAAGAATAAAGGATAAGTAATTTATGTACCACGAGTTGATGGTCAGTTCTTGAATCTAAAGAAAATTTTTTCATATACATGGATCAAGAAATATTAAGACTGATAATTTAACCCTAACAAGTGAGGGTCTTTGTGTATTGAGGAGTTAACCCTAAGACTGCCCCAACTTTGTTGGTCGGGCTGAGAACTTTTCAGTGGCCCCCTCGTATAACAATGAGAGGAGTAGGAAACTTTATAAGTTGTCTCAGATGTGCTTGATCAGACAGCTTTGCAAACATGCTTAATCTTCAGACTTCACTCTGCCAATATTTATGTATCCTTTCAAAAAAGCTCAAGGCTTCTTAATTAATCTCATTTTGTTCTCTTCCTGAATTTTTACCCCACTTTTCCAGTCAGAAAACTGTTCTCATCAGCTAACGACAATGCTGTAAAGATCATTTAAAATTCAAATACACAATTAGAATATTAGCGGGAATAAAATGCAATTAATAAAGCAATAAATATGTAAAGCATAACTCATTTACATACACATTAATTCAACTCAAAATGGCATTACAACAGTGAAAAATTACATGAAACTAATCGCTTTGCAAAAGAGCAGCACTGAATCTCCATCTGTTCAATTTATTTTTTAATACCATCCACCACCATAGGATGTAAGCTACATATGTTTTGTTAGATATAGAGTTTATTCTCACCATTTCAGGAAGAAACTTAAGACCCACCTTTTCTCCTTGGACGTATAACGAAATCTCAGGAGCCTACCTCCTTCATTCAGTGTTCATGTCCTCAGTTTTTAATCTTATTGTAAACCGCATTGAATCCTAACTGAAATTTGCAGTATAGAAGAAAAATGTAAAGAAACATAGAAACTTGATGGCAGATAAAGGCCAAATGGCCCATCCAGTCTGCCCATCCGCAGCATCCACTATCTCTTCCTCTCCCTACTGGCTAAGGTTCTTAACATTTCCATCTCCCCTTCCTATAGGCTAAGGCTCTTTATACCTGCATTGTGAGGTCATAGACCATTATTGTTATAGAATCATAGAAACATGATGGCAGATAAAGGCCAAATGGCCCATCCAGTTTGCCCATCCGCAATAACCCTTATCTCTTCCTCGTGCCTATCCCAGGCTTTCTTGAATTCAGACCCAGTCTCTGTCTCCAACATCTCTTCCGGAAGACTGTTCCACGCATCTTCCCCCCTTTCTGTAAAAAAGTATTTCCTTAGATTACTCCTGAGCCTACCACCTCTTAACTTCATCCTATGCCCTCTCATTCCGGAGTTTCCTTTCAAATGAAAGAGACTCAACTCATGTACATTTACATCACGTAGGCATGGTATGGTATTTATATGTAAGAAAGAAGTAAATGATTCAGGCGATAATCTTTCTAGCACTGCTTGGTGCTTATAAACCTTATTTTGTAGCCAGGCCATGTGATGTTCTACATACGCACATACTCGCTGCCTCACCTGTGGCAATATAATTCCTTTTGAGGTATCTGGTTTATGCAAGAGGGAAGCCTGGACCTTCAGCTTTCTGTGTTCTTCATTTTATGTTCCAGACTTAGCTGATAATCTTCTTGGGACCCTCTTGGGGCATCTTGGCACTGAGAACAGCAGAGGGAACTAGAGTAATTCTAAATGAAGAGCCTGAATGGCTTGTCAGATCAGGAGAACAACTAAAAGATGGGCTAAGCCCCATCTCCCTGTCTGGTACTTAAGTTTAATGGCTGCAGCTCAATCCAGAAAAGCTGAAAGATGCAGACCTGTAAATGAAATTACATCTGTTAGCAGAGTAAAGTGCCTTTTTACAGATCTGAATGCAGCGAGCTTCAGTTGTGTTTTCAATGTTCCACGAAGGCAAAACTGAACTGAGAAAAGTAGCCTTTGCAATCCATTCACATACCTGCTATTTTGGGTAGATTTTCTCATCTGGAAACTACAAGACACAGTGGCCCTTGTTCTATAACCAGTGCCTTAAGTTAGACTTTGGTACTTCCCTCCCCCCACTTTTACAAAACCGTAGTGTGTTTTTTAGCGCCAACCATGGCAGTAACAGTTCTGATGCTCATAGTATTCCTATAAGTGTTGGAGCTGTTACCACCACGGCTGGCACTAAAAACCATGTTACAGTTTTGTATAAAGGGGGGGGGGGGTTAAGTTGAAAACACCATTTAAAATTTTTTTATAAATAATTTAAAAAGGAAAATGTAGGCGCCTACCAGCGCCTCAAACAAAGGCACCTACAGAGGCGCTTTGACACCTAATGCCACTGAAGGCATAGCTAACGCCAGAAGTGGCATTAAGTGCCGTAAAGCGCCTCTGTAGTTGCAATTCATTAAAAAGGTAGGTGCCGAAAATATAGGCCTTGAAAACCATGGCCTATATTTCCAGCACCTACTTTTTCCAAAGCCACAAAGGGAGTGTGTGATGCCGTGGTTAGAACTAAAGCCTCAGCACCCTGAGCTTGTAGGTTCAAATGCCATGCAGGGCAAGTCACTTAATTCCCCCCCTCCATCGCCCCAGGTATATTAGATTGAGTGTGAGCCCACCAGGACAGAAAGGGAAAAATTATCGAGTACCTGAACTCTGAGGACTTTCTTAAAGATCAGATTCCACAGTTGAGGTTAATTCCCACCCGCCCACCCCAAAGCACAACATTTTTTAGCTCTTCAGCCAACCAGGAACGGGGCATCACTTTGGTAGGATTTTTCTGTTCTTTCTTTTTTGTTCCAGGTGTAAGTACTTCTACAACCACATTATGACTGGGAAACATCATGTCACCAAACCTGCTGCTCAACTTACAGGTTCTGTCTCTGTGCAGACAGAAAATGATACCCAGGCAGAGGGAGTGGTTCCATGTGCCAGCTGTCTTCAGTTTGAATCCATCATTAAGGAAGTAAAGGAACTGAGAGAGGAGGTGGCAAGATTGAGAAGCATCCATGAGAATGAGAGGTGCATTGATGAAATGGTTCAAGAGGGAAGAAGAGGCTGTGCTGTGGGAAGACAGCTGGACTCAGATTACGGAACCCTGCAAGATTAGTACTGTTACTCTACCCGCCCTTGAACTGAAGAACCAGTATGCTGCTCTGGAAGTGGAGGAGATGAGGGCATCCCAGGGACAGGAAGGACCAAGCTTGAAATTCCTAAAATTGCTGGATCCATGACCGCTAGGAGGCGTAAAGTAGTGGTAAAGTGTATAGGGACAGACTTAAAGATCTCAATCTGTATACTTTTTTAAAATACATCAAAGTAAAATTAGTAAAAAAAAAGGAAGGTAAATGGAGAGTGGTAAAACATTAGGATGGGAATCGCTTCAGAAGAAATGTTTGGTGTTTCAAGGCTTCACAAGAGTTAAAGGTTTGAGAAACGGAAGCAGGTATTAGAGAGTAAAGGCGTCTTTAAAGAGAAAAGTTTTAAGTTTGGCTTTAAATTTTTCAAGAGAGTTCTCTAATCGAAGATCTAATGGGAGGGCATTCCACAGAGAGGGGACGGTGACTGAAAAAAATGGATTTGCGAGTGGTATCGTAAAACAGTTCGCGTATTGACGGTATGGAGAGTAGGTTTTGATGGTTAGATCGGAGGGCCCTGGATGATAAGTATGGGATCAAAAGTTTATCTATGAACACCGGTTGGTTAGAGTTTTTGTTTTAAAGGTGAGGAGCAGTATTTTATAGGTGAGGCAATGAGTGATGGGTAGCCAATGTGCTTTGCAGAGGAGAGGAGTGACATGGTCAAATTTTTTTGCATGATTGATTAATTTGACAGCAGTGTTTTGCAATAGTTGTAAACGGCGGATTTTTTTCTGGGTTATACCTTGATAAAGAGCATTGCAGTAGTCTATGGTTGAAATTACAAGAGAGTGAATCAGGATATTGATAGAGGAGGGAATCAAGAAAAGAAGAGATAGAGCGGATGAGCCTAAGCTTATGAAAACATTTCTGCGTAACTGCACTAATTTGCTGATGAAATGTGAGGTCCTTGTCTAGAATGACTCCGACAAGTTTGACTTTACTGTCCATTTGAACTGGGGAAGAATCGATACAAATGGGTAGACACAGATGTTCATCTGGAGAGAACGAGAAAAGGACACTAGTAACATCCCTTTTCTCAGAGCGATCTCCATTGACCACTTCCCTCTGTCATCTTCCACTTAACCAGTTCCTGACCCAGTCCATCCCAAGAGCTCTCAGTTTATTTATTAGACGTCTCTGTGCAACACTGTCAAAAGCTTTGCTAAAATCTAAATACACTTTAGACCTGTATAAACAATTTGCCTCGAGTTTAGCCTCCCAACTGTTTATCTCAACATGCTCTGAACTACTTATCTTGTCCCCATCTAATATCTGCATTTGACCCCTTGGCTATAGGATAAGCTGCATTACAGAAAAGCATTAGCATCATATCCATTCCCCTCTTTTACAAAGCTGCGGTAGCAGTTGCCGTGCGGCAAGCACTCCGATGCTCATTAAATCCACATGAGCATTGGCGAGATTACTGCAGCAGCAAAAAGGAGCTCTATGTGATGTGAATATTCTAATTTGTGCTTATTAGATGCTTTTTGCATGATTTATATTTCTTGCTTGAATTTCAGTGCTGTAAATAAATATATTTTTGAAACTGTTTCATGGTAGTCCTATTATTTAGGCCCCCCTTTTACTAAACCGCGCTAGCGTTTTTTAGCTCCGGGAGCCACGTTGAATGCTGCGCGCTGCTCCCGATGCTCATAGAGTTCCTATGAGCGTCGGGAGCAGCTTGCAGCATTCAACGCGACTCCCGGCACTAAAAACCGCTAGCGTGGTTTAGTAGAAGGGGGCTTAAGTTTCAATTTACTGATTTTAACTCTACCTCATTCACTGTATTTATATTTATATTTGGTCTTTTAACTACTATCATGCTGTTAACAAAATTGTAAGTTTTATGTTGAATTATACCTGCTGTATACTGCCTTAGGTGGATCTCTTCATCAGTCCAAATTAATAAAATAAACATTGTATCCCAGCTCTTTAGAATGGATTAGCAGGAGGGGGAGTCATGTGTAAAAACTGAAATTGTTGCCCCCTCTTTGGCGCTGGCAGTAGTTCCAGACAGCATCCCCTTTCTCTCTAATCCCTTCTATGATGTCTGACACCTTCCTGGTTATTCTCCTGTAGGTCCCTAGGTGAGTCCCTCAATCCTTTCAAGTAGCTTAAGAGACAGTTCTCTTCATCTAAGAGGCTGCAATGTTTATCTTTGGTTACTATGGTACCTGCCATAGACACCAACCCAAAAATACTGCAAACTGCCCCCTTTATTTCTCTACAGCGGTATATTGCCCTCACTGCCACCTTCATGCCCTTCTCGTCATCGCTGCTGCTGCCGGCCGCAAGGCACCTGCCCTGGCTCGCCTGGAGGGCTGCAACTTTGAGTTCCTGATGCGGCAGCTGGTGGTGAACATAGGCCAAAGTTGAGCCAGGGCTCAGTGGACATGAACTTGGGTCACTCGAGTTTCATCTTGTGCCGGCACCTGCAGCTTAGCTTCCAGGAGCCGCACTTCTACCTGCACTGCCTGGGCAAGAATGGCGTCTTCGTGGACGGGGTGTGCCGGCGCTGCTGCTGCCCAGGCAGTAAGTGCACCGGTCAGCTTACTGGGGCAGAGGGGTGGGGTCCGGCACGCACCTATGATGTTGCTCGGGCACGTGCCACTGTGGCTGCTTGAGCACCCCCAATATTGAGTCCGGGCAAAGATCGTTTCCATTGGGGTTTAAGAGGAGAAACTTTAACTTAATTCTGTGAAGAAATGACATTCATTTGGGTTTGATTATAGGTGGCATGATCTGCATGTCGAGTAGAGTAGAGAAATGTAACAGCAGAGTTTGTTTTTGCTAAGGGCTTAAAAAAAAAAAGGTTTAGTAATTTTATAGTAATATATGAGTGTTCATGGATGCTGCTGTTCAGAATAAAGAACAAATAATGCAAAATGCTGCAGTCAGACTTATCTTCGGGCTGAAGAAATTCGACCACGTGACACCCTACTATTGGCAGTTGCACTGGCTACCAACGGAAGCCCGAGTAAGGTTTAAATTTGCCAGCCTCTGCCTCAAAGTACTATACGGCCTGACCCCCAAGTACATAACGGACCTTTTCGCATTTTCTAATAACAAACTCAAGAGAAACACACCCCCAAAACTCATTTCCCCTCCACTTAGAGGCTGCAAAATGAAAAAAAACACCACGAACACCTTCTCTCTCACCAAGTAGTCCTATGGGGCAAAGACCAAGACCAACTGCTTTCACCCACTACATACGGGGAATTCAGGAAACGCCTAAAAACATACCTGTTCCAATTGACCCGCACTCCCTCACCCTTCCTATTCCACCTGAACTTACAGCACTGTTATAAATATAATTTGTTATCTTCATCTTATCGTAACTTTACGTTGCTATTTATCCCCAACAGGTCCTGTCGGACATTACCTACTAAAATGTACATATTACATTTTCGCTCAGCAAATTGTATTTCTATACTATTGCCTCCTGAGGTCTCTGATCTCTGTATTTCCTCTGAATATCTACTTATTGTATTTCGCTGAATGTCCAGCACTCTTGATTGTAAACCGCCTAGAAGTCGCAAGATTGTGGCGGTATAGAAGAATAAAGTTATTATTATTATTAGAAATTCTGTATTAATGCAGTTGCCTATAGCTCTGCTGCCCTGGGTAGGGCCACTCTTGTTCTTGGAAGCTAAGCAGGATCAGGCCTGGCTAGTACCTGGGTGGGGTACCACTGGGGAATACCAGGTGCTAGGGCCCTATTTTGGACAACAGCAACATAGTAGAGCCGCATACTGTACAGGAGAAGGCAATGGTATACCACTCCTGGACTCTGCCTTGAAAATTCACAGTGAGGATTTTCCCACTGTGCACACAGCCATGGGTTGGTGGTTGACTCAGAGGTATACACACATTGATGCAATTAGCCCATTGCAAGGAGCTTTCCTAATACACTACTGCTTATAATTCACCATGGGAAGTGCCAGAGTCTTACAGCAAGATGTACTAAAGAGGATTGGTAAGACTGTGTGGGTCTGCTCCAAGCCAATTTTTGGCTGAGTCAAGAAGAGCTATTGATGCACTGAAAGGCTTGCATGCAAATGATTCACATGGAAGTTTGTCGTAATCTCCGTCTCTCCCACCTAATTGATTGCTGTGAGAGCAACTCTCACACATGTGCAAAGCCAGCAGGGGAAGCCCCAAAAGCAGCTTCATGCCACTCAGCTGTTTGGGGCAGGAAACCATGTTTTAATGGGCACAGATTTTGTGCATGTTGCACACACACAACATCTGTCCCAAAAGAAGAACCCCCCCCCACCCACCGATGACAACTCTCCTCAACGATCCCTGACAAATGCGGTATTGGGAATCTCCCTCCCCCGCGCTAGCGAAAATCAGGAGGGATGCTCATTCCCCCATGAGAAAAAAATGGCAGGAGGGATTGCCCACTCCCTCCTGCCACCTAAGTTCCACCCCCATGCTAGGCACCCCCAAACATCCCCTACCCTCCCCCTTTCCCCCCCAAAAAAGGCAGGAGGGATGCCCATTCCCTCCTGCCACAAGAGGTCCCCCAAAATCCCCCCCACCCCCCATACCTTTCAAGGAAGTTGGGAGCAGGAGGCATGCTCAGTCATTCCTACTCCAAGGGCCGCCTGTCCAAAATGGCGGGTCTTTCTCTCCTCGGTGCATCATGTGTTGCATGGGGAGGGGCCTAAGCCATGATTGGCTCAGATGCCAGGCTGCACAAGAAAAGTCAGTATCAGAACTGGAGGATAAGAGCCTGTGCCCTGAGGAATATGAGGATCCACGAAGCTAAAAAGAGGAGTGGTGAATCAAAGCAACTAGATAACATGAAGAAGGACCTAGCAAAGCTTGAAGAATAGTCTGGAATTTGGCAGCTAAGATTTAATGCTAAAAAAGCAAGTTCATGCATTTGGACTGCAAAAACACAAGGGAATGGTGCAATATAGGGGATGAAGAAACTTTGTGCACGAAAGAGGAATGGGACTTGGGTGTAATCAAAAATGTTGATTTTAGGAAGGCGAAACAGGTATAAAAAGCAATGGCAAAAGCTAGATGTATGCTTGGGTGCATAGGGAGAGGAATGACCAGAAGAGGAGGTATCGATGCCCCTATATAGGACTCTGTCTGGACTGGAGAGACCTCATTTAGAATATTGTGTAGTAAAATGATGTGGTAGCTGTGTTAGTCCACTTTAAAGGTAATATATAGAACTAATAATGCATTTTTAAAATTAGCTTTCCAAGGTAACCCTTTTTCTTCAGATTAGAAATAAGAAAATGTTGACAAACATCAGTATATAGAGGTGAAACATAAAGCATTCCACTAGCAGTGTCACAGGAAGAGGGAAGGGTGAGAAACAAAGTGACAGACATAGATTATGTGTTTCTGTGTGACTGAATGGATTGAGACTGATAGGTGAGTTAACTGGTTAGATAGGGAGAACAGCTGGCAAGCAGTGGAGAGGTTGAGAGACAGGGGGGGATGATATTTTGATTAGCTGGGGAGTGCTTGTGTGGGGGAAGGTGGTGTGATTTAATATACTGCCTTTCTATGGTTACAATCAAAGTAGTTTACATATTATATCCAAGCGCTTATTTTATACCTGGGACACTGTAAGGATAAGTGACTTGCCCAGGTCACAAGAGCGGCAGTGGGAATCCAGCCCAGGAGCCCTAGCTCTCAATTTTTAGGCTGTGCATGCAGCAGGTCTACATTCCGTGGCCCAACACTGCAGATACTTTTGTTACTGCCAGAGGTTGTGGGAAGAGCGGACAGCGTAGCTCAGTGGTCTCAAACTCGTGGCCCGGGGGCCACATGCGGCCCGCCAGGTACGATTTTGCGGCCCGCAGCCTCTACTAGTGCTGCTCGCTCTTTGCAGTGTCCTCTGGCTTCCCCCTGGCCTCCCACTCTTATCTTCAGATAATTACTGCGGCCTGCAGAGAGGATTGCCAGTGCTGCAGCAATCCTTGCAGGCTGCCGTAGTCCTCGGCAGCATGTTCCCTCTGCCGCAATCCTGCCCCTGACGTCAGAGGAGGGGCGGGATTGCGGCAGAGGGATCATGGCAGCCTGCAAGAAACATTACAGCATCGGCGATCCTCTCTGCAGGCTGCGTTAATTAGCTGAAACTAAGACTGGGAGGCCAGGGGGGAAGCTGGAGGACGCTGCAAAGAAGTGGGGAACATGCAGGCCTTCAGGAAAGGGGGGGGAAGATTTATAAACTATAAGGAGTTTTACCTCATGCAAAATTGTCATTTCTTTAATAAGACATTAACTATTTTTTCTGCAGCCCTCCAAATAACTACAAATCTAAAATGCGGCCCTGCAAAGGGTTTGAGTTTGAGACCACTGGCGTAGCTGGTTTTAAGAAAGGTTTGGGCAAGTTCCTGGAGGAAAAGTCCGTAGGTGTTATTGAGAAAGAAAGGGGGGGGGGGGAAGCCACTTCTTGTCCTGAATCGGTAGCATGGAATATTGCTGTTCCTTGGGTTTTGGCTAGGGACATGGATTGGCCACCCCTAAGAACGGGCTACTGGGCTTGATGGACCATTGGTCTGACCCAGTAAGGCTAGTCTTCGAGTAGCAGTTTCCTGGCATTACTGCGGACGACCGTCCTCCTGAGGACAGTTATTAGGTTCTCTGAGTTGATGTACCACCACACGCCGGACCCCTGACGAAGGCGTGTTTTCCGAAACACGGCCCGTGTTGGGTCCCGTGGGCTCACACTAGAGGCCCATTGGTTTGGAATGCTCCACTGAATCTTCTTTTGTATACCTTGCACCTCGTTTCTGCAGCATTTTCCCTCTTTTGGGGGGGTGGTTTGCCTTTTCTCCTTTGCAACCTCATCTCCTTAGCAACGAACGGTATCTTCCCACAATCTCCAACTGTCGCCTCAGAAGAAATCCCACGTTCGACCAGATTCTGCGGAGCACGCGGCGGGGGTAAATCCCGGACGCAGGGCTGAGGGGGAGGAGGGGGGTAAACCCCGGATCCGCTCCCCGCCACCATCATCCCACAGGCCGGCAAGCGCGTCGCGGACGCTGCGTCTGACGTCAGCGCCGGGGCCCCGCCCCCCCCACTCCGCGTCCGTCCCGCTCGCCAGCTCGCTCGGCCGCAGCCCCCCCCCCCCCCCGCCCGGCGGAACCGTCGCCTCGGGGTTGTGTTTTTTTCCGTGTGCGCGCGTGTGTTTCGGTTCGTTTGTTGTCTTTCGCCGCCTCATGACCGAAGCGGGCGACGACAGCGGGGCCCGGGCCCTCCTCGCCCTGCGCTCGGCGCCCTGCAGCCCGGTGCGCGCGGCCGCCGCCGCCTTCCCGCCCTTCTCGTCGTCGTCGTCGCCGCGGCTGCTGCCCGCCGCCGGCCGCGAGGCGCCCGCCCTGGCCCGCCTGGAGGGCCGCGACTTCGAGTTCCTGATGCGGCAGCCGGCGGTGACCATAGGCCGCAACTCGAGCCAGGGCTCGGTGGACGTGAACATGGGCCACTCGAGCTTCATCTCGCGCCGGCACCTGCAGCTCGCCTTCCACGAGCCGCACTTCTACCTGCGCTGCCTGGGCAAGAACGGCGTCTTCGTGGACGGGGCCTTCCAGAGGAGGGGCGCGCCGGCGCTGCAGCTGCCCAGGCAGTAAGTGGGGCGGTCAGCTCGCAGGGGCAGGGTCGTTTCCATGGGGGGGGGGATCAGAAATAGGAACGTGACCCCCCTTCCCTGTGATGCATCTTCATAATTCAGTGTGCTTGCATGGGATCGTGGCTAAGGGATTATTGGGGGAGGGGGGAACCGTTTTGATCTTGTGCTTTAGTTAAGCGGCATATCAAGTATTTAAAGAAAAAAAAACGTAAACATCTTTAGCAGCACCGGAAATGTGGCTGTGTGTTTGCAGAGGGAATGTCTGGCGGAGAGAGGAAGAGTGAGTTAGTAAACACAAGAGTCCCCCCTCCCCCCCTTTCCGGGTTGAATGGGGCGAAGAAAATGCTCACATACTGCTGGTTACTAAATGGACAAACAAGCATGTCCTGTGTGTTTTCTCTTCCTTATTTTTTGATTTTCTTGCATGCAAAGTTTATTTCGTTGCTTAGAAAAACCATTTTCCAAATAAATACAGCTGTATCTTTTATTTAATCTGTGTTCAAGCAGGGAAACATAATGTACTGTCTTATGAACTAGATGAGGCAAAAACTGTACGCATAACTGTTTTGTTGGAGATCCAGTTCTACATGTCATGACGGAACAGTCTATTGTTTTTGTCTAGTCTTAATTCTTTCTGCAGTTGAGCTGCCCCTGTCTGTCTTGTCTGCAGTTGGCAAACCCTTCCTGGGTGGTTGAATGGATTTTTTTTTTTTTTTTTACAGGCGTCAGCAAATACAAGCTGTCAATGTTAGTAAATACATACTGAATTTAAAATTTTGTGTGCTTTGGTTGTACTGCCCTATGGTAATAATCAGCTTTCAATTGTTAGTTCAGCAAAATTAATTTTAATTTGAAGTTTTGTTTCCTAGATCTTATTGAATTAAGGGTGCTCAAGGTGATGCATTTTCATTCTAGATGTTTACTTTGTGCCTGAAGAGACTTTCATAGTAGTCTATATTTCAGCACAGAATGTCAATATTTAAAAGCAGCCAAGGAGTAGTTTTCCTAGCTGTGTTAAATTGGGTTATATATTAACCACACTCACTGTTGCCCTTTTTATTAGGTACACATTTTTAAAGAGACAGGTAGAGAATGTTTACAGTGCCATTTTCATTCACCTTTCAAGGAGACTGGGCTTCCTGTTTAATAGAAAACTGGGAGAGATTTATATATGAAGAAATAATCTTTAAAAATGGTGCTCTAGTCATACTACAAAGCATGGACAATATGATTTCCACTGTATGACTCAATAAAATGTACAGTCTAACAGGAAACTATGGAGCACATGGTGAGAGTTGTAAAACTTATTAGACTGTCCACAAAATGTGCTAATATGCTGATATCCACCATTAAGGTTCAGTAAATCCTAGTTTGAAAAGCAAATACAGGCAGTCCCCATGTTACAGACACCTGACTTAAGTATTCATTGTGGATATCTTGAAAACCTGACTGGCAAGGGGGTGCTCCAGGACCGAGTTGAGTGGCCAATCCAGGTCACAAGTTTCTGACAAAAACCCAAATAGTAGCAACATTCTATGCTACCAATCCTAGGGCAAGCATCAGATCTCCCCTCATATCTCTCTCAATAGTAGACTATGAACTTTTCCAAACCTTGTTTAAACTCATCTACATTAACTGCTGTTACCCTATCCTTTGGCATGGTTTTTTTTCTTCATGAAAAGTAGAAGAATATTTATCCATGTTATATTTTTATGTCTCTTTAGGAGAGGTTTAACCAGGTGTTCTAAATTAATACACCCTAACACAGTGATATCTTATCTCTTTATAGCTCTTTCATTTATAAAGAGTTTGTCCATTTCCATCTCTTCCTTTACAGTGCTGCCTTAATTAATCTCATTGTAGATAACTCCTTGAATAGCAGTGCATTCTTTCTTCTTCTGTCCCGAAGGTATTGTATTTATTGCTGTAAACAGTCACCTCCTCTTTCTCTTAGCTTATGTAATTATAATTATTAAACTGAACAACTCCCGTAAGTACTAGCCCTTTACTGTTCGTTCACTGTTTTGTTTACTTCATGTAGTCCCCCTGCTTAATTTAGCAGACTTCTTGTGGAGATGGCGTGGTATACAAACCTAAGGTTTAGTTTAGTTAGTTTTTTCTTTTTTTACCAGACAAAACTGTCTTCTTGTTTGTTTGCCAAAGGACACCATTCAGTTTCTGTAAGTTATAACATTTGCATATTCATCATCAAGCCTAGCAGCCTTTCTCCATAGGTGCCCAAGTCTGATCATAAGTGCAAGCAGATCCCAAAAAGTAGATGTATTTCCAAATAGTTCTTTTTCAGAAACAATGGCTGTAGCAAGTCCACTTAGGTAACTTTTCCTCCAGGAACTTGTTCAGTCTTGTTTTGAATCTAGAGTTGCAGGGAGACAGAAATTTTACCCATCCCCACAATTAAGCTCCATTTTCACCCTTACCTACAGGAGTCAACACTATTATTTACTTGCTCGCAACCCTTTGTGTCTTCCTAACCCCAACAGCTTTCCATGGGTTTTTGGATGGTATTCACCATTCAACCAATTATTTATTTATTTTTCACATTTCTGTTTACATTCAGGTACTCTTAAGTATTTCTCCCTATCTATCCTGGGGGCTTACAATATAACAATGGTACCTGGGGCAATGGAGGATTAAACAACTTACCCAGGGTCACAAGGAGTGGCATGGGGATTGACCCCACAACCTCAGGGTGCTGAGCCAGGGGTTCTAATCACTAGTCCACTCCTCCTCCAAGCCTCAGTCTGGTGGTCTAATGGTCTCTGGATTCCAAGGCTCATTCTAGAGCCACCAGAGATTTTGGCTGTGAGAATCCCCTAGAACTACTTCTATACCTGTGGGATTCCTGCAATCCCCATTCCATGCAGCGCTCTATTTGAATCCCTCTGTTTTTCACCTTGACCACATCCTTACAACAGCTTAATTATGCACTAGTTGAAAATATTATTGAAAGGTTTTATTTTTAATCTGATGGTCATCAGATCCATGGAGTATCTTCTTGGTCTGTATTTGACAAATTAAATACATGTTCACTGTTTAACCATTCCACCTTGGTCATAATTTTTCATAAGCTTTTATCATATATGTAAGTAAGGGACAGTAAGGGAATTTTTCAAGTACCTTTCTTATTTCTAATCTTAATGTATATTTTCTGTAAACCGCTTAGAACCTAACGGATGTAGCGGTATATAAGAAATAAATTACATTACATTACATATGCGCTACTGTCTTCTCCCATTGAAATGCTCTAGCCTGTTTTGTCTTTCTTTTTAAACGTACTAGTCCCTTTGTTTATTTTTACTGCCCTTATCTGACACATTTCTAGTTGTTTTATATCCTTTTTGAGATGGAGTAGCCAGGAAAAAACTTGTATTGAAAAATCTTGCACTGTAACTATGGCAAATTTAACCTGTAAACTGTATATTATGTAAATTAGCATTAGACCCCTACCGTGTTTCCTCGAAAATAAGACAGTGTCTTATATTAATTTTAGGCCCAAAAACCGCACTAGGTCTTATTTTTGGGGTGTGTACATGATCATCTCTCCCTTCCTCTCCTTCACCCCAATTCTTCCTTTTTCTCCCCCACATGTGCAGCATCTTTCCTCCCCTTCCTCATGCAGCAGGACCCTTGCCCAGCTTCTCTTCCCTTGTGTAGCACAGGACCCTTACCCAGCTTCTATCCTTCACTCCCTTCTTTAGCTTCCCTCCCATCCCTTGTGCAGCAGAACCCTTGAGCGAGCTTCTAGTGATATAGCTGGTTTGATCTCTTCAAGAATCAATGCTAGCTCTTCTGGCGGTCCATTGTAAGCTTAAAATCCTTCTCCAACACCAAAGCTCAAAAGAGTCAATATTCTTTCTCTCTTATTTCCGTAGTGTCCAGTTTTTGCATTCGTATTGACCATTGAGAAAATGTGTGTGGACAAGTCTGATCTTTGGAGTGTAACTCATCTATTAGCCCTCCTTCACTTAAATTGTCAATATAAACTAGTTTGACCCTTCGATTGCCTTGTTATGTTCTTCTTTTTTCAATTGCACTGTATGTAACTCATCTATTTGTTGTGAACCGCCTAGAACTCCCTGGGTATGGCAGTATACAAAAATAAATAATTATTATGATTATTTCCATGCCTTTGAATTCTTTGTCAAGAGCCTTCATTGAAGAGCAACCAAGTGCTATTCTGCAATGTATTTCTTCTCTTCTAGTTACTTCTTTGTCTACAAAAGAACCCAAGAGATTAAAAACCTTTAAAGCTTCTATTATATCGCCTTCAAGCTCAAAATCTTCATCATTTCCATGTTCATGATCTTCATGTTATGTTCAGTTCTAATCCCATGTTAAGACTTTTGGTTTTGACTTTTCTTAGTAGATACAGCATGTCTGCCTTTGTATTGTATCATCTGCATAGCACAGGTTGTTTATATTTCGGCCATCAACTTTGAAACCAACGCTGTCTTCTTCCAAATTTGCTCCTCTTAAGATGGCTTCGCCATAAAAGTTGAATAGATAAGGTGACAAGATGCATCCTTGCCTGACACCACCTTCTATTGGAAACCAATCGATGTTGCCATATTCTGTTCTTACTGCAGCTTTTTTATTTTCATAGAGGCTCTTTATCAGCTGAGTTAATGTGTTTGGGTATTCCCATTTGAGATAGAGTTCTCCATAGTTTATCGTGATCTATGCAGTCAAAAGCTTTGCTGTAGTCAATGAAGCAAAAGTATAGGGGCTTTGGTATTTTTTGCTCTTCTCCAATATCCATCTGTTAGGTCCTAGCTCACACTCGCTGTCTAACACCAGCTCTGGCAGGATACACATTTCAAATCTGACATTATAATCACAAAATAGAAAATAATTTTTTTTTTCTACTGTCATATCCAACATTTGTTTCTTTCCCACTGTCTACCATCTCTCTCCCTGCCCTGGGTCAAACTTCTCTATTCCCCTTCATGCTGCATCTCTCCTTTCCTCCCCTCCATTATCATGTGCAACATTTCTTTCTCTCTCCCCATGTACCATCTCTCCCTGCCTTCCACCCTTTGTCCAACATTTCTCCCTCTCCTTCATGCATGTCTCCCTCCTCTCCACCATATGCAGGATTTATCCCCTTCACCCCTTTCTACCTCTGTTTCATCTCTCCCTTCCTTTTCTCCACCCCAACAATTCTTCCTCTCTCTTTTTCCCCCCATGTGCAGCATCTTTCCATCCCCCAGAGCAGCAGCTTTCCTTCTCTCCCACCCATCCCCCTGTGCAGCAGCACCCCACTGATCCTTCCACCGTGAAACCTGACATACCTCTGTAGCCTCCTAAAGCAGCAGTGCTCTGAACGGGCTGCTTCATGACATATCCCACTAGGACTTCCCTCTGTTGCGACACTACTGATGTCATCAGTGATGTGGCAGAGGGAAGGCCCCCAACGGGGGAAGGCCATTCAGAGTGCTGCTGCCACTGCTGTTGTAGGAGGCCTTGGAGTTATGTCAGGTGTCACCAGAGTGGGGGCGCTGAATCTGTGAGTCTGCTTTTCTAGGACAATAAATCGATTCACTGATGTGAATTGGTGAATCAGTTTGAATCGAGCAGCACTAGAACTTATAAGTATGGGCTTGGTGAAACTTACAACCCTGTGAACTGCTCCAGCCCTCATACAAGGCTCTGGAATCCTTCAAGAACTATAAAAACATTGAGTAGGCCTACTTGAGGAATGGCAGGTGCCTGGAAGAGTGTTTGCCTCTGCCCACTCTCCACTTTCTCATAGAGGGAAATTTTCAAAAAAACAAAGTAAATATCTTCTGACGTTTAGAACATGTGTCGGCCATCTTGGATCCCCCAACTCCTATGACTTAATTTTTAGTACATTGCTTTCTTTTGGAAATTTTTCACTTGGTAATGATATAAGTTGGAATTTATATGAACATTACATGGGGAAACAATGACTGTGCCATTCAATTCTGGTTAACCTGTGATTTTTCTTGATATCCAAATAAGAAAGTAGTTCAAAGTGAGCATACCAGTATTGAATTCAAAAGTTTTATAATGGGATGTGGGGAAGGGGGCAGTGACACGAATAGTGCCCTGATTTATTAAAAATCCAGATTATGAAATGGAATACAGCATTTAAAATTAATAAAATATATATATTTTTGGGGTGGTGAAAGGTGATAGTAATGACATGATGCTTTCCCAAGTATATGCCATATTCAGCACTGGAGAATGCTTTCTGGATGTTGCTATAGGTTAAGAGTATAGAGAATTGCATGGGAAGAAAATAGTGAAAGCTTTTCAAGTTATGGCTATATAATCTTAACCCTTTCAGGACCATAAGGATCGTAGGCCAATTTTTGTGGTTTTGACGACATTTTTATGGTAAAAAGGGCTTGCAGATGCCAAAAAATTGATTTTTTTTGTGAAATATCATTATTTTTATTTAAAAAATCACACTTCTGGCTTATGGACAGTGTGGCAAGTGAATCTTCTCGTCAATCTGGCAACGACGCTAATGAATGAATGTCGGAACCAGTTTGTTTACGTAAAGGCAGTATCATATGGAATCCGTACATATCAAATTTAGAACTGTAGACTATCCCAATCAAAATTTATAGGATTTTAAAGTTATGGGACAAATATGTCCCTTGGTCCTGAAAGGGTTAAGGCAGGTGTTTTGGAGGCTTCTTCTCCTCAACAAGGCATGAGAACTACTTCTATACTGACTGTCCCCTCCTCCCCCATCTGCAGAGAGCAAAGATCTAATTTTCAGTAGATAATGAGCATTAGTGCTGCCCGATTCAGAGAAAAATATTTTGATTCGATTCACTCTGTTGAATCGATTTTTTGATTCGATTCACTGTTAAGTTTAAACATTTTATTTAACCAAGGCAATATCATATCAAAAATTCCCAGCTTCCATCCTCAGACTCGCCAGCCCCTGCCGATTCCCAGCTTCCATCCCCAGCCCCCCAGACTCACCAGCCCCCTGCCGATTCTCAGCCCTCCCTGCCGATTCTCAGTCCTCCCGGCCGATTCTCAGCACCCCCCTGCCGGTTCATATACTTACTCGACTGGATGTGGAATCGCGGGGAAGAGAGGAGAAATGCGAAGAGAGAGCCAGCAAAAAATACCGTTTGCTTCTGAGGTCCGCTGCATGAGTTCTGCTCGCTCCCCCCTCTACGCTCCCACGACCTTTCGTTTCTTCTGATGTAATTTCCGGTTTTGCAAAACCGGAAGTTATATTAGATGGGAACGAGTGGCGACCGGCGATGAAAAAAATAATGAACTTCAATCGGGGTTGAATCGGTGAGTCCGGTTTTTCACAAAAACGAACTGATTCGAATCGGTGAACCGATTCGAATCATGAATCGAGCAGCACTACTGAGCACATAACCTTAACATGCTGAATGAATTTTTTTTTGTTCTTTAGTTGATAGTCCCTATGTCCACAAACAGTAAATTAACTGGGTCAGACCCAAACTTCATTTAATCCAGTGGGTGCTAGAGCCCAGAGGAAATAGTTGTCTGCTGTCATTACTGTCTCCATTTCTTGTGTCGGGTAACAGATTTAAAAACAGGAGTACGCTTTTTGCACAGTAGTTAACTTGGGACCTGATGCCATTCTGTGTCTGATCTGGGAAATGGCAACTTTTGTTGCTTCTGGCCATCACAGAGCTGGTAGAAAGTGTTCCTGCTGCTGCTGGCTTAGGGCCAGGAAATGAGTTGAAGCCATGGAGGAACAAAATTGAGGTTGGAATGAGTAGATTATAAAAACAATTCAAACTAAGTAAATATGAATGTAAAAGTACACAATAATAGTTCAGATAAAAAATGAACGCTGCTAAAACCATGTCTAAAACCCAAGTTTTCAGATACACTTGACTAACTTTGAAAGAATGCGAGACATGAAATATTTTACTTTTCTAATACATGAGTAGCTGCATGGTGATTGCATCAGTAGTAACTTGAAATGCTAAAATGCATAAGACTGAAGGAGGAACAAAAACATCAGAGGGCTATGCTTTCAGGAATGTAAACAAACAGAACCACAGTAATATTCTTAGATACCTGAAAGTTACTGGGTTTTGTCCAGGTACTAGTGACCTGGATTGGCCACCATGAGAACAGGCTACTGGGCTTGATGGACCATTGGTTTGACCCAGTAGGGCTATTCTTAAGTTCTTATCGTATAGAGTGGCTAAGTGGTTAGAGCAGCAGGCCCAGATACCAGAGTTTAGATTCCACTTTTCCAGCTGATAACTGCTTTTGATCTTGGACAAATCACTGCATCAGCTACTTTTGTGTTCTACCACTTTAACACATGTCACTTTACCAAAACTCCCATTTTATGCATTGACATCTAGTTATTAATATGTTAATAAAGTTAGTGTATATTAGTGGATTTTGAACAGGACATAGTGTTGAAGCGATGTTCACCTGGCTTCGGAGCAACTGGAAAATTTATTCTCTACAGGAATGCAGAAGCTAGTTGAACAATATTACAAATGCATCAGCTTGCATGGGGACTTTGTAGAAAGTGATATACACTCCTCCCTCAATATTCGCGGGGATTAGGGGCAGAGCCGGCTCGTGAATATTGAAAATTTGTGAATAACTTTTGGGTTGGCTCTAACCCAACACCACCTCACCCCGGCATCCCGGACCTTCCAATTATTCCAAAAGCATCTGAAAACTTTATATTCTCAAAAATGTAAATCTCGCTATCCTCTTTATAATCATTAATTCTTATAATGTTTTTCCTTCCTTATATTAAAGTTCCTGTAAATCATGCCGAGCTCTATATAGAGATGATGCGGTATATAAACTTAAAGTTTTGTTTACCTGGTGGTCTAGCAGTCTTTCGGGCAGGAGCGATCTTCCTACGCTCCTGCCCCGTGCAGATCACTCATATAAAATGGCTGCCATGAGTTCCTGTAGTCTACTCACGGCAGCCATTTTGTATGAGTGATCTGCATGGGGCAGGAGCGTAGAAAGATCGCTTCTGCCCCGAAAGACCACTAGACCACCAGGTAAGGTCCAGGAGGGAGGTGGGGGTGATTCTGGTTTTAGGAAATCACGAATAATTGAAATCATGAGTCCTTAAACTATGAATCGGGAGGGTGAAGTGTAGTCAATTGAGGCACAGAATGGAGAGAGAGAGATGGACGTGTTGGGTCTCGAGAAGGAGGGAAAGATGGTAGAGGCGCTGATAAAGGACCGCATCATTGATCACCTTGATGGACACGGTCTGATGAGGACCAGCCAGCACGGTTTCAGCAAAGGCAGATCTTATTTGATGAACTTGCTGCATTTCTTCTAGGGAGTAAACAGGCAGATAGACAAGGGCGACCCGGTCGAAATTGTATATCTGGATTTTCAGAAGGCGTTCGACAAGGTTCCACATGAACGACTACTTCGGAAAATTGCGAGCCATGGAATTGAGGGTGAAATACTCATGTGGATTAAAAACTGTCTGGAGCATAGGAAACAGAGAGTGGGAGTAAATGGACAATACTCGGACTGGAAGAGCATCACCAGTGGGGTGCCACAGGGCTTGGTGCTTGGACCCATGCTCTTCAACATCTTTATAAACGATCCGATCTGGACATTGGTTCGGCGAGTGAGGTAATTAAATTTGTGGACGATATGAAGATATTCAGAGTAGTAAAGACACAGTGGAATTGCGAAGATCTGCAACGTGACATTATCAAGCTCAAGAAATGGGCATCGACATGGCAAATGAGGTTCAACATGGATAAGTGTAAAATGATGCATGTCGGTAACAAAAATCTCATGCACGATGTCCGGGGCAGTACTTGGAGAGACTTCCCATGAAAGAGACTTGAGAGTTATAATCGACAAATTGATGAAGCTTTCCGCGCAATGTGCGGCGGCGGTGAAAAGGGCGAACAGAATGCTAGGAATGATAAAGAAGGGGATCACGAACAGTTCGGAGAAGGTTATCATGCCGCTGTACCAGGCCATGGTGCGCCCTCACCTGGAGTATTTGTCCAGCACTGGTCACTATACATGAAAAAGGACAAGGTACTACTCGAAAGGGTCCAGAGAAGAGCGACTAAAATGGTTAAGGGGCTGGAGGAGTTGCCGTACAGTGAGAGATTGGACAGCTCTTTTTGTATTTTAAACATCCCCCCACCCCCAGGTACCTTTTAAATCCCTCCCTAGATTGCTGTCTTGCTATTTTAAACATCCCCCCACCCCCGGTACCTTTTAAGATCCTTTGCTAGAGAGCTTTTTTATGTATGCTATTTTAAACATTCCCCCTCCCCCAGTACTTTTTAAAATCCCTCCTAGACAGCTTTTTTGTACGGTATTTTAAACATCCCCCCACCTCCGGTACCTTTTAAAATCTCTTCCTTGCTCGCTAGCTGTCTCCTCTTCTTATTTCCCAGCCAGTGGCACAGAGGTTAGAAGAGCGCGGCGGTCAGGAGCAAAGCTTTCCGCGCTCCCACTTGGGCCCGCGCTGTTGTCTGAATGGCTGCCATCAGGGTAGGTTCTGAGGCTTTTTGCTTCTCACTATTTTTTCATTGCTCTATTTGCAGATATTCAAGTAAGTTTTGTATATAGATTCTGCGTTTATCTGGAGGAGTGTGTTTATGATGAATATACTCCACACAGCTACCGAAACTTGTGAGGCTGGTATCCAAAACCATTCTTGCTTATTGAGTTTTAGGTCTGTAGCTATGCCCTCCTAGGAAGGTTGTCCAGCATTCTTGGAAGCCTAATGCAGCAGGCCTAATATTAAGGTTTTAACAATTGATTGTACTGTTGGTGGAGAACTAAGGAAAAAATCAAGTCGGTCACAAACTCCCTGTATTCAATTCTTGTTATGGACTCCTTGGAAACAGTTTATGATCATCCATATGACTGAGAATTCTAGCACCAAAGGCTTCTATTTTCAGTTCTTGCAACTTCTTCATTAGTGAATTTCTCTGGCAAACCTTTATCTCAAACTAGTACTTCTGACTTGTGATGCTAAACATGAGCTCAAAGATCATTAATCCTCATTGTTCTGTGCAGCCAAACTCATTTTGCCATGGTCTTCATGGGACCATGGGGCAGCGGATCCTGTGTGCTGCCCACGCCTGGCCTGGAAGCCTTTCCTCTGACCCTGGGATTTTGCGTCAGAGGGAAGGCTTCCAGGTCAGCTGTGGGTGGCGTGTGGGAGTCCTGACCATGGCCTTTTGAAGTTTGGCTGCACTGGATGATATGAAGGAGGAAGAGGGTGCTACTTGGACTTGTGGAGCTGGGCCCAGAGGTACACTCCCGCAGGAGGTGGGACATGGGGAAGGGGGCAGGGGCGAGCAGGGCCATGAAGGGGTATCTCAATCGCAGCAAATTGATAAGGATCTGATTGTGGATATCCAAAAGTTTGGAAGGAAAGAGGAGGTTCTGCTGTTGGGAGATTTCAACCTGCCGGATGCGGACTGGAATGTTCCGTCTGCGGAATCGGAAAGAAATAGGGAGATTGTGGATGCCTTTCAAGAGGCTCTGCTCAGACAAATGGTGACGGAACCCACAAGGGAAAAAGCGATATTGGATCTGGTCCTCACAAATGGAGACAGTATCTCTAATGTTCGAGTGGGTGCTCACCTGGGTAGTAGCGATCATCAAACGGTTTGGTTTGATATAACGGCTAAAGTGGAGAGCGGCCGCACGATACTTAAAGTCCTAGATTTCAAACGTACGGACTTTAATGCAATGGGAAAGTACCTGAAGAAAGAGCTGTTAGGATGGGAGGACATAAGAGAAGTGGAAAGACAGTGGTCTAAGCTGAAAGGAGCGATAAAAATGGCTACGGACCTTTATGCGAAGAAAATCAATAAAAACAAGAGAAAAAGGAAGCCGATATGGTTCTCCAACCTAGTGGCTGAGAAAATAAAGGCGAAAGAGTTGGCGTTCATGAAATATAAAAAAACCCAAGAAGAGAAGAGCAGAAAGGACTACAGGGTGAAACTGAAAGAAGCCAAGAGAGAGATACATTTGGCAAAGGCACAGGCGGAAGAACAAATGGCTAAAAATGTAAAAAAGGGAGATAAAAATTTTTTCAGATATATTAGTGAAAGGAGGAAGATAAAAAATGGAATTGCTAGGCTAAAAGATGCTGGGAACAAATATGTGGAGAGTGATGAGGAGAAAGCAAATGTGCTAAACAAATACTTCTGTTCTGTATTCACAGAAGAAAATCCTGGAGAAGGACCGAGATTGTCTGGCAAAGTTACACGAGAAAATGGAGTAGATTCTGCGCCGTTCACGGAGGAGAGTGTTTATGAGCAACTTGAAAAACTGAAGGTGGACAAAGCGATGGGACCAGACGGGATCCATCCCAGGATACTAAGGGAGCTCAGAGAGGTTCTGGCGAGTCCTATTAAAGACTTGTTCAACAAATCTCTGGAGACGGGAGTGATTCCTGGGGATTGGAGGAGAGCGGATGTGGTCCCTATTCATAAAAGTGGTCACAGGGATGAAGCAAGAAACTACAGGCCGGTGAGCCTCACTTCAGTTGTTGGAAAAATAATGGAAGTGTTGCTGAAAGAAAGGATAGTGTATTTCCTTGAATCTAATGGGTTACAGGATCCGAGGCAACATGGCTTTACAAAAGGTAAATCGTGCCAAACGAACCTGATTGAATTTTTTGATTGGGTGACCAGAGAGCTGGATCGAGGACATATGCTAGATGTAATTTACTTGGATTTCAGCAAAGCCTTTGATACAGTTCCTCATAGGAGGCTGTTGAACAAACTTGAAGGGCTGAAGTTAGGACCCAAAGTGGTGAACTGGGTCAGAAACTGGCTGTCGGACAGACGCCAGAGGGTGGTGGTTAATGGAAGTCGCTCGAAGGAAGGAAAGGTGACTAGTGGAGTCCCTCAGGGTTTGGTGCTGGGGCCAATCCTGTTCAATATGTATGTAAGTGACATTGCTGAAGGGTTAGAAGGAAAAGTGTGCCTTTTTGCAGATGATACCAAGATTTGTAACAGAGTAGACACCGAAGAGGGAGTGGAGAATATGAAAAAGGATCTGCAAAAGTTAGAGGAATGGTCTAATGCCTGGCAACTAAAATTCAATGCAAAGAAATGCAGAGTAATGCATTTGGGGATTAATAATAGGAAGGGACCGTATATGCTGGGAGGAGAGAAGCTGATATGCACGGACGGGGAGAGGGACCTTGGGGTGATAGTGTCCGAAGATCTAAAGGCGAAAAAACAGTGTGACAAGGCAGTGGCTGCTGCCCGAAGGATTCTGGGCTGTATAAAGAGAGGCGTAGTCAGTAGAAGGAAGAAGGTGTTGATGCCCCTGTACAGGTCATTGGTGAGGCCCCACTTGGAGTATTGTGTTCAGTTTTGGAGACCGTATCTGGCGAAAGACGTAAGAAGACTTGAGGCGGTCCAGAGGAGGGTGACGAAAATGATAGGAGGCTTGCGCCAGAAGACGTATGAGGAGAGACTGGAAGCCCTGAATATGTATACCCTAGAGGAAAGGAGAGACAGGGGAGATATGATTCAGACGTTCAAATACTTAAAGGGTATTAACGTAGAACAAAATCTTTTCCAGAGAAAGGAAAATGGTAAAACCAGAGGACATAATTTGAGGTTGAGGGGTGGTAGATTCAGGGGCAATGTTAGGAAATTCTACTTTACGGAGAGGGTGGTGGATGCCTGGAATGCGCTCCTGAGAGAGGTGGTGGAGAGTAAAACTGTGACTGAGTTCAAAGAATCGTGGGATGAACACAGAAGATTTAGAATCAAAAAATAATATTAAAGATTGAACTAGGACAGTTACTGGGCAGACTTGTACGGTATGTATGGCCGTTTGGAGGAGGATGGGCAGGGGAGGGCTTCAATGGCTGGGAGGGTGTAGATGGGCTGGAGTAAGTCTTAACAGAGATTTCGGCAGTTGGAACCCAAGCACAGTACCGGGTAAAGCTTTAGATTCTCGTCCAGAAATAGCTAAGAAGAAAAATAAAAAATTTAAATTGAATCAGGTTGGGCAGACTGGATGGACCATTCAGGTCTTTATCTGCGTCATCTACTATGTTACTATGTTACTCTAGGGGACCCAGTGTGCTTGGGTGCCTAGAGCCCATCAAAAAATTAATCTTGCCATGCGGATCCCAGCACTATGTGCTATCTTGTAAAGGGCACGGATCCCAGAATCACTGAGCATTGAATTTTGAGTGCCTTTTACTGAATCTAGGGCTTAATTTATAGTAATAGACCAGAATAAATCAAAGCACAGTAACATCCATGGTAATAGGAAGTTCACTAAGACAGCCATACCTTGATTTTATTTTCTTGAACGAAAGTTTCCTTCTATACCTTAAAGCTGGTGCAAACTACTTGAATGTTCATTTCCGGCCTGACTGCAGAACGTGACGGTGTAACCAGTGACACCTGTTGAGATGAACTAAGATGCTGAGAGGGTTTGTAATGATGCAACCACAGAGCAGAGAGAAGAGAACACAAAGAGGTGTGTAGCTAAAACCTGGTATCTGGTCTGTTAAGCAAACGGAAAACTGTCTAAACTTCTAACTACATCCCTTGGGTTTTGACCAGGTACTAGTGACCTGGATTGGCCACCGTGAGAACGGGTTACCGGGCTTGATGGACCATTGGTCTAACCCAGTAAGGCTATTATGTTTATTAGGCCTATTTAATCTTTTACATCGGTGAATTTCCAACACTCTGGGTACTAGATTTGCATTGCTAATTTTTACTGACAGGAAGATTGATGTACCCTCTTATTTGATAAATATTTTGCTTGAATGTTGCTAAATTTCAGTAGTTCTCCTTGCTCTTGTTTTGCATAAATATGATATGCTTCAAGAGGGTGGAAGTGGCTTTTTTTGCCCTTTTCACCTATACCAGTATTTATATGAAGAGCAGTATATCAAGTTCATTATAAATTAAACATTTCATTTACAATTTGCAGATTCAAACTGCTCTCTGCAATGTACAACATTTTAAATGCAAAATAACTTCATATACAATTAAACTAACCTTCATTAAAATACTAATTACCACATTTTGTTTGGCCATTTTATTTTTCCAATCAAGTTGATCCCAGTTTCTCTATCCTGCTTTTCTGTTCTTTCCAGTGAGTGCTGTCCATCTTTCATTTCCCTCACTACAAATGTCTTTCTTTATCTCCTTTAGCTCTCCTATTTCTCCTCATACATTCCTTGGCCTTCTGTTCCCTTCTTTTCACCCACTCCTCCTCCTTACACTGTACTTCTATCCTTTGATCTCACTACTTCTCTCACTCATCTCCTTGACAAGCCCTGTGGCCTCTCCCATTTGGTTCTACCATGCCTAGCATCTACCCTCTCTATCTGTTCTTATATATACCCATGTAGTACAGTATATTTCATGATTATGATATATCTCAGTAATCTGTAATTTGACAACGATATCTTAAATGTCTGGCTGTTGTGGTGTTTGGGGTTTTTTTTTTGTTTTTTTTTTGGGGGGGAGTGATGTTGGATTAATTTATTTGCGATGGTGGTGCCTTTGCCCAGATAGCTGATAGTTGATCACCTGGTTTTAGAATTGCTTCAATATTAACTGAAGCAGCAAATCTTTCTTTTTGCTTATGGTTGCGGAATGCGTTCTGTTTGAAGATCGTGCTGATTTGTGTATTTTTGCTTTAAATTGTGCCAACTTCTTACATCTGTCTTTTGCCAGCCATATTTATTCTGTCGTAAGCTATATATCACTTGCATTTATAATTTCTGAGCACGTTGAAATCTGTTTATGATCAAACACTGTTCAAACAGTGAGTCTACGGTATGTTGACATAAAAACATATCAGATTGAAGGCGTGCAACCAAAGCTTATGTTTACTCCTTGTCATCTTTCTCCCTCATGTGTAGAATGGAATATAATTTCTCAAACCTTTTGTTCAATATATTAAAACAGTGAGAAACAGAAATAGGGAAAATGTATATTTATAGTAACATTCTGTGTTTTATTTTATTTCTCAACCAAGATGGAGCTATTTACACAATCGTATTCAAACAACATAGAAACCAAACTAATTCATTAGTTAGAACTGCCATTCACAGGTTCTGCAATATATCCTGGTATAGTACAGTCTCGATTATCCAACATAAACAGGACTGACCTTTTTGTCAGATTTAATCTGAATTTCTGTATCACACTTCCAGTGTAGGTTTCAAGGCGATTTACAAGCTGAGGCCCATATAGTAATATGGGGAATTACAGTTACTTTGTCATAATTTGTGCTCAAGGCAGGCGGTCCACTAGGAAATCCAATGTGGATGAATAAGTTTATTGAAAATGCTCCCAGGAGTAGCCCCAATGCATTTTGCTTCTTCAGGAGCATATATCTATATGATAAAACATAAAAATAAATACAGCATAATCCAACTGACTTAAAAACAGATTAAAAAAGAAATCCCCCAAATACTTGCCATTAAAACTTCAAAAGGAACAATATAAAGAACCAATTCAGATGGCTCGCCTAACTGAAGTTAAAAACTGCTTTTGCCACCAAAGGTAACTAAAGTTTTTCAAACACTGTTTAAAAAAAAAGAAATATATATATATATATATATATATATATATATACACACAAACACCCACCCCAAGATCAGAGAGTGTTATAAAAGTGAACTCACTTATTATAAAAAGAATTCTGAAAAACTTCCAAAATGTCTTAAGAAAGCTGCTACACTCTTTTTGTAAGTTTTAAAACCTCTTTTAAGACTTTTATTTCACCAGAATTCATTCTTAAAGTACACTTCCCCCTCCGTATTTGCGAATTCCGTATGTATGGATTCGCCTATTCGCGGTTTTAAACGGAGAGGGAAGTGTAGTTTTACATAAGAACATAAGAACTGCCATCTCCGGATCAGACCCATGGTCCATCGAGTCCGGCGATCCACACATGCGGAGGCCCAGTCAGGTATACACCTGATGTAGTTTTAGTCACCCATATCCCTCTATGCCTCTCGTAAGGAGATGTGCATCTAATTTGCCTTTGAATCCTAGCACAGTGGATTCCTTAATAACCTCCTTTGGGAGAGCATTCCAGGCGTCTACCACTCGCTGTGTAAAGCAGAACTTCCTGGCATTTGTCCTGGACTTGTCCCCCCTTAGCTTCAAGCCATGTCCTCTTGTCCGTGTTGCGTTGGACAATGTAAATAATTTATTTTCCTGCTCTATTTTATCGATTCCTTTCAGCATTTTGAACGTCTTGATCATGTCCCCTCGCAGCCTCCTCTTCTCAAGGGAGAACAGTCCCAGTTTCTTGAGTCGTTCCTCATATTCCAAGTTCTCCATACTTCTTATTAGCTTTGTTGCTCGTCTCTGCACCCTCTCAAGCAGTTTTATATCCTTCTTTAGGTTGGGAGAACCTGCATGCATGCATGGTGTTTGTTTTTTAAAATTTTTGGTTAAAATTGTCCTTTGTTTTATTTTGGGGTTGTTTGGGTTTTTTTTGGGGGGGAGGGGTTAATAAAGGAGCTTCATCTTACCTGTAGACCAGGGGTCTCAAAGTCCCTCCTTGAGGGCCGCAATCCAGTCGGGTTTTCAGGATTTCCCCAATGAATATGCATGAGATCTATGTGCATGCACTGCTTTTAATGCATATTCATTGGGGAAATCCTGAAAACCCGACTGGATTGTGGCCCTCAAGGAGGGACTTTGAGATCCCTGCTGTAGACCTATATTGATTTTATTGCTTTCACTATTTTAAGGAAAAAATGGAGTGTGTGTCAAATCCATTGAAGTCAATACTGTCATTAAACAAAAGTGTAAAGTTTGATAAATACAAGCCATTAAAAAAACTCGAGGGTAAATCAGCATTTCAAACCTCATGCATCAATGTGCAAAATGGACAGCACTGATTTAGAATGCTTAATGTCAACAGGACAGCATTTATTTATTTGTTTTAAAAAAACTTATTACTCACTTAAACTTAAGTGGGTTACAAAATACATACAAATTTATAATTTAACAAAACCTAAACATAAGATAAAACATTACATCAGCAAATATCCTACATCTGCTTCATTCACATTTTCATTGCTCCTTACCCATAAAAGTTTCAACAAAAAGACATTTTCATCAATTTTTAAAATCTCTGCATATTATGAAATGGCTCAGAAATGGGGGTCTCGGTTTATATTTGGATCATTGCCCACCTGCCTCCCCTTCCCGGACCTGTTGCAGGCCTGGTAGTCCAGCAGTAGGCTGGGACAGGAAGGCCCTCCCGTTTTCTGTCCCGGCCGATGACTACTACTAGTACTACTATTTCTTATCACTTATCTAGCACTGAAAGGCGTACTCAACACTGTATATTTTGACATTTCAGCTAGCAGCTCTACACGGGGCAGGAGCGAAAGAAGATCGCTCCTGCCCTGATTCATCACTGGATTACCAGGGATTTGAAAAGTATGTCAGGGAGGCAGGAGGGAGGTAAAAGTCCTTAGAGTTGGCCGGGACAGAAGGTGGGAGGGATCCCTCTTGTCCCGTTCCCCCCCCCCCCAACTAGATCTATGGCTGGCCCGTTGGAGGCCTGCATGGCATCGGGTGGGAGGGGGGCTGGGTACAGAGCCAGGCAAGGAAGGGAGGGAGTGAGTGGGGACTGGGTGCAGTGCCTGGCAGGGTACTGCACTTGAATATTAGCCCCCACTCCCCACCACCCCCAGTTTATATTGAAGTCAACTTTTTTCCTTTTTTTTTTTTGGGGGGGGGGAGGAAAGGTTACCACATTTTATATTTGGATCGGTTTATACGGTATATATAAGTGATCTCAAACTCAAACCCTTTGCAGGGCCACATTTTGGATTTGTCGGTACTTGGAGGGCTGCAGAAAAAAATAGTTAATGTCTTATTAAAGAAATGACAATTTTGCATGAGGTACTGAGGGCCTCAAAATAGTACCTGGCATGCCGCATGTGGCCCTCGGGCCGCGAGTTTGAGACCACTGGTATATATAGTAATTATAGAAATAGCTGTTGTTCTAGTGCTGGCGTACTTTACTTGCATCAAACTATCCATAAACAGTCACAATGCCATTTCTGATCTCAATGAGTGATATGGATGGTACATAGTCATAGCTTGAGAAAATTACCATTGCAAATCAGTACCAACGTCTTAAATACTACTCGTGATTAAATAAGCAACCTCTTTCCTTCCAATTGGTGCTGCAGTTCTGAAACCGGTGTCGATGCGTGATTGACATGTAATCGGCAGCCGCTTTTAAGGCGGCTGCCAATATTGGCGCTGGTTACAGAATCTAGCCCTCTTTGCTTAGTGAGGGGGAAAAATGCACTGGTTCTCTATTTTGATTTATCAAGAACTTTTGATCTAGTTAATATCCTGCAAATTTTGGATGATACTGGGATTTCGGGCTGTTTTTTTAAACCATGATCTTAGAGTTATAAATGAAGATTTGTTTGTTGGATAAGTGGAGTAATCCATGTGGTGTTTCACAGGGTTCCATCTGTCCCTGCTCTTACATTTGCCGTATATACTCGAATACAAGTCGATCCAAATATAAATTGAGACCCCTTTCCCCCCAAAAAAAGAGGAAAAATGGTTGACTCGAATAAGTCGGGCAGCTTAATATTCAAGTGTCCTGCCCTGTCAGGCTCTGCATCCAGCACCCTCCCTGCCAAGTTCTGCACCCAGCCCCCTTCCCTCCATACCTCCCCTGTCAGGCACTGCACTCAGCACTCTTCCTGCTAAGCTCTGCACCCAGCCCCCTTCCTTCCTTCCCCTGTCAGGCTCTACACCCAGCACCCTTCCTTCCCCTGTCAGACTCTTAATTCTCCCTCCCAGGCTCTGCCCTCTGTCCCCCCCCTCCCTGCCCTATCTTCATACCTCTATCGATCCCTGTCTACCGTGTCCCGGCCTACCACTAAACCGCCAGAGGGGGGATAGGGTACAGAGCCTGGCAGGGAGGGGGGACAGGGTACAGAGCTTGGCAAGGAGTGTGGGGTTGGGTGCAGTATCTGGCAGGGAGAATTTGGTTCAGAATGTTTTTTTTTTTTGTTTTCCTCCTCTAAATCTGGGGTGCGTCTTATGGTGAGGTGCGTCTTATGGAGTGAAAAATACAATAGTCAGTAGTTCTCCTGATATCAGTGAATCAAGTGTTACAATAAACCAAATTGAGCATCAGTTTTGTTCAATTATAAAAATTCTAGCCATACTTTTAGTCTCTAAATTTTCTTTACAACCACTAGATCTTTTGCACTTATGTGTAAGCTTTATTGTATGAGGAGGGGGTATTCCTGTGTTCACTGAATCTTTCAGAGTAGGGTTACCATTTTTCGGGCTGTAAAAATCCAGACACATGGTCTCACCCTGTTCTGCCCCTGGCCTTGCCTTCAGCTCCATTCCATTCTGCCCCACCCCCTCCCCCACAAACCTCCTCTCTCCTTCTCCAACAAGCTACGGCTGGAGCATGCATGGATGTGTATGACATCATCCGCGCATGCTCAGATGCCCTCCAGATGTGGCCGGAGCTCATTATGGCTAGCCAAAACCGAGACAAACTTCCAGGTTTTGGAAAGTTCATCTGGGACCCTGGACAGTCCTCTTAAAAGAGGACATGTCCAGGTTTCCCCAGACATCTGGTAACCCTATTTCAGAGGTTTCATGGTGCAGGAATTCAGCAGAGAGCTGCTATTTTCTTCTGATGTCGTGGCAACAAGGAGCCTGTTTGTACTCTGGGTGGACTCCTCCCACTGCCAAGAGCAGTGAGCTACTATTGGCTGATTTGATAGATTCAGTGTTTCCCTTTTACTGTTCTCAGGCGGGGGAAAAAAAGTGGAGAGTGTGTGTAAGAAGGGGACAGGAGCAGTGTGGAGTGGGGATCCTTCCTCTGAGCACACTACCAAAACACTTATCCACGCCCTCATCACCTCGCACTTAGACTACTGCAACTCACTACTCTCAGGCCTTCCACTTAGCCATCTTGCGCCCTTCCAATCCATCCAGAATCCATCTGCACAACTCATATTCTGAGAGTCGCTTTACTCACATTACTCCTCTCCTAAAGTCACTTCATTGGCTTCCCATCTGTTTCTGAATACAATTCAAATTCCACTTACTGACCTACAAATGCTCTCGCTCAGCTGCCCTCACTATCTGTTTTCACTTATCTGCCCCCATGATCTCCTCCCCCCTCTGTGAGCTCTGCACAGCTGGTAAGTCCCTCCTATCCGTGCCCTTCTCTTCAAACTGCCAACTCCAGACTATGTCCCTTCTACCTTGCTGCACCTTATGCTTGGAACAAGCTTCCTGAATCCCTACAGCGTGCTCTGTCTCTGGCAGTGTTCAAGGCTAAAGGAGTTGGTGATGAGGTGGCGGGGGGAGGTGATTGATGAGACGTCCGGCTTGAGGGCGGAGATAGGCTGCCACTGAACGAGTGAACGTGATCTGGACGACTGAGATGAGAGAATCGAAGGAGGCGAATCATCTTCATTGGGCCTCCTGTCTTCCATGGGTCGTTGCGCCCAATGTCTGCCGGTGCCTGCACCCAATGTTATGGGAGAGATGACAGCAGGCAGATTGCTGCTTCTCCCTGCTGATGGCCTGCAAGAACCCTTCTTCTCCCCTGTGGCTTCGATACTGCTCCAAAGAGGAATTATCTGGCACACAATACCTCTTCCAGTTGGAGGTTATCGGGAAATCGGATGTTGCTGTCTGTTGTCAGAGAAGGATTTTCTATCAACTAAGTGAAAATGGTCATGGTGCTCTTATTTGGATTGAACTAAAGCTTTATTTTTTACTTACTAGAATTATATTTTATTTTAAAAAATTTTTTCTGAGTTTTTTTATTTTATTTTATTATCTTGCTGATTTATACTGAATTTTAGGACCCTCCTGCCTTTATTTAATTGGACCTTTATTTCACGTTAGTTTAATTCTCTCTCTTTAAATTTCTAATTTG
The DNA here is from genome assembly GCF_902459505.1 of Geotrypetes seraphini. NCBI lineage: Eukaryota > Metazoa > Chordata > Amphibia > Gymnophiona > Dermophiidae > Geotrypetes > Geotrypetes seraphini. The sequence continues at coordinate 13,626,676 of NC_047094.1, read as the reverse complement.
CTTAAATGTACTTTATTTTTATTTTTAAAGTAATTTTGGTTTCCATCTGTAATTATTACTTGTTAAGATATGTATATATCTGGTATCTTTCTCTGTCTCTACCTTTTCTATCTGAATATGTTCAATGGAGTGTCCTATTTGAATATGTTCTGTGGAGTTCCTTTCTGTTTTTAACGTTACATTGTAACCGCTTAGGTCATGAAAATGTGGGAGTGGTATATCAAATTCTGAATAAACAAACATAAGCTCTTCCAAGCAGGGATCATCTATAAATGTCAAAATGTACAGCGCTGCGTACACCTTTCAACACTATATAAGTGATAAGTAGCAGTAGTAGGGAGAAACAGCTTGACTCTCTCTAGTTAATAGTTTTGTGGGAGCTGTTAGAGAATTTTTCTGAGCATCTGGCTACTTCTTTGCACACATCTCTGGGGTTCCATGTTCCAGAACCCTGAATTTATTTTTGTCCTATTTACCTTTTTTTTACCTGATAATAATGTTCTTCTGCCCTGTCTCCTGTGCACATAATCAGCCTTAGGGTAACATGGGGGGGGGGGGGGCAGAGGTTACTGTTGTATTTGTAAATATTCTTCAGAATAACAGTTTTGCTTACTTTTATAAAAGCCTTATTGTTCAGTATGTTAGACTATTGTATATTTGAGCTATCCGCTTCAACTAATGAAAAAATTACAAACTGTTAAATCCACAGCTTTGTTTAATTTATTCATTGAACATAGTCGGACAGAATTTTATCATTTTATATTAAGATCAATTGGCTTCCAGTACAAGCAAGAATTTTGTTTACATTTTCAGGTAAGTATTTTATGGATTGGCTCCAGTCTACTTGGCTAAACATTTTATTTTTGAAACCTCTACTAGACCTTCTAGAAAAATAAGAACATAAGAATTGCTATACTGGGAGAGACGGAAGGTCCATCAAGACCAGAATCCTGTTTCCAACAGTGGCCAATCTAGGTCACAAATACCTGGCAAGATCTGAAGGTGTAAAACAGATTTTACGCTGCTTATCCTAGGAATAAGCAGTGGATTTCCCCAAGTCATCTCAATAATGGCTTATGGACTTTTTTTTTTGGAAATTATCCAAACCTTTTATAAATCCTGCTAAGCTAACTGATTTCACCAGATTTTCTGGCAACAAATTCCAGAGTTTAATTACACCACTGAGTGAAGAAGGATTTTCTCCGGTTTGCTTTAAATCTACTAAGTAATAGCTTCATCGCATACCCCCTAGTCCTAGTATTTTTGTAGAGTAAACAAGTGATTCACATTTACCCTTTCCGCTCTACTCAGTATTTTTGTTCAACATTAATCCATTTGTCTTCCCCCTCACTGAGGGGTAAGAAGAGATATAAATGTGGAGAAACTGTCCTCTTTCCAAGCTGTAAAATTACCGTAGATATATGCTACAGATGATGAGGAATTCAGGCGTCAGATTAAAACACATTTATTTTGGAAATTCTTATTGGATCAGAATTACACGAGATTGCATTTTATATGCTGTAGTGTATGCTGTAGCTACTTTTTTAATGCATATTTATGAGTTATGATTCCTGGTTATGACCAGCTTCTGTTTTTGTTATCCATATAGAACTGTAAGGCTTACTGCGGAATATAAAATAAATTGTTATGGTATAACCATTTTGTCTGGACTGGTCTGGCAGAACTCAAGGAAAGGAAATTAACAGGTAAGTCCAAATTTCCCCTTTAAGTACATACATAAGCATCGCCATACTGGAACAGACTGAAGGTTCATCAACATCATTTCTTGTTTTCAGTAGTGACCAATCCAGGCCTTAAGTATCTGGAAAGATACCAAAAGGGTAACACAAATTTTTATGCTGCTTATCCCAGGAATAAACTGCAGATTTTCACAAGTCCATTTTCATGATGCTTTATTGACTTTTCTTTTAGAAACTTGTCCAAACTCTTTTTTTTAAACCCTGCTAGATTTTACCACATTCTTTGGCAACAAATACCAGAGTTTATTTTTTTATTCTGATTTGTTTGAAATGTACTACTTACTAGCGTCATGTGTTCATCCTTTTTAATATAACTTTATTATATTTTCATTACAAAAGAATGTAATCAAAAAGTTTAAACACTACAATTGGCAGGTACATGTTGTTTCTTTTAAAGCAACAATTTAAATAGGGGCTTGTCAAATCAGGTACCAGGCCAATGGTGACTAGAAATTTTGTTCTGGAACCTGAAATTTTCTTGCCTCGCCTCCTTTTTTTGGGGTATATGCAGTTGCACCATGTGGTTGTATGAGTCTGAGCTGCATAGTATAGGTTGATTTCCTATTCTCAAGTCTTGAAACTAGTACAAGAGTCTTGCACTGAGCTATGTAGAGAAAAAAAGCTCCTACTGCAATGGTGGCCACAGATTATGATAAAAATCTGTTGTGCTATTAAAAAAAAAGGTGTATTTAATTGGAAGACTGGGTGTCCAAATGGCAGATGAAATTTAATGCAAAATGGACAAATGCAAAGTGATGCACATTGGGAAGATCACAGTTAGTGGATGCTAAGGTCCACCTTGGGGGTTAGCACCCAAGAAAAGGATCTGGGTGTCATCATAGACAATATGATGAAACTTTAGCCTAATATGCGGCTGTGGCCTGAATGGCAAACAGGATGCTAGGAAATATTTAAAAAGGGATAGGAATTATTTTAAAAAGGATGGTTTACAAGACTAAGAATGCTATAATGCCCCTGTTTAGCTCCATGGTGCGACCTCACCTGGAGTATTGTGTTCAATTCTGGTCTCCTTATTTCAAGAAAGATATAGCGGCACTAGAAAAGGTTCAAAGAAGAGCAACCAAGATGATAAAGGGGATGGAACTCCTCTCGTATGAGGTGAAGACTAAAAAGGTCAGGGCTCTTCAGCTTGGAAAAGAGACGGCTGAGGGGAGATATGATTGAAGTCTACAAAATCCTTAGTAGAGTAGATCGGGTACAAGTGGATTGATTTTTCACTCCGTCAAAAATTATAAAGACTAGGGGACACTTGATGAAGTTATGGGGAAATACTTTTAAAACAAATAGGAGGAAATTTTTTTCACTCAGAGAATAGTTAAGCTCTGGAACGCGTTGCCAGAGGTTGTGGTAAGAGCGGATAGCGTAGCTGGTTTTAAGAAAGATGTGGACAATTTCCTGGAGGAAAAGTCCATAATTTGTTATTGAGAAAGACAGGGGAAGCCATTGCTTGCCCTGGATCGGTAGCATGGAATGTTGCTACTCTGGGGATTCTGGAATCTTTTTACTCTTTGGGATCCTGCATGGAATGTTGCTACTCTTTGGGTTTTGGCCAGGTACCAGTGACCTGGATTGGCTATCATGAGAACAGGCTATTGGGCTTGATGGACCATTGGTCTGACCCATTAAGGCTATTCTTATATAATTTATTAAGCCCTGTTCTTGATATTTTTATTCTTGTCTTTTCTTCAGTAGTTACTTTAATATAGTTATTAATCTCCTATGATGTGGGCTTGATGGATTGTTTAAATTGTTTATGAATGTATTATTTTTTGTGACCGTTTCCATACTTGGTATCTTTGATTGGATATGTAATTAAAAATTTTCTGGAAAAAAAAAGAATCTATGGTGCTGAGAAGTGCATGAGGGGTGAGGTAGTCTGGCTTATGGGAGAAGGGATTGATTGGTTTAGTAGGAGAGGGTTCCTGGGTGGTGAGGGCAGGCTGGGGTGGGGCAACTGACTTACTAGAGTTGGGTTGGATTGCCTTGCTGGGGTGCTGATAGGGACCGGAGGGCTGACTGCCTTTTGGGGGAGGGGTTAGGGACTAGGGGTGGATGGCTGGCTTGCTGGGTGATGAGGGATGGCTGCTTTTAAGGAAGGAGGAGATTTGGTGAGGAGGAATGGGATAAAACAGCAATATTAGGTGATGATTTATGGGGGGAGGGAGAGGAGGGCTTCTTGCTGTGCAGTTCTGCCAGTGGCCTGCAGGTATGTATTAATGGCCTGATTAACTAAATTGTCTTTTCCACTAGACATGGCATGGGGAATTAGCCTCAGTAAATCAAGAGTCTAAAGGTGCTATGGTAGAGTTCAGAAAAGATTCTCCCTGCCCCTCAAACTGTTCAGCTTCAGTGGAGACAACGAGAGGGGGAAGAGCGAGAGAGAGAGGGTGTGGGCCACCCCCATTCTTAAATGAAAGAAAAGTTTGTCAAGGCCTCATTTAAATAATGGCGCTTCTTAGTAATTTACATTGCCTCGATTTAAATCAATTCACCCTGTAGTACACAGGCAAGCAGTAAAATCCTTTAAATATTAGAATATTTGGGCATTTTGACACGATGCAGAGATTTGTGAACCTACCAGATAAACCACCTGCTGTATATCATTTCCATAAGTGGGTAGGGTTCTGTTAATAGATTTGTGTATTAGTGCTTGGTTCAAATGTTCTTGTTAATATTTGATGGATAATGCTATTCCAGCGATGCATTCACTAGGTCAACCGTACAGGAAAAAATGTAAAATGTACCATAGATATCCACACTTATCCATTCTATTACTTTCTTATTATAGCTTGTATTAAGGTGTTTTTATTAGGGCTGTACATTTAACACGCTATTAATGCAATTAATATGTTAATTTAATGCACACTAAAATATTTAATTTAACTGGACCCACTACTGATCTGCAAACATCCCTCTGGGCACCTCATACTTCAGTGCACATTCCGGCAGCTCCCTCTCCTACTCACTCCTTCATGCCCCTCACGGCCCTGGAAACTTGCCTTGACCACCACTGCTCTGAAGGTAGGCTGCTTCTCGCTGGGCCTGAAGCCTGCCTCTCTCTGTAGCGTCGGAAAGAGGAAGCACTATCGGAGCACTATCAGGCGGAACTTTCTGTTTCTGACACTATAGAGAAAGAGGCTTCAGGCCTGATGAGAAGCAGTCTGCTTTCAGTGCAGGGGCGGGCAAGGCAAGTTCATAGGGCCATGAGGGGAGCAGAGAGGAAGCTACAGGAGTGTGCAGTGAGGTATGAAGAAGTGCCCAAATAAAAAAAGGAGAGAGAGAGGTGTGAATCGCAAGTGGGGAAGAGGGAGGATAAAAGAGGAATATGGGGGGTGTTCTCAGGAGATTTATCTTATGGTTAAGGAGGGGAGGAAGGGAGAGAGAGGGAAGGCAATGGAATTCATTAAGGGGAGGGGTAAAGAAATTGGAAAAGATGGTTCCTATGAAGGAGAGATGATTATAAAAGTAAAATCACCTGATTTTATTTTTAGTAGGACTACATATGCTAAATTTATTTCAACTCTAATGTTTGGATCATGCGATTAAGTTTGCAATTAAAAAATTTAAATCAAAGTACAGCCCTAGTATTTATGCTTCAAAGATAACACTGTGGTTTTCTCTATTTTCTGCACAGATGTACGTTCCGTTTTCCTAGCACTGTCATAAAGATCCAGTTCACGGCTCTGTACCTCAAAGAAGAGGTGAAGGAAGAAGCACCACCTTCTCCACCTCGACCACTTTACCCTCAAATATCACCTCTGAAGATCCATATTCCAGAGCCGGATCTCCGGAGCCTCATCAGCCCCCTCCCTTCCCCCACTGGCACTATTAGGTAAGTCTTTGGTTCTTGCTGGGAGGCTCTTTAGTTATCAAACTGACTATTTGGAATAAACTTCCTCTCACTATTAGGTCAGAAACTACCGTATTTCCCCATATATAGGCTGCGGCCTATATAAGGGTGCAGCTTGCATAACTGGGGCAGTCTATACTGGTTTTAAAAATCATCCCCCTCCCCCTTACCTCCCTCGTTGGATTGCGGCTTCCTCGAATCTCGCGGCCAGCGGTGCAGGGCAGGAGTGATATTTTCAATTTCCAAGCCCGGCCCCCCACTGCTTCCTGCATGGCTTTGTCGTCAGTTCTCCCATGAGAACTGACGGCAAAGCCTTGTAGGAAGCAGCGTGGGCTGGCTTGGAAATCGAAAGATCGCTTCTGCCCTACACTGCTGGCTGTGAGATTCAAGGAGGCAGCCATCCAGCAAAGAGAGGTGGCGAGGGAATGATTTTTTAAAACAGTATAGGCTACCCCAGTTACTGGTAGATAAGCCACGGCTAATACAATGGGGCGGCTTCTCTATCAGTTTTAAAACTTGCATAGGCATTTTCTGCAGCCTATACAAGGGGGTGGCCTATATGTGAGGAAATACGGTAATTATTTAGATTTTAGAAAGCTTTTAAAAAGTTTTATTCAAGAAATTTTTGAACTTATTGTTTTTATGATTTTTTTTCAATATTGCCTGTTTAACTGGGTTTGTTTCCAGTCATCTGCTTTATTGTAATCTGCATGGAACTCATAAGGGCTATGACAGAATATAAAAAAGCTTTGTAATGTAATGATTGCTATTTAGATATAGAATCAAACAGGCAAATGGGTCTGTGTGACAGGTTGGAAGTTCTGTAATTAGTGGTTGACTATGATTCTTTGTTTCAACAGGCATTTGCTTTAGAATTATAAATTGCAAATGTACATTGGGGTTTTGTTTTTGATTGTTTTTGCTATGGTATTGTGGATTTTTTTTCTGTGTTTTGTTGAAACCTGCCCAGAGTGCAGAATTGAGTGGGCTATACAATTTTTAAATATATATTATCCTAGTGGAAATGTGGGTGTTTGAAAAAATGGGAGCACATCAGTCCCTACTACCAAAAATTACACTGGTTATCAATAGAGGGCAGAGTTCTGTTCAAATTTGCCGGTATCTGTTTTAAATCAATTTTTGGTATGTCTCCAGCTTACCTTGTTTCCCATTTTCTCCTGGATCTGTCTAACAAGTCCAAACGCAGAGTACATCTATTTGCATATCCTACTATAAAATCTTGTTTCAAGAGATTTCTTGATAGAACTCTTGCTTTTCAGGCAGCCAAAATGAATGATTGACTTGGTAAAATTATTCCATGTATTTCATCTTACTACTGTTTTAGAAAATTAGTAAAAATGCAATTATTTTATAGATTTGTAACCTAAGGTTTGGTTTTTTTTTAACTGGTTTTACTGTTTTGTTCATTGTCATGTATTCTACTATGATTCTGTACAATTTGCTGACTGTTTCAGTTTCTCTTGTTGCAAACTGCCTAGAACTGGCATGGTCTGGTGGTATATAAGAATAAAGTTATTATTATTATTATATGTAGCCTGTTGAGGCTGGATGTTTGGATGATCAAACTAGAATTGCTGGCTACTTAGACTATTAAGTCTTTATACTTAGACAAGCAGGCTGCATATTCTCACATGTGGGTGACGTCATCCACAGAGCCCCGGTATGGGCAGTGACAAGTGTAGTATCACTTTAAGCTTTAGGACTGCCCGCACCGTTAGGCAGACATCACCATGCCTGTTACACAGTTCTGCATTTTTTAGAATCTCTAAGATTCAAATTCTGATTCTTACCCTAGTGCACCAGTGTCCCTCCTGAGATTTCTGGTGTGTCGCGACATACTGGCAAGGAGGAGAGTCCATGCCAGCTGCCTGCCTACAGGACGTGCCTCTCGCGGCGAGAGGCATGTCCTGTAGGAAATCAGCCGGCATGGATGACTCTCCTCCTGGCCTGCACCTCCCGGATCCCTGTAACAGCAGGGTTGTGGCAGGACTGGCCTCCGCACGTGGACGTTGATGCGATGACATCACGCATGTGTGTGACATCATCGCATCGATTTCTGGGAGCCTTCCGGCTGGGGCACTGCATTTAGTGTGCTGCTGGCCGGAAAAGTTTGTGGGCCACTTCCCTAGTGAATGCTCTGTGTCTCCTCCACTATGTACAGGGTTAATGAACTGTTCCTAATTTTCTTATGGTATTGGCATCAGTTATATATTCACATAGCTCTAGTATGCCAGCTACTCCTAATATCACATGGTTGAGCAATGGATCTTTTGAAATAATAAATATCTCTCTGAATATGGACAATTGAGGTGATTAAAGGAAAAGTAGGTTTATTCTGTAGTGTTGGGTCGGAATCCTATGGGGCACAGCTGTTTGGAAAATGACTGACATTTTAATTAACTTTAGTTTCATGAGAAACAAATTTATACTTGGTTGCTTATAATTAACTTGATATTTATGGCAGTGAAAGTCGTAACGTTCAAGAGGCTGGCAGTACACAGATGTGTAGAAGTCACTGATCTTTTGGTTTAACATCTACTATGAGCTCTGTTCTCGAACAAGCTCTGATTTATTTCCGCCAGAGGTGATGCATCATGGTGCTGCTTCTGTTTGAAATACAGTGGTACCTTGGTTTGCAAGCTTAATTCGTTCCAGAAGCATACTTGTAATCCAAAGCACTCGTAATGGAAACTCGGATGATTCGTTCCACATCCCAAAAACTTTAATAGAAAATACAGTATTGTATGTACTTGTATTGTAAGATCTCACTCGGTTCAAACTGTCACTACACTGTGGGCGAATTGGGCGTGATGCTTTTATTACGTTCAGCCATGCTCAGTATGAGATGTGCGTATGTTATGCGCGCTTGAACTGCGGGTGCATGTATTATGTTCAGCGCGATCAGTGATGCAACGCACATATATTGTGTGTATTTGACTTGACGCATGTATATGTGCTCGTACTGCAAGACAACACTCTTTTATCGAGTTAAAATTTAAGAAAATGTTTTGCTCATGTTGCAAAAAACACTTTTACTCGCTATCCAAGGTTTGACTGTATTTGGAATAACTTTGCAGTGTTTACAGGCAAGCAGAAGAGAGGGAGAATGGTATGGTGGAGAACCTTTACGCTAAGAACATATAGACAGTGCCTCCCCCCCCACCCCCCAACATCTCTAGTTTAAATTTGCATAACTTCACTGTCTATGCTGTATTATAGGTAGTAAGATTTTTAGCTAATAGTAACAGTTTCACGTAATAGTTTGCTCTGTAGAGTTCAGTCCTTGACCTGGATAAATTTCTGGTAGTAAAGTCCATAATTTGTTATTAGGGTACACTAGAGAGAGGTAGCATGGGATCTTGCTGCTTTTTGTGATTCTGCAAGGTATTGTGTGACCTGTCTTGGCCTCTGCTGAACGCAGGATGCTGTGCCAGATGGACCTTTGGTCTGATCACTATAGCAATTCTTATGTAATTAGTTAACCAAGTTCTGAGCTCTGGGATAGCAGTTATGTCCCAGTGACATGTGATGACTACCACCCAGTTGTGCTCCTGGTCAATTCTGTATACAGAAAACACCTCGTACAGGTAAGGAAAAATGCTGTCTTCATGCTAAAACAACGTGTGACATAAGAAATACAGCATACAACCTGCAATCCACAAGCTAAATTCAGCCTGCCATGGAATTCTATGCAGCCTGTGAGACCATTGAAAGTAGACACAGAAAACATTATTAACCAGAGTTTTGGTGACATTAAATACTGTATTTGACAAATATTTTCAGGAAGCTACTGTAGCAATTTGTTTCCATTGTTTTTAGTTATCACAGATAGTCTTTGGATCTCTGTGATTTTTTGATTCCAGTATGACAAGTCACAGCCCATCAAGGATAGTACTGACATTCTTATGACCCTCTGTGTACAAAAATTGATTACTCCTGTTCTAGAATAAAATATTTTGGTGACAGCATTATGTTGTGGAGTGGTTTGGCAGGGACAAGGGAGCATAAGAGCTACCATACTGGGACACTCTTAAGGTCCATCAAGCCCAGTATCCTGTTTCCAACAGTGGCCAACCCAGGTAACAAGTACCTTGCAAGATCTCAGAGTCAAACATTATATGCTACTTATCCTAGGAATATTCAGTGGATTTCCCCACATCATCTTAATAATAGCTTAAGGACTTCTCTTTTAGGAAGTTAGCCAAACCTTTTTTTAAACCCTGCTAAGCTAACTGCTTCCACACATTCTTTGGCAACAAATTCCAGAATTTAATTACACGTTGAGTGAAGAAATATTTTCTATGGTTTGTTTTAAATTTACTACTTAGTAACTTCAATACATGCCCCCTAGTCCTAGTATTTTTGGAAAGAGTAAATGAGTGATTTCCATCTACCTGTTCTGGTCTGCTTGTTATTTTATGTATCTCTCATATCTCCACTGAGCTATGTCTTCTCCAGGCTGAAGAGCCCTAGCCGCTTTAGCCTTTCCTCATAAGGAAGTCATCCCATCCCTTTTACCATTTTTGTTATCCTTCTCTGTACCTTTTCTAATTCCGCTATATTATTTTTTGGGTTTTAGGTATTGAAGGTGTGGCCACACCATAGAGTGATACAAATGCGTTATAACATTTTCGTCTTTGTTTTCCATTCCTTTCCTAAGTCCTAACATTCTATTTGCTTTCTTAACTGCTACCGCACACTGTGCAGAGGGTTTCACCATATCCTCAACAATGACACCTAGATCTTTTCCTGGTTGGTGACTTCTTCTAACGTGGAACCCTGTATCACATAGCTATAGTTATCCCAGGACAAGCAGGCAGGTATTCTCACTAGTGGGTGATGTCATCCGACAGAGCCCCGATACGGACGTCTCACAAGCATGTCTTGCTTGAAGAAACTCAGAAGTTTCGAGATGCCCGCACCGCGCATGCGCCAGTGCCTTCCCGCCCGATGGTCCAGGCGTGTCTCCTCAGTTCAGGTAGCTAGCAGAGAAGCCAACCCAGGGGAGGTGGGTGGGACGTGAGAATAGCTGCCTGCTGTCCCTGGATAACAACTGTTATGGTAAGTAACATTGCTTTTAGGTTCATTTTTCCAACATGCATCGTTTTGCAGATGCTCATATTAAACATCATTGGCCATTTTGATGCCCAGTCTCACAAGGTCCTCTTGCAATTTTTTAGAATCCAATTGTGATTTAAGAACTTTGTGTCATCTCTAGGTCATTGATAAATATGTTAAAAAGCATCGGTCCCAGCATAGACCCTTGGGGGAACCCCACTATTTACCCTTCTCCGTTTAGAATATTGACCATTTAACCCTCTGGAAACTTCGCACCATCAAACACTACTTTGACTTCTTCTCCTTCCGATTACTGGTCCAATCACTAATCCTGAGCATCCTAGACTACTGTAATATCATCTACCTAGGTTCATTTAAAAAAACCATCAAACGCTTAAGACTCGTTCAGAATGCAGCCGTTCGACTCATCTATAATCTCAAAAAATCTGACCATATAAGCCCCTTCTACAAAAAACTGCACTGGCTGCCTATGGAGGCGAGGATTATCTTCAAATTTGCCTGCCTCTGCTTCAAAACCCTAACAGGCTCGTCTCCAATCTACCTATCAGATCACTTTGTCCATCCTGGCCCCACCCGCACACGTAACGTCCACTTGTTTGCCTTCCCGTCCCTAAAGTGCTGCATCTACAAGAAATTCCTTGACAGATCCCTGGCGTTCCAGGCATGCAAATGGAACAAATGTCTATCCACTCTCATCTCTAATTCTCCCTCCTACCAAACTTTCAGGAAGTCAATCAAAACTTATCTCTTTGACAAATATCTCTGACTCCCGCCCTCCTTGTAACTCTACTTTTAACTATGCCTTGTACCTCCCACCTTCCTGCTCCTCCCACCTACCTGCCTCCTCCCTACCTGCACCTCCTACCTACCTGCACCCGACTTCCTAAGCCACGTCGATTGACTTGTTTATAACCTCTCTATCTCCTTCTTGCCTGCTCCCGACTTGCTAAGTTATATTGATTGATTGACTTATTTGTAAATTTCGCTGTAGATGTACAGTGTCTTGTCATGTAAACCGCTCTGAACTATTTTGGTACTGCAGTATACAAAAATAAAGTTATTATTATTATTATTATTACTCTCCATTTTCTATCTTGCGAAGACTGAAAAGAAGATGGATGTTGCAAGGTATAGGCATGAAATCTGTTCCACTTTGCAGAAGACCTGCAATGGGAGAGAAGATTCACCTTTCAGTGGCGATCCTATGCACAAAGCAATTTAAGCGATAGTGAAGTGGTGCATCAAAGAATGGATGTCTTAGAGGACCCAGTCAGTGCCCAGATCTGAAGACAATAGAAAATCTGTAGTAGGACTTGAACACTGCAGTCCATTGACAATTTGGATAATTGTCTGATCAGGGCCACGTCCAAACAGGAAGGGGAACAGGCCCTGCCTCGAGTACTCCAGCTGCTAAAGGATCTGGGCTGGATTGTAAATTTCTGCAAGAGTCACTTAGAACCAGTTCAGAAACTGGAATACCTGGGAGTATACTTTCATCCTGGTGCCTCCGCCATATTGAAACTGACAAAGATGTGTGGCACTACATACAGCTTTCTGGATTCCATGACAGCAACCATAGAGGTGGTCCTGTGGGCAAGGGTCCTCAAAAAAGGGTCAACCAAAATACCTTGATGCCTAAGTGAAGGAAAATATTTCAGAACACCACACCATGGAACATATAAAGTTCTCTTGTGGTTATAAGGTGGTGGAAGGTATCTTTCATGAATCAAAAAACTTTAACATTTACTATGGCAATAATATCAGCCTTATTTGATTATATCATTGATCTTTTTATCTTTTTTCAAACACCAATTTATAAATAACTAGCTGATGCCCCGGCGTTGCACGGGTATTTAATTATAGCAATAGCACAGTAAATGGATTGAAATAAAGATACTTTATAGTGGTGAATGAAATTATTTTTTTACAGCTTTATAAAAAGTACAATAATCAAATTATAATGTGAAATATTTGACAAAATGAATACAATACAACTAACACAAAACTTGATTATAAACAACAATTTTAGTTTCACCTCCAGGAACAAGAACATATAAATTCTTGGGTGAACCCACCTTTGATCAAGCAACATAGAGTTGTCCATGGGAAAAACAGGGGGATCTTAAATCCACTCCACAGTACGTAATAGTCTGTCCCTGTGATTTGTTGATTGTGATAGAGAATGCAAGTCTCACTAGAATTTGCAATCTCTTAAACTGAAAAGGAAGATCTGTTGGAATAAGTGGCATCCAAAAGTTTCAGTATTGATTTAAACAACTCAATATGTGGAAACTCAGGTTGAAAAGAAACTCCATGCAGTTTGTTCCCGGTTCAGAATGGAACCTGTGTTCCTAGTTCAGGATATGTGAGTACTCATGTAATGTAATAACATTATGAACTGGGGTGCATGAAGGAAACAGTTACAAACACAGTTAGAACATACAAACTCTATATGTATGGTGTCCGTGGTAGAATAGAAACGATGTCCCTAGTGGATATAGTGTCATAGAAAGTGTTTTATAGTTGGAATTACTGTGAGAATGGCAGCTTTTTATATTTTTTCCATTGACATGAATGGGTGAAATCTGATTTTCTGTTTGCAGCTCCGCCCACGTGTGCAGGTGGGCCGCGAAACCCCCAGAACAGATCACCCCAGGTAGTGAGGGATCTGCATACCAAGTTTTGTTCAAATCGGTCAAGCCGGTTTTGAATTACAGTGAGAATGGCAGGTTTTTACATTTTTTCCATTGACATGAATGGGTGAAATAAGATTTTCTGTTTGTAGCTCCGCCCACGTGTGCAGGTGGGCTGCGAGACCCCCAGAACATATCACCCCAGGTAGTGAGGGATCTGCATACCAAGTTACGTTCAAATAGGTTAAGGCGTTTTTGAATTACTGTGAGAATGGCAGCTTTTTACATTTTTTCCATTGACATGAATGGGTGAAATTCAATTTTATGTTTGTAGCTCCGCCCACGTGTGCAGGTGGGCTGCGAGACCCCCAGAACATATCACCCCAGGTAGTGAGGGATCTGCATACCAAGTTACGTTCAAATAGGTCAAGGCGTTTTTGAATTACTGTGAGAATGGCAGCTTTTTACATTTTTTCCATTGACATGAATGGGTGAAATACGATTTTATGTTTGTAGCTCCGCCCATGTGTGCAGGTGGGCAGCGAGACCCCCAGAACATATCACCCCAGGTATTGAGGGATCTGCATACCAAGTTTCGTTCAAATCGGTCAAGGCGTTTTTGAATTACTGTGAGAATGGCAGCTTTTTACATTTTTTCCATTGACATGAATGGGTGAAATGTGAATTTCTGTTTGTAGCTCCGCCCACGTGTGCAGGTGGGCCACGAGACCCCCAGAACATATCACCCCAGGTAGTGAGGGATCTGCATACCAAGTTTCATTCAAATCGGTCAAGCCGTTTTTGAATTACTGTGAGAATGGCAGCTTTTTACATTTTTTCCATTGACATGAATGGGTGAAATGTGAATTTCTGTTTGTAGCTCCGCCCACGTGTGCAGGTGGGCCGCGAGACCCCCAGAACATATCATCCCAGGTAGTGAGGGATCAGCATACCAAGTTTCGTTCAAATCGGTCAAGCCGTTTTTGCGTGATCGCGGCACATACACACACACACACACATACATACATACATACATACACACATACATACCTCCGATTTTATATATATAGATTAAATGACTGCCTCTATTTCAAAAACATTTAGCAACATATTGTATTATTGAAACTGCATCAGAATTTGATCCAAAAGACTTTTACTTATAACTTAAACACTAATTCTGTGCAGAGAAACAATCAAAAAGCCACTTATCTCAAACTTAGTGGCTTTAATGCTGCAAGGACCGTGATGCCGAAACTGCTTGAATCAGCTTAATGTCATAATGATTATCCAATGGGTCCCGTTTTGCCTCCCAATGTCAGCTTCATCAAGATTTCTCATCGGGTTCCTTTCGCTTGAAAAATAGTTGTAGTAAGACTTGTATGCTGTGTTAACAGAAAAATTATTGAGGTAAGTACCTAATCTTCCCTTAAAACACATTCACAATTTAAATAGAAATAGAACATACTTACCTGGGTAATAGCTAAGGGTAGTTTGTCTCAACCTGAAAACATATTAAAACTGATAAAATAATCAATTTTTTCTTTTATCATATATTGAAGTTTTGGTAGAGTAACATGGTTCTCAGCATCCCACGGATGGGATGTGGTCATGCCAGGATATAACTTACTCCATCGAGACAGAAAGGGCAAATCAGGCGGAGGGGTCTTTGTACATTAGAGATGACATCAAAGTCACTAAAATCACAGACATCAAGTACACGGGAGAATCCCTCTGGGTGAACCTTGCCAGGGGCAACAACAAATACCTATATCTTGGTGTTGTATACAGACCACCAAGACAAAAAGAGAATGCAGACGACAATCTAATGAATGACATCGAGACCATCACACTGCGTGGAGATACGGTGCTGGTGGGAGACTTTAATATGCCCAATGTGGACTGGAACAAACCTTACGCTACAACCGGCGGCAGCAAAAGGCTACTTGCCTCCATGCAAGGAGCACACCTCAAGCAGATGGTACTGGAACCCACCAGGGACGAGGCGATCCTGGACCTGTTGCTCACCAACGGAGACAGTGTAACAGAAGTATCGGTGGGAGATACTTTGGCATCTAGCGACCACAACATGGTTTGGTTCCACCTCAAGAAAGGATTCACTAGACCAAACACGTTGACCAAGGTTCTAAATTTTAGAGGAACTAACTTTCAGGACATGGGGGACTACGTCCACAAAGAACTGCAAAACCAGAGCACAACAGACAATGTGGAGGAGCTATGGTAGACTATGAAATCTACCCTGCAAGGAGCAACCAACCTATACATCAATACAAAGAGCAAACGACGCAGGAAAAATAGACCACAGTGGTTCTCCGTGGAGATCTCAGAACTAGTAAAGCAAAAAAGAAAAACTTTCATAAACTATAAACAATCACAGCGACCGGAAGCTAAGGAAACCTATCTGGCTAAATCCAGGAAAGTTAAAACATCAGTCAGAGAAGCCAAACTCTGGATGGAAGAAAATATAGCTAGGCAGGTAAAGAATGGGGAGAAATCCTTTTTTAAATATGTTAGCGACAGGAAGAAAAACACAGGTGGTATTGGGCGCCTAAAGAAAGCTGACGGCAACTCTACAGATTCGGACGCAGAGAAAGCAGAAATACTCAACACCTACTCCAGCTCAGTCTTCAACTGCGAAGCACCGGGGTCTGGTCCTCGGCTACAGACAAAAGGGAATTTGGAGGACCCATTCCGGGACGTAGAAATTACTGCGAGCGAAGTCTACCAAGAACTATCTAAATTGAAAGTAAACAAAGCTATGGGCCCGGACGATCTACACCCTAGAGTACTTCGAGAACTGAGTGATGTCCTGGCAGAGCCGTTGGCTGTACTCTTCAATCTTTCCCTAAGCAAGGGAAGAATTCCCCAGGACTGGAAAACTTCCAATGTTATCCCACTCCACAAAAAGGGATGCAGGTCAGAGGCTGAAAACTATAGACCGGTGAGTCTCACATCAATAGTGAGTAAACTCATGGAGAAATTGATCAAGAACAGATTGGACACATTTCTGGATGATGAAAGATTAAGGGATCCCCACCAGCATGACTTTACAAAAGGAAGGTCTTGTCAATCCAACCTGATAAGCTTCTTTGACTAGGTAACAAAAAAGCTGGATGAGGGTGAGTCCCTGGATATTGTGTATTTGGACTTTAGCAAGGCTTTTGATAGTGTTCCACACCGTAGGTTATTAAACAAGATGAACTCACTAGGACTAGGTAAAACACTGACAGCATGGGTACAAGACTGGCTTAGCGGCAGACTTCAAAGAGTAATGGTGAACGGTATTCCCTCAAAAACATCAAAAGTGACCAGCGGAGTGCCACAGGGTTCGGTCTTGGGTCCGATGCTATTTAATATCTTTGTTATGGATCTAACTCAGGGACTTCAAGGCAGAATTACATTATTTGCTGATGATGCTAAACTATGCAACATTGTGGGCAAGAGCAGCAGAGCCTGGTGACGCAACCAGGCCCAACACTATGGAGCAGGACCTGCTTTTGTTGGAACAATGGTCCAGTACTTGGCAACTAAACTTTAATGCCAAAAAATGTAAAGTGATGCATCTTGGGAGCAGAAACCCATGCAGAACATACACCTTGAACGGCGAAAACTTAGCAAGAACCACTGCAGAAAGGGACTTGGGAGTTCTCATCCTGGAAGATATGAAAGCTGCCAATCAGGTGGAGAAAGCTTCAGCAAAGGCAAGACAAATGCTGGGTTGCATCAGGAGGTGCTTTATCAGCCGGAAGCCTGAAGTCATACTACCGCTGTACAGATCCATGGTGAGACCTCACCTGGAGTACTGTGTCCAGTTTTGGAGACCACATTATCGAAAGGATGTGAAGAGAATGGAGTCGATCCAGAGAATGGCCACTAGGATGGTCTCATGACTTAAAGACATTCCATATGAAGAACGTCTGACCAGTCTACACTTATATTCTCTCGAGGAGCGCAGAGAAAGGGGGGACATGATAGAAACATTCAAATACATCACAGGTCGAATTGAGGTGGAGGAAGAAATCTTTTTTCTTACAGGTCACACGGCGACAAGAGGGCATCCACTAAAGCTTAAGGGGGGAAGATTTCATAGTGACACCAGGAAATACTTCTTCACTGAACGGGTGATTGATCGATGGAATAAACTTCCACGCCAGGTGGTCGAGGTCAGTAGTGTATCAGACTTCAAAAGTCGATGGGACAAACAGGTGGGAGTATTACAAAGTTATGCATGAAAGAGGGGTACACCAGGGAGGGAGGGTTCTTAAGTGGGCAGACTTGTTGGGCCGCCGGCCCTCTTCTGCCATCATACTCTATGTTTCTAAGTTGTAGTTCTAAAAGGGTTTCAGCTGGTAAACATTATAAGATTGGAGGAAGCAGAACTTACATGTAAAAATTCCAGCTGAATTTACTATTCAGAGAGTTCTAACATTCTTTTAAACTACATTTTAAATATTTTAATAGGTTTTAACTTATGTCCACATTTATAATTAATAATTTTAAAGGTTTTAAATTATATTTTTAATTAGAATAATAAAATATCATAATATAATCATTGGTTCTTTCCTTGATTTAACATTCAATAACAATATGGTAACATTAAATACATATTCATCTATTTCTCTTAATGAGATTCAATTATCATTAAAAACACATTTTTCTTTCATCATCTTTGAGAAGTTGAGAAGTGTATGTGTTTTTTTAATTGTGATTTCCTAATTCTATTCTAGAGCAACTTTGTCGTGAGGTATCTATTTTTTGCCACCAATGTTTGGTTTTATTTGGACATCTCATTAAAAGTTTGATATAGCTTGCTCTTTGAATCAAGGGGTTATGTTAACAAATCTAATCAGGAGTGGAAAATATATTTTGTGGGCTGACTGCCAGTAGTTTTTCTTCCTTTTCCTGAGAAGAGATTTGTTTGTTTTTAACTCTTTTGTTTGAGTGATTGTGGTTCTTGGAGGCACAGTTGTTAACATCACAGAGGGGTTGAGGAGTAGAGGGTAGAATTTCATGTTGAAAAATTCAGCAAAGATCCATAACTGACTTATTATAATGCTTCATCTTGTATGTTTTATTTTTTAACCAATAAAAATGTAAATTGGAAGAAAGATCTCAATCCTGCCAGGAAAAATGGGCATAAAAGTGTACCATGTTACTGTGCAAGGTTGGGGACACTTACCTAAATAACTTGTTCTTTATTCATACTTTTTGAATATGTCAGTAATTGTTTTTTTCCTTGTTTGAAAATAGTTTCTTGTGTAGATCAGTGGAAAATAAAACAAATGCATTTTGAATTGTATAGATAATGTGAAAAGTCTTGCAGGGTAGTGTATATTTTAGCACAAGTTTGAAACTTGTGAGCAGCGACAACAGTGTTGTGGTTGAAAGCTTGATTGATGCTGCTGTTCAGAAGATTCAAATTTGCACCAATTTAGACCATTTCTGCACGGGTCCTTCATGAAGAGTTAACAGCACCTGAGAAATAGAAACAGAAATGCATTTCCTTCTGAATCAGAGTAGAGGAGTGGCCTAGTGGTTAGAGCTACTGCCTCAGCACCCTGAAGTTGCAGTTTGATCTCAGTGCTGATCCTTGTGACCCTGGGTAAGTCACTTAACCTTCCATTGTCCTGGATATCATAGTTAGATTGTGAGCTCACTGGAACAGATACTTAAGAGTACCTGTTCAATGTAAACCACTCTGATTGGCTCAAAATCGTGATTTGAGCCAATCAGGGCCTTAGGCCCCTCCCACTGCATCCCAAAATGCTTTGGGATGGGGAAGGCCCGTCATTCTGAGCACGCAATCCTATAGACAGGAAGGAGTGGGTTTCCCTCCTACCAATTTGTAATCTGAAGGTACGGGGGTTGTTGGGGGATGTGGGGAGATGTCTGGGGGGGGGGGGAGGAAGGGTATAGGATATTGGTGTGAGGGAGGGAGAGAGATTTTTTTTCTCCCTGCCGATTCAGCTGATCCTTGCAAGGGAATCCACATCAGCTGAGCCAGCAGGGCTGCACTAAAACCAGCTGAACTAATGGGGATTCCCCTGCTCTGATCAGACAAGATAGTTGGGTCCGTCTGCAAAACTTGCTTTTGTGCATTTTTCAGGTGGACGTTTTAATTTTTGAAAATGGTCAAAAAAGATAGACATACTAAGGACCAAAATATCTACATAGGTCATTTTCAAAAATAAAAGATGGCTGTTTTGAAAATAGACATTTTCTCTACCATATTTCATATGTCCAAATTAGACTTAAATGTCCTGTTGAAAATGCCCCTCTACATATTATCTTGGTATCTTCTCCTCTTGTCTGCCGTCTGTAAAGAGCAAACATTACATTGTCCCGTTTCCTTTGATTTGCAGCATAAATGATTTCTAGCAGTTAAATCTATACATGTTGCAAATTGTTATTCCAGCTTCTCCATATTTATGCTTTGTTTTAGGGAGGGCATAAATGCTTGGCCTCGTAGTCAATCTAGAAAAAAAGTTGGCAAAGGCTGTGGCAAACTAGCAGGGTAGGCCTCTTGAGGAATGCCTACAAGGAAACAGCCAGGCTTGGAAAACCAGTGCTGGGGCCAGCTGCCTTTTGAGATTTGTTTTCATCAGCTCAGCTCTGTGGCCCCTCCCTATTCTACCACCATCCCCTCCCCTCCCGGGCTGACTTTCCTAATTTGGCATGTGTTTGTCTTGCTTTTCTCTAATTGGCTAGTAGAAATGGGTTGTGGCTTGGACTGGAGGACAAAGTGGAAGGTTAGTTTTCTTTTTGGAAATGTTTATTTACTGTGTTTCTCCTCAGCCTTTTGCACTGAGCATGCCTAACTCTGGGCTGTCCTCTCTGACCCTGCTTTTCTTCTTAAGTTGTCCTTTTTGTATTGCTGCAGTTTCTACTGTGCACGTTTTGTGTATTTCCTTTCCAAGAAAAGCACCACCTTGGAGAGCAGAAGAGAGGAAAGCAAATTTTGTAATTCAAGCCGAATGTCCCTGATCTGCCCAGCAAACTGCCTGGCACCCTGCCCATACTAGGAAGGAGGGGGATGTTGATACTGTTTCATTTCCCAAAACACTACTGTTGAAAGTAGACATTTGTTTTCTGGAAAGGTAGGGGGGTAGTGGTCAGCATCTATGTAAACTTTTGGAAGCATATATGAACTTCTTAAAACATAACAATACTGTTTTAAGGCACCGTTCTTTTTTTGTGGAGGAATAAATTATAGTGCATTTGGAAGATTAATCCATTTTACTAACTAATCCTAGTAAATCATAGAAAAATGCTCTATTTTTGTATTTGGGGCTAGAAACTGCCTTCTAGTTTGAGAGCATTATATATGTAGAATGTTAAGAATTATCAGGACAAGAATTGAAAACAAAGATGAGAACGTAATGATGCCTTTGTATTGCTCCATGGTACGGCCACACCTCAAATACTGTGTGCAGTTTTGGTCTCCTTACCTCTGAAAAGATATAGTAGAATTAGAAAAGGTTCAGAGAAAGGTGACAAAAATGATAAAGGGGACAGGACAGCTTATCTATGAGGAAAGTATAAAACTGCTAGGGCTCTTTAGCCTGGAAAAGACAATTGAGGGGGAGATATGATAGAGGTGTATAAAAAATACTGAGTGCAGGTAAATGTTAATCACTTGTTTGCTCTTTCCAAAAATGCTAGGACTAGGGGGCATGTATTGAAACTACTAAGTAGTAGATTTAAAGCAAAACAAAGAAAATATTTCTTCACTCAACATGTATTTAAACTCTGGAACTCGTTGCCAGAGAATATACGGAAAGCAGTTAGCTTAGCAGGGTTTAAAAAAGGTTTGGCTAATTACATTACATTTCGTGATTTCTATTCCGCCGTTACCTTGCGGTTCAAGGCGGATTACACAAGGAGAAATCTGGCCATTTCCAGAGGAATTAGAGAGTAGAGAAGGTTGATACAGAAAGTTGAGGTGGTTCTTGTGGCATTAGATTGTATTGGAGAGTAGAGATGGTTCTTTTGGTGTTAGGTTGATTTCAGGGATTTGTTGGGTAGTATGGTTTTTTGAATAGTATTTTTTAAAATTTCTTTTCTGATACCCTAAAAGAAAAATTCATAAGCCATTGTTAAGAAGGTTTTGGGGAAAAATCTACAGTTTATTTCTAGGATAAACAGCATAAAATCTGTTTTACTCTTTTATCCATAGATAAGCAGGCAGTATATTCTCATGTGTGGGTGATGTCATCCGTGGAGCCCCAGTACGGACAGTGAAAAGTGTAGAACCACTTTAAGCTTTAACAAGCTTTAAAACTGCCCACATAGGGCATGCATGAGTGCCTTCCCACCCGACGCCAGCTCGTGAGGTCGTCAGCTTCTTGTTTTCCGCAGAGTGAAGAATATGTATCTCTTGTTTCTCCGTCAAGTTGCCTTCCCATTTATTTTTCATATAAATCTTTTTCAAGTATTTCAAGTTTCTTCATTCTGTTCTACTACTTTTCTTTTAAAAACAAGCAAAGTAGAAAGGAAAATACATTTTGGACTTTCTTCAGACTTCTTTCAGCAGCCTTCACACATTTCCATCTTGACTTCCTCCGTGATCATCGATGGATTTTCGGCCTTGTTTCTACTTCACCCCGGCTTGCTTTCTCTGACTGTATCTGACATTGGGGCTATAGATTTGAACAGAGGTGTCAAATGTTGGTCCTTGAGGGCCACAATCCAGTTGGGTTTTCAGGATTTCCTCAATAAATATGCATGAGATCTATTTGCATGCGCTGCTTTAATTGTATGCTAATAAATCTCATGCATATTCATTGGGGAAATCCTGAAAATCCGACTGGATTGTGGCCCTCAAGGACTGACATTTGACACCCCTGGATTAGAAGAAATCAAACACTATTGATTAATGTCAAAAGTTTTTTCTTCTCTTGTTTCTT
Source organism: Geotrypetes seraphini (assembly GCF_902459505.1). Classification (NCBI taxonomy): domain Eukaryota; kingdom Metazoa; phylum Chordata; class Amphibia; order Gymnophiona; family Dermophiidae; genus Geotrypetes; species Geotrypetes seraphini. The sequence continues at coordinate 13,604,388 of NC_047094.1, read as the reverse complement.
TATTTCCACATAAAGGTCTGAAGTTGGACTTCAGCAAATGGGAGGTACCGGTAGACATTGATACTTACATCGTTGGCATATTAGCATCGAGTCTATTTGATGCATGCCTTTCTGTAACTGATGTTTCAACTATGTCGATGCAGATGCCCTGCCAATTAAGCATCGAGTCCATTTGATGCATGGCTTTCTGGCGATACGGGCTGTCATTTCTGAAGCGCATAAAATCTGTTTTATTCTTTTTTGGGGATCTTGTTAGGTACTTGTGACCTGATTTGACTACTGTTGGAATTAGGATACTGGGCTTGATGGGCCTTTGGTCTGTCCTAGTATGACAACTCTTATATTCTTATCCTGATAGGGGAGCAGAGTCCATTAACTTGCAGTGGGTCATCCATTGGTTTTGGTAGAGTAACTCCAAAGAAAGTTGTAGTTCTAAAAGGGTTTCAGCTGGTAAACACTGTAAGATTGGAGGAAGCAGAACTTGCATGTAAACATTCCTGTCTGCATAAATGGTTAGGTCTCTTAGTTCTGTTCTAATTAAACATTTAGATAAATTAAAGAACTTGGTCCAAGAAGCAGAATCTTCAGTGTTAGAATCAATATGAAAAAAATAGAGGGATGTTACAGCAAATCCAAAACAAATGCTTGTTACAAATCCTGTATTTTAGGATAGTGCATCCATTTTTTGCCTATGCTAAAAAAACAAAAATGGCTGGTACTCATAAAGTATAACTATATACCGGCAGAAAAGCATAATATACAAAACATGAAATAGTTCTGGATTATTGTCCTGCTCTTAATAGGCTCTGAAATGCGTTTTAATGGTCTGTTGGAGTATAAGACAATAGAAGTAATGCATGGCTATGTGTATCTTTGCCAAGATAAGTAGAATTACATGATACATAAATCATTCCTTGCCTTGAAGGGCATGGTCAGAGTCAGATCCAAATAAGTTATTCATGAGTCTAACGAAAAGTTAAAGTATCCATGATATGCAGTTAACTTGGTCTTTTCCTCTTTTTATTTTTTGGCAGTGTTCCAAACTCCTGCCCAGCCAGTCCCCGTGGTGCAGGGTCCTCAGGATATCGCTTCAGTCGAAACATTGCCTCAGACTTGCAACTGGCTGCAGAATATGCAGCAAAAGCTGCATCAGAGCAGCAAGGAGATACATCTGGAGGCGACAGCCCAAAGGTAAAGGAAAGATGACTGTGAATGAGTTTAGCTGATTGTCTTCAGAAGTCAGCCTTTCTGATTTTTCAACTCCCAGATTTGAGAGACAGAGTTGAAATAGTAACGTAGCTATAGAATAGGTCTATTGCTTTAATTAAGTTGAAGCAGATATCTTATTTTTCTGAGTGCAGAAGTTTCCTCTGACCTCCTTAACAAATGTTTACTGTCCTCAGAGCTGAAACAAAAGTAGTCAGTTCTCTAGGTGAATCTTTAATCTTATTATCCACCCCCCACCCAAGATTTTGATAATTAAACTCAAACCTATAAAACATCTTATAAAAATGTATGTTAAAGTTATGTGCTGATGGTTCTTGGAGATTGTATGGCTGTTTTGTAGTACAAGCTCTTCTAACAGTTCTCCAGTGTATTTTGTCTTCACCCACATTTGTTGATCTTAACCTAATACCTTAGGACCCCTGAGGAAGATGGTTATGTTGAAACACGGCCCATGTCAGGCCCATACTTTTCAAGTCTCTGGATTTTGAAGATTGTATACACATTTATATCCAAGCATTAACTCAATAAATCCCGGTATTATAAACATCAGTTCCATGGTCTCTTTTTTTGTTTGGAGGGTGGGGCTTTTTGGTTATCCCCAAGAGTCTGCCATCCCTAGTCTTACCTAATGTTGAGCCAATCCTGACTGCCCTGTGGTTTTTCTTTTCTTCACTTTTCTGTAGGATGAAACAAAGCCACCCTATTCATATGCTCAGCTAATAGTACAGGCTATCTCTTCAGCTCAGGATAGACAATTAACACTAAGTGGAATCTATGCACATATCACCAAGAATTATCCTTATTACAGGACAGCTGACAAAGGCTGGCAGGTAAGAATATTTTCAAACTATATAGGAAGTGGAGGCCTACCCAACATGTCTGTGTAATAATCAGTTTAGGTCTCTTTCTCTTGCAGAACTCCATCCGGCACAACCTATCCTTGAATCGCTACTTTATCAAAGTTCCGCGTTCCCAAGAAGAGCCTGGAAAAGGTTCCTTCTGGCGTATTGACCCTGCATCAGAAGTGAAATTAGTGGAGCAGGCCTTCCGCAAACGGAGACAGAGGGGGGTGTCCTGCTTTCGGACCCCTTTCGGACCACTTTCCTCTAGGTAAAAGCAACTTGTATGCACGGTTACAGACTTTAAAAAAAAAAAAGAGGAAGTCACAAGGAACCTTATTCTGTTGTTTTGTAACTAAGGCTATTGTATCATTACTTAACCTATATATGGAAAGGAATATGTATGAAAACAGAAAGTACCATAGGCTGTATGTACAGATTGCTATAAAAAGAATACCTTGAAGTTTTATGAAGAGACTTGAAATATATGGGAACATTCTAAGCAGAGACTCAAGGACAGACGCATAATACATCCAAAGGAATTATAATGCTTGAGATCTTAAAATCAGCCTATTTATTCATCTGTAAGTAGCTGGTCCCCGGTGAACCTCTTTGAATGGTGAGGATTTGATAGGGTACATAACTTTCTGCATTTATAAGTTCCAAATATGTCAGAGGGGTGGGTGGGTGTATGTATATACCATTATCCACTTAGTGTTCATTCTTCTCAGATGTTTCCCGCCTTGGAGGGGGTGCTAAGAAATTAGTCACAGTGCACAGTGATGTATAATTGAAACAACAGTTTAACTGTCTAAGATTAGGACAACTTAATTTGTATACTACCTTCTAGCTCGGCCGCACCGCGCACGCGCGAGTGCCTTCCCGCCCGACAGAGGCGCGCGGTCCCTCAGTTTCTTAGTTTCCGCGGAGCTAAGAAGACGCGTTTTTTTCAACGGCTGTTGAAACTTTTTTCTATTGCCTTCCCGCTCGCGTAAACTTTGGCTATTGGCCTTATTTGGTTTCTTTTCTTTTTTGTAAAAAAAAAAAAATAATAATTTTCTTTTCTTTTTCTTAATTTGATTTTCCCCGGCGGGGCCTTCTGCCACCATCGAAGCCTCGGCCTTCGATTTGGCGGAAGCCGTTTTTCCTTTCATGCCCCCTCAACCGGTTTTAAAAAGTGCCAGCGGTGTGCTAGGCCTATATCTCTCACGGACCCACACAACTGGTGCTTACAGTGTTTGGGTCCTGAGCATCAGGCCTCTACTTGCACCCGCTGTGCTACTCTAAAAAAACGGACATTAAAAAATCGCCAAATACAGCAGCGATTATTATTCGGTGCCGAGATGTCCGACCCCGTTCCTTCGACTCCGGCTTCGGCACCGATTCAGTCGGCACCCTCGTCTTCGACGCCACGTGATTCCACACCGGCGTCTCAACAGTCAGGTAAGCCGGCTAAGAAGCCTTCCCCGCTGGAACGTCTTCCGGCCTCGAGTGCAGTGAGTCCAATCCTGCCGCCTGTAAGACGCCAGCGGAAGCGCTCCGCCCCTATAGAGGTGAGTCCCTCGACATCGGGCTCCTCATCTCCGGGGCGTCGAGCGGCACCGCAGGTACCGCAGAAGAAAAAAGCGGTACCGGTGCCATCCCTTGATGACCGTATTACGGCCATCCTTCAGGCGCAGCTTAAGGAGCAATTAGAACGACTCCTTCCTGCTATCATGACACCGAACCTTCCGGTGCCGGCCCGCACCGAGCTATCGGTACCGGTTGTGGAACAACCCGTATCGATACCGATTGTGGAACCCGTTTTACCCGCTTCCACTGTTTCGGTACCGCATCACCTAACCTCATCGGTATCGATGCCAGTCCTTGCACCGGAGCCGAGAGCTCACCATCAATCGGTACAGACTTCGGCACCGGTGCGACCGATAACATCTCCTGACTCGGTATCGATGAGGTCGGGTAAGTCGGTGCGCAAGACCCGACACTTACAAACGTCGACACCTGAGTCTCGGGATCATTCTTCCCATGTCAGAGACCCTGATCTGTGGGGAGACTCAGAGGAACCCTTTCTTTCTGAAGGCGAATGTTCCTCAGAGGAGGAGGATTCGGCTGTCCCTGACCCATCCTCCAAACAGGTCACTTCCTCTTTCTCCTGTTTTTTGAAGAGATGTGTGAATCCTTGTCCATTCCTTTGGAGGCTGAATCCAAAAAGTCTAAAGCTTTTTTGGATGCCCTTGATTTTGATCAGCCTCCAAAGGAATTTTTGAAACTTCCCCTTCATGACATCTTGAGGGAAACTTTCTATAAGAATTTAGAGACTCCTTTAACTGTCCCAGGGGCCCCACGTAAACTGGATTCTCTATAAAAGTAATTCCCATTCCTGGATTCGACAAACCTCAACTTCCACACGAATCCTTATTTGTCGAATCCACCCTTAAAAAGACTTCAGGAGCCAGTGTATATGCATCTGTCCCTCCTGGCAGAGAAGGAAGGGCCATGGATAAATTTGGTAAGAGGCTCTACCAAAATGCTATGTTAGCAAATAGGGCTAGTAATTATGCTTTTCATTTCTCTTTTTATTTAAAGCATCTCCTTACCACCATGGCTTCTTTCGAAAAATATCTTCCTTCACGAAAGCATCAACCTTTTCATACCTGCTTGTCGTCTCTTTTCCAACTACGTAAGTTTATGGTTAGATCCATATATGACACCTTTGAACTTACATCCAGAGCGACAGCAATGTCGGTGGCTATGCGCCGTTTGGCCTGGCTTCGGGTATCCGAGCTTGATGTTAACCATCAAGATCGGTTAGCCAACGCCCCGTGCCTAGGGGATGAGCTCTTTGGGGATTCCATGGACTCAACCACACAAAAGCTCTCTGCTCATGAGACGCGCTGGGATACCCTGCTTAAAAATAAAAAGAAGCCTCCTCTGCCAAAACCATATAGACAGCAGTCGGCCTATCAACGCCGCTTTACAGCTCGTCCATTACCTGCCACTGCTCAGCAACCCAGGCGTCAGAGGCAACAACAACGTCAGCCTCCCAGACAGCAGCAGCAGCAACAATCTGTGAAACAACCTCCTCAGCAGAAGTCACAGCCCTTTTGACTTCATTCTCCACAGTATAGCCAGTATCCCTATTCCTGCTCTCCTGCCTCAGCCCATAGGAGGTCGACTTTCTCTGTTCCTCAGCCGGTGGGAAGTAATCACTTCGGACCAATGGGTCCTCAACATCATCCACCACGGCTACTCTCTCAACTTTCAGACTCTTCCACCTCAAAGCCTGCCAAAAGAGTCTGCTTTACACAGTCCTCAATCTGCCCTCCTTATTCAGGAAGTCCAATCCCTACTCCTTCTGAACGCTATAGAAGAAGTTCCTCTAGATCAAAGAGGGCAGGGATTCTACTCCCGTTATTTTCTAGTCCCCAAAACAACAGGAGATCTCAGACCAATTTTAGATCTTCGTGATCTCAACAAACATCTGGTAAAAGAAAAATTCAAAATGCTTTCTTTAGCCATCCTTTATCCTCTTCTAAATCAAAACGACTGGCTATGCTCCCTCGATCTCAAAGAGGCTTACACTCACATACCGATCAATGTAACCTCAAGACCATATCTCCGATTCATGATCAATCATTGTCATTACCAATACAAGGTGCTGCCCTTCGGTCTAGCCTCATCTCCAAGGGTATTCACCAAGTGTCTCATTGTGGTAGCGGCATTTTTACGCTCTCACCACCTTCATGTATTTCCTTACCTGGACGACTGGTTGATCAAAGCCACATCCGCTCAAGCAGTTCTCCTGGCCACCAACCAAACCATCCAGTTTCTACGAATTTTGGGGTTCGAGATCAATCTACCCAAATCTCATCTCATCCCTACTCAAAGACTTCAATTCATTGGAGCGATCCTGGATACACTCCTCATGAGAGCTTTCCTACCATCCAATCGTCTTCAGACCCTTCAGTCTCTATGTCAGCAGGTACTTTCACTGCCTTCCATCTCAGCCAGGCAAATGATGGTACTCTTGGGGCACATGGCATCTACAGTTCATGTCACGCCCCTCGCACGTCTTCACCTGCGCACTCCTCAATGGACCCTTGCTACTCAGTGGTCCCAAGCGACGGATCCTTGCTCACGACACATATCTGTGACATCATCTCTCGTCAGTCTCTTCAATGGTGGTTGGTATCCTCAAATCTATCCAGAGGTCTTCTGTTCCATCAGCCTCCTCACCAACTAGTCATCACCACCGACGCCTCTCTGTATGCATGGGGAGCGCACTTGAACGAGTTCCAGACTCAAGGTCTTTGGTCAGCCCAGGAAAAGAAGCATCAAATCAATTTCCTGGAACTCAGAGCGATGTTTTATGCCCTCAAGGCCTTCCAACATCTTCTCTTTCCTCAGGTTCTTCTGTTATGCACAGACAATCAGGTTGCGATGTACTACATCAACAAACAGGGTGGGACAGGCTCTCGCCTTTTATGCCAAGAAGCCCAAAAGATCTGGAATTGGGCCATAGATCACCATCTCTTCCTGAAAGCTATCTACATTCAAGGAGCACAGAATTCTTTAGCGGACAAACTCAGCAGAATTCTCCAGCCTCACGAGTGGACACTCGATCCTGTAACTCTGCAGTCTATCTTCACTCAATGGGGCACTCCTCAGATAGACCTCTTTGCAGCTCCTCACAATCACCAGCTGCCCCTCTTCTGCTCCAGACTTTACTCTCCTCACCGTCTGGCAGCGGATGCTTTTCTCCTAGACTGGTCGAATCTGTTCCTGTACGCCTTCCCTCCGCTGCCTCTAATGTTGAGAACCTTATTCAAGCTCAAGAGGGAACGAGCCACAATGATTCTGATTGCTCCGAGGTGGCCCAGGCAACATTGGTTCTCCCTTCTACTTCAACTCAGTTCCAGGGAACCTTTTCTTCTTCGTTTCCTTCTCTGCTTACGCAACAGCAGGAAACCCTTCTACATCCCAACCTCCAGTCTCTGCACCTGACAGCTTGGTATCTCTCGGGCTGACATCTCATGATACTCTTTTATCTCAGCCTGTTCGTTCCATTCTCAATGCCTCCAGGAAACCAACCACTCTGCAATGTTACCATCAGAAGTGGATGAGATTTTCCTCCTGGTGTCTTCTTCATCATCTTGATCCAACTTCTCTGGCAGTGGAGACATTGTTGGATTATTTGCTTTCTTTGTCTGACTCTGGCCTTAAGTCCTCTTCCATCAGAGTCCACCTCAGTGCCATTGCAGCTTTTCATGAGCCAGTCCATGGAAAACTTCTCTCAGCTCATCCCCTGGTATCCAGGTTCATGCGAGGGCTTTTCAATGTGAAACCACCTCTTAAAGCCCCTCCTGTTATCTGGGATCTCAATGTGGTTCTTTCCGCCTTAATGAAGCCTCCATTTGAACCTTTGGCTACCTCTCCTTTCAAGTTTCTCACTTGGAAAGTACTTTTCCTTATTGCTCTTACCTCTGCCAGGAGGGTCAGTGAGCTTCATGCACTGGTCGCAGATCCACCTTTTACGGTTTTTCACCATGACAAGGTGGTTTTGCGTACACATCCAAATTTCTCCCTAAGGTTGTTTCTGAATTCCATCTCAACCAATCCATTGTTCTACCTGTTTTCTTTCCAAAACCTCATTCTCATTCTGGAGAACAAGCTTTACATACTTTGGATTGTAAAAGGGCTCTGGCTTACTATCTAGAGCGTACGAAACCCCACAGATCAGTTCCTCAACTTTTTCTGTCCTTTGATCCAAATAAAATGGGACGTCCCGTTTCTAAACGTACGTTGTCTAATTGGCTGGCAGCGTGCATTTCATTCTGTTATGCTCAGGAAGACATGTCAACACTACCGTTTCTTCAGTGGTACTGTAAATATGTAGCTTTTCTGCACAAATCTACTCTATTACTAATTCACCTTGAACAAACCATTTCTTCCAGGCCTCAGCTCTACAAGGGTTCTACCCTCCAATATAGCTCCAGTCCTGTACCACCAAACTGCTTTTTCAGTATTAGGTGGCAGTGGCATTCTCATCTTGTGGCAAGCCCCCAATTTCCCTGAACCCCTGGGTAACAATCTGCTGCCCTGACACTTGCATACAGTAGCCTCTGTTTTCCTGTTCTGGTTCTAAGGTAGGAGTCCTCAACCCATCTCTCTGGGCACACCTAGTCAGTTAAGTTTTCAGGAGTTCCATAATGAATTTGCATGTGCTGGATTTGCCTTCCTGGAATAAGAGGGCATAGGATGAAGTTAAGAGGTGATAGGCTTCGGAGTAATCTAAGGAAATACTTTTTTACAGAAAGGGTTGTAGATGCATGGAATAGTCTCCCGGAAGAGGTGGTGGAGACAGAGACTGTGTCTGAATTTAAGAGCTCCTGGGATAGGCACTTGGGATCTCTCGGAGAGAGAAAGAGATAATAGTTACTGCAGATGGGCAGACTAGATGGGCCATTTGGCCTTTATCTGCCATCATGTTTCTATGTTAATTGTGGGTATCTTTAAAATGTGTGAAGCTAGATGTGTCCCAAGGACTGTACCAGGAGCCCCAGTTCTAAGGGCATCACCCTCACAGGCTCTGCAGCTCTTTCCTGATAAGAGCTGAATCCTGCTTGGGAGGGCCCTCCTCTTAACTGTTGCCACTCTCTTTATACCCACCCTATCGCCATCCCTGTCCTGGTACTGGTAATACTTTTTTTCCACCACCTGCTCCCTGAGTTGTTTTTTTTTTTTTTAATAAAAGGCCATTGAGTATGTATGTTTGCTTTTTTGTGCTGAAATGTTCATGCTGTATTTTTTTATGCTTTTCAGGAGTGCTCCTGCCTCACCAACCCATCCAGGTCTGATGTCCCCTCATTCTAGTGGCTTACAGACACCCGAGTGCCTATCTCGTGAAGGCTCACCTGTTCAGCATGACCATGATTTTGGATCAAAGCTAGCATCTGTCCCAGAGTATCGGTATTCTCAGAGTGCACCTGGTAAATATCTTTCATTTTGCAAGAGAAATGTGGTGCAATGGTGTTAAATCCAGTCAGAGTTGTCGAGTTCAGTTTTGATAAATATTTTCACAAACTATACTGACATCATAACTCTTTTCTGACTTCATAGGAAAATTCTTACTCTTGGTACTGACATTGTTCAGGCAGGAAGAGTTGTATGCAGTGGCACTGTTACACTGGGAAAGAGGAAAGGTAGGCCCTAAGCAATTGGGCCTAATTTCGTCCCCCTTACCTCTGAGATAGGATGCCATTAGGAAAGGGGGGAAGGGTTTTGGAAAACAATTTTTGGAAATTTAAGCCCTGATTGAACCATTTTAAGCATGGGAGAACTCAAAACATCTATACCCCAAACTTTAAACCATACCATACCAACTCTTGTATCCCGCAAATGTCAGCTAGGAATCATTGTGGCTTACATGATATTAGAATTGCTACAGAGAAATAGATATTATATAGAAATTGCAGGGACTGCATGGGAATGGGTCAATGCATTGAGAAAAAAAGGTGAGTTTTCAATGCTTTCCGGAATTGGAAGTATGTGGGTTTTTGTCAAAAGCTGCCTGAGAGGTTGTTCCAGATTCTGGACCCCTGAAACTCGAAGGTGGTCTCAAAGAGAGCCTTCCTTCTAACATGGCGAGTGGAGGGGGGGGGGGGGTGATAGTTTACATTGTTGGGATTGTCCTTGAGTTGTGGAAGGATAGTGTGATTTTGGATGGCAGATGTGAGACCTGCTGTGTTTTTGCTGTATATAGCCTTATATACCATGCATGTTAACTTGAATTGGACCTTGCTTCTGACTGGTAACCAATATAATTACTTAAAGAGAGGTGTTACCTGCTCATATTTGGTTTTGCGTAAGATTAGTCTTGCCGCTTTATTTTGGAACAATTATAGTCTCTTAAGGTCTATCTTTATAATTACTTATAAAACACTTTTATAGAGCATCTTTTGTATTTGTGGGGTTTTACAAGACAATTCAAAAATTGATTCATAAAATAAAAATATAAAATAGCACATGTAATTACTATTTATCTGTTTTATATTAGACTGACAATAGGCTATTTAAATTGATACACACAACATAGTGATTGGGATGCTAGGTAGGTGATCAAAGTGCAGTTAAATTTGTCACTGGAAGGAGAACATTGAAACAGAAAACTAATGGAGAGGAAGTGACATCTGCCTGAGAAATGACCATTCTGTAAGAACTCCATGTGAGTGTTTTAGCAAAACCCTGCCTTTAGAAAACGAGAAATGGCTTGATCCCAATTTCTGCATGGGATCCAATTGGGTTTTTTTCCTACTTCTTTATTATTTTCAATACTTAAGTGTAACGGTAAATACAACATTTTATACTCAAATATCACACTTAATATTCTTATAGTATCCATTACAGAAGTAATACCCCCTCCCCCCTAAACAATCACAATGCCCATGCATAAAATATCTATAATCATCCATATCAATTATTCAAAATTCATTAACCTATCAACCCCCCACCTCCCCCCTCCCGGATGTGCATATTTAAAGGGAAAATACTATTTAAACGTTACAATATTTTGTTAATGGTTCCCAAATTCCATTTCTGAATGGCCAATGTCCTTTCCATTTTATACATATGACAGTGAATTCCATCAAAAACTATAATTAAGCCTTTTCCAATTCTTCCAATTGCTCGTAATTTGTGGTATGGCGACTCCTGTCATTATTAATAAAAGCCTGTTCTTAGATGATATTTGGCTTTTAGCCCTCATTGACATACCAAATAATACAGTATCATAAAACAATGCCACTGGATTTTCCAACAAGCAACTAATTTGGCCCCATATTGATTTCCAAAATGCCAAAATTAAATTAAATTAAATTGGGATCCAATTGTTAATAGGAACTATGTCTACAAGGAAGGCCTTTGAGGCATTCTGATCAATGTATGACAACTGAGCCACAGTGAGTAGCAAAAACAGTTGGAAAATGGTAGCGTCATATGCATTGGAGATATCAGATCTGAATCAGAGTCCGAAGTAGACAATGTAAGTGATGATCAGTTAATGTAGAACTCTGACATGAAAAGAGGACCTTAAAAAGTGGATTACGGAGGTCTGAAAAGACATTGTGATAATTTGGCCAGACATCAAGAAAGTCATAGCCAATATCCATAGAGAAATGGGATCAGCCTTCTGGAAGTTTTACCTGCTATGGGCAAGAGGAAAGGAAGGAACCCAGGGAGAAATCCAGTCTTGGGTCCTATTGATTCTTCTGTTGCATGAGCAGAGACTTGAATGGAAGGATCTGTAGGCAGCAGCTTGGAGCATGGGAGATCCCAATGCTTCATTGGAGCATGTCATATCCAAGAGGTCCCCCACTGCAACCCCAGGCGCAAAGATCACCTAAGTCTGCATTCTCTGTGCCATGAAAAGAAGGTGTGACTGGTGCAGAGGGGGGAGTGAAAGTGATTGAAATGGCTTTGTTAGCACAATTTGTCTGGAAGAGAGGTGACTAATCAGGGTGGCAGGGTGAAAGCTCATTATCCCAGGACAAGCAGGCAGCATATTCTTAACACATGGGTGACGTCACCGACGGAGCCCTCGGTACGGACCTTTTTAACTAGAAGTTTCTAGTTGGCCGCACCGCGCGTGCGCGAGTGCCTTCCCGCCCGACGGAGGAGTGCGTGGTCCCCAGTTTCTTCGTTTCCGCGGAGCGAAGAAGACGCGTGTGTTTTTTCAACGGCCGTTGAAACCACTTTTTTGCCTTCCCGCTCGCGCTTTTTTCCCTATTTTTTCTTCTTTTGCCTTCGGGTTTCTTTTTCCTTTGATTTGTAAAAAAAAAAAAAAAAACTTTGCTTTTTTTCCCCTTTTTTTTCCGATTTGCCCCGGCGGGGCCTGTTGCCATTATACAGGCCTCGGGGTTCGATTTTGCGGAGGCTGTTTTCCCCTTCATGCCCCCGCAGGTCGGTTTTAAAAAGTGCCAGCGGTGTGCACGCCCGATCTCCCTCACTGACCCACACAATTGGTGTTTGCAGTGTTTGGGTCCGGAGCATCGGGCGGACTCCTGCACCCGCTGTGCCACTCTTAAAAAGAGAACACTCAAAAACCGAAGAATTCAACAAACTCTTTTGTTCGGCACCGGGTCGGCGATGGACTCCTCGACATCGACAGCGGTACCACAGAAATCGGCACCGTCTTCTTCGACACCGCCCGACCCCGCATCGGCGTCTCTGGCGCCAGGTAAGCCGGCTAAGAAGCCTCCCTCTTCCCTCGAGTGCCCTCCAACTACGGTGGCGACACCGACCTTGCCGGCCTTGCGCCGACCCCGCAAGCGCTCCGCCCCGATCTCGGTGAGTGCCTTGTCATCGGCCTCCTCATCACCGGGGCGTGGAGCGGCATCTAAGGAACCGAAGCAAAAGAAAGCGGTTCCGATGCCACCCCTAGACGACCGTATTTCGGCCATCTTAAAAGTTCAACTCCAGGAACAGTTACAGCGACAGCTCGAGCACCTGTTGCCCACTATCCTGGCACCGCTCCTTCCGGTACCAGACCGGCCCGAGCCCCGTACCGAACCCCCGGTATCCACCCCTTCGGTACCTATCAACACCTCCATGCCGATTCTTTCGGCTGAGCAACTTCATACCCATCCGGTGGTTCACTCCCATACCACGACGGATCCTCCTCGGCACCAGGCAGAGCGTCATACTTCCCGGGACCGGGATCGACGCCGGTCCTCCTCTCCTGGTACCGTTTCGGTGCGCTCTGGAAAATCTTTATCCAAGACTCGCCATACCGCACCTTCCACCCCGGTGTCTCGACATGCACCAGAGGTCCGGGACCCTGACTTATGGGAGGAATCCCCTCCCGGTACCGAGGAGGATCCCTCCTCATCTGATGAGGACCCGTCGGCACCCGATGCCACCTCCAAACCGGAGCAGTCCTCCTTTTCGAAATTTCTAAGGGAGATGTCTGCAGCCCTATCCCTTCCTCTAGAATCTGACTCAAAAAAGTCTCAAGCCTTCCTGGAGGCTTTAGATTTTGAACAACCTCCTAAAGAGTTCCTCAAGCTTCCCGTGCATGACATCCTACGGGAGACTTTTTACAAAAACTGGGAGAATCCCCTTACGGTACCGGGGACCCCCCGTAAACTGGACAACCTCTATCGTGTCATCCCTATCCCAGGGTTCGACAAGTCTCAATTGCCCCATGAGTCCCTTCTTGTTGAATCCACCTTAAAAAAGACTCAGGGCTCCAGTGTCTATGCCTCTACCCCTCCTGGCAGAGAGGGTAAGACCATGGACAAGTTTGGCAAGAGGCTCTACCAGAATGCCATGCTGGCCAACAGGGCGAACAACTATTCATTCCATTTTTCTTTCTATATGAAACATTTGGTCCAACAGCTGTCCGCCCTCCAAAAGTACCTGCCAGAGCGCAAGGTCCCACTGTTCCAACAGCACATCTCTGGCCTTCTTCAATTGCGCAAGTTTATGGTCCGCTCGATATACGACTCATTCGAGCTCACCTCCCGTGCCTCTGCCATGGCCGTAGCCATGCGCCGCCTGGCCTGGCTGAGAGTCTCCGACCTGGACATCAACCACCAGGATCGTCTAGCCAACGCCCCCTGTCTCGGGGATGAACTGTTTGGAGAGTCACTGGATTCCACCACCCAGAAACTCTCCGCCCATGAAACCAGGTGGGACACCCTGATCAAACCAAAGAAGAAGGCTCCGCCTGCCCGTCCTTATCGACCTCAGTCGTCTTATCAGCGCAGGTTCTCAGCCAGGCCACTCAATCCGCCTCCTCAACAACCTCGGCGGCCCCGTCAACAACAGCACCATTCCCAGGCTCGTTCTCAGACCACTCAACCCTCCAAGCCTCTTCAGCCTGCCAAGCAGTCTCAGCCCTTTTGACTCTTCTCTCCAGGGCATAGCCAGTCTTCCACCTTCGCTACCTCTTCCACAACCAATCGGAGGTCGTCTCACCATATTCTCCAGCCGTTGGGAGGTCATCACATCGGACCAGTGGGTCCTCAACATCATCCGCCACGGCTACTCTCTCAACTTCCAGACTCTTCCATCAGACAACCCTCCCGTAGAGTCTGCTTCTCACTCATCTCAAACCCCCCTCCTCCTGAGGGAGGTTCAATCCCTCCTCCTTCTCAATGCCATCGAAGAAGTACCTCCAGATCAATGGGGTCAGGGATTCTACTCCCGCTACTTCCTGGTACCCAAAAAGACGGGAGACCTCCGTCCAATTCTCGATCTCAGGGACCTCAACAAGTGTCTGGTAAAGGAGAAGTTCAGAATGCTCTCCCTTGCCACACTCTACCCTCTTCTTTCTCAGAACGACTGGCTATGTTCCCTGGACCTCAAAGAGGCCTACACTCACATCTCCATCAATCCGACTTCTCGCCGCTATCTGCGGTTCCAAGTACTGCACCGCCACTATCAGTACAAGGTGCTACCGTTTGGCCTCGCTTCCTCACCCAGAGTCTTCACCAAATGCCTCATAGTAGTTGCGGCCTTCCTCAGGTCTCACAACCTCCAGGTGTTCCCCTACTTGGACGATTGGTTGGTGAAAGCACCTTCATCTCAACTTGTGCTACAGGCTACTCATCACACCATCTCTCTCCTCCACCTCCTGGGGTTCGAGATCAACTACCCCAAGTCGCACTTACTTCCCACCCAGCGACTTCAATTCATCGGAGCTGTTCTGGACACCACTCTAATGAGGGCTTTTCTTCCCTCCGATCGTCAGTGGACTCTGCTCCACCTCTGTCGTCAGGTGCTCCAACACTCCTCCATTCCTGCTCGACAAATGATGGTCCTCCTGGGACACATGGCCTCGACAGTACATGTCCTTCCTCTGGCACGTCTCCACCTCCGCACGCCTCAATGGACTCTCGCCAACCAATGGTCTCAGACTACGGATCTTCTTTCTCATCCCATCTCTGTGACATCGTCTCTTCAGCAATCTCTCCAATGGTGGTTGAACTCCTCAAATCTTTCCAGGGGTCTGCTCTTTCATCTGCCCCCTCACACTATGACCATCACCACGGATGCGTCCCCCTATGCGTGGGGAGCTCACCTAGGAGATCTACGCACCCAGGGTCTTTGGACCCCACAGGAGCGTCGACATCACATCAATTTCCTGGAACTCAGAGCCATGTTCTACGCCCTCAAGGCTTTCCAACATCTTCTTTGCCCTCAGGTTCTCCTCCTGTGCACAGACAATCAAGTCGCCATGTACTACATAAACAAGCAAGGCGGCACCGGATCTCACCCCCTTTGTTTGGAGGCTCTACGCATCTGGACCTGGGCCACGGACCGCAATCTCTTCCTCAGGGCGGTCTATATCCAGGGCGAACAGAACTCCCTGGCCGACAATCTCAGCCGCATCCTTCAACCTCATGAGTGGACGTTGGACCCTCCGACTCTACTCTCCATCTTTGCTCGATGGGGCACTCCGCAGGTGGACCTCTTTGCAGCACCTCACAATCATCAGCTGCCCCTCTTCTGCTCCAGACTCTTCTCTCCTCACCGTCTGGCCCCGGATGCATTCCTGCTCGATTGGAGGGATCGATTCCTGTATGCCTTCCCTCCACTTCCTCTGATGTTGCGGACCTTGTCCAAGCTCCGCAAGGACAACGCCACCATGATTCTCATCGCCCCTCGGTGGCCTCGTCAACACTGGTTCTCCCTCCTGCTTCAACTCAGCTCCAGGGAGCCCATTCCTCTTCCTGTGTTTCCTACTCTACTTACACAGCAGCATCAGTCTCTACTGCATCCCAATCTGTCTTCCCTCCACCTGACAGCTTGGTTTCTCTCGGGCTGACCTCTCCAGAGAATCTATCTCAACCTGTCCGCCTCATTTTGGACGCCTCCAGGAGACCGGCCACCCTCCTATGTTACCATCAGAAGTGGACCAGATTCTCCTCGTGGTGTCTCCGGCATCATCATGAACCCACCTCTCTAGCGGTGGAACTTGTATTGGATTATCTGCTCTCGCTGTCCAATGCTGGCCTCAAGTCTACCTCCATCAGAGTCCACCTCAGTGCCATCACTGCGTTTCATGAGCCTATTCTCGGAAAACCCCTCACGGCTCATCCTCTGGTTTCCAGATTTATGAGAGGTCTCTTCAATATCAAACCGCCTCTCAAGCCTCCTCCTGTCGTCTGGGACCTGAATGTGGTTCTATCAGCACTCATGAAACCTCCGTTTGAGCCTCTTGCCACAACTTCGCTCAGGCTTCTTACCTGGAAGGTGCTTTTCCTAATTGCCATCACCTCTGCCAGGAGAGTTAGCGAACTGCATGCACTGGTTGCTGACCCACCGTTCACTGTTTTTCACCATGACAAGGTTGTTCTGCGTACCCACCCTAAATTCCTTCCCAAGGTGGTCTCGGCTTTTCACCTCAACCAGTCCATTGTGTTGCCCGTCTTCTTCCCTAAACCTCACTCGCATCCTGGGGAACAGGCGTTGCACACGCTGGATTGTAAGCGTGCCCTTGCTTACTACCTTGATCGTACCAGAGCTCACCGAACATCCCCTCAGCTATTTTTGTCTTTCGATCCCAACCGTTTGGGTCGTCCTGTCTCCAAACGGACACTTTCAAATTGGCTTGCTGCCTGTATTGCATTCTGCTATGCTCGGGCCGGTCTCTCACTGGAAGGAGCTGTCACGGCCCACAGAGTCCGAGCTATGGCTGCTTCTGTAGCTTTCCTCCGTTCCACGCCCATCGAGGAAATCTGCAAGGCAGCCACTTGGTCCTCAGTTCACACGTTCACTACTCACTACTGTCTGGATGCGTTCTCCAGACGGGATGGACACTTCGGCCAATCTGTGTTACAAAATTTATTTTCATAATGGCCAACCATCCCCCCTCCCTCTTTGTTAGCTTGGAGGTCACCCATGTGTTAAGAATATGCTGCCTGCTTGTCCTGGGATAAAGCACAGTTACTTACCGTAACAGGTGTTATCCAGGGACAGCAGGCAGATATTCTTACGTCCCACCCACCTCCCCGGGTTGGCTTCTTAGCTGGCTTATCCTAACTGGGGACCACGCACTCCTCCGTCGGGCGGGAAGGCACTCGCGCACGCGCGGTGCGGCCAACTAGAAACTTCTAGTTAAAAAGGTCCGTACCGAGGGCTCCGTCGGTGACGTCACCCATGTGTTAAGAATATCTGCCTGCTGTCCCTGGATAACACCTGTTACGGTAAGTAACTGTGCTTTTCGGAGTTTACTCTTGAAAATATCTGGCAGACTACTGCTGATTTAGAGAAAGTTTATGGTTCCCTGGGTGAATAATTTATCTCAATGGGTTACTTGCTCTTTGAAATAATTTGGATCACTTCTGATATTCCATGATAAATTGTGGCTCTGGTGGTTGAATCTGAGAATCTGATTCCTTTAAACAGATACATAGTACATTGATTAAAGTTCTTGGAAATTGAAGAACTAATGTTGAAAGTTTGGAAACTAGTAATACAAGGAGTAGGAATCCCAGATTCTTGAATTTTTCACAGGTTGCAAAAATTACACCAAGGGATGTGTTGCAGAGAGATTTGAAGGAAATGCTAGATATTTCATCTGAAAGACTTCCCTCATATCAAAAGTTGTATTTGCTATTTAAGAGACTGGATACAAAAATGCCTCAAAATTTGAAATCTGATCAAATTTTGGATGAAAGGGAATCTTAATAAATACTGGCTGGATTTGATATATAGGTAGTGTCTCCTCTGCTTCTTTAGTTATGACTTTCACATCCATTTTGGAAAGGAATATGGTTCTGAAGATTTATTTTCATCATCACCAAAAGTTGTTTTTAAATATGGAAGCTTGGGTGTTCTAGATCAGTGGTTCTCAACCCTGTCCTGGAGGACCACCAGGCCAATTAGGTTTTCAGGCTAGCCCTAATGAATATGCATGAGAGAGATTTGCATATCATGGAAGTGACAGGTATGCAAATCTGTTCCATGTATATTCATTAGGGCTAGCCAGAAAATCTGATTGGCCTGATGGTTCTCCAGGATAGGGTTGGGGAACAGTGTTCTAGATGTTTCAAAGGAAACTCAAATGAGAAAAGTAGATAATTTTTGTTAAATCCAGGAATGGAGGGCTTTTTTTTTCTACAGTTTTCATGTAAATGCTTGGTCACCCTCTATTCTCATAAATAACATTTTCCTCGATACAGTTTTTAAACTTTTTTTTGGGAACTAAGAGGTTGTCTATGGGTGGCAACCCACCTCATTACTGCTGATGTTGGTTCTCTAGAGTAATGTATGTTCTTAAGTCTTTGATATAACTTGTGGGCTTATTTCATTTTTTATAAATTTACTTTTTAAATTTATCTTTCCTTCTGTTAATCTTCCTTTCCTGTAATCTGGAGAGCCCAGTATTGTGATTCTTTGGGCTGATTTAAATCCACTTTGAGTGTGGTTGTAAAACTACAAAAAGGCAGTATACAAGTCCCAATCCCTTTCCCTTCCCTTTCTTTGAATTTTGCTATAATAATACTACTTTCTGTTTAGATTTTTGTATGTTGCCCTGTGTCTCTAAAAGGGACACTTGAAATGTATGTTTAAAATTTGCAAAATTAAAAAAAGAAAAAAAAAGGTGGCAGAGGTGGTAGAGAAGATTTGAAGATACAGTGGGTCAGCAGGTCAAGGCTATTCACCAAATACAGTTGCAGGTGGACTCACTGCAGGGGTCCTGAGAGAACTGAGCAGTAGTGGAGAATCTTGTGAATAATTTAAGGTGGTCTAAAATTGAAATAAAGGCATTGTGGAGAGCAAGGTTTACAGTGATTGTGTGATGGATACTCTTAGGCCTCGAAGTTGGACTGATCTGTCGGCCTGGTGTTCTTTTGCAGGCTCTAGGGAAAACGTGGGTTGAAGGGTATTTTGATGAGGGGTAGAGGGGTATGGATTTAATAGGAGTAGCTGCTTCCATATCAAATCACTCTTCCTGGAGAAAGTCATCAAATCTTGCACAGTATCATGGGACCTCGGTGTTCTTATCCAGCTGCCACATAATGTTTCTGACCTGGAAGGTCTTATTTTTGGCGGTAGCTATTCAACATGCAGGATTAGTGAGCTCCAAGCCCTAGTCTCAGACCCACTGTAACACTAAGTTTCTTAACAATTGGATAGGTGCACAGAATCATCCTAAGTTCCTTCCTAATTTTTCCAACCTTTTATCCAAAACTGCATACCCATAATGGTGAAAGCACACTGCTTTTTTGGACTGCAAGAGAGCTTTGGCCTTCTTTCTGGAGTGGACTAAAGCCCATAGAAAGTCCACCAAGCTTTTTATTCCTTTTGACCCAAACAGGAAGGGGCTACCATTAGCAAATTCAAATTATCAGTTGGCTAACAGGCTGCATTTCTTTCACCTTATGCCCAGGCTGGGCTGGCCCTAGAGCAGACATGTCAAACTCTGGCCCGTGGTGTGCTGAAATTTGGGCCACCAGACAATTTCAAATTTCCCCTAAAGCTGGCCCGCCGGTACAAACGCCACATCATCTGTAGGTTCATGCGGCTTGCAGAGGATCACTGGTTGGCTGTAGCGATCCTAGCAGGCCACTGTAGCCTCAGCTGCACGTTCCCTCTGGCACGGTCCCGTACGTTAGCGGGACTGCGCCAGAGGGAATGTGCAGCTGAGGCTATGGCGGCCTGCTAGGATCGCTAAAGCCAACCAGCAATCCTCTGCAGGCCGCGTGAACCTACAAATGATGCGGCATGAACCTACCTGGAAGAATGTACAGCTCACAGAACAGGCTTAAAGGAAGTAAAAAGAATACACTTAAGTCATTTGCCCACAAGCCCCCGAGCTACCACACCCCTATTTCAGAAACATCATTGCATATTTCAAAAAATGACATGTGACTGCCTAGTAGGCTAGACTTATTTGGGGCTTGGTGTTTTATTAGCCGTTAAATTAAAATCTGTTATTAAAATTGTCATTGTAATTACATTTTTAATTATGACTTTTTTTGAATTGTAGTTTGGGATTTTAGCTGCCTCGGGCTGTCCTGGCCGGAAGGGAGGGGGAGAGGGGCTAGAATGCCCGAATATAAGTGCAAAATACAGAACACAAATAGGTAGTCTCTGAGACACCGATACAGAGAATACCAGATCACCCCCTCACTTGAATGCAAGCTTTCCTCTCAGGATTTTGCATGGAAACTTATATGCTTACAATCCAGTATTTTCAAGTTTTATCACTATCTTAGTTCATTGTCTTAGAGCACAGAGCCTGGGACCAACATGATTTAATAATGACCAGACAACAAAAGGCAGAAAAAATAATTTTGTTTTCTGTTTTGTGATTACAATATGTCAGATTTGAAATGTGTATCCTGCCAGAGCTGGTGTTAGACAGCAAGCGTGAACTAGGACCTAAAGGAGAGAGGAACAGTTTTTTAAAAATTTTGTTTCCATCACAGAGCCGGTGTGGGGTTGGAGAGGTTGTAACCCTATACTTCTACTAAGACTAAGGGGTCCTTTTATTAAGGTGCGCATTTAGTGCGCGCTAAATCAGGTTGCTTCCCTTAATAAAAGGACTCTTAAGTATCTTAATTAAAAATTCGGCCCATGACTTAGCCTTTTTCAGATTTCAGCCCCTTTTGTGATTGAGTTTGACACCCCTGAGGACCACTAGGCCACTCAGGTTTTCAGGATAGCCCTAATGAATTTGCATGGAGCAGATTTGCATGCCTCTCACTTCCATTATATGCAAATCCCTCTCATGCATATTCATTAGGGCTAGCCTGAAAACCCGATTGGCTTGGTGGTCCTCCAGGACAGGGTTGGGAACCACTGCTCTAGAGGGTCATGTCAAGGCTCATAATGCTGGAGCTGTGGCTGCGGCTTGAGATCAGCTTCCATAAAGTGGAGATTTGTAGAGCTCTGACATGGACATCTGTCTGTATATTCACATCCCTCAAATGCCTAATGCAAGACTCCCAGTGCGACAATAGATTTGGTCAGAGAATGTTTTTGGTTTAGAATTCAACTCCACCTTTCCTAAGCCTGCCTGCCTTCCATTCCAAGCTGCTCTAAAAGAAATAACAGTAAAACACCCTGCTGTGGTACCTTGTGTGAAAGTAGCTTGTATCTAGGAAGTCTCACGCATGAAGATTTGTCTTGAGAGAAAACAAAAGTTACTTGTAACATGTGTTATCCCAGGACAAGCAGGCAGCATATTCTCACATGTGGGTGACGTCATCTATGGAGCCCCAGCGCGGACAGCTTTTCAAGCAAACTTGATTGAAGTTTCAAGTTTGCTACACTGCACCACGCATGTGCATGCCTTCTTGCCCACTAGAGGGCGCATCCCACCTCGTGGTCCTCAGTTCAGTTTTTTCCGCGGAGCCAGAAGCCCTGTGGAAATTGAGCTCCTATTTTTCGGCCTTCTGACACCGCGTCGGAGTTATTTAGCTCGGTCGCTGTGCTTTAATTCTTGTTTTTTCGTTATTGGCTGTCGTTTTTCGTCGAAAAAAAAAAAAAGTTTTATTTCTTCCGTTCGGCTCCGGGGGCTCCCGAGAGCCGCGGCCGCGGAACGTCGTTCGTTCCCGGCCCCTTTTCTATTTCATGTCCCGTCCCTTGACGGGCTTTAAGAAATGCACCCGGTGTCAGCGGTTACTGTCCATCACTGACCCCCACCGGTGGTGCTTGCTCTGCCTTGGACCCGAGCATCCGACTAATTCCTGCGATCGGTGTTCCACTTTTCAGGCCAGAGCGCTCCGTTGACGTTGCGCCAGGATGGCGGAGCTTTTCGCAATTGACTCCGCGCCCGGGAAGGCCTCGATGTCGGCCTCGGCTTCGGCCCCAGCCTTGACCTCGGCCTCGGCGCCTTCGGCTTCGCCGCGTCCCTCGGCCTCGACCTCGAAGCCGACGTCGGTGACCAAACCTGCCTCGGGTAAGTCCTCTTTTCCATCCCCGACTCCAGGGTCATCAAAGAAGCCATCCTCGAGTTCCTCTGCGGCGGGTGGGTCGACCTCGGCCCCGCCCAGGACTCCGGCCACTAATGCCCCGAGGGAATACTCGAGACCGAGGTCGCACTCCAGGGAGCATCCCCCGGCCTCAGACCTGCCTACCATGGTCGGGATTCCGGCGTTCCAGGACCTGCTCCGAGCATTGATTTCCTCGGAGCTGTCTGGCGCCCTCGAACAACTGCAGCGGGCTGCGACCTCGACTGCTTTGGCCTCGGGGGCACCGACCTCGGCGACCTCGGTCCCGACTCCCTCGGTTTCGGCTACTGGGGCACCACCGACCTCGGCCTCGACCTTGCCCTCGACCTCGGGGGTCCCGCCTGAGAGCAGCGTACGGCCCCGGGACAAGGTACGCAGAGTGAGACGGATTTCCTCCTCCTCCTCCTCGAGGTCCTCCCGGGGTTCTTCGCCCTCGGGCCGGCCTCGAGCGAGGCGCCGCCCGAGGAAGCCGAAGCGTTCGCGAGGCTCTCCTCGGCGACGTGGTCGCTCCTCGCCGCTCGGGGGCGAGGCCTTACGGGTTTCGGAGCTTCATCTCGATAACCCGAGGCTGCTCCGTTCCCCGGCGAGAGGGGGTTCTCGTGACTCCTCGCCGAGAAAAAGGGGGCGTGCCTCGGTCCCTCAGACGCCTGGGACGTCTCCCAGGGGTTCCTCGAGGCGGAGACGTTCCCCGACCCCCCTCGAGACCATTAGATCTGGCCTCATGGGGCTCGGGGTCCGGTAGGGAGCCACGTTATTCTCACGAGGCATCCCCCTTCTGTTCGGCGGAGAGGTCGAGAACTCCCTCGCCGCCTGCCCGCCCGTCCTCCTCCAGCTTTGTGCAGGACATGGCGCGTGCCTTGGGTCTGGACCTCATGGCTGGATCGCAATATACGAAAGAGTTCCTCGAGGAGCAGGACCTTCCCACTCCCCCGAGGGAATCCCCTCGGCTGCCCTTGAATAAGGTCCTTCATCAGACCTTGCTTAAGAACCTAAATTCTCCTCTTACAGTCACAGCGGTGCCGTCTAAGATGGAGTCAAAGTACAGGACGATTCCACCCAAGGGGTTTGAGAAGGCTCAACTCTCCCACCAGTCCCTATTGGTCGAGTCTGCGCTCAAAAAGACGCAACCCTCCCGAGTTTCTGCGGCGGTCCCGCTCGGCAGGGAGGGTCGGACCCTTGACAAATTTGGTCGTCGCCTCTATGCGAATTCCTTCATGGCAACCAGGGTCTTAAATTATGCCTTTACCTTTTCATCCTATCTGCGTGGCATGGTAAAGGATCTGCCCCAATATCGTGAAGCCTTGCCGGATTCCCGCAAGGAAGGGTTCGACAGGTTTATGTCCAACCTGTCTCAATTACGTTTGTACCTTTTTCATGCGGTGTACGATACGTTTGAGCTGGTATCGAGGGTGTCGGCTTTTGCGGTAGCTATGCGCCGGTTGGCGTGGCTACGCACCCTCGATATGGACCCAAACCTGCAAGAACGCCTAGCGGACTTACCTTGCGTGGGGTCCGAATTGTTTGATGAATCCCTGGAGGCGGCGACCAAACGGCTCTCGGAACAGGAGCGCTCCTTGGCCTCCTTGGTCCGTCCGAAACCTCGGGCCACGCCGCAGAAACCCTTCCGGCCTCCCCCGAGGCGGTACCCTCAAAAGTCGACCCCGGCTTTTTCTAGGCCACCGCCTCGGCGCCCCCCTCGACAGGGCAGAGGGGTACAAACCAAAACTCCAGCGCAGGGTCCTGCCAAGCCAGCGCCGTCCTTTTGACGGGATAGGCGGATGGGGCGGGCCCCCCTCCGCGATCACGCCGGACCCCCTTCCCATCGGGGGTCGACTCCGGTCCTTTTATGCGGCCTGGACCGAGATAACATCCGACGCTTGGGTGCTCCGGACCGTCTCTGAGGGCTATTCTCTCAACTTTTGCTCTGCGCCGCCAGAACAGTCACCGGGGGCTTGCCCATACAATCGGACCCAGCTCCCCATCCTCTTGGCCGAGGCCAAGGCCTTGTTGAGGCTTCGGGCGGTGGAACCTGTACCCCCCCGACCAGCGGGGGCGGGGGTTTTACTCCCGTTACTTTTTGGTCCCAAAGAAGACCGGGGATTTGCGTCCCATTCTAGACCTCAGGAAGCTCAACAAGTTCCTGGTCCGGGAGAAGTTCCGGATGTTGTCACTTCCGATATTGTATCCTCTCTTGGAGGAAGGGGACTGGATGTGCTCCCTGGACCTGAAGGAAGCATACACCCATGTTCCGGTGCATCCTGCCTTCCGCAAATTCTTACGGTTCCAGGTGGGCGAGCTACACCTGCAGTACAGGGTCCTCCCCTTCGGCCTGGCTTCGTCCCCTCGAGTCTTCACGAAATGTATGGTGGTTGTCGCTGCAGCCCTGAGATCTCGGGGGCTTCAGGTCTTCCCTTACCTGGACGATTGGCTGATCAAGGCCCCGACCAGGGAGGGGGTTATCTCAGCGACCCTACAGTCTATCGCCTTTCTTCAACGACTAGGGTTCGAAGTGAACTTCCCCAAGTCACAGTTGAGGCCCACCCAATCACTTCAGTTTATAGGCGCAGTGCTGGACACTGTTCGCCTCCGTTCATTCCTCCCTCCTCCTCGGTTGGAGGCTTTGGTTCGGTTGGGCCGTCTGATCTCTCAGCTACCGGTGGTGTCGGCTCAGCGCATGATGATGCTTCTGGGCCACATGGCTTCTACGGTCCACGTCACTCCGTTCGCCAGACTGCGCATGAGAATTCCTCAGTGGACTCTGGCCTCTCAGTGGCGCCAGGAGTGCGATCCTGTCTCTTCTCGCATAACGGTGACTCCTTCCTTGCGACGCTCGCTCCGTTGGTGGACCGACTCTTCGAATCTTTCAGGGGGTTTGCTCTTTCTCGTCCCTCCACATCGCAAGGTTCTGACCACGGACTCCTCGGAGTATGCGTGGGGGGCCCACCTCGACGGTCTGCGGACCCAGGGCCTGTGGTCAGCGGTGGACCGACGTTGTCACATCAATGTGTTGGAGCTGCGCGCCATCTTTCTGGCGGCTCGAGCATTCTGCCACCTGCTCCGCGATCAGGTAGTCCTTGTGCGGACGGACAACCAGGTGGCCATGTATTATGTGAACAAGCAAGGTGGGACAGGTTCTTGGTCCCTTTGTCGGGAAGCTCTGCGCCTTTGGGAATGGGCGATCTCCCAGAACATCTTCCTACGGGCGGTCTATATCCAGGGAGAACAGAACTGCTTGGCAGACAAACTCAGTCGGCTTCTCCAGCCGCACGAGTGGTCACTCAACGCCAGAGTCCTGCGCGAGGTCTTCGACCGCTGGGGGACTCCTCAGGTGGATCTGTTTGCCTCTCCGGAGACTCGCAAACTACCCCTGTATTGTTCTCGGATGTACGCCCCGGACCGTCTAGAGGCAGATGCCTTTCTTCTCGACTGGGGAGGGAGGTTCCTTTATGCGTTCCCTCCGTTTCCCCTGATCTTGAGGACGTTGGTTCGTCTCAAATCATCCAGGGCCACTATGATTCTCATTGCGCCTCGGTGGCCTCGTCAACACTGGTTCTCCCTGCTTCTTCGTCTCAGTATCAGGGAGCCTCTGCTTCTGCCTGTGTTTCCCTCTCTGCTATCTCAGAGTCGGGGTTCGCTGTTGCATCCCAATCTTCAGTCGTTACACCTGACCGCTTGGTTCCTTTCCCCTTGACTTCGGTTCCGGTTTCTCATTCGGTGCGGGAAGTTTTGGACGCCTCGCGCAAGGTCTCGACCAGGCTTTGTTATTCCCAGAAGTGGACCAGGTTTTCCTCCTGGTGTTCCTCGCGTCATCTGGATCCGGATTCGGTCCCGGTGTCTTCGGTACTGGACTGTTTGTTACATTTGTCTAATTCCGGCCTGAAGACGACATCTGTCCGGGTACATCTCAGTGCCATTTCGGCTTTCCATCGGCACTTGGATGGACGTTCTCTTGCCCTTCATCCTTTGGTGACACGTTTCATGAAGGGTCTAATCAAGGTTTGTCCCCCTCTGAAGCCTCCTCCTGTCGTTTGGGATTTGAATGTTGTCTTAGCTCAACTGATGAAACCTCCCTTTGAGCCTATCGACAAGTCTCTCCTGAAATTTCTTACTTGGAAGGTGGTATTTCTGATTGCCCTCACATCTGCTCGCCGGATTAGTGAGTTGCATGCTTTGGTTGCGGATCCGCCTTTCACTGTGTTCCATCATGACAAGGTGGTTCTCTGCACCCATCCTAAATTTTTACCTAAGGTTGTGTCTGATTTCCACCTCAATCAGTCCATTGTCCTTACTGTGTTCTTTCCTAAGCCCCACTCCCATCCTGGCGAGACGGCGCTCCACACGCTTGACTGTAAGAGGGCGTTGGCTTTCTATCTCCAACGTACCAGGTCTCATAGGAAGGTTCCTCAATTGTTTTTGTCCTTTGATCCTAATTGTTTAGGACATCCTGTTTCCAAGCGCACCTTGTCCAACTGGTTGGCTGCTTGTATTTCTTTTTGCTACGCTCAGGCTGGTCTTACGCTCCCGGGTCGAGTCACGGGGCATAAGGTCCGGGCGATGGCAGCTTCGGTTGCTTTCCTCCGATCTACTCCTATAGAGGACATATGTAAAGCTGCCACTTGGTCTTCAGTTCATACGTTCACCTCCCACTACTGTCTGGACACTTTGTCCAAAAACGACGGCCGGTTTGGCCAGTCGGTGTTACGTAATCTGTTTTCCTAACTTGCCATCCTCCCACCTGCCCTTTTTTGGTTGGCTTGGAGGTCACCCACATGTGAGAATATGCTGCCTGCTTGTCCTGGGATAAAGCACAGTTACTTACCGTAACAGGTGTTATCCAGGGACAGCAGGCAGATATTCTCACAACCCGCCCGCCTCCCCGAGGATGGCTTCTTTGCTAGTTATGGAACTGAGGACCACGAGGTGGGATGCGCCCTCTAGTGGGCAAGAAGGCATGCACATGCGTGGTGCAGTGTAGCAAACTTGAAACTTCAATCAAGTTTGCTTGAAAAGCTGTCCGCGCTGGGGCTCCGTAGATGACGTCACCCACATGTGAGAATATCTGCCTGCTGTCCCTGGATAACACCTGTTACGGTAAGTAACTGTGCTTTCTCTAAGGACAGTGGGACTTAAATCTTTACTACCCTCCCACCTCTCTAAGGAGTCAAGTTACATTACTTTACATTGCATTAGAGATTTCTATTCCGCCATTACCTTGCGATTCAAGGCGGATTACAAAAGAGTTATAAACGGTGGGTTACAATGGAAGATCATTTGTCATTTCTAGAGAAGATTCTGCCTAGTAATAGGGTAAAATCCCATGCACCAATCGTTCGTGGGAACAGATGTGCATTCACAGTGAGATGGCCCAAATGCTTCTAGAAAAATTGATGGGATAATGTTTCCATGGCAGACTCCGTCAGTGACGTTACCCCATGCAAGAGGATTCAAGTAGAGGTCTGCACGGGAAATGATTTTATATGTAATTACTATGAGATGCAGAGTATGAAGGACCTCTGTGTCTGATTCAAGATTTTTGTTTCTCAGTTATTAAAATGTATTCTGACCTAGCATATAATATTGCAGATAAGTTTTAAATGGCTACATCTTTTGTTTCTATTTATAAATCTTTATTCATTTTCAAATATTACAAGTGTATAATAATCAATCAGAAAGATTTTTAACTAATCACTTGACAATCTTATTTATATTCCTCCAAATAAAAGAATCCCACCCCACCCACCCATATATTAATAATTAACAATTATTATCATTCACAATCCCACCCCCCCTATATCTTATCCAATACTAAGGTGTTTAAGATGTCTGATCATTAGAATAAATAATCAATAGCCCCCAAATCTTTCCATTTTATAAATATGGCATACTGAATTCCACCAAAAAGTATAATTTAGTTTAGTGTAATCTTTCCAATTTCCTGTAATCTGCTGAATGGCAACCCCTGTCAATATCAATAGAAGTTTATTATTATTTGCAGAAATTGGGCTTTTAAATCTCATTGATGTACCAAACAATATAGTATCATATGAAAGGGCAACATGATTTTCTAACAATGAATTAATTTGGGACCAAATTAACTTCCAAAAGGCATTTATATAGGGACAGAAAAATATGAAATGGTCTAATGTCCCAGCTTCTAAACCACAATGCTGGCATCTATTGGACCTCAAACTATCCAACTTCTGTAACCGAACTGGGGTCCAAAAAGCTCTATGCAACAAAAAAAACCAAGTCTGTCTCATAGATGCTGCCCTTGTAGTTTTTATTCTCCAAGACCAAAAACGTGGCCATTGAGAGGCAGAAATTTGGTGCCCAAGCTCAATGCTCCAAATATCCCTAAGAACAGTTTTTTGTTCTTAATTCTCAGTATAGTTTGGAATTCCTGTGCTTTCAAGTGGATTTCTTGGGTCACCAAGCCGCACAGTGGTATAAATTGTTATATGGATATTTGAATACATCTTTTGTTTCTCTACATAACTGTTCGAGCAGTGGTCCATTATGCAGGTCAGTGGTCACTTCAGACAATGTTCAGACTGCTAAGTCAATTTCATGGTGAACTTGATCTCCAGAAGTGAAAAGTTGATATAATAACTTTTGATTCTAACCTTGATAAGTTAAAGGATACCAACGCCAATAATGGTTTTGTTTTTTTTAGGGTCTCCTGTTAGTGCCCAGCCTGTAATAATGGCAGTTCCTCCTCGCCAATCCAGTCTAATGGCTAAGCCAGTGACCTATATGCCAACTTCAATAGTCGCACCCCAGCAACCCTCTGGACATGCAATACATGTTGTACAACAGGCTCCCACAGTCACCATGGTCAGGGTAGTGACCACTTCTGCCAACTCTGCTAATGGATACATAATTGCCAATCCAAACTTGTCAGGAACTGTCCATGAAACACAAGGAACAGTGGTAGATGGCTTTGGGGAAACAAGAGGTAGAACAAATATTTTTCTTAAAAATAACATTGATTTCTTTGCTTTCTCTCAACTGTTTCACCAGATAAAATGAGCAGTATGTGGAACTAGTAACTCAACAAGTGGAAAGATTGTGTAACTCAGTGGTTTCAAACTCAAACCCTTTGCGGGGCCACATTTTGGATTTGTAGGTACTTGGAGGGCTGCAGAAAAAAAAATAGTTAATGTCTTATTAAAGAAATGACAACTTTGCATAAGGTAAAACTCTTTATAGTTTATAAATCTTTCCTTTTGGCTAAGTCTTAATAATAATATTGTCATTTATAGCTAGAGAGATATGATCAAGAAACTGTTTTATTTTACTTTTGTGATTATGATAAACATACCGAGGGCCTCAAAATAGGACCTGGTGGACCACGAGTTTGAGACCACTGCTATAGGCTAAGGCTCTTTACACCTGCATTGTGATGTCATAGAACTTTATGATTATAGAAACATAGTCATAAAATTCCACTATCGGAAACCAAGTGCCATAAACTCTTCAATTTGTAGAAATGGTAAAGACCTCAGTGTTTTTCAGGAAGATTCCTGTGAAACCATCTATGGCAATAATCATATTGTCATAGAGAAATACATCCTTGGTCTTATATTACACCGTTATAGATTCACTATTTGTATAATTTTCTTTTTTACTTTTTTAACTTTTTTACTGTTTTTCAAAATTTAGTGAAAAAGTAAGCACTTAACTCAATATTTCCTTCCGAGGAAAGAGAGAGACAGACAGACAGACAGCGGCCAAGGAGAGAGAGAGAAAGAAAGACAGACACACACGTCTATTCTAGCACCCATTAATATAACAGGCTTAAAGACTAGTACAGTAATAAACTACTACAGGTACACCACCAATTTTCCAACATCCGTGGTTCCAAACCTTTGTCAGATTAACAGTTTTGCCAAACCAACGGTGGTGACCTTTAGAACATGCTCTAACCACGACACCTCTCCTTTTCCCCTCCTCATGTACCTCTTTAAATCTTTGCCAGCGGCAAGCAGCATCTGTAACTTGCTGCTCACATCAGCCTTAGCTGTCTCTCTAATGTCACTTCCTCGTCACGGGACCAGGAAGTCATGTCAGGGAGAGCAGCAGGTTGCAGATTCTGCTTGCTGCTGAACTAAAGGAGATTCCGGACCATCCATTGTTAGAAAATAGGTGGTGGTTCATCAGAATAACTGCAATATAATCAAGTAAAAAATATTTTGCTTAAAATATAGAAACATAAAGTATGAAGGCAGAAAAGGACCGTCGGCCCAACAAGTCTGCCCACTTGAAGAACCTTCCCTCAACAAGAACCTCTTCCCTCTAAGAATTTCCCGGAGCGAACCCACTCCAAGAACCCTTCCTCAACAAGAACCCTCTTTTTAAGCATTTCCCCGGAGTGAACCTACATGTTTATCCCATCGTCCCTTGAAGTCGAGTGTTTGCTCTTTGTTCACTTGGCATTTGTCTGTTCATTTTTAATATCCTTACCTCTTGGAGATTCTTGAAGTGAGAAATAATTTCTTTGCTTTTTTAATGCTTCAGCAGGTATGGAAGAAAAACCAACCATTGCATTTGCTACAATTCCCACTGCCAGCCGAGTTATCCAAACAGTAGCCAGTCAAATGTCACAAGGAATACCTGGACAAACAGTCACCATTCTTCAGTCAACCACACCTGTGACCTTGGGGCAGCACCAACTTCCTGTTCGAGCAGTGACACAGAATGGGAAGCACACCCTTTCAACAAACAGCATTGGTGGAAATACGTATGGTGCCGTGTCCTATGAACACATACCAGGTCTGGGTTAGTTTGCCCATTAAAATTCAGACTATTTTTTTTTCTAGATTACATAGAGAATGCAGAAGTGTGTATTTGTACTGTGTGGTTATTTTTTTTTTGGCATTTCAGCTATCAGTCTTTTTCTTAGTATCCATACCAGATCAATTTAGAACTTGTGGTTTGTCTATTGACCAGCAGTTGGAGACAGAAAAGTATTTTCATGTGATTCACCCCTCAAGGGCACTGTACTCCCTTAGAATGCTCGGTATTCTCTTGTCTCCAGTGGACGTATGTCAATCTGACGTGCAGCTCCTGGTTTAGTCTTTGGAATAGCTCCTGAATCAGTTTGAGCAACTGAATTTCAGTTGAGGTGAGGGTACTTGCTAAGGATTAAATTAGCTCCTGATTCAGTTTTGGTAATTGAGCTTCAGTTGAGCAAGGGGATGCCTTTAAAGGTTTAGGCTCCACATGCCTTAAATTTACATAAGCGGCAGCAGGAGTGTAGCTCAGGTTCTGAGCTCCTTACTCCCACCCCCTAATCCACCACTGCCACTTCTTTGCCTTTTTGAAAGAGAGAGACCAGATGAAAAGGAAACGCCTTTGAAAGTGTGCCACTTCATTTCCTGTAAAGTGCTGTTTAGGAGTATACTTCCAGTCTGAGAGTTCACCTGCTTGCTCTTCGCCTACTCTATCAGGACTTGTCTCTTGTTGGTGTTATCAGCACCATCTTGCTCCTCTTGCCAATATATCAGCCCTACAACTTATTAAGTACTTCAATAGTAAGAAGCTTTTGTAAAACACTTAGACTTCCTTTGAGTGATTAGTGGTATATCAAATATGAACTGTAAAAACTAGTCAGTGAGCAGCAGGTTGAATTTGCTTATATAAAATGTTCTTTCTCTTATTTTCATTTTCTTTTCTTATTTTTTGAGGCATTAATTTAGTTTGGGGTTAACCAGAACAGTGTGCACCCTGCCTCTGTTAATTTTAGTGTATGATGATATTCTTAAACCTTATCTCCCAGGTAGTAAGATTGATCTTACTCTCTGTTGTTTCTCAGCTCTTACAAACCCGTTACAGCTTCTTGCTGCGCAGGCCAGCTCATCCACTCCCGTAGCAGTTGTTCGAGCCTGTGAGGCCGAGGCCCTCTGTACAGTTTCGTCCTCGGATGAACCCAATGTCAAAAAAGCCCGTGTGGATGATCCTATTGGAGCAGTGACAGCAGCTCAGGCAGGTGTCATCACGTCCACAGCTTCACAATCCCAGGGAAGTGGCGAGTGACTAGACACACAACATCTGAGGAAGGAAGGAAACTAGAGCAGAGAAGACAGACAAGTTTTATGATCCGGAAATAACTCTTTGTTTTTGTTTAGTTTGAAAGGACAGGTCCACAGTTCTTAGGACTCCTGAGGTGCCAAAATAAATTTGAGGAAAAAAATCCCTGCAGCTGTACTGGACTTTGCACAAATCTTAGTTATTTTTGTCAACTTTAGATTTTTAAATATGATACAGACAACTGATTGTATGACTGCTGGTGATAATTCCCCATGCTCTTCAGACACGGAGGGAAAGTGATTGCTTTTCAGGTCACCTTGTAAAAGGAATGTTTCAAAGAAACAGCTTCACCCTTGGAAGAAGGTTTTTAATCTTGAATGCCTTAACAGGTCTGGCACTGAGTGTTTGGACATGGACTGTACGTTTGCAGGGATGCTGTGACTTTCAAACGAGGATTAGTGGAAGATACCATGGTGACAGCATTAAAGCAACATGGTACCAAATAAATAAAAGCAGATTTAAAAAAAACAAAAAAAAAAACTGTATAAAAATTTTATGTGGATTTGTATTTATGTGTGAGAGGACTGACAAACCAAATCTTTCAGGCTGCAATTACTTATCAACACACCCTTATGGAGATTAAGACTGAATGGAAGCATTAATTTCTATATTCTCTGTTGCTTTATTTTATTAATTTCCTTTCAGCTTTTTCTATGGATCGTGATCTAGGTGTTATTGCTGCTGAGAAAACTACAGGAAAGTCTGCACATCCATCATGTATACCATTTTCCGTATGTATGATCTTGTTTCCCAAGTGGGATTCCTTTCTGATCAGCTGAATTAACTTTGGAAATATTTTATAATAAAACAGTGGTAGCATGAAAGGATATGTATTGGCAGTTGTTTATGGGGTGGTTTTTGGGGTTTTTTTTTACATTTTTGCCAGTACTACCCACTGATTTTGATGCCACAGTTGTTGGTAAAAGGCTGTGGTATTTGAAGTGCCAAGGTTGTAGTGGAGAGCAGAACTTGGAGCATAGGCTGTTACCTGAAGGTGAGGTTTGGAGCTGAATGCAGCTGAACAGAGGCTCATGCTTCAGCACAAAACCAGTAAGAGCGGCATGTAGATGTGATAAATACCATACATGGAAAAGTGGACCTCTTCATAAAGGAAGATTGATAATTCTAAAATACAAAGTATGAAAGATATCTAGTTGAACTAAATACAAGGAATTTTCTTCCAGTAGCAGAAATAATCCTTCTAGTAAATATTAAATCTGAAATAATAAATAGCAGAACATTGCCACCTCCTTAAAATAAATAAATGCAGCCAGTGAATTTACACTATTGCAAACACTACTGTTAGTGCATGCCATCTGCTGCAAATGCATGTTACACTGACAGTAAATAATCTTCCCAGAAAGCTTGCAATCTCCAGAGTCTCTTAAGCTAATGTGTTTTGTTTTGGGGTTTTTGCACGCCCATCTTGCTTCTCGACCACTTCTGGAATTCTCCTCCTCATCTGGCTGTTACCTGGCATAATTTTGCTGTCATCTGTCATTCTGTTTGATTTGAAAAGAGGCAGTGAGCGTGTTGAGGAGCAGCAGGGTGTCTGTTTTCAGTGAGCACTTATAATTTTGGCACTCAAGGGTTAAAAGTAAACTTCTTAAAAAGTCAGCTTGCTTTATAGGACTGGTGCTGTTCTGTAATCTCTTGCCATATATCTGAGAGCTGGAACTTGCTACTATGCTTTTACATTTTTTTTCATCTCCCCTCTGTACACATTTGTATAAATAAAAGCTAAAAGTCCCAGATAATAAAGGGACTGGTTCTACCTGCCACTCTGAGTCCTTATTAGAGTGAGCTGATAGCTCTGGGCCCTTTTGAATAAAAGTGATACTACTGGGGACTGGGGAGAGCAGTTTTCTTTTCTTCTGATTTTAGTAGCTGTGCTCTATATTTGGCTTCAGTCAACTTTTCAGAAGCTTGAGTTAACAATTCTGAATGTGTATGGAGTCAAGACTTAAAGATCTCAGTATGGTCATTTGGAAGAAAGTCGAGAGAGGGAAGATATGATAGACATTTAAATACTTCCATGGCATAAATGCACAGGAGGAGAGTGTTTCAATTGAAAGGAAGCTCTGGTGAAAGGGAACAGACTGGATTAACTTAAGGAAATACTTTTTTTTACAGAAAGGATGATGAATGCATGGGACATCCTCCCAGTGGAGGTGGTAGAAACAAGGATTGTATCATAATTTAAGAAAACATGGGACAAGCATGTGGGATATCTAAGGGAGAGGAAGGGACAGTAGCCTGGAACCTGCCTAAAGCTCTAATTAATGAGGGTTCAGCGGGATATAATATTGCACATTACATAGCATAGTAAACCATATGGATGGGCAGATTGGACCATATCATCATCGCCTGCATTAATTTTTTTGTCTAGCAAAAGCTTGAGAAAGCCTGAGATTAATATATAATAGCACAGAAGTATAGATACTCTCTAAAAAAGAAAATACTGCATACTTTCAGTGTGCTCCTGCTTACCTGCTCATTAACTAATTCTTGTGTAAACCACAGAGAGAAAGCGGTATATCAAGTCCCAACCCCTTTACCATTGTTGTCTCTTTGAGTCCTATGGCTGTAAATGTGAGATCACGTTTTGCTAGGGAAGAAAGCTTGGCTAGAGCTAACAGCATATTGATAACTTCTGAAATGACCTCATCAGACTCCTATTGCGTATTTCCACTTGCTTCATTTCATATTTCATTCTTTTCTTATTCCTTTTCTGTATTACATTTTTCTTCAGTTCAGCTGTCTTTCATGTAGATCTGGAGCGACTGTAACACATTGTGAGACGCCTGAAACATTAGTCATTGACATTTCATAGCATCTTTTCTTCTAGGTAACTGCCTGAGTTCAGAATCAGTCAACTGTTGGCATTAAACTTTTGATGGGACACAAACTCTGGTCTGTACTTTAAAAAAAAAAAAATATCATGGCCTATTGACCTATTTGGTACTGCAGGTGATCAGATGTGCTGTGAAGATTTGACATTCTCCTACGGGAACGCCAGTTGGGAACTTCTGTTCTAATGTGTAGCTTATTTTTCCATTTCTAACTTAGGATTTTCACCTATTTAGTTTATTTTCTTTATCATCCCTCCAAACCGGCATAGATGGATGGGTTTACGTTCCTCTGCCAGCAGGTGGAGACTGAGAACACACTGAATTCTTACAATACAAGTGGGCTGTGCAGGCCCTCATAGAATCATTCTGTTCTCAGTCTCCAGCATGTTAAAGGTGGTAAGCCTGTGCAGTCTTTTAGGCCTTGGCAGAAAGGTTAGGCAGTCTTCTTTTAGGCCTTGGAAAGGTTAGGCAGTGGCCTTTTTTTTATCTGCCCATATTTTCTTGTCGGACAGAGCTGGGGGTCACACACAACCATTTCCACCTCACGGGTGGTCGATCCCTCCCCATATCTTCTTCAGACGAGCCTCAACTGTATGCCTTGCCATGGTCAGGCAAAGATGGGTACTGCTTTGGTATATCCCATCAGTCTGTGCCAGTCTGGAAGGACGATAAAGAAGGGGAAGGACGATAAAGAAGGAGACTGGCACAAAACCTACCCTGTGTTTTTTGCGCGTGCTTTTTGTAGTTTTTTTTTGTTTCTTTTTCTTTTTTTCTGGGGAGTATAATGGTAATTGTGGAGCAGAGACATCTGGTTTGTTTGGTGTAGCTGGCGAACTGAGGGGTTAGTTCTGGTTGCTTGTTCTAATTCTTTTCTATCAGTTGTGCTTGGTTTTGCACTGTTCATTGTTCAATGAAATCAAATTACGCAAGTTAAGCTTTTAGTTTTGAGTTCCTGCTTGGCTATTCATCAGTGTGTTCTCAGTCTCCACCTGCTAGCAGAGGAGCGTAAACTCATCTGTCTGTGCCGGTTTGAAGGGATTAAAAGAGAGAGAATTAGCAGGTAAGAACCTAATTTCTCCTTAGGATGTGGTGCTGCCAGCTTAGAAAGTGTCTTTTGGGGTGAAGATGAGAGAGCATTCTTATCAGCAAATGAAAAAAAATTGAAACCCTGGGAGCCAAGCAAGAAGTCTTTCCCTTTTAGGATGTGTTTAAAATTGTTTCAGTTTGGTCTGCATTTCTCTCCCATTTCTGTTCAACCCTCAGTCCTTACGTGTCCCTGCAGAGGTTCTTCAGTTACTGTAACTTCTCTTTGATCTTAGGCCTTCTGCAGTTTCACAGGTTCAGAACCTCATACTGCAATAGCAGTTCCTTGCTTTGTCACGTGCAGAATTTTTAGACACTTGGACGTAACCTTTTGGCCAGAGGTTTTCAAACATTGCTTATAAGAATTTGTATACCATATATGCTGCCTGTTTTTGTTTTCTAATGTGTCTGACTAGCAGCCCAAAGATCTCAGTGTCTGGAGCACTGGGCTCCAAACACTGAGGCAGGGATTCTTCTCCCAGATCAGCTACTGCCTAGAACTGAGGGACTGCAGCACCTTCAGAGCTCATATATCAGTGAGTAAGGCTATTACAGGCTTTGGGCAGAATCGGAAGGGAGGTTCTGAAAAACCTGTTTTTGAAGATTTATGCCACATCTTGTAGGGTCCCCCACCTCTATTCTCTCTCCTTTTTTTTTTTTTTTTTTTTCCCTTTAGCAAAGTTGTTTTTGAACTGTATTTTGGCACCAAAACACTGCTGCAACAGCCATCTTGAATCTCCAGATCCTTCAAATCACCTTGGTTTGCCTCAAAACTGGCAGGGATGGAGTTCTCGGGCTCCTTTAGCCCTAATTCATGCCAGATATGTGCTGGTTGGGTGCTGGAAGATCAGCCCTGTGCCATGTACAGTGCAGCATGTGGGGGCTTCCCCTTTAATCTCTAGGGCTGAGGAACTTTTGGAGGCCTGTCTACTGTAGAAACCCCCTCCTAGAGCCCTGGAACAGTGGCATACCTAAGTGTAAGAGCGTGGATGCCGCGGAGCCCAAGAGATGTAAAGTAGAGTTACCTAAAGGGGTTTCTGCTAGCTAGTAAATTTCTCCTGAATTTGTTAATTAGATGTGGAGAGCTTATTTGGATAGCCGGGATCCTCATAATGAGGTCTGGCAGCGAACCAGGGTTCACGCAAGGGGATTGGGCTCCAAGGGTGCATCAGTGTTATTGGCAGAGACTGGCCAGGATCCTGTGGACCTTTCTGACAGGGAATCAGAAGGCAAGGGATCAGTCTGTATGCCCTTGTTGTCACAGAGTGAGTCTTCCCTGCTGGGCAATATAGGATTGCAAACAGGAGTAAGTATGCAAGCCAAGAGGAAGATCCTACAGTATACCAGCTGTTCAAGCCTTCAGCATTTATGGAATGGATTCTTTCTGCTTGGCTTGCAAGTATGGGGGGGAATACCCTACTCTCAAGAATGGCACACCTATCTACTAGAAAAGATATCAGCAAGTTAACCTAATCTCTTTTTAGAGAGTTGTGTGAGGTCAGGCATTATGTCCTAAAATCTGCAGAATTTAAAAGGAGATATGTGAGAGAGATATTTTGGGATCTTCTAGTTTGCTTTCTTGGGTTCTGTGAGTACCTTTAAAAAGATGATCTACCTCTGAACTGCTGCTCATTCTTCAGCTGTCTGTTGAAAGAAAATGTCTACATTTCTCTTAAGAGTGAGTTATCACCTTAATCCTTAAAGAACAAAAGCTATAATGAAGCATGACTTCCTTTTTCTGATTTGAGCTAAAGATAATATATGAAATCTTTGAGATGATAAATGTTTGTCCTTGTGTTACTTATTCAATCCAGTTCTCACATGTTGGTGCTTCATAATGTATGCTGCTAACCTGGATTTACAGTGTACAGATCATTAAAATACATATTCTAGTTTCTTTTCCCAGTCTTTTTTTCTGTTTTGTTTATTGTATGTCACTTTTTATATGCTAAAACATCCTCACCGAGATTGTGGCTTTGTGTGTTACTGTCTTTAATGAAACACGCTGATTTTTCTGGCAATTTTCAGAGCAAAAAAATGGCTCTTAGGTATAATATATATCTGCTAACTTTCTTTTTGCATTTAATTTTAACTACATAGCTCATTCCTTGTCATCAACAGCAGATGAATCCAGAGACTAGTGGGATTACGTCCATCAACCAGCAGGTGGAGATAGAGAGCACTGAGTTGTCCTCAGGTATATCTTTGATGCCACTGTATGTCCTTGGGACTCTGGGAAAGCCACTTGACACTTCATGGCCCGGGTACAGAATAGTGTCTGGCTACAAGGGAATACCTTGCCTCTCCTCTGGCATTCTTCTTGACTATGGTCAGCAGTTTGCCTACTGTGGGTGCCTTATAGACTTTGTGCTTTGGGTCATTCCATGTCAAGTGATCAGATTCTTGGAAAGTGCCCTGCATGACCATCACAGATTTTGATGAAACTTCATATGCAGAGTCCACCATGTCTCAAACGAACTTTGGTAAAGTTTTAGTTTCGCCTGTGGAATATTTGTGGAGATATAGCCATTTGTTTGACCCCAATACCACAATGAAATACAGTACGACAATGACATTCTGACAACTTTGAGACACAATATCTCCCGAGCTGTGTTTCCAAAAAAACTGAAACTTAGCTACCCTGCACAACTTTTTGAGCTCTGTTCATTGCACAAAGCATGCAGATGAGGTGTTGCTCTGGAACCCAACAAACGTCTTGCCTTTCTGGCCAATAAAACGAATGAGCTGGACCGTGAGGATGCATAAATTTTATCAATGCATCATTTTGTTCAATTGAGACTTCAACAACGTTGCCTATCCACCATTGATTATCGTAAGTACAGGCAACGTAGCAACCAGGAAAGATTTCGGACACTTTCAAATTTGGAATGACAGTATCAGAAATTTTGGCAACAAAATTTATTGTGTCATTTGAAACTTTGCTGACATGAACCGAGTTTGAGTCGACTGGTACAAATTGGTGGTGCTCTCTGGTACCGGCTACTGTGCTGCTTTCATGCCATCTTTCTTCTTGAAACTTTTTGCTTTCTTCAATTTCTTCTTTTGGAACATAAATGTATTTAACTCCGTGTATATTTTGGTCACAAAAGTTAAATAGATCCTTTGGCGTCAATATTTGATCCGTTGATGGTCTTTGGAGGCTAGCCCGGGCAGCCAGTCGTTTAGTTGTTCCATCAACTCCATCGCAGGGTGATTTTCCGTGGCTAGTTCCAAAAAAATTCCATTCAGCCTCAATGTTGAAATCATTTCTGTGATTGCACAAATTCACAAAGTTCTTGTAGTTTTTATATTGTGCAGCTGAGCCGTCACTGAAGTAGTATATTTTGGTAATGTTTGTTTGAGTTACCAAAAATTCGATCAACTTTTGAATAAACACGTGTACAGATATCGTATCATGTTGCATATGATCAGAAATAATGCAACAGTTTACAACTTGCAATGTGCCCACTTCATTGAGATAATATGCAACAAAAGGATGTACCGTAGCTTGTGAATTTTCCCAGTGAAAGCCTTGGGCGGCATCCTGTACAACAAATGAGTAATTTTCAGTGAAATCCATCAAAACGATCATTTCCGTTTCTTTTAAGCCTGTCTTCAACATCTTCAAATATTCACTTTGATGTTTTGAAATGAAATGGTGGCTTGTCAACTTCCAAATCTTGCTTGCAAGTCTTTCAATAAAGTTGTCCATGGTTAGTACACTTGTTTCTAATGTTTCACGGTCAGCGTGAACCCATTGCTTAAGTTCTATTGATTCTTCTGGATCTAAATCCTTGAATATTTCTTCCAGGTATGCTGTTAGTGCTTCTTCACCAGGGCAGTTTTGACATCGTTGTAGCATACAGTCCTTGACATTTAGGTCGCAGTTTTTTCCATAAGAACTTTGTAGTTAGAAACATAGAAACATAGAAATAGACGGCAGATAAGGGCCACGGCCCATCCAGTCTGCCCACCCTAATGACCCTCCCATACCTTTACCTTGTGAATAGATCCCACGTGTCGATCCCATTTGGCCTTAAAATCAGGCACGCAGCTGGCCTCAATCACCTGAAGTGGAAGACTATTCCAGCGATCAACTACCCTTTCAGTAAAAAAGAACTTCCTGGTGTCACCTCGCAGTTTCCCGCCTCTGATTTTCCACGGATGACCTCTTGTTGCCGTGGGACCCCTGAAAAAGAAGATATCTTCCTCTGTCTTGACTCGGCCCGTGAGATATTTGAACGTCTCGATCATGTCTCCCCTCTCTCTGCGCTCCTCGAGTGAGTATAGCTGCAATTTTTCCAGCCATTCCTCGTACGGGAGATCCTTGAGTCCCGAGACCATCCGAGTGGCCATTCTCTGGACCGACTCCATCCTCAGCACGTCCATGCGATAATGCGGCCTCCAAAATTGCACACAATACTCCAGGTGGGGCCTCACCATGGATCTATACAATGGCATAATGACCTCCGGCTTACGGCTGACGAAACCCCTGCGTATGCAACCCATGATTTGTCTTGCCTTGGATGAAGCTTTCTCCACTTGATTGGCAGCCTTCATGTCCTCACTGACGATCACCCCTAAGTCTCGCTCTGCTACTGTTCTTGTTAGGATCTCACCATTAAGGGTATAAGTCCTGCATGGATTTTGGCTACCCAAGTGCATAACTTTGCATTTTTTGGCATTGAAACTGAGTTGCCAGGTCCTAGACCAGCGCTCCAGTAGGAGTAGATCGTGCATCATGTTGTCGGGCATTGAGTTTTTGTCCGTTGTGCTTTTGCCCACTACATTGCTTAGCTTGGCGTCATCGGCGAATAATGTTATTTTACCTCGGAGCCCTTCTGTCAAGTCACTTATGAAGATATTGAACAGGATCGGGCCCAAGACCGAGCCTTGGGGCACTCCACTGATCACCTCCGTCATTTCAGAGGGGGTGCCGTTTACCATTACCCTTTGAAGCCTACCTCCAAGCCAGTTCCCAACCCATTTTGTCAATGTCTCGCCCAATCCTATAGAACTCATTTTACTTAGCAACCTGCGGTGTGGTACACTATCGAATGCTTTGCTAAAGTCCAGGTACACGATGTCCAAGGACTCCCCAACATCTAGCTTCCTCGTCACCCAGTCAAAGAAGCTGATCAGGTTGGATTGGCAGGATCTCCCCTTAGTAAATCCATGTTGACGGGGATCCCGCAGGTTCTCCTCATCAAGGATTGTGTCTAATTGGTGTTTGACATTGGCGCCTTGTAGCATGAGCTTTACATTTTGATGTATCGTGCAGACACACACGGAGTGTGCACCTGATGCACCAACGGTTACACACCACTTTGGCCTGAGCTCACATAATTTGGAAAAACCAATTTCAGTTCCGTATTTGTTACAGTACGCCACGTACAGCTCTTTTAAATTACACAACAGCAGCCGCTTTTGCTTTTGTACTTTTAAACCATTGAGGCGGACTGAAATGCAATCTTTTTTGCCAGGACATATTCTGCTGAATTCATTGTCTTCGTAAAAATCTTGAACTCTATTTGCAATTTCTTTTGGAAGGGACTTGCCAATTTTTGCATCAGGTATAGAACAAATGCCTTTCTCTTTCTTTACTTTTTGGGCTGTTCTGACCATGCACTCTGAAACGCCAAACTTCATTGCTGTTTCCTTTATTGACCAACTTTTTGGGGCCCATCGTCAATAATTGAACTTTCATTGACCTGTTGGATATTGCAATTTTCGTTTTCATTTCTTCAATGAGGTCAGTGTAATCTTCACATAACTTGCATTCTACAGACTGACGAGACAGCCCAACTTCTTCAGCTGAAACTCCAGCAGCAGATGTAATCTTCTTGGCTATCACATTCTGCACACGTTCAATTTTTCGTATCACATAGCCGGCTTTATCTCTACTAGCTAACCTTCGAATTTTCAATGGAGAGGTTCCTAAAGCAGTCAAGCTTTGATCAACTGCATCGGAAATGCTGATATCAAAATCGTCTGAAGATGAAGATGCTGCAGTAGCTTCACTCATTGAAACGTATTGGGCTTTGCACCTACTGCAAAGTTTCTGACCTGGCTTGATATTTATTTTTGCCACTTTTCTAAAATCATTAGACATGGCAAGATCGACTTTTAACAATCCACTTTGAACAATGTGATTTTTCTTTTCAAATGGATTACAACACGATGTTTGCTTTAATTCGTATTTGTCGAGATACTTTGCTTTGTGGTGGAGGCAGATTTGGTCTTTATCCATCAGTTCAACTTCAGAGCGCCGAGTGATAAGCAATTTTTCATCGGTTGACAAATTAGAAACAT
This sequence comes from Geotrypetes seraphini, assembly GCF_902459505.1. Taxonomy (NCBI): domain Eukaryota; kingdom Metazoa; phylum Chordata; class Amphibia; order Gymnophiona; family Dermophiidae; genus Geotrypetes; species Geotrypetes seraphini. Next base: position 13,562,019 of record NC_047094.1, on the reverse strand, counting down.
AGAAAAATGACGGCAGAAAAAGGCCAAAGCCCATCAAGTCTGCCCACTCCAGTGACCCTTCCCCCATGAGTTTGCTTACCAACCTCCTGCCCTTACCTCATTAGAGATCCCACATGAATATCCCATTTATTTTTGAAATCTGCCACGCTGTTGGCCTCAATCACCTGCCGTGGGAGTTCATTCCAATGATCGACCACCCTCTCAGTGAAGAAATACTTTCTGAAGTCCCCATGAAATTTCCCTCCCCTGATTTTCAGCGTATGCCCTCTGGTGGACGAAGGTCCCATAAGACGAAAGATATCCTCTTCCACCTCGATACGACCCGTGATATTTTTAAATGTCTCAATCATGTCTCCTCTCTCTCTTCGTTCTTCAAGTGAGTACAGCTGCAATTTATTCAGCCTTACTTCATACGGAAGATCCTTGAGCCCCCGAGACCATCCTGGTGGCCATCCGCTGAACTGACTCAACTCTCAGCACATCTTTCCGGTAATGTGGTCTCCAGAATTGAACACAATATTCCAAATGAGGTCTCAACATGGACCTGTACAGTGGCATTATGATCTCTGGCATCCTGCTGATAAAACCTCTACGGATACAACCCATCATTTGCCTTGCCTTGGAGGAAGCCTTTTCCACTTGATTGGCAGTTTTCATGTCATCACTAATGATTACTCCTAAATCCCGTATGTAAAAAAATGAGCCCGCATTTTTTAGAATAAAATGTGCCGTCATGACACTTTGATAACAATTTTTGCCCAATGGCACAGTCTGGCAAAAAAGGATTATTATTAGTCGATTCGTTGGCATCCATTTTAAACTGAATTAATAATAATGTGGATCTGAAAAAGAAAACAAGTTGTAATTTGTGATCTGCATGCAACAAAATTATCACCTCAATTTCTAGTTAGGAATAATCATTAATTAAGAACACTATAATTGTACCCAAAGCTTGAGTAAAAATAAACAGGGAAAAACAGTGTGAAAAGTGACATAATTGTAAGTTGAAACGTAGGCCGTTGCCATGGTGACATCTCCCAACTTTGTCCCCCTTTTTCGGGCATTGTTAACCTGCGTTGAAAAATGAAGCCCACTTTTCTAGGGGGTTTGAAATATGCTCTTTCTAATGAGACTGATTTGAAAGAGTTTCTGAAAGGTATTTTTCTGTAAAAGCAGGCTGAAAATACCCTATTTTTGGCCTTTTTACACAAATTAGCAACTTTACACTTAATTTGTAAACTAATGGAAAGAGCTTGGAGGTTGAAATTGTACTTTTGAAAACAACGTTGTACTGAGACATTATGCGCCAAATTTCGCATTTATTATTCAGTTATTGTGGGAGCTAAGTAATGTCAAACTTTGACTTTTTTTGGAGCACTAATTTTTTCGGCCAAGTTTACTGTAATTCAGCCATTCACTCAGTGCTCGACAAAAATTATTATTGGTAGCACTGAATAGAGCTCCAAAAGTTGTGCAGGGTAGCTAAGTTTCAGTTTTTTTGGAAACATAGCTCGTGAGATATTGTGTCTCAAAGTTGTCAGAATGTCACTGTCGTACTGTATGTCATTGCAGTATGGGGTCAAACAAATGGCTATATCTCCACGAATATTCCACAGGCGAAACTAAAACTTTACCAAAGTTCGTTTGATACATGTGGGACTTTGTGCATAAAGTTTTATCAAAATCCGTGATGGTCATGCAGGGAGCCCTTGATCACTTGACATGGAATACCCCTTTGAGAGGGCTTCAGTTAGATGGGGAGACATGATAGCATGCTGCTTTACACTCATATTATTTGTGGAGGGGTACTGTAGCTGTGAATTCCGCAGCATGGTGCTCTCGGGTGAGGATTGCTCCTGCTCACATGTACTAAGGGGGTTAGTCTCTGTATGATCGTGGGATACATACTCTCTGGAATTTCATATCTTCTTGGACGTGTGCTGCAGGGCAGAATTTGGGGATGGGGGATTTCACGTTCGCTTGTTTATTTCCCTTCCTACGTTTGGACTGCTTTGGTATATTCCACTAGTCTCTGGATTCATCTGCTGTTGATGACAAGGAAGGTAAAATTATGTCCTTACCTGATAATTTTCTTTCCTTTAGTCACAGCAGATGAATCCAGAGCCCCCTACCTTGTTGTGGGGTTTGTCGCTCTCAGGCACGGTTTTGGCATGCCTTTCGGCTGAAATTGCATTCTTGAGTTTAAAGCATCAGTGGTTCAGGTAGCACATGTGAGGGAAAGAAGTTTCATATGTTTCGTATGTCTCATGCCTTTTATGTGCTTTATTTCAACTGCTTTGAGAAGACCTATACTGGTTGGCCAGGAAGCTGTGCATCCAAGATATACTTGAGGACAACTCGGTGCTCTCTATCTTCATCTGCTGGTTGATGGATGTAATCCTACTAGTCCTCTGGATTCATCTGCTGTGACTAAAGGAAAGATAATTATCAGGTAAGGACATAATTTTACCATAATCCACAAAAGATCTGTTTTAAGTCATATAACGTTCTAAATACTCAAAAAGGTGTACATTAAATCCTAATAAAATAATAGATTTGATCCAGGTTTGGCATGACTTGTTGTATAGAGAGGATTTAAGTATGAAAAAGGATGAATAGAATAAAATAAACTGATGGTATACTCTGCATGGCAGACATTTCCCATGAAGAAACCTTCATAGCTTTGGTAAAGGCTTTGGAGCCATGGTCCTGTTTACTACAAATTTTTCACAGAATACAAAAGAAAAAAAACAACCCCACGTGCAAGATATGACGATGAAAAAGGAGTGGGGAAGAGACACAGAGTCAAACCGCTGTGAGGAAATCAATTTATTAAAACATCATATATTCAAAACATATATAATGTGTCATATACATAAAATTCAGCAGGCATAAAATCATAGGCATAAAAATATAAATATATAAACAGGACCCCAACACTGTCTGTGTTTTGGCTGCAAAATACATAGTATCTCCACTGTATTTTGCAGCATTTCCTTTCAGCATCGGCACAGCGTTCTTTTTGACACCGTGTCTGATGATAGGCTTTGAGTGCAGTTCCTTTGTGATTAGTAGTAATCTGGCACCATTTACTGGGCTTCCATTTTATACACCCCTGAAGAAGGCTATCCTAGCTGAAACACAGACCATGTTGGGATTCAGTTTATACATTTATATTTTAATAAATTGATTGTCCTCACAGCAGTTTGACTCTGTGTCCCTTCCCTACTCCTTTTTCATCGTTACTACAAATTTTTGCCATAAGCACCAGTTGGAAGAAAATCCTTGTTAGAGGATTGGAGGAGAGCAGATAAATACAGAATAGCCAATGGAAGAAAAAGAGCACCTAGTTTAGCCTGCCCAGTTATTCCTCTCCACGTTGTGTAGCTGTATCCCAGTTACTACTTATAAAATTTTCTTCCTCCTTTGGTAGATAAGCATGCAAAGTTTTCATCCTGTACCCTAACCACAAAGCTTTATAGGAATCCAGATAACTACCAATATTGGGTTGCCTGTTAACCAAAACTCTGGCCTTCTAGGACCCTGTGGCTTTTCTAGCTGGTTCCTTGCCACCACCAAACTGCCACACCACCCAGTTTGCATAGTTGTAGATGTCAATGATCATCACTATATATTCCTGTCTAAAGTAATTGGGACCCCAATCTTACAGGGTCATTAATGTTGAGTCTAGTCCAGATAATTATTTTGAGGTATCCTTAGCCTGCCAAACAGATCTGGCTATTGACCTCGCAACATCTTCTTGTGACTTTATTTTTTTTTAATTGCTTTTTATATTGCCATCTTTCCATTTTCAACTTAGATATTAAATAACTGCTTCTTGGCCATCTATACGGAGGATGTGTGTGTGTAGAATTTTCACAAAATAGATTGTGGTTAGGGTTTTGGATTTTAAGTTTTAACCCAAAACAAAACTGATAACACCCTTGATGCAATAAAATTAAAATAGTTTGCTGATTAAATGCCTCCACTTCTTCCACTCTGAATGCCTTATCTGTTCTGATGACTCCTAAGAGATACAAACATACATGTTTGATTCTATTGGAAAAAGTGCCCAGCAATAATACATTTGGTGTGAAAATACCTTATAACTGATGCTTTTGTACCCTCAAAAACCTAAGAGGCTGGAAAATACACTCCTAAAACTAGAAGCCCACTTATTCTAGAGACCCTTTGCTCTGTGACATTGATATACCTTTTTTAATGTATGCTAGACGCTTGATATTGTCTGTCAGTTCATAAACTTGTATATGAACCTTGAGCTTATTCTATCTGGAAGTCAAAGTTCACCATGAGTGATACATTTCTGTGCTATTACAAATACTATTTTTAAAACTTTAGAAACTATAAAGTGCACTGCCATATACAGGGCTTGGTTTCTATTTTCAGGCCGTTCTTCTGTTTCACAGGTAGGCTGGGGATGTAGTATGCACAGCGCCTTGTGGGAGGGATTGCAAGGTTACAGAAGCAGCCTTTCTGCATGGCATATGGCCATAGACTGCAACTAAATTCCTTCAGACTTACCCCCAAAACTGCAAATGAGGCACTTTGAAAAATAATTTCAAAAGCCAGTCTGAGTCCAAACCTAATTGTTTAACAACAGTGTCTTCAGCTGACGCTTCTAGAAAATGTGTCAATTAAAGACTCAGACTGCTTCCCTTCTTTTAGCTTGTGGCACATAATATGCTTTAAAAATGCTAGGAAGTGAGGACTCCGGACTTTTACTGCTTCCATAAGAAACCTTTTAATCATCTGTATTTTCCATAGATTTCAGCATCTGATGAATAACCAGGTTGTCCTTCATCAATGCCTCCTGAATCTTTAGTTTTTTGTTGTTTGTTTTTTTAACTCCATCCAAAGAAAAATTTTGTCTTTGTCCAAGCTAAGTTCTATCTTCTTTAATTTGCCAAGTCACCAGATATCAAATTTGGGAGGACATTATCTAGAATCGGCCAGATGGTGATTTTTATAATTCTTGCCGCGATAGACAAATGGTTTCAAAATTAAACATAGAAAGAATGATTTAAAGCAATGAGATAATAAGGATGTAGAACTTACTATTCCTGTGTTCACTTCATCAGGCCACGTTCTTTCACTTTATTTTTGTAGTTCTTTGAGTTTTGAAGACCTGGATACTATAATTAAGCTGCAGTGATTCTTAGTATGATGGAGGATTTTATCTACTGGTTGTTGTTAGGTGCCATTGACTCATGTTCAAGTTTCAAGTTTATTAAAGCTTGATATACTGCTTAAAAAGTATCCTAAGCAGTTTACATAATACAAAGTTAAAAATAATTTAAAACAAGGTGGTCAGACATATACCATTAAAACTATGATACAAACAATGAGGAAGACTACAAACGATACAAAAGGTAGGCAGGGTTACATTGTTTCCTTAAAATAAAAAAATAATTGATAGGGGAGGGAAAAAAGACAAAAGGGTTACATTGTTTCCTTAAAATAAAATAAAAATAATTGATAGGGGAGGGAAAAAGAGTAAAGGGTTACATTGTTTCCCTAAAAAAAAAAAAATTGATAGGGGAGGGAAAAAAAAAAAAAGACAAAAGGGGGTATGTTTTGTAACTCAGATTAGGCTCTGGGTTTATACCCCAAAGACATCTTTGAAGAGAAAGGTTTTAAGGTTTGCTTCAAATTTAGTTATTTGTCTGATGGGAGTGAGTTCCACAATGTAGCGACCTGATGCTGCCCAGATGGGTGGTACATCGTTAGTCTGACAACTCCACTGAAACCTGTCCGCCTTGGGAGACCCTGCTGGTAACACAGTAAATGATGGCAGATAAAGACCCAAATGGTCCATCTAGTCTGCCCAACAGTGAACTACCAATAGTGCAGCTTTCAGCTCGGATGTATGGAAGCCCCAGTGGCACGACAAGCCTATGTACTAGTTATACGTTCTCAAATCACAAAGATCTGAATTATCTGTGAATTAAGCATTTTAGTAGTGACGTAATGTGTAAGCTACAAGTTGAGAGACTTTCTTTTATTTGGGTTAATTGGCCTGTTTATTGACCAGTTTTTAGTCTGTCCAAGGGGCTAGAAAGAAGCTGAATACTGTTGGAACAATAACATTTGAAAGAATAATTTTACTCTCAAAATTGTTTTGTCGTGGAAGAGAATTCATCTCTCATTTGAGGGAAATTCTTTTCTTTCTGTTGTTCACAGATTAATGAAGCATGCGGTATCCAAATATGCCAAAATTTGAAAAGAAAAGGTAACTAACTAATCATGCAATGGGAAGGAACTAGTAGTTTAAAATTTAAATATATCAATTTGGATTGATGCAATTATTGTGGCTTTTTCTGCGCTTGATGAAATTATCGCAAAGGATGGCAAATGTATTTTGCAATCAAATATACTTCTGGTAGCAACAGCTTAACTATGCAAAATAAATCCAGTATGTGTCTGGGATCTGTGCTGGTCAGTAGAGAAGATTCTAGTTTGTAATGGTCTGTGTTGCAGAAGGTTTAACTACAGTAGCAGATTAGGACTGAACTGGATAGAACTGTCCCTTTATATAGCATAACAATATGTTTGTATAAGGCAGCTACCTCTCAGTTCTGTACGGTTTACAGAGTAAAGATACTGGACATTCACAGTGAATTACAATCCATTGGTTAAAAAATTTGCCAAACAGTATGTTTTTAACAATTTTCTAAATGCCAGATAAATGTTGGCACTTTAATATAAAATTACCAAGATGTTTATCCCATATACCGGCCTGATAAGATAGAATTCTGCCAAAGAATTGTTTGTAAACACATTTTTTAATAGATTGAAAGTAAAATATCTGCGAACCCTGTGTATTGCGTTTTCTATTAACCAATTCAAAGTGGTCAAGAAAATAACTAGGTAAAAGACCATGTAAAGATTTAAAACATATACAACCAAACATAAACAATATTCTTGCCTAAATTGGCAGCCAGTGCAATGGTTGAATATATCCACATGGCTGGAAAAGGAGCATCCTTCTTGCCAGTTGCAGTCAGCACTTACAAGTCAGAGGGGAGAGGGAATCTTGGTATATTTTTGCTCCTGAATTAAAAAGCATAAAGGTCCAAATTCTGTAGCCAGTGCCTAAAATTAGGCACCTATTCTGGAGGCGGCCATCTAAATTGAATAACAAGCTCAATTAAGCTTTTTAATCAGCACCGATTGAAACATAGGCGCCTATCAAGAAAGCGCGATTATGTAACAAGGCGCCTCTAAAAATTTAGGCGGCCTTCAAAAAAATAGACGCTTTGCATGTTGGCCGTGGCTACGTGTTAGGCGCCTTCTTGCAGAATCACTGCTCTTAAGTGCTCGCGTGGGCGCCTAACCTTTAGTTGTGCCTAGAGCTGGCCTATTTAATGGATGCCTCCAGCGTGATTCACTAAACAGCACCCAGTTGTGCTTGAATCGCGCTGAATGGTGCCTATATCGGTTTCCCAACTTTTGGCCGCTTCTTATAGAATTTGCCCCAAAGTCTTTTTTTATATCGATATAAATATTATTTTCATGGTGTTTAATCAATAGTATTGAAAACATTCTCTTTGTCTGCAAAGAGATTTTTTAATAATTTAATTATTTATATACCACTTATATCCTAAGTGGTTTTACATTCAGGTACTTTGTCATATTCCCCTATCTGTCCTGGTGGGCTCAAACTCTATCTAGTGTACCTGGGACAATGAGGGGATTAAGTTGTTTGCCCAGGGTCATAAGGAGCAGCGAGGGATTTGAACCCACAGCCTCAGGGTTCAGGGATCTTAGATATATGGATCTTGGGATCTTCATGGATCTTAAATATATGACATTTCAACAGTCCTCTACGCCCACCCTGAATGTGCAAGCCATGTGATGCATGAAAAATTGTAAAGATGAATTAGATGTGGGTAAAGACAATTGTTCTTGAAATCCAGCATCTAATCTGAGACCAGTGTTTTCATTTGAGGATAACAGTAACACTTTGAGGATAACAGTATTTTTTTTTTTTAATGAGGAGCCATACTTTTTAAATAATCTGAAAACTGAATGTGATTTCTAATATATTAGGTTAATGTTTTAAGGCTGTAATAAAAAGTTTTTAAATTCTATTTTTTTCAACTATTTCCTGTTTATGCTGTATACTGAAAGTCAATGTATGTGATTAGGGGAGTTTTCTCCTCAGCCTTTTTGTTTCTAAAACCAGAAATAAAATTCTGTATGAAAAATGGGTAAACACTGCAGCTCTTTCTGTTTTCCTTACACTACTTTTTTCAGGGTAGGGGGAGCATAAGCTATGTGAGGATCCTTTTTTTTTTTTTTTTTTATTTCCCACAACTTTTACAATGGATTAAGTAGAGATGATTCTATCGCATGTAATTAGAGAGTTTGGATGAGACTAGCAGCATATTTCTCAGAGCAGAGCTGCAAGCTCGGGTCTACCTTTTTTTGTGCTGTTCTAAAAAAAAAAAAAAAAATCATTGGATCTGCCACCAAGTGGAAGAATAAAGCTTGATGATCAAACTAGTTCTCACAGTTTTCATGTTGCACATATAATCTGTTTAAAATATACATGGATCGGGGGTGAAAGAGTCTAGAATACAGCTGCTATAAGAGAGGGTGGTATAGAGAGAGGCATATAGAATAGGGGCTGTTTTGGAGTGGAATAAGCTGTTTGATGAATTTAGGGATGGAGTTGGGCTTGTGGGTTAGTAAAGCAGCGAAAGCCAGTACTGTTTCTTAATATATTTTTTAATTTATTTATTTGAAACAAATTATCAAGCATTTAAACATCTTTATTTATTCAATTTTCTATACCGTTCTCTGAGGGGAGCTCAGAACGGTTTACTTGCATTTATTCATTGGGGAAATCCTGAAAACCCGACTGAATTGCGGCCTTGGACAAAGGATGTTGACACCCCTGCTCTAGAGCCTTCTTTGAAATGGTTCTCTGCCCTCTAGTGGCAGTCTCTGAGTATTTCCACTAGAGCGGTGGTCCCCCAACCCTGTCCTGGAGGACCACCAGGCCAATCGGGTTTTCAGGCTTGCCCTAATGAATATGCATGGTGCAGATTTGCATGCCTGTCACTTCTATTATATGCAAATCTCTGATGCATATTCATTAGGGCTAGCCTGAAAACCCGATTAGCCTAGTAGTCCTCCAAGACAGAGTTGGGGACCACTGCACTAGAGGATTCAAGTTGGCATATAAAGCCTTTTTTTCCCTTTTATATGGCAGTTTAAACCCCTTAGCAGTGCCATTTTGAAGACCGTAGTCACTAATGCAGGAATAACTGTAGATTGCATCTGTCCCTGTTGTGCAACAGGATCCTTGGAGTGCGCTAATGGGGGGTTGCAATGCTGCTCCAGGCACAACTGGCCCTTTGGCTCTGGTCTCACTCACACACAGTCTTGGGCATCGGCTAGCTCCTCAGGTCAGGGACAAAAAGAAACGTTTGTCTCAAGCTGGGCATAGGCTAGAGCTGGATATGATCACTTACCTTCTCAAGGAATCGGCAGAAAGCAAGGTGCAATTAATAAGTGGAACTTTATTTGAAAATTGATTGTACAGTAGTGTTAATGCACAATTATTTATGGTTCACTTTTATCAGAATGCTGACACGGTTTTCAAAGCTCTTTGTGATAGTCAATTTAAGAACACTTTCATTATATTCCCCAATCTCTTCATGCAACTCCTTTTGTACACTTGGTGGGCTTCACTCTGTTCTGTCTTTCCTGCCAATCTGAAACACTCCATACAAGCTCTGCTGCAAGCAGGGTCTTTCACTCATCAGTTACCCCTTTGAGATAGGTCTCCAAACTATTTTTGCTCTATGTCATAGGAGCCAGCTCTATGGGTACTCAAGCACCCCAAATATTGAACAAACTCCTTGACTATGTCCAGCGAGAGGTAATTTCCTTAGGGTTTAACACCCCCGATAATTTTGAAAAGTTGACTTCTATGATCTAAAGACACGTTCGTGCAGTTGCTCCTGCTCTGCAGCAGAGGCATTCTTCAGAGGAGGGGGGAAGGTTCATATGTTGAAAATACAATAATTCTCAGTCTTTCAGATTTCCAGGTTATGCTCGTTTACCTGGTGTTCCTAAGATGTAATATAGGTACCATTGTTTCAGGGTTTGTTTCTTCTTGGGTGCTGGACCTTGGGCGTGTTAATAATGGCAACCTAAATATAGATGCCCATACATGCAGTGTCGGCGCTTTCAAGCTACAAATGGCCTGAAGGCTTTAAAGCAAGCTTTTTATTTTTTTAACTTGGTATTAACTGGTTTCTGATATTAAACAGTGCTGTTGGGGGGGGAGGGGAGAGGGGGTTGAAACACTGCACTGTTGGTGATAATATGTAGAATTAAATAAAATGAATAAAGGCAATCCCTTTTTTTAAGATAAAATATTAAACTCAAATTAACCGAATAAAAAGATGTGACATGCTACTTTGTCACCAACCTTAGCCTTGAGGAAGTGTAAGAAAATTATACAATAAATAAAAATTCAAAATGTCATCTGTCATGATAATTTTCAAAAAAATGGCCTTATACATAGATGGCCTTGTCAAACAAGCTAAGAGTAATGAGCAAAAATCAAGTAAAATGTCTAATTTTTACAAAGTAGGTTTTCAGAGGCACTTTAAACTGGCTTAAGCTTTCAAGATCAATACATTAATTTCAATTTCCTATACCTCTCCTGCACGTCTACTTTTTCTGGCCACATTTACACATAATTAGACATTTTTCATCCAATAACGAATTTCATTTACATATTTTTAATGTGAAAAGCCAGAAATTAGTAAGCCAGCAGGGTGTTCCAAGTTATTTTAGAGTGGGCTTTGATTTCCTGCTGGGTGGCTGTGGTTGGAAGCGCTGCCCCCACTGCAGTCATTGCACTGAAGAGAGGGAGTGTCTGCCTGCCCTTCTGCAATGGAAATACCTAGCAATCAGTAAGTTACCCTTTCTGATCGGAAGGGTCATCTTCGAAAACTAATCAAACAATGCACTAAATCCAATTTTTTTTTTAAAGGTAGTACCTTTATCCCTACTGTTTGTTTTAATTCTATCTATGCTCTTTTACTACAGTAACTCTATAAGTGTAATAGAATGAAGTGAACCTAGAGCTTCGTTTGCATTCTGCGGCTCGCGAGTTGCACTTAAGTCCCGCCCCCGGGCCCCGCCCCGCAGACCAGGCGCAGCCGCACTCCGGCCCTAAAGCGCCGCCAGCGTCCGCCACCACGCCAAGGCACGTGTGGCCGCCGCCCAATTTCTGACGTCAGCAGAAGGGGACGGAAGTAAACCGGTTGGAGGAAAGCAAGCCGCTTTGCCGGCGGCTTTCGGGCGAGATGTTTACAGCGGGGGCGGACAACTACCTTCGACAGGCCAGGTGTGCACGGGGAACGGGAAGGAGTTGCCCCCCCCCCGAGCCTGTCCCTGATCGTCTCTCTTTCTCTTCCCTAGGGAGATCCAGGACGAGGAGCTGCAGAAGTTCTGCGCCAGGATCGCCGGTTTCCTTCAGCAGCTGGAGCTGGGCAGCGAAACAGTCGATAACCTGCAAAGGCTTTACCTCGTCGCCTCCGCCACCAAGTACGGCAAGAAGTGAGTGAGCCCCGATCGGCTGCTTCCCTCCCCTCCCCCCGCCCCAGTCTGTCCGAGTCCAACTGGTTACCATATGGCACCTGAAAAAGGAGTAAAAATGCAAATAACCTACTGTGTACTAAAATTAGCAAGAAAAGCCTCATTCCCACTTTCTCCTTGAAAATAAAGCAAATAAGACAGAAATCAAAATATAGACAAAAACATGGAGAAAGCAGACTTCATACACGGACATGCAGTACCCTAAGCCAGTGATTCCCAACCCTGTCCTGGAGGAACACCAGGCCAATCGGGTTTTCAGGCTAGCCCTAATGAATATGCATGAGAGAGATTTGCATATGATGGAAGTGATAGGCATGCAAATTTGCTTCATGCATATTCATTAGGGCTAGCCTGAAAACCCAATTGGCCTGGTGTTCCTCCAGGACAGGGTTGGGAACCACTGCCCTAAGCTATCCGTATCATTGGTTCATAGTCATTCGTACGCCGACATTGCAGCGCCAACAATTCAGCGCAAGACACCAGCGTGCTGCCTAAAGAGTGACTTTTAAAGAGTTCTGATGTAGGGTGTGAGTGGGGAACCCCCCCCCCCCCAGTTTACTTCATACTCTTCACGCTGCCGTTGGGGGGGGGGGGATTGGAACCATCCATTATAGAGTAAACATAACTTTTTCCCAATTTTTTTAAGGAAAAAGTTAAGTTTTCTCTATAATGGGGGTTGCACCCCCCCCCCCCCACACACACACACACATCCCTCAACGGGAGCGCGAACAGTCTGAAGTAAAGTGGGGGGATTTCCTCCACACACACCTCCTGTCGGAGCTCTTTAAAAGTCACTTTTTAGGTGGCGCGCTGGTGTTTTACACCGAATTGTCGGCGCTGCAATGTTGGCACGCTGAAGTCTCGTGCGCTTTTGTCCCATCACCATATCATCACTGGTCTGAAAAACTCCATACATATATATCATCAATTTTTCATTCTTTCTTATCAGTATCAAAATCTTTTTTCTGTCCTTATGTAGAATGAGAGGTTAATTCTGCCAAAATGTTATAACAATGGCAACAGTTCTGAGCAAAAAGTAGTAACAAGTTCATTTAAAGAGGTCTAGTGAAATGTGATATAAACAGGCAGAGCAAACTTATCTTCAAGTAGCATTTCTCAGATGCTCTTTCATACAGTTCTTTAGACCTCTTTATATGAACTACTTCTTGCTCAGAACTGTTGCCATTGTTATAATATTTTGGCAGATTTAACCTCTCATTCTACATAAGGACAGAAAAAAGATTTTGATACTGATAAGAAAGAATGAAAAATTGATGATATATATGTATGGAGTTTTTTCAGACCACTGATGATATGGATAGCTTAGGGCAGTGGTTCCCAACCCTGTCCTGGAGGAACACCAGGCCAATTGGGTTTTCAGGCTAGCCCTAATGAATATGCATGAAGCAAATTTGCATGCCTATCACTTCCATCATATGCAAATCTCTCTCATGCATATTCATTAGGGCTAGCCTGAAAACCCGATTGGCCTGGTGTTCCTCCAGGACAGGGTTGGGAATCACTGGCTTAGGGTACTGTAGAGTCCTGGCTGTCCGTGTATGAGGTCTGTTTTCTCCATGTTTTTGTGTATATTTTGATTTCTGTCTTGTTTGCTTTATTTTCAATGAGAAAGTGTGAATGAGGTTTTTCTTGCTAAATTTAGTACACAGTACGTTATTTGTATTTTTAGTTGTTAGATACGACTGTACCCTGATGATATTGGTTTAGCACAACCTGAAAAAGGAGGACAGATTTGACACAGCTGGGTTTTACTTCCATTGAAAGCAGTGGAAGTAAATCCCTGATGTCTTAAATAATTTATATTCCGCTTATCCTACAATTCTATGCGGATTGCAAATTATTCAGGTACTCAAGCATTTTCCCTATCTGGCCCTGTGGGGCAATGTGGATTATGAGCTCCTTTTACTAAGCTGCGCTAGACGCTAACGCCTCCATAGAGCTGGCGTTAGTATTTTCGCATAGTTAGCACGCGCTAATAACACTACCGCAGCTTAGTAAAAGGAGCCCTAAGTGTCACAAGGAGCAGTGTGGGCCCTAAACTGAAATGCATTTGACTAGGTTTCTCTTTATTTATTTATTTATTTTCAGAATAGATAGTCGAAGGGGTGGATTTAATTCATAAAAAGATGTATCATAATTTGTCTAGGGAGGAACAAAAAGTATTAGACCTCCTAAGAACTGATCCATCCATAACTATACAGCAAGCGAACAAAGGGGGGGGGGGTGCCGTAGTGGTGAAGAACACTTCGTTTACCGCCAGTTTTCTGATTCTCAGTTTTATTTTAAAGTGGCAACAGCTCCAACGGACATAATAGCTAAGGAGATTTTACATCTATTATCTGGCTTAAGACATAGGTAAAGTAAGCCTCAGGCCCAAAAGTTTAGGGGGGCTGTGTCAGATGTACTGAGGATTTGGGAGCATTAGATTCCCAACTGTCTGGATTTTTTTATTTTTTTTTGATTCACAAATTTTGTAAAATACCAGGCTTAAAGTCAGCAGGATGGCTAAAGAATCTTGATATTTTTCACAATTTAGCCTTGTATAGCTTTCCAGTGCTTCCCCCCCCCCCACTCCAGTGCACAGAAGGTGGTAGGATCCTGACAATGGGGGAGGCTTCTAGTTATAGGAAGAAGGGGGCAAAGCCGTGTATGGAATTTTGGAGAAAGCTGTAGAACTAGTGAGTATTCTGGGGAAATGGGATTGTTGAAAGTGTGAAAGGTCTGCTGCAGCGTGTAGGAAAGAACTTTGCATGATGGGGTGGAGATGCATGCACTTGTATATATTTTTGTGTCATATAAACAGAGCTGCAAATGTACCTCTGTGCATACTAAATAAAGAGACATTTTCAGCCCGGGAAATTTACCTAGCTAGCTATTAAGTTTCCTGGACAAATTCATTTGAACTATCCTAATACTGCCTTCTCTCTGTCTACATCTTTTCTGAACACCAAAGAAAGTTATGTTTTGTTTTATTTTTGCTGCTTTCATTTGTCTCTTGGCACCTTTAGTTTGTACCAGAGGCAATGGAGGGTGAAAATGACTTGCACAACTTCTTTGGTTCTTGACTCGCTACTGCCGATTTGCTAAGTTTCCCAGTTTTAGGAGGCAGACATTTTTGCCCAGTCTGGTTGTTGAACTTGCATCCCGATCCAATGTGTGCTATTTGTAACCCCTAATCTAGGACTAGCTTCTGGAACTGGTTAACTTGGCAGTTTTCCGGCTCTAACCATTAAGCCTCTTCATTTCAGGCACATACTTGCCTGGTCCTCTTACTCACCCACAAAGTATTATTGCTACCATATCCGCTTTCTCTGCTATTCTGGAAAAATAAATGTTGGGAGGAGGGGGTAAGGATGAGAAAGAAGTAAATCAGGGAGACGGGGAAATTCTGGTAGATGGCCCACATATATATGTTTGCCTAGAGTCCACTATAGTGTTAATCGGCTCTGCCAACATCCCATACGTGCTCAGTTCTTGTATGTGAACTGAGTCAGATGGAATGCATTGCCAGAGGAGGTCATAAGAGTGGTTAGTATAGCTTGTTTAAAAAAAAAAGGTTTGCACAAGTTCTGGAGGAAATGTCCATAAACTGCTCTTGAGACAAACATGAGGGAAGCCACAGCTTGTCCTGGATCGGTAGAATGGAATGCTACTATTATTTGTTTTTTTGCCAGCTAGAAAATTCCACCTAGAGAATGACACGGGGAAAAAAATCTGTCCCCGTCACCGCCCCCGGCCCACCATCTTCTGCACCGCCCCGTCACCGCCGTTCCCTTCACCGCCCCGTCACCGCCATCCCTTTCACCGCCCCGTCACTGCCACTGCCATCCCATTCACCGCCCCGTACCCGCTGCATCCATATAAGCCTTAGTACTGTAATATTTAGCTTATTCCTTTCTTATAAATCAAAGTTCCTGCTGCTGAACTAAAGAAAGAGATGTTCAGCTGGCATGGCTTTGTTTATAAATTTTTATCAACACAACTAATATACTACTTTATCCTAAAGCAAAAAAATAAATAAATAAATAGAATTTTTTTTTTCTACCTTTGTTGTCTGGTTTCTGCTTTCCACATCTTCTCATTCAATTCCTTCCATCCACTGTGTGTCTTCTCTCTGCGTCTTCCATTTGCTGTTACTGTGCCACTCCCTTCACCCCCCCCCCCAATTGGTCTAGCACCCATCTTCTTCCCTCCGCTCCCCCATAGTCTGGCATCTGTCTTCTTCCCACTCTGTCTTCCACATTTCCCTTCAGGGTCTGTTCCTCTCCACCCTCCTTCAGTGTCTGTCCTATTCCTTTCCACCACCACCCTTCCCTCCCTCCTTTACCATCTGCTCCTTTCTACCACCCTTCAGCTCCTCTCGCGTGGCCTATCTATCTACCTTCCTCCCTCTTATTTTCATGGCACGTTACAATGTAATTTGTGCAAGCCACTGGAGCCTGCGAGCTCGGTCCCTGTCCCATCCCCACAAACCATCTCGCTTCTGTGCTCCTATTTTCCCCATTTCTAATATCTCCCCTATGTATCTGCCATTGCCCCCCCCTGTGTCCATATACCATCCCCATGGCATGTCCCCTTTATGTCTCTGTCCCTATGCCCCATGCACATAATTTCCCCTCTTTCTGTTACCTTCCTGTGTCCAGATTTCCCCTATCTTCCTCTTCCATACCAGTGTGTCTCTTCTTTTCAACCCCATCTAGCTTTTTTCCCTCTTTCTTCCCCCCCCCCCCTGCTTCTAGCATCTGGCTCACCTGCCTGTTCTTCCCTTTCTTTCCTGCTGTGGGTTTTTCTTTCCATCTTCATCCCCTTGGCCCAGAATCCTTTTCCCTTTCACTCCCTCCTTCCAGTTTGAGCAGGGAACACGGGCGATCGCACGGTCCCCGCAGCCCCCACCCGCCTGCCCAATCGATCCTAGTGTTTAGCCAGCTCTCTCCCTTCTCCTCACCTTAGTTTGCAGGCTTTCTTTTTCGGCGACCTGCATGCTTTCCCAAAGAGCCGCGCACGCGCGGCTGCTCAGTGTTCAATCTTTTGCTCTGCTGCAACTTCCTGTTTCCGGTTGCGTCGGAGCAGAAGATCGAAACTGAGCAGCAGCGGGTGCGCTGCTCTTTGATAGCGTGCGGGTCGTCGAAAAAGAAAACCTACAAACTAAGGTGAGGAGAAGGGAGAGAGCTGGCTAATCACTAGGATCGATTGGGCAGGCGGGTGTGGGCTGCGGGGACCGCGCGATCCTTCATGCCTCACTGCGGGGACAAGACAATTCACTGCTCCACGGGGCGGTGAATGGCCTTGTCCCCGTCGTCACAGCGACTGCTAGTTTTCGTTCCCCATTTCGGCGGGTTACCCGCGGCTAAACTGCCACCGTGTCATTCTCTAATTCCACCACCCCACGGACCATCTTTTTTTCATATTCTGACATGCAGTTTGTGCAATAATCAAAACCCTAATCTCCACTGGTATAACATTATTTTATCTGATAGGGTTTAGATTTTTTTTTATTTATTCCAGTTAAGCATCCATAATTCCCCCATTTCTTTCCCAGTGTAACACATTCCACATTGAGGAAATCTTTTCCTTTGTAAGATGGAATTTGTAACTTGCTTCCAATACTGCACGCAAGCTTGTATTTGTTGTTTCTGTCATATTTAAACTTAGTGTAACAAAACAGTCTCTTCACTCCTCTGAAGACTTCTCAAAAGCTAGTCCAGTAAAAAAGATATCCCCATGTTTGAGTTTTCTTTGTTTAATGCTATTTATTTAAAAAAAACAAAACCAAATGGTTAGATACCAGCACTTGTGTTTTTCTGCTGTGTTGATGGTTCTTTCCCTTGTAGATTGGAAAGGATGTTTCTGGAGCTTTTGCAGAGGGTTTTGTGTGCGCCAAAGGTCTCGCTGCAAGTTCAAGTACTGTGCACAGCCATCTTGAGAGAAGTGTCTCCTTATGACCCTTTCACCTTATCATGTGACCAGATTTATGACACAAAACTACTGAGCTTGGTGTTTTCAATCTTATTGGCACAGGTAAGAATTGAACCCCACATTTATTAATTGCTACGTTCATTTGTAGTACTGTCAACAAAGTACAACTTAAAGTAAGATTTTAATAGCATAATAAAAACTTCCTAACATTTTGGGTAGACATCTGGGGTGCTGAAAAGTTCTCAACCCAACCAACTTTCTAAATTCTGAGCGCTATTTTGCCACTGTAGCTGAAAAGTGTGTTATTTTATTTTGCAAAGTGCCAAGTTGCAGAATCGTATTGCTATGTTTTGACATTGTCTCAGATCATTGGTTGAACCATGTCGACGAAAAGTGTGGAATTTTATATGATACAATTCTATTTGGTACTACAATGAGAGCCCATAGTCAAATCTCATCAAATAACAACAAACTTTTATTTATAATGACTGGAATAGCAATACAGCAAATTACACGTAATTGGAAAAATTGGGACAGATTGAACTATAATTTCTGGTGGAACTCAGTTTGCCATATATATAAGATGGAACATGCATTTGCAACACAAAAAGGATATATGAATAAGTTCAAGAAAATTTGGGGACCATTAACAGAATATTGCAATATTTGAATTTCATTTTCCCATGATAAGAAAATAGTATAAAGAAGGAGGGGGAGAGGGGTTAAGGGGAGGGAATTATTCTCTTTATCATATATTATAAATAAAATATTATAATAGATGATATTCTTACATGAAAATAACTTAATAAAGGGAGGGGGAAAAGGTTCATATTTAAATAATAATTGATAAAATCATTACAATATATATATTGTATAACTTTATAAGAAAAATAATTACAATTATATGATATATAAAACCATAAGAAAAATAAGACAAGAAATGTTATATATAAAATATATTATAAAAATATCAAGTGTATTGTTAAGATAATTGTATGAAAATTTATGACACTTGTTGTTAAATGGAAAAAAAAAATTCAATAAAAAAAACTTAAAAAAAAAAAAATAAAAAGAAAAGTGTGGAATTTTCAAGTGGGACTCCTGCAGAAGAAAACTCCTAAGGAAATCCATGAATCACAAATGCCCATCATACTCCACAGTGAAGAAGCGGTGTGCACGCTTTCAGCATGGAGATTTTGATTCGGAAGATGCAGTAAAGTCTGGGGGGGGGGCCTCCAATGGTGTCAAGTCCTTAAATTGTTAACCATGTCCATGATCTGATTTTGGCAGATTATTGGCTAAAACAATTGTTGAGATACTACTGATAATCGATGAGCAGCTGGGCATGCAGAAGATCTCAGCCAAGCGGGTGCTCAAATGTTTAAATGCTACCGAGAAACGACATCTAGTGAACACTTCCAAGTTTATTTTGCAGCATTTTCAGTGATCTTGTGCCAACTTTTTGGAATGACTAGTTACTGTTGATGAAACATGGTAACACCACTATGATCCTGCTGAACCAGAATGTACGCAGGTAGGGCTATTCTCAGTTAGGGCGCTGGTCTTTGACCAGAGGGCCGCCGTGTGAGCGGACTGGGCACGATGGACGTATGGTCTGACCCAGCAGCGGCAATTCTTATGTTCTTAACAGTGGTCCATGCAATGGCGGCACTCAGGTTTTTCAAGGCCTAGGGAATTTAAGACTCAAAAGTCAGCAGGAGAAGTTATGGCCACAGTGTTTTGGGATCAGAAAGGGGTTGTAATGACTGACTATTTCCCAAGGGACCAAAGAGTTAATGCAGAATACTACTATAACTTGCTATGCTGATTAAAAGAGGCTTTGAAAGAAAAAAGGAGAGGGAAGCTGCGGAAAGGAGTTCTTTTTGCAAGACAATGCAACTGCTCACAAGGCTGGCAAACAGTGGATGTTTTGACGCAGTTGGGATTTCCGTAGCATAGACCATCCACCCTACTCACCAGATCTTGCTCCATCTGACTGTTTTCTGTTTCCAAACCTTAAAAAGAATTTGAAAGGGTGACGATTTTTGAGTGATTCGGAGGTGTGCCAAGTGTGTTGAACTTAGAAGTTGAATATGTGGAATAATTTGTAAGTTTTCTTGGCTTGGTTAGGCTGAGTAATTATCTAAAATCTCAGCTTTATTCTTTTTCTTTAAAATGTTTTTCTTTTTCTTTCATACATACATAAAGTACTTCAACATTGTAATCATTTGTGCGTGAGTGACAACCTTCAGTGGTTATACAAAGATCTTCTAAACGTTCATTTATAGTCTTTCTTTGAATTGAATTTTGTTTATAACCACTGAGTAAAAGTGACCTGGTGCAAAAAGTGCTAGAGTGCTGTGCTTTAAACTCCTTCGGGTTACCTTTACCCCCCAACTCGAGTTTTGAGAATTTTTTCGTCAGGAGGGGTACTAGGAGCATAAAAGCAATATAAAACATGAATTACTAAATGCTATTACAACTCACGAACTCTATTCTAATACACCATAAATTTAAACATTTGTTATATATAATTAAATATTTCATATATTCTTTCATACCTATTAATCGGCTCTCTCTCATGGGGAGGACAAGCAATACCAGCACGTCTCTCTACCTGACCCCACTTTTATACATCGTATCCAATTACCTATTACCCTAACCAGAATATCTCCCTCTAAACCGGAAGTGAATCATTTACAAAGCGATCCATTCTACTTCCATATTTAAACCTGTGGCTGTAGATGTTCTCCAGTTAAATATGAAGCGTTGTTCCTTATAATGCAATATTTTACTTATATTACCCTGATAATCTCCAAGGTGTAATAAAACTGTGTACCGCAAAGAATCTACTGCGTGACATTCCTGTAACCAATGGGCTACAAGTGGAGCAGTCACCCGGGCACATCAGATATTGCTTAGATGCTCCGTTATACGGGTCTTTATCATCCGGCTCGTCTGGCCAATATACAGTTTGTTACATGGACACTTGATACAATATATCACCCCTGATGACTCGCAGTTAGTACCTGATGACAGCTTAAATTGTTTTCCGTTAGAATGCGGAATTTCTATCTGATCTTGCTCCATTATATATTTACAATTGCAACAATGACCACATTTACAATGTGGTGATAACTGTCTGTGCTCATGGTTATGTTTATATTTACGGTATTTAAGCTGTTCACCTAGGTTGCTAGATCTACTGAACGCAAACTTTGGGTTATCTCTTAACCCCCTATGGACTTGTAACACTGACCAATGTTTTAAAATAATGTTTTTTATCTGATTACTTCTTGAACTATAGGGTAATACGCAAGCTATTTGTGATTCTTGATTTTGTGGCCCCGGTAGAAGGAGCCAGGGCCGATGGCAACTCCTGGCTCGTTTCCAAGCCTTTTTGACAATTTTCTTCGGGTAGCCCCTATCACAAAATTTATGGTACATAATATTAGCTTGATTAGTGAAATCTTCCTCCTGAGAACAAATACGTCTTATTCTTAAAAACTGCCCCGTTGGTATGCTATTCCTCAATATGCGCGGGTGAAAACTCTGATATTGAAGTAACGTATTTCTATCGGTGGTCTTTGTGTGGAGACTGGTGACGAGGCGATTCTGATGTTTAATCAATGTAATATCCAAAAATGAGATTGATTTCCTACTGTTTATACATGGCCAGATTTGAAAGTACATTTGTGTATAGGTCCAAATATTATAAATACATCAAATTGTGGAAACGCTTTATCGATAATGTTCTTTTTGTGTGGACTGGTGACGAGGCACAGTTACATTTATTTTTTTCAGAAATTAATTTATGTGATCCAAATATTAAATTTACATATGTGTTCAGTAGAGAATCAATCTCATTTTTGGATATTACATTGATTAAACATCAGAATCGCCTCGTCACCAGTCTCCACACAAAGACCACCGATAGAAATACGTTACTTCAATATCAGAGTTTTCACCCGCGCATATTGAGCAATAGCATACCAACGGGGCAGTTTTTAAGAATAAGACGTATTTGTTCTCAGGAGGAAGATTTCACTAATCAAGCTAATATTATGTACCATAAATTTTGTGATAGGGGCTACCCGAAGAAAATTGTCAAAAAGGCTTGGAAACGAGCCAGGAGTTGCCATCGGCCCTGGCTCCTTCTACCGGGGCCTTAAATTAAGTGGGGATGGGCGGACCCGCTATGCCTAAGGTCTGATTGGTCCAGGCTTCTAGAGCCTGGGCCAATCAGGCCTTAGGCTTCAGCGGGATGGGCCGGGAAGGGGCGGGCCCGCCTCATTTCGACGAGGCGTGCCTGCTTGCTCGACGTGCAAGACCCATCTGTAAGAACAGGTTTGGTGGAGTGGGGGTTGTTAGCGCCGGGGGGGGGGGGGTGCGTCTTCGGGCAGGAGGGATTGGGCACCCTCCTGCCAGCGACCGATATTGTCGGGGGGGGGGGATCGGTAATGTCGGGGGGGGGGGCGGTCGGTAGTGTCGGGGGGGGGGGGGTCGGTAGTG
The DNA here is from genome assembly GCF_902459505.1 of Geotrypetes seraphini. Lineage (NCBI taxonomy): Eukaryota > Metazoa > Chordata > Amphibia > Gymnophiona > Dermophiidae > Geotrypetes > Geotrypetes seraphini. Next base: position 13,539,927 of record NC_047094.1, on the reverse strand, counting down.
TCGGGGAGGGGGGTGCGTCTTCGGGCAGGAGGGTTTGGGCACCCTCCTGCCAGTGATCAGTCAGGGGCCACGGCCCGCTATACTTATAGCGGCAGAGAGATCCCTTGCCGCGATAAGTATAGCGGCCGCGTCTACTTACAATGTAGACCAGCATTTTGCTGGCCTACATTTTTAAGCTTCTCATCTACTAGGGAGACGCGTAGGGCCGCCTAGGTTCAGCCTAAGGCCCGCCTAAGGCCCTTAGACGAGCTTAGGCATCTTGCGGGTCTCCCTAGGCTCCCGGAGGCGCCTTCAGGCCTGCCTGGGGAGCATTTTTTAAAAAAAAACGTGCATCCCGATTGGCTGATTAGACAGCTGTAGGACGTCTACAGCTGCCTAAAATCGGGACGCACTTTTAGAGAATCAGGGCCTCTGTGTTCATCCCACGCTTTTTTGAGCTCCGTCACCGTTTTCCTCTCCACCACCTCTCTCGGGAGCGCATTCCAGTTGAGTTAGATACAAGTAGATTGGTGCGACTATGTTATGTAAAGTTTGGGGAGGGAGCTCTTGTGGTTTCTGGAAGGGTGAAATGCTGTGTAGGTTGCCTTGGAAGAGCAAACGTGTTAAGCATCGATGGAGTTTATGTTCTCAAAAAGGCAGTTCTTTAGTTTCTTTCGAAATCAGGGATAGCAAAGAAGGTAGAGAATTTACACTACTAACCCATTTAACAATTCTTATTTCTATTGCACTGAAAATGTGCATAGGATTATTCAAGCTGTGTGAATCTATACTTTGTTTTGTACCCAGGGCTGTAATAATAAAGCACTCGCTATTGGAAATCGTATTGTAAAAATGATGGAAAGTAGACTTCCCAAGGGCCAGAGTTTACGACACCTCCTCCCAGTCCTTTCTAAACTCACCAGTGTTTTCCCAGCGAGCCTGAGTGACGGTAAGTGCAAGAGGGGAGGTGAATGGAACAGCATCTGAGAGGTCTGTCCTGGAGGACCTTTCTTGTGAGTTTTGCTAGTCATCACCAATATAAAGAGTAAACTTGTACAAAGTTAACCAGATAAAGGACCTCTTACACCTGGGACATTACTCAAATTTCTTTCATGTCCTTCCTGGGGTGGTGTATTCATCATTGGTCCTATTCACATTATTCCTATTAGGCTGAATTTTTTGATTATGATGTGAAAATTAAAAAGAATGGAAGAAGCACTTAACTTTAGCCCGATGGCTACTCGACCGTTTTACGCCTCGGTTTCGTCAGGGGCCATACTACCTCTTCAGTGTATCAAATCCACATCTCTTTATTAAAGTTCTTCTTGGAGCTGCACATGATCGATATAATTCAGCCAAACTTTTGCCTGCGAGCTTAATTATATCGATTGTGTGCGGCTCCAAGAAGAAAAAAATTCAGCCTAATAGGAATAATTAGAAAATGTGAATATGACCAATGATGAATACACCACCTCAGAAAGGACATGAAAGAAATTTGAGTCATGTCCCTGATGTATGAGGCCCTTCATCAGGTTAACTTTGTACAAGTTTACTCTACGTTGTTGGTATTTATTGTTTGTTTTTTAGATTCTCAGTTTTTGGGGTTTTGCTAGTCATCACCATATGGTCCCAGCATGTGGATTTGTTGGTTAGATAGTGGGAGTTATGGTCTGCAGATGATGATAAGAGATTGGAAAGGAGGGGACATTCCTTTAAATTTCTTTGCTTTCCCTTTTAGATCAGACCAATCTAATTAATAAAAAGCTGGTAGACTGGCTGAGGTATGCGAGCATACATCAAGGGATTGGCCAGCCATCTGGGGGCTTTTTCTCCAGTCCCAGAACCAAGCTGGTAGGTGGCGATATATGTATTCATTATATGAAAACTCCTAATGAGAACCAGGAGTGAATAGCTGTGATGCTGCAGTTCTTGCTATGTGTTTGAATTTCTAAAGTAGCGCGGCAGGAGGTCACTGCTGTCATTTGCTTCTATTCCCCCACAGCCTGGGCCCATCACTGAGGTGGATGGAGCAGTTGCCACCGACTTCTTCACAGTGCTCTCCATAGGCCACCACTACACAGAGGATCAATGGCTGAACCTACAGGCCTTTTCCATGCTGCGGAAGTGGCTTCTGTGCTGTGGGACTGACAGCACCAGCTCGACAAGCTCTGGTATGGTAGGAACCTCTTCTGTTAACAGCCGGGAGCCCCCCCAAACATTCATCTGATTGGTTACAGTTCATTTGAATTATGCCGTTAACTGTTTTCCTGTCCATCTTTCTTTTCTGCTGGTCACCTGAGTAGGACAACCTTGTAGTTCATGTATATTTACTGCAGAGTCTCTCAAACTTTTTCGAGTTTATTTAAAATTTGATATCCTGCTTATCAAATATCATTTTTTTTTTTTTTGTAAATCTTTATTCCTTTTCATTTCTTACATCAAGTGAAATTACATATTAAAATACAATTTTTTCATAACACTTGAATTACATTCAAATATTCTTATATCATAAGTAAATAACCCTTTTTTTGTCAATATTCTTACAACCAAATAAAGTAAATTGAATTACCCTCCCTAACCCCCTATATATTCTATCCATGTGCTAAGATATCTGATCATTAGAGTAACTAGCCAATGGTCCCCGTATTATCAAATATCTAACCGGTGTATGTAGTTAAAAAAAAAAATCCAGTCATTACTGCTGAGTCATCTTGTCTATTGTAACATCATTTATCTGTCAAGCACTAAGAAAAATATGACCAGGTTAAAACTGATTCGGAATACCGTAGTTAGACTGATTTATGGCTTGAAGAAATAGTATCATTTGACACCTTTTTATCGCGAGTTGCATTGGCTTCCCGTGGAGGCCCGTGTCATCTTTAAGCTGGAATGCCTATACTATAAAGTTGCTTTTGGCTTAGCTCCCTCTTATCTAGTCGATAGATTTTATATAGTGCCCCGCAAGAACAGAAGAAAGTCACATCCTCATTTTGTTTTCCCATCAGTTAAGGGATACAAAAGTAAGCTTTATCTTGAACATACCTTAGCATATCAAGCAACTCATTATGATAAAGATTTTCGATACCAATTGCTTACAGCTTGTTCTTATGAATAGTTTAGAAAACAACGGAAAGGGCAAGTTGGATGCACACCTTCTTGCGAATCACATTGAGGGATACGGATAAACAAGGTATTCATCAGGGAACACCTAGCTTAGCCTCCACGTGCGCGGGTCGCCGGTCTAGATGGACCTAAGGTCTGATCCGGTGAAGGCATTTCTTATGTTCTTTCCTTTTATCAAAATTCCTGAACTAATCGCTTCATTGTATTAATTTGATAAACTTTTGTAAACCGCATTGAACCAATGAATATGCGGTCTAGAAATCTGGTGTTATGTTATGCTAGGGGTACACAATATACATGTAGACACCAATCACCAATACATACTTAAGAGATAAGAGGGAAGGAGAGGGTGAAATACATTAATCGATAGAAAAGTAATACGTCAAATGGAGGGTTAATGAAATCTAAGAGGAAATATGTAGGTGTGGTTAAAGATCAAAGGCATCCTTGAACAAGAAAATTTTAGATTGGATTTGAACTTATTTAAAGAGGGTTCTTCAAGAAGGAACGTGGGCATTGTGTTCCACAGTGATGGAGCAGTCACAGAGAAGACTGATTTCCTTGTCATATCATATAAATTATGACGCGATGACGGGACTGCTAGTAGGTTTTGATTACTTGAACGTAATGATCTAATAGGACTGTAAGGAGTGATTAATCTGTCGATAAATCTGGGGATTGTGTCATTCTTGATTTGAAAGTTAGAAGTAGTAGTTTGTAAATTAGTCGATATGAGAGAGGTAGCCAATGAGCGCTAACTGGGAGGGGGGGGGGTTTGGTGGCAAATATTTTGGCTTTGAATAGAAGTTTAATGGCGTTATTTTGAATGATTTGTAATCTAAGTTCTTTTTGGCTTATTCCTTGATATAAGGCATTACAATAGTATTAGCTCTGGCACTAAATGGAGCAAATGTCTTTCGCGGCACATTATAATTCAAATTATAAAATTGCAGACCAACAAAGAATTAAATTTGAGTTATTTATTTAAAGTTCTTTAAACTATGTATGGGTAATTGTAACAACGGTGAAACTAAAGTAGCATAGTAAATAACGGCAGACAAAGACCTGTACGGTCCATCCAGTCAGTCTAGAAGAGGTATGCAGGCAGATTGATAGGCTTAAATATGATAAATCCCCAGGACCGGATGGCATCCATCCGAGGGTAATCAAGGAACTGAAAGGGGCTATAGCTCAACTAATAGCCAATCTGTTGATCAAATCAGGAAGGATTCCGGAAGACTGGCAAATGTTACACCGATCTTCAAGAAAGATTTGAGGGGAGATCCAAGAAACTACAGACAGGTGAGTCTGACCTTGGTACCGGGAAAGATGGTAGAGGCGCTGATAAAGGACCGCATCATTGATCACCTTGACGGACACAATCTGATGAGGACCAGCCAGCATGGCTTCAGCAAAGGAAGATCTTGCTTGATGAATTTGCTGTACTTCTTCGAGGGAGTAAACAGGCAGATAGACTAGGGTGACCCGCTCGACATCGTATATCTGGATTTTCAGAAGGCGTTTGGCAAGGTTCCGCATGAACGCTACTTTGAAAAATTGTGAGCCATGGAATCGAGGATGAAATACTCACATAGATTAAAATCTGGCTGGCGGATAGGAAACAGAGAGCAGGGGTAAATGGACAATACTCGGACTTGAAAATTGTCACGAGTGGAGTGGCACAGGGTTCGGTGCTTGGACCCGCGCTCTTCAACATATTTATAAACGACCTGGAAATTGATACGACGAATGAGGTGATTAAATTTGCAGACAATACAAAGTTATTCAGAGTAGTGAAGATGCAGGAGGATTGCAAAGACCTGCAACATGACATAAACACGCTTGAGAAATGGGCTGTGACATGGCAAATGAGGTTTAAGGTGATGCATGTCAGTAACAAAAATCTTATACACGAATACAGGATGTCCGGTGCAGTACTTGGAGAGATCTCCCAGGAAAGAGACTTGGGAGTACTGGTTGACAAGTCAATGAAGCTGTCCGCGCAATGCGTGGTGGCAGCGAAAAGGGCGAACAGAATGCTAGGAATAATTAAGAAGGGGATCACGAACAGATCAGAGAAGGTTAACATGCCGCTGTACCGAGCCATGTTACACCCTCACCTGGAATACTGCGTCCAGCACTGGTCACCGTACATGAAGAAGGACACAGTACTACTCGAAAGGGTCCAGAGAAGAGCGACTAAAATCGTTAAGAGGCTGGAGGAATTGCCGTACAGTGAGAGATTAGAGAAACTGGGCCTCTTCTCTTTTGAAAAGAGGAGACTGAGAGGGGACATGATCGAAACATTCAAGGTACTGAAGGGGATAGACTTAGTAGATAAGGACAGGTTGTTCACCCTCTCCAAGGTAGGGAGAACGAGAGGGCACTCTCTAAAGTTAAACTACTGCATAAAAAATTACAATAAAACTAAAATTACTTGCCGTTTAGTTTTCAAGGACCAGTCAGGTAAAAGAATGATGCTCGTCTGGGCGGTTGTATCCTTACGCACACAGACGCTCATAACATTGACAGACTCTTGCGTAAGTGATGCGCATGTCATCTATTCTAGTGGGTAGCAAGTCAAATGCGTGCAAGACAAATATGCGCAGACATTTTGGGCGCAGACAATTGCGCGCAACACAATTGCATGCAGGACAAATGATCGCAAGACATTCCCGCCCACGATAAATGAGCGCGAGACAATCGTGCTTGCGTGTTCCATACCTGCACACAACTGTCTTGCGCTCAATTGTCCTGCGCGCAGTTGTCTATGAACCATTCTAGTGTATACTTATGAAGGGAATTTTTTTTTTAATTTTTATAAATTCTTTATTCCTTTTTAATTCTTACAACTGCAACGCACTTCTTCTTAACATTACTCAGAAAGAAAAAAGGAGACTTCAGTTAATACAAAATACGGCAATCAAATTAATATGACCACGAGGAAATATGACCACGTCTCACCATGGTTGATAGACGCCCATTGGCTTCCAATCGGTCATAGGATTATATTTAAGGTTTATAAATCTTTATTCATTTTCTTATGTTACAACAAGTGTTTTTAAATAAATTCATTATAAACTTGAACAAACACACTTGATTAACTCACATATTAATATCAAATTTAACATTTCTTTAGAAAATCAATATATTATAAAGTTATAATATTTTATAAGAAATTTAAATTTATCCAATTATTATTGAATATAATAATCTCCCATCCCTCCCTCCCTCCCTATCAATACAGAATGAGAAATCTTTATTCATTTTCATATGTTACATCAAAAGAAAATATAAAATTCATATTAATATTTCAGAAAACTAAATTTATATAATTCTTAGTTAATATAATAATAACCCATCCCCTCCCCCCTCCCTTCTATTCAGTAATATATGAATTAAATTTTTTAATTTATTCTTTCCATATATCATATTATATATCAAGTATTAATATATTATATAGTATTTAGAAATATGATCTCATCCATTTTTCTCTCTAATCAAATTCTATATATGGGAAAATTAATCATTTTTTACAATATTCAGTTAATGGTTTCCATATTTTTTGAAATTCATTTATATGTCCTTTTTGTGTTGCTATAGTGAGCTCCATTTTGTATATATGGCATACAGAATTCCACCAGAATGTGTAATTTAATCTGTCATGTTTTTTCCAATTGAATGTGATTTGTTGTATTGCTATAGGATTATATTTAAAATAATGTTGCTTATTTTCAAAACACTAGCAACCAATGAACCTCAATTTATATCTAGATCTCTAATCCCACACAGTACTCAACGCCCACTCCGTTCATCTGGTCAAAATCTCCTTTCAGTTCCCTCTCTGAAAATTATAGGAACAAGAAGATCTGATATGTTCACAGTGATGGTGGAACGCTCTGCCTCAATATATTAGAATTGAAAATGACGTCACAATATTTAAAAAATCTTTAAAGATGCTTTTAATATCTAAAATGTTTTAAATCTTTTAGAGAGGTTTCTAATTGTGCTATGGTTTAATTACCCCTTACCTCCTTGTTTTTTCCTTTTTTCTACCCAAAATTGAAAATTGTAACTTTTACTTTATCCCTCCCGACTCATGTTTGTATCTTATGTAATTATATTGTCAAAATGTTAGTTTCTCTTTATTACTCTTTACTTGGATTTTGTACATCGCTTAGTAATTTTAATAGGCGATTCATCAAATGTATTAATAAACTTGAACAAGGGTAATTAAAAACAATACAACAAATTTTCACAAATCACTTGTAATTACAAACATATGTTCTTATAAATATAATAAATAAATATCCCCCCATATTATCAATATTTCCATAACCATATTATACCTGTTTCCCACCCTAACCCAAATATAGACTAATCATGTGCTTAAGACATCTGATCATTAGAGTAAGTAGTCAATGGTCCCCATATTTTATCAAAATTATGAGATTTTCCTTGTTGTAACACTATCATCTTTTCCATCTTATATATACAAAAATCAACTAAGGGATAAGAGGAAAAGCTACTATACTAACCTCATAGGCACGGAAACCCAAGACTCCAAAAAAATATTCCAAATCCTGAAAGAATTAACAGACACCAAACCATACACAACCACCACGAATACTCCTCCACCATCACCCACCCTCCTAGCAGAACACTTCAAGAACAAAATTACCAACACCAGAACCACTCTCATCCTTAACCCATCCCATCAAAGCCCAATCACAATCCACCCTCCAGGAAAAGAGGCAACGGCAGCAGACAGAATTTGGACTCAATTCCCCAACATACAATGGTCAGAATTCAACAAATTCTACAAAAAATACAGCCATGCCTCCTGTGACCTCAACCATTGCCCCTCATATCTCCTTACCACCTCTAGTGTAAAATTCCGCACCACAATTCTTCAATGGATTCAATTCACGCTCACAGAAGGCACATTCCCTGCTGACCTCAGCGAAATCGTCATCACCCCAATCCAAAAAGATCCAAAAGCACCACAAAACCACCCATCTAACTTTAGACCTATAGCCTCAATTCCGCTATATGTCAAAATTATAGAAGGCCTAGTAGCCAAACTCCTCACCAATTACATAGATGACCACAACCTACTCCACCCCATGCAATCAGGCTTCAGAACAAACTTCAGTACAGAGACACTACTAGGCTCCCTTATGGATACCGTCAGACAACACCTTAGCACAGGGAAAAAAATGCTTCTCATACAACTGGACTTAACTGCGGCATTCGACTTAGTGGATCACAACATCCTTCTACAGATCTTAGACGCAATAGGCATCTCAGATAAAGTATACTCTTGGTTTGAAGGATTCCTAAAACTCAGAACCTACAGTGTAAAATCAAACAAAGGAAAGTCAGAATCCTGGTCAAACCCCTGCGGCGTACCACAAGGATCTCCACTATCCCCCACCCTCTTCAATCTCTACACTGCTTCTCTAGGAACGCATCTGGACAATATGGGCATAACCACCTATAGTTATGCAGATGACATCACCATCCTCATCCCATACGATCATTCTAAACCTAACATGACAGACATACTTCACCAAACACTTGAAACAGTCTCAACCTGGATGAAAAATCACAAACTTAAACTCAACCAAGACAAAACCAAATTCATCCTTCTCGAAAATGACAAGATCCAAACCACAACCAACTTAGACATAAACGCAATCAAATATCCCATCCAAACCACCATAAAACTACTTGGCATGACCATAGACAGATGCTGCACTATGCAACCGCAAATAAATAAAACAATTCAGAAATCATTCGCAATCATGAGAAATCTGAGACAAGTCCGAAAATTCTTTGAAAGAACACAATTCCAACTTATAGTACAATCCCTAATACTAGGGATACTGGACTACTGCAACATCCTATTCCTTCCTTGCTCTGCAACTACGATTAGACAACTCCAAACAATCCAAAATACAGCTTTAAGACTCATCTACTCATTAAAAAAACATGACCACATCACTGAAGCCTTCATCAACTCACATTGGCTTCCAATCCAAGAAAGAATCCAATTCAAATTCTACTGCATATTATTCAAAACCCTACACGGAGACAGTCCATCATACTTGAACAATCGCCTCATCCAAGCACCCACTACAAGACAAAGAAAAAACGCACGCCCCATTCATACCCCCCCCAATCAAGGAAGTAAAAAGAACAAAACTACACGACGGCCTCCTAGCCACCCAAGCCGCAAGACTGGACAACCAGATCTCCAACCTCTTGATGACCACCCCAGACTATAGGACGTTCAGAAAAGAAATAAAAACCAAACTTTTCAAGAAATTCCTGAAGCAGCAATAACATCACGACCGTTTAGTAACTCTAAAACTGACATTTGATCTACCCACTACTGCACTAATAATAACAAAAGAACTTCCACTATGACCACCTATTAACTCTTTGATAAACCACCTCACCCTCAACAACCTGCTAAATGTTTATTAGACCTACAACTTACCTCTCTAGCTAATCATTGTAACTCTGTCTTTTTTAAACTAACCTTTTGTAATCCGCCTTGAACCGCAAGGTAATGGCGGAATAGAAATCCCGAATGTAATGTAATGTAATGTAATATGTGGCAAACTGAATTCCACCAGAATGTATAATTTAATTTAGTATAATCTTTCTTTTTTTTTTTTTTTATAATTCTTTATTCATTTTCATATTTTACATGAAGTGTACAAAATATTGAGTTTCAACTAATGAATACACAATATCACTTTTATATCTATTACATAATATTCTGAACAAATTTTTTTTATCCCCTCTCCCATCCCCCACCCTTCAAGTACTTTCCAATCACCTTATACATATTGTATACCATATTATAACATGTTATGTAAAATTATTTTCACTACCCCCCCTCCATGTGTGCCATAAAGAAGACAAGATAAAGAAGAAAAGAAGAAGATAAATCCTACTATTCATTCAGTACAATACTTTGTCAATGGCCCCCATATTTTTATAAATTTAGGATATGTCCCTCTTTGTATTGCTATTACTCTTTCCATTTTGAATATATGACAAATTGTATTCCACCAAAATAATCTTTCCAATTTTGAGTAATTTGTTGCATGGCGAAGGGAATTTTAAAAAACAGAGTCAAATTCTGGAATCTCTTCAAAGTATGAGAGACACTGGTTTACTGCCTTATACTTGGGACACCTTTACACTTAGACCTCTCTCTGCCGGGTGCAGGACATTAATTTGTGCATGACGTAAATCAGGGGTGTCCAACCTTTTGGCTTCCCTGGGCTGCATTGGTCGAAAAAAAAGTTTCTGGGGCCGCACAAATGTGCAAATGCTGCAGCAAGACAGAGGAGGGAGCCGGCAAGACGGTAAACACCCGGGGGCAGCCGAGGAAAACATTACATCGCCCTCAACCGGGGCCGCACAAAATACTTCACGGGGCCGCATGCAGCCCTCGGGCCACAGATTGGACACCCCTGACGTAAATCCAACTGTGCAGGAGTAATATTGCACTCGCTTGGTCTTAACGATGCGCAGTATTCTATATATATTCTATAATATGTGTATATTCTGATTGAAAATATGATGAAGGTTGGGAGGTAGGGGGGGTAAACGTATCACTAGATTTTTATGTAGTAGATATCAAAGTGCTATTGTGTAATAACTTGTTGAAATATATTATTTTGTGCACTTATTGTCAAATTTGAAAATGAATAAAGAAGGAGAAAAAAAAACCAAAAAACGATGCGCAGTTTGCTTTTCTGCATTGAAGTCCAGGATACTTCTGTGGATGTTGACAATTTTTTTTTTTTTTTAAATTCTTTATTCATTTATAAAACTTACAATAAGTATATGGGCAATTTAAAACATTTTTAGCTGAGATACAGCACTTGGGGCTCCTTTTACGAAGGCGCGTTAGCGGTTTAACGCACGCTAAACCGCCGGCCGCGCTAGCCGCTACCGCCTCCTCTTGAGCAGGAGGTAGTTTTCCGGCTAGGCGGGGGTTAGCGCGTGATGAAAAGTCTCGCGCGCTAAAGCCGCTAATGCGGCTTCATAAAAGGAGCCCCTAATATTCTGCAATAATCCATTTTAGAATTTATCTCCCTTCCCTCCCCCAATCAATAACAATCTTTGAACACAGAAAAATATATAATAGTCCCCATCCCCATATTCCTTACATATATACAAAGACCAAAATCTACCCCCCTCCCCCCCTTTCCCAACCTTGGATATGCATAATTAAGGGGGAAAATAGTATTCATTCATTACAATAATTTGTTAAAGGCTCCCAAAAATCCTGAAATTTTCTTAAATACCCTTGCTGTGTAGCTATTACCCTTTCCATTTTATATATATGACATAAAGAATTCCACCAGAAACTATAATTCAATCTACTCCAATTCTTCCAATTATTCATAATCTGTTGTATGGCAACCCCTGTCATAATAAGTAGAATGCTTTTTTTTAGCTGGTTTGTTACCAAATGAGTATGATACCAATATTTTTTCAGGGGTCATTTTATAAAAAACTTAACAATATTCTTACAAAATTTGTTTGGTGTGGGAAAAGACCAAGAATCGCTTTAGTATCATTACAAAGACCAATTATGGAAGGGGAGGTAAATTTTCCAAATTTTTATAGGTATCATCAAGCCTATATTTTAAGACAGGGTATGTATTGGATCCTCCCAGATCTTATCGAAAATGTACCAGATTGGCTGTATTTAGAATGGCGACTCCTGTTCCCTTTATATCTAATTACCATAACAATGCCTAAGAGATATAAAGATAACAGAATCTTTTTAGATACTTGGAAAACATTGAGATACATAAGTAACTTATCACCAGAACCAATAGCTAAATCTCTAAATCAATCAATATGGGTAAACTCCAGGATCAGAATTGGCGGATTTAAAATCGTCTGGAAACAATGGATAAATGCAGGATTAAGAACATTGAATGATGTCATATCAGAAGGTTCCTTGCTTAGTTTTTCACAATTGCAAAATAAATTTGGACTAAATAAAACACAATATTTTAAATGGATGCAATTGAAGCAAGCCATTCAGGTAGGGTTCCCTGAATGGAAAGATCTTAATACCCAATATAGTTTGCAAGTTTTATGTTTCCAGGCGGATTTCTTGGGACACCAAGCCGCAAAATGGTATAAATTAATATATGGATTTCTAAATAAAAAAAAGAAAACTGGACTTAGGGATATTTGGAGCATTGAGATTGGACAGACAATTTCTGCATCTCAATGGCCAAGATTCTGGTCCTGGAGATTAAGATTAACAAAGTCAGCATCTATGAGTCAAACATGGATATTTTTATTACATAGAGTGTTATGGACCCCGACGCACTTGCAAAAAATAGATAATACTAGATCTAATAGATGCTGGCATTGTAAAATAGAAATAGGGACATTAGATCATTTAATTTTTTTTTGTCCTTGCATAAAAGCCTTTTGGAATTTAATTTGGCCCCAAATTAACATATTACTAGAAAATCATATTGGTCTCTCATATGATACCATATTATTTGGTACTGCAATGAGAACACAAAGTCCAATATCAGCAAATAATAACAAATTGCTTTTAATATTGACAGGAGTTGCCATGCAGCAAATCACACAAAATTGGAAAGATTATACCAAGCTAAATTATACATTCTGGTGGAACTCGGTGTGTCACATTTACAAAATGGAGAAAATATTGGCATTACAACAAGGAAATATAAAAAATTTTAAGAAAATATGGGATCCATTGACTAAATATTCTAAAGATCAGATATCTTAACACATTGATAATAATAATATAGGGTTAGGGTGGGAAATATAGAAATAAATATGAGGAAAAATGAAAAAACAAATAACAGGGGAAAGGGATTCAATATATATGATATGATATTGTACATACAACTATAATTATTATAAACTATATATTATGCTATTCATTTATTGTAAGAATGAAAATTTAATAAATAAAAAAAAAAAAAAAAAAATAAGTAGAATGACAATTGAGAGCTGGCTCATTTTTTTCTGACAGCGTTTCTTGTTTGGTCTCGCACTTTGCAGATGATAAATCAGAGGTTGACGGCTCAATCATGTCCATGGCTTCTGTCGCATCCACTTCCAGCCGCTTGCTTCTGCCAAAGGAACGTGTGCGAGAAAAAGCCTTTGAGTACTGCCAACGGCTTATCGAGCAAAGCAACAGGAGTGAGTACTGAGGGCTGACAGACCATCTTGTATTGATCCTAGGAAAGGGGTAGCTTTACTGACCATAGAAGTACTGATGACGTCCACTCCCCTCCACCAACTCTGTGTGAGAAGGGAAAACTGAAATAAAATTATGAGGTACAGCGACTTTATTGTGAAAGAGATGGGATATAGTAGTTCTTTAGATTTCTTCCTGGGTGTTTAGAGAGAATTGTTTGAATTCAAAATAACTTTATTGACAAGGCAATATTTATCTGATTTATCAAAGCAGTATATAAAGAGGGTAATTAAAAAAAACCATTGGTCTTCGTCATTAGGCATATGGAGACAGACTTAAAGAGGAAAGGCGGGAGAGGGGAGATATGATAGAGACATTTGATAAAGACATTTAAATACCTGCATTGAGTAAATGCGCATGAGTCGAGTCTTTCGTTTGAAAGGAAGCTCTGGAATGAGAGGGCACAGGATGAAGTTAAGAGGTGACAGGCTCAGGAGTAATCTAAGGAAATACTTTTTTACAGAAAGAGTGATAGATGCGGGGAACAGTCTCCCGGAAGAGGTGGTGGAGACAGAGACTATGTCTGAATTCAAGAAAGCCTGGGATAGGCACATGGGATCTCTTAGAGAGAGGAAGAGATAATGGTTACGGTGGATGGGCAAACTAGATGGGCCATTTGGCCTTTATCTGCCATCATGTTTCTATAATACTACCAACCTATATTCAGATAGAAGAACGTGCAGTACCATTGCATGCATTCTCCCTGCAGTATGGGGTAGCGTTTGGAATTGTGCATATACTTCTATCCACACATGTTAGCAGGTACTTTTAGTTTGAAAATCTGACAAAGTTCACAATGCATTAGTGAAGTAATTCACTTATTTGCAGTAGTCTTAGATGTGAAGAAAAGATGAAAGTTAAGCATTGCTTCCTTGGGCTTCCAAGAAGTCATGGGGTAGTCTGCCAGAGGCAATGTGAAGGCTGGTTTTTGTTTTTCTAGACACTGTTAATAGATTGAAAGATCAGGTAAAAGACAAGAGGGAGAGGGGAGCAGAGTCGCTATTGGACTACATATGGGAACCTCTGTGCATCAATCCAAAATGGATGAATCTTAACCGGGCAGCTTTTATAGGCCAAGTTGATCTTTTTCTGCCATTGTTCACTTTGTTAGGGGTGATATTAAGTCGAAGGCAAAAGAAGTACTATATACAAGAAGAGCTGGCATTTGACTAACCTGCTCTTTGGTTTTTTTTAAACAGAGGCTGTGAAGAAATCAGATGCAGATTTACAGAAAGCTGTGAGTACAGGGAATAACGCTGAAGATAAAATGGGGTGGAAGGTAGCGGAGGAATGTATTTCACCTGTCTCTCTGGCCTTCTTGCGCTTGCAGTGTCTCATCGAGGCCATCATCATTATGGATATCGTGTGCAGACAGGACTCCTCCTATGTGTACCGGGCAGTGTCTTTTCTGAAGATTGTACATGCCAGAATCTGTCAGGACCTCACCTTTGCCCAAGCGTTGCTTCCAATTGCCCAGTTCTTCCTAAACCATAGTAAGTGGCTCACTCCCATCACCCGTTGGGTTATCATCTAGGTGTGAGCGTTAGACCTTATGCTGGGAAGAATTTTCCATCCTTGCTGGACCACATCCTTTTACTGGGCAGAGCAGATAATTCTGCATTTTAAAGGGAGAAAGGGAATGGGATTTGATATATCGACATTCTGTGGTCACAATCAAAGCATTTTACATATTATATACAGGGACTTATTTTGTAGCTGGGGCAACAGAGGGTTAAATGACTTGCCCAGAATCACAAGGAGCTGCAGTAGGAATCGAACCCAGTTCAAATACTTATCCAAATATAATTCCACCTAATTCTCTATAATAAAACCCTAAGCGCACATGCGCACCTACAATTCCGTGATCCCTGACAGCGTGATTTGTGACTCCGTGGTCGTGTTTGATTTGCAGCGCGCGGTGGCGTGCGGCGGTGAGAGCAACAGCTGGAGCATGTCCGAGGTGCTGCAAGGCATCCGGCTGCTACTGCTGCACAAGGAAGTGGAGGGGGAGAGGGAAAAGGGGCTGCTTTGGGGGGAGGGGTATGCTGGGGGCAGGCAGCAATCTTGATTTGCTTGGGGGACCAGAGAGAGATAGGCAGAGGACCAGGGAGAAAGAGATAAATAGACAGGGGGCCAGAGAGACAGCCAGCCAGCGGCCAAGGAGCGAGAAAGAAAGACAGCGGCCAAAGAGAGAGAGACAAAGAAAGAAAGAAAGACAGCGGCCAAAGAGAGAGAGACAAAGAAAGAAAGACAGACAGCGGCTAAGGAGACAGAGAGACTGAAAGAAAGACACATCTATTCTAGCACCCGTTAATGTAAAGGGCTTAAAGACTAGTGTAAAACATAAATATATTTCTTCATAAATAATAACTTTCCGAATAATAAACTAAATGGGGGAAAAAGCCTCAGGGGCATGGCTTGGGACTCAACGTCCTCACAAACCTATGGGCCTCCTCACCGGCATGAGGATTTAATTAACTTTAGAGCCACCTTCATCAACGGTTATGGAAGACTGAAGATTGAAGTAAAGTCCAAGTTAAGTAGTTTGTTTATTCACAATAAAACCGTACTGTTTGACCGATTCATCTCCTAATCAGAAGCCTCACTAAATTTATATTTTTCTTCTTTTTTTTTCCAAATTCTTTATTCATTTTTTCATCTTATAACAAGTACACAATATTACATTATTTAAAACCTCCCCACCCACCCTTCCCTCATATATATATATTTTTCTTCTATCTATTCCTTGTGTAGTATGTTGTACCTTCACCATTTACTTTCTGTAATTCGCTGACTGTCCAGCCCTCTTTGATGTGAACCGCCTAGAAGTCATCTTACTATGGCGATATAGAAGAATAAAGTTGTTATTATTATTATTATTATAGTCACTGAACTGAGTTATATTTGATCATTGCACTTCTTTTTTTTTTTAATTCTTTATTCATTTTAAAACTGACAAGTGATTAATATTAAAACATTACATTACTAATAAAATATAGAGCATTTGACATTCTTATACATATAATTCATTAAAGTAGAAATTATAATCCTTTCCCCCACCCAACAATTCTAAAATATTAATCATCCAATTTCCCCCCTCCCCCCCAATAAAATACATGTATCCATCAGAAAGGAAAACGATGTTCATTCATTACAATAATTCTCTTAAGGCCCCCAGATCTCTATAAAGTTGTTATAATTACCTTTCTGTACAGCAATTGCTCTTTCCATTTAAAAAATGTGACAAAGTGAATTCCACCATAAAGAACAATTAAGATTATAATTTTTCCAATTAGCCGTAATGTGCTGAATTGCCACCCCTGTCATTATTAATAGAAGTTTGTTATTATAAGATGAAATTTGACTTTTTTTCCTCATAGCCATGCCAAACAGAATAGTATCATAAGACAAAGCAACATGATTTTCAAGTAAACGGTTAACCTGCATCCAAATTGAATTCCAAAATAATTTAATACAGGGACAGTAAAAAAGTAAATGTAATTGTAATTGGGGGGGGGAGAGGTTATGCTGGTGAGGAAGCACAGAGAAGGTTTGTGAGGTCTCCCTGATGCTCCCCCCATCACCCCGGTTTAGTTTATTATTCAGAAAGGTATTTATTATTTACTAGTCTTATAGCCCGTTACATTAACGGGTGCTAGAATATATGTGTGTGTGTCTTTATTTTTTTTTCTCTCTCCTTAGCCGCTTTCTGTATTTCTGTCTGTCTTTTTTTTTTTTTTTTTCCTTGGCTGTCCACTACCACCCCTTGCCTGCTCCCCCTGTCCATTCTCCATTCCTTTTACCTCCCCTGTGTCCTCCACCATTCCATCACTCCTCACCTTATCCAGCAGCAGCCCTTCTCCCTTTGTTTTACTTTCCCCCTGTCCATCATCACCTCCTTCCTGCTCCCCCTGTCCAGCAGTAGGCCTGCCTTCATTTTTCTGCCCCCCCCTGTCCATCAGCACCTCTTCCCCTGTCCATCAACCCCTTTTTCCTGCTCCCCCTGCTTCCCTTCCTTTTTCTGCCCCTCCATTTCCGTGTGCTGCAGCATTTCCCTCCCACCCCACTTCCCTGTGCAGTATTTTCCTCCCACCCATACCTTCCTCCTTAACTCCATGCCCTACCATTCGAAGCTGGCAACAGCAGCGAATTTTAAACGCTGCTGCTGCCCGAAGAAGCCAGGCCTTAACCACAAAGCTGGGGGGTAGGGTTTTAAAAGATATTGCATCGGCGGTGGTGGGGGGGGTGTTTTGAAAAGCCAACTTGCCTGTTTTATAGTACAATGCCGTCCGGGTTTGGCCGCCGCAGCCTGCAGTCGCCAACATCCGCCTCGGGCCGCCAACAGCCGCGGCGGCCGACATCTGCCTCGGGGGGGGGGGGGGGGGGAGAGAGAGCTTCGCGCGCATGCGCACTCCTACCTGCGGTGCCCTACAGCTCACAGAAAACGGGCGCACGCAGGTGGGAGTGCACATGCTCAGCTTAGTGTTTTATTATATTAGATGAAGCAATATATTTATGCCTTGTATTAGATGGAATGTTTTTCCAAAAGTGTTTGAATTGAGGAGTTCCATGAGTTTCTGGGTTTTTTTGGTAGTTTTTGATCATCGAACCCAGTTTCCCAGGCCCGCTGCGCCAACCATTAGGCTTCACCTTCACTCCCACATGTGCTCTCTCTCCAGGTGAGATGGCCGCAGTCGATTCAGAAGCAGTTTACAGACACTTATTCACCCGCATTCCTGCCGAGCTCTTCTACCAGCCTCTGTTGGCCTTGGAATTTATTCATTTCTGCAGGACGAATGCCAGATTCTTCAATCAGAACATCAGTGTCTTTCAGCAGAGTTTCCCAAACCTCCTCAAGGTCGGCTGTTCTGTGCCAAAACTGCTAATGGTTAACCTTTGAGCACACTGGTCCAATCTGCGGTATATGTCAAGGAGAGTAGGCTTCAAGGCATTGCAGTTCCTCTTTTCACCAGGAGGAGGGGAGGGTTGTTTGATTAAAGATGTCCTGAATACACATGTGACTTGCCAACATGGTTTTATTGGGCTGCTACAAGATAACTGCCATTAACTGCAGGGATACGGTAAACCATTGTTGCTTTTAGGTGCCTTGCAAAGCAGAAAACACAGTAGTGTGAACAATTTCAACCTGAAACGGGCTATTTTAATCAATAAATAACAATCCAAAAGGGAAATAAAGACCCCTAAGCTAGAATTACTACACCATATGCAAAAACTGTGTAGAGAAGAGACCTCAGAGATAGAAATGCCCCTTTACTTCAGCACAGCTAAGTCATGCAAATAGGGCCAGTCACAGTCCATTGGTCTCTGAGAAAAAAACTCCACAAAACTTTTTTTTTCCCTCTCTCTCTCCACAATTTTTGTATATGGTGTGGTAATTCTAGATTAGAGGTCTTTACTATATTTCCCTTTTGGGTTGTTGTTTATTTATATAAAGTATAGTTCTTTCTGATTTTCAATTTTAATCAAATCATCACTTCAAACTAAGCATCTGTTCTTATCCAAGTTTTATTTAAAATTTGATAATCTGCTTATTTTTCTAAGCACCGTACATTGTTAAAATAATTAGGGATACATAAAACAAAGCAGACCCAGGACGTACAGAAAAAGAGGGTGGAAGGGCAGAATTACATCATTGATAGGAAAGAGAGACAAAAAAAACATTAGGTATAGATCCATCAATAACACGATTCTTGGTTAAGTTATATAGAATACCTGGTAAAGGTGAGTGTTAAATTTTTGCATGTGGTGGCGAGGGAAAGAACACAAAAAGGATGTGAAGGATAAGCCCCCCAGAGCTAGTCCCAGAAATATAAACATAAGAAGTTGGAGCTTTTCTCATTCTTTTCCCAGCTATGCTATACACTAAAAAAACCCCAAACTTATAGTACTTACAGGATTCATTTCAATAGCTACGTTCACCCTAAACCAGAGGTCCTTCCTTGAGGGCCGCAATCCAGTCGGGGTTTCAGGATTTCCCCAATGAATATGCATGACATCTATTTGCATGCACTGCTTTTATTGTATGCTAATAAATCTCATGCATATTCATTTGGGAAATCCTGAAAATCTGACTGGATTATGGCCCTCAAGGAGGGACTTTGACACCCCTGCCCTAAACCTAACTCCAAAAGAGGTAACTCATTTCCAAACCTGTTACTTTAGTGATACTGATGTGTGTGTTGTGCTTCAGACACACTGAAATATATACACTTCTCCCTCCTGATTTGCGGGTTTAGGACTTGCGACTTCGGTTATTCGCGGTTTTTGAAACCCGGAATCACCCCCCCCCCCCCATCTCCCGGACCTCTCCACAGCTTATCTGGTGGTCTAGCGGTAAAGTGGGGCAGTAGCGATCGTCCTACGCTCCTGCCCTGTGCAGAGATGTCCACAAAAATGGCTGCTGTGAGTTCCCGTGGTCTCGCAAGACTACAGCGGGAAATCACGGCAGCCATTTTTGTAGACAGCTCTACACGGGGCAGGAGCATAGGACGATCACTACTGCCCTGCTTCACCACTAGACCACCAGGTAAGGTGTGGAGAAGTCCGTGAGGCAGGATCAGTCGTCCTGAAAAGTTATTCACGCTTTTCAATATTTGCGGCCCGGCTCTGCCCCTAACCCCCGCAAATATTAAGGGGGAAGTATACTACTTTCTAAGCTAGGAACAGAAATGTAGAGGACTGCACTAGCTTTAATTTCTGTTTGTAAATTGATTGCTCTGCTTCTCTGCACAGTTCCTAGCATGGAACGGCCCAGGCTTGGTCTCGGATTTTGTGGAATTCCTTCCTTCTTTGATTGGGCCAGACACTGCAATTGAGATCCTCCATTTGCTGCTCGACTTGCCCTGCTTGACTGCTGCACTGGAGCTGCAACTTCGGTGAGACCATTTCTTTTCTCTCTTCCTTGATAGCCTTAGAGCAGGGGTTCTCAACCCAGACCTCAGGATATCTACAGTGAATAAGCATGAGAGAGGTTTGCATAGAACGGAGGACACGCATGCAAATATCTCTCATGTATATTCATTGTGGATATCCTGAAAACCTGATTGACTGGGTTGAGAACCCCTGCTTTGGATACAGTATGCACTTTCAGAGTTTCATATGTTACTAAAAGCATTCCAGTGCAAAAAGCACACGAGTCCTGAACTACTATATATCGTTTCTATAGCGCTGCAAGGCATACGTAGCGCTGTATATTTAACATCCAATAGACAGTCCCTGCTCAGAAGAGCTTACAATATAATTTAGACAGGACATTTCAGGATTGGGGAGATAATGGTAGAGGAAATGATACAGTGGGTCTAGGTATCTGACAGCAGTGAGTGGAGTTAGGAGTTGTAACAGAGTAAAAAAAGTGGGCTTTTAGCTTGGATTTGAAGACTGCTAGGGATGGAGCATGATGTATTGATTCAGGCAACCTGTTCCAGGCATACGGCGTGGCAAGAAAGAAGGGATGGAGTCTGCAGTTGGCAGTGGAGGAGATGGGTACAGATAAGAGGGTCTTGCCTGATGACTGGAGTTCATAGGGCGGAGCATAGGGGGAGTGTGGGTAGTGCATCTTCACCGCGAGGAATGCAGAGGGCATCATCTACATTTTCAACTCCGCCTCCCTGCATCATCGAGCACTGCTTTCTCTCCTCAGTTTTTTCTTCTGAAAGTGAGTTGAGAAGGTGTCTTTTTCATCTGCTCTGATTAGGGGCTAGAGCAATGACAAAGCTATACCCCATGGCTCCAAATTTTCAGCAACTGTTTGCACCACTGAAGGTGGCACAGGTTACAAAGCATACTTCTTGGTAAAGGTGGAGTTTTCCTGAAGGATGGTCAGGAATGCAAGCTCGATCTGATTCTGAAAAGATAATTTGAGGCCTTGGCTTTGGGTTTTAAGGCAACAGCTTCCTTTGTGGTATGCACCCGCTATAAAATGCGACAGCAGGCTCTGACTTCGGAGGCAAGTGCATGCCCCCAGACGATACTGTCGGTGGATTATGTCTCAGACGCCATGTATGACGCAGGGAGGTAGAGTTGAAAATGTAGATGATGTATTCCTCACGGGGGAAGATGCACTACCCACAAGTTCAGGACTTGTGAGTTTTTCTACTGGAAAGAAGATTATCAAATTAAGAACCTAATCTTTCGTTCTTCACTGAGTTTTAGCTAAATAATGATTGAGATGTCTGTCTGGTAGCATCATCAGGTAGCACCGAAAGACCATCTCCATCTACTTTATTTGATCTGCTAGCTAGCTGAGGTGGAGTTTCAGAAACAAGAACATCTCATCATATGGTTTTTAGATTGAGTGCTTAGAGGTCTGGAAATTCAGTCAGTTGGTGTTAAGAGTTTTATAAAGGGGGAGGGGGGGTGGACATTAATCCCTCTGGTTATTTCCCTGGGGTTTGATAACTCGTTTTATTCCATTCCTCACTCAAAGAAGTTGAGACTGAAAAAAGAATCGGAGGGGTCCTGGGGGAGTTTCTATTCAACTATAAAAACACCCTTAAGGTACTGCACAAGCCATTAGAGGCATTTGATACTTGTTTGTTTGGTTTAATGCTGATCATACTCACTGGGACATCAGTCCTTGAATAATTAGTGTTTCTTCTTTTCAAATACTTCTAGCTCTCAGTCTGCTCCTGCATCAGAGAGAGTCCTTATAGATTCTGCTTTGCATCCGGCAAGTTCTGTGGAGGCCTTCCGCCACTCGCACTACAAAAATCTGTTTCAGTACCTCCTGCGCTGTGAAGCTTGGCCCGGGGATACTATTGACGGGTATAAAAGTGTCAGCAATTCTTGATCAATTTGCCTGAGGGAGTTGGGAGTAGATTTGACACATTCTTTTTGATAAATGAGCAAAAAATGCAATTTTGTTTTTCTGAGGTATATAAAGATGGGACCCAGTGCCTTCACATGACTTTCTCGCTGCCTGCATCTCTGATATTTAAAAGTATCGTTCAGAGATAGAACTTGTAGAAAACAGACCAGGGTGGCCTGCGTTGTACGACAGGACAATGCAGTTCTAGTGGAAGATATAGGGCTATTGATGGATTCTGTGTCTTCTGACTGTTCTGCTGCTGTGTTATATCCGATTTCTGGGATCAGGGGGGCTGCATTGCAGTGATTTGGGCCTGGTTTCACCTGTAGTTCTCCAGTCACGGTACACGGGCTTGCACACATCTGAAAAGCTGAAAGCTATGCTGTCGGTAGTTTCACTACCAAGTTTTATTTTTAAATTTGATAAATCGCTTATCCATAATTTACTAAGCGAATTACAGTAAAATATAAAATAAACATACTAACCAACATACAATTTAAAATTTAGTTAAAATGGGTTAGAACAGTGGTTCCCAAACCTGTCCTGGGGGACCCCCAGCCAGTCAGGTTTTCAAGATATCCCTAATGAATATGCATGAGAGAGATTTGCATATAATGGAAGTGACAGGTATGCAAATCTCTCTCATTTCCAACAAATTTTTTACACACTAGTGTCGCAATTTATCTGTAGCTCACTATAACATATAACTCCTGTTTCAGTTGAGACCATTCATACGGCACCTCATTTAATAAGCAAACTCTCCCAAGTGAAAAATAAACTAGGAGGTTGAAGTATCGTATAGAGGCTACAGACTCAGCATATAAAACAGTTTTAGCCCAAGTTAGATAGAAATAAAGTTCATACTTAAGGGTGGGAAGGAGGTTTGACATAAATGATTATATGGCATTTCATCAATCCAGGATAAGGACCTGAAATATGTTAAAAGAGGTTCTAAGTACTGAGCCTATAGTATCTACTGTATATGATACTTCAGCCTCCTAGTTTATTTTTCACTTGGGAGAGTTTGCTTATTAAATGGGCTACCGTATGAACGGTCTCAACTGAAATAGGAGTTATATGTACCGGGCCATGGTGCGCCCTCACCTGGAGTACTGCGTCTAGCGCTAGTCGCCGTACATGAAGAAGGACACGGTACTACTCGAAAGGGTCCAGAGAAGAGCGACTAAGATGGTTATGGGGCTGGAGGACTTGACATACAGTGAGAGATTGGAGAAGCTGGGCCTCTTCTCCCTTGTAAAGAGGAGACTGAGAGGGGACATGATCGAAACGTTCAAGATAATGAAGGGAATAGACTTAGTAGATAGAGACAGGTTGTTCACCCTCTCCAAGGTAGAGAGAACTCAAGGGCACTCTTTAAAGTTGAAAAGGGATGGATTCCGTACAAACGTAAGGAAGTTCTTCTTCACCCAGAGCGTGGTAGAAAACGAACGCTCTTCCGGAGGCTGTTATAGGGGAAAACATCCTCCAGGGATTCAAGATAAAGTTAGGCAAGTTCCTGCTGAACCAGAACGTACGCAGGTAAGGCTAGTCTCAGTTAGGACACTGGTCTTTGACCTAGGGGTCGCAGCGAGAACAGACTGCTGGGCCCGATGGATCACTGGTCTGACCCAGCAGTGGCAATTCTTATATGTTACATTGAGTTACAGATAAATTGCGACACTAGTGTGTGAAAAAATTTTTTGAAAAATATATTTAGTGGATTATCCAAAATACCCCCTTTTTTGATCGATGCTAGTTTCACTCCCAGCAGGGCCTCCCAAAGCAAACGAGTTTCGGCAGAGATGTCAGATTTAATGATGTACCACCCATCTGGGCAGCAGCAGATGGTCAGTGTTAGAGGCGGAGGATCGCATTTGATGCGACAATGGTGACATCTAATTTATACTGCACAGAAGAAAGGCCCGGCAATCTGCTGAATTCTGCCACAAAAACTTGATGATGATCATTGTCACTAAGACTCGAACACGAGTCGATGGCATCTAACACATCACCTATAGTTAAACTGACATTAATAAAGCCACTACGAGTTTCCCTGCCTAAGTCCAGCTATTGAAGCTTTGCATTTTTTTACAAGTCTGTCCTCTGGTGCAGATAATTATTTACTTCTGGGTTCACTAGATAAAGGCAGAATGTGTAAATGTTCTCATAAAAATAACAGCAATCCATAGGTCTGGTTTCTTACTAGCAGGTTCCATTTGCTTCGCCAGATGTTGGTAGATATGGCTGGCTGCCCGCGAGTGACGCAGTGTATAGAAACGGTTCCTGTCCTGCTGCAGCTGTTTTTTAAGGTGGTAGCAGAGGTAAGCGTCTGGCTGAATGTTCAGGCATGGTGGTGGGATCGTCAGGCATCGATGGCTGGGACAATGAATGTTGAAACGATGGAGGGGAATCGAGTGCAGGTCTTGTTTCTTTTTACAGCTTCCTAGATGTGCTGCAAGGGATTAGTTCAGTGTATCGCAAACCTTGTGCCGCCCCAAATTCCAGGTGCACCCACGAGGTGCCGGCTGACTGCCTACAGGAAGTGCCTCTCATCGCGTCAACGTCCGTGCACTTCCAGAAACCTCAAGCCGCGGCCACTATGTTTAGTGTGCCGCGGCTTGGCAAAGTTTGCAAGACACTGGACTAAACAACTTGTTGTAAAACTTAAAATGTTTCCCTCTTCCTGCTGTGGCGCAGAATGTTTTCATTTGCTGCCAAGATCCTAAACAATTGTGTAGACACTTTGCTTAGCGGCCCAGCCCTGCGCGAAGAGTAGTTACCACTGACGGAGATACGACTTCAGTTTGCAGATGGCGTTCTGATAAACCAGCTCGTGGCGGTGCTGTTGGACAGGAGCGGCCTGCTCTTCAGCGTCCCCAGGTTCCAGACCGATGTGCACAGGTGAGGCTGGAAGGCTGCTAATACTTTTGCAGAAAGAAGGATCTCGTTGCTTTGGGAACCATCTCTTTGGAACTCATTACCCCCGGAACTACGGGATGAACCCATGCTAGATCATTTCAAAGGAAAACTAAAAACGTTTCTTTTTAAAGATGCATTCAACCTCTAATGCAGTGGTTCCCAACCCTGTCCTGGAGGAACACCAGGCCAATTGGGTTTTCAGGCTAGCCCTAATGAATATGCATGAAGCAAATTTGCATGCCTATCACTTCCATCATATGCAAATCTCTCTCATGCATATTCATTAGGGCTAGCCTGAAAACCCGATTGGCCTGGTGTTCCTCCAGGACAGGGTTGGGAATCACTGCTCTAATGCACTTACCTTATGAAACATCTTCATTTCTGCTTTGGTTATCAGATGGGATCTCCCTTCCTTTTGTATTTCCCCTATACGGCTCTCTTTCCTACTTTATTTTTTTTTTTTTTTTATATCTTTATTCATTTTCAAGCTTTCATCAAGTGTACAAATATCAAAACAGTAACATAGTAAACATCACTTGATATTCTTACTATTGTATCATATAATACATATATTTAACCCTCACCCCTCCCATCAAACCCATTAATATTCTAAAATGAACAATAAAATATAATTCCCTCCCCCCTCCCTACAATAACTGATGTACACTTCAATAGAAAAATGGCTATACAACATGGAAATTATAAGAACTTTATTAAAATTTGGGAGCCATTAACATCCTTTTGTAATGATTAAACGCCATTTTTCTCTTTCCTACTTTATAATGCACTTCTTTACCTTAATCCCATCGTTCCAGTAGGTCCCGTATGTTTTAATGTATGTTACTCTATTTTGCAATTTTTATTATGTACAAACCGCTTAGAAGACTGATAAGACCGGATATCAATTTTTTATGAAACTTGAAACCTGCAAAAGCCTCGCATATTGGCTCACGCATGATCGGCAAAGCAACTTCCACATAGAAACAGCACCGTGCATGCCTGTTAATCTATTCACAATTATTCATGCACATGGTGTCAGCATTTATTGTCAATTACATGGTAACATAGTATGATGGCAGATAAAGACCCAAATGGTCCATCAAGTCTGCTCCATAAATTAATCATTTAATTTAAATGGTCCTTTTTCCAGAAACCCAGAGCCCTGCCTGGCACTGTGTTTAGGTTCCTTCTACTGGAGTCTCCGTTAAAGCTCACACCAGCCCATCTTAACCATCCCCAGCCATCGAAGCTCTCCCCAGCCTGTCCTCAACTGAATGTCCATATACGGGACGCAGACCGTGCAAGTCTGCCCATTATTGGCCTTAGTTCCTTCAATATAAACCCATTATTTTCTGATAAGAGATTCATCTAGTCAGAAAATTAATGTGCATATGATGAACACAGAGGATCTCTAATCAGAAAATTCTTGGGCTCTTCATTTTTAGCCTCTGCTTCTGTAGGTCATGCAGAAAATAGATGCTTGATAAATTGTGATCCCTTTTGAAATTTGCACATCTGGAGTGGTCTATTCCCATGGGAAGAAAGTTCTTTCAGCAGGAAGCGTTCTGATAGTCGAATACACTGCTGGTTTTCAACTCCAGTCCTAAGGGACCACCTGGCCAGTTGGATTTTTAGGATCTCCACAGCAAATATGCATGGCAGAGATTTGCTTTGGTATGCAAATCTCTCTCATGCATATTCGCTGTGGATGTTCTGAAAATCCAGCTGGCCAGGTGCTTCCTGAGCACTGGATTGAAAACCACTGGCCACACGCGGTGGAACATAAACCTTTTCTCCATTTTCCTGGCAGAAAGTCTCTTGTTTTAAAAGGGCTGAGAACGCCTGTAATAGCTTATTTATATCATCAGCTATTGACTTATGACTATAACCCCAATCCACCCATCTTTTTTGGCAGAGTGATGAGTTCCCAGCTGCTGGCGTTATGTAAACTGTACCCTTCTGTGATAGTGGAACAATCCAAGGAGTTATTGGAGTTTTCTGGAACTGTTACCAATATTCAGAATAAGGAAAATTTCTTCACTCATGTGGTAAGAACTGGGTGTAACCCTGAGACAAAACAGCACCGTCAAAGGCCACCTTTTTTGGGTTTCAGGGGTTTTTGTTGTTTTTTTTTTTTTAAATCAAGTTTCAAGTTTTATTTATATTTGATTAATCGCTTAATTAAAATTGTTTCTAAGCGAATTACAATATATAAAAGTGACATAAAATTAAACATAATACTAAAATAAGAAATAACATATAAGACGCTATAAAACTAGCAATTTATACAAAGAATACAATTTAAATTTAAAAAAAAAGAGGGAGGATTTACATAGCAAATGTATATAATGGGTTAATAAATTTATACAATGATGAAAAAGGTATCAACATAAAAAAAAGAATTAGGAAAAGAAGCGTGGAAAAGAAGAAGAAAGGGAAAGAGGAAGAGCTCAAAAGTAATAAGTTAAAGGCATCCTTGAATAAAAAGCATTTTAAATCATTCCTTTGTGAACTAACTTTGTCCTTTTCCATCTCTGCAGCAGATAAAATATTCCCTTCGTGGTTCTGACAATAAAATCAAGAAGCGTAGTCAAAGCAGAAGTGGAAAAAGAATAAAGGTTTAATGTGAGCAATGGCTTGACAGCATGAAGGAGGAGAGAGGCCACAACTGAATTTTGGTTTTTTTTGCATTTTGATTTGGTTTCAGCCAAAATTGGCTGGTTCACTTTTGGTTGAAATGGAAACTTCCTCTGTACCCAAAGTGTGCTCCTTCCTCCTCCGTGAAGCAGTAACGGGTTTAACGCTGCCCCCCCCCCTTTCCCCACCAAGGTCTACCTTACAGTCCCTGGGGGGGTCTAGTGGCTCGAGCAATCACCAGTTGCTCCTGCCTTGCTGTCTCTGTCATCAGAGTAGCTGCCGAGATCTTCAGTAACAGTGCTTGGAGCCAGTCCGGGCAGGAGCGACAGCAGACCCCTCCCGCCTCTACTGACCAGTAGACCGTCAGTGACTCTAAGGCAGGCCTGGGGTGGGGCTAGCTATGCTCGGTGGAAGAAGAGGGGAGGGGGTGGCGCAGCTTTTGGCTTCAGTTTCAGCCAAAACCAATTGGCAAATTTTGGCCACAGATTTGGTTTTGGCCAGAAAAGAAAAAAGATTTTAGCCTCTATTGGAGGATAGTTGTTCAAAGCACATTCATGAGGAGGGAGGGAAACAGGAAATGTGAGGCAACCCTGCGACCTCTAGCAAATGTCCTCAGGGTAGTTTCCTTTCTTAGCACAGGAGCACAATTAACCCAGCTGATTGTGAGGTGTCTGTACAGTGCTCAGGCACGGCTTGCTTTCAGCTCTCTCTTATTGAACTGATTTGTGGTGGGAGCTCACCTAAAGGAAGGGCACCAGCTGAGATGAGAACTTGTGTTAGCGGTAATTTTATCTGTTCAGGGCGCTTGCCTTCTGCTAGCAGAGAGAAGTTCCTGGGATGGGAGCTGATGGAATCTATATTTATCACGGTGCTGTCGGCTTATGAAATGCCACAAGAAACAAACTGGACGTATGAGCTTTTGTGGTCCTGAGCCAGACGATAGCTTTATTGCTTCACCTGTATTTAATTTCTGTTCTTAACCAATTGTGTCCTTATTGATTTTATAGGTGTGGGCTATTGGGGAATACTTGTCCGTTTCGTACGATAAAAGATGCACTGTGGACCAGATCAACAAGTTCTTTGAAGTCTTGGAGGCTCTGCTGTTTGAAATCACACAGTTGCGCCCTTCAGCTGGCGTTCCCAAGAGTTCGCCCAGACTTATTACTGTCCTTATGACAACTCTGACCAAGCTGGCATCACGTAGCCAGGACCTTATTCCCAGGTATTGTACTACAAGTGGAGAGGGGTTAATAATATGGTAAAAAATACAGTGCTGGGATTTTTTTTTTTTTTTTTCTTTTCAATCAAGGTGTGGAGCAGCTCCAGAAAAAGGGAGAGGAACTTTCTTTATTTATTCAATTTTCTATACCGTTCTCCCAGGGGAGCTCAGAACCGTTTACATCACAGGTGTCAAAGTCGGTCCTCGAGGGCCAGAATCCAGTCGGGTTTTCAGGATTTCCCCAATGAATCTGCATGAGATCTATTTGCATGCACTGCTTTCAATGCATATTCATTGGGGAAATCCAGAAAACCCGACTGGATTCCGGCCCTCGAGGAGGGACTTTGACACCCCTGGTTTACATGAATTTATTCAGGTACTCAAGCATTTTCCCCTGTCTGTCCCGGTGGGCTCACATCAGAGAAAGGGCGGGACCGCCGGAAGAGGAAGCAGTTGGGCTCACTGGCATCCGGAAACAATCTATCTAGTACCTGGGGCAATGGGGGGATTAAGTGGCTTTTCCAGGGTCACAAGGAGCAGCGTGGGTGCTGAGGCTGTAGCTTTAACCACTGCACCACTCTAGAAAGCAAAATGTAGTAAAAGTGAGCTGAGTATAGAACAATCCAGCCATTGTGACATCACTGATGAGGTTGGCTCTTATTGGTGGAATGAGGCATTATGATGTCACAATGGTTATCAGAGGCTGAAACTTGTTACACTATTTATTCATTCAATTTTCTATACTGTCCTCCCAGGGGACATTACATTAATTTATTCATTTACTCAAGTATTTTTCCCTGTCTGTCCTGGAGAGCTCATAATCTATCTAATGTAGCTGGGGCAATAGGGAGGATTAAGTGACTTTCCAGGGTCACAAGGAACAGAGTGGGTTTGAACCCCCAACCCCAGGGTGCTAGGTTTGTAGCTTTAAGCACTGCACCAAACTCTCCCCTGAGCACATCACTAGGAACTTCTCCTCTTTCCCCATCCGTCTCTCTTTCATCAGCTCCATCCATTTTCCTGTGCCACTGCTACTCTCCCTCCTGCCAGCTCATCTTGATCGCGGCTCTGGAGCCTAAGCTGTGCCAGCAGGACTCCCCAAAACCACCGATCGGCGGCTTCGGTGCTTCCCCTACTGCTCAGCTGGTCATGGCTCCAGAGCCATGCTTAAGATGAGCCGGCAGGGACTGCCTGTTTAGCTGTGGGTTTTTGTTTTGGGGGGGGGGAGGAGGGCTCCTGAAGAACCTTATTCTTAAGATGGTGTTCCTGGTGGCTATTACTTCCACGAGGTGTGTTTCTGAACTGCAGGCCTCCATTCCTGGAGTTTGCCAGGGAGCGGTTGTGCTGCGGCCGGTTTCCTCCTTTCTGCCGAAGGTGTTTTCATAAGAACATAAGAAGTTGCCTCCACTGGGTCAGACCAAAGGTCCATCGTGCCCAGCGGTCCGCTCCTGCGGCGGCCCATCAGGTTCATGACCTGTGAAGTGGTTTCTGACTATTCTTATAACCTACCTCTACTTCTATCTGTACCCCTCAATCCCCTTTTCTTTTAGGAACCTATCTATCCTTTTCATGTTAACTAGTTTGTTGTCCTTCCGGTCTTGGGTAGCTGGGAGGGCTCTTTGGAAATTGGATGTCCATAGGGTCCTTCGTGTTTAGGTTCAGCAGACCCAGGAGTTCCGTCAGTCGGATCATCTTTTTATCCTTCTCACAGGTCCTTGTAAGGGGAACGGTTCTTCTGAGGCTTTCGCTTCAGCATACTTTCTTCGGAAGAAAACTGTTCCAGATTTTCTCAAAGCTCATTCCACTTGGGGTCAGGCTGCTTCTTAGGCCAAGTCTTTTCTTGTGCCTCCGGTGGATATCTATAAAGCTTCGGTTCGATCTTCTCTCCATTTTTGTTCGCCACTACCGTGTGGACGGTCAGGCGCATTGGGACGTGGTGTTCAGTGAGTGTGTTCATGTGGCCCTTCAGGGGTCCCATCCATGATGGGTACTGCTTTGGTACATCCTATCTGGTCTGCCAGTCTGGAGGGACACTAAAGAAGGAGAAATTAGGTTCTTACCTGCTAATTTTCTTTCTTTTAGTCCCTCCAGACCGGCACAGACTCCACCTTATCGGTGTTTTTCACAGAGTATAGTTTTTTTTCTGCAGTGGTGTTTTTGTTTTGGTTGTTGGGGAGTATAATAAGAGCAGCGGCATTTGGTTTGTCTGGTTTAGCTGGCGAACTGTGAGGGACTTTTTTTGTTCTAATCGGTATCCAACAGTGTTCACATGTCCGCTTCAGGCATTTCCTTTGTGTTCTCCATGTGAGCGTGGAGTTGGAATGCTTTCTAAACTAAACTAAGCCTTAAGTTTATATACCGCATCTTCTTCACGGAAGTTGAGCTCGGCACGGTTTACAAAGCTTAAAAATATAAGAAGAGAAAGGAGAGAGATTTACAGGAGCATATAAATAGAGGGAATATAAACAGGGAAATAAAGTTATATGTTAGAGAAAAGCCAGGTTTTCAGTTGTTTGCGGAATAATTGGAGGGAGCCCAGGTTCCGCAGCGGGGTAGTGAGATCATTCCAAAGGCCCGTGATTTTGAAGAGAAGGGATTTTCCCAGTTTGCCTGCTTTCAGCCTAGTTAGTTTCTGCTTGGCTATTTGTTAGACTGATTGCAAATGGGACTGCACAGCCCACTTGTACCATTGCCAAAAGTCATTGTGTCTGTCTCCACCTGCTGGCAGAGGAGCGTAAACCTATCTGTTCTGTGCCAGTCTGGAGGGACTAAAAGAAAGAAGACAAGCTGGTAAGAAGCTCATTTCTTTATACTTCAGGAGGCAGGGTAGAAGGGGGGACACAGGTTAAGTTGTTTCATCAACCTGAGGGCACACAGCATGTGTTACTGTAATGATGCCACATTAGATTATTTAAAATGTTTTATATAAAGTTATAGGCCACTCCAGGGCTGCTCCATTGCATTTCAAAAAATGTAATATGAAATGTAAGAAATCTTAAATAGGTTTTGTGATTAACTAGAAATCATTGTAGAAATGCAAGCACTTGCATAGGTAGGGCTGAGGGCTAGTTTGTGCTGATCAATGGGCAGCATCTACATTAATACTATTGCCTCATTTTATATTGCATTTATTTAATGGAAAAGGTGGGTGGTGGAGGGACTAATGGAAAAGATGGTCCTGGGTAAAGAGAACATCTTAACTGGTCATATCCTGTAATTGGTATTTGTGTCAAAAGAATAAATATACATACTGGGTGGTTAAAATTGTTGTTTTCTATGCTATTATTTGTTGTGTTACTTCTTAAAAAAAAATACACTGGGCCTTAGCCTGTCCTCAAAACCCAAATTCCTTTTGAGGCAGCAGCTCAGTGAGAAATCTCTTATTTTTTTGCAGAGTATTACTCTATCTGTCCAAGATGAGGTCCTGTGTGCAGAGCTCAGCGATGATCTCGATGTACGGTGAGGAAGACAGTGAGGACATCCTCAACCGAGCAACTGAGTTAATGAACCTCTTGAAAATGCCCACCGTTGCCCAGTTTGTATTGACCCCATCAGCTGAAGTCAACAATGTGCGGTATCATCGAGATGCCATCGTCTCCCTGCCTCTTGCCATGAGAACCGTCAGTCGGCTTTTACAAAAGGACTCTGGCTTTGCACCAGGATGAAAGCACGGCCTAACCGGTTGCTAATCGATTCTAAAGAACAATCATGGGACAAGAGCGACATTCCCCATAAAGTTACACTAAATAGGGATGTGCATTTAGTTCTGAGTCTAAGACACGGAGATATCGGGCACTCTTGATTAACGGAAAAGTAATTATAGGCAACAGCAAGGTAATCGTACTCTAAAAGCTAAATCTCATTCTAAAGAACTTCCATTGTATTTGGTGCTTTTAAAAGTTGATCTTGTCAGAGTTAAATCTAGTTCAGAAGCAGTATGCCTTCCTTCCTCACTTTTGACTTCAGCATCGCTTCCTTTTAGCTGGTGATGCTAAGTGACGACTGAAATCACACACTGTGCTTCATTCTGGGGCCTCAAAGACATTTTAAGATGGCATCATTCCTTTGGCAGGATGATTCTGCAGCGGAAGGTGGGGGTCTTAGCTATCCCTCGAGTACACTTGAGGGTTTTGTGAAAGTAAGAGCCAAGTTCACTCTTATACCTGGGGGTCTTTAATACACTTCTCCCTCCGTATCCATAGGGGTTAAGGGCAGAGCAGGACCGCAAATAATATTTGGGCCTGTTCTGCCCCTAATCCCCGCTTCCTCCGGCTATTTTAAGCCCTGTAAGCCCCCCCCCCTGCCTTACTTGGTGGTCTAGTGGGTTTTTGGGGCAGGAGCGATCTTCCCACGCTCCTGGCCCCGTGCAGATCGCTCACAGGAAATGGCTGCCTTGAGTTCTCGTAGTCTCTCGAGCCATTTCCTATGAGCGATCTGCACCGGGCAGGAGCGTGGGAAGATCGCTCCTGCCCCAAAAACCCGCTAGACCACCAGGTAAGGCTTACAGGGCTTAAAATAGCCTGAAAAATGAAAATGGGTTTAAAACCGCGAATAACTGAGTCTACAGATGCTGAAACCACAGATTCGGAAGGGGAAGTGTAATAACAGTTTATCTGAGGTGCTGCCTGCAACAGTTACAAAGCAGTTTTCGGCCAGGGCCCTAAGCCCAGCACTCTGCATGTGAGGTCCTGTTTTTCTAGGAGAAAGTAGCTGTATGTTAATGCCATAGCGGGCATAGTTGAAGCTATTTCTAGCTGTCTCTTGTTTTCCACTGACATTTAGTGCAGCAAGAGATTTGCCAAATGAGATTTTAATTCAGTTATTTTTCATACTGAGAACAGACAATTATGCACATTAACATATTTGCATTAGTTCTGAATTATATATAGATGTACAGTATTAACATTCATTCAAACATGAGATAAATCCATAAGTGTATAAAGGCCTCTACGAATGGTGAGAGCAAAAAAAATAAAAAATACCAGTGTCAGTATTGATATTTTTTGTAGTGATTAGTTGTAAAATAAATACATATCTGGAAAGTAACTTTTAACCTGCTTCTTCAGTCTATGACTTAACTCTCTTGGCTTCTAGGGGAATAACAGAAAACATTTCACGGCTCTCTTAAATTTTGAGGGTGTGGATGGGGTTCCAGCTTCACCATGTTGTAGAATTTAGGTAGAGAATGACATGGGGAATAAAATCTGTCCCCGTCCCCGCAGCACCCACCCTTCCCTCTGGCGCAGTCTGTGCAATTGTGTGCGGAAGCTTCTCCTGTGATGCAACCGGAAGTTAGCTAGATTAGACAGATTCGGGTGGGTAAGGAGGGAGGGGGCTGTGCGCATTCCCTCCCTTAACTGCAGGGATAAGGCCATTCACTGCTCCACGGGGTGGTGGATGGCCTAGTCCCCGTACCTGCAGTGAGCACCTTCCCCCCCCCCCCTCCACCGTTTTGGCGGGCAACATACACCGTGTCATTCTCAGAATTTAGGTAAGTGTCCTTTCTACTATCCATTGATACCTGATCAATAAAATGAGATTCTTTTATAGTTGCATGTGATGTGCCTTAATTTCCCTTTACAGCTGTAGATTAGGACTGTGAAACCGCAATCGTTGAGGGACAGTCATGTTTTTAGGATTTACATCTATTATAGCCACTATATGCAAATATAGCTGAATGATTTGGGGCTACCCACACCTGTGCTAGCAGTTGGCATGTTCAACAAGAGCTGGAGTGCACTGCCTCTATCCACCCACTAGGTGGCATAGAACACAAGTTTTTTAAAAAAAAAATCCAGTTCCCAGTCTCACCCCCGTGACTTTACTACTCGTGTGGGTTTTTAATCGTCCTGGTATAGGGTAACGTTTTAGGAACACATACGTCTTAGTATCGAGCCTTTGAGCATGAACAACTTCAGAGCCTGATCGGGTAGAGAAGTTGGCATATTTAGAAACACTTACAAGCAAAGCTCTTGGAGACTATAAAGCCAAAAACATATCTTTAGAAAGCACAGGTCTTAGCAAAGAATTTGTAGGAGCCAAAGCCAAAAAAAATAGTGTTCCTGATCGCTATTGCTGACTGTTTTTGGCTGTCTGGTTAGTTAGATACTTTCTTGAATGCTGTTTTGTCCGTTTCAGGTTTCTTTTTGCTTGTTTTTATTTATTTATTTTTGTTGGTCACTTTTAGGTTATTCCACAAAATAATAATATTTTGCTGAGGTATGCTGCGGCCCTGGGAGTGCAGTCTGGGCCCATCACAGTGGCATATTCTAATCAGGTTTTTCCAACCATGTAACTATACAATTTTCTTTTTACAATATGTGTAACATGTAACTCAAAACCAAACCAAAGCAAGAGCTGCTCTCAAGTGCAAATTTCAAGAGGGTCCCAGAAGCAGTGATCCAATTTGGCTTCAAAGGCTATGCCTGCTTCAGAGTTACCACTGCAACACAAGCGCTAACAGGAGGACCCAGAACTGATCTTCTCAGCTATTTCCATGTCGGACTTGGCAACTAGGAATCGCAGCTTCTTTCCTCCTGTTCGGATCAGATCCACTGCGCTGTAACAAAACAGGAGCCAGAAAGCCAGAGGTTAGACTTAAAAAAACAAGCCCTCTGCCTTACTCGGAGTGCACTAAACAGCTGCTCTGGTGTGAAAGAGGAGTAGGCTAGTGCCGACATAAGTCTAGGGCTATGAGACACTACCGGAGGGCATCACCAAATATAATAATAATTTTATTCTTATATACCGCCAAAGCCAGGGTAGTTCGAGGCGGTTTACAACAAGAAGAGCCGGACAATCAGCGAAAATAATTACAATGAAGTCGTTGAGAACATGTGGAGAGGGCGGATACAAGTTGAGTGGGAGAAAGTCAGAGTGATAGGCACAGTGTAGAGGCAACGAGTACATGTGGGAAGCGTACATGGTAAGGCATTAAGAGTTCTTGGTTACAAATTGGTTGAACATGGTATATACTTCAGCAAACCAGTTATTACTAATGCTGCCTGATATGAATCGATGCATTGTCTGAGAAAATCAGACTTGACGATTCAATGACCCCCCACCCTGGTGAAAACTGACTGGCATACCTCTGAGGCCTCCTAAAACAGCGGCGGCAGCACTCTGAATGGGCTGCTTTGTGGTCTTCCCCGCTGGGGCTTTCCCTCTGCTGCATCACTAATAACATCATTTGTGACATGGCAGCAGGAAGCCCTATCGGGGGCAGGTCATGAAACAGCCTGTTCAGAGCGCTGCTGCTTTAGGAGGCCTTGGAGGTATGTCAGGTTTCACGGTGGGAGGATTGGGACGGTGCTGGTGTACATGGGAGGGGAGGAAAGATGCACATGGGGGAGAGAAGAACTGTTGGGGACAGAGGAGAGGGAGGGAGAAATCTTTCATATGGTGGAGTGAAGGGTGAAATGTTGGAAATAAGGTGGAGGGCAGGGAGAGATGGTGCATGGGGAGAGAGAAAGAAATGTTGCACATGAAAAAGGAGGGGAGGAAGGGAGAGATGCTGCATGGAGGGGAATAGAGAGGTTTGACCCCCCAAGGCACAAGGCAGGAAAAGAGAGACAGAGATGGTAGACAGTGTAAAAGAAGCAAATGCTGGATAACAGTAGAAGGTAGAAAAAATTAATTTTATTTTCTATTTTGTGATTACAATATGTTGGATTTGAAATGTGTATCCTGCCAGAGCTGGTGTTAGCGAGCGTAAACTAGGACCTAACAAAGAGAGAACATATATTTTATTTGTTTACACCACAGCGTTGGCGTAGGGTTGGAGAGGGGTATTTGAAAAAAAACAGCCAGTTGGGCAGGAAAAGTGAATCGAATCGAAAAATTGATTCAATAGGCTGAATCACATCAAATTGAAAAAAATGTTCCCTGAATCGGGCAGCACTACTGATTACCCCAGTGGCAGAGCCACAGGTGGGAACCAGCTTACCCTTCTCCCATACATGCTCATTTTTTTTTTATCTACATAAATAGGAGTGGGGAAAAGCGGCTTAGTGGCAACAGCCTATGGAGAGCGCCTCTGGCTACAGTAAATATCCAGGGCTGCTGGAGCAGGACCTCTTCGGCTTGTGGGGCTTGCTGCTAGCTCAGGCATTGATTTGAATTTGGGGGCACTCCCGTTTTGTGCTGAGGCCCACCCAGATTGCCACGTCTGGTTACGTCCCTGCAAAGGAGTGTGACAAAAAGCAGTGCAATGTCGCTGAACTATATTCAATAGGCATCGTTCCACTGAAAACAAATGAGTGCAGTGCCAACTGCTGGCTTACACGACTACAACAGAGCATGCATTGTTTGGTGTTGTTCATCTCTGCCACTACAACCACTGAATTCTGTGCCAAAATTACAGCCAGGTGTGGTAAGAGCAGAGTACAGTGGATTGTGACGTAGACACTGGCATGAGTTCCAGGGAAGAAGCATGCTTTTGGTACCTTTTGTAATCCGCTCCTATCAGGCTGGTCCCATTCACTGCCAGGATGCGGTCTCCTATAGAAAGTCTACCATCCGAGGCCACAGGACTGTCGGGTAGCAGCGTTCTGATATAAATCCCAGGTGTATTTAGAGGGGTGTGCTGCAAATGATACCAAGCAGTTCAACCGCACATTCATTAGAGAAATGGCAACATGACCTAGAGCAGTGGTTCCCTACCCTGTCCTGAAGGAGCTCCAGCCAGTTGGGTTTTTGGGATAGCCCTAATGAATATGCATGAAAGAGATTTGCATATAATAATAATAATAATAATAACTTTATTTTTATATACCGCCAACTATCTTGCGACTTCTAGGCGGTTTACAATAAAGAGAAGTGGTTTACAATATAGAGAAACTGTAGTTACAATATAGATAAACTGTAGTTACAATAAAGAGAGACTGTACATACAGCGGATTAAAGGGTATAACATTGTACATCTGGTAGTTCCAACATTAATAAATATTAACAGCAGTTTGTGTGCCGTGCTGCTTACACATGATTAGAAATGTTCCTTAAATTGAATATAGTGTTCATGGTTGGTGATTGGGTTGGGGTTTATAATTTAATGATTTGGGTATGTTGTGGTATTATAAAGGGGGCTGATGTTCTGGTTCGTTATCTAAGTATTTCAAGAACAGGTATGTTTTTAGGTGTTTCCTAAATTCACCATAGTTGGTTGTATATGCAATTAGTTTTTCTAAGTCTTTGCCCCATGTGGCTGCTTGGTACGATAACAGTTGTTGATGGTATCTCTTATATTTACACCCTCTAGCCGGTGGGGAGACAAATTTCAGGTGTGTTTTTCTTTCATGTCTGTTGGAAGTGACAGGCATGCAAATCTGCTCCATGCATATTCATCAGGGTTACGAGTAAACAAGGTTTCTAAGCAGGGAACACCTGGCTTGGCCTCCGCGGGTGCGGGTCACCGGACTGGATGGACCTAGAGTCTGATCCGGCGAAGCCATTTCTTATGTTCTTATCCTCAAAACCTGACTGGCTGGTGGTCCTCAGGACAGGGTTGGGAACCACTGACCTAGAGGCTAGCATAGGCCAGGCACAGAAATGCCTAACTCTTTTTTTCAGTGGCATTTAATTAATCTGATTTAATAGGGCACATTTCATAATACAGTGGAACCTTGGTTTATGAGCATAATTAATTCCAGAAGCATGCTCATAAACCAAATTACTCGTATATCAAAGCGAGTTTCCCCATAGAAAGTAAGGGAAACTCGCTTGATTCATTCCCCCCCCCCCCAAAACCAGCATTGCTCCCCACCCGCTCACGAAGGCCCCCCCTCCCGCGTGATCCGCAATCCTCCCTGTACCCATCACCCACCCGAACCCATCACCAACGCACAGGACATGCTGGTGCCCGAAGATCTGTTGTCCTTTTAGCTGGGCTTTGAGCATCTGCGCATACTCAAGGCCTTAGTTCCTGCTCTCTCCGAGATTCTCGAGATCTCCGAGGGGTATAAAGGCCATAGTGGAGAGATTAAATTAATTATTTGCTTCAGTCACCACGGATACCAGTGCCAGAAGTAGTATTCAGTGCTGATGAGTCAGAGAAACTGAAACGAATCTCTAACACTGGAAGATGTAAAGGGGCAATTTGATAAAATGAAGAATAGGAAATAACCTGAACTGGATGGTAGACATGCCAGAGTAAAATACTGATAGAACTGAAAAATTTGATAGTAATTTGGAAGTTATCTTTAAAATCCTGCAATGTCCTACCAGTGGAGATAGTAGAGGCTAGTACTTTAACAGACTCTGGACATACTGATATGGTGGACAGTGATGGGAAAAGAGATTAAAAGACAGGTAAAGGATTTGGGTAGTTAGGTAGCTTTTATTGCATTTTGACTCCTCCCACTTCTTTTTGGTAGTATGTTCAATGCTATCACTTACCATGTTACATTCTGATGAATAGGGCTATCTTTAGAAAACAAAGTGGTGTCTTAATCATTTTAAGTCTCAGAATAAGCGCCTAAAAATATATCATAAGAATTAAAATAAAAAGAATACATAAAACATGCAATAATAATGTGTGATGAATGTGCTCAGTACCGGTCAATGGAAATGAAGACCAGTGGAACGGAGAACCATCATAGCAACATTGAGTTCTCCGTTAGTCCAAAACCCAGATGTATATATACCTCATAGAGCGCAGAAAGAAGGCAAATATAACAGTGGAACAAATGCAAACTCGAGTGTTGCTATGATGGTTCTCCGTTTCATTGGTCTTCATTTCCGTTGACCGGTCCGGAGCACATTCATCACGCATTATCATTGCATGTTTTATGTATTCTTTTTATTTTCATTCTTATGCTTGTGCATAAATTTTACAGTATATGATATATTTTTTAGGCACTATTATTTTGAGATATATTTTGTGAGTGTTGATTCTATTTTTGTTACCCCCGAGATCTGTTTTGGTTAATAATTTTAAGCGCAGATAATGAGCTCCTAAAAACACAACTATTCTCCAAATTCTGTAACCCTTCTTAAAGAGACTTTAAATATGCAACTCCACCTACCAACTGTAGACCTCCTCCCCTACTCCAGTGGTTAACCTTTGTAATTACGCTAACCGCCATTCCTACTCAGCTTGTCGTCCTTTGACGTTGATCAACTTTACCTCTTATGTTGTAGCTCGCTGACTTTGGTCAGTTTTGCCTCTTTTGAAAACTGCATAGAACTGGAAGGCTTATGCAATATAGAAATAAAAACTTACATTATGTAGTTTAATGGCTTTGCAAATTTACGTTTGCTAAATAAATACTCACCAGCCCATCAATAAGTCCCATCCCCAGTCCTATGGGCCCCTTTTCTAGCTCCACCACAAAAACGTAGCAAAATTCATCTGTGTCCGAGCTACGGCTGGAAGAAGCTGGTGTAGGGAAGTCAAAAGGCACTAGCAAGCTCCCTATAACAAAAAAAAAGGCAGAAGTTTTTAAAAACTAAGATTTCTAGGAAGGCCTACAATGCCCCATGGCACTAGTTATGTTACTCTACTTTTGCTGTTGGCTTAAAAAAACCAACTACTCTTATGTAAAAATTCAGTGTGGTATTTATTTTATGTATGTATGGTTGTAATCCACCCAGGTATGTCATGATAAGCAGTACAGTGTTCCCCCGCAAATCGCGGACTCGCTCATTCGCAGTTTTCTCCGACCGCTTCTCCCTGTAGTAAAGTCGGGCTACACCAGTCAGGAGCTGCGTGTCAAAGCAGCTCCTGATTGGTGTAGCCTGACTTTACTACAGGAAGTGGCGGTCAGAGCAGACCGCGAGTGATTTTCTTCACCTGCCGGCGCTCCAGCTGCCCTCTCCTGCCTTTTGACAGGCAAAAAACCGCATTTGCGGTTTTTCAAAATTTGCGGGGGATCTATTTGGGGTCAAGTGAACAATATATTAGAAAATCCAGTGGCAGTGACGTACAATACCATCCTATTTGGAATGTTAATGAGGGCTAAAAGCCAAATATCTGCTCAAAATAATAAATTTGTCTTTATAATGACAGGGGTTGCCATTCAACTCATTTGGAAGAACTGGAAGAACTGGGACAGGTTAAATGACACTTTCTGGTGGGAATCTCTCTGTTATACTTTTAAAATGGAACGTTCGATGGCCGTACAACAGGGACGGTATAAGAAATTTATGGATGTTTGGGAACCATTGACTAAGTTCTGTAAGGAATGATAACTGATTTTATTTTATCGACCCTTAATCATACACATCCAGGGTGGGTGGGAGGGGGGAGGGTTTTGCATTGGAATTTCATTTGGTGAATATATGGAGGGTTTCTTGTAGATATATACTTCGTCTGATTATTTGGTGGGGGGAAGGGGGAAATAGTTGTACATTAATGTCTACGGGCTCCTTTTACGAAGGTGCGCTAGTGTTTTTAGCGCACGCACCGGATTAGTGCGAGCTCGCCGAAAATCTACCGCCTGCTCAAAAGGAGGCGGTAGCAGCTAGCGTACCTTCGTAAAAGGAGCCCTATAAGTTTAATGTGCATTTCGTGTAAACTTATGTATATTGAAATTGTTTGTTTGCACTATGGTAGTTTGGAAATTTAATAAAGATTTACAAAAAAAAAAAAAAAAAAATTGCGGGGGTTCCTGGAACGGAACCCCCGCAAATTTCAGGGGAGTACTGTATATAAACCTGTTGAATGAAGGAATGACTGAATCATGCCCCAGGAAAGAAACCTCTAAGTGTGACATGGCTTTACAGGAAAAAAAAAATGCTTTAATTCTCACGTGTGGTAACTATAGAGAACGGTTCATAGTCAAAGGCGCGCTGAGACAACTGAGCGCAAGGCAGAAGCCCGCGCTGAAGAAAAACAGTGTTTTAAGGGGCTACGACGGGGGGGGGTGTTGGTGGGGAACCCCCCCCCCCTGACTTTACTGAATACAGATCGCGGCGGCGTTGTAGGAGGTTTGGGGGGTTGTAACCCCCTCATTATACTGGAAACTTAACTTTTCCCTGTTTTTTTAGGGAAAAAGTGAAGTTTTCAGTATAATGTGGGGGGTTACAACCCCCCAAACCCCCCCCAAAGCCGGTGCGATCTGTATTCAGTAAAGTGGAGGGGTTCCCCCCCCACACCCCACGTCAGAGCCCCTTAAAACACTGTTTTTCTTCAGCGCGGGCTTCCGCCTTGCGCTCAGTTGTCTCGGCGCGCCTTTGTCGGTGCACGCTTTTGACCTGTCACCATAGAGAATAGTGTCATAGTTATTACTTATCTGATTTAATCTGGGTTTGAATTTACACTAAAGTGGAAACATTCTTTAATAGGCCAAGCAAAATGCTCTACAATCACTCTGATCTGATCTGTCCTTGCTCGTCCGGTTGGATAAATAAAGCCAAGACGATGACACAGAACGGGAGAAATTTCTCAGCAAGCCTATCTAATCCACTGACTTAATTTTTAGAAATTTTAAATTTTATTCCATTGGTTTTACTCCTATTATTTTTATTAACTGAATTCTAAACGGTTCCTCCCTTCTATTCCTTTTTACATATTCCTTTAATTCATTTACATAGATGGTGCTCCTATCTATGAAATATTCTACATGCTTCTCTCCTCTCCACTCCTTCCTGCCCTCCAAAGTCCTCCCTACCCTCTTCTAACCCCTTCCTCTGTAATGTCGCCTAGAGCTTGTATAGGTATGTGCAACGCACAAATGGAAGAAATAAAATAAATAAAAATAAAATTGCTCCGTACAGAATTCCTGAAAATAAATTTGAGGAATCTGTATAAACTTTCAAAGATGTATGATTTCTATATTTATGGAAAATAGGCACCTACTTTACTTTAAAAGAATATGTGCCAATCAAGCACTCTGGACACCTAAATAGACAGAGGTGCCTGGTTCTAGAATTATCCCCATAGAAGCTGCCTGTGCACAGGAACCTTAGTTTCTTTGTGGCCTGCTCCCCAGCTCCATAGCACAATTAAAAGGTTTAAATTTTCAATCCTTCTGGAGCCCTGCCCCTTAATAAAATACAATGATGAGTTCAGTTGTAGTACTACCACAAGACTGCCAGTAGGGGTCATCCTGTGCCATTTTGAAGCTGACTGGCAGCCTCTGTGACAGAAGTGACTTCCTTCATTATCCTCACCTTCCTCCCTCTCCCCAATGCCTTGGGGTGAGTCAGGGTACGAGTGGGGGGGAGGGGGAATCCCACCCTCACCATTATTTCTTAAGGAGCGGGGCTTTGAGGTGAATTTAAAACATTTAGCCCAAATTGTGGCTGGGGAATGAGAGTTTGGGACCCATTGGGCCACCAGGAAACATCCAATTCTGGCTAGTGGATCCTTTAATTTTTTTCCACACCACCATTCCAATGGGACTATTTTTGTTTTTTTAAGTTGTAGTGGAAACGGGTGCTAGTCGGTGAACATTTTCACATTCGTACTTAGGACCCAGAGAAATGGAAAAATAAGCTTACATCTTATCCAAGGCTTGAATACAGTTTTTTTTCTCTCCTTTGAATGTACTTGAGCTAGGATAGCAATCTCAGTAATCCGTCTGAAAACGGGTGGGCAGTGAACATAAGAGCTCGGCTACATGCTTCTCTAAACACATCTCTGTTACCTTCTGTGGCTTTAGTTTTGATTTCATCTCTTCTGGGCTCTGGAACAGCTTTACTGCAGTCATCGATCTGCAGTGGATCTGTGGTTCCCTGGTCTGAGTTCGAAGGTGTATTGGGAGGGGTCAGAAGACAGGAGGAGTCCAGTGGCTGCATGCTTGCTTTGGGGAGGTGATTCCCCAGACTGCTTTGCAGCTGAAGTTGCCTGAGTTTCTCCTTGAGACGTTCTTCAGAAGAGGGTAATCCTCTTTCTTGACCGTTGGCACAACAACCAAGAGAAGCTCTTCCTACAGCCTCCAATTCTATCTGGCTTCTCTGTCGATTCAGGTGTGATCGGTTCAGGGAATTCCCATCGGTCGTGCAAGAATTCTGATATTCCGAGTTCCTCTCTGTAAGGGGATGATAACCAGAGGTTTCGTTCTGTAATACACAATACAGAAATGAAATGTAATGATGAACGGCCAATATAGGTCCCAAGCGCAGATAGGAGGAATTGAATGAAGAAACTTAGTTTTCTATTTTTAATAGGGAAGAAAACCCATAAATATAGAGCCATCTAGGTACTCGGTTTTCTGTTTGAAGTGTAGTGTTTGTTCTTTTTTAAAGATGCCTCTTTTCCTGAGATTTCCTCTCCCTTGATAGTGGGCTTATAGGAAATTCATTTGCTTAATATTTTGATACAGAATTTCGGTTAATTTATTGCATTAATCATTTGGAATGCAAATTGAATTTTATTTCCTGATGCATGTGTATGCTATTTAACTTGAAATTG
This sequence comes from Geotrypetes seraphini, assembly GCF_902459505.1. Lineage (NCBI taxonomy): Eukaryota > Metazoa > Chordata > Amphibia > Gymnophiona > Dermophiidae > Geotrypetes > Geotrypetes seraphini. The sequence goes on along the minus strand of NC_047094.1, from coordinate 13,495,580 downwards.
CAATAAATAAATTTTTTTTAAAAATGTAATAATGAAAGCAGCGTTATGGGGCAGGGATTTAGGACATTTGATCCTTTCTTCAGGCTCCTACGTGGAATTTAGGAGACAGTTAAAAACATATTTGTTTACTAAATATTTGGGTACTTAATTTGAATTTACACCGAAACTGCAAATTTAGTAAACCGTTCAGACCTTGTAGCTTTATTTCTAATTATTTGGGCATCTAACTTCTTTCTAACTGTATATAAGAACACTAGTCTTTAAGCCTGTTACATTAACGAGTGCTAGAATAGATATGTCTGTCTGTTTGTCTTTCTTTCTTTCTGTCTCTCTCTTTCCTCGTCTGTCCACCACCACCCTTTGCCTGCTCCCCCTGTCCAGCAGCAGCCCTTCTCCCTTCCTTTTACCTCCCCCCTGTCCAGCAGCACCTCTTCCCTGCTCCCCCCTGTCCAGCAGTAGGCCTTCTCCCTTCCTGTTACCTCCCCCCCTGTCTAGCAGCACCTCTTCCCTGCTCCCCCTGTCCAGTAGTAGGCCTTCTCCCTTCCTGTTACCCCCCTCCCTGTCTAGCAGCACCTCTTCCCTGCTCTCCCTGTCCAGCAGTAGGCCTTCTCCCTTCCTGTTACCTCCCCCCTGTCCAGCAGCACCTCTTTCCTGCTCCCCCTGTCCAACATCCAGCTTCCATTCCATTTGAGTCTGCCCTCCTGTTCTGTCAGCACCCTCACAACACCTTTCACCACAGCTCAACTGCCTGCACACATCAACAGCCGTTCGAGCCACCACGGCCTGCACGTGCTGACAGCTGCCACACGCACCTCAAGCCGACAGCCGCCTCAAGCAGCCATGAAAGGACATAGCATGCTGCAGGAATCACAAAACCCTAAGTGCGTATGCGCACTTAGGGTTTTATTATAGAGGATAAGAACATAAGCAATGCCTCCGCTGGGTCAGACCTGAGGTCCATCGTGCCCAGCAGTCCACTCACGCGGCGGCCCAACAGGTCCAGGACCTGTGCAGTAATCCTCTATCTATACCCCTCTATCCCCTTTTCCAGCAGGAAATTGTCCAATCCTTTCTTGAACCCCAGTACCGTACTCTGTATTCTAACCTTTTGTAAACCGCATAGAACTTCACGGCCTTGCGGTATATAAGCTGATTATTATGTTATGATCTGAATTTCTATAAAATAGTGAGGAAGAAGCTGGATCTACCATTGATAAAGTTCTGTTCAGGTTTCCTTTAAACCAGTGGTTTGCCAGTCAGGTTTTCAGGATAGCCCTAATGATATGTATGGGACAGATTTGCATGCATGCATGCCACCTCCATGATATGCAAATCTCTCTCATGCATATTCATTAGGGCTATCCTGAAAACCTGACTGGCTGGTGGTCCTCCAGGACAAGGTTGGGAGCTACTGCTTTAGAATGATGAATTCAGATTAACTTCTCTGCGTTCTTTAATTTTTAAAAAAAATCATCATCTTATTTACATTATAAGAGATTGTTAAAAACGTTTTTGTGTAGGAAATTTCAGGGCGGGGGTGTTGCTGGTTTTGTATTTGTATGTATTTACATTTCTATTCCGGTCTCCCCAAAGAGCTCAGAACTGGTTACAGTTTACATCCAGGATAAGTTACTGATGCTGGTGAAGGGTTGAGGGAGGTTTTCACAGCTTTTCTAAAGTTAAGAAGCTTTTGATGATATTAACAGGAGTTGCCATCCAACAAATAACACATAATTGGAAGGACTGTAGAAGACTGAATTATTGTTTTTGGTGGAATTCAGTTTGTAATGTGTATAAAATGGAAAGAGCGTTGGCTGTTCAAAAAGGTTATTATAATAAATTTAAGGATGTGTGGGGACCTTTATTAAATTATAGTAATGAATAAGTTACACTTTTCCCAATCTAAATACACATGTGGAATTGGGATGGAGGGGTTTCTTGGTTTTCCATTAAGTATATATATTTGATTTGTCTTAAGATATTATTTTCATGTGGTATATATTAGTTATATATGAATTTGGGAGGGGGGGGGTTAAATCTTCTTGGTGTATGATATTGAAGATTTTTCAAGTGATGTTGTATTATAATTGTTTGATATTTACTGTATACTTGATGTAAGTTTAAAAATGAATAAAGAAATTAAAAAAAAAAGAAGTCCTTTAAGGTTTGCTTTTATAATTCTCTTTCAAGTTTATTATAAATTTGATTAATCGCTTATTCAAAATTCTAAGTGATGTACAAATCAATAAAATTACAAAATTTTAAGGGGAAACAGAACGAACACTTAGAACTAACCTAACAAAAACATATTGAAACAAAAGGAGAGGATGGGAAGAGAAATACAAGTTGTTGATAGTAAGTAAGACACGTTTGGAAAAAAACCAAAAGGAATGGAGAAAGCAATGTGCTTCCAAAAAGTTATGGAATAGGATTCAATTGAGGCTCCTAGTCAGGCTTTCTAGCTATCAAATGCGTCTTTAAACAGAAAGCTTTTTAACTTGCTCTTAAATCTGTCTAGATTACGTTCTTCCCTTAAATAAATAGGGAGAGAATTCCATGTATGGGGGGGCTGTGATAGAAAAGATGAATTGTCGTCGTGTATTAATGATTTTGAGTGAGGGAACTCTTAATAGATGTTGGTCGTTTGACCTCGGCAATCTTGTTGAGGTGTAGGGAATCAATAATGTATGACTAAAGGCGGGAGTTTTGTAAAGAAGAGATTTGAGAGTTAACAAACTTAATTTATATGTTATGCGGTGAGCAACTGGGAGCCAATGCGCTTTCTTAAGGAGAGGTGTCACGTAATCGAATTTCTTAGCTTTCATTATAAGTTTGATTGAGGCATTTTGTATAATTTGTAAACGTCTGATTTCATTTTGGGCTATTCCCTTAAATAGAGAATTACGATAGTCGATTTTTGAAATTACCAAGAATGAATTAATGTGTTAAGTGACTTTGGACATAAGAATTTCGAAACTGAATGATAACAATACTACGAATGTGGTCATGATAGGTTAGTTTATAATCAAAAATAACCCCTAGAATTTTAATGCTACTGATCGACTGTAAAGTGGAACCCTTGATAGTGATTGGAAAATTAAGCTTAGGACCATCTTTCCAGGGAAAGAGCATAACATTTGATTTATTAACATTGAGAGCTAGTCTGTTAGCATCAAGCCATTTGTGAATCTGTTCCAAGTTTCTTGTTGATTGCTATTGTTTCCAGAGGGTTATTGGATGTAAAAGCTGAATATCAAAGCAAATACATTAAAACCAATAGATTGGCAAATGATTTCTAACTACTTTATGTTTGAACTTTTGTATTTCCTGTATTTGTTAGATGATGTAATAAATTTAAGAGCAAAACTTAAAAGCTTTCTTTTTAAAGACGCATTTAATGACTACAAGGACTGTCTAGGAGTTTCATATTATTTTCATAACTTCTTTGAGATTCTTCGTTCTTTCCCTTCCTATTGTTTTCAACCATAAGTGTCTTTTCTTCTATCAACCAAATTGTATTTCTGTCCCCATCCTTTCCTCACATTTTATTATGTTTGTAAAGTTAGTCTTCAATATGTTTTGTAAGGTTCATTTTTTTTGTTACTTTTGTTTGTCCCCCTATTTTGTAATTTTATTGATTTGTTCATCGCTTAGAATTTTGAATAAGCAATTAATCAAATTTTATAATAAACTTGAAACTTGATAAATTTAAAAAAAAAACAACAACAAAAAAAGCCCCAATAGATTGGCAAAGAGTCATCAAGGTTATTTTAACAGCACTGAACTGTTAAGGTTTTGTAGGATAGAAATAAAATTTTATGCTATGTTTACAAGTGTCAAAGATAAGAAAAAGAAATCCCTAAAGAGTATATACCACAGAAAAATACTATAATATCAGAGCAATGTACTCAAATTGCAAAATTAGAAATATTATACATGTTTATTAATTTAAAATTTGCAAAAATATCACAAAATTTTCACAGAATAGCATACACAGAACATCATACAAACACTACAAACAAACCAGACAAGATATAACAACATATAACAGGCACTATCAAACCAGGCTGGAAATGGCCACACAAACAATCATACAATGATATATAAATATAGCTGTGTTCAAAAGTTCATAAATCACTCTCAAGCTAAGTGATTTATGAACTTTTGAACACAGCTATATATATATATATATATATCATTGTATGATTTTTTGTGTAGCCTTTTCCAGCCTGGTTTGATAGTGCTTGTTATATGTTGTTATATCTTGTTTGGTTTGTTTGTAGTGTTTGTATGGTGTTCTGTGTATGCTATTCTATGAAAATTTTGTGATATTTTTGCAAATTTTAAATTAATAAACATGTACAATATTTCTAATTTTGCAATTTGAGTACATTGCTCTGATATTATAGTATTTTTCTGTGGTATATACTCTTTAGGGATTTCTTTTTCTTATCTTTGAGATTTACTTTTGAATCCTGTTGTTTATTGGCTGTAGCTCTCTGTTTTATTTTATGTTTACAAGTATACCATATTGTGCAGCTTCGTGCAAGACAGACACCGAAGGAGACGGAAATTAACGACTTCGGGGCCTAGCGCATGTTACGGACGTTGGCCTCTAAAATGTAAAAGACGATGCAGAGCATTGACCTCCCCCCACCCCCGTTTTACAAAACAGTAGTGCGGTTCTTAGTGCGGCTGCGGCGGTAACAGCTCCGACGCGCATAGGAATTCTGTTTGGAAAATCTGGTAACCCTAGGAGTGTCTAAATTTCTACTCAAAATTCCACTAACCTCCTAAACTTAGGGGCAGATTTATGCTGGGGAAAAGAAATTAGGAACTTGGTAACGATTTTGTACCATATTTTGCGTTTGCGGCAAATTTTTACTCTGTTAAACCGCATCGATCTGAAGGGTAATGCGGTCAACAAATGTTATGTGTCTTATTGTTCCCTGCCTAGAAGTGTGAATTGAACAGGTAATAAATATCTATGTTTGTTTATTTTATGTGCTATTTGGGGGAGGGGGTTGCGTGGGGCGGGGCGCAGCCACCGCCCTGTACTCCTCCTTCCCTCGCTACGCTGTTCTACAGAGGCCCTTATTTAGGGTTACAAGACGTCCGGATTTCCCCAGACTTTGGGTTTTGAAAAGCTTCCCGTCAAAATTGCGTCGGGAAGGGGCATGTACAGACGCGGTGATGACATGTGCACGCTTATGTGCGATGTTATTGTGTTGCATTTGTGCATGTGTGGATGCCATCTGGGGGGCGGGGCAGGACTGGGGGCGTGGCCATGGGTCCGGATTTTCCTTTGGGGCAATCTGGTAAGGTTCATAGACAACCCCGCGAAAGACAAAGGCGCGCGCCAACAACTGAGCGCAAGACGGAGGCGCACGCCGAAGAAAATTACAGTTTTTAGGGGCTCCGACGGGGGTTTTTGTTGGGGAGCCCCCCCAGTTTACTTAATAGAGATCGCGCCGGTGTTGTGTGGGGTTTGGGGGGTTGTAACCCTCCACATTTTACTGTAAACTTAACTTTTTCCCTAAAAACAGGGAAAAAGTGAAGTTTTCAGTAAAATGTGGGGGGTTACAACCCCCCAAACCCCCCACAACACGGCGCAATCTCTATTAAGTAAAGTGGGGGGTCCCCCCCACACCCCCCCCCTGTCAGAGCCCTAAAAACAGTAATTTTCTGCGGCGCGCGCCTCCGTGCTGCGCTCAATTGTCTGCACGCGCCTTTGTCCCGGCGTGCTTTTGACCTGACACCATCTGGTAACCCTCTTTATCATTCATTTTCATCTGATGAGCCTGGAGGAGTGGGGGCAGGTATATGCTGGTCAGATAAGGGTTTCAGCTTAGGAAAACGTGTGCTACCTGCTGGTGGTCAGTCTCTGGAAGGGTTTTGGGAACGGAGGCTTTGCTCTGCAAGCTCCACAAGAAGTGTCGTATATAGAGGAGATGTCGATAGATATTGTCATCCAGAGAATCCTTGTCTAGGTCCACCTTAAACCCTTCACTGGGCAAAATAATCGGTGGGTGGTTGTCGAAAGACTCCAGGAGGTCCTCTGCAAAAGAAAATACAAGAAAACCTGAGCGCTCTGCAGCCCTGTACGGAGGCAGGTCCAGAAATCTGTGCTCAGTAGAAGCTGTCACAAGGGGTGACGGGACTAAATCGCGCGAGACAACGGCGCACCGACAACTGAGCGCAAGGTTGATGGCGCGCCAAAGAAAAGCACTATTTTAAAGGGCTCCGACGGGGGGCATGGGGGGGAACCCCCCCACTTTACTTAACAGACATTGCGCTGGCGTTGTGGGGGGTTTGGGGGGTTGTAACCCCCACATTATACTTAAAACGGAACTTTTTCCCTAAAAAACAGGCAAAAAGTTTGGTTTCAAGTATAATGAGGGGGGTTACAACCCCCCAAACCCCCCACAACGCCAGCGCGATGTCTGTTAAGTAAAATAGGGGGGTTCCCCACAAACACCCCCCTTCGGAACCCTTTAAAATAGTGCTTTTCTTCGGCGCGCCGTCAACCTTGCGCTCAGTTGTCTGCGCTCAGTTGTCGGCGCGATTTTGTCTATGAACCGTCACAAGGAAAGCTGTCACAAAAGCTGTCAATTTTCAAAGGGAACCTATGCCCTGGGCAAAATGGTACCACACGGAAAACCAGAAGCCACTCTAGAGAAGGAGTGCAATTTGACGTAGGCATGCCTCAGGAACAACCAATCACGCCATGTCGATGGCATTAGTTATGCGCATCCCTGGGAGCCACACCCAATGGCCTGTCCACGCTCCGCCCACCCAGTGGCGCTGCGAGAGTAGGAGGCGCCCCCCTGCATATTCCTCTCTGCATCCCTCCCCCCCACTCCTTCTGTGCCACCACACTCGCGTCTTCCCTTCCCCAAAATGCAGTGTAACAACACGGTCTCAAAGGAAAAAAAACTTGGGGACCCTGTTGTTACACTGCGTTTTTGGTAGCCACCGTTCTTTTGCATATTTGCCTCCTACAACTGGATTGCTATCACCACTCATAAGATCCATAGCCTGTTATTCAGAAAGACATGGGGGAAGCCACTGCTTAACCTGGATCGGCAGCATGGAATGTTGTTGCTCTTTGGGATTCCAGAATCTTGCTATTCTTTAGGATTCTGAATGGAATGTTGCTACTCTTTGGGTTTCGGCCAGGAGCTAGGGACCTGGATTGGCCACCGTGAGGATGGACCTTTGGTCAGACCCAGTATGGCTATTCTTATGTGAGCCAAATATAGGGCAATCAAGCCATTGTGACACCACTGCTGAGGTTGGCTCTGAGGTACTGTGGAATTACGCATTATGACATCACAATCTCAGCTCTGGAATGTTGCTCTCATTGGGGTTCCGGAATCTTGCTATTCTTTGAGATGCGGGAATGTTGCTACTCTTTGGGTTTCGGCCAGGTACTAGGGACCTGGATTGGCCACCGTGAGAACGGGCTTCTGGGCTTGATGGTCCATTGGTCTGACCCAGTAAGGCTGTTCTTATATGTGATCAGAGTATTAAATCATACTGCCTCTATTTGATTTTTTATTTTAAAATAATTTATATTCCGGATATCCTATACAATTATTCAGGTACTCAAGCATTTTTCCCTAACTGTCCCGGTGGGCTTCCACTCTGTCTAATGTACCTGGGGCAATGGGGATTAAGTGACTTGCCCAGGGTCACAAGGAGCGGTGCGGGATTTGAACCCACAACCTCAGGGAGCCAAGTCTGTAGCTCTAACCACTGCATCACTTTGCGTTTCATATAATTTACAGTGAAACATATGTTTGGAAGCACAACTTTGAAGCGTGATGTCTAAGTGGAGTTTTTTTTCCAGCACCTATCATGATAGTGGCTCGTTTAGAGCTAAAAGATTGAGGGCTGTTTTTCTCCACTTGTCCTTGTGCATATAATTGTTACTGTCTTATGTGGAGTCATGTGAAAATCCCAGCAAAGACTTTAAACAGCACGTGTTAGTTTTGGAATATTTCCATCAAGAATTCTAATGGTAGGCTTAGCTATTCAATGCTAATAGAAGGTTCCAACCACAATATATGTATTGGGGTAAAGTGTTCTAAACTACCCCTGAAGTACCTTCTATATAATATTGCTTCAGACCCTTTGAAATGCCACCAAGTGTTCAATTAAATTTTCATGACACTTGGCTTTGTGCATCCGAATCGTCATAAGGTCATTCTATAAATAAATTATCAACTTTCTTGTTTTCTTGATTTTATACTTTTTTAACAACTTTTGAAAAGATATACAGTCAAACCTCGGTTTGCGAGTAACCCAGTTTGCGAGTGTTTTGCAAGACAAGCAAAACATTCTCGCACACCGAGTGTTAACTCGATTTGCGAGCACCCCCCGATAACCGGCATCGCTCCCCCCCCCACTCGCAAAGGGCCCCCTCCCGCTCAAATCGGCACCCCCCCCCCCCCCCCGCGAGAACAGGAACCCCCCGCCCAACCAACTTTAACTCACCCCCCTTTGGCACCAGCATGCAGCCCACAAGTGCCGGTGCCGCTTGAAGATCTTCTTCCCAGTCTCTGCCGGCTTTGAGCATGCATCTGCGCATGCTCAAGCCCTTCTAATTCTCCCTCTCGCCGAGAATCTCGGGCGCACCATAGCACGATACAGTGGCAGGATGACTTCCTTCGTCCTGGTCGTAATACCTTTCTTAATGATACCCAACATTTTGTTTGCTTTCTTTGAGGCTGCCGCACACTGTGCCGACGCCTTCAAGGTTGTGTCTACCATCACTCCCAGGTCTCTTTCAAGGTTGCTCACCCCTAGTGGTGAGTTTCCCATTTTGTAAGTGAACATCGGGGTTTTTTTCCCTACATGCATGACCTTGCATTTCCCTATGTTGAAGCTCATTTGCCACTTTACTCCAATACATATATTGAGTTTTGAATATTTGGCATAGATGTATCCTCTAAATCAGGGGTTCTCAAACCAGTCCTTGTGGCCCGCCTGGCCAGTCAGGTTTTCAGGACATCCATAATGAATATGCATGAGATCCATTTGCATACAATGGAGCATGCAAATCTCTCTCATGCATATTCAACTGTGAATATCCTGAAAACCTGACTGGCCAGGGGTGTCTCGAGGACTCTTGTTGAGAACCCCTGCTCTACAATAATAAACAGAAAAAACATTCTGGGTTAATTTGGGTCTCACCTGTCCTGAAGGCTGCAGCATGGTCTTCCTCACTCGGCTGCCAAGCTGTGAGGCCCCCCAAGCTCGAGGCCAACTGATAATTACGCAGCACACAATGGAGCTGAGCGCAGCTCAAGGCAGAGAATTCCACCCTCAGGTTGTGCCAGGTCATCTAAACCAGGATATTCACCGCAAAGGTCAGAATCCCAAAATGTATTATATTTATTTCTAAAGATACACTAAAAATGAACTTATCAGAGCAACCAAGAAAAAGTGGCGTAGCAAGGGGGTGGAACACGTAGGGTGCCAACTTCGAGAGGGCACTGGCACCTTTCCTCTCCCTGGCTGTCCTACATGTAGCTTGCACTGGCCTCGTCCCTCACTCTGACATCACTTCCTGTTTGCAGGGCCAGGAAGTGATGTCAGAAAGAAGGCTCAGCCAGCGCGAGCAGTGGGTATTCCAGCCCGCTCACTGATGGCAAAGATGTGAGGAGCGCGGTGATGACAGGCACATCGGGGGGGGGGGGGGCGCACTGGAAAGCAACTTCCTTTGCTATGCCACTGCCAAGAAGCAGTGTTTCATGGGCATGCAATGATTTCTGAGTGCTCTTCCAATCAGCTTAAGAAAATAATTATATAATAACTCCTGCAATGAGAAATAAAATTCAGGTATGGATAGGCAGACTAAATAGCTCAATACCAGTGTTGTTGGATTTCTCAGCAGCCTTGGACACAGCGCTTCCCGGAGAGGTGATAAGACAGAGTACAATTCTGGGGTTCAAAAAGGGACTGGATGACTTCCTGGAAGCGAAGAGGATTACAGGGTACAGATAGAGGTACCTTACAGGACATTGAGCGAATAGGGTATGGATATTTTAGGTTAGGTAGGGAACACTTTCAGGTCATGGACCTGGGGGGCCGCCGCGGGAGCGGACTGCCGGGCACGATGGACCCCTGGTCTGACCCGGCAGAGGCAATGCTTATGTTCTTAATATGCTTACAAGACTGGCAGAAACAGGTATTACAGTGGCAGTACATGGTTCAAATTCCAATTTGTCAGACAGTCAATAATCCATTCTGTTCAGCCATATCCCATCGTTACCTTGGGCACTGAACTATGGGACGCCACAGGGAACCACACGGTCTCCCATTTTATTTAATTTCTACCTTAAACCTTTGCTTCAGACAATGGACACAAAACTCTATGGGCTCCTTTTACTAAGGTGCGCTGGCAGAAAAATTACCGCCTGGCGACAAGAGAAAATATTTCTTCACCGAAAGGGTGGTTGATCGCTGGAATAATCTTCCACAACAGGTAGTTGAGGCCAGCAGCGTGCCAGATTTTAAGAAAAGATGGGATTGGCATGTGGGATCTCTTCACGGAGGGAGTTAGGGGGTGGGCCATTAGTGTGGGCAGACTGGATGGGCCGTGGCCCTTTTCTGCCGTCATGTTCTATGTTTCTATTTGGCATGTGGGATCTCTTCATGGAGATAGTTAGGGGGTGGGCCATTAGTGTGGGCAGACTAGATGGGCCGTGGCCCTTTTCTGCCGTCATGTTCTATGTTTCTATTTGGCATGTGGGATCTCTTCACGGAGGGAGTTAGGGGGTGGGCCATTAGTGTGGGCAGACTGGATGGGCCGTGGCCCTTTTCTGCCGTCATGTTCTATGTTTCTATTTGGCATGTGGGATCTCTTCATGGAGGTAGTTAGGGGGTGGGCCATTAGGGTGGGCAGACTAGATGGGCCGTGGCCCTTTTCTGCCGTCATGTTCTATGTTTCTATTTGGCATGTGGGATCTCTTCACGGAGGGAGTTAGGGGGTGGGCCATTAGTGTGGGCAGACTGGATGGGCCTTGGCCCTTTTCTGCCGTCATGTTCTATGTTTCTATTTGGCATGTGGGATCTCTTCATGGAGGTAGTTAGGGGGTGGGCCATTAGGGTGGGCAGACTAGATGGACCGTGGTCCTTTTCTGCCGTCATGTTCTATGTTTCTATTTGGCATGTGGGATCTCTTCATGGAGATAGTTAAGGGGTGGGCCATTAGTGTGGGCAGACTAGATGGGCCGTGGCCCTTTTCTGCCGTCATGTTCTCTGTTTCTATGCTTAAAAGGAGGCATAGCAGCTAGCACGCACGCTATTCCGCGCATTAAGGCCCTAAAGCACCTTTGTAAAACGAGCCCTATATCTACGCCAATGATGTGCAAATATGTACTCATACCCATTGAAACAGATCTACCCACAGCTTTGAGGAAATTGTCTGTCTAACTGCAGCTCAGAAACTGGCAAACGATAACAAACTCTATGCTGTATCCCGCCTTGGCTGAATCTCTTCATAAATGCAGTTAATGAATCTTTATGTGCTTTCATTTTTCTTTTTCTCGGGGGGAACCGATAGCGCTATCTTAGAGACAGAAAGAGGGTACGAAAACAACTCAAGCATGAAATTGCTGACCTGCCGTTGGTGATCTGTGACCCGTCGCTAAAATCGTCTGTAGTACCTGAAGACTGGAGGGTGGCCAATGTTACGCCGATTTTTAAAAATGGCTCCAGGAGAGATCCGGGAAATTACAGAGTGGTAAGCCTCACTTCAGGGCCAGGCAAAATGGTAGAAACAATTATAAAAAAAATAAAATCGTGGAACATGTAGACAAACATGATTTAATGAGATGGAGTCAGCATGGGTTCAGCCGAGGGAGATCTTGTCTCACGAATTTGCTTGACTTCTTTGAAGATGTGAATACACATGTGGCTAAAGGTGAGCCAGTTGATATAGTGTATCTAGATTTTCAGAAAGCTTTTGATAAAGTTCCTCACGAGAGGCTCCTGAGAAAATAAAAGTGTCATAGGATAGGTGGCAAAGTTCAGTTGTGGATTAGGAATTGGTTATCGAATAGAAAACAGAGGGTAGGGTTAAATGGTCATTTTTCTCAATGGAGGAGAGTAAACAGTGGAGTGCCGCAGGGGTCTGTACCGGGACCGGTGTTATTGAACTTATTTATAAATGATCTGGAAATTGGAACGACGAGTGAGGTGATTAAATTTGCAGATGACACTAAACTGTTCAAACTTGTTAAAATGCTAACGGAGTGTGAAAAATTGCAGGCAGACATTAGAAAATTGGAAGACTGGGTGTCCAAATAGCAGATAAAATTTAATGTGGACAAATGCAAAATGATGCACATAGGGAAGAATAACATGGGTCCAACTTGTGGATTAGCGCCCAAGAAAAGGAACTGGGTATCATCTTAGACAATACGATAAAACCTTCAGCCCAATGTGTGGTGGCGGCCAGAAAAGCATACAGGATGCTAGGAATTATTAAAAAAGGAATGGTTAACAAGACTAAGAATGTTATAATGCCCCTATATCGCTCCATGGTGCGACCTCATCTGGAGTATTGCATTCAATTCTGGTCTCCTTATCTCAAGAAAGGTATAGCGGCGCTAGAAAAGGTTCAAAGAAGAGCGATCAAGACAATAAAGGGGATGGAACTCCTCTCGTATGAGGAAATATTAAAACAGTTAGGGCTCTTCAGCTTGGAAAAGAGACGGATAAAGGGGGAGATGGGATTGAAGTCTACAAAATCCTGAGCGGAGTAGAACGGGTATAAGTGGATCGATTTTTCACTCTATCAAAAATTACAAGGACTAGGGGACACTCGAAGTTACAGGGAAATACTTTTAAAACCAATAGGAGGAAATTTTTTTCACTCAGAGAATAGTTAAACTCTGGAACGCGTTGCCAGAGGTTGTGGTAAGAGCGGATAGCGTAGCTGGTTTTAAGAAAGGTTTGGACAAGTTCCTGGAGAAAAAGTCTATAGTCTGTTATTGAGAAAGAGAGGGGGAAAGCCACTGCTTGCCCTCTATCGATAGTATGGAATATTGCTACTCCCTGGGTTTTGGCCAGGTACTAGTGACCTGGATTGGCCACCGTGAGAACGGGCTACTGGGCTTGATGGACCTTTGGTCTGACCCAGTATGGCTATTCTTATGTTCTTACGTGAGCCAAATATAGGGCAATCAAGCCATTGTGACATCACTGCTGAGGTTGGCTCTGAGGTACTGTGGAATTACGCATTATGACATCACAATCTCAGCTGTGGAATGTTGTTCTCATTGGGGTTCCAGAATCTTGCTATTCTTTGAGATGCTGGAATGTTGCTACTCTTTGGGTTTTGGCCAGGTACTAGGGACCTGGATTGGCCACCGTGAGAACGGGCTACTGGGCTTGATGGGCCATTGGTCTGACCCCAGTAAGGCTATTCTTATGTTCTTATCAGTGATCAGAGTATTAAATCATATTTCCTCTATTTGTCTGCTGGCATAATTTATTGGCTTGTGATTATCCGTCAACATTGTACAAACACGGGAAATCAGGATAAATGAGTTGAAGACACAAATAATTGAGAAACTTTGCCGTGTGGCGGCTTGAGTAAAGAAACATCTGGAAAGTGGATTCTTACCTGCAGCAGCTGGGAGCTGGGTGTGGCTAGGAGGTTGGCCACGCTCAAAAGTTTACCGAAGAACTGCTGTCCAAGGTGCCCGTACCCTGCATTTTGTATCCATTCCAGAAGGAGCCTCAGGCGGGCACGGATTTTCACCCCCTTTGACCAACGAAAACACCCCAGCGTAGGCCCTTTATGGCAAGGAGTAAAACAAAGAGTTAATGTAAACAAAAAAAATAAATCCACTTTGAGTTTGATCTATTAAGTTTTCTTTTCATTCGTGGTCAGCGAGTATCTCACTGAGATTCCAACACTACTGACATATTTCAGCCAGATCCATCCAGGAAGATCTAATAGATGGGCTGGGAGATCTCGGACATTCATAAACTGACAGGAACAGGGGGAAGGCTTGTGAGCTGGCCGCGTGCAGCGTGTGAATTGATGCATGTGCCGTGAGGAAGGGGGAGGAGAAAAAACCTGTACAGGTGAAGATCCTAAGACTTCCAATGAAACTGGAGTTGAAGACAGACCCTTGTGAATCCTCAGATTAACAGAGACATGGCAACAATACTATCATAGGCCTGAAAGCACAGACTATTAGAACAGTCACATGTCTCATATGATTTCTCTCTCTGCTAATATAAGCAGGTTTCGTGCGAAACTCATCTTTCACACAAAAACTAGCATCTGCTGACAATGATAAACAAGAAGTTTGTTTGTGAGAACGGAAATTACCAGCATCAGAAGGGAATTATCGCATCCCTATAACTGAGGTCAAAGTGGACTTACCAGAAAACAATACCAACCATAAGGATATGAAATTGATAACGGTGCAAATAAATACAGGAATGGGATGGGCCTTGCTCGGAAATTAGTGATTCTTGATATTAAAAGAACATATGTCAGGGAAATTAGGCAAACAGGACATCACGCTTCAATATGACTCAGAAAGTATAAGTGTTGACTGATCAATTAACTGATAATGAAAATGGCAATTATAAATATCCAATAGAAATCAAGAACATAGCATGTACTAACATGGTCCTAGGATACTAAGAATGTATAAAAGGCCAGTTTATTAATGGATTAATCTGAACAGACACTAGGTATACAAAAGGCTGGCATTCTGTATATGCTCTATTAACCCAATTGGCCGAGACTTCTCCTTTGTAAGTTGACTATTATTGATTACTAATAAATATATATAACATACAGCTAATTGGGTTGTCGTGTGAGGTCATTGATGAAGACTTTCACAGCGGGTCTTCAGCCGTCATGGCCTGTCCTTGCGTGGAGTTGCTGCTGGGGGGGGGGAGGTGATGCAGCGTGTTGGCTTCGAGGGAGGCCAACACATGGGGGCACTAATTTGGGACATAGGAGGGAGGAAATAGAAAGGGAGAATTGATGGGCATGAGTGAGAGTTGGTGCGCATGGGGAAAGGATGAAAGGAAAATTGGGCAGAGAAAGAGAGGAGGGAGGTAGAGATGCATGGGGAATAGAAGGATGAGAGGGATATATGTTGGATATGGTGGTGGAGAGGGCAGATTGAAGGGGATTCAAGGGGGAGGAATGTTGGACATAGCGATGGAGGGAGACATGTGGCAGTAGAGGGGGGTGGGAGAGAGGCCTGGATCTCTCAAGACAGATGGACAGTGAAAGAGAGAGAAGGAGACATATTGCCAATAGGGATGGAGGAGTTAGGAAGAAAAGTTGGACTCATAGAGGGACAGAGAGAGATGTTGGGGAAGGGAATGGGGTCCGGAGGAGAGGAAGCGTGCGGGAGGCAGAAAGAAAGAAATATTGGAAATGCAACCAGAGAATCATGGTAGGAAAATATAATTTGATTTTCAATTTAGTGATCAAAATGTGTCAGTTTTGTGAATTTATATCTGTTGTCTATATTTTGCTCTATATTTGTCTATAGTTGTTACTGATTGCATATTTTAAAATCATCTGCCTTGACCTCTTTGAAACCTCCCCAAATATAAATGATAATTAACATTTTCTCTGCATACAGTGTGCTTTGTGGGTTTTTTTTTTTTAATTTTGTGGTTGCCATTATGTATTAATAAGATTATATTGTGTGTGTATGAAAAATGGATAGAAGAAATTGCGTTACAATTAGTACTATTATGGGGGTAGAGTTAGGGGCGGAGGTACTCGGTTGGTATTTGTTAGGCTTAGGGGTAGAGAATGACACGGTGGTTGTTACCTGCGGCTAGACACGGGTAACCCGCCAAAACGGTGACAAAAAAAAAGGTCACCGCGAGATCAGGGACAAGGCCATTCACCGCCCCGTGGAGCGGTGAATGGTTAGACGGGGCGGTGAACAAGCGTGAACGCGCGGTGAACAAGCGTTCGATCCGGCAGCCCACTCTCTCCCGCCGGCCGGCCAGCCATGCATCTCCCTCCCTCCCTCCTTTTCCCTTACCGTTTCTTGTTGAAACTGGCGATTTCCATAAGGATATGAGCTGTATTACAGCCGGAGCTTTGAAGTTGCGTCTCGTTGCCTGCTAGAAAAGTCTCCTCTGACGCAACTTCCTGTTTCCGGTTGCATCGGAGACTTTTCTAGCAGGCAACCCGATGCGACTTCAAGGCTCCGGCTGTAATACAGCTCATAACCTTATGGAAATCGCCAGTTTCAACAAGAAAAGGTAAGGGAAAAGGAGGGAGGGAGGGAGGGAGGGAAATGCAAGGCTGGCCGGCGGGAGGGAGCTGCTGGACCGCATGAAGGGTGCTGGGGGTGGGGGGATGGAGAGGAGAAGACTCTGAAGATGGGGACGGGGCGGTGAAAGGGACAGCGGGGACGGTGACGGGGCGGTGAAGGGGACGGCAGAGACGGGGACGGGGCAGTGACGGGGACAGAATTTTTCCCCGTGTCATTCTCTATTAGGGGGTACTTGGCTTGAAGAAGTTGAGAAACACTGCTCTAGACCACCAGGGCCTCTTTCAGGTAGGCCCGAGAGGCCTGTGGGGAGGTGGGGGACGGGCTTTGGAAAGGGGGCTTTTGCGAAGGGATGGATGGACTTGGTGAGTATAGATACAGGAAAGGAAGATGCTGGCCAAGCATGGGAGGCAATGAACAGGGTGCAATTTTGCCACCTTGCACCCTGGAAGCAGCAAATATCTTGCTACGGGTCTGGATAGGAGCAGGGAAACCACAACGCAAAGCTCAAGAGGACTAGAAAATGTGCTAAGAACATAAGAACAGCATCACTGGGTCAGACTAATGGTCCATCCAGCTCAGTAGCCCGTCTTTACGGTGGCCAATCCAGGTCACCAGCACCTGGCAAAAACCCAAACTATGTATCATATTTGCAGCTTGTTTTATATCTTGAAATCAAATGTTGTCATTGAGGGTAATTCTATAATGGTTTTACCACATGTAGAACCTGTTTTACACAGAGAAAAGACATTTTATGAAACTATACACTCAGAAGATTACGACAAAGATGAATTGCACTTCTACACAGGTTACATGAAAAATAATGCCTTCACCTCCATAATTCATCAACAGAGGGCAGCACTAACACACTACGTGTTCACTTATTCTTTGCTATCTTTCCCTTCACTTCAGTTGGCAAAAAGCGTCTGTGTGAAGAGGTTGTTTTGCTATTGCTTATGAGATGGAAGTGTGCAGTAGTAGTGTAAGGGGTGGGGCACGGGTGTGTGGGGGGGGGCAGACTGTCCCAGGTGCTGTCTTGCTGGGGGGTGCCATCACCTCTCCCCCCTCACGTCACGTCCTCCCTTCCCTAATCCCCCTGTATCTCTTTAAAAATCTTCGCCAGCGCAAGTAACTATTCTAGCCTGCTGCTCGTGCTGGCCTGGCTCCTTCTGAAATTACTTCCGGGTCACGGGGCCAGGAAATGACATCAGAGGGAACACCAGCACGAGAAGCAGGCTGGAGAAGCTTTAAGGTAGGGGGTGGGAAGGGAGGGCACACATGTGGTGGCAAATGCGCAAGGGGGGGCATCACACCCCCCCCCCCGCATCTCCTACCCTCGTTACGCCACTGGTGTGCAGTGAGTAGTTGGTATGATTTAAGCAAACTGCTGTGAGTTTTTGTTGAAGGAGCCCCTCCAATTGAAATTCGAGAAGGAAGGAAAACGCTGGAATAAAAGACTTGAGCAATGGACAGGACTTTAAATAGGATTCAGAAAGGGATAACCCGATTGTATTTCTTGAGGTACTAAATATTTTGTATTAAATGAAGTCTGATTTGGAAGAGTTTCGGTTCCTGGTACAGTGTGAAATTACTAGGGACTAGATAAGCTGACATAAATATTAATATTCAGTCAGCTGCATGTGCACGTGTGTATGACATCATCACGGCGACAGCCGCACATGTGCAAAGGTTTCCAGACGCGGCCTCCGAGTTCAGGATTTCCAAAACCCAGACAGACTTTTGGAAATCCCTCCAGGCGCCCGGAGTGTCCTCTCAAAAGAGGACATGTCCGTGTTTTCCCGGATGTATGGTAACCCTATATGTACTGCCATGTGGAGGACTTGGGTTCTGCTCCTGAGCCAGCCAAGCTGAGGATGATAAGGAGGCGGTGTTAACAGACCTGGGGGGGAGGGAGACAAGAAGTCTCAGTCATTGCACAGTGGTAATATCTACCGGCCACACTTAAGAGTGCACTCATACTGGGTTTGATCTGATGATCAAAACAACAAACATCAAAGTGTTTCGAAAAGAAATCAAAACATTCCTATTCAAAAAACACGTCCTTACTCACTAATCTCTCCCCAATCACACATGCTCTCCCCCCCATGAACAACCACACCTACCTAAAATATTCAGATCCCTACATAAGCATCTACCATCTGTATCCAATACCTCTACTCCTTCAATGTTAGATAACTTTCTTCTTTTACCCTGAATATACTTTTATTCCCCTCTGTATCCTGTAATTACTTTCAATGTTAGGTAACTCTCTTCTGTTACCCGAATATATTGTTATTTCCCACTGTATCCTGTAATTACCTGAATCTTACTATGTAATTTTATCTGAAAAATTTCCCACTATATCCTTAAATTACCTTCAATGTTAGGTAACTCTCTTCGGTTACCCAAATTTATTGTTATCCCCCACTGTATTCTGTAATTACCAGAATCTTGCTATGTAAGTCTATCGGAAAAATTCCAGATATCTCTAAATTTGAAACATTCTACCATAACATGTAATTTACTTGAATCGTTGTTTATGTAATTCTCTCGGTAATGTCCAGATCTCTTCTAATTGTAATCCGCTTAGAACCGCAAGGCATAAGCGGAATAGAAATCACTAATGTAATGTAATGTAAATTTCACCCATCCCTGCCCATCCCCAATGGAATCTAACCCATACCTGCTAAGATCCATTCCGTGCTCACTGATCTCCACGATTACTCTCCTCCATCCCTTGACACTATTATTTACTTGCTCTCTGTTTCCTCCCAACCCCAACAGCCTTGTATTCACTAATCAATCAGTGTGCGTTCCAAGCCTCAGTCTGGTGTTCCAGCTGCATCTCTGGGCATTCCAAGCCTCATTCTAACGCTCCGTCATTCTCTTTCCATACATTCCAAAATTTGGTACGCTCCTGGTATGGTGATGCCCAGTTCTGCCTCTCAGTACATTCTAAACCTCATTCTTGAGAGATTTTGACCAAACCCCCATGGCAACTCCTTCCATCCCCGCAGGATTCCCACAAGCTCCATACCTGTGCAGTTCTCTGTTTCAGAAATTGTTTATGACTGACTGAATACAATGGCTGGGTTGAATGTGGGTTTCTAAAATAGGAGAAAATTCTCTGGGGAAGTGCAATTGAGGGCAGATGATACTTATAAACCTAAGGGGACAGGTTCTAAATGAACTGAAAAGCCAAGGTTTTTTGAAATTCACGGGGGCTACAGGAACGCAACCCCCGCGAATTTCGGGAGAATACTGTATATCAAAAATGGAGGCAACGTGATCACAAAGTTTCGCTTTACGTGACCATCGTGCTGCTGAATTTTGCAGAGTTTGAAGATGACGCGAATTAAACGAAGACATTCCACAATATACTGAATTGCAATCATCTATCCCAGGCGTCGCAAATCTGTGCATCACTCACCTTTCTCAGTCAGTTGATTGAAAAGCAACGTGTTGGAGAAGAAGAAGAGGTAGGCGAACATTTGAGACGCAATTTCCGGGTGGACTTCATACTGGTGCAGAAGGTCCAGTGTCGCTTGGTAGATCAACACAACCCTGCACACTTCTTCGGGCAGATGGGAGGGAACGTGCCAGTTTTCGTTGGGAGACGAGTGACCCTCAATGAGAGCTGGTAGGGACACATACAGAGACTGCAACAAACAACAAAGGCAGCTGTCCAGACGCCTTCATCACACTTGATAGCGTTTATTCTTAAAGAGGTGACAATGGGGGCGTAGCGAGGGTGAGGAGCGCCCCAACCCCCGCCGCACGCCTCCCCCCCTTTTCCTTCCCCTGTACCTTTTTATAATAATAAACAACTTTATTTTCGTATACCGCCACACCAATAAGTTCTAGGCGGGTCACATCAAGAAGAACTGAACAATCAGCGAATCATATAGCTACATATATAAATCATACAAATATCATATACATATCAAATACACGTCATAAAAGCAGCACTCACAATCAAGATATTTTCCAGGCTATCCCTCTAACGTCACTTCCTAGGACCCGGGACCCGGGAGTGGCGTCGGAGAGAGGCAACACTGACATGGGCAGCAAGTTCGTAATGGTGCTTGCGTAGGGAAAATTAAAGAGGTACGAGGGGAGGGAAGGGGTGAATACTTGGGGGGGGGTGGAAAGGAGGATGGGTGCTGGCACCCCAACCAGGACTGCACCCAGGGCAGACCGCCCCCTCCCTCCCATTTTCTACGCCACTTGTTATTTACAGATACCAAATTAATTACCATCCTCCTTCCTGGGCAACAGGGCCAACTCAAAGCGGTATGGCGCCCTGAGCCAACTTTGACGGCAGCGTTAAGCAGTCCCCCAGCCCCCAAAGCTTAAGCTCTCTCCAGCCCCTAGCCCAGCATTGCTCCCTCTCCTCCCTCCACGGCCTTCTAACCATTACCTTGGTTGCCGGTAGCAACAGCATGCACCGCAAGCTGCTTTCGGCCAGCCCTGGGTCTTCCCTCTGCTACGTTCTGCCAACAGGAAATTGCATCACAGAGAGGTGGGACGCAGCAGAGGGAAGAGCCAGGGCTGGCCATAAGCCTCCTGCCGCTGCAGAGGTAATGCGCAGAGGGCCGCGAGGGAAGGAAAAGAGGGAGCAATGCCAGACTAGGGGCTGGAGAGAGAAGGGGAAAAATGTTGAACGGTGAGAGAAGGGGGGAGAAAGCTCTAGATCGAGTGAAGCACTGGCGGTGAACTCGGGGGACCAGGGATTTTGACCCCCTGTACTTCCGGCACTCTGGGCTAGGACTAGGGCTATCAGATTTTACTTTAGTAAAATTCCGACTCCCAAGCCCAGCCCCCAGGCCTGCCCAGTCCCGCCCTAGCCCCGCCCCATTACACCCCCCCAGTCCTTCCTCCCTAGCTCCGCCCCTGCTGCCGGCTCTCGTCGAGTAGGAGGGCATGCACGGACGACCTCCTGCCCGATGCGATTTCGAGGAAGCTTTTCAAAACCCAGAGAAAGTGCCGGGTTTTGAAAAGCCGTCCGGGGAAATCCGGACGTCTGATCCAATGGTTGAGCTGGCCCGGCTGGGCAACAATGCCTCTATGGCTCTTCCCTGCATTTCTAACAGAGCCTGTGTTGTCTGCTAGGTTCCAACTGAGGATTTTATATGATTAGGTATTTTGTACGTGTGTTTTATTGCACTCTGCGTGAATTTCTGAGAGAGGCAGATTACAGAACAGGACAATTAAGTACAGGGCTCAGAAAGTGCCCTAAAATATCAAAGTCTATAACTTCATTTAAAAAGTTATTTTTTCCTTCCTACAAATGTATAAGGCTATAACCTACCCTGGGAGACTTCCTTTAGATAGGTTAAATTTTCTTTCAATGGAAACATGCCCCTAACAGGTCAGGTTACAATACAAACGAAATATTTATCTTGGTCGGAAACCCTGTTATTCCTGCAGAAGGCCTGGATTCTATTTGTGCCACCATAAAGAAACCAGAAGTTCTCTGGCTAGTGTGTTATCTTAAGATATCTGCCCCGAGTTGACAGCAAGAATCCACAGAAAAGCCGAAATCACAGAGTGCTGTTCATTTCGACGTCTCTGAAGCAGTCCCCGCCCGACACACACAAGCAGCCTTTCTGTCTCTTCCAGAACACTGGAAGCACTGTTAACGCTTCCTTGCCACTGGCCGTCAAGAACGGTTTTAACTTGTGCTGACTAACCAGAGACCCCCTCCTAGAAGCACCGCGGCCACCTCCGTGAATGCATTCATTATTCATGATCAGAGCAGCTATTGTGCAGTGAATTCCAAAACGAACGTAGGGCGGCCGGGGAAGTTTAAGGGCCCCCTACGTTCTAAATGCATCCAGGGGTCATATGCTGCAATGTATGGAATTTTCCACAGCTATATGGCTGGGAGGGGAGCAGAGGGGCAAAGCACATTTTCTGAGACGTTGCTCCCATTTTGGTTTGCAGTTCTTGGCACGCTTCGGCGTGCGTGGAAAACAATTTCATAACTCCAAGTCCAAACAATATAGCTTCTGTAACACCGCTGGGAACGGATACAAACAAAACCCCCTAATAATGCTGCTGAAGCAGGAGGTAATGGAGGACCTTATAGCACCTGAAGAGACTGCCTGTCTTTGTCTCTCTCCTCTTCAAATAAGCAAATTGGACAGCTTCTGCTAGGTAGAATTGTAGAATTTATTTATAATTAGAAGGCTTAGGGATGTGGCAGAGCTTACAGGATACACAGATTTAAAGAGGGCATGCTCTGGACAAGATTAGGGTAACCCAAAAAAATATACATATATTTCTTGTTTAACAATGGGGATATGTGGGATGGCTATTCAAAGTATTTATGTCCTACTTTCGAGAGTCATGTTCCCAAATTGGTAGGGTTACTAGATTTTACTTACTTAAAAACTGGACCCATAGATCTTAGCTGCTAATTTTCTTTCCTTTAGTCCCACCAGACCAGTTCAAGACCTGTGGGTTGTGTTCATCAATCAGAGAAAGAGAAGAAGACCTGCGTACTTTGCCCAGTGAGGGCACCGTGCAGCTGAAAATGTTCAGTATTAATGAAATATTACTTCAGCTACCGGGCAATGATAGTCTTAGAAGTTGATTTGTATTACCTAAAACTGCAAAGAGAAAAATAAATCTGCCCAACTTTGGAAACTGGTTGGTTATTTTTATGTACTACTAAGGATAAGGAGAATAAAATCTGTTTAACTCCTTGGGATCTTGCCAGGTACTTGGGACCTGGGTTGGCCACTGTTGGAAAGAGGATACTGGGCTTGATGGGCCTTCGCTCAGTCCCAGTATGCCAATTCTTATGTTCTTATGTGAGCCAAGTATAGGATAATCAAGCCATTGTGACATCACGGATGAGTTTGGCTCTTAGGCATTGGTGGAATGAGGCGTAATGACATCACAATCTCAGCTCTGAAATATTGCTACTATTTGGGTTTCTGCCAGGTATTTGGGACCTGGGTTGGCCACTGTTGGAAACAGGATACTAAGGCTTGATGGACCTTTGATTTGTCCCAGTATGGCAACTCTTATGTTCTTATGTAATGCACACAATAGACATGGAGCAAACGTAAATATATGATATACCTAAAAAGAGGATACCACTTCTGGAAGAAAGAATAGAATTGTTTAATTGATGTTCCTGCTTTGTTGGGAGAGGAAAACTGAAGTCCTGTTTTGTAAGCATCAAAAGGTTAATGGCCAAAGCTATTGGTAGCCCACCAGCAAGGGAGGGGAAGGAACTTGGACTTCTCTGAGTTATCCCCCCCTTCCACCAATCTTGAAGTGCTCCCCGAAAATTACCTCAGGCATGTTGGAAGAGCCAGTAGGAAACACTGGTGCTTTGGCCTAATGATCTGGAAAAAGTGCAGCCGCCGGCTCTTGGAGGCTAGATGGAGGAAACAAAACCATCCCTTTCTCACAGTAGGAGTGCATACTCCCACCTGTTTCTGCTAACTGCTAGTGTAATCTGGGACAAATACTGCAGAGTTCTTCTGATGTCTTGAGGTGAGGAAGCAATTTCCCATCCAAATTATTTAAACCCCTTTAAGGGAAAGAAGAAAACAGCCGTGTGCCCTTTTCTCCTTGGATTCTAGTTCTTGCCCATCTCCCATCTCTTTGAAGTAAGTCTGTACGCCATGTTATTTGTTGTACTAACATACCCTGGTATTGTCTTGCACTGTTAATTTTTAATCTGGTTTTAAGGTATCTTTTCTGTTTATTATACAGCATTCCCCAGCGAATTCGCAGTTCATGGACTCAATCATTCGCGGTCTGCTCCGACCACCTCTTCCTGTAGTAAAGTTGGGCTACACCAATCAGGAGCTGCGCTTTAAATCAGCTCCTGATTGGTATAGCCCGACTTCACTACAGGGAGAGGCGGTCAGAGCAGACCGCCAGTGATTTTCTTCACCCGCTGGTGCTCCATCTGCCCTCTCCTGCCTCTCCAGCCTTTTGACAGGTGAAAAACCGCATTTGCGGTTTTTTGAATTTCACGGGAGTTCCTGGAATGGAACCCCTGCAAATTTCGGGGGAGTACTGTATTATATTAATTTTGTACACCACCTAGAAGTTTGATTAGGCGGTATAAGAAATTTTAAATAAACTTTAAACTATCATTCCTGCTCCAGATCAAATTAAATTTTCTATACCCTTTTTGTTTTATTTTAGAGCTTAAAGTCTAAAGATCAGGAGCTGCACAGTCCACCTGTCACCATCTGCTGGAAACAGAGAAATACTGAGCAAAGATTACACAGTGCCCTTATTGGGTGAAACATGCAGGACATTTTTTTCTCTGTCTTCATCCATTGGTCAACGGGTACAAGCCACAGGTTCTGGACTGGTCTGATGAAGACGATAAGGCATGGGGATTTTTATGTTTCTGCTTGCTTTCAAAGACATATATCCCTCATACAGCACAGGGTATATGTCTCTTTGAAAGCAAGCATCAGAGTTTAGAGAGACAAAGAGCAAGTGAACTATGATAAACATTTGTATATTTTTACAGTGTATGTTACCATGCAGTGTGCACAACTGGATATATCCTCACCCTATCTTGTTGAAGATTTGCGAGAGATGGTAGGTACATACCTTGGAGATGTAATACACACACTGTTGAAACGTGTACATGATAACTTCTTCCAAAATAGTCATTGCTTCTTCACTGGCTGTTATTGTTGAGGAAAACAGCGATTCCTTAGAACCTGAAGAAGACAGAAATATATGAACAAAGCTAAATTTATTATATGTCTTAAACAATTATATCAGTTTAGTATCAAGGAGCTCCCAATTGCTCTGCTCTATTGATAAGACACTGTTTTTACAAAATAAATTTTAAAATTAGGGGCTCTTGGAAGTCCCTTAAGGGTTATCAAAACTCTGACTCTAAGTCAACGTTAGGCCATTCCGGTCTTCATGAGCCACAGGCAGGTCAGGTTTTCAGGATATCCAAAATAAATATGCATGAGATAGATTTGCATCTCAAGGAGGCAGTGCATGCAAATCCATCTCATACATTGTGGATATCCTGAAAACTTGACCTGCCTGTGGCTCTCGAGGACCGGATTTGCCTACGCCTGCTCTAGGTCATTAAGAAGATTTTCATTAGAGAATGACATGGGGATGGGGGACAGAGCCTGCAGGGATAGGGACAAACATTGTTCCCATGTCATTCTCTAAAAACTTGAGACTAGTATCAATATGTAAAAACTTAGCATATCTTATATAATTGTCAACTGAATTCAATGATTAAAACCCCCCGCAGAAGCTGCTTTTGGATTTCAATGAACTAAATGACATCATTTGAGTCTTGTCTTCCATCTGCAACATCCTTCCATCATGTGCCCACCTGCTCAAGCATCTTACTGTTACTGCGACAGATTCATCCATCGTTGCCGGCATCAAGGAACATTTCTAACATTTAATTAGACACTTATTTTCCTGTCCATCCACTACAGTTCAGGTTCTCTTCTACACCCATGTCTGAAAGGCAATCCATTTACCTTCCCAGATGAGGTAAGAAAATAGGCAACCGAATCTTAGGGAAGGTTGTACCAAAACCGGATAGAAATGGAAGGCTCTGTTTGGGATTTATAAACAGTTTTACAGAATATTGTTTCTTTTTATACTTAACTATAAAGATTTAAATATAAAATCATAAGTGTTTGAGGCTTATGCAAATGAGGACAGAGTCCGCGGTGATGGGGCAGGGATGGAGATGGAGCCTATGGGGACAGAGTGGGGGGTGGGGACAGGGATTATCTTTGTGTCCGTGTCATTCTCTAATTTTCATTAAAAATTGAAGGGCTTATTTACTAAACCTGCTAAATCCACTTTTGGCAAAAAAATTGACCTATAGTTTCATATGGATGAAAGGATATTGTTATCTACCAATGTAATTAATTGTTGAGATCAAAAGTGTATTTGTCCTTCACCTGCAGCCAAGTTAAAGTAAGATTTGTTTCCAAAATCAGCTAAGACCAGATAGGGCCCGATTTTTGAAACGCATGTCCCGATTGCAGGCTGCGGTAGCATCCTACCGCCACTTGGCAGCCAATCGGGATGCATGTTTGAAAAAAAAGTGTCTTGAGGCAGGACTCCTACATTGTAGGCCTCTGTAGGGCGTCTATGGAGACACGTACCCACGCTTAAGAACACCCAAGGTGGGGCATGGTGTAGCTTCACTTGGAAGTGGCCTTGGATGGGCTTAAACTTTGGTACACATCTTTGTAGACGTGAGACAACATGCGTTAAATGCCGGCCTACATTTAAGGTGTCTGTCCAGGAGTGTAGACACAATTCTAAACAGGATGCCGATGCATGACTGACGTGATTGGCAGCCACCTAGGTAGCCACTATTAACGGCATCCTATACAGAATCAGGTCCTTGGTGGGTTTTGGAAATAAGCACTTAAACTGCATCATGGTAGTTGTGTATGTGAGTATTTTAGGAGCACTGTCAAAGTACCACGACTGGATGGAATATATATATATATTTCAAGTTTTATTAAAATTTGACTTGATCGCTTATCGCGTGTTTCTTTTTTTTTAGTTTAATCATCTTTATTGACATTTTAACAATTTAGGTATACAACAATCGGGTAACAATGACCAATAATCAAGCTAAAAGAAATCACGTGTTTCTAAGCGAAGTACTGTACAAGTTCTTCTTTACCCAACGAGTGGTGGACTACTGGAATGCGCTTCCAGAGGGCGTAATAGGGCAGAGTACAGTACTGGGGTTTAAGAAAGGATTGGACAATTTCCTGCTGGAAAAGGGGATAGAGGGGTATAAATAGAGGATTACTGCACAGGTCCTGGACCTGTTGTGCCGCCGCGTGAGCGGACTTCTGGGCATGATGGACCTCAGGTCTGACCCAGGAGAGGCATTGCTTATGTTCTTATGTTATAAAAAAAATTTTAAAATAAAAACAAAAAGAGTCATACAGCTTAAAAATTATTCTCACTTAACTATTTTAGATAATATGAGTACGAGTACGTATATTAACTGGTACATAATTTACTTATTTATTAAAAAAATATATATACTACATACAACCTACGCGGATCAGATAGAAACAGACATAAAAGTTTGACAATACAAACATAATTCTCATTAAAGCTAAATCTACATAACGTTATAATGACATCGGAATGTATAAATCTGATTCACTAAATTATCACACAGCTTCACATCATGGCTTCAAATATATCGCATTACATAAAATACCTCAGCTGACTGGATAAATGAACATCAGAGAACGCGCCATGCAAGGAAGCAGTACAGTATGGAAATCAGAGTCTAGAGATTAATGCACTTTCTTAACAAAGGGATTCGTTTAGTTAAGTTGATTTGACTTGCTATACTACCATTTTGATTACCATCAGAGTGGTTTAAAATAAAATCTGAAGGGTAACGAATGGGAGACCAACCTACAGAGCCTTGTTAAGGCTTCATATCATAAGAAAACAGAAAATTGTGGAGAGTTGATGTCCAAGCTGATGGCTTTATTGAAACAAACAATTCACATAAATACATCTAGGGCCGGAACCTCTAGAACAGGGGTAGGCAATTCAGGTTTTCAGGATATCTACAATAAATATGCTTGAGATAGATTTAAATTTCAAGGAGGCAGTGCATGCAAATCCATCTCATGCATATTCATTGTGGAGATCCTGAAAACCTGACCTGGCTCCGGCTCTCGAGGACCGGAATGGCCTACCCCTGCTCTAGAAACATATGGACCAATCAAGCCATCAGCTTGGACATCAACTCTCCACAATTTTCTGTTTTCTCGTGTGTTCTCCTTGTGGAGAGAATAGGGTCAATTTCAAGCCTTCATATCTGACACACATTTTATGTCATGCTGTCAAAAAAAAATTGCAATTCAAATTGCACTAACGTAGGGGTTTGTTTCAGAGATATATACAATAGACCTTTTTTTTTTTTTTTTTTTTTTTATTTATACTTTTACAAATTAACATGTCAATCAGTGCTTGAAGGAAATATAACAATCCAATAAGAAAAACAATTATTAATTATAAAATAATACCACATAGTAACTATGAGTAAAGTCCACAATCTGAGAGGAGAAGGAATCAATCACTTCCAAGGGTAGTTGGTTTCAAGAAATAAACTAAATTAATACAATACAAATAACAGAGTGCAGTTGGAGTTATTTAACTAATGGCCTGCTGGGTAGATTCCATGGAGGTATCTGGAATTCTTGTGGTTACTTTACCTTCAAGAAAAAACTGCAATTGATCGGGTTCATAAAAAATATATCTATTACTCTGATAAGTAATGCAACATTTACAGGGGAAACGTAATTGAAAAGTTGCCCCTAAACTCAAAACAGACTGACGACAAGCCAAAAACTTCTTACGTCTGGCTTGTGTCCACTTAGATACATCAGGAAATATAGAAATTTTGAATCCATGAAATTCCACCTTTTCAGTCCTATAGAATAGACGAAGAATTGATTCTTTATCTTGAAGAAAGACAAAAGTTACCAATAAAGTAGCTCTAGTCATTAAATCTTCTTGCGATGTCTCCAGCATACCAGTGAGATCCAATTCTCCCGGTATAGCGTTCCCTTTATCTTTATCCTCCTTTGGTAAATTTAAGTAATATATCTTTTGTAATGGTGGCATGTTATTTTCAGGAAATTTTAAAACAGTATTCAAAAAAGAATGAAATAGATCCCTAGGAGATTGAAACTTGGAAACAGGAAAATTTAAAAGTCTCAAATTTAGGTTCCTATTAGCATTTTCCAAATTTTCAATTTTCCTAGCAAGTAAAGCTTTCTCCTTAAGTTGTAAATTAGTAGTAATCTTCCCATCTGCCACAGATTTCTCCAATTTCTCCATTCTAAGAGACTGTTGCTGGAGTTTCTCTTCAAAAGTTTTAAATTTAGTATTAGTATTTTGTGTGGAAAGTACAATTTGGGAGCATACCTTATGTAAAGTCTCCATAGCGCTCCATAATGCCTCCATGTCAATCACGGCTGGTTTAATCAGGGGAGCAGGGGTAGCTATTCCGGGGGACTCCACCATAGGATCCATCTCCACCTTCCCCGCTTCCCGCTGACTTTCAGGTCCTCCGGTTTCCAATGCTGACTGTAAGGAAGTCAGCAAGCTGTGGTTTCCATCCGGGGTCAGGGGTGAGACCTGCAGCGCCGCCGGAGACATCAATTCCGGCGCTTCCTGTGCATCTGAGGGCGTCCCCGACATCATCCCGGGACGCGGAGGAACTCCGGGCCCAAAGGGGCTAAGCGAAACGTCGCCTTCCAAGACCGAGGTCTGCCCTCCTCGGTCAGCGGATGCGCCCTCTCCAACTGGGACGACATAAGATGTTATTGCCGTTTGCCGAGTCAGTGAAGTGGAAGAGGAGGCAGGAAGCACACTCCTCTGCTTACCCCTGCGCTTAGGCATAGCAGGTAAACTTCTATAAGAAAGAGTTGAAAAATTGAAAAAAATGCCAAACAGAGCAGGAGCCACTTGGTAGCTCGACTCACTCCGACGCCATCTTGATTCCCCCTATACAATAGACCTTTAATGTTAAAAAAACAATTCTAGAAAAATACAACTTGATTGCATAAGTCTTCACGCCATTTTATCACAGCAAACCACTTTTCAGTTTCTTTGCTTGGCTGACGGATCTGCATATTTTTATCGGAAGCTTGTAAACCACTACAGTACTAATGACCGGGAAGTCAATTCAGAGCGGTTTTCAAAGACATCTGTAACGGATTTTAAATACAGATTCAGTTGGATTCCACTGGGATTGTCAGCCTCCTAGTTGTTTGGCTAGGGTATCGTGTTTGCATTTGCATTATTACACTATATATGTGGCGAGAGTGTGGTGCAGTGGTTAAAGCTACAGCTTCCGCACCCTGCGGTTGTGGGTTCAAACCCACGCTGCTCCTTGTGACCCTGGGCAAGTCACTTAATCCCCCTCATTGCCCCCAGGGAGACTAGATAGATTGTGAGCCCACCGGGACAGACAGGGAAAAATGTTTGAATACCTGAATAAATCCATGTAAACCGTTCTGAGCTCCCTGGGAGAATGGTATAGAAAACTGAATATATAATAGTGTGAAAAGTTTCAGCCTCTGATAACCTCCAGAGTATTTCTTCCATCTAGCTTCTATTTTCCATGCGCATGAGCCGAGTCTCTTTCATTTGAAAGGAAGCTCCGGAATGAGAGGGCATAGGATGAAGTTAAGAGGTGATCGGCTCAGGAGTCATCTAAGGAAATACTTTTTTACAGAAAGGGTGGTAGATACGTGGAACAGTCTCCCGGATGAGGTGGTGGAGACGGAGACTATGTCTGAATTCAAGAGGGTGTGGGATAGGAAGAGAGATAATGGTTACTGCGGATGGGCAGCTCTATGACCTCACAATGCAGGTGTAAAGAGCCTTAGCCTATAGGAAGTGGAGATGCAAATGTTAAGAGCCTTAGCCAATAGGGAGAGGGGAGATATAAGAGACGTTCAAACACCTATGTAATGTAAATGTGCAAGAGTCGACTCTCTTTTATGTGAAAGGAAACTCTACAATGAGACAGCATAGGATGAAGTTAAGAGGCGACAGGCTCCGGAGTAATCTAAGGAAATACTTTTTTACAGAAAGGGTGGTAGATACGTGGAACAGTCTCCCGGATGAGGTGGTGGAGACGGAGACTATGTCTGAATTCAAGAGGGTGTGGGATAGGAAGAGAGATAATGGTTACTGCGGATGGGCAGCTCTATGACCTCACAATGCAGGTGTAAAGAGCCTTAGCCTATAGGAAGTGGAGATGCAAATGTTAAGAGCCTTAGCCAATAGGGAGAGGGGAGATATAAGAGACGTTCAAATACCTATTTAGTGTAAATGTGCATGAGTCGACTCTCTTTCATTTGAAAGGAAGCTCCGGAATGAGAGGGCATAGGATGAAGTTAAGAGGCGACAGGCTCCGGAGTCATCTAAGGAAATACTTTTCTACAGAAAGGGTGGTAGATGCGTGAAACAGTCTCCTGGAAGAGGTGGTGAAGACAAAGACAGTGTCTGAATTCAATAAAGCCTGGGATACGCAAGTGGGATAAGAGATAATGGTTACTGCGGATGGGCAGACTGGATGGGCCATTTGGCCTTTATCTGATGTCATGTTTCTATAACCATAAAGTTCTATGACATCACAATGCAGGTGTAAAGAGCCTTAGCCTATAGGAAGAGGAGATGCAAATGTTAAGAGCCTTAGCCAATAGGGAGAGGAGGAGATAGTGGATGCTGCAGATGGGCCATTTGGCCTTTATCTGCCATCATGTTTCTATGTTTCTCTATCATACCAAGTCAGCAGAAATAAATGGTTGCCGGGGTGGAATGTATAAACTCGGCAGCTCTCTCATAAATATTTATTATGTGTGCAAACAAGGCTCATTTTAAGCACTTGCTTGAAATGCGTTTTCGTTTCCCTGCCCATTTTTCAAAGTAATGTAATGTAATGTAATTTATTTCTTATATACCGCTACATCCGTTAGGTTCTAAGCGGTTTACAGAAAATATACATTAAGATTAGAAATAAGAAAGGTACTTGAAAAATTCCCTTACTGTCCCGAAGGCTCACAATCTAACTAAAGTACCTGGAGGGTAATAGAGAAGTGAAAAGTAGAGTTAGAGGAAAAATAAAAATAAAATAAACATTTTAACAAGACATTTTGGAAGGTAGAAGAGAGGAGAGAAAGCAATAGAAGCAGAAGGGGGAGCCGTTGAACAGTAGAATTCTGGAGAAATTTAAATAATAGAAATAGAACAAAACAAAGACAAAAGGCAAAACAATAGATAAGATTAAAGATAAATCATAAGCTGGAAAGAAAAATAAAATAAAACTTTGTCTTCAATCCACGGTTTCAGCGTCAGTGATGAAGTGGAGCAAGTAAGTTTAGGAGGAGCGA
Organism: Geotrypetes seraphini; assembly: GCF_902459505.1. Classification (NCBI taxonomy): domain Eukaryota; kingdom Metazoa; phylum Chordata; class Amphibia; order Gymnophiona; family Dermophiidae; genus Geotrypetes; species Geotrypetes seraphini. The sequence goes on along the minus strand of NC_047094.1, from coordinate 13,463,356 downwards.
TTGACGTTTCCAGAAAAGGCTTCTTCAGTCCAGAAGTAACTGATGATGTCTGTATGCCTTGCGAGGGCAGCACAGAAGAGCGGGGAAAAAGCAAACCAACATCGCTGTATTTTACATCAGAACTTCCCAATAAGGATAATTGAGAGGCAGAACCTACGTGAAATAGAATGAGGCCTGATATTCCAGAGATCGAAGGAGTCAAACCCCTAGATCAGTGCTCTGCAAACTTTTTTTTACTCGGCGGCACTGCAAACTCCGGGCCGCGGCTGGACGTCACCCGGAAACGCATGGACGTCGATGTGATGACAACATGCGCACGCGTGATGTTTTCATGTCGACATCTGCACAAGCGCAAAGACGGGGTCCTGAGCCGCCAGTAGAGGGTGCTGGAGTAGGAGAGGCGCTGGTGCCAGCTGACTGCCTACAGGATGTGCCTCTTTCTTCTCAAGCTGAATGACCCTCTAGGGCACCCTTCCCCCCCAACAACCGCTCCCTGCACAGTGAGCCCCAAACTGTCCCCCCTTATGGCTCCAGAAAAAGGAGGACGGATTAAGACATCCGAGTTTTACTTCCTTGGCTTTCAATGGAAATAAAACCCGGATACCTCAATCTGTCCTCCTTTTTCTGACTAGCCCCTGCCCCCTAGTGGTGGTGTCTCCACTATGAAACCCCCCAAAGCCTGAAATACTCCAACCCTTTCCCCACCTCAGCCTACAGTAGGTAGACCATTGATAGTCAGTGGTCTGAGCAGAGGCAATGCCCAATCTCTCCTGCCCTCACTTGTGCTGTAATCCAAAATGGCACTGGTGACCCCTAGTGATAGCTTCACGGTACTACCATTAGGAGGGGATCCTTCAGAGAGTGAGGACCGGGGGTTCAGGATTTGGGAGCGTTTTATGGTGGGAATTGCTGCTAGAGGGGGCTAGTCAGATTGGGGGGATCACTTTTGAGGGTGAAGGGAGTGGCCTAGGAGGGAGGGAGTTCAGCTTTAAAGGCAGGCCCCATTGCCAGTCCCTTTACACAATGACCTGGAGCCATCGAGTTGTGGCTTTGCAGTCCAATGCTCCCAGATGGTAAAATAAGCCCACCGGTTATGCAACATCTTGCGATATACCCAGTGCCACCATATAACATTTACATATGAGCTTTTTTACATGCACTATTAATGTTGCGTTAGCGCAAGACAAACCACCTTAGCACCCTTTTAAGTGGAGTTAAGGGGCAAATAACACAGGTAGTTGCCCTAAGGCAGCTGGATAAACCCTCCCCCCCTTTAGTCACCAAAATGTAGATGAATAAATAGTAAGCTTAATTTAAGAGGCTCAGTTTTAGAAAGAAACAGGAAATGATGGGTCTATCCAGTCTGCCCACCCATACCACCTACTAAGCACGATGATCCCTCTATGCTTTCTTGAAATCAGATACAGTCCTAACTCCACTCTGTTTTTAGTTGAATTTATAACTTTATGTGCAGAAAAAAGGTGCTGAACTTAGGCACTCGGCTTTTCTTTGAATATTGACCTTTTATGTTCTTTATTCAATCTGAAAACTGCACCGTGCTACTACGATATAGATCCGAGACAAAATCTTTCTTAGCAATGCCTTGCAGTTGCATAACCACGGGCCTATTTATTTATTTAATTATTTATATGCCAACTTATATCCTAAGTACTTTACCATATTTCCCTATCTGTCCCGGTGGTCTCAAACTCTAGCTAGCGTACCTGGGGCTTAATGAGGGGATTAAGTGACTTGCCCAGGGTCACAAGGAGCAGCGAGGGATTTGAACCCACAGCCTCAGGGTGCGGAGGCTGTAGCTCTAACCACTGCGCCACACATTGCAAAATTGAACAGGACAAAGAGTTGAACTGAGAGGCGGCGCTTTTACGCTTCACGGCCCAACTTCAACCAAAGCAAAAGGAATGCAGCTATTTCAGGAAGAGTATTGCGCAATCCCCTATTCTTAAGTTTTACATAGCCTTCCTTTGGAGAAATGGTCCCTATAACTGCAGCAGCGCAACAGCGGAGCTGATCAGTAGAAATGACCAGTAACCAGCGAGCACCGCAGGGCTCTTTAAGCACTTTTATTAAACCACAGTCAGACATAAAAAGGACCCGACACGGGCCGTGTTTCGGCAAGATCGCCTACGTCAGGAGTCAATACAAACTTAAATGCAGTGGTTTGACAGCATTTTCAATCTGAATACGTTCATAAACTGTTCATTTCGCAAAATACAATTTAAATTCTACTGCTTACTATTTAAGACTTTATACGGAGATAGTCCAAACTACCTGAATAACCGCCTCATCCACAACACCGCAACCAGACATAGGAAAACTCACACCCCATTCTCATACCCCCCAATTAAGGAGGTCAAACGGAAAAAACTATATGATGGCCTCCTGTTCACTCAAGCAGCCAAACTAGACAACCAAATCGCCAATCTACTGACGACATCCCTCGACTACAAGACTTTTAGAAAAGAAATAAAGACCATACTCTTCAAGAAAACTCTGAAAAAAGAACTAATAGCGCAAGTCTCAAACTCCACCTCTCACTAAGCCAACTACCCCAAACAAATAACCTTACCCATTTCTTACTCCTTTTGAAAATGACCAATTTTATTTATTTTTTTTTTTGTAAGTTCTTGTTGTAATACATCTTGGATAATTCTTTTGTAATCCGCCTTGAACTGCAAGGTAATGGCGGAATAGAAATCCCTAATGTAATGTAAATCAGAAGTTCTAGATCAGGAGTAGGGAACTCCGGTCCTCGAGAGCCGTATTCCAGTCAGGTTTTCAGGATTTCCTCAATGAATATGCATTGAAAGCAGTGCATGCAAATAGATCTCATGCATATTCATTGGGGAAATCCTGCTCTCGAGGACTGAAGTTCCCTACCCCTGTTCTAGAAGGTGGCTTGGTATTTGGAGCTTGGGATTATATTTTGTCCTGCTTTGGTGCTCGATGATCTATATATCCCTAGACCTTGGATGTGAGGGTGAATAATCAGGTAACGTGATGCTTATCTTAAGCTTTAAATGTACTTTTTCTCTCTCTGCAATCTTCACACTGACATTTTTGCAGGTAAAACTGATGCTTTTCCCCCTTCAAATAGTTAAAAATTGAAACTATTAATGCCTTTGTTTTCTTCCTGTTAATCGTAGATTGAAAGGAACCACAAAGGACTGTCCAAAAAGATGCTGCAATCCACTCAGAGCTTTCTGGAGAAGAGCGGAATACGAACTTGACATCTGGCAAAGGGGCAGGATTTTTTTTTTTAAATCATCCTGATAAATTCATTTCTATAAGGGTGAATTCTGGCAAGTTAGATCCTCCTATTAATTGTGGAAATTTAGCCACAGATGACAATAAGAACATAAGAACATAAGAACATAAGCAGTGCCTCCGCCGGGTCAGACCATAGGTCCATCCTGCCCAGCAGTCCGCTCTCGCGGCGGCCCAAACAGGTCACGACCTGTCTGAATCACCAGAAGGGGCCCCCTTGCCACCTTGGTTTCCCATTGAAGTCCTATCTTCCCATCGAAGTCCTAATCCTCCGGTTTTGCACATGCACGACCTGGTTGGGTTTCTATACTTATTTCCTGGATACTTCTCTCAGTATCCCACGATCCCTTTATCCCTCAGGAATCCGTCCAATCCCTGTTTGAATCCCTGTACCGTACTCTGCCCGACCACCTCCTCCGGCAGCGCATTCCAAGTGTCCACGACCCTCTGGGTGAAAAAAAACTTCCTTGCATTTGTTTTGAACCTATCTCCCTTCAGTTTCTCCGAGTGCCCCCTCGTACCTGTTGTCCCCTTCAGTCTGAAGAATCTGTCCCTATCCACCCTCTCTATGCCCCTCATGATCTTGAAGGTCTCTATCATATCTACCCTGAGCCTCCTTTTTTCCAGGGAGAAGAGCCCCAGCCTATCCAACCTCTCGGCGTATGGGCAGTGTTCCAGCCCTTTTACCATTTTCGTTGCTCTCCTTTGGACTCTCTCAAGTACCGCCATGTCCTTCTTGAGGTGCGGCGACCAATACTGAACGCAGTATTCCAGATGTGGACGCACCATCGCTCGATACAATGGCATGATGACTTCCCGCGTTCTGGTTGTTATGCCCTTCTTTATGATGCCAAGCATCCTGTTGGCTTTTTTCGAGGCTGCTGCGCACTGTGCAGATGGCTTCAGTGATGCATCCACCAGCACACCCAAGTCTCTCTCAAGTCTGCTGTCTCCCAACAATGCCCCCCCCATTTTGTAGTTGAACAACGGGTTCTTTTTCCCTATATGCATGACCTTGCATTTTTCCACATTGAAGCGCATTTGCCATTTGTCTGCCCAGTCCTCCAGCTTCTCCAGGTCCCTTTGCAGGTCCTCACACTCCTCCCTGGACCTAACTCTGCCGCACAGTTTGGTATCATCTGCAAATTTTATGACCTCGCACTTTGCCTCTTTTTCCAAGTCATTGATAAATATGTTGAAGAGTAACGGCCCCAGCACCGATCCCTGTGGCACACCGCTTGTGACTCCCCGCCAGTCAGAATATCTTTAAGATTCCAACCACGTTATAGGATTTTAAATGTCTATATTAAAATTCCGCCAAATGTCCAAGGAAGAGATTCACACATGTTTTAATGTTTAATCTTAGTATTTTGAACAGCACAGAGTGTTCTAATACCTTTTCAAGAGAACTCCTTAGGGGATATTTGTTTGGGCTTGAATTTGTTTTAGTTACTGCGAAATCTCCTTTTTTTATTTGATGGAGAAAATGGGACGTAAAATATTTTAAATAAGTAACTGGAGTGGCTCAGGGGGAAGAGCAACTGAATTTTTTTTTTTTTTAGCTCTCTCCACACTTCAGCAGGGCCTGTTTGTTTTTTAATATTTTCTCCTAATACAGGCTCGATCTCTCCCTGCTTAGCTTTGAAATCTCATAGGATCTGAGCTCAAGGTTCTGCTGGTCATTTATTTAATGGAAGAAACACAAACAAATCTCAGATGATACGTAGAAGAATCATACCGGATATTTAGGAAATGAGAGTAAGAAAAGAAGCAGAAAAGCTTGGTTGGAGTGCATGAACCAAGAACTGCTCCCTTTAAAAATAGACTACCGTATTTGCCGGCGTATAAGACGACCCCCCAACTTTTAGTTAAAATATAGAGTTTTGTTATATACTCGCCGTATAAGACTACCCCTTCTTCCGCACACCTTCTCTACCGCCCCGGGTGCAGCACAGCCGGCAAGGTCCCCTTACTTTTGTGGCACTTCCCCGACCGACCGATAACAGCCCGGGTCCGACAAACCTCCCTGCCCTTAACCGCGAATCTAAATTACCTTCTGACTACCCCTTCTTTCGCACACCTTCTCTACCGCCCCGGGTGCAGCACAGCCGGCCAGGTCCCCTTACTTTTGTGGCACTTCCCCGACCGACCGATAACAGCCCGGGTCCGACAATCCTCCCTGCCCTGTAGCCGCGAATCTAAATTACCTTCTTACAGCAGCTGTAAGAAGGTAATTTAGATTCGCGGTTAAGGGCAGGGAGGATTGTCGGACCCGGGCTGTTATCGGTCGGTCGGGGAAGTGCCACAAAAGTAAGGGAACCTGGCCGGCTGTGCTGCAACCGGGGCGGGGCGGCCGCCCCTCTCCCTTGGTAGCCACTCGAACCGCAAGGCTATTCTCCTTCTCCTTATCTGCCCTGCCTGCAGCACAGAGCCGAACGGAAGTCTTCCCGACGTCAGCGCTGACGTCGGAGGGAGGGAGGGCTTTGTTTAAGCTTTGTTTAAGCCCTCCCTCCCCTCCGACGTCAGCGCTGACGTCGGGAAGACTTCCGTTCGGCTCTGTGCTGCAAGCAGAGAAGGTAGGGAGAAGAAGAGCCGCGTACATCCAGAAGACTGAGCATCCAGCCCCGCAGGAGCCCCGCGACCCTCGGAGGCGTCCCCACGGGATCCCCGCGACCCTAGGGGCGTCCCCGTGCAGCTCTCTAAACAGTACCCGGTGTATAAGACGACCCCCGACTTTGGGGAGGATTTTAAGGTACTGAAAAGTCGTCTTATACGCCGGCAAATACGGTAAGTCAAAACAATACTGGGGAAACCAAAAGCTTTTGGTCTAGTATCACTGGGAGTGATTGAAGAAAGGAAATCTAGAAACTGCAAAAAAAAACAAACAAAACAGTCTCCTATAAAGCATTCAGAGCTCTTTTTACTAAGCTGCATTAGGGCTTTATCGCGCAGAATAGCGCGTGCTAAAATACCGCGCACGCTAGACGCTAATGCCAGCATTGAGCCGGCGTTAGTTCTAGCCGCGTAGCGCGGGATTAGCACGCGCTAATAATAATAACAGTTTACGTACCGCAGGACCGTGACGTTCTATGCGGTTTGCAATGATTAAAAGATGCTACAAATTGAGTGGAATTAACAAAGTTAAAAGCTAGTGATTAACATCTCTAGGGATCAGCTATTGTGGAATAAGTTTGTGCAGGTTAGTTGCCTAAATACAGTGTTCCCCCGGTTGTTGCCGGTCGGTGGTTCACGGTCCCGGTCATTTGCGGTATTTTCTGACCGCGAACTAGAGAATGACACGGTGACAAAATTAATCACCGTTCCCATCCCCGCGGATAACCGCAGTAAACAATCTTCATGTCATTCTTAAAGGAGAGAGGGAAGAATCAGAGTATGAATGGCCACAACCACTGACCCGCAAGCTTTGCTTTGAAGAATGCTGGTGTAGAAGGACTGAGGTTGAAACAGACACTACAGAATGACAGTCTCTGGTATCCAGAGCAGATATTGTGATGTCATAATGCCTCATTCCACCAGTGCCTAAGAGCCAATCACATCAGTGATGTCACAATGGCTTCATTATCCTTGGCTCACATAAGAATCAGAGTATGAATGGCCACAACCACTGACCCGCAAGCTTTGCTTTGAAGAATGCTGGTGTAGAAGGACCGAGGTTGAAACAGACACTACAGAATGACAGTCTCTGGTATCCAGAGCAGATATTGTGATGTCATAATGCCTCATTCCACCAGTGCCTAAGAGCCAATCACATCAGTGATGTCACAATGGCTTCATTATCCTTGGCTCACATAAGAATCAGAGTATGAATGGCCACAACCACTGACCCGCAAGCTTTGCTTTGAAGAATGCTGGTGTAGAAGGACTGAGGTTGAAACAGACACTACAGAATGACAGTCTCTGGTATCCAGAGCAGATATTGTGATGTCATAATGCCTCATTCCACCAGTGCCTAAGAGCCAATCACATCAGTGATGTCACAATGGCTTCATTATCCTTGGCTCACATAAGAATCAGAGTATGAATGGGCCCAGCTTTGCTTTGAAGAATGCTGGTGTAGAAGGACTGAAGCTGAAATAGACACTAAAAAATGACATGGGATTATTTCCCGCAGTTATCCGCAGGGACGGGAACAGTGATGAATTTTGTCACCATGTCATTCTCTACCGCGAACCGCCAACAAGGAGAGGGCAGTGGAAGAGGCAGGAGAGAGCAGCCGGAGCGCTGGCGAGTGCAGTAAATCACTCGCTGTATGCTCCAACCGCCTCTGTGACACGCAGCTCCTGATTGGATAAGGCCCGACTTAGTGCAGGAAGAGGCGGTCGGAGCATACAGCATACAATCTCCAGTCTCTCCAGGTTCCTGGAACAGAATCCCTGCGAATATCAGGGGAGTACTGTACTTCAGAAACAGATATGTTTTTAGGTGTTTCCTAAATTCCCCATAAGTAGTAGGCATAACCAATTGTTCCAGCTCTTTATCCTATAATGCTGCTTGATGTGAGAAAAGATGTTGATGATGTCTTTTAAATTTACATCCTCTAAACCAGGGGTCTCAAAGTCCCTCCTTGAGGGCCGCAATCCAGTCGGGTTTTTAGGATTTCCCCAATGAATATGCATTGAAAGCCGTGCATGCACATAGATCCGAAAAATTAAGAGGGGACAGATTCAGAACTAATGTGACATAGTAACATAGTAGATGACGGCAGATAAAGACCCGAATGGTCCATCCAGTCTGCCCAACCTGATTCAATTTAATTTTTTTTTTTTTTTAATTTTTTCTTCTTAGCTATTTCTGGGCAAGAATCCAAAGCTTTACCCGGTACTGTGCTTGGGTTCCAACTGCCGAAATCTCTGTTAAGACTTACTCCAGCCCATCTACACCCTCCCAGCCACTGAAGCCCTCCCCAACCCATCCCCCACCAAACGGCCATACTCAGACACAGACCGTGCAAGTCTGCCCAGTACCGGCCTTAGTTCAATATTTAATGCTAGGAAGTTCTTCTTCACCCAAAGGGTGGTGGACACTTGGAATGCGCTTCCAGAGGGTGTGATAGGACAGAGTACGGTCTTGGGTTTCAAGAAGGGATTAGATGATTTCCTGAAGGAAAAGGGGATTGAAGGGTATAGATAGAGGATTACTATACAGGCCTGGACCTGATGGGCCACCGCGTGAGCGGACTGCTGGGCGTGATGGACCTCTGGTCTGACCCAGCAGAGGCACTGCTTATGTTCTTATCTCATGCATATTCATTGGGGAAATCTTGAAAACCCGACTGGATTGCGGCCCTCAAGGAGGGACTTTGAGACCCCTTCTCTACACAGAGGGGAAACTAAAAACGCTAGCACACCTTAGTAAAAGGAGCTTTCAAACTTCTTAAATTGATAAAGATATCTCCATATGAAGTCAAAAATATGCTCAAAGACCTAAAGGCAAAAAACAAGGGGCGAACCCCAAGAATGTCGCCTCACCACCCAATCATTGCATAGATTTGAACAAACTTCAAAAAAACGTACTTTCTTCGCTGCTTACGCGTTTTGAGCGCAGTGGAAGCAGCCTGCACTTTCGAAGGAGCTGACTAAATTGTTTTTGAGACAAACACCACCTTTAAAATCTTTTGAATCTTGCCTATCGGTTCCCTGACGCAGGAACGAAACGGGCCACGTCGTAACCCTCGATAAAATATAACTTCTTTTGTTATAATTCAACTAATTACATAGACCATCATTTGGACTGCATAAGCAGCGAAGAAAGTACGTTTTTTTTTTTTTTAAAGTTTGTCCAAATATATGCAATGATTGGGTGGCGAGGCGACATTCGTGGGGTTCGCCCCTTGTTTTTGCCTCTAGGTCTCTGAGCATATTTTTGACTACATTAAGTTTCAAGTTTCAAGTTTCAAGTTTATTGTATTTTGATTAAACGCTTAATCCAAATTCTAAGCGATTTACAAATTGCTAAAATTACAAATTTGAGGGAAAAATACATTAAAAGACAGACAATACATTAAAAACAAGATACGTGAGGAAAAATATGGGGAAGAGTTACAATATGTTTAAAGAGTAAGGAACAAATAAGGGAAACACAAAAGGGGAAAGGGAAAGAATTAAAGCTTCAATGAAGCTTATGAGTTAATAATATACTGTGATAAAAAAATTAGATGGTTAATTAGCAAAAACATCGTTAAAGAGAAAACTCTTCAGTTTACCTTTGAATTTTTCTATATTGGATTCTTCCCTTAAATAGATAGGGAGAGAATTCCAAAGTTGGGGAGCTGATACAGAGAAAATTACCTGCCGACGGGTGCTTATGATTTTTAGAGATGGGATTGATAATAAATGTTGTTCTGTGGATCTTAATGTTCGGTTGGTGGAGTATGGAATCAAATATTTATAGATAAATGCAGGAGTTTTGAAAAAAAGAGTCTTAAATGTAAGCAAACAAATTTTATAAATTACCCGATGTGTAACTGGTAGCCAATGAGCATCCCTAAGTAGCGGTGTAACATGGTCGAACTTCTTTGCTTTAGTAATTAATTTAATAGATGTATTCTGTATAATCTGAAGTCGTTTGATTTCCTTTTGAGCAATACCATTATACAGAGCGTTACAATAGTCTATCTTAGATATAACAAGAGAGTGAATGAGGATTTTAAGAGACTTAGCGCAGAGAAATTGGGAAATAGAACGAATTTGTCTGAGCCTAAAAAAAGAGAATTTAACGATACTGCTGATATGATCATGAAATGTAAGCTTATGATCAAATATGATTCCTAAGATTTTTATGTTTTTAACTTCTTGCAGTGATTGACCTTTGATAGTGATTGGAAAGTTAAGATTGAAGTTGTCTTTCCAGGGGAAGAGTAATATGTTTGATTTGTTAATATTCAATGCTAAGCAATTGTTATTTAGCCATTGAGATATTTTTTCAAGTTTCGTGTTGATTGTTAAGAAATCCGCAGGATTAGTGGTATCAATAGGATGTAATAATTGAATATCATCGGCGTAGGCGAAAACATTAAAGCCGATGGATTGACATAGAGTAAGAAGTGGAGCAAGAAAAATGTTAAAGAGAAGTAGAGACAAAATAGAACCTTGCGGAACACCGAATGTAGAAGAAAAATTATTAGAGGTTTCATTATTGAATAACACATGTGATGTACGATCGGATAGATAGGATTGGAACCAAGAAAGTACCTGGTCTGTGACTCCAATAGACTGAAGCCTGTTTAGTAAGAGCTCATGATCGATCGTATCAAACGCAGCTGAAAGATCTAATGAAATTAATAGAACTGATTGGTGGTGATCTAAAAAGTATTGTATGGAAGTGGTCATTCCTATTAATGAGTGTTCTGTAGAGTGGTGTTGCCTAAAACCTGTCTGGATGTAAGAAGTTTGAATGTTTTATTAGAGAGTTTCCAGATACCCTTTAAAAGTACGGCAACTTGGAATTTTATCCAATTAATGCAGCATTCTTCTGGTGCAGATGTTCTGTATTTTGCATGTGTCTTACCTCTGTGTGCATCACAGTTAGCTCATAAGAGAAAAATGTCGAGAATGCAACCGGAAGGAATGCATTGCTGTTGTTCCTTTTGTCTCACTCTTGCTTTCTGGATCTTATCAGTATGGGAACTCAGAGAGGCCAGAGCCAGCACATAATTGACACTCAGCTAGCTTCCTCAGGGGTTTTTTTTTTGTTGTTTTTTTTTTTTGCTACTTTCGCTGTAAAGGATGAAATCAAGGACACGAACAGGGTGAATTTCAGCCAATTCTATCTTGTTACGAGAATCCCCTCTTACCTTGACCTGCCTTATTCAATTCATACAGGGGCTTAGTTCCCCTCGCCATCATTTTGCTTTGGGAGCACGGTATAGGAGGGCTGGCTGGTGTTAGCACTATGGAACAGCCCTGCCACTAGGTGTCTGAACAGGACAGCGGAATTTCGAGAATGATCAGAGATGCCAGCAACGAGGGTGCTGTGAAAGCCGGTTAACCCTAATATCGAGCGAGTTCCTTAATTGTGTCTAGGAAGGTATAAATTCTTTAGTGTTATTTGTAGATGTCTTTTTTTTATGACAGTGATTCTTAAGGAGTGTTACTGGTTGAAGAATTTTTTTATGACTCTTTGTATAAGCCTTTTGGCATTTATTTTATAGATGGTTCTCTGAGGATTATTTGTTTGTTTGTCTGATTTTATTTTTTTTACAATTTTTGTGTATGTAAAATTATGTAAACCGTTTAGTTCTAAATGGTATAGAAATTTTTAAAATAAATTGTTTATTGAAATCTTCTGCATCGCTGCTAATGACTGGGGGAGTCAATTCAGAGCGGTTTTTATGAGCTTCTATAATGGTGTTACAATTTGCATTCTCAATCATTTTGAAAAGTTGGAACCCCCTATGGGTCAGCGACACATCGCTCACACAGCAGGAAAGTATCACTTCAATGCAGTTAAGGTGGGGCCTTAAGCACAGGCCTGTGCTGGGGTAGTGCTTGGGTGCAGGCCTCTCCTGGAGAGCCATCGTTGTGCTGAAATGTCTCTGGGAATTTGACTCAGCTGAAGGAAAGGACGGCAGCAGCAGGAGGAAGGGAAGAAGGGTGAGATGCTGGACATGGGGGCGAGGGAATGAAGGGGAGATGAGATGCTGGACATGGGGGAGGGATAGGGTTACCAGATTTTCCGGTTGGTAGATGAGGGTAGAAATACTGAATCTATCTTTTAAAGAAATAATTAAAAAACAAAACAAAACAATTAGAATAAAGATAAGAAGAAAATGAGATATTAAAGAAAATAAATTGATTGAAAAAAATAATAAAACTAGGGAGTGAGGGGGATAAGCCTGTGACGTGAACTGAAGTATGTGGAAACGTTCACAATATACACTTCTCCCTCTGTTTTCGCGGTGGATGCAGGCGGAACATAGCCGTGAATATGGAAAAACCGCAAATAACTTTTTATATGTTATTCGCGGTTTTTGGAAACAGACACTATTATTACTATTGAAATTCGCAATTTTGGGAGGAATAACAATACAGTAGCACAGTAATAATTAGAGAATGACACGGTGACAAAATTCATCACCGTTCCCGTCCCCGCGGATAACCGCGGGAAATAAACCCATGTCATTTTCTAGTTTCTATTTCATCCTCTGTCCTTCTACACCAGCATTCTTCAAAGCAAAGCTTGCGGGTCAGTGGTTGTGGCCATTCATACTCTTATTCTTATGGGAGCCAAGGATAATGAAGCCATTGTGACATCACTGATGTGATTGGCTCTTAGGCACTGGTGGAATGAGGCATTATGACATCACAATCTCTGCTCTGGAATGTTGCTGCTCAATCTCAGCATTATTCAAAGCAAAGCTTGCGGGTCAGGGGTTGTGGCCATTTATATTCTGATTCTTTCCTCTTTCCTTAAAGAATGACATGAAGATGGTTTCCCGCGGTTATCCGCGGGGACGGGAACGGTGATGAATTTTGTCACCGTGTCATTCTCTAGTAATAATCTCAACAGGGTAAAAAAAAAAAAAAGGCTGATAGCAGGCAAGCAGCAATTCCCAGCGATTTTCAGGGTAATAGCGATTTTTTTCCCATGCATGCTGGGAAGCAGTGTTTCTCTCTATGGACGCTGGGAAGCAGCGATTTTGAGGGTGAAAGATTTGAAGCAGCGATTTTGTGGGAGAAAGCATGGAAGCAGCGATTTTCAGAGTGAATGTTGGAAAGCGCTAAACTTTTTTTTTATCGGTACAGTAAAGGAAAAGGAACTTTACTCATGATGTAATTTTTTGGGGCGGAGACAGCATGCGAAAAATCGCGACTCAGCGAAACCGCGAGTGCAGAAACCGCAAATACGGAGGGAGAAGTGTAACCCTACTTGGGTACATAAGTCCGGATTCTGAGGCCTTTGAACCCCTATATAATAAAACCTTACCGTTGTATCTCAATTATTAGTGGTTTTGCGATGTTTGGTATTAGTATTTTTTGAATCACAAGAAAAGTTTCTGTAGATATCTACTCGGGTGCCAGAACGTGCCACACGGGTGCCAGAAAGCTTAAATAGATACGGTGACCACGCCGCCTGAAAACCGATCTCTAAAATTTTTAAGGAAACCTACTCCTTTTAAATAACATTTATAATTTGAAAAATTTAATATGTACTCTTACAAACGAAATCCAGCGAGACAAAATCACTCGAACACCTAACAAACCCCATTACCCTTCCCCCTCCCTTTACAATACGGTCCCTCGAAATGAGGTCAAGTACTCCACGTTAAGATATTCACCGTATAAAGAGAGAAGGAAGAAGGTGTTGATGCCCCTGTACAGGTCATTGGTGAGGCCCCACTTGGAGTATTGTGTTCAGTTTTGGAGACCGTATCTGGCGAAAGACGTAAGAAGACTTGAGGCGGTCCAGAGGAGGGTGACGAAAATGATAGGAGGCTTGCGCAAGAAGACGTATGAGGAGAGACTGGAAGCCCTGAATATGTATACCCTAGAGGAAAGGAGAGACAGGGGAGATATGATTCAGACGTTCAAATACTTGAAGGGTATTAACGTAGAACAAAATCTTTTTCAGAGAAAGGAAAATGGTAAAACCAGAGGACATAATTTGAGGTTGAGGGGTGGTAGATTCAGGGGCAATGTTAGGAAATTCTACTTTACGGAGAGGGTGGTGGATGCCTGGAATGCGCTCCCGAGAAAGGTGGTGGAGAGTAAAACTGTGACTGAGTTCAAAGAAGCATGGGATGAACACAGAAGATTTAGAATCAGAAAATAATATTAAATATTGAACTAGGCCAGTTACTGGGCAGACTTGCACGGTCTGTGTCTGTGTATGGCCGTTTGGTGGAGGATGGGCTGGGGAGGGCTTCAATGGCTGAGAGGGTATAGATGGGCTGGAGTAGGTTTTAAAGGAGATTTCGGCAGTTGGAACCCAAGCACAGTACCGTGTAGAGCTTTGGATTCTTGCCCAGAAATAGCTAAGAAGAAAAAATTTAAAAATTTAAATTGAATCAGGTTGGGCAGACTGGATGGACCATTTGGGTCTTTATCTGCCGTCATCTACTACTACCATAAGCAATATATCGCTCCTCAAAACACTGCCATTTCTTCCTAGCTCTCTGCAACGTGTGTTGTCAAACCGTCAATTCTCTGTCTGTTCGACAAACCTCCGTCAGTTTTGCAAGCACTTTGTCGTGTCCTTCTATAACTTTCCAGCGCCTTCCAAAAACACACTGTGCAGTCACAAGGCCACGAAAAACATGTGCACATCCCCCCCCCTCCACCCCATCTTTTGCAACATTCTTCAACAAATGTATAACGGGTTCCAGGATCAACTCATTTCCTGTAATAATTTCTACTTCTAGTGCTTTTGATACATCAGTACAATCACATAGAAATATCAAAGGTTTCAGAGAGCAGAGCAGAGTGTGTGCTGAGAACAGGAAAAAAAAAAAGCTAAGGAAGATTCATTTTAAATTTGCAGAAACATTGTACAAGCAGTCCCCGAGTTAGATGCCCAACTGAAGTACAACTCGTACTTAAGAACATGGTCACGGCTTCATTTGATTTCGCTGAGCAGTATTTCCAGGAGCACAGACTCCTACATTTCTCCTGTAGCAGATTCAGGAGTGATGCATGACCGCATTAAGAACAGTGTGTGGTTGTGCATACTGTAGCTTAGAGGGAACACTGGGAGGGGCAGTTGGTCCTTGTGTCAGCTGGGAGCAGAAATAAGCAGCAAGAATCTTAAAATCTACAAGTTCTGAGTTACAGACAAATCTGACTTAAGAACAGCTTTAAAAAGGTAACTCGTTCTTAACCCGAGGACTGCCTGTATAGGAATAATCAAGCCATTGTGACATCACTGCTGAGGTTGGCTCTTAGGCATTGGTGGAATGAGCCATTATGACATCACAATATGAGCTCTGGAATGTTGCTACTTAAGAACATGGTTGTGGCTTCATGTGATTTCACTGAGCGGTATTTCCAGTGGCATAGGCTCCCTACATTTTTGCTTTAGCAGATTCAGGACTGATGCATGGCCACATTAAGAACAGTGTGTGGTTGTGCAAGCTATACCTTACAGGGAACACTGGTAGGGACAGTTGGCCCTTGTGTCAGCTGGGTGCAGAGGTAGGGTTACCAGAATTTCCTTTTGGAAAATCCAGACCCCCTAGATTTGCCCCCAGGCCCACCCAGCTCCACCCATCCCACCACAGTCCCGTCCCTACTGCCTGCTCTTGTCGGGCAGGACGTCCGCCCATGCACAGATGCCCTCCTGCCCGACGCGATGTGAAGGAAAGCTTTTCAAAACCCAGACAAAGTGCCAGGCTTTGAAAAGCCTTCCGGACATGTCCCCATAAGGAGCACATGTCCAGGCAAATCCAGACGTCTGGTAACCCTAGGAGCAGAGATAAGCAGCAAGAGTCTTAAAATCTACAAGTTCTGAGTTGCATACAAATCTGAGTTAAGAACAGCATTAAAAACGTAACTCGTTCTTAACCCGGGGGCTGCCTGTATTGCAGATGGGGAAGAACATTTCAGGATAAAAGGAGGAATAGGTTGAAGCTTCAGCATCCTTTATTAGATTTATTAGCCAAAGAGGGTGAGCATTATAACATATGAAGAGAGGCCGTACCTTTAATGTCCATCTCCTCCTCCATGCTCTGTATGTAGATGGGGGATTTCTGCTGGGTGAAGTACAAGAGCTCGATGGCGTTGGACATCCAAAAGAGAATATGCTGGAGATCGGGGATGAGATCTGCGATGGTGAGGCGAGACAGAGATGCAGGATCCTGCCTGTCAAGATAGAACACAGCTCAGTGGAAAAGTTCAGTTAAAATAGAAAAAAAGGGAGGTGGTCTTTGTTTCATTTCCTTCAGTGTGGGTTGTTTTTTGGAGCTTATATGCACTAAAAACATTTAACTTGTGTTAAGTGGGTTTACTGCTTGCTAAAAGATTAACCCGTTACAAACAAGACGGGACATTCTCTATTGTGGGAACAGTATCATAGTGAGGGAGGGGGTATCTGGGGCGGAGGGGGGTCCAGCATCGCTGCGCTGTGCGTCCCTGGAGTGACGATGTTCCTAAATGGACTTTATTTGAAAGAGTCAAAGTTCCAAAGGTACACCAAAATCATCCACATAAAATAATTTCATCCACATAAAAATGAATTCATCCACATAAAAATAGGTTATCCACATAAAAGCCTTAAAGGACCCAGTCCGCTAGGGATACAGGACCCAGCACGGTCCGCGTTTCGACAAAAAGTCTTCTTCAGGGGTCCCTGGGGGTCCTATAAAGGTGAATACGTGGGAAACAATTGTGTGGTGAGCCGGAAGTGAGACACTGCTTGCGTTTGCAATAGAAAGCAAATGTCAAAGCAGCTCCTGATTGGATAAGGCCCGACTTAGTGCAGGAAGAGGCGATTGGAGCGTACCGCGAGTGATTTCCTGTACTCGCGGCGCTCTGGCTGCTCTCTCCTGCTGCCCTCTCCTTGTCAGCGGTCCGCGGTCCGAAAATACCGCGAATGACCGGGACCACGAACCGCCGACCGCGAACAACCGGGGGAACACTGTATCTTAAAAGATACATCAAGGCAGAAATGGGGTCAGAGAAATTTATCAAAGAGATAGGTTTTAATTGACTTCCTGAAAGTTTGATCGAAAAGTGCGTTTGAAATAAAGTTGGTTTAAAATGTATTCCATTTGCCTGCTTGGAATGATAATGTTCATAACAGTCTTTCACAGGGCATATTTCTCCCCTGCTAGGGCATACAGAGCAAGTTCCATTTTGTCCCCCTGGACACAATTCCAGCTCTTGGTCCAGTCCCTAGTCCTAGGTCTTCTAGACTACTGCAACATCCTCTGTCTCCCCTGCACCGCAACCATGATATAACTACAAACAGTTCAAAACACAGCGCTAAGACTTATCTATTCACTGAGGAAGCACGACCATGTCATGGCGGCATACCTCGACTCACACTGGCTCCCAATGCAAGCAAGAATACAATTCAAATTCTACTGCCTACTATTTAAAACCATAAACGGAGACAGCCCAGCCTACCTAAAGAACCGCCTAATCCAAACTACCTCAACCAGACATAGGAAAACCATAAACCGTTCATGCATCCCCCAGAGACGTCAAACAAAAAAATCTGTACGATGGCCTTCTGGCCACACAAGCAGCAAA
Source organism: Geotrypetes seraphini (assembly GCF_902459505.1). Taxonomy (NCBI): domain Eukaryota; kingdom Metazoa; phylum Chordata; class Amphibia; order Gymnophiona; family Dermophiidae; genus Geotrypetes; species Geotrypetes seraphini. The sequence goes on along the minus strand of NC_047094.1, from coordinate 13,445,861 downwards.
ACTGGACTCCCAACTCTCCAATTTACTGATCACGACCCCAGACTACAAATCATTCAGAAAAGAAATAAAAACCCCGCTATTCAAGAAATCCTTGAAGACAAACTAACACCGCAAGACTCATCCCAATTCTCTGAAAGCAACCCGCTCTACTCTGAACACCTCTGGAAATAGCCAGATAACTCCTTTTGCAATACGCCTTGAACCGCGAGGTAATGGCGGACTAGAAATCACTAATGTAATGTAATGTTCCTTGGGGTGGTTGAAGTCAGATATTGTTGGGGTTGGAAGGGTATAGGGTGGCAGAGGGGGGTGAGGTTATTTGACCAGAGGGCCGCCACCGTGTGCAGACTGCTGGGCACGATGGACCCCGGTTCTGACCCAGCAGCGGCAATTTTTATGTTCTAGTAGCTTATTGTCATTAATGTTTTCCATATGTTACCCATCTTGGGTCCATCTATTATATCTGCACTTCACTCCTCATCTATAAGAAAAGTTTGTTTTGAAGTATTATTTAATGTGACTATGGATGTTTTTATTATAGGCCACCTAGGTGTTCGGTGACTAATACATCTCTTCTCATATCAGGCAGCATTATGGGGTAAAGATCTGAAACAATTACTCATGCTCGTGAATATTTATGGGGAATTTAGGAAACACCTAAAAGCATACCTTTTCCTAAAGTACTTAGGCAGCTACACTGAACAATCTTTCCCCACAATAACTGACCGCTAAATCTTAACTCTGTTAGTATTACTCAATCTGTAACTTTATAATCATTGTAAACCGCGTAGAACTTCACGGTCCTGCGGTATATAAACTGTTGTTATTATTATTATTATTATTAATAAAATAAATAAATTTTGAAAGTAACACTACATACGTAAATTTGGTATGTGAAACAAAAAAAGATAAGTGAGAAATTTTGAGCAAATGGGAACATATACATTATTTTTTCACCAAGCTATCATTAAAAAAAAAAAACCCAGTATTTTTGTTAATCTGTCCATCTGTATCTCGTTTAATAGCGCTACAAAGCCATTTGTCCTCTTGGCTTACTTTACTGTTTTAAGGCGGCTACGCAGATGAAAGAAACTTACTGCTGTGATTGCTTTTCTGCCAGCTCTTTAGTTCTGTCCTGCAAAGAAAGAACACATGTGACGTTGAGAGTGACAGACATGGAGAGAGCGGTGAGGCAGAAGGACACAGTCGACAGGGAAAGACAGACAAGTCAGAAAGGAACTATCTCCGGACACAGATTGCATTAAGACTCGTAACGAAGTGTGGTAGGGCAGTTGTAGTCTTAGTACACAAGGCTGGATTTGGTGATGCATCAAAACCGCGGAGGACAATGGCGCCCCGACAATTCCGCGTCGACATTTGAGCACAGGAGAAAAGCACACCGCCGCTTTGAGGCCTTCCCTTTTGCGCTATAAGAGGGTGTGTGGGGGGAGAACACCCCCACTACACTTAGAAGTCCTTGCGCTCCCGTTGGGGGTGGGGTGGGGGCAGAACTCCCCCACTACACTGAAAACTCCCGAAGACCAAAAACGGGAAGGAGAACGGGAGTTTTTAGTGTACTGGGGGGGTTCCCCCTCCAAACACCCCCCCAACGGGAGCGCGAACAGTTCTACTGTAGTTGGTGGGTTCTTCCCCCCTACACCCCTCCTCACAGCGTAAAATGGAAAGCCTCAAAGCGGCAGAAGCAGCTGCGTGCATTTCTCCTGCGCTGAAATGTCAGCGCAGGATTATTGGTGCGCCGTTGTCCTCCGCGCTTATAATAGTGTACCCTGGATTTAGTGTGACCGGCACCCTTTGCAAACAGAAGGAAGAGCGCCTCCAGGGTTTTAGGAGGATCTCCCCAGATCACAGTGGTGAGACACCTTACCTAGCAGCAGTTGTACCAGTGATACACTAGTGAACTTGGGTAAGGTTTTCACTCACTACTAACCATTTCTAAGGTGCTACTAGACATACACAGTGCTATACACATTACAAGCAGGTACTTTCTGTGTCCCTAGTGGGCTCACAATCTAAGTTTTTTGTACTTTGAGCAATGGGGGGTTAAGTGACTCGCCCAAGGTCACAGGCAGCTGCAGTGAGAATCAAACCCAGTCTGCCAAGATCAAAGCCTACTGCATTAACCATTAGGCTCCTCCTCCTCCAACAATTTCTAGCCCGCAAGATAACGCAGACATTGTATGAAACTAATTTAAACCTAAGAATTCACTAACTGGGAAATTATTATACGAGGACCCTTCAAAAACTTTCCGCACTGTCATATTTTTACGGGAAATGGTTGGGGGCGGGAGAAGCGGTAAGAGGGCGTGTTGAAGAATGTCATGTGACTAGTCGGTCAAAACAGGGTGGACTATGTGGAAAAGCGATGTAATTTGCTTTTGAGATATTTAATAAAAAGTGTCTAACGGAAAAAAAAGTGCGGAAACATTTTGAAGGTCCCTCGTAATATGGATGGTAATACACACGATTATTACGATGTTATTATTTCCCCATAAATTTTCAGCTGTCACGTGTTGCTGGTAAAAGCATTATACAATGGGCTGTTTTAAAGCTTTAATTCCTTGATCTCCAAAACAGCCGCAAAGATGCACTTTTAACTATATCTATAATAACAGATGTGTTCTCTTATGGGTTTTGCCCAGTTGACTGAAATACAGGAAAGAGACTCTCTTTTATATATATCTGTATAGTGCTCAAAGTTCAAAAAATATAGGATAAATCCATATTAATTATCAAAACCTTTTTTGTATATATATATGCACGCCATGTCATGTCAACATATAAATTTGTGTATGTGAAATGCTCAGAACCCAAGTCTCCTGCAGATGAGCTGCAAAAGATTCAACTGGGGACCATCACGACACTCCACTGTCCCCTTTCAAACCTTCTATGACTGGCTAAGATCTTGTCTATTTCTTCAGATTTTCTGCTAATCATTGAAAATGGACTTGTTCCAGCATTTTTTTTAGGTAACAGTTCCGAGCATTAATAGATTCTTTTTTTCTGAAATCCTAATGATGTAAACCGAATCGAGCTCTTAACTTTAAGAGATGATTCGGTATACAAGTCTAAGATTTAGATTAGATTAAAAGTCAAAAGTAAACTTCAGTCACTAAAGTGGAGCAAAGGGTCCTTATCTGTGACTGTGCAGGCACTTGATGCTCCAAACCATAAAGTCATGAATCTTTTACCGCAAAACTCCAGTGGGGTATCTGTATAGTACCACAGATGTTCTGTAGCACTATATAATATAACCAGGGCTTAATGGGGTGGGGGACTGCCTGGCATGCAGCTCTGACACTTCTTTTCAGCCTCCAGGGCAGCAGGGGGTGCTCTATTCCAGCCCCTTCCCTTCAGGACTAATACAAAGGCATCAGGTGTCCTAGGTTTCTCAACTCGGTCCTGGAGTACTCCCCTTGCCAGTCAGGATATCCACAATGAATATGCATGAGAGACACTTGCATATCATGGAGGCAGCGAATGCAAATCAAGTTAATGCATATTCCTTGTGGTTATCCTGAAATCCTGACTGGTCAAGGGAGTACTCCAGGACCGAGTTGAGAAACACTGCCCTAGGTCAGGGGTAGGCAAGTCCGGTCCTCGAGAGCCACAGGCAGGTCAGGTTTTCAGGATATCTACAATGAATATGTATGAGATGGATTTGCATGCACTGCCTCCTTGAGATGCAAATCTAACTCATGCATATTGATTGTGGATATCCTGAAAACCTGGCCTAGCTCTGGCTCTCGAGGACCGGAATTGCTTACTCCTGCTCTAGGTAAATCATCAGCCTTGTATCCTGTTCCATTAACTTCAAGGTGACTGGCACGACCTGAGGTCTGATAAAACTTAGGGTTATCAGATGTCTGGGAAAACCCGGACATGTCCTCTTTTTAGAGGACCGGACGGACTTTCCAAAACCCAGCATTTGTCCCAGAGCACAAAATAAAGAAGGGAATAGTTAATGACCTCATTAACATTTGTTTGATTTAAATATTTTCTGTAGTAATCTTTGGTGCACACATTGTTTCTTGTGCTAAAATCCTCTGAACATTCTGCACAGATTTACGCCAGTGCTAGTTCAGCGCCAAATCGGCCCCAACACCGGCGTTAGGTTTAGAGCGCCAGCCCATCAGTTAGCTGAACTTATGCATGATTCAGAAAGAGGTGTAAATGCCGCTGGGGACATTAAAAAAAAAAAAAAAAAGTCTTCCTCTTGCAAAACGGAAAGCACATGTAAATTTAAAAAGTTCGCCCAGACCGTGCCCAAAACCTGCCCTGAACTCCATGTGCGCTCACGTTGTGCTCTTTTCCAAGTGTAAATGCCACTGAACCCTTTTAAAATGACCTGCATCTAATTGTCGCATCTTATAACTAGAGCAGGGGTAGGGAACTCCGGTCCTCGAGAGCCGTATTCCAGTCGGGTTTTCAGGATTTCCCCAATGAATATGCATGAGATCTATTTGCATGAACTGCTTTCAATGCATATTCATTGGGGAAATCGGCTCTCGAGGACTGGAGTTCCCTACCCCTGAACTAGAGGATGGGGAGACTAACACTGAGTTTGGACTGCATAAATTACCATACTGAGCAGTTACTGATAGAGCACAGAACTATAACCGCAAGTTTTCTGTCCATATTTGGTTTCCATGGTGGCGACTCCAGAGCACGGCAACATCCGGTTAATAGTCATTTGCGCGCGAGACTTCAGCGCGCCAACAATTTGGCGCAAGATACCAGCGCGCCGCCTAAAAAGTGACTTTTAAAGAGCTCCGACGCGGGGTGTTTACTTCATACTCTTCACACTGCTGTTGGGGGGAGGGGTTTGGAACCCTCCATTATAGAGTAAACTTAACTTTTTCCCGATTTTCTAGGAAAAAGATAAGTTTTCTCTATAATATGGGGGTTGGTTGACCCTCCCCCCCCCCCCGAACAGCAGCGTGAACAGTCTGAAGTAAAGTGTGTGTGTGTGGGGGGGTGTCTTGCCCTGAATTGTCGGCGCTCCAATGTCGGCGCGCTTTTGTCCCGTCACCCAACATCCACCCAAAAGCTAACCTAGGTGGATACTGAAACTCTGTGCTGTACTCGACGTCATGATACGTAAGAAAGAAATAATGTATTCCAGACGGTGGTAGTGGTGGTGGGGAGTAGAGAATGACACGATGACAAAATTCATCATCGTTCCCATCCCTGCGGATAACCGCGTGAAATAATCCCATGTCATTTTCTAGTGTCTATTTCAACCTCGGTCCTTCTACACCAGCATTCTTCAAAGCAAAGCTTGTGGGTCAGTGGTTGTGGCCATTCATACTCTGATTCTTATGTGAGCCAAGGATAATGAAGCCATTGTGACATCACTGATGTGATTGGCTCTTAGGCACTGGTGGAATGAGGCATTATGACATCACAATCTCAGCTCTGGAATGTTGCTACTCAACCTCGGTCCTTCTACACCAGCATTCTTCAAAGCAAAGTGGTTGTGCCCAATTATACTCTGATTCTTCCCTCTCTCCTTAAAGAATGACATGAAGATGGTTTCCCGCGGTTATCCGCAGGGACGGGAACGGTGATGAATTTTGTCACCGTATCATTCTCTAGTGGGGAGGGTTAAGTGCGATAAACAAGCAGTTCACGTCGATGCATTTAAATATTAATATTAGGCTGCTCGAGCTACGGTAAAGGTTTGGTGCGCCATAATCAGGGAAGCAAGATGAGAACGAATTTGGGTTTTGGCATAGGCTGTCGCTATTAAAGGCCTTCTCGAGACAGGCTTATCCAGAGCACCTTTATAACTGTACTTACCAGAAGCCCAGGGGTATTTCTATTAGGTTTCCAGATGACACTGCTAGAATTTTCCGGACATCTGCTCAGGTGAGAGACCTAGAAGCCGACTATGCATTAGCAACACATTCTTACTTTCCAAAATTCTAAGCATCTACAATCGCTCTTATGTCGGGAAAACGTTATGAAAACCCCACCCCCCTGACCCCAAACCAACCCTTCTTCTTATAAACTAACCCACACTATCCTCTGCATTTCTTTTGCCATCTTGAGCAGCAGTTGGCCAAATTCGCCAGGCTCGAAGTTGGTAGCAGAGTGCTGAATGCAAAGACAGAGCAGGAAGACGGGCGTCAGCTTGTGGTCATCCCCCCCTGGTTCAATCAGCGCTAAAATTCTTTCCAAAAGCACGTCCTCCACAGCCCGTCCAAACTCCAGGTGCAGTTTCTTCCGGGGGGCTTTGTTACTCCTACTGCATGGGGATGACGACGAGGAAAGGCCGTGCCTCCTGGATGACCGGCTTTTCAGTACGTTGCCACACACCTTGCACGTAGAAAGGGCCCGTGGATCGGCACCTCGGCTCAGGGACTTCAGCCTGCCCAATGCCGAGGCAGGCAGAGGCTGAGTACTGACGGGGTCTCTGAAAAGGAGAAGGTAGTAGAGTCCCAAGGAGAGGAGGTCTCCGTGGCGAAGCAGTGTTGCTTTCCCAACCTCAGAGAAGTTGACTAAAATATAGGCCCCTGGACCAGGTTCCAGAGCTAGTTTTTCATCGGAGCGATGCCCAGATCGACTTGGCGATTTGATCTTTCTAATGGTGCAGTGAAGAGGTAAGATGTCTGGAGCTGAAAGGATGATGTTAGGTTTGCTAGATGGGGTCTTCTGGCCCACTGTGTACTGTTCGCAGTTTAGCAGGTAAACCAGATTGTCCTACAATATAAAAAACAAACATAAAAGCTAAAAACAGAATTAATCTGACAGTAATACCTGTATTTTCCCGATAATAAGACAGTGTCTTATATTAATTTTGGGTCCAAAAAATGCACTAGGGCTTATTTTTGTGGATGTCTTATTTTTTTCATGTACAACAATCATCTCTCCCTTCCTCTCCTCCACTCCAATTCTTCCTCTTTCCTTTCTCCCTCCCCCCATGTGCAGCATCTTTCCTCCCCTCCCTCTCATCCCCCTGTGCAGCAGAACCCCGCCGACCCTCCCACCATGAGACCAACATACCTCCGCTCTGAGGCCTCCAAAAACAGCGGCGGAGGCAGCGCTCTGAATGGGCTGCTTCGCGGCCTTCCCCGCCGGGGCTTTCCCTCTGCCATGTCACTGATGATGGGTGGAAAGATGCTGCACATGGGGGGGGAGAAAGCGCTGCCGCCGGCAAATCAGGTAGCACTAGTGTCAGGGATGGAGTCAGAGAGTGTTGGGGACATTGGGAAGGGGCTTCGGGGGTCGATATTAACTAGGGCTTATTTTCAGGGAAACACGGTAGCGTGCTGAAGGTACCATTTCCATAAAACAAGATGTACAGTATTTTTCATTTATGATTCACATTCTGTAAACTCGTATCTTTCTTTTAGATCAGTGTATCGCAAACTGTGCGCTGCGGCATGCCAGTGCGCCTCTTGAGATTTCACATGTGCCACGTCACACTGGGGAGGAGGAGAGGCGCGGCTGACTGCCTACAGGACGTGCCTGTCGCCCTGTTAACTTACATGGAAACGTCAGCACTGCCAAGAAATTCAGATCCTCACTATCTCCGGCTGGAATGCCCGGCAGCTGATATGAATCCCACTGTGTCGAGCAGACGACGTCTACACTCCAGAGTGTGTGCGAGGGATCTACAAACCCACTTGAGCAACGAAAAGAGAGCCTGCTCAGGTCTCCTGGGTACCTTCCCGCCCCCTGCTCTCGTCAGGCAGAAGGGCAGCGATTTGATAGAAGCTTTTCAAAACCCAGACAAAGTGCCGGGTTTTGAAAAGCCGCCCAGAGACTCCCCAGACACGTCCGGGGAAATCCGGACGTCTGATAACCTTACCTCCATGCGAAAATAGGCAATTTTTCTTCCTCTCTCTCTCTCTTTTTATAAATATTTTTTATTCATGATCATTCACTAATTTTGCCATTGGCATGCAGCAATGACAAAAAATGATCACGTCAGCACTTAAGAACATAAGAACTGCCATCTCCGGATCAGACCCATGGTCCATCGAGTCCGGCGATCCGCACACGCGGAGGCCCAGTCAGGTATACACCTGATGTAGTTTTAGTCACCCATATCCCTCTATGCCTCTCGTGAGGAGATGTGCATCTAATTTGCCTTTGAATCCTAGCACAGTGGATTCCTTAATAACCTCCTTTGGGAGAGCATTCCAGGCGTCTACCACTCGCTGCGTGAAGCAGAACTTCCTGACATTTGTCCTGAACTTGTCCCCCCTTAGCTTCAAACCATGTCCTCTTGTCCGTGTCGCGTTGGACAATGTAAATAATTTATTTTCCTGCTCTATTTTATCGATGCCTTTCAGTATTTTGAACGTCTCGATCATGTCCCCTCGCAGCCTCCTCTTCCTTTGTAGGTGGTAAGGGGCTGATTCTGTAAGCAGCACCCTCCACGTGTCAACCACGGACAGGTGCCGCTTACAGAATCGCAGCTGGAAAGGACCCCAGGCATCAGGAATGTAGAGGCCTGCTTTTCTGGGTCCTTGTAGAATCGCAGCCAGCGGTACCTAGTAACGCTAAAGTCTGGTGCCGCCCTTAAGCGCGCCCACTTCCAGTCTTTCGGCATCAATAGGTGCCATGGACTCAGGCACCGTCCCAGAGGGTGCCTAATTTTTTAAAATCCATTTTTAATAGCACGATTAATCATCATGCCACTTAAAGCCAATTAAAACATTTAAGTTAGGGGCCGGCAGGCGCCGGCCAGCACCTAACTTGGCTTTTTTGAGAATCTGGTCCTAAGGGCTCATGTGGTAATGTAGATGTACTGATTAGAACATAAGAACATAAGCAGTGCCTCCGCCGGGTCAGACCATAGGTCCATCCTGCCCGGCAGTCCGCTCCCGCGGCGGCCCAAACTGGTCATGACCTGTCTGTATCACCAGAAGAGGCTCCCTTGCCACCTTGGTTTCTCATTTAAGTCCTGTCTTCCTATCGAAGTCCTAACCTTCCGGTCTTGCACATGCACGACCTGGTTTGGTTTCTATACTCATTACTTGGTTAGCTTTCTATACTTGTGTTACATCCCAGCTCCTCCCTCAGTATCCCACGATCCCTTTATCTCTCAGAAATCCGTCCAATCCCTGTTTGAATCCCTGTACCGTACTCTGCCTGATCACTTCCTCCGTTAGCGCATTCCAATTGTCCACGACCCTTTGGGTGAAAAAAAACTTCCTTGCATTTGTTTTGAACCTATCTCCCTTCAGTTTCTCCGAATGCCCCCTCGTATTCGCTGTCCCTTTCAGTCTGAAGAATCTGTCCCTATCCATAGACATGTTCTCTCTGTGCTCCTCAGACATGCCCCTTCCCCAGAAAAGATTTTATTTAACGAATGATTTGCACACACAGATCTAAAATGTATCATAGGACGTCTGAGTGCTTATGGCAGCTTAGTAAAAGACACCCCCCCCCCTCCCCAAGGTGTCTCTGGCCTGGAAAGGTGGTATAGTAAACATAGAAATGGAAGTGTTCAATTATAATCACTCGTCAAAAAGCACATTTCGGCATTTCCTAGCCAGAGAACGTACCATCCTTTATTACAGAAGACAGTTCAGTGCTCTCTATCTCCACCTGCTGGTGGACGGACATAACCCATTCGTCTAGATCAGTGTGCCGCAAACTTTTCAAGCTGCTGGCATACTAATCTCAGGGCTACGACTGGACGTCCTCCAGCCACGGCCCTGAGTCTCCTATTATTGTCAGTGGGGGTGGGGGGGGGGGTGCTGCAGAAAAAGAGGTGACGAGAAGGAGCAGAGGTGTAGGCGCCGGCTGACTGACTACAGGACATGCCTCTCACTGTGAGAGGCACGTCCTGTAAGCAGTCAACCGGTGCCAGTGCTTCTCCTCCTCGCAGGCATCTCGGGGCACACCTGGAAACTTCCGGGGCACACAATTTGCGATACACTGGTCTAGATTCATCTGCTAGTGACGAGAGGGAATTTTTCATACTGTGAATTTCATCAGGGAGGGGTGGGAGACGGGTGGGCTGCGTAAACAGGTAGCTTTGAGAATGTGCTTACATACTGCTGGTTGTATCCCTGCAGGAGAAGGAGATGAGGGCACTGATAGAGAGAGCATCGCGCGACACCGCTCCTCTCTCCCGACGGTCCATGCATTTCATTCACCGAGTCCTCGATCCACAGGGCTTCTGGCAGCGTTGAGTAATGCCTCTTCACTTTCTCATCTTGTGCCTCAGCATGGTTCAGGCTGGTCTCACTGACAGTGCGGCGAAACGACGGCGCTGCAGAGATGCTCTTGCATCCCGACGTCACGGTCGTCGCTCCTTTGGCACGGTTTCTCTGCAGTTTGCGAGCCTGGGCGTTTATCCCTACAACATCAAGGAGATCCCGTTAGTGTTTCTTTACAAGCATGGCTCACGCTTCTCCCCAAGTAAGCGCTCATTTATGTATCCATTTCTAAGAACGAAATTTATACCATACATATCGATTCCTTTGTTTTATCAGCATAGTAATCAGGAATCATGGCTCCTCACATTACCCCCTCCCCATCCGTTTCTGAATACAGTTCAAGCTCCTCTTACTTACAAGTGCATTCACTCTGTAGCTCCCCCCGCCCCAATATCTCACTTCACTTATCTCCCCCTATGCTCCCCACCCCATGAATTCCATTCATGGGGTAAGTCCCTGTTATCTGTACCCTTCTCCTCCACCGCCAACTCCAGACTCCGTCCCTTCTCTCTTGCCGCTCCGTATGCCTGGAACAGGCTGCCTGAATCAATACGTCATGCTCCATCCCTAGCAGTATTCAAATCCAAGCTAAAAGCCCACTTTTTCGAAACTTGTTGTCAGATACCTTTACCCATTGTATCATTCCTTCTTTCAGAAAGGCCCCAACCCTGAGATGTCCTGTCTGTCTGCCCAAATTAGACTGTAAGCTCTTCTGAGCAGGGACCATCTATTGTATATTAAATGTACAGTGCTGCAGAAATGATAAACGTAGTAGTAATTACAAGGAAAACATTCCTGTATTCCATGTTAAACAAATCCAGCCAAATGTCCAGCAGAAATCCATCAAAACTTGACCTCGGACTGAAGGTGTATCATCCAGATATAAACATTATTTCGGGATAGGACAATGTATAAGACGTGAACTCCTTAACTCAGAACCGGCGACAGCCAGAAAAAACATGATGCTAAACCAAGCACGCACTTTGCACACAGTGACGGCCACGAGCTCGGCCTGAGCGGGATTGCAGGCTGGTCAGAAAGACTAATGAAGGCCCTGTCAGAAGCCACTGAACTGTCGCTACTAATGATCATTTCTAGAGCGCTGAAAGGGCTACTCAGCGCTGTACATTTAACATTCAATAGACGGTCCCTGCTCAGAAGAGCTTACAGTCTAATTTGGACAGACAGACACAGGACGTCTCAGGGTCGGGGAGTTTCTGGTACCTATATAGCCATAGCTTATAGCTAAGCAGTAAACGAACAATATATACATCAGTGTCTCGCAAACTTTGCGAAGCCGCAGCACACTAAGGGCTCGCTAGCGTTTTTAGCCTGAAAAAACTACCGCCTGATCAAGAGGAGGCGGTAGAGGCCAGCGCGCGTGAAGGACCTAACGTACCTTTGTAAAAGGAGCCCTGAATGTGGTGTCCTGCCTGCCGTAAAATTAAGTGTTATGGTACTTGATAGCCTCTATGCTTTTGATGTTTAGATATTGGTGTGATCTTTCAGCTTCCACTAGGAATTTATAACCTCACTTGGAATTTTTTGTGCCACTATGTTCCTTGTGTATGTATTTATATTACATTTGGTATTTGCCCGGTTTTTTGACAAGAGATTTTTTTTTCTCCCTCTATACAGAGTAGGGAGGTTTTTTTTCTGCCCAAACGCTGCCCATAACACTCCTACCAACCCGACTCTTTGAGCTCTGGCTCATGGGACCCTCGACCACCAGAGGGCATCCGCTGAAAATCAGGGGAAGGAGGTTTCATGGCGACTCCAGGAAGTACTTCTTCACCGAAAGAGTAGTGGATCATTGGAACAGACTCCCACTCCAGGTGATAAAGGCCAGCAGCGTGACGGATTTTAAGAGAAAATGGGATACTCACGTGGGATCTTTAAGGGAGTAAATTCAGGGGAGGGGATACTTGGAATGGGCAGACTTGGTGGGCTATAGCCCTTTTCTGCTGCTTTTTTCTATGTTTCTATGTTTCTACAACAGGAGAAACGTCTCACTCGATGTCCAGGAAAAGGGTTTTGATTATCGGCACTTGGACATCTTATCAATTAGGACATCCTGGTGCTGACTTAGGTGGGTTTTTGGATGTCTGGATGTTTTGATTACGGAAACCAGACAGGAAGATTGATTCATTTGAGCTTTGGTACGGGAGAAGGATTTTAGGCGTGCCAAGGACCGCCAGAAGAACTAACAAATAGATTCTGGGAGAAATCGATCCGGCTACGTCGCTAAAGCCCAAATGATGACGTTACGACTATCTTATTTTGGTCACACCATCAGAAGAGGGGTTCACTGGAGAAGGACATCGTGTTTGGGAAGATCGAAGGAACCAGATCTGCAATCAGATGGCTGGACACATTGAAAACAACTGTGGGGATGACGCTGGAAGACCCTTCCGGACTAGCACAAAACCGATTTCTTTTTAGATCTGTAGTTCATCGAGTCGCTAGGACTCGAACATGAGTCAACGGACATAACAACAAGAAGTTATAAAATACATATACAAACCACTCTGAACTAATACTGCATAGAGCACCGGTCGCCGTACATGAAGAAGGACACGGTACTACTCAAAAGGATCCAGAGAAGAGCGGCTAAGATGGCTAAGGGGTTGGAGGAGCTGCCGTACAGCGAAAGATTAGAGAAACTGGGCCTCTTCTCGAACAGAGGAGATTGAGAGGGGACATTATCGAAACATTCAAGGTACTGAAGGGGATAGACTTAGTAGATAAGGACAGGTTGTTCATCCTCTCCAAGGTAGGGAGAACGAGAGGGCACTCTCTAAAGTTGAAAGGGGATAGATTCCGTACAAACGTAAAGAAGTTCTTCTTCACCCAGAGAGTGGTGGAGAGCTTGAACGCTCTTCCGAAGTCTGTTGTAGGAGAAAACACCCTCCAGGGATTCAAGACAAAGTTGGACAAGTTCCTGCTGAACCAGAACATACGCAGGTAGGGCTAGACTCAGCTAGGGCGCTGGTCTTTGAGCGGACTGCTGGCCACGATGGACCACTGGTCTGACCCAGCAGCGGCAATTCTTATGTTAATACTGTATTTTGCACCTTGAAGCTCTAATATCACCTGAGTTAAGCCCAATGCTTTTTTACTGTGTCCAATGCAGTCTTGGTTTTATCCACATAAATGAAAAAAGATTCAAGACAGCCGAGCATTACAAAGCTGCAGCTGAGGGTTTCAGCTTTGCCAAATTTTTGGTTGCTGATGTTGTAATATGCCATTAAGTGCATCCCCCACCATGTACAGCATAAAAGAGTTATTTATGCTTCGACCACGTGCAAACTGAAGAGCTTTCTTCTGTAAAGAAAATAAACTTTATCTTTTCAAAAAGCCCTTTTTCTGTGAAACTAACGATGGGTGTGGAGGAAGAAAGGACCAAACACTTGTCCTCTGCCATCCCCAGAGAGTGTTACCATGTCGAGTTTTATCCAAAGGGGAAAAAAAAAAAAAAGACATCTGTGTTTTTTTAATGTGGCAAAACTAATTAAAAAGGGCGTTTTTTTTTCTGATAGATCCAATTCATTCTGCAGGGCTCAGCTGGGGATTGTGAATAACACTGGAAAGATAAACTTTTGCTTTCCAGAACAAATCAAAATCCCTCTACAAACTTGGGTTGTTTTTGTAATTCTCTGGGGCACAACCTGTTTTGTATTCTTTCCCTTCTGTATTTGAAGCTCTTGTTTCCCGTCTGACTTTGTGGTTTTTTTTAAGATAACGATGCTGAATGGATTTTTAGAATCTCGCATATTGAAAACAAATGAAGTAAGATGACCCTCCTATAGGCGGCACCAGCCCAGAGCATATTGACCCACTGACCAGTATCAAGATATCAGACCCTGTGTAAATAAAACTTCATAAAACGGAGTAGAATTCTTTAAAAGGGTGACAATTTTAGGCAACAGGAAAATGCTTATTTTGAGCTTATCGTATTCAAAAAATTCTCTAAAAGAATACTAACAAAATATAGGCCTCCTTTAACTAAACGGCTGTAGAGGTTTCCACCATGGGCCGGCGGGTTAAATGCTCCGATGCTCATAAAAATTCTATGAGCGGTCGGAGCATTTAACTCGCCGGCCCGCGGCAGAAACCTCTACAGCCATTTGGTAAAACTCAGCGATAGTAAACGTCAGTAGATAAAGACCTGCTCAGTCCATCCAATCTGCCCAACAAAATGGCCAGAGTTGAATCTGGTCCTCTGCACAACTTCCGCTTTAAGATTAAGTACCGTATATACTCGAATATAGGACGAGATTTTTGAGCCCAAAAAAAAAAGGCCCAAAAATGGGGGTCTCGGCCTATATTTGGGTCATCGCCTAGTGACCCCCCCCCCCCTGGACACCCTCCCGGACTTGCTGAAGGCCTGCTGTTAGGCTGGGACAGGAGGGATCCCTCCCGTCTCCCATCGATACTAACAATTACCTCTCGCAGCAGCCATTCAGGGAGTGGCGCAGGGCCAGGCAGGAGCGCGAAAAGCTCGTTCCTGCGTGCCGGCCTGGGTGCACTGCTGACTGCTGGCCACAAGATCGGCAGGAGGGATTCAGCACGGGATACACTGTTGGACCACCAGGGAAAAGGTACATGAATGTGGGGGGGGGGGGGGTAATTGTTCATATTGGCCGGGACGGGAGATGGGAGGGATCCTTCCTATCCCGGCCTACCATTAAACAACTAGAGGGAAGGAAGGTGGGACAGGGTGCAGAGCCTGGCAGGGAGTGAAGGGGGGCTGGGTTCAGAGCCTGGCAGGGAAGAGGGCTGAGTTCAGAGCTTGATAGGGCAGGGAGGGAAGAGGGCTGGGTGCACAGTCTGGTAGGGAAGGGGGCTGAGTGCAGAACCTGGCAGGGGAGGGCGTGAGGGAGGGAACACTGTGTGCAGATCCTGGCAGGGTATGGCACTTGAATATTAAGCCCCTATCTTATATTCGAGTCAACCATTTTTCCTCCTTTTTGGGTGGAAAATCGGGGGTCTCGACTTATATTTGAATCGACTTATATTCGAGTATATATGGTATACCAATATTTAATGGTGGTCTCTCCCTGGCAATTTTGGGTTCATAGACAACGACGCGAAAGACAAAAGCGCGCGCCGACAATTGAGCGCAGCGTGGAGGTGCGCACCGCACAAAATTACAGTTTTTAGGGGCTCCGAAGGGGGATTTTGTTGGGGAACCCCCCCAGTTTACTTAATAGACATTGCGCCGGCGTTATGGGGGGTTTGGGGGGTTGTAACCCTCCACATTTTACTGTAAACTGATCTTTTTCCCTAAAACAGGGAAAAAGTTAAGTTTTCAGTAAAATGTGGGGGGTTACAACCCCCCACAACGCCCCCACAACGCGGCGCGATGTCTATTAAGTAAAGTGGGGGGGGTTCCCTCCCCACAACCCCCGTCGGAGCCCTAAAATCAGTAATTTAGAGCGGCGCACGCCTCCGCGCTGCGCTCAATTGTCTGGGCGCGCCTTTGTCGTGGCGCGCTTTTGACCTGATAACCAATTTGGGGGCACAGACTGTAGAAGACTGGAAACTAACTTTAATCATTTCAAATCTAGCCTTAAAGCTTCTCTCTTTAAGGATGATTTTGCGATTTAGATAAATGGATCACCTAAGTCTTCCTCATCTCCATATCGTTCTTTCCATTAGCTTCTCAATTTTTTATTTTATAAATTGTAAACCCTCCCCTTTTTTCCTCCTGTGCCATGTCTTGAAAATTTCAAATTTTCACGTGCGCCCTTCCCTTGTTTTTAATTATCCTTGTTTGTTTTTTTCCATAAAATTGTTTTATAATGTAAACTGCTTTGGTACTTTGGTAGAGGGTAAGTTGTCAATCTCTCATGTTAGGATTGGGGCAACAACGATGTCTGTGCCAGGCATCAAGCTCTGGAATGCACTGCCTGGTATTCTGCGACTTTGTGCTGGGAGGATTAATTTCAAGAAAACGCAGCTATTTGTGAATGCCTTCCTGTGCTAATGCCTCTTTGCGTTTGTTAATGCTTTCCTGGAATATTATGAGATTGTGCTGGGAGGATGATACCGGTATGTTGAAAATGCAGCTGACTATTAATGTCTACCTGTTTTAATCCTGTTGAAACCTGACCGGCTGTTTGTTCTTGTTTTTCTGGAATTTTGTGATACAGTGTGGGGAGGATGAATTCCAAGAGCATGTTAAAAACGCATCTGACTACTAATGCCTTCCTGCGTTACTCCTGTTGTTATCCGTTTTACCAGTGTTTGTATATGGAGACTGTGTCTGAATTCAAAAGGACCTGGGACAGGCACGTGGGATCCCTCGGAGAGAGAAAGAGATAATGGTTACGGCGGATGGGCAGACTGGATGGGCCATTTGTCCTTTATCTGTCATCATGTTTCTATAACCATAAAGCTGAATGACATTACAATGCAGGTGTAAAGAGCCTTAGCCAATAGGAAGAGGAGATGCAAATGTTAAGAGCCTTAGCCAATAGGGAGAGGAAGAGATAGTGGATGCTGCGGATGGGCCATTTAGTCTTTATCTGCCATCATGTTACAGTGTTTCTATAACCATGAAGCTCTATGACATCACAATGCAGGTGGAAAGAGCCTTAGCCAATAGGAAGAGGAGATGCAAATGTTAAGAGCCTTAGCCAATAGGGAAAGGAGGAGGTAGTGGATGCTGCAGATGGACAGACTGGATGAGCCATTTGGCATTTATCTGCCATCACGTTAGTGTTTCTATAACCATGAAGCTCTATGACATCACAATGCAGGTGGAAAGAGCCTTAGCCTATAGGGAGAGGAGATGCAAATGTTAAGAGCCTTAGCCAATAGGGAGAGGAGGAGACAGTGGATGCTGCAGATGGGCCATTTGGCCTTTATCTATGATCATGTTTCTATGTTTCTATAACCATAAAGTTCTATGACATCACAATGGAGATGTAAAGAGCCTTAGCCAATAGGGAGAGGAGGAGATAGTGGATGCTGTAGATGGGCCATTTGGCCTTTATCTGTGATCATGTTTCTATGTTTCTATATATAACCACACCAAATTGATATTCAAAATAGTTATACTGTCAAAAAACAAGTATAGTACTCTTTTCACTTTATATAAACGGTGAAAGACCTCAGTGTTTCTCAGAACTGAGAAACTAACTATGACAGTAAAGATACTATCATAGAGAAATACATCCTTGGTCTTATATTCTACCGTTTATTTTTTAATTCTTACATAAACTTTTTTTCACCTAGTTATTATCATGTGTTTTTTTATAAAAGGATTTTATAAGTTTCTTAGAAAAGTGAGCACTTATCTTAATTTTAACAGTGCAAAATCACCGCAGGAGTCTTTCAAAGGTTCTAATGCGGTATCATGAGTAATTCCGCTTCACGCTGGTTCAATTCACATAAAAATCCCAACAGGCCCTGTTTCGCCCTACGGCTGCATCAGGGGATTATTTTTAATTATGAGCCACTGCTTCAATGATTTTCTGTCAGCGAAAAAATTAAGATAAGTGCTCACTTTTCTAAGAAACTTATAAAATCCTTTTATAAAAAAACACATGATAATAACTAGGTGAAAAAAAGTTTAAGTAAGAATTAAAAAATAAACGGTAGAATATAAGGCCAAGGATGTATTTCTCTATGATAGTATCTTTACTGTCATAGTTAGTTTCTCAGTTCTGAGAAACACTGAGGTCTTTCACCGTTTATATAAAGTGAAAAGAGTACTATACTTGTTTTTTGACAGTATAACTATTTTGAATATCAATTTGGTGTGGTTATATATTTGAAGATATTCAGCTTGTCATATATATATATCTATGTTTCTATAACCATAAAGCTCTATGACATCACAATGCAGGTGTAAAGAGCCTTAGCCAATAGGAAGAGGAGATGCAAATGTTAAGAGCCTTAACCAATAGGGAGAGGAGGAGATAGTGGATGCTCTGGATGGGCCATTTGGCCTTTATCTGCCGTCATGCTTCTATGTTTCTTGAGTTGATTTGTATGTAATCTGTCAACCGCATAGTCAATGGGGTCCTTTTACTAAGACGTGGTAGCCCATTTAGCGCACGCTAAATGCTAATGCGTCCATAGAAACATAGAAAGATGACGGCAGAAAAGGGCTACAGCCCATCAAGTCTGCCCACTCTATTGACCCACCCCATTAAGTCTGAATGCTAATGACCTAGTTCCTTAACTCGACCCTCGTAGGGATCCCACATGGATGTCCCATTTATTCTTAAAATCGAGCACGCTGGTGGCCTTGATCACCTGCACCGGAAGTCTGTTCCAGTGATCTACCACCCTTTCTGTGAAGAAATACTTCCTGGTGTAACCACTAAATTTCCCTCCTCTGAGTTTGAGCGGACACATTAGCATTCAGCACACACTAAATCGGCTACCGCGTCTTAGTAAAAGAGGGGGAATATGCGGTATCTAAATTTTTAAATAAATAAACTCGGCAGTCTGCCCAGCAGCGGTCCCACTTCCCAACTCTTTGGCGTTGCTGAAACTCACCCCAGCCTCAATCCCGATTTGTTTATGCCATTTACGGGACACAGGCTGTAGAAGGGCTGCCTGGTATTGGTCTCGCGTCCCAACCTCTTTCTAGCTATGAGGCCATTTTAGTGATGGGCACCCCCTACTTCTACATAGTAACATAGTAGATGACGGCAGATAAAGACCCGAATGGTCCATCCAGTCTGCCCAACCTGATTCAATTTTTAAATTTTTTCTTCTTAGCTATTTCTGGGCAAGAATCCAAAGCTTTACCCGGTACAGTGCTTGGGTTCCAACTGCCGAAATCTCTGTTAAGACTTACTCCAGCCCATCTAAACCCTCCCAGCCACTGAAGCCCTCTCCAGCCCATCCTCCCCCAAGCGGCCATATACAGACACAAACCGTGCAAGTCTGCCCAGTACTGGCCTTAGTTCAATATTTAATATTATTTTCTGATTCTAGATCCTCTGTGTTCATCCCACGCTTCTTTGAACTCAGTCACCGTTTTCCTCTCCTCCACCTCTCTCGGGAGCGCATTCCAGGCATCCACCACCCTCTCCGTAAAGTAGAATTTCCTAACATTGCCTTTGAATCTACCACCCCTAGGTCCCTCTTCTTACTTCTCCTACTAAACCTGCCATCCTCAAAATGCCCCGTCACTTCTCCATGCCCCTCCCTCTCCGATCTGTTGCCTTGAGCCTGTACAGGTATGTGCGACTCACAAATGGAAGATTAGATTAGATTAGCCATTAAAGTTTTGCATTAATTGAATTCCATCCCTTTTCTATATCGTGTCAAATACATGCCTATTATTATAGCCACATGCCTAGGTTATTAAATAAGTATCAATACAAAATGACCCTATCATTTATATATGAGCACGACATTTCTCAATGTAGCCATTTTGAGGGCAGGACAGCCTTGACTCGTACTCCTAGACTGCCAGGAATTGTAAGATAGACCTGAGGGGGGTGCATCTACAGAAGGGTAGGGGGGAAAGGCAACTCTTGTAAAGAGGGAAGGAGGAACGGAGACATAGCATTAATTTTCAGCTTCCATCGAACACATGGGGGTGGGGGGTCAGTTGTGGCTGAAACCAAAACCATGGCTGCAGCCTTTTGACCAAGACCAAAACCAGGCATCGAAACTGAAATTCAGTCAACCTCTAAAACACATTCCCTCACCAAGCCACCTTAACAAGGCCAAAGAAGCTTCTTTTCTCCAGCAGGCTACAAAAGCAGTCGGCTTCTCCATAGTTGTCTCCTCTAATCATGTAAGGAACATAAGAATAGCCTTACTGGGTCAGACCAATCAAGCCCAGTAGCCCGTTCTTACGATAGCCAATCCTCAATAAGGCATCAAAAATGTTTTCTCAGCAGCAGTCTCGGAGCCCATCCTGGAAGTTCTGTCCTCTTCCCTCTGGGCTTCCCTAACCCCAGTCTTTATTACTTCCTGGTTGGGTCCCTGCAGGCTGGAATTTTCTCTTCTCTTATGTTTAGACTAAAAGTTCTTCAAGTTGAACTCTGGACTATTTAATAAAGCTTTTGTTGCATCTAACCTGTGAGCTGCCTGCTTAAAGGCCCAAGGCTTGAATGGAAACAACAGGAATCATAGGAGGTAGACCTTCAATCCAGGAGATAGAGTTAAAACAAACAAAGAAAAATTGGATTCCTGGACCAATCCCTGCAGAGTCCACCAAGGCTCGCCAACACTCTTCAATCTCTACATAGCCACACTTGGTACTTGCTTGGACAAGCTAGACATAACCTCATACAGCTACGCAGATGACATCACCATCCTCCTTCCTTTCGACCAACCTACCTCCAACACAACAAACACACTACACATAACACTAGAAACAGTGACACAATGGATGAACTAAAGCTGAACCAAGACAAAACTAAATTCCTACTTCTTGAAAAAAGCAAAACCCCCAACCGTAACAAAAATTGAAATAAACTCCATCACCTACCCCTTGCAACCCAACTTAAAACTGCTGGGAGCGGTGACAGACAAAGGCTGCCCCACGCAACTCCAAATCAACAAAACAGTCAATCCGAAAATACTTCGACAAAAAAAAACAATTCAGACTCCTGGTTCAGTCCCTAGTTCCAGGACTCCTAGACTACTGTAACCTCGTATACCTGTCATGCCCCACCAACATGATTAAACAATTACAAACAGTGCAAAATACAACGCTCAGACTGATATACTCATTGAAAAATTACAACCACGTTACCGCTGCATTCCAAAACTCACACTGGCTCCCTATATAAGCACACATACTCTACAAATTCTATTGAACGCTATTCAAAGCCCTGAATGGCGATGGACCAACCTATCTAAACAATCGCCTAACCAGGAATAACACATTCAGACCAAGGAGAACACAGGCACCCTTCACTCACCCCCCCCCCCCCCAATCAAAGGCATACAGCATAAGAAAATGTACGACGGCCTACCATCCACCCAAGCAGTGAAACTAGACCACCGCCTCTCCCAACCTGCTCATCGCAACGTCCAACTACCAAACCTTCAGGAGAGAATTAAAAACCAAGTTATTCAGGGAATTTATCAAGTTACCGCCGGACCTTACCGCTTCTTCCAATCATGTATCTTGTAACTTCACTGAGTATACCCAGACCAATTTCTTTTGTAATCCGCCTAGAACCGAAAAGATATTGGCAGAATAGAAGACACTAAAGTAATAGTACCAAAATCACATTTAATAATCCAAAGGGTACTACATAAATAAATGAAAATTCTTAATTGCATTTTATGCAATATATATTTGTAAGGGCCACCATACCAGGGCTGTCCTATTTCCCCACAAATCAGTTTTAAGCAAGGTTGGTTCCCATCCTTCTTAGCAGTGTCTACAAAACTATTTAATGATGTGCAACATCTGGGGGAGTGTTTTAATTACAATTTTTGAATTCTCAGGACTGTCCATCTAATAAATTACTTAAACAGAGGGTCAGATATCATAATAGCAAACAACCTCTATAGCAATTTTAATTAACCCGAACAAATGAACAAGAATAACGGACTTTGAAAATAATTTTTATATGAAAGATTTTGGAAAAGATTAATGAGGAGCTGACTGTAGAGAATGACAAGGGGACAAATTTGTCCCTGTCCCCATGGGATCTCTCTCTGTCTCTGTCCCCATCCTTGCAAGCTCTGTCGTCATCTGCACAAGCCTCGAGCACTTATGATTTTTAAAGTGTTCAAGGCTAGTGCAGATGAGGACGGAGTTTGCAGGAATGAGGCAGGGACAGGGACAGAACTCGTGGGGACAGGATGGGGATGGAAATAGATCCCCCCCCCCACCCCGTATCATTTTCTAGAGCTGAGCGAGTGCTCTTACGAAAATATGTTTTAATGGAACTCACATTCTGATGGTCCATTTATAAGTATTCTGAAATACTAAAATTGTTTTAGAGGGGGTTTTGCTACATATTATTAATTATAATTTTGCCATATTTATCTAGATTTACAATGTGTGATGTTTATGAGGGTTCCATTAGTTTGCCTTTATCCGTTTTCTTTCCTGTTTCCCAATGGCATTCTGTAAGTGCGAGGGAGAGCTGTTGCCACACCGAGATTCCCGTGGAGACGGCTGTGAAACCTGCCCTGCTCCCCTGATGAACCGAAACGGGGTGCTCCGATGGGCAGCATTGTGCACTTTCACACCTTAAGAATCGAGATAAACAGCAAGCTGCATTTTGGAACCAAGGAAATGCCTATCATAATTTTGAAACTATTTTGTATGTTTGCATGGGGAAAGCTGAAATAGCCTAGCAGGTCAGAGCAGTGGACTCAGACTCAAGGAAGCGGAGGTTCAAACCCCCCTTCTCCCACAGATGCTCTGTTACTCTCACCTTCATTGCCTCAGGTACAAACACAGATAAGCCCTCTGGGGTAGGGAATCATCTTCTCCCATGAAATCTGGTAATTTTTTAAAAAATTTATGATTTTATGTATTTATTTTATTACATTCTCAGCGACCCAGCAGTATATGAAGTTTAATAGAGATAAAAAGATAAAGATTAAAAAAAATATATCTAACTAGCCTTAAGCACAAGGTTAAGAAAGGTATGGAGAATATTTTGCTCCTTTTAATTAGCTTCTTTATGATTTTTTTGCCTTTTGTTTGTTCTTTTCCCCCTCTTTTACTAAACCGCAATAGCGAAGGGAGCCACGCTGAATGCTCTGCGTTGCTCCTGACGCTCATAGGAATTCTATAAGCATTGGGAGCAGCGCGGAACATTCACTGCGTCTCCCTGCGCTAATAACCGCTATTGTGGTTTAGTAAAAGGGGGGAGGGAGGGTTTGTGAAGGCTTTGTTGCTGATTTGACTCTGGCTGCAGCCACCGTGACAAGGCGGTAGTTATGGCCAAAAGGATGCTA
This sequence comes from Geotrypetes seraphini, assembly GCF_902459505.1. Taxonomy (NCBI): domain Eukaryota; kingdom Metazoa; phylum Chordata; class Amphibia; order Gymnophiona; family Dermophiidae; genus Geotrypetes; species Geotrypetes seraphini. The sequence goes on along the minus strand of NC_047094.1, from coordinate 13,422,753 downwards.
GGCTGTATAGACACTGGATGGATCGTACAGCTCTTTTATCTGTCATCATCTACCATGCCATAGTCTGTTATTGAGAAAGACATGGGGGAAGCCTCTGGATCGGTAGCATGGAATGTTGCCACTCTTTGGGATTCTAGAATCTTGTTACTCTCTGGGATTCCAGAATGTTGCCACTTTTTGGGATTCTAGAATCTTGTTACTCTCTGGGATTGTGGAATATTGCCACTCTTTGGGATTCTAGAATCTTGTTACTCTCTGGGATTCCAGAATGTTGCCACTCTTTGGGATTCTAGAATATTGTTACTCTCTGGGATTCTGGAATGTTGCTACTCTTTGGGATTCTAGAATTTTGCTACTCTTTGGGATTCTAGAATCTTGTTACTTTCTGGGATTCTGGAATCTTGCCACTCTTTGAGATTCTAGAATCTTGTTACTTTCTGGGATTCCAGAATGTTGCCACTCTTTGAGATTCTAGAATCTTGTTGCTCTTTGGGATTCTGGAATCTTACTATTCTTTGAGATTCTTTACGGCATGTTGCTACTCCTTGGGTTTTGGTACTAGTGACCTGGATTGGCCACCGTGAAAACGGGCTACAGGGCTTGATGGACCATTGGTCTGACCCAGTAAGGCTATTCTTATGATCTTATTACTCCTTCTGCCAGAAACCTCCCAACCTTGTAATGTCCTGTCTGCCCAAATTAGATTGTAAGCTCTTCTGAGCAAGGACCGTTTATTGAATGTCAAATGTACAGCGCTGCGTACGCCTTTCAACGCTATAAAAACGATAAATAGTAGTAGGAAATTCAAATCCAAGCAGCCATTGTGTTTGCAAATTCCCTACAAGAGCAGCTTTACTGCAGTCTGGATGAGGACGGTAATTAAAATAAACACATGATAATACTTAAATAATCGTGTTTCATGATTAAACTTAATATGTTACAGCACTCGAGTCATTTTATTGATGAATGGATCATCATTTATGAGAATGAAACTAATTAGCTCATATAAAACTCTTGATGATTTGCTGAAGTTGATTAAAACCCCAAGAAAGAACCAGAATCTCCACACGTTTGCAATCTAATGACACGGTGCGGGGAAGGGGAAAGGGACAAACTTAAGTGTTTACATATTGATACTAGTCTCAACACATCTTAGACAATGATTAAAAAACTGTAGAAGCCTTTCCACAATTTTATGACTTCTCTGCTCAACCCATTTGAAGTTTATTTAACCCACACTTGATAAAACGAAACATTTAACCTGTGAAAAGAAAATATCTGTTTTACTTCTTGCGGTTGATCGAGATGCAGCCGTTTCACAAGTTCAAGTTCAATTTGTTTCATATACCACAAATATAAAACCAGAAGACAAAATCTAAGCGGTTTACAATAAAAAAAATACAATACAAAAATTTTTAAAACAAATTAAATAGGTTAAGAACAGAAATAGCATCTCATAAAAATAAACTTCTCTTTATTATTATTATTATTGGAAAAACTGGGATAGATTGAACCTTTTGGTGGGAGTCTCTGTGTCACGTTTTTAAAATGGAACGAATTATGGCTATACAACGGGGACATTACAAAAAGTTTATGAAGATTTGGGAGCCATTGACAAAATTTTGCAAAGAGTGATTGTTGATTTTGCCCTTTGGTCATGCACGTAAAGCAGGGCTGCCCAAGTCCGGTCCTTGAGATCTACTGGCAGGCCAGGTTTTCTGGATACCCGCAATGAATATGCATGAGAGAGATTTGCCTGCACTGCCTTCTTGGTATGCAAATCTCTTTCTCGTGCATATTCATTGTGGATATCCTGAAAACCTGGCCTGCCAGTAGATCTCGAGGACCGGACTTGGGCAGCCCTGACGTAAAGGGTGGGTGGGTGAGAAAATATTAAATTTTTTAATTTGAGTGCAATTTTTGAATATGGGGGGTAATATATCTATTTGTCATAGATTACAATTTGATTGATTTTAAGTGCTTTTATAGTGTAATATGATTGTATATTATGTTGCACTTATGTATGGCTTAAAAATGAATAAAGATATTAAAAAAGAGAACAGAACAGAAAGAAGACAAAAGGTAAATTGAGAGCATGGGAAAAGAGGGAATCAGGAATTACAAGAAAAATAAAAAGGTAGAACAGGACCTGGCACTAGCCTCCTTCAGTAAAATGCATCTTGTTGAAGAGGGCTATTGATTAGAGCAATGGGGCTGAGAGTCAGGGAAGCTAGGCCTCAACTCCGGCCATTCCTATTCGCGGCCTACTGTGGCCCCGCCCGCTTCTGTCACATCCAGCCAGGAAGGAAAAAGGAAGTGATGTCAGCCGAAAAATTCTTAAAATCCGAAACGTCTCTGGTCCCGAGCATTTCGGATAAAGGATCGTGAACCTGTAGTACCAATATTGACGCAAGTGTTGACAAGAGAAGATTTATTTTTAGCCCCCAAAGTCTACTCGGCTGTTCCCATTCACCGCATTACGGCAGGGCTGTATTCAACATCCAGGCATCTCCCTCTTCTCCTTATCGCTTCCCTGTATATCTGTCCAAATAATTTGTCTTTGCTTTGGTTGAAACCATGACTACTGGTAAATGAATTCAGGCATCTTTTACTCCCAGCAAAGAAACATTTCTTCACATTTCATCCGAAACCTCCCTCTTTCCAGCCCTGGCGGAAAAAGTAATTCTTTAGCATTTTATGGAAACCTGCCAGATGTCTGAACGTTCCCTACCATAATATCTCTCTCTCTTCCCTTTTCCTTCGAGGCAGTGCATCTTCATTTCCTTCTCTCTCCTGGGGCTGTCTCTTGAAATGCAATGAAAGAATGAATCTCACTTAAGCCAGGAAATATTTGATAAGATTTTGCCTCTCAATTTTACTGGTAGTGCTCTTCTTAATATTTGCACTGAGACAAAGAAAACTTCTTCTGGAGATTCAGAGCAGTGATATCCTCTATAATAAAACCGTAAGCGCGCATGCACACTTACGATTCCGTGATCCCTGCCGCCATGTTGTGCGACTCCGTGGCCATGTTTGATTTGCATCACGTGCAGCGTGCGTCGGCTTGCGGTGCATGCGGCAGTTTGAGCGGCGCCGAGAGCAACGGCAGGAGGGTGTCCTTTGGCCTGGACGAAGCGGACAGGGTGTGGGTGCTACGAGGCGTCCGGCTCCTACTGCTGCACAGGGATGTGGAGAGGGAAAGGGGGCTGCTTTGGGGGGAGGGGTGTGCTGGGGGGCAGGCAGCAATCTTGGTTTGCTCAGGGTGGGGAGACAGAAGGGGGCCACGGAGAGACAGGCAGGCATGACACGAGAGAGATAGGCAGGCAGGGGGCCAGGGAGAGAGACAGAGAGACAGACAGGGAAGTGGAGGGGGAAAGGGGGCTGCTTTGGGGGGAGGGGTGTGCTGGGGGCAGGCAGCAATCTTGGTTTGCTCAGGTTGGGAGACAGAAGGGGGCCACGGAGAGACAGGCAGGCATGACACAACAGAGAGAGATAGGCAGGCAGGGGGCCAGGGAGAGAGACAGAGAGACAGATAGGGAAGTGGAGGGGGAAAGGGGGCTGCTTTGGGGGGAGGGGTGTGCTGGGGGGCAGGCAGCAATCTTGGTTTGCTCAGGGTGGGGAGACAGAAGGGGGCCACGGAGAGACAGGCAGGCATGATACAACAGAGAGAGATAGGCAGGCAGGGGGCCAGGGAGAGAGACAGAGAGACAGACAGGGAAGTGGAGGGGGAAAGGGGGCTGCTTTGGGGGGAGGGGTATGCTGGGGGCAGGCAGCAATCTTGGTTTGGTCGGGGTGGGGTGGGGGAAAGGGGGCCACGGAGAGACAGGCAGGCATGGCGCAACAGAGAGAGAGATAGGCAGGCAGGGGGCCAGGGAGACAGACAGGGAAGTGAAGGGGGAAAGTGGCTGCTTTGGGGGGAGGGGTATGCTGGGGGCAGGCAGCAATCTTGTTTTGGTCGGGGTGGGGTGGGGGAAAGGGGGCCACGGAGATTCAGGCAGACATGGCGCAACAGAGAGAGATAGGCAGGCAAGGAGCCAGGGAGCGAGACAGACAGACAGATCTATTCTAGCACCCGTTAATGTAACAGGCTTAAAGACTAGTATACAAATAACACGACGAAGGCAGCTTTTCATACAAACATAGGCAATAAAAAGAAAGAGAACAAAGGAAATAAGGTGATACCTATTTTTATTGGACTAACTCAATGCATTTTATGGTGCATTTTCAAATGCGTTGAGTTAGTCCAATAAAAAAAGGTATTGCCCTATTTCCTTTGGTTTTTTTAGGGCTCCTTTTACAAAGGTGCGTTAGGGCCCTAATGCGCGGAATAGCGCGTGCTAAATTGCCCCACGCGCTAGGCCTTAACTTAGAAGCGTAGCGCGGGTTTAGCACGCGCTAAAATCCTGCATGCGCTAAAAACGCCAGTACAAGGAGCCCTTCATTTTATGTCTTTCTAGTCCAACCGCAAAATAGAGGAGAGCAACTATGTTGAAATAATCACTCCAAGAATCACAAAAAATGAACACTAGCGAGTCTGATATTTTTTTCTAAACGAGGAAAAGATCTCAAAACGGTGACATCTATTCCGTTGTGTTACAAGGACACAAGTTCTTAGGGATCAAAAACCTCGTGTGTGTGGCGAGTGTTATTTGTGCTTTTTCACCTTAAATCTTTTAAAATCTTTTTTCAATTTTTTGTTTTGTTTTGTTTTTTTACAATGCTTTTTTAAAAAAAAAAAATAAAAAAAAATTTAAATAGCAGATTATTTCCAGGCTGGATTACTGCAATACATTGTATCATGGCATAACTCAGAGAGGCTGAACAAATTGCGGCTCTACTCTCTCGAGGAACGTAGGGAGAGGGGAGACATGATTGAGACGTTCAAGTATATCACCGGGCGTATCAAAGTGGAAGAAGATATTTTCCTTCTCCAGGGACCCTCAGCCACAAGAGGGCATCCGCTTAAACTCAGGGGAGGGAAATTTCAGGGCGACACCAGAAAGTATTACTTCACTGAAAGAGTGGTTGAACACTGGAACAAGCTTCCGATACAGGTGATCGAGGCCAAAAGCGTTCCAGATTTTAAGGGTAAATGGGATGCCCATGTGGGATCCCTGAGAGGGTGAAGTTACGGATGGGTCAGTTAGAGCGGGGGCTCTAGAGCAGACTTAGGGAGTGGGTCTGTGGAGTGGGCAGACTTGATGGGCTATGGCGCTTATCTGCCGTCATTTTCTATGTTTCTAAATAAGAAGGTTACGAATTATTCAAAATACAGCAATAAAAATTATTACCAACTTCCAAAAATATGATCATGTCACACCTCTTCTACGAAAAGCACACTGGTTACCAATTTCACACAGAATAATCTCTAAAATTGCACTGATATCCTTCAAAATCCAACAAACCAATATTTCTGCATCGTTTTTTGATACCATAATCTCCAGCCAAGACTCTAAGATCAACGGAACAACATTTGCTGACTATCCCTTCTCTAAATATAATAGGTACCAGAAGAGCTACGATTTTTTCAGTCATAGCACCCCAGCTTTGGAACAACTTACCAATCTATCTACGTGGAGAAACCTCATTAGAAAAATTTCAAAGCACATTAAAACGCTACCTGTACAAAGGCGCATTTGAGTCATAGATAGGATAATTCTTCTATCATCAATCCCAGACTCAAATACCTAAATTTAACCAGACCTTATGTATAGGTCACAACCTCCCCTATCCTCTTTTTAGGCTTAGCCATATTTGTAAAACATTTTTTCATTACCCTCCTGATGTTTTTTTCCTTAAATGTATCTTTGCTTTCCTTAAAAATTGTAGCTCACCCTTCTTCCCTTATGTATCACTAATTATTTGTGTACATACATTGTATGTTTACTTGTACAAATTGTTTTATTTTGTCTCCCTAAAATTTTTATTGTCATACGCATTGAAATTATTTGATATTGCGTGAATAACAAACTTTTAATAAACTTGAAACTTGTTTTAAGTAGACAAAAGCACTTATCTCTTTCCCAACGGTGGCTTCATCAAGGGAGCACTTTTTAATGCATCATTTCTGCAAAACTAAATTCAGAAAAACAGATGCCTGAAAACAATGATGTTATGAATTTCTGGTAGGAGCCTGAACAATCCGGAAAAGAACAAACATAAACCCACCCCTGATGAAGCTTAAATGTGAAACGGTATTGGCCACCATCGGGAAGGAGATAAGTGATTTTGTCTACTTAAAGCATCTGCTATTTAAAATTTAAAAAAGCACTGAAAAAAAAAAAAGATTTTAAAAGATTTAGGGGTCCTTTTATCAAGCTGCGGTAGGGGTTTAATGCGCATAATACCACGCGTTAAACCGCCTGCCACACATTGAGCAGACATTAGTTTTTTAGCCGGCCGCGGGGGTTAGCGCGTGATAAAATGTCCGACTCGCTAATCCCGCTAGCGCAGCTTGATAAAAGGACCCTTTAAGGTGAAAAGGCACAAAAAGCACTCACCAAAAACAAAAGGAATTGACCCCAAAATATCCACAAAGAAGAAAATCCAGAGAAAACCAAAAAAAACTCAGTGGAGTGACGATGTTCCTAAATGGACTTTATTTGAAAGTGTCAAAGTTCCAAAGGTACACTGAAATCATCCACATAAAATAATTCCATCCACATAAAAGTAAATCATCCACATAAGAGCCTTAAAGGACCTAGTCCGCTAGGGATACAGGACCCTACACAATTGTTTCCCATGTACTCACCTTTATAGGACCCCCAGGGACCCCTGAAGAAGACTTTTTGTCGAAATGCGGACCTGTGTTGGGTCCTGTATCTCTAGCGAACTAGGACCTTTAAGGCTTTTATGTGGATGAAATTATTTTATGTGGATGATTTATTTTTATGTGGATGAAATTATTTTATGTGGATGATTTATTTTTATGTGGATGAAATTATTTTATGTGGATGATTTCAGTGCACCTTTGGAACTCTGACACTTTCAAATAAAGTCCATTCGGGAACATCGTCACGCCACAGAGTTTTTTTGGTTTTCTCTGGATTTTCTTCTTTGTGGATATTTTGGGGTCAATTCCTTTTGTTTTTTGCTACTTATGATTTGAAAGTGTTTGAGGCTTGTGCAGATGAGGACGGAGCTTAGGCATTGGTGGAATGAGGCATTATGACATCACAATCTGAGCTCTAGAATGTTGCAAACACAAGCAGTGTCTCACCACACAATTGTTTCCCACGTACTCACCTTTATAGGACCCCCAGGGACCCCTGAAGAAGACTTTTTGTCGAAACGCGGACCGTGGGTCCTGTATCCCTAGCGGACTAGGTCCTTTAAGGCTCTTATGTGGATGATTTACTTTTATGTGGATGATTTATTTTTATGTGGATGAAATTATTTTATGTGGATGATTTATTTTTATGTGGATGAAATTATTTTATGTGGATGATTTCAGTGCACCTTTGGAACTTTGACACTTTCAAATAAAGTCCATTTAGGAACATCGTCACTCCACAGAGGGTTTTTTTTTTGGTTTTCACAAAAAGCACTCACACGAGGTTTTTGATCCATGATATCAACTTATGCCCTAATGCAGGGGTGCCCAACGCGTCGATCGCGATCGACAGGTCGTTCGCTCAGGTGACCCCAGTCGATCGCACAGCAGGTTCCCTTCTTCCCTTCTCTTTTTTTCCCCTCCTGACTGGCCCGCCTCTTAAAGAACGCTGGCCAATCAGAATGCTGGAAGGGCGGGGTGAAGGTCGGTGGGGGACGGAGTTCAGCGCATCACAAGAAATAGAAGCGCCTGTAAGGATTGAGGTAAGAGCGAGGCCTAATGCTGCCAGATATACAATTTTAAAAACCCCAAAATCGGCCTCCCAATCAGTGGCGTACCGAGGTGGGGCGGTCCGCCCCCGCCCCGGGTGCACGGCTTGGAGGGATGCACAGCCGTCCGGGTCCTCCTGCCCTTCCTTTCCACCGGTCTGCGCATGGGGCTTGCACCCGCCGCCCAAATGGTGCTGTTGGTTATCGCGAGACTCGAGGGAGTTGACGGCACCATTCGAGCGTCGGCGCGGGACCAGGCAGGCGCAAGCCCCGAGCGCGGACCGGGGGAAAAGAAAGGCAGGATGACCCGGACCTGGCCGGCTGTGCACCCCTCCAAGCTGTGCACCCGGGCGGATCGTCCCCCTTCTAAATCCATTGTACTTGTCTTTTATTCAGTTCCACTAATGAGCATTGTGACAGGCAGTTCTTATGGGGCAGTTCTTGGAAGTATTTCTTTGTTTTTCTGTGCCTAAGTATTCTATTAATTTAACTTCCTTATTCCTGTGGGGATCTCCAAAGGGGACGAATGGGAGACGGCCGGTGGCAGGTGGTACTTTAGCAATTCTTACAGGTTGCCATAGGCCTCAGGAGCTGTCTTCCCTCTGCCGTGGTCCTGCCCCTCCTCTAAGTCAGAGACAGGCTTGGGGCAGAGGGAAGACAGCTCCTGAGGCCTATGGCAACCTGCAAGGATCGCTAAAGTACCAGCGATCCTCTCTGCAGACTGCTCCCTGCTGGAATTAGGTAAATGGATGTGGGGAGGGTAGGCCTTCGGAGGGGGGGGGGAGTGCAGTCCTTCAAGGGGTAGTGCAGGCCTTCAGGGGGGGAGTCAACCTTTGAGGGGGAATGTGCAGACCTTCGGGGGGGGTCAGGCCTTCGGGGGAGGGGGGCTGTATAATAAAAAAATATTTGAACATAAATACAAAGTACACTCGGTGTGTGTATATATATATATATATATATATATATATATATATATATATATGTTTAGCATTTTTATTGTTGGTAGATCATTTTGACTTGGTCATTTTAAAAGTAGCTCGCAAGCCCAAAAAGTGTGGGCACCCCTGCCCTAATGTGTCCTTGCAACACAATAGAATAGATGTTACAGTTTTGAGATCTTTTCCTCATTTAGAAAAAATATCAACATCATTAGACACATTAGTGTTCATTTTTTCGTTATTTCTTTATATTACCTTGGAAAGTGGACTAGCAAAGCCACCACACCATTTCACTCATAGAAACGTAGAAAATGATAGTAGATAAAGCCCATATGGCCTATCAAGTCGGCCTACCCAAACCAACTATGAAGGTCTACTATCCCTACGTCTCCCTTATGAGATCCTCTGGGCTTCACCCAAGAATACTTGAATTCAAATACAATCGTTATCTCTGCCACCTTCACTGAGAGATCATTCCATTCATCTACCATCCTTTCGGTAAAGAAGTACTGCACTGTCTTTGATTACTCCCCAACTTCCCCCTTTCACCTTCATCCTATGCTTCCCTCACTCCAGAACTTCCTTTTAGAGAATGACACGGGGACTGTTTACTGCAGTGGCCATGGGTCCAGATTTTCCTTCGGTAACAGTACATTGTAACACCATGATAGTAAAACTGTAACCCCTTCTCAGCTCTTTGGGGAGGGCAGGATATATAACCAACCAAATCGATCAATCAATCTGCAGTTGTCTGTTTTACTTGAACGTCTCGATCAGAGGGGAGACATGATCGAGACGTTCAAGTATCTCACGGGCCGCATCGAAGTGGAAGAAGATATCTTCCTTCTCAAGGGTCCCACGGCAACCAGGGGCCACCCGTGGAAAATCAGGGGAGGACCAGTGACACCAGGAAATTCTTTTTCACTGAAAGAGTGGTTGACCGCTGGAAGAGTCTTCCACTTCAGGTCACTGAGGCCAGCAGCGTGCCTGATTTTAAGGCCAAATGGGATAGACACGTGGGATCTATTCACTGAATTAGGTGGGGGAGGGTCATTGCGATGGGCAGACTAGATGGGCCGTGGCCCTTATCTGCCGTCTATTTCTATGTTTCTATGTTTCTACTAGGTTGTTTTTTTTTATGGTGACTGTGAACCATCTTCTCCAGTAATCCACCATCCTGTGCTGCAATTGTCTCCAATTTTCACACAGATTCAGCTTCATACATTGCTACTATTTGTTATCTCTATAGCAATATCAGACCCACTCAACGCAGTGCATTAAACACGCACGAGACAATCCCTGCTTGAAAAAGCTTACAATCTGACTATGACAAACCCACAGGACAAGATACGTGAATCACTGAAAATCTTTTGTGCAACTTATATCATGAAGTGAAATATTACTTATAAATCAAAAAGGTGTGTTTTTTTAAACTTATCTCAATTGTATTTTTATTGCCCACATGAATTCATGTTTCGCCCATAAGATGTTTCAAGGCTGTTTTCCCCCCTTCCTTATGGGCAAAATATGAATTCATGTGGGCAATAAAAATACAATTGAGATAAGTTAAAAAAAAATACAATTGAGATAAGTTAAAAAAAATACAATTAATTTAGATAAGTAAAAAAAAATACAATTGAGATAAGTTAAAAAAAATATAATTAATTTAGATAAGTAAAAAAAAAAAATACAATTGAGATAAGTAAAAAAAAAAAATACAATTGAGATAAGTTAAAAAAAAATACAATTGAGATAAGTAAAAAAAAAAAAATACAATTGAGATAAGTTAAAAAAAATACAATTAATTTAGATAAGTAAAAAAAAAAATTCAATTGAGATAAGTTAAAAAAAATACAATTGAGATAAGTTAAAAAAAGCCCAAACCTTTTTGATTTATAAGTAATATTTCACTTCATGATATAAGTTACACAAAGAATCTTCAGTGATTGAATGAATTGAATTATGAACAATGGACTGATGAAGATTTTGATGAATATGTATTCTCACTGACACTTCCTTGAGAAGGTCACTGCTGAAGGTCCACAAAAAATTTATAAAAATTTGTAAGTATTGGATGTGCATAGTGGTTGGAGAAGTATAGTTTCCGTGATAAGCATATCGTTAAACATTATATTTAAATCGGTCAGTTTGATTTGCTCTAAACTCCTGTACCGTCACTGCCTCAAAAACTGGCCAGTCGTAATAAATATAAAGACAGTGAAGAATTAGGGTAGAGAGTACCATTGGATGGGGTGGGGAGGGTTATTGAAAGGTTCAAACACATAGTCACATATAGATAAAGTGGGGGTTTATTGAAAATGGAATATGTTTATTATGCATATTATTTTATTATATTTGATTGATGCATTATTCTTGTAATCAGTGCCTTGATGTTATATGTGTTGTATTTGATGATGTTTGCATCAATAAAACCGTTTGAATCTAAGAGATAATGCAGAACCTGGAGCGTCCAGCATCAACACCCCCTGCTCTTTGCAACCTGCTGAAGTCTCCCACGTTTTCAGTACCACACTTTACCATCCAGCTAACAGAAAACATGAAACAGGAGGAAATGTTACCCACGTACCGGGCACATAGTGCTACGCTATAGTGCCATAAACCCTCAAAGGAGAGAGCAACTTTTACAATGTGCTTCCTTCTCCATAATTTGGGGTTTGGAATTCAAATGAAATGGTTACTATCTGTCTACCAGTGTTCCAGCTCCCTGCAAACTCCACCAGGGAGCGTCGGGCTCCCAAAGCCGCTTCCTGATGGGCCCAGATGGAAACAACAGAGCAGCTAAGTGTGTGGAAGCCAGAAGAAAGCCCTGTAATTACAGAAACAATAACTTGCAATTTCATAGTTATTTTCTTTTGGCAAGGGTGTACGTTGCAATATTCTAAGATCACTGTACAGAATTAAAAAAAAAAAAAAACTGCAAGAGGTTTTGTGTTATTTTCAAACAGTGTCATTACATCTGTATATTTTTTAAACATCCAAATTCTTGAATCTCTCCCAGGGATACACGGTGCCATTTAATGTGATTTCAAACTTTCAAAAAATATTTGGCATACGAAGGAAGTGAAGCCCGTATTTTTTTCTTTTCTTTTATCTGACACCGCTGCATCTCTTCTCCCACTCACAAATAAACTATTCATCCATGTAGATATGAAAACGTATTTCTTCCCTCAAGCCTCAACCTCAACATATATTTATTCCAGTTCCAACCACCAAAAATAGCCCAGCTGTTTTTTTTCCCCACTAGTGCAGGGATAGGCAATTCCGGTCCTCGAGAGGTTTTCAGGATATCCACAATAAATATGCATGAGATAGATTTGCATCTCAAGGAGGCAGTGAGTGCAAATCCATTTCATACATATTCATGGTGGAGATCCTGAAAACCTGACCTGGCTCCGGCTCTTGAGGACCGGAATTGCCTACCCCTGCACTAGTGTAACTCCCACGTCCTATAGGAGGGAAAATTTTTCATTTTTATATTATTTTCCTCCTCTGAAAAATCATGGAAACTGGCCCGTCACACTATTTCCTTTTACTCCAGCTGATTCTACTGAATTGGGGGGAAAAAACACTGCTGGAAAAAACTAGAAAAAAAAAATTGGTGTTTCATCTAAATACTTTACAAGGTTTATTTATCCAAATGTGATAATGAGCTAATAGGTGTTAAAAATAGAACTCAATGAAATGTACTGTATAATTTTTTCAACCTTGTGGAGGTTAAGTTATGCCAGTTTTCCGATGGAGAGAGGCGGATGCTTTCCCTGTAACTGCTAGAGACACATATTCACAGCTTTTCTTTCGGGCTGATATTTAAAGGGAGTTAAACTGGCCGTGAACAGCCGCCGATTGGCTAACTCGCTTATATACAGTTATCTCGCTTGTTTGCAGTTATAAGACGATTCGCTGCAATTCATTTAACTGTCAAACTGCAAAAGTGTGGAATTTATTACCCATGGAAATTCTCATGACCACCATGTATGTGCCCTGTTTTGCAAAAAAATCTAAAAACAAGGCTCTTCCAGAAATCCTGGTTAAAGGTTTTGCATAACCTTGATTTTGCATTGTTCGCTATCTGAAGCCCCACTGTATCAGAAGTCATTGTTAGGAGTCTAATCTGATTCTGACTTGCACTACATAGAACAGATCAAATACATCAAGTTGAATATAAGGAACTTGATTGAAAAAAATGAAGCAGAATGCATTAAGATAGCAGCCTATCAAGATTCTGGAATCCCAGAGAGTAACAAGATTCTAGAATCTCAAAGAGTAGCAACATGCCACACAGAATCTCAAAGAATAGCAAAATTCCAGAATCCCAGAGAGTAACAAGATTCTAGAATCCCAGAAAGTAACAAGATTCCAGAATCCCAGAGAGTAGCAACATTTCATACAGAATCTCAAAGAATAGCAAGATTCCAGAATCCCAGAAAGTAACAAGTTTCCAGAATCCCAGAGAGTAGCAACATTTCATACAGAATCTCAAAGAATAGCAAGATTCTAGAGAGTAACAAGATTCCAGAATCCAAGAGAGCAGCAACATTCCATACAGAATCTCAAAGAATAGCAAGATTCCAGAATCCCAGAGAATAACAAGATTCCAGAATCCCAGAGAGTAACAAGATTCTAGAATCTCAAAGAGTAGCAACATGCCACACAGAATCTCAAAGAATAGCAAGATTCCAGAATCCCAGAGAGTAACAAGATTCTAGAATCCCAGAAAGTAACAAGATTCTAGAATCCCAAAGAGTAGCAACATTCCATACAGAATCTCAAAGAATAGCAAGATTCTAGAATCCCACAGAGTAGCAACATTCCATACAGAATCTCAAAGAATAGCAAGATTCCAGAATCCCAGAGAGTAACAAGTTTCCAGAATCCCAGAGAGTAGCAACATTTCATACAGAATCTTAAAAAATAGCAAGATTCCAGAATCCCAGAGAGTAGCAACATTTCATTCAGAATCTCAAAGAATAGCAAGATTCCAGAATCCCAGAGAGTAACAAGATTCCAGAATCCCAGAGAGTAACAAGATTCTAGAATCCCAGAGAGTAGCAACATTCCATACAGAATCTTAAAGAATAATAATAATTTTACGAGAAGCAGGTTGGAGCTGCTGCTCATGCCGGTGAAGAGTTAGAGGTATGGGGGGGGGGGGGGGGGGGAGTGAAGGCATGGGTGTGGCGGAGGAGGTGTGGGAAGAAGCAGGGGGCAGACATGATGAACTTAAGGGGTGAATATGTGGAATAACGTGTAAGTTTCCTGGCTCCACATCGTTCTCTTCTTGGTTGGCCTGAAAACTTTTCAGCGGCCCTTCCTATTGTGATGTCATAATGCCTCATTCCACCAATGCCTAAGAGCCAACCTCATCGGTGATGTCACAATGGCTTGGTTTCCGTATACTTGGGCCCATTTGCTAGATGCATTTGCCTCATTGAAATGAAAAGTGTGGATTAACTTGTAAGTTTCATGACTCCATGTCATCCCCTTCTTGTATTTTTTATTGTGTATGTATAGAAACCGTCTAGGTTTATACCGTATATAAATATTAAAAATAAATAAATATTTATGCCAGGGGTTTCTTGGCCTAAATAAGGGCACCGAAGTTAGGTGCCTACCAATGCCCAAGTCAAAACACACTTAAGATAACATAAGAACATAAGCAGTGTCTCCGCTGGGTCAGACCAGAGGTCCATCGTGCCCAGCAGTCTGCTCACGCGGCGGCTCAACAGGTCCAGGACCTGTGTAGCAATCCTTTATCTATACCCCTCTATCCCTTTTTCCTTCAGAAAATTGTCCAATCCCTTCTTGAACCCCAATACCATACTCTGTCCTATCACACCCTCTGGAAGCGCATTCCAGGTGTCCACCACCCGCTGGGTGAAAAAAAACTTCCTAGCATTGGTTTTGAATCTGTCTCCTTCCAACTTTTCCGAATACCCTCTCGTTCTTGTAGTTTTCAAAAGATTGAAGAATCTGTCCCTCTCCACTTTATGCCGTTCATGATCTTGTAAGTCTCTATCATGTCTCCTCTAAGTCTCCGCTTGTCCAGGGAAAAGAGCCCCAGTTTCTCCAATCTTTCAGTGTATGAAAGGTTTTCCATACCTTTTATCAAAAGTGTCGCTCTCTTCTGAACCCTCTCAAGTATCGCCATATCCTTCTTAAGGTATGGCGACCAATATTGGACGCAGTACTCCAGAAGCGGACACACCATCGCCCGTTACAACGGCAGGATAACTTCTTTCATTCTGGTTGTAATACCAGTTTCATTGTCTCGTCCACCATCACCCCCAAGTCCCTTTCTTGGGTACCCTCACCCAATAACAGCCCTCCCATCGTATAGCTGTACTTCGGGTTTCTGTTTCCTACATGCAAGACTTTACATTTCTCTACATTGAACTTCATCTACCATCTCGTCGCCCACTCTCCTAGTTTGTTCAGGACCCTTTGTAAATCTTCGCAGTCCTCTTTAGTCCTAGCCCCACTAAATAATTTGGTGTCGTCTGCGAATTTTATTATTTCGCACTTCGTCCCTGTTTCTAGATCATTTATAAGTACATTGATTTTATGGAGGGATATGAAAACAAGTGCACTCTACGTGTGGTCTTTTTGGCGCGACTCAAAGAAAAATGAGACACAAGATAACCTGGTAACAAACCCCAAATTGATTTATAACAAATACAAGAAAATCTGAACATAATTCTCGACTCTATCGGCAACCAATGGAGTTTCAAATAAAAAGGAGTGATATGCTCCCATTTTTTTAAAACCCTAATAGCCCTAATGAATATGCATGGAGCAGATTTGCATGCCTGTCACTTCCAATATATGCAAATCTCTGTCATGCATATTCATTAGGGTTAGCCTGAAAACCGGATTGGCCTGGTAGTCCTGGTAGGACAGGGTTGGGAACTACTGGTCTACACAACATTCCATTCGCCCCTTTACCACAAGTCTCTTCCTGTCTACCACCTCTCGGCTGAGTTCCAAAATCCTCAATTCCGTAGCTGTTAGCTGTTGTGTTTCTCTCTAGACTGGATGCAACCACTATCTCAAAACCACAGAATGCCACTGAATGCCTTGACACCCCCCCCCCCCCCCTGAAGGGCCCGGTCCAAAACATACAGAATCTCATCTTAGCCTCTTTGGATACATATGCAATGTAAATTAAATATTTCTATACGTAGCCATTGACAATTAGTCTTCTGCATCTGTTCAGAGAGCTCATGTTTTCTTTCTAAACGTTACTGGGTTTCCCGACTCAGGTCTGATGCAGTGGTACTTGGATTTCGGATACACGCATTTGACTTCTCCGGCATTCCCCCACCGAGAAAATGAGCTGTGAAGCGATTTTTGGAAAGAAGCTGCCAAACTGATCATGAGAAATTGTAAACATGGCCATTCTTCCACCAAGACGTAATTCTACAAGCCAGCAACCAATATTTTTAGAGTGATTTTTTTTGTTAAAACAATTTTTCCCTGCGTTCAATGTTTATTGAAAACTGTCTTCCCATTTTGCAGTTCATAGTTTCCTCACCTGCATTGCAAAGGGGTCAGAGACAGGGGGCAGGCTGACAATGCAAAGAAATTTCTTTTTGGCTTTTATGAAACAAATTCAAAAATCGGTGCTTTGATTAACAGACTTGTGGGTCTCTCTTAACCCATGGAGATGCACATTGGGTTTTGCAGCGGAGCTCCCTTTAGAGTTCCCCTTTGAAATTTCCAGGGCACAGGTGGGAATTTGGCACTGTAAATCATGAAATTCCTTTTTGTGGTACAACAAAAGCACTTTACATATTATATACAGCAGGGGTCTCAAATTTCCTCCTTGAGGGCCACAATCCAGTTGGGTTTTCAGGATTTCCCCAATGAATATGCATGAGATCTATGTGCATGCACTGCTTTTAATGCATATTCACTGGGGAAATCCTGAAAACCCGACTGGATTGCAGCCCTCAAGGAGGGACTTTGAGATCCCTGATATACAGGGACTTTCTCTGTCTTCAGTGGCTTAGTAAAAGGTGGAGGATGTTCAAGCATTCAGGATGCAAAAGGGAGAAGGACAGAGAAAGGGAAATGGTAACACCAGAGGGCATAATTTGAGGTCGAGGTGTGGTAGGTTCAAGAGTAATGTTAGGAAAGTCTTCTTTATGGAGAGGGTGGTTGATGCCTGGAATGTGATCCCGAGGGAGGCAGTGGAGAAGAAAACAGTGACAGAGTTTTAAAAAAAGCATCTCTAATCCGAAAATAATGGGTATAGATTGAAGGAACTAAGGCCAATATCTACATTCGGTTGAGGACAGGATGGGGAGGGCTTCAATGGTTACGATGGGCTGGAGTGAGCTTTGATGGAGACTCCAGTAGATGGAACCTAAGCTCCCTACTGGGAAGGGCTCTGGGTTTCTGGCCCAGAAATATCTAAGAAAAAGGACCATTTTAATTAAATGATTTTTATGTTCAAATCTATTTTTTATTAAGTGAATAAGAAAGCAACAAATAACAACTACCACACTGAAAAGGGCTAAGCTTCCAAAAATACCCAAATCCGTGCAGTATAAAGTCGTACAAAGCCAACAACCCCCCAACCCCACCCTCCCCCCCCAAAACAGCCCCTACCCCCACCCCCAACAAACAGAAGCCAAAAGACGTAACTTTCAAATACCGAAGGCCCGTGTTCTGGTGGCCCCCAGCTGACCCAAGGAATCACCCATCCCTCCCTCAACAACCCTAAAGAAGAAAACTAATAAAAAGAGGAAAAAGAAAACAAAAAACAAAAAAATAAAATAAAATAAAAAAAAAAAAAAAAAAAAAAAAAAAAGAAAGGGGGAGCGGTGCCCGAACCCAGGAGATGCCTAGAGCCTCAGCCCAGCTAAACCAGAGGATTCAACAGGAGACTACGCCCTCTAGGAGTTAAGGAGTCCAAATAAACTCCCCAGACAAGCAAAAAATGACGTCGGCGACGAGGGTGGCCAACAGCCTCACGGGCCTCCCACATGGCCAAATTATGCACCATCGCTCTCCAGGACCAAAAAGAGGGAGGCTCCGAGACAGTCCAAGATTTCAAAATGCATTTGCGAGCAAGGAGACACACCTTACGACACCAAAGGCTACCCCCTCTAGGAAGACCGCGAAAGGCCCCAGGAAGATCAAGAACCAGCTGTAATTAAATGATTTTTATGGAGCATGTAGGGTTGGGCAGGCTGGATGGACCATTCGTGTCTTTATCTGCTGTCATTGCTCCTTGTGACCCTGGGCAAGTCACTTAATCCCCCCATTGCCCCAGGTACATTAGATAGATTGTGAGCCCCCCAGGACAGACAGGGAAAATGCTTGAGTACCTGAATAAATTCATGTAAACCGTTCTGAGATCCCTTGGGTGAACGGTATAGAAAATTGAATAAATAAATAAATTTACTATGTAGTATAGGAGGTGAAATTTTTCTATGTTTAAGTTTATTCAAGTTTTCACGTTTATTATTAGCATTTGATGAATTGCCTATTTGAATTACTAAGCGATGAACAAAATTTAAAAATAGCATAAATTACATAAAAACAAGGCAAATAAAAAAAATTCTATAATTTAATACAAACATGAGAAGGGAGGGAAGGAGGAAAAGTTACAATTTATCTTAGAAGAAATAGACAAACAAGGAAAATACAAAAGGAAAGGGGGGGGGGGTTGAAACTAGAGCACATTTTAAATTTATGGTAAATTTAAATGTTAAAAGCATCTTTAAACAGATAAGATTTTAGCGATTTTTTTTAAAAATGTAAGATCCTTTTCATTTTTAATATATTGTGGCAGAGAGTTCCACCATTGAGGGCCCATTACGGAGAACATGGCTGATCTTCTCGTGCCTACTATTTGTAAGGAAGGGACAGATAAGAGATGTTGATATGATGACCGAAGTGGACGTAAGGTGTTATGAGGTATTAACATTTTAGATATGAATTGAGGTTCATTAAAAGTTAAAGTTTTAAATATAAGCAGCATGACCTTAAAGGATATGCGATGGCTGACTGGGAGCCAATGGGCATCGATCATCAATGGCGAAACATGATCCTATTTCTTGGCGTTGTATATTAACTTGATCGCTGTGTTTTTTATGATCTGTAATCTTCTTTTTGGGAGATATTGAGTAAAAGTGCATTACAATAATCTATTTTTGCTATACCGTATTTTCACGCATATAACGCGCGCGTTATACACGATTTTACAAACCATGCATAACCATGCGCGTTATACATGTGAGCGCGTTTTACAATTTTTTTTTTACATTCTGATCTGGCATTCCCCCTGCGAACCGGCATCCTCCCCCCCCCCCGCTCGTGTCATCCCCCCTCCCCCGCGATCCTACATCCCCCCCAGCACCGCAAATACAACTCTTACCTGATTGGGCACTGGCACCAGCACCAATGCACAGCATGTGCCAGTGCCAGTGCCCGAAGATCCTCCCTCGTTGGTTTGGGCTGGGCTGAGCTGGGCCGGGTGGTGCGAGAGAGATCCTCCTTCTTCCTCTGCCGGGCTGGACTAGGCTTTGAGCATTTGCGCATGCTCAAAGCCTTCTGGTCTCGCTCTCAGAGCGGTGCTGGGGGGGATGTAGGATCGCGGGGGAGGATGCCGGTTCGCAGGGGGAATGCCGGATCAGATTATCTCGGATCAGAGGGGGAGGGGGGTTGACGCGAGCGGGGGGGAGGATGCTGGTTCGGAGTAGGCGGGAGGAGGTTTTAGCATGCGCTATTGTGTTCCCCGCGCGCTATACCCGTGTGCACGTTTTACACGGGTGCGCATTATCTACGTGAAAATACGGTAATCAGAGAGTGAATCAGTATTTTGATTGATTTGGGGGTAAGAAATTTGGTGGTTGATCGGATTAAGCGTAACTTATAAAAGCAAATTTTAACTATGTAAGAGATATGTTCATGGTAAAGTAGTTTATCGTCAATTACAACCCCAAGAATTTTTAAAGTGGAAACTAAATTTAAAGGGGTATTATTAGGGACAAATGGGGTCTTCAAGTCATTGTCTTTTTTCCAAGTGAAAAACATTGTTTTGGTCTTTTTTATGTTTAATGCCAATTTATTCGAATTAAGCCAGTTTTGAATTATTTCAAGCTTTTTATTGATCGACGAGATGTCACTGATATTTTCTGGATCTATGCACAAAGGAGTGGAGTCTAGGGGTGATCATATCTGATGATCTTATTTATGGTCAAAAAGGTGACAGTAAAAGCCAGAAGGATTCTTGGACGCGAAGGGAGAAAGAGATGGTCCGCAAGAAAAGAAGGCGATAGTGCCTCTGTCCGTCTGTGGCGAGACCGCAGCAACGGAACGATAACGACAAGATAACTATAAAATGGTCTCTGTTATCAAACACACGTGGACAGACTTAAAGATCTGCATATGTATACTTTGGAAAAAAGGCGAGATCGGGAAGGTATTTCAATGCATATCATATACATCCTCAACCTATCTGTCTCACCAATTCGAATTCCAAGGCACAACTAATACAGGCAGTACCTACTTGTTCGCATTTCCATCCCCAAAGGGCTGCACCTACAAGAGATACCTTGATAGAACACTATCGTTCCAAGCAGGCAAATGGAATAAATGTTTAACCAACTTCATCTCAAATGCACTTTCGTACCAAATGTTTAGGAAGTCAATAAAAACTTATCTCTTTGACAAATTCCTCTGACCCCACTTCAACCTGGATATACTTCCAAAACACTTCCAGATAAACATGCCAATGTAATTTCGAAAGTTCTCTGTAATGTCACTGTCTGTATATAGTCTCTTCCCTTGTAAACCGCTTAGAACTGTTTGTGGTATGGCGATATATTAAAAATAAAGTTATTATTATTACCATGTGTACAGGAAATGTACGTCTTCCTATTGAAAAGATGCTCTGGAACAAAAGACATAGGATGAGGATGGAAGGAGCAAACTCAAGAGTAATGCAAGGAAATATTTCTTTAAATAAAGGCCTGTGGGGGAGGGAGGGGCCAGGGAGGCGATGCAGCGGGGGCTTCGGGAGAAGAGCGAGATTATTCATTACTGCTCGACCCGTTTAAAATACAGCCCACGAGCTGTGGTTCTGTGGCCCGACGCTCCTGCGTTATCTGATTTACATAGTAATGAGGTGTTTTGAATGCTTTGCATCTCATTAGTATATATCCTGCAGTAACTAATACTAACACGCATTACGGCTATAACACATCTTACTCATAATTACCTGCCTAGGTGTAACTTCTGTCCACTAAGAGAAAACACCCAGCTGTCAACAACTGAGTTTTTGCTTCGGCTTCCCGAAAAGGTATTTTGTTATCTCTGAATTTTCCGATTAAGAAACAGCAGCGGGTGTGCAAGATATAAGCTGGAAAAACGGAGCCAGGCGCATTTTCGGGACAGAAGCAACTCGGAAAGCACACGGCTTACGGATGGTTGGAGGAACGGGTCATGTCCTGTATTGGATGTGGTGTGTCCGTTTCTGTGCTTTTAAGGCCAAAAGAGCGAGGATGAATGGATTCCATTCTCCTGAAGAGAGGATGCCCGTGAGTCAGTTACCAAGGTGACAGCTGAAGCCTTGAATTAGGAAAAGGGAAAAACGTCAACCGATTCAATGACCAACCGCGGCCTGCTCAGATTTTTCTGCCTGAAGGAAAGCAAAAAAGGAAAACAAAATTGTAGGGAACAGAGAATTAACTTCCACCGAGGCCAATGTTTCAAAACATGATGCAGTTGACACTGCAATTAACAGACATTAATCAAATTGTATCAGTGTTATGCCTATTAAGAAAATCGGTACCTTTCAGTCACCCTACCCTAAATTCAGAGTGGTATGGCCAATGCATAGCAGGTCAACTCTTCAAAATGATTGGGGGTGCTAAACTGGATGAAAATTGCCCCTCCTTGGACGTAATTCGGCTAGCGGGCGCTATTCCGCGCATTAAGGCCCTAGTGCGGCTTTGTAAAAGGAGCCCTAAGGCGTCCTTTTACTAAGGCGTGCTAGCCATTTTAGTGCGCGCAAAACGCCAACACGTCCATTATATCCTATGGACGCGTTGGCATTTAGCACGCGCTAAATCAGCTACCGCGCCTTAGTAAAAGGACTATCGAACGACATTAGCGCAAAAATGGTCAATAATCTCAAACGTCAGAACAATTTTTGCCAACAGAGACAGATACATATGGGGGAAAAAAATAGGAAAAATAAGGAATTCGGCAAAATGCCACAGGACAAAAATCTGCAATTAATGGAAATGACTTAAGAACATAAGAATAACCAATGGTGACCATCAAGTCTAGTATCCTGTTTCCAATAGTGGCCAATTCAGGTCCTAAGTACCTGGCAGAAACCCAAAGAGTAGCAACATTCCAGAGCTGAGATTGTGATGTCATAATGCCTCATTCCACCAATGCCTAAGAGACTCATCAGTGATGTCACAATGGCTCGACTGTCCTTTACTTGGCTCACATAAGAACATAAGAGCTGCCTTACTAGGACAGACCAAAGGTCCATCAAGCCCAGTATCCTGTTTCCAACAGTGGCCAACCCAGGTCCTAAGTACCTGGCAAAAATCCAAATAGTAGGAACATTCTATCCTACCAATCCAGTTGCATTTCTATGACACTGGATCATAAATGTGTGAATGGAATTGAATTAGTTTTTCCTGCCAGGATTTAATCCACAATGCAACTGTATCAGTAGTCCATCAGGTCAGAAGCTAATCACAAACCAAACAAGACAACCAAAGCTGAATCCTTGTTATCTAACCGTTGTTACCTTATTGGCCACTGATAATACAGAGTTTCCATACTCCGGAACCAGCTCAGAAACTGGATTGGTATGGATTCACAGACCCTTAAAATTACCTAAAATATGAATTGGGTCAGGGTAGCCCTCTCCAATTTTAATAACATGATGTAGTTGGAACAAAGGCTCAGATCTAATCCGGGTTGGTTCAGTACAAGGCTGACCACAAACATTAAACATAATTCTTTACTAGAGTGATTCCTTTATGCTCCTCAATCAACGGGAAATCGGATTCAGAACAAGGCAGGAGAAAGGCAAAATGCGGAATCAGACAAGAGGGTAGCGGTTATCTTTTACAATGATAGAAACTTAAATCAAGACCTAACAAAAGAAAGGCAAAGCCAATGTCACAATACAATACGAGGGATTTTATTGAAAGTTTCCAATGGGAAGTCCCAACTAGGATCCTGGTTTCGGCAGAACACGGCCTTCCTCAGGGGACATACCAAACCGATAACAGGATAGTAGAGTGATATCTCTACTTCAGGTAGTCTTGAAAAAGACCTTTAGGAACGTACCGACAGCCAAACCTCTAAAGAAACTTATCAAGGAGTCCTCAGTGAGAACCAAAAGTGTGTAGGAAAAAAGAAACCTAGTTGGGACTTCCCGTAGGAACTTTCAATAAAATCCCACGTGTTGTATTGGAACATCGGCTTTGCCTTTCTTGTGTTTTCCTTCTTGCTGTGCTGGGCAAAGGAAGACTCCTCTTTTTCTGTTGAAAAGAATTTCAGATCACCCCCCTCCAGTCTTTCCCAAGACATAAAGCCATTCACACCAGTAACAGAATTTGACTCCAAAATCTGAGCCTGTAAATGTATGAATCGGTATAAAAAATATCAAAGATTAAATTAGAAATGAATACTTGTCAAATGATAAGAAGAGATTAGAGTTTTCTTTAAGAAACCGATTCATCACAGAGAAAAAATGAAGCAAGAATAATCTAGTCACCTATTGCTCCAACTTGGGTCTGATTTGCTTACCAGCAGTGATTGTGTCTACCTCCTTTGCTGCCAGTTCCTCCATCTCCGATCTCTTGCGCAGCTCAAATCTCCTCGAGAAGCCCTCCTTGGGCTTCCAAAGGTCCTGAATCAGGAGGGGCTTTTCATTGTCTCCTAGAACCCTCAAACACTCGGTCTGCCACTGCTTCTCCGGGCCTTCAAACCTCCCGATCACATCACAGAGCACAAAGTGGCTGGAGTGCAGCTTGCTCAGCGCGTAGCGTTCCAGGGCCTCTTTCACGAGCTCCCGGGCGCTGGAGCATGGTGTAGCCAGGACACTTTTGTAGTTTGTTCCTGCGCAAATGTTGCCCCCAAATACCTTGAGGACTCCGGGTGCAGAGAGCTGGGTAGACAGTTCAGCAGGGTCATCGCTCCCAAGGTCGGGGAGAGCGGACACCGAGCGACGGTCCCTGTAGCTCAATGTCCGGTAAAGTACTTGTGTGAATATCCTGCTATGACGCTTCAGCTTGTTTTTAGAAGAGGGAGACATGCTCGACACCGATGACCCATAAAACATTGTATCCAAGAGATTTAAGAGATCCCACTGAAAAATAAATAAAAAAGAATAAATAAATATACCAACCTACATAATGGTATTATCATAAGATACATGACATGCAATTATCTAAGTTTATATTGCTATGACAGGAAATTGCATCGGAGGAGGCAGGACATGGCAGAGGGAAGACCCAAAGGCTGGCCAAAAGCAGCCTGTTGACCATAGGGAGAACGGAAAGGAACCAATGCTGGAATCACGGGGAATAGCAGCAGAGAGGACACATACACACCAGACCCACAAGAGAGGAGTGGGTCAGGGCAGGGGCAATCCTTCCAGTGCTGGCACTGGTGACCCCTAGCTGTAGTCTCACAGTACTACCATTAGTGGGTCAAGCTGCTGCATGAGGGCCTGCGGCTTGACTCCTAATCATAGTACTGCAAGAATATTGCTTGTTTCACCGACATCATTTTAAACTGGAAGTGACTAGGAATCGTTCCTGCCCTGACCCCACTAAACCCCAGAAATGATTAAAGAGGAGCCTGGAGGGCCTACAGAGGGTGAGGGTGGTGGTGGTGGCAAGTGAACTGGATGAAAATTCTCTTGCAGGCAGATTGAAATTTGTATTTTTGTTGCTTTTCTGGGGTTGATTGCGGGGCGATATCATAGGAGCTTGGCAAAATAAATACGGAGCGGCATTACATTTCGATAGGGTCATAACATCGCATCCATGTTTGAGACTCTGCTATTGATTTTGCCCTGCTTCATAATAAATGCCTTTTGTTTTAGTGCGAAGTCATTCTTCACTTTTCAACAGTAATAAATAGCTGGGAAATAATTGAGAATGTCTACCGATACCTCTAAACTCTAAAGAATAAACTCTTGGATGCTTTATTTATTTATTTTTTTATCTTTATGAAGTTTTAAAATTAAATTCCTCACATTCCTGTTTTGGTTCCTGGGGATCTTTCTAGAGAAGGATGAGTCAGATACAATGAACAACCCTGAACAGCAACCATTTGACACTTTCCTTGTGCCAAATATCTTACAGCACTTTACAGTCTTGAATAGCTAATGCTGTTAATTTTTTTATTTAGCACAGAAACATAGAAACATGACGGCAGATAAAGGCCAAATGGCCCATCCAGTCTGCCCATCCGCAGCATCCACTACCTCCTCCTCTCCCTGTTGGCTAAGGCTCTTAACATTTGCATCTCCTTTCCCTATTGGCTAAGGCTCTTAACATTTGCATCTCCTCTTCCTATAGGCTAAGGCTCTTTACACCCGCATTGTGAGATCATAGAGCTTTATGGTTATAGAAACATGATGGCAGATAAAGGCCAAATGGCCCCTCCGCAGCATCCACTATCTCCTCTCCCTATTGGCTAAGGCTCTTTACACCTGCATTGTGATGTCATAGAACTTTATGGTTTTAGAAATTGCAAAAAGCAGGAAGACCCAAATTTCCACAGGAAATGAGAGAGTCCAAACAAACGAGACTGTGGAACTACAATGTTCTCGGACCTTGGAGATAATTTGTTCAAGATTTCTTGATAAAAGCAAACAACAATAAAACAGTAGTAAAAACTCATTCCACCTGTGTCTTTTAGAAGGACCCCACACGGGCCGTGTTTCGGCTAAAGACGCCTTCCTCAGGGATTCAAGATGTAAAAGACTGTTTTTCGCATATGTGGAAAAAGTATATTTAAAATCCTAAAAAGATCCGAATCCAACGATCAAGTTGCTTGCGTGAGAATTCGCGACAGCCAGTCAAGAAGCCGCTCAGCGCCGAGCAGGAGCGCCAAAGCGCGCTCCTGCTCGGTGTCGCTCAGCGGCTGAAGAGACCCGATCTCGCAGCAGCCACCACCGACCGGGTTAGTAGCGCGGAAAGCTTGCTCCTGCCTGCTGTATCTCTGGACCACCAGGGATCAGCAGAGGAGGTACGAGGACAGAGCAGGGAGGGGGGGGAAAGGGTGCAGAGCCTGGGAGGAAGGGGGGGCTGGGTACAGAGCCTGACAGGGAGGGAGGGAAGAGGGCTGGGTGCGGTGCCTGGCAGGGCACTTGAATATTAAGCCGCCCGACTTATATCTAAGTCAACCATTTTTCTTCCTTTTGGGGGGAAAATGGGGGTCTTGACTTACATTCGGATCGACTTATATTTGAGTATAAACGGTAATGACACCACAAGTCATGAACGGCCCATTTAGTCTGTGCAATTTCTTTCCTTCGGTGGTGTGACAGATTGCGATAGGCCTCTGGCTTTCCTTTCACTGGTTACCTTGACATACTTCAGGCTCAACTTCTTCCCGTTCTCCCTTCACTGTCTTCCTATAGAAGTTCTATATTGCCACAGAGAAAAGTGTCTCTACTCCTAGAAGAGGAAAAGAAAGATCATTGTGATTTTGTCAAGTCTGTAGGAGGATCTTAATTAATCTTAGGTTGGGTTTGGAAAGCATTAGATGACTCTGTTAAATAATGGGTCTTCTGCTCTGTAATGCATGACATTTTTCTTTGTTTCGCCTAATTGATAATGTTTTATTATTTGCACAGATAACTAAAGAAAAACAAAACCTAAAGTGAAACGGTAATTATTTGTTATGGGAAACCGATAATGCGGTAACATTTTGTCCCCCGTTTCATTCTACTCCCAGCAAAAAGATGCCAGAACAGCTTTCTGAATAAGAAGGAAAATATCACTCCTTTTAGGGGTCTGTGTGCGACTACACTGCTGCTCACACTTCCTCCAGAGCAGGGGTGGGCGACTCCGGTCCTGGAGGGCGGAATCCAGTCGGGTTTTCAGGATTTCCCCAATGAACATGCATTGAAAGCCGCGCATGCAAACAGAGCTCACGCATATTCATGGTGGAAATCCTGAAAACCCGACTGGATTCCGGCCCTCGAGGACCGGAGTCGCCCACCCCTGCTTCAGAGTAAAAAACAAAAACAAAGCAAAAGCGAAAAATGCTTTTTCCTTAGGATCCAAAACAGTTCACGGCTTCTTTTCATTTGTTAGCGCAGTCTTCTATCTTAAGCATTCTCGACTACTGTAACATTATATATTTGGGTGCCTATAAGAAAATTCTTAAAAAATTGAGAGTGGTTCAAAACACTGCAGTCCGACTCATTTTTGTTTTAAAAAAATGAAGCATATTACTCCTTTTTATCAGAAACTCCACTGGTTGCCGAATGAGTCTAGAGCAGGGGTGTCCAACCTGCGGCCCCGTGAAGTATTTTGTGCGGTCCCGGTCGAGGGCGGTGCAGTGTTTTCCTCTGCTGCCCCCGGGTGTTTACCGTCTTGCCGGCTCCCTCCTCTGTCTTGCTGTAGCGTTTGCGCGGGCCCAGAAAAAAAATTTTTTCGGCCAATGCAGCCCAGGGATGCCAAAAGGTTGGACACCCCTGGTCTAGAGTTTTGTTTAAGTTTTCATGCATTTGTCATAAATCAATTTTCGGTACGTCACCAGGCTATCTTATTTCTCATTTTTCTTTGAACCAGTCAGATAAGATTACACGCAGATTACAGGCTGCTAAACTGAATGTATGGTTCAGTAAAATTATGTTAGATGCTCCTTCTTATTTTGATTTTAGAAAATTGTTAAAGACACAACTATTTGATAGATTTGTATTACTTCATGTTTAATTTTTATTGAGTTCTTTACATTCATAATTTAATGTACTTTTATCTGCTTTGTATGTACCTGTTTTAGCTGTTGTGAACCGCCTAGAACCATTTTAGTCTGGAGGTATATAAGAATAAAATTATTATTATTATCATTTTAGTGACATGCATTAAGCACTTAAGAGCCAGATTCGGTAATTCCTAAATCAAAAGCCACGTGTCAATCACACTTGGGTGCAAAGAATGGTTGAACTCCAAGATTCAAATTGGCGAGTCTAAGATCCTCTGGAAGCACTGGCTGCAGGCAGGTATACGTACTTTGGAATGATGTGTTATCAAATGGGAAAATGCTTGACTTTTCACAACTGCAACAACCATTCGGTATCGCAAAATCTCAAGCATATAAATGGTTGCAGTTGAAGCAGGCCATTCAGAAGGAGTTCTCTGATTGGCGCAACTTAAAAAAATCAGTATAGTTTGCCGAGCCTATGCTTCCAGACGGATTTGCTAGGGCAGTGGTTCCCAATCCTGTTCTGGAGGTCTACCAGGCCAGATGGGTTTTCAGGATAGCCCTAATGAATATGCATGAGAGAGATCAGAATATAATGAAGGTGCCAGGCATGTAAATCTGCTCCATGCATATTCATTAGGGTTACCCTGAAAACCCGACTGGCCTAGTGATCCTCCAGGACAGGGATGGGAACCACTGTGCTAGGGTATCAGGCAGCCAAGTGGTATAAATTAATATCTGAATCAATAATAATAAAACGCTAGAGCGCGCATGCGCTCTCGAAAATTCGTGCGGTGTGGCACCGTGAGGTGTGCTTCTGTGGCAACATTCTAACCTCACGGCGCATGCGGGGGCTGAAGGCGCACGACTCTACAAACCTCCCGGCTCCAGCGGCGTAGGCAGCACTATAAACACGCTGCTTCGCGCCCTTCTCTGCTGATTTCCTCTGCCGCGTCTCTGATGACATCATCGGAGACAGACGCGGCAGAGGAAATCGGCAGTAGAAAGCCGCGAATCAGCGTGTTTAAAGTGCTGCCTACGCGGCTGGAGCCCCGAGGTTTGTCGGCGGTGGGAGGGTCAGGAGCAGACCGGATGGAGCAGGACAACGGCAGTAAAAGAAGGGGGAGGGGCCGAACAGAGCAGGGAAGAGAAGGTAAGAGAAGGGAAAGGGGGGTGGGGGAAAATGCTGCTACTGCTTCTGGAGGGAAATGTTGTTGCTGCTGCATAGGGAAGTGGGATGGAAATGCTGCTGCACAGGGAAATGGGGAAAAATGACAGACAGACAGCGGAGGGAGGGAGACAGAAAAAAAGAAAGACACAGGGGCAGGGAGAGGGACAGAAAGACAGACAGAGAAAGGAGACCAGAGAGAGAGTCAGCGGGAGAGGGAAAGGGGGTGTGTGCTTGGGGCAAACAGCTTTGCTCTGGGGGGGAAGACAGAAGAGGCCATGGAGAGACAGGGAGAGGGAAAGGGGGCTGCTTTGGGGGGAGGGGTGTGCTGGGGGGAGATAGAAGGGGCCATGGAGAGATAGGGAAAGGGGGCTGCTTTGGGGGGAGGTGTGCTGGGGACAGACAGCTTTGCTCTGGGGGGGAAGACAGAAGAGGGCCATGGAGAGACATTTGGGGGGGAGGTGGGTGCTGAGGGCAGACAGCTTTGCTCGGGGGGAGGGGGAGACAGAAGGATACAGACCGCGGCCAAGGAGAGAGAGAGAAAGAAACACAGACAGACAGACACATCTATTCTACCACCCGTTAATGTAACGGGCTTAAAGACTAGTATCTGAATAAATAAACTACAACTAGTCTAAGAGACATTTGGAGCATTGAGATAAAGCAACAAATTTCTGCTACTCAATGGCCACGGATTTAGACTTGGAGGATGAGATGTACAGCGTCAGCATCTATGAGACAAACTTGGGGTTTTCTTGTTGCACAGAAGTTTTTGGACCCCTGTTAGATTACTAAAGTTAGATAGTTCAAAATCTAATAGATGCTGGCACTGTCATCTAGACATAGGGACACTGGATCATCGGTTGTTCTATTGTCCTTTGATACTCAACTTTTGGAAATCTATATGGGGACAAATTAATTTGATTCTGGAGACTGTGGTTCCGCTGTCGTTTGAAGCGGTAATCTGTGGGACATTGTTATCTCCTACTCCTCCAACGGACAGACATAAAAGCAGATTACTTGGTATAATGACTGGGGCAGCCATGCAAAAATGGTCACTAAAAATTGGAAGAATTTTGATAGATTCAATTTTTGGTAGAATTCATTATGCTTGTGTTATAAATACGAGAAAAAAAATTCTGTAATAATAAGTTGTTTAAACTGACATGGGGTCCATTGACTAATTTTATTAATTTTAATTAAATGGATTATTCCCCCATTACCGGTTTGATTTGCACATCCAGGGAAGGGGGGAGGGAGAGGGATATTATATTCGGATTTGTTTATTAATTACATGTATGTACTGTTGTATGGTTTTATTGTATACATTGGAATTAGGGTGGGTGGGAGGGGGGTGAAAATGGTTTATTTTATATATATTGATGATGGATGTAAGTGCTGTTTTTCAAATTATTTGTATGTATTCCTTTATGCACTGTTTTTAGACTGAAAAATTAATAAAGATATATATTTTTTTAAAAATCACGCTTGGGTGCACTGGCGTAGCGAGGGTGGGAGGCACCCCCTCCTTCTTCCCAGCCCCCCTTGCCTCATGCGTGTCTCCCTTCCCTTCCCCAGCGTGCGCAGCACCTCCTAAAAGGGAAGTCCGTAGGCCATTATTGAGATGGCTTGAGAAAATCTACTGCTTATTCCTAGGATAAGCAGCCTAAACTCTGTTTTACTACTTGGGATCTAGCTGGGTACTTGGGACCTGGGTTGGCCACTGTTGAAAACAGGATACTGGGCAATTCTTTTGTGGAGCCAACTAAAGGATCAAACCAATGAGTGCAGTTAATTTTACCACCTTAAAACAAACCAAGGGACCCGACACGGTCCGTGTTTCGGTTAACACGCCTTCATCAGGGGTCCCAATTTGATAAGGGAGTTTATGCATAGGCCGCTCTTTGGCGATTGTTTGCTGCACAGGTTAATGGCTTTTGTTTGCGGTTCTCACTGATACCTTTTCAAGCTGGGACCCCTGATGAAGGCGTGTTAACCAAAACGGGTCCCTTGGTTTGTTCTAAGGCGGTAAAATTAACCGCACTCATTAGTTTGATACAATAAATTTGGCCTGCATCATAATATGTCTGTCTGCAGTTTCTTCTTATTTTGCTTTCATATTTCTTACTGCAGACCCTGTTGGTTTTTTTTTCTTTTGTTGTTTGTTCTGAGCCAACTATAGGACAATCAAGCCACTGTGACATCACGGATGAGTTTGGCTCTTAGGCATTGGTGAAATGAGGCATTGTGACATCACAATCTCTGCTCTGGAATGTTGCTACTCTCTGGATTTCTGCCAGGTACTTGGGACCTGGGTTGGCCACTGCTGGAAACAGAATGCTGGTCTTGATGGACCTTCGGTCTGTCCCAGTATAGCAATTCTTAGGTTCTAACTTGCAGCCCGTGTCCTCTGACATCACTTCCTAGTCGCAGGACCCGGAAGAAATATCAGAGGGGAGCGCCAAGGCCAGTGCGAGCATCAGCTTGGAGCTGCTGCTTGCGTCAGCGATGAGCTAGAGGTATGGTGGGGGGAGTAAAGGTACGCACGTGACGGGGGAGGAATGAGGGGCAGAAAGGTGCCAGCGCCACCACCATGACGGTGCCCAGGGTGGTCCACCCCCTCCCTTACTACCCCACTGCTTAGGTGCCATTTAAAGAATCGCGGCTAACCGCACTTACCACAAAACTCAGGCATGTGCCATGTAGGGCAGGGTATACCGCAGATGCCTAAGTTCTTTTGAGAATCCTGTCTAACGGCGCCTAAGGGCATCGCCACCCCTAACCACGTCTATTTTGACCTCAGGCACTGTTAGACACACCCTTAGATGCGTTTATGAAGCTTACGCTCAGAGGCATCTACTTTTTTTCCTAACGAGTTTTTAATGGCGGGGGTCAACTACCGCGCCCATTAAAACCAATTAAAGCAATTAAGTTAGGCGGCAGTACAGCGCTGTTTGTAGAATCAGTAAACGGGACCAATATTATTAGCAGACACTTGTCCGAGAGGGTGCACCCTTTTAAAAGTCCCCCTCAGTCAGTGGCGTAGCGAAATGTCCAAGACGGTGGTGCCAACGCCCCTCCCAACGCACGCAGTCCCCTTCCTCCGTACCTGTTTAGCTCCCCTGTGCATCTCTTCACTTGCTGTCCACCCAATTGTTTTAAAGGAGGTCCCCCCCTCAGTTGCTTCAGAAGAAGAACATCATGAAAGAAGATCCAACCTCACCTTGGATTCTGCATCCCCAACCCTTTATGTCACGTTTATTTGTCCAAGTTAGATTGTAAGCTCTTCTGAGCAGGGACTGGCTTCTTTGTGGCTCTGTACAGCGCTGTGTATGTCTATTTTATTTACAGCAGTGGTTCTTAAACCTGTCCTGGGGGACTCCCCAGCCAGTCGGGTTTTCAAGCTATCCCTAAGGAATACGCATGAGAGAAATTTGCATGCCTAACACTTAGAGGAGTGTGTGGCGCAGTGGCTGAAGCTACAGCCTCAGCACCCTGGGGTTGTGGGTTCAAACCCCGCGCTGCTCTTTGTGACCCTGGGTAAGTCACTTAACCCCAAAGATAAGAAAAAGAAATCCATAAAGAGTATACACCACAAAAAAATATACTATAATATCAGAGCAATGTACTCAAATTTCAAAATTAGAAATATTGTACATATTTATTAATTTAAAATTTGCAAAAATATCACAAAATTTTCATAGAATAGCATACACAGAACACCATATTGGTTGTCTGTTTTATTATTCTTCTTTTTTAAAGTCACTTAATCCTCCATAACCCCAGGTACGTTAGATAGAGTGTGAGCCCACCGGGACAGATAGGGAAAACGCTCGCGTACCTGATTGTAAAAACCGCTTAGCTAACCTCGATAGACGGTATATAAAATCCTAATAAAACTTGAAACTACTTTATAGGCAAATTATGCGTATTCCTTAGGGATAGCTTGAAAACCCGACTGGCTGGGGGGTCCCCCAGGACAGCTTTAAGAACCACTGATTTACGGTTTCCTAACGCCGAGTCTTGGCGGTCCCGGAGAAAACCCAGGATCTGTGTCTAGCCAAAACTCCTGGCAGAATGTGAAAATGATGCAGAAGACAGAAGAGCCTGCGCTTGAACTTTCAAGAACAAATCGGTCCTTGCTTCGGGTCACGCCGCATAAGCTTTCGGTTTTCTTTTATGGATCTATTATTCTGTCATAAATCGTTTGCACAACCCCGTCCTAATGAAGCTCAAGGTCAACCTACAGCCTCACAGGTCTATCTGAATCATCTACTGGCTTCCTAGAGCAGTGTTTTTCAACCACCGGTCCATGGACTGGTGCTGGTCCACAGAAATTTCTTGCCGGTTCACAGGGCCAGCATGTGCATCAGGCCCAAAACTGTGTTCTTTAACTGCTGGTCCGCAGTGCTATCAATGCGTTGTTAATAAGATTATATTGTGTGTATATATGAAAAATAGTGTTACAATTAGGACTATGGGGGCAGGGCCTGGCTCACGACTTAGCCCAGTGTTCTTCAACCGCTGGTCTGCGGACCGATGCCGGTACACAAAATAATTATTTTATTTCTGCCGGTCCATAGGTGTAAAAAGATTGAAGAACACTGTCCTAGAGTACCGTATTGCTATTCAATGCTTTGGGCGAATCCCTTTATGAAAAAAAAAAAAAAAAAGGCAGTTCATAAATCAAAATAAATAAACATTTTAAGAGCTGATAAGAGAATACATGTGCTCCATGTGGAAGAATTTCTCAGCATTTCAGGACAAGCCCTAACCTTATAGAATTTTCGGAGCCTTAAAAGGTGACGCGGGGAGGGGAGTTATGAAGGTGGGATGAATTTATTTCCCATTTTATGCAACAAGACTCTGGGCTCCTTTTATCAAGCCACGCTAGCGGTTTAACCCGTGTAACACTGCGCGCTAAACCGCCGGCCGCACCCGCCGCTACCGCCTCCCTTGAGTTTTTAGGCCAGCGCGGGGGTTAACGCGTGATGAAACGTCGCACGTGTTAACCCCGCTAGCCCTCTGCATTACTGTCTTGCCGGTAGCCCCCTTACCATGCCGTTTAGCCCTGGGAAGGCCAGTTTCCACTGGCCAAATAAATCCAAATCCTCAGTGCAGAGAATGTAATTGTGGAATGGTGTCAGTCAGTTAAATAGCCAGGATGCTTATGACACCTGCCAAGAAGCTGCTCCCACTCCCCTGAAGCAAACCCTTGCAGCTGAAATTAGCCTGTCCTCTTCTGCAGAGGGTCCCCAGCTGTTGCCCAGTTCTGCCAGATGCAGTAGCAAAAAAAAAAAAAAATTCCTCTCCAGTCTGGACTTGAAGCCCAGGATTCAAGAAAAGAGATTTGCTCCAGGGGTCACATTTTAGCAACATGCACAATTAAATCAGCATTAGATACAATGGATTACAGCCTTGTAAAGTCTTGCAAGGTCCCTGTGCTCCAATTTCCTAAAACTTGTCACGCACAAAAAAGGGAGAATTTCCGGAAACGTTTCCAGTCAGATGGTGAACGTTTTGCAAATGCAGGGACGAGCCCCCGAGCCTGGGGGTCGCCTCCCCTGCCCGAGTCGTCTCCAGGGGCAACGAGACAAGCCACAACTCTGCCCAGCCCCTGCACCTCAACGAGAGCTCTAGGCGTCTATGTCAATAGATCCCCATGCACGTCTATTTCTACCCTGATACCCAGAGCCACGCGCACCCCCAGGGGAGGGGGGGGGGCAGAAGAGATACTTTCAGCCCTTTCCTCCTCACCCCCATCTGGATTTATGACTATTTGCAATTGTTAAAATTTTTTGCAAGCTCTTGCAACCGAACTTTTCCTGCCCCGGTACTCACTGCCCCCGGCGCGAGGGTTTCCGCGTGCTCCCTCCTGCAGACGGCGGCTCGCGCTCACTCAGTGGCAAGGGGATGCGGTGGAGACGTCCGAGCTCTGCTGAGCCTCCTCGAGCTCCCTCCTCCGGGCTAAGGGTCCGCGCAGCCGCACTAGGGACGCCGCAAACCCGCAGGTGTCTGCGGGCCTCGGGCGCCACCTACTGGAGAGCAGAGGATCACCTTCCCCGCACCCGGGGCAACTCCAATGGAAAGCTACAGTATGATGCGCCGGAAGCCACCTTCCCCCTTGCCTGCCCCTCTGTGTCCCCCTTTTCCATCATCATGACCCCCTGGCTCAGTTTTTTTTCCAGCTCCAGCATTGCTCTACCTCTCCCTTTTTCCAGCATTGCACCCTCAATATCCCTATCCCACACTTTTCCAGCATTTGGTCCTATCCCCTCCCCATCTAGGGTAACCATATGGCTCCAGAAAACAGAGATTGGGACATCCAGATTTTACTTCCCATTTCTTTCAATGGAAGTGAAATCCAGATGGCTCTATCCATCCCAGCAGTGGAAATAAAACCTGGATATATCATGCCGTCCTTTTTTTTATGGAGCCTTTTGGTAACCCTATGGCCCCCATCCACGTTGCCGCTCTGTGTGCCCCACTGTCCCTATGCTCCCTCTCCCCCCAGCATTTCTTCTTTATGCTCCTGTCCCACCTCCTTCCCTCTTCCTCTTGCACCCCCAACCCTGGAGCCAGGGCATCTCTCTGCCCCTTCTGTGGTCCTTGATGGGTCCATTGGTTCTTCCTCTTGCTCCTTTGACCCCCGATCCTTGTCTGCTCTTCGGTCCAGGCTCCACTGCCGCAGCATCTTTCCCTCCCCCCTCCCTCCTGGTGCCTCTGGTCCTCAACAGCATTGTAGCTCTGCTCCCATAAAAATGTTTTTAATTTTTTCTTACGGACAACCCACTGCTGTTCTTACCTTCAGTATGTCCAGCCAGTGGCTAGCAATAATTAAGACAAGCTGCCTCTTTCCCTCTACCACCTCTCACCTGTGCAGAAACAAGAAATTGCATCAGAGAAGGTGAAACACTGGCAGAGAGGGAAAGCCCCATGGAGGCATCCCGTCTTTGGGCCCGATTCACTAACCTGCTCGATCGTTACTGATCCGGGCAGGGCCGATCGATTCTGGAAGCAGAATATTCTAATGGGGGCGATTGGAGACATGCCCCCATCTGTCGACACGGACCGCTAGGAAACGATCCCGATGCATGCGCAGACCATCTACTTTGCCTGTAAATGGTCTGCGCATGTGTTTGCTGTCAGGGGTTTTTTAAAACTTTTTTTTTACTGGCCCCGACTTGCCTGCTCTCTGCCGCCCTTCCCTGCAATGCGAGCCCGTGGTTTTAACCCGCAGGTTTAAAGCGGGTTAAAACCACGGGCTCACACTGCAGCAAAGGGTGGCAGAGAACAGGAGAGTCGGGGGAGGCAGAGAGCAGGTCGCGACGGAGAGCAGGAGAGCGGGGAGCCAGAGAGAGAGTCGGAGAGGCAGAGAACAGGTCGTGGCAAAGAGCAGGGGAGCCAGAGAGAGTCGGGGAGGCAGAGAGCAGATTGCGACGGACAGCAGGAGAACGGGGAGCCAGAGAGAGAGTCGGAGAGGCAGAGAACAGGTCGTGGCAAAGAGCAGGGGAGCCAGAGAGAGAGTCGGGGGAAGCAGAGAGCAGGTCACGACGGAGAGCAGGAGAGTGGGGAGCCAGAGAAAGAGTCGGAGAGGCAGAGAACAGGTCGTGGCAAAGAGCAGGGGAGCCAGAGAGAGAGTCGGGGAAGGCAGAGAGCAGGTCACGACGGAGAGCAGGAAAGCGGGGAGCCAGAGAGAGAGTCGGAGAGGCAGAGAACAGGTCGTGGCAAAGAGCAGGGGAGCCAGAGAGAGTCGGGGAGGCAGAGAGCAGGTTGCGACGGACAGCAGGAGAACGGGGAGCCAGAGAGAGTCGGAGAGGCAGAGAACAGGTCGTGGCAAAGAGCAGGGGAGCCAGAGAGAGAGTCGGGGGAGGCAGAGAGCAGGTCACGACGGAGAGCAGGAGAGTGGGGAGCCAGAGAAAGAGACGGAGAGGCAGAGAACAGGTCGTGGCAAAGCGCAGGGGAGCCAGAGAGAGAGTCGGGGAAGGCAGAGAGCAGGTCGCGACGGAGAGCAGGAAAGCGGGGAGCCAGAGAGAGAGTCGGAGAGGCAGAGAACAGGTCGTGGCAAAGAGCAGGGGAGCCAGAGAGCAGGTTGCGACGGAGAGCAGGAGAACGGGGAGCCAGAGAGAGAGTCGGAGAGGCAGAGAACAGGTCGTGGCAAAGAGCAGGGGAGCCAGAGAGAGAGTCAGGGAGGCAGAGAGCAGGTCGCGACGGAGAGCAGGAGAGTGGGGAGCCAGAGAAAGAGTCGGAGAGGCAGAGAACAGGTCGTGGCAAAGAGCAGGGGAGCCAGAGAGAGAGTCGGGGGAGGCAGAGAGCAGGTCATGACGGAGAGCGGGGAGCCAGAGAGAGAGAGAGTCGTAGAGGCAGAGAACAGGTCGTGGCAAAGAGCAGGGGAGCCAGAGAGAGAGTCGGGGAGGCAGAGAGCAGGTTGCGACGGAGAGCAGGAGAGCGGGGAGCCAGAGAGAGAGTTGGAGAGGCAGAGAACAGGTCGTGGCAAAGAGCAGGGGAGCCAGAGAGAGAGTCGGGGAGGCAGAGAGCAGGTTGCGACGGAGAGCAGGAGAGCGGGGAGCCAGAGAGAGAGTTGGAGAGGCAGAGAACAGGTCGTGGCAAAGAGCAGGGGAGCCAGAGAGAGTCGGGGAGGCAGAGAGCAGGTTTATTTCAGGGCTGCAGGGCTGGCAGGACAGTTGGAAAGGACGTGAGTGACTGGTCCCCAGCAGTCGCTTCATGTTAATCGGCCAGCCCAATCGGTGTTCAAGAAAAAAGTTTAGTGAATCGCGTCCCTGCTGTATCCCCTCATTTGCATGCATGGATCGGCATCGGATCGGTACACAGGTTAGTGAATTGGGTCGGAGGGAAATCGGGTTGGTACACGATAGGTTTGCTCAGTGAATCTAGCCCTTAATTACCGATAGGGCCAGCCACTGCAGTGAAGGCAAGTTTAGGGAGGCAAAAGGTGAGGTAGAAACACTGGACCTGTACAGAGGAGGGGGAGGGGCCTGACTGGTCTGGAGTGGCAGGATGGCTTGAGGCTGGACTGTTGGGTTCAGTAACAGAAATTTCACTTTTTCTGGTGCCAGTTTTAAGGATCTGACATCCAGCCCGGCCATCAAAAAAATAGCCAGGCCAGCCGAAAATCAGCCAGTTGGCAACTCTACATGTACTCTCCTAAAGCTGGCCTCTTAAAGGACAATGCAAATAATATGCAAATAAGCCAGGCACTTAGGGCTCCTTTTACGAAGGCCAAACTTCACTGGCTCCCAGTGATTTCCAGAATCCATTTCAAATGCTCCTGCCTGGCTTTTAAGATCATTACATTACTGATTTCTATTCCGCCTCAACCTTGCAGTTCTGGACATCTGGACATTTCCAGGATGATTACAAAGAGACTTCTGGACTTTTCCAGAAGAGTTACAAGAAGAAGAAC
Organism: Geotrypetes seraphini; assembly: GCF_902459505.1. Lineage (NCBI taxonomy): Eukaryota > Metazoa > Chordata > Amphibia > Gymnophiona > Dermophiidae > Geotrypetes > Geotrypetes seraphini. Next base: position 13,384,451 of record NC_047094.1, on the reverse strand, counting down.
ATTTCCAGAGGAGTTGCAAGAAGAATGGTGTAGTATAATTTAGGGAATGGGATACGGCAAGGATTGGGCTATTCCGGTGGCTATAGAATTCGGGATGCTGTACAGATAGGATATAGTGCAGTTTCAGTATATATGCAGTCATGGCATCCTCCCTCCCCTAATCCCTCTATCTTATAACTCCTCGGGTCCTGACTCCACCAGACCCGCCCAAAGACATAAACTAGCCTCCCCCTTTCTACATGGTATCCTCTATGCGGGTAAACTGGGAAAATCCCTCCTCTTCAAAATCACAGGGCTTTGGAATGATCTTACTATCCCGCTGCGGAACACGGGCTCCCTCCAATTATTCCGCAAGCACCTGAAAACTTGGCTTTTTTCACAAAAATGTCATAAGAACACAAGAACATAAGAAATGCCTCCGCTGGGTCAGACCTGAGGTCCATCGCGCCCAGCAGTCCGCTCACGCGGTGGCCCATCAGGTCCAGGACCTGTGCAGTAATCTTTTATCTATACCCCTCTATCCCCTTTTCCAGCAGGAAATTGTCCAATCCTTTCTTAAACCCCAGTACCGTTCGCTGCCCTATAACGTCCTCTGGAAGCGCATTCCAGGTGTCCACCACACGCTGGGTAAAGAAGAACTTCCTGGCATTCGTATTGAATCTGTCCCCTTTCAACTTTTCCGAATGCCCTCTTGTTTTTTTATGTTCTGAAAGTTTGAAGAATCTGTCCCTCTCTACTCTCTCTATGCCCTTCATGATCTTGTAAGTCTCTATCATATCCCCTCTAAGTCTTCTCTTCTCCAGGGAAAAGAGACCCAGTTTCTCCAATCTCTCAGCATATGAAAGGCTTTCCATCCCCTTTATCAGTCGTGTCGCTCTCCTCTGAACTCTCTCGAGTAACACCATATCCTTCTTAAGATATGGTGACCAATACTGGACGCAGTACTCAAGATGCGGACGCACCATTGCCCGGTACGCAACCCCAATTCTTCTCTTCCTATATTTAAATTCTTGTAAACCGTGCCGAGCTCCAGATCTGTGGAGAAGATGGGGTATATAAGCTTAAGGTTTCGTTTCGTTTCGGCTAGCGCGTGATGAAAAGCTAAACCCGCTAACTTGCCTTCGTAAAAGGAGCCCTTAAAGTGTGTGCTTCCTAGTGCTGGGGTACACGAATGGACTAATTCACCGGGACATTTAAGCTTATGTACAAATTGTGCTAACTTTAAGAAGTTACTAAAGACACAACTTTTTGTTCATGCCGATTTCTAACGAGGATCTTTCCTTCTTCAACCGCCTTGATATTTAGGGCTCCTTTCATCAAGGTGCGCTACGGGGGTTAGCGCGTCGGACACTTCATCACGCGCTAACACCCGCGGCACGCCAAAAAAACTAACGCCTCGTCAATGGAGGCGTTAGCGACTAGCACGGCAGGCGGTTGAACGCGCGGTATTCTGCCTGTTAACCGCCTCCTGCAGCTGGATAAAAGGAACCCTTAGTCACCATATATGATGAGAAAAGAGATGGTTTGGGTCTGTTTGGTTTTGTTTTATTAGAAATTTTAGGTATGTTTGTTGCTAAAAACCGCTTAGATAATAATAATAATAACTTTATTCTTCTATACCGCCACAATCTTGCGACTTCTAGGCGGTTTACAATCAAGAGTGCTGGACATTCAACGAAATACAATAAGTAGATATTCAGAGGAAATACAGAGATCAGGGACCTCAGGAGGCAATAGTATAGAAATACAATTTGCTGAGCGAAAATGTAATATGTACATTTTAGTAGGTAATGTCCGACAGGACCTGTTGGGGATAAATAGCAATACTTGGTCTATAAATGTTTTAAATAAATAAAATAAATGATAAATTTTTAAAATATAATTAGCATAGAAAAATATACACAGACATAATTAGAGCAAAAAGCAAAAAAAACAAAATCTTACCTAGAGCCCAAGGAGTATAGTTAGTTTTTTTGCAATGCGCGCATGCCCTCCTGATCGACGCGATTTCGAGGAAGCTTTTCAAAACCCGGAGAAAGTGCCGGGTTTTGAAAAGCCGCCCAGACCCCCCAGACATGTTCTCAAAAAGGAGGACAAGTCCGTGGAAATCCTGGTAAACCTAGTAAGGTCAGTGTTCCCTTTTGTTGAAATTCATATTCATACTTTATGTTATGGTCTATTTAAGGTTGCCTCGTGTCTGGATTTACCCAGACATCTCCTTTTTTTAGAGGACTGCACGGGTGATTTTTGAAAACTCAGCAGTCTGTCTGGGTTTAGGAGCTTGGGGCCTGACTGTCTGATGGTCCCCCCAGGACAGGCTTGAGAACCACCGGCCATATCCTTCCACTGGCCCTTCCTTGTAAGGAATGTCCACATCAGCTCTGCTTGTAGGATCCAGGCTTCGTCTTTCATAGCCTGAAAGCTGCAGAATTCTAAACTCTTTTCAATATCAATCCCAGAATTCAAAGAGATAGAGTTTTGGAAAACCAATGTTACATCACCCTTTTTCCAGAAACATCAGACCAGAAAAGTAGTTACAAACAGAAGAACCAGAGGCAAGTGAGGTATCTTTAATTTTAATTCAATATTTACTGCACAGGAACATTCGTTATTATTACAAACATTATTAAATACTGTGTTAAATATAAAATACTGACTCCACAAGAGCAGAATATGTATCAATAACAGAGTGCTCTACTTTAAAAATAAATCACACTGCAAACACTTACAGATACCCTGTTAGCAAAGTCATTAAAAGTCAGTGTCAAAGGTTGTCACAACAGATGAAATCGCAAACCATAGAAACCAGGCTTAGGAATGTAAACACAACCAGGAGTGCATTGCTTTTCAGACAGGTGCTCCAAAAGTAAGGCTGCCAAGTGGATCCAGACCTGGGTTTACCCTGTTGCATGCTGGGACTTGTAGTCTCGCTTTTCTTTGGAAGTGTAATGAGGAAATGACAACTACAAGTCAATATGTGCGGCACCCGGAAGTGATGTCAGAGGGAGAGCCGACGGGGGTCGCGAGGAGCGCATTGTTGACCGCTGCGAGCAACAACGTCAACTAGGGGTACAAGGGATGGGAAGGCGCGTGGCAGGTAAGAGAGTGGAAGGAGCGGTGGAGGGGCTAAGCGCAGCAGATGGGATCAGGGGGCGGAGATGAGGGCAGGGGAGGGGCGCCTCTCACCCTCGCTACACCACTGCTAGGCACGCCCATGACAACATACGCTAGTGTTCTATGATGGCATCTTGGCACACAGATGATGTTATCGATTTGGCACCCAGTGCTTGGCTTCGACACTCCTCTATGGAGACATCACTTTATAGAATTGCTTCCAATGTGTCCAGCCATCAATATTTCCTACCGGTGGGTCAGAACAATCACATCTCACGAAGAAGAGACAGTGCTCATTCCGTTTCTAATGACTGTCTAAAGCAGTGGTCTCAAACTCGTGGCCTGGGGACCACATACGGCCTGCCAGGTACTATTTTGAAGCCCTTGGTATGTTTATCATAATCACAAAAGTAAAACAAAACAGTTTCATGATCATATATCTCTTTAGCTACAAATTACAATATTATTATTAAGACTTAGCCAAAAGGAAAGATTTATAAACTAACATAGTAGATGACGGCAGATAACGACCCGAATGGTCCATCCAGTCTGCCCAACCTGATTCAATTTAAATTTTTTTAAAATTTTTTCTTCTTAGCTATTTCTGGGCAAGAATCCAAAGCTCTACCAGGTACTGTGCTTGGGTTTCAACTGCCGAAATCTCCGTTAAAACCTATTCCAGCCCATCTACACCCTCCCAGCCATTGAAGCCCTCCCCAGCCCATCCTCCACCAAATGGCCATATACAGTCACAGACCGTGCAAGTCTGCCCAGTACTGGCCTTAGTTCAATATTTACTATTATTTTCTGATTCTAGATCCTCTGTGTTCATCCCACGCTTCTTTGAACTCAGTCACAGTTTTACTCTCCACCACCTCTCTCGGGAGCGCATTCCAGGCATCCACTACCCTCTCCGTAAAGTAGAATTTCCTAACATTGCTCTTGAATCTACCACCCCTCAACCTCAAATTATGTCCTCTGGTTTTACCATTTTCCTTTCTCTGAAAAAGATTTTGTTCTACGTTAATACCCTTCAAATATTTGAACGTCTGAATCATATCTCCCCTGTCTCTCCTTTCCTCTAGGGTATACATATTCAGGGCTTCCAGTCTCTCCTCATACGTCTTCTGGCGCAAGCCTCCTATCATTTTCGTCGCCCTCCTCTGGACCGCTTCGTTACCTCATGCAAAATTGTAATTTCTTTAATAAGACATGAACTATTTTTTCTGAGGCCCTCCAAGTACCTACAAATTCCAAAATGGGGCCCTGCAAAGGGTTTGAGTTTGAGACCACTGGTCTAAAGTGTAGCTAGCAATTGTAATTAATGTGAGCAAGCCGAAATGGGGAGTGCTTGCAAAGAATGCTGCAGTCCTTGAATATCGGGCTGGCGCCCGCATAACCATTTAAAAAAAAAAAATCCCCTCCCGACCCCTCTCTGAGCATTCGGAACCCTTCCTGTTCCCGTGATGGTTTGAGGTGAGGAGAAAGGAGGGGGGGGGGGCTTGATGCATCATGGGGTTGGGAGGGGAGGGGTTGGAATGCCTGAGGTGGCGGTCAGGAGGGAATTTTTAAAAATAGTTATGCGGTCCCGGCCTAATATTCAGCTGGACCCACATAACCGCCGACAGCCTGCCCGCTCACACCTGACCCCCAATATTCAGTGCCGGTGCCCGGCCATGGCCTGGGATTGAATATCAGGGTCTAATTCAGCTGGCAGTGGTAATAATAATAAATAATAATACTAACTTTATTCTTCTATACCGCCACAATCTTGCGACTTCTAGGCGGTTTACAATCAAGAGGCGTTTAAAAAAAGCGCAGACCAACACCAATGAAATATCGGGGTTGGAGGTGGGACAGAAAAGATGCAGTGCAGGGGATTGACTTTAGAACTTCAATCCACCAGAACTGGTTTGGCCTTGGTGCACCATGGAGATGGGCAGAGGAAAGACAGTTGCTGTTGTGGTGGTGACCTCTGCTGGCCATGAGTGTTACTGAGGGTGTACCTTGCAGGAGGCACTCTCTAGCCCTTGAGTTAGCTAGGGTTGACATAACATAGTAATATAGTAAATGACGGCAGATAAAGACCTGAATGGTCCACCCAGTCGGCCCGTTAGTTATTCTCATTAAAAATACATGATTAAATTAACTTGTCTCTTCATTGATATTTCAGGGTCATAGACTTTAAAGTCCACCTGGTTCCAAATGTTGAAGCTGCCATCTAATTAAGCCATTGTGACCTCACTGATGAGGCTGAGGCAATAGTGGAATGAGGCATTATGACATCACAATCTCAGCTCTGGAATGTTGCTATGCTCTGGGTTTCTGCCAGGTAACATAGTAAATGACGGCAGATAAAGACCTGAATGGTCCATCCAGTCAGTTATGCCCATTACAAATTCATGATTAAATTAACTTGTCTCTTCTTTGATATCTCTGGAAAATAGACTGTAAAGTCCACCTGCTATTGTCCTAGGTTCCAAATGCTGATGTTGCCATCCAAACTCACTCCAGCCTATCCGACCATCCCGTTGTTTGCAGGATATCTACTGTAAAGTCTGGCCAGTAACATCCTCATGTTCCAAATTCCCATTGATGCCCTCCCCAGCCCATCCTACACCATGCACGATACCTCAAGGAGAGGGCATTAACAGTAGAGAAATATAATGGGGAAAAAAGATAAACCAAATATGCTTTAAACCAGGGCTGCCCAAGTCCGGTCCTCGAGATCTACAGGCAGGCCAGGTTTTCAGGATATCCACAATGAATATGCATGAGATCTATTTGCATGCACTGCTTTCATTGTATGCTAATAGATCTCATGCATATTACATTAAGGAAATCCTGAAAACACGACTGGATTGCGGCCCTCGAGGAGGGACTTTGACACCTCTGCCCTAAACCAACACCTCCTAGACCAGTGTTTTTCAACCGCTGTTCCGCGGCACACTAGTGTGCCGCGAGATGTTGCCTGGTGTGCCGCAGGGCCGGCGGGCCCGGAGCTGACAGGGGGCCCGAGGCAGGGGCGCCAGTAGCTCACCAAGGCAAAGTGAGGCGATCACCCAGGACTCACTTTGTCTTGGCGATCTAATCTATCGAGCCGATAAGTCTTCTTCTCCCCGATGTCAATTCTGCAGTCGGAGAGGAAGTTCGGCCCAGCCAATCGCTGCCTGGCTGGGCGGAACTTCCTCTCCGATTGCAGAATTGACGTCAGGGAGTGCATGCGTCGGCGTCGGCTTTGGGGCCTGTTATCCATTGGTGGGTCCTGTTCCCCGATGGCAGCGGCAGTGGCAGTGGCTTGGGGAACGGCAGGGAGAAAGAAAGAAAGGGGACAGGCAGGGAAACAGAAGGAAAGAAGAGAAACAGAAAAAAAGAAAGAAAGAAAGAAAGGTCAGGGAGAGAGGAAGAAAAAGTTGGGGGAGGGAATGAGGTGTGGAGGAGAGAAAGCATACAGGCTGATAGAAGGGAAGAAAGATTGGATGCACAGTCAGAAGAAGAAAGTGCAACCAGAAATCACCAGACAAGGTAGGAAAAATGATTTTATTTTAAATTTAGCAAAGTGGAGGCAGTATTACCACAGTTTTCAAAGGAATTTGCCCAAATAACTTAATAGTTAACTGGGTAAATTCCCAGAGATGAAAACTTCCCTTCACTTACTATGCACAGTTCTGAATTTATATCTGCTGTCTATATTTTACAATATGGTCACCTTTTACTAAACCGCAATAGTGGTTTTTAGCGCAGGGAGCTTATGAGCGTCAAGAGCAGCACTGGACATTCAGCGCAGCTCCCTGCGCTAAAAACTGCTATTGTGGTTTAATAAAAAGGATGGAGGGTATATTTGTCTATTTTTGTATGCTATAAAAACCAAATACAGAGAGAGACTGAGAGCTGTTGACGAAGAGCTACGTGTGTGTCTTTCTTCGATTCCAGCCAGAATATCAGCTTTGTGTTCAGCCAAACAGGCCCAGGTTTCGCACTGAATAAAGTATTTTATAATTTTTATAATTTTTATTTCGTAATAAAGTAATTATAAAATACTTTCTTTGTGTTTATTTGATTCCTATTCAAGAGAATTACTTTATATATAGTCAATATAGGCAGAGAGTTAAATTTTTTAACATTTTCTAATGGTGGTGTGCCTCGTGATTTTTTTCATGAAACAAGTGTGCCTTTGCCCAAAAAAGGTTGAAAAACACTGTCCTAGACTACTGCGACCTGCTTCTCATTGGCCTTCCGCTAAACCAGGACTGCCCAAGTCCGGTCCTCGAGATCTACTGGCAGGCCAGGTTTTCTGGATACCCGCAATGAATATGCATGAGAGAGATTTGCCTGCACTGCCTTCTTGGTATGCAAATCTCTCACATGCATATTCTTGGATTGTCTTCCAGTTCCCCTTGTTTTATTTGTTTTTATAAAGTTATATGTTTTTAACTAATTTTACATTGTAAACCGCTTAGATATTTGATTAAGCGGTCTAAAAAATCTTTTAATAAACTTGAAACTTGTGACAAAAACCTGGCAAAAACCCAAATAGTAGCAGCATACCATGTGGAATCCCTAAAGAGTAGCAAGATTCCGGAATCCCAGAGAGTAGCAACATTCCATTTTCTCAGAGTAAGAAAGATTCCGGAACCCCAAATAGAAGCAACATTCCATACAGAATCCCCAAAGAGTAGCAATATTCCATGCTACCGATCCAGGGCAAGCAGTGGCTTCCCCTGTGTTTTTCTCAATAACAGACTATGGACTTTTCCTCCAGGAACTTGTCCAAACCTTTCTTAAAACCAGCTACGCTATCCGCTCTTACCTCTGGCAATGCGTTCCAGAGCTTAATTATTCTCTGAATGAAAAAGTATTTTCTCTTTTTAGTTTTAAAAGTATCTCTCTGTAAATCCATCAAGTATCCCCTAGTCTTTGTGATTTTTGATGGAGTAAAAAAAATCGAACCACTTGTACCCACTCAGGATTGTGAAAACTTAATCACATCTCCCCTCAGCCGTCTCTTTTCCAAGCTGAAGAGCCCTAACCTCTTTAGTCCTTCCTCACATGAGAGGCGTTCCATCTCCTTTATCATCTTGATTGCTCTTCTTTGAACCTTTTCTAATTTCTCTAAATCTGCTTATTATTTAAAGTTGTCAGATGTTTCAGACTTTAAATTTTCTCCCTGCCTCCCCCTAAATACTATCAGAGAGACAAAAAAACTTGTCAGACATGTTTGTGAAATGAAAAATATGAGTCAGTATTCTTGGTTAATGGTCTGTACCAGGTCTGGCTCAGAGCCAGAATGCTTACATCAGTACAGTGAGAAATCTGGTGTAGAAATCTCCCTTTGAGGAAAAGCATCTTATCCTGAAACATGGAAAATATTTATATGAAGATGTACTCTTTCCCCCTCCTGATTCGCGGTTTTAGGACTCGCAATTTCAATTATTCGCAATTTCCTAAAAGCAGAATCACCCCCCACTTCCCTCCCGCCTCCAAGACCTCCCCAGACCTTACCTGGTGGTCTAGCGGTCTTTCGGGGCAGGAGTGATCTTCCTACGCTCCTGCCCTGTGCAGATCACTCATACAAAATGGCTGCCGTGAGTTCCCGTCATAGTCTCGAGAGACTACGGGAACTCACGGCAGCCATTTTGTATGAGCGATCTGCACAAGGCAGGAGCGTAGGAAGATCGCTCCTGCCCGAAAGACTGCTAGACCACCAGGTAAGGTCCCGGAGGCGGGGTGGGTCAGAGCCAGCCTAAAAGCTATTCGCAAATTTTCAATATTCGCAGGCCAGCTCTGCCCCTAACCCCCGTGAATATTGAGGGAGGAGTGTCCAGGAACCCCATCCTACAGAAAGGCTGAGTTGATTTTTCCTTTGTAATCTCTAGACAAACCATACCATACCATTCAATTTTTTATAATCCACAAATTTTGACAAGAATTCCTTGTGGTTTACAATAATTTTCCGGTACAATTTCTCTAGTTCCCGACGTTCCTTACGAATACAAACAATATTTGATTTTCCTTCGGTTAGGGGATACCGTTACAAAAGATTCCATAACAGATTACTCTCATATCACGCAGCCACTTGGGATTCTGTTTTTCGTCGATTATTTTCCACTTCTTACGTGGATTTTAGAAGACTGCTCAAAGCTTAGTTATAGGATACATTTTTATAATCGGTATGATATGTCAAATTATAATTCGCTGTTTGATGTTAAGCTTTTCTTGCTTATTGTAAACCGCAAGGATCCGTATGGTTTTGCGCCATACAAGTGATGTTATGTTAAAATAACAGTAAGATTCTTAGATTACAATTGGATGACGATCATGAGAATTACAAAGAGAAGAGATACAGTAAGACTAACATTTTCCTGACATGGTAGTAAGAAGAGATCTGACGCAGATACAATAGTAGGTTATTCTAGGTTTGGGGAGCCTGAAATTAGAGAATGACACGGTGGTTGTTACCCGCGGCTAGCCGCGAGTAGCCGCGGGTAACCCACCGAAACGGGAAGAAAAAATTAGTGGTCGCTGCGGGGACGGGGACAAGGCCATTCACCGCCCCATGGAGCGGTGAATGGTCTCGTCTCTGCAGTGAAGCCAGCACGGATCGCGCGGTCCAGCATCCCCACCCGATCGCCGCATCCCACGTCCTGCCATCTCCCTCCCTCCACCTCACCTTAGGTGCTTGACGAATCCGAGTTTAATCCTTCTCCCAGCCAGCACGCTTTCAATAAGTCGCGCGTGCGCAGCTGATTGAATTGTTGAATCTCCTCTGACGCAACCGGAAACAGGAAGTTGGGTCAGAGGAGAAGATTCAACAGCTCAAGCAGCCGTGCACGTGGCTTTTCGAAAGCGTGTAGCTGGGAGGAGAATTAAAGTCAGACTTGGCAGGCAGCTAAGGTGAGGTGGAGGGAGGGAGATGGCAGGACGCGGCGATCGGGCCGGCGGGTGCTTCTGGACTACGCGATCCATGATCGTGCATGTTTCCTCACATTAGGAAGGAGGGAGTGGACAGTAGTCGTGGGGATGGGGGGGCACAGTGGTCGTGGGGATGGGGCGGTGACAGGGATGGTGGTCGCGGTGACAGGGACAAATTTTTTCCCCGTATCATTCTCTACCTGAAATTTGAAGGCAGCCTCGAATAACTTTTTTTCCGGTGGACTTGGGGAGCAGGAAAGTTCAGCTCAAAATGTTATATTGTTCTGGAGTTACAGAACGAACCTGTAACCTTGATGATAATAATAATAACAGTTTATATACCGCAGGACGGTGAAGTTCTGTGCGGTTTACAATGATTAATAGATGGTACAACCTGAGTGGAATAAACAGAGTTGAGAGCTAGTGATTAACAGTAATTTTGGAGTATTAGTCCCTGAGAGTTCTCTCCAGAAGACCTTATGGACCACCCAAGCTATCTTAAACCGAGCTCTTCTTTTTCATTGGCAGCCAATGGAGCTCTTTCAATAATGGGCTTGCCCTTCCAAAGTGACTTCATCGAAAGATTAATCTAGCTGCTGTCTATCTACTGTGCTCTATGAAAATGATATCTATAATATCCCAACTCCAGTTGGGATTCTACGTAGTAATAAATACAGAAAATGTGCAGAAGAAACATTCGTCAAAGTCTTGGACCCCCTGTTATAAGGAATGTTCATAGTACTGTAAATACTGGCTCACATGAAATTCACAGTACAGTGGTGCCTTGGAATCCGTTCCAGAACCCCGTTTGAGTTCCAAAACGTTTGAGTTCCAAGACAGTTTTCCCCATTGAAAATAACAGAAACTGGATTAATCCGTTCCTTGGTCCCACAAACTCAGAGGCAGCAAGGTCGGCAACGGGAACTGCAAGCGTTGCTCAGCCCAAAGCTTCCCTCCCAGGCGGAAACATGAAGCTACGTCAGAGGGGAAGCTTTGGGCTGAGCTACGTTCGGATTCAAAGTCGTTCGCGTTCTGGGGCGCTCGGATTCCGAGGTACCACCGTGCTTGCAGACAGTGGCGTGGCGAGGATGAGTGGCGACCGGGGTGGTAATGCCCCTCCCCTGCCCTCTTCTCTGCCCCTCCCCCGCCCTCTTCTCCTCCCCCCTGCTCCTTCCTGACTCCCCCCTGCCGCGTGTGTGCCCCCCTCTTCCTTTCCTCAGTACCTCTTTCATTTTTCCAGCGCGAACAGCATCACGAACTTGCTACCCATACTGTGCCGGCTCTCTCTTTGACATCACATCCTAGGCGCGTGACCCAGAAGTGACATCAGAGAGAGCCAACACTGTCATGGGCAGCAAGTTCGTGGTATTGCTTGCGCTGGGAAATTTAAAGAGGTACGAGGGAAGGGGCGCACCTGCGTGGTAGGTGGGGGGTCAGGAAGGAGCAGAGGGGCAGAGAGGAGATTGGGTGCCGGCACTCCCACTATGACGATGCCTGGGACAGACCGCTTCCCCCCCTTACTATGTCACTGTGTGCAGACAAGATAAAAGTTCTGGAATGTTGTCAAGTTTCATGATGTGGAAGACTTTATTGACTTTATTGATAGCTGTCCCAAGGTGCAGTTATTTTCAAAATTAAGAATAGCCTTACTGGGTCAGTCCAATGGTCCATCAAACCCAGTAGCCCGTTCTCACGGTGGACAATCCAGGTCCTTAGTACCTAGCCAAAGCCCAAGGAGTAGCAAGATTCAATGCCAGCGATCCCAGGGCAAGCAGTGGCTTCCCCCATGTCTGTCTGAATATTTGCACTTAACTGGCCAAGTACTGACTCTGCCCCTGGAATACCCCCCAAATAGCCAGTTTTCAGCAGTACTAACTGGTTAAATGCCACTGAAAATTAGTGGTTAGCCCCGAATCTGCCAGGAGCTGCTTCTGGCTGTAGAAATCGCTTTAAATATTTATCTGATTAGGTGTACTGTACCTTTAAGTTACTTCATTCTCTTTTAAAAAGCCTGAAATATTTGTGATTGAGGATACATTTAATTTGGAACACCTCACTGGGAACCTTTTGGGTCAACAAAGTCTTTCCACAAATCATTGTTCTTCCTTGTTTTTATAAAGCCCATGTAATTCTATGGTATAAAACCTCTGCATTAAGAAAACCCTTGATCAAATGAAAAGTACATTTTTTTAAAAAGACCACAAGTACAAATCTTTCAGGCACTTTTGGGGGTGCAAAGCGCCATCCCTGGCAAGTTAGAGATGGAAAGGAAAACTCTTCCAGAAAACAACCGAGATGGAAGTTAAATGTGATTTGCTCTCCATTATAAAATAATGTTCTTTAGAAAAGCTCCCATTTTTTTAAGGACTTCAAGTATGTTGCATCTACCATGAAACCTTAAGATGCATCTCATTTGGATATTTTGACCTCCAGCATGTGCTCATTGGGTCTGTACAGGTACCTCCAGATGGCATAGTAGTGGACCCCGGCTCCAATTGCTACGAAGAGATGCCATATTGCATGAGCAAAAGGTATGCGCCCATCACTTTTAAAGAAGACCATGCCCAAGCAGTAGAAGACTCCTCCGATAAGGAGCTCGATGAGGCCATCTCGATTAGTCTACACAAAGAGAAACACAAGTTGGGTGAACTTTGAACTTGCATCTACTGGCAACCCTGGTAGGACCACTAGGGAATCATATAGTGCCACGCTGAAGATAACCACCACTAAGGCAGGAGCAGCTGGGGATCCCTCCTGCCCTCCCCTTCCCCCTCCTTTGGGATTAGCAGGTCATTCAAGCTAGGCTTCAGAAGGGCCAAGGCGAGGGGTCGTTCAAAAGAAAGGTGGCAGGACTGGGGAAGGGACAGCCTTTTGGATATTTCAGCATGACGAGTATTGGGGGAGGGGGAAGGAGGAAATGGTGGTGAACAGTAAGTCATCAGGGACACCAGTAGCAATGGTGGGAGGAGAGACTCTAGCTCAGTGGTCTCAAACTCAAACCCTTTGCAGGGCCACGTTTTGGATTTGTAGGTACTTGGAGGGCCTCAGAAAAAAAATAGTTAATGTCTTATTAAAGAAATGAGAATTTTGCATGAGGTAAAACTCTTTATAGTTTATCAATCTTTCCTTTTGGCTAAGTCTTAATAATAATATTGCCATTTATAGCTAAAGAGACATATGGTCAAGAAATGGTTTTATTTTACTTTTGGGATTATGATAAACATCCTGAGGGCCTCAAAATAGTACTGGTGGGCCGCATGTGGCCCCCAGGCCACAACTTTGAGACCACTGCTCTAGCTGGAATGGAGGCTTGCAGCTGGGAATGTGAATTAGTCTCAGCTTCAGTAATATAGAAAAAAAATATATTAGAATGCATTTTACAGACCTGCAGCATTCAGATACCATGGGTTAGTCAAGCCCATGTTAATTTTTACTGCTAAGGTCATGCTTTAGTAATCGGACCTTGTGCAGTAATTCAGAGCTGCTAATGTGGAGATAATTCAGCACAGGATTATGGTATACACAGTACGAGAGTTCTTCAGACAGTTTCAGCACATCCGTATTTTTGCGGGAAATGGTTGGGGGCGGGAGCAATCATAAGAGGGTGTGTCGTAGAATGTCATGTGATTGGTCAGTCAGGCAAACTGGCTCACCTGTGAAGAAGTGATGTGATTTGCTTTTGATATATTTAATAAATAGTATTTTTTTTTTTTTTTTTTTAAATAAAAGTGCGGAAAGTTTTTGAAGGACCCTCGTAGCTCTGAGGAGCTCCATTTGCTTCAGGTTGTAGCCATTCTCCAAAGCTGCTGGGGAACCTATGAACCTTTCCCATCTTTACAGGTTTTTAGGCTTTAGTGAAATGGATTCATTTACTCACCATGGAGAGAATAACCAGGGCTGGGAAGAAACCCATGACAACATAACACGCCAGCTCCACAAGCTTGTACCTGAGCCAGAGAATCGAAGGATGGTGTGAGTCTCAAAAAACGTCAAACCAACTGAGCTAATCCAAAGTAGAGAATGACACGGGGACAATTTCTCCCTGTCCCTATGGGAACTGATTCTCCCGTCCCATCCCGGTGGATTCTTTTCCTGTCCCTGCCCCATTCCTGCAAGCTCCGCCCTCATTTGCACCAGACTTAAACACTTTAAAATCATAAGTGTTCCGGGATTGCGCTGTTTAAGGCAGAGTTTACAGGAATGGGGCAGAATGCGCGGGAAAATTGAGTTCCTGCGCGAGGATGGGGACAAATTTGTCCCTACGTCATTCTCTAGTCCAAAGCACTCACCACTAAGGTGGAGATAATGGGAAGCTCTCTGTGTTTAGCAGCATGGCACGATAGGGAGGGATTGACAGGAGTGGATGGGGCTTTGCCTTCTGCTACTCTCTCCATTTTTCTCAGGTTCTTCCCTTCCACAAACCAATACTTCCAGATTAAATTCCAGGAGCTTTTTAAGGGGAGGGGGTTCTCCCACTATGGTACTGTGCACTAGAGATCGACACGGTGGCAGTTAGCCCCAGGTAACCCGCCGAAACAGCGGGGGAGGGGAGCGCTCACTGCGGGCACGGGGACATGGCCATCCACTGCCCCGTGGAGCGGTGAATGGCCTTGTTCTCGCAGTTAAGGGAGGGAAGGCGTGCGGTCACCGATCGCGCGCGGCCCCCCCTCCAGCCAAATTTATCTCCCTTCCTCCCCCTTACCTTCGCGACGCTTTAGTAAAGAAACTTACTGAAGCCAGCGAAACCTGTCTGCCTGCGGTCGCATGTGTGCGGGCGGAAGCTTCTCCTCTGACGCAACATCTTAGCATTTAGCGTGTGCTAATTATTTAGGCCCGTATTCTATCAACGGTGCCTTAAGTGATGGGCCGGTAGGGACCCTAAAGGCGCCTAACCTACGTTGAAAATGCTGTTTAAAAAACAAGAAACAGCATTTTAAAATGAAAAATCGAAGCGCCTACCGGCTCCTTAACAAACAGCGTCTGCATCATGAATATGGAGATGCTTTAGGATGGCTAACGCCACTGTGGGCGCGGCCAGCACCGGACAATTCACTTCAAAGGTAGGCACGGGAAATGTAGGGCTTGAAAACCCCGGCAACTACCTTTTCCAAAGTTGCAATTCCACAAACGGCACCGTTGCATGGCTGACAGGTGATCGGTAGCCACCGACAACAGCGCCGTTTATAGTGCGGGCTAATGCAGTTAGTGCGCGCAAAATCCCTTAGCACCCATGAATTTCACCCTCAGTTGAACATTTATACAGGCGTAATGCACCTAACTTCATGTGCATTGGGTTGGATTCAGTAAATGGCATTCACAATTCAGTGCCAAACAAAATCAGCGTTAAACAGTATTCTATCATGGGCGTTCCAGGATCGTCACTCTAAACAGAATAGTGCGTGGCACCAGGGTCCATGCTCAACTTTGTGCACGAAGAGTTGCATCAGTTGAAACCAGGTATAAATCCTAGTGAACAGGTTGAGCACAGGTTCACACTATTTTAGTGAACATGTTCGCACCATCCTAGTGAACAGGTTTGCACTATCCAGTTTTGCACTATTCTAGTGAAGGGGTTTGCACTATCCTAGTGAACAGGTTGAGCACAGGTTCGCACTATTCTAGTGAAGGGGTTTGCACTATCCTAGTAAACAGGTTTGCACTATCCAGGTTTGCACTATCCTAGTGAACAGGTTGAGCACAGGTTTGCACTATTCTAGTGAAGGGGTCCACACTATTCTAGTGAAGGGGTTCGCACTATCCTAGTGAACAGGTTGAGCACAGGTTCGCACTATTCTAGTGAAGGAGTTTGCACTATCCTAGTGAACAGGTTCGTACTATCCAGATTCGCACTATTCTAGTGAAGGGGTTTGCACTATCCTAGTGAACAGGTTGAGCACAGGTTCGCACTATTCTAGTGAAGGGTTTTACACTATCCTAGTAAACAGGTTTGCACTATCCAGGTTTGCACTATCCTAGTGAACAGGTTGAGCACAGGTTTGCACTATTCTAGTGAAGGGGTCCGCACTATTCTAGTGAAGGGGTTCGCACTATCCTAGTGAACAGGTTGAGCACAGGTTCGCACTATTCTAGTGAAGGAGTTTGCACTATCCTAGTAAACAGGTTTGCACTATCCAGGTTTGCACTAGCCTAGTGAACAGGTTGAGCACAGGTTTGCACTATTCTAGTGAACAGGTTCACACCATCCTAGTGAACAGGTTTGCACTATCCAGGTTCACACTATTCTAGTGAACAGGTTGAACACAGGTTCACACTATTCTATTACAGTGTGTGCAGTTTAAGGGAATGCCTCTCCCTTGGCCACACCCCCTTTGCAGATTCACGTGGAAACATTCAAGCACTATTCTATAAATGGGTACAAATCTGCCATTTTTGCCCTATTATGGTGCCTTCTATCTGAAAATTCAGCACAAAAGAAGGGTCTGATATTGGGAGGAGGGTCAGATATAGAATTCCCTTGATTATCGCTGAGTCTATAATGGGTTGTGCCACACAAATTTGTCATAGAATACTAGCTTTGCGCTCACTACTTCCTAGCGCCCTATAAAGAATCGCCCCCTTTATGCAGCTATTTGTGTATTTTGCACGCGCGCGTAGCTTTAGGAGTGAGCTGTTTGTCCAAATGGTTGAAATGGATCTGCAGAGACTCACCGCTCATGGAAGAAGAAAACGTAGATTGTGCCAACTGATGCCATGATCCAAATGACCCAGCGCATGTGGGATGCCCAGGGACCTAGCTCCCGTAAATTCAACCTGGCAGAGGCAGAAATGACAGAGAATGTGAGGACCGGTGTAAAAATAAACACAAAAATAGATCAAACGGGTGGAAAGAAGAGAAAACGAGAGCTGGCGTGGTTAAAAGAGGCTATTAAAGCCACAAAAACATCGTTTAAAGCAGTGTTTTTCAACCTTTTTACACCTATGAACCGGCAGAAATAAAAGAATTATTCTTGTGGACTGGCATCGGTCCGTGGACCGGCGGTTGAAGAACACTGGGCTAAGTCGTGGGCCAGACCCCGCCCATCTCTACCCAATCTCCACCCCAGACCCCACCCTATAATAGTACTAATTGCACCTTGCACGTCCCGTGCCTCATCTGGAAGCCTTCCCTCTGACGTTGCAACGTCATAGAGAAGGCTTCCGGTTCAGGCGCAGGACGCCCGTAGGAGCCGCTGCCCGTGGCTTTGCGCACTGAATCAGTGAGGAAGAGGGAGCTGGCTCGAAGAAAACGCCTCATCGATCGCACCGTGGACCGCTGGTTGAAGAACACTGGTTTAAAGAAAGGAAAAAGGACCCCAATGAAGAAAATAAGAAGAGACATACGCACTGGCAAGTTGGACTTGGGTTCCCTTTGCACCTTTAGGGCTCCTTTTATTAAGCCACGCCAGCGGGGTTGACGAGCGCGACTTTTCGTCACGCGCTAACCCCCGCACTGGCCTAAAAAACTACCGCCTGCTCAAGAGGAGGTGGTAGCGGCTAGCGCGTTACGCGCGTTAAACCGCTAGCGTGCCTTTGTAAAAGGAGCCCTTAATGTTCAATCATTTTTATTGAGTTTTTTAAAAATAAAATATACA
The DNA here is from genome assembly GCF_902459505.1 of Geotrypetes seraphini. Classification (NCBI taxonomy): domain Eukaryota; kingdom Metazoa; phylum Chordata; class Amphibia; order Gymnophiona; family Dermophiidae; genus Geotrypetes; species Geotrypetes seraphini. The sequence goes on along the minus strand of NC_047094.1, from coordinate 13,366,833 downwards.
TAACAAAAATCTTACAAAGAACCTCATCTCAGTTCAGTTAATACATTGTAGATGTATAAATTCAAAGAAATCAACAATCAATTATCAAACACAATAAAGCACCTTCCAGCACTCCCTCCTCCCTTCCCATCCCCCTTCCCCCCCTCCATCCATCCCATTTCCAAATACAGTGGTACCTTGGTTTACGAGCATAATTCGTTCCAGACAAGCTGGAAGACTGGGCAAACAAATGGCAAATGCGCTTCAACGTGGACAAATGCAAGGTCATGCATATAGGGAAAAAGAACCCGTTGTTCAGCTACAAATTAGGGGGGGTATTGTTGGGAGACAGCAGACTCGAGAGAGACTTGGGTGTGCTGGTGGATGCATCACTGAAGCCATCTGCACAGTGCGCAGCAGCCTCGAAAAAAGCCAACAGGATGCTGGGCATCATAAAGAAGGGCATAGCAACCAGAACACGGGAAGTCATCATGCCATTGTATCGAGCGATGGTGCGTCCACATCTGGAATACTGCGTTCAGTATTGGTCGCCGCACCTCAAGAAGGACATGGCGGTACTTGAGAGAGTCCAAAGGAGAGCAACGAAAATGGTAAGAGGGCTGGAACACTGCTCATACGCCGAGAGGCTGGATAGGCTGGGGCTCTTCTCTCTGGAGAAAAGGAGGCTCAGGGGAGATATGATAGAGACCTTCAAGATCATGAGGGGCATAGAGAGGGTGGATAGGGACAGATTCTTCAGACTGAAGGGGACAGCAAATACGAGGGGGCATTCGGAGAAACTGAAGGGAGACAGGTTCAAAACAAATGCAAGGAAGTTTTTTTTCACCCAAAGGGTCGTGGACACTTGGAATGCGCTACCGGAGGAAGTGATCAGGCAGAGTACGGTACAGGGATTCAAACAGGGATTGGACGGATTCCTGAGGGATAGGGGGATCGTGGGATACTGAGTAAACCAACCTGGTCGTGCATGTGCAAGACCGGAGGGCTAGGACTTCGATAGGAGGGCAGAACTTAAATGGGAAACCAAGGTGGCAGGGGAGCCCCTTCTGATGATTCAGACAGGCCTTGACCTGTTTTTGGCCACCGCGGGAGCGGACTGCTGGGCAGGATGGACCTGTGGTCTGACCCGGCAGAGGCACTGCTTATGTTCTTATGGTCGCAAACCAAAATACTCGTATATCAAAGCGACTTTCCCCATAGGAACTAAGGGAAACTCCCTTAACATAAGAACATAAGAAGTGCCTCTGCTGGGTCAGACCAGAGGTCCATCACGCCCAGCAGTCTGTTCGCGCGGTGGCCCATCAGGTCTAGGACTTGTGTAGTAGTCTTCTATCTGTACCCCGCTATCCCTTTTTTTTTTATCCTACCTTATCTATATCCTTCTAACTGTACCCTTCTTCATCCTATATCTTCCCTATCTATATCCTTCAATAACTTCTTCTTTCAAGAATTTATCCAATTTCTCTTTGAAACCCCCCCCCAAGGCCAGCGACACTGCTCTACCCAACCCGAGAACCCCCACTCATGAAGGCCCCCCCCCCACGTGATCCGCCATCCCCCCTCCCCGCGATCCGGCATCCTCCCCCTGCTCGCATCGCCCCCCCCCCCCCCGCCGCGATCTGGCATCCCCCCAGCACCCACCCGAACACACTGCTTACCTCTATCTGGCACCGGCACCGGAGAGAGCGTGAACTCGAAGGCCTTGAGCATGCGCAGATGCTCAAGGCCCAGCAAACAAGAAGATGTAGATCTTCGGGCACCGGCATGTCCTGTGCGTTGGTGCCGGTATCGGTGCTAGATGGGGGTAAGCAGTGTGTTCGGGTGGGTGCTGGGGGATGCCAGATCACGGTGGGGGGGGTGCGACACAAGCGGGGGGGGGGAATGCCGGATCGCGGGGGGGAGGGTGCCGGATCACGGGGGGGTGCCGCTCGCAAATCGAGGCAAGCTCGGTTTCCGGTTTCGGTTTTCGGTTTCCAGTTTGCTTGTCTTGCACAACACTCATAAACCGGTGCACTCGTAAACCGAGGTACCACTGTATTACTAAGAAATAGTACTTCACTTTATGATTATCTCCCAAGAATCCTAAACGGTACCAGGTTCTCTAAAGCTTGAATACATCAGGTGCAAAAATATTGTTTTCCTCTTGTCCTTATGGACTCTTGCAGGCTCCTGGATGGGTCCCTCCATTCTGCCTTCCACCACACAGCAAGTCCCCCATGTCACTTCTCCACCCGAATGTCAGACGCACTCTCAAACAGCTCTATACTCCACACCGAATGCTAAAGAGGGTGGGAGGGGCGGGGGAGCGCTATTTCTATCTTAATTTTAGCCCTTTGAGTATATAGATCCAGGGTGGGATTACATTACTATTTTAAATAGGGAAAGGTTATTGAAAGAATCTATGTATTTGTGTTTTTATTGCTTAGTCTTTGGGTGGGATAAAATGGTTACTCATGTATGTCTGTAAGATGAATGTGCTTTTCTTGATTTATTATATGTTTATATACTTGTTTATTGCACTGTTGTTGTTTTTTTAATCTTTATTCATTTTCAAATTGAACAACAAGTGCACAAAAATACATTATACAAGTAATTCCAATATAGCACTATAATATCTAACACATAAAAATCTAGTAATGTAATAACCCCCACCCAACCATTTAACCCAACCCAATAACCCTTCATCTCATTTTCAACCAAAATAGAAATATACACGTGTTATATAACATATTAGAACATATCTTATAAAATTATTCCCAACTCCCCCCTCCCCCTTGAGTGTGCTAAATACAACTAAGAAAGAAAAGAAAAGGAAAAGAAAAGAATTGATGATTATTCATCACAATATTTTGCCAATGGCCCCCATATCTTTACAAAGTTATTATATGTCCCTTTTTGTACTGCTATTGCTCTTTCCATCTTAAAAATATGGCATAATGAGTTCCACCAGAATGTGTGATTAAGATTCTTGTAATTTTTCCAATTATTGGTAATATGTTGAATGGCAACCCCTGTCATGACTCCTAGAGGAAAGGAGAGACAGGGGAGATATGATTCAGACGTTCAAATATTTGAAGGGTATTAACGTAGAAGAAGGGTATTTCCAGAGAAAGGAAAATGGTAAAACCAGAGGACATAATTTGAGGTTGAGGGGTGGTAGATTCAAAGGCAATGTTAGGAAATTCTACTTTACGGAGAGGGTGGTGGATGCCTGGAATGCGCTCCCGAGAGAGGTGGTGGAGAGGAAAACGGTGACTGAGTTCAAAGAAGCGTGGGATGAGCACAGAGGATCTAGAATCAGAAAATAATATTAAATATTGAACTAGGCCAGTACTGGGCAGACTTGCACGGTCTGTGTCTGTATATGGCCGTTTAGTGGAGGATGGGCTGGGGAGGGCTTCAATGGCTGGGAGGGTGTAGATGGGCTGGAGTAAGTCTTAACAGAGATTTTGGCAATTGGAACCCAAGAAATAGCTAAGAAGAAAAAATTAAAAAATTTAAATTGAATCAGGTTGGGCAGACTGGATGGACCATTCGGGTCTTTATCTGCCGTCATCTACTATGTTATAATAAAACTTTGTTGTTATATGATGATATTTGACTCTTCTTTCTCATATTTTCTTTCTGTTGGAAAATCAATAAAGAATTTTAAAAAAGCTTTTCTTTTTAAGACCCAACACGGCTTAGATACAGGAGACAGAATTTCTTCTTCCTGAGCTCAACAGAATTATCCTGCTATCACTTCCCTATTCAGACTCTTCTCCTCTCCTTTACTCCTCTTTACTGGTTCTTAGACTCACTAAATTTCCTGGCGCATCACTGTGGTCATTCATGGGGGGGGGGGGGGGGTACCATGGCACATGGTTCAGTTCTTAGTCTACCCCAGAGTCTCTCAAACTATGTGCCACGGCACAGTGGTGTGCCCCGAACAGATTCCGGGTGCGTTACAAGAGATTCCAGAATTTTACTTTACTGTTAAACATTCCCTTCATGCACACTAGACTACCGTAGATGGCATGTATGTCGCTTTTGCAAGAGTCTGTCAATGTTATGAGCACCTGTGCGCGTAAGGACACAGCCACCCAAATAAGCATCATTCTTTGCTGTGATTGGTCCTCGAAAACTAACGGCAAGTAATTTTAGTTTTATTTTTTTTATGCAGGAGTTATCTTAACCTGAGCAACAAAGCAATCGAGGCTTTGTTACTGTTTGGATCTTCTTATCTTTGCGAACTTGGATTTTCAGCTGCGACAGAAATGAAATTGAAAAAAAAAAAAAAGTGAACGACTGCAAATGGTGGATGGTGAAATGCGGGTTTACTTGACGACTATCGAGCTGTATTTTCAGTTCATTTGCACTCGTAAACAAGCACATCCATCACGTTGATTAGCAATTCTATTCTATCTAGCTTAGTTTCACCGTTGTTACAATTACCCAGACATAGCTTGAAGAACTTTATATTTAATGACTCAAATTAAATTTTTTGTTGGTTTTGCAATTTTACAATTTCAATTATAATGTGCCATGAAAAACATTTGCTCCGTTTAGTGTACTGGAGCTAAAAAAAAAATTTTGAGACACTGCTCTGTTCTCTCCTCTATGTATGTACTCCCCACTAGGGGGAGCACTGGTCTAGTATAGGGGTTACAGCTCTCTATACATTAGCAAAGGGTGCAAAGACCCCTTTAAAGAGTCTTAGCTTGCAGGCTTAAGAAATCCTTCTTAGGATGCTCACAAACAGGGAATCTGAGTTATCAGGCCATTGTCATGAGAATCTTCAGAATGCTAAAGTCGGTTCTGAATACATCCCTACCTAGGGTTGTTCCACACAAACCTCTAAATATTGTACGAGTCTCTTGCCTAGGCTGAATGAACTCACCAGGGGGCATAAGAGGCTGCGATGAAGAAATATATCACCATCCTGTCGAACATATGTAAGCAGTGCTCCATGGTTCTGCAGAGAGCAAATGAAAAGACTAGTGATTATAAAGCCGACTTAGTCCTGTCCGATCAAACTGCTGGAGAAAATATTTTTAAACGCAAAACTACATGAAAAACTAGTGTCTGCTAAAGAAGGAAAAAAATCATTTTAAAAAGGAAGAACCAGACCAGCCTGGAAATTTAATAGCAGCATAACAGGAGTTATGGGTTCAAGGGGGGAGGGGGGGAGGGGCAAAATAAACACATTTTCCTTGAATTTATAGTGTGGGCCGGTTCATAGACAACCCCGCGAAAGACAAAGGCGCGCGCCGACAACTGAGCGCAAGATGGAGGCACGCACCAAAGAAAATTACAGTTTTTAGGGGTTCCGACAGGGGTTTTTTGTTGGGGAGCCCCCCCCCCCAGTTTACTTAATAGAGATCGCGCCGGCGTTGTGGGGGATTTGGGGGGTTGTAACCCTCCACATTTTACTGTAAACTTAACTTTTTCCCTAAAAACAGGGAATAAGTGAAGTTTTCAGTAAAATGTGGGTTCCCCCCACGCCCCCCCCCGTTGGAGCCGTAAAAACGGTAATTTTCTGCGGCACGCGCCTCCGCGCTGCGCTCAATTGTCTGCACGCGCCTTTGTCCCGGCGCACTTTTGACCTGACACCATGTGGGCCACCAAGAATATTATTTGGAGCATAATCAAAAAACGAAAACGTCCAAAAGAACACCTAAGTCGGCACTTGGACGACCTCATCACTGGGACGTCCAAGTGCCGAAAATCAAGACCATTCTCCTGGACATCTAGTGAGATGTTTCATCCGCTGTGTGTCCAGAGTTCAAGGGGGGGCAGGTTAAGAGATGTGTTATAGACGTGCTTTTGGTGGACTACGGGCGTGCTAGACTTTGATGTCTTGTAGGCATAATCAAACCTTTTTTGTAAAACGTCCTGGACGGAACTTAGACCTTTTGGGATAGACCTCTTTTGGAAGCGTCTAAGTGCCAAAAAGGTACCCAAACTGACCAGTTGACCACTGGAGGGATTAATGACCCCCCCCCCACCTCACAAAGTTGTCAATGAAAGAGTACATACCTGTCTCTAGAACGGCAGATCCTAGTATGAGAAATTCTGGTAGAGCATCACACAGGTGTTTTAAGTAGTCAGGTGAGTGGCCTAGTGAACCATAGAGAGGAGGAGCCAGACCCATAAGACACTCTAACCACAACATTTATGGTGAGAAGTATGTGCCTACCAAAATCCACCAAAACCCTACTATACTGCCATATAGGTGCTAGCTGAAGCCATAAGAGCTATTGGGGTGGTAGACAGGTGAGTATAGTAGGTTTGGGGGGAGATTTTGAGGGCTCAACATAAATTATAAGGAGATTATGGTGAGATGTATATCTAAAAAGATGGTAATTAAGACACTGTTAGAAGCCTGATCACTATACCGGTAACAATCTCACATAGCCACTCAAAGTGAAAGTGAAAGTGAAAGTGATGGGGCTTAGCCAACTATCTCCTCTATGTTGCTTTATTAGTTAAAGTAGTCTGTGAAGAGGATGTTCTTTATCCTTTCTTGAAACTTCTGGAACTCCCTTCGGAAGGGAGTTCTACCACCTTGGAGCCATTGCTGAGAACATTCTTGTCCTAACACTTTTTGTATTTGATGTCTCTGAAGGAGGGTATTTCCAACAGGTTTCTTGTCTCCAGCGCAGGGTGGATAACAATATATTTATATTCCTGGGAACAAATTTTCAAATAGAATATTGCAGTAGAAGATGATAAATTTCAAGATAACTTTTTTTTTTAAACATGAATATCTTTAAAAGTGTTCTAAAAACATTATATTGTCCTACTGATCTTATTACGATAGGGAGATCATTCCAAATTAAAGGAGCCATTGAGCAAATCATCTAATTGTCTTTGGAGAGAGAAATTGAAGGTAGAATTGCTTCGGTACAACATAATCTGGTTTTTCTCCTAGTAATGAAATCAATTCCACTAAATAATATGGCACCTGGCCATATAGAATATTAAAAAATCATAATACAAAGCTCAAAGGAGTAGAGGAGTGACCTAGTGGTCAGGTCTGCAGCCTCAGGTTGAAGGTTCAAGCCCAGCGATGCTCCTTGTGACTTTGGGCAAGTCACTTAACCCCCCATTGCTCAGGGTAAGTTAGACTGTGAGCCCATCGGGAGAGATACTTGAGTATCTGAATGTAATCCACTTAGGCTGTAAGTGATCTATAAATACTCAAATAAAAACAAATCCTTGCGTTTACTGGCAACCAATGTAATTTAATGAAATGTGGTGTAATTCTATCATATTTAGAGATGGAAAAAAATTACCCTCACTGCAGTATTCTGCACAGTCCTAAATAAACAATAAGAATAAGCAATTGAAGTGCAAGATTGGACTTATCAAAATATTTCCGAACTACTCATAATTTCTTTAAAATAAAAAAAAAAATGATTTTTTTTTTACAAACCAGATTAACTTGATGTTCCAAGCTCAATAAATTATCTGATTGAATGCCCAGAACTCTAGTTTGCTTATCAAAAGTATAATTAATAATAATAATTTTATATACCGCCACACCACATAGTTCTAGGCGGTTCACATCTAGAAGAGCTGTACAATCAGTGAAAAGAAATACAATTGGCATAAAAATACATTAAGATCAAATTAAAATATCAATTTGCAAATTTACCAAACAGATCAGATTTCAACAGCTTCCTAAAAGACACATAAGAATGAGCCTAAGAAATAATAGTACATAACCATGAATTCATTTTGTCTGCCTGAAATGCAAATAGTTTATCAGGAAATCTCTTATATCGACAGGATTTTATGGTTGGTAAACAAATAGATAATTTCCTGATGCTGTGGGACTAGCCAAAGCAGTGGCTCCCAAACCCTGTCCTGGGGGACCCCCAGCCAGTCGGGTTTTCAAGATATCCCTAATGAATATGCATGAGAGAGATTTGCATATAATGGAAGCGATAGGTATGCAAATCTCTCTCATGCATATTCATTAGGGCAGGGGTGTCCAATGTCGGTCCTCGAGGGCCGCAATCCAGTCGGGTTTTCAGGATTTCCCCAATGAATATGCATGAGAGAGATTTGCATATAATGGAAGCCACAGGTATGCAAATCTCTCTCATGCTTATTCATTAGGGATATCTTGAAAACCTGACTGGCTGGGGGTCCCCCAGGACAGGGTTTGGGAACCACTGAGCCAAAGAAACTGTTTTCCCCATATTTATCTTCAGCTTATAGGTTGTAACTCATTTCTCGACAGCAGGGCTGCTCAAGTCCGGTCCTCGAGATCTACTGGCAGGCCAGGTTTTCTGGATATCCACAATGAATATGCATGAGAGAGATTTGCCTGCACTGCCTTCTTGGTATGCAAATCTCTCTCATGCATGTTCATTGTGGATATCCAGAAAACCTGGCCTGCCAGTAGATCTCGAGGACCGGACTTGGGCAGCCCTGCTCTACAGTATCAAGAGTCCAAGTCAAAATTCTTTCCATAATACATCAGATTTTGCGCCACATCTCTCCTACTGTTTTTCAAGGGTTTCTTGAACTCCATCAGCCTAAAAGAAGTTTGAGATCAGAAAATAGTATGAGATTGTGTTCAGAGGGTAGGCTGCCAATCTCCCATATTAAGATCGGTGCGGCCATGTTGTTGGTAGCGGGTGCAAAGCTTTGGAATGCACTGCCAGGAATCTTGCGTTTCTGTTCTGCTCGGATGAATTTTAAGAAAATGTCAAAAACCGAACTGCTTGTTAAAGCTTTCTTGTGTTGAGATTATATATTTAGAATGATCTGAAAATGTCTTCTGTCCTGCCGACTGCTTTTTAAAGTATGATGATTTGTAATATTTGAAATATCTTTGTTTTGTTTTACACAGTGGTCTCAAACTCGCGGCCCAGGGGCCACATGTTGCCCACCTCATACTATTTTGAGGCCCTCAGTATGTTTATCATAATCACAAAAGTAAAATAAAACAATTTCTTGATCATAAGTCTCTTTAGCTATAAATGACAATATTATTACATTGATGTCTTCTATCCCGCCAATACCTTTCAGTTCCAGGCGGTTTACAACAAGAAATTAGCCTGGCAATTCCCAGGGAGATTACAAGGTCAATAGCTATATGCGTCAGGGTCTGGGAAGGGTCGATACGGTTTGGTTAGTCAGGGGTAGGCAATTCCGGTCCTCGAGAGCCGGAGCCAGGTCAGGTTTTCAGGATATCCATAATGAATATGTATGAGAATTGCCGCTGCTGGGTCAGACCAGTCTGCCTGGCAGTCTGCTCACGCGGCGGCCCCCGGGTCAAAGATCAGTGCTCTAAAATGAGTCCAGCCTCACCTGTGTACATTCCAGTTTAGCAGGAACTTGTCCAGCTTAGTCTTGAAACCCTGGAGGGTGTTTTCCCCTTCAACAGACTCCGGAAGAGCGTTCCAGCCATCTTGGTGAAGAAGAACTTCCTTATAGAGAGTGCCCTCTCGTTCTCCGTACCTTGGAGAGGGTGAACAATCTGTCCTTATCTACTAAGTCTATTTCCTTCATTATCTTGAATGTTTCGATCATGTCCCCTCTCAATCTCCTCTGTTCGAGGGAGAAGAGGCCCAGTTTCTCTAATCTCTCACTGTACGGCAACTCCTCCAGCCCCTTAACCATTTTAGTCGCTCTTCTCTGGACCCTTTCGAGTAGCACCGTGTCTACGTATTTTGTTCGTATATGTCTTTATTTTAATTTTTCTATTCGCTCATTTTTTATTATTATATATCGTCTAGAATCCAGGACAGGCAATCAATCAATCAAATTTTAAATAAAACTTGAAACTTTCAAATACTTGTGATCAAACTTGAAACATTAGGAAATTGTCTGTGGGATATAGGATTAGAATGGATGCCATAGAAATGATGGTCCTGCAATGTGGAACCTTTTAGCATTTCTTTTTTTTTTTTTTAAAGTTTAGAATTTTTAATACAAAAAGTATCTTTGCAACATAATGGTCGGCATTCACAGAAAGCAGATGCTGGGCCGACACTGAACACGGCATTTCCTGGCCTCCTGCCCCAGTGCAACCCTCACTTTGTTTCTAAAGAGCGGCTACGAAATAAACCCACAGGACATCTGAACGACCCAAAGAGGTGCCATTAGTCTAAAAATATTTGCTCCGGTGCCCACAGGTATATAACCACCAATAGCCAGCACCCAGAAAGCACCAGTCCTTGGTATACTTGCAGAGATTCTGGAGATCCCCCTGCTTATCTGGAAGCTTCCCTGATCATCTGTTCCATATTTGATTTTGATATACACTTCTCCCTCCGTATTCGCGGTTTCAGCAATTGCGACTTCGATTATTTGCGATTTTTAGCATGCTGGCTCCTCCCCCAAAATTACAGTGCGTCATCCATGAGTGCGGCACCTTCTAGAATACTTGGCATTTTGCTAGCGCAATCTGTCCTCTGGCAGCTTCAGACCGTCAATGTTTCTGGCCTCCTCTTCCAACTTTTTTAACTTTCTCATATGTTATTCGCAGTTTTCTGTTTTCACGGTTTTATCATATTCTCGATGGTTTTTAACAGAAAACCGTGAATAATATATGAGAAAGTTATTTGCGGTTTTTCCGTATTTGCGGGTATGATCATCCCCAATCACCACAAACACGGAGGGAGAAGCGTAGACACAAGAGGAGCACGCACGAAGGATAGGAAGGAGAACTTGGAATGGGATGGAGAAGAGAAGCAGATCATTTTGGGGAAAATAGATAAGCAGCTAATTTGTTGGGGACAGTTTTAATCTTGTACCAAGACGACATTTCAGAAAGCCAACTAAAGTCAGAGACGGCCATGACATGACCCATTGTTGAATACGAGTTTCCTGTAAGGTTTATAAAATGAAGTAGACCTTGTAGGCGATTCATATTCCCTTTCTTTTCTTTGTTTTATGACTTGGAGTCACACTGTCTCCCAAATGACTGAGGTGACAGATCCACTTAGCCTCTCTCACCTGTGGTGTCTCTTCTTCCAGGAAATGGTGTGAAAGATGGTGGATACAATGAAGAGGCCGCATAAGCCAAAGCCATAGATCCAAGCTGAGATGGTCTCCCATTGATCATCAGATAGGAGATGAAGGATGGAGCTGCCAAGAATGCTGGGAATGATCCATAACTAAAAGTGAAAGAATAGCATCATCATTTTATTTCACTAGTGAAACTGTACTTTTTTGCTTATAAAATGAAAAGGCAAGAGCTAAAAGAGAAAACAGAGGAAGAAATATACTAAGAATAATGCTTTTAATAGAGCATTTTATCCAAATTTAGTCACAGAGAATAAGAGGGATAGTTACTATGCTATGTTAAAACCAGAAATTTTACAGCAGAACTAAGGTACCCTTATTTGGCGGCTTGACCTCTAGTAGCAGTATTGTGAAACTAACACTAGGGGGTTTTCAGTGAAATTTTGAAAGCAAACATCAGGGATTACTGCTGCCCCAGTGTTCCCTCTAAGTGGTGTGGCTGCACAGCCGGACACCTCTTTTGAAGACCCCATGGAGAAATTTTGGACTGCTGTGCACCAGGAGCAGCACTTTCCCTCCTCCCTCCCACCGCCATCCTGGCCATTGCTGCTGCTTGTCTAAATGAGAAGGTGGAAGGTGATGGAAGGGGGGAAGTGAAAGGGGAGATGCTGGAAATAAAGGAGACACTTTATGGAAGTGGAAGGGAGAGAAAGAGAGGTGGCCGATGTTGGATGGAAGGGGAGACAGACAGAAGGAAGATATGGATGGAAGGGCAGAGAGAGGGAAGTGGCAGATGCTGTATAGAAGTGGGGAAAACAGATTCCGGATAGAACAGGGGAGAGAGGGCAGATGGGGAGATAGAGAGGAGGGACATGATGGAAGGGAGAAACAAAAGGTGAGCTGCTGGATGGAAAGATGAGGTGGAACGAAGGAAAAGATGTTATATGGAAGGAAGGAGATACAGAAAGGAGGAAAATATTGTTGGCAGGATAGAGAGGGGAGAAGAAGCTGTATGGAAGGATGTCAGAGGCCTGGATGGAAGAAGGGAGAGACAGGAGGGAAATGTGATGAAAGAAGGGAGGAGGTGAGAGAGAGGAAGACACTGGATAGAAAGAGAGAGAGGGCTGGTGTTGTATGGAAGGGGGGGGGGAGAAACTAGAAGATAATGATGGAAAGGGATATGGACAGATGCTTTATAGAAGGGAGATACAGAGGGCAGGTACCGGATGGAAGAGGAAAGAGAAAGGTGGTGTGGGGAAGAGACAAATGGTGGGAGATGATGGAAGGGGGGAAAGAAGGGGAGATGCTGGATGGAAAGGAGAGAGGGGGCACATCAGATGCTGTTTGGAAGTGGGAGAGAGACATAGGGGGTCCCTTTATTAAGGTATGCTAACCGATCTAGCTTCCTAGCTGCCTCCGACTCTGCTATGTAAATTTATATAATTTTACAGCTTCCCTTCTCAATCCTAACAAGTGCGTAAAAGGTTTCGTAGACACTGATACTTTCCAATAATCAACCCAGGGGGGGGAGGGAGGGGGCAATTCAGCAACTCCAATTAGTGCCTGGAGGCTGCACGGTAAGAACCTGTTCTATAGTAGAATTTAGGCAGCACTTTCCTGTATAGAATAAAAGTGTCGCCAGGTTATAAATGGCCCTAAATTTTAGGCGCTCAAACTTATTGATGTAAGAGGGGAAAACATAAAACCTAAGAATTGCCGCTGCTGGGTCAGACCAGTGGTCCATCGTGGCCAGCAGTCCGCTCAAAGACCAATGCCCTAACTGAGTCTAGCCCTACCTGCGTACGTTCTGGTTCAGCAGGAACTTGTCTAACTTTGTCTTGAATCCCTGGAGGGTGTTTTCCCCTATAACAGCCTCTGGAAAAGCGTTCCAGTTCTCTACCACTCTTTGGGTGAAGAAGAACTTCCTTAACGTTTGCCCTAACTGAGACTAGCCTCACCTGCGTACGTTCTGGTTCAGCAGGAACTTGTCTAACTTTGTCTTGAATCCCTGGAGGGTGTTTTCCCCTATAACAGCCTCCGGAAAAGCGTTCCAGTTCTCTACCACTCTCTGGGTGAAGAAGAACTTCCTTCCGTTTGCCCTAACTGAGACTAGCCTCACCTGTGTACATTGTGGTTCAGCAGGAAATTGTCTAACTTTGTCTTGAATTCCAGGAGGGTATTTTCCCCTATAAGATGGGGAGGTAAGATTAAGAAGCACATGCGAATGATGCATCAGGGACCCATGCAACTTACAATTTTCTATAAGTTCTCCAGAGACAAAAGCAGAGGAGATACAGCTAAGTAAGCTCAAGCTCACATTACAGAATTCTGAATAAGGGCAGTTACGCCAATTACTGCTAATTAACACCGACACAGCCAATCACTGATTAAGGCAAATTAGCATCTAATTATCCCAATAAGTTATGATTGCAACTGACCATGCTCTATAACTTGGACATGCAACTTTGCTTGCGGAGGGTGAAGTTGGGCACGCATGTTTTTAGACTTAGGGCTCCTTTTACAAAGCTGCGATAGCGGTTTTAGCACGCGCTTAGTGCGCACTAGACACTAACGCCAGCATTGAGCTGGCGTTAGTTCTAGCCACGTAGCGCGGGTTTAGCATACGCTAAAATGCTGCGTGCGCTAAAAACGCTATCGCAGCTTAGTAAAAGGAGCCCTTAGAGCAGGGGTAGGCAATTCCGGTCCTCGAGAGCCGGAACCAGGTCAGGTTTTCAGGATCTCCACCATGAATATGTATGAGATGAATTTTTCATGCCCTGCCTCCTTGAGATGCAAATCTATCTCATGTATATTTATTGTGGATATCCTGAAAACCTGACCTGGCTCCGGCTCTCGAGGACCGGAATTGCCTACCCCTGACCAAGGGCAAGAATCAGGGAACAGATCAACTAGGACAGGGGTAGGCAATTCCGGTCCTCGAGAGCTGGAGCCAGGTCAGGTTTTCAGGATATCCACAATAAATATGCATGAGATTTGCATCTCAAGGAGGCAGGGCATGCAAATTCATCTCATACATATTCATGGTGGAGACCCTGAAAACCTGACCTGGCTCCGGCTCTCGAGGACCGGAACTGCCTACCCCTGTCCTAGCTGATCTGTTCCCTGATTCTTGCTCTAGGTCAGGGGTAGGCAATTCCAGTCCTCTAGAGCCGGAACCGGGTCAGGTTTTCAGGATATTCACAATAAATATGCATGAGATAAATTTGCATGCCCTGCCTCCTTGAGATGCAAATCTATCTAATGCATATTTATTGTGGATATCCTGAAAACCTGACCTGGCTCCGGCTCTCGAGGACCGGAATTGCCTACTCCTGCCTTAGAGGGTAACCTGAAGCTTGGGTATTTTGTGGTTAGTTGTGGGAATAGAATTATAGGTAATATGGAGCTACAGAAATTATATCTCTAGACTAGTAATGAATTTTGTGTTGTATTGACTGTATATAATTTGAGTTTATTATACAGCTATGATATATTTATTGTACTACTGCACTGGCACCCACAGGCTCCTTGTATTAATTATTTATTTCATGTCATTTGATATATACTGTCTTTTTAATATTAAAGCAGTCCTGTTAATGACTTTTGTTTGAACTCTGTTCAAGGAAATTGGTCAAGAAATTTGACACAACTTATGACCATGAGCATCCTAAGAATAAACTTAGGCAACAGAGCAATGGAATACAATTCATTCAATAAAATCATGTGTTTTCTTGAAATGAAAGTAGAATGCTTCCATGAGTTTGGGCTGTTTTGCAAATGGACAGGTTGTTCCAAGTTTTTGCCACTTTCCCCCCATCTGCCCTAGAAAAATGTATTCCTGAATTTTATTAAGAGATTGATGTCTGGTTACTAACCATCAAGATCATTGCGTTCCGAAAATTCAGCACTGTTGAAAACAAAGGCCAATCCCCAAGTATGTGAAAACGAATGCCGTGACCGTTTCGTGTGCAGGAGTAAAACTGTGGAATGGCCTTGTTGGCCAAATTCGGAAATGTGATGATAGGAGTTCGTTCAGGAAACTGCTGAAAACGCAATTATTCGTTAGTGCCTTGTAAGGATTGAATCCATCTGCTTTTGCTTTTGTCTGTTCTGACCTGTTTCAATATTTTATTGTAAACCATTTTGGAATAAAACGGGGGTCACTCGGAGAAATTGAAAGGGGACAGGTTTAGAACCAATGCTAGGAAGTTCTTTTTTACCCAGAGGGTGGTGGACGCATGGAATGCTCTTCCGGAGGTTTTAGTAGGCGAGAGCACAGTAAAGGGGTTTAAGGAAGGTTTGGATAGGTACCTAAAGGATAAAGGGATTGAGGGGTACAGATAGCAGCAGAGATAGGTTATAGAAGTAGAGGTAGATTATAAAGGTCAAGAATTCACTTCACAGGTCAAGGACCTGGTGGGCCGCCGCAGGAACGGGCCACTGGGCGAGATGGACCTCCGGTCTGACCCAGTCGAGGCAACTTCTTATGTTCTTATATTTTTAAAATAAATAAATAAATAACTTATTCTGAGGCTTGACCATATTATGTCTTGATATGGCCAATTGTGTTGACTTCTAGTTGAATCTGGTCCTTTATGTAACCCATGGCTACTTTCATGCTGAGAAGTTTACCATTTGGGAGAGGTTTGCATCACGGTATTTGGTCCTAAATTATCTAATGGAAAAGCCAATGTGTTGACCATGTCAACAATGTTTTAAATATATTGATTTTTATACTTTATAAGATCATATTTTATTTGAAATTCAGTTTACTATCTTTTCTTTTTTTTATTTTAAACTGCTTTAACACTGTGGAAAGAAATGGTATATAAAAGTCGATATAATCCAGTCCAATCCAATCCAAAATGTGGATATTTTCAAAATGAGGGACGAGGTGGGGATCTTTACAGACATGTTAAGGCCCATTTTACATAGACTGGAATTGAGATGTTCCTACTGGGACACGCTCATTTCTGGTGGTATTATTTTTGAAAACTACGTACTTATAATGAAACATATGTATCATGACCAGGTCCACTCATGGGGACAGGCACCTTCACCTATAAAAGCTGCCTTTCCTTTTAGGTCCACTGAAGATGCCAAGGGGGCCCAAGGAGGAGGGAGTGGAAAGTGGATATTAGACAGAAGAGGAGGCAGAAGTACCAGGCAGAGAAACAAATCCAAGACAATAGGCAGACAGAGTCCAAGAGCGGGCAGAGGTCATGGGTAGAGGTCAAGGCAAGCAGTTTGGTTCATTAGCGACAGATTAGCCAAAGTCAAAAATCAGAGATGGCTCATACATGATTATAGTCCCATTTCCCAAACCTGTTCATCTAAATCAGTATATGGCACGCTAGCGTACCGCGGCAGATTCCAGGTGTGCCGCGAGACGCTGGCAAGGAGGCGAAGCACCGGCGCTGGCTGACTGCTTACAAGACGTGCCTCTCATGGCAAAAGGCATGCCCTGTAGACAGTCAGCTGGCGCCGGCATCTCTCCTTCTCTCCCCGCACCTCCCCTCCCCCACCGGTGAAGTGACAAGTTCAGGGTCACGACCGGAGGAGCTCCGTGCATGCGCGGATGTCGGTGTGATGACATCACACGGGTATGTGACATCGTCGTATCGGAGTCCACGCATTTCCGGATGCCTTCTGGTTGCTGCACCGGGCATCGTCTGCCATGGCGCCGAAAACTTTGCGGGACACTGATCCATACGCTGCCAATTAAGCCAATTTTTGGAAACAGAGCAATATAAGCTGGGGCAAAATCCAGTGGGGAATACAGTACATATGTAGCTTTGTAACCCCCAAAGCCATGTCATCATAATCTCTACATGTAAATAGTAGCTTTCTGAAATTGACATGCACATATAAATAATGCTATTTACAAATGGAAATGGTTTTAAAATACAGTGGTACCTCGGTTTACGAGTGCACCGGTTTGCGAGTGTTTGGCAAGACGAGCAAAACACTCAGCAAACTTTTGTCTCGTAAACCGAGCACTGCCCCGATAAACGAGCCCTCAGCAACGGTGGCCCAGGGGTGAGGGCCTGCCTGCGGGTGCTGCAGCGATTCCAAAGTGGCGCCTTCCTTCCCTCGGGGTCCCCGTGCGGCTGCCCTCCCGCTTTGGCCGATGCCACTGCCGCTGGTCAGCGCCTCCCGGCTCCCATCTAAGCCTGCCGCCGTCCTGAATGAGCATGCGCGCGGCTTCACCTCTCTTCTCCTAAGTCAGCCGGTGCCCCGACAACACGCTCACCACGTATAAGCTCGTATTATGCTCGTAAACCAAGGTACCACTGTAGAGGCCTTAGGGGTGGGCAAATGTGTGTACCACATATAAATATGAGAGAATGAATGCAGAATGTTTGGGTTTTAGTAATTCATTTAATAAAGTGTGGAGCCCATTGACTACATTTGGGTCATATAAGGGTCGTATATCTCTCCTAGATTTCCTTACACATCCAGGGTGGGTGGGTGGAGGGAGGGAAATGTATTTTGAAGATTTAAATTACTTACTTATAATATTGTAATCATATCATATGTCTTATTGTATTAATAATTGGGAGGAGGGTGGGAGAAAATGATTATTTTATGTATTACTTGTGTAGTTAATAGTGCGTTGTATGCAGTATTTTATGTTCAATTAATTGTATTGCACTGTCAAAGTTTGAAAATCAATAAAGATTAAAAAAAAATAGAGGCCTTAGAATAGGTTCATAGACAACGGCGCGAAAGACAAAGGCGCGCCCAGACAATTGAGCGCAGCGCGGAGGCGCGCGCCGCTCAAAATTACTGTTTTTAGGAGCTCCGACGGGGGGTTTTGTTGGGGAACCCCCCCCCACTTTACTTAATAGACATCGCACCAGCATTATGGGGGGTTTGGGGGGTTGTAACCCTCCACATTTTACTGTAAACTTAACTTTTTCCCTAAAAACAGGGAAAAAGTGAAGTTTTCAGTAAAATGTGGGGGGTTACAACCCCCCACACCCCCCACAACGCCCCCACAACGCGGCGCGATGTCTATTAAGTAAAGTGGGGGGGTTCCCCCCATGCCCCCCCGTCGGAGCCCTAAAAACATTAATTTTGAGTGGCGCGCGCCTCCGCGCTGCACTCAATTGTCTGGGCGAGCCTTTGTCCCGGCGCGCTTTTGACCTGACACCCTTAGAATATTTCCTCTCCCTGGGATCCTTCTGTGCTCTGTCTATACTTTCTAAGCAAGCGGATTCATTTCTCTGCTCTTAAGTTAAAAATTTGATTCTTCATTAAAAATGGATTAGAATAGAGGCAGGTGCCTGTTATTTGATCAGGGGGCACACCTGGATGCAGTCTCGGGGTCTGAACTCATAAAGCCTTTTTGTTCGTGACTCTTTCATTCAGCAGTGACAGACGGGATTTGCGAAACCATAGCCGCACACAGAAATTCACTCCTGATTGTTTCCTTTTGAAACGCAGAAAGAAATCAGGCGAAAGTGGATGGCGATCGCAAAGATTGAGAAGCGCTGCCTGAGCCTGCAAAGTCCATCCTTCCTCCCAAACCCATGAAAAACAGGCCTAGCCTTGGAGACTTACAGCGTGGGTGGCACAATTTGCGGCGTGTTCATACTCGGTGGGTTGATACCTTCGGTGGGAAGGAACCCGGTTATTCATGAACCTGGAATATACACACACACACATACACACACACACAAGAAAACACAAAGAGGCTCAGTTTACCCTGAATAATACAGCCTGGTCAAGGACAGAAAAAAATGTCTCGTTTGACTCCAAGTCACTAGTGTTAACAAAACTTTGAAGATCAGTCGTTAAATAATTTGGATGGGCTGCCTAGACCAGGGATCTCAAAGTCCCTCCTTGAGGGCCGCAATCCAGTCAGGTTTTCAGGATTTCCCCAATGAATATGCATTGAAAGCAGTGCAGGCACATAGATCTCATGCATATTCATTGGGGAAATCCTGAAAACCCGACTGGATTGCGGCCTTCGAGGAGGGACTTTGACACCCTTGCTCTATGGGAACCCTCCAAGGGGAAGGGGTCTCAAAGTCCCTCCTTGAGTTGGGTTTTCAGGATTTCCCCAATGAATATGCATTGAAAGCAGTGCAGGCACATAGATCTCATGCATATTCATTGGGGAAATCCTGAAAACCCGACTGGATTGCGGCCCTCAAGGAGGGACTTTTAGATCCCTGATATAGACAGTGCCTACCCCTCCCCAACATCTCTAGTTTCAATTTGCATAACATCACTGTCTATGCCAGGGGTCTCAAAGTCCCTCCTTGAGGGCCGCAATCCAGTCGGGTTTTCAGGATTTCCCCAATGAATATGCATTGAAAGCAGTGCATGCACATAGATCTCATGCATATTTATTGGGGAAATCCTGAAAACCCAACTGGATTCAGCCCTCAAGGAGGGACTATGAGACCCCCTGGTCTAGATCAGGGGTGGGCAACTCCGGTCCTCGAGGGCCATAATCCAGTCGGGTTTTCAGGATTTCCCCAATGAATATGCATTGAAAGCAGTGCAGGCACATAGATCTCATGCATATTCATTGGGGAAATCCTGAAAACCCGACTGGATTGCGGCCCTCAAGGAGGGACTTTGAGACCCCTGGCCTAGACTGAAAATTGCATCACTGCATGGCAGCTAATTGTATGAAAAAGAGGGCAGGGACTAAACCATGGGGTTTCAAATCCACTCCTTGGGTTTCAAATCCACAGCCTGGCTTTCAGGATTTCCCCAATGAAAATGTATGAGACCTATTTGAATGTACTGTCTATATTGCGTACATATAGATTGTACATATATTCATTGTGGAAATCCTGAAAACCAGGCTGGGCTGTGGACCTCGAGGCCTAGATTTGAGGATCTCCGGACTAAACTATGGGACCGATAGTGAGATTGTGGAAGGCAGTCTGGCTACCTCGCACGGTCCATGATGATCCTGGAAATTCATTGCTGGGGCCATTTCCAGCCACCAACATCAAATTTCCGCATATTTTCTTAGGTCTTTTCATCTTTCAAACATATATTACACAATGTTAAAAAAAACCAACCATGTAC
This sequence comes from Geotrypetes seraphini, assembly GCF_902459505.1. Classification (NCBI taxonomy): domain Eukaryota; kingdom Metazoa; phylum Chordata; class Amphibia; order Gymnophiona; family Dermophiidae; genus Geotrypetes; species Geotrypetes seraphini. The sequence goes on along the minus strand of NC_047094.1, from coordinate 13,346,814 downwards.
ACACTGGCAGTAAAAAACATAAACTGCCTTCTCATGGTGTATGCTAGAGATTGACATGGGGACAAATTTTTCCCCATCCCCACAGAAATTCAATTTCCCCATCCCATCCCTGCGAGTTTTGTCGCTCTTCCTGTCCTTGCCCCATTCCTATAAGCTCTGCCTTAACCGCACAAGCCTCGAACATTTATGATTTTAAAGTGTTTGAGGCTTGTGCAGATGAGGACGGAGCTTAGGCATTGGTGGAATGAGGCATTGTGACATCACAATCTGAGCTCTAGAATGTTGCTACTTAGGATTTTAAAGGGTTTGAGGCTTGTGCAGTTGAGGACGGAGCTTAGGCATTGGTGGAATGAGGCATTATGACATCACAATCTGAGCTCTAGAATGTTGCTACTTAGGATTTGAAAGGGTTTGAGGCTTGTGCAGATGAGGATGGAGCTTAGGCATTGGTGGAATGAGGCATTATGACATCACTATCTGAGCTCTAGAATGTTGCCACTTATGATTTTAAAGTGTTTGAGGCTTGTGCAAATGAGAACGGAGCTTAGGCATTGGTAGAATGAGGCATTATGACATCACTATCTGAGCTCTAGAATGTTGCTTCTTAGGATTTTAAAGTGTTCGAGGCTTGTGCAGATGAGGACGGAGCTTAGGCATTGGTAGAATGAAGCATTATGACATCATAATCTGAGCTCTAGAATGTTGCTACTTAGGATTTTAAAGGGTTTAAGGCTTGTGCAGTTGAGGACGGAGCTTAGGCATTGGTGGAATGAGGCATTATGACATCACAATCTGAGCTCTAGAATGTTGCTACTTAGGATTTTAAAGGGTTTGAGGCTTGTGCAGTTGAGGACGGAGCTTAGGCATTGGTGGAATGAGGCATTATGACATTACAATCTGAGCTCTAGAATGTTGCTACTTAGGATTTGAAAGGGTTTGAGGCTTGTGCAGATGAGGATGGAGCTTAGGCATTGGTGGAATGAGGCATTATGACATCACTATCTGAGCTCTAGAATGTTGCCACTTATGATTTTAAAGTGTTTGAGGCTTGTGCAAATGAGAACGGAGCTTAGGCATTGGTAGAATGAGGCATTATGACATCACTATCTGAGCTCTAGAATGTTGCTTCTTAGGATTTTAAAGTGTTCGAGGCTTGTGCAGATGAGGACGGAGCTTAGGCATTGGTAGAATGAAGCATTATGACATCATAATCTGAGCTCTAGAATGTTGCTACTTAGGATTTTAAAGTGTTTGAGGCTTGTGCAGATGAGGATGGAGCTCAGGCATTGGTGGAATGAGGCATTATGACATCACAATCTGAGCTCTAGAATGTTGCTACTTATGATTTTAAAGGGTTTGGGGCTGGTGCAGATGAGGACGGAGCTTGCAGGAATGGGGCAGGGACAGGAAAAGAACTCTCCAGGATGAGATGGGAAAATGAGTTCCTGTGAAGATGGGGAAAAATTTGTCCCCATGTCATTCTCTAGTGTATGCAAGGTCCAGATTTTTTAAACAGCACTAGAAGTTAGGTACATAGATTGGCACAATCTAGGCACCTAATTTAACACCCCCACCCCTTTTTTTTTATTTTTATAAAACCAAGAGGTTATAGCAACGGCTGGCACGCTGAATGCTCTGCGTTGCTCCGACGGTCATAGAGTTCCGGCCGGTGCTAAAAACCTCTTGCTCGGTTTTGTAAAAGGGGTGAGGGTGGGGGAAGTGTTAAAAAAATTGATTTAATCAGCACCGATAATTAGCACCGATAATTAGCCGATTTAATCAGCACCATTGAAAACCAATACAAAAAACACATTATAATATTAATTAGACAGTAGATGCCTAACTCAGTTGGCCCCAACCATTTTGAGGTAGGCATTTACACTGAAGCACCTACCGGCAAGTAGGGGCTGACTCAGGGTGGATTTTGGGCATGGTTTCTCTTAGATGCCATGTAGGCCAAGAAAACCTGAAAGGCAGTGCACCCAGTGGTGTAGAAGGTAGGAGGCACCTGGGGCAATGACGCCCCCTGCTCCCCTCCCTGCCCACACTATATGTGCACCTTCCCTTCCCTCATACTGTACTACACTGTGTTTATTTTTGATTTTTTTTTTTTTTTAATTCTTTATTCATTTCTAAACTTTCATCAAGTGTACAGAATTCATAATAAACACTATTAATTAGACCACTTGAACATCTTATCATTATATCTTATAAATATAAATGCAACCCTCCCCCCACCCTCCTTCTAATCATATTATTCATTATAAGATCATAAACCCTCCCATTAAACCCTTCCCCTCTTTCAACACTAAACGGTGTATAATTAATAGAAAAATGGCATTAATCATGACAAAAAGATGTTAATGGCTCCCATATTTTTATAAAACTATCATACTTTCCATTCTGTACCGCCAATGATCTTTCCATTCTATATAAGTGACACAACGAATAACAATAAACTTTTATTGATCATGACAGGAGTTGCCATCCAACATATTACTAAAAACTGGAAAGACCACAGTAGACTTAATTTCAATTTCTGGTGGAATTCGTTGTGTCACTTATTTTTGATTTTTTATTGTACAACGCTTTGAAATGTCATGGTAAGCATTTCATCAAATTTTAATAAATTCTGAAACTCTTTAACCACCGGTGCAAGCAGCATCTCCAGCTTTTTTATACCGATTCATCCCAACAGGAGGGCTCGACTCGGTTAACAAAATATTAATAAAATTATACAGGAAATTAGAACAGAAACTATGGGGCTCATAATCGAAAGAGAAAAACGTCCAAAAACCGGCCTAAGTCGGCACTTGGACGAACATTTCTCAAAAACATCCAAGTGCCGAAAATAAAACCGGGTTTTGGATGTATTTCTAAACGACCTAGGCCTTCGTAGTGCCGCTCAATGTCCAAAGCTAAAAGGGGCGTTTTGGGAGGCGTGTCGAGGGCGGGAGTTGGGGGGGACGTGGGCCGGCTTAGACTTAGTCGTACAGCATGTATAACCCAAAGTTTAACAACAGAGCCTAGACGGAACTTGGATGTTGTGATTTAGACCATGTAAAACATGGTCTAAGTCACAAAAACCCACCTAAACTCACCAGATAAGCATTGAAAACACATTAAACAGACCCCCACACACTACCCCAGTGATCACCAACCCCCCCACCCCCATAAAAATTTTATTCACAACATTAAATTTCAGCCTCCAGACCATCATCACCTGGCAGCCGGGCACAGGAAAGCCTAGTCGTCCAGGCCAGAGGCAGCTTAACTCATCTTGGGGGTGGGTTAGGGACCCATAGAGAGGAGGACCCATGCCCATAAGCCCCTGTAATCACTGCATTGATATTTAAACATGTGCACTGCCCTATAGACCCCCAAAACCCTTTTGTACTGGCATATAAGTGGCTCCTGCAGCCATAAGGGCTATTGGGGTGGTAGATAAGTGGGTCTAGGGGATTCTGGAGGTGGTTTGGGGGGCTACCATAATCTATAAGGGAGCTGTACTGAGGAGAAGCCATGGCACCCTTCTTGTGAAGTTCACTGCAGTGCCCTGTAAGGTACCCCACTATTTAGGTGGCATGACTGGGTGTGCAGTCCATCACTTTGCAGACCCCTCCCACGTCCAACAGAGCTTGTTCTAGGCGTTTTGGACTTGGACAGAAAGTTGGACGGAAATGTGGTATAAAGATGGACGATTTAGCGGCTTGGACAATCAGATCGGCAGGACGTATAATTAGACGATTTTCGAAAGTAAAAAAAAGTTGGACATATCTTTCGAAAATGTGTCTTAGGCTCTTTTTAACTTTGGACGACTTGCGAGATGGATGTAAACGGACTTAGACGTCCCTTTCGATTATGCCCCTCCACATCTTTTAGGCCAGAATTTTTATCTTTTATGATTGATTATTTGAAAAAGAAGGATCATTAGTAAATTTCTGAAATAAATATGTCTTCAGTACTTTACGAAAAGTGGGTAGATGAGAGAGAACTCTAATCATAGAAGGAAGGTCATTCCAAACTTTTTACGAATTAAAAAAAGAAAATGATCGACAAAAACTGGCCATAATTTTTATTCCTATAACAGTGGGAAAGCCAAGTATATATTTCTGAGAGCTCCTAGAATTAGAGATTTCTTGTGAATTAAATGAGACAGGAACCAATAGAGACAGTACCGCTGCCCACACTGGCCTCGGCTCTCCCTCTGATGTTGCTTCGTGGCCCTGTGACCAGGAAGTATCTCCAAAAGGAGCGCCAAGGCCAGCGCAAGCAGCAGGTTGGAGATGCCGCTCGCTAGAAGTAAGGTGGGGAAGGGAAGGTGTGCACATGGTGGGGGGAGGAGTGGGGACAGAGAGGAGGAGAGGTGCCAGCGCCCCCACCAGGATGGCGCCCAGGGCAGTCCGCCCCCTGCCTTCTTACTACGCCACTGAGTGACTTAAAGTTTTAACACCTATGGTGACTAGGAACGCTTCGGTGCCACCAGGCATATTTCTATAAATGGCATCTGGCCAATGACTGATAACCACGCTGAACAGTGCCTACGAGTCAGACACCATTTATAGAATCAGGGTCCAAGGGTGCACATTGAGGGTAACGCTCTATAGGTCACCTAAACTTGGACACCAGAAGATTCATGCCGAGTATGAATTCTGTATCGGAAAGGGGTAAAACGCGGACCTCACGGACCTGACGGACCTCGCGGATCTAAAGCCGTACGGCCTTAAAAATCTGAGGTCCGTGTCGGTCCGTGTCCGTGGCGCTTGTAGTTTCTGTCACTGACAGACCTTGATGAGATGTTAGCACTGACGGATCCGTCTCAGCATAGGGAGGGAAAAGTGTTAGGATCCGTCAGCGCTAAAATCTCTTTGAGGTCTGTCAGAGCCAGAGACTAGTGCTGGAGCGGCAGAGCAGAAGCCAAGAGAGCGGGGACATAGGTTTTGGACGTGGGTTATGGAAAAGAAGTCTCCAAAGTCCAGCACTAGTCTCTGGCTCTGGCAGACCTGGAAGAGATTTTTAGCGCTGACGGATCCTAACACTTTTCCCTCCCTATGCTGAGACGGATCCGTCAGCGCTCAAATCTCAATCAAGGTCTGTCAGCGACAGAAACTACAAGCGGCAGGGACACGGACCGACACGGACCTCAGATTTTTAAGGCCGTACGGCTTTAGATCTGCGAGGTCCGTCAGGTCCGTGAGGTCCGCGTTTTACCCCTTCCCTTCTGTATCTGCAATTTCACATACAATCGCTGTTACAGAATATTAAAGGAAGTCTGAAGCGCAAGTTAAATGGCTGGAGGAAATGCTCCCACCTGTTTGTAAACGGTACATAACTGCAGGTATTCTAGGTGTGCATAAGTGCCAGGCAGGTCCCTCCCAGACCCAGGTCAGGATTAATTTGTCGAGGGCCCCTAGGCACACAAGTACACTGGGCCCCCCCCCCACCACCACGCCCCACCCCCACCATGCGCCCAGACGGAAACAGGAAGCTGCGTCAGAGGGAAGCTTTGGGCAAGCAGCACCGCTTGCACAATTACAGTTCCCGTTGCATTTCATACCCGCGTTGCTTGCTTGTCTTACGTTCCGTCGATGGGGGGGTGGGGGGGGCTGCGTTGCTGATTGGGGTGGGGCCCGCATTGCCAATCAGGGGGGTCCACATTGCCAATCAATTCTGGAGGGGCCCATCGCCGTTTGGAAAAAACAATGTTGATGCCCTCCTTCATCGGGCTCCCCTGACCATTTCGGGCCCTAGGCACGTGCCTACTTGACCTACTGGTTAATCCTGCCCTGCCCAGACCCATGCCTCTTTCCAGTTGTGTACTATAGAAATTGCGTGCACATTTTGGGCTCCTTTTACTAAGGTGCGCTAGTGTTTTTAGCGCGCGCTAACCATGCACTAAATGAAAAATACTAACGCAAGCACTATGGAAGCGTTAGCATTTAGCGCGTGCAGTACTGTAGCGTGCGCTAAGCGTGTGCTAAAACCGCTGGTGCAGTGTTTTTCAACCTTTTTACACCTATGGACCGGCAAAAATAAAAAAAATTATTCTGTGGACCGGCATCGGTCCGTGGACCGGCGGTTGAAGAACACGGGGCTAAGTCGTGGGCCAGACCCCGCCCATCTCTACCCAATCTCCACCCCAGACCCCGCCCCCATAATAGTACTAATTGCACCTTGCACGTCCCGTGCCTCATCTGGAAGCCTTCCCTCTGACGTTGCGACATCAGAGAGAAGGCTTCCGGTTCAGGCGCAGGACGCCCGTAGGAGCCACTGCCCGTGGCTTTGTGCACTGAATCAGTGAAGAAGAGGGAGCTGGCTCGAAGATAACGTTGCATCAATTGCACCGTGGACTGGCGGTTGAAGAACACTGTGTTGGGCCTGATGCACCTGCTGGCCCTGTGGACCAGCAGGAAATTTCTGTGGACTGGCACTGGTCCATGGACCGGTGGTTGAAGAACACTGGGCTAAGTTGTGGGCCAGACTCCACCCATCTCTACTCAATCTCCACCCCAGACCCCGCTCCATAATAGTACTAATTGCGCCTTGCACGTCCCATGCCTCATCTAGAAGCCTTCCCTCTGACGTTGCAACGTCAGAGAGAAGGCTTCCGGTTCAGGCGCAGGACGCCCGTGGGAGCCACTGCCCGTGGCTTTGTGCACTGAATCAGTTAGGAAGAGGGAGCTGGCTCGAAGATAACGCCGCATCGATCGCACCATGGACCGGCGGTCGAAGAACACTGTTTTGGGCCTGATGCACGTGCTAGCCCTGTGGACCGGCAGGAAATTTCTGTGGACCGGCACTGATCCATGGACCGGTGGTTGAAGAACACTGCACTAGTGCACCTTAGTAAAAGGAGCCCTTTGTAAATATGCGGGTAAAGGCTAATTAGTGTCATTAGTGCTAATTAAAACCAATAATAGCCAATAACTAGTTATTAAAGCCAATTTGCATCTAATTATTCAATTATTGCATGTTAGGCATGCAACTGACCTTATGCCAGGGGTGTCAAAGTCCCTCCTCGAGGGCCGCAATCCAGTTGCATTATCAGGATTTCCCCAATGAATATGCACGAGATCTATTAGCATACAACGAAAGCAGTGCATGCAAATAGATCTCCTGCATATTCATTGGGATAATCCTAAAAAGCCGACTGGATTGCGGCCCTGGAGGAGGGACTTTGACACCCCTGCCTTGTGCATCGTTTTAGCTGCATTTGGGTGGGAGACCGTTCCCAGTCTGTTCATGGAGGTTTATTGTTATTTACTTCCATCAACTGGCCTGGGCTTTGGAGTTGGCATTGCCACCCCATTAGCGTTTACAAACATCGGTACGTTTCCAGCGTCGCTGTCCAGGCAGGTGGTGGTGCTGAACAGACCCGTATCTGCGCTATCCATTTAGCAGACGTTCCGGGAAATTGCTGCCGTCTCCTTTCTTATACTCTCCTGCTATTCGGTCCCGTTTGCAGCCTAAGAATACTGACTGGGAAATGGAATAGGAGGGAGGGGACGCCTTCACCCGAGCAAAAGGTTACATTTAGAAGGTATAGAAAGAAAAATAGCATTTCAAGCTCTGCATTCGTTCCTGGATTATATATATTTTTAAAAAAACCAAAACCTGAGAACTTTCCTTCTCCCCCCCCCCCCCCCCAACTTCATTTCCAGCCTAATCACGGATTTAAGTCAGCAATGCATTCCTCTCCAACTTAGCGCAAACATCTCTCTGGAACAACGGGGCATTATTCTAGTCCACCGTCGCTAGGCAACCGTGCAAAACCTCTGCACGACCCAGTTCGAGGGCTTTTCTCTCTTGCCTGCTTTCCTTTCTTTCAATCCTTTTGCAAAGGAGGTGCAGCGCGTTAGGGCTTCTGTGATGATGTCAGGGTTGCCATGGCAACACGCGCACCACCATTTTTTTTAAACCTTGCCTGTCTAAAGCTACGTCTATAGTGCATTTAAAAAAAAAAAAAAATAGCCAATGCACAGTGAGGGGGAGAGAAACGAACCCTCTGTGCTTGTTTCAGTTGCTCACGGTGCCACCTCTAGAAATGGATGAGGGGTTTATTTTTGTAGAGCAAAATCCAATATGGACACCTTATTCCCCCCACCTCTCACTACCCCCCCTCCCCCCCCGTGAATGTTCTATTTAAAGATGAAAGATTAATAACAGTGATTGAAGTCTGTGGATTCCTGCTCCTTTGTTAAAGCCTGAGGCACCCGTCAAATAAAATTCACATGCTTCATGGCAAAATCCCCCTTCCCCGTTGGTCTGAGCATGCATTTGGTTTTCACTATATCCTAATCTAGAAGACTTTATTTTAAGTGGAGAGAGAGCAGTCGGTTGGTGAGGGTTTCTAAGACAGGTTTTTAGCACCTACACAGGACTGTCACTGCTTCTTCATAAAGTCCCAGCATTGAAGTGGCAAACAGCCTGTACCCCCTTATATGAGAAGGAGCTTCTCAGCAGTGCTAAGAGGCTGTTTGCGGCTCCTTGCTGGTCTTCTCTTTAGGAATTCTTTGTACATATGTGTCCGAGGATTTTTTTTGCAAGCTGGCTCTATTTTCTCAGGACTTGTACTTCTGCTTTGTCAGGGAAATATCAATAGAGGGGATGAGAACTACAGGTCCTAGCATGCAATGGGGTTGAAACCAGGACTGGATGTGTCTGTGCTGAAAAACTGGAGTCGCATAGCATCCTAGAAAAAAATCAGGCATTCACAAATATTCGGCACTGGCTGCTATCCAGACAGTGGCAAAATACCTGGATAGACTGCCAACTCCAGAGCTACCCGCAAAACAGTGATTATGTGGTGCCCCTATCGAGATAACTAATATAAATGCAGATAATAAAAATAATAACAGCTTATATACCGCAATACCGTGAAGTTCTATGCGGTTTACAAAGATTAAGCAAAGGTACAAATTGATTGACTTTAAGAGGGGAGGAAGAAAGAGGGTTAATAGGACAGGAAATCCATTTTTGAGGAGAAAGTGATCAATAGAACAGTTAATCGCTATAGAGGGGAGAGGAGAGAGAGGATCAGTTGTCTAGATACTTTAGGAACAGGTGTGTTTTCAGACGTTTCCTAAATTCCTCATAAGTAGTGGGCGAAAGCAATTGTTCTAGGTCTTTACCCCATGATGCTGCTTGGTGCGAGAGAAGATGTTCATGGTGTTTTTTCAGTTTACAACCTCTCACTGGGGGGGAAAACGAAGTTGGAATGTGAGCTTCTCTTGTGTCTGTTGGCTGAGAAGACGAAAAGGTCAGTTATATATTTAGGGGCAAGTCCGTGTAGTGCTTTGAAGCAGAAGCAGGCAAATTTAAACTTTACGCGCGCCTCCATTGGCAGCCAATGCAGCTGCCGGTAGTAGAGTGTCACGTGGTCAAACTTCCTCAGCCCAAAGATCAGTTTGACCGCTGCATTTTGCATCAATTGTAAACGCTGCATGTTCTTTTGGGAAATTGCTAAGTAGGCAGTTACAGTAGTCAAGTAGACTCAATACGAGGGATTGGACTAGGGTTCTGAATGCCGCTGTATCGAAATAAGCTTTAATGGATCTGAGTTTCCAGAGAGTGAAAAATCCCTTTCTGATCAAGGAGTCCACCTGGTCTCTCATGGTTAGGCACTGATCCAAAGTTACACCTAGTATCTTTATGGTAGGTTGGATAGGGTAATTAAGATTATTGATACATAGTGGTGATTTGGTGTCAAGCGGATGTGGCGAAGCAACGAAGAAAGTTGTCTTTTCTGAATTAAGTTTGAGCCTAAAGGTTGTCATCCAGTGCTCCATCACGTTTATGGCTTCTGAAGCTTTAGGAATAGTTTCAGAGATAGAATTAACGAATGGGATGATGATCGTAAAATCATCTGCATAACTAAATAGTTTTATCCCTAACTGGTACGGAATATTACATAAGAACATAAGCCGTGCCTCTGCTGGGTCAGACCTGAGGTCCATCATGCCCAGCAGTCTGCTCACGCGGCGGCCCATCAGGTCCAGGACCTGTATAGTAACCCTCTATCTATGCCCTTCTATCCCCTTTTCCTTCAAAAAATTGTCCAATCCCTTCTTGAACTCCAATACCGTACCCTGTCCTATCACGCCCTCTGGAAGCGCGTTGCAGATGTCCACCACCCTTTGGGTGAAGATGAACTTTCTAGCATTGGTTCTGAATCTGTCCCCTTTTAATTTTTCCGAATGCCCTCTCGTTCTTGTAGTTGTCGAAAGTTTGAAGAATCTGTCCCTCTCCACTTTCTCTACGCCCTTCGTGATCTTGTAAGTCTCTATCATGTCCCCTCTAAGTCTCCGCTTCTCCAGCGAAAAAAGCCCCAGTCTCTCTAATCTTTCAGCGTATGAAAGGTTTTCCATACCTTTTACCAAATTCGTCGTTCTCTTCTGAACCCTCTTGAGTATCGCCATATCCTTCTTTAGGTACGGCAACCAATATTGGACACAGTACTCCAGATGCGGGCGCACCATCGCCCGATACAACGGCAGGATAACTTCTTTCGTTCTGCTTTTAATACCCTTCTTGATTATTCCTAGCATTCTATTCGCTTTCTTAGCAGCCGCTGCGCCAACGGCTTCATTGTCATGTCCACTATTACCCCCAAGTCCCTTTCTTGGGAACTCTCACTCAATAACAGCCCTCCCATCGTGTAGCTGTACCTTGGGTTTCTGTTTCCTACGTGTAAGATATTGATGCTAACTGGATAATTTCAGGCTTTGCCTATGCACCATCTGGATAGCACTAAAGTGATCTGTAATGATTTTCAGCAGTATTATTTGGATTGTGCCACAGAAAATCAATGGATGGCCCTGGTGAGTGGCACTTATTCAGACAGCTGGTACTTCTATCTGGATAAGTGCTTTTGAATTTCAAGTCTTGGGATCTTTACCAGAGTTCTAGAGGGAATAAAAATCTAACAACTCGCCAAATAAGCTCCAGCATTTCTACGGAGAATTCTTCTGGGGCTGTTGCCCGAAGCAACAATATTCCCAAACCATGAGATAGGTCTGCATCAGGGCAGGATTAACCAATAGGCCAAGTAGGCATGTGCTTAGGGCCCGAAATGGCCAGGGGGCCCGATGAAGGAGGGCATCAATGTTGTTTTTTTACAAACGGCGATGGGCCCCTCCAGCACTGATCAGCAACGCGGCCCCCCTCCCCCATCGAGGAAAGTAAGACAAGCAAGCAACGCGGGTAAGAAAGGCAACGGGAACTGTAATTGTGCAATCGGTGCTGCTTGCCCAAAGCTTCCCTCTGACGCAGCTTCCTGTTTCCGCCTGGGCACATGGTGGGGTGGGGCGGGGCAGGGGGGCCCAGTGTACTTGTGTGCCTAGGGGCCCTCGACGAATTAATCTTGCCCTGGTCTGCATGCATTGCTTCCTGCATGCAAATTTGTATCTTATGCATATTCATTGTGTCCTGAGAACCTGACTGGCTATGGGTCCTCCAGGTTTGGGAGCTTCTGTTCTAGAACCTTCCAGAATGATTCTCCAATCATTAGGCTGTTACAAATAATGTGCAACTTGCTTATTTTTTTCACATTTGAAATAATTCCACCTGTATAATTCAGTGGTAGATTTACACTTAATTCGAGTTGAGACCAGAGGGGGAAAATAATTTACTGCTTTAATACGAGCTTATTTTTGGTGAACCAAAGCTTGCTGCATGCCATACTTTTTTCTTGAATTCTATGGAGTATTGTCTAGCCATATCTGCAGAGCATCTCCTGAGACTCTAATTAACTTAGAGCCTGATGTGCTGGAAGAATTGTCTCGGATTGTGTCTATGTAGAAAATGATTAAGTCACAAGTCTTTGATCGAGGCTGTCCTAGGGCTGGTGCTAGGTGAGTGAAACAAGGCAAGTGCCTTGGGCCCCATGCCACAGGGGACACCAAGCCTGCCCAAAACCGAAGGAAACACAACTCGCTGGTGGTTTGGAGGTCCCCGCCTGAATTTCTGCCCAGGGCCTTGCATATGAAACACTGGCCCTAGGCTACCCCTTATCAACCACAATCAGGGCATCAAAGGGAATCAAATCTGTTTTCTGGCCCTGAAAAAAACCCTCATTTTCTCACAGGCCTTTGTTGGAAGGCAGGCACCAGGACCCTCATGAAAATATATTTTTTATTTAATTATTTAAATTCCACATATCCTACAATTCTATGCGGATTACAAATTATTCAGGTACTCAAGCATTTTTCTCTGTCTGTCCCGGTGGGCTCATCACACTCTATCTAATGTACCTGGGGCACTGGGGGATTAAGTGACTTGCCCAGGGTCACAAGGAGCAATGCGGGATTTGAACCCAGTGCAGTGCAGGATTTGAACCCACAACCCCAGGGTGCTGGGGCTGTAGCTCTAACCACTGCCCTGCAATGCTCTTCATGGTGAGGGCTTGTGTATTTATATCATAAGCTAACCTTGCAGGGTCAGCAGAAAAGGCTTAAGGATGTCAGTTTCACAATCCTAGACTTGGCTTTCCTTTATTATGCAAAAAATGTTATTCATGGATTCAGCATCCAGAAACTTAACCACCTGCTATTCAGCACTATTTGGCTAGTCAGGAATGGTTCCTGTCTGGCCAAATAGCACATAGCCGGCTGTCCGCCAATTTTCAGCGGGAGATGGCCAGCTTTCTCCTGCTAAATATCCCACTCAGACGCTAGCCTGATAACTGGCTATGTCATAGAAACAGAGAAACATGACGGCAGATAAAGGACAAATGGCCCATCAAGTTCAAGTTTCAAGTTTATTAACTTTTTAATATACCGACCATCAACAGGTATCTGGCCGGTTTACAATAAAATTATAAAAAGAGAAAAGAGTCATAAATATAAAAAGCAGATGGGTGAACATCAAAAACATAACTTGACTAACATGAAAGTGAGGATAAGAGGGAAAGGAGGGGGAAAGTTACATGTTTTGGAGAAGAAAGGGAGAAAGTGGGAATGGGGAAAAACATATTGGATAGGGTCGCTTTTTTAAAGCGGTTGGTTAAATAAATTGGAACCAGCGGAGTGAAGGAGAGAAGAAAAAGGAAAAAAAAAAAAAAAAAGAAGGGAAATAGAGAAGAAGAAGAGAAGAAAAGGAAGGTAGCTTTAAGGACAGGCGAAAGCGTCACGAAATAAGAACGTCTTCAAGTTAGTCTTGAATTTATCTAGATATTGTTCTTCTCTAAGTTGTTGTGGTAGGGCATTCCATAACGTTTTTTTTTTTGTTTTTTTTTTAAAAAGCAGCAGAAAAGGGCTATAGCCCACCAAGACTGCCCATTCCAAGTATCCCCTCCCCTGAATTTACTCCCTTAAAGATCCCACGTGAGTATCCCATTTTCTCTTAAAATCCGTCACGCTGCTGGCCTTTATCACCTGGAGTGGGAGTCTGTTCCAATGATCCACAACTCTCTCGGTGAAGAAGTACTTCCTGAAGTCGCCATGAAACTTCCCTCCCCTGATTTTCAGCGGATGCCCTCTGGTGGTCGAGGGTCCCATGAGCCAGAAGATATCATCTTCTGACTCAATGTGGGGCGACTACTGTAAAATTTATTTTCCGGGTATAATAAAACTCTTTTACGGAAGGAATTCGTAGAAGTTTTTGGTCTGTTGACCTCAAGGTACGTGAGGAACATTGGGGGATGATAACCTTATTAAGATATAGAGGCTGGTGTGAGAGTTTTTTTTTGAAAGTGAGCAAAATGATTTTATAGGTTATACGATGTATGATGGGCAACCAACGTGCCTCTTTCAGAAGCGGGGTAACATGATCATATTTGCCTATTTTGTAAATTAGTTTTATTGCTGTATTTTGTATTAATTGTAAACGGCGGGTTTCTTTTTGTGGGAGGCCGTTATAAAGAGAATTACAATAGTCTAAGTGAGAGATAACAAGAGAGTGAACCAGAATTGTGATTGCCTCTATTCCTAGGATTGAAGTTAATGAACGGATAAGACGAAGTTTGAAGAAACAGATTCTTACTACTGAACTGATTTGATCATGGAATGTAAGATCCTCATCGATAATGACTCCTAATAATTTTATTTTTGATTCCATTTGTATAGGAGTGGATTTGATAGAAATTTTTCCAGATAAAGATGCCCCTCCACTAACTCCTCCTCTCCCTATTGGCTAAGGCTCTTAACATTTGCATTTCCTCTTCCTATAGGCTAAGGCTCTTTACACCTGTATTGTGATGTCATAGAACTTTATGGTTATAGAAACATTGTAATGATGGCAGATAAAGGCCAAATGGCCCATCCACTATCTCCTCCTCTCCCTATTGGCTAAGGCTCTTAACATTTGCATTTCCTCTTCCTATAGGCTAAGGCTCTTTACACCTGCATTGTGATATCATAGAGCTTTATGGTTATAGAAACATGATGGCAGATAAAGACCAAATGGCCCATCCAGTCTGCCCATCCACAGCATCCATTATCTCCTCTTCTCCCTAAGAGATCCTGCGTGCCTGTCCCAAGCTTTCTTGAATTTATACACAGCCTGTGTCTCCACCACCTCTACTGGGAGACTATCCCATGCAACTACCACCCTTATAGAAACACAAATATTTTAAGGGAGGAATTCTTCAGCGGGCACTAAGCGATTTAGTGTACACTAACCATGTTTGTGGGGGGTGTGTGATGCAGTGGTTAGAGCTCCAGCTCCAGCACCCAGGGCTTGTGAGTTTAAATCCCACACTGCTCCTTGTGATCCTGGCCAAGTCATTTAATCCCCCAGTGCTCCATGTTCATTAGATAGCGTGTGATGAGCCCAACCAGGACAGATAGGGAAAATGCTTGAGTACCTGAATAATTTGTAATTCACATAGAATTGTAGGATATGCAGAATATAAAATTAAATAGTGTGTACTAAATGCTATGATGCCCATTATATAGCTATGAGTATCTTAGCATTTAGAGCAGGGGTCTCCAAAGTCCCTCCTCGAGGGCCGCAATCCAGTCGGGTTTTCAGGATTTCCCCAATGAATATGCATTGAAAGCAGTACATGCACATAGATCTCATGCATATTCATTGGGGAAATCCTGAAAACCCGACTGGATTGCGGCCCTCGAGGAGGGACTTTGAGACCCCTAGATTTGAGTGTCTATGTCAGGGATGGGCAACTCCGGTCCTCAAGGGCTGAAATTCTGTCGGGTTTTCAGGATTTCCCCAATGAATATGCATTGAAAGCAGTACATGCAAATAGATCTCATGCATATTCATTGGGGAAATCCCGAAAACCCGACTGGATTTGGCCCTCGAGGAGGGACTTTGGAGACCCCTGATTTAGAGAGTGCTAAATCAATTAGTGTCCGTTGATTAATTTTCACCCCCCCCCCACCCCAGTGCTTTTATCACATCATTGGGGAATGAGTTTCAGAAGAGCTTTATAAGTTGAATGAAAAAAATATTTTCTCCCTTTTATTTTTAAAGTTACTATGAGCTCCTTTTACTAAGCTTCGATAGCGGTTTTAGCGCGTGCTAGACCTTAACGGTTCATAGACAACGGCACGAAAGACAAAGGCGCGCCCGGACAATTGAGCGCAGCGCGGAGGCGCACGCCGCTCTAAATTACTGTTTTTAGGGACTCCGACGGGAGGTTTTGTTGGGGAACCCCCCCACTTTACTTAATAGACATCGTGCCGGCGTTATGGGAGGTTTGGGGGGTTGTAACCCTCCACATTTTACTGTAAACTTAACTTTTTCCCTAAAAACAGGGAAAAAGTTAAGTTTTCAGTAAAATGTGGGGGGTTATAACCCCCCACAACACTCCCACAATGCGGCGCGATGTCTATTAAGTAAAGTGGGGGGTTCCCCCCCACACCCCCCCGTCGGAGCCCTAAAAACAGTAATTTAGAGCGGCGCGCGCCTTCGCGCTGTGCTCAATTGTCTGGGCGCGCCTTTATCCCGGCGCACTTTTGACCTGACACCGACCTTACCGCCAGCATTGATCTGGCGTCAGTTCTAGCCACGTAGCGCGGGTTAGCGTGCGCTAAAAAACGCTATCGCAGCTTAGTAAAAGGGACATGATGTGTCCCTTGGCCTTTGTCCTTTAGAAAGAATAATCAATTTGCATTTACCTATTCTACTCACGATTTATAGAACTCTACCATATTCTCCCTCAGCCAAGCTCCAATCTCTTAAGTCTTTGCTCACGTGGCGAGTAATGCCATCCCTTTAATCATTTTTCTTGCCTTTTTCTAATTCCACCATATCTTTTTTGAGA
This sequence comes from Geotrypetes seraphini, assembly GCF_902459505.1. Classification (NCBI taxonomy): domain Eukaryota; kingdom Metazoa; phylum Chordata; class Amphibia; order Gymnophiona; family Dermophiidae; genus Geotrypetes; species Geotrypetes seraphini. The sequence goes on along the minus strand of NC_047094.1, from coordinate 13,330,589 downwards.
TGTGGTGACCAGGATTTACTCAAGGTGAGGTCACAGAGATACAGAGGTATTTTAATAGTCTTTGTTTTATTCTGTTTGTTTCCTAATGTGAGGGGCCACTGAAAAGTTCTCAGCCCATCCGAGAAGAGAAGGATGTGGAGCCATGAAATTTACAAGTTATTCCACACTTTTCGTTTCAGTGAGGCAAATGCATCTAGTAAATGGGCACAAGTGTAGGGAAGCCAAGCCATTGTGACATCACCGATGAGGTTGGCTCTTAGGCATTGGTGGAATGAGGCATGATGACATCACAATGCGAGGGGCCACTGAAAAGTTCTCAGCCCATCCGAGAAGAGAAGGATGTGAAGCCATGAAACTCGCAAGTTAATCCACACTTTTCTTGACATGTTTCATTTAATTTCACTTAAATGACAAGTGTCAAGGAAAATGTGGAACAACTTGTAAGTCTCAGGGCTCCGCATCATTCTCTTTTTGGATTGTCTGCGAACTTTTCAGCGGCCCCTCAAATGAGCAATTTCCACCATTCTGTTTGGCTTTTGTTTTCTTAGGTGCTGACTACTAATATGGAATCTAGCATTATAGAGCTTTAATGTGTGTTATTCTTCCCAATGTGCATCACTTTGGTGCTTGTTCACATTGCATTTTTAAAAAAAATCATTTGGATGCCCAATCTTCCAGTCTTGCAAGGTCTTCTTGCAATTTCGTACAGAAATGGCAACTCCAGCGACATTAATTTTAACGGTGGCTCTTCAGCCAGATAAGGCATGGATTTTGAGACTATTCTTTAAAAACAGACAAAAAGAATTTCATGGACTTAAAATCCAGATGTTTCCCGATCTCTCACGTGAGACGCAGAAGCGCCGACGCGAATTTCTTCTTTTGAAGCCAGGTGTTCTAGCTTTAGGGGCTACATTTTATTTAAGGCACCCTTGTAAGTGTATAGTGAATCACCGTGAGATTAAGTATGTTTTCTATGAACCTTTTCAGCTAACTAATTTCTTGGCATTATCTCGTCTGAAGGAAGAACTTCATTAGCTCTTTAGATTAATACAGGCATTAGCCCTCAGCTCTACAGTTTTATATCATTGACTATTTTCTTAATTTTCTCGCATTTTGTTAATCTTGGATCCTATTGTAGGACTTGAGTAAAGGACTTGAGTAGGACTTGAGTAGGACTTGTCTTAATGTCAACCTGATGGAATTTGTTCATATGTTAAACTTCTTTCTGTACAAGTTAATATGCTTGATATAAGTTTGAAAATGATAAATAAAAAAAAAAAAAAATCATTTGGATGCCCAATCTTCCAGTCTTGCAAGGTCTTCTTGCAATTTCGTACAGTCTGCACATGATTTCACAAATTTTAATAATTTAATTCTGACAGTAGGAGCTTCAGCCTGATATGTAGTATACTGCCAGCATATCTGCCACAGAGTAAACCAGAATATTCGGTCTCAGTACGTATAATTATAGACACCAAATAATTTTTTTTATCCAAATTTATTTTTTATATTTATGTTCAGTCCAATCACATAAATTACATAACTGCGCAACCATTTCTATTAAACTGTACTTGCAAAACATCCCTTTCCAACAATTAGAAAGGAGGAATAATTGTCTGACCCAGTTCTCGAGATTTGTCATATTTCATGCAGTAGCTCCCAGACTGCTTCAAAAGCAAAAATAGTGGCATTGAGAAAAACTCTTTGGTGTCTTTAATTATCCAAATTGAGTACCTGGAGACAAAACACCCGGGATGTTTTGCTGCTCGTAATAAAACCCAGTTCAATTATCGGCGCTTGGACGACTTGTTTTTTTAGAGCGTCCAAGTGTTGATTTAGACCAGTTTTTAGACGTTTTTCTGTTTCGATTATGAGCCCCATAGTTTTTAATATACATAAACTTAAATTCAAGGGAAAAAACTTCAGTTCGCAGTTTTTCTGGACAACCCTATCGGCATGTGCTGCTCACGTCAGGGAGGCAAAGAGTTGGCATAACTCTGAATTAGGTCCATTGAGGTCCATTACCACACACTAACTCCCTCTTTTACTAAGGTGTGCTAACAAAATTTAATAAAACTTGAAAGTTGGTTATGTATGCAATATCAAATGATTCAATGCGTATAACATTTTAAAAAATGGGGGACAAAACAAAACTCTTTTATACAATTACATTCAAATTCCATACATAATCTAATGCATGACTGGTACGGAAGGTGAAGGGGAAGAGCTACAATCTTTAAAGAAAGAAAGGAAATATTTAGGGGGAACACATATGGTGGGTAACATTAAAAAAAAAAGATAAATTTATAATCTACGCGTAAATCTGATTAAGATCTAAGAAATTTGGTGATTAGTAAATTATGTTGTCTAGTTTTCAAATGCGTCCTTGAACAAGAAACTTTATAAGGAACGCTTGAATTTTTCTAAAGAAGATTCATTACGAATATATATTGGTAAATTGTTCCAAAGCTGGGGTGCTATAACCAACTCCATTCTCAAAAGGATGTGCTGAGAATGGAGTCGGTTCAGCGAATGGCCACTGGGATGGTCTCAGGCCTCAAGGATCTCCCATATGAAGAACGTCTAGGTAAGTTGCAGCTATACTCTCTCGAGGAACGCAGAGAGAGGGGAGACATGAGAGAGACGTTCAAATATGTTACTGGCCGTATTGAGGTGGAAGAAGACATCCTTTTCCTTACAGGACCTACGGCAACAAGAGGGCATCCGTTGAAAATCAAGGGTGGGAGATTTCATGGTGACATTAGGAAGTATTTCTTCACCGAAAGGGTGGTTGATCGTTGGAATGATCTTCCACTTCAGGTAGTTGAGGCCAGCAACGTGCTCAATTTTAAGAAAAAATGGGATAAACATGTGGGTTCACTTCGAGGACGTGCTTAGGGGGGAGAGGGTCCTTAGAGTGGGCAGACTTGTTGGGCCGGTGGCTCTTTTCTGCTGTCATATTCTATGTTTCTAATCTCCTGGTCCCTAACCGATTAGCAAGAGGGCCTAACTGTTTAGCACAGGATTACTACGTGAGTCCTTACTGCCGACAACATAGATACCAGGAAGTGCTAATAGTAACATTAGACGTATGCGAATAGTAACATTAGAACATGGCCATTAATTCAACATATAGAAAATCAACCATTTTACTGCTGTGGTAAAAACAGACTTAGCACTTGCGAAACCGCCCTCCCCCCTCCACTTAAGAGCATGCAACTGCAGCTTTGTAAAAGGACCCCTAACATGCGGTATAGGACATTTTCATGTCAACTGCAAAAATCATGCTAAGCAGAACCTCAATAATTACCGCACAGCTTTGGCACTTATTGCTGTTAAAAAGTAGGATACTTTAAGAGGACCTTAATGTACCTAATTCAGAGTTATGCCTGGGCAAGGCTATATTTCACTCATGCTGACTAACGAAAGTACTGACCCACTAGAGGGCGCTTTCTCCTTGGTAGGTCACTCAGCAGATGGTTTAATTGCTTGCACTTCCCATTGCAAATTTATCTGCCAATTATCAATGATGCACAAACAGCTGGCTTGGTAACGCTAGCACAGCATGAGAAGCAGCGACTTAGTGCCTATCAGTAACATCCCGCAGAGGAGAGAATCCTGCATTCACCGTGGGCCTCATCTGGGGCAGCCTCCTTGGAGCGGCTGGGGCATGGGCAGTGTGTCTGGGAGGGAATGCATGGATGGGAGAACATCGCAGGGGAGGAGACATAGGCATCCTGGGACTGTCTGCCAAGTCTCTTCCCTGAAGAAGCCCTTTCTGGAAACGTCAATCGCTCCTCCTAAACTTACTTGCTCCACTTCATCACTGACGCTGAAACCGTGGATTGAAGACAAAGTTTTATTTTATTTTTCTTTCCAGCTTATGATTTATCTTTAATCTTATCTATTGTTTTGCCTTTTGTCTTTGTTTTGTTCTATTTCTATCATTTAAATTTCTCCAGAATTCTACTGTTCAACGGCTCCCCCTTCTGCTTCTATTCCTTTCTCTCCTCTCTTCTACCTTCCAAAGTATTTAGATCAATGCTATCTTGTTAAAATGTTTATTTTATTTTTATTTTTCCTCTAACTCTACTTTTCACTTCTCTATTACCCTCCAGGTACTTTAGTTAGATTGTGAGCCTTCGGGACAGTAAGGGAATTTTTCAAGTACCTTTCTTATTTCTAATCTTAATGTATATTTTCTGTAAACCGCTTAGAACCTAACGGATGTAGCGGTATATAAGAAATAAATTACATTACATTACATCTGTAAGAACACAAGAATAAAGGAACCTGTAAACTGAACCAGACCAATGGTCCATTAAAACCAGTATCCTGCTTCCAGCAGGGTCCATTGAAGTCACAAGTACCTGGTAGGATCCCAAAAAGTAGCAAGATTTCATGCTGCTTACTCTCGGAGTCACCCACCATAGGACTTTGGACTCTTCAGGATGTTTGTGGGGACACTGTTGGTCCCTTACTCCTCAGCCTATTGGGTCCCCATTGGTCCTGGACACTCTTTACTAGCCCCACCACTGTTTGTCAAGCTTGAGCCCCCATCCCACAGACTCCAAGCTCTACCAGGCCCTCTAGCAACTCCTTCTTCCAGACTCACACTCTGAGGACTTTCCCAGTCCCTCAATTATCTTTTCCTGAACACCCTGATGACTTGTCAAGTCACTCACACCACTCTACCAAGCCCCCCCCTTTGGACTCTAAGCTCTACTGAGCAGGCCAATCTATCAGGCTTCCCAAGAATTAGCCAAAGCAAGCATTCCTTTCCTTGAGGATCACCTAACTCCCAAAGAAGCTCCTGCCTTTTTTTGGCTCTTTGCTCAGGAACTGTCCTTTTCAGCACCCTACTTCACTCAGAGTGAGTGGACAGCTCCCAGGTACCTTTGCAGGATCTTATGCAAATTAGCTCCTTCATTCTGCTGCTCAGCCTCCCACTGATGGCCTGTAACAGGAACTTCACCCCCGTCCTGCATTAGCCCTTACAATGTAAGTATGGGTGATGTTGCATGCTAGTGTCAAGACTAATGTTTATATGTGAAGGAGTGGGGGGTTGGGGTCTGCAGCAAGGTTGTGCTGCCTATTCAACTGACTATATTAGATACTTTTTTAATATTATTTTATTTTCCTCTTTTCTTCTTATACGATTATGGTTTCATTTCTAAACCACTTAGACTGTACTATGAACATGTGGTATATTAAACTGAAGACATTGAAACTGAATTTGTGTATGTGCTGCAGCCCTCTGGTAGCATTATGGAAATGGCACATAGTGATAACACACTATGGAAAAGAGGGTATGAGAGAGCTGCTAATTCAACCTTATCCCCTCTGCATGCCTTTTGGCTGTTCACCCTGTTCTGTCTCAGAGTCACTTTTTCCTCTGCCCATCTTACGCCGGGGGTGCCTGTAAGTTCAGTAGCAGCCTCCCTCTGACCTCCCCTCCCCTTGCCTTTCCTTTCTCCTGTGCACTTTTGATCTGTAATTTTAGAAGTGCACTCAGGAGCTTTCTAATGAGATTCTGCTGGCCATTCCCTCCTCTGGCTTTCATTAGGCCACATTCTGAGCACTCTGTTTGAAAGGAAGCTCTGGAATAAGAGGGCATAGGATGAAGTTGAGAGGTGATGAAGTTAAGAGGTTCAGGAGTAATCTAAGGAAATACTTTTTTACAGAAAGGGTGGTAGATGCGTGGAACAGTCTCCTGGAAGAGGTGGTGGAGACAGAGACTGTGGCTGAATTCAAGATAGCCTGGGATAGGCACGTGGGATAGGATGAGATAATGGTTACTGCAAATGGGCAGATTGGATGGGCCATTTGGCCTTTATCTGCCTTCATGTTTCTATAACCATAAAGCTCTATGACCTCACAATTCAAGTGTTAAGAGCCTTAGCCTATAGGAAGAGGAGATGCAAATGTTAAGAGCCTTAGCCAATAGGGAGAGGAGATAGTGGATGCTGCGGATGGGCCATTTGGCCTTTATCTGCCGTCATGTTTCTATAACCATAAAGCTCTATGACCTCACAATGCAGGTGTAAAGAGCCTTAGCCTTTATGAAGAGGTATAAAAGTCCCAATCCCCCCCTAAAGTACATGGAGAGCCATTTTCAACAGGACATCTAAGGCCAAATTTGGATGTTTCCCACAAGGCAGAGAAATGTATTTTCAAATAGGACATCCAAATATATATATATATATATATATATATATATATATATATATATATATATTTTAAAATCGCCTACTAGACCACCAGGACATGTAACTTCATTCACTATTTCTGACCATAAACATGTCCAAGTTAGAAACGTCCAAGTCAGCACCATTTAGATGTGGGAGGGGCCACAATTCTAATGGACTGGCCACATAGACATGCCAACAGAGCAGTGGGGCACCTTAGAGGTCACTGCTGTGAACTTCACATAAAGGGGGCCAGATATATATCTCACCATATACCTCTTATAATTTATTCTGAGCCCTCCAAAACACCCCCCATACCTATTATACCCACCTGTCTATCACCCCAATAGCCCTTATGGCTGCTGGTGGCATCTACAAGGGGGTGCGGAAAAGTTCTCAGCCCAACCAATTTCCTAAATTCTGAGCATTATTTTTCCACTTTAGCTGAAAAGTGTGTTATTTTATTTTGCAAAGTGCCAAGTTGCAGAATCGTATTGCTGTTTTGACATTGTTTCAGATCATTGATTGAACCATGTCAACGAAAAGTATGGAATTTTCACATGTGGAACTCCGAGCCGTCATGAAGTTCCTATTCCTGCAGAAGAAAACTCCAGAAGAAATCCATGAATGTATGATGCAAAACGCTGAGTGACAAACGACAATCATACTCCACAGTGCACGCTTTCGGCATGGAGATTTCAAGACCAAAGATGCCGCAAGCTCTGGGAGGGCTCAAACGGTGTCAACTCCTGAAATTGTTGCCCATGTCCATGACCTGATTTTGGTAGATCGGTGAATATCAGCTAAAACAAAAGTGCTGAGACACTACAGATATCCGGGAACATGCTGGGTGTATAATAATTGCAGAATTATTGTATAAAGGAACATCTATGCCATCATGGATTGATGATTATACCATAGAAGTTATAGATGACAACTGATAGGCAATGGTTGCTTCAAGCATAATAGTCTAGGGCAGGGGTCTCAAGGTCCCTCCTTGAGGGCCATAATCCAGTCGGATTTTGAATATGCATGAGATCTATTTGCATGAACTGCTTTCATTGTATGCTAATAGATCACATACATATTCATTGGGGAAATCCTGAAAACCTGACTGAATTGTGGCCCTCGAGGAGGGACTTTGCCAGCCCTGGTCTAGAGCAGTGGTCCCCAACCCTGTCCTGGAGGACCACCAGGCCAATCGGGTTTTCAGGCTAGCCCTAATGAATATGCATGGAGCAGATTAGCATGCCTATCACTTCCATTATATGCAAATCTCTGTCATGCATATTCATTATGGCTATCCTGAAAACCCGACTGGCCTGGTGGTCCTCCAGGACAGAGTTGGGGACCATTGGTCTAGAAGAGCAGTGGTTCCCAACCCTGTCCTGGAGGACCACCAGCCCAATCGGGTTTTCAGGCTAGCCCTAATGAATATGCATGGAGCAGATTTGCATGCCTGTCACTTCCATTATATGCAAATCTCTCTCATGCATATTCATTAGGGCTAGCCTGAAAACCCGATTGGGCTGGTGGTCCTCCAGGACAGGGTTGGGAACCACTGGTCTAGAGGGTTTTTTCTATTGCTTTTATAAAAGAGACACAAAGGGGTAATTTCATATGTGTAAAGCTTCTTTAATATGTGTAAAAAGACTTATAAACTTGTGAGACATACATGAGCAAAAAGTGTGTGATAAGTTTTCTGTGACCTGAATGTAGGCATTTGGGTGAAGCAGAATTTAGTTCTCAGGCATTGGTGGAATGAGGCATTATGACATCACAGTATTAGCTCTGGTTACCACAGGCTGAAACCCTTTAAGGGGCGGAGTCATCGATGTGGGCTAGCTTTAAGATGTGTCATTTTACCACTAATGCATGCTATTTAAGCATAGGTCCCATTTTATGCAGTGAGACCTAGTTAACAGTACAAGATATGAAGACTGCCAATCAAGTGGAGAAAGCTTCATCCAAGGCTAGACAAATGCTGGATTGCATCCAAAGAAGTTTGGTCAGCCGAAAGCCTGAAGTTATAATACCGTTGTACAGGTCCATGGTGAGACCCCCATCTGGAATATTGTGCTCAATTTTGGAGGCCACACTATCAAAAGGACGTGCTGAGAATGGAATCGGTTCAGCGAATGGCCACTAGGATGGTCTCAGGTCTCAAGGATCTCCCATATGAAGAACGCCTAGGTAAGTTGCAGCTATACATTCTCGAGGAACGCAGAGAGAGGGGTGACATGATAAAGACGTTCAAATATGTTACTGGCCGTATTGAGGTAGAAGAAGACATCTTTTTCCTCACAGGACCTACGACTACAAGAGAGCATCCGTTAAAAATCAAGGGTGGGAGATTTCATGGTGACATCAGGAAGTATTTCTTCATCGAAAGGGTGGTTGATCGTTGGAATGATCTACCACTTCAGGTAGCTGAGGCCAACAATGTGCTCGAATTTAAGAAAAAATGGGACAAACATGTGGGGTCACTTCGGGGGAGTGTTTAGGGGGAGGGTTATTCGAGTGGGCGGACTTGTTGGGCCGATGGCCCTTTTCTGCCTTCATACTCTATGTTTCTATAGCACCTCTTAAAGTTACCCCATGTTAATAACTTTACCTATTAAATAAAAAAGAAATGTCTCTTTGAATCAAAATCACCATTATATGCAATAAAAGTGAGCCACGTATAGGACAATCAAGCCATTGTGACATCACTGATGAAGTTGGCTCTTAGGCATTGGTGGAATGAGGCATTATGACATCACAGCTCTGGTTACCAAAGACAAACTCTTCTCACTAAAGTGGGAAGTTAACACCTCTTAACAGTACCCATGCTGATATTATATCCCTTACTTATTTATCACAGTCCCATTTGATGCAATGAGACCTTGCATTCCACACTGATAAGTTTTAAATTAAGTTTCCCCCCATGTTTGATTCTGTGTTTCTTGCTGTCCTGTACTTTGATTTGAGAACGGCAAGCTGTCTTTAAGCTTCACCGTCTACCTCTTCTTGAAATGCCAGGAAAGAGACAATCCATCTGCTCTTTGTTTTTGATTCACTCACTTTCCCACTCCCCCCCCCCCACCCCTCCCTCAGTGGAAATCAATCTGCTGCCCTGGCTCCTTTTACAGCCTTGGATGTGCTCCAGGCTGTATGTTTGATGGATTCAGAGTGCACACCAGGGACAAGTCTATAGGCAGGCCTCTCTCTGTCTTGTGCACATTTGTAGGTTTCAGACTGAAAAGCGAAAGCCCTTTAAGAGATGGCTATCACTTTCCGCAAGACATTTCTCGAGAGATATGCTTTCAACTCTGTTTTGAAAGGCTTCATTTAGTGATGAGCCATTATGCGAGTTGAACACTGCGGAAGACTATGAAGGCAATTATCAATCTACACTATCTGCATCTATTCAAGTATCTTTCAACTGGAATTCTATCCTTCTGTTATGTAGCGAGTTGGATATTTTGCAGAGAGAGGGAGAAAGACAGAGAGAAAGAAGCAGAAGTTATATGCACGTGCTTGCTGCAAAGAGCTCCTAGCTCTCAGAAAACGATAGGGAAATTTGAACGATGAGCGAGGTGATTAAATTTGCAGATGTCTCTAAACCAGGGGTGTCCAACCTTTTGGCTTCCCTGGGCTGCATTGGCCGAAAAAAATATTCTGGGGGGGGCCGCACAAACGCTGCAGCAAGACAGAGGAGGGAGCAGGCAAGACGGTAAACACCCGGGGGCAGCAGAGGAAAACACTGCATCGCCCTCAAACAGGGCCGCACAAAATACTTCACGGGGCTGCAGGTTGGACACCCCCTACTCTAAACTGTTCAAAGTTGTTAAAACACATTGCAGACTGTGAAATACTGCAAGCAGGCCTTAGGAAATTGGAAGACTGGACATCCAAGTGGCAGATGAAGTTTAATGTGGACAAATGCAAAGTGATGCACATTGGGAAGAATAACCCAAATCATAGTTACCAGATGCTAGGGTCCACCTTGAGGGTGAACACCCAAGAAAAGGATCTGGATATCACTGTAGACAATATGCTAAAACCTTCCACCCAATGTGCAGCTGGTGCCAAAAAAAACCCACAAACAAGATGCTAGGAATAGGGATGGTAAACAAGACTAAGAAAGTTATAATGCCTCCGTGTCACTCCATGGTGTGACCTCACGTTGAATTTTATGTTCAATTCTAGTCACCTTATCTCAAAAAAGACGTAGCGGAGCTAGAAAAGTTTCAAAGAAAAGCAACCAAGATGATAAAGGGGATGGAACTCCTCGTATATGAGGAAAGACTAAAGAGGGTTCTTCAGCTTGGAAAAGAGATGATGGCTGAGGGGAGATAAGATTGAAGTCAACAAAACCCTGAATGGTTTCGAAAGGGTACAAGTGGATCGATTTTTCACTCCGTCAAAAATTACAAAGACTAGGGAACACTCAATGAAGTTACAGAGAGATACTTTTCAAACCAATGGGAGGTAATATTATTTCATTCAGAGATAGTTAAGCTCTGGAATATATTCTCATAGGATGTGGTAAGAGAGGTTAATGTAGCTGGTTTTCAAAAAAAGGTTTGGACAAGTTCCTGGAGGAAAAGTCCATAGTCTGCTATTGAGACAGACATGGGGGAAGTCACTGCTTGCCCCGGATCGGTAGCATGGTATGTTGCTACTATTTGGGTTCATACCAGGTACTTGCCACCTGGATTGGCACCATGAAAACGGGATACTGGGCTAGATGGACCATTGGTTTGATCCAGGGAGGTTATTCTTATGTTCTTAGTAGAGAAAGCCTCAGAAGCATCATCATTAATCATTGTATTTACAGAGTCTAACAGATGTTCCATTTTATTCTGGCCCCTTTTTCTGTTCAATCTTTATTTTCACCTTCCCTTCCCATTCTCATGTTATCTCTTTCATATTATTTCTCCCACTGCATCCTCCATCTTCTCTTCCTTCTCTTGACTCTCTTTCTTGTCTTTGTTCTGATCCGAAGGGTTTTAATATACACAAGTTATAGATTTACTTCTTCCATGAACTTGCATTGTTTTCAGTAAAATGAAAGCTTCTCCCACATCTGACAATGGAATAGTCCATGGTCCAGTACCATAAAGTGAGGCGGGAGAAAATTCAATCAAATGATTTAATTGGCTGAAAACGTCAGTGTTTATAATGTCACTTAAAATTTATTATTTACTTAGGTCATCATTTGTATTATCTGAGAGGGAAAAGGGGGCATGGAAACCCCCCCCCCATAAGAGCATAAGAATTGCCATTCTGAGACAGACCGAAGGTCCATCAAGCCCAGTAGCCTGTTTTCAACAGTGGCCAACCCAGGTCCCAAGCACCTAGCTAGATCTTAAGAAGTAAAACAGATTTTAAGCAGGAATAAGCAGTGGATTTCCCCAAGCCATCTCAAGAATGGCCTATGGACTATCTACTCACTCAAAAAATATGATCACATAACAACTGCCTTCTTAGACTCTCACTGGCTACCCATACAAGCACGAATCCAATTCAAATTCTACTGCCTGATATTCAAAGCATTACACGGCTCTTCCCCCTCCTATCTAAATAACCGCTTAAACCAAATCTCCACCTCAAGACACAGAAGAACCTCGAACCCTTTCGCCTTCCCCCCACTCAAAGGCACACAACGCAAGAAAATGTTTGACAACCTTCTGGCAACACAAGCAGCAAAAATCAACCATTCCATCTCCAATCTTATGACAATATCAGACAACCTCAAAACATTCAGAAAAGAAATCAAAACCCTGCTTTTCAAAAAATTCATCCAAATATCTTAACCCCTCCTCTTTTACCTCCAGAAGATTCACCTACCTTCAGATAACCTTCCCCCAAATTATCCACCTTAACACCTTCCAATTAAACAAATACCATCAATAGATTGTAACCTACCCTCTCTAACTGCATTCCATATGTATTTTTCATACAGTTCTTCACTGTCAGTTTAATTTCCATCCTATAAATTCATATAGAATTTTTCTTTTTTCAACCATCTTTATTTTCTCTTCTTTATTAATTTCCAGGTACTTTAGTTAGATTGTGAGCCTTCGGGACAGTAAGGGAATTTTTTAAGTACCTTCTTACTTCTCATTTATAATCTTAATGTATATTTTCTTCAAACCGCTTAGAACCTAAAGGATATAGCGGTATATAAGAAATAAATTACATTACATTACATTACATTTTAGGAAATTATCCAAACCTTTTTAAAACCCTGCTAAGCTAACTGATTTCACCACATTCTCTGGCAACGAATTCCAGAGTTTAATTATATGCTGTGTGAAGAAATATTTTCTCCACTTTGTTTTAAATCTACTACTTAGTAGCTTCATCCTAGTATTTTTGAAAAGAGTGAACAAGTGAGTCACATCTACCCTTTCCTCTATCATATCCCCCCCCCCCCCCCGAGCCATCTCTTCTCCTATCTGAAGAGCCCTAGCCGCTTAAGCCTTTCCTCCTAGGGAAGTCATCCCATCCTTTTATCATTTCCGTTGCCCTTCTCTGTCCCTTTTCTAATTCCGCTCTATCTTTTCTGAGATACAAAGACCAAAACTGCACACAGTATTCGAGGTGTGGCCATACCATAGCGCGATATAAGTGCATTATAACATTTTCATCTTTGTTTTTCATTCCTTTCCTGATAATTCCTAACATTCTATTAGCTTTCTTAGCTGTCGCCGCACTATTAATTTTATGCTATGAATTAATTCTTATGCTGTGCCTATAGATATCTGAATAAATCTTAAACTGGAAACAATATATTTAGGTCTGCCTGGGTCCTGCCCCTGTGACCCAGCAGTTCTTCCACCTCTTCTCAGGCAGCTCATCCCTAAGCTGCTGAGCCCGGCGCATCCTGGGGGTTATAGTTCTTTCTCTCTCCGATTAGCGTCCCCTGATGCCTGGTGGTATAATACCATCATTATGGAGGGAGAATCCCTGACTCTTTCACAGGGACCCAAGCATGACTGATGCGTGGCTGGCACCATTTTTGGAGGTGGCTGCTGATTTAAATGCCATTTACAGAATCTGACCCAAAAGGAATAAATCGGGAAAAATGTTTTCATAGAAAGGATGGTGTATGCCTGGAATACTCTCCCAAAGAAGATGGTAAAGACAACGGTGATGGAATTCAAAGGAGAGTGGGATAAACAAAAAAAGCGCCCTACAATGCCAAAGAACGAACACTTCAGCTCAAAACAGTACTTAAATGACCTTCCACTCCTCAAGAAAGTAAAGATATAAACTGCATGGTGTAGCAGTTATTATAACCCTGAGGGGATGGAGGGGAGGTAGCTTGCATGGAGCAGAACCTACAATCCTAACCATTTTGCTGGGCAGATTGGATGACCTATTTCAGTCTTTATCTTTCCCTATGTTGCTACGTTTATTACAGCATAACCTCTGAGTAACCTCGGATCAGACACATGGGTTTTGATACCAAGAGCAAGAAGTATGTTTTCCTCTTCTGTCACCCTTGTCACCCACAAGGGCTGCTCTCACAATTCCCAGGTCAGACAGGTCCCCTATCCTCCTGTGAATTGAACCTTTGTAATTATAACATACCTTATTCTTCTTACAACGAAACTTAAATAAACTACCTTCACTCAAACAACAACAGGTGACGAATCTGTGGCTCTTCGGAGACTTCTTTTCTTGTTTTACCCCCAACTGGTGAAGGCAGTCTTTAATTTCAGAAGCATGGCCCTCTGGTGCTGAATGGACAGCTCCCTTGCAGAACCAAAACAATTCCTCCAACCGAACTCTGCTGGCTTCCAATATGGTTCACCACAGAGGTTCTAAGGTTGGAACATCTAATTTGTTTTTGTTTCAGACTTTTAGCACTAGGGCATATAATAATAATAATAATAATAACAACAATTTATTGTTTATATACTGCCAAAGCCAAAGTAGTTCGAGGCGGTTTACAATAAAGAAGAGCTGGACATTCAGCGAAAAAAACAATGAAGTCTTTGAGTACATGAATATTTGTACAGAGTAAGGGGCGGGTTAATAATAAGACATAGGTCGAGGCGGTTTACAATAAGAAGGGCTGGTCATACAGCGTGGGATAAGCAGTGAAGACTTTAGGAATCCTTGGTCACAAATCGATTGAACAGGTTGGTTTTGATCAGTTTTCTGAAGTTGAGGTAGGATGAGGAGTGCTTGATGCTGCTGCTTAGCCAGTGGCTCTGCAGACTTGCTTGGAAGGCAAGCGTTCTGTCAAGGAATCTTTGTATCGGCAGGTTTTTATTGTAGGGTGGCTAAACATATGTATTCTGTGTGTAGGCCTGGTGGAGCAGTCTAGTTTAAAGTGGGAGACCAGATATAGAGGGGCCAAACCAAGAATGGATTTGAAACAGAGGCAGGCGAATTTGAACAATACTCTTGCCTCCAGGGGCAACCAGTGGAGTTTTTGGTAGTAGGGGGTTATGTGATCCCATTTCTTTATGCCGGAAATCAATCGCAAAGCTGAGTTTTGTATGATTTGGAGTCTTTGAATGGTTTTCTTGAGAGACCCCAGGTAAATGATATTGCAATAGCCGAGTAGGTTTAAAATGGAGGATTGCACCAGTAAGCGGAATGATGTTGTGTCGAAGTACTTTCTGATGGTTCTTAGTTTCCATAGTGTCGAGAAGCCTCTTTTGATCAGTAGCTCTGAGTGCATATCTAGAGTGAGATAGCGGTCCAGTGTCACTCCCAGGATTTTTATGGTATTGACAATGGGGAAGTTCTGTCCGTTCAGGGTTATTGTAGTATCTTTGATTTTGTCATTTGGACTTGCCAGGAAGAATTTGGTTTTTTCAGGGTTGAGTTTCAGTTCGAACTCTGTCATTCATGTTTCGATTTGTTTTAGAGTTAGTGCTAGATGATTCTTCATCTCAGGAGTCAGGCTTGTTAGGGGCAGGACTATGATGATGTCATCGGCGTAGATGTAAAATCTGATTTTTTTAATTTTTACAGTAGATTTGCCAATGGGGCTAGGTAAATGTTGAACAGAGTGGGGGATAGGGGGGAACCCTGTGGGACTCTGCATGGGTTTACCCAGCTGGAGGATTGGATATTGTCGCTATAGACTCGGTACAATCATTTTGTCAAGAAGCCTTGGAACCATTTTAGTACATTGCCTGAGAGACCAATTGTATCCAAGCAGTCAATTAGGATGGTGTGATCAACTAAGTCAAAGGCGCTGCTTAGGTCAAGTTGAAGGATTAGTGCACTAGAACCTTGGTTAAGTAGGTTCAGGAGGGAATCCAGTAATGAAGCAATAACCGTTTCCGTGCTGAACCTGGATTGAAAGCCTGATTGGTTGTCGTGAAGTGTGTTGAATTTGTCCAGGTGTGTTACTAAATCCTGGTTTACCAAGCCTTCCATCAGCTTTACAAAAAAGGGAATGTTTGCGATGGGTCTGTAGTTAGATGTCAGCTTGATAGATTCCTTGGGATTTTTTACAATCGGTGTGATCAGTATGCGACCTAACTCCTCGGGAAATGTACCCAACAGTAATAGGGAGGAGAGCCAATCATATAATGTGGCTTTGAAGGTGACTGGAGCAGCTTTCATGATGTTTGGTGGGCAGCTGTCTAATCTGCAGTATGAATCGACGTATTTTGAGAAGAATTTGCTGAAGCGATTCCAGGTAGGGATAGAAGTTGTTCCAGTACATGACTACTCTGGGTTCGTTTGTGTGTTGGGCAACTGGGTAGTTCAGATGGTTGGTTGTGGAGGGTGGTAGGTTGGATCTTAGGATATTGATTTTGTTGTTAAAAAATTCAGCCAGCGCATCTGCTGAAGGTGGGGAGTCTGTGGTGCGGCGTGAAAAGGCCTGTATATCGTAGAGATTGTTAACTAGTTTAAATAGGTTCTTGGTGTTGGTGTTGGGATAGTCTATTTTTTTTGCGTAGAAATTTGTGCGTTTTGTAGTTATGAGTTTTTTGTATTCTTTTAGTTTTAGTCTCCAGTTTGTTCTTTTTATGTTATCACCCGATTTCAGCCATTGTCTTTCCAGTTTTCGTAATTCTCGTTTCACTGTTCCTAGCTCGGCGTCAAACCAGCCATCTAGGTTTTGGTTTCTCGTTTTTCTTAGTTTGATGGGGGCATCTTGTTAAGAATCTGTGTGCTCGAATTGGTCCAGGTGTCAATAGAGGGGGAGTTTGAGTCTGATGAGATGTCGTAATGTGACCAGAATTCCACTGGGTTTACCAAGCCTCTGGTGGCTGTCATTTTCCTAATCCTTTTTTTCTCCAGGGGTTTGGTTTGGGGAGCGTTTGGTTTGCCAGTTGAATTGGAAATTGCATAAATGATGGTCCGACCATAGGGTGTCGGTCCAAGTAGTTTGGTGCCGGTGCATTTTGGGATGGGCTGGGGCTTTAGAAGAAGATCTAGTTGATGTCCTTTTTGATGGGTTCTATCGGGGGGTGGCACAAGGAAGTCGAGAGAAGTGATAAAGGATAGTAACTCTTTGGTGTCGCCCTGCTCTATCTGCTCTAGGTGGATGTTCAGGTCACCAGTCAGTAGGTTGTAGGGGCCAGCAGTTGAGTTTGTAAGGAGGAATTTGAAGAAGGTGTCCTTGGCAGTGGACCATTTCTTGGGAGGAATGTAAAATAGCGTGATGATTAAGGCCTCTCTTCTAATTTGTCTGACCAGAGTTTGCAGGAAAGGATTTCCATGTCCACTGAGGAATTCGAAGCTATGATGGTGGATTCTTAGGAGTCTTTTACAATGACGGCTAGTCCTCCCCCCTCTACCCCTGCTTCTGGGCAGAGAAGTGATTTTGAATCCAGGTGGGAGGCACTCGCGTATGATGATGTCATTGTCAGCGACGAAGTCAAAAATAGTAGGTGGTGAGGAAAACGCTCTGAAAAAACGCAGGGCTGAGAGGACAAACTCGATAACAATATAACACTAGAACCAAGACTTCTTAGAGTAAATGTTCAAAGAAGAAGTTAGATGAAATTCAAATACAATAAAGTCAATGCATTTACACGTACGCTCAGATATGTGTAATCCGACCAAGACCTATAGCCGAACCCACCGTCCCATCACTGTGTAGGACTATAATGCTAGTAATATTAAGGTGTTTCTCAAATAATAAAAGTATTTTTCAGTGGCAATAAAAGGAAAAACAATTCCTACTTAACTTGAAGGCTTAGAAGTGACTTTTTCAACTTATGTATCATTTTTCTCGTCTACATCACCCAGCAACTATTTCTTTGGCATTTGAAACTATCAACACCTCTTTTGGGTTCCTTGAAAAAGACCCTCGAAACATGGTCCATGTCGGGACCTACCAGCACTCCTTTAAGTTAAGTAGGAATTGTTTTTCTTTTTATTGCCACTGAAAAATACTTTTATTATTTGAGAAACACCCCAATATTATTAGCATTATAGTCCTACACAGTGATGGGACGGTGGGTTCGGCTATAGGAGCCACGGTTCTTGGTCGGATTACACATATCTGAGTGTACGTATAAATGCATTTACTTTATTGTATTTGAATTTCATCTAACTTCTTCTTTGAACATTTACTCATTGGAGAGATCAATCTGCCTGCTTTTAAATATCAGCAGCAGTGGAGATCAACTGCTTTTACACCTAAGCAGCAACGAGACCAGCCACAACCACCGAGAGCACACAGACCCGATCCTACCAAGAGTGTGAACTCTTCTCCCCATGCAATCTGCTAAGAAGATCGACTGTCGGCTCCGGGCGGCTTTCCCGCAGAGGAGAGAATCCTGCATTCACCGTGGGCCTCATCTGGGGCAGCCTCCTTGGAGTGGCTGGGGCACGGGCAGTGTGTCTGGGAGGGAATGCATGGAAGGGAGAACATCGCAGGGGAGGAGACATAGGCATACTGGGACTGTCTGCCAAGTCTCTTCCCTGAAGAAGCCCTTTCTGGAAACGTCAATCGCTCCTCCTAAACTTACTTGCTCCACTTCATCACTGACGCTGAAACCGTGGATTGAAGACAAAGTTTTATTTTATTTTTCTTTCCAGCTTATGATTTATCTTTAATCTTATCTATTGTTTTGCCTTTTGTCTTTGTTTTGTTCTATTTCTATCATTTAAATTTCTCCAGAATTCTACTGTTCAACGGCTCCCCCTCCTGCTTCTATTCCTTTCTCTCTTCTCTTCTACCTTCCAAAGTATTTAGATCAATGCTGTCTTGTTAAAATGTTTATTTTATTTTTATTTTTCCTCTAACTCTACTTTTCACTTCTCTATTACTCTCCAGGTACTTTAGTTAGATTGTGAGCCTTCGGGACAGTAAGGGAATTTTTCAAGTACCTTTCTTATTTCTAATCTTAATGTATATTTTCTGTAAACCGCTTAGAACCTAACGGATGTAGCGGTATATAAGAAATAAATTACATTACATTACATTACTCTGAGAAGTCTTGGTTCTAGTGTTATATTGTCAGCGATCAGCCATGTTATATGTTGATATACTTGATTATCTAGTACTAACATAGAAACATAGAAACACAGAACATGACGGCAGAAAAGGGCCACGGCCCATCCAGTCTGCCCACCCTAATGGCCCACCCCCTAACTACCTCCATGAAGAGATCCCACATGTCAATCCCATTTTTTCTTAAAATCTGGCACGCTTCTGGCCTCAATGACCTGTTGTGGAAGATTATTCCAGCGATCAACCACCCTTTCGGTGAAGAAATATTTTCTGGTGTCGCCATGAAATGTCCCACCCCTGATTTTCAACGGATGCCCTCTTGTTGCCGTGGGTCCTTTAAGGAAAAAGAGATCCTCTTCCACCTCGATACGGCCCGCGACATATTTGAACGTCTCGATCATGTCTCCCCTCTCTCTGCGTTCCTCGAGTGAGTACAGCTGCAACTTACCCAGTCGTTCCTCATACGGGAGATCCTTGAGCCCTGAGACCATCCTGGTGGCCATTCGCTGAACTGAATCAACTCTCCGCACATCTTTTTGATCATGCGGCCTCCAGAAATGTACACAGTATTCCAGATGGGGGGTCTCACCATGGATCTGTACAACGGCATTACTAGACCCATTTGAACACCTTCACATAATATGGCTTCATTGAGACAGAAGTAAGGAAAGACTACCCCCTTCTAAATAATATCCTTCTAATGCTAACGATACTGTGTATCAAAGTTCTAAAAATAATGTCTTGGAAAACCCTTTCTTAATTAAATGTTTGGCGTTTGAAGGCGAAATGCACCACAACTGTAAAAGAGCTCAAGAAGTATAGTTTTAATTTTATCATCCTGTCAGCAGTTTCCCCAGAATTGTAAACCGTCCTAACAAGTACCAAAATCAAACCAAACCCGAATTGCAAAGTCTACCCCATCTGTGGTTAGGCTGTAGGATTCTAAAGTAACATAGAAACGTAGAAAAAGGTGGCAGAAAAGGGCTATAGCCCACCAAGTCTGCCCATTCCATATACCCGACCCTTGACTTTATTCTCTTAGAGATCCCATGTGAATATCCCATTTTCTCTTAAAATCTGACACACTGCTGGCCTCAATCACCTGCAGTGGGAGTTTGTTCCAATGATCCACCACTCTTTCGGTGAAGAAATACTTTCTGTAGTCACTATGAAACTTTCCCCCCCCCCCTGATTTTCAGCGGATGCCCTCTGGTGGTCGAGGGACCCAAGAGACAGAGGATACCATCTTCCGACTCGATACGGCCCGTGATGTACTTAAACGTTTCAATCATGTCTCCCCTCTCTCTTCGTTCCTCAAGTGAGTACAGCTGCAATTTACTCAGCCTTTCTTCATATGTGAGATCCTTGAGCCCCAAGACCATCCTAGTGGCCATTCGCTGAACCGACTCGACTCTCAGCACATCCTTCCGGTAGTGTGGTCTCCAGAATTGAATACAGTACTCCAAATGAGGTCTCACCGTGGACCTGTACAGCGGCATTATGACTTCAGGTCTCCTGCTGACAAAACCTCTACGGATACAACCCATCATTTGCCTTGCCCTGGAGGTAGCCTTCTCCACTTGATTGGCAGCCTTCATGTCATTACTAATGACCACCCCCAGATCACGTTCTGTCGTGGTTCTGGCCAAGGTCTCACCATTTAGTACGTAGGTTCTGTGCAGGTTTCTCTTACCCAGGCCAGGTTCATTACCTTACACTTTTTAGCATTGAAGTTTAGTTGCCATCTTGCTTCTTCAAGGCTTCAGCTACGGGATATTCAGAGCTAGGAATGAATCCTTTTCTTCCGAGAACTCTTGACAAATTTGTCCAGTGAAGGACAAAGTTAGTGAAGACCTAATCTGTTTGAAAGACACCTCCACCACAAATGCAAAGCTGAAACTGTCAAAACTTCACTGGCTTCCAGTAATTTCTAGGGTTCACTTTAAATGTGCCTGCCTAACATTCAAGATCCTCCCCTGATCCCACTATCTTGGAATTCTACGAGACCTGACGCTACCAGATCCATCCAAAAACGTAAACTACCTTTCCCCTCGCTAAAAGGCGTTATCTATGCTGGAAAATTAGGGAAATCTCTTTTCTTCAAAATCACTGAGCTTTGGAATAACCTTCCTGCCCTGCTGGGGAATCTCAGCTTTTTCCAATTATTCCGAAAGCATCTGAAAACTTGGCTCTTCTCGAAAATGTAAATCTCGCTGCCCTCTTTATAATCACTAATTCTTATTATGTTTTTCCTTATATTAAAGTTCCTGTAAACCGTGCCGAGCTCTATATTTATGGAGAGGATGCGGTATATAAACTTAAGGTTTAGTTTAGTTTTAGTTTAGAAGAGGTGAAAGAAAAAGAAAAAAAATACCCAACTTAAGATAAGTTTAGAACTTAAGATAGGTTTAGAACAAATGCTAGGAGGTTCTTTTTTACCCAGAGGGTGGTGGACACATGGAACGCGCTTCCGGAGGTTGTGATAGCCCAGAGCACATTGCAGGGTTTCAAGGAAGGTTTAGATAAGTTCCTAAAAGATAAGGGGATTGAGGGTTACAGATAAAAAGAAGAGGTAGGTTACAGAAATGGACAGGAACCACATCACAGGTCATAGACCTGATGGGCCGCCGCAGGAGCGGACCGCTGGGCGCGAT
Source organism: Geotrypetes seraphini (assembly GCF_902459505.1). Classification (NCBI taxonomy): domain Eukaryota; kingdom Metazoa; phylum Chordata; class Amphibia; order Gymnophiona; family Dermophiidae; genus Geotrypetes; species Geotrypetes seraphini. The sequence continues at coordinate 13,309,317 of NC_047094.1, read as the reverse complement.
GGACCTCTGGTCTGACCCAGTTGGTGGCAACTTCTTATGTTCTTAAGTGGCCATATAATAAGTGCTGTTGAATATTGCAATTGACTGTGTCTGGACTTTCTATGTCTGAGGCTGAGACTCTGCAATTCCCGATGCTCAGGAAGGAATGGACCAATGTTCCGGAGTATTAAGATAAAGGGGAGTCTTTTTTCTTTGACCTTATGACTGTTATGGGTCCACTGCTTGTACAATTGCAGTGCTTGCTTTAGCAGTGGTTCCCTAGCTAGTAATGGCTTTAACTGAGCTCTTTTCTTTCTCCAATTTTGGTATATGGTGCGCACTCTGGATTGGGTCTTTAATTTATCTGCCTCGGTGTTTTGTGTTGTGTGATTTAATTTACTTCAATATTGACTGAATAAATGTTACATCAGGGAGTGCTAGGGACGTAAAACTCCTAGACATAATTAGTGACTGCCTTTTGGAGTAACTGGTCCAGAAACTGACAAAAGGGAGAGAGCTATTTTAGATTTAGTCCTTAGTGAAATGCAGGGCTTAGCCCAGGAGGTACCGAGTTGGATCCGCTGAAGTGGTGTGTGGTGAGAGATTTCTCTACAGCCCTGCTTTTTCAATTTTTTTTGGTTTACTTTTTACTTGATGTGGTTTGATTTGTAGAGTTATCAGCCTGCTCAACCAGTCAAACTGCATTAAACAAAAAGTAAACAAAACCCCCCACCCCCAAAGAAGCAGGTCTCTTGGGCTGGGGATTCTCCAAACCCCCTGAAGGCCCCGATAGTACTGAACTGAATTTGATTGGCTGACCAGCATCTGCTTGTTGCCTGCTCAACCAATCAAATTCAGAGCAGTGCACTCAGGGCCTTTAAGGGGTGGGGTGAATCCCCGGAAGGCCCTGACAACACGCCACTGGTCCACTGGGATACAGTGATCATAACATGATCAAATTGAAGCCGATATCTGGAATGAAATCACTAAAGAAATCTACTGTAGCAGCGTTTAATTTTCAAAAGGATGATTGCGATAAAATGAAGAAAATGGTTAAAAAGAAGCTAAAAGTATCAGTGGTATAGGTTAGGACTTTAAATCAGGCATGGACATTATTTAAAAATACTATCATGGAAGCCCAGACCAGATGTATTCCACGTACTAATAAAGGTGGAAAGAGGAGAAAATGACAGCTGGCATAGTTAAAAGGTGATGTGAAAGAGGCTATTAGAGCCAAAAGAACATCTTTTAAAGAATGGGAAAAGGATCCAAATGAAAAAAATAAGAAGTAAGCTAAGCACTAACAAGTTAGAGGCAAAGCATTGATAAAGAAAGCTATAAAAGAATATGAAGAGAAACTTACCAAAGAGGCAAAAACTCATAGTAACAGCTTTTTCAAGCACATCAGAAGCAGAAAACCTGTGAGGGAATCCGTGGGACCACTGGATGATCAAGGAATGAAAGGGGAACTCAGGGAGGATAAAGCCATAGTGGAAAAACTGAATGAAGTTTTTGCTTCGGTCTTTATGGAAAAAGATGTAGGAGATCTACCTGAACCAGAAATGATTTTCAAGGGAGACAATGCAGAGGAACTGAAAGACATTTCAGTCAACCTAGAAGACATACTGAGCTAAATTGACCAGTTAAACCAGTGTTCTTCAACCACCGGTCCATGGACCAGTTCCGGTCCACAGAAATTTCCTGCCGGTCCATAGGGCCAGCACGTGCATCAGGCCCAAAACAGTGTTCTTCAACCGCCGGTCCACGGTGCGATCGATGCGGCGTTATCTTCGAGCCAGCTCCCTCTTCCTCACTGATTCAGTGCACAAAGCCACAGACAGTGGCTCCTATGGGCATCCTGCGCCTGAACCGGAAGCCTTCTCTCTGACATTGCAACGTCAGAGGGAAGGCTTCCAGATGAGGCACGGGACGTGCAAGGTGCAATTAGTATTATGGGGGCAGGGTTTGGGTGGAGATTGAGTAGAGATGGGCGGAATCCGGCCCACGACTTAGCCCTGTGTTCTTCAACCGCCGTTCTACGGACCGATGCCGGTCCACAGAATAATTCTTTTATTTCTGCCGGTCCATGGGTGTAAAAAGGTTGAAAAACACTGAGTTAAACCACCTAACTCAGGGATCCTCAAACTTTTTAAACAGGGAGCCAGTTCACTGTCCCTCAGACCGTTGGAGGGCCGGACTATAGTTTAACAAAAACTATGAACAAATTCCTATGCACTGCAGAAAAAAAAGGACCCCCTTAACCGCAAAAAAAGGCCCTACTAACTGCAAAAAAAAAAGACCTCCTAACTTTAAAAAAAAAAAAAAATCCTAACTTGTTCTTACCTCGGTCCTCAGGCAGCAGCAGGCTCTGCACAGGCAAGCTCATGACTCGTCCGATCACACCCGAGACTGAGAGGAGGAGTTGAGAGACAGAGAGAAGGAAGGGAGTTGGAGAGTTCGGCGCACATTCCACACATGCGCACTGCAGGCCCGGGACGAGTTGGCTGCTAAGCAGGACAGGCAGCGGCGGCAAAAACACCCGGCGGGCCGGATAAATGTTTTCGGCGGGCTGTAGTTTAAGGACCCCTGACCTAACTGGATGGTATACATCCCAGGGTATTGAAAAACTCAAACATAGTATCTGTTAACCACATTGAATTCATGGTTATGCGGTCTAGAAATCTGTTATGCGATGTTATGAAGGTTGGAGGGTGGCTAATGTTACACCAATTTTTTTTTAAAATTCCCCTACCTGCTAAGCACCAATATATGTCTTATCATTCCCCTACCTGAGCACTGTGCAAAGATGCACCTTCTTGTCCAGTTTGCCTGTCTTGACTAGATTGTAAGCTCTTTTGAGCAGGGACTGTCTCTTCTGTGATTTGATGTACAGCGCTGTGTATGTCTAATAGTGCTATAGAAATGATACTCAGAGACTAGAAAAGCTCTGTAAATTGTTGCCAGAGGATGTGGTTTCAACGTTTAGCATAGTTGGTTTTAAGAAAAGTTTGGACAAGTTCCTGGAGGAAAAGTCCATAGTCTGCTGTTAGACAGGCCTGGGGGAAGCCAGTGCTTGCCCTGGATCTGTAACAAAGAATGAAGCTACTGTTTGGTTTCTGCTAGGTCCTTATGACCTGGATTAGCCACTGTTGGAAACGGGAAGCTGGATTAAACGGACCATTTGTCTGACCCAGTAAAGCTATTCTTAATTTCTTAAGAACGTAAGCTCCCCCCCCCCCCCTGGTAGCAGATACAATCTCAATATCAGGCTCTCAGCCTAGAAAATAAGGAGGTGCTCTTTCTGACCCAGACAGGGGGCTAAAAGCTCACGGTGCTGGACCAACTTCATCCACTCTGTCTTTGTTTCCATGCTCAGGTATGGAGAAATGGAAGTCAGAGAGATGAATGAGGAGAGAACAAGACCCCCCCCCTTGTAAAATGCAAAATAGGAAATCAAAAGCCAACCCATCCAACTCACCTTTTTTTACCGGAGATATGAAAGAGCATTAAAAAAAACCAAACAAACAACTCAGTGTAGAAACTAGTCTAGTCTCACAAAGCCAGGCTGGACCTCCTCAGTGGCTCATCCAAGCCTGCATCCCCAAAGCTTAATCTCCACCATCTGCTTCAGAGACGCTATGGATAGGATCTCTCCACCAGATCATATAGCATTAAATTCGAATTTAAAATATAATTAAAAAATGGGAAGGGGCTGGAGGAAGAACATCAGCTAATGAGAGGGAATTAACTCAGCCCAGCCTTGGGTATGACTCATCCTAGGCATTTTCAAGAATCAACCAGTTGCTTTTCATTGTAATTACTTTTCTTCTCCCCTGGCCTTTAACCCTGAGTCTAGATTTCCTTTTTTGGATTATCGTGGTTGTGCCTGGTGATTCAGGGAATACCGTCATTTCTCTCTACACCTCATATTTAAGAGATGCTTCAGGTAAAGACACCTGTTGCCCAGCCTTATAGCCCAAATGCTTTTGTTTTTTTTGTTTAAAGCACGTTATTATTCTTTTAATAGCATTATCCAATTGCATTATAACTGTCTTTTGCATTTGGTACTATGCTGCTGGTAAGATCTAATGCCAGGGGAAGCCTCATCACTTCCTGCCGGTTTCAAGATACTCATCTCTATTTTGAATTTAAAGCTCACTCTGCCAGATTCTCTCAGGCGAGGAATTTGCAAAGTCGAGTCTCCAGAATAACACCCTCGCGCCTGCTCTCTAGTGGACGGGGGGTTAATTAGGCGAGCCTACGACAGGCCAATTAAACTAATGACACACACACACAAAAAAAGATATATATTTTTTGGGGGTTTTATTACCTCGCATATTTTGTTTTCTGGAAATCCAGAACTGTGGGCACGAACATCTTTGCAGTTCCATCAGAATCCCAACTGCGGTCCAGGTGAAACGAGACAGCGAGGGGGGTGGGGGGTGGGGAGAGAAATAAAAGTGGTGGGTGGGCAGCTCGTCAAAGTCCAGCCAGGAAGAACGTAAGCCCACCACCCCCTTTCCCCGGGAGCAGATACAATCCCAGGATCAGATTCTCAGCCTGGAAAATGAGGAGGTGGTCCGGCAGGGTCTCGGCGCTCTTTCTGACCCAGAGAGGGAGCTTAAAAGCCCGGGGTGCTCGACCAACTTCATCCGCTCTGCCTTTGTTTCCACGCTCAGGCATGAAGAATGCAAGCGGAGAGATGGAGGAGGAGGAGAGGATTAAAAAAAAAAAAACAAAAAACCCACAGATGCCCTCTCTCCCCTCCCCCTGTAAGATACAAGAGCCACCCCTTCCAACTAGAGATAATAAGAAAGAGCATTAAAAAAAAAACAACCTCACGGAATATAGGAACTAGTCTAGGTCAGTCTCCCAGAGCAAGGCTTATCGGAGCCCCAAAAGCTTAATCTCCACCATCTGCTTCAGAGAAGCTATTAATAGGATCCCTCCACCAGATCAAATACGAATAGAAAATATAATGTAAAAACATCAGCTAATGGGAAGAATTAGCTTTTCTCGTCAAACAAACACCCAAAAGTTTCTTTTGATTTTAAATACTTTTCTTCTCCCCCCCTGTAACCCAGAGTCCAGACTTTAGGCTCGCTTTTTTTCATCTCCCCCACACCTTGTAACCCAGAGTCCAGACTTGAGGCTCGCTTTTTTTTCCTATCCCCCACCCCCTTGTAACCCAGAGTCCAGACTTGAGGCTCGCTTTTTTTTCCTCTCCCCACCCCCTTGTAACCCAGAGTCTAGACTTTAGGCTCGCTTTTTAAAGCTCAGTGCTTTAGCTGGTGATTCAGAGAATATCTTCATTTCTCCGTACACTTCAGATTCAAGAAAGGAGAGCCCGAGAGTCTCGTCTCGATGGGCGGCTGTAACGCGGGGATGGAGGGCCCGCACGGCCTCCCATGGAGACGAGCGCTCCGCGCGAGGGGGGGGGGAGGTGTAGGAGAGCAGGAGGCAGCTTAGTGGTAGGTGGGGGTTTTTTCCCCGCCGCGGGGCTGCCTCCTGATAGGAGAGACGAGCGGCTAACGGCGGGGCGGAGTTTATAAAGCCGGGACTTCGGAGGACCCGGCGTCTTCCTGGGTCCTCCAAGGCGGCTTTTCCTGGCCGCCCTCCCACCACCTATTTGTCTGGTTTGGTAGGTAGCAGAGTTAGGTTGGCGGTTATCCCGAGCTACGGTATGGTAGAGCTCTTCAGGAGATGAGCGGGGGGGCCGGCAGGGAGCCGTGCCCGGGTTCTGGCACTCTGGTTAAAGGGGCATGTTGGGACATGCCACCCCCCAGACCCTTGCTGGCATGGCAGGGTTGGGGGCCGAATATTATTGGTATTGGTTTAAGGTGTAGCTCGGGAAACTGTTTTTGTTATGTAAGTGTTAAATTAATTGTTTGTTAATAAACAGAGCTGCGGCTATTTATCCATATACGTGCGTGGTGTGGTTATTGGAGGGGAGTTTAGCTAACGTTTTGTCCTTAATCAGGGGAGGAGGCAATGGGCAAATCCATCTCCCACAGATGACGGAGCACCAAACAGCTATAACGAGCGCTGATTCAGATCAGGAACAGATCCTGGTGGCTGGGGAATATCCTCGGCAACACAAACGGGTCTAATCTAGGCAGACTGGACGGGTTAATTGGTCTTCTGCTGTATTCCACTGTGATTTGAGGTCAAAAGACAGGAAACCGATTTTTGCCCAATGTCAAATGTTGTGAAAAGAAATCATGTCATACTCTGTACAGAGAGAAAAAAGATGAGCAATGACCTGACAAAAAAACAACAACAACAAAAAAAAACCAACGGTGCAATAAGCAGGAGGAGTCAGAGAAGCTCCTTTCAAGCCTTTTGGACAAAAATAATTCAGTTGAGAAATTCTGTGAAAAATATTTGTTATGTTATGTGCGATCTTATATCTGGCTGAATCCTCATTAATTAGAGTTCTAGACAGGTTAAGGGGGGGGGGGTTGGTAGGCTGCCTGAGGCACTGTCTTGGTGGAGGTGCTGGCACCTTGATTCCTCTCTGCCCCTCCACTTGGATTTTTAGGAGGTATCAAAAACGTATTTGTTCACATAAGAACATAATAGCCTTACTGGGTCAGACCAGTTCATAGACAAAACCGCGGAAGACAAAGGTGCGCGCCGACAACTGAGCGCAAGACGGAGGCACGCGCCAAAGAAAATGACAGTTTTTAGGGGCTCCGATGGGGGGGTTTTGTTGGGGAGCCCCCCCCACTTTACTTAATACAAATCGCGGCGGCGTTGTGGGTGGTTTGGGGGGTTGTAACACCCCTCATTATACTGTAAACTTAACTTTTTCCCTGTTTTTAGGGAAAAAGTGAAGTTTTCAGTAAAATGTGGGGGTTATAACCCCCCAAACACCCCACAACTCCCCCACAACGCGGCGCGATCTGTATAAAGTAAAGTGGGGGGGGTTCCCCCCACCCCCCTGTCAGAGCCCCTAAAAACAGTTATTTTCTTTGGCGCGCGCCTCCGCACTGCGCTCAGTAGTCGGCGCGCACCTTTGTCTTCCGCAGTTTTGACCTGACACCAGTCAGACCAATGGTCCATCAAGCCCAGTAGCCCGTTCTCACGGTGGCCAATCCAGGTCACTAGTACCTGGCCAAAACCCAAGGTGTAGCAACATTCCATTCAGAATCCTAAAGAACAGCAAGATTCTAGAATCCCAAAGAGTAACAAGATTCCGGAACCCCAAGGAGTAGCAACATTCCATGCTACCGATCCAGGGCAAGAAGTGGCTTCCCCTATGTCTTTCTTAATAACAGACTATGGACTTTTCCTCCAGGAACTTGTCCAAACCTTTCTTAAAACCAGCTACGCTATCTGCTCTTACCACATCCTCTGGCAACGCGTTCCAGAGCTTAACTATTCTCTGAGTGAAATTTTTTTCCCCTACAATTGGTTTTAAAAGTATTTTCCCATAACTTCATTGAGTGTCCCCTGGTCTTTGAAATTTTTGACGGAGTGAAAAATCGATCCACTTGAACCCGTTCTACTCCACTCCAGATTTTGTAGACTTCAATCCTATCTCCCCTCAGCCGTCTCTTTTCCAAGCAGAAGAGCCCTAACCTCTTTAGTTTTTCCTCATACGAGAGGAGTTCCATCCCCGTTACCATCTTGGTCGCTCTTCGAACCTTTTCTAGCGCCGCTATATCTTTCTTGAGATAAGGAGACCAGAACGGAACGCAATACTCCAGATGAGGTCGCACCATGGAGCGATACAGGAGCATTATAACATTCTTAGAGCTCCTTTTACTAAGCTGTGAAAGCGTTTTTAGCGTACGCAGGATTTTAGCGCATGCTAAACCCGCGCAACACGGCCCGAACTAACGCCAGCTCAAGGCTGACGTTAAGGTCTAGTGTGCGGCAATTCAGCACGCGCTAAAACCGCTATCGCGGTTTAGTAAATGGAGCCCTTAGTCTAGTTAACCATCTCCTTTTTAATAATTCCCAGCATCCTGTTGGCTTTTTTGGCCGCCGCCACACATTGGGCAGGTTTCATCGTATTGTCTACGATGACACCCAGATCCTTTTCATGGGCGCTAATCCCTAAGGCGGACCCTAGCATCCGGTAACTGTGATTCAGGTTATTCTTCCCAATGTGCATCACTTTGCATTTGTCCACATTCAATTTCAGATGCCATTTGGACGCCCCGTCTTCCAGATTCCTAAGGTCTGCTTGTAATTTTTCACAATCCGCATGTGTTTTAACTTAGTGTCATCTGCAAATTTAATCACCTCACTCGTTGTTCCTATTTCCAGATCATTTATAAATAACTACTTCTTTTGTAAACCGCATAGCGCTGTACAGTCCTGCGGTATATAAGTAAATTGTAATGTAAGGAACCTCTTTGGCTCTTCATTCCCCCCTCCCTCTTACCTCTTCAGCTCTTACCTGGTATGAGGAGCATCTCCAACCAGTGGCGTAGCAAGGGAGGGCGGCACCCCTGCCCTCTTCATCCCCGCTCCGTCCCCATTCCCCCAACACATGTGCGCCTTCCTTCTCCTCCATTACCTCTCCGGTTCTTCACTGATCTGAGCAGCAACTCCAACCTGCCTCTTGCGCTGGCTTTGGCTCTCCCTCTGACATCGCTTCAGATAGAGAACCGAGGCCGGCGCCAGCATCAGCTAGGAGATGCCGCTCACACCGGCAAAGAACCAAAGGGGTATGGGGTGCAGAGGAGCCGTGCCCCCACCAAGATGGCGCTTGGGGCGGTCTGCCCCCCCTCCCTTTATTATACCTTTTCCAACCTGCTGCTGGCGCCAGCTTCAGCTCTCCCTCTGATGTCACTTCCTGGTCAAGGATATTCAGTCACCTTGTAGAATTCCTATGAGCATCGGCGCTTTTACCACCGCAGCCTGAGATTTAAAAAAAAAAACTAACATGGCTTAGGGAAGGGGTAAAACGCAGACCTCACGGACCTCGCGGATCTAAACCCGTACGGCCTTAAAAATCTGAGGTCCGTGTCGGTCCGGTGTCCGTGCCGCTTGTAGTTTCTGTCGCTGACAGACCTTGATGAGATTTTAGCGCTGACGGATCCGTCTCAGCATAGGGAGGGAAAAGTGTTAGGATCCATCAGCGCTAAAATCTCTTCAAGGTCTGTCAGAGCCAGAGACTAGCGCTGGAGTTTGCAGACTTCTTTTCCATAACCCACGTCCAAAACCTATGTCCCCGCTCTCTTGGCTTCTGCTCTGCCGCTCCAGCACTAGTCTCTGGCTCTGACAGACCTTGAAGAGATTTTAGCGCTGACGGATCCTAACACTTTTCCTTCCCTATGCTGAGACAGATCCGTCAGCGCTAAAATCTCATCAAGGTCTGTCAGCGACAGAAACTACAAGCGGCAGGGACACGGACCGACACGGACCTCTGATTTTTAAGGCCGTATGGGTTTAGATCCGCGAGGTTCGTGTTTTACCCCTTCCCCTTGGCTTACAAAAAAGGGGGGGGTAAGTTTGGAAAATAATATTTATTAAAGTCATTAAGGACCGAATTCTATATAATGCGCCCCAAAAAAGAAAAATCTGCACCAAGAAAAGCGTTAAACTATAAACCACGCTTAAAGTTAGGCATGGCCTATAGAATAGTGCTTAGACCTGGGAACCATGTCTACATTTAGGCATGGCTATTGTTATCAACAAAAATGTGGTGCAAATGCCTAAATTTAGATGCAGTGGCCACGATTTTGTAATTGCACAAGTAATTTAAAGGAAAACTCCAGATACAACTCCACGACTCACCCATTTCTATGCCCCCTTTTTGGATTTGTGTGTAAAATTGTGTAACCCTTAACTGATTCTAATTAATGCCACTATTTGCTTGTTAAAATGTCAATTCTTAGAGCTAATTAGCTTGTTATTTAATTAAATTACATGTGTGATTTGGGTTTGCAATCAAAATTGTGTGCACAATTTTGGGCTTTAAAAAAAATAAAAATAAAATAGAATTAGGGAGAAAAAAAACGTGGATTTCGAACCTTCTCAGCTTTACGAAACTTCCCTTATTTTGGAAGTGGCACAGAAGGGTTCAAAAGCAGAATATTTATTTGTTGGGATTTATTAACCACCTTTTATGAAGAAATTCACCCCCAAGGCGGTGCACAGCAGGTATAATTCAACATAAAATGTACAATTTTGGTAATAGCATAACAGCAGCAAAAAGACTAAGGCCTCCTTTTACGAAATTGCAATAGCAGTTTTTAGTGCAGGGAGCCACATTGAATGGCCTGCGATACTCCAGACGCTCATTGAGTTCCTATGAGCACCGGGAGCTGCGTGGAGCAGTCAGCACGGCTCCCTGCGCTAATAACCGCTATCGCGGTTTAGTAAAAAGGTGGGTTAGTTAGTATGTGTGGGAAGCGAGTTCTGGTGCAGAATGAATATACCGTCAATCTCCCTATGTATTAGAGCAGTGGTCTCAAACTCGTGGCCCAGGGGCCACATACGGCCCGCCAGATACTATTTTGAGGCCCTCGATATGTTTATCATAATCACAAGAGTAAAATAAAACAGTTTCATGATCATGTGTCTCTTTAGCTATAAATGACAATATTATTATTAAGACTTAGCCAAAAGGAAAGATTTATAAACCATAAAGAGTTTTACCTCATTCAAAATTGTCATTTCTATAATAAGACATTAACTATATTTTTTTCTGAGGCCCTCCAAGGACCAACAAATCCCAAATGTGGCCCTGCAAAGGATTTGAGTTGGAGACCACTGGCCTATAGGAAGAGGAGATGCAAATGTTAAAAGTCTTAGCCAATAGGGAGAGGAGGAGATTGTGGATGCTCTGGATAAGCCATTTGGCCTTTATCTGCCATGTTTCAATAATCATAAAGTTCTATGAGATCACAATGCAGGTGTAAAGAGCCTTAGCCAATAGGGAGAGGAGATGCAAATGTTAAAAGCCTTAGGGAGAGGAGGAAATAGTGGATGCTGCAGATGGGCAGACTGAATTGGTCATTTGGCCTTTATTTGCCAATCATGTTACTATGTTTCCATAACCATAAAGTTCTATGACATCACAATACAGGTGCAAAGAGCCTTAGCCAATAGGGAGAGGAGATGCAAAAGCTAAAAGCCTTAGGGAGAGGAGGAAATAGTGGATGCTGCAGACTGGATGTTTCTACAAACATAAAGTTCTATGACATCACAATGCAGGTGTAAAGAGCCTTAGCCTATAGCAGTGGTTTCAAACTCGTGGCCCGCCCGGTACTATTTTGAGGCCCTCGGTATGTTTATCAGAATCAGAAAAGTAAAATAAAACAGTTTGTTGATCATATATATGTCTCTTTAGCTATAAATGACAATATTATTATTAAGACTTAGCCAAAAGGAAAGATTTATAAACTAGAAAGAGTTTTACCTCATTCAAAATTGTAATTTCTTTCATAAGACATTAACTTTTTTTTTCTGAGGCCCTCCAAGTCCCTACAGATCCAAAATGCGGCCCTGCAAAGGGTTTGAGTTGGAGACCATTTGTATTAAAGGCTTGGGTGGAGAGCCAGGCTTTCACCTGCTTCCTGAAACAGAGGCGACTCGTAGTCTGGGGTTAGTCTGGGAGTAAATTCCAGAGCATTGGGGGCCACTCCTGAGAAGGCTCGCTGGTGGGTATCACATTGTTCAATGCCTTTTGATGAGGGTATAGAGAGCGCGATGCTCCTTGAGAGGACCTCAGAGGTGTATAAAGGGGCTGTCCTGTTCTTCAAGCATTCTGGCTCATTTTGTCTGAGGGCTTTGAAAATCAAACTGATTTCTTTTTGGCCCTTTTTGTTCGTCTAGAAATATGAAGCTGTTTGCTGTGAACATTCGAGGAAATAACTTATAGGAGAATCACTAATCGGAAGAAATGGACACACTGAATGCAAGCGTCTGCATTAGCAGGAAATAGTTTTCGGGGACAACAGCTCTTTTATTCTGAATGTCAAGGTTAAACTCGGCTGTAGCATTCCATTTAGGTTTTCTTGTTGCGTTTTGCAACTAATGCTTTTTGATAGGAACGTACTGAGTGTTCTTTGGCAGAAATGAGAGCCGCAGAGGCACTCTGTGGCCCTTGAGTGGATGTGAAGCCAGATCTGCTTAAGTGTGCTTTCAGCTGGTTCAGAAAATCAACATTAACCCCCCTCTCTATAGGTCACCCAAATCTGGGTGTGCTGGCCAGGTGCGCATGCAAATTAATTAAACAAACCATTAATAACCAATTACTGATGTTAATTGGCATCTTTCTGTGTCCTGTTCTATCATAGTGCATGCCCAAAGTGTCTTGTGTGGAATTCATAAGGGGGCGTGGCCAAGGGAGAGGCTTGGGTGAGTCATGGCTATTGCAAAACTTTAGATGCATGCCCAACCTGTGCACTAAGATTTACAGCTTGCAATCAAAGTTGGATGTGGGATATTCCGAATACAATTGAAACTCCTCTTACTGACCTACAAATGTATTCACTCGGCTACCCCTCACTCTCTCTCCTATCTCCCCCTATGTCTCCCCCCACCCCCCAGTGAGCTCCGCTCAGCTGGTAAGGCCCTCCTATCTGTGCCCTTCTCCTCCTCTGCCAACTCCGGACTCCGTCTCTTCTATCTTGCTGTAACGTATGCCCGGAACAAACTGCCCGAATCCCTATGGCACACTCCATCCCTGGCAGTGTTCAAGTCAAAAGCCCACCTCTTCGAGAGAGCTTTCAACCCCATAATTCCTCTCACCTTGGGTTCTGCATCCCCATCCCTACATGTCAAATTAGATTGTAAGCTCTTCTAAGAAGGGACCATCTATTACATTACATTAGTGATTTTTTATTCCGCCATTACCTTGCGGTTCAAGGCGGATTACAGAAGGGGATTTCTGGACATGTCCAGAGGTGTTACATTACATTACATTAGTGACTTCTATTCCGCCTGTACCTTGCAGTTCTAGGCGGATTACATCAGAAGATAACTGGACATTTCCAGGAAAATTACACTCTAGGGGGCTGGTTACATAAAAGAGTCTTAGAGGAAAAATTACAAGATGGGTGGCGAACATAGGAGAAATTACAAGAGAAGAAATCAGAAGAGAATTGGACATTACAGGGAAATGACAGTTTCGAAGTTCTGTTTCAAGGAACCCGATATTAGATCTTAGTGGTTCGAAACATGGTCCATGTCGGGACCTGTTGAGCTGCTTTGAGAGATAAGTGGGATTTATTCCCCCCTTGAAAATTATTGCACTTATTTGAATGACATACACTAGCACTTTGTTCAAAAGATCTATACACAGTGATGGGGCGGTGGGTTCGGCTATAGGAGCTTTGGCTTTTGGCCGAATTACACATTTCTGAGTGTATGTGACAAAAAAAAAAATAGAATCTCTTTGTAGATAATCTATCCAACACCATCTTTTTTAGGTTTCTCATGACCGCGAACGATTTCTGTATTGTCACAATGTACGGCGCTGCGTACGCTTTTCAGGCCTGCATTTCCGGCGCCTAGGGTCCTTATAGAATCATGGCCAGCAGCACTTAGGGCTCCTTTTACTAAGGTGCGCTAGCGTTTTTAGCGCACGCAGGATTTTAGCGTGCACTAAACCCACGCTACGCTTCTAGAACTGACGCCAGCTCAATGCTGGCGTTAAGGTCTAGCACGCGCGGCAATTCAGCTTGTGCTATTCCACGCGTGAAGGCCCTAACGCACCTTTGTAAAAGGAGCCCTTAGTGGCACCGAAGTCACTAAATCACCGGAGGCATTAGCTGGGCGCCATGGACTCAGGTGCCAGTCCTGGAGGGCGCCTAATTTTTTTTAAAAAATCTGTTTTTAATTGGTTTTTAATGGTGCAAGCAATTATTGCGCCACTTAAAACCAATTAAAATACTTTAACCCCCCCCCCCTTTACCAAACCACAAAAGCGGTTTCTAGTGCAGGCCATTGCGCTCAATGCTCTGCGCTGCTTCTGACACTCATAGAGTTCCTATGAGCATCGGGAGCAGTGCAGAGCATTCAGCACATCTGCCTGTGCTAAAGACCGCTTCTGTGGTTTTGTAAAAAAAAAAAAAAAAAAAAAAAGCCGTGGTGGGGGGGGGGGGGGGGGGTTAGTTAGGCGATTTTGAGAATCTGGCCCATAATGCATACTGCATTTAGAAATACATACGCACAGGGCTGGATTTTCCTACAGGCTAACTAGGCTTCAGCCTAGGGCCTCAAGATCAAGAGGGGCCTACATTCAAATTGTTAGCAAAATTAAAATTACACTATTCTAAAAACAGTGAACACTAAAACACTGAACTGAAAATAAGGAGAAATTCTACGCTTCGGGATCGGAACCGGCTCCGGCCGCAACGGGGCGCCAACTCGGCTTCTCGCTTTCTTTTCCTCGCCCTGTGAGGAGGATCGGGGAGGGAAAGACGTCAGTCCGGAAACAGCTGGGCAAAGCCCAGCCCCGCGGGGAGAGAGGCAAAACGTGGAACCGTTAGGACAGGGCGGCCCAGACTGGCATCGGGGGTGGGGGTGGGCTGGGGGGTTTCAGTGGAAGGGGGATGGGAGGCAGGCGGGCATCGGAGGGGGGGTGAGGTGAGGAAGGACGGACTGGGGGCACTATGGACACAGGAAGGGGCAATGTTGTGTGTTATGTTTGATTAGTTATTGTTACAAGTACTATATATGGTGCTGAGAATAAATGTCCAAATAAGTGTTCTCGACTTTTTTTTATTTTTTATCCGTGTCACATTTTTTATAAAGGTTAGTACCAATAACAACATGTATTTTATTATCTCTCATGTAATTTACAAACTTAAAAATGGGAGGTGAAAGGGCCTCGGGCCTCTTTTCATCTAAATCCGGCACTGCATATGCATTCACACAAACGGGGGTGACCAAAAGGATTTTGTTCTGAATTCAAAACACAGACTGAAGGAAGAACAAGCTACTATTTTTAAAACCTGCATACGGTTGTTATGACAACTAAAGACTCGGAAAAAAAAAAATGCAACAGAATGGAACGAGGTTAAAAGTTTCAGCTGCATGTGCTGAATTCAAGGAACTACGAGAAATATCTCCAGAGCCGGAGGTGGAAACAGAAAATGACGGCAGAAAAGGGCCACGGCCCATCTAGTCTGCCCACCCTAATGGCCCACCCCCTAACTACTTCCATGAAGAGATCCCACATGCCAAATAGAAACATAGAACATGACGGCAGAAAAGGGCCAAGGCCCATCTAGTCTGCTCACCCTAATGGCCCACCTCCTAACTACCTCCATGAAGAGATCCCACATGCCAAATAGAAACATAGAACATGACGGCAGAAAAGGGCCACGGTCCATCTAGTCTGCCCACCCTAATGGCCCACCCCCTAACTACCTCCATGAAGAGATCCCACATGCCAAATAGAAACAAAGAACATGACGGCAGAATAGGGCCAAGGCCCATCCAGTCTGCCCACCCTAATGGCCCACCCCCTAACTACCTCCATGAAGAGATCCCACATGCCAATCCCATCTTTTCTTAAAATCTGGCACGCTGCTGGCCTCAATTACCTGTAGTGGAAGATTATTCCAGCGTTCAACCACCCTTTCGGTGAAGAAATATTTTCTGGTGTCGCCATGAAATTTCCCACCCCTGATTTTCAACGGATGCCCTCTGGTTGCCGTGGGTCCTTTAAGGAAAAAAAGAGATCTTCTTCCATGCAAGTTGAAAGAGAAACAGGACAGTGCAGAGTGATGTTCATGCATTAGCCATCTTTTAAAAGTCAAAAACACTCTGACTGGCCTTGGACTGGCAGAGTGGTGGTTTAAGAAAGTGGTTCCTGGAGGACCACCAGCCCGTCGGGTTTTTGGGATCACCCTAATCAACGTGCATGAGAGAGATTTGCATATAATGGAGGTGACAGGCATGCATATTCAGGAGGGCGAGCCTGAAAACCTGACTGGCTGGTGGTCCCCCGGGAGCCACTGGACTGTGTTTGACTCAATGACTGGCTCTGCGAGGATGATGCTGAGTGGTAGAAGAGCATGATATAGTCAATGTTGCTGGGGTTATGAATTACTGCCTGACCCAACAGATCATTTATTCTGAGGGACTTAAAGTTTCAAGTTTAATATAAATTTGATTGATCGCTTATTCAAAATTCTAAGCGATGCACACATCAATAAAATTATAGAATTTAGGGGACAACAAAACAAACGACAAAAACTAAATCTTGTAAGACATATTAAAAACTAACATTCTGCTTCTCAATGGCCACGACTTTGGTCTTGGAGATTAAAAAGTACAAGGTCAGCATCTATGAGACAAACTTGGTTCTTTTTGTTGCATAGAGCTTTTTGGACCCCAGTTCGTTTACAAAAGTTGGATAGCTCTAGGTCTAATAGATGCTGGCATTGTAATTTAGATGCTGGGACTCTAGATCATTTACTTTTTTTCTGTCCCTTTGTCAATGCTTTTTGGAAGTTAATTTGGTCCCAAATTAATTCAATGTTAGAAAATCATGTTGCCCTATCCTATGATACTATTTTATTTGGAACGACTATGAGATTCAAGAGTCAAATTTCAGCAAATAACAATAAACTTTTGTTAATACTGACGGGGGTTGCCATTCAACATATTACTGGAAATTGGAAGGACTATATTAAACTTAATTATACCTTTTGGTGGAATTCAGTTGGTCATATTTATAAAATGGAGAGAATGCTTGCTATACAGCAAGGAAAGTATAATAGTTTCAAAAAGATTTGGGGGCCATTGATTGCATATTCTAATGATTAGACACCTTGGACACCTTTTTATTACATAGGACTATATTTAATGTGGGGATGGGGAGGTATGTTATGTGATTTAATGGGTTTATTCCTGATGAATGGGATGGGTGGGGGAGGGGTCTTTTTTTTATATGCATTTGACAATAATTGTTAGAATGTCAAGTGATTTGTACCAATTATCTGATTGAATATTGTACACTTGTTGCAAGAGTTAAAACTGAATAAAGAATTAAAAACAACAAAACAAAAACCTAACATTGCAAACATATTAAAACAAAAGGAAAGAAAGGGAAGAGAAATACAAGTTGTTTGATAGTAAATAAGACACTTATAGGGAAAAAACAATGGGAAGGGAGAGATCCATGTACTTCAGAGAAGTTATTAAGTGCAATTGAAATAAGCCTCTTAGTCCGGCTTTCTAATTATCAAATGCTTCCTTAAAAAGAAAGCTTTTTAATTTGCTCTTAAATTTGTCCAAGTTGCGTTCTTCCCTTAAATAGATAGGGAGTGAGTTCCATGTTTGAATTGACGCCGTGTATTAATCATTTTAAGTGAGGGAATTATTAGTAAACGTTGATCGTCTGACCGCAATAATCTAGTTGAGGTGTAGAGGGAATCAATCATTTATGAATAAAAGCAGGAGTTTTGTATAGCAAAGATTTGAAAGTAAAAATGATATATTTTTATCACAGTAGATGGAACCAAGACACTGGCTTGGCAACCTTGGGGCTGGATTGGTCTTCACCCTTAACCACAACTATAAAAACTCCCGAAAAATTCAACTCTTCGCCTTCCCCTCCCTAAAACTATGCCACTCAAAAAAATTCCTTGACAAAACCTACGCCTTCCAAGCCGCCAAACTAAACCCTTGGCTAGCCCAAATGGTCCTCCAGGCCTACAACTACCTCGACTTTAGAAAATCACTCAAAACTCACCTATTCCGAGACCAAGACCCTTAATTCCCCTTTTCTACCCTCCTCCTCCCCCCGTCCTGATCTACTCCCCTCCCCCTTCTCCCTCCTCTCCCCCCACTTCGCTCCTGCTGTTCGCAACTCTATGATCAATTCAATATGCAACCACTTGTAACTACTCTCGCCTTGCTGTTTGCAACTCTATGATCAATTTGATATGTAACCACTTGTAATCTCTGTTTAACTAATGTGAACCGCCTAGAACTCTTCGGGGTATGACGGTATACAAAAATAAAGTTATTATTATTATTATTATTATTCAGGACTACCGGAACACCAAAGACTAGGCTGAGAAAGCCCAGAGAGTGCCAGAGAGTCTGCATCTTTGAAATGAAGTTTCAAGTTTTATTTTGACTTGAAGAATCGCTTATTTACTTTACTAAGCGATTTACAAATTTTAAAAAAGGTATAAGCATATATCAATTTAGTCATCAACAATAATAAAATGCTAGAGGCGCATGCGCTCTTGAAAATTCGTGAGCGGTGGCGCCGTGAGGTGTGCTTCTGTGCCAGTCCTCACGGCGCCTGCGCGTGACTGTGCAGAAGACACCAGCGACTCCTCCCTCCCGCTCCTCTTCAAAGCGGCCTGCTGAGGTTCGCCAGCCGCTGTAGCGAACCTCGCAAGCCGCTCTCCACCTCCGTGCAGAAGAAGGAGTCGCCGTGTCACCTCCCGCCCTCACTCGCTGCTGCCGCCGCTGATCCTCCTCTTCAGAGCAGCCTGCGATCGTGGCCGGCTTTAAAGAACCTCGCAGGCCGCTCTCCAGCTTCAGTAGCACGCTCCCTCTGACGCACGGGATTGCGTCAGAGGGAACGTGCTACCGAGTTGGAGAGCAGCCTGCGAGGTTCGCTAAAGCTGGCCACCACGATCGCAGGCTGCTTTGGTGAAGAGGAGCAGGCCAGAAGACGCCTGGATGTTGGGAGGGTAAGAAGGAAATCAATACCGGGAGCCAGGGGGAAAGGGAAAGGGGGCTGCTTTGGGGGGAGGGGTGTGCTGGGGGGAGACAGAAGGAGCCAAGGATAGGGAGAGGGAAAGGGGGCTGCTTTGGGGAGAGGGGTGTGCTGGGGGGAGACAGAAGGGGCCATGGAGAGATAGGGAGAGGGAAAGGGGGCTGCTTTGGGGGGAGGTGTGCTGGGGACAGACAACTTTGCTCGGGGGGGGGGAGACAGAAGAGGGCTATGGAGAGACAGTTAGGGAGAGGGAAAGGGGCCTGCTTTGGGGGGGAGGTGTGTCCTGGGGGCAGACAGCTTTGCTCAGGGGGGGTGGGGAGAGACAGAAGGATACAAACAGCGGCCAAGGAGAGAGAGATAAAGAAACACAGACAGACAGACACATCTATTCTAGCACCCGTTAATGTAACGGGCTTAAAGACTAGTTAAATATAATGGGTTTAACTGACAGACTTACAGACTAACAGATACATAAGGTAAGAAGGGCAGAACTACAATTGTATTTATTAGAATATAGGAGAAGACATGAATGGAGAGGACAATAGGGAGGGGAAAGTAAAAAAATACGAAAGGACTAAAATGAACTTTAAGCATAGTTAAAGATTAAAAGCGTCTTTAAAAAGAAAACTCTTCAGGTTGCCTTTAAAGTGACTTAAGTCATTTTCTTCTCTTATATATTGAGGTAAGGTATTCCATAGGTGCGGGGCCATTACTGAGAACATGTCGTGTCGACGAGTTCCAATTACTTTCAATGAGGGAACTGCTATAAGTTTTTGATTAGTGGACCTAAGGGAGCGTGATGTATTATGAGGAATAAGTAGCTTGTTAATAAATTGAGGTTCGTTGGAAGACAAAGTTTTAAATATTAAAAGTAAGATTTTATTTATTTATTTATTTATGCTTTTGAATACATTTACAATATCCAATAATTCAAGGAAAAAAAAGAAAAATCTCTCAAAACAATTCATAATCATTCATTCATACAAAATTATTTTTAAGCTCACATTATGGGGAAACATGTTACAATTTCTAAACAAACAAAGTTTAAAGGAAAAGATTAAGGACAAAATTCTCAGTTCGTCCTAGCAAACCTTGAATCATTCCTTATTAATAGGGATTCTAATTTCTCCTCTTATTCTCTATAGATGAAACAAAATCATTTCTGTTCTCTTGCTACTAAAAATTGCTGTAATTGTATGGGGGTCCCAAAAAACATACTCAGTATCTTGCAACTTAACCAAACATTTACAAGGAGATTTCAGGTAAAAAGATGCCTCTAGAGCCAAAACTCTAGCTTTTTAACTTCAAAAATTATTTTCTTCTCAATGAGTTGTTCTAGAGACATCCGGAAAAATCTTAACCAAATCTCCACAAAATTTCATTAACCTATTTTTAAAGTAAAGTTTCATTAATAACATCTTATCTATTTCACTCATGCATGTTATCATCAGGGTGGACCGGCTCTGAACCACATCCTGAGTATCCTCCAAAAACTCAGTCAAATTTACTTCAGTAGTGACCAGGTGGTCCACCTCCTGGGCAGATTATATTCTTTTTGGAGGAATATAATAGTAATTATTTATTGGAAAATTCTCAGCATTAGCCAATCCCAATACTTCTAAGATTTTGAAAGTAACGTGGTGATTAACTGGAAGCCGGTGGGATTTGATCAAAAAGGGGGGTAACATGATCGTATTTTTTGCCATTGTGAATCAGATTAATAGCGGTATTTTGGACTATCTGAAGACGCCTCTTTTCTTTTTGTATAATATTTATTAATAAAGGCCTCCTTTTATCAAGGCGTGCTACGAGGGTTA
Organism: Geotrypetes seraphini; assembly: GCF_902459505.1. NCBI lineage: Eukaryota > Metazoa > Chordata > Amphibia > Gymnophiona > Dermophiidae > Geotrypetes > Geotrypetes seraphini. The sequence continues at coordinate 13,288,866 of NC_047094.1, read as the reverse complement.
GCACGTTGGACATTTCATCACGCGCTAACCCCCGCGGAAAGCCTAAAAACTAACGCCTCGTCAATGGAGGCGTTAACGACTAGAGCGGCAGGCGGTTAAACGTGCGGTATTCCGCTTGTTAACCACCTACCGCACCTTGATAAAAGGAGCCCACAGAGTTTCAGTAGTCGAGTTTAGTATTTGGTTTACTGTGTGATAGGAACCCAACTTGACCTGAACTGTCCTATGAATGCTGGACCGAACCTTTTTAAGATAGTTGAGTGTGACCCTGGAATTCCTATGTAGGCCTCTGAAGAAAGAGAGCTGATGGCTTAGGTTAACCTTACATCCTGATGAAAGTTGTATCGCTGTTAAGTCAACGTGTGGCGAGAAAGAGGTCTGGAATAGAGTTGCGCGGGGACAGAATTCCCACCCGTCCTCGCCCGTATCCTCTCCGTCCCCACCCATCCCCGCCAGGATCCTCTCTGTCCCCACCCGTCCCCGCCAGGATCCTCTCCGTCCCCGCCAGGATCCTCTCCGTCCCCACCCGTCCCCGTCAGGATCTTCTCCGTCCCCACCTATCCCCGCAAGGAATTACCTCCATCCCCACCCGTCCCCATAAAAAGCAGCAATTACTTCTGATAGGATCATCAATTCCACAGTTTCTTTTGTGTTTGCGCTGCTGTTTTCCTTGTGGAATCTCTTTGGTGGAACCCTTTTATTGTTTTCTGTTCAGGTAATTAACTTATAAACCCCCTCTTTTACTAAGGCTGATGTGTCCATTATATTATATGGACGAACCCTGCTTCCAAAGCCTTCCATCCCCGTGGGAGTCCCATGGGTTAAGGGGGATTTCCGCGGGAACCGCGAGACCCACGGGATTCCCGCGATTCCCGTTCCCGTGCAGACCTCTAGTCTGGAACTTTGCAAGGTAGTGGTGGCTTTATGTTTATACAGCCCTAACCTGACATACTGCTATCTTTGCATCTTTATCTCCTTGAACATTTCTCTGGAACCTTCTTCGCTAGGATCAATCACAACACAAAAATCTGCCACTTGCTCCTAGCATGTTCCCAAATATATGCAGGAGCAGCGGAATATCTTTGTGGCTGCAGAGGCACAAAAAAAAACCCACATTTTCCAGCCTTGTTCTTAAGCTCGCTAGTTCACTGCTTCACCATCTTGTTGTGGCTGTGGCCCCATGATAATGGCAAGAAAAAAAGAGAACTGCAGAGATGATGTACAAAATGCCAAGTCTTTAATCAATCAGCAGTTTGCATCCAAAAATTATGGTCCACTTGGGGTTATAAACCGGGACCCGACACGGTCCATGTTTCGAAGAACACTCCTACTTCAGGGATTAAAACCACATTCTAGGGACCCATTTGGTATACAACTGGATAAAAAAAGGTGCAAATTGGTGGACAGAAAACCAAGTCTGGTAAGCTCCTTCGTAGTGGCCAAATAAAACTCTGTGACCCCCCTCCCCCTCAGGTACAGAATAACAATTTGGACCTATGGAAAGCTCACCTAGGTCATAACCTAAACTTGGGATTTGTGACTCCTTTTGGGGTCCTAACCCACAACTTTGGGAGCTCTGCTCTAGTTGCTGATGCTGTGTGTTGGGCAAAATATCAGTGGGGCCTTCACTTCTCTGGCCCATTCCATTCTGCTGCCTAAGGACACATGAATCAGATCTAATCCTCTCAGGAAGACTGGGAGTGGAGGATAAGAGAAGGAAGAGGATTGCAAGTTGAGCAAACACATATCATCTCAAATCTTTTGACTTTGGATTTTGGCCAGGTACTAGTGACCTGGATTGGCCATCATGAGAATGGGCTACTGGGCTTGATGGACCTTTGGTCTGACCCAGTATGGCTAGTCTTATGTTCTTCTGTGAGCCAGGTATAGGACAATCAAGCCATTGTAACATCACTGATGAGGTTGGCTCTGAGGCACTGTGGAATGAGGCATTGTGACATCACAATCTCAGCTCTGGAATGTTGCTCTCATTGGGGTTCCAGAATCATGCTATTCTTTGAGATAATGGGATGTTGCTACTCCTTGGGTTTTGGCCAGGTACTAGGACCTAGATTGGCCACCGTGAGAATGGGCTACTGGGCTTGATGGACCTTTGGTCTAACTCAGTAAAGCTAGTCTTATGTTCTTCTGTGAGCCAGGTATAGGACAATCAAGCCATTGTAACATCACTGATGAGGTTGGCTCTGAGGCACTGTGGAATGAGGCATTGTGACATCACAATCTCAGCTCTGGAATGTTGCTCTCATTGGTGTTCCGGAATCATGCTATTCTTTGAGATAATGGGATGTTGCTACTCCTTGGGTTTTGGCCAGGTACTAGGACCTAGATTGGCCACCGTGAGAATGGGCTACTGGGCTTGATGGACCTTTGGTCTAACTCAGTAAAGCTAGTCTTATGTTCTTCTGTGAGCCAGGTATAGGACAATCAAGCCATTGTAACATCACTGATGAGGTTGGCTCTGAGGCACTGTGGAATGAGGCATTGTGACATCACAATCTTAGCTCTGGAATGTTGCTCTCATTGGGGTTCCGGAATCATGCTATTCTTTGAGATAATGGGATATTGCTACTCCTTGGGTTTTGGCCAGGTACTAGGGACCTGGATTGGCCACCGTGTGAATGGGCTGCTGGGCTTGATGGCGGGAAACTGCACGGTGACACCAGGAAATTCTTTTTCACCGAAAGGGTGGTGGATCGCTGGAATGGTCTTCCACTTCAGGTGATTGAGGCCAACAGCGTGCCTGATTTTAAGACCAAATGGGATCGACACGTGGGTTCTATTCGCAAAGTAAAGGCAGGGGAGGGTCATTAGGGTGGGCAGACTGGATGGGCCTTGGCCCTTATCTGCCGTCGATTTCTATGTTTCTATGTTTCTATGACCACTGGTCTGACCCAGTAGGGCTATTTCTATGTTCTTATGACTAGTCTGTGTCACACATGCTCCTCTCCTGCAAAATCCCTAAAGATTCTTTGGCGGCAGCAGGATTGCTGCCAGCACATTGATTAGACCATTTGGCAGCTACGTTCAAAAGGATGAACAAAAAGCAAACAAGTCCAGTTATGGCATGCCAACCTCGACATCTTCCTTCAGACTACAGAATATAACGATGACATGGATTAATTGGAGGAACTAAACCCTCATCATCCTATGCATAATGCCAATCTGCCAGTCAAGAATGTTGCTGCAATGAGGGCCGTTAACAATGACAGATCAGTCGGAGCGGTGAGAGAATTTACCTTTCAGGTTTCATTTTGCAGAAGTGAGGCATTAGCGAAATGAATTACTTCACTGTCATGCACAAGACAGAAGAGGAAAACAGAAAAGGCTTTGCTTCAAATACTGTACTTACACAGCTGTGCAGTGCAATAAAGAAAGGCCACTGATTAGAGACATGTTTACTAAAGCATGGTATGATCTTGCACCTTAACTGTGGGAAGTGCACAGCCCGTGTGCGAAATGCCGGGGGCTTATCGCACAGGCACTGCAGTACATGAGTGCTAGATAGTGTAGGGGTACCCCAGGAATCAGGCATAATAATAATAACAGGAATGAGTGGCCTAGTGGTTAGAGAAGGGGTAGGGAACTCCGGTCCTCGAGAGCCGTATTCCAGTCGGGTTTTCAGGATTTCCCCAATGAATATGCATTGAAAGCAGTGCATGCACAAAGATCTCATGCATATTCATTGGGGAAATCCTGAAAACCCGACTGGAATACGGCTCTCGAGGACCGGAGTTCCCTACCCCTGGGTTAGAGCAACAGCCTTGGCACCCATCCCATGCTGCTCCTTGTGAATAAATAAATAGTGTGAAAAGTTTCAGCCTCTGATAACCAGAGCTGGTATTGTGACATCATAATGCCTCATTCCACCAATAAGAGCCATCCTCATCAGTGATGTCACAATGGCTGGATTGTTCTATACACATCTCACTTTTACTACATTTTGATTTCTAGAGTGGCGCAGTGGTTAAAGCTACAGCTTCAGCAAGATGAGTTTGTGGGTTCAAACTCGCACTGCTCCTTGTGACCCTGGGAAAGCCACTTAATCCCCCCATTGCCCCAGGTACATTAGATAGATTGTGAACCCAGAAGGACAGATAGGGTAAAATGCTTGAGTACCTGAATGTAAACCACTTAGATAGCTTTGATAAGTGGTATATAAATACCTAAAATAAAATAAATTTCTACACCGTGGTACCTCACAGATCAGTGCGGTATTATACACATTTATTAAAAAGATAAGTTTCCAGAGAAAGGAAAATGGTAAAACCAGAGGACATAATTTGAGGTTGAGGGGTGGTAGATTCAGGGGCAATGTTAGGAAATTCTACTTTACGGAGAGGGTGGTGGATGCCTGGAATGCGCTCCCGAGAGAGGTGGTGGAGACCTGGGGGCTGCCGCGTGAGTGGCCTACTGGACACGATGGACCACTGGTCTGACCCAGCAGCGGCAATTCTTATGTTCTACAAGCAGTATAGCAGACATTTCTCTCTATGGAATGCTACAGAAAGAGGGTAACGTGTTGGTGACCTCATCTCAGCGTCCAGTGAACTGAAGTCATGTAGTAAAACGGTGTCCGTGTGATGAGGAATTTCTTAGTTGTCGTAACCTCTGTGGTCCGTATTCTGTAAATAGTGCCTACATCGGCCGGCGCTTAGAAAAATAGTGCCAGCTGCTTTTCAATCAGGCTTAGGTGCTATTTAAATAGGGTTACCAGATTTTGCTATTGTAAAATACGAACCCATGCCCCCCCCTCAGGCCCACCCCGTTCTATCCAGCTCCGCCCCATTCTGCCCGAGTCACATTTCATTTTACCCCAGCCTCACCCCCCCTCAACCTGTTCTCATGCTCGGAGCCACGTCGGAAGGGCATCTGCGCGAGCGCAGGTGCGATGCAATGACATCACACACACGCACACGTGTGCATGATATCGTCGCTTTGCATCCGCGCAGATACCCTCCTGAAGCGGTCCTGAGCTGGGAGCTTTTGAAAACCCGGGCAAAGGGCCGGGTTTTGAAAAACTGCCTGGATGCCCGGACATGCCTTCTAAAACGCTGGCTTTTTAAGGACGCTTTTAACTGGATCATTTAAATTCTATTATATTAGGATATTTTACAGTCGACGAGTAGTGCTGGTAAGATCATGAAGGGTATGGAGAAGGCAGAGAGGGACAGATTCTTCAGACTGGCGGGAGCAGAAAAAACAAGAGGGCACTCAAAAAAATTGAAGGGAGACAGATCCAGAACAAACGCTAGGAAGTTCTTCTTCACTCAGAGAGTGGTGGACACCTGGAATGCGCTTCCGAAGGAGGTGGTAGAACAGAGTACGATTTTGGGATTCAAAAAGGGATTGCACGTATTCCTGAAGGCAAAGGGGATTGAAGGGTATAACTAGAGGGATACTATACAAGGTAAAATGTTAAATGACAGATCACTTACAGGTCATTGACCTGGGGGGCCGCCACGGGAGCAGACTGCCGGGCACAATGGACCCACGGTCAGACTTGGCAGAGGCGATGCTTATGTTCTTATGTAAGCGAAAATTAAGTGGGTAACCTTCCCTAACCTCTTGTTTTATTACCTATCCCTTTTTATTTGTTTACGAATTGTATTTAATCCTTCAATTTTATTTTTCACTCCCTTCTTCGCATGTGTTGTTTTGTTAAAATAGTTCCAATTGTCTTGTTTTGTTTGGGGTTTTTTACCTTAATTTTTAACTATATGCAAATCGCATTGGACTTGGATTTCGCGATCAAATCAAATATTTCAATAAACTTGAAACTTGACATGTCCGGGTAAATCCAGACGTCTGGTAACCCTATGTTTAAAGAATCACGTTTAGCGGCCCCTATGTAAAAAAGTAGGTGCCAGAAATGTAGGCTAAGGTTTTAAAGGCCTATGGTTCAGGTGCCTAAGTTTATGGAGAGTTGCGCTGAGTCATGCTCTGCCCAAAAAAAGCCCAATTAGGTGATAGGCACCGCTAAGCACCATGGGATAGGCCTCTACCTTTCATAGAATTGGGTAGACACCCATTGTCTAATTAATTTTTTTTTTTCCAATTATTGAAGCTAAGAATTCCTGTAGGCGTCCGAGCTGTTACTGCTGCGGCTCGCGCTAAAAACACTAGCGTGGCTTTGTAAAGGAGGGGGTAAGTTAGTCGCCTAATTTAAGAGAATCTGGGCCTATATGCAGAAGGAATGAGCAGGCAGCTGGGACCAGAGCTAGCCCAGAACACCCTGCGGCAACAGATTTTCTCATCTTCTGTCAGAATGTTTTTCTTAAATTACATGAACAGATTGTGGCAGACCTGAGTCAGTTACTCAGTCTGCCATTTATGGCTTTTATGTCATGGTGACGAAAATGGTGAGGTTTCACTGTGCTGAATTTCACAAGCCAATGCCCAGCTTCATCTTCCTCCACTGAATCTTGCATTAGCTTGGAGAGTTTTAAAGCAAAATGCTGAAAGCAAACTACTAGTTGGTTTGATGAGCCATGGCGCCCTCCTCAGGCGAACAAGAAGATTACAGTTGTGCAAATCAATCTAATCTAATCTAATCCTTAGGTTTGTATACCGCATCATCTCCACGTTCGTAGAGCTCGACGCGGTTTACAGTAGGAGAAATAGGAAGGAACTACAACAGAGGGTTAGAGGTAGAAGTGTGAAGAAAATTTAGAGGACTTGGGATGCCAAGATATAAGAGTTTCCTTGATTCCTAAGTTGGAGGGAGACTTACATTTTTTGAGAAAAGCCAGGTTTTCAGATGTTTGCGGAAAACTTGGAGAGAGCTCAAGTTCCGAAGAGGGGAGGTAAGGTTGTTCCAGAGCTCAGTGATTTTGAAGTGGAGGGAGGTCCCTAGCTTTCCTGTGTGGGAAATGCCTTTTAGCGAGGGGAAGGATAGTTTTAATTTGTGGGAGGATCTGGTGGTGTTAGGGTTTGAGGAATTCCAAGAAAGAGGGATAAAGGGAGGGAGGATACCATATAGGATTTTGAAAGTTAAACAGGCGCATTTATAGTGGACCCTGGCGATTATCGGAAGCCAGTGGAGCTTGGCCAGGAGCACAAAAATTGGTGACATCTGTTTCATGTACTCAACACATATGAAAATGCATTTAAAAAAAGCACAGCTTTCAGTCAGTTTGCCTATGTCTCTAGCTGCCCATTGTCTTGCAGGGTCACCTTCCCAAAAGATATCGAACCTGAAACTTGGTAGTTACATATGGCTTCTGAGGGTCATCTTTGTGACTCTTTACCCACAACTGATCTGATTTTTTGATTTAACACAGAATGCTCTAGAATTAACCACTGAATATTAGTATTTAAAAGATGATGCCAGTGAGTTCTTTGCATTTGATATATTGATCTTTATGCCCTTATAGGGGATGGGGTTCATAGTGATATCACTGGTCTGCTTGACCCTGTGGATAGAGGAAATTGCATCATTGGTATGCCTTGCCTGGTATGAAGTCTCCAAATGGGTTAATTTTGTGCATATCAAACAAAAAAGAAGATGGTCAATTATTTAGAGCTTTCCAAATAAAGGTTATATCTTTGGGCTTAGGACAGGCTTAAGACTTGGAGTTCTTGGAGGGATAATCACACTTTTTAACAAAATGTCCAGGGCACCATTTAGATGTTTGGGGCTAGATCTGTTTTAAAAATGAATAAGGGTCAAAAAGGTGCCCAAACGGACCAGATGACCACTGGAGGGATTAGGGTATGAACCTCCCCCTGTGGTTACCAACCCGCTCCCACCACATAAAGATGTGAAAGAAACAGAACATTCCAGCTTGCATTCCAGCTTGAGATGGCCACACAGACATAGCACAGTGGCGCAGAGTGTTTGTCAACTCGGTCCTGGAGTACCCCCTTGCCAGTCAGGTTTTCAGGATATCCACATGGAATCTGCATAAACTTGATTTGCATACATTGCCTCCATTAAATGCAAATGTCTTTCATGCATATTCATTGCGGATATCTTGAAAACATGGCTGGCAAGGGGGTACTCCAGGACCGAGTTGAGAAACACTGCTTTAGGGGGTATTGCAGCGAGCGGCACATTAAAAAGTCCCAGATACACGTCACTATAACCTTTTATTGTACGGTGAGCTCTCCAAAACCCATCCAAAATCTACTGTACCTACGTAAAAATGATGTCTGCAGGCATAAGGGCTATTCTTGTGGTGTGCGGGTGGGTACAGTAAATTTTGGATGGATTTTGGAGGGCTCAAAATAAACTATAAGCAGGTTATGGTGAGATCTGTACCTGGGACTTTTTAAAGCGACATTCACAGCAGTACCCCCTAGAATGCCCCTCGGCTCTGCTCCGATGTCATTGTGGCCAGTTTGCTAAGAATGCTGGCTGCTTGGACGACCCAATAGCTTGATTTTGTGCCTTTTTCATTTGGCCGTTTTTGTATTCGAAAACGGCAAAAAATAAAAAAGACAAGACAGACATATTAAGAGCCAAAGGGGTTCAGAATTGATACAGAAATATGTCAAAAAAACTGTCCAAATCAGCACTTGGATGACCTGAAAGACAAGTCGTCCAAGTGCTGATAATCAAAATGGTTTTTTTTAGACCTATCCAGAGACTTTTTAGGCCTCTGAATCCCACTGTGTGCCCAGAGCTTAAAGGGACATTTTTGGAGGCGTGGTGAGAGCGGGATGTGGGCCGATCTAGACATAGGCCTCCTTTTACGAAACTGTGAAAGCAGTTTCTAGCGCGGGGAGCCGCGCTGAATGGCTCGAATGCTCCCGATGCTCCTTGAGTTCCTAGGAGCGTCGGGAGCAGCACGGCTCCCCGCACTAGAAACTGCTATCGCAGTTTCGTAAGAGGGGGTTAGTTGTCCTGCAGGGATAACTGAAAGTTTTATGAGGCTGCCTGGACAGAACTTATATGTTGTGACTTAGGCGATCTAAAAAACAGGTCTACATGCCCAGAAGGAATCCAAAGTGACCAGATAACCATTGCAGACACAAAGTACCAACCCCCACACACTCCCCCAGTGATCATTGACCCCCCCCCTCAATAAACAGCCATAAAAATCGGAATAAAAATGTACATACCTGCCTCCAGAACATCAGCACCTGGCATAGGAAAGCCTAGTAGAGCTGCACAGAGGTGGCTTAACTAGTCTGGGGGGGTGGGCTAGTGAACCATAGAGAGGATGACCCAGGCCCATAAGCCACTCTAAGCACTGCATTCATGGTGGAAAATATGAATCCACCAAAAAAAAAACCAAAATCCTACTCTACTGCCATATAGGTGACACCTGCAGCCATAAGGGGAGGAAGACGGTGAGTCAGAGCTGGCTCGCAGGCGATGCTGTTGTTGGGAGGACTGCCTCGGAGGGGTTCGCATCATATACGGCCGTGGAGGCGATTGCCCTGCCTGAGATGTCACCTTGTTCTTGGAGGAATCCCGGGACCCCCAGATGACAGCCATCGGAACTGAGGTTGATGGCGGTTGATCGTTTTTCTCTCTCTTTGGCTTGTAACCATTATGATCATTTAACATCTGATCTTAATGCTTTTTGGAATATATTTTATTTTTCTTTATACTTATTTTTTGTCTCTTTTTTATTTATTTTACTTACTATTTTTAATTCTAACTTAACTTATTTATTCATTACTTGTTGGAATATTCATATCTATCTCTACCTCTGTCTTTATATTTTTATCTTTACTTTTCCTAAATTGTTTTCTCGGGTACTTTAGCTAGATTGTGAGCCTTTGGGATAGTAAGGGAACTTCCAAGTACCTATCTTTATTTATTTATTTTATTTATTGTATCTTTAATGTAACATTTTTGTAAACCGCTTAGAACCTCACAGTATTAGCGGTATATAAGATTTAAATTAAATAAGGGCTATTGGGATTGTAGACAGATGAGTATAGTGGGTTTGGAGGGGCTCACCATGACCTATAAGGGAGTTGTGGTGAGATGTTTAGGTGGCATCCTTGTTGTGAAGTTCACAGCAATGCCCTGTAAGGTGCCCCACTACTCTGTTGTCATGTCTGGGTAGCCAGTCCATCACTTTGCTGGCCCCTCCCACGTCCAAAAGGTCTTGTTCTAGGCATTTGGACGTTTTTTTTGGATGTGAATGTAGCATAAAGATAGACCTACTAGCGGTCTAGACAATCAAACGGCTGGATGTAGACGTAGACGATTTTTGAAAAAAAAAAAAAAAAAGATTTGGGATGTATTTTTCGAGAATGGACTTTGGACGCCGCCAACGTTAGGCGACTATCGCCCTGGGCCCAAAACAGACTTAGACATTTGTTTTGATTATGCCCCTCCACATGTCTAGATAGATAATTAAAAAAAGAGATAGACGTCTCGCTGCTTCAAAAATGGCAGTTTTTCTCTACTGATATCTGGACGTCTTTCCCCAGGCATCCAAACTTAAACTCAGGCGTCCTATCGAAAATGTCACTCTATGTCTTGCTGTGGAAGCGTTTCATTGATGAGGTCACCACTGAACAACTCAGTGAGTTTTTTGAATGGCTTAAAGGATGTCAGGTCAAAAGCGCGCCGGGACAAAGGCGCGCCCAGACAATTGAGCGCAGCGCGGAGGCGCGCGCCGCTCAAAATTAATGTTTTTAGGGCTCCGACAGAGGGGCGTGGGGGAGGACCCCCCACACTTTACTTAATAGACATTGCGCCGCATTGTGGGGGCGTTGCGGGGGGGTGGGGGGTTGTAACCCCCCACATTTTACTGAAAACTTCACTTTTTCCCTGTTTTTAGGGAAGAAGTTAAGTTTACAGTAAAATGTGGAGGGTTACAACCCCCCAAACCCCCCATAACGCCGGCGCTATGTCTATTAAGTAAAGTGGGGGGCTTCCCCAACAAAACCCCCCGTCGGAGCCCCTAAAAACAGTAATTTTGAGTGGTGCGCGCCTCCATACTGCGCTCAATTGTCTGGGCGCGCCTTTGTCTTTCGCGCCGTTGTCTATGAATCAGCTTAAAGTCGTGACATTCAGATCTGAAATTTACATATTCTTACGAGTACATCTCTAACCCTATTGCTCTTTTGGATAACATAACATAACTTTATTCTTCTATACCACCACAATCAAACGATTTCTAGGCGGTTTACACAGAAGAGAACTGGACAATCAGCGAAATACAAAATAATAAGAAAAGGAATACAACCTGTTATATTAAAAGGACATTAAAAATGTAAAATTAATGGCGTAAAATTAATTATATTAAAGATAAAAGCACAGATTAAGAGATAAATTTGTCAAATAATCCTGTCTTAATTTCTTTTCATAGATGGTGTTGTCGAGAGCATTTCAACTTCCTGGACCATAGGATGATTTCCGAGGGCAGCTGAGCAGGGATGGTGTGCATCTATCAATGTAGAGAAAAAGGCCCAGATTCTCTAAAAGTGCGTCCCGATTTTAGGCAGCTGTAGGCGTCCTACAGCTGTCTAATCAGCCAATCGGGATGCACGTTTTAAAAAAAAAAAATGCTCCCCAGGCAGGCCTGAAGGCGCCTCCGGGAGCCTAGGGAGACCCGCAAGATGCCTAAGCTCGTCTAAGGGCCTTAGGCGGGCCTTAGGCTGAACCTAGGCGGCCCTACGCGTCTCCCTAGTAGATGAGAAGCTTAAAAATGTAGGCCAGCAAAATGCTGGTCTACATTGTAAGTAAACGCGGCCGCTATACTTATCGCGGCAAGGGATCTCTCTGCCGCTATAAGTATAGCGGGCCGTGGCCCCTGACCGATCACTGGCAGGAGGGTGCCCAAACCCTCCTGCCCGAAGACGCACCCCCCTCCCCGACACTACCGACCGCCCCCCCCCCCGACATTACCAATCCCCCCCCGACAATATCGGTCGCTGGCAGGAGGGTGCCCAATCCCTCCTGCCCGAAGACGCACCCCCCCCGGCGCTAACAACCCCCACTCCACCAAACCTGTTCTTACAGATGGGTCTTGCACGTCGAGCAAGCAGGCACGCCTCGTCGAAATGAGGCGGGCCCGCCCCTTTCCGCCGAAGCCTAAGGCCTGATTGGCCCAGGCTCTAGAAGCCTGGACCAATCAGGCCTTAGGCATAGCGGGTCCGCCCATCCCCACTTAATCTAAGGCCTGATTGGAATATGGTGAATGAATATTTCTAATTGGCATATTATGTCAAAGGTGTCTTTAAAAATAAACTTTTTAGGTTGCTCTTATTTTGTTTCTCATGTATAACAGTAGAGCATTCCAAAGTTGTGGGTAGATAATAGAAAAGATTTCTTGATATCTCGTACTAATTATCTGATGTGATGGGGAAAGGGGGTAATGTCTGGAAAGCAGTATATAGTAATGCTTGAAGTATGGGAAACAAAGTTCTGGATCTAGAGGCTGAGATGGAAGAGGCTGAGTTGGATTTAGTCACAAGAGGTGGTCACAAGAAGCACGTGGTTCACAGAGAACCATGACTCGGATATAGTTATTCTGGGCTATCTTTTCAGGAAAGACAGAGTATGAAGAAAAGGGGGAGGAGTAGCATTATACAATATGTTAAATATCATATTAAAGCCACACAATTGCAGGATCTGAAGGGTAAGGAAGAGGCACCGTGGGTTAATCTGGAAAGAGGGAATGAAAAATGTATTGTAATTTACATGCATTCTTCACAGACAGAAGTGGACAGAGATTTAATAATAGACATTCAAATATAGCTGTAAAAGGGGAAATAATATTAATAGTGATTTTAACATGCCAGACATTGATCAGGGTATCCCTTTTGCGGGGTCTTCTAGAAGTAGGGAGATCCTGGATTCTCTACATGGAGAACTGTTCCGGCAGCTGGTAATGGAATCCACGCGAGATGGGGCCATACTAGACTTAGCACTTAGAAACGGGGAAAGTGTTTCTGATGTTACATGCATGGCATGGTACAGTTTAATATTAAGACGGTACAGAGGGGTCTCATTCAAAAGTAAAAACTCTAGACTTTAAAAAACTTTGTTCAGATGGGGGATTACGTCAATGAATTGTTGTCCGGATGGGGATATCCGGAAGAAGTAGGAAAGCAGTGGGCAAAACTGAATGGAGCTATTTTAAGGACAACAAACCATTTTGTAAGGAAAGTAAGTAAAAGAGGAAAAGAAGGCCGCTTTGGATCTCAAAAGTAGTAGTTGAAAAAGTAAGGAAAAAGAGGTTCGTTGGTCGAGTAGTCAGGAAAGCAAAGATGCAAATGGAAGAAAAAATAGTCGATGTGGTAAAATGGGGAACAAGACATTTTTAAGTATATTAGTGATAGGAAGAAGTGCAAAAGTGGCATTGTAAGACTTAAAGGTAAAGGGGAGAAATATGAATCGGAAGTGGGACCACAGAAGACAAACAGAAGTAGGGATGAAGGTGAGGAAGACCCTGATCAATTTTCAGAGGATCGCGTTCAAGAGGAGCTAACTAAACTGGTGGACAAAGCGATAAGGTCAGATGGTGGTGCTGATCTTTTCAATCTCACAGATTCACTGCTAATATTCATCTCAGCACTTGCAAAGAGAGGTTCTATATGCACTGGTAACATCAAAATGTGCTTGGAAATTCTTTTAAATCAGATTGGTGCACCCAATATAATAGGGATAATCTCTGTATACTTTCTTCTTCTACATTTTTTGTTCTATTATTTTTTGTTGGTATTTGAGGCTTTCTTTTTCTCCACATGTAGTCCAGAATAGGCTCTGCTTTTCTCAAGAAAAATCCTCACTTCACCAAAACTTTATGTATTTTTCAAGACAAAGTATGCAAGGGTGTTAGAGAACAGGTATGAAGGTGTACATACACTAAATAGTTAAGCTCTGGAACGCATTGCCAGAGGTTGTGGTAAGAACGGATAGCGTAGCTGCTTTTAAGATAGGTTTGGACAAGTTCCTGGAGGAAAAGTCCATAGTCTGTTATTGAGAAAGACACAGGGGAAGCCATTGCTTGGCCTGGATCGGTAGCATGGAATGTTGCTACTCTCTGGGATTCTAGAATCTTGCTACTCTTTTGGGGATTCCGTATGGAATGTTGCTCCTATTTGTATTCCGGAATGTTGCTAATCTTTGAGATTCTGGAATGTTGCTACTCTTTGGGTTTTGGCCAGGTACTAGTGGCCTGGGTTGGCCACCGTGAGAACAGGCTACTGGGCTTGATGGACCATTGGTCTGACCCAGTAAGGCTATTCTTATGTTCTTAATAAAACATATGAATATTGAATCAGGATCTAACCTCACATAAAGAATTGTTTTATAAACAGCCAACCTAAACAATGGTTGATTAACAGATGCCAACTTTTCCAAAATGATTGGGGGGTGCCAAAGAAGACAAATTACCCATCCCTTAGCAAAACAAAGGTGTTTAATATTATAGCTGGGAATTATAGGGCAATTGTTTATGTTTACAAAGGCAGAAAACCCAACCGGCCTGTCTAAATATTATTTTTCCCATACAAGCCATGTATTGTAAATTTGCAAATTCAGTTTTCAGACTAGGCAGTTACAGTCACCCCTGTTAGGTCCAGACATCAAAGTCCCAGGCAGCTTTTGGGAAGCAACTCGTGGCCTAGGAGTCATTTCGGTTAGTCTGAGCAACACAAGCAGTCTAAACTCCCACGCGCTCACCCGCACGTTCCCTAACCCCGGCCACGCGTGCGCACTTCGGCCTCTTCGCGCCGCGTCCTTCGGAGGACGGGGAGCCCACGGAGCATGCTCGAGCGCGACGTTGGCGACGTGAAGGAGGGAGGGGGTGGGAGCGCGCAGGCGCAGCGCGAGGCGCCGAGGGTCCGGCCCAGCGCGAGCGTAAACAAGCGGCGTGTGTGGGGAAGGGATGAAGAGGCCGAGCAGAGGCCGGCGGAGCGGACGCTGAGGGGAGCCCGGGGCCGCCACCGCCGCCGCTCCAGCCATGAACCTGGCGAGTCAGAGTGGCGAGGCTGGCTCTAGCCAGCTGCTGTTCGCCAACTTCAATCAGGACAACACGTAAGGAGGGGGGGAGGAGGGAAGAAGTGGGGGGATGGGGATGGGAGGTGGGATGGAAGTGGGGGGGTGGGTAAGTGGGATGGAAGTGGGGGGTGGGGAGAGGGAAAGGAGGGGGGATGGGAGGGGGGTAGGGGAGAAGTGGGGGGAGGGGAGAAGTGGGGGGAGGGGGGAGGGATGGGGTGGGGGGGAGGGGAGAAGTGGGGGGAGGGGGGAGGGATGGGGTGGGGGGAGGGGAGAAGTGAGGGGAGGGGAAAGGAGGGGTGGGGGGAGAAGTGGGGGGAGGGATGGGGTGGGGGGAGAAGTGGGGGGAGGGATGGGGTGGGGGGAGGGGAGAAGTGAGGGGAAAGGAGGGGTGGGGGGAGGGGGAAAGGAGGGGGGGAGGGGAGAAGTGAGGGGAGAAGGGGGAGGGGAGGGGGGAGGTGGGAAGGGGAGAAGGGGGAGGGGAGGGGGGAGGTGGGAAGGGGAGAAGCGGGAGGGGGAGAAGTGGGGGAGGTATGGGAGGGGGAGGGGAGAAGTAGGGGGAGGGATGGGAGGGGGGAAGGGAAGAGGAGGAGGGGGATGGGAAGGGGAGGGGGAAGTAGGGGGATGGGAGGGGAGAGGAGGAGGGGGGAAGGGAAGGGGTCCCCCCCCAACTCAAAGGCCCATGCAGCTCACTGCTCTTGAGCAAGTTTGGTTGGAGGGAGTTGTCTCTCTCTCAATCTCTTTGTTTTTTTTGTGGGTCCTCAACAACAATATCAACAATTTATTATTTCTTGTACATGCAAGAAACGGTCCCTGCTCAGAAGAGCTTATAATCTTATTATGACAGACACACAGAGGGGGGCTGAAAGGTGGTAGGGGACTCTTAAGGGAATGACAGACAGATCTGTCGGTTGGGTAAATGTTTAAATGCAGCCTCAAATAAGTAGATTTTTAGTCTGGTTTTGAATACCCCTCCCCAGATAACTTTTACTAATTGATTAAAATAAGTAACACGAGGAAGTGGTTCTCTGTCCCGCTGTGGAAATAAATAAACACTAGCCTCAAGTAACACTGTACACGCAAATGACAGTGGAGTAATTCACATCCAGCAGAGGGGTCATACATAGTGACTAAGCTTAGAGTCCAGAATCTTATAATACTAAGAAGTATATTTCTAAGGTGCAATTTTTCAAGTTCCACACTGCTATCCTAGAAACTGTTTGGGAGGGTCCTGGATGACGCTTAGGTTGCACCACAGCTGTGCAGGTTCGAGGTAGAGCATGGGGTAAGGGCAGGGTTGCCATTAGGAGAAAAGGCTGCTGCCTTGTATCCATTTCCTACTACTTATCATTTCTATAGCACTGTGCATTAAAACATTCAAGAGACAACCCCTGCTCAGAGCTTACAATCTAATCGAGCAGATAAACAGTAAGGGGTTAGGGAGTTTCTCAGAGAGGAATGATGAAAACAGGCATGGGAGCATAACAAGCAAATGGGAATTAAAAGCAATCTAAAAAAAAAAAGGGGGGTGCTTTTAGCCTAGTTTTGAATACTACCATCGATGGAGTTTGACGTATGGACTCGGGCAAAAGGGAGACATTGTGACAGGCCTGGTTTTGAACTTCTATGCTGAAACAGTTTGGTATTTGTTGTCCCTGATTCTACCCGGTGAAATTGTTGGGGCAGGTCTCGTAATGCATCATAGAAACATAGAAACATAGAAAAAGCGGCAGAAAAGGGCTATTGCCCACCAAGTCTGCCCATTCCAAGTATCCCCCCCCTGAGTTTACTCCCTTAAAGATCCCACGTGAGTATCCCATTTTTTCTTAAAATCTGTTACGCTACTGGCCTTTATCACCTGGGGTGGGAGTCTGTTCCAATGGTCCACCACTCTCTCGGTGAAGAAGTACTTCCTGGGATCGCCATGAAACTTCCCTCCCCTGATTTTCAGCGGATGCCCTCTGGTGGTTGAGGGTCCCATGAGCCAGAAGATATCATCTTCTGACTCGATGCGTCCCGTGATGTACTTATACGTTTCAATCATATCTCCCCGTTCTCTTCTTTCCTCAAGTGAGTACAGCCGCAACTTCTTTAGTCTTTCTTCATACGTGAGATCCTTGAGCCCCATGACCATCCTGGTGGCCGTTCGCTGAACCGACTCGATCCTCAGCACGTCCTTTCGGTAGTGTGGGCTCCAAAACTGCACACAGTACTCTAAATGAGGCCTTACCATGGCTCTGTACAACGGCATCATAACCTCAGGTCTCCTGCTGACGAAACCTCTACGGATACACCCCATCATTTGTCTTGCCCTGGAGGAAGCCTTCTCCACTTGATTGGCAACCTTCATATCCTCGCTAATGATCACTCCTAGATCGCGTTCCGCCGTAGTTCTAACCAAGGTCTCACCATTTAGTACATAAGTTCTACAGGGGTTTCTCCTGCCCAAGTGCATTATCTTGCATTTTTTAGCATTGAAGCTTAGCTGCCAAGTTTTTGACCATTTTTCCAGCAGTAGTAGGTCGTGTGTCATATTATCAGGTAATAAGCATCTGCCTACTATGTTACAAAGTTTGGCATCGTCGGCGAACAGTGATACCCTTCCTCTAAGTCCTTTCGTCATATCTCTTATGAATAAATTGAATAGGATCGGACCCAGGACCGATCCCTGCGGCACTCCACTGATCACGTCCGATGCTTTGGATGGGGTACCGTTTACCACCACCCTCTGAAGTCTACCGCTCAGCCAATCCCCAACCCATGTAGTTAGAATGTCTCCTAATCCCATCGATTTCAGCTTGTTCAGTAATCTTCGATGAGGGACGCTATCAAATGCGGGGATGGGGTTGTCAGAAATTCAGAAGGAAGGAAGTTGTCAGCACTGAGCCTGGTAAGAACATGCTAATGTGCTATTGGGTGTGAAATTTGATGGATCATTATGGTGTTTGAAGACGGATTGACTTGTTCTTTCCACATGAGCCCCAAAAGTTGTTGGTCTACTAATAGATGTTTTGGAGTTCTTTTGTTTTTTTTTGCTCTCTAATATTTCCTGCTCTCTTTCCCGGGGCATTTAATCTCTCTCAAGCATATTCATTATGGGTATCCTGAAAACCCAGCTGTCTGGGTGTGCCCCAAAGACTGGGTTGAGAACCATTGTGCTAAAGGAAAGGAGGGACAGGGGAGAGAGGATGCAGATGTTTAAATATTTGAAAGATATTTATTAAGGGAGAAATTCTGCATAGCAGCCACCTAAGCATCCTGCATAGAATCTCTAACCGGCGCCCATGTCACAGGTATCAGAGAATCACGCCTGATCCCTTGCCATTAGCTGATCGCGGCAAGGGAATCTCCCTGCCGTGAGCAGCAGTGGCAGGGACCCCCCCCCCCCCCCCCCGACACTGTTTGTGGCAGGAGAGATGCCCACTCCCTCCTGGCGCTAGCCCGTCAATCCCCCAAAACCCTGACACTCTGCAACACCCACCCGACACTCTGCAACACCCACCCGACACTCCCTCACACCCCAACATCCCCCCTGATATTTCCCAGATCCCCCCCCATACCTTTAGGAGATGACTGGCAAGAAGAATGCCCACTCCCTCCTGCCAGCAGGCCTGCCTCTTCCAAAATGACAGGCCTTCCCCTTCTTGGTGTTTCTAACAGTGGCCATTCCAGGTCAAAAGTACCTGGCAGAAATCAAAATGGGCTCTGCAGAGAGAATTGGCCATCATACCAAGTCATGCATTACTAGAAATAACTTTTATAAATATTACATTACATTACATTAGCGATTTCTATTCCGCCATTACCTTGTGGTTCAAGGTGGATTACAAAAGAGTTATAAATAGTGGGTTACAATGGAAGATCATTGGTGAATTCAAGAGAAGTTGAGAAGGGCAGGTATTTTCTGTGGGGCGGGAAGAATGTGGGAGGAGGGAAGGTATTTGTGATGTTAAGAGTGTTTCAGTGATATTGTATTGTAAGAGTGTTTCAGTGATACTGTAATGCTTCTTCATCCTGTATAATAGGGTTTTAGCCTGCCTTTTGTTACCTCTGAATGAAGTTACTCTTTTTTTGGAGGAAGGCAGTTGCAGAGCATGCAAGGAGCTGATAGAGGGAGTGCAGTCTTTTATAAACACTTAATATTTTTGTGTACATAACTTTTTTTCTCTTTTTTGTTTTGCAGGTCACTAGCTGTGGGTAGCAAATCTGGTTACAAGTTCTTCTCCCTCTCTTCTGTAGATAAGCTTGAACAAATCTATGAATGCAGTAAGTGTTGTGTTTCTATTGCTGTTGTGGAACTTCTCTGAACCTGAGTGGTGCTTCTCAGGGTACTCCTAGCCCCCCAAAATACCTATCTATTTCTCTTCCCTCTCCTCATCCCAGAGGCCAGGACTTATTTGTCTTTGTGCTTCCTCTATTTGTAACTCTCATGTCTGAACTTTTTTCCCTGGAGAGATTACTGGCATGAATTGTGGTTTTGTTCATAATGGTATACCGTACTCATTGAAAACATTAACAGTCCTGTAGGTATGCTGAATTTATCTTTAAAATAGAGAATGACACAGGGACAAATTTTTCCCCAACCCTGTGGGAACTCATTTGTCCTGGTGAGTTATTTTCCTGTAGGTTCTGTTCACATCTGCACAAGCCTCAAACACTGTAAAATCATAAGTGTTTAAGGCTTGTGCAGTTAAGGCAAAGCTTACAGGAATGGAGCAGGGACAGCGACAAAACTCATCGGGATGGGGAAACTGAGTTCCTGTAGAGACAAATTTGTCCCCGTTCCATTCTCTACTTTAAAGCCCTGAAAATAAATTTTGTGTAATATTTTGTTCTCAAGTGAGGACTGTTATATACCATTGGCATTCCAAACTTGATGATAATAATAATAATTTATTTTGTATACCGCCATACCCAGCGAGTTCTAGGCAGTTCACATCAGTTAATCAGAGGCACAAACAATGAAGTCATTGAAGTTAACAGGTTAGGAATCCTATATAATAAAACCCTAAGCGTGCATGCGCACTTAGGGTTTCGTGTTCCCTGCCGCTGTAGTGTGTGATCCGTGGCTGTGTTCCATTTTAGAACCCGGCGGCAGGAAACATTCTGGCCACTCCCCTCCTCCCGCCCTCACTCACCATTTGGAAGCCAGGCAAGCTCTCTCCCTGCCCACATCCTTGGCAAGGAACACACCTCCCGCCCTCACTCGCTGCCGCCACCGCTGATCCTCCTCTTCACAGCAGCCTGTCCCGCCCTCACTCGCCGCTGTTGCTGCCGCCGCTGATCTTCCTCTTCAGAGCAGCCTGCGATGGTGGCCGGCTTTAAAGAACCTCGCAGGCCGCTCTCCAACCTCAGTAGCACGTTCCCTCTGATGCACCGGATCGCGTCAGAGGGAACGTGCTACTGAGTTGGAGAGCGGCCTGCAAGGTTTGCTAAAGCTGGCCACCACGATCGCAGGCTGCTTTGAAGAGGAGCAGGCCAGAAAACGCCGGGATGGAGGGAGGGTAAGAAGCGGATCAATACCGGGGGCCAGGGGGAGAGGGAAAGGGAGCTGCTTTGGGGGAGGGGTGTGCTGGGGGGAGACAGAAGGGGCCATGGAGAGATAGGGAGAGGGAAAGGGGGCTGCTTTGGGGGGGGAGGTGTGCTGGGGACAGACAGCTTTGCTCTGGGGGGAAGACAGAAGGGGCCATGGAGAGACAGGGAGAGGGAAAGGGGGCTGCTTTGGGGAGACAGAAAGGGCCATGGAGAGACAGGGAGAGGGAAAGGGGGTTGCTTTGGGGGGAGGGGTGTGCTGGGGGGAGACAGAAGGGGCCATGGAGAGACAGGGAGAGGGAAAGAGGGCTGCTTTGGGAGGGAGGTGTGTGCTGGGGGCAGACAGCTTTGCTCGGGGGGTGGGGGGGAAGACAGAAGGACACAGACAGCGACCAAGGAGAGAGAGAGAGAAAGAAACACAGACAGACAGACACATCTATTCTAGCACCCATTAATGTAAAGGGCTTAAAGACTAGTGTACAATAAAAAGGAGTAGGAAGAGATTCTTGGTCATTAGTGGATGGTGGTGAAAGAAGTAAAGTGTATTAAGAGTTCAGTCTGTGGAGTAGGAAGAGATTCTTGCTCATTAGTGGATGGTGGTGAAAGAAGTAGAAGTAAAGTGTATTAAGAGTTCAGTCTGGAATAAGTGTGTTTTGAGTTGTTTTCTGAAGTCAAGGTAGGTGGGGGCATCGAGCACAATTTGGGCTAGCCATGGGTTCAGTTTAGCCGCCTGGAAGGAGAAGGTTCTGTCGAGGAACCTTTTGAAATGACATAATTTTAGTGAGGGGAAGGTGAACAGGTGAATTCTGCGGGAGCTCTTATTGTTGTAGTTTAAATTGAAGTGAGGGTTGAGGTATCTTGGTGACATCCCAAATACTGTTTTGTAGCAGAAGCATGAGAACTTGAATAGGACTCTGGATTCAAATGGTAACCAGTGCAATTTATGGTAGAAGGGGGTGACGTGTTCCCATTTGTCCAAGGCAAAGACGAGGCGGACGGCGGTGTTCTGAATCAGTTTCAGTCTCCTGATGGTTTTCTTCAAGGAGCCCAGGTAAATGATGTTGCAGTAGTCCAGGGTGCTGAGAATGGAGGATTGTACTAACAAACGAAAAGAGGTGCGGAGTTTCCAGAGCACCGAGATGCTTTTCTTAAATATTAGATCGGTGTGATTCTCCAGAGTTAGATGTTTGTCTAAAGTGACTCCCAGTATTTTTAAGGTTTGTTCCAGGGGAAAATCTGATCCATTCACTTGAATTGTGGTGTCCTTGATTTTTGTCGTTGGTCATTGATCCAAAGAATGCTTTCAGTTCCTCTAGCACAGTGTCTCTCAAACTGTGTGTCAAGGCTCAGTGGTGTGCCCCAAAGAGATTCTGGGTGTGCCATGAGAGATTCCAGAATTTTACTTTGTTTTTTTAAAATTCCCTCATATACAGTACACTAAAATAGATGAAATGTGTGTTGTGTACCCAAGAGTCTGTCAACATTATGAGCATCTATGTGCATAAGGATACAACTGCCCAGAAAAGCATCATTCTTTGACGTGATTGGTCCTTGAAAGCTAACGGCAAGTAATTTTAGTTTTATTTTTTATGCATTAGTTATCCTAACTTGAGCAACAAAGCAATCAAGGCTTTGTTACCATTTGGATCTTATCTTTGCAAACTTGGATTTTCAGCTCTGACAGAAATTAAATTGAAATAAAGAGAATGACTGCAGATGGTGGATGATGAAATGCGTGTTTGCTTGTCGACTATCGAGCTGCGTTTTGAGTTCATTTGCACTCAAAAACAAGCATATCCATCGCGTTGATTAGCAATTCTATTCTATATAAGGAACTTTAAATAAATAATTCTCAAATTAATCCCCTCCTTTACAAAGCCCGCTAGCATTTCTAGTGATGCTTTTCTGGGCAGTTGTATCTTTGTAAAGCAGGGGGTTAATTTTTTTGCTGGTTTTGCAATTTTATAATTTCAATTATAATGTGCCATGAAAAACATTTGCTCCCTTTAGTCTGCCGAAGCTAAAAAAAAAGTTTGAGAGACACTGCTCTAGCATATGCAGAAGGGAGAACATGGATTGGAATACCAAATGCTACTTTTCATATTCTGCTGTGATGATTGCATAATTTTTTGCATTTGCTTTTGTTGCTTTTATAATGTGATGTGGATTTTTTTTCTTCCACGCAACTCTTGTTTCCATTGTGTCGGGCAAATATTTTTTCCTGTAATATTGGCTTTGTTCTGAATTTGTGATCTTTGCGTACTGTGCATTGTTCATGCTAACCCGAGCACATGGAAACTTATTCCATTTATCATGACATCTATACCAGTTGTAGCACTATAGCTATTCTGGTGCATCCATCCTCTTAATTTGAAGAAGCTGATATAATATGGGGAGGTATAATTTTCTTAAACTAGAATTAGAAGTGCAAAATCATCTTCAGTATGTTTTCTAGTGGAAAATCTGATGTAGAAAGTGTCATCTTTGGACAGCTTCCCATTTCATATCTGTATATGCTGAAATGCCATTTGCATGAAAGTTATAGGCAATAATAGACTTTGTATCTCTTTAAGAGTGGACTTGGCTGCAGCTGCCATTGAGCACAGCTTGTCATGGAAAGATAATGTAATAACTTGTATAGATTTTTGTTTCAGACTGAAAATAGCATTAATTAGCAGTACTTGCAATTACATTAGGTGGCACTTTTACTAAACAATAGGTACATTGTTTCATGAAAGGATTTCCAATCCAGGTCACTAGTACCTGGCCAAACCCCAAAGAGTAGGCTCATTCCATGCTACCGATCCAGGGCAAGCAGTGGCTTCCCCCATGTCTTTCTCAAAAACAGACTACAGACTTTTCCTCCAGGAACTTGTCCAAACCTTTCTTAAAACCAGCTTAATACCATATAACAGATTCACTATCAGATACATGAAGTTGAGAAATAAATTAGAAACAGAGAAACTGACGGCAGAAAAGGGCCACGGCCCATCTAGTCTGCCCACACCAATGACCCACCCCCTAACTCCCTCCGTGAAGAGATCCCACATGCCAATCCCATTTTTTCTTAAAATCTGGCACGCTGCTGGCCTCAATTACCTGTCGTGGAAGACTATTCCAGCATTCAACCACCCTTTCGGTGAAGAAATATTTTCTGGTGTCACCATGAAATGTCCCACCCCTGAGTTTCAACGGATGCCCTCTTGTTGCCCTGGGACCTTTAAGAAAAAAGAGATCTTCTTCCACCTCGATAGGAAAGTTTTAAGCACTAATGTACATCAACATTTCCACAGTACTACTTAGCATTTATTATTTGGATTTTATTTCTATAGTGATGTCCAACTTTGTTTCCTTTTCCTACCCACTCCCCACCCCCTTTTTTTTCCTAATTAATGGGGTTAGTTTTTAAGATATTGTGTCATATGTAATGCTTGTAACTATTAAGAACATATAAGAACATAAGAATTGCCGCTGCTGGGTCAGACCAGTGGTCCATCGTGCCCAGAAGTCTACTCACGCGGCGGCCCTCTGGTCAAAGACCAGCACCCTGAGACTACCCTATTGCATTTGAATATGTGATTTATTTATTTTTTCTTTTTCTTATATTTATATATTTCTACTGATGAAATATTTTCTGTTTTCAAGTTTTATATTGTGATAGCATTGTGAATTATTTAAACAAACAAACAAACCCACATTCTCACAGTACCACAGCTGAAAGCCTCGTTTGTTTTTAAACATTAACACAAAATGGTAAAAACAAATTGGTGTTCAGATTTTGGTAAAATTTATCAACTTACTGTATTTTCTAGCATAGAAAAAAGGCTATGGAATAATGCTAGAAGTGTCACTTGCCTGTGCTGTTGATAATCTCAAAACACTTTACAGATGGAGGCACCAAAAGGCCAATCGCCTGTGAGCAGAAAGTATGCAGCTGCTTCTTTTGCTTTAACTTTCTGCCGATAATTAACCAATGAAGTGAAGACAAAATAGAGGTTCTGTTTGCTTTGAGCCACCTCTCACTTGCCTCTTTGGGGGAGGGGGAGGAAGTCGTTCGGTGGAGTAGCGAGGATGAGAGGCGCCTGGGGCGGTCATGCCTCCTAGGCGTGGGTCCAGGAAGTGATGTCAGAAGAAGAGCTGATGCTAGTGCAAGCAGCAGGTTGGGGTTGCTGCTTGCGCAGCGAACATTAAAGAGGTAACTTAGTAGATGACGGCAGATAAAGACCCGAATGGTCCATCCAGTCTGCCCAACCTGATTCAATTTAAATTTTTTCTTAGCTATTTCTGGGCAAGAATCCAAAGCTCTACCCGGTACTGTGCTTGGGTTCCAACTGCCGAAATCTCTGTCAAAACCTACTCCAGCCCATCTACACCCTCCCAGCCACTGAAGCCCTCCTCAGCCCATCCTCCCCCAAAACGGCCATATACAGACACAGACCGTGCAAGTCTGCCCAGTACTGGCCTTAGTTCAATATTTAATATTATTTTCTGATTCTAGATCCTCTGTGTTCATCCCACGCTTCTTTGAACTCAGTCACCGTTTTCCTCTCCACCACGTTTTTCGGGAGCGCATTCCAGGCATCCACCACCCTCTCTGTAAAGTAGAATTTCCTAACATTGCTCTTGAATCTACCACCCCAAATTATGTCCTCTGGTTTTACCATTTTCCTTTCTCTGGAAAAGATTTTGTTCTACATTAATACCCTTCAAGTATTTGAACGTCTGAATCATATATCCCCTGTCCCTCCTTTCCTCTAGGGCAGTGTTCTTCAACCACTGGTCCACAGAAATTTCCTGCCGGTCCACAGGGCCTGCACATGCATCAGGCCCAAAACAGTGTTCTTCAACCACCGGTCCACGGTGTGATCGATGCGGCATTATCTTTGAGCCAGCTCCCTCACTGATTCAGTGCACAAAGCCACAGGCAGTGGCTCTTACGCACGTCTTGTGCCTGAACCGGAAACCTTCTCTCTGATGTCGCAACATCAGAAGGAAGGCTTCCAAATGAGGTGCAGGATGTGCAAGGAGCTACTGCCTGCAGCTTTGTGCACTTCATCAGTGAGGAAGAGGGAGCCAGCCTGAAGATAACACCGGGGTGGCATAAAATGGCCAGAAGGTAAGGCATAGCATGGAGGGAGGGAGACAACAAAGGTAGGGGGGAATGATTTTATTTTTTAATTTAGTGATTGAATTATGTCAATTTTGAGAATTTACATCTGCTGTCAGTGTGCTTTGTGTAGTTTAATGTTGTGATTAACCATTATGTGTTGTTAATAAGATTATATTGTGTATCTATGAAAAAAGAAATAGAAAAAATAGTGTTTCAATTAGTACTATTATGAGGGCGGGGTCTGGGGTGGAGATTGGGTAGAGATGGGCCGGATCTGGCCCACGACTTAGCCCAGTGTTCTTCAACCACCAGTCCGCGGATCAATGCTGGTCCACAAAATAATTCTTTTATTTCTGCCAGTCCATAGGTGTAAAAAGGTTGAAGAACTGCTCTAGGGTATACATATTCAGGACTTCCAGTCTCTCCTCATACGTCTTCTAGCGCAAGCCTCCTATCATTTTCGTCGCCCTCCTCTTGACCGATTCAAGTCTTCTTACGTCCTTCGTCAGATACGGTCTCCAAAACTGAACACAAAGTGGGGCCTTACCAATGACCTGTACAGGGGCATCAACACCTTCTTCCTTCTACTGGCTACGCCTCTCTTTATACAGCCCAACATCCTTCTGGCAGAAGCCACCACCTTGTCACACTGGTTTTTTGCCTTTAGATCTTCGGACACTATCACCCAAGGGAAATAGCATGCTGTACTGTGTGTGTGTGGTGGGGGGGAGGTGGGGGAGAGGAGCAAAAACTTCATTGGCTTCCAATAATTTCCAGGGTTTATTTTAAATGTGCCTGCTTAACATTTAAGATCTTGCCTGGCATTCTTCTTCCTTTAATTCCTCTGTCTTGGAATTCTGTAAGATTTGACATTACCAGATCTACTCCAAAATTTAAATTGTCTTTTCCTACATCGAAAGACATTACCTACATTGGCAAACTAGGGAAGTCTCTACTTTTCAAAATTACTGAGCTGTGGAATAATTTTTCTATTCAACTGCGCGATCTGGGCTCTTTCCAGCCCTTTCGAAAACATCTGAAAACTTGGCTATTTTCAAAGTCGTAAATTCCGCTCCTCTCCATTATATTCCAAATCCATATTGTATCTGTTCTCCTTTCTAATTTCTTGTAAACCGTGCCGAGCTCTACTGTTACAGAGAAGATGCGGTATATAAGCCTAAGGTTTAGTTTCGTGGAGGACGGGTGCTGGCACCCCCACCAAGAGGGCACTCAGGGTGGACCTCCCCTCCCCCTTACGCCACTGGTGTCATGCTATCTCTGTCTGCTCTTCTGTCCTACCCAGGATGTAATTCCATTCCTCCTATTTCATTTACTTTTTGTAAACTGCTCAGAAGGTCTATGTGATTAAACTTGCAGCTGTTGAATGTAATAGTTTATTTTGAACATGCTATAATTCCCTGGGTATATAGTGCAATGCGATAATCAAGTTATGATGACAAATAAGCATGTTCTATGCTCAAAAAAAATCCTGCAGTTAGAAGAAAAGATCAAATTTTCTTCAGCCGTTGAAAATGATATAACTTCATTAAAGATCTGAGCAGAAAAGAAGGTTAAACCACTGTCAAATAATGCTCCCCAAGTGTGCGTATTTGACCTTTAGGTATCAGCTGATAAAATTACCCCAGACTAGACTAGAAGGGGATAAAGTCTAGTACAAGTTTCCTGCTGGATCCAGAGAACCCGAGTCTTCTGAGAGTTTCGAAATAACTTATTCCGTCATATGTTTTGCAAGATCTTAGTAGGTAAAGGAGAGTTTCTCTAATTGAGTATCTTGAGCTTCTCCCTGCATAACTGAATGCCATTGGCAAAACTCTGTTGATATATGTAATTTATTTCTTATATACCGCTACATCCGTTAGGTTCTAAGCGGTTTGAAGAAAATATACATTAAGATTATAAATGAGAAGTAAGAAGGTACTTAAAAAATTCCCTTACTGTCCCGAAGGCTCACAATCTAACTAAAGTACCTGGAAATTAATAAAGAAGAGAAAATAAAGATGGTTGAAAAAAGAAAAATTCTATGTGAACTTATAGGATGGAAATTAAACTGACAGTGAAGAACTGTATGAAAAATACATATGGAATGCAGTTAGAGAGGGTAGGTTACAATCTATTTATGGTATTTGTTTAATTGGAAGGTGTTAAGGTGGGTAATTTGGGGGAAGTTTATCTGAAGGTAGGTGAATCTTCTGGAGGTAAAAGAGGATGGGTTAAGATATTTGGATGAATTTTTTGAAAAGCAGGGTTTTGATTTCTTTTCTGAATGTTTTGAAGTTGTCTGATATTGTCATAAGATTCGAGATGGAATGGTTGATTTTTGCTGCTTGTGTTGCCAGAAGGTTGTCAAACATTTTCTTGCGTTGTGTGCCTTTGAGTGGGGGGAAGGCAAAAGGGTTCGAGGTTCTTCTGTGTCTTGAGGTGGAGATTTGGTTTAAGCGGTTGTTTAGATAGGAGGGGGAAGAGCCGTGTAATGCTTTGAATATCAGGCAGTGGAATTTGAATTGGATTCGTGCTTGTATGGGTAGCCAGTGAGAGTCTAAGAAGGCAGTTGTTATGTGATCATATTTTTTGAGTGAGTAGATCAATTTGAGGGCGGTGTTTTGTATGGTCTGGAGTTGTTTTATCATAGTGGCTGGACAAGGAAGATATAGGGAGTTGCAATAATCCAGCAGACCTAAGACTAGGGATTGGACGATTAGTCTAAATTGTGCTTGGTCAAAGTATATATATATATATATATATATATATATATATATATATATATATATATATATATATATATATATATATATATATATATATATATATATATATATATATAGTGGCTACACTTGAAACCTGTCCTTTTAAAAAGGAGGTTATTCAAGCACGTACTCTCCTTCTGATCATAGGGAGGCACTCAAACAGAACTGGATGATCAGTAGTATCAAAAGGTACATACAGGACAGAGCGGTCCAGCTTGGGTTTGGGGGGGAATCCAGGAGATCACATCAGTTCCCCAGACTCAGCATATCCCCAAATGCCCTGGTGAAATATAAAGTCTTCAGGCTCTGTGTGTTATGATTGTGCCTCTCTAAAGTACTGGAATAAGGTACAAACCCCATTTTTAATAAACATACCATTTTTGTTGCTTTTTTTCTGAACAGCTCCAGGTCTTTTTGTGTTCTTAGCAAGATACAGCCTCCAAAACTGAACACAATGCTCCAAGTGGGGCCTCACTGGTGACTTGTACAGGGGCATCAGCACCTCCTTTCTTGCTGTTTGTACCTCTCTGTGCCACCTAGCATCCTTCTGGCTGTGGCCACTGCCTTGGTTGCATTGTTTTCATCACCTTGCTCAGGAGAAGGATCTTGGGGTGATGGTGTCATCAACCCTCCAGGGATTCAAGACAAGGTTAGACAAGTTCCTGCTGAACCAGAATGTACACAGGTAAGGCTAGACTCAATTAGGGCCCTGGTCTTTGACCTAAGGGCCGCTGTATGAGTCGGCTGCTGGGCACGATGGACCACTGATCTGACCCAGCATTGGCAATTCTTATGTTCCCATCTCTCATACATTTTTGGATTTCTGCACCCCACATTTCACATTAAATTTAAACTTCCAGACCTTTGACCATTCTTCTAACTTTTGGAGATCTCTTCTCAAATCTGGCCTCTTGTTTAATGTTTCATTTTTAATTTAAGCCTATTCTCATCTAACCAGTGGGAAAATTTCATTTGATAAGGAAAGGAGAGTTTAAAATCCAAATTGCCCTGAGGTACTTGAACACACATTTATAAAACATTAGCAATGTAGCTGCAAAGGTTAAAAGCTTATAAGAGGTGTGAATACTGTTTAAAAATACTATCTTGGAAGCACAGGCTGAATGTATTCCTTGCTTCAGAGAAGGTCAAACAAAGGGCAAACAGGCTGGCATAGTTAAAGGATGAAGTGGAAGAGGCTGATGAAGTTAAAAGGACAACTTTCAAAAATAGAAAGTAGATCCATATGATAATTCACCAGTGTTGTTTCTATGTAAGTGTAAAGCATGAATTAATAAAATAAAGCCAAAAGAGAATTTGAAAAGGTTGCTGTAGGGGCAGGAAGTCTGATTTTAGCTGCCTGGACCATTAGATAACAAAAGAGGTAAAAAAGGTGCTCGGAAATGATAAGGCCATTGTGAAAAAGAGTAAATGACTTCTTTTATTTGGTCTTTACTGAAGAGGGCATTGGGGAAGATATCCAGGCTGGAAATGGTCTTTGGTGGTGATCAGAGGAGCTGAAGCAAATTGGGATGATCCTGGAAGATGTAACAGAACAAATCACCTGAACTCAGAGATTAAATTACAGACCTATTGTTTAAATTGGCCATGGAACCTGAGAGTTTAAAGAGATCTAGGAAACTAGCCTAGTGAGCCTGACGTAGGCAGTGGAATAGGGTAGGTCACTGGGGCCATAGCCCAACCAATATTTTGACCAGCAAATAGCTTGAGTGGGGTCAGAGAGCAGTTTGCTTAGCCCCCTCAAACCAAAATGTTGTTCTCCGACCCTGGCACCAAATATAATAATAGAGACCATTCTGGAAATACAAAATTACTGAACATGGCCCAGTGAGTTAGAGGAAGTCTTCCTTTATCACTCTTAACATTGATTTGAAACACAGAAACACAGAATATGACGGCAGAAAAGGGCTATAGCCCATCAAGTCTGCCCACGCTAATGACCCACCCTCAGACTTCACCCCGCTAGAGTTCCCACATGCATATCCCATTTCTTTATAAAATCTAGCATGCTGCTGGTGTTAATCACCTGCAGTGGAAGTTCATTCCAATGATCAACCACCCTTTCGGTGAAGAAATACTTCCTGGCGTCGCCATGAAATTGCCCGCCTTTGATTTTCAGCGGATGACTTCTTGTGGTCGAAGGTCCTTTAAGAAAGAAGATATCGTCTTCCACCTCGATGCGGCCTGTGATATATTTAAATGTCTCAATCATGTCCCCCCTCTCTCTACGTTCCTCGAGCGAGTATAGCTGCAATTTATTCAGTCTTTCCTCATATGGGAGGTTCTTGAGTCCCGAGACCATCCTGGTGGTCATTCGTTGAACCGACTCAATTCTCCGCACATCTTTTTGATAATGTGGTCTCCAGAATTGAACACAATATTCCAGATGAGGTCTCACCATGGATCTGTACAAGGGCATTATGACTTTGAGCCTCCGGCTGACGAAATCTCTACGGATGCATCCTGCCATTTGTCTAGCCTTGGATGCAGCTTTCTCCACCTGTTGGCAGTTTTCATGTCTTCACTAATGATCACTCCCAAATCACGTTCTGCCCTAGTCCTAGCTAAGGTCTCAACATTTAGAGTGTAAGTTCTGCATGGGTTTCTGCTGCCAAGGTGCATGACCTTACATTTTTTAGCATTGAAGCCTAGCTGCCAAGTCGAGGACCAATGTTCCAATAAGAGCAGGTCCTGCTCCATACTGTCGGGCAAAGCGCTGTTACCTACTATGTTGCATAGTTTGGCGTCATCGGCGAATAATGTTATTTTACCTTGAAGCCCCTGAATCAGGTCTCTTATGTATATGTTGAAAAGGATCGGTCCCAAGACTGAGCCCTGTGGCACTCCACTGGTCACCTCCGATGTATTGGAGGGGGTACCGTTAACCACTACCTTCTGGAGTCTACCGCTTAACCAGTCATTGACCCATGTCGTCAATGTTGCTCCCAATCCCATCGACGTCATCTTGCTCAACAATCTGCGGTGCGGGACGCTATCAAAGCTTTGCTGAAGTCCAATAAATAAATAAAGTTCCTGGTTAATATGGTGTATCTAAATTTTTAGAAGGCATTTGATAAACTCCCTTATGAGAGGCTCTTGAGGAAATTAAAAAGTAATCCTGTGATAGGATAGATTATATAAGTCTAATGTTTTGACATAAGAACATAAGAGATGCCGCTGTTGGGTCAGACCAGTGGTCCATTGCGCCCAGCAGTCCACTCACGCGGCGGCCCTTTTGGTCAAAGACCAGTGCCCTAACTGAGACTAGCCTTACTAGCGTACGACCTTGTTCAATAGGAACTTGTCTAACTTTGTCTTGTCAAATTTTTAACCTCCTCCAGTTTCCTCAAAAAGTGAGAGGTGTCCTTTAAAAACGATTTCACATTTCTTGCCTCTGTATTTAAAAAATAGTCTACAAATTGGGATAAGGGATCCAACACGGAATCCCGGGTGTTTACAATGGGGCGTTCCGGAGGGGGGTCCACCCCCTTATGGATTTTTGGTACGAAATAAATCCCTGGTCTCCTGGGGACTTTTTGCACTAAAAACACATATTCTTTCTTAGTGATCATTTTCTCCTGGTAGTGCTGATATACCCAAGCGTAAATGTCCTCCCTTAGCTTTTCAGTAGGGTCATAATCCAACCTTCTGTATGCTATGGGATCTTGCAGTTGACGTCCAGCCTCAGCTAAATAATCTGATTTGTTGAGCACCACTGTTGCTCCTCCCTTATCAGCCTTAAAAATTAATATATCATTATTAGATATTAATTCACGTAGACCCTCATATTGTTGTGCTGACAAATTTTTAGGGGTCTTATAAAAATGCCAGCCTTGTTTAATCTTTAAAATATCTTTCAAGATCAACCCCGGAACGTACTGATGACCGGGTCCATCACCCCTGGAGGAACCCACTTAGACTGGATCTTGCATATGGGTAAGGTGACCGTATATGATTCGTCATCCTCCTCCCCATGCTCCTCCTGATCTATTGGATTGGAAATCCCATCTGTTTGTTGAAAAATCAATCTTAATTGCATTTTACGTATGAATTTGAAAAATGCTACTTTTAATTGAAAAAAATCTGGAGGGAATGCCAAAGCATACCCCAAACCTAACTAACATCTATTCCTGTTCTTGTGTTAAATCCATGGAGGATAGGTTGTCATTTCTGCGTTGACCTGGTCTTGATGCCCGATTGAACCGGCTGTGTTCTCACCCTCTGTGGTTGTCGACTCCGACCCCTTGTCTTTCCCCCTCGTGTTGGATAATCCCCTTCCCCTGGTTTATCACCAGATGCTTCATTTGATTCATCACTTAGTGCATCTGTATCAGCCGATGAGCTTTCAAAGGCTACCTTCTTTTTCAATGTGTTATATGCTGGTGTTTTTGTTCCATGTATACACCCTATCCAACTGATAGTCTTTCTCGTCTCGCTTCAGTTTCTTTACTTTGGTTTGTTTGATGCTGTCTTGAAAATCCTTAATCATTTTTTGTAACTCCTCTCTCTGTTTGAGATATTCCTCATGTTTAGGGGCTTGTTGTAAATTACATTACATTACATTTTATTAGTGATTTCTATTCCGCCATTACCTTGCGGTTCAAGGCGGATTACATCCAAACTAAAACAAGAATTACATTTCAACTTTGAAGTAATAGAATAAATGATGAGATAAAATTTTAAGGGAAAATTATGGGTAAATCCACCTCCAACTCAGACACCTTGTGCAACAATTCCTTATCGGTAACTTCAGTGGTTTCTATTAAGAGTATCATCAAGTCTCTGGAACAACGATTGAGGATAGCAGTCCATTTATCCAAAAAGGATTTATCAGATGTAATCATCCTTGGTTCTTTAATAATCCTCAATCCTCTCGGATCATAGCTTTCTTGAGATATTGCACCAAGCTGCTGCTATGCAATTCAGCTCTTAACAGCCCGTTTAAGCGTAGTTTCCAACTCCATCCATACAGAACTCGTTGAGAGATGCTCATCCTCCTCGTCTCTACCCGTCCTGTCCTACCACTGGACCACCAGAGGGGGGACAGGGTACAGAGCCTGGCAGGGAAGGGGGACAGGGTGCAGAGCCTGGCAAGGAGAATTTGGTTCAAAATTTTTTTTCTTGTTTTCTTCCTCTAAATCTAGGGTGCGTCTTATGGTCAGGTGCGTTTTATGGAGCGGAAAAATACGGTATATGTTTTACTAGTCATGACTCCAAATATAAAAGCATACCAGGATTAAGAATTCAAGAAATGGAAGCAACTACAACCCAGTGGATGCTCCACAAATTTTTAAGCCTATTGTGCTTTTTGTTAATGAGATAAAGCTTTATCCAAATTGATGAAAAATATTTTATGCACATTTTTAGCTGTTTGACGCCATATATCACAACTGTACATTCTCCAATCCTTTTCTTTTCTGTACCGTTAGAACAATTTTTAAGCTACAAAACTCAAATTTAAATGCTTTTTAGTGCTTTAGATTTGTATTTTTGCTTTTCCTTTTCATCTAGAAAAGTTAGACTATTTAATTTTGTATCTTTTGTGTTTGCGTTTTCCTGCTCCTTTCAGACTGCATTTGATTTCATCCCCAATTGGGCTACAGCGCCGTGTGCCTTTTCCCCTCCCCTGTATCCCAGCCGTTGCATTGACTGTTCTCTGAGAGACAGAGAAAGTGATTCCTTTTAGAACAGTGGTCTCAAGCTCGGGGGCCACATGCGGCCCGCCAGGTACTATTTTGAGGCCCTCGGTATGTGTATCATAATCACAAAAGTAAATAAACAGTTTCTTGATCATATGTCTCTTTAGCTATAAATTATAATATTATTATTAAGACTTAGCCAAAATGAAAGATTTATAAACTATAAAGAGAGTTTTACCTCATGCAAAATTGTTATTTCTTTAATAAGACATGAACTATTTTTTCTGAGGCCCTCCAAGTGCCTACAAATCCAAAATGTGGCCCTGCAAAGGGTTTGAGTTTGAGATCACTGTTCTAGAACCTGGCAGCACAAGTGCATTGTAAATCAGTTGGTCTGTGCATTTCTTCTGCTCTATGCCTGGAATCTATTTCAAGGCAAGATTGAAAATTGGAACTCTGTCTCAGAACTTAATTTAATGTGCTGTAGGTACAGTGTGGCATTTTCTAGAACCCCATGTTAGAAACGTACATACCAAGGACTGAAGCAGGGTTGTTGGCTAGCATACATATACACACTAATACAGAATTTCATGTTTCTCTTTATTTCCTCTTAGCTGACACTGAAGATGTATGTATTGTTGAGAGACTGTTCTCTAGTAGTTTGGTGGCCATTGTTAGCCTCAAAGCCCCCCGAAAGCTGAAAGTTTGTCACTTTAAGAAGGGGACTGAGATCTGCAATTACAGCTATTCCAACACAATCTTAGCTGTCAAACTCAACAGGCAGGTGAGTTGTGGCTACATCCAGAATTGTTGATTCAGGCCCCCAATAACTGTACACATTCAGATTTTCACGAGCTTGCTTGCTTTAAATCAACAATCTATATCCTCGTTTAAATTCTTTATTCATTTTTGCATATTACAACAAGTGTATTAGATAAAATCATATGAACTTATAAATACACACTTGATTAACTCTCATATAACACATTAAATATAACATTTCATTACATATTTATATTCTATAATATCTTGACTATTATGTAATACACCTAATATCAAAACAATTATTATTAAATAGAAACTCTCCCATCCCCATCCCTTCCCGTAAGCCTATATTTTGCGTCAAGGTATGTATTGGATCCTCCCAGAGTCTATATCCTAAAATGTTATAGAAATGTATTTGCTTGGGGGATTCTGGGATTCTTGGTGGGGGGTGGATATATTTTTGTTAGTTGATAGTATGAGGAAGTAGGTGCATTGAACAAACACCATGCATTCACTGTATGTTTGTATTCTTGAACATTTTTAATTTAAAAAATATATTTGCTTTCTGAGCAGATCCTAGCTCTTAAAAGTAATACCAAAGACTAATTTGATGATCATGTAGTCAAGCTCATAGATAACTATAAAGGAAGAATTGTGCATCCACTATTTAGATCAGCAGCATGTTGAACTGAGTTGTAGGGCACTTCAATGCCTGTTGATTAAGCTCTGTACAGAACCATCAGGTCAATGTTTAGCCACAGCCAAATACTACCGTATTTTCATGCATATAACGCGCGCGTTATACGCGTTTTTACCTACCGCGCATACCCCTCGCGCGTTATATGCGTGAGCGCGGTATACAAAAGTTTTAAAACATAGTTCCCACCCCGCCCGACGCCCGATTCACCCCCCCCCCAGCAGGACCGCTCGCACCACCACCCCGAACGACCGCTCGCACGCGCTCCCACCCGCACCCGCATCCACGATCGGAGCAAGAGGGAGCCCAAGCCCTCTTGCCCGGCCGACTCCCCGACGTCCGATACATCCCCCCCCCCCCCGGCAGGACCACTCGCACCCCCACCCCGAACGACCGCTCGCACGCGCTCCCACCCGCACCCGCATCCACGATCGGAGCAAGAGGGAGCCCAAGCCCTCTTGCCCGGCCGACTCCCCGACGTCTGATACATCCCCCCCCCCCCGGCAGGACCACTCGCACCCCCACCCCGAACGACCGCTCGCACGCGCTCCCACCCGCACCCGCATCCACGATCGGAGCAAGAGGGAGCCCAAGCCCTCTTGCCCGGCCGACTCCCCGACGTCCGATACATCCCCCCCCCCCCGGCAGGACCACTCGCACCCCCACCCCGAAGGACCGCCGACTTCCCGACAATATCGGGCCAGAAGGGAGCCCAAACCCTCCTGGCCACGGCGACCCCCTAACCCCACCCCGCACTACATTACGGGCAGGAGGGATCCCAGGCCCTCCTGCCCTCGACGCAAACCCCCCCCCCCCCCAACGACCGCCCCCCCCCAAGAACCTCCGACCGCCCCCCAGCCGACCCGCGATCCCCCTGGCGACCCCCACGACCCCCCCACCCCCCCTTCCCCGTACCTTTGGTAGTTGGCCGGACAGACGGGAGCCAAACCCGCCTGTCCGGCAGGCAGCCAACGAAGGAATGAGGCCGGATTGGCCCATCCATCCTAAAGCTCCGCCTACTGGTGGGGCCTAAGGCGCGTGGGCCAATCAGAATAGGCCCTGGAGCCTTAGGTCCCACCTGGGGGCGCGGCCTGAGGCACATGGGCCCAACCCGACCATGTGCCTCAGGCCGCGCCCCCAGGTGGGACCTAAGGCTCCAGGGCCTATTCTGATTGGCCCACGCGCCTTAGGCCCCACCAGTAGGCGGAGCTTTAGGATGGATGGGCCAATCCGGCCTCATTCCTTCGTTGGCTGTCTGCCGGACAGGCGGGTTTGGCTCCCGTCTGTCCGGCCAACTACCAAAGGTACGGGGAAGGGGGGTGGGGGGGTCATGGGGGTCGCCAGGGGGGTCGCGGGTCGGCTGGGGGAGCGGTCGGAGGTTCTTGGGGGGGGCGGTCGTTGGGGGGGAGGGGGGTTTGCGTCGAGGGCAGGAGGGCCTGGGATCCCTCCTGCCCGTAATGTAGTGCGGGGTGGGGTTAGGGGGTCGCCGTGGCCAGGAGGGTTTGGGCTCCCTTCTGGTCCAACTACCAAAGGTACGGGGAAGGGGGGTGGGGGGGTCGTGGGGGTCGCCAGGGGGGGTCGCGGGTCGGCTGGGGGGGCGGTCGGAGGTTCTTGGGGGGGGCAGTCGTTGGGGGGAGGGGGGTTTGCATCGAGGGCAGGAGGGCCTGGGATCCCTCCTGCCCGTAATGTAGTGCGGGGTGGGGTTAGGGGGTCGCCGTGGCCAGGAGGATTTGGGCTCCCTCCTGGTCCGATATTGTTGGGGAGTCGGCGGTCCTTCGGGGGGAGGGATGTATCGGACGTCGGGGGGGGGGGCATCAGGCTTTCAGGATGGGGACAGACCTTCAAGGGGGGACAGTGCACGGAAGTCAGGGGGGGTGAACGGAGAGTCGGAAAGTCAGGGCGGGCGAAAGGAGCGTCGGGCAGCATGCGCGGTATACCCGTGAGCGCGGTATACCAAAGTTTTTGTACATATCATCGTGATTTCTGCGCGCTATACCCGTGTGCGCGTTTTATACGGGTGCGCGTTATTTGCGTGAAAATACGGTAATTGTGGTTAAAAATAGATCCAGATATATTGTGGGGATCTTTTCCAGATAAGCCCCGCCAAAAAGTTAACCCCCACCACCCAAAAAAAATTATAAAAAAGAGGCGCGATCTGTAGAGAGTAAAGTGGGGGGGTTCCCCCCACGCCCCCCCCCCCGTTGGAGCCCTTAAAAAAATGGTCGACAGTTTATCCTATTTTTTGATAATGTTAAGTTTCATATCCTCTTTTTTATAAACTTTTTTGGGTGCTCCGACGGGGGGGGAACCCCCCCACTTTACTTTATACACATCGCGCCGCGTTGTGGGGCCGTTGTGCTGAGAACTTCACTGGTTAAGGTTGCATGCGCTGGCAAAAGGTGGCGGGGCTTAACTTTCGGCGCGTCCACTTTTTCCATTAGTGGCGGGGCTTATCTGGAAAAGATCCTACAGTGGTATAGACCACTGGTGTATC
Source organism: Geotrypetes seraphini (assembly GCF_902459505.1). NCBI lineage: Eukaryota > Metazoa > Chordata > Amphibia > Gymnophiona > Dermophiidae > Geotrypetes > Geotrypetes seraphini. The sequence continues at coordinate 13,250,914 of NC_047094.1, read as the reverse complement.
CAGATAGCTGTGATATTCTCTCCACTATCTGAGTAACTTAGCACAGCAAAACAGCTTTCTAGCTTATCAGGTTAGCAGATGGAGTATTGTCATTACCTGGATAATTCCCAGAAGTACCCAGGCTTCACCCACACTGCACGTAGGTGCTATCTGGACAGTACCAATGTGATCAGTAATGATTTCAGTGGCATATACAAATAGAACTGCTGTAAATGCTGAATAAAACCAGTAAGTGGCACTTTTACGGAGAGTAATTAATGTTGTCTGGTAACATAGAGACATGACAGCAGATAAAAGCCAAATGGCCCATCCAGTCTGCCTTTTGGCAGCATCCCCTATCTCCTTCTCCATGAGAGATTCCATGTGCCTGACCCCGCTTTTTTGAATTCAGACATAGTCTTTGTCTCTACCTCCTCTACTGGGAGACTATTCCATGCATCTACCACCCTTTCTGTAAAAAAGTATTTCCTTAGATTATTCCTGAGCCTCAATATTTTGTGACTGTGGAAGAACAACAAAACTTGATTTATTTTTCAGACAGAGCCTATATATTTGAGCCTCCAGACTACAAGAAATAGAAAATATTCATTTTTTTTATTTTGGCCATTCAGTCATGTGACATCCTGAGCCATTGCTGTATACTTTGATTCAGCAATGATTATATTGTTGGTGTGTTTATTTTCTTTATTGAGCAGATTTTGATTAATATATTTTCTCTCTCCCTTTTTGTTCTGCAGAGATTGATAGTATGCCTAGAAGAATCTCTTTATATACACAATATACGGGATATGAAGGTACTACATACCATAAGGGAAACTCCCCCAAACCCCACAGGTGAGCTTCTTCCTAAAACAGACTGGCTCGTTTTTGTGCAATGCTCAGCCTGATTGATTTAGTAAATCTACAGAAACTACATTCTTTCTTACTAATATGATTACCTGTATGCGCATGGACACATGTAAACTAAATGTGAATGAATATGCAGATTCTCCAGAAAGAAGCAGAATGAAAATGGGAAATTGGCATTTACATTTTTTATAAAAAAAGAAAAGCTGAAGTTCTAATCCATGTGAGTTATTACAGCTGAGTGATTGCTTCACAAGAAGGCTTGCTAAGAATGTGAATTAGCTCTGCAGCAAGCTTTGGTTTAAAAATTAGCTACAGGGCAACTGGCAAAAAAGATTACTGCAGTTAGTTGTTTTTTGTGTTTTTAAGAAATGTCCTGCAAACCTTTTTGGCAAGCCTGTTTTCACTAAATTAAAAATGATATAGGCGGAGTAGGCCATATGGTCTTGCTATTTATACAAGCTACTAACTTTGACAATCCCTTTCTACTCTTAGGGATCCTCTTTGCCTGCCCCGGGATTTCTTGAATTCAGATACACTCTTCATCATCTGTGCTCTGTGCATCTTCCACCCTTTCCATAAAGAAGTATTTCTTTAGCTTACTCCTGAATCTATCCCCTTTCACTTTTATCCTATGCTCCTTGTTCCAGAGCTTCCTTTCAACTGAAAAAGGTCAGCCTCCTATGCATTAATGCCACGTATTTAAATGATTCTTTCCTTGGCATCCTTAGATTATTCCAGAAAAGCAGGTATGTTGACCATTGACCAGCAGATGAAGTAGAGAGAATGCATAATTGTGGTTTGCTGTATAAGCCCTTTATGCAGGTCTTACAATTCAGGATTTTTGTATCTCTAGCAGGTAGATGTAGTATACTCCATAGCATCTGGTTTGGTCTGAAGCGCTCTTGGTCCAGTAAGATAGCTGGTTTCCAGTTGATCTAGAGAGGTAATAGCTGTATTTGAGTCATACACAAAGGTTCTCCCCCCTTCATTCTGCCTGCTGCTGCCATCCTTCCAAAAAATGAAAAGTATAACCAAAAGAAAGCACTAAATCATTGGAGATTTCCTATTATTTTGCTGCAGGGGAATTCAGTAGTGCTGCCCGATTCAGAGAAAACTTTTTCGATTTGATTTTCCTGCCCAATGACGGTTTTATTTTGTAGCCTCTTCACCCACACCATCCCCTTTGCCCTCTCCTACCCACGCTGGCACTGTGGAATAAACAAACAAAAAATATTTTTCCTCTCTGTGTTAGGTCCTAGCTCACGTTCACTTTCTAACACCATCTCTGGCAGGATACACATTTGAAATCTGACATATTGTAATCGCAAAACAGAAAATAAAATTATTTTTTTCTACCTTTTGTTGTCTGGTCATTATTCAAATCATATTGGTCCCAGTCTCTGGTTTCTTTTTGTCTTCTTATAACTCGGTTGCCAGGGTCTCATAAGAACATGTCTCCTGTCCATTTGACGGTTTCTTCTTTCTCCGTGCTCACCATCCATCTTCCAACTGTCTCCTTCCCTTCTGTTTCCCTTCCTTTCCCTGGAGGTCTGGCATCTTTCCTTTTTTTCATCTCCATCCCCGCAGTCCAGCATTTCTGTAATGCCTCCTCTCCCTGGTGATCCTCCATTCCCCCCCCCCCCCCCCCCGCGTTCCTCTCCTCCATGAGATCCGATAAGACAATACACTTGCGCACTTTGGGCCACAGGCATTGTGAGTGAAGCTTCCCTTCTGCTACTGCTTCGTGCCTAAGTGGGACCAGGAAGCGGTAGCAGAGGGAAAGTTTCCAGCTGTGGAAGACAGCATGTTTACTTCACTCATGCTGCCGGCGGCCCGAAGAATGAAAGAGTGGCTGCAGCAATGGATCCACCATCTCTCCTTTTCTCAACTACCCTTTTATCCAGCATCTCTTCCTCCTTCCTCACCACCCTAGGGTTGACCATCTCCCTTTCTCTTCCTAACTACCCTCCTATCCAGTATCTCTATCCCCCTCCCTCCACACCACCCCTTGGGTCCAACTTCTCTCCCTTTCTTTTCCCTCCTTCCCTCCATCCCATTGTCCACCATCTCTCTCCCTCTCCTCTATTTTCAGATCCATTATTTCTTCCCTTTCTCCCCCATCCTCAGTCCAGCATATGCCCCTCTCTCTTGACCCCCTCCCTCCCTTCCTTCGCGTACTTCTAATAGCTACACCAGGGGGCCCCCTGAATGCCATCATTCAAGTTTATTTAAAATTTATTATACCGCCCACTCAAACCTTCTAGGCGGTGTACAAAAATGCCATAACAATTAAAATGCAATATTATCAAAAGCAAACTGAGGGCAAAGACAATTTAAGGACAAGAACGAACAGGAACTAAAGGGGAGAAGGGATTGGAACTACAAGGATAGTAAAAAGAGAACACTTAAGGGAAAAAAACAGAAGATTGGGGACTATAAAAGAAATCTTTTTTAATTCTAAATCTAAATCATGTTTCCCTCTTCTCTGACATCACAGCAAGTTTTGGTCTGGGATGGATCGCGGCAGACGGAACCTGCTAGAATCGCTACAGCACTGGCGATCCTTTGTAGGATGTAATTAGTTTTTAAGGTGAGACTGGGCGGCTAGTGGGAAGCTGGATGACAGTGGAGAGAAGGAGAAAACATGTTGGCCTTCGAGGGCGCCCCTGAAGCTACGGAGCTGAGGGTACCTACAGCGCTGGCGCCTATGCAGCACTTCCTGACGACCTCCCCCCCCCCAACTGTGAGCTCTGACATCAGGCCTCCTAAAGCAGCAGCAGTAGCGACAGTGGACAACCAGCAAGAGGCAGCGCTTAGGACAAGCTTTTTGCTGCCAGAGCGCTGCCACTCCTGCTTTAGGAGGCCTGAAAGTATGTGAGGCGCAGGGTTGGCCACTGAATTAGCGTGCCCAATTTTTTTAAGAAAACGAATCGGTACACCGATGTGAATCGGGCAGCACTAGAATTAAGTTGTGGGGGTTGAAGAAATCAGTAGTAGTAAACCTGACAATTTTCATTATTATATTATAAGATCAATAAATAAAAGAACCTTAGAACTGAAAAGCCACCCTCTGCGCAGGTAATCCCTATCTATACTCCACATGCTACCATCTGAAGCCGGACAAGCGTTGTTGAATAGACTACTAAGCCCCACCAAGGGCAGAATCAGCAGGGACCTCAATCCTTTCCTTAGCAAGCAGGTATCGGGCTTCTCCAACTGTGGTGACTCACTTAGGGACCCCATTCAAAGTGATCAGCAACCCAAATGGGAATGTCCAGTAGTACTGTATATTGGCTCGTGTCAACGCCCGCGTCACCTCGAAACATTCTTTTTTTTCTGCAGCGTACTAGACGCAAGGTCCTGGTAGAATTCCACATGATGCCCATTCCATTGAAGGGATCCCAATTCTTGAGCTTTGCGAAGGACTCGTTCTTTGAGCGCAAAGCTTTGAAGGCAGACCACACTATCACGGGGCCGTTCAGATGTCTTAGGACTCAGGGCTCTGTGTTACCTCTCGATGCTCAGGTCCAAATTATTGTCCTGTAGCAACCATCTGGCTAAGTTAGCCATCACCTCCTTCGCATCTTTGTATTCACTTAAGTCTGGGACTCCCCAAATGTGTAAATTGTTTCAGTGGGCCCAATTCTCAAGATCCTCAATTTTGTCAATCAGTTCAGATAGCACTTCCTCCAGATCTCGCTGTGCCCTTGTGGCCAACTCCTCACAGGCATTCATTCAAAGCTACATCGGCTTCTATGTCGGCATCTCGGGTTCAAAATGTTGCCTTTGTGCCGTGCTGGTTGTTTTGCAGTACTGCTGGTAAGAATCAAGCTTCCAAATAGGCAGAGTAGATTAGAAAGGATTCTTCAGTTGAGGGAGGGGTCACAACATTTTATTTTGGTAGCTTGACCGCTAATGGTGGTATTACAAGACTGGGGATCACTCCTGTTCCTACTGGACACCGTGGACTCCTGGTAAGAGCCTAGGGTGGGACTGGAAGGTGTGCGGCTTATCATGGCAGGAGGCCCAATAGTCAGGTCTTTGATGTCTGTGTGGGTAGGATCAGAAGAGTTGTTGATATTAGAGAGGAGGTGGCAGAGTGAGGGGGATGAATGCTGTTCGGAGCAGCAGTTCTAAAAAGCTGCTCCACACATTTGGAAGAAAGGAGGAGGCAGTTTTTCTTCCCCTGTGAATCTTTTTAAAAATATCGCTGCATATGCTGAATGTAATGAAATATTGACGTGTAGTCCTACATGCCCTTGCATGTATTTTACAAAATAGAATGGGAATTTTCCACATCCTGACCTGGACGTCTTAATTCCCCTCTCTTGTTGCCCTTCACGTATAATAATTTTTTTTGTTGCTGCTGTTTCCATGTAGAATGCCTGTTTGTAAAAGCAGTGTTCTAGTCTTTTATTTGTGCTCGTGTTGCTTTCTCTAATTTGTAAATAGACATTAGGTTTGCAGAATGAGAGAAAGCAAAATGCTTAAGTCCATGAGGTATTATTGCCAGGATATAAAAATATATATCCCTTATCAGTCGGGATTGTAAAGTCTAGTGTAATTTATGTGGTTAATTACTGTTGCCTTTTCTGAGGTACATGAATGCAGCCTAAATAAAAGATGGTTGAATACCAGTTGATTACCGTATTTTCACTCATATACCGTGCACCCGTGTAAAACGCGCACACGGGTATAGCGCGCGGGAAACTGTGATTTATGTAAAGAAATTTTTATATAGCGCGTATACCGCACATGCCGCCCCGACTCTCCTTTCGCCCGCCCCGACTCTCCTCTGGCCGCCCGACTCTCCTTTCGCCCGCCCCAACTCTCCTCTCCCCCTTGAAGTCCTGTCCCCCCTTGAAGTCCTGTCCCCACCCTGAAAGCCTGATGCCCCCCCGACGTCTGATTCACCCCCCCCCCCCGCAGGACCGCTCGCACCCCCACCCCGAAGGACCGCTCGCACCCGCACCTCCACCCCGAAGGACCGCTTGCACCCCCACAGCCTCCTCCCCCCCCATCATGGAGAAGCTGCCTACCGTTGTCCTGCTGCTTCCTCTGCCGGCAGTCCTGCCCCTTCTCTGAGCCCTGCGTCTGCGCTGCTTCCTCTTCCAGCGGTCCCGCCCTTTCTGTGACGTCAGAGAAAGGGCGGGACCGCCGGTAGAGGAAGCAGCAGGACAACAGTAGGCAGCTTCTCCATGATGGGGGGGAGGCTGTGGGGGTGCGAGCGGTCCTTCGGGGTGGGGGGTGCAGGTGCGAGTGCGAGCGGTCCCTTGGGGTGGGGGTGCGAGCGGTCCTGCGGGTTGAATCGGACGTGGGGGGGGGGACTATGTAAAAAAAACATTTGTACAACACACTCACGAATATAACGCGCATGGTTATACTCGGTTTGTAAAATCGTGTATAACGCGCGCGTTATATGCGTGAAAATACGGTAAATGAGCATTAAGTTGTTCCTAGAAGTCAGAATCCCTATCCATCTTTGCTGTTTATATTTATTCCATACAGGTCTGTGTGCACTGTCCATAAACGGTGATAATTGTTATTTGGCCTACCCTGGGAGTGCGACTATTGGCGAGGTCCAGGTTTTTGACACCATCAATCTGGTGAGGGCTTCTGTGTAAGCTACTGGCTCCCATAAGGCTGTACATTTCTTTCCTTAGAAGTGGTTAAATACAGTGGGTTAGTACATTGGTTCAAAATGAACTTATTTTACAAGAAAAAGACGTTCCAGGGGGTGGTTGATATTAGCGATGAATTTTTGTTTTCTTACCTAAGCACAGACTCCTGGATTGGTATCTCTAGATAGAAATTGAATGAGGCCCTAGTTTCAAACTGCAGTTCTGGAGAGCCACAAACCACTAGTTTTCAGAATATTTTTCTATCTCCAGCAGATGGTGAATGCTATGCTGTGCAGTTCTTGGTTTGACTGGTTTGACCTGCTCCTGGTCCAGTTTTCACTGGCTCCCAGTTGAGCTTTAAGTGGGTATTTTGTGGTGCTGTAGCTGCTTTGAAAAATACCCAATAGGTTCTGAGTCCCTCCCTCTCCTCCCAACCCTCTACCTGTAACCTACCAGTGGTTGCCTTTAGTTAGGGTTACCAGATGTCTGGATTTCCCTGGATAGCTTTTCAAAACCCGGCACTTTGTCCGGGTTTTGAAAAGCCTCCTCTCAATCGTGTTGGGCAGGAGGATGCCTTCTGCCCGACCATAGCAGGTGGGGGGGGGGGGAGCAGAGCTGGGATGGGTCTAGGGTATCCGAATTTTAGAATCGTAAAATCTGGCAACCCTACCTTTTGCTATCTGAACAGGAGCAGTTCCCCCCCACACCCCTCGCTTGCTCCCGGCTGGGATCCAAAAGGTCACTCTGATCCTTAGTGCTAGTCTCGCAGTACTGCAGCTAGGGGTCATGGTGGCCATTTTGGATCCTGGCTGAAGGGTGGTTATTGTATGACGAATGGTGAGGATTGAGGGTGGGAACGAGTCAGACTTGGGGGAGGGAGATTCGTAGTTTTTGCTCAGGGGATGAGATTTTTGGAAGGGGTGGGGTTTTGTGCACAGGGATTGGGCTTTCGGGGACCCCCTCGGGGTGTGAGGGGTGTGATGATGCTGTGAGATGGTGTTGGGAGGAGATCAGATGCTATGTAAGTGTCAGGAGGGAATTAGAAAGGGCGAGATGTTGAGGGGGAGGGGCTTTCATTGTCGCACTATATGCTGGACTACTGGTAGGGCAACTTGTACTTGCCACCACTTCTCGAGGTTGTGGTAAGTGCAGCTATGCTATTGGCAATCCTGACAGCTACACATGGTAATAGTCCAGTCATTTATCTACCTTCCTGTTCCACAATCTCAACTACTCCTCTATTTGGCAGTTAATGCTGGGATTTTACTGCTGTGGCTGCCTTTTAATACAGGTAATAGTAATGCAGTTTAGTAAAGTACTCCTAAATCTCAAAACAAAATATTTAACATATAAAGTACATAGAAAAATAGAACATGAAAACTCCACTTTTCATCAATGCTCTGACTAAAGCATAATTCAAAAATGTTAAAGGTTGACTAATTGCAATAAAAGGAGCAGAAAAACTATGGTATGGCCCCAAACTTTTCTCAGTAACAATCAAAGATTATGTATGTAGAGAGGTGGATTAGAAATAAGATTGTGGTTGAAAAAGGTCACAAGACTTTGTATAGGGATTCTACATTAGTTCATACTGGACTGGATTCAGTAAATGGTACCCAAATTTGGGCGCTGGAAAAATTATTCTGTAAATCGTATTCAGAGTTAAATGCTTTTAGAGAATGACACGGGGACAAATTTGTCCCTGCCCCATTCCTATTAACTCTGCCTTATCCGCACAAGCCTCAAACACTTAGGATTTGAAAGGGTTTGAGGCTTGTGCAGATGAGGACGGAGCTTAGGCATTGGTGGAATGAGGCATTATGACATCACAATCTGAGCTCTAGAATGTTGCTACTTAGGATTTTAAAGTGTTTGAGGCTTGTGCAAATGAGGATGGAGCTTAGGCATTGGTGGAATGAGGCATTATGACATCACAATCTCAGCTCTAGAATGTTGCTACTTAGGATTTGAAAGGGTTTGAGGCTTGTGCAGATGAGGACGGAGCTTAGGCATTGGTGGAATGAGGCATTATGACATCACAATCTCAGCTCTAGAATGGTCCTAGTTATGAATTTAAGTGTTTGAGGCTTGTGCGGATGAGGACAGAGCTTGCAGGAATGGGGCAGGGATGGGAAAATGAGTTCCTGCAGGGACGGGAAAAAATTTGTCACTGTGTCATTCTCTGGGCACAGTATGGAGGGCTTGCAGAACCCCTGCACGAGTCCAGTGACCTTTTTCAACCACAATCTTTTTTTAATTTTTTCTGATGTTATCTCTTCTTAAAAAGATCTTTTTAAGAAGTTTTGTGGCCATTCCCTAGTTTTTCTACTCTTTTATCACATTTGGTAATTTCAGAAGGAATATATTTACTCCTTATATATTCCTTTTTGAGGTGAGCTAATAGCATATTTTAATGATGATGAGTGAAGAACAAAAGTTTGCGACTAAATCGCTAATCTTATTCAACAAGTAAATACCATTTATAAGCAATAATTCTGCTTTTGAAATCTTTCTTGCATCAGTAGTGAGTATTGCAGCAGTTTATTGGATATTTTCTGCAGATTGCTAAGCACTGATAAGGTATCTGTTCTGTTGCTCAGCTTTCCATATTGGTGGTTGCTTTTTGCAGAGAGCTGCTAATATGATTCCAGCTCATGACAGTCCCCTCGCTGCGCTGGCGTTCGATGCAAGCGGCATGAAACTTGCAACAGCATCAGAGAAGGTAAGGCATATAGGAATCTTATTTCTCATCCCTATTTTTCCAGTATGAATAGCTAATGCAGTTTCTTTCCTATCTGTGATACTTAGGGCTTCTTTCACGAAGGAGCGCTAGCGTTTTTAGCGCACGCACCGGATTAGTGTGCGCTAGCCGAAAAACTACCGCCTGCTCAAGAAGAGACGGTAGCGGCTAGTGCGCTTTAAGGCCCTAACGCGCCTTCGTAAAAGGAGCCCTTAGAGCTTTAGCAAGAATGGTAAATCTGCTGGAATTAGAGGCACTCCGTGTCTAACAAAAAACAGGGATAATATGCTTTTATAGAACGACAGTAAAGTCTAATTATGATAGAAACAAACTGACTATAATGAACACCAATTCCAAGAGAGTGAAATTACTTTGAAGTACGCTCAGAGAAGTGAAACTCTGAAGAGAGAGACAACCACCCCCTCTTGGGTTGTTGGGAGCCATTGAGAGATTTTTCAAGCGAATCAGTTTCACGGACATCTTAAACAGTATTTCAGTTGGGGCCCTACAGGACTTTTTCCTCATAAGATAAGTGAGATTGTAACACATGCTCCAGTGACACATGTTTCAAACAAAGGTGCAAAACAAGAAAAGAAACGTTTTATGAACTTAAAATTTTGAAAAATAGATATAAACCAGCGTTTACCATTTCTCGGAGAGTGATTTATCAAATATGCAATGACTGGATGGTAAACTCTTGTCCCAAGAGGGGGGTTGTCTCTCTCTTCAGAGTTTCACTTCTCTGAGCGTACTTCAAAGTAATTTCACTCTCTTGGAATTGGTGTTCATTATAGTTGAAAAGGATTAGGTCCCAATTTCTGCCCCATACTTTCTCTGTCTCTGTCATTTGGAAGCCAGGTACCTGGGGACATATCTTAAAGACCAGAAATCATCTTACAAAACATGTCCAATTTTATTGTGAGCTTTACATCCCTTTTATATTATTCTACATGAATCAGTGTTGTCAGCATGTGACGTAAACACAACCATATATGGACACAGGTCACATGAAACTTTAAAGACATCAGCATTTTTATATCTCAGGACTGGAGTCCAAAAGGTCAGAAGAGCCTTGGCCAGCAAAGCCTCTAATCTAAAGCTGTTTGCAAATACGGCTTATAAAAACAATTGAATTCACTTCACAACAAGTTAAGAACATATCTTTTCAAACATAAATGTCCTTGTAGTATTTTCAGCAAGAGAAGGCAAACAGAGTCTGGATTTACAGCTTTAAACAACATATGCCTAAGGAAAACTACCAAGGTACATGATACTGATACATGTCCCTTCAATAGTCAGTTCGGAATTAGAGGCACAGCAACATCCTTAAGCAATTTCTTCCTCCTATATTTTGAACTACAATAAAACCTTGGTTTGCGAGCATAATTCGTTCCAGAAGCATGCTTGTAATCGAAAACAACTGTATATCAAAGCAAATTTCCCCATAAGAAATAATGGAAACTCGGACGATTCGTTTCACAACCCAAAAACTTTAATACAAAATACTATACGTACTTGTATTGCAAGACCTCACTAATTTAGAACAGTCCTGCAGCATCAGAGAGAGAACCATCGGCTTAGTTGTGATGTCACGTGTGTATACTGTTTGTACTGGCATTGCAAGACTTTGCATGTGTAGAACAGTCACTACACTCTTGCAGTGTCAGAGAGAGAAGAACCATTGCTTGGTTGTGATGTGCGTATACTGTATGTACTTGTATTGTAAGACCTTGCTTGTATATCAAGTTAAAATTTGATAAAATGTTTTGCTTGTCTTGCAAACCAAGTTACTTGCAATCCAAGGTTTTACTGTTTTAGTTATACAAGCTGGCTCAAGTTTAACTGAAAAATCTCAAGAAGCACCTGAATTCCAATAGCTGCTGGATGTCATCATATTAAATTGAATTTTTTATTTTGTCTGAGGAGTGGTCCTTGTTTTCCTTGCAAGATCGTGAGACATTCCTCAACTTCGCATATGGCAAGAGGAAACAAAACTTACTAAAATGTATACTTGAGTGATCTGTTGAACCGACTACATTTTTGTATGTACATATACTGCTACAAGTGTGAAATCTCTTAAGACGCACCCTTCTTATCTAATGACTTAATTTGCACGCACTCATTGACTCTAATATTGTTGCTTGAAAAACATGTTGGTCAGCAGCAGTTCTGAATATGTATAGATTTTTTTTTTTTTAGTTCAAACTTTTTATTGAATTTTAAAGGTACATACAATGGTCTATATTGAGATGCAATATATAACAAGCTGAAGATACATGGATATGAACAAAGTTGTATATATGTATCTGGAGAAAAGTAAAGCTCAACCATAATAAAAGTATACAAATAATCCAGTAATGTATATTCTGCATATCCTACAATTCTATGCAGATTACAAATTATTCAGGCATTCAACTGTCCTGGCGGGCTCCCACTCTATCTAATTAAATCAAATTAAAATATCTCGGGTATATTCTTTGGTCAGTTTTTTTTAAATATTAAAATGAACCTGGTTTGGGAAGTTCTGGTGAGCGGAGAAGGGGGCAAGGGTAAGTTATCTAGAAACTGTTCAGATATCCATTTAACTTTTTTACCTGTTTAACTATGGGCTCCTTTTACTAAGGTGCGCTAGTGTTTTTAGCACACGCAGGAAATTACCGCGCGCTACGCTTCTAGTACTAACGCCAGCTCAATTCTGGCGTTAAGGTCTAGCACACCTTAGTAAAAGGAGCCCTATATGTGCAGTCAGCGATCTGACTTGGATATGATTTCTGAAAATCGTACGACTTTGAATGGATAGGTTACCTGTTTTTTTTTAATGCAGTTGACGTGCTGCTGAACGTGAACTTTGGGGGTTTTATTCCCTTGGAGTCTACAGTTTCTGTGTGTTCTGTACTTTCCAGGGGACAGTGATTCGAGTGTTTTCCATTCCGGAGGGACAGAAGCTGTTTGAATTCCGAAGAGGTGTAAAGAGGTGCAGTAGATGGTTCATTCTCTGCATTTAGGTTAATTATTTGAACTTGAAGTCGGTGGCATGGCAAGGATGAGAGGCGCCCCCCCCCCCTCGTCTCTGCCCCCCGCTGCAAGCGCGTCCCCCTTCCCTTCCCCTGTTCCTCTAGGTCGGGGGTCGGCAACCTGCGGCTCCAGAGCCGCATGCGGCTCTTTTCCACCTTTGCTGCGGCTCCGGTAGTGTGTCACGCAGGCATGCAGCTTAAGTCCGGCGTCGCGGCGGGAAATAGCCATGCTGATTAGTGAGCTCAGCACATACACAGATGAAAGCCTTGCTTGCTGATTGGTCCGGCGGCCCCGCCCCGCCGGACCAATCAGCAAGCAAGGCTTTCATCTGTGTAGTGCTGAGCTCACTGCTCAGCATGGCTATTTCCCCCGCGACGCTGGACTTGTAAGGTGCCTGAAAAAGAAATCATCCTGGCCGGGGTCGGTGTCATGCTCCGGAGATCTACAGCCTTCCTATCTCCCTCTCCCTTCTACCTGCTTCCGGCCACATCCCCTGCTCCGCGGCTCTCTTCGGCAACTCGGCAGCAGCTTCTGACGTCGGGGCCTACCCTCTGCGAGTCCTGCTTGTTTCAACTTCCTTTTTCCACAAAGGCGGGACTCGTAGAGGGAAGGCCTCGATGTTGGCAGCTTGTCTTGATCACCGCTGCTGACGAGTTGCTGAAGAGAGCCGCGGAGCAGGGGGGTGTTGCCAGGTGCAGGTAGAAGGGAGAGGGCCAGATGCAGGACTCGTGGGTGAGGGAGGAGAAGAGAGAGAGAAAGAGAGAGGGGAGGGAAACAAAAGGAAATCTTTCATACTGGGCTGGGCCGGAGTGGAGGGAGGGTGGAAAGATTCTAGCTACAGGGTGCAGTAACAAAGGAAAAGGGGGGGAAAGCTGAAAATGGAGATAGTGACACAAAGAAGAGAAAGGGTAAGCAGGACCTGCTGAATAAGGATAGAGATACAGAGGGGACATGAAGAGGAGGTGAAATAGAGACATAGAAGTAATGCTGAAAAAGTGTGTGGGGGGAGATAAAGACATTGAAAGGGCAAATGGTGAACATGGCGTAAAGATAAGGACAGAGACAAATGAAGATTCTGAAAAAGTGGTGAGATAGGGATATAGGTGAGATGGACACAAAGAAGGGTGATGCTGGAAAATAGGTGGAATGGTAATTCTGACAGACACAGAAGGGAAATGCTGGATCAAGGAGAGATGGGGCTCAGGCTGGATGGAATGAGGAGAAATGCCTTGTTGGCCCGGAACTTCCTCTCCTACGTCAGAATTGACGTCAGGGAGCGGAATGCTGGTCAGCGCAACACTTCTGCAGGGAAAGCTTGGGACGGTGGTGGCTTGGGGGCTGTTCCCCGATTGCGGTGGCAGCAAACCGAGTGGCTTGGGGGACGGCACGGAGACAGAAAGAAGGGGGAACAGGGAGACAGAAAGAAAAAGTTGGGGGAGAGAATGAGGTCTGGAGGAGAGGAAACATACAGGAGGCTGAAAGAAAGGAAGAAAGATTGGATGCACAGTCAGAAGAAGAAAGTGCAACCAGAGACTCATGAAATCACCAAATAGCAAAGGTAGGAAAAATGATTTTATTTTCAATTTAGTGATCCTGTATATAGCATTAAGATAAGAAACAATATATGCAGTGTTAGATTTGTTTTATAATGGTTTTGCGGCTCCAAGTTTTTTTTTCTTTTCGAAAACGGGTCCAAGTGGCTCTTTATGTCTTAAAGGTTGCAGACCCCTGCTCTAGGTGTTCACCGCTGCGAGTAACAACTTCAACGTGCTCCTCGCGACATCACTTCTATGAGGGGCACCCGGAAGTGACGTCAGTGGGAGCGCATTCGTCTCTCCACACAGTATCTAAAATCTGCCTCTTACTGTCTCTGCTGGGTTGTTTTGACTGTAGAATTAATATGCTTGTCAGAGTGCTCTTTTCCTGCATCTTCGGTTTGCAGAAGTCATGTATGTTGTGACACGGTTTCTGTCCTTTTTTTAGGTGTGTGAGCATTTGCTCTTTGGCATTTAGCATGGATGGTATGTTCTTGTCTGCTTCCAGTAATACTGAGACAGTGCATATCTTCAAACTGGAGACTGTAAAAGAGAAGTAAGTTTCCTAACTGCAATACATATTGTCAGAAATTGAATTGCATTAATTCCTTGTTTTACCTGCGTTGAAAAAGGCTTTTATGAAAATGCACAAAGGTGTTCTGGAACATAAGTTTGGGTGAAAGGGGAAGAGTTACAATGTAGACACACATTTTACATCTTATTTGGAGCAGGTGTAAATTTGTGCATATGAATGGATGCACAGTTGACATGGGACTCGGTATCTATTTTATGTAGGCACATAGCTGCATTTGCTGCCTTTTTAAAACAAGCATCGTTGGGAACTTTACAACTAGGTGGAAAGGAGGGACAGGGGAGATATGATTCAGATGTTCAAGTTCTTGAAAGGTATTAACGTAGAACAAAATCTTTTCAAAAGAAAGGAAAATGTTAAAACCAGAGGGCATAATTTGAGGCTGAGGGGTGGGAGACTCAAGAGCAATGTAAGGAAATTCTTCTTTACGGAGAGGGTGGATGCCTGGAATGCGCTCCTGAGAGAGGAGGTGGTGGAGAGGAAAACAGTGGCAAGAGTTCAAAAAAGCATGGGATGAACACAGAGGATCTTCTAGAATAAGAAAATAATAGTAAATATTGAAGAACTACGGCCAGTACTGGGCAGACTTGCATGGTCTGTGTCTGTATAAGGCCGTTTAGTTGAGGATGGGCTGGGAGGGTATAGATGGGCTGGAGTGAGCTTTGACTGAGACTTCAATAGTTGGAACCTAAACACAGTACCGGGCAGAGCTTTGGATTCTTGCCAAAAAATAGCTAAGAAGAAAAAAAAAAAATTAAATTAGGTTGGGCAGACTGGATGGACTATTCGGGTCTTTATCTGCCGTCATCTACTACAGTGGTTCCCAATCCTGTCCTGGAGGACCACCAGGCCAGTCGGGTTTTCAGGACAGCCCTAATGAATATGCATGAGAGAGATCTGCATATAATGGAGGTGCCAGACATGCAAATCTACTCCATGCATATTCATTAGGGCTGTCCTGAAAACCCAGCTGGCCTGGTGGTCCTCCAGGACAGGGTTGGGAACCACTGATCTACTATGTTAATATGTTATACAGTTTTCACTGTTGCTGACTCTGTATTGTTCTTTTCTATCATTTCATGTTGTAATTTAGTGAAAGTTTTAGTGAGAAAAATTAAAAATCATTTGAACTAAAAAAAAAAAAAAAAGGGACAATTTTATTAGAGATTCTCTTATTGCTGTTTGTTGACTGCATTTAGCCCCCTTTTATCGAGCTGCATGGGTCGGTGAGGTAAGTGCTCTGATGCACTTAGGAATTCCATGAGTGTTGGAGCATTTGCTGTGCTGGCTTGCGCTAAAAACCAGTAGCGCAGTTTGATAAAGGGGCCCTTATTCTGCATCGGGTAATCTTTTATTGGTGGTGCAATATAGAAGAAGTGAAATGAATGATTTTCACTTGTGATGCTTTTTCTAAATATATTTCCTTTGATTCTTTTTCCCCCCATAACTTGATGATGTGAGCTGCTAATCTTAAGTACTGGCTGCTGGAGCCCAGTCCTTTTTTTTTTTTAATACTTTATTCATTTTTACAACTTACAAGAAGTGTAATCGGAAATAACATTTAAACTTACTAACATCACTTGAATTTCTGTTACAATCATTTTAAATCAATGAAATTTATTCCCCCCCACCTTTACCATATCATATGTAATCACGTATATCATATAATATATTCTTTTCTACTAATCCAAACAATTAATATAAGATCAGAAACCCCCCACCCTCTCATTTGCAATTGTATAATTAAGGGAAAAATGTTATTTACTCGTTACAATAATCTGTTAATGGTCCCCAAACATCCTTGAATTTATTAAAATGTCCTTTCTTTATGGCTAATATTTTTTCCATTTCTTGAAATAGTAGTAAATTTATCACTTTTTTTCCCCAAATTTTGAACAAGTGAAAATTATTCTTAGGATTGTTCTGTGGGATTGATTTATTTTTAATTTATAATAGTATATTTGCTTTTATAAACATACAAATTGCCTTTTAGAAGATAAGTGCAACGTATGCCTTTTCACATCCTAAGCACCTTGTAAAATTACTCATTTGTGGTGGTTAGTTGCTTAGGGGGGATCTGAAATGTCAAGTCTGAGTAGGATTATAAGGTACACAGTGCTTTAGTAAATTATTGGAATTACAGCTAAAATAGAGGATAATGTAGTGTCTGGTTTCCAGTAGATTACAGAATCTGAGGATCATGGTTTTGCTGGAGTTGGATCTTGCCAGACAAACCTAATACATTTTTTGACTGGGTAGCCAGAGTGCTGAATGAAGTGTGTTTGAATTTCATAAAGGCTTTTGACACGTTTCACATGGGCAACCTAAAGACAGAGCTTCCTAAAGTGACTGACTGGGTTTGAAAATGACAGAGAGGTAACAAAAAAATAGTTATAAATGGTATTCATTATGAGGGAGGCAGTGTTACCAGTAGCCCCTTTCCAATCCTCTTCCCCCCCCCTTCTGACCCTCGCCCCTCCCCCGTTCTCCCTCCTCTTCCCATTACTTCTCTCCTTGCTGTTCGCAACTCTACGATCAATTTGATATGTAATCACTTGTAAATACTCCCTCCTTGCTGTCTGCTGCTCTATGATCAATTTGACATGTAACCACTTGTAATCTCTGTTTAACTAATGTGAACCGCCTAGAACTCTTCGGGGTATGGCGGTATACAAAAATAAAGTTATTATTATTAGTAGTAGTAGTATACCAGCAGATTGATAATAAATCATAGACCGTAGGGTTTTCATACAGTGCACAGTTGAGCTGTGGCATCTGTTGATGGCAGATAGGCTTCAAAGAGGTTTAACCTTTTCCTATCGTGTGTACTGGATGGCAGGGCATTCCAAAAATGTCGTTGCCATCGTGGATAAACAGTCTGTATGGACTAATAAAGAGCCAGGAACACAAAATATTTGAATTTACAGACTTATGACATATTTGGTGTCAGGTCAAAAGCACGCCCAGACAATTGAGCGCAGCGCGGAGGCGCGCGCCGCTCTAAATTACTGTTTTTAGGGCTCCGACGGGGGGGGCGCGTTGTGGGGGTGTTGTGGGGGGATTGGGGGTTGTAACCCCCCACATTTTACCCCCCACACCCTCCCGTCGGAGCCCTAAAAACAGTAATTTAGAGTGGCGCGCGCCTCCGCGTTGTGCTCAATTGTCCGGGCGCGCCTTTGTCTTTCGCGCTGTTGTCTATGAACCGACATATTTACATTATGTTTACAATTGCCTTAAATGATAACGATGAATAATACAAAACTTTGCTAAAATAATTACGATTGGAACCAGCGTAACATAAAATTTATTACGATAGGAAAAGGTTAAGGAAAAGGTTTGGGGAAAACCATCACTTCTCCTGTGAAATGAGCTACAAGAAATCAATCCGTTTTGGGGGTTCTGCTATGTACTTATGACCTGGACTGATCAGACACACGATACTCAGCTTGATAAATGATACAGAGTCAGCCCAAGGTCTATCATTCATCTTGTATTCTTTTGAGAGATTTTTTTTTAAGCATGAAAACTTAATTTCTTAGTCCTGATCATACTTTTATTGATTTATTTTTTTTTGTTGAATTACTTGCAGGCCTCCAGAAGAGCCTACTACCTGGACAGGCTACTTTGGGAAAGTGCTGATGGCTTCCACCAATTATTTGCCGTCGCAAGTTACGGAAATGTTTAACCAAGGCCGGGCCTTTGCTACAGTTCGCTTGCCCTTCTGTGGGCACAAAAATATCTGTGCACTTGCCACGTGCGTAAGCCCATTGCCTCATGCAGTTCCTGAACATACCTGATACAGTATTGCTAAAAGCTGTTCTTTGCTATAGAGACCTTGCTTAGTCTCATCAAGCTTTTTACCTGAATTTAGCATTCATGACTGTTTTGTAGAACCTTGCCAAGGAACTTAAGGCTCCTTTTACAAAGGTGCGCTAGCGTTTTTAACGCGCGCCCATGATTAAAAGGAGGCAGTAGCGGCTAGCACACCTTTGTAAAAGGAGCTCTTAGTAAATCTGTCACAAACTGAAAAGGTTTTTAGGGGTTGCAATGTCCAGAACAGCTCAGTCGAGTCTGAATAAAACTATGTTCCTGGAAAAAAAAAGATGCTTACATTGAGCTCCTGCTGAATTCTTTAGAACAGTGGTCTCAAACTCAAACCCTTTGCAGGGCCACATTTGGGATTTGTAGGTACTTGGAGGGCCTCCGAAAAAAAGAATTAATGTCTTATTAAAGAAATGACAATTTTGTATTAGATAAAACTCTTTATAGTTTATAAATCTTTCCTTTTGGCCAAGTCTTAATAATAATATTGTCATTTATAGCTAAAAAGACATATGATGAAGAAACTCTTTTATTTTACTTTTGTGATTATGATAAACATACCAAGGGCCTCAAATTAGTACCTGGCGGGCTGCGAGTTTGAGACCACTGCTATAGGCTAAGGCTCTTTACACCTGCATTGTGATGTCATAGAACTTTATGGTTATGGAAACATACTAACATGATGGCAGATAGAGGCCAAATGACCAATCCTCAGCATCCACTATCTTCTCCTCTCCCTATTGGCTAAGGCTCTTAACATTTGCATCTCCTCTTCCTATAGGCCAGTGGTCTCCAACTCCAACCCTTTGCAGGGCCACATTTGGGATTTGTAGGTACTTGGAGAGCCTCCGAAAAAAAGAGTTAATGTCTTATTAAAGAAATGACAATTTTGTATTAGATAAAACTCTTTATAGTTTATAAATCTTTCCTTTTGGCTAAGTCTTAATAATACTATTGTCATTTATAGCTAAAGAGACATAGAATTTTGATAGGCGCGTAATCAAATTTTAAATAAACTGTGAAAAAAACCCCCAAAACTATCAAGAAACTGTTTCATTTTACTTTGGTGATTTTGATAAACATCGAGGGCCTCAAAATAGTACCTGGTGGGCTGCGAGTTTGAGACCACTGCTATAGGCTAAGGCTCTTTACATCTGCATTGTGATGTCATAGAACTTTATGGTTATGGAAACATAGAAACTTGATGGCAGATAAAGGCCAAATGACCAATCCACAGCATCCACTATCTTCTCCTCTCCCTATTGGCTAAGGCACTTAACATTTGCATCTCCTCTTCCTATAGGCTAAGGCTCTTTACACCTGCATTGTGATGTCATAGAACTTTATGGTTATGGAAACATAGAAACTTGATGGCAGATAAAGGCCAAATGACCAATCCACAGCATCTACTATTTTCTCCTCTCCCTATTGGCTAAGGCTCTTAACATTTGCATCTCCTCTTCCTATAGGCTAAGGCTCTTTACACCTGCATTGTGATGTCATAGAACTTTATGGTTATGGAAACATACTAACATGATGGCAGATAAAGGCCAAATGACCAATCCTCAGCATCCACTATCTTCTCCTCTCCCTATTGGCTAAGGCTCTTAACATTTGCATCTCCTCTTCCTATAGGCCAGCGGTCTCCAACTCAAACCCTTTGCAGGGCCACATTTGGGATTTGTCGGTACTTGGATGGCCTCAGAAAAAAAGAGTTAATGTCTTATTAAAGAAATGACAATTTTGTATTAGTTAAACCTCTATAGTTTATAAATCTTTCCTTTTGGCTAAGTCTTAATAATAATATTGTAATTTGTAGCTAAAGAGACACACGATCAAGAAACTATTTTATTTGACTTTTGTGATTAGGAGAAACATACCGAGGGCCTCAAAATAGTACCTGGTGGGCCGCATGTGGCCCCCAGCCGCCAGTTTGAAACCACTGCTTTAGAAGTAGGCATCGAAAGTATGCCTTTCTTATTTGACTTGCAGTATATTGGAAGATGGACACTGAGAAGCTTGGCTACTATTTAAGACAAATTTTAGCTTTTGCATGTTCTATGCGTTGAATTACAAAAGGTAAAAGCAGGCTCTCCTTTCCCTTTCTGCTGCTGATACAAAACTTAAGGTGCTTCTTAAGGATCAGGAACACTTTTGAAAATGTTTAGCACTGCGCTTCTTTCATAGGCACACAGATACAAAGCTTGCTGTTTTGCAAGAATCGGCAAATATTTACAGTTCAAACAATTTTTATTGATGCAAACAACAGAGTAAGGCATAGAAGGGTTCTCAACAAACTAAGAGGCATCGTCCTCAACACTCATACAGGCATCAACAGTTTAGGATTAATATCAACAGACCCCCCCTCCCCCCCGCCTACTCTGCCCATGGCAAGCGAGGCTGAAGTCGGTGGCATGGTGCCCTGAGGCCCTGGACTCTTATGAGCTCTGAAAAAAGCCACCCCACCTCCCTCCCCCCACTCATCCCTAGTGACTATAACTGTTACTGAGTAGTAGAACACAACGGAACATTCCCCCTCCCCCCGGTACTCTCCACCCCGTCTCACCATGTCTCTCTCGCCCCAGCATCAGCTGAGTGCCCGTATTAGGACACCCACCTTAATACCTCACTTCGTCATCGGCAGATATTTAAAGTTTCCTCTGCTTTGTAGATGATTTTATAGCTACACTAAAGGTGTATTTAATGCAGACATTGACAATAAAATAGATGATCTCTTTAGGCCTCTTCCATCCCTGTTTTTCTGATATATGTTATCTCCAATGTATTAGCTACTTAGTTTTCAAAGCAGATTCAGTATCAGAGGAGTAATAGATTAACACAAATTTATTATAAAATTAACGTGATCATATCAAAATCAGTTTTGATTCAACTCCAAACTAAATGAACCAATACACTGAAATTTAAAAATTTGACCACTTAATGAACTTTACATTTCAGAAACTAGATCTGTAGACAGGACATTAAAGTAACTTGTGGCTTTAAGAAAAGTGGGATAATGAAGTTGACTTGGCCATATGCTAAAAGATCAAATCACTGGATTGCAATAATAATAAAATAAACTTTGCGACTTTCTTAAAATTTTAATACTCGGTAGCCCTTCAGGTGAAGTCAGTCGTATACTACAAGGGAAACTTCTCGGGTTTGCTCAGATTTCAGTTTGTTAAGTTGTAAGTGAAGACTTAGATCAGTGTCTTGCAAACTTCCGGAAGCCACGGCACACTAAACCCTGTGCCATGGCTGAAGGGCATCTGGAAATGCACAGATGTCATCACATGTGCATGTGCGTCTGCGCATGTGCGAAGGCCCTCCAGATAGGGCCCTGAGCCGCCAGTAGGGGGCGCTATAAAAAGAGAGGTGCATAGAGGAGGAGAGGTACCAGCTGACTGCCTGCAGAATGTGCCTCGCGCTGCAAGAAGCACGTCTACTAGGCAGAAGCACGTCTACTAAGCACGTCTACTAGTCAGCTGGCACCGGCATCTCGTGGCACACAGTTTGTGATACACTGGCTTAGATAATCCTTTTCCCCTTTAGAAGCTGATGTGTCATACGTTTGCATTAAAAAATATATCGGAGAAGTAATAAGTGGAATCCTCTTGAGATGAAAGATGCCATTTGAGTGTAGGCGTTTTATAATTTTACATGGTGAATTGCCAGGAGCATGCATTTCGACAGGTGTTTCTTAATTTTTATTATTTCAATTTAAGCTGTCTTTTTTCTTTTTTTTTTTTCCTTTTCTACTAGAATTCAGAAGATTCCCAGGTTACTGGTTGGGGCATCTGATGGTTATCTCTACATGTACAACCTCGATCCTCAAGAAGGAGGAGAGTGCACACTGATGAAACAGCACAAGTAAGTACTGAAATGACAGCCATTATCTAGCATTGTACAGAATTTTAGTGAGTCTTGTTTAATTCTTTCCAAGTGTGAAGCTCCTTTCCTTTGGGCCAAAAATACTAAACTACCAGGAAACTATTTTCCACCCAGTGTCTTAAATCTTCAGTACTGAAAGAGTTTGCATTGGTTATCAATTCAATCGAGGACTGAATACAAAATTTAGGCACTATTTGTGCAACTTACAGGACAGTATTGTATGAGTAAGACAACACCAGAGGCAGACGGGAGGCCGCCTTGGTTATGCGAGTTCTTCTTTTGTGACAACTCCAGAGGCATATTCGCTTATACGTGCCAATAGTTCACGGCTCCAAGGTCTTTGTCTCCAATCTACCATGTACTATCAGTGCTCTACTGTATGCACAAATCATAAAGTGATCCACATAGGTAAATATCCTAAATATGTGGACACAGCGCCGGTGCCTGTTTTAGAAAAGGATCTGGTCATTATATTGAAATCCTCAGCTCAGTGCATAGTCGTGGAAAATATTGTGCCTCTGTTTAACACTTTAAACATAGAAACATAGAAGATGACGGCAGAAAAAGGCTACAGCCCATCAAGTCTGCCCACTCTGCTTACCCACCCCCTGTCTATGCCCTAATGACCCAATTTCCTTATCTTGACCCTCACATAGAAACATAGAAGATGACGGCAGAAAAGGGCTAGAGCCCATCAAGTCTGCCCACTTTGTGCGCATGAATAGTGGTTGCAGTTCTGGTTGGTTCATTTTAAATCGCATGTAATATAACTAGGGGCTTCTTTTTACAAAGGTGCGTTAGGGCCTTTATCCCAGGACAAGAAGGCAGCATATTCCCACACATGGGTGACGTCACCGACGGAGCCCCGCAGCGGACAGCCTCGAAAGCAAACTTGCTTGAAGATCTCGATCTTTCGAGCACTGTACCGCGCATGCGCGCGTGCCTTCTCACCCGAACTAGGGGGTGCATCTCCTGAGAGGATCCTCAATTCGTTTAATTCCGCGGAGACAAGAAGACACGTTTTTCTACATCTCTGCAGCATTGCCTTCTCTTCACCGCGGCTGTTTCTTTTCTTTCAGTAAAGTTCGGTCGCTGTGCTCTCCTATTTCTTTTTCGTTTTCTTTTCTTAAAAAAAATAAATAAATAAAAATAAAAAGTTTAAATTGTTTCTTTTATTTCTTGTCCGGCCGGTGAGCCTTGGGCCTAGGCCCATTTGCTCCTTTCGTTCGACACGGACTTTATTTTTTCCATGTCCCGGCCTCTCACCGGGTTCAAACGTTGTCGTCAGTGTAATCGTGTGATTTCGGTCACCGATCCCCATTGCCGCTGTCTACAGTGCCTGGGTCCCACTCATTCCCCAGAAGATTTTCACCGTTGTTTCACTCTTACTCCACGGGCTTTTCGACGCCGGTGCGCTCAATTTTTTCAACTTTTTGGAGACATGGAGCAACCTTCGGATTCTACTTCGACCTCGGCGGCTGCCCCGGTCTCGAAGGCTTCGACTCCGACGACATCGACGACTACGGTCTCGAAGGCTTCGACCCAGGCTCCGGCTGGAGCTTCGGTCTCGAAGGCCTCGACCTTGCCTGCTTCGGTTCCCTCGAAGACGGTGCCATCTGTGAAGTCTCTATGGGGGGTAAGTCTCCGGGTTCTCTTTCAGGTACCATACCCAAGAAGCCACCAGAGTCCTCTGCACGTCCATCTTCCAAGCGTACCTCCAAGATAAGGGAATACTCACCTTTGAGGTCGCCCTCTTCGGAGCGTACTGCTGCACCTAAGAGGTCAGAATCTTCTGTCTCGGTGCCAATGCTGGAGGACATGTTGAAATCTATACTCACCACTCAGATTTCCTCCTTAGTGGCTCAATTGGTCCCGTCCTCGACCTTGCCTCGGACTGATCAGCCTGTCACCCAACCAGAGCTTCCAGTATCTCGAGGCCGATCCAGGACACCGAAGAAAATTTCTTCGTCTGATTCTTCTCCAGACTCACCTCCTCCGAAGCACCGGTCGAAGCATTCGAGACCTATTGCTTCCAAGCTTCGGAGGGAGTCTTCGGCATTGGATACCGAGACTTCTCTGCCTCATTCTTCGAAGCAGAAGCACGGATCTCGACACCATCGCGCATCGACTCGAAGTCCTTCTCGACCAAAGACTCCACCGTCGAAGCCACCCCGTCGAGACAGTTCACCACAGACCTCGACTCATTCCGTACCACGTACACCTGGTACTTCTCCATCCAGGAGCCTGAAGAGAAAACATTCTCTTACTCCACCTCACAGTGCAGCTTCTTCTGTGACTCTACGTCTAGACTCAGAACCACTTTCACCATATTCTAGAGAGGCTTCTCCCTCATACTCAGCTCTTCCTAAATCTCTCAGTGTATCTCCTGAGGAAGCGTCTGATTCCAAATCCATTTCTTTTGCCAAATTTATTTTTGATATGAGACAAGCTCTCAAACTGGATCTTCATTCAGATTCTAAGTATACTCCTGAATATTTAGCAGATATGGAGCTTCCTCATCCACCGAAAGAGTCCCTCAGATTACCTATGACTCCTGTTCTGAAACAAACCTTTGTAATATGGAGACTCCTTATTCCATCACTGCCATTCCATCTAAATTGGAATCCCGTTATCGAACAGTTCCATGTAAAGGTTATGAAAAGTCTCAACTATCTCATCAATCCCTGGTAGTAGAATCCTCTTTAAAGAAAGCACATCCTTCTAAAATCTATGCTTCAGTTCCTCCAGGTAGAGAAGGTCGTACCATGGATAAGTTTGGTCGCCGTTTATACCAGAACTCTATGATGGCAAATAGAGTTCTTAATTACAGCTACATTTCTACATCCTACTTCAACCATTTTCTGAAGATTTTACCATCTTTTTACCCGGATATCTCTACCACTCGTCTTTCAGAATTTAAACTCATCCTTAAGACTCTTTCTCAATTACGACTCTTCTTGTTACAAGCCTCATATGACACATTTGAACTCTCGTCTCGAGTATCTGCCTTTGCTGTAGCCATGCGTCGTTTAGCATGGTTACGTATTGTGGACATGGATCCCAACCTTCAAGATCGATTGGCAAATCTATCTTGTCAGGGAAATGAATTATTTGATGACTCTATTGAGGCAGCTACCAAGCATCTTTCAGAACATGAACGCTCTTTTGCTTTCCTCATTCGACCAAAACCTAAACCTGCACCAACTAGAGGTTTCAAACAGACTCCACGTCGTTATCCTCAGAAAATGACTCCTGCTTTTTCCAGACCTCCTCCTCGTCGTCCTCCTCAACAACAGTGACAACAAAAATCTCAGACTCCTGCTGCCACCAAGCCTGCTCAGTCTTTTTGACAATCTCAACATGAGCATTCCAATTTCTCTGTTTCCAAATTCTCCCCTCCCCATAGGGGGTCGCCTTTCCACATTTTATCACCAGTGGGAGCTCATTACATCAGATCTCTGGGTGCTTACCATCCTACGAGAGGGATACTCTCTTCGGCTCCTTCAGGTGCCTCCAGATCGCCATCCAAGAGAGTGTCCTTCCAATCAATCGCATCTTCCCCTTCTTCTTCAAGAAGCTCGAGCTCTGCTTCTCCTACGAGCTGTGGAGGAAGTTCCTCTTTCCCAAAGGAACTTGGGATTCTACTCCCGTTATTTTCTAGTTCCCAAAAAGACGGGGGATTTGCGACCGATCCTGGATCTCAGAGCTCTCAACAAATATCTAGTCAAAGAGAAATTTCGAATGCTCACTCTGCCAACTTTATATTCGTTAATGGATCAAGGGGATTGGATGTGTTCCCTCGATCTCAAAGAGGCGTATACTCATATCCCTATTCATCCAGCATTTCGCAAGTACCTCAGATTCCAAGTAGGAAGCCTTCATCTGCAGTACCGAGTTCTCCCCTTCGGATTGGCTTCTTCTCCCAGGGTTTTCACAAAATGTCTTGTGGTGGTGGCTGCAGCTCTTCGCAACCAGGGTCTCCAAGTATTTCCATACCTAGACGACTGGCTCATCAAGGCTCCCTCTTTTTCAGGGGTTATTGCAGCGACCCAACAGACTATTCTTTTTCTACAAAGTTTGGGATTTCACATCAACTTTCCCAAATCTCAGTTGACTCCTTCTCAGTCTCTCCAGTTCATAGGAGCAACTCTGGACACTATCAATCTGAGAGCATACCTTCCACAACCACGTCAGGCCGCCCTGCTTCAGATTTCTCAACAACTCTTCCAACTTTCAACTGTTCCAGCACGAAAGATGATGGTTCTGCTCGGTCACATGGCTTCTACAGTTCATGTGATTCCTTTTGCCAGACTTCACCTTCGTATTCCTCAGTGGACACTGGCATCCCAATGGCAGCAATCAGTGGATCCACCAACTCGACTGATTTCCATAACTCCTTCATTGCGGAAGTCTCTCCGTTGGTGGATGCTCTCTTTGAATCTTTCAAGAGGCTTGCTGTTCCACCCTCTTCCTCATCAGAAAGTCCTCACAACCGACTCATCAATGTACGCATGGGGAGCTCATGTGGACGGTCTTCACACTCAGGGTCTCTGGACTCAAGCAGACCGTCGGTGTCATATCAATCTGTTGGAACGCAGAGCGATATTCTATGCTCTCAAAGCTTTTCAACATCTCCTTCACAACATGGTGATTCTTGTACGTACCGACAACCAGGTAGCCATGTATTATGTCAACAAACAGGGAGGGACGGGATCTCACTCCCTCTGTCAAGAAGCTCTGAAATTGTGGCATTGGGCAATTCTTCACAACATCTTCCTCAGAGCTGTTTATATTCAGGGTCAACACAATTATTTGGCGGACAAATTGAGTCGTCTTCTACAGCCTCACGAATGGACACTCAATTCTCCTACTCTTCGCCAAATCTTTGCCCGTTGGGGAACTCCACAGATAGATCTGTTTGCATCACCTCTCAACTTCAAACTGCCTCAATTTTGCTCCCGCATCTATGCCCCTCAACGTCTCGAAGCGGATGCGTTTCTACTGGACTGGAGGAATCAGTTCCTTTATGCTTTTCCTCCGTTTCCTCTGATTCTCAAGACTCTAGTCAAACTGAAGTCAGAACATGCCACCATGATTCTGATAGCTCCTCGGTGGCCCAGACAGCTTTGGTTCTCCCTTCTACTTCAACTCAGCACCAGGGAGCCTCTTCTTCTACCAGTATTTCCCTCTCTACTCACGCAGAGTCACGGATCCTTGCTTCATCCCAATCTGCAGTCTCTACATTTAACAGCTTGGTACCTTTCTACATAACAGACTTTTCTCAATTCTCTCCGTCTGTTCAAGATATCTTACTTGCTTCCAGGAAACCATCAACTAGACCAGGGGTGCCCACACTTTTTGGGCTTGCGAGCTACTTTTAAAATGACCAAGTCAAAATGATCTACCAACAATAAAATTTTTAAAAAACACAACGCACACTGTACGCATAGAAAATGTTAATTATCATTCCTATTCCAGGGTTTTTCAAAGAGGTCAAAGCAGATGACTCTATGCACTATCACCTCAGTAACAACCATACAAAAATAGACAAATATACCCCCTCCCTTTTTACTAAACCACGATAGCAGTTTTTAGAGCGCAGGGAGCTGCGCTGAATGCCCAGCACTGCTCTCGACGCTCATAGGCTCCCTGCGCTAAAAAAACTCTATTGCGGTTTAGTAAAAGGGGACCTTAGTGTAAAATATAGACAGCAGATATAAATTGAGACACATTTCGATCACTAAATTTAAAATAAAATCATTTTTCCTACCTTGTCTGGTGATTTCATGAGTCTCTGGTTGCACTTTCTTCTTCTGACTGTGCATCCAGTCTTTCTTCCCTTCTTTCAGCCTGTATGCTTCCTCTCCTCCACACCTCATTCCCTCCCCCAACTTTTCCTTCCTCTCTCCCTGCCCTTTCTTTCTCTCTGCCTCCCTTTCCTTTTTTTCTGTTTCTCTTCTTTCCTTCTGTCTCCCTGCCTGCTCTTTTTCTTTCTTTCTTTCTCCCTGCCCTCCCCCAAGACACTGCCACTGCCATCGGGGACCCAAACTGCCATCGGGGACCAGGACCCAAACCGCCACCAATAACAGGCCCGAAAGCCGACGCCAATAACGCCCAAAAGCCGACGCCGCCCCAACCTCTCCCTGCTTCGGCCGACCAGCATCGCGAGGAACTGTTGGGGGAAATGCTGCCGGGTCCTGCCTTCGCGGAAACAGAAAGTAGGCAGGACCCGGCAGCAAGAAGAGGAAATGCTTCACTAACATGTCTCCCGCCTTAGCCCGTAGCGAACGCTTGCTTCAGGGCTCTCAACACGTGTGTGCAGGCTTCCCTTCTCCCCCCCCCTCCCCCTCCCCGGGCATAACTTCCGGTTTCGGAGGGAAGAGAAGAGAAGCCTGCACGCACACGTTAGAGCCCGGAGCATAAGTTCGCTAGGGGCTGAAATCTCCAAGCCGGTTTTTTTGGGTTTTTTTTTTTAATGTTCAGCAGCGGCAGATGACAGCTGGGCGGACCGCCCAGCTAAAAGGCCCTAGGGAGAACACTGGAAAGGAGGGCTGATCGGCCCGTAGATCAGGACGGCAACACGAGTGCGATCGACTCGAGTTGCCTTCCTGAGCTACTGGTCGATCGCGATCGATGCGTTGGGCACCCCTGAACTAGACAATGTTATGGCCAGAAGTGGACTAGATTCTCTGCTTGGTGTTCTACACGTCACTTGCCACCTAGATCTTCCTCCTTGACATCCGTTCTGGACTACATACTTCATTTGTCACAATCTGGACTTCAAACTACATCTATTCGAGTCCATCTTAGTGCTATAGCTGCTTTTCATCAGCCTTTGGATGGAAAACCCCTTTCTGCACATCCTATGGTTTCTCGCTTTATGAAAGGACTTCTCAATCTCCATCCACCGCTTAAACCACCTCCAGTGGTTTGGGATCTCAATGTTGTTTTAGCTCAACTTATGAAACCTCCTTTTGAACCGCTTGACAAAGCCCACCTTAAGTATCTCACTTGGAAAGCTGTGTTTTTGATTGCCCTCACTTCTGCTCAAAGAGTCAGTGAGCTACAAGCTTTGGTTGCAGATCCACCCTTCACAGTTTTTCACCATGACAAGGTGGTCCTCCGTACTCATCCTAAATTCTTACCTAAAGTTGTTTTGGAATTTCACATCAATCAGTCTATTGTTCTACCTGTGTTTTTTCCAAAGCCTCATTCTCATCCTGGAGAAGCCGCTCTTCATACCTTGGACTGTAAACGTGCTTTGGCTTTCTACCTCCAACGCACTCAACTTCACAGAACATCTCCTCAACTTTTCATCTCATTTGATCCAAACAAGTTGGGACGTCCTATATCAAAACGCACAATCTCCAACTGGATGGCTGCTTGTATTTCTTTCTGCTACACTCAGGCTGGTCTTCCTCTGCAAGGTCGAGTGACGGGCCACAAAGTTAGAGCTATGGCGGCATCTGTAGCTTTCCTTCGATCAACTCCTATTGAGGAAATCTGCAAGGCTGCCACTTGGTCCTCGGTTCATACTTTCACCTCTCATTATTGTCTGGATTCCTTATCCAGGAGGGATGGCCACTTTGGCCAATCTGTTTTGCAAAATCTTTTTTCGTAAATTGCCAACTTCCCTCCATCCCTTTTTACTTAGCTTGGAGGTCACCCATGTGTGGGAATATGCTGCCTGCTTGTCTTGGGATAAAGCACAGTTACTTACCGTAACAGTTGTTATCCAGGGACAGCAGGCAGATATTCCCACAACCCTCCCACCTCCCCTGGTTGGCTTCTTGGCTAGGTATCTGAACTGAGGATCCTCTCAGGAGATGCGCCCCCTAGTTCGGGCGGGAAGAAACGCGCGCATGCGCAGTACAGTGCTCGAAAGATCGAGATCTTCAAGCAAGTTTGCTTTCGAGGCTGTCCGCTGCGGGGCTCCGTCGGTGACATCACCCATGTGTGGGAATATCTGCCTGCTGTCCCTGGATAACAACTGTTACGGTAAGTAACTGTGCTTAACGTGCTAGCCGCTACCGCCTCCTCTTGAGCAGGCGGTAGTTTTTTGGGTAGCTCGCGCTAATCTGGTTCGTGTGCTAAAAACGCTAGCGCCCCTTTGTAAAAGGAGCCCTAGGAGTCGTTCAGAGAAAAGCATCAAATAACTCAGGAGATGTTTAGTCTTTCTTCATAAGAAAGCCCTTTCAAAGGAGGTCTCTTATACTTGGAAAACAAGCAACAGAGAGAGTATATAATTAGTGGCTTATGAAGTCATGGTTACAGTGGAACAGGTAAATGGGAAACCAGGTCTAGGACTATTCTATGAAATCTAATGGGTAGCAAATGTAACACAAATTGAAGAAAGTAATAGAGAATGACATGGGGAAAAATCTGTCCCTGTCACCGGACCACCATCCCCTTCACCGCCCCGTCCCCACAACATCCACCATTCTCTCTCACCATCTCACCGCCCTTCAGCAGCCCGAGAATCTCCCTCCCTCCCCCTTACCTTCGCGGCGTAAAGAAACTTAAGGGAAGGAAGGCTCGAGGTCACCGATTGCGTGCGTGGCCCCTTTCCTCCGGCCAAATCTATCTCCCTCCCTCCCCTTTACCTTCGTGGTGCTTTAGAAAAGAAACTGATGCCAGCGAAACCTGCCTGCGCCGCCCTGCAATCACGTGTGTGTGAGTGGAAGCTTCTCCTCTGACAATTATCAATTTTATAAACACAAAACAGAGCAAGGTTCAACAAAACCTATCTCCCCTCCCTTTCACAAATATCCCCTTCACTATTGTGAAAACTGAACAAACCAAATTACTACAGAATGCTACATAGAAAAATCAAGCTAACAGAATACTTTAGTCACACATGGCAAGAATAATGTTAGGGGAGTGCAACTAGGGCAACTTCCCCCCTGGTCAGAGAGAGAGCCCTAAGCCAGTTGGAAGCTAAAGAAGCACAGCCTGGACTTTGCGGTCCCCAGTTATGTCTAATACCAGCTCTAGCAGGATACATATTTCAAATCTGAAATAATCACAAAATATAAAATAATTTTTTTTTTTTTTTCCTTTTTGTTTGGTAATTTTATTCTTCAAATCACATTGGTCTCAGGCTTTGGTTTTAAGTTCCTTCTGTCTTCATCGTGGCATGGCTGGCTCCTGAAGGTAAAATAGGCTCAAGAGGAGCTGGGGAGAAGATGCCGAGTCTGAAACGGGCGCAATTTTTTTTACCACAAGAGTAAGACTTTTCAGCACTCCCACGGGGCGGTGAAAGGTCTTGTCCCCATCTTCTCCCCATTCCTGCGGTAAACCAGTTGCAAATGTCTCCATTCCTGCAGATTTACTGCGGTGACCCGCGGTTTACCGCGGTAAATAGTCCCCGTGTCGTTCTCTAGAAAGTAACTTTTTTTCCATTCAATACACAATTAAGCGATGGAATTTGACGTTGAAGGCATCAAGCAAAGCTGGCTTTAAAAGGGGTTTGGTAAGTTCTTGAAATAAGTCCATAAACTATTATTTGATTGACTTGGGGAAAACCATTGTGTCTCTGGGAATGAGCAACAAGGAATGAATTTCTTGGGTACGTCTACTGTCCTGGATTGGCCTTGATGGACCTTTTCTGTCTGATCCTGCATGCCATGTCTTACTTTCAGTTGTGAATTCATCCAAAAGTGGAATTTTTAAGAAAAGGCTTCCTGACTTGATCATAACAAAATGGAAAACTTCAAGATTGTTCCTTTTCTCTCCAAGTAGTATATTGTGCATACAAAACTCAGAGTGCTAATACCATTAACACTAATGCAAACTCATCAACTTTATTATTTTTTTTAATCTGATGTAGATTAGATGGTAGCATGGAACCTGCCAATGAAATCTTGGAGTCCGCATCACATGACAGGCCGTTAGTGGCACAGACCTATGCAGCCGTGACTAAAGGTACCTGCATGCTTTCATCACCTACAACTTAAAAAAAAAGAAAACATTCCAAATCGATCAAATCGTACAAAACTCCCACTAAAATATGACTAAGGGACCCCTGGAACAGGAGCTAGTGCCAAATTTTGATGGCTTTATTCAACTTTGCTCCAATCTGTCAATGATCAGTTCCATTCAATGTTCAAAATAATATAATCAAATGCTATTGAACAAGATGTACCGTATTTTTTGCTCCATAAGATGCACTTTTTCCACCCAAAAAAGTGGGTGGAAAAAAGTGTGCGTCCTATGGAGCAAATACCCCCCCCCCCCCCCCCCCCCCGGTTACCTTTTTTAATGTTGGTGCCCTCCCTCACTGGATGCAGCTGCATCTAGCGGCAGAGCAGTGTGCAAGGCTGCCTGTCTGGTCGGCTGACACGTTTGCCTCCTCTTCCCTTCTGTAGCGGCAGAGCGGTACACAAAGCTGCTTGCCTAGTCCCACGCCCCTTCCGTTCTTGCGAGAAGTGGAGCGGGACCAGGCAGGCAGCCTTGTGTGCCGCTCTCCCGCCATAGAAGGGAAGAGGAGGCAGCCGCATCAGCCAACCAGGCAGGCAGCCTTGCGCGCCACTCTGCTGCTGGAGAGGCAACAGGAGACAGCGAGTCCTGTTACCCACACACTCTCCGCGGGCCGGGCGCGAGCAACAGACATTGGATCTGGAAGCCGCTGGGAGTTCCGACATGGCGACGCAGTCCTGAAGAGAGCGAGCGGCTATAGAAATAGCATCAGCGGCGGCTGGTTCTGCCCTCCCATTTTCCTCCCTCCTATCCCCCATGGCAGCGCTGGGCAGCACATCCGGGCCTTAGCTGCCTCCACCGCCGCTCCTCCGACTCCCTTCGCGTTTGGGCGGGACATGGAGAAACAGCCCGTCAAGCTGTGCCGGAGGAACTAAAGGTACAGGGAGAGGACGGAGGGGGTACGAGGGGGGTGCCTTGGTGGGGGGGGTGCTTAGCCTTGCCTGCCTCTCTCGGGGGTGGGGATGAGGAGTACAGGAGGAAGGAAATGACAATCCAGCATAAGAACCAGAGCAATCAGGGGAGGGAAAGAGACAGAGCAAAGAAATGCTGAAATAGGAGGGAGCATAAGGACAGGGACAGGGACAAGGAATAATGCGGGAAAGGGGAGGAATAAAGATACAAAGATGTGATACTTAATGGAAGGGAAGGAAATGGATAGTGAATAAGAGAAGAAAGATTATGCACTTTGGGGGGCCCTACCTGCCTGCTTGCTTGCCTTGGGCTGGGGGGCCCTGCCTGCCCTATGCCCTGTCCCTGCCTACCACTAGACCACCAGAAGGGGGACAGGGTACAGAGCCTGGCAGGGAGAATTTGGTTCAGAATGGTTTTTTTGGTTTGTTTTCCTCCTCTAAATTTAGGGTGCGTCTTATGGAGTGAAAAATACGGTATACTCCTTTGAGAAATATAAGTTAACTTAGTGAAAAAGATAAGTAAATAAATTTAATAAAATTTAAATGTGAGTCCCTTCCTTGTCACTGTGCTGAAATGCTTAAACACTGGTAATAAAACCACTGTTGAAAAGACTCTATAGTTCAGAATGCCATTATAGTCCACAGCATCAGATTTCAATGAAACAGCCTAAGGGACCAGCGTTCAGACTTGATAAGTCTCACAAGCAGGTACTCTCCTTCCCAATTTGCCACGATAGGGCTCTGGTGTTATTGGCAAGGGGTCCTTGCAAAAGATGACACTGCCCAAGTTGCTCCCACAAATGCCTGCTGCTGGTAAATCTCAGAAGCTGGTACTCTCCTTCCCCAAAAGGTTTCACTTTCATTTTTGCTGCTTGTCACTTCCTCCTCACACTTAGTTCCTTGTGCAGATATATAAACTTAGCACAAGAGGAAGGAGTTGATTCTGTGTACATCAATTTTACAAAAGAACAATGGAGCGAAGGTCTTTTTCTCAACTCTATATTTTATAACATTTTTGCTGTGAAGAAGAAGCATGTTATATCTACAGACCACATTCACAGTTTTCAGAAATCCAAAAGCAAGCATCTTCTAGATAGAAAAATTGACCGTGACATTATGAATGGATTAATGGAATTCATTTACCCAAAAATTTAAACATTGCATAAATATACAGCCTCATGCTACATAATTAAAAACTAATCCTTGTTACATGATGAATAACTTTTAGTTTTCTATTTAAGATACGTTATGGTTTATTTTTGATATAGATTTTTTTTCTCACAAAAGCATTTTATTAAAAAAAAAAAAATCCTTGAGTTTTTATCTACCCTGGTGTAACATTTGTGCATTAGAGGAGGAGGTTCTGGGCCCCAATGTTATAAAGGGCCATAAGCACATATTGTATGTTGCTTTTATAAAATAGGTGTATTTTATTTTAAAATTATGCCTAATATGTACAACCATAATCTATATAACACTAGGGCAGGGGAAGCTTATGATTATCAATCAGGACCCATGTGTCTGCCCTTACTGGGAAAGGGGGCAGAAGAGAGGAGGGGAATGCTGGAGATAAAGAGAGGGAAAGAGGGGGAAACCATGCATGGTCTTGACTGCATGATGAGGAAGTTAATGATTGTTTACTGCATAAGTTCATGCTTTAAGCTAGGACTATTTACACAACCTAATATCACGTTGAGTGATGCTCAGTCCCATATACTATATTGCTATCTCGCTGCAGGCTATTCAGAAGACCTGGGTGCAGTCGGTGGCACTGGCCTGGAAGATGAAACCAATTCACTGCGACTGGATGAAGATAGTGAGCATCCTCCAATGATTCTTCGGACTGACTAAACTTTAACCTGTGAAATCTCACTCCCGAGGCAGAGAACTGAGACTTGACATTTCTTAAGAACTGTTGTGTAATTGCTGCTACGAACTTTGACATGAGTAAGGGAGTAAGAGACTGAAAACAAAAGTTTTAAAAATTGTAGTTGTAGTCAAATTCTATACTTTTGGAGGAGGAAGTTCTGTTGTTTTCACATCAGTGGCTTTTTAAGTGTTTACCTATTTTAGTTGCCTGTTTGCCAAAAACATAACTTTATGCAGCTCTTTGAGCTTATTAGCTTTGCATGCATTCATGTGGCAAGCTTGCATAGGAAAGGTAGAAGCCACTTTATTCAAACTCAACTTTGTATTTTTTTAAATATGTATATATTTAGTGAATGTATGCAGAATGCACAAAATGAAGAGGAGACTGTGGTTATTGATACAGTTGGGCCCAGTACTGCACTAACAGTGGTCCAGATTGTTTTCCACGCATGGGCTTGCAGGCATGTCCGCGGACTGACATGCATCCTTCTGAGGTACATATGGCCTCCAGTCTCCTTATGCTACCACATTCTCTCTCCTGGACCATTTTTGTTAATTAAAATTCCTTCTGAATGTTTGTGGGCATTTTCTGTTTTCGTTTTTTTTGTGTGTTGGAAGCTTTACAAAACATCGCAAATTGAAGCAATATGTTCTTTAAATTTGTGGAATATAGGAAACAAAATCCTACAGAAGAGGGCAGGAATTTGGTTTTAGGTGTCTAACTAAGCCTGTTCCTTTGAGTTGTCTGTTTTCAATATCCCTTGAAAATGGAAAGATTTTATGATTAGGAAGCGTTATTCAATTGTGTGTATGTGTGGGGATTGCTTTAAATATGTAAAAAAAATTACCACGAGCTACTAACCATACAAGTAGCAGCAGAATGAAGGCCACTGCTTTGCCTTTCACAACTTCATGATTGTATTCTTCAGAGATTTGTCCCATTCCATGATTAGAGACTTGGGGCTCT
Source organism: Geotrypetes seraphini (assembly GCF_902459505.1). Lineage (NCBI taxonomy): Eukaryota > Metazoa > Chordata > Amphibia > Gymnophiona > Dermophiidae > Geotrypetes > Geotrypetes seraphini. The sequence continues at coordinate 13,215,124 of NC_047094.1, read as the reverse complement.
GAATGTGTAGCAACGCATCAGTGACTTGTGCGGTGGCATCACCTTTTTTTGTAACACTACCTTGGAACCTTCTTCATCTATTCTAATAGATATGCAGCTATGCCCAAAGCTCCAGTCTAGTGAATAAATGCTTGCAAATTAAAGTTTATTCTTGACCATTTACTTTCCAGAAGCATAATGGTGAAATGAGAGAGCCAAAATCTTAATACTGCTTTCTGAAATTCAAATTTGTTGACACCAGACTGTCTGGTCATTCAGAGCAGTGGTTCTCAACCCTGTCCTAGGGGACCCCCCAGCAAGTCGGGTTTTCAAGATATCCCTAATGAATATGCATGAGAGAGATTTGCTTATAATGGAAGTGACAGGTATGCAAATCTCTCTCATGCATATTCATTAGGGATATCTTAAAAACCCGACTGGCTTGGGGGGTCCTCTAGGACAGGGTTGAGAACCACTGATTCAGAGAACAGTATGGTGCTTGTGCCGACTCTGACTTGTTGGCCAAGGAAAGCAGAATGGCCAAGGGCTCAGCTCACTTGTTTAAACTCTGCAGATCTTTGTCATTGGGTCAAACATCTGTTCACTTTCTTCAGGCTATTAAATGTAGAAAACCATGTGGGAGCGGTGCTCTTGTTCAACTATATTTAAACAGTATTTTCCTGGTACGAATTGCTATAATGTTGGTGTCCATGCTACCCTTCTTGAGAATTTTCTGTCAGATGGCAGTGTGTGGAGTGGACTAATCCTTATCAATGGGACTTCTTTTGCATCCCTTGATGGGGAAGGTCTTTTCTCTCTCACTCTTCTACTTATTTTAAAATCCAAACGAGCCATTGCTTCCTGATCAAATTTGGGCTTGAGAATACTGTGCTAATTTACCTATGCTGCCTGCTTGGAAAAATGGAACACATTTAGCTATGAAGATGTTATGATGGAGAATTACCTGAATGTTCCCTCCCCTTAAATAGGTTGCAAGTGACGGGCGAGATGAGGGTTTCATATTGATGGGAGTACGTCAGATTCTGAAGCTCATGGACATGGGGGCCCAAATTCTCAAAAGGGTGCAGTAGTTTAATTGGTTTTAATTGGCGTTATAATTAACCACGTCGTTAAAAAAATCCAAGTAATTATAAAAAACCAAAAGTAGGCACCTCCAAAAACAGTGCCGTGATGGGCGTTTCAGAGGCTTGGTTAACGCCGGAAATTATCTTGGGCACCCTTAACAGTGCCAGAAATGTAGGCCTTCAAAACCCTGGCCTACATTTTCTGGCGCCTATGTTTGATGGTGGCCATAGCTTTGTGTGTGACACACGACCGGCACACTTTTTTTGATGCGCTGTTTGTACTTAGAATCCAGTCCTGAGTGACTAGTGCAAGTATTTGTTATTTATCACATATCTGCCAAGGGTATAATATAACCCATGTATGCACACACAACAATTATATTTATCTATCTCTACATGTATCTGTCTACCTCACTGTCTCTTTGGTCAGGGGTGACATTGTTGCAATGCCACCTCTTGACTGAGGCCTTCTTGATGACATTATCTACTCTGTTGAAGCTTGCTGGTTTCCCCCCCCAAAAAAATTTAATTTATACGGTTTTGGTTCATAGGCCATAATGTCTTCTCAATGAGCTGTGGAGTTGGGTTCTGTGTCTTGCAAGCACTTTTAATGGGTTTAGCCCTTAAGGTGGCCTAAGCTTGCCTCAGTCATGTTCTCTGGCCTCACTTGATAGCAAGTACTATGATTCTATCCTTGCCGATGTATGTTCCAGTCTCATGAGATATACATGGCCTGCTGCCCAACTACCTAATAACCCAGTTCATGTTCTTGTGGCCTACCCGCTCCAAATGCCACCAATCATTCTTTACCTTTCCCTCCATCAAAGGCTGTACTCGGAAAAGGTTCATTAACAGACTCCTATCCTACCAAATTGCTTCCAAGGTTCCCGAACTGGGTCAAATGGTTAGAATATCTACCTCATACATGCACTTTAGAAAGTTTCTAAAAACTCGCCTTTTCTCTAAATTCTTGAAATCCCTCCCAAGAAGCACCCAGATGTATATCTATCATTACCCAATCGATGTTTAAGTTCTATTGTAGCTCACTGACAATGGTCAGTCCACTTCTTTTGTGCTTATATAAATAAAAATTTATAAAATATTGTTATGTTATATACATGATGGAAGAACTGATTACCAAGGGACTATTGATTGGTTCTTGAGGGTTGTTTCCTTTGTAGAGGTTGCTGGAAAGTCCTGTAAATCCACTTAATATTTCCCTTGAGCCCTAGTACAGAGGCTCCAAAACAGAGTCCCTTGGCATAAATCTTATTCTATTACTACTAACTATTTATATAGAGCTGTAAACTAAACACATATGAGACAGTCCCTGCTTGACGGAGCTTACAATCTATTCAAGACAGCCAAACAGAGCAAATAAGGGATTAGGGATCAGCCTATTACTAAAGCTAATTCATGTAGTCCACCCAGGTCATAGATTATGATTGCTAGACATACAAATGTGATGGCAGATAAAGGCCAAATAGCCCATCCAGTCTGCCCATCCACTATCTCCTCCCTAAGAGATCCCATGTGCCTGTCCCACACTTTCTTGAATTCAGACAGTCTTTGTTTCGGGAGACTATGCCATGCATTTACTATCTTTCTGGAAAAAAGTATTTACTTAGCTTACACCTGAGCCTATCACCTCTTAACTTCATCATATGCCCTCTCATTCCAGAACTTCCTTTCAAATGAAAGAGATGTTGCCTCATGCACAGCTATGCTACGTAGGTATTTAAACATCTCCCATCATATCTTCTCTCTCCTATCTTTTTTCCAAAGTATACATATTGAGATCTTTGCCTTATGATGAGGACCACTGACCATTTTAGTAGCCTTCCTTTGGAATGACTCCATCCTGTTTATATCTGTTTGAAGGTGCGGCCTCCAGAATTTTACACAATATTCGAAATGAGATCTCACCATAAGAACATAAGAAGTCGCCTCTGCTGGATCAGACCGGTGGTCCATCGTGCCCAGCAGTCCGCATCCGCAGCGGCCCATCAGGTCCATGACCTGTATGTGATCCCTTAAAATTCGCCTTGATACCCTTTCTGTATCCTATCTTTACCCTTATCTGTATCCCTCAATTCCTTTGTCAGGAATTTATCCAATCCTTCTTTAAAACCCCGTAGTGTGCTCTGTCCTATCACAACCTCCGGCAGCGCATTCCAGGTGTCAACCACCCTCTGGGTGAAAAAGAACTTCCTGGCATTGGTTTTAAACCGGTCCCCCTTCAGTTTCTCCGAGTACCCCTTGTTCTTGTGGTACCCGATAGGTTGAAGAATCTGTCCCTCACCACCTTCTCTATGCCCTTTACGATCTTGTAAGTCTCTATCATGTCTCCTCTGAGTCTCCGCCTCTCCAGGGAGAAGAGCCCCAGCCTCTCCAACCTGTCTGCGTATGAAATGTTTTCCATACCTTTTATCATTTTCGTCGCTCTTCTCTGGACCCTCTCAAGTATCGCCATGTCCAGAGTCTTATACAGGGGCATCAATACCTCCTTTTTCCTTCTGGCCATACCTTTCCCTATGCACCCTAACGTCTTTCTGGTTTTCACCATCACCTTTTTGTCTGTTCCTCTTTTGTGCACAAAAGTTTCTCACCCCCTAAACTGTACTGTTCCCTCAGGTTTTTATAGCCCAAATGCATGACATTGTATTCCTTGGCATTAAATTTTAGCTGCCGAATTTCAGACCATTCTTAAAACTTCACTAGGTCCTTCCTCTTGTTATTCATGCCATTAGGGGTGTCTTGTAGATTTTTGTATCATCCGCAAAGAGGCAAAATCTTACAGCCCTTCAGCAATATCGCTTACAAAAATGTTAAATGTTTGTCGATGGGCCTTCCCTCGGTTTTGGTGGGAAGTGCAGCCATTTTGCAGCCACTTAGAACGACAGGAACAGCTCTTACATGTGTCTTCTGCTCCTGCTGTGAATTCTGTATTGCTGCCGGGGTTTGGGGTTTTTTTGGCTGATTTTGTGTTAGCCATGTACAAAGCTTATTCCAATGGTCTCATGATAAATGTAAGTATTTAAGTATCCTTTTTGGTCCATCTATAGCGGAAACAATTCTGACAGTCTAAAATTACTAAAGAATTAATCACAAAATGGCCTCCACTAAGACTGACGTGGTGGGGCAGGTTAGATATGATCAAGATGATGATTACCCCCAAAATCAATGAAGTATGCTTCCTATTTTACTACAAAACCATACATACAAAAACCTAGAAAAAATATTAGTTAAATTTTGTGGAACAACAAACCTAGAATAGCGCTCAAAAGATTGCAAAGTTGTAAAAACGGAGGGATTAATGTCCTCAATTTTTATGAATATCACATTGCCTTTTTAATTGAACGGAGTTCTAGATCAGTGCTCTTCAACCTTTTTACTCCTATGGACTGGCTGAAATAAAATAATTATTTTGTGGACTGGCATTGGTTTGCAGACCTGCGGTTGAAGAACACTGGGCTAAGTCGTTGTCCAGATCCCGCTCATCTCTACCCAATCTCCGCCCCAGACCCCGCCTCCATAATAGTAGTAATTGTAACACTATTTTTTCCATTTCTTTTTTCATAGATACACACAATAGAATCTTATTAACAACACATAATGGTTAACCACAAAATTAAACTACACAAAGCACACTAACAGCAGATGTAAATTCTCAAAACTGACATAATTCAATCACTAAATTCAAAAATAAAATCATTCCCCCCTACCTTTGTCTCTCTCCCTCCATGCTATGCCTTACCTTCTGGCCTGCTCCCGCCTGGCCATTTTATGCTGTCCCCGGTGTTATCTTCAGGCTGGCTCCCTCTTCCTCACTGATGCAGTGCACAAAGCTGTGGGCAGTGGCTCCTTGCGTGTCCCGTGCCTCATCCGGAAGCCAAGGCTTTCGGTCCAGGCGCAGGATGCGTGTAGGGGCCACTGCCCATGGCTTTGGGCACTGAATCAGTGAGGAAGAGGGAGCTGGCTCGAAGATAACGCCGCATCGATCACACCGTTTTGGGCCTGATGCACATGCCGGCCCTGTGGACTGGCAGGAAATTTATGTGGACCGGCACTGGTCCGTGGATCAGTGGTTGAAGAACACTGTTCTAGATGGTCGACTTGACCCTAATTCCAAATATTAGTATTTGGCATCAAATTGAAATGCAACAGAGATACTTAGTGACATTAACGCAGTGGTCTCAAACTCAAACCCTTTGCAGGGCCACATTTGGGATTTGGAGGTACTTGGAGGGCCGCAGAAAAACTAGTTAATGTCTTATTAAAGAAATGACATTTTTGCATGAGGTAAAACTCTATAGTTTATAAATCTTTCCTTTTGGCTAAGTCTTAATAATAATATTGTCATTTATAGCTAAAGAGACATATGATCAAGAAACTGTTTTATTTTACTTTTGTGATTATGATAAACATACCGAGGGCCTCAAAATAGTACCTGGCGGGCCGCATGTGGCCCCTGGGCCATGAGTTTGAGACCACTGCATTAAGGGGTCCTTTTATCAAGCTGCGGTAGGGATTTAACGTGCGGAATTCCGCGCCCTAAACCGCCTGCCGCGCTAGTTGCTAACGCCTCCATTGATGAGGCGTTAGTTTTTTGGCTTGCTGCGGGGGTTAGCGCGTAATGAAATGTCCGACGGGCTAACCCCACTAGCGCACCTTGATAAAAGGAGCCCTAAAATGCCTTCCATTTATGGATACATCAAAATTATTTAAAATGATCCTATTTTAAAATGTACTGAAGCTGCTATTCATGAAATATGTATGTTTTATTTTTAGTATTTATATACCACTTATATCTTAAGTGGTTTACATTCAGGTACTTAAGCATTTTTCCCTGTCTGGCCTGATGGGCTCACACTCTTATCTAATGTACCTGGGGCAATGGGGGATATGTTCAAATCACTTGGTCACAATCATTGTTATCACCTATAGGGCTTAATGATCCATACAAAATACAAGCGTCAGCATTAATTGGAAGAAAACCTAGGAATCTGGAGTATTGAGCAGCTGTTTAATGGTACCTCATGGATTCCATTTCATTTTTAATATAACAATTATCATCTAACAAAGAAACAATGCTATCAATGGTTGCAATTAAAACATTGTAGACAAGCTGTTTTATCTAAAACTTAGCCCAGTGGCATAGTAAGGGAGGGGGGGGGGGTGCGGGAGGGGTGGTCTGTCCCAGACTCGGTCTTGAGGTGCTGGCAGCCCTTTTCTCTCTCCCCCTTTCCCCGTACCTTTTTAACCGTGGCGCAAGTAGCTGCTCACATTGGCTTCGGCGTGCTCTTCCGGCATCACTTCCGGGACCCGAGAGAGTGCCGCGGCTGACACGAGCAGCAAGTTCTGGTGGCTCGCGCTGAACATAAAAAGGTAAGGGGCAAGCACGCAGTGGTGGGAGCGGAGAAGAGGGTGGGAGAGGAACGCCACCATCCCTGGCACCGCTCACCCCCCGCTATGCCACTGATTATGACACAAGATAAAACTCAACTTATTAACATTAACCTCTAACCGGTGGAGAAACAAAGTTCGGACATTAGAGAAGCTCACATCCGAACTTTGTTTCTCCACCGGTTAGAGGTTGCAAATTTAAAAGTCATCACCAACATCTTTTCTCACATCAAGCAGCATTATGGGGTAAACACCTGGAACAACTGATAGAGACATTCAAGTACCTCACGCGCCGTATCGAGGTGGGGGGAGGATATCTTCTTCTTCAAGGAACCCACGTCAACACGAGGGCATCCATGGAAAATCAGGGGAGGGACATTGCATGGCGACACCAGGAAATACTTCTTCACCGAGAGGGTGGTGGATCGATGGAATGGTCTTCCGATGCAGGTGATTGAGGCCAGCAGTGTGCCTGATTTTAAAGCTAAATGGGATCGATAGGTGGGATCTCTTCGCAAAGGGAGGTAGGGGAGGGTCATTGGTGTGGGCAGACTTGATGGGCCTTGGCCCTTATCTGCCGTCACTTTCTATGTTTCTATGTAACTGCTCGTGCCTACTACTTATAGGGAATTCAGGAAACGCCTAAAAACACATCTGTTCCTGAAGTACTTCGGTAACTGACCTATAGTTTAATAATAATAATAAGGTTTTTGATTGATCGCTTAATCATATTTCAAAGTGATGAACATAATAAAATTATAATATTTAGGGAACGATGCAATACTTAACAATAATTAAGTCCTGCAGGACTATTAACAGACTTAACAAACCCATAAACAGAAGGAAGGGAAGGGAAGTGAACTACAAAATATTTAAAAGAAAGCAGAACAATCAAGGAAAATACATAAGGCAGGGGAAACAGAAAATTTCCATAATATTATACAACAAAAATAGAATTAGCCAGAGAATACAATCTTAGTCCTCGACAAATGATCTTTAGAACTGTTATTCACTAACTCTGAACTTTGTTTATTCCATTCAATCTGTAATACCTTTTAAGCATTGTAAACTGCAAAGAACTTCACAGTCCTGCGGTATAGAAACTGTGAAAAGTGAAGCATCTCAGTGGTATCAAATTATTCAGCTCACAACATCTGCCCATCTGTCTGGATCAGAATCTGCTTGGGGAAATGGACTCTTAACTCTAACAAAAGTTCAATGGAAAGATATTTGGTTCTCAACAACTAAGGGTCCTCTTACTAAGGCGCACTAGTGCATCTTAGCGTGCACTAAATGCTAACGCCTCCATACGATATAATGGATGCGTGCGCACGCTAATTTTAGCATGGGCTAAGACCCTTAAGACTTTATCATCTGCTTCAATGTTTCAAACGATATATTTCCTATACCATAGGACATACTGGACACCCTATTGATTAACATAAAATCAATGTATAATAATGCATCCCTAAATGCTGGACTTGCAACAAAGATATTGGAACATTGCAACGTCCTCTTCATAACTTTTGGAATGATGTTTGATCTACAATACGAAAGCTTCTACAAATACAGTATGATTCTTTATCATTCAAGATAATAATGATGTCACAATGGATTGGAATCTGATCTATCCAATGGAAGAGTCAAATTATTTAAAAAATTCTTTTACTCGTTGCAATCAGGACAACTCTTAACGATTGGAAGTTCTTATCTCGTACATGTGTTGGTGGAATTCAGTATGCCAAATTGCCAAATATACAAAACTTTCAAATCCCCGAAGGGGAAAATCAGTCGATCAATTGCCAAATATACAAACCTTTCAAATACCCAAAGGAGAAAATCAATTGATCAATCGCCAAATATAAGCATATTGCTACAGAAAATAAAAATTCAATCAAATCCCATAATATTTGGCCATCTCTACAGGAATATTCCTCTTTGCCTTAACATGCAAATGTGATCATATACAGACCGATATAATGGGTCTTTAAATATCACTTTCATGTTACAGTATTACTGTTTATTGTAAAATAAAGCATTCATTACTATGTTACAGATAACTTTTGTTTAAACTTGTTTTTGATTTGGCTTATTAGCCTTTTTAGTTCCGATGTAACAATTATGATTGTTAATTACAAACTTATTCAATAAAATTGACTGAACTTAAAAAAAAAAAGATTTCTGTTAGCTGAGCCTTTTTTTTTTTTATATAGGTCAATCTTTATTGAGTTATAGCGAAATGCAATACAAAAATATATTATAAACTTATGTAAACAATAGGAAATTCTTAACAGAAACATGTCATTATCTACCCATCCCTCCCTCTCTAACCCAAACCCCCATCCTACCTCCCTCCCTCCCATTTGTCTGGCAGGTCAGTCATTCCATCACACACATTGCTTAACGAAACCCTCTAAAGGGCTCCGAACATCCTTAAATGAGGCCAATTACCAGACCTTTCAGCTAGGTTAGTTTCATACTTCTAGAAGAGCCACACAGTTTCCCACCAAAAATGAAAATTTAACAATGTGAAATCTTTCCAGTTTTTAACAATTGACTATAGTGCCACTCCAGACAGTATCAAGAACAATTTGTTTTTATTAACTGATAAGGATGTTGAAGTCGCCCGTGCTCCACATATCGCCATGAAAGAGGTATATGAACTTCCAATATGTTTTGTATTTTATTCCACACTTCCTGCCAGAATGTTTGAACCAGTGGGCAGTAAAACAAAAGATCGCCAAGTGTACCCACCTCTTTCTTGCAGCTCCGACATGCATTGGACTTGTTAGCATTCAATTTCTGTAACTTAACCGGGGTCCACAATGTTCTATGGAGCACAAAGTAAAGAGTTTGTCTTAATGATGCAGAAGCCGTACATCTTATCCTTTGCAGTGGCGTACCAAGGGAGGGGCCACCCTGGGTGCACGCCCCAGGGGGGAGCACAGCTGGCCACCCTCCCTATTCTGCCTTTCCTTAACCAGCAGCAGCGGCAGCAAATGGGGGTGTCCGCGGGTGCTCACCAGCGTTGCTCAGCTTCTGGGAGTCCGCTTCTTGCACGATCTGCGGCTGCGTCTGAAGCATTTTCTCTGATGTCACGATGTCAGAGAGAAGGCTTCCGACGCAGCCGTGGATCGGTGAGGTGTAGATGCCCGTGGCTTTCAGCAGGGGAACCGGCCAGACATGCTGGGTAGGGAAGGGGGGGAAGGTAGAAATGCTGCACAGGGAAGGGGGATGGTAGAAATACTGCACAGGCAAGGGGGGAGAAATGCTGCAAAGGCAAGAGGGGGAGAAATGCTGCAAAGGCAATGGGGGAGACATGCTGCTGTTGCACAGGGAGAGGGGAGAAATTCTGCACAAGCAAGGGGGAGAGAAATGCTGCTGCTGCACAGGCAAGGGGGGATAAATGCTGCTACTGCACAGGGAAGGGGGGAAGAAATGCTGCTGCTGCTGCTGCTGCAGCACCCAATTGGGGAGAAAGAGGGAAGGAGGGAGAAGGAAGACAAGGGAGAGGAACCATAGATGCCAAGTCCATGGGAGGGAGGGAAAGGAAAAAAGGAAAGGAGATACCAGACAATGGAGGGGGGAGGAAGAGATGCCATGGCATGAGGGAAGGGAAGGAGATAGAGATACCACACCATGGTGTGGAGTGGGAAGGAAGGAAGGAAAGGAGAAGAGAAAGAGAGAGATGCCAAAGCATAGGGGAGGGGGTGGAGACAGAAAAATGGAGAAGGGGGTGAAGCTGAAATGAATCATGTGCAAAGGAGAGAAGGGACCCCAGATACACAGTTTATTGAAGGGACATAGAAAGAGGGAAGATGCCATATGGAAGAGAGAGAGGGTGGACAGTAGATGGAAGGGGAAGAGAGAGTGTGGGCAGTAGATGGAAGGGGTAGAGAGAGAGAGGGCAGAAGCTGGGTGGAAGGGGCAAAGAGAGGGCAGATGTTGCATGGAAGGGAGAAAGGACAAACACTGTATAGAAAGAAGAGAGCAAAGAGAAGACGACAATAGGTAGAAAGATTTTTTTTGTTGCTTTACTTAGAATCAAGTAGTATTGTAACTGTATTGATAAAAGTTTATAAATAGGAAATGGAAATAAGGCAATTTTGTGGACTAAACCCCTTTCCTCAGTCCAGGATACCATAACAGCAGTATACTGTACTGTTCTGAAGAAAGATTTGGCTTCTGAAAGCTAATTGAAAAATGTATTAGTCCAATAAAATGGTATTTTCTTATTTCTCATTATTTGTTTTATTTTTATTTGTTAATTTGTAAAGTGGTGATTGTTATGTATCAGGGGACATGTGTCACTGTTTTTGTGGTGTTGTAGTGTTGCATTGTATGCAGAGTCTGGTTTCTTGGCGGTTCAGTTTAACTTTTGTCTACATATTTCTATTTTTAGTTTGTGATTATTCCATATTGGGCGAGGGTGTAGTGCTGTTCTGTGTGTATGAAAAGGACATAGTTTTCAGTTGGCGTTGACTACAGGATCAATTGACTGTGCGGGATCTGGCTTGTTTAGTTTTACAATGTATGTGTTGGTGTTCTAGTGCTCACTGCAGTGTTTAAGATGCTGCCTTTTTCTAGGTACACTCTTGTTGTGCGATATGTGGATTGTTACTAAAATAATATTTTTGATCATATTAAAAATCATATTTTTGATATAGATGGGGGGGGGGGGGGTCAAAAAATGAGCTTATACCAGCTTGAAGTTTCATGACCTTGAACTCCCACAGTATAACATACAACAGGCAAGCTTGGCTGATCCTTTAAAATATTAAGTGAAGGGAAACCAGCCTTAATAGCGTGTTGAAGTTGTATCCACTTAAAAAAAAACTGTGAGATTGGCAAGGCAAATTTCTGCTGCAAAGACTGAAGTGACAGCCACCATCCGTGACTCATCACATCTTGCAAGGTTCTAATTCTTGCTTGCATCATGATTTTCCAAAGGAGCATAGAGCCATTGATGGTGATTGCAGGATTCAGCCATAGGGATACTTGAATAGAACTTTTAGTTGAACTAACAAGTCAATCACCTAAAAACAACAATGCTTGCCATATGGATTCAAAAAGCTCTTAAAGAGCTGGGCTTGATCAAAGGCAGGCAATAGCTATGTTTTCCCCTTCTCCTCCAGCCCCATAGTCACTAGAATTAATATGTGTTTTTACTGAAAGGAGGAGGAGGAAGGGATTGTGCCAGTATTTGATACCATAGTATGAATAATATCTTTTAAATTGCTTCTTTTGGCAGCTCTGAAATATTGAGACTTATGATTGGGTCTCAAATTGAAAGGGGGAATAGAGAGTAACACACCATCTTCCCCCCCCCCCCCCCCAATATAAAACAGTCCTTCCCTCATTGCATCTTTATAGGAGATGGTGGTTTGAGACTAAGTGGGCTTATTGTGCTGTATAGTCCCAAAGAAATAGCATAGCACCAACTGGAAGAGCTTACAGGAGAGATGAGTGAATTTGGAAGGGGGTAAGAGTTTCTTGGTTTGGTTTTCCTCTTGGCTCAGCTGCTAAGCCCTGGCTTTCCACTCTCACTTTCAGGCTAAAATAATGGCTGTTCAGCTTTCTTGGAAGCCTATCCCAGGACAAGCAGTAGCTTCCCCCATGTCTATCTCAATAGTAGACTATGGACTTGTCCAAAACTTTTTTTTAAATCCAGATACACTAGCCACTGTTATCAAATCTTCTGGCAAAGAGTTTCAAAGCTTAACTATTCTTTGAGTGAAAAAAAATGTCCTCCTTGTTTTAAAGGTATTTCCATGTAGTTTCATCACGTGTCCCCTGCTCTGTACTTTTTTGAAAGAGTAAAAAACGATTCACTTTTACCCATTCTACACCACTCGTACTGATCCCTGTGGCATTCTACTATTCATCCTCCTTCATTGAGAAAAATGGTACTACTCGAGAGGTTCCAGAGGAGAGCACCTAAGATGGTTAAGGGGTTGGAGGAGTTGCTGTACAGCGAAAGATTAGAGAAACTGGGCCTCTTCTCCCTCGAACAGAGGAGATTGAGAGGGGACATGATCGAAACATTCAAGGTACTGAAGGGAATAGACTTAGTAGATATGGACAGGTTGTTCAACCTCTCCAAGGCAGAGAGAACGAGAGGGCACTCTCTAAAATTGAAAGGGGATAGATTCCATATGAACGTAAGGAAGTTCTTCTTCACCCAGAGAGTGGTAGAAAACTAGAACACTCTTCCAGAGTCTGTCATAGGGGAAAACACCCTCCAAGGATTCAAGACAAAATTGGACAAGTTCCTGCTGAACAAGAACGTGGCTGGTAGGGCTAGTCTCAGGGCGCTGGTCTTTGACCAAAAGGGCCGCCGTGTGAGCGGACTACTGGGCATGATGGACCACTGGTCTGACCCATCAGCGGCAATTCTTATGCTCTTATGGTCTGCCCCGTTTTTTGTGCCAGTAGGGTATTTAGGCAGCTACCACTCTCTTTGCATCCAATGAATCTTCTTTCCCTTAATCTCCAATCATTACTTATTTCCCTTTCTATGAAAACATTTCTCCTACATAGAACGTTCAGATATCTGAAAGACTTTTATTATATCTCTCAGTCTTCTTGCCGCCAAGTATGTTTTAAATGCGGTAACCCACTTTGGAGGGTTTGTATTGCGAGGCTACTTTTTCCCTGGTTCCACTTTTAATGCTTGAAATAGACAAAGGGTGATTTAAAACAGCTGAAGATAAAGAGGAGTTTTTGGAAATTCATGTTTCTAAAAATAAAAATGGCTTCATTTTATTGTGTGCAATAAAATGTGGGAATTGCATGTTTCTCCCCCTTAAAATTTGGATATAGCACATAGTGAAGCTTCCCTGCACACAAATAAGAGCTGGTCTGGGGCTTGATCTGTTAATTATTTCTGTAGCCACAGTATTGGAAAAATGTCCTTATAAATCAGACTTTTTTTTCCTAAATGATGAGAAATTTTAATGATATGTAGATGATTGTTGCGACTTGATATGTTGGATGTGCCATGTTTGACGTGAACATGCTAAAAAAAATTATGAATCTGTGCACTGGGCTGCAGAGCGTTAAGTCTTTTTCGGGGAACCTTTGAAGGCTTTTAAGTGCAATGTTCTTAAATGCTTTTTCCTGGCAGGAGCTTCAGGACTTGGAGAGTTAGTGCTGAGATCCATTAAAGGGCCAGCACAACCGCTGAGTGTGAAAATGAGTCTGGTAGCACATCATCCATCTTCCCTAATTAGGCTTTTCAAGGAGTTCGAAACACTGTCCACTGCATTGAGGGGGCATGGAAAGCAAGCGGAACCATCCACTGAGTCTACCGTAAAGCAAGAATGTTCTGGAGACAGTGTCGAATGATAAAACCAGAGGACATAATTTGAGGTTGAGGGGTGGTAGATTCAGGGGCAATGTTAGGAAATTCTACTTTACGGAGAGGGTGGTGGATGCCTGGAATGCGCTCCCGAGAGAGGTGGTGGAGAGGAAAACGGTGACTGAGTTCAAAGAAGCATGGGATGAACACAGAAGATTTAGAATCAGAAAATAATATTAAATATTGAACTAGGCCAGTTACTGGGCAGACTTGCACGGTCTGTGTCTGTGTATGGCCGTTTGGTGGGGGATGGGCTGGGGAGGACTTCAATGGCTGGGAGGGTGTAGATGGGCTGGAGTAAGTCTTAACAGAGATTTCGGCAGTTGGAACCCAAGCACAGTACCGGGTAAAGCTTTGGATTCTTGCCCAGAAATAGCCAAGAAGAAAAAATTAAAAAATTTAAATTGAATCAGGTTGGGCAGACTGGATGGACCATTCGGGTCTTTATCTGCCGTCATCTACTATGTTACTATGTTTTCCCCCCTCGCATAAAAACCTGGTTGAACAATATTCCTCCTCTGTTACGCAGCTACAAGAATATATATTACTTGAGCCTACATTTAATAATAGGTAGGGATAAGAAGGGTGGGGGAAAATGTGTGTAGTTTAGCATCTGCTCCAATCCAGTACTTGTACTCTGCCCCATACTTTAAAAATGTACTTGTAGGCCTGTGGGATTCAAAATGACTCTTCCAAAAAGCATACTCTTCATAGGGGTAACTCTATAACTGGGTGCATCAAAGACATCCTACAGGAACCTATTCTATAATGGCATCTGGGCACCCATGAGTTGTGTAAAATTGTATCGAAGAATCCAGCTATGGGTGCCTACAGAAGGACCTACTTAAGGACCAGGTGAAGCACCGGTTCAGAGTTTTGGTGCACTTTATCTCTCTCTCTCTCCCTTTCATCTTCTGTTGTCCTAATCTAGACCCGGGTGCCACACTATCACACAAAGCGGAGAAAGTTGTGAGCCGCTGCTACCATTTACATTAGTGCGTAGGTGCTGTTCAAGCCAGGCTCTACTCCCACTTGGCCCGAGACACTGTCCATCTATGTACTGCCCCATTTTCAGATCAACTCTTCCGGTAGATTGCAATGAAATGCAGCTTTTCATTTTAGGGCCCAGTAGGTTCCTCCTTGTTTTGTTTTCAAGCTGGATTGGTGACGTTAGAGGAAATCTTTCACCCGCACTCGGGCGTAGGTTTTTGTATCCACATGTCTTTGAAGAAACCTCATCGGGAGCCCCTGAGGAAGACATTATGGTCGAAACATGGATCATGTTGGGGCCTCTTCACTGTTACAAGTAGTGGGTGTTCAACATTGCTCCAAAGTTGTGGATTACATTCTCGGCGCAAATAAACATTGCTCCAAAGTTGTGGATTACATTCTCGGCGCAAATAAACATTGCTCCAAAGTTGTGGATTACCTTCTTGATACAAATAAAGTCTGCATCATAACATCAGTCTCAACAGCACTTTTTGTTTTGAATTCTCGCTTTCCTGTGGATTCAACGGGTCAACTTCTTGCTCGATTTCAATATTAGATGAACCATCAAATGTGGGAGATACCGTAATATATCTGTCACAATAGTCCAGATTTCTCACCACTATTCCAAGCTAAACTTTCAATTCACCATCGGCTTTCCTGCTGCTTCAAAAACCTAGCACAATTTTAGTCCCTATTTGGTGTGCCTTGGCGTCCATTCATCAAGCTGTTTCTCTTGTACTTACTCTAACTGTTCAACTTGTTAAGTGTCAATTTGGTGTCAGCTCAGGGTGACGCTGTGAAGAATTGCACTGAACTGTGTTTGGTCTTCAGTTGGGCAGCTAATTGTTGACAGAGTGGCAGCCACAGTTGCCGTAATTGCATCAATCCATCACATTTGCTGGTCTTCTTTGGTGTTGACCCTGCCACCTTGCAATACGTGACGTCTTTTTCTAATGCTCTTTCTCTTTGCATGATGTGTCTTACGAATGAAACATAGTAACATAGTAGATGACGGCAGAAAAAGACCCGAATGGTCCATCCAGTCTGCCCAACCTGATTCCATTTAAATTTTTTAATTTTTTCTTCTTAGCTATTTCTGGGCAAGAATCCAAAGCTTTACCCGGTACTGTGCTTGGGTTCCAACTGCCGAAATCTCTGTTAAGACTTACTCCAGTCCATCTACACCCTCCCAGCCATTGAAGCCCTCCCCAGCCCATCCCCCACCAAACGGCCATATACAGACACAGACCGTGCAAGTCTGCCCAGTACTGGCCTTAGTTCAATATTTAATCTTATTTTCTGATTCTTTATCCTCTGTGTTCATCCCACACTTCTTTGAACTCAGTCACAGTTTTACTCTCCACCACTCTCCTTCTTTGTCTTTCTCTCTCTCACTTTCTCTTTGTCTTTCTCTCTCTTTCTTTCTTTGTCTTTCTCTCTCTCTCTCTGTCTTTCTCTCTCTTTGTCTGTCTTTTTCTTTCTCTTTCTCTCTTTTTTTTCTCTCTCTCTCTTTCTTTGTCTATTCTATTTCTTTCTCTTTCTGTCTCTTTTTCTTTCTCTCTCTCATAGTAACATATAGTAGATGACAGTAGATAAAGACCCAAATGGTCCATCCAGTCTGCCCAACCTGATTCAATTTTTAAATTTTTTCTTCTTAGCTATTTCTGGGCAAGAATCCAAAGCTTTACCCAGTACTGTGCTTGGGTTCCAACTGCCGAAATCTCTGTTAAGACTTACTCCAGCCCATCTACATCCTCCCAGCTATTGAAGCCCTCCCCTGCCCATGAAAGTTGAAGTCTTGTCATCAGTCCTGTCCAGATCAGATTTTCGGAATGCCTTGTGTATTGGATTGTCAGCTGCAAACCTTCAGCCGCCGTGGCAAGGATGATAGGAAGTGTAGGTAGATTTGAACCTGTTAGTCCAGCTTTAAGGAAGCTGCATTGGTTTCCTGTAAAATTTAGAATTCGGTGTAACGTGTTCTGTTTCATTTTTCGGAGCCTGTGTTGTGAAATGCCCACATATTTTTAAACAAGTGGTGCAGATGCACCACATGAATCTAAAAGATCTTTAAGAATCAGTGATGAAAAGAAAGTAGCGATACCTGATTTCTGCTAGGTAAAACACGAGGTCATAAGAACATAAGAACATAAGAAATGCCTCCGCTGGGTCAGACCTAAGGTCCATCGCGCCCAGCAGTCCGCTCACACGGCGGCCCATCAGGTCCAGGACCTGTGCAGTAATCTTTTATCTATACCCCTCTATCCCCTTTTCCAGCAGGAAATTGTCCAATCCTTTCTTAAACCCCAGTACCGTTCGCTGCCCTATAACGTCCTCTGGAAGCGCATTCCAGGTGTCCACCACACGTTGGGTAAAGAAGAACTTCCTAGCATTTGTTTTGAATCTGTCCCCTTTCAACTTTTCCGAATGCCCTCTTGTTTTTTTATGTTCTGAAAGTTTGAAGAATCTGTCCCTCTCTACTCTCTCTATGCCCTTCATGATCTTGTAAGTCTCTATCATATCCCCTCTAAGTCTTCTCTTCTCCAGGGAAAAGAGACCCAGTTTCTCCAATCTCTCAGCGTATGAAAGGTTTTCCATCCCCTTAATCAGTCGTGTCGCTCTCCTCTGAACTCTCTCGAGTAACACCATATCCTTCTTAAGGTATGGTGACCAATACTGGACGCAGTACTCAAGATGCGGACGCACCATCGCCCGGTACAGCGGCAGGATAACTTCCCTCGTTCTTGTTGTAATACCCTTCTTGATTATCCCCAGCATTTTATTCGCTCTCCTGGCGGCCGCTGCGCACTGTGCCGTCGGCTTCATTGTCATGTCCACCATTACCCCCAAGTCCCTTTCTTGGGTACTCTCATTCAATAACATCCCTCCCATTGTATAGCTGTGCCTCGGGTTTCTGATTCCCACATGCAATACTTTACATTTCTCAACATTGAACTTCATCTGCCATCTCTCTGCCCATTCTCCCAATTTGTCCAAGTCCCTTTGCAATTTTTCACAGTCTTCCTTTGTCCGAGTTCCACTAAATAGTTTGGTGTCATCCGCAAATTTTATTATCTCACTCTTTGTTCCTGTTTCTAGATCATTTATGAATATATTAAATAGCAGTGGCCCGAGCACCGAGCCCTGTGGGACACCACTCGTGACTTTCCTCCAGTCTGAGTAGTGTCCCTTCACCCCTACCCTCTGTTTCCTACCCGCTAACCAGTTTCTGATCCATCTATGCACGGCTCCGTCCACCCCATGGTTCTTCAGTTTCCGGAGTAGACGTTCATGAGGCACCTTGTCAAAGGCTTTCTGGAAATCTAGGTATATGATGTCTATGGGGTCTCCTTTGTCCATCTGTTTGTTTATTCCCTCGAAGAAGTGCAATAAGTTGGTCAGACACGATCTCCCCCTGCAGAAACCATGTTGGCTGGTTATCAGAAGTTCGTGTTTTTCAAAATGTTCATCAATTTTTTCTTTTATTAGTGCTTCCGCCATTTTCCCCGGAACAGAGGTCAGACTCACCGGTCTGTAGTTTCCCGGGTCTCCTCTTGATCCCTTTTTAAAGATGGGCGTAACGTTGGCTATCTTCCAATCCTCCGGAATCACACCTGTTTTCAGAGACAGGTTGCAAATTTGCTGTAGTAGTTCCGCTATTTCCTCTTTTAGTTCCTTCAGCACCCTTGGATGGATTCCATCCGGACCCGGGGATTTGTCAGTTTTTAGTTTTTCTATCTGTCTGCGCACATCATCAAGGCTCACTTCTATGGATGTTAACTTTTGTGCTTGATTTCCATTGAAGAATTGCTCAGGTTCCGGTATGTTGGTTGTGTCTTCGTTTGTGAATACAGATGAAAAGAACATGTTAAGTCTTTCTGCGACCTCTTTCTCTTCCTTCACCGCTCCCTTCCTGTCTCCGTCATCCAGCGGTCCCACCTCCTCCCTAGCCGGCTGTTTCCCTTTAACATATCTAAAGAACGGTTTGAAATTTCGTGCTTCCCTGGCTAGTGTCTCTTCATACTCTCTTTTGGCTTTTCGTACCACACGGTGACATTCTTTTTGATACTTCCTGTGCTCTCTCCAGTTTACCTCAGTTTTGTCCCTTTTCCATTTTCTGAATGAATTTTTCTTATTGCTTATCACTTCCTTCACTATTTTAGTTATCCACGCCGGGTCTTTTATTCGACTCTTGTTGCACCCTTTTCTGAATTTGGGGATATATAGATTTTGCGCCTCGCTCACCGTGTCCTTGAAAAAGGACCAGGCATGTTCTACCGTCTGCCATTTTTGGGAAGTGTTCCTAAGTTTCTTCTTTACCATTCCCCTCATTGCTTCGTAGTTACCCTTCCTGTCGGTGTTAATAGGGCTTTTTCAATGACAGGACCACAATTATGGAATGCACTTCCGGGTACATTACGAGGCCACACCCCCCTTCAGCCGTTTAAGAAACGTTTGAAAACGTATTGGTTTATGCAGGCCTCAAAATTGGGGAGGCCTCTTGCCCCTTCCCTCTTCCCCCTCCCCCTTTTCCTGCCTGACAAACTGCAGTCCGACTCCATGGTAAATTTCCACTTAAGAGAAGTTTATTGTAGGCCGTAGCAAGGTTACATAACAATAAGCAATCCAGCAATTATCTCCAACATACAACTTAGGCCCTCTTGTACTGAGGTGTGCTAAGCGTTTTAGCGCGCCCTAAATCAACGCGTGCGCTAACGTGTCCATAGGATAACATGCAAGATTTAGCATTTAGCGCGTGATTAGCGCATGCTAATATTTATCGCGCGCTAAAAAGCATAGCGTACCTTAGCAAAAGAGGGGGTTAATTCCTGTTTGGGTATAACAATACTTGTCTATCACTAATTTCTACCCTGGCAACTAGTTGTCCTAATCTAGACCTGGGGGAAAGTGGGGGAAGCTGCTGTCCAAGCCATACAGTACTCCCACTTGGCCTGAGACACTGTCCAAGCTTCGTGGGCAACGCTGATGGCTCCTGTCCCACTTTTGCCGTTCAAGCGAGTGGGTATTGCTGGCCTCCGCGTGTGCTGATTGCCGGACTCGATGGACCATGGGTCTGATCCGGAGATGGCAGTTCTTATGTTCATTTCTCGGGCATGCCCCTCAATTCAAGAGTGGTTTATCATTAGCCATCGTGGGGGGGGGGGGGGTAGGAGCCTACACGTTAGCGCGGCCCAATCCGAGGCCCCTCCTTAGGTGGCAGGCCTCGCTAGTCCCTCCGGCCTGCTTCATTCTAATTACTTAGGGAAGGCATTTTTTCACTGTGTGGATAGATAATGGTCGAAGGCTGCTGGTCTATACTTTTGTTATTTTATGTTTTGACTTTTATTATGTATGTAAAAATTTTATGTGAACTGCTTAATAGTAAGCGGGGTATAAATAAATAAATTTCAGTAAGAACATAAGAATAGCTTTATTGGGTCAGACCAATGGTCCATCAAGCCCAGTAGTCTGTTCTCATGGTGGCCAATCCAAGTCACTAGTACTTGGCCAAAACCCAAGGAGTAGCAACATTCCAGAATCTTAAAGATTAGCAAGATTCTAGAACCCCAAATTGAAGCAACATTCCATGCAGAATCCCCAAAGAGTAGTAAGATTCCGGAATCCCCAGAGTAGCAACATTCCATGCTACCGATCCAGGACAAGCAGTGGCTTCCCCCCATGTCTTTCTCAATAACAGACTATGGACTTTTCCTCCAGGAACTTGTCCAAACCTTTCTTAAAACCAGCTACCCTATCCGCTCTTACCACAACCTCTCGCAATGCATTCCAGAGCTTAACTATTCTCTGAATGAAAAAAACATTTCCTCGTATTGGTTTTAAAAATATTTCTCTGTAACTTCATCGAGTGCCCCCTAGTCTTTGTAATTTTTGATGGAGTGAAAACTCGATCCACTTGTACCCGTTCTACTCCACTCAGGATTTTGTAGACTTCAATCATATTACATTACATTAGAGATTTCTACTCCGCCATTACCTTGCGGTTCAAGGCAGATTACAAAAGAATTATAAACGGTGGGTTACAATGGAAGATCATTTGTCATTTCTAGAGAGGTAAAGAGGAATCCGGTAGTTTCAGTGTGGCAGGAAGAGGGAGGGAGGAAGGACGGTATATGTGATGTTTGGACTGTTTCAGGAATTTCTTGAAGAGTATAATTTTTATTTCTTTTCTGAACATCTTGTATTCTGGGGTAGTTATCAGTAGATTGGAGGTCTAGTTTTGCTGCTTGAGTGGCTAGGAGGCCATCGTATAGTTTTTTTTCGTTTTACTTCTTTGATCGGGGGGGGGGTGTTTTTCTGTCTCTGATTGAGGTGGTTTGGATGAGGCGGTTGTTCGGGTAGGTTGGGCTGTCTCCATTTAAGGTTTTATCTAACATACAGTAGAATTTAAATAGTATTCTTTCTTGGATTGGTAGCCATTGTGAGTTGATGTATGCTTCTGTAATATGGTCGTGTTTCCTCAATGAGTAGATGAGTCTCAGAGCTGTATTTTGGATTGTTTGTAGTTGTTTAGTCATAGTAGCAGGGAAGGGGAGGTAGAGGATGTTGTAGTAATCTAGTAGACCTAGGATTAGGGATTGTACTATAAGCTGGAATTGTGTTCTTTTGAAGAATTTCTGGACTTGTCTTAGGTTTCTCATAACTGTGAAGGATTCCTGTATTGTTTTATTTATTTGTGGTTGCATGGTGCAGCATCGGTCAATAGTCATTCCTAGTAGTTTTATGGTGGTTTGGATGGGATAGTTGATTGAATTAATTTCTATATTGGTTATGGTTGTCTCTTTTTTCCAAGCTGAAGAGCCCTAACCTCTTTAGTCTTTCCTCATACGAGAGGAGTTCCATCCCCTTTACCATCTTGTATCCAAGAAAAGCTTAGGTTTGATCACGTACAGTATCAACTGATTTGTTCTTGGAGGGGCCTATGCTATAAACACACTTCTTCTCCAGCACCATAGTCCCAAAGCATCATTTTCTTATGCCTTGCTGAAAAGACCAGACTTGGGCATCTTGAATTTTTTAATGTACTGCATACATTAACATATCAAGTACATCTTGACAAACAGTACAGAACAGTTCAAGATCTTCAAGTGCAGAGACAGATCTCTGTACGCAGAGATCTGTCTCTGCACTTGAAGATCTTGAACTGTTCTGTGCTGTTTGTCAAGATGTACTTGATATGTTAATGTATGCAGTACATTTAAAAAAAAAAAAAAAATTAGCTAATGACAAGACAACCAGCTAAATATTCCCTACCATCATAAATCCCTATTGCAAGCAAAAACATTTAAAAAGCTCCCTCTGATAGGCAAGTTTTAAAGGCCTTTTGAAAAGTTAAAGATAGAAGAGCCCTTAGGAACTTTATTCCACAAACCAGATTCATTGCTGGAAAATGCCCTTTTCTAGCACTGGACTGTTTCACCTCAAACATGTAGTGACTGCAGAAAGAAATCTTGGGAGGATTTCAACCATCACTAGGTTCATACTAGAGAATGACACGGTGACAAAATTCATCACCGTTCCCGTCCCCGCGGATAACCGTGGGAAATAATCCCATGTCATTTTTTAGTGTCTCTTTCAGCCTCAGTCCTTCTACACCACCATTCTTCAAAGCAAAGCTTGAGGGTCAGTGGTTGTGGCCATTCATACTCTGATTCTTCCCTCTCTCTTAAAGAATGACATGAAGATGGTTTCCCGTGGTTATCCGCGGGGATGGGAATGGTGATGAATTTTGTCACCATGTCATTATCTAGGTTGCCTTTAAATCAAGTGCCTTTAAATCAAGTGCGATTGTCAAAATTAGTGCCTTGAAAATATTAATCATTTCTAATCTAATCTAAGGCTTGGCTTTATATACCGAGTCATCATTCTAAGAAAGCTCGACTCAGTTTACAATAATTAACTTAACACATAAAAAGCATAAAAAATAAGACTACATTTTGGGAAATTAATTTTCAAAGTGTTTAGCAAATAAAGTAATTTTTAAAGATTGAAGTGAGCTGGAACTCCTTAAAAGAAATGGAAGATCATTCCAAAGTTGAGATCAGAGATTGACGAAAAATCTTGTCTCATTTAATCAATTCTATAGCTACTAATAGAGGATTAGTAGCTATAGAAATGATTAAAGGAGTCAAGATCTACGAAACTGCGATAGAAGTTTCTAGTGCAGGGAGTCGCGCTGAATGGCCCGCGCTGCTCCCGACAGAAACCCAACTACTACGAGAGGGTGCTGAAAAGATCGCAGCACGACCAACCAACTTCCTAAATTCTGAGCGTTGTTTTGCCACTGTAGCTGAAAAGAGTGTTATCTTATTTCCTTAAGTGCCAATTTGCAGAAACAAAATTCTCTGTTTTGACATGGTTTCAGATCATCGATTGAACCATATCCACGTCATTCTCTTCTTGGTTGGGCTGAGAACGTTTCAGCGCCCCCTCGTAATGTGAAGAGTTTCAGTGTCCGGTAACCAGAGCTGACACTGTGATGTCATAATGCCTCATTCCATCAATAAGAGCCAACCTCCTCAGTGATGTCACAATGGCTTGATTGTCCTATACTTGACTCACTTTTATTACATACGAGGAGGTGCTGAAAAGTTCTCAGCCCAACCCACCAACTTCCTAAATTCTGAGCGTTATTTTGCCCCTGTAGCTGAAAAGAGCGTTATCTTATTTTGTTAAGTGCCAATTGTTTCGACATTGTTTCAGATCATTGATTGAACCATATCCACATCATTCTCTTCTTGGTTGGGCTGAGAACTTTTCATCACTCCCTCATAATAGGCTTAAAAAGCAAAATCTCTTGTGCTTTTCTTCTTTTTGGGATAACGGGCAATTTCTGAGTGATAAATGGCTTAGATAGATCAGAGAATGTTAAGATGGCTAAGGGTGTCCCTCAGGACTCCTGCCTATCAACTGTTTTAACATCTTTTTTTTATCCTTATGTAGGATTTTGCGTTGCCTGAATGTTCAATTCTGAATCTACACTGATGGCATAGAAACATGATGACAGATAAAGGCCAAATGGCTCATCTAGTCTGCCCATCCATAGTAACCATTATCGTTCTCGCTCCAAGAGATCCCACCTGCCTATCCCAGGCCCTCTTGAATTCAGACACAGCCTCTGTCTTCACCATCTCTTCCAGGAGACTGTTCCATGCATCTACCACCCTTTCTGTAAAAGGCATTCAGTTTTTGATGCCTTGGGAAGGATCTATGTCAATAATGTTTGACAAATTAGTTTATCACAGCGAAAGATTAGAGAAACTCAGCTTCTTCTCCCTCGAACAGAGGAGATTGAGAGGGGACATGATCGAAACATTCAAGGTACTGAAGGGAATAGACTTAGTGGATAAGGAGAGGTTGTTCACCCTCTCCAAGGTAGGGAGAACGAGAGGGCACTCTCTAAAATTGAAAGGGGATAGATTGTACGAACGTAAGGAAGTTC
Organism: Geotrypetes seraphini; assembly: GCF_902459505.1. Taxonomy (NCBI): domain Eukaryota; kingdom Metazoa; phylum Chordata; class Amphibia; order Gymnophiona; family Dermophiidae; genus Geotrypetes; species Geotrypetes seraphini. The sequence continues at coordinate 13,190,847 of NC_047094.1, read as the reverse complement.
TTCTTCACCCAGAGAGTGGTGGAAAACTGGAACGCTCTTCCGGAGGCTGTTAAAGGGGAAAACACCCTCCAGTTCCTGTTGAACCGGAACGTACGCAGGTAGGGCTAGTCTCAGGGCACTGGTCTTTGACCAGATAGCCGCCACGTGAGCTGACTGCTGGGCACGATGGCCCACTGGTCTGATCTAGCAGCTGCAATTCTTATGTTCTTATGTCCTTAAACCAACTAAAGCCGAACGTTGCAGAGACACAGATTCTGAAATTATCTAGTCACCCTAGGGTGGAGTTTCCCACTACTTATAAATTATGTTTAATTATCTTTAAGACTCTGATCAACAAGACCCCTGCATTTTTATATCGATTTCTTGTTCCTTATTCTACAAAAAGAATATTACGTTCTAGCGAACAAAATCTGCTATCTGTCCCTTCGTTAAAAATTATCAATACAAGGAGACAATTTATTTTTTCTTGTACTGCACCACAGACATGGAACGCTCTTCCTATTTTTTTACGAGAGGAAAAAGAACTTGGAAAATTTAAAACTGAACTTAAAACCTTCCTTTTTAAAGATGCTTTTATATCATAATTTTAGTTTTAGTATTATGTTTTTCTATATGAAACCTGTGTTAATTATTTCCTTTTGTGTTTCCCCTCAATGTTTCTTCTTTACTTTATGAATTGTAGTTCATCCCTTCTTTCCCGTTTATCAATGTTAATAATTATGAGTTCTTACCCATTATTTAATAATTGTATGTATTGTATTGTTTGTTTTTGTTTTTTATATTTAATAATTGTTAAATTTAAAGTGTACATCGCTTAGAACATTTGATTAAGCGATTTATCAAGTCATCTAATAAACTTGAAACTTGAAACTTATCAGTATGGAGCAGATCCAATTTCAATATTGGAGGAAATCCGTAATTTGGGGGCTATCAAAGTATTTTTGAGCAGAGCAAAAGCACCATAGCTCAGAAATAGAATTTGGTTACTTGTTATATGTGATGTTGAAAAGATGTTTCTTTAGTCTTCGCACGCTGAGAAAAGTTCATCTGTTCCGTCGAGATCATTTTGCAGTACTGGCTCAAACCATCATCTTGGCACAGCTGGATTACTGTAATTCCATTTATGTGGGATTAAGCAAAGGAAATGAGAAATGGCTGCAGTCGATCCAAAATACTGCAGCCAGACTGATTTTTGGAAAGAAAAAGTTCGATCACGTGTCACCTCTGTTGAGGAAATTACATTGGCTTCTGTTTCGATTGAGAGTTCAGGTTAAATGTGCCTGTATAGTCTTTAAAATTCTGCATGGACTATTTGTTCCTTTGATCGCTTTATCTTTAAACACCATGAGATCTTCGTGCCCTCATATTTTAGCCTTTTGGAACTCAATCTGGGATCAAATAAATAGTTTATTGGAAAACCATGTAGCGTTATCTTATGATACTGTGATATTTGGAATGTGTATGAGAAAAAAGAGTCAGATAACATCAAGTAATAATAAACTTTTAAGAACATAAGAACATAAGAAGTTGCCTCCACTGGGTCAGACCAGAGATCCATCCTGCCCAGCGGTCCGCTCCCACGGCGGCCCATCAGGTCCGCGACCTGTGAAGTGGTTACTGACCATTTCTATAACCTACCTCAAGTTCTATCTGTACCCCTCTATCCCCTTATCCTCCAGGAACCTATCCAAACCTTTCTTGAACCCCTGTACAGAGTTCTGGCTAGGGGTTCAAGAAAGGTTTGGATAGGTTCCTGGAGGATAAGGGGATAGAGGGGTACAGATAGAACTTGAGGTAGGTTATAGAAATGGTCAGTAACCACTTCACAGGTCGCGGACCTGATGGGCCGCTGCGGGAGCGGACCGCTGGGCAGGATGGACCTCTGGTCTGACCCAGTGGAGGCAACTTCTTATGTTCTTAAAAGTTTATTATTATTTGATGTTATCTGACTCTTTTTTCTCATACACATTCCAAATATCACAGTATCATAAGATAACGCTACATTTTAATGATCATGACTGGAGTTGCCATCCAACATATTACTAATAACTGGAAAGATCATACTAGGTTAAACTTTAATTTTTGGTGGAATTCATTATGCCACATATATAGAATGGAAAGATCAATAGCGACACAAAATGGAAATTATAATAATTTTATTAAAATATGGAAGCCATTAGCGTCTTTTTGTCATGATTAAATGTCATTTTCCTATTAGTCAGACATCATATAATAATAGGAGGGGGGAGGGATACAAAGTTAGGTTTTGTTACATGAATGAAGGGTTTTGAGGGAGGGTGGGGGAAGGGTTACATTTATATGTTTAGATTATAATGTAAGATATGCAAGTGCCTTGTTTGTGTGTTGATTATGAATATTGTACACTTGGTGAAAGATTTTTAAAATGAATAAAGAATTAAAAAAAAAATAAAAAAAGACCAACTAATATGTATAAGCTCTCTTTTCCATCTTTAAGAGGAATAAAGTCCATTAGTAAAATCTCACACTCCTTCTCATACTTGTTAACTGTGATATGGAATGGATTACTTTCTCACGTGAGATCTTGTTTATCCCTTCAGATGGTTCGCAAAACCTTGAAAATCACATTGTTTCATCGCTTTTTAGGCTATGGCTCTGTTAATGGATCTTTCTTTCTAGTCTAATTATGTAAACCGAGTCGAGCTCCTATTTCTAGAAGATGATTTGGTATATAAGATTAAGAATTAGTTTAGATTAGAATTGTTGCTCTAAATAAACACCCAAATATCGAATAAAAGACACCAGAGGAAGTGTGGCCACTGATCCCAGCTCAAAGTTCAATATGAGATTTTTCCTTGCATAACCTGGATTTACCAGTGATTCAGGGAGTAGGGTACTGGTCTCCAGATGGTGATTCAAGGTCAGCCTTGAGAGCTCCTCTGGAAACTGCTGTTCAGGCACATAGGTCTCATCCTTATCTTTCCCCCTTCTACAAGTGTTCAACCATTATTTATTTTTTTTTTTAAGAATTTGTTCTCTGTAAACTGAGCCTTTACCCCCATCCAAGTGTGGGTGGAATACTGAAATAGCTGCCCAAATATGTTCTAATCGACTTGCTCAGAAACTGATCTGGTTGTCCATGCCTCAAGGATCCTCCATGCCTAACCTTAGCTGCTCACAGCGAGCGGTCGCATTTCAAGAGCTCTGTGCATTGAGGAGCAAAGGAAACAGGTTGCCCTGTTCAGACAACCCGAACAGTCTCAATAGTCATTTCATCTGTTCATAGAACTGCACTGTACAATTCAAACTGAATAAAAATATCCATGTTAGCAAGCAAGCCTTTCTTGTTTCCTGGGGAAAACAAATCTCCATTATAATAGGTAAATTTGTTTTTGCTCTCTCATTTGAAATGAAAAGTTTACAGGAAAACATAAAAGCAGTCTCTTAATGAAATACACGCTTTGGAGTACTCAGCTAGCATAGATAAAGGGACTTTTTTTTTTGATGAGGATGATTTGTTCAGAGGGACTAAAGATCTCATTGAAGCTTTGGAAAACTAGATTTATCTGCATGGATGTACCGTATGATGTAGCAGAGCCTCAGTGCAATAAATTCAGCCTTCAGTTTAGAGACCACAGCAGAGCATAATTTTTGTGCCATATAAAAGATGGTGTTGATGGAAGGGTGGGGGCGAAACAAAATGGCGGCGGCGTGGTAGCAGTGAGATTGATCTACTCCGCATATTCTTGCAACTTTATCTGTGGAAATTGTCTATTCCTCTGAATTTTGCGATGCCTCATACAAAACGCAAGGGCTTTTTCAGGGTGGAATAATTTTTAATCTTTACAGTATTCTATTAATGGCCTCCACACATCTTGAAATCTATATATATAAAATCGGAGGTATGTATGTGTGTATGTATGTATGTGTGTGGGTGTATGTGCTGCGATCACGCAAAAACGGCTTGACCGATTTGAACGAAACTTGGTATGCAGATCCCTCACTACCTGGGGTGATATGTTCTGGGGGTCTCGCGGCCCACCTGCACACGTGGGCGGAGCTACAAACAGAAAATCAGATTTCACCCATTCATGTCAATGGAAAAAATGTAAAAAGCTGCCATTCTCACAGTAATTCAAAAACGGCTTGACCGATTTGAACGAAACTTGGTATGCAGATCCCTGACTACCTGGGGTGATATGTTCTGGGGATCTCGCGGCCCACAACTCTATGTTGCTTGCTCAAGGGTGGGTTCACCCAAGAATTTATATGTTCTTGCTCCAGGAGGTGAAACTAAAAATGTTGTTTATAATCACGTTTTGCGTTAGTTGTATTGTATTCATTTTGTCAAATATTTCACATTACAATTTGAATATTGTACTTTTTATTAAGCTGTAAAAAAATAATTTCATTCACCACTATAAAGTATCTTTATTTGAATCCATTTACAGTGTTATTGCTATAATTAAATACCCGTGCAACGCCGGGGCATCAGCTAGTTTGTTATAATTTCCTTTTTGGACAGCTAGTGTCCTTTCCATTTTATAAATATGGCATACAGAGTTCCACCAAAAACAATAATTCAATCTATTCCAATGGCAACCCCTGTCAAAATTAGCAATAACTTGTTATTATTAGATGAGATTTGTTTCTTTGCCCTTATTTCTATACCAAATAAAACTGTGTCATATGATAATGCCACATGATTTTCTAATAGGGAATTAATTTGATTCCAGATTGATTTCCAAAATTCGAATATATATGGACAATAGAATAACAAATGATCTAAAGTCCCTAGGGATAGAAAATTTTAAAATAAATAATAAAAAAAAACCCATTCAGGAGATCTATTAGCATACCATGAAAGCAGTGCATGCAAATAGATCTCATTGGGAAAATCCTGAAAACCCGACTGGATTGCAGCCCTCGAGGACCGACTTTGACACCCCTGCCCCAAGAGATCCCCCGTGCCTGTCCCAAGCTTTCTTAAATTCAGAACAGTCTTTGTCTCCACCTTCTCTAGCGGGAGACCATTCCATGCATCTACCACCCTTCCTGTAAAGAAATATTTCCTTAGACTACTCCTAAGCCTGCCACCTTATAACTTCATCCTAAGCCCTCTCCTTCCAGAATTTTCCTTCATTTGAAAAAGAGTCACCTCCTGTACATTAACGCCACGGAGCTATTTAAATGTCTCTATCATATCCCCTCTCTCCTGTCTTTCCTCCAGAGTATACATATTAAGGTGTCTAAGTCTGTCCCTATACGATTTTTGACAAAAGACCACTAACCAATTTTGTAGCAGCCCTCTGGACTGACTTCACACTCTTTATATCTTTTTAAAGGTGAGAGGCCTCCAAAATTGCACACAATATTTCAAACGGGGCCTCACCAAAGACTTATACAGTGACATTATCACCTCCTTTTTCCTCTCCTTATGCACCCAAGCATCCTCCTGGCTTTGACCGTTTTGCCACCCTGAGATCATCAGACACAATCACCCCCAAGTCCTGCTCTTCTGTCGTACACAGAAGTACTTCACCTCCTATACCAGGGGTGTCAAAGTCGGTCCTCGAGGGCTGCAATCCAGTCGGGTTTTCAGGATTTTCCCAATGAGATCTATTTGCATGCACTGCTTTCATGGTATGCTAATAGATCTCCAGAATATTTTTTTTTTATTATTTATTTTAAAATTTTCTATCCCTAGGGACTTTAGATCATTTGTTATTCTATTGTCCATATATATTAGAATTTTGGAAATCAATCTGGAATCAAATTAATTCCCTATTAGAAAATCATATGGCATTATCTTATGACACAGTTTTATTTGGTATAGAAATGAGGGCATCTAATAATAACAAGTTATTGCTAATTTTGACAGGGGTTGCCATTGGAATAAATTGAATTATTGTTTTTGGTGGAACTCTGTATGCCATATTTATAAAATGGAAAGGACACTAGCTGTCCAAAAAGGAAATTATAACAAATTTCAAGATGTGTGGAGGCCATTAATAGAATACTGTAAAGATTAAAAATTATTCTTCCCTGAATAAAAATTTTAAGACATTAAGGGTGAAGGGGGGGGGGGGGAGGGAATTATGCATGAGATCTATTTGCATGCACTGCTTTCGTTGTATGTTAATAAATAGCATGCATATTCATTGGGGAAATCCTGAAAACCCGACTGGATTGCGGCCCTCGAGGAGGGACTTTGACACCCCTGTCCTATACTATACTGTTCTCCTGGATTTTTGCAGCCCAAGTGCATGAATCTGCAACTTGCAACCTGTCTGCATCTACCTGTTACCTACCCAGATGTCTGACCTAGGAGCTGATGCCCGAGGTTTTCAATAAATGGACACATTTCCGAGTGAGTTGAGACATAAGCGTTCTTTGTTTCTTGCTTTCTCTGTTAATAGGGTGGTACTGGGCCCTGAAAATCTAATTGCAGCTAATAAAGGATCAGAAAAAAACTCTGCAGAACCATATTCTCTTTGTATGAAATCAGGCTCTGGGTCTCGTCTCCTATTTATTTAATTTAATGCTTCTGAGCAGTGAGAGATTGATAGTAGAGGAGAATGAAGCCTATTTTTATTTCTTTGCAGAGACCCTCCCTTCCTCTGGCTGCCTTTTTATCAAGAATTTATATCAGTAAATATGCACCGAGGCATTGAATTATATGAGAGGCATAGCAGAAATACCGTGTTTTGCTGTAGCAATGAGCTTTGGTTTATTTGTATAAATTTGCACGTACGCACGTATGAATTTATATGATGTTAGATAATCTACACAATAGTTTGTATAGCAGTTTGCACATTTTCCGGAAGGATTGAAAAGAGCAGGTGCGATGTGTATGCATTCTAGTGCTTCCTGGACTCGTGGGGTGACTGACTGGAAGAGTGGGCCAAAAAGTGGCTGGAGCTTCAACATAGTGACTGGAAGAGTGGGCCAAAAAGTGGCAAATGAGCTTCAACATAGGGAAATGCAAGGTCATGCATGTTGGGAAAAAGAACCCGATGTTCACTTACAAGATGGGGGGGGGGGGGGATCACCGCTAGGGGTGAGCAACCTTGAAAGAGACCTGGGAGTGATGGTGGACACAACATTGAAGGCGTCGGCGCAGTGCGCCACAGCCTCAAGGAAAGCGAACAGAATGTTGGGTATCATTAAGAAAGGTATCACGACAAGGACGAAGGAAGTCATCCTGCCACTGTATCGTGCAATGGTGCGCCCGCACCTGGAGTATTGTGTCCAGTACTGGTCGCCGTACATCAAGAAGGACATGGCGGTACTTGAGAGAGTCCAGAGAAGAGCAACTAAGCTAATAAAGGGTATGGAGGACCTCTCATATACTGACAGACTGAAAAAGCTGGGGCTTTTCTCCCTGGAAAAGCGACGACTGAGGGGAGACATGATAGAAACCTTCAAGATCATGAAGGGCATAGAAAAAGTGGACAGGGACAGATTTTTCAAACTAAGGGGAACCACAAGTACAAGGGGGCACTTGGAGAAATTGAAAGGGGAAATGTTTAGAACAAATGCCAGGAAGTATTTTTTCACCCAGAGGGTGGTGGATACATGGAACGCGCTACCGGAGGATGTGATAAGCAGAAGCACGCTACAGGGCTTCAAAGAAAGTCTGGACAGGTACCTAGAGGACAAAGGGATAGAGGGGTACAGATAAGAGTAGAGGTAAGGTTATATGGACAGGATTAGAGGTAAATTATAAAATTTAGTCAAGGGGAAAAAATTTCTCACCGTGCCCGCCCCGTCCCCGTGAGTAGAGAATGACACGGTGACAAAATTCATCACCGTTCCCGTCCCCGCGGATAACCGCGGGAAATAATCCCATGTCATTTTCTAGTGTCTATTTCAGCCTCAGTCCTTCTACACCAGCATTCTTCAAAGCAAAGCTTGAGGGTCAGTGGTTGTGGCCATTCATACTCTGATTCTTCCCTCTCTCCTTAAAGAATGACATGAAGATGGTTTCCTGCAATTATCCGCAAGGACGGGAACGGTGATGAATTTTGTCACCGTGTCATTCTCTACCCGTGAGCTCATCCACATCCCTGCCCCGTCCCCGCCCAGCAAACTGTCAGATCCCACCCGCACAAGCTTCGAATAGTTATGATTTTATACTGAACTTATTTTATTAAAGTATAAAAAGAGACTATTCTGTACAATTGTCATTTTATAAACACAAATAATACCAAGCAAGGATCAACAAAACCCCTGTCTCCCCTCCCTTTCACAAATATCCCCTTCACTATTGTGAAAACTGAACAAACCAAATTATCACAGAATGCTACATAGAAAAATCAAGGTAACAGAATACTTCAGGCAGGAATAGTGTTAAGGGAGTACGACTGGGGCAACTGCTTCCTGGTCAGAGAGAGAGCCCTACGCCAGCTGAAAGCTAAAGAAGCACAGCCTGGACTTTGCGGTCCCCAGTTATGTCTAATACCAGCTCTAGCAGGATACATATTTCAAATCTGAAATATTCTAATCACAAAATATAAAATAAATTAATTTTTTTCTACCTTTTGTTGTCTGGTAATTTTATTCTTCAAGTCACATTGGTCTCAGGCTTTGGTTTTGGGTTCCTTCTGTCTTCATCATGGCATGGCTGGCTCCTGAAGGTAAAATAGGTGCAAGAGGAGCTGGGGAGGAGATGCCGAGTCTGACATGGGCGCAATTTTTTTACCACAGGAACAAGAATTTTCACCACTTCCATGGGGCGGTGAAAGGTCTTATCCCCATTCCCAAGGGGCGGTGAAAGGTCTTTTCCCATTCCTGCAGTAAACCAGTTGCAAATGTCCCCATTACTGTGGATTTACTGTGGTGACCATGGCTTACTGCGGTAAACGGTCCCCGTGTCATTCTCTACCGGGAATGCAAAGGTATAAGAAGGAGGCAGCGGCCAGTGCCTTCTCTCCCTTCCCCCAAAGCATAAGCCCCAGTCATCCAAATAACAAGACTGACCAAAACCTATGGGAGGAGAGAGGGGGAATGTGTGTACGGCAGGGGGCTTATGAGCATAGTTTAGTACCAGCTCTTGAGGTAGCAGGTCTTCTGACGCAGAGCCGGCTAAATCAAAATGAATAGCTGGTTTCAAGCTTTTGAGACAAGGTAAAAACAAAGTCCAGGAAAAGATGAATTTGCATGGATTTAAAACATATAATCACAGCTTCTCAAATCTGTCCCTGGTGCCCCCACAACCAATAAATATATATTAGATACAGAGACGCACGCATAGGTGACCCCGGTGCATGGAAACTTATCTTATACATAGTTACTGTGGATTCCCTGGAAACCGTGACTGGCTCCGAAGTCACCAGGAAGGACAGGTTTGAGAAGCCCTGATTCAAGTAGTAATGGCAAGGTCAGGGTTTCACCTCTCTCTTCACTTCCTATAGGTTTAAATTCCTAATTTTATTTTGTTATAAGAGAAATGGTGTGGCAGCCGCGTTAGTCCACTCTTAAAGATGATATGCTAGAGGAAAGGAGAGACAGGGGAGATATGATTCAGACGTTCAGATACTTGAAGGGTATTAACGTAGAACAAAATCTTTTCCAGAGAAAGGAAAATGGTAAAACCAGAGGACAGAATTTGAGGTTGAGGGGTGGTAAATTCAAAGGCAATGTTAGGAAATTCTACTTTACGGAGAGGGTGGTGGATGCCTGGAATGCGCTCCCGAGAGAGGTGGTAGAGAGGAAAATGGTGACTGAGTTCAAAGAAGCGTGGGATGAACACAGAGGATCTAGAATCAGAAAATAATATTAAAAATTGAACTAAGGCTAGTACTGGACAGACTTGCACGGTCTGTGTCTGTGTATGGCCGTTTGGTGGAGGATGGGCTGGGGAGGGTTTCAATGGCTGGGAGGGTGTAGATGGGCTGGAGTAGGTTTTAACGGAGATTTCGGCAGTTGGAACCCAAGCACAGTACCAGGTAGAGCTTTGGATTCTTGCCCAGAAATAGCTAAGAAGAAAAAAATTTAAAAATTTTAATTGAATCAGGTTGGGTAGACTGGATGGACCATTCAGGTCTTTATCTGCTGTCATCTACTATGTTACTATGTAAAATAAAACAACGAGAACCCAAGTGATACCTTTTTTTTTTTTAATTGGACCAACTAGAGCATGGTTAGATTAGCTTTTGAAGGTAACCGTTCTTGTTCAGGAGAACTCTCACGTCGATAGATAATGCTCTGAGAGCGGATGAGTCCCCCGTCGTGTACAGTGGAAGAGGAGTCTGCCGGGGATTAAGAACTAGTTCTGCTATTAAGAAAGCACTGAGAACATTTGCAGAAGATAAACCCCCTCGTTTCCAAAACCTTAGCGTGGTTTTAAGCGACGGCCGCCACGGCAACGGCTTTGACGCTCGTAGGAATTCTATGAGCGTTGGAGTTATTATCGCCCCGGCTTGAGCTAAAAAACTTCACTACGGTTTTGGAAAAGGGGGGTATAAATGCCGTGTAGACATACACTTGCGGAAGAGATCCGTGAGGTTTTCCGAAATTTGTATGCGATGCTATTTTGCAAAACTCTTAAGTTTCTTTAGTTAAACCAGTGATTCCCAACCCTGTCCTGGAGGAACACCAGGCCAATCGGGTTTTCAGGCTAGCCCTAATGAATATGCATGAGAGAGATTTGCATATGATGGAAGTGATAGGCATGCAAATTTGCTTCATGCATATTCATTAGGGCTAGCCTGAAAACCCGATTGGCCTGGTGTTCCTGCAGGACAGGGTTGGGAACCACTGAGTGTTGTTTTTTTAAGTACCCAGCACAGACCATCTTTTACGAAGCCGCAGAAGTGGTTTCTACCGCCGCTCAGGGCGCTAAATGCCCCGACGCTGCTCCAATGCTCATAGGAATTCTCTGAGCATCAGAATCATTACAGTGCTCTGGGCCGCGGTTGAAACCTCTACTACGGGCTTAGTAAAAGGGTGGGGTAGTTAATAACACCCTGGTGGTTAAAGCTGCAGCCTCAACACTCTGAGGTTGCAAGTTCAAACCCTGCACTGTTCCCTGTGACCCTGGGCAAGTCACTTAATACCCCCATTGCCCACCAGGACAGACAGGGAAAAATGCATCAGTACCTGAATAAATTCATGTAAACCAGTGGTTCCCAAACCTGTCCTGGGGGACCCCCAGCCAGTCAGGTTTTCAAGATATCCCTAATGAATATGCATGAGAGAGATTTGCATACCTGTCACTCCCATTATATGCAAATTTCTCTCATGCATATTCATTAGGGATATCTTGAAAACCTGACTGGCTGGGGGTCCCCCAGGACAGGTTTGGAAACCACTGATGTAAACCATTCTGAGCTCCCTTGGGAGAATGAATCAATAATCGTGTGAAAAGTTTCAGCCTCTGATAACCAGAGCTGGTATTGTGACATCATAATGCTTCATTCCACCAATAAGAGCCAACCTCATCAGTGATGTCACAATGGCTTGATTGTCCTTTACTTGGCTCACTTTTACTACATTTTGATTTCTAGAGTGGTGCAGTGGTTAGAGCTACAGCCTCAGCACTCTGAGGTTGTGGGTTCAAACCTGCACTGCTCCTTGTGACCCTGGGCAAGTCACTTAATCCTCCCATTGCCCCAGGTACATTAGATAGATTGTGAGCCCCCCAGGACAGACAGGGAAAAATGCTTGAGCAGCTGAATAAATTCATGTAAAATACCATTCTGAGCTCCTCTGGGAGAACAGTTTAGAAAATTAAATGTAGAAGTATAAATTATTTATAAATATACATTGTTTGAAAATATATTACCATTTTGTATATGATGCATTCATATTTTTTTAACAATCCCGAGTAAGTTTCTTATCTTTTTTTTTTTTTTTTGTGTGTGTGTGACTTTTTAGTGGTTAAAACAAATGCCTCCTTGGTAGTCCTGTCACACTAATCTGACAAGAGCTGGAGTTTTAGCTCCGATGTTAGAAACCTTAAACGTAATTATATTTTGGTTATCCTTCAGTAACTGCCCTTGAGAAACCGCTAATCGAAGCAGAACCATCCTGTCTGCTGGACTTTATTAAGCTTCTCCAAAATCCAGAGCAGTTGGCCCTGTGGTTTCTTCATTAGAAACAAAATCCTAAGGATCTGAAGGATTATTGTCTCTTCCTGGAGTTTATGAGCACCGAACATCTCTCCTCTGCATCCACCCCCAGACGCAAGCAGGGCCAATAAACATCTCAGCTTGGCTGCTGCACTAAGCTTTGCCATTTCTGGATGTTGTTTTCAGCTGGTGCTCAGATACATTTTAAAAAAAATGATTTGTGTAACCAGAGACCTAAACCATATATTCCTCTTCCATTTCCAAAATGAATAAGCCCCTGTAAAGACAGTTTTTGTAAAAAATGATTTAAAACAAACCAGAGAAAATATTTCTTCACTGGAATTTGTTGCCAGAGAATGTGGTGAAATCAGTTAGCTTAGCAGGGTTTAAAAAAGGTTTGGCTAATTTCCTAAAACAAAAGTCCATAAGCCGTTATTAAGATGGACTTGGGGAAATCCATTGCTTGTTCCTAAGATAAGTAGCATAACATCTATTTTACTACTTGAGATCTAGCTAGGTACTTGGAACCTGGGTTGGTCACTGTTGGAAAGAGGATACTGGGCTTGATGGACCTTCGACCTGTCCCAGTACAGCAGCTCTTATGTTCTTATGTGAGCCAAGTATAGGACAATCGAGACATTGTGACATCACTGATGAGCATGGCTCTCAGGCATTGGTGGAATGAGGCATGATGACATCACAATCTCAGCTCTGCTTCCCAAGGACTGAGCATGGCTCTCAGACATTGGTGGAATGAGGCATGATGACATCACAATCTCAGCTCTGCTTCCCAAGGACTGAGCATGGCTCTCAGACATTGGTGGAATGAGGCATGATGACATCACAATCTCAGCTCTGCTTCCCAAGGACTGAGCATGGCTCTCAGACATTGGTGGAATGAGGCATGATGACATCACAATCTCAGCTCTGCTTCCCAAGGACTGAAACTCTTCACACTATTATTTTGAATTATTTCTATAGTGCTACCAGACGCACGCAGCGCTGTACAGAGTCACAAAGAAGACAGACCCTGCTCAAAAGAGCTTACAATCTAAACAGCCAAGACAGACCTCATCTGGAGTATTGTACTCAGCTCTGGAGGCCATTTTGTTGGGAGGGTATAGGCAGAGTGGAGGAGACCAGGGCAGGGTGCAAGATCTAGGGCAGAAGACTTGCACATGATATTTGGCAGAGGCAGTTCAAGGGGACACAAGGAAGAAGGCAGCCCCATTTGTAGCGTGCTTTCTGAAATTGTCGCTTGGGAAATCCTTTGAGTTTGTGCTGTTGCCTAACAGAGATGTAAGACTTTAAATGCCCGAAGAAATATTCAAAGTGTACAAGACTCAACCCTATTTCTTTTTTAATTATCCCCAAGAACAGAACAGAAACAAACACACCGTGGGAGTTTGTTCAGGTTTCTAAATCGTAAGCCATTTTCACAGACTATGAAGGTTTTTCGGCTGCAGCTTTTTCATAGCTATAAACCAGACGTGCTGTGTTGCACCAATAATGCCCATTAATCCGATGATCAGATTTCTAATCTAATCTTCTATTTCTGTGTCACTCATACCTAGGTAGGCTCAAGGTGACTTAAAGAGGGAGGGGGAGGAAGGAGAAGGGGGAGGAGGAGTGGGAGAAGAGAAGAGGGGAGGAGGGGATAGGGAGAGGGGTGGAGGGGGGAGGAGAGAATACAGGTGATTAAGTGTCAAATAGATGAGTTTTCAGTTTCTTCTGGAATATGGTATAGTTAGGTTCCGTCCTGGTCATTTCAGTAAGGTCATTCCAAGTTTTTACGCCTAGAAAGGTGAGCATGGAGTGGAAAACACGTTTGTATTGCAGATTTTTTGCGGAAGGGAGATTTAGAAGTATTCTGTTGAGGGTTCTGCGGGAAGTAGACCATGCCTTGGAGAAGAATTGGATGGGAGGATTTGTGGTTCAAATGGGATATAATTCCCCAAATAGCTAAAGAGGAGAAGATCCAGTAACTTCACTGATACACAGATAATTTAGCTCAAATTCAGAAGGGCTTCAAAAGAAAGTGAAACGTATAACCCTCAAGGCAATTTCTCTGCTGTAAAGCGGAGGATAGGAGACAGTGGCTTAGCTAGGTGAGAAGCCCCCTGCTCCCCTGCTCCTTCCCTGATCCCCCCTGCCGCATGCCCCCTTCCTTCCCCTTTCCCCATTCCTCCCCTCTCCACATGCACGTCCCCTTCCTTCCCCTTTCCTTCCCTCGCACCTCGTGCTCCTCGTGACCCGATCGGCTCTCCCTCTGACATCACTTAATAGGCATGGCACCCAGAAGTGACGTCAATGGGAGAGATGGCGCGGTCAACAGAAGCTGTTGCTCGCAGCGGTGAACAACTAGGGGAAGGAAAGGGGGACACATGAGGGGAGGAGTGGGAAGAAGCAGGGGGTGCAGAGGAGGAGAGGTGCCAGCGCCCCCACCAACATGGCGCCCGGGGGAGGACCACCCTCCCCCCCCTTAGTACGCCACTGATAGGAGAATCTCCTGGAGGTCACTATGGTGATGGGAGTTTGCAGAGCTGCCTAATGTGAGCGGAGAGGTGACGGGACTAAAGCACGCCGGACAATCGCACGCGGACAAAGGATCTCCGACAAATGCGTGCAGGATATCATTGTGCCAGATTAAAAGTAAACTTTAAAGTGGTCTGAGGTTGTGTGTGTGGGGGAACCCCCATACTTTACTTGGCGCTGCCATTGGGGGTGGGGTAGAGAGAAAACTAATTTTTCCCAAATAGTACTATTTCTGGCTCTCCAGCATCTCTAGCATCTCTCCTCCTCCCCCCCCCCCATGAGCTCCACTCAGCTGGTAACTAAGTCCCTCCTTTCTGTGCCCTTCTCTTCGGCTGCCAATTCCAGACTCTGTCCTTTCTACCTTGCTGCTTCGAACAAGCTACCTGAATCCCTACGACGGGCTCCATCTCTGGCAGTGTTCAAGGTCCAGTTAAAAGGCCACCTCTTCGAGAGCGCTTTCGATTCCCTATTACTTAACATCTCCCAAAAAGAAAAGCGACGTCTTCAAATCATTCAAAACACTGCCATTAAATTGATTTATAATGCAAAGAAATTTGATCACGTTACGCCTCTATTTATCGATGCTCACTGGCTTCCTATTAGCCACCGTATTTTATATAAGGTTATGTTGCTCATTTTTAAAACCCTAGTTCATAACGAGCCTCTGTTTATATCTAGGATGTTAATTCCTTATAATCCCGTTCGCTCACTTAGATCATCCTCTCAAAACTTATTAGTTATACCTTCCCTTAAAACAATAGGAACAAGAAGAGCAGACATGTTTTCTGTTATGAGTCCACAATGGTGGAACTCTCTACCACAACATATCACAAACGAAAGAGATCTTCATTCTTTTAAAAAAATTTTGAAAACTCACCTTTTTAAAGATGTTTTTAATACTCATTATTAAATTTTTTTTAAATTTTTAATCTTTTACTTATCCCTGTTCTCTTATGTTTTTTTCCCGTATTTGGTTTTCTATATATAACAGATGTAATCTTTCCCTCATTTTTCCTCCCAATTCAAGTTTGTCTTGTCTTAAAATTGTCATTACTGAGTTTTAATTTCTATCTTTATATTTTATTCTTTTACTTATGTACATCGCTTTGTAATCAGATTCAGCGATAAATCAAATATTAATAAACCTTGAACCTTGACTCCTAACTCCTCTCACCTTGGGTTCTGCATCCCCAACCCTATATGTCATATCTGGCTGCCCGTTAGCTTGTAAGCTCTTCCAAGCAGGGACCGTCTATAAATGTCAAAATGTACGGCACTGATAAATAGTGGTAGACGGTATAGCGGTATACAAGAAATAAAATTAAAATTAAATTAAATTAAATTAGTGATGGTAGATAGCCAAGCTCAACATAACAGTCGGCCTTTGTGACTTGCCAATATAACTTTCCCAAGTGAGGTTGTGAAAGTTTGCAAGTTGGAAATTAAGATGCTGATTGCACTGGAAATTTTTTTTTAACTTTCTAATGCCCTTTTTTGTGAGTGACCCCCGTGACATTGCTATCAAGATTTTGTACTGAGCATAATTTGACAGCGTCACAGCCATCGAGGAGCTGATGGGGGCAATGCGGCTACAGTTCAGGATGGAAAAGTCGAGAGGCCGTGAACAACAGCAGTAAAGCTTAAGAAAGCAACATTTTCAGTTGTATTTGTCTGAAGGTGATTTTTTTTTTTTTAAATTCGGTGCCAGATTTCTAAATAATCCGGATCAGCAGGAGACGCCTGGCGCCCATCAAGAAGCTGTGCCATTAGCAAGTTTCGAGATCCTCCTGTTAATTTTTGTTTTTAGATTATGGAAAGAGCTCATCAAGAGTTGGAATTAATCACCTCTTCTTATAATTAGCAATCAATTTGTGGCATGTGTTTCTATTTATTTCTCAGATTATTCAAAGTTAAACTGTCCTACAGTTTTATATTATAATGCATTGTAAAAGTCTTCAAACACCTGTACGGTTTTCACATCCTGCTGGCTACAAGACATTTCAATAAGCAGTAAATAGGAATTTGTTTCATTGTTGTTGTATATGGCATGTTCCGGACTTTCAAGATGAAAGTGCAATTAAAGACATTTTAAAAAGTAATTAAGAAGCCAAAAAGTCTTCATAGAATAAGTCATCAAACCCCCTTGATTCAGTACTTGGACAATTTCCTGGAGGAAAAGTCCATAGTCTGTTATTCAGAAAGACACGAGGGTAGCCACAGCTTGCCCTAGATTGGTAGCATGGAATGTTGCTACTCTCTGGGATTCTAGAATCTTGCTACTCTGGGGATTCTGTATGGAATGTTGCTACTATTTGGGGTTCCGGAATCGTGCTTACTCTGGGATAATGGAATGTTGCTACTCTGGGATAATGGAATCTTGCTACTCTGGGGATTCTGTATGGAATGTTGCTACTATTTGGGGTTCCGGAATCGTGCTTACTCTGGGATAATGGAATGTTGCTACTCTCTGGGATTCTAGAATCTTGCTACTCTGGGGATTCTGTATGGAATGTTGCTACTATTTGGGGTTCCGGAATCGTGCTTACTCTGGGATAATGGAATGTTGCTACTCTCTGGGATTCTAGAATCTTGCTACTCTGTGGGGATTCTGCTTGGAATGTTGCTACTCTTTGGGATTCTAGAACAGCCTTGTGTCATTCAGGATAAGAGCCCACCAGTTTTGCACAGCAAGAGGGTGCATGATTTTTGCTCATTCTTTTCATACTAATTTCCATGCAACAATTTCAAGAAACTTTTGATGCAGAAAAAAAGGATTTAAAACAGCAGGGATAAAAGAATCTGGTGGGTAAAACCCCTTCTTGTAATAGATGAAACATAGTAACATAGTAAATGACGGCAGATAAAGACCCAGTCTGCCCTACCATACATACTCCATAAATTAATCATTTTATTTCAGTGGTCCTTTTTCTTAAATATTTATGGGCAAGAAACCCAGAGCCCTGCTAGGTAGTATGCTTAGGCTCTATCTATTGTATGGCATTGTACGCTATGGCGAAACAATATACTCATCCCTCAATATTCGCAGGAGTTAGGGGCAGAGCCGGCCCACAAATATTGATAATTTGTGAATAACATTTGGGCCTACTCTGACCCACCCTGCCTCCCTCCCACCTTCCCCCTGGCATCCTGGACCTTACCTGGTGGTCTAGCGGTCTTTCAGGGCAGGAGCGATCTTCCTACGCTCCTGCCCCATGCAGATCACTCATCCAAAATGGCTGCCACGAGTTCCCGTAGTCTCTTGAGACATTTATCAACACATATAAACAAGACAGAAAAACACATCATATACAATCATCTATCATCCCCTTTCTCAATATCAAAGATTTAACATAGAACTTTTGACACTGGAGTGCAAGGGGGGGAGGTTGGGGGGGAGGTTCTGGCGGGGGGGGGGGGGTTGGTTTCTGTGGGTCTTCGTGAAGGACTAACGCGAAAGACCTGATTGTTTCTGCACTTCCTCTTGTTGGTGGTTGGTGGTTTGTTGTGACTTGTTTTTATATATATGAAAAATTTAATAAAAATGATTAAAAAAAAAAGATTTAGAATGTAACTACAATACTCTGCCACAAACATTTGCGACTTTAGCAATCATTTAAAAGTACAGCATTTTTACACAATCTTAAGATACCTGGCAATGTGTTCCATAATCGTGAGCCTCCAATTGAAAATGTATTGACTTGACGATACATTCACTTACCATATATATTCAAACATAAACCGACGGGGAAACATGTTGACTCGAATATAAGCCCCCTCCCCCCCTGCATTTACTATGCAATGTCTGAAACATGAACAATTCACTCACTCCCATTTAAGTCATAGGCAATACATCCCCTTCATTCCTATTTATTTTAATCTCCTTTTATATGTTTTTATTTTTATATATATAAATTATTTACTTATCATCTTATTGTTTAAATGTGTTATGCAATTTCTTCTTAGTTCAAATTCAAAGATCAGCCAAAAAAAAAATGTCCATTCAGATTATTGCACTCAATTTACAAAGAAATTGTTTCTGATAACTTCAACAGAGCAAAAATATATAAACCAGCAACTTCCAAAATTTCAGATTTCAGATAATCCACATTTTGGATTTGTAGGTACTTACCTCATGCAAAGCTGTCATTTTTTTAAATAACTATTTTTTCTGCGGCCCTTCTACAAATCCAAAATGTGGCCCTGCAAAGGGTTTGAGGTTGAGACCGCTGTCGTATACTAATCTTGAAACTGGTGACCAGTCAATATTCTCTCCAGTCTCAGTTCTTCTTTTCAAGCAATCCTAGACTTCAGCTGTTTCCTAAACCCCTGGCTATTGACTTTCGAGGGACAGCTTTGTCAGTGTTGTGTTATATTATGTGTAATCTTATATCCAGCTGAATTCTCACAAACTGGAGTTCTAGGCGGGTTGTAAGCATCAGATTGCTACACAGGATTATACTTAGAATCATACATGCTACATAAAATTATACCCTGTAATCTAATATAATAAAACGCTAGGCCGCGCATGCGCACTTCCTATGTGTGCGCCGGTTTTCCGTGAGCTGTAGCGACACATAGCAAGAGCGCATGCGCAGCTTACGGTCTGTCCTGTTGAAAGACGCAGCGGTGGCTATTCGCACGATCCCCGCCTACGTTCCCTCCCTTCCTGTAAGTTGGCCGTCCCCACCGCCGTCGTTCCCTTGCGCAACAGTGCTCCATTACAGTAATTTTGCCGTTGCCGCCTCTCCGCTCTCTCTCTTCCTCCCCCCCCCGAGACAGATGTCGACCGTGGCGGCCCGAGTCGGATGTCGGCAGCGGCGGCACAAGAATGCAGGGTGGAAGAGGCACTTGCGCTGGGTAGAAGAGGTGCTCGCGCTGGCGCAAATAGGTGGCTGAGGCCCGCAGCCAGTCTGGGAGAAGAAGATGTGCATGATGAGCTCGCTGGCCAGAGACGAGGCGCCCACTGTCCCCGCAGGAAAGGTTCCTCGGCCAAGAACACAGCAGCCCGGCCCGCCAACAGACCACCACGTGCCTGCATCAAAATCTTCAGCAAGACTGCTGGAAGGGGGCGGAGCTCCTCTTTTGAGTCTTCCCTGGCAGGGAGAAGAGGTACTACTAGACAGGGGGGATCAGGTAAGGGGTGCTGCTGGACAGGGGGGAGGTAATTCTAGCACCCGTTAATGTAACGGGCTAAAAAACTAGTGTAGGATAAACTACTTCCACTGTACAGTGATGGACCTGAAAGTGCCCTAAGGGATTTTCAACACATTAAAATATTCTTATAGTCTTCCCCCATTCCGTACTTTTCAATAACTTTATCCCGGAGCTCTTTTGGCAGCTCCGTGTTCAGCATGATTAGACCTTTGCTTCAAATTCGCTTCATGTAGCAGCATAAATAATACCTGAACAGGTTCCACAGTGCGAGTGGCCCTGTAACCTCTGCACTGCAGGAACTGCAGTAAAATGGGGCTCCACAACACTGTACTTAGCTCTGTGCTCTCTTGAAATCTTTATTCCATTAGATCAGCCAATTCCCCCGGCAACCAGAGAGGCACTGAAGCACATCATCTACTGCTGCTGGGCAAACTCTAATAAGAACTGAAAAATCACAAAGCCGGGCTGTGTCACAGGAGACGGTATGCACCACAGAGGATTGGCTAATTGAATGGAATAAAGATGGGAGGTTTCGAGAGCACGAATACAGGATGGCTGGGGCGGTACTTGGAGAGACCTCCCAGGAAAGAGATTTGGGAATTCAGGTCGACAAGTCAATGAAGCCGTCCGCGCAATGCGCTGCGGTGGCAAAAAGGGCGAACAGAATGCTAGGAATGATAAAGAAGGGGATCACAAACAGATCGGAGAAGGTTATCATGCTGCTGTACCGGGCCATGGTACACCCTCATCTGGAGTACTGCGCCAAGCACTTTTCGCCGTACATGAAGAAGGACACGGTACCACTCGAAAGGGTCCAGAGAACAGTGAATAAGATGGTTAAGGGGTTGGGGGAGCTGCCGTACAGCGAAAGATTAGAGAAATTGGGCCTCTTCTCCCTCGAACAGAGGAGATTGAGAGGGGACATGATCGAAACATTCAAAGTACTGAAGAGAATAGACTTAGTAGATAAAGACATGTTGTTCACCCTCTCTAAGGTAGGGAGAACGAGAGGGCACTCTCTAAAATTGAAAGGGGATAGATTTTGTACAAACGTCATGAAGTTCTTCTTCACCCAGAGAGTGGTGGAAAGCTGGAACGCTCTTCCGGAGTCTGTTGTAGGGGAAAACACCCTCCAGAGTTTCAAAACTAAGCTGGACAAGTTCCTGCTATACTGGGACGTACTGGTCTTTGACCTGGGGGCCGCCTCGTGAGCGGACTGCCGGGCAAGATGGACCCCTGGTCTGACCCAGCAGCTGCAATTCTTGTGTTCCTGACTGTGCTGCTGAGCCAGGATAGTTTCCAGTAGTTTTGGGTGGCTCACTGACATCATCATTATGCGCCATCTTTCTAAAATAAATCCCAACAGCTCCCTGTGATGTGGCCACAGGGTGTGGCCAAAGGGGCGTGCGATCCGACATGATTCGTGTTTTACGCTTTATAAGAACATAAGAAGTTGCCTCCACCGGGTCAGACCAGAGGTCCATCCCGCCCAGCGGTCCGCTCCCGCGGTGGCCCATCAGGTCTGCGACCTGTGAAGTGGTTTCTGACCACTTCTATAACCTACCTCAAGTTCTATCTATACCCCTCTATCCCCTTATCCTCCAGGGACCTATCCAAACCTTCCTTGAACCCCTGTACCGAGTTCTGGCTCATCACCTCCTCTGGAAGCTTGTTCCATGTGTCCACCACCCTCTGGGTAAAAAAGAACTTCCTAGCATTTGTTCTAAACCTGTCCCTTTTCAACTTCTCCGAGTGACCCCTAGTGCTTGTGGCTCCCCTCAGTTTGAAGAATCTGTCCTTATTCACTTTCTCTATTCCCTTTAGGATTTTGAAGGTTTCTATCATGTCCCCTCTAAGTCTCCTCTTCTCCAGGGAGAACAGTCCCAGCATTTTACCAACGATCGTTTCCCTCAACCATTCCGTCGCCATAGTAACATAGTAAACGAAGGCATATAAAGACCCAAGTGGTCCATCCAAGTCTTCCCAACCATACATGCTCCACAAATTACAAGCAAATGGTCAGATGGCGATGGAATGGATGAGGGAAACGATCCTTGATACAGCGTAAAACGCGAAACATGTTGGATCCCAGCTTCCCCGATCATTAAGATAAGTAACAATAAGTTTTAGGTCTGTAGGTTGAAAGTTTAAAGACAACTTGCCCTTTAAAGCACACTGAAGCACTTTAAATATTGAGCACTTTCGACAGAAAGTAGAATGTCAACATAAAATTAAAAAAAGGACCAATGAAGAGGCAACAAGTTAAGGTAGTCACTATGATAACACTTTGAGCGGCGAGTTGGGTTTCTGAGGTCTGGGGGTAATGTTTAAAATTGAATAAGAAGGATTGAAGAATCTTTTTCACTTGGGGTTGTTGATTAATTACTTAAGGGTCCTATTGAGAGACATTTGGTTCCATTGAATTTGGGATCTCCTTGACCTTCTATTGCAGGTTTAGGTTCAGGTGCTTAAGTTCAGGGGAGAGGCTGACCCCCCCCCTCCCCTCCCCCGATCGACTCACTGCTTCACCATCTCTATTCCTCTGAAAAAATGATCTCAAAGTGGTTTTACGCCTACAGAAGGACTTGCTATAGGGTCTCAATTGATTCATTCTCCGTTGTTTAAGGGGACTGTTCTTAGACCAGTAGTTTTTCCTGAGGGAGACTCAGATTTCGAGGTTACATTGATGAACATAATCATTCAATTCTCGTCCCTCCTCGAGGGCCGGAATCCAGTCGGGTTTTCTGGATTTCCCCAATGAATATGCATTGAAAGCAGTGCATGCAAATAGATCTCATGCAGATTCATTGGGGAAATCCTGAAAACCCGACTGGATTCTGGCCCTCGAGGACCGACTTTGACACCTGTGCTCTACACTGTTCTTCAAGGGGAGCTCAGAATGGTTTACATGAATTTATCCAGGAGCTCAATCATTTTTCCCAGTCTGTCATGGTGGGCTCACATTCTATCTAATGGACCTGGGGCAATGGGGGCATTAAGCGACTTGCCCAGGGTCACAAGGAGCAGTGTGGGTTTGAACCCACAACCTCAGGGTGCTGAGGCTTTAACCACTGCACCACTCTAGAAATCAAAATGTAGTAAAAGTGAGCCGAGTCTAGGACAATCAAGCCATTGTGACATCACTGATGGGGTTGGCTCTTATTGGTGGAATGAAGCATTATGATGTCACAATTCCAGCTCTGGTTATCAGAGGCTGAAACTTTTCACACAATTATTGATTCAGTTTTCTATACCATTCTCTCAAGGGAGCTCAGAATGGTTTACATGAATTTATTCAGGTACTGATGCATTTTTCTCTGTCTGTCCTGGTGGGCAATGGGGGTATTAAGTGACTTGCCCAGGGTCACAGGGAACAGTGCAGGGTTTCACCCTGTTATTTATTCAGTTTTCTATGCTGTTCTCCCAGAGGAGCTCAGAACGGTTTACATGAATTTATTCAGGTACTCAAGCATTTTTCCCTGTCTGTCCTGGTGGGTTCACAATCTATCTCATGTACGTGTGAAATTCAAGTTTGGTTGTTTTTGCTTCAAGGTACTATACGGTTTAGCCCCTAAATATATAACAGACCTTTTCTCTTTCACAACCAACAGACATAGGAGAAGCTCACATCCGAACTTTGTTTCTCCACCGGTTAGAGGTTGCAAGTTTAAAAGTCATCACCAACATCTTTTCTCACATCAAGCAGCATTATGGGGTAAAGACCTGGATCAACTGCTCGTGCCTACTACTTATAGGGAATTCAGGAAACGCCTAAAAACACATCTGTTCCTGAAGTACTTCGGTAACTGACCTATAGTTTAATAATAATAATAATAAGGTTTTTGATTGATCGCTTAATCATATTTCAAAGTGATGAACATAATAAAATTACAATATTTAGGGAACGATGCAATACTTAACAATAATTAAGTCCTGCAGGACTATTAACAGACTTAACAAACCCATAAACACAAGGAAGGGAAGGGAAGTGAACTACAAAATATTTAAAAGAAAGCAGAACAATCAAGGAAAATACATAAGGCAGGGGAAACAGAAAATTTCCATAATATTATACAACAAAAATAGAATTAGCCAGAGAATACAATCTTAGTCCTCGACAAATGATCTTTAGAACTGTTGTTCACTAACTCTGAACTTTGTTTATTCCATTCAATCTGTAATACCTTTTAATCATTGTAAACGGTGACGGGACTAAATCGCGCGAGACAACGGCGCGCCGACAACTGAGTGCAGACAACTGAGCGCAAGGTTGACGGCACGCCGAAGAAAAGCACTATTTTAAAGGGCTCCGACGGGAGGTGTGGGGGGGGAACCCCCCCCCCATTTTACTTAACAGACATTGCGCTGGCGTTGGGGGGGGGGGGGTTGGGGGTTGTAACCCCCCACATTATACTTAAAACTGAACTTTTTCCCTAAAAAACAGGCAAAAAGTTCGGTTTCAAGTATAATGACGGGGGTTACAACCCCCCGAACCCCCCCACAACGCCAGCGCGATGTCTGTTAAGTAAAATAAGGAGGTTCCCCACCAACACTCCCCGTCAGAACCCTTTAAAATAGTGCTTTTCTTCGGCGCGCCGTCAACCTTGCGCTCAGTTGTCGGCACGCCGTTGGTCTCGCGCGATTTTGTCTATGAACCATTGTAAACTGAATAGAACTTCACAATCCTTCAGTACTGTTATTATTATTGAGTTGCCCAGGGTCACAAAGAGCAGTGGGGGCTTGAACCTACCACCTTAGGGTGCTAAGGCTGTAGCTTTAACCACTGCACCACACTCTCCCCTCATCCAGATGAACGTCGAGACGTTCAAGTATCTTACGGGCCGCATCGAGGCGGAGGAAGATATCTTCTTTTTCAAGGGTCCCACGACAACAAGAGGGCATCCGTTGAAAATCAGGGGCGGGAAACTACGAGGTGACACCAGGAAATTCTTTTTCACTGAAAGAGTGGTTGATCGCTGGAATAGTCTTCCACTACAGGTGATTGAGGCCAGCAGCGTGCCTGATTTTAAGGCCAAATGGGATCGGCACATGGGATCTATTCACAGGGCAAAGGTAGGGGAGGGACATTAAGGTGGGCAGACTAGATGGGCCGTGGGCCCTTATCTGCCGTCTATTTCTATGTTTCTATGTTTCTATGTATTGAGTCCCATCCATTAATATTAAGCCAACAGCAGTTAGTGTTTTTTTAAACACAGGCTGTAACTGGATTTGAACATATGACTTTATAAGACAGAATCTGGAGTATCTGAGACAGCTAAGCTTCTTTCATGATAAAGGGATGGACTCTGGGTAACTCTTTGGATGTGGAGCTAATTTGGACTTGCTTCGGAAAAGGCTGTGAGGTTTGATGCAACCATGACTTTTCAATTTCTCATTCTTAGTTATTTTTTGAACTTTTCTATAATTGCTTTTTCTTGTTGAAAACATAGAGTAGGTTGTGAAACAAGCTCGTACTTGAGATGCATTTGAACTGCATGTTTTTTAGACAGTTGAATGTGAAAATTGACAAAACCCGGTCTGTCTGTCGACAACATCCAAATCTCAATTTTTGAAAGGCAGAATTTGGACATTTATGCTGCAGTTCATTCAAATAGCAAAGGGGCGTATTAAAAGCGTGTTTTGGGTCGGAGTAACGTAGGCCCAGAGTTAGAACTAAACTAAACTAAATCTTGGACTTATATACTGAGTCATCCCAGAGAAACAAGGCTCAACTGGGTTAACAGTAGAGTTAATAAAGAGAATTGACCTCATGGAAACATCTGCTAGAAAACGCTGAAACAGAGTAGTTTTCATGATTTTTTTTTTTTAAACTTGAAAGGACAGACAGGATCTTATTTGAGAAGGTAGGTCGTTCCAAATTGCTGTTAATAAATAGAATATCTTTCGGCGATAAAAGAACGGGAAGAAACACTCAAGGCAAAAAAGAAAGATGTTTTTATCTAGACCTCTTTCATTCACAACCAGTGTACAAAAAGGTGCTCTAATTGAGCAGCTGACCACTGGAAGAATGAAGGCACAGCCTTTTTCTTCATTTTCCAGTGACTCCCTCCCACCCTCCTAAGAAGTGAAAGTGAAAGTGGATATCTGGCTTTATGACCACTTCGGGTATTATGGCCATTCCTAATAGACCACCAAAGAAGTGTAAGGAGTAGCCTAGTGGTCAGTGTACTGGACTTGACCAACAGGATCCAGGTTTAACTCTCACTTTAACTTTTTTTTCTGTATAAATATTTGGGCCCCCCTGGAAAGCAGAAATACCTACTGTATCTACATTTATAAGACACCTGCAAATGTGATGGCTATTGTAGTGGTGTACCTTCTCAGTGGTCAGTTCCGGATGCAAAAGCTGGACACTACGGAAACAAGACGGAAAGAAGATGAACTCATTTGAGCTTTGGTGCTGGAGAAGGATTTTAGGCGTGCCATGGACCGCCAGAACAACTCACAAATCGATTCTGGAAGAGATCGAACTGGCTATGTCACTCAAAGCCCAAATGATAAAATTATGACTGTCTTATTTTGGTCACACCATCAGAAGGGAGAGATCACTGGAGAAGGACATCATGTTTGAGAAGATGGATGGAACCAGGCGGAGAGGGCGACCTGCAATCAGATGGCTGGACACGTTAAAAACAACCGTGGGGATGACGCCGGCGGACCTGTCTGGACTAGCACAAAACCGAAGTCTTTTTAGATCCACAATTCATCAAGTCGGTAGGACATGAGCATGAGTTGATGGCACCTGACAACAACAATTTTTAGGTACCATAAGTTTTTATCTGTTCCTAGAGGGATCATAATCAGGGGAGGATTAATCAATAGGCCAAGTAGGCACGTGCCTAGGGCCCGAAATAGTCAGAGGGGCCCGATGAAGGAGGGCATCAACATTATTTTTTCCAAATGGTAATGGACCCCTCCAGCATCGATCGGCAATGCAGGCCAACCCCCCCCCCCAATCGGCATTGCGGGCCCAACCTTGATTGGCAACGCGCGCCTCCCCCCCCCCATCGATGGAAAGTAAGACAAGCAAGCAACGCGGGTAAGAAAGGCAATGGGAACTGTAATTGTGCAAGCGGTGCTGCTTGCCCAAAGCTTCCCTCTGACGCAGCTTCCTGTTTCCGCCTGGGCACATGGTGGGGTGGGGCTGGGCAGGGGGCCCAGTGTACTTGTGTGCCTAGGGGCCCTCGACGAATTAATCCTGCCCTGATCATAATAACATATTAAGGTAGGATTTATACCTAAAGTCCTATTGTTTAATGTCCACTGCATTGACCACTAGGCTGCCCCTCTGTTCTGCAGGGCTATCTGTGGCCTTATTGTACAAATGATGCCAGATAGACATTTTTGTGCCTGGTTTTTTAGCATTCGTATTTTGGACCTTATCATCCATTAGTGCCCCTTTTGTTCCTTGATCATCCAACGGTCCCATGGATCCATCACAGGTTTTCTGCTTCTGATTTGGCAAGTTTATCTTCATATTTTTTCATAGCTTTTTTTTTTTATCAGTGCTTTGCATCTACCGTAACTTGTGCCTCTTCTTATTTTCTTCATTTGGATCCTTTTTCCATTCTTTAAAGGATTTTTTTGTTTGGCACTAATAACTTCTTTCATTTCACCTTTTAACCATGCTGGCTCTTGTTTCCTCTTCATTCCACCTTAGCTGATACGTGGAATACATCTGGTCTGGGCTTCCACAATGGTATTTTTAAATAACTGCCACACCAGGCAGTTAGAAAAATTGAAAACTGACAAATCACCAGACACAGACGTAATCCATCCTAGGGTGCTGAAAGAGCTTAAGGAGGAAATAGTGGAACTACTACAGCAAGTTTGTAATCTATCCCTGAAAACAGGCGTGATCCTGGAAGATTGGAAGATAGCCAATGTTACGCCCATCTTTAAAAAGGGATCAAGAGGTGACCCGGGGAACTACAGATCGGTAAGTCTGACCTCAGTTCCGGGGAAAATGGCGGAAGCACTGATAAAAGATACCATCGAGGAGCATCTAGAAAGGAATAAACTTATGAAAACAAGCCAACATGGCTTCTGCAAGGGAAGATCGTGCCTAACGAACTTATTGCACTTCTTCGAAGGAATTAACAAACGGATGAACAAAGGGGACCCCATTGACATCGTATACTTAGACTTCCAAAAAGCCTTTGACAAGGTACCCCATGAACGCCTACTTCAGAAACTGAAAAACCATGGGGTGGAAGGAGACGTACACAGATGGATCAGGAATTGGTTGGCAGGTAGGAAACAGAGGGTAGGAGTGAAGGGCCACTACTCGGACTGGAGGAGGGTCACGAGAGGTGTTCCACAGGGGTCGGTGCTCGGACCACTGCTATTCAATGTATTCATAAATGATCTAGAAAGAGGGACGAAGTGCGAAGTAATAAAATTCGCAGACGACACCAAACTATTTAGTGGGGCTAGGACTATAGAGGACTGTGAAGGTTTACAAAGGGACCTGAACAAACAAGGGGAGTGGGCGATGAGATGGCAGATGAAGTTCAATGTAGAGAAATGTAAAGTCTTGCACGTAGGAAACAGAAACCCAAGATACAGCTACACGATGGGAGGGTTGTTATTGAGTGAGAGTACCCAAGAAAGGGACTTGGGGGTAATAGTCAACAAGACAATGAAGCCATTGGCGCAGTGTGCAGCGGCCACTAAGAAAGCAAATAGAATGCTAGATATAATCAAGAAGGGTATTACAACCAGAACAAAAGAAGTTATCCTGCCGTTGTATCGAGCGATGGTGCGCCCCGCAACTGGAGTACTGCGTCCAATATTGGTCGCCGTACCTAAAGAAAGATATGGCGATACTCGAGAGGGTACAGAAGAGAGCGACACGTTTGATAAAAGGTATGGAAAACCTTTCATACGCCGAAAGATTGGAGAAACTGGGGTTCTTTTCCCTGGAGAAGTGGAGGCTTAGAGGGGACAAGATAGAGACTTACAAGATCTTGAAGGGCATAGAGAAAGTGGAGAGGGACAGATTCTTCAGACTTTCGAAAACTACAAGAACGAGAGGCCATTCGGAAAAATTAAGAGGGGACAGATTCAGAACCAATGCTAGGAAGTTCTTCTTCACCCAACGGGTGGTGGATACCTGGAATGCGCTTCCAGAGGGAGTGATAGGACAGGGTACGGTATTGGAGTTCAAAAAGGGATTGGACAATTTTGTAAAGGAAAAGGGGATAGAAGGGTATAGATAGAGGGTTACTATACAGGTCCTGGACCTGGTGGGCCCCCATGTGAGCGGACTGCTGGGCATAATGGACCTTTGGTCTGACCCAGCAGAGGCACTTCCTATGCTCTTATGTTCTTAACTTTTGCCACTGATCCTTTTAGCTTCTTTTTAACCAATTTCCACATTTAATCATAGTCTCCCTTTCATAAATTAAATGCTGCTGCAGTAAAGTATCTGTGTTGTTCCAAAAGAACCCACACTAGAGCAACGTCACATCTAACTAGGATCTTCAGAATGCCAATAGGGTGGCAATCTTGGTAGCAAACGTCATCCATCCCGTGTTTTTTAATTAAATTTATAATGAATTAATATCTTCTCGAATCTTCATTTAAATAACCAAAGTTTGTAAATATGTATATTTTTCACTATATAGGACTTATATAGGAAGAGGTGCCGCTGCCAAGATAAGTCCTATATAGTGAAAAATATACATATTTACAAACTTTGGTCATTTAAATGAAGATTCGAGAAGATATTAATTCATTATAAATTTAAGCAAAGAAAAAAACATGAGATCGATGCCGACTGCTACCTCATTGTTATCCCTTGATGGTGCGCTTAGTGAAACAGGGCGTACTCCTGTCAGGTTTTCTGGGACTTTTGTTTTGAAATTGGATCTATGAAGACTCGTGCTGAGGAGATAAGACGATTCTCTACAAGCTATGGGGTCCTTTTACTAAGACGTGCTAGCCGGTTTGGCGCACACAAAATAGCACGCGCTAAATGCGAACGCGTCCATTATATTTTATGGATGTGTTAGCATTGAGCGCACGCCAATATTGAAATGTATTTTTATGAAACTGCTCATCTTTTCACCTTTCTAAGCTCCAATCTCCCCAACTTCTGACATTCTGATACTGGTAGTATTTTACTCCTTGGAAGCATGCTTTAAGACAGGGGTAGGGAACTCCGGTCCTCGAGAGCCGTATTCCAGTTGGGTTTTCAGGATTTCCGCAATGAATATGCATGAGATCTATTTGCATGCACTGCTTTCAATGCATATTCATTAGGGAAATCCTGAAAACCCGACTGGACTACGGCTCTCGAGGACCGGAGTTCCCTACCCCTGCTTTAAGATATAGGAAATGCTTTTGAATTATTCTTTGGGATTCCACCTTG
This sequence comes from Geotrypetes seraphini, assembly GCF_902459505.1. Lineage (NCBI taxonomy): Eukaryota > Metazoa > Chordata > Amphibia > Gymnophiona > Dermophiidae > Geotrypetes > Geotrypetes seraphini. Next base: position 13,160,709 of record NC_047094.1, on the reverse strand, counting down.
CTTTCTTTAAGATTGTGGACTGGGTAATAAATGGAGGGAGTCATATTTTTCCTGATATATTTGCTTGTGTGATTCCAGTTTCTATATACCGTAGTCCTCCATTTGTTTCTGGAATTTGTAAACAACAGATGTGCCATGTTACCCGGCTCCAGGCTGGAGACTTTTTGGCCGGTCCTGCTTTTGAACTTACATCCCAAAGCAGCGAGGGATTTGTAGTGCTTGATGCTGCCCATTGAAATCAGTTCTGACCACCAGAATGGGGTGGCCAGAAATCCAGAACTGTCTCAAATTCTCCAGCCATGAACTGGGTAACTTGGTATCTCTGCAATAATCCAAATGTAGGAGTCATGAGGAAAAAGATAATCCAAAAGATGCTTTATTGATAAACAGCACAATATGAATGGGTTGACTCTGAAATAATTATATACAAACAGTGGCGTAGCAAGGGTAGAAGGTGCCCCCTCTTCATGCCCCCCCTCTTTCTGCGCCATCCACTCCACATTCGCGCTCTCCCTTCCCCCCTCCCCCTCCGTACCTCTAAATATTTGCCAGCGCAACTGGCTTTTCCAGTATGTATGCTCCTCGCGCCAGCCTTGGCTTTCCCTCCGATGTCATTTCCTGGCTCCATGACCTGGAAGTGATTCAGAGGGGAACCAGGCTGGCAGGAGCAACAGGCAGGAGAAGTTGCTCGAGCATGGTATGGTGTGGCGGGGCATGGCAGAGAGGTGCCGGTGCCCCCCCTGACACGGCGCCTGGGGCAGTCTTCCCCCCCCCCAGCCCTCCCTTACTACGCCACTGAATACAAATAAGATAAAAAACAATATCGTTATGAGTCAAGAGTAGTGGTTTAAAGGATTTTTTCTTCTGTAATCACTCTCTTTGTTTCAGTTTCCAAGATAGGCCTCTAGGAAGAGAAAGCAGATTTGTTGCTATGGTTACACTACAGAAAGAAAAGAAAATACCAGAAAACCTTGAACCTTGTTCCTATGACTTCCGCTTAGGCTTCGATGGTTTGCTGTGCAATATAAATTTGACCTTAAAAGATGTGTTTTGGGGAATGATTAATATTTTAAAAATGTACGCATTTTTTTAGTTGGCTGTAACAAGGCCAGACTTCAGATTTTAACTTTTTCACTATCTTAGAATGTAGAGAGCATTGCAGACTAGAGCACTGTTTATCTGAAGAGTTATTAATTGGAAAGTCATAATCTGCAAAATAAACAAAATCACTGTATCTGGGACTCATTTATTGAACCTATGATTGTTTAAAAATTGTCTTCATGGTTACACAGCAACATAGGACCCGATTTGTCAAATGATTTAACTGGGCAGGAGATGATACTGCCTGATCCTCAGATTTTTTTGTGGCACGTAACTGGAGAGTGTTGCTTAAAATCCAGGGAGACCACCACAGTACTCTCTAATGAGCGTTTTTTCATCTGCTAACTTGGTAAGTGTCCAGATAACATTAGGACAGCACAAAGGCTGTCTTAACTTACTGGAACAGACCAAAGGTCCATCAAGCCCGGTATCCTTTTTCAACAGCGGCCAACCCAGGTCGCAAGTACCTAGCTAGATCCTATGAAGTAAAACAGATTTTAAAATGCTTATTCTAGGAATAAGCAGTGGATTTCCCCAAGCCATCTCAATAATGGCCTATGAACTTTTGTTTCAGGAAATTAATCCAAACCTTTTTTAAACCCTGCTAAGCTAACCACATTCTCTGGCAATGAAGTCCAGAGTTTAATTACACATTGAGTGACAAAATATTTTCTACGGTTTGTTTTAAATCTACTACATATTAGCTTCAACTCAGGCCCCCTATTAATCCAGTTGCCAGTCTGAATATTGTCTGGCACTTAGATAACTTCCAATGGACATGCATCACCTGGATATTTAATGCTGGTTCCGACAGGCCTGGCACTGGATATCTGGTCTGATCCTAGCTGTGGCAGTCAGTGCTGTAAAAATCGCTGATCACCATGTGCACAGTTATTGAATAGCCCATATCTGTCATACATACAAATATATCTGCACACACTTCCACATATGCAACTACTGTATTCTATATAAGTGAGTTATTCCCTTGGTTCTTAACATTCTAAACATACCTGCATGCAGTCTCCTAAATTGATCTACAGAGATTCTTTATGTAGAAATTATAATAATTATAAAAAAAACAAACTCAACCCCTATTTGAGAATTTGAGCTACAAAGAACGCCTCGGAAAACTGGGATTGTTCACCCTCGAGAAGAGGGGACATGATAGAGACTTTTAAAATACTAAAAGGATTCGACAAAATAGAGCAAGAAACATCGTTATTCACATTGTCAAATGTGACTCGGACAAGAGGTCACGGACTGAAACTGAGGGGCACCAGGCCCAGGACAAATATCAGGAAATTCTGTTTCGCACAACGAGTGGTGGACGCTTGGAACGCTCTCCCGGAGGAGGTCGTGATGGAGACCACCATTCCGGGATTCAAGGGCAAGTTGGATGCACACCTTCTCACAAATCACATTGAGGGATACGAGTAAACAAGGTTTCTCAACAGGGAACACCTGGCTTGGCCTCCGCGGGTGCGGGTCGTCGGACTGGATGGACCTAGGGGTCTGATCCGGCGAAGCCATTTCTTATGTTCTTATGTTCTATGCCTACAGGCAGCCCCCGGATTAAGAACGAGTTAGGTTTTTAAAGCTGTTCTTAAGTCAGATTTGTCTGTAACTCAGAACTTGTAGATTTTAAGAGTCTTGCTGCTTATTTCTGTTCCCAGCTGACACAAGGGCCAACCGTCCCTACCAGTGTTCCCTCTAAGCTACAGCATGCACAACCACACACTGTTCTTAATGTGGCCATGCATCAGTCCTGAATCTGCTAAAGGAAAAATGTAGGGAGCCTATGCCACTGGAAATACCGCTCAGTGAAATCACATGAAGCCACAACCATGTTCTTAAGTAGCAACATTCCAGAGCTCATATTGTGATGTCATAATGGCTCATTCCACCAATGCCTAAGAGCCAACCTCAGCAGTGATGTCACAATGGCTTGATTATTCCTATACAGGCAGTCCCCGGGTTAAGAACGAGCTACCTTTTTAAAGCTGTTCTTAAGTCAGATTTGTCTGTAACTCAGAACTTGTAGATTTTAAGATTCTTGCTGCTTATTTCTGTTCCCAGCTGACACAAGGGCCAACTGTCCCTAGTACCAGTGTTCCCTCTAAGCTACAGCATGCACAACCACACACTGTTCTTAATGTGGTCATGAATCATTCCTGAATCTGCTACGGGAGAAGTGGAGGAGTCTATGATCCGTGAAATCAAATGAAGCCACAACCACGTTCTTAAGTACGAGTCGCACTTAAGTCGGGCGTCTGCAACTCGGGGACTGCCTGCATTGTAAAAGCTTTGACGCACTGCACATTTAAGGGCTCCTTTCACGAAGCCGCGTTGGCGGCTTTAGCGCGCGCAACTTTTCATCACGCGCTAACCCCCGCGATAGCCGAAAAACTACCGCCTGCTCAAGAGGAGGCGGTAGCGGCTAGCGCGGCCGAGGGTTTAGCGTGCGCTATTACGTGCGTTAAACCGCTAACACGCCTCCGTGAAAGGAGCCCTAAGCGTTTGATTTTTCCTTTGGATTTCAGAAACTCTTTCACTTATTCGGGAGGCAGAGAGCGTCAGCTTGTGGATGTCACTCTGTAAGCCAGTCACTTAGCAAATTCCCAGGGAACTACAGAAATTGAGTTAATTAAAATTATACATTAATAGCCTGGAACATTTCATGCTCTTACAGTCTGTGTTGTCAACATGGTTTAGCAGAATTTAAAATAGTTTCATTTTTATCCCTAATTTTTCAGATTCTGAGCATGGCTGGGAATTCGGTGGCAATCCGCAGTCTTTAATCTTGCTCTGTGGTATGAGTATCAAGTTGCATTTTGGGTAGAGGTTTAAGTCATCAGCTCTTACGCTATACTACCTGTGTTTATTCTGCTTAAAGCAGTGGTCTCAAACTCAAACCCTTTGCAGGGCCACATTTGGGATTTGTAGGTACTTGGAGGTCCGCAGAAAAAAATAGTTAATGTCTATTAAAGAAGTGACAATTTTGCATGAGGTAAAATTCTTTATAGTTTATAAATCTCCCCTGCATCTTCCCTCCTTCTTTGCAGCATCCTCGACTTCCTCCCTGTCCTCCGTCTTAGCTTCAGCTAATTACCGCAGCCTGCAGAGAGAATCGCCGGTGCTGTAGCGTTCCTTGCAGGCTGCCATCGATCTCTGCAGCACGTTCCCTCTGCCGTGGTCCTGCCCCCTCCTCTGACATCAGGGGCAGGATCGCAGCAGAGGGAATGTGCTGCGGAGGACGACGGCAGCCTGCAAGGATTGCTACAGCACCGGCGATTCTCTCTGCAGGCAGCGGTAATTAGCTGAAACTAAGACTGGGAGGCCAGAGAGGAAGCTGCAAAGAGCGGGCAGCACTAGTACAGACCGCAGGCCACAAAATAGTACCTGGCGGGCTGCATGTGGCCCCCGGGCCGCGAGTTTCAGACCACTGGCTTAAAGCAGTGCATGCTCCAGACCCTCCAGACGTGACCGGAGCTTGTCGTAAAAGAGAGAAGACTTGCTGGGGGCGGAGCTGGAGATGGAACAGGGCGGGGCTGGAGACAGAACAGGGCGGGGATATATGTTTGGGGTTTTCCTTTGTAAAATAGGGTAACCCTATGTATGTCAGTGCTTTTATTCTTATGCCTTTCTATTATAGACAAGGCACAACCTGTGGGCTTTGAACTTTGGGTCAACACATTGGTGGCACATCATGCCATTAAAAATGACTGTATCTGCTTATATGAAAATTTGTGCCCAAGAAGGGAATCTCAGAGCCCTCGGGAGGACTTTCCTGCAAAACCCTGACTTGAAGGATGTCTGCAGTCAGACTTGCATGCCAGGTGTTTGCTGTTGTTTTTCTTTTGTCAATGTTTCTGTGTGAGGAACAGGTCAAAGCGGTAGGGAGACATGAGACGACTTATGGCAGAACTGTTTTCTGGTGACACTGCAGGTCTGAGCTTGAAAATCATATGCTCATTCTTAATTAGCAGATTTAAAAGGACAGTGAGGGTGGACACATCCATCGTGCTTACTCTCTGAAGCTCCTGGAATGTATCATGAGTTGATCTGATATCTTTCTTGCAGTGCGGATGAGAAACTCAGCAAGCTGAAGGCCTCCAAATTCTGTTTCTCAGGAATACGTACCGTATCTTTCACTCCATATGACACACTTTTTTCCCTCCCAAAAGTGGGTGGAAATGTCTGTGCGTCTTATGGAGCGAATATTGCATCACAGAACATGATGTGTAGTCTTTTAAGTGAGCACCCAGCTATTTGCCAGGGAAACTTATACCTTTTTTTCACCTTTGTAAATCCTGGTGGTCCAGCGGTATATTAGCAGGAGCAAGCTTTCCGTGCTCCTGCCTCACGCTGAGCCCCTCCCTCGCTGGATGGCTGCCTCAGATCTCGTGAGCCCTCTCCTGCCTTGTGCGCCTCTGGGCGCAAGATCTGAGGCAGCCGTGCAGCGATGGATCCCTCCTGTCCCAGCCTACCACTAGACCACCAGAGGAGGGCAGGGGGGGGGGGGGGAAACAGGGTACAAAAAGTCTCTCCTCATTTATTAATGACAGTGATGATGGTTCTTAATATTGCTGTTGACTTTACATGGTTGAAATATTATTCTGCTATATTTTATTAAATATATTAGTACAATATTTTTTTTCTTGTTTTCCTCCTCTAAACCTAGGTACGTCTTATGGTCAGGTGCATCTTATAGTGTGAAAAATATGGTACTTTTAGATGAATTTCACCTCATGAACAAAATGTGGGGAACCTCTTTTCCAGGCATGAACTTGATATTCTGTCTTTCCGTGATGCAACTAATACAGTTTACATTTGCTATATATAAGGTTACAATCTCAGTTTTTGCCCTTGGGACGATGGAGGGTTAAGTAACTTGCCCAGGGTCACAAGGAGTCACAGTGGGAACTGAACCCAATTGGTTCTCCAGTTCTCCTCTCACTGAACTAACCATTAGACGACATAGAGAATGACACGGGAATGCGCACCAGTTGGCCGCAGTTCAGCAAGAAGCCCCACCTCAGCAATCTTCCTGCCCTCATCAGCCCTGTTCAAGGGCCACTGAGCGGGAAGGCCTCTCCCACTGCTTTAAATATCCTGTTTAGTAGTCTTTGTTTCCAGGGAATCCATTATAGAATCTACAGACATATGGAGGGGCATAATCAAAAGAAACATCTAAGTCTGATTTAGATGTGGGGGCGCTAGTCACCTAAAGTTGGCAGTGGCAAAATGTCCATTCTCGAAAAGCGCGTCCAAAATTTTTTTTTCCCGAAAATCGTTTATCTCTACATCCAGGCGTTTGATCGTCCACTACGTCTGTCTTTATAACACATTCTCGACCAAAAATTCGTCCAAGTCTGAAATGTCCGGAACAAGACCTTTTGGATGTGGGAGGGGCCAGCATTGTGACAGATAGGCCCAGGGCCGCCATCAGGGCAGTACTACCAGTCCTGCATTCAGGGGCCCGGAGCTGACAGGGGGCCCGGGCTCCCCCAGGGTCCTAGGCCACAGTCTAGGGAGAGGGCGGTCCGCCCCACTTCACAGGAGAGAGCTTGACGGTGAACCCGCGGAGTTCAATACATCTCGAGCCGCGAGGCTCATCTTCTGTTCCTACCTGCCCTGCCGCTCACATATAGCCGATGGGAAGTGTTCCCCGATGTCAGCGCTGACGTCGGAGGGACGGCTTAAGCAAAGCTTGCCCTCCGACGTCAGCGCTGACGTCGGAGAATACTTCCGATCGGCTATTTGTGCGCGGCAGGGCAGGCAGGAAACAGAAGACAAGCCTCTCGGCTCGAGCTCCGTTTTGCTGAGAAAGTTGCAAAGAAGGGCTGGGAGGCAAATGCGGAACACAAACAGGCCGGCGCCAAGTTCTCCCTGCTTTTCACTGTGGGGCCGACCAACTCTCGCCACTCGCGTCAATTCTGATGTCGGAGAAGACGTTCTGGGCCAGCCAATCGCTGCCTGGCTGGCCTAGAATGTCCTCTCTGACATTAGAATTGACGTCAGGTGGCGAGAGTTGGTCGGCCCCGCAGGGAAGAGAAGCAGGGCGAACTCAGCGCCGGCCTGTTCCCGATGGCGGCAGTGGCAGCCTATTCCCCAGTGGCGGTGGCAGCATTTTCCCAATGGTGGTGGCATAGGGGAGGGCAGGGAGAAAGAAAGAAAGGGGGGACAGGAAGCCAGAAAGAAAGGGGGCAGGGTGAAACAAAGAAAAACGGGGCACGGAGAGAGAGAGAAAGACAGACTTACAGAACGAAAGAGGGTGTGGGGAGAGAAAGAAAGAAAGGGGCAGGATGAGAGAGAGAGAAAAACAGACATACAGAAAGAAAGGGGGTATGGAGAGAGAGAAAAAGAAAGAAGGGGCAGGGGGAAACAAAGAAAAAGTTTGGGGAGGGAATGAGGTCTTGAGGAGAGGAAGCATACAGGAGGCTGAAAGAAGGGAAGAAATATTGGATGCACAGTCAGAAGAATAAAGTGCAACCAGAGACTGATGAAATTACCAAAGGTAGGAAAAATGATTTTATTTTCAATTTAGTGATCAAAATGTGTCTGCTTTGAGAATTTATATATGCTGTCTATATTTTGCACTATGGCCCCCTTTTACTAAACCGCAATAGCGTTTTTTAGCGTAGGGAGCCTATGAGCGTTGAGAGCAGCGTGGGGCATTCAGCGCAGCTCCCTGAGCTAAAAACCGCTATCGCGTTTTAGTAAAAAGGGAGGGGGAATATTTGTCTATTTTTGTATAGTTGTTACTGAGGTGACATTGCATAAAGTCATCTGCCTTGACCTCTTTGAAAACCCGCGGAATATAAATGATAATTAACATTTTCTCTGCGCACAGCGTGCTTTGTGTTTTTAAAATTTTATTGTTGGTAGATCATTTTGACTTGGCCACATAGGTAAGGGGGAGGGAGGGAGGGGAGCTGCTGAAAGACATCTAGTAATCCTTGCAGGCTTGACTGTGCAGGGAATTATTTTTGTAAAATCATGTTTTGTTATGTGACTGGCATTATTTAGACTTTAATTTCTATGAATGAATAGAATGAAAATGATATAAATTACTTGCTTGTTTTTATGTGTGTGCGCTGAAGGAAAGTGGAGAGAGAGTGGGCTGAGGACGCTGAAGGGAAATGGGGAAGAGAGAGTGTGGAGAAGATGCTGATTTATAAATTGACAATTGTACAGAATATTGTTTCTTTTTTATATTCATCCATAGCTGCATGTTAATGATGTGCTCATATGCACTTATTTATCATCATAACATATACATCATCATTAACATGCAGCTGTGGATGTGTAAGGACAGGCTGAGGAGAATGGATGAGAAGGAAGGAAGGTGCACATATCAACATATTGTACATTTTTAACAAGCATGATGCAGCTATAGACAAGCTGAGGAGGATGGGATCATACAGATGTGTATGTTCAGATATGCGCTCAGATGTTTAGTTTTTTCTGATATATTTATTAAGCTTACAGTATTTATAAAAACACATTTAATACTTGTTACAAAAAATATTGTGCTATTGTGATCTACTTCTGGCCTATAAAGGTCAAAAGCAATCCTTAACTGAGATTTTACATTAAAAAGTGAATTATAGCTACTAGCACTATTATTTATTAGTTATTTATTATGCAGATGTTTGTTAGTTTGTTATTAGTTCAGTATTAGACATATGTTAGTTTAGAATAGATAGGTATAGATTAGTTTAGTTTAGGTTAGGTTAGGGCCCTGCTGAAAGAGTCTACCTTGACGTGGTTGCAGGCTTACAAATCTTTTGGTCAAAGAGTGCGGCGACAGAGAAATGTATGTGTGTATTCGGCCCATGGAAGAAGGGGGGGGGTCGGGGGGTGGAAGGGGGTGCGTGGGGGGCCCAATAGGATTGCTCAGTAAGGGGCCCAGAAATTTCTGATGGCGGCCCTGGATAGGCCACCCGGTCATGGCAACAGAGCAGTGGGGCACCTGACAGGGCAGTGCTGTGATCTTCACAAAAAGGGTGCCACATAAACATTTATTTGTTTTTTTTTTATCCTGTTGTCCCGAAAGAGCTTAGAATGGGTTGTTTTATTTTCTAAGCTGTTCTCCCAGGGGAGCTCAGAATGGTTTACATCAATTTATTCAGGTACTCAAGCACTTTTCCCTGTCCTGGCGGACTCACAATCTATCTAATGTACCTGGGGTGATGGGTGGGGATTTAGTGACTTGCCCAGGGTCACGAGGAGCAGCGTGGGTTTGAATTCCCAACCGCAGGGTGCTAAGGCTGTAACTTAAACCACTGCACCCCACTCGCCCCACAGGTTTAACATACATAATTTCCATATAAGTTTACCATACAAGTTTTTATCCTAACTTGATACATAGTAGGGTCTAATAATATACAGTTTACTGGTTACAATTTGCTATACTTATCCTTACGGTGCAACGTTTTCAGTACAAGTTACAGTGTATGATAACAAGTTATCTTTATGTGACACATATTGATTCTGGGGATCTTTTCCAGATAAGCCCCGCCACTAATGGAAAAAGTGGACGCGCCGAAAGTTAAGCCCCGCCACCTTTTGCCAGCGCACGCAACCTTAACCAGTGAAGTTCTCAGCACAACGGCCCCACAACGTGGTGCGATGTGTATAAAGTAAAGTGGGGGGTTCCCCCCCCCCCGTCCCCCCGTCGGAGCACCCAAAAAAGATTATAAAAAAGAGGATATGAAACTTAACATTATAAAATAATAGGATAAACTGTCGACCATTTTTTTAAGGGCTCCGACGGGGGGGCATGGGGTGGAACCCCCCCCCCCACTTTACTTTCTACAGATCGCGCCTCTTTTTTATAATTTTTTTTAGGTGGCGGGGGTTAGCTTTTTGGCGGGGCTTATCTGGAAAAGATCCGATTCTGGTATCATCTTTCTATTCTATCAGTCAGGACTCTCACCAGAAATCCCTTATAGGTCATGGTGAGCCCCACCCCAAACCCACTAAACCCACCTATCTATAGCTCCAATAGCCCTTATGGCTTCAGGTGCCACCTATATGGCAGTACAGTAGGGTTATGGGGGTTTTTTATTGGCCTCACATTTTCCGCCATGAATGTAGTGGTTAGAGTGGCTTATGGGCCTGGGTCCTCCTCTCTATGGTTCACTAACCCACCCCCTAGACTACTTAAGACACCTCTGTGCAGCTCTACTAGGCTTTCCCGTGCCAGGTGTTGATGTTCCGGAGGCAGGTATGTACGTTTTTATTCTGAACTTTGTGGGGGTGTGACGGGGGTCAGTGAACACGGGGGGGGGGGGGGGTGAGGGTCTTTACTTTGTCCCTGCAGTGGTTATCTGATCACTTTGGATACCTTTTGGGCACTTATACATGTCTTTACATTGTCTAAGTCACAACGTATTCGTTCCGTCCAGGCAGTCTCGTCAAACATTCGATTATCCCTGCAGGACGACTACGTCTAGGTTGGCTCAACCACATCCTGCCCTAACCACCGAAAAAGGCTGGAGACCACTGAAGTGAGGAATTAACACTCTGGACACCTGGGCATGTAAGTTTGATCGTGTGACACCATTGTTCTTCAATCTCCACTGGCGGTGACAGGTCAAAAGCGCGCCGGGACAAAGGCGCACCCAGACAATTGAGCGCAGCGCACGCCGCTGCGCCGCTCTAAATTACTGTTTTTAGGGCTCCAACGTGGGATGTGGGGGGGAACCCCCCACTTTACCTAATAGAGATCGCGCCGTGTTGTGGGGGCGTTGTGGGGAGTGTGGGGGGTTGTAACCCCCCACATTTTACTGAAAACTTAACTTTTTCCCTGTTTTTAGGGAAAAAGTTCAGTTTACAGTAAAATGTGGAGGGTTACAACCCCCCAAACCCACCATAACGCCGGCGCGATGTCTATTAAGTAAACTGGGGGGGTTCCCCAACAAGACCCCCCGTCGGAGCCCCTAAAAACTGTAATTTAGAGCGGCGCGGCGGCACGCGCTGCGCTCCATTGTCGCACGCTTTTGTCTTTCGCGCCGTTGTCTGTGAACCTCCACTGGCTCCCTGTGTATCCTAGAGTCCATTTCAAGTGCGCCCGTGTTGTTTTTAAAATTCTTCTTGGTATTTTCATTCCTTTAGTTCCTTTACCTTGGAATCTTTATAGATTCTCTTTTGCAAGAGGAGCTCTTAAGCTTTCCTGCCCATCCAGTAAAGGTAGCAAAAGAACCAAGATCTTTGGCCTCTCTTTGTCCTTTAAGTTCAGACAACTCTGGAATGACCTTCCACTTTTCCTGAGATGCTTCAGCTCCCTTTCTTCCTTTCGTAAGACTCTGAAAACTACTTCGTTTGCCAAACACTTTGGTAATCAACCCTTTTAAGATCCAATTAATATGTTTCTTTCAGTTTAATCTAACTATTGGAAACCGAGTCGAACACTCTTGGATTGAAGTCTCGGTATATAAAACCAAGCATTAGATTAACTGGAATTAAACACCATCAAGTACCCAATGCAAAGCACACTCAAGATCCTAGGAATTCAACTAGACAGAAATTGCACAATGCAGACCCAAATCCACAAAATCATCCAAAGAGCATTCTTCACAATGCGTAACCTAAGAAAAATAAGAAAATTCTTCATCAAGGATCAATACAAGATAGTAGTACAATCCCTAGTACTAAGCATAGTAGACTACTGCAACAGCCTATACCTATCATGCCCAAACTACATGATAAAACAATTACAGACTGTTCAGAACACGGCCCTCAGACTCATCTACTCCCTCAGCAAATTTGACCACATCACCAATGCTTACCTTGACTCACACTGGCTACCAATAAAAGCAAGATCCCAGTTCAAATTCTACTGTCTACTATACAAAGTAACACACGGAACAGCACCCAGCTACCTAAACAAAAGACTACACCGTAATCGCTCACACAGACTAAGGAGAACTCAAAACCTATTCACTTACCCTCCTCTCAAAGGTACACGACGCAAGAAACTATACGACAGCCTTTTAGCTACACAGGCAGCAAAATTGACACTACCATTTCCAATCTACTGATCAAATCAATAGACATAAAAGAATTCCGAAAAGAAATCAAAACTCATCTCTTCAAAAAATACTTTCCATCATCTTAACCTCAACATAGTACTAGAAAATACACACACGAACACCCCACCATAACTATACCTAAACATTGTACAACTCACTTCATCAACCTACTATTTATCTACTACGTGCTCTAAATTTCTCCTGGAAACTTCCAGACTAACAATTGTAACTTGATACATTCCTGATTCTATGTACTGTAATATTCCTGAAATTGTCCAGTCTCCTAATTTGTAATCCGCTTAGAACCGCAAGGCACAAGCGGAATAGAAATCTGTAATGTAATGTAATGTAGATTAGATTAGATAACACTTGGTAGAGGCATCAACAATGGGGAAAAGGTCTCCTGAATCTCATGATAGCATGGCTTTGTTACGGCAATGAGACAGTAGGCTCAGCTTAAGTCCCGTGTGAAATGCATGAGAAGAGAGATCTGAACTTTTTTTTTTTCTCTCCTGCTTTGCTTACAGATGCTTTTTTGGCTTAGCAAAAGAGTGCTTGTCTTCCGGTTACCATGACGATCTGAATGCCAATAGAATTATGGCTTGCTGAGGACGCGGAGGAGAAGAATGGCAATCGGAGATCTTCTCATCTTCTGCGTCACTAGCGGTAAACCACCCTGTGAGCTGCCGAACACGCCCCAGCGATAAGGATGACAAATGAGCTGGAAGAGATGTATCTAAAAGCTGATAAAGTCGCTGGAAGCCGAAGCACTGAAAACTGCTGGAGCTCAGCGGACTTGAGACGGCCTCTACGTTGGCCCTTTTAATGTGATCCAACAGCAGCAATAAGAATCCTTTGGCCCATTCCAACATGAACAGGGAAAATGGTCATCTGCCTCTTAGGGCGAGGTTACCTGAGGGGAGATGTGGCAGAAGCCACGGGTTAGCGCAGGCTCTGAGACCATGAGACGTATACGCAGAAAGCATCGTTAACCAGAATTTTGGTGATTTTAAAATACTGTATTTTCTGAAGGGTTCATAGACAATGGCGTGAAAGACAAAAGCGCGTGCCGACAATTGAGCGCAGCGCGGAGGCGCACGCCGCACAAAATTACAGTTTTTAGGGGCTCCGACGGGGGGTTTTGTTGGGGGACCCCCCCCAGTTTACTTAATAGACATCGCGCCGGTGTTATGGGGGGTTTGGGGGGTTGTAACCCTCCACGTTTTACTGTAAACTGAACTTTTTCCCTAAAAACAGGGGAAAAGTTAAGTTTTCAGTAAAATGTGGGGGGTTACAACCCCCCACAATGCCCCCACAACGCGGCGCAATGTCTATTAAGTAAAGTGGGGGGGGGGTTCCCCCCCACGCTCCCCCCCACGCTCCCCCCCGTCGGAGCCCTAAAAACAGTAATTTAGAGCGGCGCGCGCCTCCCGCTGCGCTCAATTGTCTGGGCGCGCCTTTGTCCCGGCGCGCTTTTGACCTGACACCTTTCCGAAGAGCTATTCTGGCTGTTTGTTTCCAACTTCCACAGTTAAATTTTTACTTATTTATTTATTGCAGAAAGTCTATGGAGCTCTCGTTTTCGGTTCTGACATATGGAGCGTTGCAGCCCACTGGGGCTACTTCTGACATTCATGTGGCTCTCTGTCTACAAAGGCTGCCCACCTGTGGCTTAGCATCTTTGAACTGATGCTTTCATTATACATGTCACTACAGTGACCAGAAACAACATAAGAACATAAGAATAGTCTTACTGGGTCAGACCAGTAGCTCGTTCTCATGGTGGCCAATCCAGGTCCCTAGTACCTGGCCAAAACCCAAGGAGTAGCAACATTCCCTTCAGAATCCTAAAGAATAACAAGATTCTGGAATCCCATAGAGTAACAAAAGATTCCGAAACCCCAAAGAGTAGCAACATTCCATGCTACCGTCTTTCTCAATAACAGACTATGCACTTTTCCTCCAGGAACTTGTCCACACCTTTCTTAAAACCAGCTACGCTATCCGCTCTTACCACATCCTCTGACAACGCGTTCCAGAGCTTAACTATTCTCTGAGTGAAAAAATATTTCCTGCTATTGGTTTTAAAAGTATTTCCCCATAACTTCAAGTGTCCCCTAGTCTTTGTCATTTTTGACAGAGTGAAAAATCAATCCACTTGTACCCGTTCTACTCCGCTCCGGATTTTGTAGAATCCCCTATCTCCCCTCAGCCATCTCTTTTCCAAGCTGAAGAGCCCTAACCGCTTTAGTCTTTTCTCAATAACTACAAATGCAATAAACATTTTTTAATATAAATATTTTATCTTGTTAATGAGATACCCTCAGATTAAAAAAAACCTCACCAATGCATAATGCTGTTATGCTGCTTAGAACATAAAAGTCTATACAGGACCCTCAACTGTGGAAGCCTGAGAGAACAGTTAAACCCCCTCCCCCCAAATAATAAACTAGATTGCTCAGGAAGACAAGGCAACTACTTGGTTCTAGAGCAGGGGACTCAAAGTCCCTCCTCGAGGGCCATAATCCAGTCGGGTTTTCAGGATTTCCCCAATGAATATGCATGAGATCTATGTGCATGCACTGCTTTCAATGCATATTCATTGTGGAAATCCTGAAAACCCGACTGGATTGCGGCCCTCAAGGAGGGACTTTGAGATCCCTGTTCTAGAGTATTGGATGAAACATTTTCAGGGGTGTCCAATGTCGGTCCTCGAGGGCCGCAATCCAGTCGGGTTTTCAGGATTTCCCCAATGAATATGCATTGAAAGCAGTGCATGCACATAGATCTCATGCATATTCATTGGGGAAATCCTGAAAACCCGACTGAATTGCGGCCCTCGAGGACCGACATTATATTCATTGGGGAAATCCTGAAAACCCGACTGGATTGCGGCCCTCGAGGACCGACATTGGACACCCCTGATTTACATGGATCTCAACCAAAAGCAAGCTCCCAAATTCTGAACCTGCTTTCTCGTTACCAGAAATAAATACCTTCCATCTAGTTGCTTTAGAGAAGCAGCTGGATAAACCCAATTATTTTGGCTGGAAATTGTTGGGGGGAGGGTGGGAGTAGATTCAGCTCATGCTTTGTAGCTTTGGGTCAGTGGTGCTGACTTTGGTAGGAATTTAAATCTTTTTTACAAGGTTATGATTTTAAGTTGAAGCCTTTATGCCAGTGTAAGTAAATGCTGTTTGGAGGGTTTCTGGTTCAACAGAAACCTGATTTTATTTGGCTCTGCTCCTTCAGGCTTCCAGTTTAATGAAAACCATTCTCTGTGGGGTTACAGCAGTGTTTCTCAGCTTGGTCCTGGAGTACTCCCTTGCCAGTCAGGTTTTCAGGATAGCCACAACGAATATGCATAAACTTGATTTGCATACACTGCCTCCATTATATGCACATTTCTTTCATGCATATTCATTGTGGCTATCCTGAAAACCTGACTGACAAGTACCGAGTTGAGATACACTGGGCTACAGTGCCACAAACCCCTCATTCTCAAGTTCTTTGGGGGTTGCGTTTTTTTAAACCTGTGTTTATAATCCCTGCACCTAGCAGTGCCATTGTAGAAACAGTTTGTGGTTAAGTCAGGGGTTCTCAACACTCCAAGCCAGTCGGGTTTTCAGGATATCCACAATGAATATGCATGAGAGAGATTTGCATGCTCTACCTCCATTATATGCAAATTTATCTCATGCATATTCATTATAGACGTCTGGAAAACCTGACTCCGTAAGGACTACTACTACTACTATGAATTATTTCTTTAGCGCTACCAGACGTACTCAGCGCTGTACAGAGTCCCAAAGAGTAAGAAAACAGTCCCTGCTCCAAAGAGCTTACAATCTAAACAGCCAAGACAGACAAACAGGATGTCATGGATACAGTTAAGGGGAAGGGTTACTCAGCTGGCTGGGTTGGAGGGTAGAGGGGAGTCCAGGACAATAAAGCCATTGTGACATCACTGAGGAGCTTGGCTCTTATTGGTGGAATGAGGCATTATGACATCACAATCTCAGCTCTGCTTCCCAAAGACTGAAACTCTTCACACTACTAGTATGAATTATTTCTATAGCACTACCAGACGCACGCAGCACTGTACAGAGTTACAAAGAAGACAGTCCCTGCTCCAAAGAGCTTACAATCTAAACAGCCAAGACAGACAAACAGGATGTCATGGATACAGTTAAGGGGAAGGGTTAATCAGCTGGCTGGGTTGGAGGGCAGAGGGGAGTACAGGACAATCAAGCCATTGTGACATCACTGAGGAGGTTGGCTCTTATTGGTGGAATGAGGCATTAGGTGGGTTTTCAGTCTGCTTTTAAACAAGGGAAGGGGCTTGACGGACAAACTTGGGTAATTTATTCTAGGCATAAGGGGCAGCTAGATGAAAGGAATGAAGTCTGAAATTGGCAGTGGAGGAGAAACCCCAGGCTAGGGCTAACATACAGTGGCTCCTTCCAGAACCTGGTGTGTTTGCTCGGGGCTTCTAACTTATCCAGTTCCAGGAGAGAGATTTTGGGCCAGTCCCGGATTTCTACCAACCTCATTCTGATGCATTAACGCAGTGCTTCTTAACCCAGGCTTACTGACAGCTTTGTAGATGTCCACGAGCGGGTATAAATGTGTGGGATAATTTTGGAAAGGAGAATAAGTTCAGATTTTTCCATTTTAAAACTGGTGTAAAGTATGCACATTCCTGGCACACAAGCTAGGTGACCTGCTATCCAATTACCCTATAGTTGCTACAGAGCTTTAAATCCTGGCACAAACAGCCAGATGTGTAGTTGTGTGTGTGTGGGTCAGACAAATGGTCCATCAAGCCCAGTAGCCCGTTCTCACGGTGGCCAATCCAGGTCACTAGTACCTGGCCAAAACCCAAGGAGTAGCAACATTCCATGCTACCGATCCAAGGCAAGCAGAGGCTTCCCCCATGTCTTAATAATAGACTATGGACTTTTCCTCCAGGAATTTGTCCATAGTCCAGTTGAACGGAGAGTGTTACACTGTGTGGGTCTGATTTTGCATTACTGAGCCTCTGCCACCACATAAGGAAAACAGGATTCACCATAAGAGAACTGGAGATATGATGTTCTCAGTGGTAGGAGTACAACCCCGGAACTCTCTCCCTGGGATTATGAGGTTATGTAAAGATCATGGAAGTTTCAGGAAAGCACTGAGAACTTACCTGTTTCTCCATTGATGTATATGATACAGATTGATTGAATATTGCTGTAATTTGAATTCATATTGCCCCATTGGGTTAACGAAGGGATTTTGCAAGAATAAGTAAGAATTTCCATGTCGATAATTCTACCACATAGAGGTTATTTTGTTTGACGTATGTGTAGTTTGTTGCTATATTATTTATTTATTTAGATTTTTATCCCGTCCTCCCAGTAGCTCAGAACGGTTTACAAGTAAACATTCACAATGGAGTGAATTGGACATACAAGATTATACAGTAGATTTAAATACTTGGACATACGAGACTGTGCAGCAGTGTAAATATAGGGACTATACAGCAAATTAAGAACAGTAGTTTAGATATAAGTAGTTTAGTTTAGATACAAGTTATTTGAGTATAGGCTGAGAGTGGACTATACAGAAATTTAGGCAGAAGATTAGAATGGAGAAAGAAGGGTAGAGGTGGGGTTTAAGGGGGTTGGGTGTAGACTGAGGGTGACCTTTAGTTGAAGAGGAGGGTCTTTACCATTTTCCAGAATGTCATTAGTGAGTTCTGTAGTCTGAGTTGAGGGGGGAGTTGGTTCCAGAGTTGGGGAATGAAGTGGCTGTAGGAGCGTTTGTGGGCGGTTTCTGAGAGGAGGGACCTTCCGGGGGAGGGGGGGGGGGGAATGCATCGGCGTATCTCCGTTTCTGAGCGGAGGGTATTATGTATGTTAATTTTGTACACCACTTTGGTGGGGGAGAACGAGAGGGCGCTCGCTTAAGTTAGAAGGCTAAAAGATTCCGCACAAATGTAAGGAAGTTCTTCTTCACCCAGAGAGTGGTGGAGGTCTGGAAAGCACCCTTCAGGGATTCAAGACAAGGTTGGCTAAGTTCCTACTGGAACAGAACGTACGCAAGTACGGCTAGACTCAAATAGGGCCCTGGTGAGCGGACGGCTGGGCACGATGGACCACCGATCTGACCCAGCAGTGCCAAATCTTATGTTCTTATAAAAAAAAATTTTAATACATGCAACTGTGAGTTCCTAAAGAATATTCTCCACACGGCTGTCACACAGCAATTGGATTCTTAACTCTGTGTGGCAAATAGCGTCTGACCCGCCGGCAAAGATTCTATCTACACAGGCAGCCTTTATGCATTTTCTCTATGTGAAATAAGCCTGCTGGATTGTCCCTGAACTTTCAGCTCCATTAAGTGCTATCAGAATCCCTTCTTTCTGGCAAACACCACACGGTGCATGCAGAGATTGCTGTTGCCTCCAGAGGAGCGCGGCAGCTCAGAGAACGTTCATCGAACTGAAGTCACCGGGTCCAATCAATACTCAAAGGCAGGTCTGCTTGACACCCTAGCGGCCAGACCTGGGTCTTTAATGGAATGACCTTATCAGAGCAATTTATTTCAAAGCAGAGACTGGGTCGGTGCCAACAAGAGAGAAGGAAAAATCCCTGATATCTTGGGTCAGAAAGTAACTAAAAAACATATTTGCTTGTGAAAGCTTTTTACTAG
This sequence comes from Geotrypetes seraphini, assembly GCF_902459505.1. Classification (NCBI taxonomy): domain Eukaryota; kingdom Metazoa; phylum Chordata; class Amphibia; order Gymnophiona; family Dermophiidae; genus Geotrypetes; species Geotrypetes seraphini. Next base: position 13,141,870 of record NC_047094.1, on the reverse strand, counting down.
GTAGTGGTGTTTCAGAAAGGTATTACAACCAGAACGAAAGAAGCTATCCTGCCGTTGTATCGGGCGATGGTGCGTCCGCATCTGGAGTACTGCGTCCAGTATTCGTCACCGTACCTTAAGAAGGATATGGCGATACTCGAGAGGGTTCAGAAAAGAGCGACGCGATTGATAAAAAGTATGGAAAACCTTTCATAAGCTGAAAGATTAGAGAAACTGGGTCTCTTTTCCCTGGAAAAGCAGAGGCTTAGAGGGGACATGATAGAGACTTACAAGATCATGAAGGGCATAGAGAAAGTGGAGAGGGACAGATTCTTCAAACGTTCGAAAACTACAAGAATGAGAAGGCATGTGGAAAAATTGAGAGCGGACAGATTCAGAACCAATGCTAGGAAGTTCTTCTTCATCCAAAGGGTGGTGGATGCCTGGAATGCACTTCCAGAGGGTGTAATAGGAGAATGTACGGAATCGGGGTTCAAGAAGGGATTAGATGATTTCCTGAAGGAAAAAGGGATAGAAGGGTATAGATAGAGGATTACTATACAGGTCCTGGACCTGAAGGGCCGCCCTTGAGCGGACTGCTGGGCATGATGACCCAGCAGAGGCACTGCTTATGTTCTTATGTTGACAATCTGTTTTAACTGAAGTCTTATTAGCCATATGCTAATTTTAGTAAGTTAGATAACTGTGGAGGAGTGAGTAGATAATATTATACTGATTATGTGTGTATATATGATTATATACTTTGTAAACCACATAGGTCAGGGGTAGGCAATTCCGGTCCTCGAGAGCTGGAGCCAGGTCAGATTTTCAGGATATCCACAATAAATATGCATGTGATAGATTTGCATTTCAAGAAGGCAGTGCATGCAAATCCATCTCATACATATTCATGGTGGAAATCCTGAAAACCTGACCTGGCTCCGGCTCTTGAGGACCGGAATCCAGTTGGGTTTCAGGATTTCCCCAATGAATATGCATGAGATAGATTTGCATCTCAAGGAAGCAGTGCATGCAAATCCATCTCATGCATATTCATGGTGGATATCCTGAAAACCTGACCTGGCTCCGGCTCTCGAGGACTGGAATCCAGTCGGGTTTTCAGGATTTCCCCAATGAATATGCATGAGATAGATTTGCATCTCAAGGAGGCAGTGCATGCAAATCCATCTCATACATATTCATGGTGGAGATCCTGAAAACCTGACCTGGCTCCGGCTCTCGAGGACCGGAATTGCCTACCCCTGACTTAGGTCATAGCAGGGTTACCAGATTTTCCGTCTGGAAAATCCGGACCCCAAGATCCGTCTGAAATTTCATCATGCGCTAACCCCCGCGGCCGGCTACAAAATTAACGCCTGCTCAATGTCTAGTTTGGCTATATGACGGCCTCCTGGCCACTCAAGCAGCCAAACTAGACCAGTGGTTCCCAACCCTGTCCTGGAGGAACACCAGGCCAATCGGGTTTTCAGGCTAGCCCTAATGAATATGCATGAAGCAAATTTGCATGCCTATCACTTCCATCATATGCAAATCTCTCTCATGCATATTCATTAGGGCTAGCCTGAAAACCCGATTGGCCTGATGTTCCTCCAGGACAGGGTTGGGAATCACTGAACTAGACAACCAAATCGCCAATCTACTGACGACATCCCTCGACTACAAGACTTTTAGAAAAGAAATAAAGACCATACTCTTCAAGAAAACTCTGAAAAAAGAAATAATACCGCAAGTCTCAAACTCCACCTCTCACTAAAGCCAACTACCCCAAACAAATAACCTTACCCATTTCTTACTCTTTTTGAAAATGACCAATTTTTTTTTTTTTTGTAAGTTCTTGTTGTAATACATCTTGGATAATTCTTTTGTAATCCGCCTTGAACTGCAAGGTAATGGCGGAATAGAAATCCCTAATGTAATGTAAATGTAATATAGAACATAAGAAATGCCTGCACCGGATCAGACCGAGGTCCATCTTGTCCGGCGATCCGCGCACGCGGTGGCCCATTTAGGTACTCCTTTTTGGAGACCCGGATTTCCCGTATCCCTCAATATGATTTGCAAGAAGGTGTGCATCCAACTTGCGTTTGAAACTCGGAACAGTAGTCTCCGCCACAACCTCCTCTGGGAGAACATTCCAAGCGCCAACCACTCGCTAATGTAATGTAAACCCCTACCGCAGCTTGATAAAAAGGCCCCCTAATCTCATCAGGCTGACACTGTGTTTGGAGAATCGCCCAGAGTGCTTGTTTAAATATTAATGAGTCCGTTTTACTACCATTTTTAATATATACGACCTTGTTGTAATTCATTTGCATGGCAGAATTGGAGGCCGCTCGGAAAAGACCACGGTAAGCTGTTCTGATAATCTTTTGCTGGAAATTGTTGGGGGTTAGGGGTGGGTTCAGCCCCAGTCCTGCCCCATTACGCCTCCGGCTCTGCCCCTTCCTCCCCCCACTCCTGACCTCCCCCCCCCCCGAACCACCCCGAGCTCGAAGGCCGCATATGGAAGCCTTCGCGAATGAGCAGATGTCACACGTTGAAAATCAGGGGTGGGAAATTTCATGGCGACACCAGAAAATATTTCTTCACCGAAAGGGTGGTTGATCGCTGGAATAATCTTTCACAACAGGTAATTGAGGCCAGCAGCGTGCCAGATTTTAAGAAAAGATGGGATTGGCCTGTGGGATCTCTTCATGGAGGTAGTTAGGGGGTGGGCCATTAGGGTGGGCAGACTGGATGGGCCGTGGCCCTATTCTGCCGTCATGTTCTATGTTTCTATTTGGCATGTGGGATCTCTTCATGGAGGTAGTTAGGGGGTGGGCAGGGTGGGCAGACTGGATGGGCTGTGGCCCTTTGCTGCCGTCATGTTCTAGTTTCTATGCATGCGTGCATATCATATCATCACGGTGATGGCCACACATGTGCAAATAATAATAATAGTTTATATACCGCAATACCGTTAAATTCTATGCAGTTTAAGGCTTCCAGGCGTGGCCTCAGAGCTCAGGATTTCCAAAATCCAGACAAACTGCTGGGTTTTGGAAATCCTTCTGGGCGCCCAGACAGTCCTCTAAAAAGAGAACATGTCTGGGTTTCCCCGGACGTATGGGAACCCTAGGCATGTGGAATCTCTTAGGGTATGGAAAAGACAGCTGATGAAATGGAAGGGCAGACTGGATGGGCCGTATGGCCTTTATCCGCCATCATTTTCTGTAACATTCTGTAACATGAGTAACATTTACGGCCTCTTTTATAAAGCTGCTCTAATGGCCCCGAAGCCCATAGAGTAGGGATCTCAAAGTCCCTCCTTGAGGGCCGCAATCCAGTCGGGTTTTCTGGATTTCCTCAATGAATATGCATTGGAAGCAGTGCATGCACATAGATCTCATGCATATTCATTGGGGAAATCCTGAAAACCCGACTGGATTGCGGCCCTCATGGAGGGACTTTGAGACCCCTGTTCTAGAGTATTGGGTGTCGTTCTAAACCAGGCAGGGGCAACTCCGGTCCTTGAGGGCCGGAATCCAATCAGGTTATCAGGATTTCCCCAATGAATATGCATGAGATCTATGTGCATGCACTGCTTTCAATGCATATTCATTGGGGAAATCCTGAAAACCCGACTGGATTCAGCCCTCAAGGAGGGACTTTGAGATCCCTGTCATAGAGATTTAAAGGGCTTCGGGGCTGTTGCCGCGCGGCTTTGTAAAAGAGGCCGTCAGTGCGCGTTTAAGGATGCCCTAAGTGGCAGAGATAACCACCGTCAAAAATTTTGGCACTGCAGGGTTGGGGCTGGCAGCCCCACCAGACGTAGGGCCTGCCATGGAAACTGTCATACTTGTAACTGCCCCCGTAAGCTGTTTGCACTTTGATTCATGCTCTCATGGGGGGGGGGTTCAATGCCGACACAATCTTTCCCGCAAACCCCCCCCCACTATATTTTCATTAGTGCGCCGACAATTCCCCTCCCTTCATGCGCACCCATTTGAAGGAGTGGGATTGTCGACACGCCAATGTCCTGTGCGCTACTGACAGTGTACCGCCCCTTCGCGCCCCCTTATTATGCCACTGCACCCATCCAGTCAGGATTTCGCAATGAATACATTTCCACGCAGTGCTGCACCGTAGGCAGATGTCTTTCATTTCTCTTCATTGTGGGCATCCTGAAACCCGCCTGCCTAGGACTGGGTTGAAAACCACTGCCTTAAACTGAAAGCTCTAAGCCAGAGCAGAAGGAGGCTGCTGAGCCCAAAAAAACACCCCCTCCCCCCTTACAAATTAATAGCAGACACAAAGGAAAAGAGCAGCTGTCACAGGAGCAAAGCCACAGAACTTGAGTGTCTGCCCCTCATCACTCAGTGCTTATCTGGCAGGCAAACTCTTGGGATCACGTGCAATATTGGAAGCGAAAAGTGACTGTTGATTCAAAACGTTTGCTCATCCCATAAAAAGAATACTTTTAGCCCTTTAAAGAAAGCCGGAGCCTTGAAGAGGCAGATAGATGCTGCTTCTCTGTATCTTACATAGAAACATAGAACATGACGGCAGAAAAGGGCCATGGCCCATCCAGTCTGCCCACACTAATGGCCCACCCCCTAACTACCTCCATGAAGAGATCCCACATGCCAAATAGAAACATAGAACATGACGGCAGAAAAGGGCCATGGCCCATCTAGTCTGCCCACCCTAATGGCCCACCCCCTAACTACCTCCATGAAGAGATCCCACATGCCAAATAGAAACATAGAACATGATGGCAGAAAAGGGCCACGGCCCATCTAATCTGCCCACACTAATGGCCCACCCCCTAACTACCTCCATGAAGAGATCCCACATGCCAAATAGAAACATAGAACATGACGGCAGAATAGGGCCACGGCCCATCCAGTCTGCCCACCCTAATGGCCCACCCCCTAACTACCTCCATGAAGAGATCCCACATGCCAAATAGAAACATAGAACATGACGGCAAAAAAGGGCCATGGCCCATCCAGTCTGCCCACACTAATGGCCCACCCCCTAACTACCTCCATGAAGAGATCCCACATGCCAAATAGAAACATAGAACATGACGGCAAAAAGGGCCATGGCCCATCCAGTCTGCCCACACTAATGGCCCACCCCCTAACTACCTCCATGAAGAGATCCCACATGCCAAATAGAAACATAGAACATGACGGCAGAAAAGGGCCATGGCCCATCCAGTCTGCCCACACTAATGGCCCACCCCCTAACTACCTCCATGAAGAGATCCCACATGCCAAATAGAAACATAGAACATGACGGCAAAAAAGGGCCATGGCCCATCCAGTCTGCCCACACTAATGGCCCACCCCCTAACTACCTCCATGAAGAGATCCCACATGCCAAATAGAAACATAGAACATGACGGCAGAAAAGGGCCACGGCCCATCCAGTCTGCCCACACTAATGGCCCCACCCCCTAACTACCTCCATGAAGAGATCCCACATGCCAAATAGAAACATAGAACATGACGGCAGAAAAGGGCCATGGCCCATCCAGTCTGCCCACACTAATGGCCCACCCCTTAACTACCTCCATGAAGAGATCCCACATGCCAAATAGAAACATAGAACATGACGGCAGAAAAGGGCCACGGCCCATCTAGTCTGCCCCCCCTAATAGCCCACCCCCTAACTACCTCCATGAAGAGATCCCACATGCCAAATAGAAACATAGAACATGACGGCAGAATAGGGCCACGGCCCATCCAGTCTGCCCACCCTAATGGCCCACCCCCTAACTACCTCCATGAAGAGATCCCACAGGCCAATCCCATCTTTTCTTAAAATCTGGCACGCTGCTGGCCTCAATTACCTGTTGTGGAAGATTATTCCAGCGATCAACCACCCTTTCGGTGAAGAAATATTTTCTGGTGTCGCCATAAATTTCTTAAATGTTGCCAAATGCTGTTTTGGCACTGGTGATGCGTAGGCTGGATAAACACACCTGATCCTTGTGAGGTTGAGTGGAATATTTCACTAGGTAATAGAGAGGGCCTGAGAATCTGTCATTATCTTTATTGCCTCAGTGCCGCGTCACGCCAAGCCTACATTTGAAACAGTGTAAACGTTCACGGAAACCTCGGTTATAACGTCGCATGGCAAGCCCTGCAGATCCACGCGGTCGACAAGGAAAGCAACGCTGAACGACAACAGCGGACTACCACTCGTCTGGACATAGTATGAATGCCGTTGGGCAAAAGTGGTTTGTGAATCCGAAACCAAAGCAATTACAAATGATGTAAGCCCTCTGTAGCTGAGGCACACGAGAACTCAGCAGTGGTTCAAAAGAACCTGGGGAGAGACAAGCGGCATTTAGCCCCCCGTGGATCTGAATGGCAGGCAAAACCCTTTCATGGAGGCTGCTGGAAACTGCGCTCTGGTCTTGGAAGATAAAATGAGCTGGCAGGGATATGGCTTCAGCCTTTGATGTGGGTGACACTGCTTGCCCGCCTTATGTAGATGGCTGTATGAGCTACCATAGGTCCATCATATACTGTGCATTTTTTCCGAAACTAGCCTACCTTTTATCAATGCAAATTATATTGACGTACGGTGGTATTTCCCTGTCCTAGTCCTAGTGACCTGGATTGGATTGGCCACTGTGAGAACGGGCTACTGGGCTTGATGGACCACTGGTCTGTCCCAGTATGGCTATTCTTATGTTCTTATGTGAGCCAAGTAAAGGACAATCAAGGCATTGTAACGCCACTGATGAGGTACTGTGGAATGAGGCATTATGACATCACAATCTCTGCTCTGGAATGTTTCTCTCAACGGGGTTCTGGAATCTTGCTATTCTTTGAAATTCTATGTGAAATGTTGCTATTCTTTGGGTTTTGACCAGGTACTAGGGACATCGATTGGCCACCGTGAAAACAGGCTGCTGGGCTTGATGACTATTCTTATGTTCTTAAGTGAACCAAGAATTTCACTATCCTTTCCTTCAGCAACGTTTCCATTATTTTTCCAATAATTGAAGTGAGGCTTACCGGCCTGTAGTTTCCCACTTCATCTCTGCGACCACTTTTGTGAAGAGGGCCCACATCCGCTCTTCTCCAGTCCCGCAGAACCTCATCCCGCCTCTAAAGATTTATTGAACAACTCTTTAAGAGGACCTGCCAGAACCTCTCAGAGCTCCCTCAGTAACCTGAGATGGATCCAGTCCGGTCCCATAGCTTTGTCCACCTTCAATTTTTCAAGCTGTTCATAAACACTTTCTTCTCTGAATGGTGCGGTATCCACTCCATTCTCAGGTGATGGAATTCAAAAAAACATGACAGAGGATCTCTAATTAGAAAACAAATGATATAAATTAAAGAACTAAGGCCGGTATTGGACAGACTTCTACGGTTTGTGTCCCATATATGGTGATTCGGTATAGGATGGGCTGGGGAGGGCATCAATGGGAATTCCGCTAACTTGGAACACAAGGCCAGACTTTACAGTAGATATCCTGCAAACAACAGAATGGTTGGATAGGCTGGACTGAGCTTAGATGGCAACGTTGGCAGTTGAAATCTAGGATAATATCAAGTGGACTTTAGTCTATGGCCCAGAAATATCAAAAAAGAGACAAGTTAATCTAATCATATATTTTTAATGAGAATAACTAATGGGCCAACTGGGTGGACCATTCAGGTCTTTATCTGCCGTCATTTACTATGTCACTATGTTACCTGGCAGAAACCCAAAGAGTAGCAACATTCCAGAGCTGAGATTGTGATGTCATAATGCCTCATTCCACCAATGCCTAAGAGCCAACCTCATCAGTGATGTCACAATGGCAACTTCAGCATTTGGAACCTATGGCAATACCAGGTGGACTTTACAGTCTATTTTCCAGATATCAAAAAATAGACAAGTTAATTTAATCATGTATTTGTAATGGGTATAACTAATGGGCCGACTGGATAGACCGTTCAGGTCTTTATCTGCTGTCATTTACTATGTTACCATGAAGCAGTTGCTGGATTCATTTTTTCATCGATGAAAATTCACGTACATAGAAAAACACCCCCCCCCCCATTCACATACCTCCCCCCCCCCCCCGATCAAAGAAGTACAATGGAAAAAACTATACAATGGCCTCCTAGCCCCAGATCTCCAATCTACTGATAACTACCCCAGATTACAAGATGTTCAAAAAAGAAATAAAAACTATACTCTTCAAGAAATTCCTGAAAGAGTCCTAACATCACACTTACCGTCCTTCCTCCCTACCTCTTCCCGCCACACTGAAACTACTGGACTTACTCTTTACCTCTTCCATTGTAAACCACCGTTTATAATTCTTTTGTAATCCGCCTTGAACCGCAAGGTAATGGCGGAATAGAAATCTCTAATGTAATGCAATGTAATATAATAGCCCCTCACTCTCTTTTTGTGTAGAATAAAGATACGTCTGAATAGTTAGTTCTAAAAAAAGATAGCAGATGAAATATTACAACCTAATTATAGAGAGATATAAATAGACACACCCTGGAGCTTTCCTCCTATAAAACCGAGACAAACACAATCCCCAATGTGTATTTTTGCAAATTGTTCTCTCAAGGGATCCATTCCCTCTCCATAACAATCATCCATGCTGGTGGGCTCATCAAAACATAGGATGAGTGCATCCAGGATTCTGCCAGTAGGTGGTGCTATTGAACAATGACTGAGACACCTTTCCCATGGAACCGGGATTACTAACCCAGTCATACTGTACTACCAGTCTCTAGGTCAAATGAGGAGGCAGGTCTGTAACGCCTGCATAGCTGTTGCTTTTGGCGATTAGGTCAAGTCTTATTTCTTTTTTTATTTATTTATTTATCATTTTAATACATCCTATATATACAAGATGTTTAAAGGAAATACAGAAAATATAATACTCTCTTAGTCATAATACAAACTAAGAACTGAAATTTAAACATCCATAATAAATCAACTAATACAGTCCACAACCTGAGAGGCGGAGACAAGATGAAAATAAAAGCCCCCTCGGGAAAGGGGGAATATACAAAAGAAAATAAAAATATTAAGAAATAGAGCAGCTAGTTCTTTATCCTATCCAAAATAGTCTTATTTCTAACTAGTCTTTAAGCCCGTTACATCAATAGGTGCTAGAATAGACGTGTGTATCTGTCTTTCTTTCTCTCTCTCTCCTTGGCCGCTTTCTGTCTTTCTTTCTTTCTGTCTCTCCTTGGCCACTGTCTGTCTGTATGTCTTTCTTTCTTTCTCTCTCTCTTCTTGGCCACTTTCTGTCTATCTTTCTTTCTGTCTCTCTCCTTGGATGCTTTCTGTCAGTCTGTCTCTCTCTCCTTGGCCGCTGTCTGTCTGTCTTTTTTTGCTGTCTGTCTCTTTGGCCACTGTCTGTCTTTTTTTTCTGTGTGTCTTTCTCCAGGGTAGGATTAATTTGTCGAGGGCCCCTAGGCACACAAGTACACTGGGCCCCCTGCCCCACCCCACCATGCGCCCAGGAGGAAACAGGAAGCTGCGTCAGAGGGAAGCTTTGGGCAAGCAGCACCGCTTGCACAATTACAGTTCCTGTTGCCTTTCTTACCCGCTTTACTTGCTTGTCTTACTTTCCGTTGATGGGGGGGGGGGGCTCATTGCTGATTGAGGGGGCCCGCGTTGCCGATCGATGCTGGAGGAGCCCATCGCCATTTGGAAAAAACAATGTTGATGTCCTTCTTCATCGGGTCCCCCTGACCATTTCGGGTCTTAGGCATGTGCCTACTGGGTCTATTGGTTAATCCTGCCCTGTCTTTCTCTCCTTGCCGCTGTCTGTTTTTGGTTTGTTTTTTTTTCAGTTTCTCTCCCTGTCCCTCTGTCCTTCTGTGTGTGTCTTTCACTCCCACCTACCTGTCTTTCAGTGTGTGTGTCTCTATTTCTGTCAGTCTGTCGGTGTCCCTGCCCACTTTCCCACCTACCTTTCTTTTTTTTTTTTTATCACGCGTTGTGTTGGAAAGGCAACCGGCATGCAGGAAAATAAACCACCTCGTAGCTCCCAATGTGCGTAGGCGCCGCACTGTCCAACATTTCTCTGCCGGGCACGGAGCTACGGACGCACGGAGCCACGAAGATTGAAGTGCGCCTGCGCGCTAAGAGTATTATTGTATAGGATGACATAAATACCAGCTTCATCCAGAGACATTTACCAAAATGCAGTCAGCAGTTTCTATGGCCCCCATTTACTAAGTTGATTAGAACGGGCCGGTGCACCAAAGCCCTTTAAATCCCTATGTGTGGTTGTCGGGTGGTACTCGCTAGTTCAGCTTAGTAAAAGGGGGCTTATGCAAATTGGATTGTGTGGTTGGCTCATTGTCGTGGGAATGGCTACTGCACTGGCATCAGTGGCATAGTGCCCCTCCCCTGCCCTTGTCTCTACCTCAACCTCTCCCCTCCCCCGCTCTGCCTGCCTCGCACACACCTCTTCCCTTCCACCTCTAGTTCCACCTCTTCCCTTCCACCTGAAGTTGTTGCTCTGATGTCACTTCCTGTGCGTGGCACCTGGAAGTGACATCGGTGGGAGAGCTGACGGGGTCGCGAAGAGCATGTTGTTGACCGCCACAAACAACTTCAACTAGAGTTATGGGGGGAGGGAAGAGGGGTACGCGTGCGGAGGGGAGGAATGGGAAGACGTGGGGCAGAGAGGAGGAGGGGTGGCACCCCTACCAATATGGTCCCCGGGGTTGACCACTCCCCCCCTACTAAGCCACTGACTGGCATGACACTAGGTACTCGCTAATTCATATGGGCGAGGACTGGGCAGGAAACAGAGCAAAATTCAAGAAAGGGATGAAGACTATCCTTTTCTCAGACTACTTCAACTGAAATTGTGAAGTTGACAGAGAGAGGAAACTGGAACTTTCAGGGACGCGTGTAAATAGATTATATTTAGCTGAAACGGACAACCTCCTTAGGAGGTAAATATAGTGTATTTAGCGGCAATAGTAAACCTAATATTATATGTGTATATACGTAGGACGATTGATTTGGTATAAACGTGTGCATATAAGTAGGATGATCAATGTGCCAGTAACATAAGTAGGATGACTGATTATGGCATAAGCATGCCGGTATTAATACCGCCACAGAGCTCCATGTATTTCAGTATAGATCCCAGTATTGTAACACCTTGTAGAAGCTCTTTGTAACTCTGAATGGTAACATCTCTACAGAAGCTCACGTAAACTGCTCAGAATTGACTCCCTAGTCATTAGTGGTATAGAAGCTCTCAATAAACATAAACATTGTAGATGATGGCAGATAAACACCTGCTCAGTCCATCTAGTCTGCTCAATAAGATAAACTCGTGGAGAGGCATAATAATAAAAAAAAATGTCTAAGTCCATTTTGGGCCTAGGAAGTCGCCAGTCGCCCATAGTTGGCAGTGTCTAAAGTCCATTCTCGAAAAATACATCCAAAATATTTTTTTTTCCCCAAAATTGTCTGCTTAAACGTCCAGCTGTTTGCCGCCAAGCTGTCTATCTTTATACCGCATTTTTGACCAGAAATTTGTCCAAGTCCCAAATTCCCAGAAGAAGACCTTTTGGATGTGGGAAAAGCCAGCAAAGTGATGGACTGGCCACCCAGACATGGCAACAGAGTAGTGGGGGCACCTTACAGGGCACAGCTGTGAACTTCACAAAAAGGATGCCAGCTAAACATCTCACCACACTCCCTTGCAGATCATGGTGAGCCCCCTCCCCCAAACACCCTCAAAACCCACTATACCCACCTGCCTACAACCCCAATAGTCCTTATGGCTGCAGCTGGCACCTATAAGGGCAGTACAGTAGGGTTTTTTTTTTGAGGGGAGGGGGGTTGGTGGGCTTATATTTTCCAGCATGAATGCAGTGTTAGAGTGGCTTATGGGCCTAGGTCTTCCTCTCTATGGTTCACAAGCCCACCCTCCAGACTACTTAAGCCACCTCTGTGCAGCTCTACTAGGCTTTCCTATGCCAAGTGCTGATGTTCTGGAGGCAGGTATGTAATAATAATAATAGTTTATTTTAATATACCGCCTAACCAGCAGTTCATAGCGGTTTACACAATAGGTACTCAGCATACAATATAATAATAACATCATACATAATAAAATTCTAAGTAACTAATACTAATGAATAAAAAACAAACAAACCACAATATAAACTAAAATAAATATAGATTAAAAGATTAAAAGTACATTATAACTACGTGGTAATATGAAAATCAGTAATGTATATTATATTGTTTACATAAGTGGGTTTTAAGATCTTTTCAAAATTGATAGTAAGTAAGAAATGGAGAAACAAGAAGATTTAGAAATGAATTCATTAATCCTGCCTGGAATGCTAAGGTCCTATCCCAAAATTTTTTGTAACGACATGTATTATGTATGTTTTCACTGCCTAGAACTGTAATAAATAAGTATTATTAAGGGAGAGTGTGATCTTGCACAGAATGAATTAAGATTTGAGACGGGCAAACAATGTGGATTGATCAGGAGTGAGGTGACCTGATCAGACTTGTGGGCATGACAAAGCATTCTCTGCTTTATTTGAAAAAAGCTGCAGTCATTTTAGGCCAGAATAAAGCGAATTATGATGAGCCAATAACACATGATTTAGTCATCGTCTGTGTATACGAAGGGAAGGGGTAAAATGCGGACCTCGCGGATCTAAACTCATACGGCCTTAAAAATCTGAGGTCCGTGTCGGTCCGTGTCCCTGCCGCTTGTAGTTTCTGTCGCTGACAGACCTTGATTGAGATTTGAGTGCTGATGGATCCGTCTCAGCATAGGGAGGGAAAAGTGTTAGGATCCATCAGCGCTAAAAATCTCTTCGAGGTCTGTCAGAGCCAGAGACTCGTGCTGGAGTTTGGAGACTTCTTTTCCATAACGCACGTCCAAAACCTATGTCCCCGCTCTCTTGCTGAGACGCAGTGCAAAAATCTCATCAAGGTCTGTCAGCGACAGAAACTACAAGCGCCATGGACACGGAACGACACGGACCTCAGATTTTTATACGGGACCTCAGATTTTTAAGGCCGTACGGGTTTAGATCCGCGAGGTCCATCAGGACCGTGAGGTCCGCGTTTTATCCTTCCCGTATACGGGACCTCAGATTTTTAAGGCCATACGGGTTTAGATCCGCGAGGTCCGTCAGGTCCGTGAGGTCCGCGTTTTATCCCTTCCCGTATACGGGACCTCAGATTTTTAAGGCCATACGGGTTTAGATCCGCGAGGTCCGTCAGGTCCGTGAGGTCCGCGTTTTATCCCTTCCCGTATACGGGACCTCAGATTTTTAAGGCCATACGGGTTTAGATCTGTGAGGTCCATCAGGTCCATGAGGTCCGCGTTTTATCCCTTCTCGTATACGGGACCTCAGATTTTTAAGGCCGTACGGATTTAGATCTGCGAGGTCCGTCAGGTCCGCGTTTTACCCCTTCCCGTATACGGGACCTCAGATTTTTAAGGCCGTATGGGTTTAGATCCGCGAGGTCCGTCAAGTCCGCGTTTTATCCCTTCTCGTATACTGGACCTCAGATTTTTAAGGCCGTACGGATTTAGATCCGCGAGGTCCATGAGGTCCGCGTTTTACCCCTTCCCGGATCTGAGCAAGGGTTTAGGAAGCTCACAGTGACAACTTGGTTCACTTGGAGGTTCCCGGCAGATCTTGAAGAGGAGATCTGATCCCTGTTGCTCACTTCGAAGAAGTAAGATCTGCGACGTCATGTTAAAGACGCACCAATTGACTTGAAAAATCACAGCTGTACAGAACAAAAGTGTCAAGGAGCTGCCCTTTCCCTCTGCTGCTTTATAATTTCCTCAAGTACGAGGGACAATGCCATGTCTCACGGGGGCTGGGGGACGATTTATGCAGGATGGCACTTATTGATTCAGAAAAGATTGTAATTCATTACCCAGTGTCCTGAGGGCCCAGCCAATGCGCCCCTGCTCCTGTCTGCCTTCCTCTGCATTAATCAGAAAACAAACTTGATATTCTCCCTCTCTCCCAGCCCCTCACGTTTCCTGCTGAGCAGGAGATTGAAATCATTTTCTGATTCCATCCTTGGGGAGTGGGTGGTCCATGGACCTGAGAGTCATCACAAAGATCTTTCAAAAGTGCTAATGGAATGAGGAACAAGAATGAAGTGTATAAGTGTCTTCACCACCTCCCTTCCCCCCCCCCCCCCCCCCCAGTGTACCATCTATTAAAATTTCAGAAGAGGTTGATTTGCGGCGGGGAAGATTCACCATATGCTACTCGCACGGGACCACAAGACAGATTCTTTCCTTCTTTCTGAACATGTGCAGCAATGGATTCCCTCCCCTTTCACCCACACTCATTGATTAGAGATGCTAGAGAATGACACGGGGACAAATTTTCCCCCGTCCCCGCAGGAACTCAATTTCCCTGTCCGGTCCTGTGAGTGTTGTCCCTGTCCCTGCCCCATTCCTGTAAGCGCTGACTTAACTGTACAATCTTTGGGCACATGATTTTAAAGTATTTGAGGCTTGTGCAGATGAGGATGGAGCTTAGGCATTGGTGGAATGAGGCATTATGACATCACAACCTGAGCTCTAGAATGTTGCTACTTAGGATTTTAAAGTGTTTGAGGCTTGTGCAGATGAGGACGGAGCTTAGGCATTGGTGGAATGAGGCATTATGACATCACAATCTCAGCTCTAGAATGTTGATACTTAGGGTTTTAAAGTGTTTGAGGCTTGTGCAGATGAGGGCGGAGCTTAGGCACTGGTGGAAAGAGGCATTATGACATCACAATCTGAGCTCTAGAATGTTGCTACTTAGGATTTTAAAGTGTTTGAGGCTTGTGCAGATGAGGACGGAGCTTAGGCATTGGTGGAATGAGGCATTATGACATCACAATCTCAGCTCTAGAATGTTGATACTTAGGGTTTTAAAGAGTTTGAGGCTTGTGCAGATGAGGACGGAGCTTAGGCACTGGTGGAAAGAGGCATTATGACATCACAACCTGAGCTCTAGAATGTTGCTACTTAGGATTTTAAAGGGTTTGAGGCTTGTGCAGATGAGAATGGAGCTTGCAGGAATGGGGAAGAGGCAGGAAAAAAAAATCCATCGGGACAGGACAAGAAAATGGGTTCCCGCGGGGGCAGGGAAAATTTTGTCTCTGTGCTATTTTCTAAGAGATGCACACAAGCCAGAGAACGTTTGATTTTCTGAATACTTGTTAATATTTGGGTGTTTTATTTTTGGTTCAGTTTGCACATTGGTGTTTAATTCACATATCATATTGCATGCTAGAACTTTCTAATTGAGGAAAATCAATTGGTACAAGTGCTACTATTTAAGTTAACATGCACTAACATTTTAAAGATACTTAAATGAACTGAATGCATTAATCGACACACATCTTAACCAGTCTAGAGTTACATCCTACTCTGAAGCTAAATTCTTATCTTTGTCTGGTTCTTGGAGTGGGATAGAACATTTTAAAAAAACTAGTTGGAAATTTGACACAGTGGTTAAAGCTACAGCCTCGGCACTTAATCTCCCCTTTGCCCCAGGGACATTAGATAGATTGTGAGCCCACTGGGACAGACAGGGGGAAAATGCTTGAATACCTGCATATATTAATGTAAACCATTCTGAGCTCTCCTAGGAGAATGGTATAGAAAACTGAATAAATAAATATGATGTGGAGCCATGAAACTTACAAGTTATTCCCCACTTTTTGTTTCAATGAGGCAAATATATCTAGTAAACGGGCACAAGTTAAACCAAACCATTGTGACATCACCGATGAGGTTGGCTCTTAGGCATTGGTGGAGTGAGGCATTATGACATCACAGTACGAAGCCCAACCAGAAAGAGAATGGGGAGATCGTGGCACAATGGTTGAAGCAACAGCCTCAGCACCCTTTGTGGGTTCAAACCCACATTGCTCCTTGTCACTAAATTTCCCCTATTGCCCCAGGGACATTAGATAGATTGTGAGGCCACTGAGACAGACAGGGAAAATTCTTGAGTACCTGAATAAATTCATGTCAACCGTTCTGAGCTCCCCTGGGAAAACAGTATAGAAAACGGAATAAATACATGGAACGCAACCAACGTATTGGAGGGAGACGATTAGTAATGATAGAGGGTGTTGCAAACACACACAAAAAAAACCAAAAACCAGACTGTGGAGACGATGATCTTGATACCAAGCATGACTCCAAGTTCTGCATAAGACTGATCTGTACATTAGGTGCATTCATAGAAACATAGAAAGATGACGGCAGATAAGGGCTACAGCCCATCAAGTCTGCCCACACCATCGACCCTCCCTTTTAAGTCTAATTTCCCATTTAAGTAGATTTGTAAGAATGCCATTCTACTGCCCCGCTCTTTCAAGTCTATACCCTAGTGATCCTATCCTTTGGCTGACCCTCGTAGGGATCCTACATAGGTATCCCATTTATTCTTGAAGTCTGGGACGCTGTGTGCCTCTATCACCTGCATTGGAAGCTCGTTCCAATGCTCAATCACTCTCTCCGTGAAGAAGTACTTCCTGGCATCTCCACGGAACTTCCCTCCCCTGAGTTTGAGCGGATGACCTCTTGTGGTCGAGGGTCCCTTCAGGAGAAAGATATCATCTTCCACCTCGACCCGTCCCGTGATGTACTTAAATGTCTCAATCATGTCGCCCCTCTCCCTACGCTCCTCGAGAGAGTAGAGCTGTAACTTGCTCAGTCTTTCCTCGTACGGGAGACCCTTTAGCCCCGAGACCATCCTGGTGGCCATCCGCTGAACCGATTCAACTCTGAGCACATCTTTACAGTAGTGTGGCCTCCAAAATTGCACACAGAAAAAGATTGTGGCGGGGACCTGACACGGTCCGTGTTTCGGTCGAACAGGCCTTCCTCGGGGGTCCAGAGGGATGGAAGCCTCGAACACTTATGATTTGAAAGTGTTTGAGGGCAGAGCTTGCAGGAATGGGGCAGGGACAGGAAAAGAACTCGCAGGGAGGGGACAGGAAATTGAGCTGGGAAAAATTTGTCCCCATGTCATTAGGAAGAGCAGTATTGAAAATTGAATACACTAATAATGATAACCAGAGCTGGCATTGTGACATCATAATGCACCATTCCACCAATAAGAGCCAACCTCATCAGTGATGTCACAATGGCTGGATTGTCCTATACTCGGCTCACTTTTGCTACATTTTGATTTCTAGAGTGGTGCAGTAGGGGACACATTTTCCCCTGTACTCCCTGTCCCATCCACGTGAGTTTTTTTCGCTGTCACTTTCTCTGCCCCATTCCTGTATGCTCTGCCTTAACCACACAAGCCTCAAACACATGATTTTAAAATGTTTGAGGACAGAGCTTGCAGGAATGGGGCAGGGACAGGAAAAGAACTCGCAGGGAGGGGACAGCAAATTGAGCTGGAAAAATTTGTCCCCATGTCATTAGGAAGAGCAGTATTGAAAATTGAATACACTAATAATGATAACCAGAGCTGGCATTGTGACATCATAATGCACCATTCCACCAATAAGAGCCAACCTCATCAGTGATGTCACAATGGCTGGATTGTCCTATACTCGGCTCACTTTTGCTACATTTTGATTTCTAGAGTGGTGCAGTAGGGGACACATTTTCCCCTGTACTCCCTGTCCCATCCACGTGAGTTTTTTTCGCTGTCACTTTCTCTGCCCCATTCCTGTATGCTCTGCCTTAACCACACAAGCCTCAAACACATGATTTTAAAATGTTTGAGGACAGAGCTTGCAGGAATGGGGAAGGGACAGGAAAAGAACTCGCCAGGAGAGGACAGGAAAATGAGTTCCCGTGGGGACAGGGAAAGATTTATCCCCGTGTCATTCTCTAGTGGGGGGGGGGCTCCAAAACTGTGTCCTGTCCATTGCCTCCCTGCTTGGCTGTGACTCAGTGGGTGGGATAGGAGCTCTAGGGCAGTGGTTCCCAACCCTGTCCTGGAGGACCACCAGCCAGTCAGGTTTTCAGGACAGCCTTAATGAATATGCAGATTTGCATGCCTGTCACCTCCATTATATGCAAATCTCTCTCATGCATATTCCTTAGGGCTATCCCCAAAACCCGACTGGCTGGGTTGGGACCACTGCTCTAGGGGACGTGTTGCATGGGGCATGTTTCCAGCTTGGGACAGCCCTGCTTTAAATACCTGTTAGAATTGTAAATAATCATTTGTCTCCCTCGGTTCTCATGAAATTAATTCCACAGCATTGGAGATGCTCCCTAAATGACTGTATTTGAATACATATTACCGTATTTGCCGGCGTATAAGACGACTGGGCGTATAAGACGACCCCCCAACTTTTACAGTTAAAATATAGAGTTTGTTATATACTCGCCGTATAAGACTACCCCTTCTTCCGCACACCTTCTGCACAACAAATAAAACTTAAAAGAACATCAGAATTTATTTCAACAATTTTAATTAATTCACTAAAGCTGAATAGAACAATAAACCCATGGGAGCTGCCATGCTATTTGTTTTCTAAACTGTTAACCAAACTGAAACTGTCAATGATAGAAGGAAGATAACACATAGAGGGAGAGAGCAAGTGCCGGGCAAGTCCCTAGCAAGTTTGCTGGCATGACAGTTTCCCTTTAAAAGCCTTCAAAAGCCTCCTGTTCGCCCTCGCAACTTCCTTAAGGGCTAGACTCCACACACGGCCGCATGTGCGAGAGACGTAGTAAAGAGAAAAGGGGTGGGGCCAGAGCGCCGCTGCTTCCCGCTGCGCAGGATGAAGGAGCTGGCACCCTTGTCACACTGATGTCCCGCCATGGCCCCGCTGATGTCCCGGCAGGTTTACTAGTACCGTAAGCACCGTAAGGAGGTAAGGAAGGAGATGTTAGGGCATGTAAAGTAAGGGCATGTAAACAGTACCCGGCGTATAAGACGACCCCCGACTTTGGGGAGGATTTTAAGGTACTGAAAAGTCGTCTTATACGCCGGCAAATACGGTAATCTAAAATCACTTGGCCTTGAGATTCAAATACAGTCATTTAGGCTGTTCGACCGAAACACGGACCGTGTCAGGTCCCCGCCACAGTCTTTTTCTGTGTATTATTTGAGATGACAGATCAGTCTTATGCAGAACTTGGAGTCATGCTTGGTATCAAGATCATCGTCTCCACAATCTGGTTTTTGGTTTTTTTTGTGTGTTTGGATCTTTTCTGCTTTGCAAAACCTTTGCTGTGGAAGCTTATTATTTATTTTAAAATTTTCTATACCGTTTTATATCAAAATGGTTACCTATATAAAATGTTAAAACAAACCAGGAGAAGTAGAAACAGACAGAAGAAATTCTTACAACGATAAAAATCAATATTCAAAGAAATGCATCAACAAAATAGTTGTGTTTTTAACATAAGAACATAAGAATTGCCGCTGCTGGGTCAGACCAGTGGTCCATCGTGCCTAGTGGTCCGCTCAAGCGGTGGCCCTCTGATCAAAGACCAGTACTCTAAATGAGTCCAGCCTCACCTGCGTATGTTCCAGTTTAGCAGGAACTTGTCCAACTTTGACTTGAATCCCTGGAGGGTGTTTTCCCCTATAACAGACTCCGGAAGAGCGTTCCAGCTCTCCACCACTCTCTAGGTGAATAAGAACTTCCTTACGTTCGTACGGAATCTATCCCCTTTTAACTTTAGAGAGTGCCCTCTCGTTCTCCCTACCTTGGAGAGGGTGAACAACCTGTCTTTATCTACCAAGTCTATTCCCTTCAGTACCTTGAATGTTTCGATCATGTCCCCTCTCAATCTCCTCTGTTTGAGGGAGAAAAGGCCCAGT
Organism: Geotrypetes seraphini; assembly: GCF_902459505.1. Taxonomy (NCBI): domain Eukaryota; kingdom Metazoa; phylum Chordata; class Amphibia; order Gymnophiona; family Dermophiidae; genus Geotrypetes; species Geotrypetes seraphini. The sequence continues at coordinate 13,122,071 of NC_047094.1, read as the reverse complement.
TTCTCTAATCTCTCACTGTTCGGCAACTCCTCCAGCCCCTTAACCATCTTAGTCGCTCTTCTCTAGACCCTTTCGAGTAGTACCGTGTCCTTCTTCATGTACGGCGACCAGTGGTGGACGCAGTACTCCAGGTGAGGGTGTACCATGGCCCGGTACAGCGGCATGATAACCTTCTCCGATCTGTTAGTGATCCCCTTCTTTATCATTCCTAGCATTCTGTTTGCTCTTTTCGCCACCGCTGCACATTGCATGGATGGCTTCATCGACCTGTCGATTATAACTCTCAAGTCTCTTTCCTGGGAGGTCTCTCCAAGTACCACCCTGGACATCCTGTATTCATGCATGAGATTTTTGTTACCGACATGCATCACTTTACACTTATCCACGTTGAACATCTGCCATATTGATGCCCATTCCTCGAGCCCGATTATTTCCCGTTGCAGATCTTCACAATCCCCCTGTGTTTTCTGAATGAACTCCTATCACTGCATTTCCGAATTTGGCCAACAAGGGTATTCCACAATTTTGCTCCTGCACATGAAAAGGTCATTGCATTGGTTTTTTGGACTGACATTTGTTTTCGACAATGCAGAATTTTCCGAACGCAACAATCTTGTTGCCAGACCTAGAATTCTGGCATTGTGCCATATAAAAACTGGTGAGAAATCATAATTGCTTTGTATTGGATTCTAAGTACAACTGGCAGCCAATGCAGTTGTCGAAAATATGGTGTAAAGTGCTCCTATCTTGATGTCCCTGTTATCAACCTAGCCGCGGCATTCTGTACCACCTGCAATGCTCCGCACCTGGTTTTGGTTATTCCCAGGTACAGGGATTCTTTTGGTTTGTTGCTTTCTGCTGTAGAGGTTCACCAGGCATGCTATTTTCTCCGGAAGGTTCTGCACTGTTGCTACCACCATCTTTAACCCTAGTGCGTAAGATAAGGGTGGGCTCCTTTTTATCTTGGGCAACATGCAGCCAGTATGTAGTCTAACTTTTCTTTCCTACAATAAATCTTTTGGACCGCTGCCTAGCTAGGATTTGGTATGGATTTCTTTATACAATGGGGTCACCGCACGAAGGAACCTCAGCAAGAATTGAGGAGGGCAATTTATTAATTTATTTACACGGATCTGGCCAAGAACATGATTTCAAGGAGCCTTAGAATACAATTAAACAATTAGGTTACGTGGGAATTAGAATATGGGAGATAGGAAATAAGGTGAAAGCAGCAGTAAGGGTGGTCAGTGAAAGTGCAGAAAAGATTCATGGAATGACAGTTTCGAGCTGCTACTACTATTTGTCATTTCTATAGCGCTGAAACGCTTACGTAGCCTTGTAAATTTAACATGCAATAGACGGTCCCTGCTCTGAAGAGCTTACAACCTAATTTGGATAGACAGGACATTTAGAGTTGGGGAGTTTCTTGCAGAAAGCATGAAAGGATGGACATAGGTAATTTTACGGTGCGTGGGAGTTAGGAGCTGAAGGCAGCATCGAAAAAGTGGGCCTTTAGCTTCAGTGGCTTAGCGAGGGTGGGCAAAGGTTTGCAGCACTGCAGACCTCATGGATCTTCTTAACTGAGGTCCGTGCCACTTTTAATCTCAGCATAGGTTATGGCTCTGACAGACCTCTATGACACTTTAGCTATGACGGATCCTAATGCTTCTCCCTCCCTATGCTGAGACTAAAAGTGACACGGACCTCAGGGCAAAAGTTTAAAAAAATTTTTTTTTAAAAAAATCTCCCAGCATACATTGCTGTTTGTCCAATCACAATAGAGGATACATTTTCAGTTAGGATTGCAATTTCTTCTATCACCAGCGGGTAGCAGCATAATACATAAACAAACATAAGATGTAGAACATTATAATATAGAACAACAATATAACATGAAAGATAGATCAGAGGTAAATCTTTTTCAGAGGAGAGGAAATTTACAGTAGTTTGATATACCTTTCAATTCAATGCCGTAGCAATTTACAAAGCTAAAATCACAATTAACATGTAATTACAATAACTAAAACAAGACAGACATCATATCAAGACAAACTTCTAGGTTGTTTCAAGAGTAGCATTAAAAAGCATTTCTTCACGGAAAGCGTAGTTGATGTATGCAATGACTTCTCCAGAGACCTGCTAGATGCAAAAAAATAATGACACCTTGGGATAAGCACAGAACAACATTAGCTGGGACAGTCGGAGATCATCAGCAATAAACCGGGGTCTAAGTGGATTGTACCAGGAGCAAAGGTGAGGGTAATATAATAATAACTAGTCTTTAAGCCCGTTCCATTAACGGGTGCTAGAATAGATGTGTCTGTCTGTCTTTCTTTCTGTCTCTCTCTCTCTCCTTGGCCTCTGTCTGTCTGTCTGTCTTTCTTTCTTTCTGTCTCTCTCTCTCCTTGGCCGCTGTCTTTTTTCCTTTGTTGCCATCTGTCTTTCTGTCTGTCTCTCTGGCATTCTTTCTGTCTGTGTCTCTCCCTTGCCCCTTGTCTGTCTGTCTTTCTTTATTTCTCTCTCTCTACTTGGCCACTGTCTGTCTGTCTGTCTTTTTTTCTTTGTCTCTCTCTCTTTGGCTGCTGTCTGTCTGTCTGTCTCTCTTGCCCCCTGTCTGTTTGCCATTCTTTCTGTCTGTGTCTCTTCCTAGCCCCTTGTTTGTCTGTCTTTCTTTCTATCTGTCTCTCTCCCTGGCCCCCTGCCTGCCTATCTCTCTCTGTTGCGCCATGCCTGCCTGTTTCTCCGTGGCCCCCTTCTGTCTCCCCTCCCCCGAGCAAACCAAGATTGCTGCCTGCCCCCCCAGCATACCCCTCTCCCCAAAGCATCCCCCTTTCCCTCTCCCCCTCCACTTCCCTGTGCAGCAGTAGCAGCCGGACGCCTCGCAGCACCCCTGTCTGCTTCGTCCACGCCGGAGGACACCCTCCTGCCGTTGCTCTCGGCGCCACTCAAACCACCGCCCGCACTGCAAGCCGCCACCCACCAGACGCCGCCCGCGATGCAAATCAAACACGGCCACGGAGTCACCCAATACGGAATCAAGGATCACGGTATTGTATGTGCGCATGCGCTCTTAGGGTTTTATTATAGAGGATAATAATAATTTATTTTCTTGTATACCGCCCCACCAGTAGTTCTAGGCCAGTGGTCTCAAACTCGCGGCCTGGAGGCCACATGTGGCCCGCCAGGTACTATTTTGAGGCCCTCAGTATGTTTATCATCACAAATTAAAATAAAACAGTTTCTTGATCATATGTCTCTTTAGCTGTAAATTAAAATATTATTATTAAGATTTAGCCAAAAGGAAAGACTTATAAACTATAAAGAGTTTTACCGCATGCAAAATTGTCATTTCTTTATTAAGACATTAACTATTTTTTCTGCGGCCCTCCAAGTACCTACAAATCCAAAAGGGTTTGAGTTGGAGACCACTGTTCTAGGCGGTTCACAACAAGAGAGACTGAGGCATTTCAGTGAAAAAAATACAGTTTCAAAAAACATTACTACTTTAAATACATCAGTTAACATAGTTCAATAAAATACAAATTCCTAAAATAAAAAATACACCATCGTAAATACGCTGTTGAGAAAGTTAACATTCTTGCTTTTCAATAATGTAAGATAAGAATAAGCTTGGGCAATCAGAGGGCACATCCAGGAGTTCATCTTCCCTGCTTGATATTCTAATGTTTTATAGCGAAAGGCCTTTAGGGCAGGGAAGATGTACATACCGGAATTTCTGGTGCAGTTTTTGACTTGAATCATTTCAGGTAAGATACCAGATAAGAAGGCGGTAAACCAAAGAGTGCCTTGTAACAAATACACCCAAATTTAAAAAACACTCTGGCTTCAAATGGTCTTCCAGATCTTGACGCAACAGATGAACACTTGTTTTGCATTATGAAATATGGCATAGTGCTATGTAATAACTTAAATAGTGGATAGGAAGGTATGTGCTCTGGACCATGAAGTGTAGCATTTGGTAAGATGTATTTTTAATTGTTTTATTGTGCATGCATATTTTTGTAATCCGTTTTGGATAAAGGCGGACGAGAAGTGATAATAAACTAAACTAAACCCAGAATCTAGAGTGAGCTCGGTATTTCACCAGGTTTAAAATCAAGGGGAGGTGGAATCAGGAGGGAAGGAGGAGATAAGGAGAGCTGGAGGGCTGTCTTTGAGTAGTGTGGCTTTGTATGCATGGTCACACGCACACACACACACACACACACTCTCTTGTCACCAATCTCTCCTCTGCCTGCTCCAGGATAGGCACACTGCAGGCACCAGAGCTGGAGCTGGCAGGGCAGCCCGAATGGTTGGATGGAGCAGAAGGACGTGAGATGGGAGAAGCAGAAATGGCTCAGACTCCGTGGCTAAAGGATCCCTGGCACTGAAGCCGCAGATCGGTGGTGCTGCCGCCCATGCGAACCCTGGCAAGGGCCGGTCGCTGCAGCCCAGTGAGAATGTAAGTGTGTGTGAGGGGGGGGGGGGACCTGTTGGTGCTGGAACTGGGGGAGGGGAAGATGGATGCTTTCTTTGTCTGCTCCTCACAGGGCTGTAGATTCAGAGAAAAGAGAAGCAAGGGGAAAGGAAAAAAAAAGGAAACAAGAAAGAATGGAGGGAATGGAAGGGACCAGAGAAGCTCAATCAAGGAGAGCTAATTAGCTGCTGAAGCCGGCTGGTGGAACCTCACTAAACCCCAAGAAAAAAAAAGATTTTTATTAAAGAGGGAGAAAGGGGGATGTTTTAAAAAGGAAATAAATGATTTATAGAAAAAAGATTTAAATACCCAAAACAAAAAAAAAAGCAGAAATAATCCTCAAAATAACAGGCAATGATACGAATAAGTTTGCTTTGTGTCTCATTTATCCTGTAAAGTTTTCCGATTCCATCATGCTGGATCTTTTTTTCCTTTTTTTTTTGTTTTTGTTATTTTAGCTGCTTTTCTGATGGGGATCATGAGATATTAGGAAGATGTTTTTCTTCCTTTTAAGTTCTACTCTGCAGGGCTCCCCCTTGTGGTGCAATGTGAGCATAAACCCAGCACCCTGAAAAAACCTTTCTTCAGCAATCAGTCCTCATTACACAAGAACCTTGACAAAATATATTTGCAGGGGGAAGAGTCTCAAAACTTTGCAGGAAAAAACCGATGAGCCGCCGTCGCTGCCGTTATTGTGACAATTTCAAAAAGGGTGAGGCGTTCTCGAAAAACCGTGCATGCAAATGAAGTTGGCGGAGAGTAGCGGAGGCTCGCTAGATTTACATGAGATGAGTCGCTGGTGAGAGCGATCGGCACATGCGCAGAATACATCATGAAAGGGGCGTAAATGTGCGCATATGCTGAGAGATGCAATGTCGGCTTTCAACAAGCGCGCATAATGCGTGCCTTTTCTCCCCCCCACCAACTACTAATTCATGTAAATCTTGTAATTTGGTTTTAATGTCAAATTTTACCATAAACCACACCAGAAAATACATAAAGCACACTTATGATCTACACACTCAAGTAGCATGCTTTTGTCCACCCCCCTCCCCAAAAAAGTGTCCCAGTGGATTTTTTTTCCTGCCTCTGCCCCATTCCTGCTAGCTCCGTCCTCATCTGCACAAGCCTCAAACACTTTAAAATCCTAAGTAGCAACATTCTAGAGCTCAGATTGTGATGTCATAATGCCTCATTCCACCAACGCCCAATAATGCCTCATTCCACCAATGCCTAAGCTCCGTCCTCATCTGCACAAGCCTCAAACACTTTCAAATCCTAAGTAGCAACATTCTAAAGCTCAGATTGTGATGTCATAATGCCTCATTCCACCAATGCCTAAGCTCCGCCCTCATCTGCACAAGCCTCAAACACTTTAAAATCCTAAGTAGCAACATTCTAGAGCAGTGTTTTTCAACCTTTTTACACTATGGACCGGTAGAAATAAAAAAAATTATTCTGTGGACCGGCATCGGTCCGTGGACTGGTGGTTGAAGAACACTGGACTAAGTCGTGGGCCAGACTCCGCCCATCTCCACACCAGATCCCGCCCCCATAATAGTACTAATTGCACCTTGCATGTCCCGTGCCTCATCTGGAAGCCTTCCCTTTGATGTTGCAACGTCAGAGAGAAGGCTTCCGGTTCAGGCGCAGGAAGCCCGTAGGAGCCGCTGCCCGTGGCTTTATGCACTGAATCAGTTAGGAAGAGGGAGCTGGCTCGAAGATAACGCCGCATCGATCGCACCGTGGACCGGCGGTTGAAGAATACTGTTGGCCATGTGGACCGGCAGGAAATTTCTGTGGACCGGCACTGGTCCATGGACCGGTGGTTGAAGAACACTGTTCTAGAGCTCAGATTGTGATGTCATAATGCCTTATTCAACCAATGCCTAAGCTCCGTCCTCAACTGCACAAGCCTCAAACACTTTCACATCCTAAGTAGCAACATTCTATAGCTCAGATTGTGATGTCATAATGCCTCATTCCACCAATGCCTAAGCTCCGTCCTCATCTGCACAAGTCTCAAACACTTTAAAATCCTAAGTAGCAACATTCTATAGCTCAGATTGTGATGTCATAATGCCTCATTCCACCAATGCCTAAGCTCCGTCCTCATCTGCACAAGTCTCAAACACTTTAAAATCCTAAGTAGCAACATTCTAGAGCTCAGATTGTGATGTCATAATGCCTCATTCCACCAATGCCTAAGCTCCGTCCTCACCTGCACAAGCCTCAAACACTTTAAAATCCTAAGTAGCAACATTCTAGAGCTCAGATTGTGATGTCATAATGCCTCATTCCACCAATGCCTAAGTTCCGTCCTCATCTGCACAAGCCTCAAACTCTTTCAAATCCTAAGTAGCAACATTCTAGAGCTCAGATTGTGATGTCATAATGCCTCATTCCACCAATGCCTAAGCTCCGTCCTCATCTGCACAAGCCTCAAACTCTTTCAAATCCTAAGTAGCAACATTCTAGAGCTCAGATTGTGATGTCATAATGCCTCATTCCACCAATGCCTAAGCTCTGTCCTCATCTGCACAAGCCTCAGACACTTGAAAATCATAAGTGTTTGAGGCGTGTGCGGTTAAGGCAGAGTTAATAGGAATGGGGCCAAAATTCACAGGGATGAGACGGGGAAATTGAGTTCCTGTGGGGACGGGGACAAATTTGTCCCCGTGCCATTCTCTAGTTTCAATGCATTGTCCATGATGATACTTAGACCAGTGTTCTGAATTCAACCTTTTGACACCTAAGGACCGGCGGAAATATAATAATTATTTTGTGGACCAGCACCGGCAGTTGAAGAACACTGGGCTCAATCTTGCCCATCTCCACCCCAGACCCCGCCCCCATAATAGTACTAATTGTAACACCAAGTTTTCTATTCATTTTTCATATATACACACAATATAATTGTATTAACAACACATAATGGTTAACCACAGAATTAAAATACACAAAGCACACTGTATGCTTTTCAACATTCATTCCTACCAGAAAACAAATAACCCCATGCAAATGCAGGATCAAAAACTAAAAGTACTAATATTTACAACCAAACCCTAAGATGAAAGACTCTGGATGCAGTACAACCCCAGAGGAAAAGAAACAAATGCATTTCTTCCTGAGCAGACAAATCAATCACTAAATAAAAAAAAAGATAAAAGCATTTCCCCTACCGTTGTTGTCTCTCTCCCTCCATGTGCCTTGCCTTCTGGCCTGTCCCCCCGGTATTATCTTCGGGCCGGTCCATGGTGCGATCAACGCGGTGTCCTGGCCGGCTCCCTGAGTGCTGCAGTGCACAAAGCTGTGGGCAGCGCGCATCCCGCGCCTCATCTGCAAGCCTTCCCTCTGACGTCGTGACGTCAGAGAGAAGGCTTCTGGTTCAGGCACAGGACGCGCGAAGGAGCCTTTGTGCACTGCAGCACTCAGGGAGCCAGCCCGAAGACGCCGCGTTGATCGCACCATGGACCAGCGGCTGAAGACCTCTGGCTTAGACCATTTTCCTGGGAAATAACACCTAATGTGAAACCTTGTATCAAGAGTATTCTTCCCTATGTGCATCACTTTGCATTTGTCTGCATTGAATTTCATCTGCATTTGCTTGCATTGTCTCCAGTGGGGTAGTAAGAGGGGGGAAGGGGCAAGTGCTATGTTGGTGAGGGTTCAGAGGAGAGCGACGCGTCTGATAAAAGGTATGGAAAACCTGTCATATGCTGAGAGATTGGAGAAGCTGGGTCTATTTTCCCTGGAGAAGAGAAGACTTAGAGGGGATATGATAGAGACTTATAAGATCATGAAGGGCATAGAGAGAGTGGAGAGGGACAGATTCTTCAAACTCTCGAATAATAAAAGAACAAGAGGGCACTCGGAAAAGTTGATAGGAGACAGATTCAAAACAAATACTAGGAAGTTCTTTTTTACCCAACGTGTGGTGGACACCTGGAATGCGCTTCCAGAGGACGTGATTGGGCAGAGTACGGTACTGGGCTTCAAGAAAGGATTAGACAAATTCCTACTGGAAAAGAAGATAGAGGGGTATAGATAGAAGATTACTGCACAGGTCCTGGACCTGCTGGGCCACCGCGTGAGCAGACTGCTGGGCACGATGGACCTCGGGTCTGACCCAGCAGAGGCATTTCTTATGTTCTTATGTTCTTATGAGGGCACTGGCAGCCCTCCTGCTCTCCGCCTCCGCGTCTTCCCATTCCTCCCCTCTACACGTGTGCTCCCCCTTCCCTTCCCTGCCTCTTCATGGCAGTCAACGACATGCTCTTCGTGACCCCGCCGGCTCTCCCGCTGACGTCAATTCTGGGTGCCACACATAGGAGGTGATGCTAGAGGGAGAGTTGACGGGGCCGCGAGAAGCACATTGTTGACCGCCGCGGACAACAACTTCAACTAGAGGTATGGGGGAAGGAAAGGGGGCGCATGGGGAAGGAGTGGGGGGGGAGAAGAGATGAGGGTGGGGGAGGGGCACCTCCACCCCGGATGCCTCTCACTCTCGCTACGTCATTGCTTGTCTCCTAGCCTCACAAAGTCCTCCTGTAATTCTCACAATCGACATATGATTAAAATCTTTGACTATTTTGGTGTCATCTGCAAATCTGATGGCAATACCCCTTGTTCCCATGGTACGAAGGGCTGCTGGAAAGTTCTCAGCCCGACCAAGAAGAAAATGACCTAGATATGACTCAATTAATGATCTGAAACAATGTCAAAAACATAGAATTTCGCTTCTGCAAATTACCACATAACGAAGCAAGATAACACTCTTTTCAGCTCCAGTGGCAAAAGAACGCTCAGAATTGAGGAAGCTGGTTGGTTGGGTTGAAAACTTTTCAGCACCCCCCTTGTATGTAATAACAGTGAGCCAAGTACAGGACAGTCAAGCCATTGTGACATCACTGACGAGGTTGGCTCTTATTGGTGGAATGAGGCATTATGACATCATAATCTCAAATAAGTCTTCACACTACGAGGGGGTGCTGAAAAGTTCTCAGCTCAACCAAGAAGAGAATGAGGTGGAAATGGTTCAATCAATGATTTGAAACCACAAAGCATAGAATTTTGTTTCTGCAAATTGGCACTTAACGAAACAAGATAGCACTCTTTTCAGCCACAGTGGCAAAATAATGCTTAGAATTTAGAACGTTGGCTGGTTGAGAATGTTTTAGTACTTCCTTGTATATATACTTAAAGAACTCAAAAATAACAATACATATCCTACTGTTCTTTGATCCATGGGGTACCTTCTTCCATTGAGAAACTAGGCCTGTTTTCCATCTTCTAACCACTTCCAAATCCACTATAGGACATTGCCTCCTCTCCCATGGGTTGTTGTTTTTTTTTTGTTTTAATTTCCTCAGGAATCTTTGGTGAGGTATTTCATCAAATGCTTTCTGAAAACTGAGATATGCTTGGCTTACCTTTGTCCACATGTTCATTCACACTTTCAAAGAAATGTAGCAGATTGGTGAGGTAAAATATCTCTTGGCTAAATCCATGTTGACTTTGTCCCATTAAACCATGTTTATCTATGTTTTCAGTAATTTTGCTCTATATAATAGTTTGAACTATTTTGCCTGGTGCTGGTTACCCTGGAGCACTCTTTAAAAATTGGTATTGCATTGGCTACTCTCCAATTTTCAGGTACTGTATGATAGGTTACAGATTGCTAATACTACTACTAATTACTTTATTCTTCTATACCGCCATAGTCGTGAGACTTCTAGGCGGTTCACACTGAAGAGAGCTGGACAGTCAGCGAGTTACAATATGTTGAAGTCTGGGACACAGTATATAGAATCTTACAAAAAACATATAGAATCTTACAAAAAACATATAGAATCTTACAAAAGGTCTGGGATACAGCGTATAGAATCTTACAAAGAGCATATAGAATCTTACAAAAAACATATAGAATCTTACAAAAAACATATAGAATCTTACAAAAAACATATAGAATCTTACAAAAGGTCTGGGATACAGCGTATAGAATCTTACAAAGAGCATATAGAATCTTACAAAAAACATATAGAATCTTACAAAACACATATAGAAACTTACAAAAAACATATAGAAACTTACAAAAAACATATAGAATCTTACAAAAAGTCCGGGAGATCTGTAATGCCATTTTTGATTTCTCTAAGAAGTATGGAGTGTATACCATCTGGTTCAGGTGATTTGCTTTTCTTTCATTTGTTGATTTAACCTATTACATTTTCCAGGTTTCACTAAGATTTGTTTCAATGCCTCCAGATGGATGAGTTTACTTTAGACCAAAGTGTTGGGTCAAATTAAAGGGCTATGGAAAAGAGCTTTCAGTGCAATACGGGTTGGTTTTTTTTATTTTTATTTTGTAGCTGTTTTACTTGCTACACAAAACGAACAAAGAAATTTGAACGCAAATGAGGAAATACGTTTAACAGGAAACTTACCCCCCTTTCACAAAACCGTAGCACGATTTTTAGCGCCGGCTATGGCGGTAGCAGCTCCGATTTGAGCCCTGGAGCTGTTACCGCCATGGCCGGCGCTAAAAAACCGCGCTACGGTTTTGTAAAAGAAAAAAAAAAAGGGGGCGGGGTGTTTCATAAAGAAAGGTATGCGTAAATTGAGTGCACATTTTACATGAACATAAGAAGCTTTTCTCTTCACCCCTAACTTGATCATTATAGAATAATCCTTATGATGGAAAATAGAGCCCAGTTCCTGAGTTCCATTGTAATTCATTGTAATGCCACAAGTGTCGCTCCAGTAATAGTCTCTGTTGAGGTTTCCAAAGGTGCAGTCAGTTCCAAACTGTTCGCCATCAGATCAATATTTTGAATATCTCTTCCTCCCCACCTCAACAACCGTTGTCCTGTATGCTGGAACATAGCAGAGACTGGAAAAAGATACAAAGCCTTGGTGGGGTATTACATTAAGAACATCTGAATTGCCATACTGGGACAGACCGGAGATCCATCCAACCCCACTATCTTGTTTCCATCAGTGGCAAACCCAGCTCCCAAGTACCTAGTAGTAAACCAGATTTTATGCTGCTTATCCTAGGATTAAGCATCGGATTTCCCAAAGTCATCTCAACAATGGCCTATGGACTTCTCTTAGGAAATCATCCCAACCATTTTTAAACCCCGCTAAGCTAACTGATTTCACCACATTCTCCGGCAATAAATTCCAGAGTTTAATTACACATTGTGTGAAGGAATATTTTCTCCGGTTTGTTGTTTTGTAATTTTTGGAAATCTTTATTGATATTTCAAACTTTTATAATGTATACAATTGAAGAATCAGAAAAACTATATGAAAATACATTCTTATCATCACAATTATTATATTGAACAATTTTTCCTCCCCTTCTTATCCTAGTTACAAACAATAATATTATATCTTATGCTATCAATATAATAAAAAAGTTAATTTTACTCTTCCAAATAAATATTCTACCCCCCCCCCACCCTCCCTGGATGTGTAAAGGAATCTAACGAAAACAAAAGGGAATCATAAATTAATTATAACGTAATAAAATTAGTTAATGGACCCCCAAACCTCATTAAAGGACTAAACGTTCTGCCATAATCTTTTCATATTTATATGTTGTACACACAGTTGCCCACCAAAAATTGAAATTAATCCTATCGTGATTTTTCCAATTATATGCAATCATTTGAACCCCTATCCGGTTTGTTTTAAATCTACTACCTAGTAGCTTCATCTCATGCCCCTAATCCTAGTATTTTTTAGAAAGAGTGAACAAGCGATTCACATCTACCCATTCCATTCAGCTCAGTATTTTATAGATCTCTTATCATATCACCCCTGAGTCGTCTCTTCTCCAAACTGAAGAGCCCTAGCCGCTTTAGCCTCTCCTCGTAGAAAAGTCGTCCCATCCCTTTTATCATTTTTGTCGCCCTTCTCTGTATCTTTTCTAATTCCACTATATCTTTTTTGAGATACAGCAACCAGAACGGCACACAGTACTCAAGGGCCTTAGAACATTTTCATCTTTGTCTTCCATTCCTTTCCTGATAATTCCTAACATTCTATTTGCCTTCTTAGCTGCATCACATTGAGCTGAGGGTTCCAACGTATCCTCAATAATGACACTTAGATCCTTTTCCTGGGCAGCAACTCCTAACATGAAACCCAGCAACATTTAGCTATAGTATCGTGCACATAAGTTCTTTACCCCCGGCCTAAACTGTACTGTTCCTTCTAGTTTCGCAGCCCAAATGCATGACCTTGCGTTTCTTACCATTAGATTTTAGCTGCCAAATTTCAGACCATTCTTCAAGTTTCCGGGGCATGTTCTCTCTTGCAGATTTTGGTATCCTCCGCAAAGAGGCAAATCTTACCTGACAACAATATCGCTTATGTTTAAATCATTTTTATTAGTTTTCAAGAAAAGATAACAGAACACGCACAATAGCATCGGAAAACATTCCAAAAACACAACATCCCCCAACCCACGCCACCTCCCTGGGAACATCTATGAGCTGAACAACGTGAAAAACCAAGGAGCAGTACAGGAAACCAGGAAGAATCCGTTCAAGTCAATACCAAATTCGTCCTCTAACATAGGATGTCAGGGTGTTACTAAAAGGAGTCCAACACTGAGCAAAAAGCTGACCAGCACTTGAGTCTAAGACCGAGATATCTTGGCGTTCCAATAAGACTTGTTGTATCATGAGTGCTCTCCACTGAGATAGGCTTGGTGGGCGAGGAGACAGCCAACAGGCCAAAATACTCTTCCTTCCAAACAGAAGAGCTTTTCGAAGAAATGCCTTACATCCCGGTTTAATGGGATGCAGGCGAGCGGACATAGTGAAGAGAAAACTAGGATGTAACCGCCAAGTCCAGTCCCATAGGTTCGCCACATAGGCCACTAGCTGCATCCAAGACTGAGAAATGTAGGGACAAGCCCAAAACATATGCTCCTGAAGACATTTGCTGCATTGGTCCGTTATATGCTCCATTAGGTGAACAATAAGCTCTCAGCAAAAATGTATAGTTCTCCTAGGACAAGTTCTCCGGTCCACAGAATAATTTTTTTATTTCTACCGGTCCATAGTGTAAAAAGGTTGAAAAACACTGCTCTAGAATGTTGCTACTTAGGATTTTAAAGTGTTTGAGGCTTGTGCAGATGAGGACGGAGCTTAGGCATTGGTGGAATGAGGCATTATGACATCACAATCTCAGCTCTAGAATGTTGATACTTAGGGTTTTAAAGTGTTTGAGGCTTGTGCAGATGAGGACGGAGATTGGGCGTTGGTGGAATGAGGCATTATGACATCACAATCTGAGCTCTAGAATGTTGCTACTTAGGATTTTAAAGTGTTTGAGGCTTGTGCAGATGAGGACGGAGTTAGCAGGAATGGGGCAGAGGCAGGGAAAAAAATCCACTGGGACACTTTTTGGGGGAGGGGTTGGACAAAAGCATGCTACTTGAGTGTGTAGATCATAAGTGTGCTTTATGTATTTTCTGGTGTGGTTTATGGTAAAATTTGACATTAAAACCAAATTACAAGATTTACATGAATTAGTAGTTGGTGGGGGGGAGAAAAGGCACGCATTAGTCAGCCACACAACCCACCCGCCTCCCCATACGGCCGACCCGGCCACAGCTAGGAACATCCTGGGGATTAAGGGGAAGCAGGGGGGAATGGGTAGGGCTCGGGCATGCCCAGTGGGGCCTGGGCACTGCACGTGCTCAGAGAGAGAGAGAGAGAAAAAAAAATCTCTCTGAGCTATTGGAGAGCTTATCCGCAAATTGGGAGCTGTTGGGACAACACCCATATGTGGCTGACTATCCTGCTGTCCACGGAGAACCTACGTTACAGGTAAGTAACTACACTTTCCGCTCCGTCTCAGCTGCTTGGAAAATGTGTTTACAGCAGCAATGTCTCTTATAAAAAAATGTTAAAAAGAACATAGATTCACTAGACGAGGTAGGTCTTATCTCACAAGACCTATCTCTAGTGAATCCAAGTTGCCTCCAGTCCTGTAATCCATCGGATTCCAAAAGCATCAGCATTCTCTGTTTTAAAAGCGTTTCTATTCATTTGCTTAGAACAGAAGTCAGACTTACCGGCCTGTAATTCCCTACTTCTTCCTCACTTCCACTTTTGTGGAGGGGGACCACATCCGCCCTTCTCCAGTCCCCCCGGTACCACTCCCGTCTCTAGAGGAGCATTGGAAAGGTCAGTCAGCGGAGCTACCAGAATGTCCCTGAGATCCTTCAGCACCCTCGGATGTACGCCATCCAGCCCCATCGCTTGGTTAATCAGAGAATGCAGTCTGAGCGTTAAGATAAACTTAAGGACCATAAGGCCTGACTTTCTTTGGCTACTGTACTGTATATGATTAAATAGAGCGACGTCTGCACCTCACTAAATTCAAATGTGCATTTACCTAAGGGTGGCCAAAGCATTGATCAATATCTTAGCTGAAGCTTCATAAATGTGCTGCTTTTCAGGTTAGACTAATATTAGTCTAACAGATGCTCAATTTCATGAAGGACGACAGCTGAGATAACTTTTATTACAGCTTCTCTTAAATGAGTTACCTGGTTATCACGGCACAGAATTACAGCTAGTGATAAATCAGAAAAAAAACACCTGTTGCTGGGCTGGGCAGTGATACAGCAAATATACCGTAGGAAGAAATCTTTGAACCCCCGTGGGAGTGAGCGCTATTGGCTTTTCACTCTTTCGAGGATGAGATAACCTGACGTGTGAGCTAATTCTTATTTCCTCTCTTGTGCTTTAGGCCAGCGGTCATGGGATCGGTACGAGACGACCACTTTAAGGAGGTCAGTCCAGCGGTGACCCCCGAGGGCAACGTGGTGATGAGCTTCAGTTTCGACAGCTACCAGTTGGAGGAGGAGGATCTCCAGGCAAAGGGGAACCCGGCAAAGGGCATCCTTACGTTTATGGAACCCGGTGAGGGCGGGCCGGATGATTCCGCCGGGAGCGCGCCCGTCGCATGACACATTGTGGAGTGTGAAAAGAGCACTAGAAGCAAAGGGAAAATGAACAAATCGCAAACCCCCCCCAAAAAAATTTTGTCAGTGCCATCCATATTTAGGGCCACACTGCCGCGCACATGCCCGCCACTTTCCTGCCCCTCCCCCCTCTGTTACGTTCGTGGCACCAGCAGCGATCCCCAACCTGCTGCCCCGCCTGCATCGGCTCTTTTTCCGATGCCACTTCCTGGACTCGTGCCTAGAATGCGACGTCAGAGGACGAGCCCACTCGGGGGCGACAGTAGGTCGGGGGGGGGGGTGCTTCTGCTCACGCCAGGAACGTTACAGAGATACAGGGGAAGGGAAGTGGCGCACGCATGCGGCGGTGGGGGGAGGGGAAGGAGCATATAGGGATAGGGGGCAGAGAAGAGGGCGGGGAGAGGCGCCTCTCGCTACGCTACTGCCCCTATCTGTGCAGTTTTTGAAAAGCCAATTCTGCCTTTGCTGGCCGGAAAGCTGTCTGAATCGTGGAAGATGATACGGCGCTTCAGGGCTCTTTTACGAACGTTTATCGCTCGCTAAATGCCGCGCATCCTATGTTATACCTATGTGCCATCTAGCACTTAGGGGGAAATTCGTGAGACAGCGCCTAAACTTAAGCACCGGTATTCGCCCTTACTGTTAAGGCGCACTAACGAATTTAGTGCATGCTAACCGATTTAGCGTGCGCTAAAGATTTGCGCACGCTTAATGCTAAGGCGTCCATTATATTCTGTGGGCGCCTTAGCATGTAGCGCGCGCTAAATCGTTTAGCGCGCCTTAATAAAAGGACCCCCCCTAAGTTCATCGACAAATGCCGCTTAAATCAGCAAAGTTAACGTGCCCACCGGTGCTGAAATAATAGGTGCCGGAATCACGCCTGCGTAGGTGCTTTACGGCGCTTAACACCGTAAGGGGCATGCCTAGCACCGGAAGTGGCATTAGACGCCATAAAGTGCCTACGTAGGCGCAATTCGCCGCAAAGCTAGGCGCTGGAAACGCAGGCCCGGAAAACCCTGGCCTACATTTCTGGCGCCTATCTTTTCCGGAGACACGATTCGCTGCACGGCGCCGTCACGTGACGGACCTGCGATCAGTGGCTGCTTCTTTGGCGGCCGCCGATGTTGGCGCTGCGTAGAGAATCTGGGCCTTTGGGTTAGATTCTCTAAATGGTGACCGCAGACGGACGCCAACTTGACGTGCACTTAGCTAGCATTTTACGAAGGGCGCTCTATGCAGAATGACCTGTAGAGAATGGTAGCTTAGCGCACTTTGCGCGCCCAAATGAACGGCATTCAAATCCGGGTATTCTATGAACTCATGCCTCATTTCTGGGATTGTCCCTGACCTGCTTGCGCCCTTCCCATGGCCACATCCTCTTTGGAGTTGCACGCTGTGAAATTTAGGTACGCATGTTATCAGGGCAGGATTAATTCGTCGAGGGCCCCTAGGCACACAAGTACACTGGGCCCCTTGCCCCGCCCCACCCCACCATGTGCCCAGGTGGAAACAGGAAGCTGCGTCAGAGGGGAGCTTTGGGCACGCAGCACCGCTTGCAAAATTACAGTTCCCGTTGCCTTTCTTACCCGCGTTGCTGGTTCATAGACAAGTCGGCGAAAGACAAAGGCGCGCGCCGACAACTGAGCGCAAGACGGAGGCGCGCGCCGAAGAAAATTACAGTTTTTAGAGGCTCCGATGGGGGGTTTTGTTGGGGAGCCCCCCCCCCAGTTTACTTAATAGAGATCGCGCCGGCGTTGTGGGGGGTTTGGGGGTTGTAACCCCCCACATTTTACTGAAAACTTCACTTTTTCCCTGTTTTTAGGGAAAAAGTTAAGTTTACAGTAAAATGTGGAGGGTTACAACCCCCCAAACCCCCCACAACGCCGGCGCGATCTCTATTAAGTAAACTGGGGGGGGGGCTCCCCAACAAAACCCCCCATCGGAGCCCCTAAAAACTGTAATTTTCTTCAGCGCGCGCCTCCATCTTGCACTCAGTTGTCAGCGCGCGCCTTTGTCTTTCGCGGGGTTGTCTATGAACCAATTGTTCAAGAGCGGTCAGATCACCTCTTAATTTGCCTTATATTTAGTTTCCTGATTACCTTACTTCAGCTTTTTTTCTCTTTAACTTTGTCTCTGATATAGTGGACTAATAATGCTTTGTATAGGTTTATACCTTTTTAAAATTGTTTGGGAGTTTGATTTAATTTCAATATACTTTGTATGTTTGCCTATTGACTTGTAATTACTGTTAATTATTAAAAATCAATAAATAAAGAATTACAAAAACAAAAAACAAAAGAGATGTTTCCTGGAGCTTGAGTAGCTAATATCAAATAATGAACTATCAGGAATAGTGGTGTGTATTACCATTGAACAATGCGATGATTGGGTGATGAGGCGGCACACAAAGCCTTCACGTCTCCGAGCAGAGTTCTACCAGATATAAAAATAAATTAAATTTGGTTGAATTTAGTTTGACCTTTATGGAGTGACTTTTCTATGATTTATAGTTGAATTTTAGTCACTCAACGATGAATTAGTTGAGTTCATTCCCCTACAGTGATTTTTTGTAGCCAAAACAGGCAAACTTGAAGAGAACTCGTCTAGACTCCACGGGCAGCCAGTGGAGTTTTTGAAAATAAGGGGGTGGAGTCTTTGAAGGGGGTGGAGTCTTTCAAAATAAGGGGGTGGAGTCTTTGAAGGGGGTGGAGTCTTTCAAAATAAGGGGGTGGAGTGGTGAAAGGTCCGATTGCTCCTCCGGCAGTCTAAGTCCAGGCTATGGGGGGGGGGGGGGGGGGTTTCGATCAATGTCTCCTGAACTGTTCTTGAGATGAATGGGAAATTTCCTTGATATGTAAAATTCTAAAACTCGGATCTTTACTTAGGGCTCCCTTTTACAAAGGCGCGCTAAACCGCCGGATGCGCTAGCAGCAACCGCCTCCTCTTGAGCAGGCGGTAGTTTTTGGCCAGCGCGGGGGTTAGCGCATGATGAAAAGTCACGCGCGTTAACCCCGCTAGCGTGGCTTTGTAAAAGAAGCCCTTAATGTAGTGGATTAAATAATTAATAATTATTTATTTCCAATCACTACTGATTTAAGTAGTGCTTGGTAATATAATTTTATGTGGTTTTTTTAAAATCATATACAGTACTCCCCCGAGATTCACGGGGGTTCTATTCCAGGAACTCCCGCGAATCTCAAAAAAACACGAATACGGTTTTTCATGGGGGAGCCTTAAGAGGGCAGCGGGAGAGCAGCTGGAGCGCCGCAAGTGCAGGAAATCACTGGCGGTACGCTCCGACCGCCTCTTCCTGCACTAAGTTGGGCCTTATCCAATCAGGAGCTGCTTTGACACGCAGCTCCTGATTGGATAAGGCCCGAATTAGCACAGGAAGAGGCGGTCAGAGGGTACCGCCAGTGATTTCCTGCACTCGCGGCACTCCGGCTGCCCTCTCCTTGTCGGTGGTTCGCGGTCAGAAAATACCGCGAATGACTGGGGCCGCGAACCGCTGACCGCGAACAACTAGGGGAACACTGTATCTGTATTTAAGTATTGATTTGTTTGTCTATAATTTGAAAAGTTGAATAAATAAATAAATAAAAAAAGGGAAGACAAAATCCCGTTAAAAACATTTACAGGATGGGAAAGCATTAACAGCAAATAGCGTTAGCACTCGAAGGCATTGACAAATAATTGCGTTGTCAACATTTTCTTAAAGTTATTCCAGCGAGAGCCGCTCAGAGACTTTGGTACGGTTTTGCCAATCTGTGTTTCACTTCCTTGTTTTCTTTCTTGCTTTGGAGCATAGTTATCGAAGATCCCGAACCACGGGATCGGTACCACGGGATTTACTTTGCCATGCTGCTTGCTGGTGTCGGGTTCCTCCTTCCGTATAACAGCTTTATCACAGACGTAGACTATTTACATCACAAATATGCAGGTAGGCTTTTGAATTTCTCTCTCCCTAATTAGAGATTCCCTGTTGTCTGTGTTTATGCCAGATGGCGGAACCAGATTTGTTTGCTCTACAGATACGAGCTTTATATTGCCAAAAAAATCCAACTCTTTTATTTCTCTTAACAATAAATGGTTGACCCTACAGTCACATGACCTAATGTCTGTTCTAATTCTTTTTCTTATTTCTATTCACTGGTTTTTGTTTCTATTGTATTTTATTGTTGGTTTAAATAAACTAAGACTTAAAAAAAAAAAAAAATATCAAAGCTATCAGAAGCAATTGCTGCTTTTTATGGGGACAGATAACTCTTATGGGGATGGGTAGGGAAAGAGGAGATTCCTCGAGGGGACGGAGGGGATTTCTCATGGGGACGGGCAGGGAAGGAGGGGATTCTGGCGGGGACGGGTAGGGACACTGGTGGGGACGGGTAGGAACGGGTGGAATTTCTGTCCCCACGCAATTCTCTACTTTAGACGCTACCTAGCACTGCTCATTGACCTAATTTTCTACGCTTTATTTATCAAGAAACAGCTGAGCCTGCAGGCTGTGAGAGGAGGGTTGTGGTCCAGAAGAGAGGAATAGACTCCTGTCTTACATTAAACATAAAAAAAATTGAATGTCTTTAAGAAACTGTTGAAAAAAAACTACTGTTTTGTCGTGTGAAATCCACAATTTGAGATGTTGGTCGGTGAATTTTGAGTTGTATTAGGTTGCTTGAGATTGATTTTTGGTATAGGAAAAGTGATTAGTATTGCTATGATTGTCAGGCTGGTATTTTATTTTGATTTTATGCTGAATATAATGTATATTGCTGTTGGTTTTTTTTGTAAAATGTCTGAAATGTCCGTGAAGTGCTGTTGTACTCCGCCTTGAAAGAGGCGCATTAAAAATAAACAAGCCATAAACCATAAGATTTCTTTATACGTTTTTTTTTCTGCATTTTATACGTATATAGGCTTTCATATTACATTTTATTATTAATTGTTATCAAAAATTCTCATTTCATAAATGTACTAAAGAGCACTTATCTTGAGCGTTCAGGTTTACTGTGTCGGCTGGGGACTGTTTCCCTCCGACATGCTTCGCCCTGTGGCTTTATCAAGGCTGTCCCCTATGAACGCCGTTCGGTCCACTTCTCACCACCCTCACTGAAGTGAGAAGTGGACCGAACGGCGTTCATAGGGGATGACCTGACTGCGCAAGATAAGTGCTCTTTAGTACATTTATGAAATGAGAATTTTTGATAACAATTACTAATGAAAGCGTGTATATAAAACGCGGGGAAAAAAACAACGTAGAAAATTGGAGCGCTAGGCAACGACTAAAGTTCATGAGATCTTTGCCTAAGCTGTGAACACGTTTCCGTGGATTAAGAATGATCATATACAGAAAGCACATCTGATGACCTATTAAAAGAGTTTAAGACTGAACTATATATGGTTTATATTGCCTCGCTTCTATTTGCAATTGTATTCGCTCCCGCTATTTACAAAGCATATCCTGAAGAAAGCCATGGCATGGGGGCTGAAACGTCGGTTTCTACCTGACAACAAGCAGCGAGACCCGGAAACCTGCAGCAAGCAGATGAAATGCGTGTTTGCTTGTCGACTATCGAGCCACGTTTTGAGTTCATTTGCACTCAAAAACAAGCACATCCATCGTATTGATTAGCAATTCTATTCTATATCTAAATCTGATTTTGGATGTTATGGGGAAAAACATCTAAAAATCCAGTGGAGAAAATATGGCCATTTTCAAACCAGAACAATGGGCTAGATTCACTAAAGCCCCTCTACTTGCCCGATCCGTTTCCGACTCTTTCTGGGCAACCCATTCACTAAAGGCCTAATCGGAAACACGCCCACAAGCGATCCCGCGGATCACTGAACACCGATCGCGATGCATGCGCAGGCCATCATTGATGGCTGTAAGTGCGATCCGCGCATGCACCGCTCTCCTGCGCCAGTGAGGTCAAAACAAAGGGGGAGGGGTGGCAAAGTAATGGCAGGCAAAGGGCCGAGTCAGGCCCGATCTCGTCTCCCAACGGGACTCGCTGCAGCCTCTTTTTAAAAAGCCGAGGGGAGGGGAACTGTCCAGCTTATCTGTGGGGCAGTTAGACTACGGAAAAGAACACGAAACCCGCTCCGACTCTCCTGCTCTCTGCTGCCCTTCCCCGCATTGCGAACCCACGGTTTTAACCCGTGGGTTTACAAGCAGGACTGCATTGCAGGGAAGGCTGGCAGAGGGCAGGAGAGTCGGGGCGGTACTTTTCCCCACAGATGCAAAGGTTAAGCGGACGGAGAGGCAGGCTTGCTGCTTGAACACATGAGGCAGGCAGGGCGGCAGAGAGTAGGGTTTTTTTCAGGGCTGCAGGGCTGGTATTTCAGGGTGGAAGAGAGCAAGAAAGGAGTGAGCGACTGGTCCTCATGAGTCGTTTGGTTTTGGATCGGCCAGCCCAGTCGGTGTGCCTGAAAAATGTTAGTGAATCGCTGCCTTCCTAGATTTGCATGCCATTTCCCTCATTTGCATGCAGACGGGTTCGGCCAGAAGGTTAGTGAATCGGGTCGGGGTTGCAAACCAATCGATTTGCTTAGTGAATCTAGGGGTGGGCAAATTCGGTCCTCGAGGGCCGGAATCCAGTCGGGTTTTCAGGATTTCCCCAATGAATATGCATTGAAAGCCGTGTATGCAAATAGATCTCATGCATGTTCATTGGGGAAAATCCTGAAAACCCGACTGGATTCCAGCCCTCGAGGCCCGGAGTTGCCCACCCCTGATCTAACCCCTCGTCTAGTATTTTGTTTTGAAAATGACCGTTTCCTAGATGTGTTTGTCCTCAGTGTGTCTATCTTTTTGAAACATTTACAGAAAACAAATGTCCAAATGAGAAATGCACAAAATTCAGCCATTGGGACGTAAAAAGGGTCAGCATTGTTAGCAGAGTGGCCACACAGACATCCCAGCAGAGCAGTGGGGCACTCTAGGGCAGTGATTCCCAACCCTGTCCTGGAGGAACACCAGGCCAATCGGGTTTTCAGGCTAGCCCTAATGAATATGCATGAGAGAGATTTGCATATGATGGAAGTGATAGGCATGCAAATTTGCTTCATGCATATTCATTAGGGCTAGCCTGAAAACCCAATTGGCCTGGTGTTCCTCCAGGACAGGGTTGGGAATCACTGCCCTAGAGCAGTGGTTCCCAAACCTGTCCTGGGGGACCCCCAGCCAGTCAGGTTTTCAAGATATCCCTAATGAATAGGCATGAGAGAGATTTGCATACCTGTCACTCCCATTATATGCAAATCTCTCTCATGCATATTCATTAGGGATATCCCCCAGGACAGGTTTGGGAACCACTGCTCTAAAGGCTTAGTCTTCCTGTTCACCTAGGTCAGGAGTAGGGAACTCCAGTCCTTGAGAGCCGTATTCCAATCGGGTTTTCAGGCTAGCCCTAATGAATATGCATGAGAGATATTTGCATATGATGGAAGTGATAGGCATGCAAATTTGCTTCATGCATATTCATTAGGGCTAGCCTGAAAACCCGATTGGCCTGGTGTTCCTCCAGGACAGGGTTGGGAACCACTGCTCTAGGGTACGATTACTGGACGTCCCGATTTCCCCGGACATTTCTTCCTTTTTGAGGACTTATCCAGGGGTCTGGACGGCTTTTCAATCCCTGGCACTTTGTACGGATTTTTGTTCTGGAAAATCCGGTAACCCTAGCCCAATAGTCAGGTTCATTATCAGTTCATGATTAAACCGACAATGAAGGTGATATACAATACTTTTTTTTCTGGATCTTGATCGTTGACATTTTTGACGTTCCAATTACTGGAGCACCCTCTGACCTATCCTAATCTAAAGGCAAGTCCGCCTGGCACTCTCCTTACGTTCCAACTACTAGAGTTGCCGTTGA
The DNA here is from genome assembly GCF_902459505.1 of Geotrypetes seraphini. Taxonomy (NCBI): domain Eukaryota; kingdom Metazoa; phylum Chordata; class Amphibia; order Gymnophiona; family Dermophiidae; genus Geotrypetes; species Geotrypetes seraphini. The sequence goes on along the minus strand of NC_047094.1, from coordinate 13,098,703 downwards.
CGCCCTTTGCAGCCTCACCTGATCTGTCATGTCATACGTTGGAATGGATTTCGACGGCAACTTTAATACATTCTAAAGGCAGTGCCGAAGAACCCAAAAAAAACCGGTAAGGACAGATCAGGATTACGCATGCATATTTTATATCACATTCTTTTCATATTTTATACAGCTATTAGAATACATTCTTTGTTATATGTAGCTCTTTATAAGTAAATCTAGTCGATGAGTTGAGATCATGGAAGAAACGCTTTCAAGCTGTCTTTCTTCTTCTGTCTTCGGTTCCTCCAGCCTTTTCCTGAAGCGCCTGGTCATTGTCTCTGATTCTCTCTTTTGGCCTCCAGGGACATCCATCGTGTTTGATATGAGCCTTACCTACATCTTGGTAGCCTTAGTTGCCGTCATCCTGAACAATGCACTGGTAGAAATGTTGAGTCTGCACACCCGGATCACTGTGGGTAAGCCAACTCTATCATCACTTTCCTGTACAGTAGGAAAAGAAAGAAAATTGTGTTTGTTTCAAAATAACTTAATTTCTGTTTTGTTTTATTATTGGGCCCTGCACCCATCCTATCCGCCATCTTAAAAACCCATGCTACCTGATTTAAAAAGCCTCTCCTGGGCTTTCTCCCATCCTCCCAAACTTCCCCAAAATGTCTATGGTCCAAAGAAGGGCAGAAGCGATCCCCAGTCACTTTTGTCCTGAAAATTCAGTATTTAGAAAGGATACTAGATGATTCTTGTCGTCCTACCAATTGATGTATCTTCCCAATTGTCTTCCTACCAATTGTCAGGATCTCAGAGATCCCAAATACCTGTCCCACGCCTTCTTGAACTCAGACACAGTCTTTGTCTCCACCACCTCTACCAGGAGTCTGTTCCACACATCTATCACCCTTTCTGTATAAAAAAATATTTCCTTAGATTACTCATGAGCCTATCACCTCTTAACTTCATCCTAAACCCTTTCATTCTGGAGCTTCCTTTCAAATGAAAGAGATTAACCTCTTGCTCATTTATGTCATGTAGGTGTTTAAACGTCTCTATCATATCTCTCACCTTTCCTCCAAAGTATACATATTGAAATCTTTAAGTCAGTCCCAATACGCTTTATGATGAAGACCACCAACCACTTTAGCACCCAGTACAATACTTTGGGGCCCATCCCGAGGGAACTCGGTTTATTTATTACATACCTGTGTGGAACATTGTCAAAGAACTTGCTAAAATCTAAATATACCATTTCTAGTGCACTCCCTCTATCCGATTCGCTGGTCCGATGTTGATCCGATTTTTCTGACAAGACCTGCCTCTAGCGAGTCCATGCTGCCTTGTATCCTGTGATCCACAGATTCCAGAAACGTCACGATTCTCTGTTTTAAAAGCATTTTCATTAATTTACTTGCCACAGAAGTCAGACTTACTTTCCTGTAGTTCCATTCTTCTTCCTTACTTAACTAAATTAAATCTTAAGCTTTTATACCGCATCATCTCTATAAGAATAGAGCTCAACACGGTTTACAAAAATTATAAAGACAATGACCAAAATGTACAATTTTGAAAATAGCCAGATTTTCAGATGTTTTCGAAATATTTTTGTTGAGAGGGACCACATCCGCTCTTCTCCAGTCTTCCAATATCACTCCCAATTCTAGAGAAGCATTGAAAAGGTCAGCCAGTGGAGCCACCAGAACTTCCCTAAGTTCTTTCAGTACCCTCAGATGTACACCATCTGCCCCATCACTTTGTCCATGGTCCCACCACTTTGTCCATGGTAAAATGGGGAGACAAAACATTTTTTTTAAATATACCAGTGATAGGAAGAAGTACAAAAGTGTCATTGTAAGACTCAAAAGTGAAGAGGAGGAATATGTAGAAGCTGATAATGAAAAGGCTGAATTGCTTAACAAATATTTCTATTCTGTGTTCGTGGCTGAACATCCGGAAGCGGGATCCCAGAAGACAAATACGAATAGGGATGGTGGAGTGGTAGACCCCCGATCAATTTTCAGAGGGTTGTGTTCATGAGCAGTGAGCTAAAGATAGAGAAAGCGATGGGGCTGGATGGTGTACATCCGAGGGTGCTGAAGGAACTTAGGGAAGTTCTGGCGGCTCTGATGACTGACCTTTTCAATGCTTCTCTAGAGTCAGGAGTGGTACCGGAGGACTGGAGAAGGGCGGATGTGTTCCCTCTCCACAAAAGTGGAAGTAAGGAAGAAGTAGGTCTGAAATTTGGCAGCGACTTGGATTGACCTCCGTGAAGGTAGGATAGGACAGGGGTAGGCAATTCCGGTCCTCAAGAGCCGGAGACAGGTCAGGTTTTCAGGATGTCCACAATAAATATGCATGAGATAGATTTGCATCTCAAGGAGGCAGTGCATGCAAATCCATCTCGTACATATTCATGGTGGAGATCCTGAAAACCTGACCTGGCTCTGGCTCTCGAGGACCAGTATTGCCTACCCTGGGATAGGATACTGAGAAGTCGCTCGTGTTGGTGAAGATTTCAAGAGGTAGAGGGTGGAGGGGAAGGGAGGGTGTGAGCGTGGCGTGGGAGGGTGGAGAGGTGCCGGCGCCCACAAATATGGGTAAACCCACTTCTGAGGGAACTCTATAAAGGAGGGGGCAGCATATGTGAATCTGATGTTGAAATTGAAAAGGGTTAAACTCTTAATCCTTAACCCTTATTGCCACCTCCGTCTCGATGTTATGTGAAAATCTTACTGCTACTAGTTTGGTTTATAAATAAATTTCAATAAAAATTTATCACAGTACGTTTTGCCACTTATCTTTATTATGCAGCATTACTAGTCAGACTGATGGGACCCGTTTCGCCAAATACTGGCTTTATCAAGGGTTCTACAGGAGCCGTTCTCAAGCATCCATTCTTTTCTAGGGCTAGATTTGACTGGCTGGGGTATGGGGGGGGGGGGGGTGGAGAGATGCCAGCGCCCCCACCAAGATGGTGGCCGGGCAGGCATAAGAACATAAGCATCGCCTCTGCCGAGTCAGACCATAGGTCCATCGTGCCCAGCAGTCCGCTCCCGTGGCGGCCCCCCCAGGTCCGTGTCCTGTAAGTGATCCTTTACTAAGACATTTTATCCTGTATAGTACCCCTCTAATTATACCCTTCAATCCCCTTTTCCTTCAGGAACTTGTCCAACCCCTTTTTGAAATCCAAAATCGTACTCTGCTCTACCACCTCCTCCGGAAGCACATTCCAGGTATCCACCACCCTCTGAGTGAAAAAGAACTTCCTAGCATTTGTTCTGAATCTGTCTCCCTTCAATTTTCTTGAGTGTCCTCTCGTTCTTGTTTCCCCCGCCAGTCTAAAGAATCTGTCCCTCTCTACCTTCTCTATGATCTTATAAGTTTCTATCATGTCCCCTCTAAGTCTCCGTTTTTCCAGGGAAAAGAGCTCCAGTTTCTCCAGCCTCTCAGCATATGAAAGATCTTCCATGCCCTTTATCATCTTTGTTGCTCTTCTCTGGACCCTCTCGAGTGTCGCCATATCCTTTTTAAGGTACGGCGACCGGTATTGAACGCAGTATTCCAGATGTGGGCGTACCATCGCCCGATATAGCGGCAGGATTAACTTATTTGGTTCTGGTAGTGATTCCTCTTTTGATAATGCCCAACATTCTGTTCGCCTTCTTTGAGGCCATGAACAGAATGTTGGTCATTATCAAAAAAAGGCCTGCCCCCCCTGACCCCCTTTCTATGCCACTGGTTGGTACCTCTTTCTTAATTACCACTTTAAAATTGTGATCTCAGACCCTAACTGCTATGTGTGTGGCTTCTCTGTAGGTTATTTCTTCGCCCTGGGGCCTCTCCTCTTTGTCAGCATTTGTGACGTCTGGCTGGATCTCTTCTCTCTGAGGCAAGCCTACGCCATTAACTTGGTGGCAGTGGGCGTGGTTGCCTTTGGATGCACAGGTAAGCCTATATGGGTATAGGAAATATGGCGGTGGTTTATCATTATCATCATACACCCAAACAGGAGATTCTACCCCCTCAAGGTAGAACAAAGTAAAAGAAAAGAGGAGACCTATGGTGCTCAATCCTTTTATTCACTCAAGACCCGACATGTACGTGTTTCGGCCATAAGGCCTGCCTCGGGGGGTCTTATCCTCAATACAGAGCAATTACTCTCTTATAGTGAAAGAACCAAAATCTCCTAATCACCATCCGTTTGTGCTGTAATCTAATCAGCTGTGTGTGAGAACAATGCGGTGTCTCCACAGCTGATTAGATTACAGCACAAACGGATGGCGATTAAGAGATTTTGATTCTTTCACTATAAGAGAGTAATTGTATTGAGGATAAGACCCCTGAGGCAGGCCTTACGGCCGAAACACATACGTGTCGGATCTTGAGTGAATAAAAGGATTGAGCACCATAGGTTGCCTCTTTTTTTTTTTTTAAATCATTATCTCTGGTCTAGTGGGGTCCTTTGGGGAAGGAGTCAAAGTGGTACCATGAGACTATGGGAAGAGGTTGCAAACACAGTCAAAAAACAACAGAATAGCCCAATGAATTTCCAGCATACAGGGATTAACCCACCCCCCCTAATTCTTTGAAATGATAAAGCAACTTAATTAATTCTTAAAACAGAAATGTTATAAAGACCTGACATGGGGCCAGGTGGAAGTACTTTCTGCCACAGGGGTCAAGAAAGTTCTGTTGGGTGTATTATAAATATAGAAGGTGCAGTTTTGACAGAGTCCTGTATAAAGCAGCCGCCATATTGGATTTGGTGCAGTCACAGGCAGGAGTGAATGGGCATCACTCCTACCCCAAAAGACTCCACTAGAACACCAGGGAAATTCAGGTAGACTGGGGGCGGGGGGATGCTGTACATTGGGGGTGGCTGTAGAGAGGGGACCCTGAAAAATTTTTGTTTTATGTCATTTCCCTTAATGATAAGTGGGAGGTGGGGTTGAGTTTACAGGATTTCCCAAATGAATATGCATGAGATCTGTTTGCATGCAATGGAAGCAGTGCATGCAAATAGATCTCATGCAAATTCATTGGGGAAATCCTGAAAACCCGAATAGATTGTGGCCCTTCGCAAGCTACATTGGACAACCCCGGATTAGACTGATATTTTTGAGCTATAACAAGGTTCAGGTTTGTGAATTAATAAAGAGCTGTTGTTGTACCTTTAAAGGGTGTCTGACTAGAGGTGCACAGGTTTAACCCTCAAAACAATCCGCTCGGTATCTTACAGGGCCGTATCCTAGTTATAACAAAACCCCCCAAAAAGACTGCAGAAGGGATGCACAAAATGCCAAGTCTTTTATTAGAGTCAATGAGAACATAAGATTTGCCACTGCTGGGTCAGACCAGTGGTCCATCGTGCCCAGCAGTCCACTCATGCGGTCAAAGACCAGTGCCCTAATTGAGTCTAGCCTTACCTGCATACGTTCTAGTTCAGCAGGAGCTTATCCAACCTTGTCTTGAATCCCTGGAGGGTGTTTTCCCGTATAACAACCTCCGGAAGAGCGTTCCAGATTTCTACCACTTTCTGGGTGAGGAAGAACTTCCTTACGTTTCTACGGAATCTATCCCCTTTTAACTTTAGAAAGTTTCCTCTCGTTCTCTTCACCTTGGAGAGGGTGAACAATCTCTCTCTCTCTACTAAGTCAATTCTCTTCAATATCTTGAATGTTTCGATTATATGTCCCCTCTCAGTTTCCTCTTTTCAAGGGAGAAGAGGCCCAGTTTCTCTAATCTCTCATTGTTATGGCAACTCCTCCAGCCCCTTAACTATTTTTGTCGCTCTTCTCTGGACCCTTTCGAGTAGTACTATGCCCTTTTTCATGTACGGCGACCAGTATTGGACACAGTATTCCAGGTGGGGGCATACCATGGCCAGGTACAACGGCCTGATAATAATAATAATAATTTTATTTTTTATATACCGCCATAGCCATGATAGTTCTAGGCGGTTTACAACAAGAGGCGCTGGACAAACAGCGAAGTAGTTACAATGCAAAGTCACTGAAGTATTAACAATACAATGTCGAAGAAGTTACAATGCAAAGTCATCGAAAATAAGGTACAGGTTGGAAGGAGTGATACTCTAGATTCATAGGTTATAATCGGTTAAACAAATTCGTTTTTATTGATTTTCTAAAACTGAGGTAAGATGAAGAGTGGGTGATGATTTTAGTCAGACAGTCGTTCCATTTACCTGCCTGGGAGGCAAGAGTTCTGTCCAGGAATCTTTTGTAGCGGCAGTCCTTTATTGATGGAAAGGAGAACAAATTAATTCTGCGTGTGGTCCTGATGGAACTGCCCAGATTAAATTGAGAAACCAGGTACATAGGGGTCAAGCCGAAAATTGATTTATAGCAAAGGCAAAAAAATTTAAACAAAACTTGTGCTTTTTCAGATCTGTTTGTGATCCCCTTCTTAATCATTCCTAGCATTCTGTTTACCCTTTTCACTGCCGCCATTGTTGTTCAAAAAAAATGGTTCACTTTGGTTTGAGGCCTGGACCCGACACGGTCCGTGTTTCGATAGACACTTCTTCCTCAGGGGTCCAAGATGTTTTATACCTCAATAACAATGAACCGTATGGCTTGTAACAAGACTGGAACAGCTTCGTTGCTGTGGCGATCCATCGCAGTATAGTATATACAGTGGTGCCTCACACAACGAACTTAATTCGTTCCAGGAGCAAGTTTGTTATGCGAAAAGTTCGTTATGTGAAACGCGTTTTCCCATAACAATACATGTTAAAAAAAATAATTCGTTCTGCAGCATAAAATATGCTAAGATGACATAAAAAAAGATAAATTTGTCAAAATGGTGAAAATGGTGGTCTTGCTGAGGCCAAACTCTTTGACGAGGTCACACTGTTTTACCCCACATTCACTCCTTCTAATTATTTCCCGTTTCATTTCAACAGAAATCACCTTCCTGCTTTTTTTAGAAGCCATGATATATAAAAAATATTGAGTTTATCTTAAAAGGACGACTGTATACAGTGAGAGAGGGCAGTTAAGCGCAGTGACTAACGAGTGCCTGCGCGGAAGGATGCAATACATCGGCAGCTCGGGCGACTTCGTTGTGTGAAACGAAGTTCATTGTGTGAAATGAAGTTCGTTGTGTGAAACGAAGTTCGTTGTGTGAAGTTCGTTGTGTGAAACGAAGTTCGTTGTGTGAATCAAGACATGAAGTTCGTTGTGTGCAGCGTTCGTTGTGCGAGGCGTTCGTTATGCGAGGCACCACTGTACTAGACTCTAATAAAAGACTTGGCATTTTCTACGTCACTTCCGCAGTCTCTTTGGGTTTTTGTTGTTCGACAATTACTGCAGACTTCTTGGATTTCTCTTTGCTCCCTATCCTAGTTATGACACCATGTGGACTCTTTGCCAGAGAATAAGAGAACTCCCAAGTTGAACCTCAAGAAATACACTAGACGGATGATTATAGAGATCCCTAGATCATAGTAAACTTACATATTTTCGTATTTTTCCTCTCTTTAAGTTCAGCAATCCAGTTTCTATGGTTACACTGGGATGCTTCCCAAACGCTACACCCAAGGGGTGATGACGGGGGAAAGTGAGTATCAAAATTACTTCAGCTGTTTCCAACTATTCTTATCGCTAGCTGGCATCGCCAAGTCATCAGTAACTGGAACCCCATCTAGCGAGTGTTGGCTGTTGTACGAGGGGGTTCTGAAAAGTTCTCCGCCCAGACCACCAACTTCCTAAATGCTGAGCGTTATTTTGCCACTGTAGCTGAACATATGTGGCAATCTGCATACAGGAAATTCTATGTTTTGACATTGTTTCAGATCATTGATTGACCCATATCTACGTCATTCTCTTCTTGGTTGGGCTGGTAGTGTAAAGAGCTGATACTGTGATGTCATAATGCCTCATTCCACCAATAAGAGCCAACCTCATCAGTGATGTCACAATGGCTTGATTGTCCTGGACTTGGCTCACTTTTATTACATATAGCAGTGAATTCTTTTTTCTTTAATTAAAGGGGGAAGTTATTAACATGGGCTACTGTTAAGACATGTTATTGAACTGTTACCACTAATCTTATTGGGTAATATGGGACCTGTGATAAAAAGGTAAAAAGACCGATCTTAATGACATCAATAGGAGCTAACTTCCTCCACCTACAAGGGAATGCTGAAAAGTTCTGGGCCCAACCCGCCAACTTCCTAAATTCTGAGCATTATTTTTCCACTGGAGCTGAAAAGAGTGTTATCTTATTTCATTAAGTGCCAATTTGCAGAAACGAAATTCACGGGGGGGGGGGGTGGATTCTTTTACATTGTTTGAGATCATTGATTGAACCATATCCACCTCATTCTCTTCTTGGTTGGGCTGCGGACTTTTCAGCACCCCCTCGTAGTGTGAAGAGTTTCAGTCTGTGGTAACTAGAGCTGAGATTGTGATGTCATAATGCCTCAATCCACCAATAAGAGCCAACCTCATCCGTGATGTCATAAGGGCTTGATTGTCCTATTCTTGGTTCACTGTTATTACATACGAGGGGGTGCTGAACAGTTCTCAGTCCAACCAACCAACTTTTCAGTGCCCCCTCGTCTGCATTTACCAGATATTGAAAAGCTCCAGTACTGCAAAAGCCCACTGGAATAAAGGCACCTATATAATGCTGATCTTATAAAGACTATTCCTCAAAATGATATTCCTATGAAATCCAGATTCAAAATGCCATAATCATTCTATAGAAAAAAAACTTCAAAGAAATTTTTGGAAGAGGAATTTTTAAAAGATATTTGGCTTAGCGCCGGCTTACCTTGTTTCTCATTTTAGTTTTTTTTTATTTCTAAGAAAAATATTCGTAGATCTGGTTGGTTTTATTTTCCTTCAGCAAATGCATGTCATTGCAAAAAATTTTGGGATAGGACCTTAGCATTCCAAAGATTAATGAATTCATGTTTGAATCTTCTTGTTTCTCCATTTCTTACTTACTATAAATTTCGAAAAGATCTTAAAACCCACTTATGTAAAGAATATAATATACATTACTGATTTTCATATTATCATGTAGTTATAATATACTTTTAATCTTTTTATTTATACTTCTTATAGTTTATATTGTATTTTTTTTATTCATTAGTATTAGTTACTTAGAATTTTATTATGTATGATAATAATAATAATAATAATAATAACTTTATTCTTCTATACCGCCACAATCTTGCGACTTCTAGTCAGTTTACATTCAAGAGAGCTGGACATTCAGCAATTTACAATATGTTGAAGGAGTACAGAGTACAGGGACTTGAGATATCGAAATTATAAAATATACTGTTTGCTAAGAATTTCGGAGCAGACCTGTAAAGAAAGAATGAAAATTACAATATACAGTTTGTTTAGAGATTCGGGGGGGGGGGGGGGACATATTAGAAGAAAGGTCCTGAAATTACAAATGCTGCTCGTTTAGGATTTCAGAGGGCATATTGGGAAAGAGAAAAGAAACAGTGTTTGGTGAGATTCTGTTTAGGTGATATATCTGTCGAATAAGGTAGTTTTTATGAGTTTTCTAAAAGCTTTGTAGGTCAGTTCAGCTTTATTAATGATGCTATTATTATATTGTATGCTGAGTACCTATTGTGTAAACCGCTATGAACTGCTAGTTAGACAGTATATAAAAATAAATTATTATTATTATTATCTATCAATGAAATATTTTTGAGGTCCTCGAAAGTGCACAAAATGCAGAGGCTCGCACGTTGTTTGGGTTGGCAAAATGGTCACACGCCTCCTCATTGCCGAGAGAGCTTCATTGGCTTCCAAATTCATGGTGGACGAAATTTAAAATCCTCTGACTGATCCATAAAGCTCTGAACAATGAAGCTTTTGTCCGCACGTGGCTTGTGTTCGATTTTCAGGTACTGCAGGTGTGATCATCTCACTCAGCCGCATATTCACCAAACTCCTCCTGTCAGACGAAACGAAAAACACCATCATCTTCTTCTTCATCTCCATTGGCATGGAGCTCATGTGCTTCATTCTGCACCTGCTGGTGAAGCGGACCCACTTCGTTAGGTATTACACCGCTCGCTCTCGGGAGGCGATCCCAGAAGGCAAAGACGTTCCGGGCCATGGAACTGGCTACCGGGTGCACCATGACACTGTTACAGAGGAAGTAAGATTTGTAAGTCTTTGATTCTCTGGGTTAGGTGCAGAATTACGGTGACGGGGCTTTGGAAGCTTCATGGCGTCATCATTGCATAAATATATTCACCCTGGTGGTTGGGAAGGACTAGGTACCGGACGGGTGATTTCATTAGCCTAAAACTCCGACAGATGCTGGGGTTGAAACCAAGCTGGAGTTACCAGCAATATAAATTTGCAACAATAGCTTAAACTGTATCATCAGAAGTGATTGCATATGTACTTGACGATTTTACTCATTACATAGTAACATAGTAAATTTATTTTATTTTATTTATTTCAAACATTTCTATACCATTTACATAAGAACCTAAGAATAGCCTTACAGGGTCAGACCAATGGTCCATCAAGCCCGGTACCTGGCCAAAACCCAAGGAGTAGCAACATTCCATACAGAATCCTAAAGAATAGCAAGATTCCAGAACCCCAAAGAGTAACAAAAGATTCCGGAACTCCAAAGAGTAACAAAAGATTCCGGAACCCCAAGGAATAGCAACATTCCATTCAGAATCCTAAAGAACAGCAAGATTCCGGAACCCCATTGAGAGCAACATTCCAGAGTTGAGATTGTGATGTCATAATTCCTCATTCCACAGTACCTCAGAGCCAACCTCATCAATGATGTTACAATGGCTTGATTGCCCTATACTAGGCTCACATAAGAACATAAGAATAGCCATTCTGAGTCAGACCAATGGTCCATCAAGCCCAGTAGCCCATTCTCACGGTGGCCAATCCAGGTCACTAGTACCTGGCCAAAACCCAAGGAGTAGCAATATTCCATTCAGAATCTTAAAGAATAGCAAGATTCCTGAATCCCAAAGAGTAACAAAAGATTTTGGAACCCCAAGGAGTAGCAACATTCCATACAGAATCCTAAAGAATAGCAAGATTCCGGAATCCCAAAGAGTAACAAAAGATTCCGGAACCCCAAGGAGTAGCAACATTCCATACAGAATCCTAAAGAATAGCAAGATTCCAGAATCCCAAACAGTAGCAACATTCCATGCTACCGATCCAGGGCAAGCAGTGGCTTCCCCCATGTCTTTCTCAATAACAGACGATGGACTTTTCCTCCAGGAACTTGTCCAAACCTTTCTTAAAACCAACTAAGCGGTTTACATAATTTACATACATAATTTTAAAACCATGCTATGGTTGTGGCTACCTTCTCACTGATTTATTTTGATTGAAGGGTACATGTTCCAGGATTAGTGTGCCACCCTACAGGCTATGGAATGAATTGCCATCTGACCTTATGGGTGCATTATAGCATCTGTTATTGTTGTTCTGTAATATTTTGGCCGTTAATTGATCTTATGTGTTTTGGTTTTCTTTAATTGTACGGGGATTTTATTTTATATTGTTCTATCGTGCTTTAAATGTGTCTAATTTCTGCCCGGGGCTCTTTGAGGTCAGGCAGAAGTCCTTTCAATGAAGTTAAATGAAACATTTTTCTTTTTATGCATTTATGCCTACAGGAAAACGGACCACAGGGAGGTTCACCTCTGGGTAGTCTTGAACACGAGGCAGAGCTGTCTGGAAGTGGAGCCTACGTAAGGTTTGATGTTCCTAGACCCAAAGTTAAAAGGAGCTGGCCAACTTTCAGAGGTAATCAGACCCAATGGCTTTATAGTTTATTATAATAACAATCATCACAATATTTAATCTTTTTAATCTCTTTAATATTTAATCTTTTTAATCTATTTAATATTTAATCTTTTTAATCTCTCTCTCTTATGCACTTTAGTCTCACCTGGTTAGTGAGACTGGAGAAAACTTTGTTACCCGGTAGTCTAGGGCAGGGATTTCCAACCTGCGGCCCCGGTCGAGGGCGATGCAATGTTTTCCTCTGCTGCCCCCGAGTGTTTACCGTCTTGCCGGCTCCCTCCTCTGTCTTGCTGCAGCGTTTGCGTGGCCCCAGAAACATTTTTTTCGGCCAATGCGGCCCAGGGAAGCCAAAAGGTTGGACACCCCTGATCTAGGGTTTCAATATGACCTACCTGCATTAGTAGCTGTACTGATCTAGCTGTACTAACGAGTCTATTGAATGTCCACGTCGAACTGTTCATTATAACTTCCTGGGTAACAGACCCACCCTCTTGTGAAGTAGTCTGACCTTGAACTGAATAGGTAAAGGTCGGGTAAAGATTTTACTACAGTTGTTAGGTTGCATCCGCAGGAGTTTCGTCAGCCGGAAGCCTGAAGTCATAATGCCATTATACAGAACCATGGTGAGGCCTCATTTGGAATACTGTGTGCAATTCTGGAGGCCACACTACCGAAAAGATGTGCTGAGAGTAGAGTCGGTGCAACGGATGGCCACCAGGATGGTCTCGGGGCTCAAGGATCTATCGTACGAGGAAAAGCTGAAAAATGTGCGGCTGTACTCACTCGAGGAACGTAGGGAGAGAGGAGACATGATCGAGACGTTTAAGTATATTACCGGCCATATCGAGATGGAAGAAGAGATTCTCTTTCTCAAAGGACCCTCAGCCACAAGAGGGCATCCACTCAAACTCAGGGGCGGGAAATTTCATGGCGACACTAGGAAATATTTCTTCACCGAGAGAGTGGTTGATCCTTGGAACAAGCTCCCGGTGCAGGTGATCGAGGCAAACAGCGTGCAAGAATTTAAGAGCAAATGGGATGCCCATGTGGGATCCCTTAGAGGGTTAAGCCAAGGGAACCTGTCACCAGGAGTGGGACCCCTAGGATAGTAGACTTGGGGGTGGGTCAGTAGAGTGGGCAGACCTGATGGGCTAGGGCCCTTTTCTGCCATCATCTTCTATGTTTCTATGTTTCTATGATGAGCCATTTGGCCTTTATCTGCCATCATGTTTCTATGTTTCCATAATCAGAAAGTTCTATAACATCACAATGCAGGTGTAAAGAGCCTTAGCCTATAGGAAGAGGAGATGCAAATGTTAAGAGCCTTAGCCAATAGGGAGAGGAGGAGAGAGTGGCTGCTGCAGACACCAGGAAATATTTCTTCACCGAGAGAGTGGTTGATCCTTGGAACGAGCTCCCGGTGCAGGTGATCGAGGCAAACAGCGTGCAAGAATTTAAGAGCAAATGGGATGCCCATGTGGGATCCCTTAGAGGGTTAAGCCAAGGGAACCTGTCACCAGGAGTGGGATCCCTAGGATAGTAGACTTGGGGGTGGGTCAGTAGAGTGGGCAGACCTGATGGGCTATGGCCCTTAGCTGCCGTCATCTTCTATGTTTCTATGTTACTCCCCCGATATTTGCAGGGGTTACGTTCCAGGAACCCCCGCGAATATCGAAAAACTGTGAATACAGTTTTTCATCTGGGGAGGCAGGAGAGGGCAGCTGGAGTGCCGGCGAGTGAAGGAAACCACTCGCGGTATACTCCGACCACCTCTTCCTGTACTAAAGTCGGGCCTCACCAATCAGGAGCTGCTTTGACACGCAGTGATTTCCTTCACTCGCTGGCGCCCCAGCTGCCCTCTCCTGCTTCCCCTTCGCGGTCAGAAAATACCGCGAATGACCGGGACCACGGACCGCAAATTCGCGGCCTGCCCAGTTCCACCCATCCCTGTCCTGTTATGCCCCAGTCACGCCCCCCAAATTCTGCACTAGCCGCCCCTCTCCCCCCCCCCACCGCTTGCTCTCTTCGAGCAGGAGGAAATCCACGCATGTGCAGATTCCCTCGAAAAGGAGAACATGACCGGGAAAATCCGGACGTCTGGTAACCCTAGGGAAAGGTGGAATAGAAAACCTGATTAAGATAACATTCAGCAGTACAGTGTTATTACGCCTGGTCAGTGTTATTACGCCTGGTTAATGTTATTACGCCTGGTCAATCTTATTACACCTGGTCTATAGCTCTTATAGTGTAACTCATGAACTATCATTACTGAAGTTAATGTTCATTTGTCCATCAAAGCTGCTCTTGTAAACTGCTCTGAATTGGCTTCATAGTCATTAGTTAGTGGTATAAAAACTTTAAATAAAGAATTCATCAATGGGTGCTAAGCACATTAGAACGCGCTAATGATTAGCTAAGACACCCATCGGAATATAATGGTTGTCTTAGGGCTGGATTCTAAAAACGGCACCAGTATCGGCGGCCGCCTAAAAAACAGCTGCCGATCACGTGTCAATCGTGCACCAGCCCCACCTGTAGAATGGCGGTTTCATGAAAGGTAGGCACCGGAAATGTAGGCCAGGGTTTTCAAGGCCTACATTTCTGATGCCTACCTTTCATAAGAACATAAGACTAGCTTTACTGGGTCAGACCAATGGTCCATCAAGCCCAACAGAGCGTTCTCATGGTGGCCAATCCAGGTCCCTAGTGCCTGGCCAAACCCCAAGAAGTAGCAACATCCCATTATGTCAGAGTAAGCAACATTCCGGAACCCCAAAGAGTAGCAAGATTCTAGAATCTCAGAGAGTAGCAACATTCCGGAATCCCCAGAGTAGCAACATTCCATGCTACCGATCCAGGGCAAGCAGTGGCTTCCCCCATGTCTTTCTCAATAACAGACTATGGACTTTTCCTCCAGGAACTAGTCCAAACCTTTCATAAAACCAGCTACGCTATCCGCTCTTACCACAACCCCTGGCAAAGCATTCCAGAGCTTAACTATTCTCCGAGTGAAAAAATATTTTCTCCTATTGGTTTTAAAAGTATTTCCCTGTAGCTTCGGGTGCCCCCCCTAGTCTTTGTAATTTTTGACGTGAATCATGGTTATGGAGGTGCTTTATGATGCCAAACACCACTTCTGGCATTAGCCACGCCTACAGTGGCATTAAATGCCATAAATAGCCTCCGTAGCTACGATACAGGCAATTTTTTATTTTTATTTTTTTACATTTTTTGCAATACTTTTAATTTTTTTTACGGTGTTTTGCTCTTAAATTAGGTGCCGACAGGGCACCTATCAGCACCTAACCAAACGCACTGTTTATAGGATATGGGCCTCAGGGTTTAGCATGTGCTAAATGGCTTAGCATCCATTGAAGAATTCCCCCCTTATCCAAAAGAAACAATAGGACCACGAAAGAAGCACATTGATATTTCAGTCGATGAAGTCTGTACTTTTACTTTGGATATTTAATTGGAAAAAGCCTGGGTGCAGTTCTCTTCTCCAAGCCAATATCAGACTTGGGGGGGGGGTGTCTGCTGTGTCCTCTGTTCCCCTGTTTACGTCACTTGATATCCCCGTACTAATGAGATAGTCTTGCACACGGCACGCTAATGAGATACCCTTTGGGACACCGAGTCTGATTAAATTGGATATCTCGTCCAAGGTTAATACACTCGCAGGTGGAATGCTTCAGGAAATAAGAGATTTATTTTTTTTTTCCTTTATTTATATTTTGAACATATTATCAAGAATAAACTCCTTGTACAGAATATGATTGAGTCAACATAATATAAACAATTGAAGTAACATCTATATAACAAAATTGCTATTTACTTAATCAAAATTAAAGTCCCAAATTGAGATCCAAGATGTTCCTGAGTGAGAAACTATTAAAAGGAAAAAGAATAAATTCAAATTACAAATTAGGCGGTCAGATGAGAGTGGATCAAGAGTAAATTATACATTAAGATTTTCTTAATCCCCTTCAAGGCCCCTCCTGGAGAGAAATCCTGTTAGCTGAGAGGGTTCAAAGAAAATATAATTGCAAGATTTATACTTTACAATGCATTTGCAAGGATATCGTAAAAGAAATGATGCCCCCATTGCAGCGACCCCAGGTTTAAGAAGAAAAAATTCCTTCCTTCGTTTCTGAGATTCCCTTGTCACATCCGGAAATATTTAAACTTTATATCCAAGAAATTCTTTATGTCTATTCTTAAAATAAAGCTGTAATATCCAATTTTTATCTGGTGATAAAACCACCGTAGCCAATAGGGTAGCTGGAATAGCTACCTCGCTCATTGAAGATTCCAATAGGAAATAAGAGATTTTGAGACAGGAGCAATTGAGTCTAGGAAGGTTTTTATCTATGGCCCGGATAAGAGTCTCGGTGACCGACTCCTTGTTGCCTTGATCATTCATGACCTATTTCAAATAGTATCGGCCATGAACATGGTTAGACTCTCAGGTTTCCGTCATGCCATGTTGACTGTCCAGGGTCCAATATTATGGAATGCATTGTCCATCGAGATAAAAAAAAAAAAAAGGCATCAAGGCTTAGATTCACTAAACTCACTGTTGTTGGGTGATCCGTGGGCAATCTGTGGCCGAGTCTTGCCGGGCGACCGATTCACAACAGACTCTGCATGCAAATGTTGTGATGGGACGCACGCCCTACAGCGCGCATGCTAGTGTAAAGGGATCGAGACGCGTGCGCAGACCATCCTCGTTGGCTGTAGATGCGATCCGCGAATGCGTATGCTCTCCACACATGTGAGGTCAAAACAAAGGGGGATGGCTGGCTGCAGTTTACTTGGACCAGAACATGCTTTAGCCAAGATTATGGAACAGAACACGCTTTTAACCCACGAGTTACAACCATGGGCTCACAGGGCGGCAAAGAGCAGGGATCGGCAGGGACAAACCGGGATTTCAGGGCGGCAGAGAGCAGGAGAGTCGGCAGGGACAAACTGGGATTTCAGGGCGGCAGAGAGCAGGAGAGTCGGCAGGGACAAACTGGGATTTCAGGGCGGCAGAGAGCAGGAGAGTCGGCAGGGACAAACTGGGATTTCAGGGCGACAGTGAGCAGGAGAGTCATTAGGAACAAACTGGGATTCAGGGCGGCAGAGAGCAGGAGAGTCGGCAGGGACAAACTGGGATTTAGAGCGGCAGAGAGCAGGAGAGTCGGTAGGGATAAACTGGGATTTCAGGGTGACAGTGAGCAGGAGAGTCATTAGGGACAAACTGGGATTCAGGGCGGCAGAGAGCAGGAGAGTCAGCAGGGACAAACTGGGACTTCAGGGCAACAGAGAGCAGGAGAGTCAGCAGGGACAAACTGGGTTTCAGGGCAGCAGAGAGCAGGAGAGTCGGCAGGGACAAATCGGGATTTCAGGGTGGCAGAGAGCAGGAGAGTCAGCAGGGACAAACTGGGACTTCAGGGCAACAGAGAGCAGGAGAGTCAGCAGGGACAAACTGGGTTTCAGGGCAGCAGAGAGCAGGAGAGTCGGCAGGGACAAATCGGGATTTCAGGGTGGCAGAGAGCAGGAGAGTCGGCAGGGACAAACCGGGATTTCAGGGTGGCAGAGAGCAGTCAAGGACAAACTGGAATTCAGAGCGGCAGAGAGCAGGAGAATCGGCAGGGAAAAACTGGGATTTCAGGGCGACAGTGAGCAGGAGAGTCGTTAGAGACAAACTGGGATTCAGGGCGGCAGAGAGCAGGAGAGTCAGCAGGGACAAACTGGGACTTCAGGGCACCAGAGAGCAGGAGAGTCGGCAGGGACAAACTGGGATTTCAGGGCGGCAGAGAGCAGGAGAGTCGGCAGGAACAAACTGGGATTTCAGGGCACCAGAGAGCAGGAGAGTCGGCAGGGACAAACTGGGATTCAGGGCGGCAGAGAGCAGGAGAGTCAGCAGGGACAAACTGGGACTTCAGGGCACCAGAGAGCAGGAGAGTCGGCAGGGACAAACTGGGATTTCAGGGTGGCAGAGAACAGGAGAGTCGGCAGGAACAAACTGGGATTTCAGGGCGGCAGAGAGCAGGGATCAGCAGTGACAAACTGGGATTTCAGGGCGGCAGGGAGCAGGAGAGTCGGCAGGGACAAACTGGGAATTCAGGGCGGCAGAGAGCAGGAGAGTCGTTAGAGACAAACTGGGATTCAGGGCGGCAGAGAGCAGGAGAGTCAGCAGGGACAAACTGGGACTTCAGGGCACCAGAGAGCAGGAGAGTCGGCAGGGACAAACTGGGATTTCAGGGCGGCAGAGAGCAGGAGAGTCGGCAGGGATAACTGGGATTTCAGGGCGGCAGAGAACAGGAGAGTCGGCAGGAACAAACTGGGATTTCAGGGCGGCAGAGAGCAGGGATCAGCAGTGACAAACTGGGATTTCAGGGCGGCAGGGAGCAGGAGAGTCGGCAGGGACAAACTGGGAATTCAGGGCGGCAGAGAGCAGGAGAGTCGTTAGAGACAAACTGGGATTCAGGGCGGCAGAGAGCAGGAGAGTCAGCAGGGACAAACTGGGACTTCAGGGCACCAGAGAGCAGGAGAGTCGGCAGGGACAAACTGGGATTTCAGGGCGGCAGAGAGCAGGAGAGTCGGCAGGGATAACTGGGATTTCAGGGCGGCAGAGAACAGGAGAGTCGGCAGGAACAAACTGGGATTTCAGGGCGGCAGAGAGCAGGGATCAGCAGTGACAAACTGGGATTTCAGGGCGGCAGGGAGCAGGAGAGTCGGCAGGGACAAACTGGGAATTCAGGGCGGCAGAGAGCAAGAGAGTAGGCAGGGACAGTAAGCGATTGGTCCTCAGCAGTCGCTTCATTTCAGATCGGCAATCCCAATCGGTGTTCCTTCTTCTGTTTAGTGAATCGCTGCCTTCCTACTTATGCGTGCTATTCTCCTCATTTGCATGGACGGATCGGATCGGGTGGGAGATTGATCGGCCAGAAGGTTAGCGAATCGGGTCGAGGAACGCTCGCAAACTGGTTGGGACACGATCGGTGAGCTTAGCGAATCTAGCCCCAAGTGTTTTGCAGTTCAGGGAAATGGTGAAAACCATGTTATTTGAGCGAGTGTTTGTATTTTTTTTTTTTTTTTTTTTAATGAACCAGTTTATGTTATTTGAGTCTGTTTGTTAATTGTTTTTATTAGGCGTGTTTTGCTGTGACCCGCGCAGAATTCGCGGATGCAGCGGTCTATAAACTTTGGAATAAATAAATAAACGAGTGCCTCACGATCTTCTATGAATTTCCGCAAACCCTTGAACAATAAGTGACGCTTGCAACTCTCTCGTTGCCTTGGCGTATTGTGGCGATTTTGCCCTCGGCTAATAACATGAAGCTGATCGCTTTGTTAATGTGTTTGCTTTTTTCTCCAGACAGGCTGCTGCATCGGCACATTGTCTCAAGAATCATTTGGGCCTACATGCTTTCCATAGCGATGACCTATTTCATCACCCTGTGCCTCTTTCCGGGACTAGAGTCGGAAATACGGAACTGCACTCTCGGGGAGTGGCTCCCCATCCTTATCATGGCCATTTTCAACCTCTCAGACTTTGTGGGCAAGGTATGGCAACCAGGGGGGGGGGGCTCCCTTTTCCTCCTCCCGTCAGCGGTACGCTAACAGAAGCGGATTTAGTCTAGAGCGCGAAGAGCCAGTTCTCAGCGCGTCGGGCTTCTGTTCGTAGAGCACTTTCATATGTCTGAATATAAGATAACAGTTCTCTCTTCGTTCTGGGGCAGTTCGTCTCCTGAAATTAACTCTTTCAATCCTCGCTGTTCAGAGCTGTGGTCTGTGGCGCAGTGAGGAGGGGGAGGGGGGCAGGGGGCGGTCTGCCGCAGGCGCCATGTAGGTGGGGGCGCTGGCACCCCTCCTCTTTCCATGCCTCCCCTCGCCACCCGTCTGCTCCCCTTCCCTTCCCCAGTACCTCTAGTTCAGTGGTCTCAAACTCGCGGCATGGGGGCCACATGTGGCCCGCCAGGTCCTATTTTGAGGCCCTCGGTATGTTTATCATGATCACAAAAGTAAAATAAAACCGTTTCTTGATCATCTGTCTCTTTAGCTATAAATGACAATATTATTATTAAGACTTAGCCAAAAGGAAAGATTTATAAACTATAAAGAGTTTTACCTCCTGCAAAATTGTCATTTCTTTAATAAGACATTAACTCTTTTTTTCTGAGGCCCTCGAAATACCTACAAACCCCAAAATGTGGCCCCGCAAAGCGTTTGAGTTTGAGACCGCTGCTCTAGTCGTTCACCGCCTCGAGCAACTTCAGCATGCTTCTCGACACCGCGTCATCTCTCCCGCCCACCTCACTTCTGGGTGCCGCGTGTAGGACGTGACGTCGGAGGGAGAGTCGACGGGGCGGCGAGGAGCGCGTTGACGTTCTTGTTGCTCACGGCGGTGAACAGCTAGAGGTACGGGGGAAGGGAAGGGGGGTGCGCGCGACAGGGGGGGAACGGGGAAGGAGTGGGGGGGGGCGGAGTTGAGGGCATGGGAGGAGCACCGCCGCCTAGGGCGCCATCCACCCTCGCTATGTCACTGGCTGTGGTGGCCAGGGCATGTGGTTTTCACACATTATAGTGGCTGAAAGTGTCAACCAGTGGCAGGTGTCTTTGGCTTGGCATCACTGGTGTCTCTTCCCTCGCAAGTGTGCGTCTTTCGAGCTTCTTCATCCTTGCAAGAAAGAATCCCAGTGCTGTGTGTATCAAAGGTTACCCTTTTCATTTGGGGGGGCTGATCATGAAATAGTGAATATTTCATTTATTATGCCATTTTTAAACCACCTGTCCTGCCTCTGAGTTGGGCACTGGGGTAGGCCGAGACCTTGTGAGCCCATGTAAATAAGGAAAACGGAGAGACGAGATCATATGTCACGTAGCCTGGCTGAAGAGTGGTATTCATTATTGTCATTGTATGTACAAATTAAACCCACAGAGCATCTAGCAGTCACAAACATGTGGAGAAAAAAAGCCTCAAATAGAGAACGACACAGGGACAAATGGTTCCCTGTCCCCGCAGGAACTCGTTTTCCCGTTCCATTCCGCAAGTTCTTTTCCTGTCCCTGCCCCGTTCCTACAAGCTCCGTCCTCATCTGCACAAGCCTCAAACGCTTTAAAATCCTAAGTATCAACATTCTAGAGCTCAGATTATGATGTCATAATGCCTCATTCCACCAATGCCTAAGCTCCATCCTCATCTGCGCAAGCCTCAAACGCTTTAAAATCCTAAGTAGCAACATTCTAGAGCTCAGATTATGATGTCATAATGCCTCATTCCACCAATGCCTAAGCTCCATCCTCATCTGCGCAAGCCTCAAACGCTTTAAAATCCTAAGTAGCAACATTCTAGAGCTGAGATTGTGATGTCATAATGCCTCATTCCACCAATGCCTAAGCTCCGTCCTCATCTGCACAAGCCTCAAACGCTTTAAAATCATAAGTAGCAACATTCTAGAGCTGAGATTGTGATGTCATAATGCCTCATTCCACCAATGCCTAAGCTCCGTCCTCATCTGCACAAGCCTCAAACGCTTTAAAATCATAAGTAGCAACATTCTAGAGCTGAGATTGTGATGTCATAATGCCTCATTCCACCAACGCCTAAGCTCCGTCCTCATCTGCGCAAGCCTCAAACGCTTTAAAATCCTAAGTAGCAACATTCTAGAGCTGAGATTGTGATGTCATAATGCCTCATTCCACCAACGCCTAAGCTCCGTCCTCATCTGCGCAAGCCTCAAACGCTTTAAAATCCTAAGTAGCAACATTCTAGAGCTGAGATTGTGATGTCATAATGCCTCATTCCACCAACGCCTAAGCTCCGTCCTCATCTGCACAAGCCTCAAACGCTTTAAAATCATAAGTGTTCGAGGCTTGTGTGGTTAAGGCAGGAATGGGGCAGGAAAGGGACAGCAACAAAACTCACGGGGACGGGACGGAGAAATTGAGTTCCTGCAGGGATGGGGACAGATTTGTCCCCGTGTCATTCTCTAGTCTTAAACTTAGGTAGCAGCATAAATACAGAAACTCCACAGAGAACTTGCTCCATAGCTTAAAAAAGTCCAAACCACTGTCTGTGCACAGGAAAGTTAGAAAAACATTTATCCTTATCTGGAGAATCAAACACTCACTCGCCAGTTGTTCACAGAATCTTCCGTTCTTCACATCTTGAAACACTCCAGGAGTCCCAAAAGTTTCACTGCTCCAGCAGAAGAGTGCATAATCCCGACAAGGATCCTTATTTCGCCAGATCACCTGGCTGCGTCAGTAAGGGACTATGCCGGTACTTTGCTCTAGCACAGGGGTGGGCAACTCCGGTCCTCGAGGGCCGGAATCCAGTTGTGTTTTCAGGATTTCCCCATTGCATTGAAAGCAGTGCATGCAAATAGATCTCATGCATATGCATTGGGGAAATCCTGAAAACCCGACTGGATTCTGGCCCTCGAGGACCGGAGTTGCCCACCCCTGCTCTAGCACATTCTTCAGTGTTTGCAGTCGGTGCGATCCTGTGCTTTTTTTCCTGTTCCAGATCTTGGCTGCTTTGCCCTATGACTGGAGAGGAACTCACCTGCTTGTCTGCTCTTGCCTGCGAGTGGTTTTCATTCCACTGTTTATCATGTGCATTTATCCGAATGGCAAGCCTGCTTTCAGTCACCCGGCCTGGCCCTGCATCTTTTCCCTTCTGATGGGCATCACCAACGGCTACTTTGGCAGTGTACCAATGATCTTGGCGGCTGGCAAAGTGAGTCCTGAGCAGCGTGAGCTGGCAGGTAAGAGCTGGTTTGGAATAAATGCGGAATGTACGTGGGTGGGAGAGGTGGGATGCTCAGTTCATTCCTCAAGTTGGGATTTCAGGACATCTGCACTGGCTACCAACGGAAGCCCGAGTAAGGTTTAAATTTGCCTGCCTCTGCTTCAAAGTACTATACGGCCTGACCCCCAAGTACATAACGGACCTTTTCGCATTTTCTAATAACAAACTCAAGAGAAACACACACCCAAAACTCATTTCCCCTCCACTTAGAGGTTGCAAAATGAAAAAACACCACGAACACCTTCTCTCTCACCAAGCAGTCCTATGGGGCAAAGACCTAGACCAACTGCTTTCACCCACTACATACGGGGAATTCAGGAAACGCCTAAAAACATACCTGTTCCAGAAATACCTAAACAATTGACCCGCGCTCCCTCTCCCTCCCTATTCCACCTGAACTTACAGCACTGTTATAAATATAATTTGTTATCTTCATCTTATCGTAACTTTACGTTGCTATTTATCCCCAACAGGTCCTGTCGGACATTACCTACTAAAATGTACATATTACATTTTCGCTCAGCAAATTGTATTTCTATACTATTGCCTCCTGAGGTCTCTGATCTCTGTATTTCCTCTGAATATCTACTTATTGTATTTCGCTGAATGTCCAGCACTCTTGATTGTAAACCGCCTAGAAGTCGTAAGATTGTGGCGGTATAGAAGAATAAAGTTATTATTATTGATTATTCGGTGAAACGATGTAACCTGTAACGGCCCCTCAGTGATTTTGTCATGATTTGCTAAATTTTGCTCCTTGTTCGTTCTGTCTTCAAAGGGTAGAACATGACAAGAGTTTCAGACTGTTTATTTATAAGATATTAAGACGGTAGAAATCTAATGAAAAAGAAAGAAACATGACCCTTATTATACTGCAATAAATTAATCAATGGACTCCATATATCAGGGAGGGGGGGGGAGGAAAATGTATTTTGAATAGTTAAATTATTTAATTATAATTTGTAATCACATCAGATATATTATTATGTTAAGAATGAAGTTGGGAGAAAATTAATGTTTAATGTAATAATTGTGCAGTTTTTCTGAT
Organism: Geotrypetes seraphini; assembly: GCF_902459505.1. Lineage (NCBI taxonomy): Eukaryota > Metazoa > Chordata > Amphibia > Gymnophiona > Dermophiidae > Geotrypetes > Geotrypetes seraphini. Next base: position 13,075,065 of record NC_047094.1, on the reverse strand, counting down.
TTACTATTTGTATTGCACTTTCAAAATTTGAAAAATCAATAAAGTTAAAAAAAAAATAAAAAATGACAGTAGACATGTCAGCCGGTGTCAGGTCAAAAGCGCTCCGGGACAAAGGCGCGCGCAGACAATTGAGCGCAGCGCGGAGGTGCGCGCCGAAGAAAATTACTGTTTTTAGGGCTCCGACGGGGGGGGGGGCGTGGGGGGAACCCTCCCAGTTTACTTAATAGAGATCGCGCCGCGTTGTGGGGGCTTTGGGGGGTTGTAACCCCCCACATTTTACTGAAAACTTCACTTTTTCCCTGTTTTTAGGGAAAAAATTAAGTTTATAGTAAAATGTGGAGGGTTACAACCCCCCAAACCCCCCATAACGCCGGCGCGATCTCTATTAAGTAAACTGGGGGGGCTCCCCAACAAAAACCCCCGTCGGAGCCCCTAAAAACTGTAATTTTCTTTGGCGCGCGCCTCCCTCTTGCGCTCAGTTGTCGGCGCGCGCCTTTGTCTTTCGCGGGGTTGTCTATGAACCATGTCAGCCTAGCCATGAGATGCATAGACCTCTCGTTTAGAAACCAGATCCACCATTGAAGCTCTGTCCCTTCTTGCAGGTAACACCATGACTGTGTCCTACATGTCTGGACTGACCTTGGGATCTGCCGTCGCCTACTTTGCCTATAGCCTCACCAGTATGTCTCATAATACCTGTTTCCACACTGAAATCTACAACAGCTCTCCAGCCGTCGGCTACTAAGCATGGAGCAAAGGAACTGAGAGACTGCCCTCGGGTGCAAGGGCCATCCTCGCTGCCTGGGGAAAGGGGAACTTATGGACTGAGCTGTCCTATATTTATTATTCGCCATTTTACCAGGGCCTGGTTACAAGTCAGGAATCGACTGAAGGAAACATAATTTATTGTATTTAAATCATGAAGGTGAAATACAAAGATTCATTCACATTTTGGCTCTATTATTAATTTGAAGAGGTACATGGGAGGTGGTGGAGAGGTACTGCCAACCCCCACCCCCGTCCCCCCTGCACATATGAAGCACAGAAACAAAGAAACATTGAAACTGAAGGCAGATAAAGACCATATGGCCTATCCAGTATGTCCATCCATGCCATCTGCTATCCCTTCCTCTCCCTTAGAGATCCATTCTACTTGTCTCAAGCTTTCTTAAATTCAGATACAGTTTTTGTCTCCACCTAGTGGCTGTTCCACACATTCACTATCCTTTCCATGAAGAAGTATTTTGTTAGACATGAAGTTTAAGGAGGTAAACAGGCAGTTGAAATATATCTTAAGACTGGTCTTCATGCCCAGCCCTCAAGGGCCGCCAGTGGGTCATGTTTTCCATAATGCAGTGACAATGCAGTGGGCAACAGATGGAACCAAAGACTGGAGGAAGATTTTTACTGGACTCGACACAGCCTGTGTTTCAGCAAACGATTGTATCAGGGGCCCATGTGTGTCACATGATCCTTTGTGATGTGTGAATCTGAGCCTTCTGTCTACTGACACAGTGGAGCTGTTATTATCTGTTATTTTGTAGGAGGGCTGCAAAGTTTAGAGACCAATGGTTCTCAACCCTGTCCTAGAGGATCACCAGCTAGTTAGGTATAGCTCTACTGAATATGCATGTGGCAGAATTGTATGCCTGTTACCTCCATTATATGCAAACCTCTCATGCATATTCATTAGGGCTATCCCAAAAACCTGACTGGCTGGTGGTCCTCCAGGACAGGGTTGGGAATCACTGGTTTAGACCAACCCTCTGCTTCTTCAATTGAAATGATAATCCTGCCTTTGTGGGGCTGAAATAGGAAGCTTTGCTTTGGTGTAGCAACACACAGACCCCTGCTGCAGGCATTTGCTGAAACACAGACCATGTCGGGTGTAACAAAATCTGCTTCTTCCAGTCCTTGGCTCCATGTCGTTGCTCAGTCTGTGGCCTACTGCACTGTTATTGCACTGCTTCTGGTTCGTAATGGCATTTCCTTCTGGTCTGCTTGGATTCCCTAATGAATATGTACGAGATTCATTATCATATAGGGGAGGTGGCATGCATGCAAATCTCTCTCGTGCATATTCATCAAGGATAGCCTGAAACCTGATCTGTCGGGGGCCCTCGAGCACTGGGGAGGCTGACGTTGGTGCTGCTCTATGTGCTGTGTGTGTGTCTGTGTGTATTGTGTGCAATGTTTTTTAATTGCATCCACAGGAAAATAGAGCAATTGGATGGAACATAGTGTGAGATAAAATTTTAACCAGTGCCCTCTCGTCCAAATGTGCTGACTACTATTTGCTGAAAAATAAACCTTCATTTTTAAAAAATGCTCTAAAATGTGATCCTGCCAACCAGATAGAAGACAGTCACCTCTGCACAAATAGCAGCAAAGTTCGAAAGAAGAGATCAGAGCGTGCCTGGTCTTCAAAACCCACATTATTAGCTGTCTGAATCCCTGTGGCAGGCTCCATCTCTGGCAGTGTTCAAGGCCCAGTTAAAAGCCCACCACTTTGAGAGTACTTTCAACTCCTAACTCCTCTCACCTTGGGTTCTGCATCCCCAACCCTATATGTCATGTCTGTCCAACTTAGATTGTAAGCTCTTCCAAGCAGGGACTGTCTATAAATGTCAGCCCACCTCTTTGAGAGTGCTTTCGACTCCTAACTCCTCTCACCTTGGGTTCTGCATCCCCAACCCTCGATGTCATATCTGTCTGTCCAAGTTCGATTGTAAGCTCTTCCGAGCAGGGACCGTCTATAAATGTCAGCCCACCTCTGTGAGAGTGCTTTCGACTCCTATCTCCTCTCACTTTGAGTTCTACATCCCCAACCCTACATGCCATGTCTGTCTGTCCAAGTTAGATTGTAAGCTCTTCCGAGGGACCGTCTATAAATGTCAAAATGTACAACGCTTTGTACACCTCTCAGCAAATATCAAATTTCAGCAAATATCAAATACAGATTCACTCCTTCGCAGATGACATCCAACTGTGCCTACCGCTAGGAGAAGCCCATGATGCCCAGATTGAGAAACTCCTAAATTGTCTTTCAGAAATCAAAAAACTGGATTTCTGTCAATAAACTTCAACTAAATGCCTCCAAGACAGAATTCCTTTGGAACCGCAAAGAACGCTGAGACTGTGCCCGTCCCTCGCTGCGCTGGGACTCGATTACTCTCACTGCAAAAGACCATGTGCTCAGCCTAGGAATACTCCTTGATTGGAACCTGTCGCTCTCCGACCATATCTCTCAGGTGGCATCTTCCTCATTTTACTACTTGCAACAACGCTGAAAAATAAGGAACTACTTTTCAGAGTCTGACTTTGCCCAACTACTCTATGCCCTAGTACTCTCTCGCATGGATTACTACAATACGCTATTCAATGGTCTCAAGGCACAGAATGTACGATGGCTCCGGTGTGTTCAAAACACGGCAATCAGGCTTCTAAAAACCCTCCGTGCCCGTGACCCTGTCTCCAAGGCTCTAGAGTCGGCTCACTGGCTGCCTGTAGCTAAACATTGTGTCTTCAAGGACCTGATGCTATCATTCAAATCCTTGCACAAGGGCTATGTGATGGCTAAACTTCCTCCATTATGTGCCAGGATGAAATACGCCTCAAAACGCCCCCTGGTGGTGCCCTTCGACTACAAACCGCCAAACCGCCTACTCCCACTTCATACCGAGCCACTGAAATCGACTGCCACCGCAGATCAGATCTCTTGAAGGTCTCCTCAACTTCAGAAAAGCAATAAAAACCTACCTCTTCATCTGACCCCCCCACCCCCCACCCTTGAGCCATGGATTGCAAAGAATTGTATATTGGTAACCGAACCAGTCTGTGCCACGTAAGGATAACGACACCTAATATGTGCCAACTAGGATGACAACTTGCATTGTAATCTTGTACTGATATTATGTATGTTTAACCTGTAACCCGTTCTGTGCTCCTTGGGAACAACAGGATTAAAAAAAACAAATTAAATAAATAAATAAGTGATAAGTAGTAGCAGTAGTAACCAATGATAAAATCCATGCACATAGTAGTAGTCTTGTCAATCATAAAAGCAGATGGCAAATTATAGGTGCAACACGGACCGTGTTTCGGCTAAATTGACTGCATCAGGAGTCCTACAATATATAATGTTATAAAATGCCATGTGACATCATTGACAACAATATCTCAACATGAAATAAATTTTAAAAAAATACACGTCAAATGAATTAAAAGATTTAAACTAAATTAATGAATTAAAAAAAATAAATGTAAAATAAATTAATTTAAATTATATACTCCCCTCTTTTACGAACACATAGCGTGGGTTTTAGCACCGGAGGTGGCAGTAACTGCGCCGACGCTCATAGGAATTCGGAGCAGTGTTAAACCCGCGCTATGTGTTCGTAAAAGAGGGGGATAATTAATATATACAAATTAATATTATATAAATTATATAATTAATATATATAAATTAATTTAAATTATATTAACATGAAATACAGCTGCTTTTTCTGTCAGTAAAGCACCTTGTACCATTGCAGTTTGGATTGGGGTTGGGACTTGGGAGGAAGAACACAGACCAGGAACATTTAATTCCTCTCAGAGGAAGCCCTCTTCACTTTAAGGCAGCCTCCCTTAAATTCAGTGATATTGCCCAGTCATCTGGTGCTGAATGGGCCTTGAAGAGGTAGTGGTCCAGGTGCAGAGTGGGCATTTAACTGGATAAGTGCCGATATTCAGCCCTTAACCAGGCAAGTACTATTGTATAAATGGTAATTGTTTATCGTACATTTGTTATCCCACTTAATGCAGTAGTTCAAAGCGGCTTACAAATTAAAATGAAAAAAAAATCCTCTCTCTGACCAGTTTGACTTAACTGTTTAAGTGCTGGCTGTTCACAAATACCCTGATTGTAGCACAGTATATAAATGCCTAAAATAAATATTTAAAGCTGGTACCTGGACATGGCCAGAATTGAATATCAGGGCATAATCTTTTTGGTGACAGTCAAAGTTTTTTTTAAACTTGACCACTGCTGGCCAAATATTACTCCCTAAATTTCTGGCTCATGATCCTAGCCTGTCCACCTTTCAAACCGAGCTCGAACTTCGAAGTTTATCATTATGTGACCAAAGTTTTATTGTTAAGTGCAGTACTCCCATAGCTTCACTAGATGGTACTATTGCACAGTCTGTGAACTTGATCCATATAAGTTATCCACTCTAGTTCCATAGAAAGAGAAGATACAGCACACCTAAATGCATTTATTGCTGATGGATCAGAAGTAAGCAGTATAACTAAGGCAGTTGTTGAAAAGAATGGTGCCCAGAGTGTGACTGGCTTAAGGTATCTGGCACCCTAGGCAAACTTTGCTATAAACACACTCTCCAAGGGTTCAAATCAGTTAGCTTAGCGGGGTTTAAAAAAAGGTTTGTATAATTTCCTAAAAGAGAAGTCCATAGGCCATTATTGAGATGGCTTGGGGAAATCCACTGCTTATTCCTAGGATAAGCAGCATAAAATCTGTTTTACTACTTGGGATCTAGCTGGGTACTTGGGACCTGGGTTGGCCACTGTTGGAAACAGGATTCTGGGTGTGACGGACTTTCCGTCTGTTCCAGTATGGCAATTCTTAGGTTCTTAAAATCCTCCCACATCATGCCCAGCATGTCCCCTTCCCTTCCTTAACTCTCCTTCACAAAGTGTGCAGCTTCTCTTTCTTTCTTTCTCTCCTGTGTCCCCCCCCCTCCCCCCGCAAAGGGATTCAGCATCACCCATTCCATCCTCCCTCTAGCCTCAAGGTGTTCAGCATCTCCTGTCCCCACTCCCAACCTCCTCATAAGAGTTCAGCATCTCGCATTCCCTCCCCTGAGTGTTCAATGGCTTCCTAACCCCAACCCCCATCTGGGGGCAACGCTGGTGAGGCAATCAACATGCACAGAAATGACAGTCACCAAGAAGTTTGGAAGGAGAAGGACTAGGCAGACCCACACCAGCAATGATGTGTCTTTTGTAGAACTGCTGAACTCCCCCCAAATGTTGTCGCCCTAGGCAACTGCCTAGTACGTGTGGGTGGGCCAGCTCTGGCACAGAGCGTGCTTTGAGTTTGTTTCGTTTCTGTCAGGCTCTCCAGCTTTCAGAGTCACACGGTGGCTCAAGAGGGTGATATGGCACCCCCACTTCTCACACTCCTTGCTAGCCCGAGGCAGTCCCCTTTTGTGCCCACCCTTTGCAGCAGCTCTGGATGTGCTAAGCGCCTGTTGTGTTTTGTTCCTCTCCTCTCCATTGCCCTTCTTCCCCCACCATACTTCCTCCTGATACGCCATCTACCTCCGAGGGGGTGCTGAAAAGTTCTCAGCCCAACCAAGAAGAGAATGACGTGGATACGATTCAATCAATGATCTGAAACAATGTCAAAACATAGAATTTTGCTTCTGCAAATTATCACTTAACGAAACAAGATAAGTCTTTTCAGCTCAGAATTTAGGAAGTTGGTGGGTTGGGCTGAGAACTTTTCCGCCCTATCTCGTATGTAATAATAGTGAGCCAAGTCTAGGACAATCAAGCCATTGTGACATCACTGATGAGGCTGGCTCTTATTGGTGGAATGAGGCATTATGACATCACAATACACTACCGGGGGGGGGGGTGCTGAAAAGTTCTCAGCCCAACCAAGAAGAGAATGACGTGGATAGGGTTCAATCAATGATCTGAAACAATGTCAAAAACAGAGACTTTTTGTTTCTCCAAATTACCACTTAACGAAACAAGATAACAGTCTTTTCAGCTCAGAATTTAGGAAGTTGGTGGGTTGGTCTTTTCAGCACCCCCTCGCACTCCACTTATATCACTCTTATACTCCTCCTCCCCCGCCTCTGTGTCTCTAATCTCCGTTTTGGTGGCACAATTGTTTGTCACACCTACACACCAGCTGCCACTGATTATATGCCTCCAGATTTTGCTTTTACTGCAAAGAAGATGAGAAAAACCCCATTCCACCGTTTATTTTATTTTTTTGATTTATCTGGATTTATTAACCACCTTTATGAAGAGATTCACAGCAAGTACAATTCAATATAAAACTATTATGTTCACAGCATAACAGAAGTAAAAAGACCAACTATAAACAAATACAATGAATGAGGAAAACTCAAAATCAGCAAATTAAAACGTAATAATAGGACTCCTTTGAAACAGTTTCAGAAATATACATAGTAACAGCACTGAAATTCAAATAAGAGAGAGATAATACATACCGTATATGCTCAAATATAAACCGGGATTTGCGGCCCAAAAATGGGGGATCCCGGTTTATATTCAGGCCGGCGCCCCCCTCCCAGAATTTTGCAGGCCGCCGCCAGGCTCTGCACTCTATCCCCCCTCCCTGCCCTGTCCTCGTACTTCCTCTGCCGATCCCTGGAGGTCCGGAGGTGCAGCGGGCCAGAGCGAGCTGTCCGCGCTCCTGCCTCACTGCTAATCCGGTCGGTGGTGGCTGCCGCGAGATCGGGTTTCTTCAGCCGCTGAGCGGCTCCGAGCCGAGAGGCTTCCTGACTGGCTCCTGCAAATTCTCGGGATGAAGTGGTTGTAGGAGCGTTTGCGGGCGGTTTCCATTAGGAGAGATCTTCCTGCGGGGATGCACAGTCATCTCTCTGCTTTTGAGCAGAGGGGGCAGGTAAGGGCATACAGGTGTATCTTCTTTTATTTTATTATCCATATATTCAGGCATTTTGGTTATTAATATGGGATCAAGTTAACCTCTTTATGGAAAATCATGTGGCATTGTCATACGATACAGTTTTATTTGGAATGTGTATGAGAAATAAAAGCCAAATATCTGCAGTAAATAATAAGCTTTTGATGATCCTTACAGGAGTAGGGACGCAACAAATAACATTGAATTGGAAAAATTGTTCTAGACTAGATTACAGCTTCTGGTGGAACTCAGTGTATCATCTGTACAAAATGGAACGTTTACTTGCAATACAAAATGGTCATTTTAATAGATTTAAAGATGTGTGGAGGCCAATAATAAATTATCATAATGATTAATGCTAATTTATTATTCTTTTTCCTTATATGATAATTGAAAGAATGGGGGAGATGGGGGATGGGTGGGTTATGATAATTCAATATATATGTGCATAATTTAATTGATTAATATACATAGGAATTATATTATTCATGTATAGATATGAGATGGGGTGAGAGATAAATCTTTTAGATATATATTGTTATGGAATTATCAAGTGATAATGTAATATGTTGTGTTCATATTTTAATGTACACTTGATGTATATGTTAAAATGAATAAAGATTTGGAGAAGATACAGGTGTATCTTGGAGCCCTGTGCGACCCCACTGCCTGCACATACCTTTCTATGGCCCTGTGCTCAGCATACATTGAATATGCAGATGTACTCAAGCCCTAAATGACGGAGGTGGCCAACCTCAGTCCTCAAGGGCTGCAGCCCAGTTGGATTTTTATGCATGCAATCTATTTGCATGCATGGCTAGAGAATGACACAGTGGTTGTTACCCGCAGCTATCCGCAGGTAACAACCCGTGGGGAAAGAAAAATTAGTGGTCGCTGCGGGGATGGGGACAAGGCCATTCAACGCCCTGTGGAGCGGTGAATGGTCTTGTCTCTGCAGTGAAGCCAGCACGCATCGCGCAGTCTGGCATCCCCACCCGATCACCGCATCCCACATCCTGCCATCTCCCTCCCTCCACCTCACCTTAGGTGCCTGCCGAATCCGACTTTAATTCTTCTCCCAGCCAGCACACTTTCAATAAGCTGCGCGTGCGCGGATGCTTGAATTATTGAATCTCCTCCTCTGACGCAACCGGAAACAGGAAGTTGGGTCACAGGAGAAGGTTCAACAACTCAAGCAGCCAAGCGCGTTGCTTATCGAAAGCGTGCGGCTGGGAGAAGAATTAAAAGTTGGACTCGGAAGGCATCTAAGGTGAGGTGGAGGGGGGGGGGAGATGGCAGGACGCGGCGATCGAGCGGGAGGGGGCTTCTGGACTGCATGATCCATGATCGCGCATGTTCCCTCACACTAGGAAGGAGGGAGTGGGCAGTAGTCGCGGGGACAGGGCAGATACGGTGGTCGCGGGGACAGTGGTCACAGTGATGGGGCGGTGACAGGGATGGTGGTCGCAGGGACAGGGACAAATTTTTTCCCCGTGTCATTCTCTATGCATGGCTTCTATTGTATGCAAATAGCTCTCATGCATATTCATTGTGGAAATCCTGAAAATGCCAACTTGCGGATCAAGGTTGCCCGCCACTGGTCTAGGCCAATTGAATCCAGAACTAGGCGATTTGACCCTTCAAGTTCACCATTTCTAACCTGATCTTGTCTCTTTATTTTCCAAACAGTTTTCCCATCCGAGATCCTAAAATAGAATGAAAGTTCCCCGCACCAATTTGGAAGCCCTCAGATGAAAAGAAAGATAAATACCTTGGCCTCTCCACGGTCGCCATTTCTCATTTTCTCTGATTATAGACAATTATTGACAGTTTCCCTGTTTCAATTAAGCACGGCTTAAACTAAAAGCAGAGCCTCTTGATTATCGCATATCAGCAGCCAATGAGATAGAGCGTTCCAAAGCAATTCGCAGCGTTTCCATAACAAAAGCACTTGACGTTTTCCAATAAATAGAGCAGCTGCAGTTGCCATGGTGCTCTTCCGAGCGCTGGAACAAATTTCTGCTCATCAGATAACTCGGGCTGCTTCTGTGCTCGAAAACACTCTCCCAGTTAACCTTGGAAATGGAGGCCGTGGCTACTACGTGAATTCAGGTGCATCCATCAGATACGGCGCCTTCGGTGATATCCTCTTCTGGAACTTTCCTTGTTGCGCCCTCGCTCCACCTTGGCAGACCTGGTCTACCCAGGAGAAGGGCTTGAATTTGAATTTCGTTTTCAGGTTTTTATCTGTCTTTAGCACTCAAAGCGCACATGTTGGTTTGGGCAGGTATTGAAGGCAGGTTTACTGGAGGAAGGGACTCGGGCGCTATCTTGACAGCTAGCAGGCTTCGAATCTGGCCTACAGCCAACAGGAGCTCTGACGGGTAGCGCTGCCTGCCTCCAAAGGGGCTTTGTGTAGCTATGGTTACCGCAGCAGGGCTTCTGCTACTCCACACACCTGAATTACATCTTATGTGAGGCCAAAATGTGCAGACAACACGGCAAACAGTTTGCATGCTACGTATGCTGGGACTCGTCCCCGTCCCTGCTGGAACTCGATTTCTCCGTCCTGTTCCTGAGTTTTGACTCTGTTCCTGTCCCATTCCTATAAGCTCCGCCTTAACCGCACAAAAGAACATAAGAAAAGCCTTGCCGGGTCAGACCAGTAGCCCATTCTCACGGCGGCCATCCAGGTCACTAGTACCTGGCCAAAACCCAAGGAGTAGCAACAGAATCCCCAAAGAGTGGCAAGATTCCGGAATCCCCAGAGTAGCAACATTCCATGCTACCGATCCAGGGCAAGCAGAGGCTTCCCTCATGTCTTAATTAACAGACCATGGACTTTTCCTCCGGGAATTTGTCCAAACCTTTCTAAAAAGCCAGTTCCGCTATCCGCTTTTACCACAACATCCGGCAGGGCGTTCCAGATCTTTTTAAAGTGTTTGAGGCTTGTGCAGATTAGGACGGAGCTTGCAGGAACGGGGCAGGGACGGGAAAACGATTTCCCACAGGAACGGGGAAATATTTGCCCCCGTGTCATTCTCTAATGCAGGGTTTCTGCATGGGATATGTGGAGTGGAGTCTTGGAAAGGATGCTTAAATAAGAAAACACATTTCCAAGTGTAACGTCTGACGTTCCAGTAATGTTTTGGAACAGGACCTGCTGTTGAGCCTGTTCTATGATTCAATGTGAAATGGATAAAAATATCCAAAATTATATATGATCTAAACGTAGGAAAATAGCCACATGAATGTCTGTTAAAAAATAACAACACAGATATTGATAATGCTCCAAGCTATCACCCGATTTCCCCTTCCGACCGCTTTCTTTGGTTCGGATCCCACTCCTGAGTTCCGATCCACCCCCCCCCCCTTCCCTCCCTCTAATAGAATCACAATCCCTGAACACCAAACCCAGCCCCAGAAGAAAAAAAAGTGTGCCACTCCCATATCATACCCTCACCCACCACACCACACCTACTTCAGATGTAGATTGGGCAATCCAGTTGTCTCAGGCCACAGCAGTCCTCCTGTGTGACCACCTGGGATGGCACCAGAATCAAAGATTCCGTCCAAACGTAAGGAAGTTCTTCACCCAGAGAGTGGTGGAAAACTAGAACGCTCTTCCGGAGGCTGTTATAGGGGAAAACACCCTCCAGGGATTCAAGACAAAGTTAGACAAGTTCCTGCTGAACCAGAACGTACGCAGGTAAGGCTAGACTCAGTTAGAGAAGATGATATTTTCTTTCTCAAGGGACCCTCGGCCACAAGAGGGCACCCGCTCAAACTCAGGGGCGGAAAATTTCATGGCGACACCAGAAAGTATTTCTTCACAGAGAGAGTTGTTGATCATTGGAACAAGCTTCCAGTGCAGGTGATCGAGGCAGACAGCGTGCCAGACTTTAAGAATAAATGGGATACCCATGTGGGATCCCTACGAGGGTCAAGATAAGGAAATTGGGTCATTAGGGCATAGACAGGGGGTGGGTAAGCAGAGTGGGCAGACTTGATGGGCTGTAGCCCTTTTCTGCCGTCATCTTCTATGTTTCTATGTTTCTATGATGGGTCATTTGGCCTTTATCTGCCATCATGTTTCTATGTTTCTATAATCAGAAAGTTCTATGACATCACAATGCAGGTGTAAAGAGCCTTAGCCTATAGGAAGAGGAGATGCAAATGTTAAGAGCCTTAGCCAATAGGGAGAGGAGGAGAGAGTGGCTGCTGCAGACACCAGAAAGTATTTCTTCACAGAGAGAGTGGTTGATCATTGGAACAAGCTTCCAGTGCAGGTGATCGAGGCAGACAGCGTGCCAGACTTTAAGAATAAATGGGATACCCACGTGGGATCCCTACGAGGGTCAAGATAAGGAAATTGGGTCATTAGGGCAGGGGGTGGGTAAGCAGAGTGGGCAGACTTGATGGGCTGTAGCCCTTTTCTGCCGTCATCTTCTATGTTTCTATGGTCTTTGACCTAAGGGCCGCCGCGTGAGCGGACTGCTGGGCAGGGTGGACCACAGGTCTGACCCAGCAGCGGCAGTTCTTATGTTCTTAAAGATGGCACTTCTGTCTTCCATCACTATTAGAAAGCAGAGACACCAGGATCAAAGATGGCACCAGCAAGGATACGACTTGAGGGTGGCACGCTTTTTTTTCCCGGGGCTAGATTTGATGTTCGGGAATCACAATTCAATTGCAGGGGGCAAGAAGGGATCAGAGCTCGAGGGGAAGGTTTGCAGGGATCAGAACTTGGGAGGGGACTGGAACATGGGTAGGGTGTTGAAAGGGGGTTAAGATCACGATGGAGAGGGGTCCAGGCTTTGGACCTTTCAGGGAGCCAGCCAGAAGGGGGACAACAAGGGTCCCCAAGATGCTCCAGGTGGCAGGTCTGAATCCGATGTTCGCCTTTCTAGATGTGATGTTCCTTTCCCTTCCACAATGGGGGATAGACGTCCATGTTTTAAGCCCACCCTTGTTCCATCCCAAACATAACCAAACCACTCCCCCTTGCCATATTGCATTTTCAGAGGTCCATATCCTGGCTTTTTAAAATCGACATAACAATATGGAGATCTGAATGCTAATTTTCAGTCATCCAAAACTCACATAGGGTTTCTAAGTGGATGACTAGCAAATAAAACCTGCCCCTCAATAGTGCACATTGATACAGAGTCATAAGAACTTAAGAATCGCCGCTGCTGGGTCAGACCAGTGGTCCATCAAGTCCAGCAGTCCGCTTAGGTCAAAGACCAGTGCCCTGAGATTAGCCTTATCTTCGTACGCAGTGGCGTACCTAGCATATGTGGCACCCGGGGCCCACCATTTTTTGACACCCCCCCCATCTGTATGAAAAACATGATTTTTAGTAACAAGCCATATGTCACACATGAGTACCTAGGAAAAGGCAGCATCTTACATGTGCAGTGAGCAGTACAACATCAATACACCCATTGTAAAACTAAACAAGCCAGACTAGTTCAGATCAATCCTGCACAGTCAATCCTAACAGAAAACCATGTCTTTCGAAACAGAAAACACCTTCGCCTAGTATGTAATCACAAACTAACCCCTCCCCCTTTTACAAAACTGTAGTGTGGTTTTTAGCCATGGTGGTAACAGCTCAGATGCCAACGCTAAAAAAACGCTCTACAGTTTTGTAAATGGGGAGATAGAATAAAAATATGTAGACAAAGGTTAAACTGAAGCACCAAGAAGCTGGACTCTGCATACAATGCAATACCACAGAAACAGCAATGCATCTCCCCTAAAGCAAAATATATATATATATAAATATATTTTTTTTTCTACCTTGTCTTCTCTGGTTTCTGCTTTCCTCATCTTCTTGTCATTCTCTTTCTTTCATCCACTGTCTACCCTCTCTCTGCCTCTTCTATATGGCATCTTCTCTCCTTCTATTCAACTTCCAGAAACTTTATGCCTCCCCCTTCCATCTCTCCCACACCCCCATGGTCTGGCATTTCACTCTCTCCTCTCCCTTCCCCCTCACTTCCATCAGCATCTGACCCCTTTCTCACCCTTCACCACACTTCCATACCACCCTGACCCCCTTTCTCACCCTCCACACCCTTCCATACCACCCTGACCCCCTTTCTCACCCTTCACCATGCTTCCATACCACCCTGACCCCTTTCTCACCCTTCCACACCACCTTGACCCTCTTTCTCTCCCTTCACCACCCTTCCATACCACCTTGATCCCCTTTCTCACCCTTCACCACGCTTCCATACCACCCTGACCCCCTTTATCTCCTTCCACCACCCTACTATGCTTCTTTCTCTCTCCATCAAAATCAGCAAGGTCCCGCGATGACGACTACTGCTGCCTCTGCTCCGGAATAGATAAGTGACGTCAGAGAGGGGCTGGGCTGGCAGACGCAGGGAGTTGCAGCAAGGTCCCGCGATGACTTGGGCTGCCAGTCCACCCCCCTCCGACGTCACTTATCTCTTCCAAAGCAGCGGCAGCAGTAGTTGTCATCGCGGGAGCTTCGTGCACTTCAGCATGGCTGCCGTATTTATGCTCTAGAATAAATACGGCAGCCGCGCTGACGTGCTGTTTTCAGCAGTGAGCTTTCGGACCCGGCTGGCTGTGGCCCCTTGGAGCATGCACCCGGGGCGGACCTCCCCCCCCTCCACTCTCCCCTTGGTACGTCATTGTGCATACGTTCTGGTTCAGCAGGAACTTGTCTAACTTTGTCTTGAATCCCTGGAGGGTGTTTTCCCCTATAACAGCCTCCGGAAGAGCGTTCCAGTTTTCCACCCCTCTCTGGGTGAAGAAGAACTTCCTTACGTTTGTACGGAATCTATCCCCTTTCAACTTTAGAGAGTGCCCTCTTGTTCTCTCTACCTTGGAGAGGGTGAACAACCTGTCTTTATCTCCTAAGTCTATTCCCTTCAGTACCTTGAGTGTTTCGATCATGTCCCTTCTCAGTCTCCTCTTTTCTAGGGAGAAGAGGCCCAGTTTCTCTAATCTCTCGCTGTACGACAACTCCTCCAGCCTCTTAACCATTTTAGTTGCTCTTCTCTGGACCCTTTCGAGTAGTACCGTGTCCTTCTTCAAGTACGGTGACCACTTGTGATTTAACCAGGTAAGTTAAAATCATTTGTGCCTGCCTATCTGCATTGAGGCAGTGGGCCTTGGTCTTAACTAGACAGAACTGCCAGATATCAGCATTAACTGCTCCTGCATTGTCTTAACTTTATGCGTGGGGATGACCAAGCAAGCATCGACCTAGTTAAGTTTTGGGTAGCAGCCGTAAGGGGAAACGGTTAGGCCATCGTTTGGTTTGGGGGCAGGAGCTTTGACTGAACCTATCCTGAATTGGACATGCTGTAAATTAAAGATAAGTTCATGTGGTTCACACCCACTGTGCCACACACAAACTGTGTTTCTGCGCTTGGGACATTTATTTAACACACTAACAGTGACTTAACACACAAAAGAGAATTTGTGCTGTTTGAGCGGAAGGAGGTGATTGTTTTTTGCAAGTGACATTATCTGCCCTCTCAAGTTAGAGAAGGGCTTTTCCCTAACGGGGCTCTGAGGCTTTTCCTCCTTCCCGCTGCAAGCACTAATCTAGCACTGCTGTCTTTTCACTTTTTTTTTTCAGTTGCATGGCTTTTTGGTGATGGAATTATAGATTTCAGCTGTGCAGGAGTCTTTTTGAGTGAATTCCTGGTTCTACCCCCCCCCCTTAAAAACAAGAAACTCCTGACCAGGTCCTCCCCCATCCCTCACTTCCTATGAGACCCCCCTCCCATGCCTACATTTTTGAACCTTGGTGGTTTTGAGGGCCCTAAGGACAGAACCGATGCCTATCGTGGCTCCAGTCTCAAAATGGCCGCTGTGACTTTCTAGCAGCATCTCGTGGCACTCTATGGCCATGGTCTCCACAGGTGCCAGGCCACAGGGGTTCATGCACAGGTTTCAGTTGCAGTGAAATGATGCTGGGTTGTGCCCACAGGGAGCTGGTGAATAAAGATAAGAGAGACAGGATATTACTCATTCTGCTAGTATTGTAAGTCAATGTGCCCACTTTTTCCCTGCTATCTCTCGGCTTTTGGCACTCCCTTTCCTCCACCTTAATTACCAGCTTATCCCTCCAGTAAATCAGTATGTTGCACTGAACTGTGATCCTCCCTTTGACCCTTGGGTCATGCTGAAGAGCTAGCAATACAATGCAGTGTCTTATATACCACAATTTTCTGCAAGGAATCTACGTGGTTTACAACAAGATTCAAAACAAGTTCTTAAGTTACTTGGCTTGCAGTCGCATTGCTTTAGGGAGGAGGGTTGAAAGGTAAGAAAGTGACTACTGAAAATTTCTAAAGTTGGTGCTTTTTTTTTTTTGAAAAACAGTGTATGCTCAGGGTATAGACAAGTAAGTTTTGAGATTTGGAGTTTTACCTGAGTTTTGATCTAATTGTGAGAAACGGTGGCCCTCTGGAGTGGAATTGCTTGGTTCTACTGAAAATACCCACCGTGATTTATTGCTACAAGACGCTTGCGGAGATAATGACCCGGGGGCAAAAAATCCAGATTGGTATGTGTCCTCCCATACTCAGATGTGGTGAAAAGTATGGTAGGATACATTAGACAACATTGGCCGATTTTGAGGGCCTTGAGAGGGTTGGAGGAATACCCCACGATAGCCTATACAAAGGGGAGGACGATAGGCCAGATGCTGAACCGACAAGGGACTCCAAACAACAAACAAGGGGCTCATACTAGATGTTCCCAACTGCCAATGGTGCGATAAAACCATCGAGGGCGAAACTTGGCAAGACCCCCAAACAGGGCGAGTCATTGAAGCTAGCGAACATGTAAATCGAGTTTATATGATCATCTGCCCCTGTTCACTAGTCCAGTGGTTCCCAACCCTGTCCTGGAGGAACACCAGGCCAATTGGGTTTTCAGGCTAGCCCTAATGAATATGCATGAAGCAAATTTGCATGCCTATCACTTCCATCATATGCAAATCTCTCTCATGCATATTCATTAGGGCTAGCCTGAAAACCCGATTGGCCTGGTGTTCCTCCAGGACAGGGTTGGGAATCACTGCACTAGTCTATGTGGGACGTACCAAACGAGCAGTTTAGATGAAACTTAATGAACACAAGTCTCGCATAGCCACAGAAACTTTGACAACCCCTCTAGTGCAACATTGGGTCTCCAAAAAACACACGGTGGACCAGATCAGGTGGAGGATTATCGATGTTTTAAATATACAGGGAGCAGAGGGTAATATGGAGGCTAAGTTAAACTATCTTGAACAGAGGTGGATATATTATCTTATGGGCTTAATCTTGAACTTGAATGGTTGTCCCTTTTATGAGGTCCCACTGTGAGGGTTTACTTTCCCCTATGAATATAGGGGTGCCACTACTAATAGGTGAATATTCTCACGGCCAGGTGTAATGTAAGGGAGCTAAGTTATCCCTACGCCTCTGTGTGCGGCCATGCGTCTGCCCAGTGACGTCATTCACAGCTGAGCCGCCGAGTATTTATTGAGCGGAGGACCACGCCGCGGCCATCTTTAGATCACATACCGGGTGGCCACATCGTGAGTAGCGAGTTAAATTGAGGTAAGGAATTGAATTAAATTGGGATCGTTTAGCTCTGTATAAGATAATATTTCAACATTTACTAAAGTTAGTCTTGTGTTGCAGGGATTGTGCCCTGAGGAAACCCCCTAAGGGTGAAACATGTTGGTGACTTTATCCCTCTTGGTCTACCACCCAAGCTAAGTACCGTTTACTTTATCACTTAGTTGAGCTGACGGTTTTATCTAACTTATTAAAGATTTCATACCATTAAATTAGCGACCCAATGATGACAGGGTGCATAAAGCCAACTGTTATGAAAGTCTATTGAACATTTGGTGGCACTTCTGAGGGCCGTAAACACGACTGATATAGAAGGCATTTTAGGGGAGGTTGAACCATACCATTCCTTTCATTGTGATTCAGAGTTATTCCTTCTATTGAAATTGATTGCTCAAGTCCATTTGGCAATCTACTGAAAATACGGCATGTGTTTAGTTTCTTCCAGAATTCTAGGTAGTTGATGGGTTGTCTCAGATTTATTGGCAGGTTGTTCCAAATAAGAGGCCTTGGTATTCGAAGGTAGCATCATGTCCGCATTCTCCTTGATGGAGGGTTTCAACTTGCGTTGCATTTCCACATAGAAGGAGTCCACCAGCACCAACACTGGTGACCCGTCAAATACACACAAGACAAGTGCACGCCAATCGCGCCCCGACATTTGCACGCACGACAAAGGCGTGCACGGGAGGTCCGCCCCGAGAGGATACTGTTTTTGTCTTTTTGAGGGTTATGATTGAAGTAACCTTCTTTTTTTGAGAGGGGGGGTGGGGGAACCCTCCCACTACATTTAAAAGATTCACTTCCTATCGAGAGTTAGGGTTAGGTTTATAGCATGTATGGGAACCCTTTTAGTGGATATCTTGAAGGCCCTGATTTGCTGAGACTCCTCAGGCCCTGTCCCTTGGAAGCAAATCAGGGCCTTACAGATATCCTTCACGGGCTGCACTTGTCCATGCGCACAATAGTTGGCATGTGTTTGTTGAAGTGGAATTGTCCTGCGTGGATATGTCGGTGTACCCCAACACCTGTGGTGTCCTTCCCTCTCACTGCCGAACACCCTCTAAATCCACCTCCAGGATATTCACTAGCTTCTCCGTTCTTCCGTGGCATCCTTGAAGGGATTCAGGACTTCTATGGTCCGACTCAAATTTGTTAAAGTCCGACTCCTTCAGGGACTTTCTATAGCAACCTTGGCGTTCGATAGCATATGATGGGGCAGCTGCCCATGATTCTTCTAACCTTTCCCGCACCTGATCAGTGGAAGTCCACTCGGTGCCTTCATCTTGAAAGAGGTGGTGCACACTGCACAGATGCTCCCCCCAGCTTCTGATACAACTCATGCTCCAACAGAACCACCTCGCTCTTTTTTCGGCACTTATTGAGCAGTGTTTTCAGGACAGAGCTACCTATTCTTTTGATCCCCAGGCCTGGGGAGTCTCATATTGCCAGACGCAGCAATTGTACAAAACATCGACTACCACAAGCACCACCCTTCTTGAGAAGTGGCCTAGTGGTGGAGCTGTTCTTCTCAGCACCCTGAGGTTGTGGGATAAAATCCCAGTCCTGCTCCTTGTGACCCTGGGTAAGTCACTTAGTCCTCCTTTCCTAATGGCCTTCTGACACCACACACATTCTGCATGCCGGTCGCCTACACACTTTAGTTCAAACTTTGAAGTCTTACGGTACTAAATACTAGTAAGTCACACTGAATAAAACAGAAGGGTGGCTTGAAGAGCTAGGAAGTTAAAGTAATACTATGTCACTCAGGAGTAGGAAACTCCGGTCCTCGAGAGCCGTATTCCAGTCGGGTTTTCAGGATTTCCCCAATGAATATGCATGAGATCTATTTGCATGCACTGCTTTCAATGCATATTCATGGGGGAAATCCTGAAAACCCGACTGGCATACGGCTCTCGAGGACCGGAGTTCCCTACCCCGATGTAACTGAATAAGACTTCTCAGTACAAAAATAAACACAATATATATCTGGCTTATAAAGTAAGTAATTCAAGTATTCACACACACTCAGAATTGTGAGATTTGACCAAGAGCAATAGCTCCTATAGCCAAACCCACCGCCCCATCACTGTGTATGATTTGTTTTAGAAGGGACTTGAAGTGAACATGCTGTTCAAACACTCAAACTAATTTTCAATGGCAAAAAGGAGGAAAAAATTCCCACTATGTCGACAGGTCCCGACCTGGACCGTGTTTCGAAATTCTTTCTCAAGGGACTTAAAGGGTAAACTGCTCAAAATGCCAGAGAACTAAGAGTGGTGATTCTATTTCACGGCAGCACCCCAAATACCATATTTTTCACTCCATAAGATGCACTTTTGCCACCCCAAACAATCACCAGACAACAAAGGTAGGAAAAATGATTTTATTTTCAATTTAGTGATCAAAATGTGTCAGTTTGGAGAATTTATTTATGCTGTCTATATTTTGCCCTATATTTGTCTATTTTTCTATAGTTGTTACTGAGGTGACATTGCATATTTTAAAAAGTCATCTGCCTTGACATCTGTGCCCTGTCCCAGCCTACCACTAGACCACCAGAGAGGGGACAGGTGCAGAGCCTGGCAGGGAGGGCAGACAGGGTACAGAGCATGACAATGAGTGTGGGGTTGGGTACAGAGCCTGGCAGGGACAATTTGGTTCAGAATTTTTTTTTTCTTGTTTTCCTCCTCTAAATTTAGGGTGAGTCTTATAGTCAGGTGCGTCTTATGGAGCAAAAAATACGGTAACTCCAGGAACAGGTCAACATAAAACCCAAGGCATCAAGAAAAAAAAATGTTTTTTATTCGCATGTGTAATTGGAGCAAGCCCTGATGGAGCATTATTGCTCTCTGCTTTGAGCCCTGAAAGAGAAGGCCTCAGATCTGTGCAAGATACCAAATGAAAACACAATTGTCGGGATTAAGCGGTCCCGGAATGAAAACCTCTGAAGAGCAATAGGATGGTGTTTTGCAGCCAGGTTTGTGTTTAAGGCTCGAGCGTATGTTTCACAGACAATAAGTTGAGGAACTTTAAACAAATTCTATATATGGTCAGGCTTTAAGAAGTGGAAAGAGGAACACGAAAAGCAAAATATCCTGGAAGTAGGATTAGGTCAGCTCTTCCTGGATGTGATAAGCAGAGGCTAAGAGAAAGGATGTGGCTCGGTTTGGTTGTTTTTTTTTTTTTTTTTAAATTATTGTTATTTGAAAGAAGAAACATTTAAAACCACTGAGGAAGCGTTTTACAATGTGTTTATGGATTTAGGGCTTTCTATTCTTAGGTGTTTATAAATTGTAAAGTAGGTGTTTATTTTCCAGTTGATTACTGGGGTTTCAGAGGACAAAGTATTATAACTTACACAAGGGGTGCTGAAAAGTTCTCAGCCCGACCAACCGGCTTCCTAAATTCTGAGCGTTCTTTTGCTACTGGGGCTGAAAAGAGTGTTACAAAGGGTTCATAGACAATCGCGCGCGGACAAAATCGCGCAGACAACCGAGCGCGAGACAACTGAGCGCAGGACAAATGAGCGGAAGACAATTGAGCGTTAAGACAAGTGAGCGCAAAGACAACTGAGCGTGAGACATTTGAGCGCAAGACAATTGAGCGCAACTTATTTTCCGAGATGTGCACGAGCGGGACAACTGAGCGCAAGACAACTCAGCGCAAGACAACTCAGCGCCAGCAACTCAGCGCAAGACAACTCAGCGCAAGACAACTCAGCGCCAGCAACTCAGCGCAAGACAACTCAGCGCAAGACAACTCAGCGCCAGCAGGAATGTGGACGTTCGCTCTCACCAGAGGCGAGAAAAATCCGCGCAAGACAAATATTCGTTATAGATCAAGTACTAGCAAAACCAGATCTTTACCTATAACGGACACGGTCAGGCAGCGAAAGAAAGGCGGGCTGTTCGGAGGACATATATAATGTGGAAACGCAACCATAGTAACGAAAATGCATTCACGTGACTTGTATTTAAATGCTGATCGGAGAATATATATCATGAGATAACGTAACCATGGTAACGAAAATGCATTCACGTGACTTATGTTGAAAACGCAGAGTCAAGGGAATCATACTGAACACGCGTTGACGTGATGGCATGTTCACGTGCTGTACGTGTGCGTGTCCTTCGATGGGCAAGTGGCCTCTAGTGGCGCGCTGAATTGTCATTGCGCTGAGTTATCTTGCGCGAAATTGTCTTGTGCTGATTTGTCGCTGCGCTCAATTGTCTTGCGCTGAAATGTCTTACGCTGGATTGTCTTTGCGCTTGTCTTGTGCTGAATTGTCTTTGCGCTGATTTGTCTGCGCGATTTTGTCTCCGCGCGATTGTCTTGCGCGCTTTTGACCTGTCACCGTTACAAAGTACTGATTCCTCATACTTCATCTGGATTACTGAGGTCGAATGACCAACACTTATTAATCATTCCCTCCCTTAAAATTATTAACACACGACGGCAATCCATCTTTCCCGTTACAGCTCCTCAAACATGGAATTCCCTTCCAATTTACTTGAGAGTAAAAAAAATTGGAAAAATTTAAGAGCAAACTCAAAAGGTTTCTTTTTAAAGATGCATTTAATGACTAAATGAATTGCTCAGGATTTTCATTTTATCTTTATATCTTTAGAGAGTTTTTGTCCTTCCCCTTCCTATTGTTTTTTTTTTACCTTAATTGTCTTTCTTTTTATTAATCAGATTGTATTTCTTTCCTATTCTTTCCTTGTGTTTTATTATGTTTGCAAAGTTGGTTTTTATTATGTTTCGTAGATTTAGTCTTTTTTGTTAGTTATGTTTGTCAACTCTAACTTTGTAATTTTATCGATTTGTTCATCGCTTAGAATTTGGAATAAGGGATTCATCAAATTTTATAATAAACTTGAAACTTAAACTTATCTTATTTCATTAAGTGCGAATTTACAGAAACAAAATTCTCAGTTTTGACATTGTTTCAAATCATCGATTGAACCATATCCACGTCATTCTCTTCTTGGTTGGGCTGAGAACCTTTCAGCACCCCCTCATAGCAATTTCCAGAGCTTAGATTGTGATGTCATAATGCCTCAGTCCATCAATGCCTAAAATCCAACCTCATCAGTGATGTCACAATAGCTTGATTGTCCTATATTTGGTTTACATAAGAATAGTCATAGTGGGTCAGACCAATGGTTCATCTAACCCAGTATCCTTTCTCCAACTATGGCCAATCCAGGTTATAAGTACCTGACAGAACTTCCTAAATTCTGAGCGTTATTTTGCCATGTAGCTATAAAGAATGGGTGTCAGGTCAAAAGCGCGCCAGGACAAAGGCGCGCCCAGACAATTGAGCGCAGCACGGAGGTGCGCGCCGCAGAAAATTACTGTTTTTACGGCTCCAACGGGGGGGGGGCATGGGGGGGAATCCCCCCACTTTACTTAATAGAGATCGCGCCGTGTTGTGTGGGGCGTTGTGGGGGGTTGTAACCCCCCACATTTTACTGAAAACTTCACTTTTTCCCTGTTTTTAGGGAAAAAGTTAAGTTTACAGTAAAATGTGGAGGGTTACAACCCCCAAACTCCCCACAACGCCGGCGCAATCTCTATTAAGTAAACTGGGGGGGGGGGCTCCCCAACAAAACCCCCCGTCGGAGCCCCTAAAAACTGTCATTTTCTTCGGTGCGCGCCTCCGTCTTGCGCTCAGCTGTCGGCGCGCGCCTTTGTCTTTCGCGGGGTTGTCTATGAACCAAAGAATGTTCTCTTATTTCATTTAAGTGCCAATTTTTAGAAATGAAATTTCTAAAGATCATTGATTGAACCATATCCACGTCATTCTCTTCTTGGTTGGGCTGAGAACTTTTCAGCGCCCTCTTGTAGAGACAGCGAGGTATTACCCAAGGGTGCTTTACGGTTTGGTTCCAGGCTTCACAGAAAGTGGTTGTGATGTGCAAATCCTTTTGGGGTTAATGTCCCTTATCCAAAGTATGACACTAGTGTGTCTGTTGATGAGAGAATGTGTAGCTAGATTTGGGAACATTTTTCTCTTTTTAAATTACTGCAAGCAAGTCTAGCCTCACAGTTAGGGGACGTTATTACTGTGCTTCTTTGAGAACTGGAATATCTCCATCGTTACTGAACAAATGACGTTTAGACCAATCTTGACAAAGGGATGTCTTCATCTGACTTCTGTGATCTACTGTCAGGGAAAGCGCTACAAGTTCACATCTGGACAGGACAGTAGTCAGTCCAGCTTTTGCCAGAATCGTGCTACAGAGACTAATTTAATTGATGTGATTGATTATTTTATCAGTCAAAGTCAGTAGAGATTGTTGAATTTTGGGGATCTCACTGTAGCTTCTGATACTTTGCACGTGATAGGCCTTTGATCATGTCTATCTTTTCTGCCTTAAAAAGTCATTTGTGGTGCAGGGCTTTATCTCAGTTTCAAATCAGAAGGATTTCACGCGGCGGCCCTCTGGTCAAAGACCAGCGCCCTAAGACTAGCCCTACCTGCGTACGTTCCGGTTCTGCAGGAACTTGTCTAAGTTTGTCTTGAATCCCTGGAGGGTGTTTCCTCCCATGACAGACTCCGAAAGAGCGTTCCAGTTTTCTACCACTCTCTGGGTGAAGAAAAACTTCCTTACGTTTGCCCTGAGACCAGCCTTACCTGCGTACGTTCTGGTTCAGCAGGAACTTGTCTAACTTTGTCTTGAATCCCTGGAGGGTGTTTCCTCCCATGACAGACTCCGGAAGAGCGTTCCAGTTTTCTACCACTCTCTGGGAGAAGAAGAACTTCCTTATGTTCGTACAGAATCTATGTAAGGCCCCATCCTATCTCCTAAACTTTCTACTATTGGGATTCCAGAATCTTGCTATTCTGGTGTTCTGGAGTAGCCAAATGGTTAGTGCCGTGGACTGGGGAACAGGGTTTAATTCTCACTGCAGCTCCTTATGACCCTGAGCAAGTCACAGGTACAAAAAAGACTTAGATTGTGAGTCCATCCACAGTAACCATTATCTCTTTCTCTCTCCGAGAGATCCCACGTGCCTATCCCACACTTTCTTGAATTCAGACACTTTCTTGAATTCTGTCTCCACCACCTCTTCTGGGAGACTATTCCATGCATCTACCACCCTTTCTGTAAAAAAGTATTTCCTTAGATTACTCCTGAGCCTATCACCTCTTAACTTCATCCTAGGCCCTCTCATTCCAGATCTTCCTTTCAAATGAAAGAGACTCAACTCATGCGTATTACGCCACGTAGGTATTTAAACGTCTCTATCATATCTCCCCTCTCCTGCCTTTCCTCCAAAGTATACAGATTGAGATCTTTAAGTCTGTCCCCATACGCCTTATCACGAAGACCACACACCATTTTAGTAGCCTTCCTCTGGACCGACGCCATCCTTTTTATATCTTTTTGAAGGTTCGGCCTCCAGAATTGTACACAAGAGTCTTATACAGGGGCATCCTTAATGTCAGACTTCCAGGCTACAGATTTCAATCATAAGTAGATGCTGAAAAACCTCCCCAAACCTTTCTAAACTTCTTAAAATTTTTTAAAATGATTTTCAAAAATATTGACGCGCTTATTACTATAAATCGTGTGTTCACTATAACCACCAATTCACTTACAGAAGCCTCCAAATGATATATCCTCCCCCTGTTTACCTCGATGTAATTTTGTTTTTTTTTTTACTGTTCCTTTACCTAATTCTTATGTAACCCTCTCTTCGTACATCCTGTATCTCGCTGATTGTCCAGCCTTCTTCGAATGTGAACCGCCTAGAAGTCTTTTGACTATGGCGGTATAGAAGAATAAAGTTGTTATTATTATTATACTAGTCTTTAAGCCCGTTACATTAACGGGTGCTAGAATACTGTTCACCCTCTATGTTGCCCCTTCCATTCACTGCCCTCTCTTCTCTTTCCATCTCTCTCCCCCATATGGCCTCTCTCCATCTCCTCCTTCCTTTTGCCTTGGTCTGGCATACCTTCCTCCTTCCCTCCAGGCCATTTTCTCCCCCTCTGCTCCCTTTCCTCATTTAACTACTTCATTGGGCAGCAGCAGCATTCACAATTCATTGCTGTTGCCGGCTTCAGGTCTTTCTCTCTGGCCGGTCCTGTCTTCATGAAAACAGGAAGTAGGCAGGACCGGCCAGAGAGGAAGGCCTGAAGCCGGCAACAGCAGCGAATTGTAAACGCTGCTGCTGCCTGAAGCACCCGAGGTAGACGCTTCTCTCCCCTCCCAGCCCAACCCCCGCTGACTCTGCGACCCTCCCAGCAAGATGACTTTAATATCAAACCTCCCTCCAGCGTTGGCAGCCGCAGCACGCTAAACAGGCTGCTTCGGCTTTCTTCTGCCGTTGAGTCTCTCTGTTGCGTCATTGATGACGTCATCAGTGACGCGGCAGAGGGACTCAACTGCAGGAGAAAGCCTGAAGCAGCCTGTTTAACATGCAGCGAGTGCCAATGCTGGAGGGATGTTTGTACCAGTGCAGAAGCGATATGTCTCTCCCCCTCCAGTACCTGTGCAGCACTTTGCTGCGGCGCATCCTCCCATGGGGGGGGGGGTTTGCACAGTGGGAGCCGGGTGAGAGCGGCGATCTCCAGTTGGGGAGGGGGGGTTTGCACAGTGGGAGCCGGGTGAGAGTGGCAATCTCCAGTTGGGGGGGGGGTTTGCACAGTGGGAGCCGGGTGAGAGCAGCGATCTCCAGTTGGGGGGGGGTTTGCACAGTGGGAGCCGGGTGAGAGCGGCGATCTCCAGTTGGGGGGGGTTTGCAAAGTGGGAGCCGGGTGAGAGTGGCGATCTCCAGTTGGGGGGGGGGTTTTCCACAGTGGGAGCCGGGTGAGAGCGGCAATCTCCAGTTGGAGGGGGTTTGCACAGTGAGAGCCGGGTGAGAGCGGCGATCTCCAGTTGGGGGGGGGTTTGCACAGTGGGAGCCGGGTGAGAGCGGCGATCTCCAGTTGGGGGGGGTTTGCAAAGTGGGAGCCGGGTGAGAGTGGCGATCTCCAGTTGGGGGGGGTTGCACAGTGGGAGGCGGGTGAGAGCGGCGATCTCCAGTTGGGGGGGGGGGTTTGCACAGTGGGAGCCGGGTGAGAGCGGCGATCTCCAGTTGGGGGGAGTTGTTTTAAATTGAAAGCCGGCGCTGCAGCTCCTCTCTCGATCCTGGTGCAGTTACTTGTGACCTGGATATTGAGCTGTCCCAGTTTGGCAACTCTTTATGTTATTATACCAAAACTTAGCTTGGCAGCGACACAGATCACAGATTAAATATTGCCACTTTGCAATCCAGATAAGTTCCTGGACCACCCGGGCTCTGTCTATGCTCCACCTTGGCACTGTCCGCATAATTTTGTTACTTCATTGGGGATAAGCAATTCACAACATTTTATTGTAACCCCTCTTTCAAATGCAATGCTTGCTAGAGTTTCTTTGGAGCACATATAGCCTATGGTGGCCACCCCAGCTGAAGCCTGTGATTGGAATGGTTAAACAACTATGCATTTTACTGTATCTCAGAGGAAAAGTTTAAAGAACAAGACACTTGGAAATCTTTGCCCAGTTCCAGGGCAAAAAAACAGATACTACTCTTAAACAATCCAATCAGGCTACTTGAATAAGGATCATTTAAGACTGCAGAATACAAATTAGGTTTAATAATTACATTCCAGTTATTTATTTTAATTCTTTATTTTTGTGAACTTTCATCCAGGGTGAGGGATTTCATTTAGGGAAGATAGGGGGTAGGGAATGGAATTAAGGGGGGTATCGATAAGATTGAATTAGTTCATATGGAAATTAAATTTGAAAGAATGATTTAAATTTGTATGAAATATTATTATTGTGATTCTTATTGTATTGAATGTATTTTTGTATTATCCTATTGTGCTGATTATTTGATTCTTTCAATAAAAATTGTTATACATAAAGCCTTCAGAACACAAAATAAAAGTCCAAAAATAATTCTAGGAAATGCGATTTATGCCAGACATTTTCCAAAAGAGATGTTGAATAAATCCTTTATTTGACTGAGGCCTTGAAAGGTCCAGCTGATAAACGTCCTCCGATCATAAGGACAGGAAGTGTGGCAGGCCAGTGAGATTTTGGAGCAATTTCAAGAACAGGTGGGATTTCAAGAACACTGATTTTGGCCTCCTTTTACAAAGACCCAGTAAAGGTTTCTACCGCGGGCCGGCGAGGTAAATGTTCTGACGCTCGTGAGCACAGCTTTGAAAAACCCAGCATTTGTTAGTTACCTCAGGGCCCTTTTTTACAAAAGGTTAGCACGCACTGAGGGCTCCTTTTACAAACACGCGTTAGCGGTTTGACGCGCGTTAGTGGTTTGACACGCGTAAATAGCGCGTGCTAAACCGCCAGATGCGCGAGCAGGCGGTAGCTTGTGGCCAGCGGGGGGGGGGGGGGTTAGCGCGTGATGAAACATTGCGTGCGTTGATCCCGCTAGTGCGCCTTTGTAAAAAGGAGCCCTAAATGTTACACGGACTCTAGGGGCATCTTTTTTAAAAAGGTGCGTTAGCGGTTTTAGCGCACGCACCTGATTAGCGCGCTGGCCAAAAATCTACCACCTGCTCAAAAGGAAGCGATAGCGGCTAGGGCACGCCATTCCGTGCGTTAAGGCCCTAACGTGCCTTCGTAAAAAGAGCCCTAGGTATAAAATAAGACATGCAACACTTAGCGCATGCCAATTCCGTTAGCGCGCCCTAAGCTTTGATAAAAGGGCCCTTTAGGGCTAGATTCACTAACCTGCCCGATCGTGACCGATCCGTGTCCGATCCGGGCAGGTCGGATGGATTCTTCAACCAGTAATATTGAAATGGGGGCGACTGGAGGAACGCCCCTATCACCGGCACGGATCGCTAGTGTGCAATCCCGACACATGCGCAGACTATCTGTAGATGGTCTGTGCATGCGTCTAAGACCCATCTATGACCTTTTATTTTAACCTTACTTTTTTAGCCCAGTGAGCCTATGGTTTTAACCCGCTTTAAACCCGCAGGTTAAAACCATGGGCTCACTGTGCAGGGAAAGGCATGAAAGATTTGGGTGAGAGCAGGGTGGCAGGCAGGAGAGATCTGGGGCAGCAGAGAGCAGGGAGGCAATGGAGCTGGAGAGTAGAGGTCAGCATGTGAATGGGGATCACGGGTATCCCGTGGCTCCCGTGAGAATTCCCCCCCCAACCCATGGGACTCCCACAGAGATGGAAGGCTTTGGAAGTAGGGTTCGTCCATATCATATAATGGACATGTCAGCCTTAGTAAAAGAGGGGGGTTTATAAGTTAATTACTTGAACAGAAAACAAAAAAAGGGTTCCACCAATGAGATTCCACAAGGAAAACAGCAGCGCAAACACAAAAGAAACTGTGGAATTGATGATCCTGTCAGAAGTAATTGCTGCTTTTTATGGGGACGGGCGGGGACGGAGAGGGTCCTGACGGGGACGGGTGGGGACGGAGAGGATCCTGACGGGGACAGGTGGGGACGGAGAGGGTCCTGGCGGGGATGGATAGGATCCTGACGGGGACGGGTGGGGATGGACGGGTGGGGACGGAGAGGATCCTGACAGGGACGGGCGGGGACGGAGAGGGTCCTGACGGGGACGGAGAGGATCCTGGCGGGGACGGGTGGGGATGGAGAGGATCCTGATGGGGACGGAGAGAGTCCTGATGGGGACGGAGAGGGTCCTGGCGGGGACGGAGAGGATCCTGATGGGGACGGGTGGGGATGGACGGGAGAGGATCCTGACAGGGACGGGCGGGGACGGAGAGGATCTTGATGGGGACGGGTGGGGATGGAGAGGATCCTGACAGGGATGGGCGGGGACGGAGAGGGTCCGGACGGGGATGGAAAGGATCCTGGCGGGGACGGGTGGGGATGGAGAGGATCCTGACGGGGACGGGTGGGAATGGAGAGGATCCTGGTGGGGACAGGTGGGGACGGAGAGGATCCTGGCAGGGATGGGTGAGATTTCTGACCCTGTGCAACTCTCTACTGGAGAGTCTGGAAGGATGTTTGCAACTGGTCCTCATCAGTCGCTTCTTGGGTTGATCGGCCAGCCCAGTCGGATCGCAAAATTTGTGCTGTGAA
This sequence comes from Geotrypetes seraphini, assembly GCF_902459505.1. Lineage (NCBI taxonomy): Eukaryota > Metazoa > Chordata > Amphibia > Gymnophiona > Dermophiidae > Geotrypetes > Geotrypetes seraphini. Next base: position 13,045,678 of record NC_047094.1, on the reverse strand, counting down.
TTGCATCCCTCCCTACTTTGCATGCTGTTCCCCTCATTTGCATGCACGGATCAGCAGAGAGATAAGTGAATCGGGCCAGAGTAAAATCGGGTCTCAAGCGTTTGCATCAAATTCTAATACACGTGAAACATTTTCCTCAAAATGGGACAGGGCCCCTCCCCCTGGTACTTTTTAAAAATCCTGGCGGCTGCCTGCTGTCCTGTCTTCCGGCAGCGGCAGAGCGGGGCACAAGGCAGATGCAAGCTTTTCACGCACCTGCCTGGTCCTGCGCCGTTCACTGAATGGCTGCCGTCAGTTCTTGCGTGACTTGCGAGAACTGATGGCAGCCATTCAGTGAGCAGCATGGGACCAGGCAGGCGCGCCACTCTGCCGCTGCCGGAAGACATCAGGAGGCAGCCGCTGGGATTTTAAAAAGGTACAGGGGGGGGGGGGCTGTATTCGCCATGGTACTTGTTTCTTCAGCGGGTTTCTGAAAAAGGGACATTTCAGTGTCCCGAAGCTGTGCTTGGAGACAACGGGACAGGCTACCTAAAAACGGGATGGACCCGTTTAAAACGGGGCGTATGGTCACGTTAAGCAAAAAATAAATAAACAAAGCAGGGCTGGAGAGCTGGAGATTCACTAAAGCCCTCACCCCATGCCACTAATTTCTTCCGACCTTCACAGATCAATTCAAGGTCAAAGAAAAACAATTTTGTCCTTTACATCTGAGAATGATATGATTGGGAGTGTTTTACAGGCCTTCATTTAAAGTGCCTGACTCTTGCCTACGTAGGGTTCCCATATGGCTCCAGAAAAAGGAGGATGGATTGATGCATCCGGCTTTTACTTCCATTGAAAGCAAAACCCGTCCTCCTTTCTTCTGGAGCCATACGGTAACTCGATGCCTACAGATGCTTAAGGCCACTTCTGATGTAAGCCAGGCCTACACCAGCCGTAGGCATTCATTGGCATACCTGGACGCCTCCGTAGGCACGCGCATGACACCCACATTGAAGGCGTTGTTTGCCGCATCGAGGTTTTTTTAAAAAAAAACCTGCATCCCAATTGATCCATTATACGGCAGTAGGACGCCTACCGCCACGTACAATTGGGATGCTGATTGTAGAATCAGGCCTTAAGGGACACAGATTCAAATCCCAATCCCGCCTTAATGTTGTTGTTTAAATGGTGAGTTCTCCAGGGAGAGAAAAACACCTACTGTACCTGAAAGATACCTGCAAGTCTGAAGCTGTGGTGTAGGAAGGGTGGGGGGGGGAGCACTGTCCTGGGTGCTGTCTTGGTGGGGATGCCACCACCTCTCCGTCCCTCCCCCGCCATGCACGCCTTCAATTCCCCACCACCGTACCTGGCGAGTGCAGCAGCTCCAACCTGCTGCTTACACCGGCCTCAGCGCTCCCCTCTGACATTACTTTTGGGCGCTAGTGACATAAGAGGGAGAGCCAGCACCGGCGTGGACAGCAAGCTAGAGATACTGCTTGCGCTAGGGATGCCCAAACAGGTACAGGGGAAGGGAAGGGGAGCGCGCACAGCAAGTGGTGGCGGGGAAAGAGCAGGGGGAGGGGATACCACCGCCCCGGGTGCCTCCCATCCTCACGACGCCACTGGTCTGAAGGCTATTGACATGGGGGAAGCCACTGCTTGCCCTGGATCGGCAGCATGGAATGTTGCTACTGTTTGAGGTTTCGAAATCTTTTGTTACTCCTTGGGGTTCCGGAATCTTGCTATTCTTTAGGATTTTGTATGGAATGTTGCTACTCGTTGGGGTTCCAGAATCTTTTGTTACTCTTTGGGGTTCCGGAATCTTGCTATTCTTTAGGATTCTGAATGGAAATGTTGCTACTCGTTGGGGTTCCAGAATCTTTTGTTACTCTTTGGGGTTCCGGAATCTTGCTATTCTTTAGGATTCTGAATGGAATGTTGCTACTCGTTGGGGTTCCAGAATCTTTTGTTACTCTTTGGGGTTCCGGAATCTTGCTATTCTTTAAGATTCTGAATGGAAATGTTGCTACTCGTTGGGGTTCCAGAATCTTTTGTTACTCTTTGGGGTTCCGGAATCTTGCTATTCTTTAGGATTCTGAATGGAATGTTGCTACTCGTTGGGGTTCCAGAATCTTTTGTTACTCTTTGGGGTTCCGGAATCTTGCTATTCTTTAGGATTCTGAATGGAATGTTGCTACTCGTTGGGGTTCCAGAATCTTTTGTTACTCTTTGGGGTTCCGGAATCTTGCTATTCTTTAGGATTCTGAATGGAATATTGCTACACCTTGGGTTTTGGCCAGGTACTGGTGACCTGGATTGGCCACCGTAAGAACGGGCTACTGAGCTTGATGGACCATTAGTCTGACCCAGTAAGATTATTCTTATATTCTTATTGAAGTGATGTATCTTCAGTCAGGTACAGTAGGTGATTTTCTGTTTTTTGGAGGGCTCACAAAAAGAAAAATCACAAACAGCTGAATTGGGACTTGAACCTGGGTCCCTTGAGCCTTAACCCAATGCTCTAACCATTAGGCTATCTCTTTGAGCTGTATGGGGGCCATTTTATTAGGTTGATGTTCCTATGCTGGTGCTCAGATGTCCACATCCTTTGTCTTCCTCATTTGTAATTTGAACATTTCAGCGCACGGACATCCATTTGTGATGTACTGATTGGGATATCTTTTCTAAAATGTTGCTTCACATACTTAGTGAAGCGCTGGATATGACTTTGCTTTCAGAGTACACAGGAGAGAGAATAAAATGATCTATGAGCAGAAGGACATCAGTAGAAGGAGATGTCCTTTAGGAAAAGACAAAGAAATGGATCAGTCTCATTTAGAGTTATCAGATGACCGGAAAAACCCAAACATGTCCTCTTTTTAGGGCTCCCAGACGGACTTTCCAAAACCCGGCATTTGTCCGGGTTTCGGAAAGCCCCTATAAGCTCTGGCCGCATCTGGAAGGCCTTTGAGCAGGCGCGGATGAAGTTACATGCACCTGCGCACGCTCCAGGCTCTCCAAACGCGGCTGGAACTCATAGCAAAGAGAGGAGGCGTTCTAGGGGCGGGGCTGGAGGGCAGAGCTAGAGGCGGAAGCAGGTGGGGGCTGAGGCAGAACAGGAACTCTAGTCTCATTTCAATTGTAGATTTTCCAACATACTATGGTTCTCCTCTGTACTTTAAAGCATTGAATTGTAGTTCTGTCCCTTCTTACCTTGTGTATTGATTAGTCTAAGTCTCTTGGTCTAACCCAGTGGTTCCCAACTCTGTCCTGGAGGACCCCCAGGCCAATCGGGTGTTCAGGCTAGCCCTAATGAATATGCCTGCCACTTCCATTATATGCAAATCTCTCTCATGCATATTCATTAGGGCTAGCCTGAAAACCCGATTGGCCTGAGGGTCCTCCAGGACAGGGTTGGGAACCACTGGTCTAACCCATCATTTTAAAATTTTAAATGATATGTCTAAATATATGTTTATATTTTTTATTAATGTTGTATCTCACTTAGTAAATCTAAATAAGCAATTCGTCAAATTAAAATAAACTTGATCAAGCTTTAAATTCTGGGTGAATACGTTTAGGAAGCCAGCAGTTTCGTAGGCTTCATTTGGAAACAGCACACCTCCATCCAAAACTCGTTCCCGACAAACAGCAAGTCACCGACAACCACACCAATAAGGCAAAAGGCTTTTCTTTGTTGAATTTGAATTTTGTTTGTTTTTATGAAAAAAGGTCACACAGAATTCTCCGAAAAAAAGGCAAATACATGTCAAGAAATAAAAAAACAAACAAACAGAGAAAACGAAAAGCAACAACGGCAAAAAAAAACAAAACAAAAAACAACAAACAAACCACAAACACAAGTGAAAAGAAATGGAAAATAAAAAAACACAATGAAAAACATTCTCTCTCCCAATTCCTGCGATTGTCTGGAAAATCCTGGTGGTTCCCTAGAAGGCAACAGGCATGTTTTTAAGTGCTTTCCATTCAATATAGTATTATAAACATATTTCTCTTACTTGATCTCTCGTTTTCCTCCTCACACAGCAGAGCTAAATACAGTACAAATATTTTAGTGGGGGGTGTGTGTGCATATTTATCTAAATATCTCTATATAATTATCTATATATGGACATATATAGACATATTTATAGATATATAGAGATACAATCTATGTGTTGTGTATAATCCCAGGTCATTTACAATCTCAAGCCAACAGGAAATAAAAAATATTGATCTAGCCGTCAGACTGTGTTCATTTTATAATTTCATAACTTTTTTTCACAGTTTTAAAAAGTTTTATATTTATATATATATTTATATATATATTTTTATATATATATATATCTTATTAAAAAGTTGAATCCATTTAGACATATAATACAGTGGGATCGATGGGTTGAGCAAAAGAAATCCGATACATCGTGAAAATTGTACAGTTACAACAATGTTCATCGGGATTCTTGATGAATCCAGTCCAGTCACTGGCGCTGATGCGTTCTGGCTTCTCCTGATATAGCGTCCTTCCATAGTGCTTGTGTAGATCTGTGTGGGTCACGCTATAGTGACTCTGCCAGACTGTCCATCAGTGTCCGAGAACATGTAGTGACACAGCTCTCGCTCTTGAAGATGTTAACTTTTTTTTGTGACTTTTTTAAAAAAATGTTTTGTTCTGTTGAATTTGCCATGTTCTCCTTTGAAAGCTGCATCCGTGGTTTAAAAGTCTGAATAATTACAGGAGCAAGCAAAGCCGTTTGCATACTTTCCTTGTCGAAGGGATGTGCAATCTTGGCTTCCCTGTTATGCGACTTAAGATAAGCTTTTGTGCGGGTCGTAGTGATGTCACAAATACTGCGATCCTACTTTAGTGGCAGATGGTTTGTTTTGTTCTTTGCTTTTTTTAAACATTCTTCTAAAAATACGCACAGCTGCACATTCGTAACGCTGGATTTGTGGGATTGCCGGTTCTCAGAACTTAACCTTTTGACCTCTTTCGGGTCTTTCTGCGTTGGACAGTGTGAAAATAAAAATAAAAAAAAGGCTTTCTGGTTATAGAAGCTTCTGGGAAAATCGACTAGGACCTAAATAATTCATTCGTTCGTCTTAAGGAGAGGATATAGCCACGTGCGCCATTAAAGTTTTAGTAACATTTTGTCCCTCTCAAAAGGTTACCTGAGCAAACTGACCTCTTACGCCCACTAATGTTCTTCAGAACTGTTAAAGCCTGTGATATTGTGTCACATCCTTCCGAGACCTGCCAATGAAATGATAGAAACATTCTCCTTGCCCTGAAGGCCGTTAGTGAGTTTCACCTCTTCAGGTTCCAAAGTGCTTTTCCAGAAGGCCAAGGATATACCGCACAAGGAGTGGGTGAAGCAAGATCAACCTAGTGCCCTCCAAATAAGGTCACCTTGTTAAAGACCAGAAGGACGCATTAAACCATGTATCCCTCGCGCAAGTTCTAGTCCTTTGTGAAGTCATGACTCTCCATGACGAGAAGCTGTCCTTTTCAGCGCACGATGGCTCCGGCCTTTCAGTGGCAATTGGCCGTTTGTCTTGCGACAAAGGATCTGTAGAGGGCAATCTCGGCACCCCTCCCTGTGAGGTTTCAAGGGATGAGTCTTCGGAATGCCGCCTTCTCGTTCTTTCTTTCCCCCTTGGTTCTTCACGTTCTAAGACTCGCCCATAGTCCCGGCGTACGTTGAAAGAAATCGCTCCCTCATGTTCTTTCTTTGTTCGGTGACTCAGGCGTGCCTTTATCTCTATTTGATACTGCAGTCTAGCGCCCTTTGAATGATCAGCAGAGGATAGGCACACCATCGGTGTTGTAGATCATGCCCGTAATGGGTTCGTAGGTTCCCACCAGATAGTACAAGTCCTCACTGTCTTGGTATTTCTTTGTCTTCAGCATCTGTTCGTACTGGTCAAGTCCCACAACCAAACATTTATGGGAAACTGTTTGAACATCATTTTCATCCACATGGGAAGACTGGTAGAGTGCCCGCTGAAGTAGAAAGGGGGGGGGGGGGGGAAAGGGAGAGAAAGACAGAAGGGATGATTATGAAAAATAACTTAACAGGTTATCATCTAGTACCACACAAGACAAGATGGGCTGCAAGTACAACTAGAGGTCTGCAAGGGAACGGGGATCGCGGGAATCCCGCGGGGGTCCTACGGGAATCCCCCCTAACCCACGGGACTCCCACGGGGACCCTGCTCTAGCCAACGGGACTCCCACGGGGATGGAAGGCTTTGGAAGCAGGGTTCATCCATATAATATAATGGACACGTCAGCCTTAGTAAAAGAGGGGGGTTTATAAGTTAATTACCTGAACAGAAAACAAAAAAAGGGTTCCACCAAAGAGATTCCACGAGGAAAATAGCAGCGCAAACACAAAAGAAACTGGAATTAATGATCCTGTCAGAAGTAATTGCCGCTTTTTATGGGGACGGGCGGGGATGGAGATAATTCCTTGCGGGGATGGGTGGGGACGGAGAGGATCCTGATGGGGACGGGCGTTGGGGCAAGAAGCCAGGAGCAGAGCAGCTGCTCAAGAAACATGCGAGTCACGTGGAGAAGAGTGTAGTGCAGTGGTTAGAGCTAAAACCCCAGCACCCTAAGTATATTAGATAGATTGTGAGCCAGCAGGGACAGACAGGAAAAAATGCTTGAGAACTTGAATAAAATTCATGTAAACCATTCTGAGCTCCCCTGGGAGAACAGCATAGAAAATTGAATAAATAAATAGTGTGACAAGTTTCAGCCTCTGATAACCAGAGCTGGTATTGTGACATCATAATGCCTCATTCCACCAATGCCTAAGAGCCAACCTCCTCAGTGATGTCACAATGGCTCGATTGTCCTATACTCAGCTCACTTGTACTACATTTTGATTTCTAGAATGGCGCAGTGCTTAAAGCTACAGCCACAGCACCCTGAGGTTGTGGGTTCAAACCCCATGCTGCTCCCTGTGACCCTGGGCAAGTCACTTAATCCCTCTGTTGCCCCAAGTACATTAGATAAGATTGTGAGCCCGCCAGGACAGACAGGGATAAATGCTTGAGTACTTGTATGTACACTGCTGAGTATGGTCATATAACTACAAAAAGGCGGTATACAAATCCCAATCCCTTTCTCATTATGTCACAAAAGATATGGCATCAGGTGACCTGTGTAGAGTTTAATCGGACAGTAGAAACTATTGGGCAAGCTATTCAAAATGATTTAACCAGGCAGGAGAGATTCCTGCTCGATTAAATTGTGGCACGCAGCTCAGGAGAGAATATTCAGTGGCACTTAGCCGAGCAGTGTTGCCGAGTACCCTCTCTGACCCCTGCGACACTCAATATCCAGGTCTATATAAGCTGGTGGTGGTCAGTGTTTAAACAAAACTCACCAGCGCCCTCTGAAAATTAATCTGCATTATATATCTTATTCTAATACAATTCAATCTTGCAAATTACTTAGGTATGTGTCCCAGGAGTCATAGGCAGCGGAACGCTGGCTGGTTTTTTTTTGGGGGGAGGGGGGAGGCCAGGAGCTCTGCCCTAGCCCCAGCAGAATCCTGTGGCACGGCCCGTCACCAGCTCCCGACTCCACCCCCTTACCTCCTTCCGGCGTCGTACTTTAAATCTTTGGGGCAGCCGCCCCACAGCGTCAACAAGTCCCGTATTTTCACGAAGATAACAAGCACCTGTGTAAAACGCGCACACGGGTATAGCGCGCGGGAAACCGACATATATGTAAAAAAAATTTTATATACCGCGCGCACCCGTATACCGCGCATGCTGCCCCGACTCTCCTCTGGCCACCCCGACTCTCCTTTCCCCCGCCCCGACTCTCCTCTCCCCCTTGAAGTCCTGTCCCCACCCTGAAAGCCTGATGCCCCCCCCCCCGACGTCCGATTCACTCCTGATGTCAGAGAAAGGGCGGGACCGCCGGAAGACGAAGCAGCGCAGACGCAGGGCTCACAGAAGGGCCGGGACCGCCAAGAGGAAGCAGCAGGACACCGGTAGGAGCTTCTACGTGATGAGGGGGGGGGGTCGGGAGGCTGTGGGGGTGCAAGCGGTCCTTCAGGGTGGGGGTGAAGGTGGGAGTGCGTGCGAGCGGTCCTTTGGGGTGGGGGTGCGGGTGCGTGCGAGCGGTCCTGCGGGGGCGTGAATCGGACGTCGGGAGGGGAACTATGTAAAAAAATTTTTGTAAAACGCGCTCACGCGTATAACGCGCAAGGTTATGCACGGTTTGTAAAAACCGTGTATAACGCGCTCGTTATATTCGTGAAAATACGGTAGGCCTGTCCCCCGGAAGCAGAATGAAAGGTTCCAGGGCAGGACTACTCGTCGATGCTGTGTGGCGGCTGCCCTGAAGATTTAAAGTACGATGCCAGGAAGCGGGTGGGTGGGCGACCGCCAATTTGGGGGGAGGCCATGACCCCTATGGCCTCTCCCCCCCCCCGTTCCGACGCCTATGCTAGAAGTCTACAGTCATCACCATCTTTCTTCCCCCTATGTAGGAGCACTTACCTCCATGAAGTCTTTCCTTTGACTGGACGCTTGCAGAGCAGCGGGTAGGTTTCGGCTAGACTTCAGATCCCAGTGCTGCTTCCCACAAAGAACAAAGCACATACATGTGGCCCGTTAGACATATCAAAATACCATTTATCGAAATTCAGTTAAGCTATTTGAGGATAATTTTCTTAAAAAAAAAAAAAAAATCTTGATAAACATACAGATATAAACAATTAATAGCACTGTGATCTCGATATAGGGACACTGGATCATCTGCTCTTCTTTTGTCCCTTGCTGCTTAAATTTTGGCAATCCATTTGGAGTCAAATCAATAGAATACTGGAAGCTCCAGTGGCATTGACATACGATACAGTGCTGTTTGGCTCTTTATGGAGAGCCAAACGTCCAATAACTTCGTGTAATAATAGATTACTTTTCATCATGACGGGAAAAACTGGAAAAATTGGAACAGGTTAAACTATAGTTTTGGGTGGGAATCCTTGTGCCAAACTTATAAATTTGAATGTATGAGAGCAATACAATTGGGACATTATAAGAAATTTAAGGATGTTTGGGACCCATTGACAAAATTTTGTAAAGATTGATTATTGGTTTTAGCCCTTTGATTATACACATCCAGGGGGGGAGGGGGATATGCCTTTAAATTATTATTTGATTGTAATTTGTTGGTCTTGATCATTTGTATTACTCTTGAAAGGATGGGAGGGTGGGGGGAAGGGATATGTATTTATTATATCATTTGACGGAATTATGTGATATTTATTTTATACATTGTTTGATAATATTGCACTTGATGTCGGTTTTTAAAATGAATAAAGATATGGGGGAAAAAACAACCCTCCTCCAATTAATAGCACTTACAATTGTATAAATATAAAAAACAAAATACCTTATCTGGATGTGTGTGGAAAAAGTTTTTAAAAAATCCAAAAATTAAGGATTGTTCCAATTAACCAATCTACAATTTAATAACTGTTTCCAACGGACCCCAGACTTCTTTGAATTTTTTATTATTTCCCACATTCTCCGATACCTATAATATAAGCACAGCGTTTCCCACCAAAAGGTAAGGTTTAACCTGTCATAATTTTTCCAATTCCTGGTTATCATCTGCATATTCCTAATGTTTTTACCACTCCACATTTACCGTCCTTTTGTATTAATTTTACTTCGATGTATTTTAAACAACCTCTTCCTCCCCTACTTTCCTTTCGTTTCATGTATGTTAATCTGAATTTGTCCAGTATTTTTAATATTTGATAAATTACTGTTTTTATTTGCTTATTTTAATTGCTTCCTATATTTTTTTATACTGTACACCGTCTAGACATGTATTTTTATAGACGGTATATCAAAAATAAAGAAACTTGAAACTTCATAGCAACCCCTGTCATAATTAAAAGAAGTCTGCTTTTATGTTTTGTCAACGGGATTCTTCGGTTTCAATAATGTTCTATCTCATATGTCAAAATGGCATAGGAACACCAAGTATCCTAATAATCATTCCCCATATCGATTTCCAGAACTTGAGTATCAGGGGACAATAAAACAACAAATGAGCCAGTGTCCCTGCTTCAAGATGACAGTGCCAGCATCTATTAGACTTTGAACTATCCAACTTTTGTAAACGAACTGGGATCCAAAAAATTCTATATAACAGAAAAAACCAAGTTTGTCTCATAGATGCTGAATATTTGAGGACAATTTTCTAAAGATTTTGTGGCAATCGTGAAATGGCAGGTATAAAACTATGCCGGAATATGCAAATAAAAGGGCTGACAAGGCCATGACCTGTGTGGAGGCGTTCCCAGGGACGCAGTTCGGAGAAAGCTGGGGGGCGCACTTGCAACGTTCGCTGCGTTGTCTTAGAAAAATATCAGGTCGATATACAAAGTGGTTTAACAAGGCAGAAACGGCTCCTGACCAGCTACATCGCTGGTTCAAGGCTAATCGGCCATTTTCAGTGGCACTTAACCAGTTAGGGTGTGGATTCTTCAAATGGCGCCTGCATCGGTGACCGCCGATCCTGTGTCAGTCACGCACCGGTGCCGTTGATAGAATTGTGGCTGTTTTAGTGCGATTCCTTGATGTAATTGTGGGGTGGGGGAGGGCTTATATTGTTGCACTGCTACTGATTGAATGTAAGTGCTTATTTGTTATTGCTACTGATATGAATATTGTGTTGCACTTTTTGTTAGTAATGGAAAATCAATAAAGATTAGAAAAAAAAAAAAAAAAAAAAGAATTGCGGCTGTTTTTAAAGCAGGTGCCTTGAATGTAGGCCTCCATTTAAGGTGTCAGGTCAAAAGCACGCCGGGACAAAGGCGCGCCCAGACAATTGAGCGCAGCGCGCCGCTCTAAATTACTGTTTTTAGGGCTCTGACGGGGGGGGGGCGTGGGGGGGAACCCCCCCACTTTACTTAATAGACATCGCGCGGCGTTGTGGGAGGTTTGGGGGGTTGTAACCCCCACATTTTAATGAAAATGTCACTTTTTCCCTGTTTTTAGGGAAAAAGTTAAGTTTACAGTAAAATGTGGAGGGTTACAACCCCCCAAACCCCCCATAACGCCGGCGCGATGTCTATTAAGTAAAGTGTGGTGGTTCCCCAACAAAACCCCCCGTCAGAGCCCCTAAAAACTGTAATTTTCTTCGGCGCGTGCCTCCGTCTCGCCTCAGTTGTTGGCGCGTGCCTTTGTCTTTCGCGCCGTTGTCTATGAACCGCATTTAAGGTGCCTGTCTTGGGCCTACGGATGCGCCCATGGTTGCCTAAGACCACTTACCGCATAAATCACACCCACACTGGCCTCAGGCGCCCTAAGGTGTGCCTAGATGCTTCCATAGGCACGTGAAACGTGGTTAGTTAGATGACAGTAGGATGCCGACCACCACCTAACTTCGGGACACCGTTACTAGAATCTGGGCTTTAGTGCCAGTAAAAACTAGCTATTTGGGGAGTGTTCTGGGGGCGGGGACAGCACCGATATTCAGAACTTAAGTGGTCAGGTAACTGCCTAAACAGGACCTCCTAAAAGTCAACAGAAACTCATAATCAATTAAGTGCTAAATATTGCACTGAGCTGGCTATGCTTAAATTATCTTTCCCCTCGTTAAAAGGCGTTATCTATATTGGAAAAAGCAATGTTACTTACCGTAACAGTTGTTATCCAGGGACAGCAGGCAGCTATTCTCACTAGTGGGTGATGTCATCAGACAGAGCCCCGGTACGGACGTCTCACAAGCACGTGTTGCTTGTAGAAACTTAAAGTTTCTAGATGCCCGCACCGCGCATGCGCCGGTGCCTTCCTACCCGGAGATCCGGGCGTGTCTCCTCAGTTCAGGTAGCTAGCCTGAGAAGCCAACCCAGGGGAGGTGGGTGGGACGTGAGAATAGCTGCCTGCTGTCCCTGGATAACAACTGTTACGGTAAGTAACATTGCTTTATCCCAGGACAAGCAGGCAGGTATTCTCACTAGTGGGTGACCTCCAAGCTAACCTCAGTGGGATGGAGGGGGAGTTGGCGACTTAAGAGAATAAATTTTTCAACACTGTTTGGCCAAACTGTCCATCCCGTCTGGAGAGAGTATCCAGACAATAATGTGAGGTGAATGTGTGAACCGAGGACCAAGTGGCAGCCTTACAAATCTCCTCGATTGGTGTTGATCTGAGGAATGCTACTGAGGCTGCCATTGCTCTGACCTTATGGGCTGTGACCTTACAAGGGAGTGATAATCCAGCCTGGGCATAGCAGAAAGAGATACAAGCCGCCATCCAATTAGAGATGGTGCGCTTTGATACGGGTCTTCCCAACTTGTTAGGATCGAAGGAGACAAAAAGTTGAGGAGTGGTTCTGTGTGGCTTGGTGCGATCCAGGTAGAAAGCCAAGGCACGTTTACAGTCTAGAGTGTGAAGGGCCGATTCTCCGTGGTGAGAATGGGGCTTAGGGAAGAATACTGGAAGTACAATGGATTGGTTGAGATGAAATTCGGAGACCACCTTAGGCAGGAATTTCGGGTGAGTGCGGAGGACCACCTTGTCATGATGGAATACTGTGAATGGTGGATCCGCCATCAATGCCTGGAGTTCGCTGACTCTGCGAGCGGACGTAAGGGCTACAAGGAAAAGCACTTTCCAGGTGAGATACTTCAGAGGGGCCCTGTTGAGTGGTTCAAACGGGGGCTTCATGAGACGGGAAAGGACTACATTGAGGTCCCAAACTACTGGGGGTGGTTTGAGAGGAGGGTTAACATGGAAGAGTCCTTTCATAAATCTGGCGACCACCGGATGGGCCGAGAGGGGTTTCCCTTGTAGGGGCTGGTGGAACGCCGCAATAGCGCTCAGGTGGACTCGTATGGATGTGGACTTGAGCCCAGATTGAGATAGGTGTAGGAGATAGTCCAGCACGGAGGATAAGGAAGCTCGCTGAGGTTCCTTTGACTTTAGAAACACACCATGAGGAGAATCTGGTCCATTTCTGGGAGTAGCATTGTCGAGTGGCGGGCTTCCTGGAAGCTTCCAAGACCTCCCTCACTTCTTGTGAGAATTGGTGAGGGGTTACGTTGAGAGGAACCAAGCTGTCAGGTGGAGAGACTGCAGGTTGGGATGAAGTAGTGATCCTTGATGTTGAGTAAGTAGTGAAGGAAACACTGGAAGTGGTACTGGTTCCCTGCTGCTGAGTTGAAATAGGAGGGAGAACCAAGGTTGTCTGGGCCACCGAGGAGCTATTAGAATCATGGTGGCCTGTTCGAGTTTCAGCTTGACCAGAGTCTTCTGGATCAGCGGGAATGGTGGGAACGCATATAGAAATCGTTTCCCCCAGTTCAGTAGAAAAGCATCTGCCTCGAGGCGATGAGGAGTGTAGATCCTGGAGCAAAACTGAGGCAGTTTGGAGTTGTGGGGAGCCGCAAAGAGATCTATCTGAGGCGTCCCCCATTGCGTGAAGATTTGGTGAAGGGGGCTGGAATGGAGAGTCCATTCGTGCGGTTGTAGCAGACGGCTTAGTTTGTCTGCTAGGACGTTGTTCTCCCCCTGGATGTATACTGCTCTGAGTATGGCGTTGTGGCGCACCGCCCAGTCCCAGACTCGTAGAGCTTCCTGGCAAAGGAGGGCCGAGCCCGTGCCTCCTTGCTTGTTGATATAATACATGGCGGCCTGATTGTCTGTGCGAATGAGGATTACCATGTCGTGAAGTAGGTGTTGGAAAGCTTGGAGCGCATTGAAGATGGCTCTGAGTTCCAGTAGATTGATTTGGTGTAGTCTTTCCGCACTGGTCCAGAATCCTTGGGTGCGGAGACCGTCCAGGTGGGCCCCCCATGCATAATTCGACGAATCGGTTGTGAGGACTTTCTGATGGGGGGGAGAGTGCATCAGCAAACCTCTGGATAGATTCGAAGAGGTCATCCACCAAAGTAGAGACTGCCGAAGAGCAGGTGTGACTGAGATGTGTTTGGATAGTGGATCGGACGTCTGATTCCACTGTGATGCCAGGGTCCACTGGGGGATCCTGAGGTGGAGTCTGGCAAAGGGTGTCACATGTACTGTGGAGGCCATATGGCCCAGGAGCACCATCAGTTGTCTCGCCGGTAGGGTTTGGCGAGTAGACACCGACTGGCAGAGATGAAGGAGGGATTCCATGCGTTGCAGGGGCAGGAATGCTCGGAGTCGGGTGGTGTCCAGGACCGCTCCGATGAAGGGGAGGGACTGGGTGGGTTGTAGATGAGACTTGGAAAAGTTGATCTCGAAGCCCAAATTTTGGAGGAAGTAGGTTGTAGCCAAGGCCGCCGAAGTGACCTCTGGGGCTGACGGGGCCTTGATGAGCCAGTCGTCGAGGTATGGGAACACCTGTAGACCCCTGTCCCGGAGTGCTGCGGCCACTACCACCAGGCACTTTGTGAAGACTCTGGGGGACGAAGATAGGCCGAATGGTAGCACTCGATACTGTAGGTGCAGATTTCCCACCCGAAATCTGAGGAACTTTCGGGAGGCCGGGTGAATGGGGATGTGAGTGTAGGCCTCCTTGAGATCCAGGGAGCATAACCAGTCGTTCTGCTCGAGGAGGGGGTATAGAGAAGCCAAAGTCAACATGCGAAACTTCTCTTTGACCAGAAACTTGTTGAGGGCCCGAAGGTCTAAAATGGGTCGCAGGTCGCCCGTTTTCTTCGGGACGAGGAAGTACCGGGAGTAAAACCCTCGGTTCAATTGGTCTGACGGGACCGGCTCGACAGCCCGAAGCTGAAGTAAGGTTTGGACTTCCCGAAGAAGAAGGGCGGTCTGCGTCGAACTTGAAGGATACTCTCTTGGAGGATGGTCCGGGGGGACCCGATGGAATTGAAGAGAGTATCCTTCTCTTATGATGGTGAGGACCCATAGGTCCGTGGTTATGGCCTCCCATCGATGGTAAAAAAGATGGAGGCGGCCCCCTATGGGAGAGGCTGAGGTTATGCTCCCGGGAGGGGCGTCAAAAGGGCTGGGGAGCCTTAGGTGCAGCCGGTGGCTGAGGTTTTTGCTGAGACTTCTGGGGAGGTTGTCTCTTCGCAGGTTGTCTCGCAGCAGGCGTTTGTCTGGGCATGTAACGCCGCTGGTAAATCAGGGGTGGCCTGGAAGGTCGAGACTGTTGAGGTTTGGGTTTGGGCCGCAGGATGGATTGAAAAGATTTTTCATGATCCGACAGCTTCTTGGTAACAGTTTCGATAGACTCATCGAACAGGTCAGCTCCAGCACATGGTACGTTGGCGAGTCTGTCCTGGAGGTTGGGATCCATATCGATTGTACGGAGCCATGCCAGGCGACGCATGGCTACCGCGCTTGCGGCAGCACGTGCCGAGAGTTCGAATGCATCGAAGGAGGATTGCATCAGCTGGAGGCGTAATTGGGAGAGGGAGGCTACCACTTCCTCGAACTCGAATCGAGCTTGGTTGTCTATGAACGGAGTGAACTTGCGGAGCACCGGCAAGAAGAACTCCAGATAGGAAGAGAAAAAGAAATTGTAGTTCAGCACCCGTGACGCCATCATGGAGTTTTGGTAGAATTTTCTACCAAATTTGTCCATCGTTCTCCCCTCTCGGCCCGGCGGTACAGAGGCGTAGACCTGGGAGGGATGAGAGCGTTTAAGAGAGGACTCGACCAGTAGGGATTGGTGGGAGAGTTGAGGGCCCTCAAACCCTTTATGGTGCACGATGCGGTATCGAGCATCGAGTTTGCTGGGGATCGCCGGTATGGAGTACGGTGTTTCGAAACACTGCATGAAGGTCTGGTCCAGCAATTTATGCAGGGGGAGCCGAAGCGACTCCGTTGGAGGGTTAGGTAAATGCATGGTGTCCAGATACTCTTTGGAGTATCGGGAGCCCGTGTCAAGGGTCACATCCAGATCATCCGCCATTTGTCGGAGGAATGATGAGAAGGACAATTGTTCCGCCAGCGTCGGCCTGTGGGACGGGCTGGAGGAGGAGGAGGCCTCCAGGTCCGTGGACATCGGGGAGTGGCAAGGAGAATCGGGCACCGGTGTCTCCTCGTACTCCGGGCCCCCCGGAGGGGACACCTCTGATGAGGAGTATCCCCTACGTTGCAGTTTTTTCTGCGGTGACACCTCCGAATGGCGTGAAGAGTGCCAGGATGAGTGTCTCGATCGGTGCCCGTCTCGGTGGCGGGACGGGGATCGGGATCGTCTGTGCATCGCCTGGTCTCCCGAGGCCCCCAAGTGGATAGGGCTAGAAGCGGTGGATCGCAACTGGGGTTGCGATGCGTGTTCTTGCGATGCTACCCAAGTCTGGTAAGGAGTACGGAAGAACTCTTCCTGACTATGCCCAGGGCTTCGAGTATCGATCGGAGGTCTGGTCCCATGTTGGCGCGGAGGCGTAATGGGTTCTAATGGCGGCATATCGGTAAGCGAGGCTTGCCTCGTGGGCATCGCTGCCCTCCCCCGTTCGTCCTCGTCGGTTTTCGAGGTCGAACGGGGAGGAGGGGGAGGGGGCGGACCGCCCCTTTGGACCGGTACCGGGAGGTCACCCTGTATGGCAGCGATGAGCCCGGGTCCGATGGTCTGCATGAGCTCAACGAATTGAGCTTCCAGCACGGACCGTAGCGAAGCCGATAAGGAGGGATCCGCACCGAAAGGGGGTCCTCCTGCACGGACATCGCGCTCCTTCGAGGCCGAGTGCTTCTGCTTAGTAGCTTTCGGCACTTTGATGACCACTGGTGGCACTGTGGAAGGAAGAGGTACCTGAACCGAGGAGACCGGGGCAGGCACCGACGTCGAGCTCGTGGATGGTGTCGGGGTGAACGATGCCGGTTTCACCACACTCGATGCAGGAGGGGTCGATACCGGTTTCGCCCGAACCGGGGAGGTATCAGATGAAGTGGAGGCTGAGGGATCCTTAGCTGCGTCCATCTTGAACATCGATTCCCACAATAGGCAACGCCGCTTGAATGAGCGTGCCGTAAGGGTAGAGCAAGGCCTGCACGATTTCGGGATGTGGTTAGGGCCCAAACACTGCAAACAGCGCCAGTGAGGGTCCGTGAGTGAAATCGCGCGTTGGCACTTGCTGCACTTTTTAAACCCGGTGATTGGCCGGGACATAGGCCGGAAAATCTCCGCCGCGAGGTCGAAGCCAGTGGGCCTGAGCCACGTGGCCGGCCCGTTCGACCCGCCGGAGGAAATAATCTTCTTTTTTTTTTTTTTTACTGAAAAAGAAAAGTACTGTTAACTGTAATTAAAAGAAAGCGAAAACGCGGACAAGGAAGGCAAATTTAACTGAATTCAGCTAGCGCATGATGAAGTTGAACTTCTCAGCTCCGCGGAAAAGAAAGAACTGAGGAGACACGCCCGGATCTCCGGGCAGGAAGGCACCGGCGCATGCGCGTTGCGGGCATCTAGAAACTTTAAGTTTCTACAAGCAACACGTGCTTGTGAGACGTCCGTACCGGGGCTCTGTCTGATGACATCACCCACTAGTGAGAATACCTGCCTGCTTGTCCTGGGATAATTAGGGAATTCTCTTTACTTTAAAATCACTGAGCTTTGGAATAAATTTCCTGTCCAGCTGCGTAAATTGGGCTCCTTCTAATTATTTCCAAAAACATCTGAAACATGGCTATTTTCAAAAATGTAAATTCCGCTGCGCTCTATATACCATATTTTCACTCATATACCACGCACCCATGTAAAACGCACACACGGGTATAGCGTGCGGGGAAACTGTAATTTATGTAAATACATTTTTATATACCATGCACACCCGTATACCGCGCATGCCGCCTCGACTCTCCTGTCGCCGCCCGACTCTCCTTTCGCCCGCCCCGACTCTCCTCTGGCCACCCCGACTCTCCTTTCACCCGCCCCGATTCTCCTCTCCCCCTTGAAGTCCTGTCCCCACCCTGAAAGCCTAATGCCCCCCCCCGACGTCCGATTCACCCCCCTCCCGCAGGACCGCTCGCACCCCCACCCTGAAGGACCACTCGCACGCACTTGCACCTGCACCCCCACCCCGAAGGACCGCTCGCACCCCCACAGCCTCCCGACTCCCCCCATCATGTAGAAGCTCCTACCGTTGTCCTGCTGCTTCCTCTGCCGGCGGTCCCGGCTCTTCTGTGAGCCCTGCGTCTGCGCTGCTTCCTCTTCCGGCGGTCCCGCCCTTTCTCTGACGTCAGAGAAAGGACGGGACAGCTGGAAGAGGAAGCAGCTAAGACGCAGGGCTCACAGAAAGGCCGGGACCGCCGGAAGAGGAAGCAGCAGGACAACAGTAGGAGCTTCTACATGTTGGGGGGGGGGGGGGTCGGGAGGCTGTGGGGGTGCGAACGGTCCTTCGGGGTGGGGGTGCGAGTGTGTGCGAGCAGTCCTTCGGGGTGGGGGTGCGAGCGGTCCTGCGGGGGGGGTGAATCAGACGTCGGGGGGGGGGAACTATGTAAAATAAAAGTTGTAAAACGCGCTCACGCGTATAACACGCAAGGTTATGCACGGTTTGTAAAAATTGTGTATAACGCGCGCGTTATATGCGTGAAAATATGGTAATCACTAATTCTTATTATATTTTCCTTTCTTTAAAACTTTTGTAAACCATGCCGAGCTCCATCTCTTTAGAAAAGATGCGGTATATAAGCTTAAGGTTTAGTTTAGTTAGTTAACTTTAGACCGGTGTTGAATTTTCACACAAAACGCCATCGGCAGTTAGCAAAGCGCTGAGCGCCTCTGGCTGAGTGTCAACTCCTTTGTGTCTAAACTCAGAGTACACACACATATCACACATATACATGGGGACAAATTTGTCCCCATCCCCATGAGATCCCTATATCCTCATCCCGTCCCCATAAGTTCTGTCCCTGCTCCAGTCCTGAAAGCTCTGCCTTAACTGCACAAGTCTCGAACACTTAATGATTTTAAAGTGTTCGAGGCTTGTGCAGATGAGGACAGAGCTTGCGGGGATGGGACAGGAAACTGAGATCCTGCGGGAACAGGGACAGAATGTGTCCCCATCCCCACAGTTAACAGCAGGAAACCATCCCTATGTCATTCTTTAAGGAGAGAGGGAAGAATCAGAGTATGAATGGGCCCAGCCTCAAGCCTTACATTGAAGAATGCTGGTGTAGAAGGACTGAGGTTGAGATAGACACTAAAGAATGACAGAGTCTGATATCCAGAGCTGATACTGTGATGTCATAATGCTTCATTCCACCAATAAGAGCCAACCTCATCCGTGATGTCACAACGGGTTCATTATTCTATACTTGGCTCACATAAGAATCAGAGTATGAATGGGCCCAGCCTTGCATTGAAGAATGTTGGTATAGAAGGACTGAGGTTGAGATAGACACTAAAGAACAGGACCTGGGTTGGCCATTGTTGGAAACAGGACACTGGACTTGATGGACCTTCGGTCTGTCCTAGTTCGGCAATTCTTATGTTCTTATGTGAGCCAAGTATAGGACCGTCAAGCCATTGTGACATCACTGCTGAGGTTGGCTCTTAGACATTGGTGGAATGAGGCATTATGATATCACAATCTGAGCTCTGGAATGTTTCTGCCAGGTATTTCTAGAGAATGACAAGGGGACATAATTTGTCTCCATTCCCACGGTTAACATCTCCATGTCCCCATACCCACGGAAACCATCTCCTTGTCATTCTTTAAGAGGAGAGGAAAGAATCAAAGTATGAATGGGCAGAGCCACTGACCCTCAAGACTTACATTGAAGAATGCTGGTATAGAAGGACTGAGGTTGAGAAAGACATTCTCTACTACTATTAATTATTTCTATCTACAGAGCAGAGATAAATTTGTGAAGATAAATTTTTGTGCTGTTGGAGGTAGTTATGAGATCCTATTTTATAAAGGCCCATAGGTGCCCACGTTGCCCTTATAAATTTGGACATTTCGTATAAAGAGTTCTCTGAAATTACTCCACAGTAAACAGACTCTCTTCCTGACCACACAGAAAGTGTGAGCAGAGAAATGCAGAAGAAAACTCGCTGGGCACAGCCTTGTTTGATCACCTCAATATGCTTCAAAATGTACACACTCGATAAATGCAACTCTATACCAAGAGAAACAGCCTCTCTTCATGTCCACCTCTCCTCTTAGGGACTCCCCTGTTTTGTTACCAAGCCAGAACTACTCCAATAACTATGACAACAAGGCTGATGGCTCCAGCGAGATGCCTACGCACCTTGCCTTCGTTGAGTTTCTTGCCCGGGTTGGTTTCTTCTGGATGATAGAACCATTTCACCCTGACCACCATGTTGTTGCCCCAGGACTCCCACATGCTCTGGATGCGACCAATGTAGGGCAAATTGGGCCGTCCGGCAGATAAGAAGACTGCGCAGTCCCCGATACGGATGATCTCCTTTCCACGGACAATGGCTTTGTAGAACAACTTCCGGGCTTTTCCCTTCATTCCTCTTCTCTGGAAGTTCAACAGGATAAAAAAATACATTATGGCGAAAACAGCTCATTCATTTATTTATTTAAATTTACAAATTTACATACATGCAAACTTACTCGAATACAGATTTAGAAAATGAAATTCGCTAATTCTGAGATCCAATAAGAAAATTTCCACTCATTATTTAGGGGTCCTTTTGCTAAGGCACGTAAACTGATTTAATGCGTGCAAAATGCACACCCATTATATTCTATTGACGCATTAGCATGTAGCGCGTGCTAATCGTTTGCGCATGCTACATCGATTAGCGTGCGCTAAATCAGCACGCGCTAAATTAGTTAACGCGCCTTAGTAAAAGGACCCCTTAGTCCACAAAGTAAAAGATCCAGGAATAAGAAAAAAAGGAAAAATAATCTAAAGGACACGTACAAATAATCTATAGGACACGGACAAGAGGAGATGGACTGAAGCTAAGGGGGGACAAGTCCAGGACAAATATCAGGAAGTTCTGCTTCACGCAACGAGTGGTGGACACCTGGAATGCCCTCCCAGAGGAGGTAATTGCGCAATTCACCGTTCTAGGATTTAAAAGCAAACTAGATGCACATCTCCTTACGAGAGGCATAGAGGGATATGGGTGACTAAAATTACGCCAGGTGTACACCTGGCTGGGCCTCCGCGTGTGCGGATCGCCGGACTTGATGGACTGAATGTCTGATCCGGAGATGGCCGTTCTTATGTTCTTATGACAGCCTTAGATAACATTGTCCGACAGCCGGTTCGTTACACTGTGGGCGATGTTATTTGACCGATAGTCACTCCCCCTCCCTCTTTAGCCACAATAAATTCTAATAGTTGTTTCGGTTCAGAGAAAAGATCATTTACACCCCCCCCCTCTAATGAAATATAACATTTTGCAGGAAACTCCAAAACCAAAGATGCCCCCAAGGCTTGAACCCTTGACCTATATAACAGGAAATCTTTTCTTCCCTTTTGTGTCACTTGAGATAAATCAGGGAACACTTGGATTGTTGAAATTTATCATTATTATTATTAGGATTTTATATACCGCCTATCAAGGTTATCTAAGGCAATGGAAGATTGAGTGACTTGCCCAGGGTCACAAGGAGCAGCGCGGGATTTGAACCTACAACCCCAGAGAGCTGAGACTATAGCTTTAACCACTGCGCCATTCTAGAAATCAAAATGTAGCAGAAGTGAGCCAAGTATAGGACAATGAAGCCATTGTGACATCACTGATGAGGTTGGCTCTTAGGCACTGGTAGAATGAGGCATTATGACATCACAATACCAGCTCTGGTGGTTATCAGAGGATGAAGCTTGTCACACGGTTCAGTTTTCTTTATTATTCTCCCAGGGGAGCTCAGAACAGTTTACATGGATTTATTCAGGTACTTGAGCATTTTTCCCCTGTCTCACAATTTATCTAACGTACCTGGGGCTATGGAGGATTGAGTGACTTGCCCAGGGTCACAAGGAGCAGCGCGGGATTTAAACCCACAACCCCAGGGTGCTGAGGCTGTAGCTCCAACCACCACACCACACCCTCCTAAAATAAGTCTGAAGTATTAAGGGCTCCTTTTACGAAGCCGCGTTAGCGGCATTATCGCAAGCACCTTTTTAGCGCGTGCTAGCCAAAAAACTACCGCCTGCTCAAGAGGAGGTGGTAGCGGCTAGGGCGGCCGGCACATGAGCGTGCACTATTATGCGCGTTAAACTGCTAACGCGGCTTCGTAAAAGGAGCCCTAAATCTCTATCGAACTCTACGGGAAATGTCACTACGAGAGTAGAGTTTTCGGTTATTACTTCCAGTGAATTCTCCAGAAAATTAGTTAAATTAATTTCGTCACCTACTACTCCCCGCTGAAAGCAGCTCATTTTTTATGGGTTTTAGTACCAGAAAGTCTACACCCCCCCCCTACCCCAGTAAAACAGAAAATGACAACATATAAAGGCAATAAGATCCATGCGGTCGGCCCATCCTGCCTTCCATGGTGCAAACTCATCAGTTATTGCCATAGGTTTGTTTCGCTCGAGATGGCCACAAAGTCATAGTGAGGAATAAGGAACCAAAACTGTCTTGGGACTTCTGAATTAGAGGTCTGCCCGGGAACGGGGATCACGGGAATCCTGCAGGGGTCTTGCGGGAATCCCCCTAACCCATGGAACTCCCACGGGGACCCCCCTCTGGCCCACGGGACACCCACGGGGATGGAAGGCTTTGGAAGCAGGGTTCGTCCATATAATATAATGGACTAAACTAAACTAAACTAAATCTTGGGTTTATATACCGCATCATCTCCACAGGTGGAGCTCGACACGGTTTACATGGTTAGGGAAGGAACGGAACTCCAGTGGATTTATAGAAGAGGTAAGAGAGAGGTAGGCGTGATAGTACTAGGGGGAACGGGTTACTTTTTGGAGAAGAGCCAAGTCTTCAGAGTCTTACGGAATGGTAGAAGGGGGCTCGAGTCGCGGAGAGGGGAGGGGAGACTATTCCAGAGCTGAGCGATTCTGAAGTGGAGGGAGGACCCGAGTTTACCGACGAGGGAGATACCTTTTGGGGAGGGGAAGGATAATTTTAATCTTTGCGTGGATCTAGTGGAGAGTAGATTTGAGGAATTCCAGGATAGAGGAATAAGAGGAGGTAGGATGCCGTGGAGTATCTTGAAGGTTAAGCAGGCACATTTAAAGTGGACCCTGGAGATGACAGGAAGCCAGTGCAGTTTGGACAGGAGCGGAGAGACATGGTCAAATTTGCTTTTTGAGAAGATAAGTTTTGCCGCGGTGTTCTGGATTAGTTGGAGTCTGTGGAGGCCTTTCTTTGTTAAGCTAAGGTAAATGGAATTGCAATAGTCCAATCTGCGTCAGCCTTAGTAAAAGAGGGGGTTTATAAGTTAATTACCTGAACAGAAAACAAAAAAAGGGTTCCACCAAAGAGATTCCACAAAGAAAACAGCAAAAGAAACTGTGGAATTGATCCTGTTAGAAGTAATTGCTGCTTTTTATGGGGACGGGCGGGGATGGAGGTAATTCCTTGCGGGGATGGGTGGGGACGGAGAGGATCCTGACGGGGACGGGTGGGGACGGAGAGGATCCTGGCGGGGATGGGTGGGATTTCTGTCCCCGCGCAACTCTCTATTCTGAATCCGAAAAAGTGAGAATTAGGCAATTACTCCCCTTTGGAAGGATGTAAAATTATTTTCTTTTCGGAATGCTATACAAAGCCTATTAATGGGTATTACATATATCCTATATTTCCATCCAAACTACCACCGAATTAAGTGCAACTTCAGCTTGTTTGGTATTTTCAGTGCACAGTATTTGGTTTTATAACACGTTATTTTGCAAATAGGGTGCATCGAAAGGTTTTAAATGTGTGCTACTTGCACATTAATATGTTGAAAGAACTAGCACTTATAAAAATAAAATAGTATGCAATTAAAACATAAAGCATGAATAAAATACTTGAAACAAACAAAACAAAAAATGAACTAAATGATTCTTCCTATGCACACCCCTAATGAATCTCCTAGAACAGGGGTAGGCAATTCCGGTTCTCGAGAGCCGGAGCCAGGTCAGGTTTTCAGGATATCCACAATAAATATGCATGAGATAGATTTGCATCTCAAGGAGGCAGTGCATGCAAATCCATCTCATACATATTCATTGTGGATAAACCGAAAACCTGACCTGGCTCCGGCTCTCGAGGACCGGAATTGCCTACCCTTGTCCTAAAAGACATAGAGAAAATAAAAGCAACACAGAAGAATATAAGAAGATATGGATAGTCTTACTGGGTCAGACCAATGGTCCAGCTAGCTCAGTAGCCCATCCTCAATGGTGGCCAATCCAGGTCACTGGCACCTGGCCAAAACCCAAAAAGTAGCATCATTCCAGAATCTCAAAGATTAGCAAGATTCCGGAACCTCAAATAGGAGCAACATTCCATGCAGAATCCCAAAAGAGTAGCAAGATTCCGGAATCCTCAGAGTAGCAACATTCCATGCTAGCGATCCAGGGCAAGCAGCGGCTTCCCCCATGTCTGTCTCAAAAGCAGACTTTGAAGGCAAGTGGGTTCTAACACGTTTAGAGGAGGAAGATGCGTCTTATTCAATCTAGGATTTAAATAGCCAACAAAAGGATCCAAGTTTAGGGTTTCTATAAAGTAAGAATATCGTAGGCTAGACCAGTGTTCTTCAACCACCGGTCCATGGACCAGTGCCGGTCCACAGAAATTTCCTGCCGGTCCACAGGGCCAGCACATGCATCAGGACCAAAACAGTGTTCTTCAACCACCGGTCCATGGTGCGGTCGATGCAGTGTTATCTTTGAGCCAGCTCCCTCTTCCTAACTGATTCAATGCACAAAGCCACGGGCAGTGGCTCCTACGGGCATCCTGAGTCTGAACCAGAAGCCTTCTCTCTGATGTTGCAACGTCAGAGAGAAGGCTTCCAGATGAGGCACGGGACGTGCAAGGTGCAATTAGTACTATTATGGGGGCGGGGTCTGGGGTGGAGATTGGGTAGAGATGGACATGGTCTGGCCCACGACTTAGCCCAGTGTTCTTCAACCGCCGGTCCACGGACAGATGCCGGTCCACAGAATAATTCTTTTATTTCTGCTGGTCCATAGGTGTAAAAAGGTTGACAAACACTGGGCTAGACCATACAGAACAATGAGCTCAAAAAACAGACCATCCCATTATCTCTGTACTGTATATAGCAAGTTTGTTGGATCATAAGGGCGGCATTCCGAAGATCGCTACGTCAATGCTCATTTATGGAGCACTCAGAACTATGATGTCAGGCCAATAATTTTCTCCTGCTCCTGAGATTTCTACTTAAGCAGACCCTGACCTTACTGGACTATGGCATGAGCTTCATTTATAACTATCCAGGTGGGAGAAAATGGTTCAACTTCATGTCTTTCTATCTATCAACTAAACGAATAGGTAATGTCGGCTCTTGCACAATTACCAATGTATCAAGAAAAGAAAGTAGAGCAGTCCAGGTCTTCAAACACAGGGGAATTTTAATATCAATAACAGATTTAAAAATGTCATGATTCGACACAGGCCGTGTTTCGGCTAAACAGCCTGCATCAGGAGTCCTGATCAATGAATCCACTCACATAAGATGTTAAAACAAACACGATTCCACAGCATAGCATACCGGCCGTATCGAGATGGAAGAAGAGATTCTCTTTCTCAAAGGACCCTCAGCCACAAGAGGGCATCCGCTCAAACTCAGGGGCGGGAAATTTCATGGCGACACCAGGAAATATTTCTTCACCGAGAGAGTGGTTGATCCTTGGAACGAGCTCCCGGTGCAGGTGATCGAGGCAAACAGCGTGCAAGAATTTAAGAGCAAATGGGATGCCCATGTGGGATCCCTTAGAGGGTTAAGCCAAGGGAACCTGTCACCAGGAGTGGGATCCCTAGGATAGTAGACTTGGGGGTGGGTTAGTAGAGTGGGCAAACCTGATGGGCTATGGCCCTTATCTGCCGTCATCTTCTATGTTTCCATATGTTTCTATGTTTCTAAAACCCTATGTAATTGAAAACCAGTCATGGCGATAGAAATTATTCCACCCTAGCATGCTTGCTCTATAACCTGGAATATATGTACATCCAAGATCTGACCACCAGGTATCAATGCTGTATAATGGTTGGGTCAGCCCTGAAGAAAGCCACAGAATGGTGGCTGAAACGTTGGTTTCTACCTGACAAAGACACAGTGAGACCCGGAAACCAGCAACAAACAGACTATGAATGCTGTCTCCACAGTATCCCCAACCTTGATCAGTCTAAGGCAGTGGTTCCCAACCCTGTCCTGGAGGACCACCAGGCCAGTCGGTTTTTCAGGATAGCCCTAATGAAAGTGCATGAGAGAGATCTGCATATAATGGAGGTGCCAAGCATGCAAATCTGCTCCATGCATATTCATTAGGGCTATCCTGAAAACCCGACTGGCCTGGTGGTCCTCCAGGACAGGATTGGGAACCACTGGTCTAAGGAACAGAAGCTGAGCTCAAGCACCAAACACAGAAACTCTGCACGGCAGCATACGTTTCTCATGGAGACACTGGGCCAAAATATATATGATTAAAGATTGTGCTTACCTGAGTAGGTTTGCCAAACCATTTCCAAAGTTGTCTCGCTGGTAGGAAAGCAGCAATTTTGGGTCTATTTTCCACAGAGGGTAACCTCTGTCGCTTTGCTAGCTCCTTGGTGGTAGGTAGATGGATCCCTTCCCTTTTCTTAGGCTTGCTCTTGTTGCTGCTCTGCTGCTGTTTCTGCTGTTGCTGTTTCTGATTTTGAGCATGAGATGAAGTTCGAGATTTGTTTGTCTGCTTGGTCTGTTTTTGAGGAAGTGGTTGCTGGACAGATGAACTAGGTTGGGTATCGGCTGCTTCATCATCTGAACTGCATGATGAATCTTCATCTGTTGTGGAGGAAGAAGAGCTTGAACTTGAAGAAGATGAAGTTGAGGAGGAGGAGGAGGAGGAAGATGAGGAGGAAGAGACTGAGCTACTACTGCTAGAGGAAGAAGAAGAATTAGATGAAGACATGGGTGTTGAAGCTCTTGAGCTGGTTGAACTAGTGTCTTCCTGAGCCTGACTGCCATTGTTCACTCCTTCTTCTCCCTCAGACTCAGAGCTGCTTCCACTGCTGTTACTATCCAGTTCTTCTTGTGCTTTTTTCTTCTGATCTTCGACCTTGGCTGGCTTATCTTCAGAGCTATCAAATTTACCACCTCCATAATTTGAAGGTAAAGGATCATCACCTTCAACCGGTGACTTAGATTTTGAGGTCTTCTGCTTGACTTCACTGTTCACCAGTGGTGAGTAGCCCATACCGAGCACATTCTTCCGCTCTCTCCTTACAGTTCTGCTTGAATCTTCTTTCATCATCATAGCCTCTTTAGCTTTTTTGGTCTTTGGAGACATTACACCTTCATGGTCTAACTTAATCAGGATTTCATTGTCCAGCTGCTTTCTCTGTCCTTTAGTAGTTTGTCCAAAGTCTTGTGTTTCTTCAGCTTTCCTTCCTTTTTTTGTTTTACTTTTCCCATTTGGGTTGTCAGTGGGACTGAATGAACCTGGTGTCGTCAACTGCTCTCCAAATGGTTCTGTGCCAGTTATGTTACTGAATACTGGTGCATAAGATGCTTGCTGTTGAGTATGCAATTTTTTGATCTTCATCTTATTAGAGCTCTTTTGTTTTTCCTCCTTCCGAGTAGGAGATGCTCCTGATGAGATCTGTTGGTTTTTTCTTGCTGCTTTCATGCTTTGTTGGCCAAGACAGGTTGGTTTCTCTTGAACAGAAGCAGAACTTGAAGCGTCTTCCTGATCAATTACTTCTGTTAGGGTGACCTCACCTGGAAAAGTCATAACAATACAATAAGACAACTGAATTCAGAGGTCTTCCAAGGAGGGGGTGAAAAACCTAGGAGTGTGGCTAGACCCAAACTTGGACATGACAATTCAGATCCAACACATCGTGAAAAACGCTTATGGAAAACTCTACTGGGTTAGAGGACTAAAACCCTACCTCACCCATCAAGCAATGTCCAGCATAATAATATCTGGTACTCTCGATCTTCGACTACTGCAATGCGACTACTGGGCATCCTGAAGTACATGATCAGCTCATGTAAGGAAAACCTTCACTCTGTATTGTGGCACCTTTACAGAAGATCGTGTATTTTATTTATTTAATTTGTTTTCTATCCCGTTGTCCCCAAAGAGTTCAGACCAGGTTACAGGTTCTGTACAAGTTTACGATACATGTTTTTATCCTAACTTGATACAGGCTAGGGCTAATAATAATCTACAGTTTACTGGTTACAATTTGCTATGGTTGTCCTTATGATGCAAGGTTTCCAATAGAGAATGACACGGTGACAAAATTCATCACCCGTCCCCGTGGATAACCGCGGGAAACCATCTTCATGTCATTCTTTAAGGAGAGAGGGAAGAATCAGAGTATGAATGGCCACAACCACTGACCCACAAACTTTGCTTTGAAGAATGCTGGTGTAGAAGGACCGAGGTTGAAATAGTCACTAGAAAATGACATGGGATTATTTCCCGCAGTTACCCGCGGGGACGGGAACGGTGATGAATTTTGTCACCGTGTCATTCTCTAGTTTCTAGTACAAGTTATATCGTAACACCATTACAGAAGCTCATGTGAACTGCTTTCAATTGACTCCCCAGTCATTAGTGGCATAGAAGCTTTCAATAAACAATAGTTCTTGGAACACATCCAGGCAGTAAGTTTCAGAACATACACACTGAGCATGCATGAGAGATTTGCCTATAATGGAAACATGAAATCTATCGCATGTGTATTCTTGTAGATATCACAAAAACCAGATGGGCGGGATGTGTTTGACAAAATAGGTTGAGAGCGGCTATGCTAGATGTATGCCAATCTTTTCCTACTAATAATAAAAACAAGTGGAATTGTCCAATAAGAAAAGGTACAACAAATAAAGATGTCTTTCAACTCATCTGGACAATCAGGTTATTCTTTATTCTTCCAAAAATACTCGACCCGACATGTACATGTTTCGGCCCTACAGCCTGCGTCAGGAGTCTATAGGTAATGTATAAAATCATATAAACACATATAGAAACATATAAACACTATAATAATAAAATATATGATAGTAAAAATATTAAACACATTCAAAATATTGAAAATATTAAAAAGAAACAGCAATTTGCATATAAAAATTTCATTAACCAATGCAAAAAAAATATATACTTTAATAAGCCGAACATAAAAAATAATACATAAATACAAATGTATAAATAACTAATATCGTATAGATTTATCATATAAATATCATATAAATTTAAAATCAACCATAACAACAACATATCATATAAATTTAAAATCGAACATAATTTAGATATCACAACAAAGCAATCTAGATATTTCATATATTATCAATAGAAATCAATATATTATTACTAGGAAAATTATATATCGTTACCGATATATGTTTCTATATGTGTTTATATGATTTTATACATTACCTATAGACTCCTGACGCAGGCCGTAGGGCCGAAACATGTACATGTCGGGTCGAGTATTTTTGGAAGAATAAAGAATAACCTGATTGTCCAGATGAGTTGAAAGACATCTTTATTTGTTGCACCTTTTCTTATTGGACAATTCCACTTGTTTTTATTATTCTGTCTTCTGTGGATTTGTTTCCCCTGTGTTTTGCAATCTTTTCCTACTACCATAGTAGACGATGGCAACCATGGGGGCATGACCGCTATTAAGAAATAACAGCTTATCCAAGACAGTTTTTGGTCTTCCTTCACTGCGTTCCACCTCCTGAATAATTGAACACGCATGATCCCGTTTTAGTTCACCCTAGCACCTTTCCCTTTCCACATCCAACCACAGGGTCCCAAGAAGTCCAGACAGCTTCTAATCCTATTATGACTTTTATCGAAACATTTAGGGGCTCATTTTCAAAGCACTTAGACACACAAAGTATCATAGTAACCCAAGTGCTTTGAGAAAATTTATTTATTTAAAAATTTATATACCATATATCAGTGTTTCCCAACCCTGTCCTGGAGGACCACCAGTCAGTCGGGTTTTTGGGATAACCCTAATGAATATGCATGAAGATTTGCATATAATGGAGGTGAAAGGCATGCAAATCTCCTCCATGCATATTCATTAGGGCTATCCTGAAAACCTGACTGGCTGGTGGTCCTCCAGGATAGGGTTGGGAACCACTGCCGTATATTACCTATACGGTATACATAGCCTCTTGGTCTCCTAGATCAGTGTTCTTCAACCGTCGGTCCATGGACCAGTGCTGGTACGCAGAAATTTCCTGCTAGTCCATAGGGCCGGCACATGCATTGGGCCCAAGACAGTGTTCTTCAGCAGCCGGTCTGCGGTGCGATCGATGCGGCGTTATAATAATAATAATAACAGCTTATATACCACAATACCGTGAAGTTCTATGCGGTTTACAGAAGATTAAGCAAAGGTAACAAATTGAATTGACTTTAAGAGGGGAGGAAGAAAGAGAATTAATAGGACAGGAAATTCATTGTTGAGGAGAGAGAGATCAAAAGGACAAGTTAATCGCTATAGAGGGGAGAGAGAAGAGAGGATCAGTTGTCTAGATGCTTTAGGAACAAGTGTGTTTTTAGACGTTTCCTAAATTCCCCATAAGTAGTGGGCGAAAGCAATTGTTCTAGGTCTTTACCCCATGATGCTGCTTTATCTTCGGGCTGGCTCCCTTCTTCCTCAATGCTGCAGTGCACAAAGCCGCGGGCAGCGGTTCCTACAAGCGTCCTGCGCTTGAACCGGAAGCCTTCTCTCTGATGTCGCAACGTCAGAGAGAAGGCTTCCAGATGAGGCGCGGGACACGCGAGGAGCCACTAGCCACTTCCTTGTGTACTGTGTCGGTGAGGAAGAGGGAGCAAGCCAGAAGGTAAGGCACAGCATGGAGGGTGGGAGACAACAAAGGTAGGGGGAATGATTTTAGTTTTAAATCTAGTGACTGAATTGGGTCAGTTTTGAGAATTTACATCTGCTGTCTGTATTTTGCACTGTTCAGGAAGAAATGCATTTGTCTCTTTTTCTCTGGGGTTGTACTGCATGCAGAGTCTTGAATCTTAGGGTTTCGTTTGTATATATTAATACTTTTAGTTTTTGGTCCTATATTTGCATAGGGGTTATCTGTTTTCTGGTAGGAATGAATGTTGAGAAGCATACAGTGTGCTTGTTGTAGTTTAATTTTGTGGTTAAGCATTTTGTGTTGTTAATAAGATTATATATTGTGTGTGTGTATATAAATGAATGGAAAAAATGGTGTTACAATTAGTACTATTATGGGGCGGGGTGTGGGGGGTGGAGATTGGGCGGGGATGGGCGGGGTCTCGACCACGATTTAGCCCAGTGTTCTTCAGCCGCTGGTCTGCGGACCAGTGCCGATCCACAAAATAATTCTTTTATTTCTGCCGGTCCATAGGTGTCAAAAGGTTGAAAAATAATGTCCTAGATCCCCCAAGGCCTTTCCCAAAAGCACCCCAACCCAAGGTACAAGTCCAGTCAACATGGCCCGGCTATGTAGGCACCTACATTTCCACTAAATCTTTTTGATCTAGTCATCACGGAAGGTGTCAGCAGCTGGTTTCTATGTTTTAGGCCTGGTCCCTAAATCCAAAGAAAATTTGTCAAGGCATGAACTATGAAACTGAATTTGACACTCAAAGCAACTAACTAGAATTTGAATCTAGTCACATAATAATAATAATAATAATAATAATTTTATTCTTGTATACCGCCATACCCGTAAAGTTCTAGGCGGTTTACATCCATTAAATTAAGGTCCGTGATAGCACACGGATTTACATGACAAGGTATAGAAAGTTGGAGACAAAGGGTCAAATACATGTAGAAGAGGGAAGAAAAAAAAATGGTGAAGAAATAGCGAGAAAAAGATGACACGCGTCACTAGGTAGTTTGATGGGAAGGGAACAATTAAAGGAGAGTTTGACTATGCAATGAATACACAGTAAGGAGAACAGAGATGAAAGACAAAAATAAAGCCTGTAGATACTCAGTGAGGGAGATGTTCTCAGTGATGGCCTGTTATGTTATGGCCACAAAAACTCAACACCAATTAAATAAGACACTTCCATAACAGCAAAATGCACTGTGTCAGAAGGTATGTGGATAACACAGTACAGGCCAGAAAACCATTTCCAAACGGAGGAAAAAGCCTCAGACAGGGGCCCTCCCACCTCCACAATGGTGGAATAACGGTGGTGGCTCGTTCGCTTCACTGGCTAAAAAGACCTCCTTTAAATGAACCACAACTGTGCTGTGTTAAACTTGACTTGGAAGATATTATAAGATAGATGAAAAAAATGAACGCAACTTATCTTCCGTTGATCGGTGTTTCACTAAAACGTCGTCGGGGAAATGCAATGAATTCACATGCACACAACCAATATGCAAGCACAAAAAAAAAACATAGCGCCCAGTTAAATAGCACTGTGCAGCACTCCAATGTAATGTAACTTTCTGGAAATGGCCAGTTATTTTGCAATGTAATCCACTTAGAACCGCAAGGTACAAGCGGAATAGAAATCCGTAATGTAATAATTCACCTACACGCAGAATGTTTTTTGTGCTTGCATATTGGTTGTGTGCATGTGAATTCATAGCATTTCCCCCGACGACGCTTTAGCGAAACAGGGGGCCCTGTTGCCAATCGTGGTGAATAGTGTGCCCGCGGTGGAGACTGAGTGGCCGCTTTGCACTCAGCTTATGCTCCACTTTGCGGGGTTTTCCTGCTTCTACAGCCCAGCACTACCAAGATAACTTATTTTCAGATAACTGTGATTATATTTTGACATTTACAGTATATTTATGCAACTGTTATTGAGAAGTTTTCCCACTTATCTTTGGAGTTTTTTAGATCGAGGATGTGTCTTCCTGCCTCAATGTTTGCATATTGAGGTAGGTTTGTCTATGTGGGTGTTGATTTTTGAAAATACCCTCACTAGACACTGAGGTCTTTTCTCCAATTTGGGGTATGATTGGGGTTTGACCGTGTTGATGTATGTAGTGCTAGGTGGATTATTGGATCCATCTTGTTCCAGACATTAAACCAAAATATTTTATTCTATGATGGAAAAATATGTACTCTGCATGTTCTTTTTGCAATGTTACAAGCTACTGAAGGATTTCTATTATTCAACTATAACATTAGTGTCTTTTAAAGTCTTAAATGAGGGCCTTAATGCTTGGGATAGCTAAATTGCCGTGTGCGCTAGACTAGAGAATGACACGGTGGCTGTTACCCGCCAAAACGGTGACCAAAAAAAAAAAAGTCACCGCGAGATCGGGGACAAGGCCATTCACCGCCCCGTGGAGCGGTGAATGGTTAGCGCGCGCGGTGAACGAGCGTTCGATCCGGCAGCTCCCTCTCTCCCGCCGGCCATACTTCGCCCTCCCTCCCTCCTTTTTCCTTACCTTTTCTTGTTGAAACTGGCGATTTCCATAAGGCCATGCGCTGTATTACAGCCGGAGCCTTGAAGTTGTGTCGCATTGTCTGCTGGAAAAAAAAATCTCCTCCGACGCAACTTCCTGTTTCCGGTTGCATCGGAGGAAACTTTTCTAGCAGGCAACCCGATGCGACTTCAAGGCTTCGGCTGTAATACAGCGCATAGCCTTATACAAATTGCCAGTTTCGCCACAAGAGAAGGTAAGAGGGAAGGAGAGAGAGAAATGCACGGCTGGACAGCGGGAGGGAGCTGCTGGACCGCGTGAAGGGTGCTGGGGGTGGGAGGGATGGAGAGGCGAAGACACTGGGGATGGGGCGGTGAAAGGGAGAGCAGGGATGATGACGGGGCAGTGAAGGGGATGGCAGAGACGGGGACGGGGCGGTGAAGGGGATGGCAGGGACGGGGTGGTGAAGAAGATGGTGGTCCGGGGATGGGGCAGTGACGTGGACAGAAATTTTCCCCGTGTCATTCTCTATGCTAGACCTTAACGCCAGCATTGAGCTGGCGTTATTATAGAAGCGTACCGTGCAGTTTAGCACGTGGTAATTTTGTGCGTGCGCTAAAAACGCTAGCGCACCTTGGTAAAAGGAGCCCTAAAAGCGTATCTAATACATATTGGGTATGGCCCCCCCCATTATATTCTGCATAATACAATTATCCTCATCAATGCCACAACACCCAAGAGAGGACGTTAATCTGACCCGCTTTAAAAGTAACCTGAAAAGTTTCTTATTCAAAGGTGCTTTCAGCCTTTATTTTTTTTTAACCTAATAACTTTTTATTCTTTCTCCTTTCCTTTCTCTCCTTCTTCACCTTCCCTTTTCTTTATTTTTCTTCTTTCAAATCCCTACATGTTACTCTTTTGAACTTAAAAAAAACACACAAATTGCAGTTCCTCCCCCTCTACCCTTTGAATTAGTTGATTTGTAAGTCGATTTGTTAACCCTTTTTTATATTTAGTTCTTAAATTGTAATAGTATGTGGGGGTTTTTTTTTCTTTTTTTGTGTGTTTTAATGACATTTATTATTATTTAATTTCGCTTAGTAAAACAAAATAAGCGATTATATCAAATTTTAATATAAACTTGAAACTTGAGATGGGCTAGATCACCGGTGAAAGAACAGGTGGACCACAGTCAGGGGCTGGGAACATATGGACCAGCCTACAGGTTTTTAAAAAGTCCCATATACACTTCTCCCTCCGTATTCGTGGTTTCAGCATTCGCAGTTTCGATTATTCATGGTTTTTAGCTTGCTGGCTCCTCCCCAAAAATTACATCCGCTTGCATAGAGAAAATCGCTGATTCCCAGCACTTTCTTCACCGTGTTTTGCCTCTCATAAGAACATAAGCAATGCCTCCGCTGGGTCAAACCTGAGGTCCATCGTGCCCAACAGTCCACACACGCGGTGGCCCAACAGGTCCAGGACCTGTGCAATAATCCTCTATCTATACCCCTCTATCCCCTTTTCCAGCAGGAAATTGTCCAATCCTTTCTTGAACCCCATTACCGTACTCTGCCCTATTACGCCCTCTGGAAGCGCATTCCAGGTGTCCACCACACGTTGGGTAAAGAAGAACTTCCTAGCATTGGTTCTGAATCTGTCCCCTTTTAACTTTTCCGAGTGCCCTCTTGTTTTTTTATTATTCGAAAGTTTAAAGAATCTGTCCCTCTCCACTCTCTCTATGCCCTTCATGATCTTGTAAGTCTCTATCATATCCCCTCTAAGTCTCCTCTTCTCCAGGTAAAAGAGTCCCAGTTTTTCTAATCTCTCAGCGTATGAAAGGTTTTCTATCTCTTTTATCAGACGTGTCGCTCTTCTCTGAACCCTCTCGAGTAACGCCATATCTTTCTTAAGGTACGGCGACCAATATTGGACGCAGTACTCCAGATGAGGACGCACCATCGCCCGATACAACGGCAGGATAACTTCTTTCGTTCTGGTTGTAATGCCCTTCTTGATTATACCTAGCATTCTATTTGCTCTCTTAGCAGCCGCTGCGCACTGTGCCGTCGGCTTCATTGTCATGTCCACCATTACCCCCAAGTCCCTTTCTTGGGTACTCTCCTTCAGTAATATCCCTCCCATCGTATAGCTGCACCTCGGGTTTCTGCTTCCCACATGTAGTACTTTACATTTCTCAATGTTGAACTTCATCTGCCATCTCGTCACCCATTCCCCTAGTTTGCTCAAGTCCCTTTGCAATTCTTCGCAGTCCTCTTTAGTCCGAGCTCCACTAAATAGTTTGGTGTCGTCCGCAAATTTTATTATCTCACACTTCATCCCTGTTTCTAGATCATTTATGAATATATTAAATAGCAACGGCCTAAGCACAGAGCCCTGCGGGATCCCACTCGTGACCCTCCTCCAGTCCGAGTAGTGGTCCTTCAGGAACAGGCCAGATCTCCCACCGTTATTCGCGGTTTCACCATATTCATGATAGTTATTAATAGAAAACAGCGAACAACATATGAAAAAGTTATTTGCGGTTTTTCTGTATTTGCGGTTCTGTTAATCCCCTATCACAGCGAATACGGAGGGAGAAGTGTATATATATATATACATATATATATATATATATATATATATATATATATATATATATAAAGCAGTGTACTCAAACCCTTTGCAGGGCCACATTTTGGATTTGGAGGCACTTGGAAGGCCGCAGAAAAAATAGTTAATGACTTATTAAAGAAATGACAACTTTGCATGAGGTAAAACTCGTTATAGTTTATAAATCTTTCCTTAATTGCTTCTGTTAATTTCAGCTATAAACAGCTGAAAGCAGTGCAACACGCGAAAAGTGAAGCTTAGATAGTTTTTCACTTTCTGCTGTGGCCTTCTTACATCAAGCAGTCACCGCCAGGAGAGGTGCTGAATTTCACGAGATTACGTACACATGCCTCTAATGGGTTACCTTACGTTCTGGAACGTTCTGTACGCGATTGTCCTCTCCACTCCACCTCACAATCGCGTACAGATGCAGGAAAGCACTTGCGTGAGGTTAGAGCAGTGAGGCGGGCAACGTTCCCGCACAACGGTAACATACCGAGGGCCTCAAAATAGTACCCGGCAGGCCACGTGCGGCCCCCGGGCTGCGAGTTTGAGACCACTGATATATAGGGTTACCAGACGTCTGGATTTCCCCGGACAAAAGTCCTCCTTTTCGAGGACATGTCCGGGGGTTCGGACGGCTTTTCCAAACCTGCCATTTTTGTCAAGGTTTTGAAAAGCTTCCAGCTAGCAGCGACGCTGGGACGGCATCTGCGCACACGCGCGTGCGCATACGGGTGACATCATCGCGTCACACCAGAGTACGCGCAGATGCCTTCTCAAGTGTCCAGGTTGAGAAGGTGGGGGCGGTCCTGGGGGCATGGCAATGGGTCCGAATTTTCATTCCCAAAATTCTGGTAACCCTACGTATACACTACAGAAAAGGAAAAAGAAAACTTAAAATATACAGACGAACGCAATTGAAGGAGGGGAAAGGAACAGCGTTAGAGAGGATTATAAACAGACTACACGTGCACAGGTGCATTATGGGTAACATAAACCCTAACATACAAGCAATTTCTAGACTGCCATAAACGTTACGTTCTATGTGGTTACCAAAAGATTAATTAATAAAGCTACAAATGAAGGAAAGAACTTGAAAGTGTGCGGTTAATTACACAAAAATTTGGGAAAACAAATACGTTTTTAGTTGTTTCCTAAAATGTAATGTAATGTAATTTATTTCTTATATACCGCTACATCCGTTAGGTTCTAAGCGGTTTACAGAAAATATACATTAAGATTAGAAATAAGAAAGGTACTTGAAAAATTCCCTTACTGTCCCGAAGGCTCACAATCTAACTAAAGTACCTGGAGGGTAATAGAGAAGTGAAAAGTAGAGTTAGAGGAAAAATAAAAATAAAATAAACATTTTAACAAGTAAATTTAAAATGTAAATCAGAAGCAGAGGATGATAGCAGATGTTTGAACTCCTTATCCCAAGTGGCAGCCTTGATAGAAAAGTGTGCACTCGTGATATTGTTTTAAATTTACAACCTGAAAATGGGTGGAAATGCAAAAAGAGAATGAATTTTACGAGGGCACCTTTGTGCCGAAATAATAAACGATCTAGCCAAAGACCTAGAGAAACTTCATCGTCAATAAACTAA
Organism: Geotrypetes seraphini; assembly: GCF_902459505.1. Lineage (NCBI taxonomy): Eukaryota > Metazoa > Chordata > Amphibia > Gymnophiona > Dermophiidae > Geotrypetes > Geotrypetes seraphini. The sequence goes on along the minus strand of NC_047094.1, from coordinate 13,008,043 downwards.
ACTAAACCTTGGGTTTATATACCGCACCATCTCCACGAATGCGGAGCTCGGCACGGTTTACAGGAAGAAGGATGAGAGAGGATCTGGACATGTGGCCCCGCCCCCCCCGGCCTGCCTACTTCTACCCAGCCCTGCCCTGTACTGCCCAAGTCACGCCCCCCCCCCCCAAACCTCTTCTCGATCTCGGAGACACATTTGGAAGGCCTCCCAGCATGTGCAGGTGTGACGCGATGGCGTCCCATGCATGTGCTCGCCCGCGACGTCACTGCATCGCATCCGTGCATGCCCTCCCGACGCGGCCCCGGGCTTGAAGCTTTTCAAAACCCGGACACCGCCGGATTTTGAAAAGCCATCTGGACGCCTGGACAGTCCTCTAAAAAGAGAACATGTCTGGGTACATAAAGTGGGACAAAATGGATGACATACAAGGGAGGGAGCGAGAGGCAGAGACTGAATCCCTACCCAGGCGGGAGGTGCAATTTTGGGTGAGACATAGCGGTTCCTATGCGAGACAGACGCGTGGAGGGGGAGTGGGTCTGAGCGACCCCCAAAAAGTACAGAAGACACATGTGGCAGCCGTTCAGCTGCGTCTGAGAAATGGTGCAAATCTCGTGGATAAAGCGTATGAACAGTCTGTGTCCCAGTGGTTGAAGAATGTTCTTAAGTGACCTACCAGTTTGGGATTTGATACTCGGTTTTCTTCCACGGCCTTTGCTCTTCACCACTGGCTCTTCTGACCCCAACAGTCCAATCTCTTTTCCTTCTACGGTGTCCTTACTGGACTTCCGACTGCGGCGTTTAGCACTGGGAACCAGAAGGGCGGGGGAGGGTTCTGCACCTGTGTCAGCAAATTATAAACATGGCAGACACAAGCCTTAGAACATTTGGAATACAAGGACGCTTTACTTTGATATGGAATTGTCTCTACTGCCGTACACTTTCAATGCCAGAGCGGATTACAATAGGGCTAAATTAGGGATTCAAAACTGAGGAAAAGAAAGAATAAATAAATAAATAAATAAAAGGGTGAAAAGTGAACACAAAAATAAAGACAGGGGAAAGAAAAAGGTTTGAATCCACTGGAGAAGTCTCAGTGCCCCTGACCTAACAACCAACGCCTGACAGAAAAAGCAGGTTTTTAAATTTTGCAAAAGATGAGTCCTTGCAAAGGCAGCCAGGAACAGCATTTCAGACAGAAGAGGCCAAAATGACATGTGACCTCCAGGCAAGATAAAGGTGCTGGAGGGCCAACCAAAATGTACATAGATCCATTCTGGAATGCTCATACTTTGTAGAAAACCTTCAACACCCGGGCCCGGATTAAAGGGTAGGCCAAGAAGGCACGTGCCATGGGCTAGGGTTACCATTTTTCAGGCTGCAAAAATCAGGACACATGACCCCGCCCTGTTCCGCCTCTGGCCCTGCCCTGTTCTGTATTCGGCTCCGCCCCATTCCGCCTCCAGCCCCCTGTCCCACAAACCTCCTCTCTTCTTCTCCGACAAGCTTCAGCCGTGTCTGGAGGGCCTGGAGCATGCACGGATGTGTGTGACGTCATCTCGCACATGCTCAGATGCGGCCAGAGCTTGTTAGGGGCTTTCCAAAACCCGGACAAACTGACAGGTTTTGGAAAGTCCGTCCAGGACTCTGGACAGTCCTCTAAAAAGAAGACAGGTCTGGGTTTTCCTGGACGTCTGGTAACCCTACCTTGGGCCCAATGATTTCAGGGGGGCCCGGTGCACGGCTCCAATGACATCATGTTGCCTACTGGGGCCTGCTTACAAGGGAACAGGGACATGCGGGTAAACCATAGTGACATGAAAAAATGTTGCCAGAATTACTGTGGTAAAAAAAAAAAAAAAGAAGAGAATTTACTGCGTATTTTACCGTATGGCTGCGCCTTCTGGTCCTGCTGCCCCTGTCACATGCATCACCTCCTACTGAAACAAATGAACCGCCTCCTTTGCCTTCCCTTCCACTCCTCCCAGGGCTGCCATTGCTCCGCACCCTCCAACGTCACCAACGAAGAGCGCCATCATTGGTCTCTTCATCTGCCGGCGCACAGTGCGCTGCGAACGAGCCCCATTTGGGGGCAGACGGCGTGAGCGAGTAGCGTTGGACAGTGACGGACGTTTGGTGAGCAGTGAGCAGGGGCCCCAGTGCACAAGGACGGGCCAGGAGGAAGAGTAAGCGAGAGCTGCCATGGGCCTCTCTGTGCTAAGGAGGACCAGGTCTTTTGTTTTGTGCTTCCCCCTCCCCCACCCCCGTGCAGATCTGATATTCCCTTCCTTCCTCCCTCCCCCCCCCCACCAGCCCACCTAAAGCAGCAGCAGTAGTGGCAGTGGTGTTGTGAACAGCCAGTACGCCAGGGTCTTTTCTCTGTGGCCTCTGATGCTTTAGGAGGGCCAGGGAAAGATGATGATGTTGGACTTGAGTGGATCCGCATGCAGGGGGGAACGACAGACCACCAGTAAATAAATAAATGAATGAAGGCATGGGTTGAGGGCGGGGCAGGGGTGTAGTATGGGGCAGGAAAGGGCCCAGGAGGCCTAGTATACTTGTGTGCCTAGGGCCCATTGAAGGACTAATCTTGCCCTGACAGCACCATATGGTCTACTATAGAAGTGGTAGGAGATCATTTAAACCATGCTCCCCCCCCCCCCACCACTGGATTTAATTTGATGGATAAAATTATTGCAAAATTAGAACCCCTTTTACAAAGCTGCTGGAACTGAATGAGCTTCGGTGCATTTACCGCAGTTAATAGGGGGGGGGGGGGGGCCTTATCCTGCATACCCAAATCGCCAGGCTTACATCGGTGGTGCTTTTCAGGTGCTCGGATCTTTCAGCTATTAAAATGCTTCTTTGGCAGCGTTCTTTTAACTACGAACTTTCAGATGTCGGGGTACGATACAGAAATCGACATGCGAGAACCTAGCCTATATATTTACATTGTATTTTGTAATCGGGCGGCAGAAGTCGAATGTGGGACAGGGGGATGCGGCCAGTGTCCCCGTCATCAAACTCCACCGTCACCAGATCCCCGTCATCTTCTTGATCCAGGGAACCTAATGATTGAGGGGATAAAAACAGGAGAAAGGATATTCAATGGAATTGATTCCAAAGAGACCTTATTCAATGCAATCTGAGCAAATGTTTAAACACACTGGTCTCCTGTTTCCAACAGTGGCCAACCCAGGTCCCAAGTATGTGGCAGAAACCCAGAGAGTAGCAACATTCCAGAGCAGAGATTGTGACGTCATAATGCCTAATTCCACCAATGCCTAAGAGTCAAACTCATCAGTGATGTCACAGTGGCTTGATTGTCCTATACTTGGCTCACATAGGAACATAAAAATTTCCATACTGGGACAGACCAAAGGTGTGAGCACTTATCCCAGTCATAGAGGTGGTGTGAATGCTCGCAATTAAACATCAGAGATATTCGCGGGAGCCATTCAGGAAACCGCTTAGCCCCAAGCAGCAGCACCAAAGTGTGATCCTGCTCGGTAGCACTCAGCGGCTGAAGCGTGGAAAGCACGCTCCTGCCTGCTACACCTCTGGACCACCAGGGATTTCAGTGGCAGAGGAGGTATGATAGACAGGGCAGGGAGGGGGGACAGGATGGACAGCCTGGGAGGGAGGGAGGGAAGGGGGGCTGGGTGCAGAGCCTGACAGGGGAGGAAGGGGGCGCTGAGTACAGATCCTGACAGGGCAGGGCACTTGAATATTAAGCTGCCTGACTTATATTCAAGTGAACAATTTTTCCTCCTTTTTGGGGTGAAAAATGGGGGTCTTGACTTATATTTGAGTATATATGGTAAGTTGCTTCTCTATTCCTTGTCAGCGTGGAGGTTAGAACGTGTTCAGGTAGACGTGAATCACTTGTTCACTCTTTCCAAAAACACTAGGACTAGGGAACATGCAATGAAGCTTCTAAGTAATAGATTTAAAACAAAACAAAGAAAATATTTCTTCACACAACGTGTAATTAAATTCTGGAATTCGTTGCTGGAAAATGTGGTGAAATCAGTTAGCTTAGCGGGGTTTATAAAAGGCTTGGATAGTTTCCTGAAAGAGAAGTCCACAAGCCATTGTTGAAATGAACTTGGGGAAAAATCCACTGCTTATTCCTAGGATAAGCAGCAAAAAATCTGTTTTGCTACTTGAAATCTAGCTAGGAACTTGGGACCTGGGGTGGCCGCTGTTGCAAACAGGATACTGGGCTTGGTGGACCTTTGGCCTGTCCCAGTACGGCAACTCTTATGTTCTTATGTGAGCCAAGTATAGGACAATGAACATAAGAATAGGCTTACTGGGTCAGACCAATGGTCCATCAAGCCCAGTAGCCCATTCTCACGGTGGCCATTCCAGGTCACTTGTACCTGGCCAAAACCCAAAGAATAGCAACATTCCAGAATCTCAAAGATTAGCAAGATTCTGGAACTCCAAACAGAAGCAACATTCCATGCAGAATCCCCAAAGAGTAGCAAGATTCCGGAATCCCCAGAGTAACAACATTCCATGCTACCGATCCAGGGCAAGCAGTGGCTTCCCCCATGTCTTTCTCAACAACAGACTATGGACTTTTCTTCCAGGAACTTGCCCAAACCTTTCTTAAAACCAGCTACTCTATCCGCTCTTAGCATGACACTCAAAGGAATTCTATGAGCGTTGTAGCTGTTACCGCCATGGCCGGCGCTAAAAACCGCACTACAGGTTTTTTTGGGGGGGGAGATAATTGCAGCCTTACCTCTGACCACGGTGCCTGGGTACAAACAGCGGTATTGCTGACTCCAGTAGGCAGCAATCCTGGTTCCTTCTGGTAGAAATCGCATTGATGGCGGCTTCACGTCTATGATCTGTTGGAAATCAAGATATATAAAAGGAGATCAGTGACCCTAAATGGCCGAGAAAATACCACAACTCCATCATTAGAAGTTAGGCTTAGTCATTTTCAACCAATTTTTCTCTCCGTTTAGTGCAGTGGTTCCCAAACCCTGTCCTGGGGGACCCCCAGCCAGTCGGGTTTTCAAGATATCCCTAATGAATATGCATGAGAGAGATTTGCATACCTGTCACTTCCATTATATGCAAATCTCTCTCATGCATATTCATTAGGGATATCTTGAAAACCCGACTGGCTGGGGGGTCCCCCAGGACAGGGTTTGGGAACCACTGGTTTAGCTATTTAAAATATTTTTTTTTTATAATTTATATCGTCTTCTTTAATTGACAGGTTTGCCAAATATCCATCAGGCCAATTAACTGCCTCTTTAAAAACAGGGCACATCCTACATGTTACTTTGGCACGAAGCTGATATAAGTCATTTAGCATGCACCAATGGCATAATCACAGGTAGAAACAGCCCCTCCCCCCCCCCCCCCACACACACACACTTTGAACTCAGGCCCACCTAGCAGTGCCACAGCAGCAAAGTAGCTGGCGGGGATCCTCAAGCCCTGCCAGATGAAGGCTCCCAGCATCTCTTCCTCCAGAAGATCAGGGGGTCCACTTTAACTCTACTGGCCTCAAAACCTTCCCCCACTCGTGGTACTTTTAGTTCTCTGCCGGCAGCACGCAGCAGAAAATTCCCCCCCCCCCCCCACACTCCAGCTCATGCTGGCCCAAGCCTTCCCTTTGACGCAACTTCCTGTTCACGGGTCCAGGAAGTTGCAGCAAAGGGAAAGCTCAAAGCTGGTGAGGTTGGAGGGCGGGGAGCAATGGCAGCCCTGGGAACGTTCGCTCTTAGGAAAGACCTAAAGGGAAGGGGGTGATCAGGGTGTGGAGTTAAGTGACCCTCCAAATTGCCCTGGGGGGAGGGGAAATAGAGCCCTAATTTTGAAGAATTACAAAGCAGCATACAGCTGAACAGGAATGTCTGAAGAGACCAATTCTGCAAATGTATTTTCACATATGGAGGAATGGGGGACTATTTTCTGACAGCGTCTGTAGGTGCAACACCCAGGAACCATGTGCCTAATTTTCAGAGGGGAAATCAGCCATGAGGACGAGGGCAGAAGCTCGTTCTACCTGCTTTGCTGTGGAGCAGATTTTTGCTGGAAATCCCATCCATGCGTGTTATCCAATTCCACATCAAAACCACCCCTAGGAATGCCCCCTTCTAGCTGAATAGAAAAAGAACAGGCTGTGAAATCCCCCCCCCCCCCCCGACGTTTAGCCAGACGGCGCAAGGGTGGAGGGAGGCAGGTTTTCAGAAAGGCTAGTTCCCCAGTTAGAGCTTGGCAAACTGTCCCCATGTAATGCAATTAGAAATGAGACATGGTCCTTTGAGACCACAACTAAAATCTGTGTCCTCTCACACAAGCAGCAGAAAAGCCACATAACCCTCCTGCTGATAAAATTCAGAATGACCCTTCCATCACAGAAAGGTTTTGATATTGAACTTTAAAGTATTAAATAATGGGATACCTGAACCAATTTCCCCAGTGTTCCATCTTTATTAGTCGTCTACTACTATTTATTATTTCTATAGCGCTGAAAAGGCCTATGCAGCGCTGTACATTTAACATATAATAGACAGTCCCTGCTCGGAAGAGCTTACAATCTAATTTAGATAGGACATTCCAGGTTTGTGGAGGTTATAGCGGGTCGAGGTATCTGACAGCAGTGAGGGGAAGTTGAAGAGTTGAAAGCAGTTTCAAAGAAAGTGGGCCTTTAGCTTGGATTTGAACACTGCCCGGGCCGGAGCACGACCTGTTGATTCAGGCAACCTGTTCCAGGCATACGGCGCCGCAAGAAAGAAGGGATGGAGTCTGGAGTTGGCGGTGGAAGAGAAAGGTACAGATAAGAGGGGCTTGCCCGATGAGCAGAGATCATGAGGGGGAACCATAGGGGGAGATGAGCGAGGAGAGATATCGGGGGGCTTCAGAGCGAACGCACTTGTAGGTCAGCAAGAGGAGTTTAAACTGTATTCGGAAATGGACGGGGAGCCAGTGAAGCGACTTGAGGAGAGGGATAATGTGAGAATAGCGGCTCTCACAGAATATGAATCATGCAGCATTAAGATCAGGCAGTGGGGGGTTAGGGGGGGCAGTCTGACCTGGGCGCCATGTTGGTGGAGGCATCCTATCTGCCCCCCCTTTTCCATCCCTCTCCTCCACAAGTGTGCCCCCCTTTCCCCATACCTCTAGCGGAAGTTGTTGTTCACAGTGGTCAACAATGTGCTCTTTGCAACCCCGTCGGCTCTCCTGCTGATGTCAGGAAGTGACATCAGAGGGAGAGCCGACGGGGGGTGCTGAGGAGCACATTGGTGACCGCCGCGAGCAACAACTTCAACTAGATTTACAAGGGAACAGAAGGGGGAGCGCGCGGGGCAGGCGGGATCGGGGAAGGAGCGGTGGGGGGGAGAATTGAGACGAGGGTGAGGGTAGGGCACCTCTTACTCTCACTACGCCACTGAGGTCAGCTTCAATGAAACCACTTAATGTACCATCTTTTCACTTTGTGAGATTGACAGAACACAGATCCTCCATTTTTTATACGGCAGAGCCAAAGTCAGGTTTACTTAGAGCAGAAAAGAATCTACAGTCATTCAAAAAATAAATTGAAGACTTTTTGGGGGGTCCCAGCAAGCCTTTGGGAATGAAGTAATGGTCAGTCTTTATTTAATTTATAACCTCTAGGCAGGAAACAATTGAGGGTCCAGAGAAGGGTGACTAAGATGGTTAAGGGGCTGGAGGAGTTGACGTACAGAGAAAGATTAGAGAAACTGGGCCTCTTCTCCCTCGAACAGAGGAGATTGAGAGGGGACATGATCGAAACATTCAAGGTACTGAAGGGAATAGATTTAGTAGATAAGGACAGGTTGTTCACCCTCTTCAAGGTAGAGAGAACGAGAGGGCACGCTCTAAAGTTGAAAGGGGATAGATTGCGTACAAACGTAAGGAAGTTCTTCTTCACCCAAAGAGTGGTAGAGAACTGGAACACTCTTCCGGAGTCTGTTATAGGGGAAAACACTCTCCAGGGATTCAAGACAAAGTTAGACAAGTTCCTGCTGAACCAGAATGTACGCAGATAGGGCTAGTCTCAGTTTGGGCGCTGGTCTTTGACCTAAGGGCCGCTGCGTGAGCAGGCTTCTGGGCACGATGGACCCCAGGCCTGACCCAGCAGCGGCAATCCTTATGTTCTTATGAACACTCAGAATAATAAAATACATAACACAGAATACTAAAAACAATTTCAAGAATCACATATTACAATTCATGCATCAAATATAAAACCAAAAACCAATACAAGTCACCCCGTTTTTCTAAATTTCAACATCATTTAAAAAAACCAGACCCAGTCCCTTTTACTCCATAAAACACGTGAGGTTTTAACCCTTTTCTTTAAATTCTAAAATGGATGATAGCATCCAAATATTTCCAGGAAGTTTGCGCCATAAGCACGGGCCAGCAAGGGATACCACCCCGTCGCAGGTGTCAACACAGCGAATCTTTGCTACGGAAGGTCGCCTCAGAAGTCAAGTTCCTGTCACTTATTTGAATTTTATATATTACAATTCTATGCTGTTTACGTCACATTTATATTTTACGCTGTACATGTTTGGCTATTTATAAATGTGTAGCCAATTTGGGGGACAAATAAATCTCATTCTTGGGTCATCTATCCCCTTATCCTATGAGGCGGTAATTTGTGGTACGTTACTTCATGTTAAGCCTACTTTAGACAAGTATAAAAGTCGCCTTTTCCTGATCATGACGGGAATAGCTGTTCAACTGATCACACATAATTGGAAGAACCATGACGGGATTAATTACACTTTTTGGTGGGTAAATGTGTGTACCACATATAAGTATGAAAGAACGTTTGGGGACTAGTAAGTCCTTTAATGATGTATGGAGTCCATTGACTACTTTTGTTGCATTACAGTAAGAGATCATGTTCTTCCCTTTTCGTTAGATTTCTTTACACATCCAGGGAGGGTGGGTGGGGGGAAGGAAATGTACATTGAGGAGTTAAATTATTTAATTATAATATTGAAATCACATCATAAGTATTATTGTATTAATAATTAAGATGAGGATGGGAGTAAATGATTGTTTAATGTAATAATTGTATAGTTATTAGTGCGTTTTATGCAGTATTTATGATTTACCAATTGTATTGCACTATCAAAGTTTGAAAATCAATAAAGATTTAAACCAAAAAAAAAAAAAAAAGTGTAGCCCAGTCAATCAGCTGGCTGCACATCTTTGAGGTAAGATCACTGCAACTATCTAATTAAAATCATTTAATTGTCATCCCTTTTACTGGGCTTTTTCTCTGTGCAAATACTGCCGTGAACAATGGTCTAACCACCTTCCCTTTCTGTCACTGCATCTGTTCAGCCTCTCCCCAAACCCAAGCCCCTGGTCCCTGCACCCTCCAATCCATCCAGATTCCACAAGGACTCCAGTAACTTCACTTTCTGCCCCCCCCCTCCCCCGGCTCCTCTAGGCAGAATTTAACTTACCGCTTCTTGTAAGAGTTGCTCCAGGCAGTAAATATGAGGCCGGTTCCCTCTCTCGCCTTCAACTACCACTCTGTAGCTGAAACACACAATGCAGCCGTGAACATCAGAGAGAACACGGAAAGGGCCACACACAATGCTCAGACGTATCCAGCCTTCCTTTTGTTCAAGCTCCGCTCACCCCCTTTTCACCATCTGTTACTCAGACAAGGAGAAGGTCCTCTCTATATACAGTAAGGGGGCATGAACGGAGAGGCAACCCAATCATAGATTACAAATCAGATTTGTTAAGGCAACACCGTTCTGGGCGGGGAGGGGGGGGGGGGGGGGTGTTGGCGGACAGAACTTCTGTTTTCCCCATTGCCAGAGTTTGATACAAAGGAGTTGGTTAGAGCAGGAACCACTGCATTTCTTCTCCTCTTTAAACTCCTGACTTCAGTGAGTTATATCATCAAGGTGGCCAGATGGCTCTATCTCTCTGAGGACACTCCTGTTGTTTCATATCGCACGAATCAGCCAATGCAATGCCTCGATTCTCTTAACATGAGACTCGGGTACAGAAGAAAGGATTTCACGTATAACAAAGATATTGTACTCATAGTTATCCCGAAAGAAGCCTCCTCTAAGCCTAAATGCTACAGATGAGGGGATATTTGTCTTTTTAATCCCGTGTAATTCTAAGACACTTAGAGAAACCCCAGGGGATCTATTATTTTATTCAGCACCAGAAGGTCCAAGTTAATCAGACGACTAGGTTTTCCTTAGTAAACTCTCTTTTGAGGAAGCAGTAATGGGTTTCCCCCACAAGGAGTACTATCAGAAGTGGACTATGTATGTGCTTATGCAGTAATATGTAACTGATTTGAATAAAGGACAATTCTTATGGCTTTTTAGAGATGTCCTTCTCAATGTTTAAGGCACACAGAACAACTTGGCTTCAGTCTGGTGTCCTCTTACGCAATCAGTATGACTTAACACCTTCTAAACTTACCTGTCAGCGAACAAAACCTAAAAATCACAAAGCAAGAGATTAGAGAATGGCACGGGGACAAATTTTTCCCCACAGGAACTCAATTTCCACGTCGTGTCCCCTGCTCCTGCTCCATTCCTGTAAGCTCTGCCTTAACCGCACAAGCCTCGAACACTTATGATTTTAAAGTGTTTGAGGCTTGTGCAGATGAGGACGGAGCTTAGGCATTGGTGGAATGAGGCATTATGACATCACAATCTCAGCTCTAGAATGTTGCCACTTAGGATTTTAAAGTGTTTGAAGCTTGTGTAGATGAGGACGGAGCTTGCAGGAATGGGGCAGGGACAGGAAAAGAACTCACGGGGATGGGACGGGAAAATGAGTCCCCATGGGGGTCGGGGGAAAATTTGGCCTCGTGTCATTCTCTACAAGAGATAATCAGATTGTTGCGATAGTCCGGCTTGTGCCGTGTCCAAGAAGAAGCAACGTTTCGGTCATCGTGCTGTGATTTTCTTCAGTATGAACTGTAAAGTCTGCAGGCTTGTCTTTATAAAGCAGGTTCTCAACCCTGTAGACTTTTACAGCACATCCTGAAAAAAACCACAGCATGAGGGCTGAATCACTGGCTCCACTTTCTTAGATGTGGCAAAACTCGGACAATTATCATGACACCAGCGACAGAATCAAGAGAAAAACATGAAAACATGATGGCAGATAAAGGCCAAGTGGCCCATCCAGTCTGCCCATCCACTATCTCCTCCTCTCCCTATTGGCTAAGGCTCTTTATACTTGCATTGTGATGTCATAGAACTTTATGGTTACAGAAACATAGTAACATGATGGCAGATAAAGGCCAAGTGGCCCATCCAGTCTGCCCAACCACTATCTCCTCCTCTCCCTATTGGCTAAGGCTCTTTATACTTGCATTGTGATGTCATAGAACTTTATGGTTACAGAAACATAGTAACATGATGGCAGATAAAGGCCAAATGGCCCATCTAGTCTGCCCATCCGCGGTAACCATTATCCAGGGATTCAAGACAAAGTTAGACAAGTTCCTGCTGAACCAGAACGTACGCAGGTAGGGCTAGTCTCAGTTAGGGCGCTGGTCTTTGACCAGAGGGCCGCCGCGTGAGCGGACTGCTGGGCACGATGGACCCCAGGCCTGACCCAGCAGGGGGCAATTCTTATGTTCTTATCTCTTCCTCTCTCTAAGAGAACCCGCGTGACTACCCCAGGCTTTCTTGAAGTCAGACACAGTCTCTGTCTCCACCACCTCTTCCGGGGACTGTTCCACGCCTCTACCACCCTTTCTGTAAAAAAGTATTTCCTTAGATTACTCCTGAGCCTGTCACCTCTTAACGTCATCCTAAGTCCTTGATAGTGTCAGAATTTAAACAAGGGATTCTAGGCTTGGCCAAAACTCGAAGGAACATAGTAACATAGTAGATGACGGCAGATAAAGACCCGAATGGTCCATCCAGTCTGCCCAACCTGATTCAATTTAATTTTTTTTTTTTTTTTTTTTTCTTCTTCTTAGCTATTTCTGGGCGAGAATCCAAAGCTTTACCCGGTACTGTGCTTGGGTTCCAACTGCCGAAAATTTCGGCAGTTGGAACCCAAGCACAGTACCGGGTAAAGCTTTGGATTCTCGCCCAGAAATAGCTAAGAAGAAAAAAAAAAAATAAAAATTTTAAATTGAATCAGGTTGGGCATTATCTGGCATTACATATCCCAGCTAGTCAGTGCTTTTCTTGAAGATATTCATGTGTTAAAGGTGGCCTCTCTCCATTATACAAGTTGTACAGCAGTGATATTTGACTTCAGCAAAAAATTTTAATTGCTAATTTCTTACTTAGCATCTGCAACTTGGAATATACTTCCATATCAAATTAGGAAGCTCCAGAACTACCTTAAAGGCATATTATTTAAAATATATATACCGTATTTGCCGGCGTATAAGACGACCCCCCAACTTTTACAGTTAAAATATAGAGTTTGTTATATACTCGCCGCATAAGACGACCCCTTCTTCCGCACACCTTCTGCACAACAAATAAAACTTAAAAGAACATCAGAATTTATTTCAACAATTTTAATTAATTCACTAAAGCTGAATAGAACAATAAACCCATGGGAGCTGCCATGCTATTTGTTTTCTAAACTGTTAACCAAACTGAAACGGTCAATGATAGAAGGAAGATAACACATAGAGGGAGAGAGCAAGTGCCGGGCAAGTCCCTAGCAAGTTTGCTGGCATGACAGTTTCCCTTTGAAAGCCTTCAAAAGCCTCCTGTTCGCCCCCGCAACTTCCTTAAGGGCTAGACTCCACACACGGCCGCATGTGCGAGAGACGTAGTCAAGAGAAAAGGGGTGGGGCCAGAGCGCCGCTGCTTCCCGCTGCGCAGGATGAAGGAGCTGGCACCCTTGTCACACTGATGTCCCGCCATGGCCCCGCTGATGTCCCGGCAGGTTTACTAGTACCGTAAGCACCGTAAGGAGGTAAGGAAGGAGATGTTAGGGCATGTAAAGTAAGGGCATGTAAACAGTACCCGGCGTATAAGACGACCCCCGACTTTGGGGAGGATTTTAAGGTACTGAAAAGTTGTCTTATACGCCGGCAAATACGGTATATATTGAAGTTTGTATTTTATAAGAACAGAAGAACAGCCAGACTGGATCAAACCAATGGTCCATTTAGCCCTGTTTCTTGTTCCAATCCAGATCACAAGTACATTGCAGAAACACAAACTCTTATGTGTACTGTTCCTGTTTAAGGACTGTTTGGTTTTTTAAATTTGACACGCAGCTCCTGATTGGTGAGGCCCGACTTTAGTGCAGGAAGAGGCGGTCAGAGCATACCACGAGTGATTTCCTTCACTCGCCGGTGCTCCGGCTGCCCTCTCCTGCCTCTCCAGCTGCCCTCTCCCGCCTGGTCATTCGCGGTCGGAAAATACCGTGAATGACCATGATCACGAATCGACGACCGCGAATGACCGGGGCAGTCGGAGAGGACAGCCGGAGCACCAGCGAGTGAAGGAAATCACTCGTGGTATGCTCCGACCGCCTCTTCCTGCACTAAAGTCGGGCCTCACCAATCAGGAGCTGCGTGTCAAATTTAAAAAACCAAAAGTAGGCTTGTTTCATTATTCTCAAGCCATTTCTTTATGAAAATTATTTCACCCCTTTCTTTTACGACGCTCATGCTCAGAATTCTATGCGCGTCGGAGCAGTTACCGCTACTGCCGGCGCTAAAACCCACGCTCTGCATTCATACAAGAGGGGGGTTAGTTCTTACTGTATTCAGGACAGTACATTTTCTGTTCCTATTCAGTTTTCGTTTTGAAGCAAAAACATTATTTTTTTTATTTCTAGTTTTGTGAAATAATGTTCAAAAATTTTCGCTTGGATTCTTATTCTCGTTAACACAAATTTCTCTGCTGTACAGTCAGAAATGTAGCTACAATTCAGAGACACAAGTGCAGATAGCCCTCACTCACTGAAGAAGCTCTTCATTATTGGATTTGGGTTTCCTGGCAAGTACTAGAAATTCTTGGCGGGACGAAGATTGCCCGGAAGCATTGGATGCAAGCAGGCATACGTACTTTAGATCAGTGGTTTTCAACCTTTTTACACCTATGGACCGGCAGAAACAAAAAAATTATTCTGTGGACCGGCATCGGTCCGTGGACCAGCGGTTGAAGAACACTGGGCTAAGTCGTGGGCCAGACCCCGCCCATCTCTACCCAATGCCCACCCCAGACCCCGCCCCCATAATAGTACTAATTGCACCTTGCACGTCCCATGCCTCATCTGGAAGCCTTCCCTCTGACGTTGCAACGTCAGAGAGAAGGCTTCCGGTTCAGGCGCAGGATGCCCGTAGGAGCCGCTGCCCGTGGCTTTGTGCACGCCGCATCGATCACACTGTGGACCGGCGGTTGAAAAACACTGCTTTGGGCCTGATGCACGTGCTGGCCCTGTGGACCGGCAGGAAATTTCTGTGGACCGGCACCGGTCCATGGACCGGTGGTTGAAGAACACTGCTTTAGATGATGTTATATCTCATGGAAAATTGCTTGAGTTTTCACAATTGCAACAGTCCTTTGGAATCTCTAAGACTCAAATTCATAAATGGTTGCAATTGAAGCAAGCCATTCAGAAAGGGTTCCCTGAATGGAGAAATTTCAAAAATGACTTTAGTTTGCAGATCCTATGCTTTCAGACAGATTCCTTAGGGCATCAGGCCTCCCGGTGGTACAAATTGATATCTGACTTATTGAATAAAAAAACCAAAGACGAGTCTAAAGGACATTTGGAGCTTTGAGCATATTTCTGTAGCTCAATGGCCACGAATTTGGACTTAGAGGATGAAATGTACATTGTCTGCATCTATGAGACAAAATTGGTTTTTTCTGTTACCTAGAAGCTTTTGGACCCCTGTGCGTTTACAAAAAAATAGATAAGTTCTAGTTCTAATAGATGCTGGCATTGTCATACAGACATTGGGACATTGGATCATCTGCTGTTTTTTTGTCCGCTGATACTCAGATTCTGGAAATCGATATGGGGACAGATCAATGAAATTCTTGATTCAACATTTCCGCTGACATATGAAATGATCATATGCGGTACCTTATTGCATGTTAATTCCCCATTAAATCATTATAAAAGCCGGCTTTTATTGATAATGACAGGGAAAGTCATCCAAATGATAACGAGAAATTGGAAGAGTTCCGACAGTCTCAGCTTCCCTTTCTGGTGGGCAAGTTTATGCTCTATGTATAAATGTGAAAAGATGAATGCAGAATTATTAAGGTAGAATAAGGTATTTAAATTAGTGTGGGGCCCGTTAGCAGCTTTTGTTGCATCTATTTAAGTTATATCTCTTTTCAAGTTAAGTTAGGTTTGGTTGCACGGTCTGTGTCTGTATATGGCCGTTTGGTGGAGGATGGGCTGGAGAGGGCTTCAATGGCTGGGAGGGTGTAGATGGGCTGGAGTAAGACTGAACAGAGATTTCAGAAGTTGGAACCCAAGCACAGTACCGGGTAAAGCTTTGGATTCTTGTCCAGAAACAGCTAAGAAGAAAAAAATTTAAAAATTGAATCAGGTTGGGCAGACTGGATGGACCATTCGGGTCTTTATCTGCCGTCATCTACTATGTTACTATGTTTCCATACACATCCGGGGAGGGAGGGGGGTATTTCATAGCAATGTATTGGAATATGTCTATATTTCGGGTCTGTAAAGGGTTGGGGGGATAATGATGATCTTTTAAAATTTGTTGTTCAAAGGTGTGTTTTTATGGTTGATATCTTTCCAAATGTATACATTTGCATTGCACTGTTCATATTGAAAAATAATAAAAAAAATTTACAAAAAAAAAAAAAAGAAATTATTGATCTTGTCTTACTTACATGTCAGGGGAGTGGACAGTTTGTACATGGCCAGCGTAGAGTAGCTTGTCATCCATCGGTATGAGCACACGCAACCCGTCCTTGAGTTCCTCCTTATCGATGATGCAAGAGCAGGGAGCTGAATGAGAAATGAACATTAGCGAATGCTTTCGCCCTTACATTTTCACCTATTCGTCTCCTCTCCATTACACCGAGCCGTCAGGTTTACAGACTGGCCTTCAGTTTAATTATTGAGTATTTCATCATCAACCTTGGCATAAGCGTGAAGGTGAGAAATTGAGGCTTGGTTCCTGAGCCTCAAATGTGCTCTTCGCACTCTAGAGATTAGACAGCCCCAGGACATGATGCCCAACGCTACACCTCCGATGCCAAGATATGTAAACCGTTTAGGTTTAAACGGTATATAAATTTTTAACATAAATAATAACCTGCCACGTAAGTGGACGTGCCTGGTGTACCCCAGATTTTAAATAGGTCACCCAACATGGGGTGCAGAGCTCAGATGTGGAGAATGACACGGGGACAATTTCCCCGTCCCGTCCCCGCGAGTTCTTTTCCTGTCCCCGCTTCATTCCTGCAAGCGCTGTCCTCAGCTGCACAAGCCTCAAACACTTTAAAATCGAAAAGTGTTTCAGGCTTGTGCCGTTAAGGCGGAGCTTATAGGAATGGGGCAAGGACAGGGACAGCGACAAAACTTGTGGGGACGGGACAGGGAAATTGTATAGGACAACCAAGCCATTGTGACATCACTGATGAGGTTGGCTCTTATTGGTGGAATGAGGCATTATGATGTCACAATACCAGCTCTGGGTATCAGAGGCTGAAGCTTTACACACTGTTTATTTATTCAATTTTCTAGACTGTTCTTCTCCCCAAAGGAGCTCAGAATGGTTTCCATGAATTTATGCAGGTTCTCGAGCATTTTTCCCATCTCTCCTGGCTCACAATCTATCTAATATACCTGGAGCAATGGGGGGATTAAATGACTTGCCCAGGGTCACATGGAGTAGTGTGGGGTTTTGAACCCACCACCTCAGGGTGCTAAGCCTCTTGCTTTAACCACTGACCACACACTCGTACATGCAACCAGCAGCAAAAGTCAATACATATTTGCACCTGCTGCACCCCTGGGACTCCCCACTTTTGGATTTATTAACTGACTTTTCATAAAGAAATTCACCCAAGACAGTTTACAAATACATTGAATAGTAATCAGGTATTCTCAAATGCCGGTATTTTCCCTGTCTGTCCCAGCAGGCTCACAATCTAACCTTAAATATGTATAAAGACAAGCAGAAGACTCCTGTACTGGAGGAAGGGCTGTGGCTCACTGGCTGAGCTGCTCCTCTGCACCTAGAGGTCGTGAGATGAAATCCCGGTGCTGCTCCTTGTGACTCCGGGCAAGTCACTTAATTCTCCAGTGCCCACCGCCTTGAATGTCATCTTTGAAATGCCAAAGCCACAAAAAAGTCCCCATTCCCTTTCATCAAGGCCAGTATCCCATTTCCAACAATGGCCAACCAGATCACAAGTACCTGGCAGAAACCCAAAGAGTAGCAACATTCCAGAGCTGAGATTGTGATGTCATAATGCCTCATTCCACCAATGCCTAAGAGCCAACCTCACTAGTGATGTCACAATGGCTCGATTGCCCTATACTCAGCTAACATAAGAATTGCCATATTGGGACAGACTGAATAATAATAATAACTTTATTCTTCAATACCGCCACAATCGTGCGACTTCTGGTGTGGCTCACTGGTTGAGATGTTGCCTCTGCACCCAGAGGTTGTGAGATCAAATCCCGGTGCTGCTCCTTGTGACTCTGAATGTCAGCTTTGAAATGCCAAAAGCCACAAAAAAGGTGGTATACAAGTCCCCGTTCCCTTTCTAAAACCAACCACGCCATGCTGAATCAACTCAGCACCTCCACTCTCTCCTCTCCCTTGACCAACACAGCACTCCACTCAACGAGGCTGAAACTTCTCCTCTCCCTTCACATAACATAACAAGTCATTTGTAAACCACAAAAACTCTCGGATCTATGGGGTTAACAGATGCAAGCACTGTCCACGCAAGTGGACAACTGCGCTCGGACAATTGCGTGCAAGACAATTCAGCGCAACGACAATTCAGTGCATAAGTATGCAGAGCGCACCACAAAATATTAACAACACAATCACACAATCCCCATGCACAGGGAATTACATACTTTAAATTACAAAAACTTATCTCTAAAATTGAGCAAATAGATGGGTTTTCAGCATCCTTCTAAAAATTTAGTATGGATAAAACTTAGTAATCAAATTGCTAAAATCCTTTCCCCAGAGACCAGCTTGGTAAGCGAAAGCTCTATTTAAAAAAAAATCCAAACGCTCGTAAACGCAGCCCTTTACCATTGGGAAAGGAAATAAACGAAGTTTACGATCTGTAAAGCTAAAATGATCCACGCAGATAGTGCGGAAGTTAACAAACTGTTTTCTAATCTCGGTGGAGCCACAGCTTATCTTCAGGGCGCAAAGTTGCCCACTCTGCTCAAAGGCCCACCTCATTAAATGTTGGGTCCTCCGAGGGCACTTTAGCGGATCCAGAGGTCGTGATGGCAGCAACCTTGAGGATAGTCTGAATCAGCTCAAGAACAGAACCTTGCACCCACGGGTAGGTACATATCTGTCCTTTCTTCCTCCCCATTGTACCCAGCACAAACGGGGAGAAAATGGCTTAAAACAGATGCCAGTACTCCCTGGGTATATTTTATTCATGTATGAGGAGAGACTGAAAGCCCCGAATATGTATGCCCTAGAAGAAAGGAGGGACAGGGGAGATACGATTCAGACGTTCAAATACTTCCGAAACCGGGCTTGGTTGTACCCGTTTCCTGGGGTGCTTAGAGCATTGAGGCCCCCTCTTTTGCCATCAAGACTTATGGACACTCTTTTCCAGCTAAGTGTAGGGTTTTTGGGGGAGTTGGCTGGGGGATTCTCAGAGTGGTTTTGATAATTGACTCACCTGTATGTTTATTAGTTTTCACTGTGATTTCTCACTATTTTGATTTAGCACACGGGAGGTATCCTATGATGGTGTGCAGGCAGAGGTGTGTTTACCTTTGCCTTGTTGTGTAAAGCGCTGGAGTATTTGTCCCTTCGCTGACCTCTCGCGCTGAGGATACCCCTTCACATTCATAAATTTTTATAGTTTATTTCCATCTTGTGTTATTTCACTCAGGGTTGTCTTTTATCTATTTTACCTCTCTCAGAACCCTCGACTTTTACTGCCTCGTGGTCTGTGTCTTTTGAAGTATTAACGTAGAACAAAATCTTTTCCAGAGAAAGGAAAATGGTAAAATCTGAGATTGAGGGATGATAGACTCAAGAGGAAATTCTTCTTTACGGAGAGGGTGGTTGATGCCTGGAATGCGCTCCCGAGGGAGGTGGTGGTGGAGAGGAAAACGGTGACAGGGTTCAAACACGCGTGGGATGAACACAGAGGATCTCGAATCAGAAAATAATGGATATACATTGAAGGAACTAAGGCCAGTACTGGGCAGACTTGCACAGTCTATGTCCCGTATATGGACATTCAGTTGAGGGAGGGCTTCGATGGTTGGGGGATGGTTAAGATGAGCTGGAGTGAGTTTTGACCGAGACTCCAGTAGATGGAACCTAAGCACACCACCGGTAGGGCTCCGGGTTTCTGGCCCAGAAATATTTAAGAAAAAGGACCATTTAAATTAAATGATTAATTTATGGAGCATGTATGGTTGGGCAGACCGGATGGACCATTCGGGTCTTTAACTGCTGTCATGTACTAAGTTACCATGTATATGGCTGGAGACTCATCTATCTTTGACGCCTGGCTTTGTATGTAGAAATCCCTTATTAACATTACCTCCTAAGACTCTTTTCAAATCCCACTTCACTTCAAAGCATTTAAGACGGAGGAGTCAATAGAACAGGAGCTAAAGGGCACGGTATCTTTGCACTTCAAGGTAAAAGAGAGCACTTGAATATTTGGGAAATATGCAGTCATAATAGTTTGAAGGTCAAGGCTTAAGTTTTATCCTTTGCTAATGAAAATAATTTGGCAATAAATCAGTCTGTGCAAAAGAAAGATGAGAGAAATCTTTTTTTGCTTGCAACTTCAAGAAAATTAACCTTTCATCTGGGGCAGAGTAAAAAAAAATAAAAAAAAAACCAACCCCAAAACTTAATTCCTCTATATAAGAGATGCAATGAAGATCTGTCTCTCATGTTTGCACAGCCTGCTATCTCGAATGTCCTTGGGGGTGCCAGAAAGCTTCTCTCCCGCAGAGTTCTGGCTGGGATGACGGGCACAAAATGGCATTGCAGGGCAAATGTCCTGAAGGTGATCTTTCATGTTTCAGAAGCCTAAGCGAGTATGTTTTATATTTGTTTCAAGGTTAAAGCCTCCATTATTTAGTTCCCTCTCCATTTTCATATAAGCCCTTTCTTAATATCAACTTCACAGGGACATAAATGGCTTTACTGCTCTGATGGCTTCCTGCTCCCACCATCATTTACTTTGTTTTGGAAATGTTACATACATTATTTTTTGCTCCATAAGACGCACCTGACCATAAGACGCACCCTAGATTTAGAGGAGGAAAAACCAAGAAAAAATATTCTGAACCAAACTGTGCCTCTGAACCCAGTGTGAAATCTAAATTTGGCTTTCAAGATTAAATTTATAGAGTTTTTTAATGCTGAAACAGAGGGGCAGGCCATTATTAGAGGTGGGCAATTATCAGAGAGAATATGATTAGTGGAAATTTGTTTCATAGATAATTTATTATATATTTACCAGTAAGTTGCCCTTTAGAGGGTGAAAACAGTATTTTGGAGAGACTGGAGCTGCAGGTCCCCAGCAGACAGATGTTGATTTGGGTATACATATTAAAAAAAGAGGGTGTTTTATTATGGGACAGGATTTTTAAGAAAGGGGTTAGGGAATTATTTCGTAAATCCTTTATTATAGGTAAAAAATGTATTTTACAACATTGGTTGGAAGAAGGTCCATCCTCATTTTGGCACTGGAGGGCAGCGTTTCATGCTCTTATGATTATGGAAGCTAGGGCGACCCCCCCCCCCACCCCCCATCTTATAAAAACCAGAGTAAATATATAGCAATTATCAGTCAGAGCAGGCAGTTTTGTAGTGAACTCATTACATTTGTAATCAGAAAGTGAAGCACTATTTATTAGTAATATTTGGAAATGGGATGGATGGAGGGGGGAAGAGGGGATGGGAAGAGAGGAGGGAGTGTTGGGAGGTACTTTATCGTGTCTGCATTGTGAAGATAATTGATTGTTGATTTCTTTTAATTAATGCATATACAATGTATTAACTGAGTTGAGATGATATTCTTTGTAAGATTTTTGTTATGTACATTTTATTTTTAAAACTCAATAAAAATAATTGAACACTAAAAAAGAGGGTGTTTTTTTTTAAGCCAGGGAGATCATTCTAAGGCAATCAGATCCCTTAATTTCAAAATGTCAGAATTGAATAGCGGTAAGAGAACTCGGCTACGAGTCTTCTTTTCAATCCTTTTTTAAAACGATGGTAGCCTGAACCATTTGGCACTAAGCAAAAAGCAGCATCGCAGTTGCATATCATCAACTGATCCAGTGGCGTAGAAAGGGGGGGGGGAGTGTCCGCCCCAGGCGCCATCTTGGTGAGGGCGTAGACACCCTCCTCCTCTCCCCCCCTCCCCGCTGCCATGCGTGCACATGCTTCCCATACCCCATACCTCTGTAACGTTCCTGAATCGAGCAGCAACACCCTCCCCAGCTTCTGTCACAAAAGCGTTGGCTCTTCCTCCGACGTCACTTCATGGACCCATGCATAGGAAGTCACGTCAGAGGAAGAGCTGACGCCAGTGTGACAACAGCTTGGGAGGGGGGGGGGGTTACTGCTCGCGCCGAGAATACTACAGAGGTACAAGGGAAGGGAAGCAGTAGGAGTGGGTGGGGAAGGAGCATGCGGAGGTGGAGGCAGGGGAGGGGCATCCCTCACCCTCGCTACACCACTGAACTGATCTTCCCATACTCAAATTCAAAGCAGCTTACGAACCGCTCGGATCAACGTGACTCCTGTAGCTGAACGAAAGTGCTAGGTCAGGTCTAGCTGTGGCCTTCACCTTCCATTCCTGCTGCGAGAGGCAAGTTCAGAAAGGCCCCAGGTTGAGAGAGCCATCACTGGTCCTCTCTTCTTCCTGCTGCTAGGTGTATTCATCTTATCCCGACTGCAGCAGAGCAGTCAGTAACTTTGCGGAGCATACCCTCCCCCTCCGCTCCCAACTGTGCACTTTAAGAACACAAGAATAGCCTTACTGGGTCAAGCCCAGTAGCCCGTTCTCACGGTGGCCAATCCAGATCACTAGTACCTGGCCAAAACCCAAGGAGTAGCAACATTCCAGAGATGAGATTGTGATGTCATAACGCCTCATTCCACAGTGCCTCCGAGTCAGTGGTGTCACAATGGCTAGATTGTCCTATACTTGGCTCATGTAAGAACACAAGAATAGCCTCATGGTGGCCAATCGAAGTTCCTAGTACCTGGCCAAAACCCACGGAGTAGCAACATTCCATGGTACTGATACAGGACAAGCAGTGGCTTCCCCTGTGTCTTTCTCAATAACAGACTCTGGACTTTTCCTCCAGAAACTTGTCCAAACCTTTCTTAAAACCAGCTACACTATCCGCTCTTACCGCATCCTCTGGCAACGTGTTCCAGAGCTTAACTATTCTCTGAGTGAAAACACATTTCCTCCTATTGGTTTTAAAAGTATTTCCCTGTAACTTCATCGAGTGTCCCCTAGTTTTTGTCATTTTTGACAGAGTGAAAAATCGATCCACTTGTACATGTTCTCCACTCAGGATTTTGTAGACTTATCTCCCTTCAGCCGTCTCTTTTGTAAGCTGAAGAGCCCTAACCTTTATAGTCTTTCCTCATACGAGAAGAGTTCCATCCCCTTTATCATCTTGGTCGCTCTTCTTTGAACCTTTTCTAGCGCCATGATAACTTTCTTGAAATAAGGAGACCACCAGAATTGAACGCAATACTCCAGATGAGGTCGCACCATGGAGCGATACAGGAGAAGGGGTTTTATTGCTCTGCCCCACTGCTATTTCCTTCCTCTCTGCCTCTATCCCTGGTCTATTATTGTTAAGAAAAAAATGGATGTTTACAAGAGCCGCAGCAGACTCAGCCAAAGATAAACCAAGCCGCCATCTGTTTGAGCATAAACATCACTGGGATCAGGGAGTGTTGGTAGCTGACCAGACGATCAGCCATACTGAGTTCGGAGCTAGAGAATGACACGGTGCCAAAATTCATCACTGTTCCCGTCCCCGCGGATAACCGCGGGAAACCATCTTCATGTCATTCTTTAAGGAGAGAGGGAAGAATCAGAGTATGAATGGCCACAACCACTGACCCGCAAGCTTTGCTTTGAAGAATGCTGGTGTAGAAGGACTAAGGCTGAAACAGACACTACAGAATGACAGTCTCTGGTATCCAGAGCAGATATTGTGATGTCATAATGCCTCATTCCACCAGTGCCTAAGAGCCAATCACATCAGTGATGTCACAATGGCTTCATTATCCTTGGCTCACATAAGAATCAGAGTATGAATGGCCACAACCACTGACCCGCAAGCTTTGCTTTGAAGAATGCTGGTGTAGAAGGATTGAGATTGAAATAGACACTGAAGAATGACAGTCTCTGGTATCCAGAGCAGATATTGTGATGTCATAATGCCTCATTCCACCAGTGCCTAAGAGCCAACCTCATCAGTGAT
Organism: Geotrypetes seraphini; assembly: GCF_902459505.1. Taxonomy (NCBI): domain Eukaryota; kingdom Metazoa; phylum Chordata; class Amphibia; order Gymnophiona; family Dermophiidae; genus Geotrypetes; species Geotrypetes seraphini. The sequence goes on along the minus strand of NC_047094.1, from coordinate 12,984,364 downwards.
GTCACAATGGCTTCATTAACCTATCAAATAAGAATCAGAGTATGAATGGCCACAACCACTGACCCGCAAGTTTTGCTTTGAAGATTGCTGGTGGAGAAGGACTGAGGTTGAAATAGACACTAGAAAATGACATGGGATTATTTCCCGCGGTTATCCGCGGGGACGGGAACGGTGATGAATTTTGTCACCGTGTCATTCTCTATTCGGAGCACAGAGCTCCATTTAGACATACTGTGACAAAACTAGGGATAAACTGTCTTTGGGAAAGTGTACAGCTGTTTGGTTCGCATGCATATTAATCGCATGTTTGCAGACCTTGAATGCTACAGTTTAGTAGGCATGCTAAAATAGGGTTACCAGAAGTCCGGATTTTCCCAGACATGTCCTGGGGTGCGGATGGCTTTTCAAAACCCGGCACTTTGTCTGGGTTTTGAAAAGCTTTCCTCCACATCGTGCTGGGCAGGAGGATATCCGCGCATGCGCAGATGTGTTGTCTGATGAGAGCAGGCAGCAGGGGGCGGGCCTAAGGGTCTGGATTTTTCAAACAGAAAATCTGGTAACCCTATGCTAAAAATATGCAGGGCCCATTTTACAAAGCTGGGGTAGCGATGCTGAAGCGGAAAAATGCTCCAAAGCCCATTCAATTCCTTTAGGCTTCAATGCATTTACAGAGACAGCATCACTACCAGGGCTTTGTAACAGGAGCCCATATTGTGTCACCATTAAATTCCACTGTAGCTGGAACCCAAAAACTTTTACTACACATTTTTAAGGATAGGGTTATCATGTGTCCAGGAAAATCTGCACATATCCTCTTTTTAGAGGACTGTCCAGGTGTTCAGACGTTTGTTTATTTTTTTTCATGGGGGGTCTGTCTGGGTTTAGCCAGCTCCCCCAACTCCCCCGCCTACCTCCATCCCGGCCACTGCAATTTGAATCTTTGGGCAGTCTGCAGAGGCGATGAGGTGAGCCTGCTGTCAATGGCCTGCCCCGAAAGCCACCTCTCTGCAGGTCCCGCCTACACAGGAACAGGAAGTCGCTGTAGAGAAGCGGCTTCCGGGACAGACCGGTGGCAGCAGGCTCATCTTGGTGCTGCTGCCAGCTGGCCAAAGATTCATTGCAGTAGCCAGGGCGGAGGTAGGTGGGGGGAGTCAGGAGCTGGAGAGTTAGGTCGTGTGGAGGTGGCAGGAGTTATGTAGACCTTGCCTGGGAGCTGGGGACCAGATAGGGAGAGCTTCTCATTAGAAAAGAGAGAGCTTTTCATTAGGTCTTACTAGTGCAGGCTCTGTTGTTGACTGAGAGTGCAGTTGAATGAAAAAGGAAAAAGCAGATGCTGGAATGGAGGGGTGGAGATTGGAAAGACGGTGGATCCGGGGAAAGTTACAGTACCCTGGAGAGGGTCAAGGGAGAGAAGAGAGAGATATTGGTCCTGGGGTGGGGTACAGGAGAAAGTGTAAAGAAGGAAGAGAAGCTGGACGGGGGTGGAATATGGGGGACAGGGATAGAAGAATGACCTTGGAGGCAAGGGAAGGAAGGAGAGATAGGGGTGGAACTAGGACCGATAGGGTGATGAGATGCAGTGGGGGGTAGATGAGGGCTAGAATGGTATATAGTCGGGATAATCGCGCGTGAGACACCAGCACGCCGACAATCCAGCGCAAGACAGAAGTGCGCCGCCGAAAAACTTATTTTTTAAGAGCTCCGACAGGGGGTGTGGGGGGAAACCCCCCCCCACTTTAATGCATAGTGTTCGTGCTGCCGTTGGGGAGGGCGTGGTGGGTGCAACCCTCCACATTATAGACAAAATGGAACTTTTCCTGAAAAAAAAATCGGAAACTCTTCCGTTTTCTCTATAATGTGGGAGGTTGCACCCCCCACACCCCCTCCCATCGTCAGCGTGAACACTATGCATTAAAGTGGGGGATTCCCCCCATACCCCCTGTCGGAGCTCTTAAAAAATAAGTTTTTTCGGCGGCTTTCGGCAGCGCGCTTCTGTCAGCGCTGGATTGCGGGGCTACTGGTGTCTTGCATGCCATCGACTATGAACCGAGGATGGGAAGGGGGACTAAGGAAATGAATGAAAGTTGGGGGGACAGGACAGGAGTTGGACTGGGACCGGTGGGAGGTAGGGGCAGGACATGGTGGGTGGGGTGGGGTTTGGGAGGGGCCAGGGGCACAGTCATGTGTCCTCTTTAGTTTGTTTGTTCTACAGCATTTAATAAAGGCATGATTAAAAAAAAAACGGCCTCCTTAATCTCTCACCTTTCAAACAATCCATTCCAGTGTAGTATACAGTGTAAATATAAACTCCTTCTAAATGTGGAGCAATCACTGACCTGGGGTAGGGGGACGCTCAATGAGCACACTCAGTGTCACATTCTCATCCTCTGAGAAGCTGCTGTCCTGGTTGGGTTCAAAATCTTCTTCAGCTGCCATACTTTCCATCAATTTGCTTACAGCTCCTCCTTTACCACGGCTCTGAAGGAGCAAAACAAAATGGCCGCCCAACAGTCATTTTATTTGTGTGGATTCATGGAAAACAGCACACTGCTTCTATTTCTGAATGAATTCAATGCACTTGTCTCTCACCACAGATAAATTTAAAGCAAAACTAAAAACATTCCTGTTCCAGTATGCTTTTGGACAACAACTGTCCTCTTAAGGACAAAAAATTAAATCAAAATTATTACTTTTTACCCTAACCTATTGTATTTTCTCTTTTTTGTTGCACTTTTCTTTAACGATTGTAGTTCTTCCCCACTTCCCCATTGTTTGAAGTATGTCTATACGTCTTATCAGTGCTTTATTATGACACTTGGATTTTATCCAATATCCCCAGTTTTTATGTAATTTTATATTGTACACCGCTTAGAAACCTGATTAAGCGGTTTCAAAAAATCTTTTAATAAACTTTAATAATAATAATAATAAATGAGATAAAATCAGAAAACAACTAGCATTTCTTTTTTTTGCAGAATTTGTCTATCACCTGGAAGGGGGGGGGGGAGAAATAAACCTTTATGAATCTTTTTAGCTGATATAAATCCACTGAAGTGGCTAACGAGCCCATTAAACTTAGGAGCCTTTTTATTAATTTGCGCTAGGCAGTTAACGCGGGAATTGGCGCATTTTAACTGATACCACACAAGCACAGTAACTATTACCACGCAAATCCATGCATGAACCCCCAAATTCTGTAAATGTCGCCTAACCTTGTGCATATACATCGGTGCATTTAGCCAATGTATGCACACAACTGAATTAATTAGCACAAACGGTACTGATAATTAGCAATTAACAACTCATACCTGCCATTAAATGGAGTTAATTGAAAGTTATGTTGACAGCTTGGTAGGCACATAGCACAAAATGTCAAGTGTCATATCCAGTGTGCATAGCCAAATGGGAGCATGCGGAGGAGCAGATTGTGGTTGTTCTTTTTCAGTTACGCACAACTTATACACAGGTAGGTTTAAGAACATAAGAACTGCCGCTGCTGGGTCAGACCAGTGGTCCATCCTGCCCGGCAGTCCGCTCACACGGTGGCCCCCAGGTCAAAGACCAGTGCTCTAAATGAGTCCAGCCTCACCTGCGTTCGTCCCAGTTTAGCAGGAACTTGTCCAGCTTAAGTCTTGAAATCCTGGCTTACAATGGGTGCACCTGAAAGTTATAGTCATGATGCATACAGGCGCTAAGCGCAATTCTACAGAGTGCGCGCGTAACTTTTATACAATCGTGTTTAGCGCTGAACTAGTCAGCGCTGACTTTTTAGGTGACCCATAGAGAATCGGGCCCTAAGGGTCAGATTCTATAAGCGGCATCTACATTGTATGCACTGCTTGATGTGGATGTCAATCAACCGCTAGACGCCATTTGTAGAATCTTGCCTAGCACCGCCTAGACACGCTTAGGCATCGCTAGGCATCCTGGAGGTAGGCACCGGTATATTAGGCCAGGTTTTACTTGGTCTAATTTACTGGCGCTTAATGGATGCCTAATGACACCTATGTCAACTACGCCTGTTCTCCGCCCTCTAACCACGCCTACTTTTCAGGTAAGCATCATTAGGCATCTCATTCTGGAAGAATGTTAGGCATGATAAAGAAAGGAATCACGCGTCGATCGAAGAAAGTCATAATGCCGCTTTATAGCGCAATGGTCAGACCACACTTGGAATACCGTGTCCAACATTGGTCTCCCAACCTAAAGAAGGATATAAAACTGCTAGAGAGGGTGCAGAGACGAGCAACGAAGCTAATAAGAGGTATGGAGAACTTGGAATATGAGGAACGACTCAAGAAACTGGGACTGTTCTCCCTTGAGAAGAGGAGGCTGCGAGGGGACATGATCGAGACGTTCAAAATGCTGAAAGGCATCGATAAAACAGAGCAGGAAAATAAATAATTTACATTGTCCAACGCGACACGGACAAGAGGACATGGTTTGAAGCTAAGGGGGGACAAGTCCAGGACAAATGTCAGGAAGTTCTGCTTCACGCAGCGAGTAGTAGACGCCTGGAATGCTCTCCCAAAGGAGGTTATTAAGGAATCCACTGTGCTAGGATTCAAAGGCAAATTAGATGCACATCTCCTTGCGAGAGGCATAGAGGGATATGGGTGACTAAAACTACATCAAGTGTACCCCTGACTGGGCCTCCGCGTGTGCGGATCGCCGGACTCAATGGACCATGGGTCTGATCCGGAGATGGCAGTTCTTATGTTCTTATGTAGATGCCCTCTTTCTTAAGAAATGGCAGTTTTGAATGAGGGCAGATTTTACATTAAAAAGGAGCTCTGGGAAGAAAACTTGCCCTACCCTCTTCTCCCTTATGTCTCATACGGTTCATAGACAACCCCGCGAAAGACAAAGGCGCGTGCCGACAACTGAGCGCAAGATGGAGGCGCGCGCCGAAGAAAATGACAGTTTTTAGGGGCTCCGACGGGGGGTTTTGTTGGGGAACCTCCCCAGTTTACTTAATAGAGATCGCGCCGGCGTTGTGGGGGGGTTTGGGGGGTTGTAACCCTCCACATTTTACTGTAAACTTAACTTTTTCCCTAAAAACAGGGAAAAAGTGAAGTTTTCAGTAAAATGTGGGGGGTTACAACCCCCCACAACGCGGCGCGATCTCTATTAGGTAAAGTGGGGGGGTTCCCCCCCAAGCCCCCCTCGTCGTAGCCGTACAAACTGTAATTTTCTGCGGCGCGCACCTCCATGCTGCCTCAATTGTCTGCGCGCGCCTTTGTCCCGGAGCGCTTTTGACCTGACACCGTCTCATACCCTTTGTAATTAAGTCTTTGTATCGATCTTACTCCCTCAGTCTTATTTTTATTTATTTCTACAAATTGTATTTCTTACTATTGTAAACCGACCAGATACTTGTGATGGTTGGTATATCAAAATTTTAATAAACTTGACTTAAAAAATGTTTGTGTTCCAAGAATTTCCCGTTCGATGGCGATGTCGCGATATAGATATAATTCTCACCCGCTCAGAACAACTCTGAATATTGAAATTGAATACTATTCATCCATAGGGTTTCACTCTCAATTTCAGTATTGATTATAGAGGGTTTGATTGTTGATGTTTTTTGAGTCTTAATTTATAATGTTTATGAGTTAACCATATATTTTAAGTTCTATATATCTTTATAGTCCACTTATTGTTTTCTCTCATGACCTTTGCCACATAACCATAGTTCTCATGAAGGTATATAGTTTATGTCCCTCCTTTTGTTATATAATTTTTCTTTCTTTTTAAATTTTCATATATGAATTCTTATTGGGTATGCAGTTTTTTTTTCATATGCTTATTCTATGTTTTTACTTATGGCCATATTTTAGCTATGGTGCAGTTCCTTTTCTCGGTTTGCTTTCTCTTTGCAACGGTGTTCAGATCACTCTTGAATCTGACTAGGCTTCACTATTTTAATTTTTTGGGTGACATTATTTTAATGACCCATTGGACGCCTGAGGAACGATTTGCATAGCCCAATGCTGCTACTATTTGAGGTTCCGGAATCTTGATGCTCTTTGAGATTCTGCATGGAATCTTGATGCTCTTTGGGGATTCCAAATGGAACGCTGCTGTTTAGGGTTCCGGAATCTTGCTATCTTTGAGATTCTGCATGGAATCTTGATGTTCATTGGGACTCCAGGATGTTCCTACTATTTGGGTTTCTGCCAAGTATTTGTGACCTGGCAGATGATCTGACCCAGGATGACTATTTTTACGTTCTTATGCTGTTGAGATAGACATGGGGGAAGCCCTGGAATCACTAGTTTGGAATCTTGCTACTCTTTGGGGATTCTGCATGGAATGCTGCTAGTTAGAGTTCCAGAATCTTGCTATCTTTGAGATTTTGCATGGAATCTTGATGCTCTTTTGGGCTCCAGAATGTTGCTACTATTTGGGTTTCTGCCAAGTATTTGTGACCTGGACTGGCCACTGTGGAAACAGGATATTGGGCTTGATGGACCCTTGGTCTGACCCAGGATGACTATTCTTATGTTCTTATGCTATTGAGATAGACATGGGGGAAGCCCTGGGATCACTAGCTTGGAATGTTGCTACTCTTTGGGAATTCTGCATAGAATGCTGCTATTTAGGGTTCCAGTATCTTGCTATCTTTGAGATTCTGCATGGAATCTTGATGCTCTTTGGGGATTCCAAATGGAACGCTGCTGTTTAGAGTTCCGGAATCTTGCTATCTTTGAGATTCTGCATGGAATCTTGATGCTCTTTGGGGTTCCAGAATGCTGCTACTATTTGGGTTTCTGCCAGGTATTTGTGACCTGGATTGGCCACTGTGGAAACAGGATACTGGGCTAGATGGACCCTTGTGGTCTGATCCTTATGTTCTTATGCTATTGAGATAGACATGGGGGAAGCTACTACTTGCCTTGGGATCGCTAGCATGGAATGTTGCTACTCTTTGGGAATTCTGGAATGTTACTATTTGGGTTTCTGCCAAGGTACTTGTGACCTGGATTGGCCAACTGTGGAAACAGGATACTGGGCTAGGAGGACCATTGGTCTGACTCAGTAGGGCTATTCTTATGGTCTTAAAACTGTCCTGGGTGACGAGGGATATTTTCAGGCTCTGGGGCTGGCAAGAGGATACATTCTTGGTCTGATTGGTCTTCTAATAATGTCATCCACAATGTTACTAAGGGATTTTGCACCTTAAAGGAAACCCCCCCCCCAAAAAAAAAAAAAAAACTAGCATGTGGTAAGTTCAAAGATAATGTTGCAACTATTAGGAGTGTGCCCAGTAGCATAGCGAGGATAAGTGGTGCCCTTCCTGACCCCCTCCCCCACCACACAGGCTCCCCTTTCTTTCCCCCGTACCTTTTTAACTTTCCAGACGAGAGCAACAGCACGAACCTGCTCCCCGTGTCATGTCGGCCATCGCTCTGACATCCGTTCCTAGGCGCAGGGCCCGGAAGTGACATCAGAGAGAGGCGACACCGACGCGGGCAGCTAGTTCGTAAAGCTGGTCACGCAGGAAAAAAGAAAGAGATATGAGGGACGGGAAGGGGCACACGTGAATGGCGGGGGCCTGCGCCCTTTACAAAGACCGTGCCCTGCGCGGACACAACCCCCCCCCCTCACAGCTCCCTTACTGCACTAGTGAGCGTGCTCAGATAGTTCAATACAGTTTCCCCGTAAGAGTTCATTAGCGGGATTGAAATTAGCACATATGCACGTAACCCCAAATTTTATAAAGTCTAACTAAAGTGAGGTGCCTTATTTTCATAAACGGTGCTGATAATTGACATTTAAACACCTCATAACCTGTGTTAATTGGACCTAACTGAACCTTAGATTCACAACTAGTAAAAGCGCAATTCTATAAAAAGTAGGCGCCTAGTCCAAAGCGCGCAGTTTAAAAGTGGGCATGGTTACGGGCGGATTGTGGGCGTGGCATTTAGAAAACCTGGCATAAATACGGCGCGCCTGAGGCCGCTTAGGCGGAGCTAAACACGATTCTATACAGTGCGCCTGACTTTTACAGAATTGTGCTTAGCGTTGCACTAATTGGTGCCAATTTTTTCAGCAACATTTATAGAATCGGGGCCTTAGCGCCTCCTATGGTTAATGCACGGTATTTGCTGCACATTTCCTGCAATATACGATAGTTTCAAGTTTAATAAATTTTGATTTTTACGCAATATCCAACATTTCAATGCGTATTACATATTTCTAATATATAGAAAAAAGGCAGGGATGACAAATACAAATAAGATAAAATAATACATACTAATCATTTTTGTTCTATTACAAATTAATACAAACTGAAACAATTGGGTAATGGGTAGAATTACAATTTATAGAAAAAAAAGAAACATTTAAGGTTTGCACACAAGGAAGGGGTCATTTAAGAAAGAATAATAAAAATTGATTAAAAATGCTTTAATTATTTTTGAAATCTTTCAGAATATGAAGATAATGTTTGGATTGGTTAATCAGTTTAAATATTAATGGCCTTGTAAAGGAAAAGAAAAATAAGAAGAGTAAGATTAGAAAAACGCTTATAGTTTCAAATTGACGTCCTTTTCGTTTAATTTTTTGGGGACTAGGTGTTATGTTTATTAGAATGTTCTGTCTATATATTAAATGCATCTTTATAAAGGAAACTCTTTAAGCCACGTTTAAATTTGTCTAATGATGATTCGTTACGTAAATAGATTGGCAAATTATTCCACTATTGAGGGGCTAGTACTGAAAAAATGGTTGCTCTTCTGGTCCTGATTATTTTCAAAGAAGGGATAGTTAATAAATTTTGTTGCGTCGATCTTAGTGTCTTAAGTGAGGAGTAAGGCATTAGTAGTCGATCCAAGAATAACGGCTCATGTGATTGCTGAATTTTGAATGTTAGTAATATGATTTTAAACCCATGCTCCGCCCCAGACCCATCGAGTTGCTGCTACCCGACACAAACGCACTTGGGGCCAAATTCTGGATAGGAACACCTCTAGGCACCACCAAGGATGCCTAGTGACGCCTAACTTTGGAATTGGCGTGGTAATCGACTGTGCCAGTTTTTAGCCCTGATCCTAATTCCAGCTGAAGACTGACTTCATCCAGACCTCCCCACTCACCTCTTTTTTCAGCTCCTTGGTTTTCACCTTCGCTTTGTTCTTCCTGTTGGAGCTGACTGGACTTGCCAGGCTGACTCGGACCTCGGTGGTCAAATCTGAGATGCCGGGTGAAGAGATGGATGTGGAAGAGGAGGAGGATTGCAAGCAAGGACCTTCTTTTCCCTTCTTCCTCTGCTGCGGTGACAACAAAACTCGTGACCATTAGACAAACGGAATAATTATATGAAATATAAAAAGCTTACAAATGTACATTTCTAATTTGGAAGTGCTAAATGAAGCTGTGAATATACAATACAGAAGAGAACGGTCCTAATTTTGTACTACAGACCTGGAATGGCCACCATCAGAAACATGATTTTATATTCTTACATATTTGTTTTTAGGTATTTATATACTGCCCATCAAGGTTATCTGCACGTGCTCAGAGAAAAAAAGAAAAAAAATCTCTCTGAGCTATTGGAGAGCTTATCCGCAAATTGGGAGCTGTTGGGACAACACCCATATGTGGCTGACTATCCTGCTATCCACGGAGAACCTACGTTACAGGTAAGTAACTACACTTTAGAGCTACAGCCTCAGCACACTGAGATTGTGGGTTCAAACCCCATGCTGCTCCTTGTGACCCTGGGCAAGTCACTTAATCCTCCATAGCCCCAGGTTCATTAGATAGATTGTGAGTCCACCAGGCAAGATAGGGAAAATGCTTGAGTATCTAATGGGGAGACTAGATGGACCATGCAGGTCTTTATCTGCTGTCATCTACTATATTACTGATTATATTATGCTTAGATAACCTTGAAATTGGGAGCTCACATAAGTGGCTGACTCATCCTGCTTGTCCTAGGAGAACCACTGCACCACACTCTCCTCCAATAATATCAGAAGTGAGCCAAGTATAGAATAATGAAGCCATTATAGCATCACTGATGAGGTTGGCTCTTCGGCATTATGACATCACAATCTGAGCTCTGGAATGTTGCTACTATTTGGGTTTCTCTCAGGCATTAGAACATCAGGGAAAGGGACTGGAACTTGTATACGGCTCTTTGAATAAGATTAGCATTGGACTTCAGGCTACCAACGCAGTGCTGGAAATCCATGCAAAAAAACCTCAAAGCCTGACGGGACACGTTTCACCTTTTGCATTGGCTTTCTCAAGGGTTCAATCATGACAGAGCTAGAAGTGAATAGATGCAGCGTCATGATTGAGCCCTTGAGAAATCCAATATAAAAAGGCAAAACGGGTCCCGTCGGGCTTTGAATTTTTTTGCATCTACTTAAGATAAGTTATTTCTGCTTCTACACTGGGTGGAGGATAATTTATATATATATATTTGTGAATAAGGATCCACCTTTGGAAGAATTTTATTGAAAAGAAATATTAAAAATTGAAATTATTATTATAGAGCTTGAAAAGAAGAAGGGGGAGATTTCAAGGATCAATGATTGAAGCTTGGAATCTGTAAGTCTTGACCTTGAGATCTATTTATACACGTTCAAGCTGGTTTCTGAGAACTTCACAAATATGTTTACCCAAGTAGACAGAAAGGCAGCTTTCAGACAGTCCTTTTACCTAGGTAAATGGTGTCTGATAAAAGTCCCTCTTGTCTATTTCGTCTTTTATTATGATTCCTTCAAGGCAATTGAGGGTGGAATAATGTAAGCAAAACTGTGAAAGAAAAATCAATCATTGATGGCCCAGTTACGCTGTTTTGAGCATAGTAGATTACATAGAAAGAGATGAAGAAAGAGTCACCATCAAGATGAATCGATGATCAGAACATGTTAATTTAATGGTTCTCTTTCCCAACTACACAAAACAGAGTCAATAACCTTAGCTACAATACATAAAATTCCTAACCTGAGAAAAGTTCCGTTTCCACTAGACCCACCTAAGACGTGAAAGCAAAGTCGAGAGTTGCAAGCCAGCAGTTTACCTAGATCTCATACCTTAGTGAGTTCCTTCCGATCCTTCCCTTTACTCCCTTCTTTTTTGGGACTCAGAGGTGCTCCTTTCCCAGTGCCACAACGACCAGGCTTGGAAACTGGTGTGGAGCTTGTAGGAGTAGTTGGCGAGAGCACATTACATGTACTGGAGTCATGAAGGAAGATGCGTTCGCTCCGACGCCGAGTCCACAAATCATCGTCACTTGCCTCTTGCCCAAATTCAAAGGTCAGATCCTTTGGGGATTTAAGTTTCTTCAGTTTCCGCCCCTTCTCGATCTTGGCTTTATCTGAGCTCCCTACGGAGGTGTCAACACCTGATGAAACAGGAGAGCAGTTCCCAAGCTCAAAAGGAACTTTCTTTGTTCGCAGGAACCCCACTGGCGATTTTTTCCTGATCTTGATCTCACTCTCCGAATCCGTATATTCTAATCCAGTTTCCATTACAAAATGTGGAAAAAAAAAAAAAAAAAAGAGAGAGAGAGAGAGAGAAATGAAAAGCAGCAGTCACTTTACCAAAAATCTTTCTATATCATTTCAGAATTTGGAATAATGCTACTGATGGCATTGGTTAAACAGGTATATGTAAGGGTACAGTCGTATATATATATTAAAAAATAAAAAATAAAAAAATGTACTGTATATTTAGTTTGATTAAACAGGTTCAGAGTAAAAAAAATAATAATAATCTCAAACAAAATATTACCCACAATGGCTAAAAAACATGAGAAAAGGGGTAATAATTAACCAATAGCAAAAAAAAATATTTTTTATATAAAATGCAAAAAATTTTTGCTTCCTCAACAAATGAATAATAATAAAGGACATCATAATAACACAAGGCTTAGATCAAAGAATCTCATATGACCGAAACGATTTCAGATCCTTATCCTGAAAAACCACCTCTAGGTGAAGTCCATGTGCAAACTCTAAGCACCAAAAAAGTACTCTATTATCTTTTTTTTTTTTTTTTTTTTTAAACCCCAATCAGTTCAATCATAAGACTATTATTAGAAATGAAGCACTGGCACCACTTATCTTAAAGGTCTTCTCAGACTCTAGCACTGACTAAATTGCCAATTAAACTAAACTAAAGCTTAAGCTTATATACCGCCTCTTCTCTATAAAGACAGAGCTCGGCACAGTTTACAAAAAATTTAAAGAAAGGAAAATATAATTAGAGTTAGTGATTGTATAGAGAGCAGCGAAAAGAGCCAAGTTTTCAGATGTTTTTCAAAATAATTGGAAAGAGCCCAAATTGCGGAGCTGGACAGTAAAGTTGTTCCAAAGCTCAATAATTTTAAAGTAAAGAGCTTTCCCTGATTTTCCAATATAAATAGCTCCTTTTAACGATGGGAAAGATAATTTAAGCTTTTGGATAGATCTGGTAATATCAGGTCTCGCAGAATTCCAAGAGAGAGGAATTACAGGAGGAAGAGTGCCATGCAAGATCTTGGCAGGCACATTTAAAGTGGACCCTGGAAATTATTGGGAGCCAGTGAAGTTTGAATAAAAGCGGGGAAACATGATCAAATTTGCTTTTGTGTAAAGATCAACCTGGCCGCAGTATTCTGGATCTGCTGAAGTATTTGGAGACTTTTCTTGGTTAGACTTAAATAGACCGAATTACAATAATCCAATAATTGTTATCATGACGTCCTTTTCCGCCTTTAGTATCATTCATTTGCTGAGGAAGCAAAACATTTTTTGCAGTTTATATTTTTAAAAAGTCTTTTTTGTTATCTGGTTAATTATTACCCCTTTTCTCTTGTTGGTGGCATCTCGCTTTAAACAGTGAACACCCCAGGCGGAATACAAATCCCAAAGAATTCCCAGACAAAAGTGAAAATATAGCTCAAAATACATCATTCTTACAGAATTCTTCTCCCAATAGAAGCTGGATCCTCCCCAAAAGTTCTTCCCATACATTAGAAGAGTAGGGGGCTTAGCCACAAATCTCTTTTAATTCAAACGGATACAAGCAAACCCATTAAACGCACATTTTTCAGTTTTATTTCTAAATTCTATTCCTACAGAGGTAATAACATTTGGATGCTGAAAACGCTTCCTAGACAGACACTCATGATATTAGGAATTTCAGTTCAACTCAGATGATGCTGAGCTGATCCCTAGCGCAACGCCGTCGGCTGCTCGCTGATACACATTTAAGTACATTACGGATCAGCGCAGCGGGCCATGCCCCAGGTTTAAACCAGGATTCATAATGGTAGAAGACGGCGTAAATGAAAAGATCCAGGAACAGAAACGAAATGGAGGTGATGTTTTGACTAGTTCCAACTGCCGCCGCCGACCTAAATCGAAATCCAGCCCCGCTTCTCCCTTGGTTGCGTAATAAAACATTAGTGGATTTGTTGAAAACAGAGACCCGAATTCAAGGGAGAAAAAACATACAGAGAGCAGTGAAACCGCAAGAAAACTCACTTGCAGGCTGATTTTTGCATCTGTTGTGTCTAAGGGCCTCTCAGAATCTGAGGGTCGCTCTCTCTTATTGCTGATAGGTACTTAAGCAGAACCAGTTAATTTACCCTTGGGACTTAATGCTTGGTTTGGTGGTTTTTGCAAGATAGAGAGCAATAGGTGATGTCTGCTTTGACTAATGGAGAGACGGAGGCCTGTTTTTTGTGGAGTGTGATTGCTGTAATACCATACCAGTAACTGATACCACATGCCAGTGTTCTGGAAATCCCCAAACAATCCCCCTCTCCCCACCTAAAAAAAAAAAAAAAAAAAGGCAGCATTCCCAGCAACTGCTATGTCTTTTCAGTTGAAAGAACTGTGGTTGGCAACTGACACCAGAGACTCGGGGTGAACAAAGGGCATCAGATACAGCCAGCGATGGAGCCAGAGATAAAGATGAAGGAGGATAAAGATAAGAGGAGAGCGAAAAGGGAAGGAAAAGTGAAAGAGGAAGGGCATAAAGCCTTGAGACCGCAGCCCAAAAAAGCTGCCACTTGCTAATTCGCCTGAATGACTAGAAAACCTGAAAATGAGGAATGTTAACACTATCTCTTTATCCATTAACAGAAAACAAATGCCCAAGCCATTCTAATGTAACACAAAGGCCTAACTTGTTCATTCAACCACAAAATTAGCTTAAAATGTACCTTCTTACAACACTTCTTTTCTTGCCAAGTTTATCTTGGACACAGTGGTAGGCGGTTAGGGCTTTCCGGAAATTTACTGAATCCCCAGCCCTATGGCCCTGCTTTTTTAAATTTTTTTTTGTTTACTTTTTTGCTTGGTGCATTTTGATTTGTTGAGTAGGAAGCCTGCTCAACCAAACTGCATTAAAAAAGTAACCCCCCCAAAAAAAAATTAAAAAAAAAAAGCAGGGCTCTTGGGCTGTGGATTCTCCAACCCCCCCCCCCCCCCTGAAGGCTCTGACAATACTGATCTGAATTTGATTGGTTGAAAAGCATCTGCCTGTTCAGTCAATAAACTTCAGAGCAGTGCCCTTAGGGCCTTCAGGTCGCGGGACTAATCCCCCTGAAGGCCCTGACCACGCACCACTGCTTAGACAGCAGTATCTTTTGGACACTGTATTCCAAAATAGTGTCATTAACTGAGTATATGAAGCCTATGTTATTTATTTAGTTTTAATGTTTGAATTATATTATAAGAAAGAATATTAGTCATAAGGTTCAGGGGACTGAACGAGTCCTAAGCTCCCATTGCTATCTTTTGCTACCCTCTTTCAAACAGTGGCTAGAAGAACTGATAGATTCTAGGTAAAGGGTGTCATTTCTTTTCTCAGAAAACACAGGAGATATCACCTTCACAGAACGTGAAAGCGGAGGAAAAACAACGAAGGTGACTGATTGGTGCGCTTTCTTTTTTTGATTGCCACGCCTCCCAGTTTCATTACATTCATTGTTTTAACCATTCGGTGGACGTATATTGGAGTACAGAATTAAGAACTGAAGACTGAGTATCCCCATATACGTTTTGTCTCGTTATATATTCAGACTCCTGGGGCAGGCCCGTTTGGGGCCGAAACACAGTCGTGTCGAGTCTTTTAATTAATAAACGAGACTGAGCACCAATCAGTCACCTTGGTTGCCATCTATTTTCTGCCGTGTTCTAGTAACCGATCCAGCCGGCGCCATAATTTTTCTTAGAATTTATGACCTAGTCAGAAATTTCTGGCTAATAGAGAAAGGGATATATGCTATTATATAACAGGACCGGGATACCCAGATACCATTATAAAATAGACACTCCTTGTGCTGCATTGGGTCACCTAAATGCGGGTGCCCTGATTTAGAATTCTACCCCCACCCCAAGTCTTTACATAGCAAAACCAATCATTATTTAATGCCCTGATGATTCTAAACCATACACAGAAAATCAAGTAGGAATCACTTCTCTTTATCTTCCGCCATATGAAACCCATTTTGATTTTTAAGCGCCGAAAAATACTTGTCTTTCTGTTGCTATTAGTAAAGCACCTTCTGCAAGGCCCCTCTGAGGGAGCAAATTAAATCACGCATGACGCTATTACTTTGCAAGGTAAGGCGCATTCCCTCGCTTTGCTCGCTTTTGATCCAGCTGAGAATATGCAATTCTGCAAAGAGATGCATTCACTTTCTTTTCGACTCCCCATAAATAGCGTAACCTACCCATCAGGTTCTGACGTTCCTCCTTTTTCTTGGCCTTCTGCTTTGCCTCCAGCTGGATGACCGATAGCGGCGAGGAGATGACGGGACTCGGGAGAGCACTGGCAGCATACCTGGCTAAAAGCCCCAGCCCACTCTCATCCAAGGCCGGGCCCGAAAGCCTGTCACTGCCGTTCATCATACACTCGTCAGGGTCCTCCTCAAACTCATCGTCGTCTTCCTCCTCTTCTGAGCTATAATCTAGCATGCAGAAAGAAAAGGAAGTACATTAAAAAGATTCTCAGGATCCACTGGCCAGAGATTCTTATAGGGAAAAATAACAAAATCCATCCTGGTTATACTGCGTTTAATCCATCCTCTGCTAAGGACAGAACCATGTTCCTTCCTCCTCTCGAAGATGATAGAAGGTATGGAGGATACATGTTTAATTTTTAACTGACAGAATCTTCAAGATAAAGCCAACGGGCTGCGTCTGCCCTTTACCAAAAAGGAAAATTCAGTTTTGTAGAAGCCCCGAGTACCCTACTTCTCATTCCTTCACTTCTCTGGCCCAAAGATTGCTTGCTGAAGCCCGGTGTTGTTTTCTCTTTCCTGTTTAATTCTACGTCAAGTCACTTTTGGGAAATTTAGAAAAGGAGGGGGGAAAAAACAACAACAAAAAACCAACCGATGCTGGTAGATGAATCTCACATTTAGCATGTGTGAAAGAGGCAAACTAATACGTCCAGGAAATCAAGAGAACTTGCAAAGAGAAAACAAAAATAAACAAGACTAAATGTGCCCAGGGATTCAGCGAGAACGAGACAGAAATGTGTCACGACTTCTAGTCTCGCTCTTTCTAAACGAGAAAGAGAAATCCAGGCTCCGTATGATACCATGGTGATGGTTGAGATCTCAAAATATCATCAGACTCGGATAATAAAAACTAAAATAAGCCATATTTTGAAAGCACGGGAAGGTGAATACATATGTAGGTGTGTGTCTATCTATCTATCTCAACCCTATGGAGAACGGCTCAATATATCATAAATTCCCGCTCACCAGCATGGGAGGCAAAAGCAAATATATTTCAGAAAAACCATCCAGGGGGAGAGTGTGACGCAGTGGCTAAAGCTACAGCCTCAGCCCCCTGGGGTTGTGGGTTCAAACCTACACTGCTCCTTGTGACGCTGGGCAAGTCACTTAATCCCCCCATTGGCCCAGGTACATAGTAACATAGTAAATGACGGCAGATAAAGACCCGAATGGTCCATCCAGTCTGCCCAACCCTATATGCTCTATAAAAATCAATCATTTAATTAAAATTGTCCTTTTTCTTAGATATTTCTGGGCCAGAGACCTGCCCGGTAGTGTGCTTAGGTTCTATCTACTGGAGTCTCCATCAAAGCCCTCCCCAGCCCGTCCTCAACTGAATGTCCACATACGGGACACAGACATAAGAACATAAGAAGCGCCATCTCCGGAACAGACCCTAGGTCCATCAAGTCCGGCGATCCGCACACGCGGAGGCCCCGCCAGGTGTACCCTGGCATAGTTTTGGTCCCCATATCGCTCCAAGCTTCTCGTAAAGAGAAGTGCATCTAGCCTACCCCTACCCATGTCACTTCATGCCACTCATAAGGAGACCATACTAGACTGCCCAGGACTGGGCAAATATTCCTTCAAAATATACCAATTAGATAGATTGTGAGCCTACCAGGACAGGCAAGGAAAAATGCTTGAGTAACTGAATAAAATTGCGTAAACCATTCTGAGCTCCCCTGGGAGAATGGGAAATTAAATAAAAAGCACCCAGAGCCCAAACTATGCTTAAGATCCTCTTTTTCAAATGAACCTGGGTTATGAAAGGGATTGCCTAGCCTTAATGCTGTATTAACGCTCTACATCGAAAAATAATGCATGTTTTTTTCCCGTGACTGGTGTCTTGATTCTTCTCCTGGTTGGGGGCTAACAGTGGAGGCTACGGGGTCCTTTTCCTTTGGTGATTTGAAGGCACTTTTTTCTTTGCATCGTATAATTTAGGGAAATCTTGATATTGCTGCGATGCATTTGTTCTGCTTGTGCTGTACTGTGTAAACTTGAGACAGATAAAATATATATGAAAAAATATACATGCAAGTAAAACCAGCATTTTTCAAACTAACCTCTTATTTGCTACACATGTATTTGGTTTAGTGAAGGGGAAATTTTTTTTATTTGTTTGGCCATTGTCCAAAGCTAATTTTACTTTCTTTTACACTGTCGTTCCAGAGGAAAAAAAAAAAAAAATCCCACTAAATTACTGGGCAAACATTAAAAAGAAAGCTCAGGCCCTACTAGCCTAAATATTATCCCCCCCCCCCCCAAAAAAAAAGAGGATGGATTGAGACCTCCGGGTTTTACTTCCATTGGTTTTCAACGGAAGTAAAACCCGGAGGTCTCGATCCGTCCTCCTTTTTCTGGAGCCGTATGGTAGCCCTAAAAAAGTATGGCTGTCTTTGGAACACGGGATCTGCTTTTGAAAAGGGCCCGATTCTGTAATTGGTGCCTGAATTGGCGGCTGCCTATAAAAACGGCGCTTCGGCGCCATTAAAAAAATTGCAGTTGACTGAGCCTACCACGAAACTCAGGCGCTGCTAATATAGGCCATGGATTTACTGGCCTACACTGCAGACACCCGAGAATCGCACCTAGTGGCCACCTCTAACCACGTCTACTGTGGCTGTAGGCACAATTAGGCGCCTTGCTGTAGACGCAATTACGATGCCTCCCGACGCCTACATTTTTTAACGAGTTTTTAAATGGTTTTTAATGGCGTGCTCAATTACTGCACTGATTAAAGCCAAGTAAAACAATTAAGAGCTCCTTCCACTAAACCGCAGAAGGGTTTCTTACTGCAAGCCGTCGAGGTAAATACTCTGACGCTCATTCGGTTCCTATGAGCGTTGGAGAGTTTCTCACTGGCATATGGTATGAAGCTTTAGTAAAATCCAGCGTTAAGTTAGACAGCAGTAGGGCTCCTAACTTAGGGCCTATTTACAGAATCGGGCCATTACGGCCCATCTTTCACTTTGTGTTGTTCCCTGGGTCCACTGAACCCTTTTGAATTGCAGGCCCTAAGGCTGAGGGGCGACTTTCCTTCTGCTAAGTTAGAAAGGGCTGGGTTCCGGCTTACAGAGCCTTCCTTTGGAATATAATTTTTCCCTACTTTGTAACCCTTCCTAACTTAGTCCAGTCATAGCAGTGACCCGTTCTCAAGCAGGGACCATGCACCAGGGCTCCTCCCTGAACCCTGCAGTCACGGGCCCTGAATCCAGGCCTCGCTGTTGCCCGATGACCGGGACTCATTCTCCGTCCCCCAGAAGCTGCGAATGCCGCCTCTGCAGAATCCCCGCTGCAACTGCCTCCAGGAGCGGAAGGCCCAAGCAAGGGAGTCCAATTCAGTTCCTGGGCCTGGCACTGGGCAGCCCCTGAGCTGGCCCCATCACACGGCTACCCTTCCTTAAACCCAGAGATCGCCACTTCAACTATTTTCAATAAGGAGAACGTCGGTGGGGGAGGAAAAAAGGTCTACGGTTCAGGTGTAACAAGTGGCGCTAATTTTAAAAAAATCATTTGCATCCTAATCATAGGGTAACTTTTTCAGACGTCTCTTTTTATATTTTTTGCCCAATATTTTGCAGTTTTTTTTAGCTTAAACATACTAGTTTAGTTTAAGATTCATGAACATGGTTGAACTGAAAGAAAGGTTCATGTCAGATAGCAGTATAGAATTTAAGCCATTTTCCAGATTCTGTGGCAGTGTGTCTGTCATATGGGAACTTAACTATGGAATAATATTCCTCTTTGGCTGAGAGCACTAGATTCTCTTCAAATCTTCCGTAAACACTTTTAAAAAACTTGGTTATTCACCAAATTGTAAACTTTCCTTTTTAGTATTTTACCCTTAACATGATACACTGTAAACCGAATCGAGCTTTATTTTCATAAAGATGACACGGTCTATAAATTTAAGTTTTCGTTTAGTTTAGTAAAAGCAGGCAAAGAGAAGAACCCCTCACCTTCAGATATACGCAGAAACGACAAAAAAAGGCAAGAGGGGATGTCTATTCAACCCCAAATAAAGTCCCGACAAGGATCACCGTTTTCGGCGCGTGAAAGACGCCTTCTTCAAGGGACACTTCGCTGAAACGAAGCAGAGTTGAAGAACTCTTTAAATGGCGTCTTCCACGCGCCGAAAACGGAGATCCTTATTAGGACCTTTTGTCTCCAATAAGGGCTTTATTTTGGGGTTGACTAGACATCCCCCCCCTTGCCTTTTTTTTGTTGTTTCTGTCATATGGGAAAGCCTTGGGAAATGCGTGGAGCTTTTGAAACGTCTACTCGTTGTATCCAGGAACGCGATTACAAATGCACGGCCATTCTCTGCCTTTTCCCTATCTGATACCATCACTCCACTGACTGAGTGCTTTAGGGACCACACTGTAAATATCCATTAATGTTTTCACGGGAAAATAATGATTACATTTAACAAGGGTGAATTATTATATCAGCAAATATAAGGAACATGGGAACTAAGAACACCTGAAGTCTTCTAAAAACTCCTTCATTTGGAAAATGGTCCCCTCTCCCTTCAGCCGGATCAGAACATGTCACATGACTTCTACTGTCCCTTTTTTTCCCCCCCTCTCCCCCAAACACACGCATTGATCTCTCAGGATGGATAAAAAATTAATTATTCCCTATCTAAATAAAATTAACTCCACAAAACCAAAATCTAACCCCCCACCCCACCCCGTTTTACAGAGCCGTGCTAGAGGCTGCCACGCGGCAAAAGCCTCGAAGCCCTTTAAATACCTCTGAGGGCTTTGGGGCAGTTACGGCAGCGGCAGCCACTAGCACGGATTTCTAAAAGGGGAGGGGGTAGTTTGCTCATGGTTTGATATTGAAAATAGAAAGAATATTTGAATCAAATTTGTTTCACTGATAACTGAACTCAATATCTGGTTAGCAAAATATAAATAAATAAATATATCTATATATTTTTGCCAACACAACCAGGAAAGAAAACGCAGCTAAAATAATATTCATTTCCAGTCATCGAGGGCTATTGATACATAAGATTTTCCAGGTACCTCTAATGAATATGTACGAGAGAGATTTTAATTTCAATGGAGGTGGGAGGCATGCAAATCCCTCTCATGCATATTTATTGCGGCTAGCTTGAAAGTCCAACCTGTTTATTGCACTCAAGGACTGGAAGAGAATACGACTTACACAAAATAAAAAAGTTCTGGAATGCCACGCTTGGTATTTTGGGAGATAAAAAGAAGGTATTGTAGAATGTTAGATAAGTCATGAAAAACAGTTATAGTTCCTTGTTAAAAAAATTAACAGAAATTCCTATAGGTTATTTAATTTCCAAAGACTGATGTGTCGCTGTAAGAAAATGAGTCATAAGAAGCACAGGGAGGGGAAAAAACACACACACACACACACACAAAAGCACACTTTAGGATTTAGATAAGATTATAAAAACATAATTTTCTCACAATATCAAGCAAGCATATAGCATACAAAGCAGGGCTAAGTGCAGGCAGACGTTAGACAGCTATTGGGTCCTCTTATCACTGGCTTGGAATAATCAAATTCTTGATGGGGTTCTGCTTCCGCCAAAACCCAAACAAAATATCCACATTTGCTTCAGGTTCTCTGTTTAATGAATAATGCTGCTGACTCCAGAAATGTTTTTATAAATTGTAATCAAAGGCAGAGGTTTCTTGAAAAAACAACAACCCCAAAACAAAGAAAAAAATAGCCCTTAAAAATCCATTGCACTCTTCCCTGCTCATATACTAGTAATCCATTCTTTTCTAAAGCTACAGAGACTGTGGAGACAGATGTTGCTGATTGCGATTTTCATTCAAAAGAGAAGAGTCAATAAATGATATCCACAACTTGGAAAGGGGACCCAGCACAGTCCGTGTTTCGACCTATGTGTCTTCCTCAGGGGTCCTAAGGGGGTAAATGGGTATACTGAAGCATTTATGACATTATGTGGGTCTTGTACTAAGGCATGCTAGTCGATTTAGCTAGTGTACTTTAGTAAAAGACCCCTATGTGATAGGGGAGCACTTGAAAATGACAGTGTGTACATAGCGAATAAGAGCAGATAAATAGAAAAATGTTTACATGGTGGATAAAGACATGTACGTGGTGTGTGTAAAAAAAGAAAAAAGAAAAGATGGATGATTTTGGACCTTTATATAAAAGAGGTGAGGTGCGCATGTATATAGCCATTCTTTTCTACCATGTCAAAGAACGATGTTTGAACTAGAGATTTACACGGGAATGGGGATCGTGGGAATCCCCCCTAACCCATGGGACTCCCACAGGGACCCCCCTCTGGCCCACGGGACTCCCACGGGGATGGAAGGCTTTGGAAGCAGGGTTCGTCCATATAATATAATGGACACGTCAGCCTTAGTAAAAGAGGGGGTTTATAAGTTAATTACCTGAACAGAAAACAAAAAAAGGGTTCCACCAAAGAGATTCCACAAGGAAAACAGCAAAAGAAACTGTGGAATTGATGATCCTGTCAGAAGTAATTGCTGCTTTTTATGGGGACGGGCAGGGATGGAGGTAATTCCTTACGGGGACGGGTGTGGACGGAGAGGATCCTGGCGGGGATGGGTGGGATTTCTGTCCCCGTGCAACTCTCTAGTTTGAACTGGCAAACTCAAAGGACATGTTTCTGACCTGAGAAAGTGCCGAGTACTGTTATGTAATAACCCTACATTAGATGGAGTCGAGCTATGATCTTTGAATCTAATTATATTAAGAATTATGTCATTACATTTTCTGATAGGCGCCCAAGGGAAGCATCTATGCTAAAGGGATTTGTAACAAGAAATGTCATAAAACTGTGTCGAAATCAATATGGGCAAATCTTAGGGCAAGCAAGCACCATTTGCTGTGAGCAACTAAAAGTGAAAGTTTCTCAACCAGCTAAGAATATCCAGCCGTCTGTTGAGAAACCATCATAATAATATATAGCCCAATTCGGAAGCACAATTAATGCCACATTGACATTGGCTGAAAGGTAATTGGCTCTTGCCAGCAAAATATCACACAATTATTGTTCAGTGATCTCTTTATTGAAGCCAAATGTCAAAAGTTGTTTTGAGGGTCATCTCAGAAGCTTTTGTGTTGAGCACGAGGATCATCCCACAGCTTCTGTGACATGTACGGCATTGGATGAATGTTCAAAAATGGTAGTTTTCTAGCTAAAATTAGGGATGACCCCCCCTCCTTATAAGGAGAGTTAGGCTTTCTAAATTAAATATGACGAATGTATCGCACCACATTCAACAACTTCGCCCAATTACATTGTGATGTTCCAACATCTCTTCCTCCCCTATCTCTGCTCTGGCAATAGGCTTTAGGAAGTGACACGGTGACAGAATTTATCATGGTTCTCGTCCCCACGGATAACCATGGGAAACCATCCTGTGTCGTTCTTTAGTGTCTATCTCAACCTCAGTCCTTCTAGACCAGCATTCTTCAATGCAAGGCTTGAGGGTCAGTGGCTGAGGCCCATTCATACTCTTATTTGAGCCAAGTATAGGATGATGAGGTTGGCTCTTAGGCATTGGTGGATTGAGGTATTATGACATCACAGTATCAGCTCTGGATACCAGAGACTGTCATTCTTTAGTGTCTGTCTCAACCTCAGTCACCAGCATTCAGGCTTGAGGGTCAGTGGCTGGGCCCCTTCATACTCTGATTCTTATTTGAGTCAAGTATAGGATAAGAAACCCATTGTGATGAGGTTGGCTCTTATTGGTGGAATGAAGCATTATGACATCACAATGCAAAGCTTGAGGGTCAGTGGCTGAGCCCATTCATACTCTGATTCTTCCCTCTCTCCTTAAATGGGGATGGTTTCCCGCAGTTATCCGCAGGGATGAGAATGGTGATGAATTTTGTCACTATGTCATTCTCTACCACCTCTTTTAGCGAATGCTCTCTTATCTGCCCAGAACGCAAAAAAGGTAAATTCCTAAACAGGTTGCAGCTCTCTGATGCTAACAGCTACTTTTTCTGGAGTCTTCAGCAGGTAAAGTGCACAGAATACATTCGAGAATATTGATTTATTCCAACAAAAGTTATACCAAAATGGACATTTTATAGGTACTTTCCGATTAGAAAATTAATATAGAAATTCCCCTTCAACGTAGAGTCTACATAATGTATTACAGACGTGGATGCATCACCAATTAAAAAAAAGACCTGTGGTGTCAGAGACGATAAAAGAAAAGGTATTTTTGCCTACCTACGTAATGTTCAAGGCTCTGTTGGCATGGAAACTGACCCCCTGCTGTGCGGTGTCTGCCCTACTCCCAGCCAATCACTTTGCTTCTTTAGTGCAGCGGGAGAGCAAATGCAAGTTACCGATACAGACATTCAAAGCATCATGAGTAGGGGTCAAGGGTGAAGGGTGCTCAAGCAGCTGCAAGGAGAAAGCAAGCAATCTAGAAAAGCTGGGTTAATTTATATTCTGGTTTTAGTATCAGGGAAAGCCATTAGAAATCCCTATTACCCAAATATCCCTTAAAGAGACCATTCAAAAAAAATGCGTATAATTTGCAACAAATGTCCCCGCCTCCTCCCCTCTGCACATACCCAGTGGTTTTCGCTCTTCCCTGCTGAATGACCACCATGTTAAACAGGAATTGCAGGGGTGCTCAATTTTAGTCACCAATTCTGGATTTCTGGAGCCTTAATGGTGACCTGGGATCATCTTGAAATACAGAACAGTGCAATCACAAGGGGAAATGTCTTGAAATACACCAGCCGTATCAGTTGCAACAAAGCAAGCAGTTTCCTGAAAGAATTTGCACCCCCTGGAGGCTAGTATTGTAAACTTCCCCCATAATTAAGAGGGTGTAGATTTGATGCTCAAGTGAAGCTACACCAGGATATTCAGGTCAAAGGAAATGGAATTTCATCTTTTGTCACGTGGCTAAGAATTGTTTCTGTAATGCATCAAATGATATCACAAGTCATTCAAACCAAAGCTTAAAAAGTAGTTTCCACCTTTATTCTGTGGTCTGGGTATCGGTTCTTTGGCAACTCCACGAATCTTTTCTCAATTTTAATTTGACTTGTTCAGATTCAAAATGGCGGGGTCAAGATCACTTTCAGCAAGTTTGTCAGCGTCATTTGGGTTATTTTGATTTTGTTATTCAAAAATTCCTGGTCTTATTAGAGGGAAAAGTTTTATCATTTAAGATTCAACAATAAGATGTGTCTTTTTGGAGTTTTGGGGGTTAAATCCTTTTCTTTCAATTTAGATCTTTTTCTTTGCAGGACATAATAGAGGGCAACGGGGAGATAGGTGGCCATTTGTTTTATGGCCGAAACTAAGGTGGTTTTGTCACTCAGCGAGGTTCATATCTCTTTTAGCATTTCTGGTTGATTGTATTGGTCCAATTATTTTCTCTTAAAACCAATGAACAACTTCAGAATGAGTGGAAAGACCATATATATTTCTACCCAAAACACTCTTGCATTTTTTTTTGGAGAATGTGAAAATTAACCTACATACATTTCTATAATACATTCAATCAAAACAAAAGGTTGAGGGAAGGTTCAGTTTTGTTTGCTGTGAGGAAAACGTAGCCAATGCAAATCACACTCCGGGATATTTGAATAATAGAGACAGATTGCAAGATTGTATTAAAATCATTCTAATTATTGGAGTGGTGGGGGGGGAAGGGAGGAAAAAGCGGAATGAAGGGAAGCAAAATCTAAATTACCTAATAAGAGACACAGCAAGAGAGACAAAGCACACTTGTTTAGTTAAAAATGAACTTGATATGTTTAATAAAGCTTGGTATACCAAATCGCAATACAAACATCGAATCGCACACCCACACAACAGTTTTCCATTTACAAAACCCTTTGAAGCCTTTATAAGGCTCATGTCAAAGAAAAAAAATGGTGCTGTACGGAGGTAGTGAGCAAATAAAGAGAGAGGGCATGTGGAGACTGAAAACCGGTCAGTTAGAGGGGGCTCTAAGAGAGCCAATATTATTATCACAATAATACAAGTACAAAAAAAAGGTTCTAGAGATGAAGCAGACTACGCTGCCAGAAACAAAGATGGCCGCCCTTAATTTGGCCATCAAAGATGGCTGAATTCAACTGTGCCATCTCTCTCTCTATATATACATGTATAGATGGTATTATTGGTTGTGTTTTTGTTTTTAATTTAGTAACCTTGATCAAACGAGTCCTCCGAGGAATCACTGAAGGAAGATCCAGCTTCGGCTTCTCGCAGCAGCAAGCAAAACTGCTGCGTCCTAGTCGCGGCCTGCTTTGATTTCAGAGTCCCAGCGGCCGGCATTCCCCTGGTGGCCGGTTTGAAGCCTCCGGCTGTCTTGCTGCTCTTTTTGGCCACTATGCTGTAGAGACTAGATTGCCTCAGTCTGGAAACAGATGACGACTGGGGAGGCCACTCCTCCCTTAAAGATTCATCGTCTTCCTCAGAGTCTGTATCTGTATGTGAAAGTAGTTTTTAACAGACATAAGTAAAGAAAGAAAGAATCAAAAGTTTGCTACCTTTGTTGTCTAAGTAAAATTGAAATGTTAAGGGCCCTTCTAATATAATGCATTAAGCAGCTAGAGACCAATTCCGTAACAGTACGCATCTATATGGCACCTACCACTACTACGACTTATCATTTCTATAGCGCTACCAGGCTTACACAGTGCTGTACACCAGAACATGGTAGAGACAGTCCCGCGCGAATGAGCTCACAATCTATTTGAGACAGACAAACTGGATAAAAAGGTGCATCTATACACATTGCACAGGAGGGGGAATTACAGAGGGAGTGACAAAGACAGGGATTTTTAGTAGAGAATGACACAGGAACAAATTTTCCCCCCGATCCCGCAGGAACCCATTTTCCCATTCCGGCAAGTTCTTTTCCTGTCCCTGCCCCATTCCTAAAAGTTCCTTTCTCATCTGCACAAGCCTCAAACCCTTTAAAATCCTAAATAGCAACATTCTAGGGCTCACATTGTGATGCCATAATGCCTCATTCCACCAATGACTAAGCTCCGTCCTCACCTGCAGAAGCCTCAAATCCTTCAAAATCATAAGTAGCAACATTCTAGGGCTCAGATTGTGATGTCATAATGCCTCATTCCACCAATGCCTAAGTTCCGTCCTCATCTGCACAAGCCTCAAACCCTTTAAAATCCTAAATAGAAACATTTTAGAGCTCAGTGTGATGTCATAATGCCTCATTCCACCAATGTCTAAGCTCCGCCCTCATCTGCACAAGCCTCAAACCCTTTAAAATCCTAAGTAGCAACATTCTAGAGCTCAGAGTGTGATGTCATAATGCCTCATTCCACCAATGCCTAAGCTCCGTCCTCATCTGCACAAGCCTCGAACCCTTTCAAATCCTAAGTAGCAACATTCTAGAGCTCAGATTGTGATGTCATAATGCCTCACTCCACCAATGCCTAAGCTCCGTCCTCATCTGCACAAGCCCCAAACACTTTAAAATCTTAAGTGTGCGAGGCTTGTGCAATTAAGGCAGAGCTTACAGGACAGGGACAGCGACAAAACCCGCGGGGACGGGACAGAGAAATTGAATTCCTGCGGGGACGGGGAAAATTGGTCCCCGTGTCATTCTCTAGTGCTTAGCAGGTAGGCTGGAATTTGGAACTGAGAGCAGCTTGAAAGAAGTGGGCTTTGAGTCTGGATTTGAAGATGGCCAGGGACGCAGCTTGACGCACCAAGTCAGGCAGTTTGTTCCAGGCATACAGTGGTGCAAAACAGAAGGGACGGAGTCTGGAGATGGCCAAAGAGGAGAAGTATAGAGGCAGAGTATAGGGAAAGATGAGAGAGGAGAAACCCTGAGGAGCTCCTGAGTGAATACGCTTGTGGGTCAGCAAGAGGAGTTTGAACTGTATGCGGAACGGATAGGGGGCCAATTAAGTGACAGCAGAAGAGGGGTAGTGTGGGCAATGCGACATTGGCGGAATATGAGGCGTGCAGCAGCATTTTGAACAGATTGAAGGGGAGAGAGAGGGTTGCAGTAGTCTAGGCGAAAGGTGAGGAGGGTCTTAGCAGTGCACTCAAAGAGGAAGGGTCGGATTTTGGCGACGCTGTACAGAAAGAAACGACAGGTTTTGGAGGTCTGTTGGTTCTGTGACGAGGAGGAGATCACCCCGAGGTTACAAGCTGTCAAGACAGGGATGTTGTCCACAGAAATAGAGAACGGGAGAAGAGGAGAGGCGGGTTTAGGATACATTACAGAACGGAACCCCCGCGAATTTTGAAAAACCGTGAGAGGGCAGCTGGGGCGCCGGCGGGTGCTTAAATTGTACTTACGGAGCCGGGCACATTTTCCGATCGCCTCTTCATGATACTGAAGCCATGGTTCCACCAATCAGGAGCTGCTTTGACACGCTATCTGGCGTATCAAAGCAGCTCCTGATTGGCGTAGCCATGACTTTAGTACCAGGAAGAGGCGGTCGGAAAATACCGCGAATTACTGAGTCCGCGATTTGCGAACCGCGAATACGGGGAGGTTTACTGTATATGTAAAAGAAGTAGATGCCCACGAGTGAAACAGGTCAAAAATACGTGACTATAATCCAAGCGAGAGCACTTTTGACAGCCATAGAGCTGGTATAAGTGCTCACACCTACATGCTGTAGTTACATATGCAACTTACACGTGAGTTCAGGCGTGTGGAAAATATGTGCTGTGTAAGGTATGCACTTATTTACAAAATTGCACTTAAGTGGATTGTCTGCATTTACATGTGCATACGTGTACATAATCACGCACGTATGCATATTATCGCTAAGATGCTAACATTTCCGCACCAAAGGAACACAAAAAAAGCACAAAAGGCCTTCAAGTTCCGGGTAATTCTACTTTAACGATGGACCCCCACATGGGCCGTGTTTCAGCGTCACCACCCGTCTCAGGGCTCAGAAAGTCTTGTCGTTCAGTGTAAAAAAGATCAAATCTTTTCCCGAACTTGCGAAAAAGAAACCCGCTCAGTCTAACGGTTAAGCTGCGCGCGTACGTTCTGCTGTGCAATTCGCAGGTTACTGCACGCCGCGCGAGAGGGCGGGAACTGGGCAGAGAATGGATGTGGATCGCACCCTGTGGTAGTGTACAGTACTGCCGGGGCTGCATTACGGCCTTCTCGGGAGGAAGCGATAAGCGCCTCCACGCCAATTGCAAAGACAGTGTGCATTACGACACATTTCAGTCCAGTAACTGCAGAGAGCAGGCCACGTAAATCAGGGATCTCAAAGTCCCTCCTTGAGGGCCGCAATCCAGTCGGGTTTTCAAGATTTCCCCAATGAATCTGCATCGAAAGCAGTGCATGCACATAGATCTCATGCATATTCATTGGGGAAATCCTGAAAACCCGACTGGATTGCGGCCCTCAAGGAGGGACTATGAGACCCCTGGTCTAGATCAGGGGTGGGCAACTCCGGTCCTCGAGGGCCAGAATCCAGTCGGGTTTTCAGGATTTCCCCAATGAATATGCATTGAAAGCAGTGCATGCACATCGATCTCATGCAGATTCATTGGGGAAATCCTGAAAACCCGACTGGATTGCGGCCCTCAAGGAGGGACTTTGAGATCCCTAGTCTAGATCAGGGGTGGACAACTCCGGTCCTCGAGGGCCAGAATCCAGTCGGGTTTTCAGGATTTCCTCAATGAATCTGCATTGAAAGCAGTGCATGCACATCGATCTCATGCAGATTCATTGGGGAAATCCTGAAAACCCGACTGGATTGCGGCCCTCAAGGAGGGACTTTGAGACCCCTGATGTAAATGATAGAATTCCATACATGTTAACATCTGGGCAGGATTTAGTCAAAACAACCTAGAAGGGGAAACTTTAATTCAAAGATTGGGAGCTCAAAAGGAAAATGTCCAAACGTCATATGCATAAATTTTAAATCTGCATAGAAACTTTTCATCAATTCACTCTTAAGGAAAACATATGATCAGGGACCTGGACCCTGGACCCGGAGAATACTCCCCATACGTAGCCTCTCCATCCAGCCATCGCATATTTTTTTAATTTATAACTTATGTTCTCTTGAAAATGCGAACCTTAACTATTGCACACATTCAAAAGATTTGTGAAACACTGATCTCAATTTTAAGATTACAAAAATATGCACTGGCTGTATACATCAGTCTAAAATATGACTACGTAAAAATATTCAATATTTTTGCCCCAAGTCATCAATATAATTCAATACCTCAATCAATATAATTCAATATCTCAATTTTAAGATTACAAAAATATGCACTGGCTGTATACATCAGTCTAAAATATGACTACATTGAAAAAATTCAATATTATATTGATGACTTGGGGCAAAAATATTCTGCCCACTCTCATGAAGGCAAGGGTATTTACTTCATGGCTGTCCCGACGGCTATGCAAGCGATACGACTGCACAGGGAGAAAAAGAGGAAAAATCGATTCCCATCCATTGCTGCCTCCGGAGGGGCCGCATCTCTGCCCGCAGAGGTCAGCATTTTATTTTTTTTTAAAACACTGCTCATCGCCAGCTAAATTAGCCTGGATATTCAGTGCTGGGCCATGTCTGAATGCCAGCATTTAATATCGGGGGCTAAATTTACTGGGGGATGGCTGCCGGAGCTTATACAGTTCCCGATTGATATTCGGCAGGGACCAGCATAACTAAGTGGGTCCAGACACTGAATATTGCCGGCACCATATTTAATAAAGGGCAAATCCAGATAAATGACCCTGCCTCATTCTGTCCCCACCCCTTCTGTCTCCAGCCCCGCCCAGTTTTGCCTCCAGCCCCGCCCCCAAGAAGCCTCGCCTCTTTTTTCCTGACTTCCAGGTCATGTCTGGAGGGCCTCCAGCATGCGCAGATGCTTGTGACATCATCCGTGCATGCTTGCTGAAGTCCCTCCATACACGGCCGGAGCACGGGGCTTTCCAAAACCTGGACAAACTGCCGGGTTTTGGAAAGTCCATCTGGGAACCCGGCCAGCCCTCTAAAAATAGGACATGTCCAGGTTTTCCCAGACGTCTGGCTCCTTCCCAAAGTCCCTTTTGCACCACCCCTGACAGGCCCCACTTTTTTGTTGGGTGGTCTAAGGTGATATTTAGTGGCATTGTTTGACTAAGCGGTGATAATCTGCGGCACTTAACATGATAAGTGAGTTAAATGGGCAGGAGAGGCTCTGGCCCAGTTACATCACTTTGAATATTAGACGGTATAACTTAAATGTGCAACTCTTTTTGCATGTGTAGGTAATGAAGTGGACACAGGGGGAAGGCGTAATGGTGGGGCATGATTGGGTCCCACACTTACCACACATGACTTTCAACATTAATTTGCACTCAAAAACAAGCACATCCATCGCATTGATTAGCAATTCTATTCTACAATTACCCAAACATAGCTTAAAGAACTTTAAATAAATAACTCTCAAATTTAATTTTTTAAAAAATTGGTTTTGCTATTTTATCATTTCAATGACAACGTGCCACAAAAAAAACATTTGCTCTGTTTAGTGTGCCGGAGCTGAAAAGATTTGAGAGACACTGTTTTAGGGAAAGCTTTTCCCCACAGAGGATGGTGTCATTTGATTAACACAGAAGACATGCAGGTTATAAGGAGTCACTGCTCCCTCCAAGCCAAAGAATATCCTTCATCAGAGAGATCTTATAGCCACCCCCCATCCCACCACAGCAATTACTGTCCCAGCTTCAGCTTGCATCTTCAGCTTGGAGGGAGCAGTGACCCCTTATAACCCTCATGTCTTCTGTGTTAACCAAATGACACCATTCTCTGTGGAGAAAAGCTTTCCCTAAAGGATTGCCACAGAGTTTGAGACTCCTGATGAAGGCCGTTGGGCCGAAACACTTACAGGTGGAGTCTCATTTGATGCAACAAACTATCTGAGCACCTCAGGTTGCCTTCGCTGTTATTTTCGATACTCTACCTCTGAGAGGGTGGTTTTCCTGTTTCGTTATGTAAATTAGACTTTTCATAATCTATGCATGCACCTATGAACCCCTGCCCCCTCTGCCCAAACTCTACCCCATCGTGTCAGCATGCATAATTTTACACTGGTCAAAATTCTGTAACCCTTGGGTATGGCCACCTACATCTGGAAATGACTTCATCAAAATGGCCTCCTTAAAGGTATTCATAGGCATCTATTCAGCATTTCCCCACATTTTAATAACCTCTCCCCAGCCACTACAATAATAATGACTAATAATAATAATAATAATAATAATATAATAATATAACTATTATACTAATAATAATAATATTATATTTATTATTAGTATAATAATAATAATAATAATAATATAGTATAATAATAATAATATAGTATAATAATAATATTATTATACTAATAACTAATAATATAATAATATAACTAATGACTAATAATAATAATATAATAATAACTTTATTTTATATACCGCAGTACCACAAACAATTCAGAGCAGTTTACAATGTAAGAGACTGTACATTTATAGCGAAGATACAATGAGAACTGTACATATTCAGTAAAGGTGTTTCAACAGCGAGGCACCATGTAATTTTACCATGCAGGAGACTGTACGTATACAGCGGAGATTATATATATATATAGTAGAGAGGCAGTGCGAGAGGCTTATAAAGGACAAAGCGGTGTACAAAACCAATACAGGGTGGTGAATGTCAAGAAGACAACCAGTATCAATTACTGGATGGAGGTATTTGATTATTTGGTGATGAGGGGGGTTCAAGAAATTTGTCGTAGAGGAAAGATTTGAGAGATTTCCTGAAGGATGAGTAGGATGGGGCAGATGAGATGAGGGTGGTCAGGCAGTTTGTCCATCTGCCAGCTTGGTATGAGAGAGTTCTATTGAGGAATCTTTTGTGGGTGCATCCCTTTGGGGAAGGGTAGGTAAACAGGTTGGCATTGCGCGTGCGAGTGGTTACAGGGAACACGAAGTGGTGAGACAGATATATCTAGAAGTTACAAGTCACAGTAGGGCCCTTGCCCAGGCCATTAGATGCCACCTTTTACTGCATCAAGGAACTCCCCCTCCCCTCCTCACCAGAGGCCGTGAATACGGACTTTTCAGCATTCCCATTCTTGAAATATGGAAGACCTGACCCAGGTTTTCCATCTCAGCTACCAGATCAGCCTCAACAAATGCCATAGTCAAACATTTGCATCAAATTAATTGCTTTATCTAAACCTTTATAAATGAAAACAAAACCAAGTTTATAAGTTAATATAAATTAATATCTGCTGATTCATCCTTTTTGCTTCACATTTATGGCATAAGAATTAGAGAGCGGCAAATAGCTCTTCAGTCTGAAACACTCTTATGGGAGCACAGAAAAGAATTTTGAGCATAAAATGAAATGTAAATGTCACTTACTATACGAGTAGCTGCTAATTTCCGAAATGGCTGGTGAATGAGAAGCCTTCAGCAGACCCTTGACCTTTAACCCCACCTCCATCTTCTTAATTTTGGCAGCCATTTTGTTTTTACCTTCTTTGGAGATCTTCAGTGGCAAACTTAAGCCTTTGGTCCTTTTTTTCTGCCCATCCTTGCCCAGCAAGGTCTCTTGGGGAGTCAAATATTTGGTGCTGCCTCCTTCTCTACACTTCTGCTTGCTTCCGCATGTGTCTGAAAACTTAAAAGGAGACTTCAGCTTGTCATGTTTGGTGAGCGACAAGGCTTTGTCCAACTTGCTTGCTAACTGCTCTTGATCACTGGTTCTCTTTTTCTTCCTACTCCTTTCCTGAATCTGAAAAAAATAGAGGGATAAGTAATAAATGAAGTAGACATGATTCTTCACATTAGACATGTTAACAGGTTGGACAATTTTCAAAACTTACCCCACCCCTCACATGGATTCCTATATATCACAACTGTACTGACCTCGTTTGGAAAACTTGATGTTCCTTCATGCTCATCCCAGCTTCGATTCCTCCCTTTCATTTTTCCACTTACACCTTCCATCTCATCCTCCTCGGCAAATGCCCCTTTTGATCTTTTCCTCATCCCTTCCCCTGTCTCAGAGTCTTCTGAAAGCAGCAAGGATTTGCTTAGCCTGAAAGTCAGACAACAGAGAAAAAGAGTTCACTCAAGTCTGTAGTGAGTACCGAAAACAAAGGTCCATCTTACAGAGATAATAATATGCACGTCACAGGTTTGTATCTAGCCTCTAGTGAGGGAAAGCAGACCGTGTGCACTTCTGTATCTTTTGTACTAAGGGAGGTGGGGGTGGAGAAGAAAAGGTGAAAAATATGACCCTTTAATTCAAAAGCTAATTCCGCCAAAACTGCAGGTGGTTCTTTTCCGCATTGACATCAAATCGCAGACATGTACGTACATATATGTCTATATTACTCCTGCTGGGGCCTGTCATACAAATTTCTGCACAGAAATAATTTTATTTATCAGTCCTTTTGCTATGGCAAACTATTGGATTTTGCAAGCGCAAAATGCAGTGCATCTCACTATATACCTATGGGATACATGGCACTTAGCACATACTAAGAGGAAGATTCTCTAATATTGGCGGTAAAATCCGATGGGCCGCACTTACATGAGTCAATCTTGAAAAACCGCGCATGCAAATGAGGTTTGCGGAAGGTCGTCAAATGTACATGCAATGAGTCGCTGGTAATAGCGATTGGCACTCGCGCAGTATAGACCATGGTAAGAGGCGTAGATGTGCCGGGAAAAGCTATGCCGTAGCCACGCATATAGTGGGTATGCCTTATGGGAGCGCAATACACGCACACGTCGCCAGCAAACGCTACGTCGTTGCGTCAATCATAGGCTTGCCAGCGCTATTGGATGGAGGGGAGGTGCAAGCATCGGCTTTCAACAAGCGCGCATAAGACACGCCTTTAATGCAAGAACTCGAGATCATTTTTCCCCCCCAAACTACAGTGGTGCCTCACACAACGAACTTAATTCGTTCCAGGAGCAAGTTTGTTATGCGAAAAGTTCGTTATGTGAAACGCGTTAAGCGCAGTGACTAACGACTGCCTGCAGTGCCTGCGCGGAAGGATGCAATACATCGGCAGCGATCGTGGAAGCTTGGGTGACTTCGTTGTGTGAAACGAAGTTCGTTGTATGAATCATGACATGAAGTTCGTTGTGTGCAGCGTTCGCTGTGCGAGGCGTTCTTTATGCGAGGCACCACTGTACTAAAATTTATGTGGATGGTATATTTTATTTTATGAGGAGTCATAGCTAGAAAAACAGTATGCCTCCCCCCCCTCCCGACCAGCCAGTAATGTTTGGATGTCAAAAGCCGGCGCCGTGCTCGAGGAATCACCCGGCAATGATGAAGAATTACCCGGAGTGCTCGTTTTACATTACATTACATTACTTATTTCTATTCCGCCTCAACCTTGCAGTTCTGGGCGGATTACAAAAGAGACATCTGGACATTTCCAGGATGATTACAAAGAGACTTCTGGACTTTTCCAGAAGAGTTACAAGAAGAACGGTGTAGTATAGTTTGGTGACAGGTCAAAAGCGCGCAAGACAATCGCGCGCATACAACTCAGCGCTAAGACAATGGCGCTCACAGACAATTGCGCTAAAGACAATTGCGTGCAACTATATCTCCGCGCAAGACAATTCAATTGTCTATGAACCGTATAGTTTAGGGAATGGGAACGGGTTTTACTACCACCTTAATTAATATTCATGACCTCATTGTAATACATTTGCATGGCAGAGTCAGAGTCTGCCAGGAAGCTCGGAAAAGACCACAGTGAGCCGTTCCGATATGCGGCTGGGAAAATACTGCCCCGCTCCACTGGCTGAAGCTGGTTTAGCGACCATCGTTAAAGGGACGGTAAATTTTGAGAATCCTCCCCTGTGTGCATGCTAAATTCACCAGCGTGCCTTAGTAAAAGGGCCTCTTAACTTTTTAATATTAGAATATATTAGTTTTTTATCCTAGGCCAGGGATTTCCAAACCTGTTCTCCAGACCTCACAGCAAGTGGCATAGTTAAAGAGGGGTGGTTCTGCCCCAGGCACCATCTTGGTGGGGGCACAATGGCACCCATCCTCCTCTCTATTCTCCCCCTCCCCCTCCCCTGCCCCTTCCCCCCCCCCCCCCCCACGGCTTCCCTCGTGCCTCTTTAACGTTCACGGAGCAAGTGGCAATCCCAACCTAATGCTCGAGCCAGCTTCAGCTCTTCATCTGATGCCACTTCCTGGACCCGCACCTAGGAAGTGATGTCAGAGGAAAAGCCGACGCTGGTGCGAGCAGCAGTTTGAGGTTTCTGCTCGCACAGCGAATCTTCAAGAGGTACAGAGGAAGGGGAGGGGCCACGCGCACGGCAGGAGGGGTAGGAGAGAGGCACCTCTCGACCTCGCTACGCCACTGCTCCCAGCAAGTTGGGATTTTAGGACATCCACAATGTATATTTATAAAGTAAATTTACATATGGTGGGTTTCCAATATTTACACATTTTTCTCATATATTCCTGAAAAACTGACTGGCTGTGGAGTCCCCAGGACACATTTGGGAAGCCATGTTCCTAGGCCCTATATAACCAACCTAATTCCAGAAGCTAATGCCCTTCTCTTCTGTACAATTGTCATTTGTAGGAACAATAAGGGGCCCAACCTACAGCGTGTAGCAAATGTGACTAAAGCCTGTCATCGGCCGCAGTACGACTGAAAAGCGTGAGCTAAAATTTCGTACCCTTTTGAGACATTTTGAGTAGGATCACTGTTGTCATACCAAGCAGCTTCATAATAAATCAGGCATGGTAAATCCTGAAATACTTAAAATAAAGAGTGGAATTGTCCTAAGCGGACTGATGACCACAACCTATTATAAAAATTAGACAATTTCCTGAAGGAAACGGGGATAGAAGGGTATAGATAGAGGGTTACTATACAGGTCCTGGACCTGATGGGCCGTCGCATGAGCGGACTGCTGGCCATGATGGACCTCTGGTCTGACCCAGCAGAGGCACTGCTTATGTTCTACTCATCCATTTTTATAATTGGTTGTGGTCATCAGTCTGATTCGTACAATTCAACTCTTTATTGTATGTATTTGGGTTTGTGGATTTGCTTCCCCCATTTTATTCATGGTAAATTCTGAATTCAAAGGCAAAAGAAAAAGAACCAACAAAAACCTGAAGGAAAATGTACAGGGACAGGAAAACGGATTAAAATGACCAAAAAAATTAAAAACAAAATATATACATAAAACATATCCAAAAACTGGTCCTGTTGTGCAGGTGGACCGGACCCGACACGGTCCGTGTTTCTTATTTTTTTTAATCTTTATTCATTTTCAAAAGCCAACATTAAATGCAACAGATTAACAAACAAATATTGCAATAATTAGCACTCAATACAATCAAATGATAAAATAAATCTATATAAAAAAAACCCTCCCGCACCCTCTCACCCACCCTTCCTGGATGTGCATAACAGAAATCAATGGGAAATACGTATGTTCATTTCATACAAACTTTTGTTAATGGATCCCACATTGCTTTGACACGTAGCTCCTGATTGGTGAGGCCCGACTTTAGTGCAGGAAGAGGCGGTCGGAGTATACCGCAAGTGATTTCCTTCACTCGCCGGCACTCCGGCTGCTCTCTCCTGCCTCTGCGGCTGCCCTCTCCTGCCCGGTCATTCGTGGTCGGAAAATACCACGAATGACCGGGACTGCAAATGACCAGGGGAACATTGTATTCACATTGGTATCAAATTTGTAATGTGCAATTTACATTCATCAAACCATTGTTTGCAGGA
Source organism: Geotrypetes seraphini (assembly GCF_902459505.1). Classification (NCBI taxonomy): domain Eukaryota; kingdom Metazoa; phylum Chordata; class Amphibia; order Gymnophiona; family Dermophiidae; genus Geotrypetes; species Geotrypetes seraphini. Next base: position 12,946,829 of record NC_047094.1, on the reverse strand, counting down.
CCCCAGAGGAAGAAGTGCAGGACCCTCGGTCACAAGGGGGCACCAGCTCAAACTCAAAGGAGGGAAATTAAATGGTGACACCAGGAAGTATTTCTTCACAGAAAGGGTAGTAGATCACTGGAACAAGCTTCCAATGCAGGTGATCAAGGCCACCAGCGTGCTTGACTTTAAGAATAAATGGGACATACACGTGGGATCCCTACGAGGGTAGAGTTAAGGAACTAGATCATTAGCACTCAGATTTAATGGGGTGGGTCAGAAGAGTGGGCAGACTTGATGGGCTATAGCCCTTTTCTGCCATCATCTTTCTATGTTTCTATGTTTCTATGACACCGGATCATCTATTGTTCTATTGCCCCCCTTGATACTTAAATTTTGGAGATCTATATGGGGTCCAATTACTATGATCCTGGAAGTTCCATTATCATTGACGTATGATGTTGTGTTGTTTGGAACATTATTAATGCCCAAAAGTCCAATCGATGCAAATCAGAATAGGCTGCTTCTCGGCACGACAGCAGTTGCTATGCAGCTGATCAAGAAAAACGGGAAAAATTGGGATAATATAAATGATAATTTTGGGTGGGAAACCTTATGCCAAATTTATAAATTTGAACATATGAATTCGTTAACATTGGGACAGTATAATAAATTCAAAGCAAATTTGGGATCCATTAACAATATTTTGTATGAAATGAACATACGTATTTCCCTCTGATTTCTGTTATGCACATCCAGGAGGGTGCGGGAGGGGGTGATAATAGATTTATTATATCTTTGATTGTATTGAGTGCTGGTTATTGTAATACGGGTATTTGTTTGTTAATCTGTTGCACTTAATGTTGGCTTTTGAAAACGAATAAAGATTTAAAAAAAAAAATAAAAAAGAAACACGGACAGTGTCAGGTCCGGACCACCTGCACAACAGGACCAGTTTTTGGATGTGTTTTATGTATATACAGTAAAACCTTGGATTTCAAGTAACTTGGTTTGTAAGACAAGCAAAACATTTTATTAAATTTTAACTTAATATACAAGCAATGTCTTGCAATACAAGTACATACAGTATACACGCATCACAACTGAGCCGATGGTGATTCTCTCTCCGATGCTGCGGGAGCGTAGTGACTGTTCTAAACGGGCGAGGTCTTGCAATACGAGTACATACAGTATACACGCGTCACATCATCACAACTGAGCCGATGGTTCTTCTCTCTCTGACACTGCAAGAGTGTAGTTACTGTTCTAAACGAGCGAGGTCTTGCAATATGAGTACATACAGTATACACGCGTCACATCATCACAACTGAGCCGATGGTTCTTCTCTCTCTGACACTGCAAGAGTGTAGTGACTGTTCTAAACGAGCGAGGTCTTGCAATACGAGTACATACAGTATACACGCGTCACATCATCACAACTGAGCCGATGGTTCTTCTCTCTCTGACACTGCAAGAGTGTAGTGACTGTTCTAAACGAGCGAGGTCTTGCAATATGAGTACATACAGTATACACGCGTCACATCATCACAACTGAGCCGATGGTTCTTCTCTCTCCGACACTGCAAGAGTGTAGTGACTGTTCTAAACGAGCGAGGTCTTGCAATACGAGTACATACAGTATACACGCGTCACATCATCACAACTGAGCCGATGGTTCTTCTCTCTCTGACACTGCAAGAGTGTAGTGACTGTTCTAAACGAGCGAGGTCTTGCAATACGAGTACATACAGTATACACGCGTCACATCATCACAGTTGAGCCAATGGATCTCTCTCTGATGCTGCGGGAGTGGAGTGACTGTTCTAAATGAGCGAGGTTTTGCAATACGAGTATGTATAATACAGTACTGTATTAAAGTTTTTGGGTTGTGGAACGAATCGTCTGAGTTTCCATTATTTCCTATGGGGAAATTTGCTTTGATATACGAGTGCTTCTCGAACGAATTATGCTCGCAAACCAAGGTTTGTCTGTATTGTTTTTAATTATTTTGTCATTTTAATCCATTTTCCTGTCCCTGTACATTTTCCTGCAGTTTTGTTTTGAAATTCTGAATTCATACAGCACAAGAGTTAGTTTCAAGCACCTGGATTTTGCAAATTCTATACAGTCCACCTTAAGTGACGCACCTACATCGGGGCGCCTAGTCAATGTAGGCGTCTAACTTAATTAATAGGCTTAATTGGCACCAATAATTGGCACAAAACACAAAACATAATTGGTTTTAATTTGACTCAATTGAAATTTAGGTGCCTAAGTTGAAAAACACGATTCTGTAACATTTAGGCAACTAGTCCAAAGTGCTTATCTAAAAGTGGCCATGGTTAGGGCTGGATCGTGGCCGTACTTTCGAGTTGAGCGCCTCCACTGGCGCTGCGAGGGTGGGAGGCACCTGGGGAAGTGGCGCGCTGCCCTTGCCCTTTTTTCTCCACTCCCCCGCCGTGCACGCGCTCTTTCCCTTTCCCCGCACCTGTTTGGCTTCTCCGGCGTGAGCAGCATCTCTAACTTGCTGCCTGCGTTGGTGGCAGCTCGCCCTCTGATGTCACTTCCAAGTCGCGGGACCCAGAAGCAATGTTAGAGCAAGCAGCCGGCAAAGAGCTAGAGGGGGGGAGGAGGAGTGGGAAGGAGCAGGGGGGGGCAGAAAGAAGTTGAGGTGCCAGCGCCCCCACCATGATGGCGCTCGAGGCGGCTGCCCCCGCTTTCCCCTTATGACGCCACTGGCCGCTTCTTGGTGAATTAGGCATTGATAGGCACCTGACATAGGTGAAGGTATTTAGGTGAAAGTGAAGAAAACCCTGGCATAAATTGGGTGTGCCTTAATTAGGCCGCCTAGCGATGCCTAAGCCTGCTTAGATGGTGCCAAGCGTGATTCTACACAGTGCGCCTACGCATTACAGAATCGTGCTTAGCGTCATACTAGTTGGTGCCAACTTTTAGGCAGACTATACAGAATCGGGCCCTTAGCGCTAGAGTATATTCTCTAACTTTCAAAGTAATATGCATGTTCTTTTTTAGAGCGCTATGGACAGCTCGCCATCTGCATTAATCAGCCCCTGAAGATAGACAAGATTATTGCCGAAAAGAGTCCAATGAGATTAATACAGTAGATGCATGACACTGTGAATTACTTATCTGTATGCCTGGATATTACACAATGTTCCCGGTCCCCAGTTACACAACATGAAAGCATGTTATAGTGAGTGATGACATGGCATCCAGTGATCACCGCACGGTGTGGTTTAACATTAAGACAGGCGTAGAGAGGGCTCATTCAAAAGTGAAGCTTCTAGACTATCAAAAAACTAGCTTTGTTCAGTTTTGGGACTATGTCAAGGAATTGTTATCTTGATGGGAAAATCTGGAAGACGTAGGAAAGCAATAGGCGAAACTATAAGGAGCTATTGTAAGGGCAACAAACTATTTTGTGAGGAAAATAGATAAAAGTAAGAGGAAAAGAAGGCCACTTTAGTTCTCAAAAGTAGTAGCTGAAAAGGTAAAGAAAAAGAGGTTAGCTTTCGTAAACTATAAAAATCATAGAAAGAGGAATAGGAAGACAGGCAAAAATATCTGGAAAAGTTAAGAGAGGCTGGTCACGTAGTCAGGAAAGCAAAGATGGAAATGGAAGAAAAAATAAACTGACATGGTAAAAAGACATTTTTTAGATATATTAATGATAGGAAGAATTGCAAAAGTGGCATTGTGAGACTCATAGGTGAAGGGGAGAAATATGTAGAAACTGATAAAGAAAAGGCCGAATTGGGTTACAGGATCCGAGATAATATGGTTTTACTAAAGGTAAATCGTGCCAGATGAATCTGATTGAATTCTTTGATTGGGTGACTGACAAACTTGACGGGCTGTAGTTAGGACCCAAAGTGGTGAACTGGACTAGAAGCTGGTTGACAGACAGACGCCAGAGGTTAATGGAATTTGCTCGGAGGAAGGAAAGGTGAGTATTGGAGTCCCTCAGGGTTCGAATGCTGGGACCGATCTTGTTCAATATGTTTGTGAGTGACATTGCTGAAGGGTTGGAAGAAAAGATTTGCCTTTTTGGGGATGATACCAAGATTTGTAACATAGTAGACACCAAGGATCTGCAAAAGTTAGAGGAATGGTCTAATATCTGGCAACTAAAATTCAATGCAAAGAAGTGCAGAGTAATGCATTTGGGGATTAGAAATCGGAAGGAGCCATATGTGCTGGGAGGTGAGAGGCTGATATGCACGGATGGGGAGAGGGACCTTGAAGTGATAGTGTCTGAAGATCTAAAGGCAAAGAAACAGTGTGACAAGGCAGTGGCTGTTTCAAGAAGGACACTAGGCTGTATAGAGAGAGGCGTGACCAGTAGAAGAAAGAAGGTGTTGATGCCCCTGTACAGGTCATTGGTGAGGCCCCACTTGGGAGTATTGTGTTCAGTTTTGGAGACTGTATCTGACAAAGGATATAAGAAGACTTGAAGCGTTCCAGAGGAAGGCAATGAAAAAGGTAGGAGGTTTGTCCCAAAAGACGTATGAGGAGAGACTGGAAACCCTGAATATGTATAGCTTAGAGCAGTGGTCTCAAATGCGCGGCCCGCCAGGTACTATTTTTCGGCCCCCGATATGTTTATCATAATCACAACAGTAATATAGGTAACAAAATAAAACGTTCTTTAAAAATAATACTTTACAAAATAATATGAACTCTTGAATAACTTATACCATTGCATTCTTTATAAGATATTGATGAACCTTTTTTCCCCCCCAAACAATCCAATATTGTGCTACAAGGCCTACCTTGAAAATTCTGCCATCTATCATTCGCCAACTGAGTTAGGAGTTAATAACATGGCTGCCAAGCCATTGTTTCGTCTCAAAGCCACTAGCAACGTTAGAAGATGCAATTCCATTTTCCGATCGGATGGTCTGTTTTGAATGCTGGGAGGCACCAGCTTGTGGTCTGTGCGTCCATACCAGTGTTAAAAGTATTGATATTTATACGCGTGTTCTTACAGACGCGCCTTTTCCTAAGCCGAGCTGCAGCAAAAAAAAAAAAAAAAACCCGATCAATTGAAGACGAACATAGAATTTTCAACAAGAAGTGGGAGTTACGGTACTTTTGTTGCGAGAGTGCTAATCGGGCGTTATGTCTTATTTGCAAACAGTCCCAAAGGAGTACAATTGAAGGCGCCATTTTCAGACTGCGCATGGAGAGAAGTGTGAATCTGTGCAAGGGAAGCTACGGGAGGATTTAAGCGCTCATCAAAATATATTTCAGAGAGTTAATAAACAGTAAACAGGTAATGTGAAAGTAAGCTACATCTTATCAAAAACGTGAGGGAGTGGGACTTATGTGTGTTTGTTTGGCGGGGTTTGATCTTTTAAAATGTCAATTGTGATGGGCACCCACCCATGAGGTTTTTGTACTGCGATCATTTGCTGTCCTAGTATCCAGTGCTGTTACTGGCTGCTATGTTTTCTGCTTGTTTTGCTCGTGGTTGTATGTTCATTTGCAATTGTTAATAAAGATAATTGAAAAAAAAAAACAACCGATTGCAGAAAATTCCAAGCCTTTCACTGACAGCTTACTCAAGGCAGTAGAGTGTATTTATCCTGAAAAGCTGAATGCGTTTAAAGAAATCAGTCTTTCGCCAAACACAGTTGCTAGTAGAATTGATGAACTAGCTTCAGATATAAAAGAGCAACTGGTTCAAAACGCGGAAAGATTCTTTTAATTTTTCTACTTGCAATTGACAAGAGCACAGACAGCTCTCCGTTTTTCTTCACAATAACAGAGGAAGTCCTCCAGCTAATACCAATGCATGACACTACGAAAGTTGATGACATTTTTAACAAAATGAAAGTAATGTTCCAGGAGGAAAAATTGTCTTGGTTGAAGCTAGCATCATTGGTTACTGATGGTGCACGGCGTTATAGGAAAGATAAAAGAAAAAATTATTGATGAAGGGTCAGTTATTCCATTTGTGCATTTCCACTAAACCATACATCAAGGTGCACTTTGTGGCCGTGTTTTAAAAGCTGACAACATTTTGAAGCCTGTAGTTAAAATTATTAACTATATGTGCTCGAAAAGCTTGCACAAAAGAGAATTCCAACGTGGTCTGCAGTGAAGTATGCAGCAAGCAAAAAAAACAACGTAAAAACTGCAGAGGATGTACAAGATGCAGGCGTTATTAAAACAATCAAATTGCAGTAAAATATACAACCTTATTACCAACCAGGGGACCCGACACGGTCCGTGTTTCGGACAACATCTTCCTCAGGGGTCCGTGGTGGTTAAGGTGTGAAACAAAACCGCACAAAAGATATCAAACGAACGTCTGTATGGAACAATTGTAGAGAAGCGAATACTACACGCGAATACTACCATGCAGACGTTCGTTTGATATCTTTTGTGCGGTTTTGTTTCACACCTTAACCACCACGGACCCCTGAGGAAGGTGTTGTCCGAAACACGGACCGTGTCGGGTCCCCTGGTTGGTAATAAGGTTGTATATTTTACTGCAATTTGATTGTTTTAATAAACAACGCCTGCACCTTGTACACCCTCTGCAGTTTTTACGTTGTTTTTTTGCTCAAAAAACTTGCCCCACAGACAGTTCCAACACTTTTCTACAAGAAATTGGCTGTGAGCACAGCGAAATTCTGTATCACTCGCATATAAGAGCATTCAAACGATTTTGGGATTTGAGAGATGAAATAAAGATGTTCCTTGAAAGTAAATATCAAGATGTCTCACTCTGATGATACAAAATGGTTACGTGATCTGGCATTCGGCACAGACGTAACTGGCTACTTGAATGATTTGAATGTCAACCTGCAAGGCCTCAATAAGTTGGTCACTGAATCCGATTGACAATATTAAGGCATTACTGCGCAAACTACAGCTTTGGGAAGTTCAGTTTAAAGCGGGAAATCTTGCTCACTTCCCAACTTTGAAGTTTGCAATTACGGCAGAAGAGGAAATTAATTTTGCTGAGTTTTCTACCAAAATTATAAAGGAAGAAGACTTCGACGGGCGATTTGAATGCTTCAGGAATATGGAAAACATTTTTAACATATTCTGGTCACCATTTTCATGTAGGGTTGATGAGGCACCTGAAGAACTTCAACTAGAATTAATAGATTTTCAGTGTGATTCTCCGCTAAAAGAAAGATTCAACAGTTGCAGAATTACAGAATTCTATCAGTTTGTTTTGAAGGACAAATATAAAAACATTCACAACCTAGCTGCACGGATTCTGCCCATGTTCAGAAGCACATATTCATGCAAACAATTATTTTCAAAAATGAACCAAGTGAAATCTCTTCAAAGGAACAAGTGACGCCCATTTGTTTTCAGTTTTGAAAGTTGCATGTTTCCAAGAATATTGATCCCAATATTGATAACTTGGTGTCAGAGAAGTGTGTCCAAGCTTCTAGTCATAAGAACATAAGAATAGCCTTACTGGGTCAGACCAATGATCCATCAAGCCCAGAAGCCCGTTCTTATGGTGGCCAATCCAGGTCACTAGTACCTGGCCAAAACCCAAGGAGTAGCAATATTCCATACAGAATCTCAAAGAATAGCAAGATTCCAGAATCCCAGAGAGTAACAAGATTCTAGAATCCCAAAGTGTAGCAATATTCCAAGCTACCGATCCAAGGCAAGCAGTGGGTTCCCCCATGTCTTTCTCAATAACAGACTATGGACTTTTCCTCCAGGAACTTGTCCAAACCTTTCTTAAAACCAGCTACGCTATCCGCTCTTACCACAACCTCTGGCAACGTGTTCCAGAGCTTAACTATTCTCCGAGTGAAAAAATATTTTCTCCTATTGGTTTTGAAAGTATTTCCCTGTAACTTCATCGAGTGTCCCCTAGTCTTTGTCATTTTTGACAGAGCGAAAAATTGATCCACTTGTACCCGTTCTACTCCACTCAGGATTTTGTAGACTTCAATCCTATCTTCCCTCAGCCGTCTCTTTTCAAAAAAGGTAAAATACTGAACTCAGTATTTAAAATACCAATGCTTTACCTACCACATTTGTAATTTTTGAATTAACAAAAGATTATAACAGTTTCTTAATCATGTGTCTCTTTAGCTATAAATTACAATATTATATTAAGACTTACCTACCATATTTGAAACTTATGAAATAATATAATAATAGTTTCTTCATCATGTTTCTCTTTATCTATAAATGACAATATTATTAAGACTTAGCCAAAGGAAAGATTTATAAACTATAGTTTTACCTCATGCAAAATTGTCATTTCTTTAATAAGACATTAACTATTTTTTCTTAGGCCCTCCATGTACCGACAAATCCAAAAGGTGGCCCTGCAAAGGGTTTGAGTTGAAGACCACTGCCCTATGGGAAAGGAGGGACAGGGGAGATATGATTCAGACGTTCAAATACTTGAAAGATATTAACGTAGAACAAAATCTTTTCCAGAGAAAGGAAAATTGTAAAACCAGAGGACATACTTTGAGGTTGAGGGGTGGTAGATTCAAGAGTAATGTTAGGAAATTCTTCTTTACAGAGGAGTGGTTGATGCCTGGAAGGAGGTGGTGGAGGGGAAAACGGTGACAGAGTTTCAAAAAAGCGTGGGATGAACACAGAGGATCTCGAATCAGAAAATAATGGTATATATTGAAGAACTAAGGCCAGTACTGGGCAGACTTGCACGGTCTGTGTCTGCATGTGGCCATTTGGTTGAGGATGGGCTGGGAAGGGCTTTGACGGAGACTTCAGTAGATGGAACCTATGCACAGTACCAGGCAGAACTTTGGGTTTCTGGCCCAGAAATAGCTAGGAAAAAGGAGGATTTACATTACATCAGTAATTTATAGAATAGGTAAGGCTGGGCAGGCTGGATGGACTATTCGGGTCTTTATCTGCCGTCATTTACTATGTTACTATGTATTCCAGGGACTTCTAAATTTAAATAGCCTTGTGCGTCATTGCTTAAATGCTGGCGCTAGACTGACTTTAGCCAGCTGTTGGAGAATGTTCTGGTTATCAGATGATACATTTGTACAATGAAAAGATTTGACAGATGAACATGAAAAGATGTTGCCTTAGTGGGAGAAGTGCAAAACTCAGTAGTGGGAAAGCCTTCTCCATAGGCCTGTAACTATCAGATTATCGCCCTATGTGCTGTGTGTTGAGATACACTCTGCATTGTTATTTCTCTTTTCCACATGTCACATAAATCTTTCTTTCACTTCTTATTAGTTATGTTAGATCTTTGCAGGGGGGCGTCTTCACAAATTAGATGTAAAGTTTAAAATTTAAAATTTAAAGGTGACTATATATGTCGCAATCAAGTGAAACACGATGTTCTGGTTCTTTGTTTAACTTGTTTACTTTTGGTTCTATACTGGAGCTATGTATGTTGTTGCGTTTATTTTGATCTTCGTAAACATTCTCGAAAAATAATTTTAAAAAACAAATCAATTAAAATCAACATCCAAAGTATGTAGATAAGAAATAAATATTACCGTAAAAAAAAAAATAATACTGTAATTATATAATTCTTAACATATGTCATTTCTTCAGAGAAAAAGAAATAGGATTTTCATAATTTATGACAGTGATAGAATTTGTCCCCATCCTCGTGGTTAACTGCAGGAAACTGTCCCCGTGTCATCCTATAAGGAGAGAGGGAAAAATCAGAGTATGAATGGGCCCAGCCACTGACCCTCAAGCCTTGCATTGAAGAATCCTGGTGTAGAAGGACTGAGGTTGAGATAGACACTAAAGAATGACAGTCTTTGATATCCAAAGCTGATACTGTGATGTCATGATGCTTCATTCCACCAATAAGAGCCAACCTCATCAGTGATGTCACAATGGGTTCAATATTCTATACTTGGCTCACATAAGAATCAGAGTATGAATGGGCCCAGCCACTGATCCTCAAGCCTTGCATTGAAGAATGCTGGTGTAGAAGGACTGAGGTTGAGATAGACACTAAGAATGACACAGGATGGTTTCCCGGGGGGGGCGGGGACAAATTCTGTCACTGTGTCATTCTCTATTATCACCATCCCTTATTAGTAATAATCACCAGTAGAGATTACCATCTCCATATATAATCACCTGATCCACATTTCAACACACTTTTTCAAGCCCAAAAACACCAACTTTACTTACATCTTTCAAGCAAAAAATGAGAAGTAAAAAATATCTTAAAGATAAGCAAAATACGCACCAACATGATCACATTTCAAGCGCTGGCTCTGCTTCAGGGTACCCTATAATTGCCCCTAGGAGTAATTCAGTCAGGACCCCGATTGAGTTATTGGCTGGAGGTTTATTGAATCATCTTGACTGAATTACTGAGTAGAGATTTACTTATTATTTGAAAAGATTTATGCAAAATTGGGGGGAGGGGGGGTTGGCTTGAAAAAGTGTTTTGAAATGTAAATCTGGTGATTATACAACAAGCAAATGGTAATCCTTTCTAACAATTATTACTAATAAGGGATTATAAAACTTCTGATATGACGATCTTACTTTTTTTTCTCTGAATGAATAACATATGCAGCCTTCATAAACAGGCACCTTTTTTGCCATTTAACCAAAGTACCCTCCATGAATGCAAGCCTTATTCTCAAGTCTATGCACTTCTTCGATCAGCTGAAAGACTAATCTCATTTCTCCTCCATAATTCGTGCACCTGACAGTCCCATCTTTTTCAGACTCCAGTCTTACTTTCTGCTCTTATTGTCACTCTTCCCTCTCTCCATAGGGGGCGACAGAGCACATGATCCATGCTTTCTCTTCCTGGGCCTCCCTGGCCCCCTTCTTGCCAAACTTCTACTTTTCTCATCACGTTTCTCCCTACAAAAACAGCAATTAAAAAAAAAAGCATGCTTGACTGTTAACTCATGAATGATAAAATCTTAGTTTATCACAGGAAGTTACCAAATCACCGAGCGTGCTTGGGAATCCTGCAGTTCGAGTCACTGATAAGTAGACCAGATCTGTGTGTGTATGAAAAAGCCTTCAAAATATTGTCACATGCCTTTTTTTTTTTTTTTTACCAATTAGATCAAATATTATCTCTGCTCTAATGAACAGTCTTAAATTTCTCCCAGGGCCTCAGCATCGATCATCAGATTTAATATCGACTGAGAATTTATACATCTTATCGTCACCAGCTCCCATCGCCAAGGCCCAGGAAGACATTTAAGACTGTTCATTAGAGCAGAGATAATATTTGATCTGATTTTAGTCTTTACTATTTCTAAAAATTTGATATTCCGAGTGCCTGCTTGATTGGGGGGTTTTTTAAAACCCATTAACCGTCCTGAGGCATTTTCACGTTCTTTACATTTTTTAAAAAAATATTGTCTTCTTTTTTTATTTAGTGTGTGAAAGGAAAAGGGGATGGAATTTGATATACATTTCTTCCTCCAAATTCACGAGGGTTGGGGGCAGAGCCGGCCCGCGAATATGGAAAATTTGCAAATAACTGACTGGATAGGGCTGACTCTGACTCACCCCCGCCTCCCTCCTGGACCTCCCCAGACCTTACCTGGTGGTCTAGCGGTGACGTGGGACAGAAGCGATCTTCCTACGCTCCTGCCCCCTGCAGAGCCATCAACAAAAATGGCTACCTTGAGTTCCCGTTATAGTCTCGTGAGACCACAGGAACTCATACCAGCCATTTTTGATGACGGCTCTGCACAGGGCAGGAGCGTAGGAAGATCACTCCTGTCCCACGTCACCGCTAGACCACCAGGTAAGGTCTGGGGAGGTCCGGGAGGCAGGGATGGATCAGAGGCAGCCTTTAAAAACTAGGAGGCAAAAAAATCGCGAATAACCACAGTTGCGAGTACTAAACCCGCAAATTCGGAGGGAGAAGTGTACTGCCTTTCTCTGGTTACAATCAAAGTGGTTTACATATTATATAGAGGTATTTATTTTGTACCTGGGGCAATGGAGAGTTAGGGTGACTTGCCCAGAGTCACAAGGAGCTGCAGTGGGAATCAAACTCACAACCTAACCACTAGGTGGCTCCTCCACTCAAATTGTGTTTGATGTTTTGAGAATTCTGAGATGCTCTCTATGATCATCCATAAGACCCCCCCACAAAGGCATACATAAGAGAAACAAGAGATCACTCACTCAGGGTCCCGACGCTGTTGCAGCTTTACCAGCTCTCTCTGTTTCTCCTTGTACCTCCTCTGTAGCTCTGCCAGCCTCATCCTGTAGTCTAGTTCCATGGCATCCATGGTCTCCAGCGATGACTTAGAATAAATCTGTTCATGAAGAGAAATGTACATAATTGATCACTGATCCAAAACACAAAGATCAAAAATGGATAAGAAATTAAAGAATGCAGAAAAAAGAAAAACCTCAAGTGGCTAGAGGAGATACTCAGCCTATCAGGCTCACCTTGTGCCATAGTTTAACCCTCAGTGGCTTTTCAAAGCCCGGCACTTTGTCCAGGCTTTGAAAAGCATCCCTCAAAATCGCTGTCGGGCAGGAGAGCAACGCGATGATGTCATCGCGTCACATGAATGTATGCCCAACCAACAGCAAGGGGCGGGGCTAGGGCGGGACTGGGGCATGATGGGTAAAACTGGGCATGTCTGGGGGGTGGATCTAAGGGGTCTGGATTTTCCAAATGGAAAATCTGGTAACCCTAGTGGGGGCAGACCGTTCCAGGCACCATCTTGGTGGGGGCACCCGCCCTCCATGCCACGCTCGAACCCTCCCTTCCCCTTCCCCTCACCGAACCTCTTTAAATCTTCACCAGCGCAAGCAACTTCTCAGGCCCACTCTTTGCACCGGCCTGGCTCCTTTCTGAAATCACTTCCGGGTTGCGGGGCCAGGAAGTAGTGTCAGAGGGAAAGCCAATACCGGCGCGAGCAGCATGCTGAAGAAGCTCCTTGCGTTGGTAAAGGTATCATGAGGTAAGGGAGGCACGAAGAGGTGGGCATGGGTGAGCGCCACTGACCCGGAAGCCTCCTACTCTTGCTTACGCCACTGTTAACCCTTACTATCACAGAAATCCCAGAAAAAAAAACAACTCCATCCAAATCAATATAGTAAGTGTGATGGCCTTCAATGTCCATTATTCCATAGTAAAATAATGCTCCAAAATATCAAAAATCAATCCTAAATTTTCAATAAAATAGACTCTAACGTGGTAGTTCTCAACCCAGTCCTCAGGAGCCAGTTGGATTCTTAGGATATCCACAATGAATACGCATGAGATGGATCTACATACAGTAGAGGCAGTGCATGCAAATTAATCTCATGCATATTCATTGTGGATACCCTAAAAACCTAAGAACTGAGTTGAGAACCAATTCAACTCAAAAGGAATAAAAAAAAAAAGGCTGTTAATCATTCTCACGTGGCAATAGGATACCACTTCATTCAGCTGTAAATTTCAGACAATGTTACCTGCATACACCTATCCATGAAGAGCCAAGTACAATCAATAATAAAACAATCTTTCCTCGTGATGAGAAAGCTAAGATCCATCAGGAAATACTTTGAAACAGAGGCTTTCCAAATATTAGTGCAAGCCCTAATCCTATCTCGACTAGACTACTGTAATGTAACACTAGTTCTTGACTCTAAAACAAGGGTCTCCAACTCCAACCCTTTGCAAGGCCACATTTGGGATTTGTAGGTACTTGGAGGGCCTCAGAAAAAATAGTTAATGTCTTATGAAAGAAATTATAATTTTGCAAGAGGCAAAACTATAGTTTCTAAATCTTTCCTTTTGGCTAAGTCTTAATAATAATATTGTCATTTATAGCTAAAGAGACATATGATCAAGAAACTGTTTTATTTTACTTTTGTGATTATGATAAACATACTGAGGGCTTCAAAATAGTATCTGGCGACCCACATGTGGCCCCCAGGCCGCGAGTTCGAGACCACTGCTCTAAAACATTGCTTTCGTGCCTACAACTAGTTCAAAATGCAGCAGTAAGACTCTCATATGGACTATGGAAATCGGAACATCTACAACCCTACTAAATGAAACTACATTGGCTGCCCATAACCGCAAGGATCAAGTTTAAATTAGGCATCAGTACCTTTAAGATCTTGACAGGGAATGCTCCCAACTACCTAACAGAGTTGACCACCCTACTCCACGGTGCCTCCAACATATATTTCATCAGAAATCTTTTCCACTTAAAATTCCCAACATGTAACGCTATAAAGTCTACCAGGCAAATTATCTTATCCATCCAACATCAATTAGCAAAATGCTGGAACCAACACTACAATCTTGTGACCACTATCTCAAGTTCAGAAAACTTTTAAAAGCATTTCTGTACCAAGACAAGGAGCCAAACCTTAAGTAACTTGTAAAAGCCCATTTCTAAACTGTCTAATGCATAATGATGAACCAACGATGACCCAATGATGACCTACTTGAACTTGTAACTATGACCTAACTATTTTAATAGTTGTACTTAACCTGTACTAGCAACTCTATTGAATGTCCGTGTCGATCTGTCCATTGTAACTTCCTGGGTAACTGACCCAACCTCTTATAATGCAATCCGACCTTGAACTGAATAGAAAACTCAATTCACATAACATATATGTCGCCTAGAGCTTGTATAGGTATGTGCAACACACAAATGGAAGATATATGTAAAATGCTTTGGTTGAACCACAGAAAGAAAGTACAGTGCTCCCCTGCGAATTCATGGTTGGCGGTTCGCGGTCCTGGTCATTCGTGGTATTTTCCGACCGCGAACCACCAACCAGGAGAGGAAAGCTGGAGAGGGCAGCCGGAGCGCCAGCGAGTGAAGGAAATCACTCGCTGTATGCTCCGACCGCCTCTTCCTGTACTAAAGTCGGGCCTCACCAATCAGCTCCTGATTGGTAAGGCCCGACTTTAGTACAGGAAGAGGCGGTCGGAGCACACAGCGAGTGATTTCCTTTATCCGCCGGCGTTCCGGCTGCTCTCTCCTGCCTCCCCCGCTGCCCTCTCCAGTCTCCCCCACAAAAAAACATATTCGCAGTTTTTCCAAGATTCGCAGGGGTTCCTGGAACGGAACCCCTGTGAATATCGGCGGAGTACTGTATATACGCTCGGACCTATGCATCAGACAGGGCAGTATAGAAAGTTAAACGATCAACACATCATCGCGGCGCCTAAATTTCGGTAACCTCTCGAGAATTTGCCCTGTAGTGCCACAACAATCACATATGAGGTTTAGCAGCACTATGCAGTTAAGTGGGGGAGGGATCCAGTCTACCCAGTTAAATCTCACACTAATATCGACCCCTATGTGATACTTTGTGATTCTGCTCTTGCTCCACCTAAACAACACCCCACGAGCAGTTACATAACTCACCCTCTTGTCGGTGACGGGACTAAATCGCGCGAGACAACGGTGCGCCGACAACTGAGCGCAGACAACTGAGTGCAAGGTTGACGGCGCGCCGAAGAAAAGCACTATTTTAAAGGGCTCCAACAGGGGGTGTGGGGGGGGGGGAACCCCCCACTTTACTTAACAGACATTGCGCTGGCGTTGTGGGGGGTTTGGGGGGTTGTAACCCCCCACATTATACTTAAAACTGAACTTTTTCCCTAAAAAACAGGCAAAAAGTTTGGTTTCAAGTCTAATGAGGGGGGTTACAACCCCCCAAACCCCCCCACAACGCCAGCGCGATGTCTGTTAAGTAAAATAGGGGGGTTCCCCACCAACACCCACCGTCGGAACCCTTTAAAATAGTGGTTTTCTTCGGCACGCCGTCAACCTTGCGCTCAGTTGTCAGCGCGCCGTTGTCTCGCGCGATTTTGTCTATGAACCCCTCTTGTCACTGCACATATTTTATACATATAACCTGTGAGTAGGGCTACGGGTCGCCAGACGTCCAGATTTACCCAGACATGCCTTCTTTTTAGAGGGCTGTCCAGGCGTCCAGATGGCTTTTCAAAACCCAGAACTTTGTCCAGGTTTTGAAAAGCACCGGGACCGAGGCCACATCTGGAGGGCAGTGACGTCAAACACACGTTCGCAAGCATGAGATCCTGCATTGCATCCGTGCGTGCGCAGATGCCCTCCTGATGCGGCCCCGAAAAGATGAGGTTTGTGTGGGGCTGGTGTTGAGGGAAGGGCAGAATGAGGTGGGGCTGTGGGTAGTATGGGGCGGGGTCAGGGGTGAAACAGGGTGGGGCCACACATCTTCTTTTTCCGGACCAAAAATCTGGTAACCCTACTTGCGAGGTCATTTTAGGCTTTTAATGTACCAAAAAATCCTTCGTAAAATTATCCCCCTAATACATATCTCAAACAAAGACAAAAGTATATAGCGCCATCAGATGAAACTCTGCCCCAGCACTTCAAAGAATCCGACAGCAGATCAAACGAGCCGAAGGGATCTTTTCTGCCCAACTTGACTCCAGATGCAGTGCCCTCCAGATTTTCCGTTTGGCCCACCCAGGCCCCTGTTTAGGGCCGGCCTTGAACATCCAGAATAGACTCAGTCTATGAATTTTCCCTTCTCTTAACTATCCTTCAACTAGACCAGAGGGAAGGCTTAAAGAGATGATTATGCTACAGAGTCCATAGTTTTTCAACCAGAGGAGAGCTGGTAGACAATTTGGCTGATTAATTTCAATGGAAAGGACCACAAGGCACACAAAAAGCAATATGGTACTCTCCACACACCATATTCTTCTGTAAAGCTAGCCCCCAGACACCCAGCTCCCACCCAACAGGGGCATAGCCAGCAGTCATACTACACACTCCCCCCCCCCCGAAGGCTGTAATCCTAGTGCATCAGGAGCTGATCAAGGGGTGTCAGGTCAAAAGCACGCCGGGACAAAGGCGCGCGCAGACAATTGAGCGCAGCGTGGAGGTGCGCGCCGCAGAAAATTACTGTTTTTAGGGCTCCAACGGGGGGGGCGTGGGGGGGAACCCCCCCCACTTTACTTAATACAGATCGCACCGCGTTGTGGGGGCATTGTGGGGGGTTTGGGGGGTTGTAACCCCCCACATTTTACTGAAAACTTCACTTTTTCCCTGTTTTACAACCCCCCAACCCCCCCCCCAACGCCGGCGCAATCTCTATTAAGTAAACTGGGGGGGCTCCCCAACAAAACCCCCCGTCGGAGCCCCTAAAAACAGTAATTTTCTTCAGCGCGCGCCTCCGTCTTGCGCTCAGTTGTCGGCACGCACCTTTGTCTTTCGCGGTGTTCTCTATGAACCGGTCAAGGAATGCCTTCGTGCCCCCCCCCCCCTTCAGTGGTCAATGGGCAATCAAGAAAGGAGGTCCAGAGGGCAACATAACATTTTCTATCCGGGTACAGGGAAGCTCAGAACGTGCCATCTCCCGCATTTGCACCTCTCAATATTATTTAGGGGGAGGGCATCCTCCGATATCCAGTAAGTCAAGATCACTTTCTTTAACCGCACAATAGAGGTTCTTTAAATTGTTACAGCGGTTTATGCTTTTTGATTTCCTGCCTTCTTGCAATGTTTGTAGTGTGCCTTCAATAAGAACATAAGAATAGCCTTACTGGGTCAGACCAATAGTCCACCGAGCCCAGTAGCCCATTCAGGTCACTAATACCTGGCCAAAACCCAAGGAGTAGCAACATTCCAGAATCTCAAAGATTAGCAACATTCCGGAACCCCAAATAGGTGCAACATTCCATGCAGAATCCCCAAAGAGTAGCAACATTCCAGAATCCATAAAGAGTAGCAACATTCCATGCTACCGATCCAGGGCAAGCAGTGGCTTCCCCCATGTCTGTCTCAATAACGACTATGGAGTTTTCCTCCAGGAACTTGTCCAAACCTTTCTTAAACCCAATCTATTGTGCTGGTTTCATGTATGCGTTCTCTTTACCACTGTCAATAAAATGTTATTTTTTTAAAAAAAAAATTAATGGATTCAACATAAAATAAACAAATAAAGGAAAAGTCAAATACTCAACTTGGTGTTCCAGCGCAGACACCACTGCTGCTCTTAGGGTTGTAACTGGCACCAGTAGCATAGAAAGGGTGGGAAGCGCCCTGTGCAGTGGTGCCCCCCATGCCCTCCTCTCTACTCTCTGCTCCTTCTGCGCCCCCTGCTCCTTCCCTGCCCCCCCCACACCACACTCACGCCCGCCCTTCCTTCCCCCCCCAGTACTTCATTAAATCTTCGCCAGAATGAGCAGCTGCTGCTTGCACCAGCGTTGGCTTTCCTTCTGATCTCACTTCCTGGCCCCCCGACCCGGAAGTGATTTCAGAGGGGAGCCGAGCCAGTGCAAGCAGCAGGCCTGAGAAGTCGCTCGCGCTGGCAAAGATTGAAAGCGGTCTGGGGTGGGGGGTGCAGGAACGGAGAGAGCGAGCGTGGTGTGGGAGGGTGGTGCCCCCACCAAGATGGCACCTGGGGCGGTCTGCCCCTCTTACGATGCCACTTCTTGGAAGTTGCCCCCATAGCTTTAATGGAAGCAGATATGGGAGGGTCTTACTTTCAATGAATTGAAGAGAGGCATCCCCAGGGACAGGTAGGAAAATCATTCACATGGACTGGACTTTTGGGGCAAGGGTTGTGGATTTGATGCTGATCTTCAAAGAATAAAGGAAGATTACAAGGCCTGAACGTGCTTACAAGTAGAGAAAGTGGTGGGAAAAAGGTTCAAAGGTCAAGTAAAGAGTATCGTTAATTAAAGCGCGTTGACAATCCCGCGCAGGACTTATGCGCTTCACCTTAAAATAGTTCCTGTTAGCACTCTGGGGGGGTACACCCCCCCCCAGTAAACTTACAAGTGTTTGCGCTTCCATTGGGGGAGACTGTGGGAGACGGGGGGGAAACCCCTTTACAATGGAAACTGCCGTTTTCCTTCTTTTTTGGTTATTCGGCAGTTTTCAGTGTAGTGGGGGGGGGTTTTCTCCCCGACACCCCCCCCCTCTCAGAGCACTAACAGGAACTGTTTTAAGGCGGCGCACATAAGGCCTGGGCGGGATTGTCGGCACGCTCTTTGACGGGTCACCAAGTAAAGGGCAAGATGAGAGAACATGAGAATAGGAGTTGGGGTTTAATATTGGGTTAACAGAGACACCTGATCTGACACAAAAACTAGTTAACAAGCAAACGGCCAACCGAAGCTCAGAAAGAAAAGAGCAGCGCGCGTCTCTTCAGTATACCAAGCTGCACACTGCGCCAACGCGTTTCACGGGATCCCCCAGTCACTCGCGTGAGAAAAATGTTCAGCATAAGGGGATCCTACACATGATCTTCTTCTAATGTGGTATATACACCATTCGATGCAAAAAGTATCAAGAAGGATGCTACGTTGGAGACACAAGCCAGATGCTTAAGACTAGAATCAATCGACAAAGATATTCTATTAAATATCGCAATGCCAACCAGGATGTCACTTTCCTTGCACAATACTTCAGAAAACCAGAACGCTGCATCAATGACTTTATGGCGAAGACTAGTCTTGTAGCCCGTTACATTAACGGGTGCTAGAATATGTGTGTGTGTGTGTCTGTCTTTATTGTTTTCTCTCTCTCCTTAGCCGCTTTCTGTATTTCTATCTGTTTTTGGTTTGTTTGTTTTTTCCTTGGCTGTCCACTTCCACCCCTTGCCTGCTCCCCCTGTCCATTCTCCCTTCCTTTTACCTCCCCTGTGTCCTCCACCACCCCATCACTGCTCACCTTATCCAGCAGCAGCCCTTCTCCCTTTGTTTTACCTCCCCCCTGTCCATCATCACCTCCTTCCTGTTCCCCCTGTCTTCATTTTTCTGCCCCCCTCCCTGTTCATCAGCACCTGTTCCCCTGTCCATCAACCCCTTTTCTGCCCCTCCATTTCCGTGTGTTGCAGCATTTCCCTCCCACCCCACTTCCCTGTGCAGTATTTTCCTCCCCCCCCCATACCTTCCTGCTGAACTCCATGCCCTACTTATGTTAACGGCCTGCAGCCGCCGACAGCCGCTGCGGCCAGCAGCCGCCACGGCCAACATCCACCTGTGGGGGGGGGGAGGAAGAGAGAGAGAGAGCTTCGGGCGGCCAGCAGCCGCCGCAGCCGACATCCGCCTCGGACCGCCAGAGAGAGAGTGAGCTTCGGGTGGCCAGCAGCCGCCGCGGCCGACATCAACTTGTCTTGCCTTGTGAAGCCAGACCGTAAGAAGCGCATGCGCACTTCCTATGTGTGCTACAGCTCACGGAAAACGGACGCACGCATAGGAAGTGCGCATGCGCGGCTTACCGTTTTATTATATTAGATGCTAAAAGAAAAATTTAAGACAGTTCAGGAATATAAGACCTTTGAAATCAAAATGATAAAATATTTTGACACCCATCAGACAGGATTTAACAAAGATCTTGGCTTTCTGTCACATTGCAACTCACAAACCTATCCTGCAAATCATAAAATTATACTGCTATGTCACCTTATCACCCATCCTTATCTCCGTCTCTCACCCACCCAGCCCTCCCTCTTTCTCACCTTACCCACTCCTTCCCTCTTCCCGTGAGACTGCCATTGGAATGCTTTAATGTTTCTTTTATAGATACTGATATTGGTCAAACATTCGAATATAAACTGACCCGAATATAGACTAAGGAAACCTTTTTTCCTCAAAAAAAGGAGGAAAAAAGGTTGATTTGAATATAAACCGGAGATGGGGGCGTTAATATTCAAGTGCAGTGGCTGGGGGCAGAATGAGGTGCGACTCAGGCTGATCTGGGCGGGAACGTGCAGAACTGGGCGTGCCTGGGGTGCGGGGCCATGGGTCCAGATTTTAGTTCCAGAAAATCTGGTAACCCTAATTCTAGCAGAAGCACTAGTGCACACCTCCTAGCTTGGAAGCAATATTGCAATTACTAGACTGGGGGCACAGTCTCTAAAAACAGAAAATGTGCCAATTCTCCTAGCTCATAACCAATGCTGCACTAACTAGACCACAAACAGTAGGAGACGGATATATAAAAATAGGGGGTGGGGGAATCCCAGGTAGTCGCAACTGAAAGTTCATCTAATCTAATCTAATCTAATCTTTGATTTTATGTACTGATTCATCCCAGCAGGAGGCTCGACGCGGTTAACAAAATATCAATAAATTATGCAAGAGATTAGAACAGTCAAAGTTCATGGTGCCAACATGGCAGCCTTGGTTTCAAATGAGCTGGAAGAACAGGAGAAAGGGGGTGTCAGGTCAAAAGTGCGCCGGGACAAAGGCACGCCCAGACAATTGAGCGCAGCGCGGAGGCGTGCGCCGCTCTAAATTACTGTTTTAGGGCTCCGACGGGGAGGCGTGGGGGGGGTTCCCCCCCACTTTACTTTATAGACATCGCGCCGCGTTGTGGGGGTGTTGTGGGGGGTTGTAACCCCCCACATTTTACTGAAAGCTTCACTTTTCCCCTGTTTTTAGGGAAAAAGTTAAATTTACAGTAAAATGTGGAGGGTTACAACCCCCCAAACCCCCCATAATGCCGGCGCGATGTCTATTAAGTAAAGTGGGGGGGTTCCCCCCCATGCCCCGCCGTCGGAGCCCTAAAAACAGTAATTTAGAGCGGTGCACGCCTCCACGCTGCGCTCAATTGTCCGGGCGCGCCTTTGTCTTTCGCGCCGTTGTCTATGAACCGAGAAAGGGAGGTACACTCTTATAAGCATTTCTAGTTTGACACCTTCGCTTTCACCCCCACTCTTCATTCCACTCAGAGTCTCGCACGCTGCTGGTTTTACTGTCTGCATCGATCAAATTTCGTACTTACAGGCTCATCCTTTTTTTGCATCCAGCTGTATTTCTTATTGGGGTTCAGTTCTCGAGGCAGCTGAATTGCGTCCTGTTTCAAGTTATCCATGATGGGCGTCGAGAGAACCTCCATCAGCATTTGAGTGCTGGCGGCCAGCAAACTCTCCAGAGTCGGCCTCTCGCGACAAATTTCCTGACCTGAATGTAAAGAAAACACCTGAATGCCACATCAAAAAACACTAACAAGGCATCGATCTTTCCTTTATCTGGATGGTTCTTCCAATGGTATTGCTTCCAAATTACATCCAATATTCCTCATCAAGAATTACTACGCTGTCTCTGAAGGTTTAGGAGAAAGTATCAGTCTGCACAAAATAAGGGTGCAAGACACCAGCGCGCCGACAATTCGGCACAAAACACCAGTGCACGGCAGAAAAACTTACTTTTAAAGAGCTCCGACAGGGGGGGGGTGGTGTGGACTTCATACTCTTCGCACCGCCGTTGGTGGGGGGTGCAACCCCCCCACATTATAGAGGAAACTGAACTTTTTCCTAAAAAATCTGAAAAAGTTCAGTTTTCTCTATAATGGAGGGTTCCAACCCCTCAAAACTACCACCCCCCCCCCCAACGGCAGCGTGAAGAGTATGAAGTAAAGTGGAGGGGGGGGTTTCCCCACTCACACCCCGCTTTGGAGCTCTTTAAAAGTAAGTTTTCCCGCGGCGCTCTGGTGTCTTGTGCCGAACTGTCTGCGCTCCAATGTCGGCGCGCTGGTGTCTCGCGTGCGAATGACCATTTACCATCGCACAGATAAAATAGACTTGGCGCGGACGGTGTTTCGGCCAACAAGGCCTGCCTCAGGAGTCCCGTAGAGCTAGGGTTACCAGATTTTCTGTTTGAAAATCCAGACCCCTAGACCAGGCCCCTCCCAGTTCCACCCATCCCTGCCCCATTACACCCTGGTCCCACTCCCAATCCCACCCTAGCATTCACCCCAGCCTCCGCTGCCTGTTCTTGTCACGTTCAGGCACGGAAGCCCTCCTGCTCGAAAGTGATTTGTCCAAGCTTTTCAAAACCCGGCCCAAGTGCCGGGTTTCGAAAAGCCATCCGGTCCCCCAGACATGTACGGAGGAATCTGAACGTCTGGTAACCCTATGTAGAGCGTCCAATAAACAATATATATGCAATAAGAAGCCAAAATGGCCTCTGAGCGGCAAACACTGTCAAAGTAGCTATTTGCTGCTCAGACGACATTTTGGCATCATATCGCACATACTGTATAGTGTTCATCATGGCCACGATTCACAATCTTCTCTTAACCAGGACCACTTCCTGGTAGGAACCTTGTAGGCGGTGACTAGCTGAAAGTGGTAGGCGCCTACCGAGTTACAGCTTCTAGATGCTCTACACGGCCACGATTCACCCACAATCCTCTCTTAACCAGGACCACTTCCTGGTAGGAACCTTGTAGGCGGTGACCAGCTGAAAGTGGTAGGCGCCTACCGAGTTAAAGCTTCTAGAAAGCAATTCATTTTAATTTAAGCCAATTACACGTCTAAAAATTCAGTGAGTGTTAGAGCATTTAGCGCTCTGGGCCGCAGTAGAAACCTCTACCATGACTTAGCAAAGAGGGGGGTAATTAACGCTGGGTTTTACAAAACAGCGGTAGAGGTTTCTATATTGGAGCATTTACCTTACTGGCCCGTGGTAGAAAACTCTACTTCCGTTTAGGAAAAGAGCCCAAAATTAAGTGCCTAGATTGACCAGGCGCCTTTTATAGAATCTGGGTCTTAGAGTAGCTATATGGACTGAATGAGCTAGCAGTGTAAAAGTAATATTAATTAGTTACCGTATTTGCCAGCATATAGGACGCACTTTTTTCTCCTCAAAATAAACTTAAAATAAGTGGTTAGTCTTATATGCCGATAATCTGTATCCTGTCCGTCCTACCTCCTCTGTTGCTGGAAAACCCTGGTGGTCCTGAGGCGCAGAGGGCAGGAGCAAGCTTTCCGCGCTCCTGCCCCGCTGGTAACCCGGTCGGTGGTGGCTGTCGCGAGATCAAGTTTCTTCAGACGCTGAGTGGCACTGAGCAGCTTCCTGACTGGCTCCTGCGAATTCTCGCGATTCGCGAAAATTCGCAGGATCGCCAAAGCGCGCTCCTGCTCGGTGCTGCTCAGCGGCTAAAGAAACTTGATCTCGTGGCAGCCACCACCGACCGGGTTAGCAGCGGGGCAGGAGCACAGACAGCTCGCTCCTGCCTGCCACACCTCTGGACCAACAGGGATTCCAGTGGCAGAGGAGGTAGGACGGACAGGAAAAGGAGGGGGGACAGGGTGGAAAGCCTGGAAGGAGGCTTTGAGCAGTGCCTGGCAGGGAGGGGGCTCGGTGCAGTTAGAGTCTGACAGGGGAGGGGGCACTGTACAGGCGCATAAGTATTTTTTTTTTTTCCTAAAAACTTTTTTAAAAGGAGGTGAGTCTTATACGCCGGCAAGTACGGTAGTACTGTTCGGTCACGGACGCATATCCATTCATTTTATCTCTTCCCATGATCCACAGCTTGTGGGGAACCACAAGTACAAGGGGTCACTTGGAGAAATTGAGAGGGGACAGGTTTAGAACAAATGCGAGGAAGTTCTTTTTTACCCAGAGGGTGGTGGACACTTGGAACGCGCTTCCGGAGGTTGTGATAGGCCAGAGCACACTACAGGGTTTCAAGGAAGGTTTAGATAGGTTCCTAAAGGATGAGGGGATTGAGGGTTACAGATAGATGTAGAGATAGGTTACAGAAATGGTCAAGAACCACTTCACAGGTCACAGACCTGATGGGCCGCCGCAACAGTGGACCGCTGGGCGCGATGGACCTCTGGTCTGACCCAGTGGTGGCAACTTCTTATGTTCTTCTGAATTGAGGATTATGATTCAGAAAGGGTGGGGGTTCTGACTTGTGAATCTCATCCAATCCAATCCTTAAGTTTATATACCGAATCATCCACAAATATTGGGATTCGATTCGGTTTACATTATTGTTATAAAAGGAGAACAATAGGACACAGAAGGAGTCAAATCTATTTGCTCACCGTAGCCGTATAAATTTAATTCAAATGTCCACGTTTATGTTCTGTCTTTTCAGTCAAAAAGTACAAAGCAGAGTCCAGGCAAACGAAAGAATATAAAAAGAACAGTCCAAATTCAAACAAACATACAGAGAGCCAGGCCAAGGACGGCTCTCGTGTCATTTTGCAGGTCACCGGGGAGGTCAACATTCGACAGGGCAGCTGCTGAACAAGTTAAAAACATACATCATGCGTGTATTTGCAGCAGAGAAAAAAAAATAAAAGTGCTGCCACTGAAAATTCACAGATCTTTTATCCAATTAAAAGTATTACCTCTATTTGCCTCTCGGTAGTTAAATGTAAGCAGTCTAATTTCTTATAGAACGTCTAAGCTCTGAAAATGGACATTTAGGTCCATGTGTTCAAAAATAATGGACGACTTCATAAAAGGCTCATAATGTGTAAAGTTTTTTATGTGTAAGTGATGCAAAAACATTTTTAAGAAACCGTGTGGATTTCGAACAGTTCATAGTCAGATGCGCGTGGACAAAAGGGCGCAGACAAGTGAGCGCAAGACGTCTGAGCGCAAAGCAAAGTGAGCGCCAAGACACGTTTACATGAATGTGGGCGTGAATCGTTTACGTGAACGTGCGCATGATTGTGTTAACCCTTTGTGGCGCGCCATTTTGTGGTGCACTGAATTGTTGTTGCGGTCAATTGTCGTTGTGGTCTATGGTCCCCGTGCAATGGTCCCCGGGCTTTTGTCTTGCGCATATTTGACTTGCCACCATTTCGAACACACATCAGAAGTAATTTTACAAAGGTTAAAGGCAAAAAAATCCCCAAAACAACAGATCAGCGTCACCAGGGACTTTGCCCTTGTAAATAGTACTGCTGATACGTATAAATGATGAATGTTGCAATTTGCCCATCTAGGTTGTGGATTTTGTGAATGTTTGAGGGGCGGCAATTACGAGTCAAATTCTGAGAACTTCATTTTTTTTTGCACTTGGCAGTGGTTTTTAATGCCAGATAGGGGAGCATCACTGCCCCTGAATCATCCTGCCAACCCCAGGTGCAAGTGAGAAGTTTGCAGGAGTTATGGATGACTCAGAACAGGTGAAAATGTAGACATGAACATCTGTACAGCTGTTGTAAAAGTGCCCCCTCCAAATTTGTACAGCCTGACATATATAAGTCACACTTTTTAAAAATTAGCAGTCAGTGGTGTAGCGAAGGTGAGAGGCGCCCCTCCCCCGCCCTCGGCTCCGCCCTCCCCGGCTCCTTCCCTGCCCCCGCCTGCGCCCCTCTTCCCCTTCCCTCAGACTGAAGTTTTTACTCGTGGCGGTCAACAACGTGCTCCTCGCGACCTCGTTGGCTCTCCTTCCGACATCACTTCCTGTGCGCGGCAATGTTAGCGGCAGAGTCGAAGGGGTCGCAAAGAGCATGTTGTTGACTGCCATATACAACCGTAACTAGATGTATGGGGGAAAAGAAGGGAGTAATGCACATGGAGGGGAGGCAGGGGGATGGAGAGGAGGAGGGGTGTCGGTGCCCCTCCCCCCCACCAACACAACATCCGGGGCAGACCGCCTCGCCCCTTCCTACGCCACTGTTAGCAGTTATATGCAGGGGCGAAGCCAACAGTCCAAGCTTGGGGGTTCCCATAAATAGACTGAGGGTCCTGATAGTCTTTCCCCCCTCCCCTCCCTCACAACCACCACCGCCCATCGCAATAAAATATTACCCTTGCTGCCAGGGACGCCAAGCCCTGCCAGCCAAAGACACTTCGCGCCCGGGTCACGCCTGCTTTGCACTTAATTCACTCAGGCGTGCTTTGGCTGCTAATCTCAGCTTACCTGCACATACTCAGTTAGAGCTCTACTGACCACACGAGGGGACAGTTGGCATTAGCGGTCTGCTGAATAAAGCGCACCTACAGGCGCAACTCAGGAGACGTCTTCGGCTGATGAGGCTTGGGATCCCCACCGGCCCTGAAAGCACAAACGTCCCAAGCCAACTGGTTATCTCCCCCCCCCCTCCCAAATGCTATCAAAAGCGCTAAAACCTGCGCAACTTGCGCCTGCAATTTAATTGAATCTCGAGCCAATTAGCGCCAATAATTGGAACCTAAGCATGCAATTATTGGTTCTAGCTGGACTTCATTAAAACTTACATGCATAAGCGTCTAAATTTTACACACGGGTCCAAAAAGTGGGTGTGGAAATGGGAGGCTCATGGGGGGGGAATCGGTTTTTAATTTAGGTGTGAGGATTTGCACGCATTTTGTTGGTGTAAATGGCCATGCCTAAAACTAGGTGGGGTTCCCAGCAGTGGCTCCCCCAGGCCCGCCTGGTTCCACTAAGCCCCGCCCCATTCCACCCAAGCCACACCCTGTTCTACCCAAGCCCCGCCCCCTCACCATGACATCGATTGTGAGGGACAGCTCAGGACAGCTTTACCAGTGCTGGCTCAAGGGGTTGTGGAGCCCTGAATTGTTGCCCTGGCGCCCTCCCCATCCCGTCTGCACTGGATCTCCCTGCCCTCCTCTAGCACCCTCCCCACCCCCAGCCTTGATGAAATAGAGTTCTTATATCTATACCTCTCCCAGAGAAGAGAGCACGGTGGTGAGCGTAAAACACACTCATCGCTGTGAAAGCTGAGCCGGTGGGGCAGTCTTTTGGCAACTCCTGGCTCATGACTTGAGCCGACCCTGGCTTTTTTTGCTGTCCTCAAGAGAGATATCCAATTAGAAGCACTGATTAACTCTGCTCTATGGATAATCTGTCTCTTTGCCCAGGCTCCGCCTCTGGAATGTTCCAGTACTATCTGGATGGTGCCAGGGCAGACAGCAATGATTTCCATAGCATTATCCAGATAGCGCCCTTGAGAATAACTGACTGGCCCCAATTAGCAGGCAATGATCTGGGTAGCCGATACTCCTATCCTGTTGAATGGTTTTAAATATTGAGCCCTCAATATTTATGGAGATTAATGTGAAGTATGTTTGGGGGATAATTGGAACTCAGGAAGGAAAACTTACGTTGAACCTCTTGCTTTCTCTTTTCTAGGTCCAGCTCCGCAATTTCACTTAGAAGAACAATCCCTTGAAGTAAGGTGGGGTCTAAGGAGAGGTCAGAGGTCATTTCCAGATCAACTTCTCGCTGCCTCCTACCACACATAGTCAAGAAGGAACAAGCCTGGGGCATCTCAGTTGCAGCCACTAATGCATTCATGCCAGCAAGAGGGTTCTCGGGCTTGATGTCCAAACAGCGTAAACTGGGGAGTTGGTAAGACCTTGCCTTTTCAATGTACTCACTACTGTCCAACATGGGCTCACTCTCTTTCAGAGGTGGGCCAATGAGTTCTTCCTCTAAGAAAGTATCGGGGTCTTTCCTCTCAGCTGCAAGAGAAGGTGCTTCGCTCAGTGGGGAACTTAGACTCTTGACAGGCTGGTCGTTCGCTGGGTCCATTAATGTGACTTCAAAGTCCATGTGGGTGGGGCAGGTATCCAGCCCATTTGCTGGGTCAGCCTGGGTTTCAGGTTCTGCCCGGTAAGCTACGTCATGGTAAACGGGTGAACATTTCTGGAGGCGTTCCTGCTCGTCCTCCACAACGCTTTGATCTTCGCGCTGACGCAACAAAATGCTACAGCTATCCACGGATTTGGAGGGGGTGGCGTTAGGGACCTCCATGCTCTGCTCACAGACGCCTGCCTCATTCTGGTCCATCTCGGCCTCCTTCTCAGCTTTCACTTCTTCCAGTAGCTCCTCCTCTGTGGAAGCCACCAGCGGCTCCATCATTTCTGAAGAGGGCAAATGCACTGGTTTCACATCTGGAGAAACTTGCAAGTGATTGGAACCCTCAGTGGGCAGTGGCACATCTGGAGCCAAGGCATCAGCATCTGTAGGTGCAGAGGGCTGGAGAAGGTATGGATAAGGTCTTCTAAAGGACGCCGAAAGTGACTGGAATGAATAATCTGGGGGAATATCTGTAAAGGAAAAAAGAAGAGAGTGCATAATATTTTGGCCTCATCGTCTCATGACACTTTGGCCTCCTTTTACGAAACTGTGATAGCAGTTTCTAGCGCGGAGAGCCGCGCTGAATGGTTCGCACTGCTCCCGACACTCATAGAGCTCCTAAGAGCGTCGGGAGCAGCGCAGGCCATTCAGCGCAGCTCTCTGCGCTAGAAATTGCTATCGCAGTTTCATAAAAAGAGGGGTTTGGGCTATAGCCTGTTATCCATCTCGTTATTCAACCATATTTTTTTGTGATTTTAGCCTCAATGCCCGGGACAGCGTCCAAGTTACATTAAAAAGAAAAACATAATTTTAATCCATGTTCTTTGCTTCCCAGACAATCACATTAGATTGGATTGGATTCATGTATTGCCTAACACCTAGTTTTTAAGGCAGTTTACAAGAACCCTACAAATGTGCTTCTCTGTTGATATTTGGATTTGCCAAAGAAGCTCCTGAAGAGTTTTCAGTCTAAGGCCCAAATGATATATTTGATGCCTAAAGCTATGTGCATACATCTGTACGCTTAGCAGATGTATGCACATAACTTAATTAAAAAGGGTTAATCGGCATTGATATTTGGCAATTAACACCTCATAACTGGTGTTAATTGGTAGGTACATCTAAAATAAAGAGGGAAGGAGAACAGCGCAAAGATCTTCCAATTATCTTTGACATATAATATATTATTTGCTTCCAAAAGTGCTGAATTATAGGGCAAAACCAAAATGCACGTCCTAAAGTATGACCCTCCCTCCCATAAGGCACTGTGTAGGAAAATGAGTCTATTGGCTAGAAAATGTATACTTCAATATTGGACTATTCCTGACCCTCCAAAGTTTTGGCATTGGCAAAACCAATTACATCAGTTGGCGATTTGAGAAGCTAGAGATGCTTGAATTACTAGAAAGCGAAAGATGTTGTTTATACAAATCTGGGATTCATATTTGCAAGCTTTGCATCCTAAGGGCCGTAGTGCGATTTTAAGTTGGGTCTCTTAATTGGGCTTCTATATAGTTGAATGAATTAATATTGGTGTGTTTTGATGAGGTTGGGTAGAGAGTACCATTGGGTGGGGAGGGGTGGTAGAGGTTATTGAAAGGTTCAAACACTTAGTCACATACAGATAAAATGGGGGGTTTATTGAAAGTAGAATATCTAATATAATAAAACAGTAGGCTGCGCATGCACACTTCCTATGCGTGCATCCATTTTCCATGAGCTGTAGCACACATAGGAAGTGCACATGCGCGGCTTATGGTCTGGCCTCGCGCGAGGCAAGACAAGTGGCATGCACGCCCTTCCCTGCCCTCCACCGCTGCCGGCCGCTAGCACCCCCCTGCCCTCTCCGTCGCCTCCAGAGGCGTAGGCAGCATTATAAACACGCTGCTTCGCGCCCTTCTCTGCCGATTTCCTCTGCCGCGTCTCTGATGACATCATCAGAGACAGACGCGGCAGAGGAAATCGCCAGTAGAAGGCCGTGAAGCAGCGTGTTTAAAGTGCTGCCTACGTGGCTGGAGTCCCGAGGTTTGTCGGCGGCGGGAGGGTCAGGAACAGGCCGGATCGACAATGGCAGTAAAAGAAGGGGGAGGGGCCGAACAGAGCAGGGAAGATAAGGTAAGAAAAGGGAAAGGGGGAGTGGGGGAAAATGCTGCTACTGCTTCTACACAGGAAAGGGGGGGGGGATAGGAGGGAAATGCTGTTGCTGCTGCATAGGGAAGTGGGATGGAAATGCTGCTGCACAAGGAAATGGGGAAAAATGACAGACAGACAGCGGGAGGGAGGGAGATAGAAAGAAAGAAAGACACAGGGGCAGGGAGAGGGACAGAAAGACAGACAGATAAAGGGGGCCAGAGAGAGAGCCAGCGGGAGACGGAAAGGGGGCTGCTTTGGGGGGAGGGGTGTGCTTGGGGCAAACAGCTTTGCTCTGGGGGGAAGACAGAAGGGGCCATGGAGAGACAGGGAGAGGGATAGGGGGGCTGCTTTGGGGGGAGGGGTGTGCTGGGGGGAGACAGAAGAGGCCATGGTGAGATAGGGAAAGGGGACAGACAGCTTTGCTCTGGGGGGGAAGACAGCTTTGCTTGGGGGGGAGGGGGAGACAGAAGGATACAGACAGCGACCAAGGAGAGAGAGATAAAGAAACACAGACAGACAGACATCTATTCTAGCACCCGTTAATGTAACGGGCTTAAAGACTAGTGTATATTATATTAATATATTTGATGCATTATTCTTGTAAACGGTGGCCTGATATTGTATCTGATGATGTTTGCATCAACTGTTTGAATCTAATTGGTAGGTACATAGCACAACGTGGTATGCGCTTTCTCCAGTGCGCGTAGCTAAAAGGGGGCGTGGTTAAGGATGGGTCATGGGTGTTTTCTCGAGTTATATGCCTGTTTTTGACTTGGGCATCGTTGTGCACACAACTTAGGCTGAGACATTTAGGCCATGAAAACCCTGGCACAAACAGGGTGTGGCTAAAGGTTGCGATGCCTAGTGACGCTTCAGCTACCGTATATAGTGCGTGGAGAAATTAATAAATAAACTTTCAAGCTCTTTCTCCTTTAAAGACCTCAGCGACCATTTACAAAAGTTTATTACTTTCCAAATAAGAAATTGCAACAGCAACAACAACAACAGAATATGGGACAGGACTCTATGAATTTATCTAATATTCTGGAAACATCGGATAAAGAATTGGCTGAACCAGCAACTTTACTTATAACAGTAGCGCTCGCGCCAGATAAAAACTGGCTGCTGAGACTTTTCTTTAAGAATAAACAAAAAGAATTTTTAGGTTGTAAAATACAGATGTTCCCAGATTTGGCCAAGGAGACCCAGCGGAGGAGACGTGAATTTTTGCTAAGGAAACCTGGTGTTATGGCTCTAGGGGCTACATCTTATTTACGACATCCATGTAAATGTGTAATTAATTATTGTTCACATAAATTTGTCTTCTTTGAGCCATCTCAACTGACAACCTTTCTATCAACTTCATGTTTGGAGAAAGATGGAACATGAGTGCTTAGATTAAGGAAAGGTGTATTTCCAGTCTACTAGTAATAATTTACTTAATTTAAATTTTCTTTGTATTACTTGCCCATCATCCACCTTGGATCTTAATTGTGGACTTGAGTAGAGATTTAGCTTATATTAGATGTTTGATTGAAGTATATGTTTAATTATTAATTCTTTTGCTGAATTTCCTTTCTGTACAAGTTATGCTTGATTATATTGAAAAAATTCAATAAATATATATTAAAAAAAATTAAAAAAAGACCTCAGCGACACCACCTACCACTCACAACATTTCATAGTGGTAAGCTTGATGCGTCATTTTGTCACGGGTCTTTCTTAAAACATTTTTATATTATATACAGTACTCCCCCCAAAATTTGTGGGTTCCAGGAACACCCGCAGATTTTGAAAAACCGCAAATGCGGTTTAGCTGCTGATCGAAGGCAGGAGAGGGCAGCTGGGGCGCTGTCAGGTGCTGAAAATTGTTCTCAGTCTTTTTCGACCACCTCTTCCTGGTACTAAAGTCAGGCTACACCAATCAGGAGCTGCTTTGACACGTCAGATAGCGTGTCAAAGCAGCTCCCGATGGTGTAGCCCAGTGGTCTCCAACTCAAACCCTTTGCAGGGCCACATTTTGGATTTGTAGGTACTTGGGAGGGCCGCAGAAAAAAATAGTTAATGTCTTATTAAAGAAATTACAATTTTGCATGAGGTAAAACTCTTTATAGTTTCTAAATCTTTCCTTTTGGCTAAGTCTCAATAATAATATTGTAATTTATAGCTAAAAAGACATATGATCAAGAAACTGTTTTATTTTACTTTTGTGATTATGATAAACATACCGAGGGCTTCAAAATAGTACCTGGTGGGCCGCATGTGGCCCCCGGGCCGCGAGTTTGAGACCACTGGTGTAGCCTGACTTCCGTACCAGGAAGAGGTGGTTGGAAAATACCGCAAATTACTGAGTCCACGATTCGCATAGTCGCGTGGGTTTACTGTATTATTTATACCTCTACTCAAAGAAGTTTAGATTTATGTAAGAAATTTTAACTTAGCTTTTCAACTTGATTTAGCTTGCTCTCTCAATAGCACAATCTGGGGGGGGGGGGGGCAAATCCAACATGTTTCACTCACACTTTCCTCAAGAACCCTCCCCAGAGTCGTCCCCCCTTGTCATCCGACTCAGCTTAATCTTATCTTGATGAATTAAGGGATCATCCTGAGCCAGTCGCAGCTGGTCCGCCCATTTTACCGCTAGGCCACCAGGTGGTGTGGAGAGGTCTGGGAGGCGTGAGGTGGGTTGGGGTTTAGAAACTCACAAATAACCAAAGTTGCAAGTCCTAAACATAGAAACTGATGGCAGAAAAGGGCCACGGCCCATCTAGTCTGCCCATACCAATGTCCCACCCCCCTAACTACCTCCGTGAAGAGATCCCACGTGCCAATCCCATTTTTTCTTAAAATCTGACACGCTACTGGCCTCAATTACCTCTAGTGGAAGACTATTCCAGCGATCAACCACTCTTTCGGTGAAGAAATATTTTCTGGTGTCACCATGAAATTTCCCACCCCTGAGTTTCAACGGATGCCCTCTTGTTGCCGTGGGATCTTTAAGAAAAAAAGATATCTTCCTCTACCTCGATACGGCCCGTGACATATTTGAACGTCTCGATCATGTCCCCCCTCTCTCTCTGCGTTCCTCGAGTGAGTATAGCTGCAACTTATCCAGCCGTTCCCCGCAAATCTGGAGGGAGAAGAGTACTGCCTTTCTGTGATTACAATCAAAGTGGCTTACAGGTATTATTTTGTGCACGGTGCTAGGGGGAGCGGGGTTGAATGGCTTGGCTGGGGTCACAGGGGGCTGCGGTGGGAGTTAAGCCCAGTTCCCTGGGTTCTCAGGCTGCTGCGCTGACCGCTGGGCTCCTCCTGCTCTCCCCCCCACCCCTCCACCACCCACCAAAGAGTGTAATGTTTTGACTTTTACCTGGATACAAAGCTTGGAAGGGGGTGGGTGGGTCTTTTTCCAGTTCCACATCCTTTTTCACCAGATCTTCTGGAGTTTCTTCCTTTGGTGGCATGATGGGAGCAGCGGGAAGTGGAGTCGACGGGTGCGCGCTGGGGGCTGATGGGTAGCTGTACGCCTGCTGCGTGGACGGCTCCTCCAGTTTGTGGACCACTTCCGCTTTGAGTGCGGGCACAGGGGAGGAGGGGGGAGACAGAGGGGGAGGGGTCACAGTCTTGCTGTAGGACGCAGCAGCAGCTAGAGACGCAGCGTGCGACTTTCGTTGCACGCCAGAGGACGACAGGTTTTGCTTAGCGTTGTCCAAACTTCTTTTCGAAGCTTTGTCTTCAGCCTCCGCCCGTGCCTCGTTTACCTTTAATCTTTCCTGTTTCAGAAAGGATAACATTATTATTATTTTTTTTAAATTTATTAGGATTTGTGGAGTTTATCTCTCATACGTTCATTGTATGTGTTTAGATGCTGTACCTGGCCTAGAGGACTTTTATCTTCCAGTGAATAAAAAGGCTTTAAAAATACATTTCAGTGGGAGATTAAACATTTATTTCTATTATCATAAGAAAATGCACTTTACTCCCAGCGGTGGTAATCATAAGGAAATACAAGCGTTTTGCAATGCAGTATTCTAGAAACATTCCGAATATCAGCCGAAATGGCATGATCCCAAATGAAAGGGCACGCGAGTCGAGGAGAGATGGAAGACCTCATCAAAAAGGAAATGCGATTTACTAGCCACATATGCAAAGATTCTGGGGACACAGTAGGTAATAGGGCCAGAGAGACAGCAGAAAATAAATTTAATATAGTCTCCGTCTGGAACTAAACCAAGAGAAAAAGCTGAAGAGAACCAGGGCTTAATTTGCAGATAAAAAGGAAGTGGAACTGTGAAGCTTGGAAAGGCCTGGGTGTGCACCGGAGCAGGAGCAACAGGAGACGAGGGGACGGATTAGGGATTACAGTAATTGCTCTTTGCTTCAGACTCACAACTCGCCCTTCTCTTCCTTTTGGGCCACTTGGAAGGGAGGGACTAGAGTAGGGTGACCAGATTTTTGCTGGGCAAAAAAAAAAAAAAAAAAAAAGAGGCTGCGTGGCTCCGCCCTGTTCTGCCCCCGGCCCCGCCCTCTTCGGCCCACAGCCCGGCCCTGCCTCATTCAGTCCCCCAACCCCCCCCCCGCAATACACAAACCTTGTCTCTTTGGGCCACATCTGGAGGGCATCTGCGGCATGCTAGGATGCGAGCGGTGATGTCACCGCGTTGCATCCGCGTCCGCACAGATGCGGCCCCAAGCTCAAAGCTTTGCAAAACACGGACCAAAGTGCCGGGTTTTGAAAAGCCGTCCGGACTCCTGGACAAGTCCTCGAAAAGGTGAACATGTCAGGGGGAATCCGGACGTCTGGTAACCCTGACCGTAAGTGGCCTTGAGCATCCGTAAGCATCTCCGTAAGCGCAAGACAGACGCCTGTAAAATGCTGGCCTACATTTAAGCCATCTGTTAGGAAAAAAAAAAGGCACGATTCTCTAAAGGACGCCGATGTGCGATTGGCACGTGATAAGCAGCTGCTTCTTCGGCAGCCACCGAGATTGGTGTCCGTTAGAGAATCAGGCGCTAATTGTTTATTATTTATCATGATATTGTATTTATCATGATATTGTATTATCTTTTTATTATTTATCATGATATTGTATTATCTTTTATTGTGACCCACTTGGAACTTTGTGGTTAAGCGCGATATAATTCTGGAAATTAAATGAAATTAAATTGGTATATATAACAATTTTTTAGGTGCCCATGCAAACTAACAACGCTCATCCTTAGCGTGGATGCTAATGAAAGTGACATTCCTTTGCCCAATATTTTATTTTGGACAATCGGACCAGCTTCATTCTCCAAGGCCAGCATGGAATGAAGATCCCATTCTTGGAAAAGATACATCACTTACGACACGAATCTACAGATCTACGGGGACAAGATGGACGACGCCAACTCTTACCACCAACTGGGCACTCCTCTGCAGCTCCATCGCATGGATCGTTTGCTGCTGGAGCATATACAGCTCATGCTGCCGCAGCAGCTGCTGATGAGACAAGAGCTGGAGCTGGTGCGCATGCTGAAGCGAGCTTCTGGTAGGCGGATACATAGCTGGCCAGATAGGAGGTGCTCGTTCCATCAGTTCCGCTAAGAATCAGAAAGAAAGGGAAATTCACTCTGACGGCAACGTTCAGACAACCTGCGTAGCTGCACACTAGAGAATGACACGGGCACAAATTTTTCCCCCGTCCTTGCAGGAACTCATTTTCCCGTCTTGGTGAGTTCTTTTCCCGTTCCTGCAAGCTCCATCCTCATCTGCACAAGCCTCAAACCCTTGAAAATCCTAAGTAGCAACATTCTAGCGCTCAGGTTGTGATGTCATAATGCCTCATTCCACCAATGAATAAGCTCCGCCCTCATCTGCACAAGCCTCAAACCCTTTAAAATCCTAAGTAGCAACATTCTAGCGCTCAGGTTGTGATGTCATAATGCCTCATTCCACAAATGCCTAAGCTCCGCCCTCATCTACACAAGCCTCAAACACTTTAAAATCCTAAGTAGCAACATTCTAGAGCTCAGATTGTGATGTCATAATGCCTCATTCCACCAATGCCTAAGCTCCGTCCTCATCTGCACAAGCCTCAAACACTTAAAAATCCTAAGTAGCAATATTCTAGAGCTCAGATTGTGATGTCATAATGCCTCATTCCACCAATGCCTAAGCTCCGTCCTCATCTGCACAAGCCTCCAACATTTTAAGATCGTAAGTGTTCGAGGCTTGTGAGGTTAAGGCAGAGCTCACAGAAATGGGGCAAAGACAAAACTCGCGGGGATGGGGCGGGGCAATTGAGTCCCTGTGGGGATGGGGACACAAATTTGTTCCCGTGTCATTCTCTACTGCACACTACACTGTTACTTTTTCTACCTGACCTTCATAGAAGTTTTACAAGAGTAAAGTAGCCAATACTGGAAAGCACATGTGCAGGAAGCAGGGGGTGGGAAGAAGAGTGAAGGAACAAAAAATTTTGGAAGCCTCGTTGCAACCCCCATTTTTAAATATTATAACCCCCAAACATTCATTCTTAACAAACCCTCCTCCAACAAGCAAAATCCCTTACACTCCATTCCATAGCCAGCAAACACGGTCCATTCACACATCCTCTCGCAGTCAGTCATACCCCTGGGACCCCAGAAGACCTTAATAGCCTAAGGGCTAGATTTACTAAACAAACCAATTGTGGACTGATTGGTTTGCGACCCGATTTTTCTCCGGCTCGATTCACTAACCTCTGTCCCGATCATGCAAATGAGGGGGATTGGCATTAAAATGTAGGCAGGCAGTGATTCACAAAACAATATTGAAAACTCACTGTGCTAGCCGATCAATAAAAGCGATTGCATTCCAACTGCATCTTGCTCTTTCGTCCTGGATTCTCCTGTCTGCTCTCCTGCCCCGACTCTCCACTGGCCGTCCTGCTCTCCTCTCCTGCCCGACTATCCTCTGGCCGCCCTGCTCCCCTCTCCTGCCCGACTATCCTCTGCCACCCTGCTCCCCTCTCCTGCCCGACTCTGCTCTCCTGCCTTGACTCTCCTCTGGCCGCCCTGCTCCCCTCTCCTGCCTGACTATCCTCTGCCACCCTGCTCCCCTCTCCTGCCCAACTCTGCTCTCCTGCCTCGACTCTCCTCTGGCCGCCCTGCTCCCCTCTCCTGCCCGACTCTGCTCTACTGCCCCGAATCTCATCTCGCCTGCTCCCCTCTCCTGCCCCAAATCTCTCCTGCCGCCCCGACTCTCCTGCCTCCCTGAATCTCTTGCCACCCCAAATCTCCTTCTATTCCCCGCACTACAAGCCCATGGTTTTAACCCACGGGTTAAAACCACGGGCTCGTGAAGAAAAGTAAAACCAAAAATTTAAAAAAAAATAAAAAGGTTGCTGCCCCAAAATAAGGTGTACATTTTGAAAGCTTCAGATGCAGTTTTCACATATAAATAAATATTGAACTTAAGGGATGCATAGACACCTGGAAGGCCACATAGAAAGCACCTCCTTTAAATCCCTGTATGCCCCTATCTATACATATAGAATTGCCACTTACGTGCATATAACAATTCACGCATATAATTTCGCTTTTTAAAGGCCATAAATGGAGCCTCTGTTTTCAAAAACCTAATCCCTAAAGGCCCCGGTAAACCCTAAGCAGCGGGATTTCACTCCCATACTTACTAAAGTGCGGTAAATGTTCACTGGGAATCACTATGAGTTGCCCGGACTGGGGGTCTCTAGCAAGCTGATAGGCCGAAGGAAGCGGGCTCGCCATGCCAGGAGGGAATCCTGGGGTCATCCCTTGGTGCAAGGAAGGATGACCCAAACCTACGAGAAGAAACAGCGGCACTAGAGTTAGCAAGGGAATTGGGGGAGGGGCTCCGCAGACATCCTGCGGAGAGACTCATAATAAAAACTATTTCCAGAGCTATTGGAGAGGACTGAAAGCAAGCAGTGGGTGGAGTTGGGGGGAGGAAGGGGCGAGGGGGGGGCAGTCCACCCCAGGTGCTGTCTTGGTGGAGGTGCCGGCACCCGTCCTCCACTCTTCCCCCCCGCTCCTTCCCTGTCCCCCCACTACCACGTGTGCCCCCTTCCCTTCCCCCGCACCTCTTTAATGTTCCCGGTGCGAGTGGCAACCCCCAACCTTTGACGTCACTTCCTGGACCTGCACCTAGGAAGGGACGTCAGAGAAGAGCCGAAGCCAGTGCGAGCAGTAGGTTGGGGTTTCCGCTCGCGCCAGGAACGTTGAAGGGGTGCGGGGGAAGGGAAGGGGCGAGCAGGGCGCCATCACCCCGGGCACCTCTCAGCCTCGCTACACCACCGAATGCAGGCAGCCAGGGAGAGGGCAGACGGTGACAATTTGACTCCGAACCACCCTTGGGAGGGCTTCCTTAAATGCGCCCTGCATCAAAATGCGTGCTGCTCCCCTGCATACTCGAAGCTCTTTTCTCCACAACCACCACCATCGCCTCTCTCCTTAGGAAAAGAGGAAAGGAAATTGCATGAGAGAATTAGGCCAGGGAGTGCCGGGACCCGTGGGAGAGATCCGCCGTACATAAAACATTATCAGTGCCCCGAGGGAGAAACCAGGTGTTCAGGTCTAAATTCCCACATGCGCCCAGGGAAAAACCTATTACTCTTAACTCAGCGCAAACGCTTTATTTACCCTTCTCTCTCTCTCTCTCTGGGCCAATGATTAATAGGTTCAAGCCTGCAGAGCTCAGAACAACGTCTTCTGGCTGCCGGTAGCGTGGAATCTTAGAGCAACAAACCTTTTCATAACTCGGTGCCTTCAGGAGACTGCGCAAGCCCTTCTGTGTGCCGGGAAATGGCGCTTGAATATTGGTCTTTCTGGCCATCCAGGCACAAGCAAGAGCCTTCTACCTGGGGCATCATTTGTCGCCAGGGAAATCATTATGACATCATAGCCACTCTTGATTCAAGGCAACCTGATCCACAGGAGCTCATTGTTCAGCAAAATAAATCCTTGCTGATCGGCTTTCCTCGGTGGCGTAATAAGGGGAGGGGCTGTCCGCTCCAGGCGCCGTCTTGCTAGGGGCGCCGGCACCCCTCCGCCTCACGCACCTCCCCCTGCACACCCCTTATCTTCCCCGTACCTTTTTCTCTCTGGCGCTTCCAGGTCCCGAGCTCAGGAAGTCGCGTCAAAGGGTGAGGTAACACTAACGTGGTCTTGCCGCTCACATCAGAGAAGTTGAAAAGGTATGGGGAATGAAAAGTGTGTGTGGGGGGGGGGGGGGGAGTGCGCGCCTCTCACCCTCGCTAAGCCCTGGACCTCCTGATCTTACAGACTACCGTATTTCCCCATATATAGGCGCGGCCTATATATGGGTTTTGCAGTCCAAACAGTGGGTGCAGCTTCCTTATATGGGGCGGCCTATCTAATGACATCGTAGATAAGCCGCCCCCTTTAGTAGATCCCCATCCCCCACCCCGTACCTTTTTAAATAATGTAGCTCCCTCGCTGGCCTCCTGCTTCCTACAATGTCACGGCCGCGGTGCAGGGCAGGCGCGAGCTTTTCAGCGTCCAGCCCGCCCCGCGCTGCTTCCTCTGTCCCGTGAGAACTGATGCAGGCATTGAGGAAGCAGCCGTGGAGTGGGCTGCACGCTGAAAAGATCACGCCTGCCCTGTACCGCGGCTGTGACGAGGCAGCCGGCGGAGGTAGGGTATTTACCCGGTGGGTGGGGGGGAGGGATGTATAGGCCGCCCCCATGTGGTTTTAAAACTCTTAGATAAGCAGTGGCTTGTAACATGGGGCGGCTTATCTAAGAGTTTTAAAACATGGATAGGCATTTATTGCGGCCTATACACTGGGGCGGCCTATATGCGGAGAAATACAGTATACCGTGTTTACTACGTTAGGAGCTTAAGACATGGTTTCCTTAATTGTGCTGAAAAAAGTCGAGAACATGGAGCCAATGCCTACCGTAGGGGTGGCTGGTGAGCCACATCGAAGGGCTACCAGTCCTGGGAAGCCAAGGGTGAGTTGCCAAGTGGGAGGCAGGATCGGCAGGCCATCGTCCCGAGCCAGTTACAGCTGGTCCTCCCGTCACCATCAAGTTGGAATTCAACCCATTTGTGGCACAGCCAGCTTGAAGTATGCGAGTGAAATCAGCAGCTTCCTTGCTTTCTCTGGTCCGGGGGAAAAAGGGAGACCAAAAAAGGAGAAAAAAGATGATATTTTTCAACAATATTTCCTTGGCACTCTGTTACAATCAAATATCTCACTCATACACATAGTTGAACATCAAACTAGACAGTAGACCAGACCTTAAAATCAGGATTAACTTTTTGTTTACCCACCAAAGGAGGAAAAAAGATTGATTAAAATATAAACTGGGGGGGGGAGAAAGGGGATTAATATTCAAGTGCCTTGCCTTGCCTTACCCTGCCCGGCTTTGCACCCTGTTCCCCCTCCCTCGCTGTTCTACCAGCATCCCTCCTCCTCACTCACTCCCACCCCTGCCCCGCCAGTCTCTGCACCTCCCTCTCTGGTTCTGTACTCTTTCCCCCTTCCCTCCCAATGCCTTGCAGGCCTCCAATCTGCCAGCGGCTCTACACGGGCAGGAGCAAAGGAAGGTCACTCCTGCTGCAATTCGCCGCTGGACCACCAGGGATTGTAAAGGTACGTATAGGAGGCGGGAGGGAGGTTTAAAATCTTAGAATCGGCTGGAACAGGAGGCGGGAGGGATCCCTCCTGTCCCGGCAATCGCTGGACCACCAGGTCTCATGGCAGGCCCGGCAGAGGTCTGCAAACAGGTTCGGGGGGGGGGGGGGGAGGGCGGGTCAGCATTGGCCCGAATATGAAGCGAGACCCTCATTTTTGGGCCATTTTTTTGCCCCAAAATCGCAGTTTGTAATTTAGAAAGAAACAAGAGAAAGAAAACTGGGCGGAAAATTTTAAAATGATTTTCCCCAGGTAACTAAGTAGTTACTTAAGGAAAATCGGCCCTGCTCTCTCTAGGTAAACATACCGTTCTCCCTTCACAGTGAGGGTATTTTTACCGTTACTACAGAGAGAAAGGACCGGAGAAGGACATGGCTAGCTGACAATACAACTGGCTTTCACTCTGACAGTCCCAAGGCCTGCTTTATGACATTAACTTTGAACTAGCAGAAGTACCCGCAGTGCTAGCTGGCCTTGAATTTAAAAAAAAAAACAAAACAAAACAGGAAACTCCACAGAGAGCTTCCCTTTGCAAATTCACTTGCAGGCCAGTGGGGTAAAGCATGGCTTTGAAGAATAATCTCCTGTTTGAAGCTGCAGAGTAGAGAATGACACGGGGAAAAAAATCTGTCCCTGTCACTGCCCCGTCACCGGACCGCCGTCCCCTTCACCGCCCCGTCATCCCTGTCTCCGCAGCATCAACCCTTCCCTCTCGCCACCTCACTGCCCTTCGGCACCCCTCGCACGAACTCCCTCCCTCCCCCTTATCTTCTCGGCGCATTTTAAGGTTTCAGAGTACTTGTTGAAAGCCGCCGGAAGCTTCTCCTTGGAAGTTACATAGTAACATAGTAGATGACGGCAGATAAAGACCCGAATGGTCCATCCAGTCTGCCCAACCTGATTCAATTTAAATTTTTTAATTTTTTCTTCTTAGCTATTTCTGGGCAAGAATCCAAAGCTTTACCCGGTACTGTGCTTGGGTTCCAACTGACGAAATCTCTGTTAAGACTTACTCCAGCCCATCTACACCCTCCCAGCCATTGAAGCCCTCCCCTGCCCATCCTCCACCAAACAGCCATACACAGACACAGACCGTGCAAGTCTGCCCAGTAACTGGCCTAGTTCAATATTTAATCTTATTTTCTGATTCTAGACCCTTTGCGTCAGAGGAGAAGCTTCTGCCCACACATGCACGCATAAGAACATAAGCAGTGCCTCTGGCTGGGTCAGACCAGGGGTCCATCCTGCCCAGCAGTCCGCTTACGCGGCGGCCCATCAGGTCCAGGACCTGTATAGTGATCTCTACCTATACCCTTCTATCCCTTTTTCCTATAGGAATTTATCCAATCCCTTCTTGAACTGATACCGTATCCTGTCATATCACACACTCTGGAAGCGCATTCCAGGCATCTACCACCCTTTGGGTGAAGAAGAACTTCCTAGCATTGGTTCTAAATCTGTCCCCTCTTAATTTTTCCCGAACGCCCTCTCTTTCTTGAACGTTTGAAGAATCTGTCCCTCTCCACTTTCTCTATGCCCTTCATGATCTTGTAAGTCTCTATCATGTCCCCTCTAAGCCTCCGCTTTTCCAGGGAAAAGAGCCCCAGCAATGCACGTAGGCTCCGGCGGCTTTCAACAAGTACTCTGAAACATTAAAACACGCCGCAAAGGTCAGGGAGAGGGAGGGAGGGAGGGACATAGATGCGTAGGAAGGTGGGAAGGAGGGAGGGGGGGCCTTGCGTGATCAGTGACCGAGCGCATTCCCTCCCTTAACTGTGGGGACAAGGCCATTCACCACTCCACGGGGCGGTAGATGGCCTTGTCCCAGCACCTGCGGTGAGCACCTTCTTCCCCCTATCGTTTTGGTAGGTTACCCGCGGCTAGCCGCAGGTAACATCCACCGTGTCATTCTCTACTGCAGAGCAAATATTTTTTACATTTAGAGGCTAGAAATCATGTAGCATATGCCGACGTGTTCGATAAACGGCAGGAAAAGTTTCCTTCCTTCCTTCCTTCTACATTACATCATTTTGTTTGATGCTGCATCCTCGATCGGACTACAAAGCTGTTTGGGCTGTTTTAAAATCCACCCAAAGAAAGCTCCTGAAACCCTGCCATTTAACAGAAATCATTTAAAAGATTATTTTTTAAAAAAAATCTTTATTAGTTTTCAATTATTAACAGTGCAATACATTTCCCCTTCCCTATTTGTGGTTTCGATGTTCGCGGTTTCAATTATCTACGTTTTTTCCCAGGCCCCCCCCCCCTGAGAAAAAACAGCCCTGGGACTTGGAGGGAGGCAATCAGAGGTGGCAGGGGGCGATTAGAGGCAGCGGGGGGATCAGAGGTGGCGGGGGAGTGATCGGATGTGGCGTGGGGGCGATCGGAGGGGGCAGGGGTGCAATCAGAGCATTGACCTCACCTGGTGGTCTAGCGGTGACGCAGAGCAGGAGAAATTTTCCTACACTCCTGCCCTATGCAGAGCCGTGAGTTCCCGTGGTCTCACGAGACTACAACAGGGAATTCCTGTTGTAGTCTCGTGAGACTACAGGAACTCAGCAGCACGGCTCTGCATGGGGCAGGAGTGTAGGAAAATTTCTCCTGCTCTGCGTCACTGCTAGACCACCAGGTAAGGTCCGGGGGTGAGTCGGAGCTAGCCAAAAGTTATTCGCTCTGCCCCTAACCCCCTGCAAATAGGGAGGGAGCAGTGTACTGTGAATTTAAACATAAACAAATCAAACAAAAGCACTTCAAAACCCTGCCATTTAACAGAAATCATGTAAAAGATTCTTGTCTTGTCGCAAGACAGATGCCAAAGAAAGCTCACGCATTCCATAGCTCATGACAAAAATAAAAAAGGAAAAAGAAGAGCTTACATAACAGTGACGAAACGTGTAAGAAGGTTCTCC
Organism: Geotrypetes seraphini; assembly: GCF_902459505.1. NCBI lineage: Eukaryota > Metazoa > Chordata > Amphibia > Gymnophiona > Dermophiidae > Geotrypetes > Geotrypetes seraphini. The sequence continues at coordinate 12,902,883 of NC_047094.1, read as the reverse complement.
TCCCTGTAAACAGCAAAATTGTGTTAATAGGAAGGGTTATGCAAGGGAAGCGTTATGAAATGTTACTAGGTTGTTCCCTTTAATAAAGAGGATGAAACTCCTCTCGTACGAGGTGAAGACTAAAAAGGTCAGGGCTCTTCAGCTTGGAAAAGAGACGGCTGAGGGGAGTCTACAAAATCTGGAGTGGAGTAGAACGGGTCCAAGTGGATCGATTTTTCACTCCGTCAAAAATGACAAAGACTAGGGGACACTCGAAGTTACTTTTAATGTTCAATAATTTATATTCAGTTTTAAAAATAAAATATACATAACAAAAATCTTACAAAGAATATCATCTCAACTCAGTTAATACATTGTAGATACATAAATTCAAAGAAATCAACAATCAATTATCATCACAATACAAACACGATAAAGTACCTCCCAACACTCCCTCCTCCCTTCCCCCATCCTATTTCCAAATATTACTAATAAATAGTGCTTCACTTTCTGATTACAAATGTAATGAGTTCACTCCAAAACTGCCTGCTCTGACTGATAATTGCTGTATATAAGGTTCCCAGGTCATCCCAAATTTACTCTGGTTTTTATAAGATGGGGGGGGGGTCGCCCTAGCTTCCATAATCATAAGAGCATGAAATGCTGCCCTCCAATGCCAAAATGAGGGTGGACTTTCTTCCAACCAATGTGGTAAAATACATTTTTGACTTATAATAAAGGATTTACGAAATAATTCCCGAACCCCTTTCTTAAAAATCCTGTCCCATTGAAGAAATAATACCATCTGGGGGAAATACTTTTAAAACCAATAGGAGGAAATTTATTTCACTCAGAGAATAGTTGATCTCTGGAATGTGTTGCCAGAGGATGTGGTAAGAGCAGATATATTAGCTGGTTTTAAGAAAGGTTTGGACAAGTTCCTGGAGGAAAAGTCCATAGTCTGTTATTAAGACATGGGGGGAGGCCTATGCCTGCCCTGGATCGGCAGCATGGAATGTTACTACTCCTTGTGGTTCCAGAATCTTTTGTTACGCTGTGGGATTCCGGAATCTTGCTATTCTTTAGGATTTTGTATTGGATGTTGCTACACCTTGGGGTTCCGGAATCTTTTGTTCCGCTGTGGGGTTCCTGGAATCTTGCTATTCTTTAGGATTCTGTATTGGATGTTGCTACACCTTGGGGTTCCGGAATCTTTTGTTACGCTGTGGGGTTCCTGGAATCTTGCTATTCTTTAGGATTCTGTATTGAATGTTGCTACTCCTTGGGGGTTCCGAAATCTTTTGTTACTCTTTGGGGTTCCAGAATCTTTTGTTACTCTTTGGGATTTCAGAATCTTGCTATTCTTTAGGATTCTGTATGGATTGTTGCTACTCCTTGGGTTTTAGCCAGGTACAAGGGACCTGGATTGGCCACCGTGAGAATGGGCTACTGGGCTTGATGGACCATTGGTCTGACCCAGTAAGGCTATTCTTATGGTCTTATGTGATTGGACTCTAAAGAGCTGATCCAGGAACTTAAGCCGAGTGCCACGCCTGAGGTCAGGAAGACATTTTTGTCACCATCTCGCAGGACCCATTACGGAAACATGCTACTTTTGCAACTTTGATCATCATCTACAATGAAAGTCCCTGACCCTATTGCACTGACCCACAATAGAAGCTGGGATTTTCATAATTGCCTATTACACTATCTTGGGAAGTTTTGGGGCTTTCCCTCACGCCTTCTTCCTTGTTAATGCAAATGAAGTGATTCATGGAAATGATATCTGTATATTGTTTTGGTTTATTGTGTTTTATACTGGTTTTTTGGTGTTATTATCTTATGATTATGTTTGTTTTTTAATCTGTTTAGGTATATGCGGAATATAAGTTTTTTAATTAATTAATCAATACAGTGGCATTTTATTAGATCTAGGGAGAGGTTTGTTGTTGTTTTTTTTGTTCTTTTTAAGTCTTCCTGTGTTTTGGGGGGGGATGCCTATAAGAGAATGGCATGGGGACAAATTTTTCCCTGTCCCCAAGGGAACTCATTTTCCCGTCCTGTCCCCGCGATTTCTTTTCTTGTCCCTGCCCCATTCCTGCAAGCTCTGTCCTCATTCCCACAAGCCTCAAACATAAGTGTTCGAGGCTTGTGAAGGACAGGTAGAGTTTACAAGAATGGGGCAGGGCAGGGACAGCGACAAATCTCACGGGGACGGGACAGGGAAATTGAGTTCCTGTGGGGGGCGGGGAAAAATTTGTCCCCGTGCCATTCGCCTATCTTAAATGTCAAAAGAATGCTGTAAATCTCTAGGGCATGGTGGGGTGTCAGGTCAAAACCGCGGAAGACAAAGGCACGCGCGGACAACTGAGCGCAGCGCGGAGGTGCGCGCTGAAGAAAATAACTGTTTTTAGGGGCTCCGACGGGGGGGGGGAGGTGTGTGGGGGAACCCCCCCACTTTATACTGATCGCGCTGCATTGTGGGGGGTTTGGGGGGTTGTAACCCCCCACATTTTACTGAAAACTTCACTTTTTCCCTAAAAACAGGGAAAAAGTTAAGTTTACAGTATAATGAGGGGGGTTACAACCCCCCAAACCACCCACAACGCAGCCCGATCTGTATTAAATAAAGTGAGGGGGGCTCCCCAACAAAACCCCCCCATCAGAGCCCCTAAAAACTGTCATTTTCTTCGGCGCGCACCTTTGTCTTCCGCGGTTTTTGTCTATGAACCGCATGGTGGTGTCTGCTGATGTGCTTCAAACAACCGCTTGCGAATCCGATTATTAAGCTGAATAAACAATAAATTGACTCTCCAGGGCTCCATCTAGCCTTCTTCCCTGAAAAAGCAACGCTTGGCCCTCTCTTTCTCTCACATACAACTCCTCGTATCTCTCACCTAGCCTCCCGCTCTGTCCTTCCATGTGCAATCCCCATTTATCAGAACTCATCCATAATCCCCAGACTTTCATGCACCCTGACCACAATCCCTCCCTTGCATGTTCCCTTCTCATCTATCCACAGGTAGCCACCTCTTAACTTTTACACTAGCCATTCTTAGGGTTGCCAGCCTTCCGGATTTCACCAGACATGTCCTCTTTGTCCGGGTTTTGGAAAAGCATGGACGAAATCACTGTCGGGCATATACGCATCTGCGAATGCCCTCCTGCCCGACAAGAGCAGGCATCAGGGGGTGGGGCTAGGGTGTAACAGGGCAGGTATGGGTGGGTCTGGAGGGCGGGCCTAGGGGTCCGTATTTTCCAAACGGAAAATCTGGTAACCCTACGCATTCTCTTATTACCAGGATTTGTGACTTTTCTGCTTTCATAAGAATTATTTTAGGCCTTCCATGAAGAAAAAGCTTTCCAAATTTATCCCAACTACGCACAAGGGTGGCCCCGTGGTATTCCATTACCGGAACATACCTGAGCAGCTTCTCCTGGTCCCGGTCCAAGCGCCCTGCCAGAAGGCGATCATCCCTGTGACGCGTCCTGTCATCTCCACAGTCATCCTCTGAGCGGCCCGGCCCTTCAAAAGACAAGACACAAATTATATGCACCATTCACTCCTCTCCCAACTCTGGGAAAACCCACATCTCCAAGACATTACATTACATTAGAGATTTCTATTCCGCCATTACCTTGCGGTTCAAATTGAAAATTGTTCTTAGACTTTACATTCCACCGGAACGTGCAGCCCGGATGGGGATTACTGCGTCACATTCTTGCCCGAAATGCAATCAGGCTCACGCATCTTTGAGTCACATGTTTTGGGCCTGCCCCGCAATCCAACAGTTTTGGAGACATCTTGGCCTATATACCACATCGCTTTGGGGAAGGCGATGGCTTCCGCAACCGAGGGTGTTATTTGGATTTTATACTATAGCCTCGCCCAAACCCAGGGGAATGTCAGCATTTATCTCCAGAGTCCTTTTGATGGGAAAAAAAAGCCATCCTCACCCACTGGCTCTCCCGTGATCCCCCGTCCTATGCACAATGGAAATCCCTAATGATAGTGCACGCGACACTGGAGAGACGCATGGTGGGAGACTCGACTCTTGGCCCAGGTCGCAAATTTTGTCAGGTGTGGGAGCACTTCTGGCAGGACCTCACACCGCGTGCTCGCAGTAGACTTTTGAATCTTTAAGATTTTATTCCCACTCTCAGCTGTTGGACCGGCCATGGATTCTTGGGTAGGGGAGGGGGGGATGGGAGGGGAACTGATTATATTGTTGAAAATGTTATTTCCTGAATGGTACTACTGTTTGTATTTGCTTCTTACTGCTGGAATAATAAAAATCATTTAAACATACCTTGCGGTTCAAGGCAGATTACAAAAGAATTATAAACGGTGGGTTACAATGGAAGATCATTTGTCATTTCTAGAGAGGTAAAGAGTAAGTCCGGTAGTTTCAGTGTGGCGGGAAGAGGGAGGAAGGACGGGTGACAGGTCAAAAGCACGCGACGACAAAGGCACGACGGCAACCCAGCGCAGACAACTGAGCGCAAGGAGGAAGCGCGCCGAAGAAAAACAATATTTTAAAGGGCTCCAACGGGGGCTGTGGGGGGAACACCCCGCCACTTTACTTAACAGAGATCGCGCTGGCGTTGTGGGGGGTTTGGGGGATTGTAACCCCCCACATTATACTGAAAACTTCACTTTTTCCCTCTTTTTAGGGAAAAAGTTAAGTTTCCAGTAAATAAGGGGGGTTACAAACCCCCAAACCCCCCACGACACCGGCGCGATCTCTATTAAGTAAAGTGGGGGGTTCCCCACCAACACCCCCCGTCTTGAACAAGAAAAAGTTTTTGAAAAGTTTACTTAAATAATTGCAGAAAAAAAGAATGTGAACCAATGAGGAATGAAAACACCAGTATTCCCACCGATACTGAACACTATTAAGGGTGGAGGAGGTGTTCTTGAGGCCACGTTTTGTTACATTTGAAATACAGTGGTACCTTGAATCACGAGCATAATCCGTTCCAGGAGCATGCTCGTAATCCAAAATGCTCGTTTATTAAAAGCGAGTTTCCCCATAGGAAATAATGGAAACTCGCTTTGATACGTTCTCCCCCCCTCCCCCCACGAGAACCGGCATTGCTCCCCCCGAAGGCCCCCCTGCGATCTGGCACCCTCCCCCCCTGTGATTGGGCACTCTCCCCCCCCACCCCCCCACCCCCCACCGCTTCTTACTGTCATCTGGGCCTGGGCACCAGCACCGGCATGTCCTGTGCGTTGGTGCCGGTGCCCGAAGATCGGCCTCCTCTTCGTGCTGGGCCTTGAGCATCTACGCATGCTCAAGGCCTGCGAGTTCACGTTCTCTCCGAGAATCTCAGAGAGAGCATGAACTCGCAGGCCTTGAGCATGCGCAGATGCTCAAGGCCCAGCAAGAAGAGGAGGCCGATCTTCAGGCACCGGCACCAACGCACCGGACATGCCGGTGCCCAGGCCCAGGTGACAGTAAGAAGCGGCGGGGGGGGTGGATCACAGGGGGCGTCACTCGCAAATCGAGGCACGCTCGGTTTCCGAGGCACCGATTTTGCGAATGTTTTGCTCGTCTTGCAAAACACTCGCAAACCGGTGCACTCGTAAACTGAGGTACCGCTGTATATGAGAGTATGTTTAACAATTTGTAATTCTACGGAGGGGAACGCTGGATATTTTGGAGGTTGGGTAAAGTATTGGTACAGTTGCATGCTAATTGCAACATTAGCACATGACTATCAATACATTCAATAGAAAAAGGCTATTTTACAGCCGTGGTTAAAATGGCCTTAGCGCACGAATAAGCCCTGCACAAGTTATGTGCTAAAGCCACTTTTTACTGCAGGTTAACAAAAGAACCCCCTATGTAAATAACTTTCCAGGGTCTGCATATTTAACAAGATTAGAACGGAGAGCATTATCGCAAGGATGTGCTGAGACTGGAGTCGGTTCAGAGAATGGCCACTCGGATGGTCTCAGGACTCAAGGATCTCCCATACGAGGAACGGTTAAACAAATTGCAGCTATACTCACTCGAGGAGCGCAGAGAGAGGGGGGGACATGATCGAGACGTTCAAGTATCTCTCGGGCCGCATAGAGACGGAGGAAGATATCTTCCTCTTCAAGGGTCCCACGACAACAAGAGGGCATCCGTGGAAAATTAGGGGAGGGAAACTACGAGCTGACACCAGGAAATTCTTTTTCACAGAAAGGGTGGTTGATCGCTGGAATAGTCTTCCACTGCATGTGATCGAGGCCAGCACCGTGCCTGATTTTAAGGCCAAATGGGATCGTCACATGGGATCTATTCACAGGGCGAAGGTAGGGGAGGGACATTAGGGTGGGCAGAATGGATGGGCCTTGGCCCTTATCTGTCGTCTATTTCTATGTTTCTATGTAACACAGAGAGTACACAAAGTTTCCAACGGCATTTGTGTGTGTATGACACATGAAGAAGATGCATTTAGGGATGCGAGTGGATGAGAATCTTTGGGGGGGGGGGAAAGAGGGTTTCATTTTACATATGTGATAGAGTCTAGAATTATGGGTAGGTCTTTGCATGAGAAATTGGCTGTTTTATCTTTCAGCTTGCTGCCCAGTATGCTTGGAATAAACTACCTGACTCCACCTGCCACACCCCTTCAGTTCAAAAATAGGCTGAAAACCCACCTTTGAGACAGCCTTCAACTCATAGCCCTTCCCACTCCCCTCTGCTCACCACCCCGTCAGCAGTTTAACCATTCCCGCTTATAACCCCTATCCTGGCATCCTGTTTATCTGTCTTGATTGTTTAGATTGTAAGCTCACTTGAGCAGGGGCTGTTTCCTTTCTTACTCTATACTAGAGAATGACACGGGGACAAATTTGTCCCCGGCCCCGCGGGAACTCAATTTCGCCGTCTTGTCCCCGTCCCGTAAGCTCTGCCTTAACCCTTTCAGGACCATAAGGATCGTAGGCCAATTTTTGTGGTTTTGACGACATTTTTATGGTAAAAAGGGCTTGCAGATGCCAATAAATTGATTTTTTTTGTGAAATATCATTATTTTTATTTAAAAAATCACACTTCTGGCTTATGGACAGTGTGGCAAGTGAATCTTCTCGTCAATCTGGCAACAACGCTAATGAATGAATGTCGGAACCAGTTTGTTTACATAAAGGCAGTATCATATGGAATCCGTACATATCAAATTTAGAACTGTAGACTATCCCAATCAAAATTTATAGGATTTTAAAGTTATGGGACAAATATGTCCCTTGGTCCTGAAAGGGTTAACCGCACACGCCTCAAACACTTATGATCTTAAAATGTTTGAGGCTTGTGCAGATGAGGATGGAGCTTGCAGGCACAGGGCAGGGACAGGAAAAGAGCTCGCAGGGACGGGATGGGAAAATGAGTTCCGTGGGGATGGGGACACATTTGTCCCACTTACGGTATATACTCAAAACAGAGCCCTATAGGGAAGTCAATACATTACTCTGCAACACAGCAAGGCCTTAATCACATACACACACCATTCACACACCCATATAAGAGAAAATAAGAAGGAAAAAGAAAAAGAAAAGAAGTGGAGAAAAAAGGCCTCAGTTCAGCTTCATTTGGAGTTTTTTTGGCCAAATGAAGCGGAACTGAGGCCTTTTTCTCCACTTCTTTTCTTTTTTCCTTCTTCTTTTCTCTTATATGGGTGTGTGAATGCTGTGTGTATGTGATTAAGGCCTTGCAGTGTTGCAGAGGAATGTATTGTTTTCCCTATAGAGCTCTGTTTTGAATATATAAGTGGTATTATCTGGCCCTTATCCTTTAATAGTATATACTAGTGAAACATTTGTCCCCCACATCATTCTCTATTCTGTACAGCACTGCGTACGTCTGGATGCCCTCCAGACGTAGGCCTGATGAGCCAAGATTTGTGTGAGACCGGAGTTGGGGGAGGGAGGGGGGGACTGAACGAGGCAGGGCTATGTGCTGAATGGGGCGTGGCCAGGCAGGGTTGGGGCAACGTGTCCTTTTTTGGGGGAGAAAAAAATATAGTAACCCCACAAATGGAAGAAATAAAAGGGCTTTGGAAAAATGACTTACCCCCAAATTCTTTATACGGAACTCAAAATTGCGCACACAAATTTGGACAGGTGCTCAATCGGCACATGCAATTTAACTGTACAATGAGTCAATTAGTGCTGATAACTGGGCACTATCCATTATTGGTGGTAATTGGCTATAATTTGAATTTACACGCTCATCTTTGTAGTGGATATTTTGTAATGATACGCGTGTGAAGGTTTACGTGTGGGCCTGAAAAGGGGGTGTGGCCATGGGAGGGGGCAGGGGCGAGTGGGTGGGGGAGGGTGATTGTAAAATTTGCGTGCAGTGTTATAGAATGCAGTAGATCTGTGCTTAATTTAGGTACAATGATTTACGCCAGGTGTCCAAAGTTAGTCGTGGACCAACTTTCAGTACCACTTACCGGTAGTAGTTTAGTGCAGGGGTGCCCAAATGGTCGATCGCGATCGACCAGTAGATCGCAAAGGCAACCTGAGTCGATCGCGTTGCCTTTGCGATCTTGTTCTTCCTTCCTCCCCGAGCCAGGCCAGGCGCGTACAAGCGCTGGACCCACCAGACTTCACCTCCGACGTCAATTCTGACATCGGAGAGGAGGTTCTGGGCCAGCCAATCGCTGCCTGGCTGGCCCGGAACTTCCTCTCCGACGTCTGAATTGACGTCAGAGGTGAAGGCTTGTTGGCCCGGCGCTTGTACGTGCCAGGCCTGGCTCGGGGAAACAGGGAGAAATCGGTGTGGTAGCTTAGGGAGAAGGGGGGGTGGCAGAGAGAGAGAAAAAGAATCGTGGAAGTGGAGAAATCGACACAATGGCTTGAGGGGGCAGGGGGAGAGAGAAAGAAAGACAGAAATAAAGAGGGGGCAGGGAGAGAGAGAAAGAAAGAGAGACAGAAAGAAAAGGGGAGGGACAGAAAGAAAGAAATATTGGATTTACAGAAGAAGGAAGTGCAACTAGAGACTTATGAAATCACCAGACAAAAAGGTAGGAGAAATGATTTTATTTTCAATTTAGTGATCAAAATGTGTCCGTTTTGAGAATTTATATCTGCTGTCTATATTTTGCACTATGGCCCCCTTTAACTAAACCGCGATAGTGGTTTTTAGCGTCAGGAGCTGTGAGGGGCATTCAGCGCAGCTCCCTGCGCTAAAAAACGCTATCGCGGTTTAGTAAATGGGGAGGGGGTATATTTGTCTAGTTTTGTATAGTTGTTACTGAGGTGACATTGCATTTTTTAAAGTCATCTGCCTTGACCTCTGAAAAAAAAACCCGAATACAAATGATAATTAACATTTTCTCTGCGTACAGTGTGCTTTGTGTTTTTTTTTAAATTTTATTGTTGGTAGATCATTTTGACTGGGTCATTTTTAAAGTAGCTCGCAAGCCAAAAAAGTGTGGCCACCCCTGGTTTAGTGCTTATTTTTTGGCATCCAAATTTGAGTGAGATGTGAACAATGGCTGTGATAGGTGGTGGGCCCATGGGGAACTGATAAGAGGCTCGGAGAGCAGAGTGCTGAATTTAGCTCTTATTGTGCTGGGGGTTGACTTATTGATGACTTATTTGGGAGAGAGTGTGGCATAAAGCTACAGCCTCAGCACTTTGAGGTTGTGGGTTCAAACCCATGCTACTCCTTGTGACCCTGGGGGAAGTCACTTAATCCCCCCATTTCCCCAGGTACGTTAGACAGATTGTGAGCCCACCAGCACAGACAGGTAAAAATGCTTGAGTACCTGAATATATTCATGTAAATCATTCTGAGCTCCCCTAGGAGAATGGTATAGAAAACTGAACAAATAATTATGACTGGGCATCCCTCCTGCCAATTATCTTTTTTTTTTTGGGGGGGGGGAGGGGTTCCGGCAGGAGGGACTGGCCATCCCTCCTGCCAGTAGTTTTCAAGGGGGGGGAGGGTTTCCCTGTCGCAGCCGCTAAACTGATCGCGGCAGGGAGATTCCCTTGCCGTGATCAGCTCAGCAGCAACCCAATTTTCTAACTGGCGCCTGTAACATGGACGCCGATTAGAGAATCGTGATGTTAGACGGCCTTAGGCACATGATTCTATCCAGGATGCCCGTGTGCAATTCTCAAAAGCTGCTTAGGGGGTTTCTGAGACTGGGAGTCCTATACAGAATCTGGCCCTTAGGGCCTGTTTCGCAAAGGGTCCCCCCCCCCCAGACATACCAAACCTAACATTCTCTAGTCCTTTATAATATCCATATGAACTGCGCAGAGAACATTTCTTTCAATGCTGTTATCATAGATTCATTATTTATACTACTATAAATTAAGGCATTATTTATAGTCAATTTTATTTTAAAACCCTGTCCTGCTTACACACTTTTTTTAATGAGATGATTCACTTTCAGTACAAACCACTTATTGTCTCTGTAAATGAATGCCTATTTTGTCCATACAGTGCACGGCGCATGGCGTGAATACAGAATTCAAATCAATTATGCACAGAGGGAAAGGCTCCAGCCCCATTTCCTTGGCAACAAGGCCTAGTCCTAAATGCTTGCTTTTTACTCTCCAAATACTACGGATTAGTCATCTTAAAGCCCGCACTCTCTTTCTTAAAAAGACCTGTAAATGCAAAACACTCGCCACTTAGCGTTCGCAAGTAAGTGTTATTACTAGGATCTCTTGGCAGACAAGACAGCTTAAAATATATAAATATATATATTCTAAGAGGCGAGGCGCTGATTTTCTGTGTGATGTCCAGCTCTACTGCTTAGCAACGGGCCTAGAGGCCTGTTAGAATTCATCCCTTGTCTGCAGCCTTTTAGTTCTGCTCAGTAAATTACTCTTAATGCTGCCTGGCAGGGTTCTGGCCACGGCCTGCCTTAACAAACAGCTCCCTGTATTAGCCATGAGGCCTCCTCTTGGAAGCAGACCTAACGGTGGGGGAAGAATTAAAATTTAAAAAAAAAATAAATAAATAGATTTTCAGACAAAAGGTTTTTAAACTGAAAAATTGTTAGCTGGACTGATGAATGTGTACATGGCCATTTTGTTTAGCCCCCCCCCCCCCACCCCTCACCCCAGAATTTTTATACAAAATACAATAAATGGAGCCGACGCTAGCCTTTATTTCCCTCCCTTGGTGCTGCCAATCACGTCTGTCTTTGAATATTACAAGAATGGGGAGTGATGGATAGACAAGAGGCAGGTCACATGCTTCAGTTTTCGGGGCAGAAGCGCCACTGGGAGACAGAGCGTCTGGGCGCCCTAGCGTCCCGAAAAATGGGCACCGGGATGCAGAAAACACGCCGCTGCGGACTGTAGCGTAAGCACCCCATGTGCCTGAAAAGAATGTCAGCTGCAAATCCTTTTCAGCTCTTTCTAATGACCATTCTGAGCTGCCTTTTGGGTGAAAATTTAAAATGGATGGATCCACACTTTTGCATTTTCTGGGCCCTCTGCTGAAATTTAGCTGCCTGGTCCATTTTTTAGGTCAGCGCCCCAGACGCCCCTGTCCCTGCCCCTTCAGCAAAGGAAGATGCTGGCTCCCTTTTTACCCACATTTTAAACTCCGTTTGTTTTATGTTCCTAAGGCAGGAACTCCCCACCCTTTCCCTCCCCTCCCCCCCCAGTAAACCTTCACCCTTCCTCCCCCTATCCATCTTCCTGCCCAGAGATACCAAGGCCTGGATTCACTAAACTCACCAGTCTGGATCATTGTTGGGCGATTCGTGGCCGAGTTCTGCCGGGCGACTGATTCACTACCGAGTCCTTATGCAAATTATCTGATCAAGACCCACGCTCCCCCCCCCCCCCCCACGCCCTCCACGGATCGCTGCAGAGCGATCACGACGCACGCGCAGACCATCCTGGTTGGCTGTAGATGCGATCTGCGCATGAGCTTGCTCTCCTCACAAGTGAGGTCAAACAAAAGAGGAGGGGTGGCTGCCTCGCTAGCCCCACGAGTGGACATGGGAATAATTTCAAATTGCGCAGCCAGAATAGAACAGAACACGCTTTGTATCCAGACTACTTGTGCAGCCAGATATGGAACAGAACACGCCTTTAACATGCGGGTTAAAACCACAGGCTCGCACTGCACTGCACTGCGCTTTTTGCAGAATATATGGGGGAGTAATGAACAGTTTTATTTTTTATTTTGAGGGTTGTTTACTGGGATTTCAGGGCAGCAGAGAGCAGTCGTTTCATTTCGGATTGGCAACCACAATCAGTGTTTCTTCTTCTGCTTAGTGAATCGCTGCCTTCCTACTTATGCAGGCAATTTCCCCTCATGTGCGGATCGAATCGGAGATCGATCACACAGCTGTTTAGTGAATCGAGTCGGGGAACAATCGCAAAACCATCGGTACACAAACGGTAAGTTTAGTGAATCTCATATATTAGGTGTAAAACCTCCTGCATTTGGAGGAGCTCACATGCTCACACCACAGAGCCTTTCCTTTCATGCATGGGAAGCTGAAGGGAGAGACTGAAGCTCATGGAACGAGAGGAGACTGGTTACAGCGCTCGCAGTCACAGAAACAAAGAGAGAAGAAAATGAAAAGCAATAGGAACAGAGAGGAGAGGGTCTCTGAAACCTGATCCCACCAGAGCTGAGGGGCAGAGCAGCTCAGAGCTGTGGAGAATCAGAATTGCTGGTGACCATCCTGAGGTGATTTCCGTGAGCCTTTTATATTTAGGGAAAAAATCCTGGTGTTGGATGCACAAAACAAGCCGCATATGTCATCTAGAACAGTGTTTTTCAACCTGCGGTACGCGTACCCCAGGGGGTACGCGGGCTGCCTGTTGGGGGTACGCGGGCTGGCTGCCGCCGCTACCGCTTCCTCCCTTCCACCCAACATGCTTCATTCCCCAGAATTAACGTCGGGGGAAGGCTTATGGGCTAGCCATGTGCAGTCGTTGCATGCACCTGGCACATTCCTGTGTAATTGGGGTGGGGGGGCATCACTCCCAAATGCTGAATCAGATTCATTGTGGCCAGTTCATCGCGATGAACTGGCCACGATAAAACGACCGTGAATGAATCGTCCTAGACCCATCTAAACCGGTGTGTCCAAGCAACATGCAGAATTCACTTTTTTTAAAGTAGCAATTTGCAAAATTCATAAGGGTTTCCTATGAACCAGCTAGGCATAAAAAGGGAAGAGTAAAATATTTTAGCTCTTGCATTAAAAAAGAAAGAAAAATTGCTTACGCTACCTTTTATACAGCTCATGGAAAGCGAGTGGTCTCTCTCTGCTAGGCTGGATCCAAGTTTGCTGCCACTGTTATCTTTTTGTCGGGCAACAGCTACGGCTATGCCCACTGGAGGATGCCTCACTTCTACTTCTCCTTGTGATCCAATACTCTCTCGGCCAAAGGATTTGGCACTTTCAGGCCTTTCTGGATCCCTTTTTATGTTTTTCCCACACTGCTGGGCGAGCAACTGCTGAATCTTTGAGGCGCTCAGCTGCAATGGGTCCAGTTTCATGTTGCCAAGTCCTCCGAACGGGCTCTTCTTTCCACTGCTCTGCCTGGCTGCCGTCTCCTTTGCAAAGTTGCCACTGTATTTGATGAGGCTCTGCATGGCAGATCCTTCACCTTGGGAGGCTGGATGGAGAGCCTCAGTCGTCCCTCTGGACCCTCCCGAGGGCCTCTGAAGGCTGGTAGTGGGGTCCAAGTAGACTTTCTTGGATTCCTCCTCCACGCGGTTGGCATGATTGTGCTGAGCAGCTAGCGCCGCCATCTGAGTGGTGGCAAAGTTGCCCATCTCAAAAGGCTTCCATTTTTGCTCCGGCAGCTTCAGCTGAGCGTGGTCGAGGTGTTGCCTAGAAGAGTCCAGAGTGCCGTACACCTTGGCCGATTCTTTGGAAACAGATCTTGAAAACCTGTCCCTGTCGCAAGCACGGGGCTCGTTTTCTAAGCACGGTTTCATCAAGTCCTTTGAGGCCAGGAACTCCCTGCTTTCTGGAGATCCAAGCCCCGATCGATTCAAAGAAGGCTCGGAGGTTACGGGCCGTTTTAATGCTAAGCAATTAGTTCTGATCACCGAGCTCTTCTCCCTCACAGCCTCCGCTCTTTTGGCATCACTGTGGCATGAGAAGTCCTGAGATAGGTGGAGGCGAGAGCCGTCAGAGTAAGATCTCTCACCAGAAGGGTTCAGCCCACCTAGTTTGCTCGCATCCTTGCTTTTGTTGTCCCTGGCTTGGGATGCGATCTGGATTGGGCCATTCCTCTCATCGTAGGCCTCGACAGAAGGCACAAAGGTTGGAGCGATGACTTTGTGCTCCTTACCTGGGTCCTTGGCTGGTGGAAAGATGGTGAACATACTGGAATGGACAGGCTGCGGAGGGAATGTGGAAGAGGAAACCATTTTTGTGGGCTGCTGTGAAGGGTGAGGGGAAGAGCAGGTACATGAAACGTGCAAAGTGCCAACTGAGGTCACGACAGAGTCACATCGTTTTGTTCGGTCCATGTGAGCGTGGGTTGAAGGCCTCATGTTCTCGTCGTGTCTGTTGAGATCCTTAGTACATTTGTCCTGCTCAATACCAAACACTTTTGCCAAAGAATCCCCACCGCCGTTGCAGTTACTTAACAGAGACGTCTGCAAGGGGTTCTTGGACTTTGGTTCTCCACTGCTGGCACCTCGATTTGGCAAGTGCTCAGAGAGAAAGGGGGACAGGCGCTCTGTGACCTTGGCCACCCTTTCCAGTTTCCTCTCATTGTCCGTTCTAGCTTCCTGGGTAAGATCTACAACACTTCTGGGTCTGGGCTCCTCCTTGTTCTTGCTCTCCTTTTTAGCGTGGAGCAAAGGAAAGTCGTTCCTGCACATTCTTTCCTTGGCCGAGTCTTTCACAGATTCCTTTGAACTCTTATGCACATGTCCAGTGAGATCCTTCTCACGCAGTATGGAGCCTGGTGTGTGATTGGCTGCTGTTCTGGAGATAGAGGAGGGAGGGTGCAAGACAGACTGTCCTGCATGGCCCGATAAGTAAAACCCATCTGGAAGGGAAAAAAAAAAAAATAGTGTAAATAACTATGACTTGAAAACCAAGCAGAAATTATAGCACCATGCTGAGACTACATCATTCTAAGTGGTGACAGGTTAGAATATTTCTTTTTTTTTTTTTTTACATTTTAAATTCTTTATTAAAGTTTAAACATGAATAAAACATGCAACACTGCTGAGTACAAAGTCCACATTAACAATCCACCATAAAAATAACAATAAATATACTCATATATTCATCTTAAATCCATCCCAACCCCCACCGCTTTATCAAATATGCAATAGGATCTTGATCTCTTCACAATCTTATAAATTCAATAATTTCAATTTATTAATAATGACAGCCCAGGTTTGTAATGATTGTTGATAGTAGCCTCGACGCTTGGCTACATAAATTTCCATCTTCCTTATCATTAAAAACTTCACTCTCCATTCATGTTCACCTGGTATCGGGGACTGTTTCCAATAAACAGCTATATGGCATTTAATCGCTGCTAACCCCATACGTAATAGGCGTATCTGCCATCTAGTCACACAGATAGTAGATAACCCCAATAAACAGCATTGTGGAGTGTTGGGGACCGGAACCCCCAATAAGTGGGAGAAAGAATTCACTACCATGGTCCAACAAGGTATTAACCAGGGCTGTGGAGTCAGAGTCGGAGTCGAGGAGTCGGAGGAAATTTTGGGTACCTGGAGTCGGAGTCAGAAGTACAAAAAACTGAGGAGTCGGAGTGGGAACATTTATCTACCGACTCCATTTTTGAACTTGGCATACCAATCACGAGCGATTCTTTCAGCTATAGCACCCACTATATACACAGCACAAATGTTGCGAGCAGCTTCTGCGGCCTTAGAACCTTGATTAAAAGCAAAAAGAAGGTGGTGTCGAAAATGCTCATTTCTCTCAACTTGACATTCCATTTTAACGATCTTAAAATTAACCAGAGCTGTGGAGTCTGAGTCGAGGAGTCGGAGTAAATTTCGGGTACCTGGAGTCGGAGTCTGAAGTACAAAAAACTGAGGAGTCGGAACATTTATCTACCGACTCCACAGCCCTGGTATTAACACAGGAAAACCCCACCATATATGAAGAAAACTGCCTTCGGCATTATGACAACGCCAACAACAGGCTGAGATCCGAGGGTACATCTTATGAAGTCGTTCCGGGGTATAGTACCAACGACTCAGCACTTTATAAGCATTTTCTTGAATCAATGCACAGACAGATACTCTGCCTACTTCAGCACAAATAATATCCCATTCTTCAACAGTGAAAATACATCGTAAATCCCTTTCCCAGTGTTCTCGATAATTCAAATTAGGAATTTCTCTCTCCCGTAGATATTTATATATAACAGAGATGGTCCTAGGCACCTTCTGCAATGTTCTAGATATTCAGTTTCAGAAAATAATATTTTATCCCAACCCTGGGCCACTAAGTAATGTTTCACTTGTAAATATGCCAAATAATCCCCCAATTTTACCCCTGGGATACATAATAAGGCTTCAAACGAGATCAAAGTCCCTGTACGTAAAAAATCTCGAAAAGCGGTCAACCCAATCTGTCCCCATCTCTCAAATACTGGATTAGTTTTACCCACCATAAATTGGGGTTCGTCCCTCAACGAAGCCAAGGTAGAAAAGGCCACCCCACAATTACATTCTTTTCTTAATTTACCCCACAATGCAAGTAAATGTAACATATAAGGATTATCAGTTTCCAATTTCCAATGTCGAATTGCCTGTGAAGACCAAAGCCCAGCAGACAATCTATGCTGAGACATCAGGCATTGCTCTGTTAACACTCCCCAGGTTAGAATATTTCTATTTCAATCTCAAACTTACATAGCGCTAGGGTTACCATATTTTTTTCTCCCCAAAAGAGAGGATGCATGGCCCCGTCCCATTCTGCCCCCAACCTAAGTCCCACACAAACCACATCTGGAGGGTATATGCACATGTGCACATGCGTGTCACATCACCACGTCACATCTATGCACGCGCAGATGACCCGCTGACGATTTCTGCAATTTACAGGTGTGACAGTTGTCACCGAAGATATGAAAACTGAGATTGTGAATGAATCAAAATTACGTGAATAAATTAAAGTCCATTTTCTGCACAGTGCATTGGAAACTCAGCCTCGAGGCCTTGCAATAAATAGATTTAGCTAGCTCACAGATTGGCATTCCCTGTCCAAACTGCTGATTCTACATTTCAGCTAATGCTAGGAAGTTTCCATTCTGGCAATTCTTTTGGCCTCGATGTTCACGTCTCCAGCCTACTTGAACGGCCCCGATGTCGATGCTTTTCAAAACCTGGACAACGTGCCGGTTTTTGAAAAGCTGCCCGGACGCCTAGACAGTTGCCTAGAAAGAGGACATGTCCGGGTAAATCTGAACATCTGGTAACCCTAGGGCAAGGGTAGGCAATTCCGATCCTCGAGAGCCGGAGCCAGGTCAGGTTTTTAGGATCGCAACCATGAATATGTACGAGATGGATTTGCATGCACTGCCTCCTTGAGATGCAAATCTTATCTCATTGTGGAGATCCTGAAAACCTGACCTGGCTCCGGCTCTCGAGGACTGGTTATACCAACTGAGCATAGAGACACTGAATATTGACGCTATCTGGTTATTACCGGAGCGGTCCGGGGGTGGAGTCAAGGAGGAACCATTAGCTAAACATGCAGTGGCCATATTCAGCCACCTATCTAATTAGTTAACTGGGATAAAGTTAGGCTATATTCTAACTTTACTCGGTGAGTTGTGCAATCCTGCTCCCAAACCTAGGGTTGCCATTTTTCAGGCCGCAAAAATCCAGACCCATGGCTCCGCCCTGTTCCACCTACAGCCCCGTCTTGTCCAACCCTGGCCCCACCCAGTTCTGCATTTGACTCCACCACATTCTGCCCCACCCCTCCCCGACAAACCTCTTTCTCTTCTTCCCCAAGAAGCTCCGGCCGCCTCTCGAGGACCCGGAGCATGCACAGATGTCTGTGGCATCATCCGAGCATGTTCAGATGCTCTCCAGCTGCGGCCGGAGCTCATCAGGGCTTTCCAAAACCTGGACATACAGAGAGCTCTCTGCGTCTGAATGGCTGAAATGCAGAGAACTATCTGCTGTAACTGCGATTGTTCCTTGCCAGCCACCAGAAGCTGCTGCTCTAGGCAACTGCCTGGTCTGCTTCATGGTTAAACTAGCCCTGGAAGTGGCACAGCGAGGGTAAGTGGCGCCCCTCCCTGCACCCCTTTGCCCCGCACGCCCCCCTCCTTTCCACCTTTTTAATTTTCACGGCGCGAGAAACTGCATGAACTTGCTGCCCACGTGGTGTCGGCTATCCCCCTAATGTCACTTTCCAGGCGCAGGTCCCGGAAGTGACGTCAGAGAGAGGCGACACCGCCACGGGCAGCAAATTCATAATGCTGCTCACGCAGGGAAAATTAAAGAGGTACAAAGGAGGGGGGCAGAGAGGCGGACAGGTGCCTGCCCCCCATACAAAGACCGTGCCCAGGGCGGAACCCCCCCTTCCCCCCTCCTCCCTTATTACGCCACTGAGCCCTGGCATCTTGCAAAGCTCCAAAAAGGGAGAGAGAGTGAGCTATAAACGGAAGAGGAGAATTCCGTTTGCCTTCAGCGTTTTTTTAACCGCTGTCGACTGTTCCAAAAAATTCGCTAAAATACGCACTGACCTTTTTGTGACTCAAAGAGATTGTGCTGACCCAGTTGTGCCAAGAGGGAGCCTCCGTTGTTAGGGGGTTCCAGGTGACTCAGAGCAATGTAGGGAGGGTACAAACCATTTGGCAAGTGCGAATATCCTGGAAATAAAAAAAAAATATGTCAACTGCAGGAAATTATAAGACTTTCTGGAATAGCGTTTAGTGTATATAAAGCATTTACGCCAGGCTATACTGACAATATACAGTTACTAGTCACAGAGCTTCAAAACAGACCATCAGGGCAACCTCATACCTGCAGATACACACACAGGGCCCAATTCTGGTCATGGTATGTTATAGATTTCTACATCTCCCCTGACCCGTCTGTTCTAAAGGCTGAAGAGTCCGAGCCACATTAGCCTTTTCTCGTACGAGTCGTCTCGTCCCTTCTAAAATTTTTGTCGCCATTCTCGGTACCTTTTCTAATTTCGTTACATCTTGTCCGAGATGTGGTGACCAGAACTGCGCGCAGTATTTCGGCGCACGCGACGTCCTTGCGTGGCATCCGCGCATTTGAGGATGCCCTCCTGCCCAACGCGATTTCGAGGACGCTTTTCAAAAACCCAGACAAATATAAAAAAGTATAATAAGAACGTACATTAAAGACAAACTACAAACAATGCTACAAACAATCAAACGCACTGACAAATATTAACTTACCGATACAAAATGGAGAAGGGCAGAAATACAATTTGTATAAAGAGAAAGAGAAGGGAAGAGGGACCAAGACAAAAGGAAGGGGAAACAAAGTATAAAGAGAAAGAGAAGGGAAGAGGGACCAAGACAAAAGGAAGGGGAAACAAAGTATAAAGAGAAAGAGAGGGGAAGAGGGATCAAGACAAAAGGAAGGGGAAACAAAGTTTAAAGAGAAAGAGAGGGGAAGAGGGACCAAGACAAAAGGAAGGGGAAACAAAGTTTAAAGAGAAAGAGGATCAAGACAAAAGGAAGGGGAAACAAAGTTTAAAGAGAAAGAGAGGGGAAGAGGGACCAAGACAAAAGGAAGGGGAAACAAAGTTTAAAGAGAAAGAGGATCAAGACAAAAGGAAGGGGAAACAAAGTATAAAGAGAAAGAGAGGGGAAGAGGGATCAAGACAAAAGGAAGGGGAAACAAAGTATAAAGAGAAAGAGAGGGGAAGAGGGATCAAGACAAAAGGAAGGGGAAACAAAGTATAAAGAGAAAGAGAGGGGAAGAGGGATCAAGACAAAAGGAAGGGGAAACAAAGTATAAAGAGAAAGAGAGGGGAAGAGGGACCAAGACAAAAGGAAGGGGAAACAAAGTTTAAAGAGAAAGAGAGGGGAAGAGGGACCAAGACAAAAGGAAGGGGAAACAAAGTATAAAGAGAAAGAGAGGGGAAGAGGGACCAAGACAAAAGGAAGGGGAAACAAAGTTTAAAGAGAAAGAGAGGGGAAGAGGGATCAAGACAAAAGGAAGGGGAAACAAAGTTTAAAGAGAAAGAGGATCAAGACAAAAGGAAGGGGAAACAAAGTATAAAGAGAAAGAGAGGGGAAGAGGGATCAAGACAAAAGGAAGGGGAAACAAAGTATAAAGAGAAAGAGAGGGGAAGAGGGACCAAGACAAAAGGAAGGGGAAACAAAGTTTAAAGAGAAAGAGAGGGGAAGAGGGATCAAGACAAAAGGAAGGGGAAACAAAGTATAAAGAGAAAGAGAGGGGAAGAGGGATCAAGACAAAAGGAAGGGGAAGAAAGTATAACGAAAAAGAGAGGGGAAGAGGGACCAAAACAAAAGGAAGGGGAACGAAGTATAAAGAGAAAGAGAGGAGAAGAGGGATCAAGACAAAAGGAAGGGGAACAAAGTATAAAAAGTCTAGAATAATGTAAAATAAGCTAAAATGATTTAAAAAATGTCAAGGAACAGATTTCCATTACCGTCCTTAGAAGGACTATTATACACCGAATGCGTCTTTAAAAAGAAAGGCTTTCAAGTTACTTTAAAATTTATCAAGGGATGTAATTTCTCTTATATAATTTGGTGCTGAATTCCAGATGGTAAGGGCCTTTCAAGTGCGAGTGTCCTTTTAAGGAGTTTAAAATTTTTTAAATCTTTTATGAGTCCGCTTGTATTGGACTTACTTGTTTTTAACCCCGCCCTTTCGTGTATACCTTTATACCTTATTTCTCTTTAACCATTGAAGTTCTCCCCTTTTTTCCATTCGTGTACGTTATTTTTTGTCTAATCGTGTACGTTCATTTTGTTAAAGCTATGTTAAATTGTATTGTCTGTTTTCACCCTATTCTAAAATGTATAACCACCTTGAAATAAATGATAAAGTGGTATATCAAATTTGTAATGAACTTGAACATATACGCACATTCATCAAATGATAAGACTTAGGAACTGCCTTACGCAGAATTGCTCACAAACAAACTCCTCAAAAATTGCCACAGGTGCTTCAAAAGCTCCAATAATGAGGCAAAACCAGTCTAAGAGTTCTGAGAGTGTGGAACGCCAACTAGACACACCAAAACCACTAAATAATAATAATAATGATAATACTACTAATAATAATAGTGATAAAGGTGAAGGAGGCAACCTCAGTGTGGAGGATCGGCAAAAGGAGACAAACTCCAGCGCTTTACACTGAGGGCAAAGGTACATCACCTCTGCCTGCCTGGCTTTGGTGTGTTTAGTTGGCGTTCCACATTCTCAGAACTCTTAGACTGGTTTTGGCTCATAATTGGATCTTTTTACGCAGAATTGCAGCATAAAGTAGATGAATTTCAAACCAGATTGTCAGGGTTTGGTCGGAGCCTCACTTTAAAAAAAAACAGCAGGTACAGTGGGATAAACTGTCCCTATCAAATATTTTCTAGGCTAGATTTCAACAAGACAGCCAGATACGAGAAACAGCCAGGGAGGACAAGGGGGTATTTTTCCCAGCCCATCAAACATTCGCCTAAGAAACCAGGTTTCAGTTGCAATGGGATTGTGCGACCTTTCGGCACTGTGATGAGCCAATATTTTTTTCACCCTATTAAAAAAAACAGAATGAAACAAATCCACAGCCTGAGTAGTAAGTAGGTGATCGTTTCCGAGATTACTGGAACAACAGAAAGGAGCAAGGAGAATCTGGGCTTGAAATAATGAGAAAATGCTACGCTTTGAAACAGGGACAGCTTTTGATCTGCATAGAGCAACGTGTGTAAGGGGGGGGGGGGTGGCACTTTGTCCGAGTTTTGAAACGCTTCCAACTCGGGACCGAGCGCATGCACATGCATGGATGCAACACGGTAACATCATGCACCTGTCCTGGCCCCTCAAATCTGGAATTCGCTCCCAATCAATATAAGGGAAGAAAAATTACTTAGTAAGTTTAAAATAGAGAGTTGCACGGGGACAGAAATCCCACCCATCCCCGCCAGGATCCTCTCCATCCCCACCCACCCCGCCAGGATCCTCTCCATCCCCACCCGTCCCCGCCAGGATCTTCTCCGTCCCCACCCGTCCCCGTCAGGATCCTCTCCATCCCCGCCCGTCCCCATAAAAAGCAGCAATTACTTCTGACGGGATCATCAATTCCATAGTTTCTTTTGTGTTTGCGATGCTGTTTTCCTTGTGGAATCTCTTTGGTGGAACCCTTTTTTTGTTTTCTGTTCAGGTAATTCACTTATAAACCCCCTCTTTTACTAAGGCTGACATGTCCATTATATTATATGGACAAACCCTGCTTCCAAAGCCTTCCATCCCCGTGGGAGTCCCGTGGGCCAGAAGGGGGTCCCCGTGGGAGTCCCGTGGGTTAGGGGGGGATTACCGTGGGACCCGTGGGATTCCCACGATACCCGTTCCCATGCAGACCTCTCGTTTAAAAGTCTTCTGAAAAGCTGGCTTTTAAAGGACGCCTTTATCTGAGTTATTTGAATTCTATATAATCAGGATAATCTACAGCGGACTAATAGTGTTGTTAAGTGAAATTTTTTCCCATCCTATTGTATCATCACCTATGCCCTTTTTTTTTTTACTTTCTTTATTGATATTTTGAACTTGACAATGTATACATTTGGAAAATAAAAAAAAAAAACTGTATGAAAATACATTATTAACATCAGAATTGTTACAGGAAATATTTTAAATCCCTTCTTAACCTACAACAGTAATGATGTATACATTACTAGCAATAATATAAGTTATTATGAAATTTATTCCTCTAAATAAGCCCCCCCCCTATCCCCCAACCCCCCCCTGGATGTGCATAGGAATCTAACATAAAGAAAAAAAAAATCACTTTAATTATAATGTGAGAAAATTAGTTAATGGACCCCAAATCCCCTTAAAGGATTTAACAAACCCTAAACGCTCTGCCATAATCTTTTCATATTTATATGTTGCACATACAGTTGCCCACCAAAAACTAAAATTAATCCCATCATGATGTTTCCAATTAGATGTAATCATTTGAACCCCTATTCCTGATAAGATCATGAAAAGGCGACTATTATATGTATTCAAAGAGGGTTTATCCTGATGAATCATCCCAGAAATTATTGCTTCATATGTCAAAGGAATAGAGGATTGAAGAATATTGTTAATTTGCCCCCAAATCGACTTCCAAAAGCCAAATCAGAATTTATTTCAACAATTTTAATTAATTCACTAAAGCTGAATAGAACAATAAACCCATGGGAGCTGCCATGCTATTTGTTTTCTAAACTGTTAACCAAACTGAAACTGTCAATGATAGAAGGAAGATAACACATAGAAGGTAATTTAGATTCGCGGCTACAGGGCAGGGAGGATTGTCGGACCCGGGCTGTTATCGGTCGGTCGGGGAAGTGCCACAAAAGTAAGGGAACCTGGCCGGCTGTGCTGCAACCGGGGAGGGGCGGGGCGGGTCGCCCCTCTCCCTTGGTAGCCACTCGAACCGCGAGGCTACTCTCCTTCTCCTTATCTGCCCTGCCTGCAGCACAGAGCCGAACGGAAGTCTTCCCGACGTCAGCGCTGACGTTTAAGCTTTGTTTAAGCCCTCCCTCCCCTCCGACGTCAGCGCTGACGTCGGGAAGACTTCCGTTCGGCTCTGTGCTGCAAGCAGAGAAGGTAGGGAGAAGAAGAGCTGCGTACATCCAGAAGACTGAGTACATCCAGCCCCGCAGGAGCCCCGCGACCCTCGGAGGCGTCCCCATGGGATCCCCGCGACCCTAGGGGGCGTCCCCACGGGATCCCCGCGACCCTAGGGGCGTCCCCGTGCAGCTCTCTAATGTAAAGTAAGGGCATGTAAACAGTACCCGGCGTATAAGACGACCCCCGACTTTGGGGAGGATTTTAAGGTACTGAAAAGTCGTCTTATACGCCGGCAAATACGGTAGTTTTTAAATTTTTCCACTCAGGGAACCCCGTCTGAATAGCCTGCTTCAACTGCAAGCACCTATACTGTTGAGTCTACGAAATTCCAAATGTCTGCTGCAGTTGTGAAAACTCAAGCAGATTAGAAATAAGATCATCTAATGTCCTGATATTTACTTGCATCCAATTCTTCCAAGCGATCCCAGCACCGCCTATTCGAATCTTGGAGTTTAACCATAAGGACTGTAAAGTAGAATTCATTATTGGCACCTCTGTTAATTTATCAATAAATTTAATTGTTTTCCAAGGATCCAATAAAATTATGTTGTCCTTAGCATATTTATGAAATCTGATACTTAATACATGTGGAAGTCTCATAGGGGACACCAATTTCCGTTCCAGATGGGGCAAGTTAGGCACCTATTTATTTAGGCGACTTATAGAATTTCCCCTTTAAGGGCTCCTTTTACTAAGGTGCGCTAGCATTTTTAGTGCACGCAGGAAATTACCGCGCGCTGCGCTTCTAGAACTAACACCAGCTCAATGCTGGCGTTAAGGTCTAGCGCGGAGCAATGTAGCACGCGCTATTCTGCGCCTTAAAGCCCCAACGCGGCTTAGTAAAAGGAGCCCTAAGTGTGTCTTAAGCTGGTTTCACCAAAGTATATTTTGGAGAAGGGTTTGCCAAGTTTAGCTCAGTCTGGAGCTGGTGCGGCTTTGAAATTCATTAAGTCTTATTCTTTGCCAAAGTTGCCCTCTGAGGACACCCGTGGAAGAAGCTTAGTTATTTATTAACTGCCTTTTCATGAAGAGATTCACCCAAAGCAGTTTACAACCCATTGAGTAACAAACAGGTACTTTGAAGTCTGTCTTGGCAGGTTCTACCACTACTAATATTTATCACTTAGCGCTGAAAGGCGTACACAGCACTGTACATTATGACATTTATAGACAGTCCCAAATAGTAGCAACATTCCATACAGAATTCCCAAAGAGTATCAAGATTCTAGAATCCCAGAGAGTAGCAACATTCCATTATCTCAGAGTAAGCAAGATTCCGGAACCCCCAATAGTAGCAACATTCCATAATCCCAGAGAGTAGCAACATTCCATTATCTCAGAGTAAGCAAGATTCCGGAACCCCCAATAGTAGCAACATTCCATAATCCCAGAGAGTAGCAACATTCCATTATCTCAGAGTAAGCAAGATTCCGGAACCCCCAATAGTAGCAACATTCCATAATCCCAGAGAGTAGCAACATTCCATTATCTCAGAGTAAGCAAGATTCCGGAACCCCCAATAGTAGCAACATTCCATAATCCCAGAGAGTAGCAACATTCCATTATCTCAGAGTAAGCAAGATTCCGGAACTCCCAATAGTAGCAACATTCCATACAGAATCCCCAAAAAGTAGCAAGATTCTAGAATCCCAGAGAGAAGCAACATTCCATTATCTCAGAGTAAGCAAGATTCCGGAACCCCCAATAGTAGCAACATTCCATACAGAATCCCCAAAGAGTAGCAAGATTCTAGAATCCCAGAGAGTAGCAACATTCCATTATCTCAAAGTAAGCAAGATTCCAGAAAACCCCCCCACCCCCCATAGTAGCAAGATTCTAGAATCCCAGAGAGTAGCAACATTCCATACAGAATCCCCAAAGAATAGCAAGATTCTAGAATCCCAGAGAGTAGCAACATTCCATTATCTCAGAGTAAGCAAGACTTCGGAACCCCCAATAGTAGCAATATTCTATACAGAATCCCCAAAGCGTAGCAAGATTCCATGCTACCGATCCAGGGCAAGCAGTGGCTTCCCCCGTGTCTTTCTCAATAACAGACTATGGGCTTTTCCTCCAGGGAAATTGTTCAAACCTTTCTTAAAACCAGCTACTCTATCCACTCTTACCACAGCCTCTGGCAATGCATTCCATTATGCTTGATTTTCTTTTTCAAACATGTCTGCTGTATCATTATCATGGTTCACTGTGTCATGTGATCCACCTTAAACAGGCCTCGAGTCAGAAAAGGCAGAATATAAATGTTAAATTTAACAGTTTCCCGCATCACCATCCCACCCACACTATAAAAATTATTCCAATACCTTTGCTGCCATCGCCAAAACTTCACCTTGAAGCTCCAAAAATGTGCAAGACAAGACTTGAACCTGGGAGTCTGCTCTGAACTCTTTAAACATACTTCTGGCGGAAAGGCCGCAGCCCTCACCCTGTGTATTGTGCTTTCAACCTTAGAGAACGCTTATTTCCCGGAGAAGTAGTGGAATGCCTCCTCTTCTAATCTAATTAAAGGATTTGATCAGATAAATGAGCAGGACCTAGGGCTGGGGAGTGAAGCGACTGGGTGAAAGGCTAGAGGTTAGGTTAAGTCACCTTTCAACTACTTTCTGAGGGTGGTGGGGGATGAACTTGTTGTTACAAGTGTTTAACAAGAGCTACTATGGCAACAGAAACAAGACGGGAGAACAGTCGACAATCCGGCCCTTTGTCCCTGCTCAGGAGACTTTACACAAGACCAAGCAAGGTGTCAAACTCGCTCCATCTCCGCCGCTTCCTCTTGCTTTCCCCCAAGGATCTAGGAAGCTCAGCTGTTCATTCAAGCCAAAGCCTATAGGACAGGATGGGAAACCAGGGACAAAAAGCTAAATTGGAATCATGCAAATCACAGCTGGTCAACTTCAAGGAGTCATAGGGGGAGGGGCAGGTGAATAGGGGCCTATGAGTTGGGTTACCAGACATCCGTGAAAACCCAGGCGTGTCCTCTTTATAGAGGACTGTCCGGGCTCCCAGACGGACTTCCCAAAACCCGGCATTTGTCTAGGTTTCGGAAAGCCTCGACCGGTTCCGCATCTAGAGGGCCTATGAGCATGTGAGGATGACATCACACACATCCACGTATGCTCCAGGCCCTCCCGATGCGGCCAGAGTTGGTTGTAGGAGGCTTGCTGGAATTTGGCCTGGGGGCGGAATGGGGCAGGGTTATGTGTCGGGGGGTTTCTATGAGCCTTATTTGCCCAGGGGCCTCCCCTCTGGCCTACATTAAGAACAAAAGTGTACAAAGTTTGCCTGCACCGCAGTATATGTAAACCGCATTTGTCGTACTCCAAAAAAATGAACTGCGACGGAAGGGTTTTAGCAAGCCAGTGACGTGTTTCCAAGTTTATTAATTATTTCTATACTGCCTATCATTGGAGGTTGTCTAAGCATTTTTACATTTCAGGGACTCCAGCATTTTCCCGGTCTGTCCTGGGACAATGGAGGATTAAGTGATTTGATCAGGGTCACATGAAGAAGTGCAGGCTTGAACCCACAACCTCAGGGTGTTGAGGCTGTAGCAACAAGCACTAGGGCTCCTCCTTCAAAAGTCTGTATCATAGCATGCAATTTCAAATTGTAGGACCTTTCAGAATTTGATTAACATTACATTAAAATACATTTCTAGACCGCAATACCTTCCAGATCGATGCGGTTTACATCGTCACAAGACTGTACATCACAGTGAAATATCATCTTCCTTACGTTCCTAAGAATTTTACAAAAAAGAGAAGTCTTTAATAGTTTTCGGAAATGCATATATGAAATCGAAGAAGCAAACAAGATCCGTAGTTCCGAATCCCCACTAGCAGCCTGATATGCAATTGTTCGATGCGAAAATTTCTTGTAAAAGACATCCTCGTACTGGAGGGAACACAAACAATGAAGTTATCCCTAGTGGACGAACCGCCTTAAAAAAAGTTAATTGTTCTAGTAAATAACCAGGACACACAGGGAAAAATGCTCGAGAACCTGAATAAATTCATGTAAACCATTCTGAGCTCCCTGGCGAGAACGGTATAAAAAATTAAATAAATAAATAAACAATCATGCAAGAGTGTAAGTTGGACAAAGTGGCAGATGCAGCTCTGGCCGCCTCGATGGGCAGACAAAGTAGACCATGCGCGTCTATGTTGACATACACAGAAAAGACATATTGCGTTGAGAATGCCTTAATGACCTCAGAAATAACCCAATTATTTTTTACAATCAACCGAAAAAGAGAAGAGATAATATGTTCAGGGAATTTACATTTGTACAAGATATTTGCGTCTTTGTAAAGCTCGACTCTAGACAGGATCCAGTAATAGTTACCCTGGAACTAGTTTGACCTGTTTTCCAATTATATCTAGCAAGGTCCAAGACTGGCTATCTACTGCCCTGATTTGCTCTGCCGCGTCTCCGATGATGTCATCAGAGACGCGGCAGAGCAAATAAGGGCAGTAGAAGGACCCGAAGCAGCGTGTGGAGACTGCTACACACGCTGCTGGAATCACCAGGTTTGTAGTTGGGCCCGCAGGAAGGGTAAGTGGGGTAGAGGAAACGCTAATGCTGCTGCACAGGGAACTGGTGTGGGGGGAGGGAAATGGAAGGGGAGGGAATGCTGCTTCGGACAGACAGACAGACAGAGGGAGGAAGGGAGACAGAAAAAAAAGAAGAAAGACACAGGGGCAGGGACAGACAGACAAAGGGGGCCAGGGACAGAGACAGAAAGAAAGACAGCGGGAGTCACGTCAGGGGGTGTGCGGGATGCGGCAGAGGGAACTTTTCCAATGGGTGCAACTGGGCGGCTGTCGGGAACCTCTGATCAGGGGCAGAGCAAGGTAAGTGTATCATAGGGATAAGAAGGAGGAGGGGGGAGAAAAAGGAAGGGATGCCTACTGCTGGACAGGGGGAGAAGGAAAGAGGTGCTGATGGACAGGGGGGTGACGAAAAAGGAACAGAGGCCTAATGTTGGACAGGGGGAGAAGGAAAGAGGTGCTGCTGGACAGGGGAAGGTAAAACAAAGGGAGAAGGGCTGCTGCTGCATAAGGAGACCTGAAGGGGTGGTGGTGGACACAGGGGAGGTAAAAGGAAGGGAGAATGGACAGGGGGAGCAGGCAAGGGGTGGTGATGGGCAGCCAAGGAAAAAGAAAGACAGAAAGAAAGAAAGCGGCTAAGGAGAGAGAGAGAAAGAAATAAAGACAAACACACACACATATATTCTAGCACCCGTTAATGTAACGGGCTATAAGACTAGTGTGCTATAAAATACTTCAGACTTACTCCACAAGGACTATGTCCTTAGCTGGCACCTCTCACTGTACCTCAGGCAGACCTGCTTCAACAGTGAACGTTACAAAATCAGGGTAGTTTTTTTTATAGGACTAGGATTAATGTAACACCAGCTCCATTAGCAAAAGTCCAAAAATTCCTGAACGTTTCTATTTGCAATCAGATGGGTGGAAATGTAATGATACGTGTCGCAGAGGTTGCTTTCCTGAACATAAGTTAGCATATCTTAGTTTAATCCAGGAGACAGGTGGCACAGCTGACGCCAGGCACAGCAGGTTATGTTGGTCTTCCTATCCAGACGAAGGCTACTAAAATCTTCTTCGTCATAAGGCGTATTTGGACAGACTTAAAGATCTCAATCTGTATACTTTGGTAGGAAGGCGGGAGAGGGAAGATATGATAGAGATGTTGAAATACCTACACGATGTAAATGCGCATGAGTCGAGTCTCTTTCATTTGAAAGGAAGCTCTGGAATGAGAGGGCACAGGATGAAGTTAAGAGGTGATAGGCTCCGGAGTAATCTAAGGAAATACTTTTTTACAGAAAGGGTGGTAGATGCGTGGAACAGTCTCCCGGAAGAGGTGGGGGAGACAGAGACTGTCTGAATTAAAAAGGGCCTGGGATGGGCAGGTGGGGTCTCTCGGAGAGAGAAAGAGGTAATGGTTACTGCGGATGGGCAGACTGGATGGGCCATTTGGCCTTTATCAGCCGTCATGTTTCTATAACCATAAAGTTCTAGGACATCACAATGCCTATAGGAAGAGGAGATGCAAATGTTAAGAGCCTTAGCCAATAGGGAGAGGAGGAGATAGTGGATGTTGTAGAAGGGTCATTTGGCCTTTATCTGCCGTCATGTTTCTATAACCATAAAGTTCTATGACATCACAATGCAGGTGCAAAGAGCCTTAGCCTATAGGAAGAGGAGATGCAAATGTTAAGAGCCTTAGCCAATAGAGAGAGAAAGAGATAGTGGATGCTGCCAGACCGGGTCATTTGGCCTTTATCTGCCATCATGTTTCTATGTCCTCATGATCCCTACACCATAGGTTCAGCAGTAGACTGAAGTATCACTGACAAGGAAGAAAGATTCCCATTAGCCGGATTACAGGCCAGATCTGTTGAATGAACTCTACCCCTACTTCCTCTTCAGAACAGCGGAAGGAGGATGCCGGTTGTTGGTCTGACCTCAGAGGTGAATAAATTAGTGAAATCACTGCTAAAAGAGAGCAATAATGTAGTTTCTGGCATCCAATAGACTACAAAATCACAAGCTGCGTGGTTTTCTTGGACGTGGATCTTGTCAGATGAATCTAATCAATTTTTTTGACTAGGTGGACGGGGGAGGGGCGCCTCTTACCCTCGCTCTGCCACTGAGGCGACCACTGACATAGGAGCTGCCTTCCTGCTGGCATTTCCGTGTAAATGCCTGCCGGTACGATACGCGGGGTTCAAATATGTATTTTATTCACCTGAACAACTGAAGGACTTTCTTGAGTTAAAGCAAATTGTATGAGAGTCATGTTGGACCGAAAAAGTAGAATGAATGGTCTCACATTAACACCCCCCCCCCCTTCCCTCTTTTACAAAACCCTAGCGTGCCACAGAAGTAGCAGCTCCAATGCTCATAGGAAGTCTATGAGCTTCGGAGCTGTTACTGCCGCGACAGGTGCTAAAACCCGCACTATGGTGTGGCATAAGGGGGATAAGTCTTTTCTTTTTGAGAACTTATATTATTTAGTCGCCTTATTTTTTTTCTTTCGATCATCCTCTATTATTTGAGGTCTAATGAAGGATTAATTAGAATCCTTTTGGGTGCAATTTGCCCTTTTTCTTATATATTTAATTGTGATTCTTTCCAGTGGCATAGCAAGGGTGAGAGGTGGCCATGGCGGTGGTGCCCCTCCCACCGCCTCCAAATGTTCCTACCCCGCCCTCCGCTGCCATACACGCGCTGCTTCCCTTCCCCCGTACCTCTGTAACATTCCTGGTGCAAGCATCAGCCCCCCCCCCCCCCCCAAGCTGCTGTCGAGCCAGCATTGGCTCTTCCTCCGATGTCACTTCCTAGGTGCGGGCCCAGGAAGTGACATCGGAGAAAGAGCCACCACTGGCGCCATAGCAGGTTGGTGGTTGCTGCTCGCGCCAGGAACGTTACAGAGGTACGGGGGAAGGGAATCGGCATGCACTTGCGGTAGCAGAGGGGCAAAAAGGAGGACAGGTGCCTGCGCCTTCACCAAGACGTCACCCGGGGTGGACCCCCCTCCCCCCTCACTACGCCATTGATTCTTTCCTGTGTTTCTTGTAACAAGAGTTTTGTTTTGTGAATAAAGTTTGAAATGTTCATAAAAATAAAATAACTTTCGCCATAACTCAGCCCTTTACACCAGCCTGTCCTCAGTCACCCTGCTGGACTGTTGAGGAGCTGAACTGTCCAATTGGCCCCCACCCCATTTCCTCGGTAGACTGAAATTGGCTTATGACAACCTCTGTGCGATATAGATATATAGCACAGATTACAGTGTTCCTCTGCGAATTCGCGGTTTGCGGACTCACTCATTCGCGGTCTGCTCCGACCGCCTCTTCCAGTAGTAAAGCCGGGCCACATCAATCAGGAGCTGCGTGTCAAAGCAGCTCTTGATTGGTGTAGCCCGACTTTACTACAGGAAAAGGCGGTCGGAGCAGACCGCTAGTGATTTTCTTCACCCGCCAGCGCTCCAGCTTCCCTCTCCTGCCTCCCCCTGCTTTTTGACAGGTGAAAAACCGTATTTGCGGTTTATCAAAATTCGTGGGGGTTCCTAGAACGGAACCCCCGTGAATTTCAGGGGAGTACTGTGTATGTATATATATATATATATATATATATATATATATATATATATATATATATATATATATATATATATATATATACAGTAAAACCTTAGTTTGCGTGCATAACTTGTTCCGAAACCATGCTTGTAATCCAAAGCACTCGTATATCAAAGAGAATTTCCCCATAAGAAAAAATGGAAACTCAGACGATTCATTCCACAACCCCAGAACTATAATACTATATGTACCGTATTTTCACGCATATAGCGCGCATACCGTGTATAACACGCATACGCGTATAGCGTGCGGGAACAAAGCATTTCTGTAAAAAAATTTCTATATAGCACGCACACGCATATACCGCGCATGCTGCTAAAACCTCCTCCCGCCACCCCCGCTTACTCCCTCTTCTGGCCTGCGAACCGGCATCCTCCCCCCCCCCCGCTCGCGTCACCCCCCCCTCCCCCGCGATCCTACATTCCCCCCCAACACCGCAAAGACATCGCTTACCCGATTGGGCACCGGCACCAGCACCAATGCACAGGTCGTGCCAGTGCCCGAAGATCCTCCCTAGCCTGGGCTGGGCTGGGTGGTGCGAGGGAGATCCTCCCTCTTCCCTGTGCTGGGCTGGTCTGGGCTTTGAGCATTTGTGCATGCTCAAAGCCTTCTGGTCTCGCTCTCTCCGAGATTCTCAGATTCAGCATCTCGGAGAGAACGAGACCAGAAGGCTTTGAGCATGCGCAAATGCTCAAAGCCCAGACCAGCCCAGCACAGGGAAGAGGGAGGATTTCCCTCGCACCGCCCAGCCCAGGCGAGGGAGGATCTTCGGGCACTGGCACTGTTTTATCTTCTCTCATATGTGGTCTGCCTTTAACAAAGAGATGAGTATTTCTGTTTACAAAGCCCACTTACCTGAAGCTGCATTTAAACAGACCCCTGAAAGTCCCCTACCTCCTTTTAGCCCCCTTTGTGTGCTTATCGTAATTAGATTGTAAGCTCTTCTGAGCAGGGACCGTCTCTTACATCAACAGCGCTGCTTGCGCCAAATAGCACTATAGAAATAATAAATTGTTGTTGTAAGGCAGGGGTAGGGAACTCCGGTCCTCGAGAGCTGTATTCCAGTTGGGTTTTCAGGATTTCCCCAAAGAATATGCATGAGATCTATTTGCATGCACTGCTTTCAATGCATATTCATTGGGGAAATCCTTAAAACCCGACTGGAATGCGGCTCTCGAGGACCGGAGTTCCCTACCTAGCTTTCAGGAATGGGGCAGGGTCAGAACTCGCGGGGATAGGGCAGGGATATTGAGATCCCGTGGGGATGGAGATTTGTCCCTGGGTCATTCTTTAAACTGCAGACTTCCTGTAGAAGCAGTTGGGAATGTAATGAGTGTTCAATGACCTGCTGACAGCTGGTTGCTGCTCTGTTGCCACTCGGCCCTTATCTTGCTGGCTGTGCTGTTCCCACATCCCAACCCCGGTGTCTATTGTGTCTATTGCCCTGGTTGACACCTGCTCCACCTAACAGATGGGCCAGCCCTGTGTGTGAAAATTGCCACTAAGGGGCAGTTCTTAGAGCTCCCACCCCTAGCGCAGTCCCTATTTATATGGGTAGTATTTTATCATTTAGCAATTTAAAATGGCCCCAAATCACCACATAAAATTCTGAAAAGCTCCACTTAAGCAAATGCATAACTTGCATTGACTTTTAGCACTATTTACTTGCAACAGAAAAATATCACTTCTCTGTAAAGTTCTGGAAGCTTTTCAAGCACTGTATAGCAGAGTACAGAAAAGCAGGCATGAGAACTGAAATCAGTGGTCTCCAACTCCATCCCTTTGCAGGGCCACCTTTTGGATTTGTCAGTACTTGGAGGGCCTCAGAAAAAATAGTTAATGTCTTATTAAAGAAATGACAATTTTGCAGGAGGTAAAACTCTTTATAGTTTATAAATCTTTCCTTTTGGCTAAGTCTTAATAATACCATATGATCAAGAAACTGTTTTATTTTACTTTTGTGATTATGATAAACATACCAAGGGCCTCAAAATAGTATGAGGTGGGCAACATGTGGCCCCTGGGCCGCAAGTTTGAGACCACTGCCTTAACTGTATCCATGACATCCTGTTTGCCTGTTTACATTGTAAGCTCTTTGGAGCAGGGACTGTTTTCTTACTCTTTCTGACTCTGTACAGCGCTGCGAGCGTCTGGTAGCGCTATAGAAATAATTCATAGTAGTAGTGTGTTGAGTTTCAGTCTTTGGGAAGCAGAGATGAGATTGTGATGTCATAATGCCTCATTCCACCAATAAGAGCCAACCTCATCAGTGATGTCACAATGGCTTCGTTGTCCTGGACTCCCCTCTGCCCTCCAACCCAGCCAGCAGATTAACTGTTCCCCTTAACGCAGTGGTCTCCAACTCAAACCCTTTGCAGGGCCACATTTTGGATTTGTAGGTAGGTACTTGGAGGGCCTCAGAAAAAATAGTTAATGTCTTATTAAAGAAATGACAATTTTGCAGGAGGTAAAACTCTTTATAGTTTCTAAATCTTTCCTTTTGGCTAAGTCTTAATAATAATATTGTCATTTATAGCTAAAGAGACATATGATCATGTTTTATTTTAGTTTTGTGATTATGATAAATATACCGAGGGCCTCAAAATAGTACCTGGCGGGCTGCATGTGATCCCAGGCCGCGAGTTTGAGACCACTGCCTTAAATGGAGTAGAGCTCACAAAAGAGAGAGAAGTTATGGACACAGAGACACGTGACTGCAGCAAGCAGAAAAGGACAGCTAAGTATGTTTGGACAGGTATCAAATCCATGGCAAGATTAGACTGGAGCAGCAGTGGTAGCTGAATCACAGGTGAGGTATATATTTACTAAGCCGTGGAAGTCGGCGAACAAAATCGGCAGCTACGGTGCTCATGGGCTACAAAGTCGAAGGTATTCTTGCAGTTAAGGACTAGGGCACACGGACAAGACCTTGCACGCTTCCTTGCCTGCGGGATATCCCCTTCCTAGCAAATGCCAGCACTAAAAACTTCAGTACAAGATCAAAAAGCGCACAGTCAAGTGACCCTCAGTCCCAAAGCATCCGAGAGACCTAGCACCCCTTAAATAGGACAAGCCAGTGCTAAGCCACTTCCAGAGGTGAAGTTGCATTGGGGAAAACCACAGAATTGGCGGGGCAGGAGCCCTGTTTCCAAAACACAAATCTAATGAAAAAATTTTTTTTTAGTTCAAATTGTTTAATGAAAATTTGGGGATGATAACTATTAAACCATTCAAACTAGATCATACAAAATGAGGCTAAATGTGGCATATAAAATGAAAAGAAGGGAATGAAAAGAAGAGAAAGAAAGAAAAGAGGCGACAAGTGGCAGGAGTGTTGTGTCTCTGGAATAAATATGAATCATATGCTTTTGAAAAACACTGTATTTCTAGATTGTCAATACGCTCTTCTCCTCCTCTTTCACCATGGAAATTCTTGGATCGAAACTCCCTTTTCTAAAGGTGTTCCGAGTTCTCACATGCTAATTGCGGATTGGAACTGGTAATTAGTGTGGCCTGGAGAGGGAACAGAGTGGAGCAGGAGGGAGCATCTCTCCTCCTGCTCCCAGCTCCCCAACATCTTACAATGGTGCCGGGGGAGCATCCGGTGGCAAGAGGGAGTGAGATCCCTCCTGCCTTTTGGGGGGGGGGGAGGGGGACGGGACGGTTTGGGGAAGGCGCCTGGCACGGGAGGGGGGAGGCCTCCACTGACAGGAGAGAGTGGGATCCCTCCTGCCAAAATTTTCTTACGCTGGGTGGGGGGTGGCGGCATGGCAGAAGGGAGTGGGGATCCGCTGGCTCATTGGGGGATGTTGGGGAGGGCTGTCATCGGTGGGGGTTTCACCTGCCTCTCAGCTGTCGGGGATTCCACAGCGATCGAACAGGCGGCAGAGATGATGATTACGACAATCCTCCGCTCAAATCATTTGCATGCAAACTTTTTTTTTTTTTTGCATCAATAGCTCTTTTGGAATCGGCCAAACATGGGATCAGAGCTGAACCACGCGGTCTTACCGACCCTGTTTAGTGCATCTAACTCTCAGTACTGTACCAAGGGCTTTGGGAGAAGTTCAGCCACACAGAACAAATACAGACCAGCATAAAAACTGCTCCCAGCCCATCATCTCCTCTCATTGGCTGTGCCGTGGGGGGGGGGGGGGGGGAGTGTTCATCAGTGAATGTGTTGTAACTATATCTTGATAGGGCCTTACAGAAACTCAGCATTTTCTGCATTAACAGTGCGTGAACAAAACCTGCAACTTAAGCACATTTTTACTAGCAAAATTCTCTCTTTTCCCTTCCTCAAGCAAAAAGCAGCTCTGAAAACGAGAAATGCTAAATTGTCCCATTTGAAAAGTGAACAAGGCTGAACACAAGCTGAGGACCCCGTGAAGTGGGGGTGGGCTACTGTAGAACAAAAGGGGGCATCCACATTAAAAACAAGCACCTACCCAAGCAGCTGAAATCTTGGACACCTGAATTTGGCTGAAATTTCATCCTAAGTTAGATGACGGACTAGTTTTCAAAAACTGAATCTATAGTATCCTGCCATCATGTGGTTGGGCTTCGCTGCGCTTTCTGAATATTCAGTTTGCAAAAGACCCTGCAGTCGCCTCCCTTGGCAGAGACAAGTTCAGACTGGATGTCCTTAGATGAGCATGAAGAAACAGAGAAACATGATGGCAGATAAAGGCCAAATGGCCCATCCAGTCTGCCCACGCAGCATCCACTATCTCCCCCTGTTCCTATAGGCTAAGGCGCATTGTGAGGTCATAGAGCATTATCGTTATAAGCTAAGGCTCTTAACACTTGCATTGTGAGGTCATACAGCTTTATGGTTATAGAAAGATAGAAACATGATGGCAGATAAAGGCCAAGTGGTCCATCCAGTCTGCCCTTCCACACCCTCCACTATCTCCTCCTTTCCCTATTGGCTAAGGCTCTTAATATTTGCATCTCCTCTTCCTATAGGCTAAGGCTCTTTACACCTGCATTGTGAGGTCATAGAGTTTTGTGGTTATAGAAACATGATGGCAGATAAAGGCCAAATGGCCCATCCAGTCTGCCCTTCCACACCCTCCACTATCTCCTCCTTTCCCTATTGGCTAAGGCTCTTAATATTTGCATCTCCTCTTCCTATAGGCTAAGGCTCTTTACACCTGCATTGTGAGGTCATAGAGTTTTGTGATTATAGAAACATGATGGCAGATAAAGGCCAAATGGCCCATCCAGTCTGCCCTTCCACACCCTCCACTATCTCCTCCTTTCCCTATTGGCTAAGGCTCTTAATATTTGCATCTCCTCTTCCTATAGGCTAAGGCTCTTTACACCTGCATTGTGAGGTCATAGAGTTTTGTGGTTATAGAAACATGATGGCAGATAAAGGCCAAATGGCCAATCCAGTCTGCCTCCACTATCTCCTCTTCTCCCCAAGAGATCCCACATGTCTGTCCCATACTATCTTGAATTCAGATGCAGTCTGCATTTCCACCATCTCCATCGGAAGACTATTGCACGCATCTACCACCCTTTCTGTAAAGAAGTATTTCCTTACATTCCTCCTGAGCCTATCACCTCTTAGCATCATCCTATGCCCTCTCCTTCCGGAGTTTTCCTTTATTTGAAAAAGACTCCCCTCATGTACATTAATGCCATGGAGATACAGTGGAACCTTGGTTTACGAGCATAATTTGTTCCAGAAGCACGCTCGTAAACCAAATTATTCGTATATCAAAGTGAGTTTCCCCATAGGTTTCCTATTATATTGCTACCTGCCTGGAGATTGATTCAGTTTGTGGGGAGTTTTTATTTTTTTTTAGAGATTTTGTGATTCACATGTTATGTACAGTTAGATACCTGCGATATCTACCATCAAAGCCACCTACCTTTCAGAACTCATTCCTGCCTAGAAGGCATCACCTCCTTTGTGCACTTTCCAATAACGGCTTACTCCCAAATATCCTTTGAGAAGAGTCTACGCGGGGCAGATCCCAAGTATTACATATTTTTCTGAAAATGCACTGTAAACCTTTCTCAGTATGGAAAGATCATCACCTGTGCAATGCATTCAGCACTCAAGACTAGGACTTACTGCTAGAGATGAGGAGAGAGCTATTAGCTGGCTATGCTAAAAATATTTAACACTAAAATTGACCGTTGAGCTATGGATCCACTTCCTGTCCTTACCCATGTCCTTTGAGGGAGATCAGAGGCCTGGACTAGAGAATGACACGGAGCCAAATTTTTCCCCGTCCCCATTCCTACAAGTTCTATCCTTATCTGCACAAGCCTCAAACCCTTTCAAATCCTAAGTAGCAACATTCTAGAGCTCCAATTGCGATGTCGTAATGCCTCATTCCACCAATGCCTGAGCTCCGTCCTCATCTGAACAAGCCTCAAACCCTTTAAAATCCTAAGTAGCATCATTCTAGAGCTCCGATTGTGATGTCATAATGCCTCATTCCACCAATGCCTGAGCTCAGTCCTCATCTGAACAAGCCTCAAACGTTTTAAAATCCTAAGTAGCAACATTCTAGAGCTCAGATTGTGATGTCATAATGCCTCTTTCCACCAGTGCCTAAGCTCCGCCCTCATCTGCACAAGCCTCAAACGCTTTAAAATCCTAAGTAGCAACATTCTAGAGCTCAGATTGTGATGTCATAATGCCTCATTCCACCAGTGCCTAAGCTCCGCCTTCATCTGCACAAGCCTCAAACGTTTTAAAATCCTAAGTAGCAACATTCTAGAGCTCAGATTGTGATGTCATAATGCCTCATTCCACCAATGCCTTAGCTCAGTCCTCATCTGAACAAGCCTCAAACCCTTTAAAATCCTAAGTAGCAACATTCTAGAGCTCCGATTGCGATGTCGTAATGCCTCATTCCACCAATGCCTAAGCTCCGTCTTCATCTGCACAAGCCTCAAACTTTAAAGTCATAAGTATCTGAGGCTTGTGGGGTTAAGGCAGAGCTTACAGGAATGGGGCAGGGACAGGGACAACAACAAACGGGAACGGGGAAATTGAGTTCCTGCAGGGACATGGAAACATTTGCCCCCATGTCATTCTCTAGCCTAGACCAGGACCAATCAGGAGACCCCTAAATCCCGAAACTCAATTAAAAAAGCAGATCGTTAGCTGTTTAAGTATGAAAAATCTTCTGTTCAATTCTATAAAAAAAAAAAAAAAAGTTAAACTAATAAAAATGTTTTTCCAAATGGAGGTCCCTTTATGGTGTGAGTTCTGGAAAAAATGGATACACTTTGAGAAGCAGCAAGACCCTGCGTGTTCAGCCTTGCACGGTACATAAACTCTTCCTTGGTCTGCAGCTTTCTCTTCCCCTTCAATGCTCGATTATCACCGGAAGCCCAAGAGGCTTACAATTTATGCAATAGAATTATGTAAGACAAGTCCTTGGCTTTTCTCCCCTCTGCAAGCGCGAAAGCTCTTCCCCTGCCGCCTGGCGAGCGTCCTTTTCATTCTCGTCCTGTTTAACCACATTATCCTGTGCTGCTTTCACAAACACGGCGTTCAAAAGTGGACAAGCTCCATTAAGAGGAAGCGAGAAGACCAAACAGATGCAGAAGGTTTAAACTGCAACCGGCTCAGAGCTTAGCATAAGAAATACAATACAGGGCTTGTGCAGTGAATGAGTCAACCATGGGCAGAGCCATAAAGGCATCAGGCTACATACCTTATATGCCACGGTCACATCAGACACACGAGAGACCGACCTTATCTAACGTCCCGACAACAACCCCAAAAGCCGCCAGAGACCACCAAACTCATTATCTCAGTACGTGCCGCGGACCCTTTTGATCCTTTCCCCCATCCTTTCTTTGCCACTAGGGATCTTCTGTCATTATTCTAGGCTTTTCTTTTATTTTTGAACAATTTTGTTCTCGTTTTCGCTGCCATCATTCTTCCCCGACAGTGTCACGCACCCAACCACTCCTTCCTTTACAAAATATCTTCTGATGATGCTCTTAAGTCTGTCCTTAACACTTTTCCTTCTTGGGGCTGACAGACAGCTCATTGCTATGTTATAATACCATTATTGAAAGGCATTGAATACCGCTGGGCCTGGGTCATTTCAAATGTAGCAAGGGATGGGGGAACAGAAGCCAATACGGAGGTGGCCTCGTATACGTTCTCTGGATCGGACAACAGCCTCCCTCTCTGAGAGGCAGGGGTTAACTCTCATCGTACCACAGGAATGAGATTGCTGTATGTCCATTCTGAGCTTTTACATGCGGCTCTTGATTGGTGTAGCCTGACTTTACTACAGGAAGAGGCGGTTGGAGCAGACCGCAAATGAGCGGGTCCGCGATGCGCGAACCGCAAATGAGCGGGGGAACACTGTCGTAAAAAGAAGGAAGGCTGCATTAAACTCGTCCGAGTGTAATGAAGTAGCGACTGATCTCCGGACCGATTTCCATGGAGACTCATCCAAATGTACAGTATACCCCCTGCGAATTCGCGGTTCCAACTTCGTGGACTCGGTCATTCGCGGGTTTTTCCGCGCTGGTTTTTAAACTACAATGGCTCCAGAGAAAGTCCCGGGGCTTACAGGAGACACAGACGAACAGCCAATTACAGACCGGAAAAGTGTGCCAAAATTCTTTCCGGCTCGGTTTTTGAGAGGTCGGCGGTTGCTAGCGGATGAGAAAGTGAGAAATGCCAAAAAAAACCCCCCCCCCCCAGCACTGTTCTGCAGCCCTCTCCCGCCTCCGATCCCCACATCCAATACAGTACAGTATTTACGGTTTTTCAAAATTCGCGGGTGCTCCAGGAACGTAACCCCCCACGAATTTCGGGGGAATTCTGTATATTTAAATCAAACTCCCAAGATCCTTGTGCCTATCGCCCTCGCTATGTCAGTGGAAGAGAGAAAGATACATCTAGCAGCTGACCTCAGAAAATGAAATCCTACTGGTGGCAGGTTATTCACCCGATGTATTTATTTATCCATCCATCAGATTTTTGCCCTCGCATTTTCTTCTGTCTCACCCGCCTGTGAAGCTTGTTCCACCTACTGGCATCCACTGTATACAAACCTCTCGCCATCCTCCTTCAAGAGAGAAGCTCTTTAGAGCGGTAAGGTGATAAATCTCTGTGAAGAGACTGCAGATACCTGTCAGAAATTAAACCACATACCACAACACAAGCTGCCCACTTAACTGAGCGCCTGCTAAAAGGCCCAAGATGTTCCAAGGGCACACCAGAAGACAGGACGATGCTAATCCAGCCCAGACGGCCTATGAAAGCGTAAGCCCCCACTTTCCCCTGCAAAACTGGTTTACGATGAACAGGCTTTGACTCGAAATGGATTTCACCGCAAGGAGAATCTCAGCAGTACCATATAGCACTCAAACAGACGGGAGAGCAGGTGTGGGTGTGTGGTAAGGAATGGACAGGCTAA
Organism: Geotrypetes seraphini; assembly: GCF_902459505.1. NCBI lineage: Eukaryota > Metazoa > Chordata > Amphibia > Gymnophiona > Dermophiidae > Geotrypetes > Geotrypetes seraphini. Next base: position 12,861,500 of record NC_047094.1, on the reverse strand, counting down.
TGGATTATGATCGCATGAAAGAATAAGAGGACATACCCTGAGAGGTCAAAAGCATGCCGAGGTATTTCACAGAATAATTATGAAAGAGGACTGAAGGGCAGGATCCACTGTATCTAACGGTACACCGTCAATAGCGCGCAGGACATTGGCGTGCCGACATTTCCGCTCCAATAAGCAAGCGCAAGAAGGGAGGGGAATTGTCGAGGTGGAATTGTAAATGTAGTGTCGGAGGGGGGAGGTTTGCGGCAATTTTGTAATTCAGAGCGCATCAGCATTGAACACCCCCTCTGAGCGTGTCATTTTAAAGGTTCCCCTCCCCCGGAACGAGTTGTAAGTGTGTGTGTGTGTGTGTGTAAGTGTGTGTGTGTAAGTGTGTGTGTGTGTGTGTGTATAAGTGTGTGTGTAAGTGTAAGTGTGTGTGTAAGTGTAAGTGTGTGTGTGTAAATGTGTGTGTGAATGTGTATGAAAGTGTGTGTGTAAGTGTAAGTGTGTGTGTGTGTGTAAATGTGTGTGAATGTGTATGAAAGTGTGTGTGTGTGAGTGTAAGTGTGAAAGTGTGCACGTGTGTGTGTAAGTGTAAGTGTGTGTGTAAGTGTAAGTGTGTGTAAGTGTAAGTGTGAGTGTGTGTGCGTGTGTGTGTGTGTGTGAGTGTGTGTTCCCCCCCCTCACACTCCCTCAGAGCGTAAATGGGAAGACTTAGGGCGAAGTGCTCAAAGCACGAGTTGTAAGTGTAGTGGGGGGAGTTCCCGAGAGCGAACAGGAAGGCATAGGGCGGCATGCATTTGTCCTGAGCGCAAATGTCGGGGCGGAATGGTCGGTATGCCAATGTCCTGCGTGCATTTAACGGGTCATCGTATCTAACGCAACACTGGCCTCCTTCAGCTCTAGTTAAAATATAGCTGTTCAAAAGTGTCCCCAAGAACCACACAGAGTCCAGCAAGAAACGGGCCCACGAGATCCGCAACGGAGAGAAAGGGTTGGGCATTGGACCTACACCTTGCACGCCAAAGAATTCAGCCAATAGAAAGTCGTATAACTGTTTATTGTCATCCAAGAGTCAACCGTTCAAAACCCAACACAATACTGTCTAATTACAATCTATCCACATACATAATACTTTAAAACAGTACAAAAGAGGGGAAAAAAAAAATCAGCAAAACCTACATTACACAGTCAATCCTCGATCAGAACAAATCAGACCCTATAAGAAAGCGTTTTGAGGAATTTTCTGAAAGTTGCTCTTCCGGCACATTTCCTTAACTGTCCTATTATCAAAGTCCATAATTTCACTCCAGCACAACAAAAGATCATTGCACTAGTCCCAAGGGAGGAGCCTGACGTACCTGAGCCAATCAGGGCCTTAGGCCCCTCCCCCGTGCATCATATGATGCACCAGGGAGGAGTCTAAGGCCCGCATTGCGCAGACTGCGGCCAGAGAAGCAGGAGGGTCTGACTGGGCACACCTCCTGCCCCTGACTTAAAAGTACGGGGGGGGGGGGCTGACGAGGGGGGCAACGGCAGGAGGGAGTGGACATCCCTCCTGCCATATCTAAGTTTGGCGTGGGGTGGGTCAATGGCAGGAGGGAGTGGGCATCCCTCTTGCCATTTTTTAAAGTTTGGCACGGGGGAGAGTCTGGTGGCAGGAGGGAGTGGGCATTCCTCCTGCTATTTGTGGGTCACCGCATGTCGGGGGGGGGGAGGCCGTTTGTCAGGGGTCGTTGGGGGAGGGCTGGAATTGGGGGATTTTTAAATTTTTTTTTATGGGACAGCAGTTGGGTTTTTAGAATCGTAAAACCCGATGGAAAATAGCCAAGCAATGTAAGTGAATCAATCGCTTGGCTGTTTTGCATGTGGTTGGACCAATTTGCATGGCCGAATCGGAAAATGGGTGATCGAGGGGGAAAACACGCGGTGGGCCATTTTGTGAATCGGGTCAGTTAGCAGCAATCATCACTAAACCTGTGAAAATAGGCTTAGCGACAAATCACTGACTTTAGTGAATCAGGGCCTTAATCCTCCAGCGCCCACCGCCTTGAATGTCAACTTTGAAAATGCCAAAGCCACAAAAAGTCCCCATTCCCTTTCATCAAGCCCAGTATCCCTTTTCCAACAGTGGCCAACCAGATCACAAGTACCTGGTAGAAACCCAAAGAGTAGCAACATTCCAGAGCTGAGATTGTGATGTCATAATGCCTCATTCCACCAATGCCCAAGAGCCAACCTCACTAGTGATGTCACAATGACTTGATTGTCCTATACTCAGCAAACAAGAATTGCCATACTGGGACAGACTGAAGGTGTGGCTCACTGGTTGAGATGTTGCCTCTGCACCCAGAGGTTGTGAGATCAAATCCCAGTGCTGCTCCTTGAGACCCAAGGCAAGTCCCTTAAATCCTCCAGTTCCCACTGCCTTGAATGTCAGTTTTGAAGTGACAAAAAGGTTATAGGTAGGTCCCCAATTCCCTTTCCCATTTTTGGAGCTCCGCACTAGAGAGGCAGGAAAAACGATCACATCCTCCTTCACCCAATTTCAGTCTTGAAAACCTCTAAAGGAGTAGACGGAGCGTGTTGAGGGAGGGTCTTGGATAATTGCAGTTCCTTTGTAATTGAGAGTGAGACTACGGCCCAGAGGTCCTTCATCTTAACTGGGGTACGAAGGTTCATATTACCTGAAACACCTTCTCGGGTGTAAGCAAGTTTTAACATGAGCCAGCAGGTTAGCACAAATCACATTAGTTCTAGTGATTTATGGCTGCCTTGATTATTAACAAGCTGCTATGCAGGAATTTGCCCGTGTAATAACTTATTAACCATTCATGCAATAATCAGTATTAAGGTCAATATGAACTAATAATGTCAAAAACTGTAGTAAATAACATAGGCAAACCATAATGTGCTTTAAAGACATTCTTAGTATGCGTTAATGAGTGCTAGCTCCAAGCAAGAAAGGCTCAAATTCTGGGGGCTTCTGGGAGCAGCCATTTTTATTTTCAACAATTAGTATATTTTGGCACACGAAAGAGAATGTTGAATGGATGACATCACAATATTTGCTAATGTACTGAACAGATTTTTTGGACTTAAAAGCAGATCACGATTGAAGTTTAAATATTTGTGCTTTCCGCCTGGCCTGTGTAAATATGTTTGGTCATGCTAAATTTATTTTATTTTTTTTGTCTCACTTCTCTTCTAGACGCACTGTTTGCCTTTGCACGATCAGTCATAATGAAAGCATCAGCCACTAAGGCGCCCTTATTACCTTGTTCAAATACTTCAAAAGGCACATTAAATTTGGACAACTGCAACTAGCAGCTTGGCTTTTGGAATGGCAGAAAGGCACGCGGCTCCAATGGAGTATTCCAGGGGTAGGGAACTCTGGTCCTCGAGAGCCGTATTCCAGTCGGGTTTTCAGGATTTCCCCCAAAGAATATGCATGGGATCTATTTGCATGCACTGCTTTCAATGCATATTCATTGGGGAAATCCTGAAAACCCGACTGGAATACGGCTCTCGAGGACCGGAGTTCCCTAGCCATGGAGTATTCTCTTCTTGACAAATTTAACATTGGCTATATTAGTGTTTCTCAACCTGGTCCAGGAGTCCCCCCCTTGCCAATCAGGTTTTCAGGATATCCACAATGAATGTGCATGAAAGAAATTTGCATATAATGGGGGCAGTTTATGCAAATCAAGTTTATGCACATTCATTGTGGATATCCTGAAAATCCGACTGGCAAAGGGGGGACTCCAGGACCAAGTTGAGAAACACTGGTCTATGTGACCCATATCAAAAATGCAGACATCCAGCAACAGATACTTTTCAGTGTGAAGAGCAATTTATCAAGATCTTTTCCCGTAGACAGAGTGGAGAAAAATCCAAGGCAGGGTTGTCTAACTTTGGTCCATGAGGGTTTTCAGGATTTCCCCAATTAATTTGGATACCCCTGGTGGCTCCTTTTACTAAGGTGTGCTAACAGATTTACCAGATGTTAACTAAATATTAAAAAGCCCATTTTTTAGGATATAGTAGTGCATTTGAAAGGGTGTGGAGCCCATTGACATCATTTATTGAGTCACAATAGTTGTCATGTACCTTTTCTTTTTATCTGTCCTCCTTACACATATAGGGTGGGAGGGAGGGAGATGGGAAACATTATAATTATTATTCATTATATCTATTTTATTGAAATTATACATGTGGTTTTATTTTCATTAGTTAAGGGGAGGGGTGAAAATGTTTGTTGTTGAAATATTTGTATATTTAAAGTGCTTTTGTTTGATTATGTTTAAATTCACTGTATTGCACTGTTAATAATTGAAAACTAATAAAGATTTACAAAAAAAAAAAAAAGAAGAAGAAGAAGCCCATTTTATGCCTATGGGCTTCTTTAGCATTTACTGCATTCTAGTCATTAAAATGCACTAAGGCTTGGATTCTCTATAGGGCGCCGATATTGGCAGCCACTGATCTCATGTGAATCACATGACAGCACCCTATAGAGAATTGTTCCTCTGCGAAAGATAGGCGCATTCACATGTTATGCACCTAAGGCCCATAGGAGGGGCCTTAAACAACCTGGGCCAATCAGAGCCTCAGGCCCCTCCCCCTCCCCGGTGCATCCCCTAATTAGGGATCCTCTGTGTTCATCCCATGTCTTTTTAAATTCCATCAACATTTTTGACTCTACCACCTCCCTTGGGAGGACATTCCAGGCATCAACCACCCTCTCCGTGAAAAAGAATTTCCTGACGACACTCCTATCTCTAGCCCCCACAACCTCAATTCATATTCTCTAGTTTTACCGTTTCCATTCTCTAGAAAAGATTTATTTCTATATTAACAGATCACTGTTCTATAGTATTTGTATTTTGGAACAATGAAATTATAATGTTAACTGGATTTTTATTTGATGCTGGAATTCATTTAAAAAGGATTCGGTACAAAATCTTTTTTATATATATATATTTTGCAATCGTTTTATAGAAAGCCTCCGTACTACAGAGCATGGTATCAACAGAAAGAGATGCCTGAAGTCTTGAGAGATATATATACTAGTCTTTAAGCCCGTTACATTAACGGGTGCTAGAATATATGTCTGTCTGTCTTTCTTTCTGTCTCTCTCTCTCCCGATGTCTCTCTCTCTCTCCATGACTCCCTTTTTCTGTCTGTCTTTCTGTCCCTCTCCCTGCCCCTGTGTCTTTCTTCCTTTCTGTCCGTCTCCCTCCCTCCTGCTGTCCGTCTGTTATTCTTTCCCTCCATTTCCCTGTGCAGTAGTATTTCCACCCCACTTCCCTGTGCAGCAGCAGCGGTATTTGTCTTCCCCTCCAGGTCCCTGTGCAGCAGTTGCAGCATTTCCCCCACCCCTTCCCTTCTCTTATCGCGATCTTGCCTACTCCGTTCAGCCCCTCCCCCACATTCTGGCCTGCTACGATCTGGCTGCTCCGTTCGGCTCCTCGCGGCTGGAGTCCTCTTCTTTGTCGGCCCCCTCCCCTTCCCTTCCCGCGGTCTTAAGCTTCGGTCTGGTCTGGCCTGGCCTGCTCGCCTTGCCGTATTGCATTTTTTAGTTGAAAGACGCGGCGGTGGCTCCTCTCATGATCCCCACCTGCGTCGGAAGTCCGACGCAAGAGGGGATCGTGAGAGGAGCCACCGCCGCGTCTTTCAACTAAAAAATGCAATACGGCAGGGAGCAGGCCAGACCGAAAAACAGAACCATAAGCCGCGTATGCGCACTTCCTATGGGTTGCTACAGCTCACGGAAAAGCGGCGCACGCATAGGAAGTGCGCATGCGCGGCTTACCGTTTTATTATATTAGATATATATATATAATATTATATAATATAATATATCTCAAGGCATCTCTTTCTGTTGATACCATGCTCTGTAGTACGGAGGCTTTCTATAAAACGACTGCAAAAGTGCCTTAAATGTATGACATTGTGTCTTGCAAGTCATTGAAGGTCCATTAGGAAGGTCATTTTATAACCGGGCATCAAAGTGTGCAAAGGCACATGGGTGAATCTATTTTATCGAGGCAACCTATGTACCTATGTGCATTCATAACATTACCTAGGCGAGGAGTGTTCCAATGATAGAGCTACTGCCTAGGCACCCTGAGGTTGTGGGATAAAATCCCAGCACTGCTCCTTGCGACTCTGGGCATGTCACTTAATCTTCCACTGCCCCAGGTACAAAATAAGTACAGTAAAACCTTGGTTTGCGAGCATAATTTGTTCCGAAAGCATGCTCGGAATCCAAAGCGCTCATATATCAAAGCGAATTTCCCCCGTAGGAAATAATGGAAACTCAAGATGATTCAGTCCACAACCCAAAAACTTTAATACAAAATACAGTACTGTACATATTTGTATTGCGCGACCTCGCTTGTTTCGAACAGTCACTACACTGCAGGTGAATTGGGCGTGATGCTTTTATTACGCTCGGCGCGAGATGTGCGTACGCTGTGCGTGCTCGAGTGGCGGGTGTTTGTATCACATTCAGCCGCGATCAGCAATGCGGCGCTGGTATACTGCGTGTACCTGGTGCGACGTATGTATACGTGCTCGTACTGCAAGACAACGCTCGTTTATCAAGTTAAAATTTAATAAAATGTTTTGCTCGTCTTGCAAAACCCTCGCAAACCACGTTACTCGCTTTCCAATGTTTGACTGTACATGCATATATGTAACTGCTTTGAATGTTGTAACCACAAAAAGGCGGTATGCAAATCCCATTCCCTTTTTCTACGCCAGGGAAAGTAAACACACATGCTTACGCCTGCAGGTAAAACTTTTGTGCGTGTATTGTATGTGCCAGTAACAATATATACATAATTTTTGAAATTAAGAGCAGCCTTACTGGGTCAGACCAATGGTCCATCAAGCCCAGTAGCCTGTTCTCACGGTTGTCAATCCAGGTCACTAATGCCTGGCCAAAACCCAAGGTGTAGCAATATTCCAGCATCTCAAAGAATAGCGAGATTCCGGAACCCCAACTAGGAGCAACATTCCAGAGCTGAGATTGTGATGTCATAATGTGATGTTTAATATCTTCTTATCTCCACTACTCAGCCTTAGTCAATCTATAGGCTTCACAACGTACGCTTATGCTGATGATATTCAACTGATTCATCCAGTCAATCCGGAAAACTCCAATGAAATAATACAAATCAATCAAAAATTAGAAAAAATCAAAAATTGGCTCACTCAGAATAAGCTTGCGTTAAACATATTGAAAACAAAGGCGTTGTTCTTTCCGTTCAAACAGGGCATAAATCTATCTATGCCTTTTTCAATTGATAATACAGCAATTGAACTCGTCACATCCCTCAAGATATTAGGAGTAATAATCGACGACAAATTCTCTTATCAAGAGCACATCAACAACACAGTCAAAAGTTGTTTTTATCGTCTACGTTTAATCCGCTCAATGTCAAAATATCTGGAACCAAAATCCCTAAATATCTTAATACACTCCCTTATAATATCCAGACTCGATTACTGTAATTCACTTTTCATGAACATCACTCAAAAGGATCAAAGACGATTACAAATAATACAAAATATCGCCATCAAAATAATCCACCATGGGAAAAAATACGATCACGTAACTCCCTATCTCATAGAATCTCATTGGTTGCCTATCAATCAACGTACAACATATAAAATAGCATTACTGGTATTTAAAACACTAGACACTAACGAACCACAGTTTATAGATCGGCTCCTAATCCCTCATACTTCAAAACGTTCACTTCGGTCCAATACTCAAGGTCTATTAATGGTCCCCTCATTGAAAATAATAGGAACCAGACACCATGACATCTTCTCAGTTTGTGCCTACCCACATCATACCCCTTTCTTCCCTTGAGGAAACTACAATTTGTAACTTTTATTCCCTAATGTTCTCTCCTAATGTTTCTCAGTTCGTCTGTACTGTCAATCTGTCGTAGCCCCTTGAAAATTGTTAATGTAAAATAACTTGTTTTATTGTTCTATACTATAATTCTTTTATTATGTAATTCGCTTAGATTTAATAGGCGAACCATCAAATTTTAATAAACTTGAAACTTGAAACTTGATAATGCCTCAGAGCCAGCCTCATCAGTGATGTTACAATGGCTTGATTGCCCTTATTTGGCTCACGTAAGAACATAAGAATAGTCATACTGGGTCAGACCAATGGTCCATCAAGCCCAGTAGCCTGTTCTCACGGTTGTCAATCCAGGTCACTAATGCCTGGCCAAAACCCAAGGTGTAGCAATATTCCATGCTACCGATATAGGGCAAAACAAAAAAGTTCCCCCTAACCCAAAAAGGCAAAATGGAGGATAGAGACCACCGACCAGCCAACCGTCTATTACTAAATAAATACGTGAAAGTGGGACACCCTCAGTCTCACAGCCTGCACATGGGAACAAGTCCCTAAAGCACCGGCTGTCACAATCAAAACCCACACGGGCTTTGATGGACCAGCACTGGCACTTGTGGTTTTAAGAAAGGTTTGGACAAGTTCCTGGAGGAAAAGTCCATAGTCTGTTATTGAGAAAGACACGTGAGAAGCCACTGTTTGCCCTATATCGGTGAACAATACAAAAACCCAAAGGAGGGGAAACTGCCAAAATAGCCAAAACAAAAAAGTTCCTCCTAACCCAAAAAGACAAAATGGAGGATAGAGACAACCGACCAACCAACCAACCGTCTATTACTAAATAAATATGTGAAAGTGGGATACCCTCAAGTCTCACAGCCTGCATATGGGAACAAGTCTCTAAAGCACCGGCTGTCACAATCAAAACCCACACGGGTATTACTTGTGAAACATCCCTGGGTTACCCAGCTCAATGTAACTAGTGCACAAAAGTGCACTTCACCATGGTTGAGTAATTTTGATTTATTTTGTTCACTTTTTTCACTTAGCACTTTTGTGCACTAGTTACATTGAGCTGGGTAACCCAGGGATAAGTGAAAAAAGTAAACAAAATAAACCAAAAATACTCAACCACGGTGAAGTGCACTTTTGTGCACTAGTTACATTGAGCTGGGTAACCCAGGAATAAGTGAAAAAAGTAAACAAAATAAACCAAAAATACTCAACCACGGTGAAGTGCACTTTTGTGCACTAGTTACATTGAGCTGGGTAACCCAGGGATGTTTCACAAGTAATACCCGTGTGGGTTTTGATTGTGACAGCCGGTGCTTTAGAGACTTGTTCCCATATGCAGGCTGTGAGACTTGAGGGTATCCCACTTTCACATATTTATTTAGTAATAGACGGTTGGCTGGTCGGTTGTCTCTATTCTCCATTTTGCCTTTTTGGGTTAGGGGGAACTTTTTTGTTTTGGCTATTTTGGCAGTTTTCCCTCCTTTGGGTTTTTGTATTGTTCACCGATATAGGGCAAACAGTGGCTTCTCACGTGTCTTTCTCAATAACAGACTATGGACTTTTCCTCCAGGAACTTGTCCAAACCTTTCTTAAAACCACAAGTGCCAGCCCTGGTCCATCTCTTTTCCATTCCTAAACTCTTACCTGTATATTTCATTAATTTAGGCGCTATATTTCTGTGTGCCTAATTTTTCATGCCCACCCCCTCCAACACTTTCTATCAAATCACGTCCTAGAAGCAGGAGATACCAAATGCCCCAGTTTCCAGAGGAGAGAGAACCACCACCTTGGATTCAGGGAAACTACCTGTCCATACTCTGTTCCTTTATATCAAAATGCCCCTCCCCTGCCCCCTCCCCACCACCACCTTTATGCATTCATTTCCCTCATGTAAGTTCTGAAGAAAAATCCAATAAAAGGAGGGCAGGGAGGGTAAAAGACTTGACAGCACATTGCAGCCAAAGCGGGCTGCACCCAAGCCAAGAATGCAAGTACACACACATACATCTTGAAATCTTCCAGTAAAAAGGGAAGCCTGTCAGAACATGCAGAGAGAGCGCAGATCTCCCCAAACTCCCAGGAGCTCAAAGCAAGCTGCAAGCCACATTCCAGCAGCCAAGTGACAATTAAGTAGGAATTCACTGTACTTCCTCTGTAAATGTGCCTAGAGAAGGCACAAGCAAGCCGGTGTGTTCACTGTGTCTATGCAGCCGTATGCATATATCAGGCACATTTAGGGTTACCAGATTTTCCGTAATTAAAATCCGGACCCGTGGCCCCGCCCAGGTTCACCCGAGTCACGCCCCGTTCTGCCCCCCAGCCACGGCCCCTCAACCTGTTCACTTGTTGGGAGGGCATCTGCACTGGTGTGACATGATGACATCACACGCATGACGTCACATGCATTGCATCTGCGTAGACGCAGGTGCCGTCCCGAGCGTTGCTCCTATCTGGAAGCTTTTCAAAACCCGTACAAAGTGCCGGGTTTTGAAAAGGCCGTCCGGACGCCCGGACATATCCTCTAAAACAGGGGTGTCAAAGTCCCTCCTCGAGGGCCGCAATCCAGTCAGGTTTTCAGGATTTCCCCAATGAATATGCATGAGCATACAATGAAAGCAGTGCACGCAAATAGATCTCATGCATATTCATTGGGGAAATCCTGAAAACCCGACTGGATTGCGGCCCTCCAGGAGGGACTTTGACACCCCTGCTCGTCATCGTTCACAGGTTACAAGTGCCCTACTTAATCCAGCACCCAAGCGCCTCTTCAGTGTCTTGCCTACAAATCTTTGTAATAAATCTACACAGCCATCAAAACCTACGAGGCTATTGTCAAACCTTTTGATACACACATGAAGTTTCGTTATATGTCCAGCTTCTTTGTAAGAAGAGCCACCGATGAATCGTTTTGTGGAAATATTATAAATGCAAATCATCGACTAATGGAATACGTACTGAGCAAGTAACTCCTATCCTCATAGGTCTGGTTTCCATCTAGTTGATCCAAGGACCTAAGCAAATTACCTTTATTTAATATCTCTTCCATTTAAGCCCATCAGCTTTCTCTTGCTCTTTGGAACTTACAGCTCATTTGAAACCAGGGGTATGACACTAGAAGCTTTGATTGTTACAGTATTCCGGGTCTCGTTGCATCTATGTAGGTAGAACCAATGTTTCAGCATAACTTGAAGAAAGCCACAGCATGGTGGTTGAAAGGTCAGTTCTATCTACACAGACGAGACCAGGAAAACGGCAACGATCATGACACCAGCCACGGAAGCCTAAGAGAACCAGAAGTTTTCATTGATACCTAGGATTTTCTCCTCCATTTTTAACCCATAACCCAGTCAAAGTCACAGCCGAGGTGACAGACCACATCTTTCCCCAAAGCCCAAGACACTTGCACCCCAAGTTTAGCCATGCAGCTTTTGCTGTTGAGTAATGGCTTATTCAACTTTCCAACTGCAAACCCAACTTTCCAACTTCAAACCCTGACTCCACATCACACCCATCTCCTACTGGTCCAAGAAACAGAAAAATTGGCCCAATAAACAAAATTTGTCTCTCTCAAATGGTCATCCGTTCAGATTGTCAACTGGTCCCAGATTTTCCCAACAGGATCGATCCAGCCCTGTGTTTATCCCATTGCATGCAGAGTCTTGCAGGCTTGTTTTTCTTACAGAATGTAATTAGGGACTTAGAACTAGATAAACTCTGTCACGAAATCTGGAGCCAGTTGGTGAGTCTACAACACAGGCCAGCTTCAGTTTGCCTATTTTGGAGAACCCGGGGAGATTAAGGACAGGCAGAGCCTGAGGAAAGTTCAAACTGGTTTTCCTTTTTACTACAGGACTGAGCGCGAGCTCTTCCTGGCAAAAATTTTTGTCCTCCCTGATGACGATGATCGAAACTCAGCTTGAAATTTTTTGAGAGTAGCAGCAACAATCTTGTTAAAAGGAAGCTTTATATTTATTGATTTTAAATCACCCTTTTTTTTGATTGGAGATTATTCGTGTCACTGATTTGGACCCGAACTGGAAGCACCATTGAATTACTCCAGTGGAACCGGGAGTTTCAGATAAGTACAGCTACCATGCTAGTTTTATACGTATATAACACCCTTTGAGCCAGGACTTTGAATATTATTTTATAAGAAAACCATTTAAGGCAAAGTAAGAGTTATCTTTAAAATGGTGTGGGAACAAGATGGTGCAATGATGGTTCCCTTTGATTTGGGGTCCTAATATCTTTCAGATACGACCGTGGTAGAAGTGTACTGAGCACATCACTCATTATAGAAACATAGAAATATGACGCCAAATGGCCCATCCAGTTTGCCCATCCGCAGTAACCATTATCTCTTTCACTCTCCGAGAGATCCCACGTGCCTATCCCAGGCCCTATTGAATTCAGACACAGTCTCTGTCTCCACCACCTCTTCCGGGAGACTGTTCCAAGCATCTACCACCCTTTCTGTAAAAAAAGTATTTCCTCAGATTACTCCGGAGCCTATCACCTCTTAATTTCACACTCTACACACAAATAAAAAGAAAAAAAAAAAAAATAGATAATTAAAGATAGGGCATTACTAGTGAATTAGTTAATTCATTGTACGTAAAGCTTCTCTTTATTGTATTTACATTTTCTTTTATTGTATTCACAATCTTTTACTGTAAACCGCCTAGAAGTCACAAGATAGCTGGCGGTATATAAAAATAAAGTTATTATTATTATTATTTCCCAAACAGTAGGATTTGCCTATTTTGCTTGTCATAAAGTCAGATCGATTTATAGTTCTCGAGGACCCTTGATTAAATGAAAAAAAAAACCAAAACAAAACAATTATGGATGTCACCAGCTGCTTTAAAACAATTAAACACCACACAGCTTTGTGAGCGGCAGTAACTGGAACAGTGGAACCTCTCCAACAGGAATCTACCAGAAGTCTTTACGCATCTAACTGACCATAACTTTACCATTCAAATCTATCCTGCCCAAACTATGGCAATCCACCAGCAGGCCTTTGAATTTAGTCCTGAAGAGAAAAGTTGGACAGGAGCCAAGAGTTTGTGTTAAGACCTTAGACACCAGGAATGCTCAACGAACCTTTCTTCAAGTCTCCCCTTTGTTCTCTAATCTAGTGGTTCCCAACCCTGTCCTGGAGGAACACCAGGCCAATCGGGTTTTCAGGATAGCCCTAATAAATATGCATGAGAAAGATTTGCATACAATGGAAGTGAGAGGCATGCAAATCCGCTCCATGCATATTCATTAGGGCTATCCTGAAAACCCAATTGGCCTGGTGGTCCTCCAGGACAGGGTTGGGAACCACTGCTCTAATAAATCTGCCCATTATTGGGGGGGAGGGGGGTGTCCACCAACCAGCTAGTTCAAAGCTCATTTCTATCCTGTCCAGTCCTGGATACAAAAGTCAGGGCCAGATGGGAACATGGAAGGGGAAAACAGTTTTGTTTTTATAGTGGATCTGGGGGTGCTTTTTTTGATCCCCAAGGACAATGATACATCAGTGAGATCTCACCCTTTAAAACAAAATGCACACATCACCCATTGCTCTCCTTCTTCAGACATGCTAACCGTAAGTGGAAAATGGCCTTTACCGGTGGCGGGAAGGATCCGTGATAAGTGTTGAGGAGATTTGGGTCGGCACTAGCTGTGCACTGCTTCGGTGGAGATTTTGATTCAACACCATGACTTGCGCAAAGGCATAGAAAGAAAAGCAGCAGAAATGTGAAATTGCTCTTTGAATATGTTGAAAAGAGAAACTGAAATCAATTTGTTCAACAGAAGTTTGAAATGTGAAGGCTCTAACCAGTGGCATAGCAATGGGTGGGCCTGGGTGGGCACAGGTCCACCCAGCGGCAGCACCGCACTGCCCTCTTCCCTCTCTCCCATGAAGTCCCAGTAACTGCCCTCCTCTCTCGAGTTTCCAAATTTATTTACATTTTCATATACCGACCATCGTCATGTATCTGGCCGGTTTTGTTTGTGAGAATTGGATTATGTCCATGTGTTAATAACTTATGCATGTTTATTTTGTAACCCGCCTAGGGATAAATGGGATATGAATTTTTAAAATAAATAAAATATCTTACACGCATCCCCAGCGCCTACAAAGACTCAATTTTGCCTCCATCCCTGAAGGCTTTCCTCTGCCATGTCCTGTCCTCGCTGTCACTTCCTGTTTCCTGTCTGGTGGCTGTCACTTCCTGTTTCCTGTCTGGTGTCTTGGCAGAGGAAAACCACCAGGGCAGAACTGGTAGCAAAACCGAGTCAGTGCAGGTTCTGGGGATGAAAGTAAGGTATATTGGTGAGGGACGGGCTTGAGAGCAGATGCCGGGACCCTTGGGGAGGGGGGGGAGGTAGGGAGAGAGATGTTGAATGGGTATAAAAAACTTTTTTTTATATATCTCCAGAAAGGGGGGGGGATGTTGTGGCAGGTCCCATCCAAAATAATGGGTCTGGTTATGTCACCAGACAGAACTGACTTCTCATCTCCACTGCTTGGCTCACCTAACAAAGATTCACTGCCGCAAAGCTCTTGGGATAACCGACATCGGCCTCATCCCTTCTGCCCTCTGGCCAGTGTCTGCATTCCAGCATTTCAGGCCAAAGAAATTTCCCTGACATTTTGTAACAAACAGAGGTGCTTCTTTAAAGCAGCAATTGGATCTTGCAGAGTAAAGGTTCGTCGTAGGAGGGGGGGGGAGTTGAGGAATTAAATAGCCTAAATTTTGATATAGGGGCAGGGAGGATATCTGCAGCATCCTATCCTTTTAAAAGTTTATTTTCTTGCTGGAGATTTACAGTTTGTTGATTGCATTTGTACTTTATTTTTCTGTTGCATGCATATGGGGGACTATATCTGAATTCAAGAAAGCTTGGCACAAGTTATAGTTATAGCTACGGTTTATTATTTATAATCTACCTTTGTCCAAAGCAAAGAACAACAAAAACACATCCAATAAAACCAAACAGAATACACGACATAAACAAATGCGCCGAGTAGCCAAAATACAGCAATCCAACATGGCCTCCAAAAGTCAATACACTGTTGGGTCTCTGAGGGAGAGGAAACGATAGCAGATGGCATGGATGAGCAGACTGATAGGTCATCTGGTCTTTATCTGCCTTCATATTTCTGTAGGAACAGTGGTGGGAAAATCTCATGCACAAAGATGTGCCAGAGAAATTCAACATGAACTAGGCCAGTGGTTCCCAAACCTGTCCTGGGGGACCCCCAGCCAGTCGGGTTTTCAAGATATCCCTAATGAATATGCATGAGAGAGATTTGCATACCTGTCACATCCATTATATGCAAATCTCTGTCATGCACATTCATTAGGGATATCTTGAAAACCGGACTGGCTGGGGGTCCCCCAGGACAGGTTTGGGAACCACTGAACTAGGCTACCCCACTAGCAGTTGGTGTACCCCAGGGTTCTGTCTTAAGACCTCTTGGTGCTCTGATCTCCTCCCATGGCTTCCAGTATCACCTATGTACTGATGACTCCCATATCTAACTCTCTACAACCAAAGTTTCACCTAAAGTCCAAGAAATAATCTCAGCTGGTTTGGCCGACGTTGCTGGCTGGATATCCCTCCGCCATCTGAAACTAAATATGTCCAGGACTGAGCTGCTCCTCTTTCCTCCTCCGCACCTCTCCCTCCGTTCTTCATCTCTGTAAATAATACCGAGATCATTCCTGTCTCCTCTGTTCATACCCTTGGGGGGTCGTCTTTTGACTCCGACTTCTCATTTTCTATACACATCCTGCTTAAGCCTGTCGCTTCTATCTCTGCAACCTCACCAAAATTCACCCCTTCCTCTCTGACCACACCACCTGGACCCCTGTCCACGCTCTCGTAACCTCAAGCTTAGACTACAGCAATTTACTTCTAACAGGTCTCCTGCTGAACTGCCTCTCCCCCCCTGCAATCTGACCATCGGACCAACGGTTGGCTCGGGGGTCCATTCAAGCTGGACTTCAGTTTTGACTGTTTTGACTTTATTTTCAATTCTTTTTAGTTTATGATATATTTTTTAATCTCACTTATTGTTTTACCACTTATTTTGTTTTATTTTATCATTCAAATTTCATTTAAATTTCCCCAGAATTCTATTGCTTCAATGGTTCTCCCTCTGCATCTATTCCTATCTCCCCTCTTTTTTCAACCTTTCAAAGTCCTTTAGATCATTGTAGTCTTATTAGAATGTTTATTTTCTTATTTTTCTCATCTATTTTCTATTTTATTTCTTCATTACTCTACTAATTGTCATTTTTCCAGGTACTTTAGTTAGATTGAGCCTTCGGGACAGTAAGGGAATTTCTAAGTACCTATTTTACTTATAATTTTAATGCATCCTATTGTCTATTTTTCTGTAAACCGCTTAGAATCCTAACGGAGTTTAGCGGTATATAAGAAATAAATTACATTACATTACAAAACTCAGTTGCATGACTTATCTTCTGCCAACCTGGCTACACTCACATTACCCCTCTCCTCAAATCACTTCACTAGCTCCCTATCTGCCTCTGCATACAGTTCAAACTCCTATTACTAATCTACAAGTGTTTTCATGCCACAGCCCTTCAGTATCTCTCCTCTCTTATCTCTCCATATATACCTCCCCGAGAACTCCGTTCCTCAGATAAGCCGCACTTAGCTGTACCCTTCTCCTCCACTGCCGATTCCAGACTTTGTTCCTTTCATCTAGCTGCCCCATATGCCTGAAATAAACTACCTGAGTTCGTCCGTCAGTCCCCTTACCTTGTTTAAAAGTAGGCTGAAAACCCACCTTTTTGATATGGTTCATAGACAAAATCGCGCGAGACAACGGCACGCCGACAACTGAGCGCAAGGTTGACGGCGCGCCGAAGAAAAGCACTATTTTAAAGGGTTCCGACAGGGGGTGTTGGTGGGGAACCCCCCTATTTTACTTAACAGACATCGCGCTGGCATTGTGGGGGTTTTGGGGGGTTGTAACCCCCCTCATTATACTTGAAACCAAACTTTTTGCCTGTTTTTTAGGGAAAAAGTTCAGTTTTAAGTATAATGTGGGGGTTACAACCCCCCAAACCCCCCCACAACGCCAGCGCAATGTCTGTTAAGTAAAGTGGGGGGGTTCCCCCTCCACCTTCCCCGTCGGAGCCCTTTAAAATAGTGCTTTTCTTCGGCACGCCGTTGTCTCGCGCGATTTAGTCCCGTCACCTTTTTGATTTCGCCTTCAATTCATAACCGTACTCCCCACTGCTCACCACCCTAGCCAGCAGATTAACCATCCCCCTAACTATATCCCCCACCCTGGCATCCTGTTTATATGACTTGACTGTTTAGATTGTAAGCTCTTTTGAACATAAGAATAGCCTTACTGGGTCCATCTAGCCCAGTATCCCGTCTTCACGAAGACCAATCCAAGTCACAAGTACCTGGCAAAAATCCAAATAGTAGCAGAATTCCATGCTTCCGTCCTATGTCTGTCTCAACAGCAGGACTATGAACTTTTCCTCCAGGAATTTGTCCTAACTTTTTTTTTTTTTTTAACCAGCACGTAGTTTTGTTGTGAATTCATTGCATTTGTAATCAGGAAAAAAAGCACATTTGATTAGTAACATTTGGGATTAGGGGGGGAGGGGGGATTGGAGAGATGGGATGGGGGGGTGGGTGGAATGGGAGGTTATTGGTAGATATATTACTGTTATTTAAGGGCTCCTTTTACTAAGCTACGATAGCGGTTTTAGCGCGTGCTGAATTGCCCCGCACGCAAGACACTAACGCCAGCATTGAGCTAAAAACGCAGCTTAGTAAAAGGAGCCCCAAGTCTCTTTTCTTATGTTCACGTAGTTATTATCTTTTATTCTTAACTTTAACATTGTACTTGTCTTAATTACTGATTTTTGTTTCTATTCTGTACATTTATATTAATTATGTTGGCATAATATTTTTTGTAAGATTTATTATATGCATGGTTTTTATTATTATAACTCAATAAAAATTATTGAGCATAAACCAGCTACGCTATCCGCTCTTACCACAACCTCTGGCAACGCAGTCCAGAGCTTAACTATTCTCCGAGTGAAAAAAATATTTCCTCCTATTGGTTTTAAGAGTGTTTCCCTGTAACTTCATCGAGTGTCCCCTAGTCTTTGTCATTTTTGACAGAGTGAAAAATCGATCCACTTGTACCCGTTCTACTCCACTCCGGATTTTGTAGACTCCCCTCAGCCGTCTCTTTTCCAGGCTGAAGAGCCCTAACTTTTTCAGTCTTTCCTCATACGAGAGGAGTTCCATCCCCTTTATCATTTTGGTCGCTCTTCTACAAACTTTTTCTAATGCTGCCATATCTTTTTTTTTTTTTTGAGACAAGGAGACCAGAACTGAACACAGTATTCAAGGAGAGGTCACACCATTGAGCGATACAAGGGCATTATAACATTCTTAAGTCTTGTTAACCATCCCTTTTTTAAAAATTCCTAGTATCCTGTTTGACTTCTTGGCTGCCGTCGCATATTAGGCGGAAGCATTCAGCATAATTTCTACGATGACACCCAGGCCTTTTTCTTGAGCACTGACCCCGACCCCCAAGGTGGACCCTAGCATCCGGTAACTGTGATTTGAATTATTCTCCCCAATGTGCATCACTTTGCATTTGTCCGCACTGAATTTCGTCTGAGCAGCGACTGTCTCCTTCGTGACTCTGTACAGTGCTGTGTACGTCCGGTAGCATTCTAGAAATAGCAGTAGTGCTCTTCTCCCTCTGTATTCGCAGTTTCAGAAATCGCGGTTTCGATTATTCACGGTTTTTAGCTTGCTGGCTCCTCCCCCTCCTCCAAATTTCATCAGCTTGCATAGAGAAATTGCCGATTCCAAGTGTTTACAGATGCCGATTCCCAGCACTTTCTTCACCGTGTTTTGCCTCTCCTTCAGGAACAGGCCAGGTCGCCCGCCATGTTATTCGCGGTTTCACCATATTCACAATGGTTTTTTAATAGAAAACAGCGAATAACATATGAAAAAGTTATTTGCGGTTTTTATGTATTTGCGAGTCTATCGCAGTGAATACGGAGGAAGAAGTGTAGTAGTGATGGTCAAAAACTCATCCTGTCCCCCATGGAGCTGTGTGACCTTTGCATTGTCTCCCTCACTGCCATAGGACAGAGGTTCTCAAGGTCAATCACATGGCCGAGAAAGGGACTGCATGGAGTCCAAAGGGCAAACCCTACAGCAGGGGTGTCCAACCTGCGGCCCCGTGAAGTATTTTGTGCGGTCCCGGTCAAGGACGATGCAGTGTTTTCCTCTGCTGCCCCCGGGTGTTGACCGTCTTGCCAGCTCACTCCTCTGTCTTGCTGTAGTGTTTGCGCGGCCCCAGAAACATTTATTTCGGCCAATGTGGCCCAGGGAAGCTAAAAGGTTGGACACCCCTACCCTACAGCATGTCCAAAAAGATTGATGCTGGGATTTATACCTGCTACCCAGGATGGTTTCAGAAAAGTGCTCCTAATGAGCAGCACTCCATTGTCCCTCTCCCATCCCCCACCCCAAAAAAACGTGAAACTGGCATGGAATACTAGGCTCTGTCACAGCTTGGGGAAAACATTTTATGCATTTCTAAAGTACACCCTGTAAATGCGCGCCAAAAGATTGCACGTAATCAGCGATGTGGTGAGAGGGGGGTGGTCCACCCTGGGCACGGTCTTCCTAAGGGCATGGCACCCACCCTTCCTCCTCTCCTCTTGCCTCCCCCATCCGGTACCCGTTTAACTTCCCAGGCGCTAGGTTGCTACCCGCGTCGGCATCGGCGCTCTCTCCGAAGTCGCTTCTGGGACCTGCACCTAGGAAGTGGCGTCAAAGGGTGAGCCAGCACCAACGTGGGCACACTGCTCACACCGGAGAAGTTATAAAGGTACCGGGAAGGGAGCATGCACATGGTAGGGGTGCGGTGGGGGAGGGGTTCCACCATCCCGTGCGCCAATCACTGCACGTAATCATTCTTAGGAGAGTGGGTTTGGATGTAAATGCGTAGTTCACAAAACATGCAGATCCGTGCACGGCTTTCCATCTTGATCGGAGCAGAGATGAACTTGTGTGTGTTATGGGATGGTCTGGAGCAGGGGTGTCAAAGTCCCTCCTCGAGGGCCGCAATCCAGTCGGGCTTTCAGGATTTCCGCAATGAATATGCATGAGATCTATGTGCATGCACTGCTATCAATGCATATTCATTGTGGAAATCCTGAAAACCCGACTGGAATACGGCTCTCGAGGAGGGACTTTGAGATCCCTGGTCTGGGGTGTCCAGTTTCCTTTTCTTATACGAGTGCATCCTTATAGAATAAAACCACAAGGGCAAATCCTTCCACTGAATCGGTCAAAGTAGAAATGTCTGTTGGACCATCATGCTACCAAATTAGCGACTTCATTTCCAAACTCCAAACCCACTTCCTTAAAAACCAACATCTGTCTTATCCTTCCCTCTGTAATTCCCCCACCTGAGCACTGTGTGCTGATGCACCTTCTTGTCCAGTTTGTCTGTCTTGACTAGACTGTAAGCTCTTTGGAGCAGGGACTATTTTGATGTAGCGATATAAAAACGATTAATAGTAGGAGCATGGAATGTTGCTATTCTTTGGAGATTCTTCATGGAACGTTGCTACTCTTTGGGGGATTCCAAATAACAGCAACATTCCAGAATCTCAAAGAACAACAATCCTGACAAGATACATCAGGCTCCGTCTCCGGCAGCATGCAAATCGTTGAAGCGGCTTTCAATTCCAAGTTCCAACCCACCTACTAAGCATCAATATCTGTATTACCATTCCCTCTGTAATTCTCCCACCTGAGCACTGTGTATTGTCCGGTTTGGCTGTCTTTACTAGATTGTAAGCTCTTTGGAGCAGGGACTGTCTCTTCTCCATTTTGATGTACAGCGCTGTGTATGTCTAGTAGCCCTATAGAAAGGAGTACAGTTGGGAGCCTCCTCATTACAGAAGACAAAAATCAAGATCCTCAGGTTTTCTGAGCAGTTTTTGAATGTTTTCTGCAGCTTTCCTGCAACTCTGAACATAGATGAGTCTTCTTGGGTTGTAATGGACAGGTTTTGAAATACCTTCCTTGTATGGATATGTAGGTTGGGGGGGGGGGCATTGGGTTGTATGAATTTATGCAAATTATAAGCAGGGAAATGCATACAAATCCTGTATATAGTTATGGACCATAACCCATTTCTCAGACCAAAAACCAAATAACGAAGGATATAAAGTTGACAGCACTCTGCAGCAGACACACACACACAAAAAAAATGTCTTAACATCTCAAGTGAATATTGAAATTTCATCATAATTACACCATCTCTCGGTCTGCTCCCACCCCCCACAAAAAAAATAAATAAATAATAAATCCTTATGACAATGCTAACTCCTCAGAGGCAGAAGTTAAAGCAAATAAGGAAAGTTAATATTAAAATCACATTTCGTACAGAAATGCTACCCTTGTCTTGTCGACAAGCCTGAATTGTAAGATTTATAACCCTTCCCCCCCCCATGACCTGTGCAGACCATCTGGAAAATGGTATTCTGGCTCATATAATCTATCACCAAATTATCCTAGTCCTGGCTCGGACTCTTTTGAGAAATCAGTTTTCCAACTTTTCTATCCTGGATCATGACAAATACATGATATAAGAAAAATCCTCTCTCATCTATACATGGGGTGCATAAAATTAGCATGAATCCTCCCCCAGCCAGTAGTAGTGTGAGAGTGAAAAGGAAGTATTACCCCAGTTAAGGAATTAAAGTCCTCCAGACAGCACAGGCTTTCCAAAATTAAATTTTGATTACTTACTCCCTCTCCAATTTTTAAGAGTTAATTTTAAATTTTGGAGGAAAAAAAAATCTCCTAAGTATTAGAAAACAAACATCAAGCATCTAGGGCAAGGGTGGGCAACTCCGGTCCTCGAGGGCCAGAATCCAGTCGGGTTTTCAGGATTTCCCCAATGAATATGTATGAGATCTATTTGCATGCACTGCTTTCAATGCAATGGGGAAATCCTGAAAACCCAACTGGATTCCGGCTCTCGAGGACCAGAGTTGCCCACCCCTGATCTAGGGGGTGCTGAAAAGTTCTGGACCCAACCAATTTGCAGAAATGAAATTTTGTGTGTGTGTTGGGGGGGGAGGGGGAGGGTTCTTTTACATGGTTTCAGAACTTTGATTGAAGCATATCCACATCTTTGTTGTGCTGAGAAATTTTCAGCACCCCCCTGGGAGTTTAAAGAGTTTCAGTCTCTGGTAATCAGAGCTGATACTATGATGTCATAATACCTCATTCCACCAATAAGAGCCAGTCTCATCAGTGATGTCACAATGGCTTGATTGTCCTGTACTTGGCTCACTTTTATTGCATGCCAAAGGGGTGCTGAAAAGTTCTCAGCCCAACCCACCAACTTCCTAAATTCTGAGCATTATTTTGCCACTGTAGCTGAAAAGAGTGTTATTTTGTTTCTGTTAAGTGTCAGTTTGCAGAAATGAAATTCTGTGTGTGTTTATTTTTGTTGTTTTTTTTTTACATTGTTTCAGATCATTGATTGAACCATATCCAAGCCATTCTCTGAGAACTTTCCAGCATCCCCTTGTATAAGAGCAAACAATGTTGCTCCATGACAATAGCACAAGAGAATTCATCTTTAATGAGCACACAAAGGGCACTACAAAAAGGATTTTTGACGCTTGTTTGGTGTCGGGAAAAGGCAAATTACAACAAATGAGTCCTTATGAATTAGATTTCCTGATTACGGTGATTTTTTTTTTTTTTTTTTTGTAATTCTGTAATCGCCTGGAACAACCGTTCGTCTTCGGAAGCTCATAAATAAAAAGGTTCCGCAAACGCAGTTTGTGCGTTTTCATTTACTTCATAAACGGGAGATAGGACTTATTTTAAATGTTTCGGACACAGTCCGAATCCGCAACGTGTCCTAAGAGCCAAATATTGAAATTCCATTTAAGTTGAACTGATGTGACCAAATTATCTCCGTACAATACAGTATTCAAACTGCTGGACCTCATTCCTCTTGACGACTTAACTAAAAGCACACGCAAACGGTGCAGGGAACAAATACTTAAGCAAATTTTTTTAAAAAATTCTGTTCAGACTAAAGTTTCCGGCATGCTACACGGTAATAACCACTCATTTTTTGGGTTCATAGTCAGTGGTGCGCAAGACGCCAGCGTGCTGACAATCCAGCGCCGACAATTCGGCGCAAGACAGAAGCGCGCGGGGTAAAAGTAATTTTTTAAGAGCTCCGACGGGGGGGATGGGGTGGCACACTCCCCCCACCCACTTTATTAGTTAGTGTTCGCGCTGCTGTTGGAGGGAGGTTCGGGGGGTTGGAAACCTCCATTATAGCGAAAACGGAACTTTTTCGGATTTTGGGGGGGAAAAGTTCCATTTTCTCTATAATGTGGGGGGTTTTACCCCCCCCCCCGCAACGGCAGCGCGAACACTAACCAATAAAGTGGGGGGGTTGCCACCACAAACCCCCAGTCGGAGCTCTTTAAAAATTATTTTTTCCCCCGCGCTTCTGTCTTGCGCCGAATTGTTAGCACGCTGGCATCTGAAACATAGAAACATAGAAGATGACGGCAGAAAAGGGCTCCAGCCCATCAAATCTGCCCACTCTTCTTACCCACCCCCTGTCTATGCCCTAATGACCCAATTTCCTTATCTTGACCCTCGTAGGGATCCCACATGGGTATCCCATTTATTCTTAAAGTCTGGCACGCTGTCTGCCTCGATCACCTGCACTGGAAGCTTGTTCCAATGATCAACCACTCTCTCTGTGAAGAAATACTTTCTGGTGTCTGCAGCAGCCACTCTCTCCTCCTCTCCCTATTGGCTAAGGCTCTTAACATTTGCATCTCCTCTTCCTATAGGCTAAGGCTCTTTACACCTGCATTGTGAGGTCATAGAACTTTCTGATTATAGAAACATAGAAACATAATGGCAGATAAAGGCCAAATGACCCATCATAGAAACATAGAAACATAGAAGATGACGTCAGAAAAGGGCTACAGCCCATCAAGTCTGCCCACTCTGCTTACCCACCCCCTGTCTATGCCCTAATGACCCTTGTAGGGATCCCACATGGGTATCCCATTTATTCTTAAAGTCTGGCACGCTGTCTGCCTCGATCACCTGCACTGGTGCGCGATTATCCCGTCACCCATTTTTTGGCCTTAGAAATAGATCTTCAATATAAAAAAAAGATGCAAACGCTAAACTCTCATAAACCTTAAATTTCTTGATATTATTTCACGTTTATTTAAAATTTCTTATACCGCCCAATCAAGCCTTCTAGGCGATGTACAAAAAAGCCAAAACAATGTGCCAAATAAAATACAATCTACACAGAAACAGACCAGGGGAAATGACATTCAGTTCTAATTCTAATCCAACGATAGCCTCAGCGGCTACACTTGAACATCGTATTTCATGGAAAGTTCGAGCTCCTCATCTGCCTTTTAATTTGTATTTCATAATATCTATATTAATAAAATGCTAAGCACGCATGCGCACTCTCACCACGTGTTCCCTGAGATCTGATCTGTCGGGATGTGCCGGCAAGAGTACGCAAGCGCGCTTACATCACCACAGCACCGCGCCGCCCCTTCACAACGCCAGCCACAATGGTGATGTCCATTGGCTGGCTCGGTGGCAGGTTGGAGACAGCGCTGATCCTCAGGTCCCCCCCCCCAAGCCATCAAGAGGAGAGTCGCAGGCGGCCTGGCTATTCAGAGAATACGGTAAAGTGGGCCGGGCCTCCCATCCCATGTGTGTCTCCCTCCTGACAGCGTTCACATGGCGGAATCCTCCTACTGATAGTTCCACAAAGCTGGCAGGGATTGACCGGGGGAGGCTGCGAGAAGGACGGGATGATCCAGGCTGCGAAGAACCCAAGCCCCCCCTCCCGCCGCACTCCAACATTCCCCCCAGTTCAGTTGTAGATGAGGTAAGAAACGCCTCCTTCTCTCCCCCCAACCCGTGCAGAGGCGCAGCCGACAGAGCCCCCGATCCGAGTGGAAGGACGTTGCGAGAGAGAGACGGGGGGGGGGGGGTTTAACACAGCCATGATATAAAACGTCCCCGGAGCCGAAACCAAAATGAAACACCGACGAAGGTAAGCAGGGCTCGGGCTGGGATACCCTGACACTCTTGCACTACTTTGGACGATGGGGAGGGAGGAGTCTTCTTACAAAAAGAAAAAAAGGTTTGTTGCGAGGGACCGTTGATCTTCGGCCATCCCTGCCTCTTCGGATTTTTTTGTTTCATTTTGGCCTGCTCTTCCCTTTCTTTTGCCACTTTCCCCCTTTTGCAAAGGATTCCTAAAAGAAGACAGACAGACAGGGGGCCAGGGAGAGCGACAGAAAGAAAGACAGACAGGGGGCCAGGGAGAGCGACAGAAAGAAAGACAGACAGGGGGCCAGGGAGAGCGACAGAAAGAAAGACAGACAGGGGGCCAGGGAGAGCGACAGAAAGAAAGACAGACAGGGGGCCAGGGAGAGCGACAGAAAGAAAGACAGACAGGGGGAAGGGAGAGCGACAGAAAGAAAGACAGACAGGGGGCCAGGGAAAGAGACAGAAAGAAAAAGAAAGAAAGAAATGCCTAAGTCTACACATCTATTCTAGCACCTGTTAATGTAACGGGCTAAAAAACTAGTTTTTAATATATTCATTCAAGCTTAAAGCCAATAAATAACTTATCTTTAGTTAATCCTAGAACATAATTAAAACAGGAGCAAATGCTGCTAAAAAAAATAAAAAAAAGGGTCAATGGCCATCTTATGGTTGAAGGGATGGTCAAATCTCCCAGACGCCTCTTTCAAAGGTTCGTTTCATCAGTGCCTCTGTGGGTGTCCTTAGTAAAACAGGCATGCATTTAGATTGGTAGCTAAATACGAGTTACTTGGGGCACCTGAATGCATTTCTCTGTGCAGGTTAACTGGCCTAAAGGTGATGCCTGAGATCCATTTTTAATTTTACTATGCCAGAGGCTGCAAATAGTACATAGGCGGGTAAGACCTAACTCACATTGTCCTATCTGTAACCATGGAAACATGCGCACTTCAGCACTGGGCCACCACAGTGCACGAACATGTCTGTACGTGTACAATTAACGCTGCAGTGATATTCCTGATTTGCCCATGTCAGAGTTGTTTCTTGCCTGTCCCTTTAGTACCTGGGCTCTGGAATGCAAGGCGTAAACCCAACACAAATAGAATTTCAATAGCTGTTAACTGCAAGCAATTATCCCCTTTAACAGCTGCTAAATGGTGTTAATTGATTGTTACAGACCACCGTTTTAGCCTATTTTGTGCATACAAACGAACCCTCAGCATATAAATGAAATCAACGTGCAATGGGTGGTTCCCAAAAAGGACTTTGAAATGCATGAAAACTATCAGATGGGCAAATGAAAGTGTAAAGTTTCTCCACCTTGGGGGATACCTGTGACCAGGGAAGGTTTGATTTAAGATCAGAAAAAAAAACAACCTCCCCCCCTCCCCCCCCCCACACACACACACATTTCCTAAGCCTGTATGCATGACAATAGTCACTTATCAGCAGTCTAGAAGCACTACACAATCCTTCCAGAGCATCAGTCAAAGGTTTCCCTACCCCCTCCCAACCTTACTAGGAGGGCCTGGATTCACTAACCTGCCCAAACGGGCCTGATCCAGGTCCGATGAATTCAGGAACAAAAAATATGCAGAAGGAGCAATTGGAGGAATGCCCCCATATGCCTGCACAGATCGCTCTATAGCGATCCCCACGCATGCGCAGACCATCTGTAGATGGTCTACGCATGCCCGTCTGAGACGTGACCTTTTTATTAAAAAAAACTTAAAACTTTAGTTTTTAGCCCTGCGAGCCCGTGGTTTTAACCCGCGGGTTAAAACCACGGGCTCACTGGGCTGGGAAGGGCAGGAGAACGGCGATGCGGCAGGAGAGATTCGGGAAAGATCGAGGCAGAGCAGGGCGGCATGAGGGCGAGCAGCAGAGATAAGAAGCAGGGCAGAGCAGGGCAGCATTCGGGGCATGCAGGCAGGAGAGATTGCAGGGCAGAGAGCAGGGGGCTTCCAGTCGGAAAGACATTTTCGACTGGTCCCCAGCAGTCGCTTCTTCAGGTGATCGGCTAGCCCGATCGGATCGGAAATTTGGTGTAGTGAATCGGGTCGCTGTCCCCAATTTGCATGCGTTTCACCTCATTTGCATGCACGGATTCGAAGCGGATCGCAGGAGAGGTAAGTGAATCAGGCCGGATGGAAATTTCATAGTAAAGGGGTCGCAAACCGATCGGTACACGATCGGTTTGCTTTGTGAATCTAGCCCTAGGATTCTGTCTCACCATTAGATGCATTTCACACACGAGATGATCCAGAGATGAGTGCTCCCTCCCCCCACCAAAAAAAACAACAAAACAACTACCATACAATCTATACCAGGGGACTGCATAGAACCCCTGCCTGGCTCAAATACACACGTATAAAAAAGAGAATTCTGCCCAGCAATCAGGAAGAGCAAAGAACGGAGTTGGCTTGGACTTTTGATCGTCTGTGCTCTTTGCAGTTCCATATTTACACATGAAATCATCATATCGTTTTTAAGATAATTTTTGAATTATCAAGTTTTGCTGAATTCCCTCAGATTGTAAACTCTCCTGTGGAATGGAAAGGTGTAGTTTGTCAGTTTATTGGGGGGAGGGGGGGGGCTAAATGAAGTCATATCGGCAATGGGGAAGGGATTCAAGCATTGGGCTGGGGTCATCTACCTTCCTGGCTCTTTATTGGGGGGGTCCATTGTCCAATCCCACTTTTTTGCTTTGTTTGTTTGTTTTTGAGGGGAGGGGGGTAGTAGGTTTATCCTTTGTTGGACTTTTCTTTGGTGGGTCTGTCCTCCCGAAACTAGGCCGATGATTGAACAGATATAAAATTGTTTTAAAGCGCCTAGTATAAATGTATTATTACCACCATCAGAACCATAATTTGGTTTTAAACAGCCTGCCATAAGTTCTAAATATGCAGTCCTTTCCAAGAACCTAGGATATTCAGTGGAGAAATGTCCTAGTGGTTTGAGCTGCTCCCTCAGCCTCTGAGGTTGTGGGTTCAATCCCAGCGACTCCCTGTCACCCTGGGCAAGTCACCTAACCAGCTCCATCAGCTAGAGAGTGAGCCCACAGGGACAGATTGGGCTCAATCAGATCACGAACCACTGGCGGGTGGTATAAGAAACAACAGTGGGACTGCTCCTAGCCAAGTTTAATAATAACGAAGATAATATCCATTTCTCTGCTTCTCGATTTGGTTTTATCTTTGACTTAGCTTCATGTTCTTCCATTATCGTTTTCACAATATCTTAATGATTTACCTTCTGAATCAACGAACTAATAGTGTTTTAATACCTTATTCTCTTGTTCACATTTTGTGTTACCTGATTTTAATTATTAGTGAACCGAGTCGAGCCCTACCACGAGATGATCCGAAGATTAGTCTAGACTAAACTAGACTAGATCCGAAGATTAGACTAGACTAGACTAAACTAAACTAGACTCAAAGATTAGACTAGACTAAACTAATATGTTTCACATTTGTTTCCTTTTTCAGTTAATAGGAAATGCACTTTCCATTGTACCAATGCATCCAGGTTCTTGAAATCTTTTTTCTAAAGCCTTCTCTTTGAGTCCTTATTGATACTTTACCTGCTTCAGTCTGATGCTTGTACAAGGCTCTAATAAAAGGTCAGTCCAGCCCAGCCCAGCCTAGAATAATTTAAAACTAATAATGGTGGGCTGGAGCTACATAGAAGTAAGACACTCACTCGCTCAACACAAAAAAACAAACAGGGTAGTCTTTGAAATTCCCCAGTTCAAATCATTTTGGGCAAGT
This sequence comes from Geotrypetes seraphini, assembly GCF_902459505.1. Taxonomy (NCBI): domain Eukaryota; kingdom Metazoa; phylum Chordata; class Amphibia; order Gymnophiona; family Dermophiidae; genus Geotrypetes; species Geotrypetes seraphini. The sequence continues at coordinate 12,832,664 of NC_047094.1, read as the reverse complement.
CACTTAAAACCCTCCAGAGACAGGGAAATAACTAGTGTACCTGAATGTAACTCGTCTTGAGCTACAATGGAAAAGATGTAAGGTTATGGGCAAAATTCAGATAAGTAAAATAAGTCATAACTGGACTGACCTATCTGTAGATAAGTGAGGTATAAGTTAAATAAAACCATAAAGTCATCTTTGATCTTCCTTTTTTCATATACTGTACCTAGATCTACTGTATGTGCACCTACATATATATATATATATACACACACACACACACACACATACACAGTGGAACCTTGGTTTACGAGCATAATTCGTTCCAGAAGCATGCTCGTAAACCAAATTGCTCGTATATCAAAGCAAGTTTCCCCATAGGAAGTAAGGGAAACTTGCTTGATATGTTCCCACCCACCCCCACCCCCTGAGGCCAGCAGCACTGCTTCCCCCCCCCCCCACCCGAGAACCGGCATCGCTTCCCCACCCTGCTTGTGAACGCCCCTCCCCCCCCCCCCCGCATTAACTGGCACCGCCTGCCCAAACAGCAGTCAGCCTTACCCCCATCTGGCACCAGCACACAGCCCACAGGATGTGTCGGTGCCAGTGAAAGAAGTTTCTGCCTCTTGCCTGGGCCCTGAGCATCTGCGCATGCTCAAGGCTTTCTGGTTCTCGCTCTCTCCGGGATTCTCAATGCTCAAGGCCCAGGCAAGAGGCAGGAACTTCTTGCACCGGCACGTCCTGTGGGCTATGTGCCGGTGCCAGATGGGGTAAGGCTGACTGCCGTTCGGGCGGGATGTGCCAGTTCTCGGTGGGGGGAGGGTGCTCGCAAATCGAGTCAATGCTCGGTTTGCGAGACAAGATTTGCAAAAATGTTTTGCTCGTCTTGCAAAACACTCGCAAACCGAGGTGTGACTGTATATATGTTTATAGTATTAGGCTATGAGGGGCTGCTGAAAAGTTTTCAGCCCAACCAAGAGAATGACATCTTATCATTGAAATGAAAGGTATCAAGGTAAAAAAAGTGTTGAATACCTTGTTGGTTTCATGGCTCCATGTTTCTTAAAAATTATGCACAGGAGCCTCAGAAGTTAAACGAGAACTCTTTCAGCTCCAGTGGCAAAATAATGCTCAGAATTTAGAAAGTCGATTGGTTGGGTGAGAACTTTTCAGCACCACCTCATTTATAATAAAAGGCAGCTAAGTGTAAGACAATCAAGCCATTGTGACATCACTGATGAGGTTGGCTCTTATTGGTGGAATGAGGCATTATGACATCACAGTCTCAGCTCTGGTTACCAGACACTGAAACTCTTCCCACTATGAAGGGGTGCTGAAACGTTCTCGGCCCAACCAAGAAGAGAATGACGCGGATATGGTTCAATCAATGGTCTGAAACAAGGTCAAAGCCTAGAATTTAATTTCTGCAAATTGGCACTTAACGAAATAAGATAACACTCTTTCCAGCTCCAGCGGCAAAATAATTTAGGAAGCTGGTTGGTTGGGCTGAGAACTTTTCAGCACCCCCTCATATCTATTTTAAAGAGGTCATAGGAGCTGCCCTGCAGTGTAAGAAGGTAAGAGACCTGGGCTGGACATCCCAGAGGGACTGGACATGTGTGAAAGCAACATGAATAGCCCTGCCTCAGTTATGGTTCAGGGTAATACCAAATGGTCAGACTGGGAATGTAGTTCAGCTGGATTTTGGGAGGGGCTGCAGTTTGTAGCCCCAGATCTGTGTCTGCATTGGCTGGGCTGCAGGGAATGACCCGGAGACTGGTATCTACTGTATTGAAATCCAAACAGGAGCAAACTGCTGGGGAGGAGAGAGGAGGGATTCCGATTAATACCAAAGCCTCGTTTTAACTGGAATGGTATATCTGAACTTTCTTAGATCAAATATAATTTTTTTTTTAAGGTGATCAACTAGATTATGGATGATCACTTTTAACTGGGATAACTTAGTGGACTTGTGACTACCTATTGATGTTTTAAAACTTCTTGTAGAGGGCTAAAAATCATTGCAAGTCTTATGCTAGAAATGGTCGGCTTTATTAAAAAAAAAAAAAAAAAAAAAAGCATCAGTTAAATTCTTCATCTTTGCACCTTTTTCTCTCACAGAATTCTCTCCATTAATCAACTGTGGAAGCAATGACCATCTAACCCAGGGGTGACCAACCTTTTGGCTTCCCTGGGCCGCATTGGCCCCAAAAAAATGTTTCTGGGGCTGCACAAACGTGCAAACGCTGCAGCAAGACAGAGGAGGGAGCTGGCAAGACGGTAAACACCCGGGGACAGGCAAGGAAAACACTGCAGCGGCCTCGACCGGGGCCGCACAAAATACTTCACTGGGCCGCAGGTTGGACACCCCTGATCTAACCTTAAATTGTTAAAGCCATCAAAATCCATGCCTGCCAACTGCCCACAGTATAGCTAAGATGGGAATGACTTACTACACTATTTCATCACTTAGCTGGTCCGAGAGTGACTCTGCTTTCTTAAATAAGGATTAAAGAGATTGCTTAACAAAAAAATGTTCAAAGGAAAAATAAAAAAAGAGTCCGATGCCATTAGATAAGGAATAGGCATTTTATAGTATATACTCCACACAATCTTAAAATGGAAGGCAGAAACACAAACGCCATACACCCCTCATACAAAGTTAAATACCACAGTGTGTTTAGATTATAAGCTCTTTAGAGCAGGGACTCTGTACAGCACTGAGTACTTCTGGCAATGCTATAGAACTAATTCACAGTAATAGTAGTCATAGCGTGTACTGTTATCTGAATACGTTTACTGCTCTCATTGTCTAACGCCTGTATGTGAATTATTTTTTGCTGCAACGTCACCTTGGGTGAATGTTTTCAAAAGGCAGAAAGTAAACCCTAATAAATAACTCTACGTGGCATGTGTGCACAGTGGAATGCACTCATCCCTGCAAAGACATTTCAAATGCTTTCATTGAGAATGAGACTTTCCTGCATGGGAACAAATTCCTTGTTTACAAAACCTCCCAGGGAACTGTGGGTAAACAGAGCAGTCACCACTTCAGAAGATAACCCAGACGGTGGGGAAAAGGAGAGAGAGAGAAAGAAAGAAAGAAAAAGAGAGAGAGAGGAAACTAAAGGTAATTTTGGTCATATCCAGGATAGAGATGAAGTAGCCCTGTTCAGAATAGAAAGAGGGGTGGGGAGGCTCCTATTTTGATCTGAAGTACAAGGAAGTGATTCTAAAAGCTGCTTCAATAAACTGAGGTCTTTCCTTAGAGATGGTAACAGAAAAAGCCCTCCTTCCACGGTCATTTAAACAAATAAACATAAAAATGGCAAAAAGAGGTCAAATGGGGGGGGGGGAGGAGTTAAGATGGCGGCAGCATGAAGTCTGCGATCACATCAGCGGTCCGGGAAAGTTTTCCTTTTCTCATACCTTCGTTATGCCCCACTCTAAACAGAAGGGTAGTGTCCGAGCCGAGCCCTCTGTGGCTCGGACATCTACCCCCATTCAGCGCTCTATCCTGGACTTCGTTGCAGCTTCCTTTGGCCCCATAACTCCAGGAGGTCTCGGGCTTTCTCCGGCCGGAAGAGCGGCTGGAGATTTCGGGCAGGAGGTTTCTCTCTCCCCTCCGGAGCCTGCTCCGCCCCCGCTCAACTCGCAGCCCGAATGGAGGCTTCCTCTGCGGAAGTGAACGCTGGGGAGACCCCGTTTCATGGGCTCGGAATCGCGAGAGCAGAAGAGCAGGGGGAAGTGAGAGCCGGCATTGTTACTGGCTCTGGAACAGCTAAATTGGAGGCGATTACCCTCGAGAAGATTTAGGATTCTCTCGAGAGGTTAAACAACCAGGTAGCCAGATCTTCACGTGATTTGACAACTCTTGTAAGTACCGTGGACGCTTTGGGGAAATCCTTGGAGAAAACTAAAGATGAATTTTCAACGGAGATAAAAGAAGTTAAGGACAATGTGGTAAATAGTCAAGCTGTAACTAATAACTTGATAAAGGAAAGAACAATTTTGAGTAAAAAAATTGAACAAATAGAAAATTACAATTGAAGATTGAATCTACGTCTGTTGAACTTTCCAAAGGCCTTGGGGATTACACCTATAGATATGTGGAAAAGGTTTTTAATTGAAGTATTAAAGTTTTCCCCTGAACTTATACCTCCACTTAATAGAATTTATTATTTGCCGAAAAAGAAAATTGAAGGAACCGACCCAGGGGCAGAGGAACGTTTGACAATAGACGCTTTAAATGTTACTGAATTATTAGAAACTACTCTATCCGAATCCACAGAGAGAGCCACAATGTTCATATCTTTTGTTTTCGAACAAGATATGAATGCAATTATGCGTCTATATTTCCGAAATTCTCAACAAATGTTTCTTGGAAAGAAGGTATGGATTTTTCCAGACGTCACGAGAACAACGCAGGAGCGAAGGAAATTATCCTTAGCAATGAGAGTAGAGACTTTGACCCTTGGAGCGACATTCTTATTAGCATATCCATGCAAATGTTTAATCAAATATCAAGGTGTTAAATATGTCTACTATGCACCAGAACAGTTACGCACCTTTTTAGATTTAAAGAATCTTGCTACCCGGAATGTTTAAAAGTAGGAAGAAAAGAGGGGGTTAAAGACTGTTAAGCCTTTCAAGAATATAGTTATTACTTATGTTTGTTATCTCTTCAATATATTCATAAAACTCCTCTCCCCTTCTGAGTTAGTGGTCTAAGAAAGAATGAATTTTTCTTGATAGCAGTAATTGCGAGTTTATTTAAATTTGTTTCTTTTCTGCTTTACTTGTACAAGAGGAATATTCTTGTGAATTATGTTAAATTTCAATAAATAAATAAATAAAAAAGAGAGGTCAAATGGTCCATCCAGTTTGCTCATCCAAAGCATCCACTATCTCCTCCTCTCTCTCCGAGATCCCACGTGCCTGTCCCATACTTTCTTACCCCTGAAAGCCCTCAATACACAACTTCCTTTCTTATATCCCTGTACAATCTGCAGTTTTCATAAGAAAATAAGAATAGTCATCCTAGGTCAGACCAAAAGGTCCATCTAGCCCAGTATCCAGTTTCCACAGTCCAGGTCACAAATACTTGGCAGAAACCCAAATAGTAGAATCTCAAAGACAGCAAGATTCCGGAACTCTAAACAGCAGCATTCTATGCAGAATTCCCAAAGAGTAGCAACATTCCAAGCTAGTGATCCCAGGGCTTCCCCCATGTCTATCTCAATAGCATAAGAACATAAGAATAGTCATCCTGGGTCAGACCAAGGGTCCATCAAGCCCAATATCCTGTTTCCACAGTGGCCAGTCCAGGTCACAAATACTTGGCAGAAACCCAAATAGTAGCAACATTCTGGAGCCCAAAAGAGCATCAAGATTCCATGCAAAATCTCAAAGATAGCAAGATTCCAGAACCCTAAACAGCAGCGTTCCATTTGGAATCCCCAAAGAGCATCAAGATTCCATGCAGAATCTCAAAGATAGCAAGATTCTGGAACCCTAAATAGCAGCATTCTATGCAGAATTCCCAAAGAGTAGCAAGATTCCAAGCTAGTGATCCCAGGGCTTCCCCCATGTCTATCTCAATAGCATAAGAACATAAGAATAGTCATCCTGGGTCAGACCAAGGGTCCATCAAGCCCAATATCCTGTTTCCACAGTGGCCAGTCCAGGTCACAAATACTTGGCAGAAACCCAAATAGTAGCAACATTCTGGAGCCCAAAAGAGCATCAAGATTCCATGCAAAATCTCAAAAATAGCAAGATTCCGGAACCCTAAACAGCAGCGTTCCATTTGGAATCCCCAAAGAGCATCAAGATTCCATGCAGAATCTCAAATATTCCAGAACCCTAAATAGCAGCGTAACATTTGGAATCCCCAAAGAGTAGCAACATTCCATGCTAGCGATCCCAAGGCAAGTAGTGGCTTCCCCCATGTCTATCTCAACAGCATAAGAACATAAGGGTCCGACCAAGTATCCTGTTTCCACAGTGGCCAATCCAGGTCACAAATACCTGGCAGAAACCCAAATAGTAGCAGCATTCTGGAGTCCCAAAGAGCATCAAGATTCCATGCAGAATCCCCAAAGAGTAGCAAGATTCCAAACTAGTGATCCCAGGGCAAGCTAGTGATTCCAGGGCAAGCTAGTGATTCCAGGGCTTCCCCCATGTCTATCTCAACAGCATAAGAACGTAAAAATAGTCATCCTGGGTCAGATCATCTGCCAGGTCACAAATTCCTGGCAGAAACCCAAATAGTAGGAACATCCTGGAGTCCCAAAGAACATCAAGATTCCATGCAGAATCTCAAAGATAGCAAGATTCTGGAACCCTAAATAGCAGCATTCCATGCAGAATTCCCAAAGAGTAGCAAGATTCCATGCTAGCGATCCCAAGGCAAGTAGTGGCTTCCCCCATGTCTATCTCAATAGCATAAGAACATAAGGGTCAGACCAAGGGTCCATCTAGCACAATATCCTGTTTCCACAGTGGCCAATCCAGGTCACAAATGCCTGGTAGAAACTCAAATAGTAGCAACATTCCATTCTACCGATCCAGGGCAAAATACTTATTTATTCACCGCCTCTATGAAGAGGTTCCCCCAAAGTGGTGTATGAAGAACATATTCGTATTCACTAAAATTCTCTTTTTTCTTTACTTCTTGCTATTGAATTTTTTTTTCTAGCAGAGTATAAAGGATGCACTTTGGAAATTAACTATACAAAAACACCCATAGTTAGGATAGAATAATAATAAAAATAACAATTTACAACAGTACTTGAAGCTACTTCCATCCAAACTGCAAGATTAACAAGCTTGATAATTAAAATGCAAAGCCCATGCAATTCTCCAGATCAGTTTTCCCTGCTATTATATTGACTTGTGAAGCTGGTTGAAAGTCATCTTATTTCCTTGCATACATATTACGAATTTTAGCAAAACTCACAGATACATCTGTATCAAACCCAATTAGAACCCAAACAGGGACGTTACAGCAAGACACAGGGCAGGAGATTATGAAAACCAGAAGAAATGGTCTTAATGAAAAGGCGCACAACTTTTTTCCGCCAAAAAAAGGGAGATAGGCTAGAAAGAGAGGAGACATAGGAATAAGACCAAAAGACATTGCAATGACTTAAAAAGACATGATTTTCTATCCCTTCTCCGCTATACACCACGACATAATCTTCTCTATGGCAAACTTGGATTCCCATGACTCTACGTTTAACTCCATTCTCTTATAAATTGGCATTTTCTATTAAATGGAATAGGGAACGAGGGAAATCACAGTGTTCACTCTAAGAAAAATAAAATCCATTTATAGAACTTAAGAAAAAAAGAGTTTGAGCATGCACTCCAGTGTTATTGCGTTTGTATTTCACACTTCTTGTTTTAACACCTGGAAAACTGGCAGTGCCCTGTCCAAAGCCCCAGTAAATCTTTACCACGGTTCAAGATCATTTCCTCCTTTGCAGATGTTGGCAATCAGGTTTGTGAATTCCAAGTCATTTGTTCCGTGCGGGTGAGGGTTAGTCTATTATTGCAAAATTAGTCAGACTGCAAAAGTCTAAAGTAAACTTAGAGTCACACAACCCCACTCCCTACATTTCAAATATCAAGTCACTGATGATTGCAACCAACCCCTTAGACACCAGAGAGGGAAATACCTCAACCGTTTTGATTGTTAACAAGAAAATCCTATATCATGCTTCTATATACAGTATATACAACACACACACACACACACACACACACAGGAGGGGGTGCTAAAAAGTTCTCAGCCCAATCAAGACGAGAACAACGTGGATATGGTTCGTTAAAAAAAATTTCCTTTCTGCAAATTGGCACTTAACAAAATAACACACTTTTCAGCTACAGTGGCAAAATGACGGTCAGAATTTAGGAAGTTGATAGGGCTGAGACCTTTTCAGCACCCCCTCTGTATATATGAAAGCATGAGAATCCGCCTAGAAATGCCAAGGTATTGGCGGAATAAAAGAAATTAATGTACTGTAATGTAATTTAGGATACAGTATATATTTTTAACAAATATCTAAGGACTTCAGATAATCTTTATATCTAAAGTAAACACTACTGGAGAGCCTGCCGCAAATGGTGGGCATTCATGTCTTTAAAAAAATAGATAATTGGGGGGGTGCAGGGGTAGGATGAAATAGGTCATATAGAACTGTATATTGAAGGAATGATAAATTTCATATTTTATTATAATTTCATTAATTACTTCAATACAATGTGAATAGGAGGGGGAAGGGGAGGGGGGAAGGGAGGTGGGGGTTGGTAGGGGGTTGATATGGGTCTTATGGAAATATTTTGGAGGAATGATAGAAATATGTATGAAAATATCATAATTGTGAATCTATATGAAATGAAATCTATTTGTATTATATATTATTTCCTTCAATAAAATGTTATAAATTAAAAAAATAGATGCATTTTATTAAATCTAATTTTTTTTAAGACATGAACGACCACCATTTACAGCAGTCTCTCCAGTATATTTTACTATCTGAAGTTGTTAGGTGTGTGTGTGTATATATATATATATATATATATATATACACACATATACACACATACACCTAACAACTTCAGATAGTAAAATATATATATATATATATATATTTACATACATACGTACACACACACACATATACATATATATATATATATATATATTTACATACATACGTACACACACACACACACACATATATATATATATATATATATATATATATATATATATATATATATATATATATATATATATATATATTTAAAATTGCTAAAGAGAGATGTAGCATTAAAAAAAAAACCACAAACAGCTATGGCTACTTAAAAGATGCTCAAAACATGCTCTCAGTCAAACTCCATCATATATTATAATAAAATCATACCAAAATATAAAATCGCTTCATGGCTGTAATCGAGGGAAATTCACAGCTCGATAAATAAGTGTAATTCTATAGGGAACCTAAATTAGATGACAGCCCTGGAGAGCCATCAATGAATAGGTTGCTCCAGAGCGAAATAGCCAGACCCGAGGTTTGTAGAGCTTTGGGTATGAACTTCCAATCATATTACTGGTTGGCAGGGGGCAAAGATGTGCCCACCGTACGCTCTCGGCTCCAGCACCCCTACAGAATAGAGGTCTGCCCCTTCTCCTTCCCTCCCACCACCAAGGTTTCTGCCCGTCAGTGGGTCATGTGTGTCCGTTTCCTCCTCCAACTCAAGTAAAGTCTCTCGGAGGAGCTTTGGGAGAAGCCAAGCATTTCTATTCGCAGGGGAACCGCTCAAGGCCCTGCAAAACAATCCAGTGAATTTCCTGCACTTTACTCCTGCTGTTCAGATTTGCCTGGGATGACAGAAAATGTTTTACTCTGGAATAAAAAAAAAAAAGACCCGCGGGTGACAATTCTTAGTTTTTGCATGCCCCTAGACATTCTTGAGTAATAAAAAAAAAATTTTTTTAATACTGCGATTGGAAAAGGCAAGATTTACTCACAATTTTTGAAGGAATGGTTAATATATTGAAATATAATAGAAATAAAACCAAAGGAACCAAGTAGAGCTTTGGATTCTTGCCCAGAAATAGCAAAGAAGAAAAAAAGTAAAAAAAAAATTTAAATTGAATCAGGTTGGGCAGACTGGATGGACCATTGGGGTCTTTATCTGCCGTCATCTACTATGTTATTACGGAATAAAGGCGATTCGATTTCAAAGGCAGAAATAAGCAATGATAAAACTGTCCCTTAAACGCAGCCTTCCAGCCCACCTCCCTCTCCGGGTTTATGCAAGCAAACATAAGATCAAACACGGATTTTGGCCCGATTTACTTGTGTTTCAATGTTTTTACTTTTTACAGTCTGTCAAGCCAGATGGCAAATTTTAAAAACCTCCCAGGGGGCTCCATTCAGATCAGAGGTGAGCGTTTTAAACGTAGTAAAAAGAACATATTATGGGGGGAACCCCTAAAACCTGTCTTTCCACTGCTTGCTAACACAGAGTTTAGAGAGGAGGGGTTGGGGGTGGCTAAATGGTGAACTTTGCTTCCGATGCTCCTGAAAGACAGGTCGGGAAAGTCCCTTCTCTCCCTCCCGCCACATAAACAGCTCTAAAAGCGAAAGTTTCAACCAGGCTCTGATTAAACCAATTTTCGCTCTCGGGAAGCTTTTTTTAGACGTTAAGCCGGGCTTTTGAGACGCTCTCAAGGGCGTTCAGTGAATTCCCAAACCGATTCGGAACCTCGGGCTGAAATCGCACCGAGAGGGTTAGAGAAGGCACCGGTTTCACATGGTTTTAGGTACATTTTACACTTTCAAAGAATGTCAAATCCGAGAAACAGTTTTCTAAGACAGGGGTTCAACAAAGTACAAAAACCTAAGCGACTTCGAACATTTTTCCTGCCTCCTTTAAAAAGTTAGGAAAAGCAATACCGAGTTTAAACAATATTTTAAGGCCCAACGTAAAGGAATTATCAACTGCAAAATGTCTGCTTCTACGTTTATACCAAATTTTTGATCTGCACCTAAATGCTTTTCTTTTTTTTTTTTTCCTCGGTGATGTCCGGTTGTTGTTTTTTGTTTGTTTGTTTGATTTTTATTCTTCTAAAGTTCTTTCTTTAATCTTAAACTCCCCCGGCAGAGTTTCATCTTTACATTATTTTCATTTAAAATAAGGATTTGAGATCTTAAAGCCATACGTGCTGCATAAACAGATAGGAAAGAGAAATCCTAGTTCCTTACCAGGGTGAGCGTGGATGTTGATGGCCGACGAGAGGTATTTCCCAGGAGGGAGGGGCGCCGCCAGCCCCGCAGTCAAGTGGCCGGAGGAAGGAGCGAGTCGGCCGGCCGCAGTCGCAGCCCCGACCCGGTGACTTTCCATGGCCATCCCAGAGAGCATAGGAGGAGGAACGTGGACAGACCTGGGAGGGCCAAAGTCTCTGCCATCCATCGTCCGCTTCCAAACTTCTCGTATCTTCTACTCCCCTCCCCCCCTCCTCCTTGCTCAGATTTTCTTTAGAACCCGGGTTTTACACGGTCCCATGGTTTCCACCGATAGAGCGATTCCGCAGCGGCATTTTCCATGTCTAGAAAAACGGAAATCGGATGAGAATGGCTCGCTCTCATTCTATAATGGGATAAATTATTGCATTTTAACGAAAACCAACATGTTTTGTTTTTTTCTTAAAATCAGGCTAAGCAGATAAATGTGTTGGGGGGAGGGGGAGGAGGAGAAGAGAAAAAGAAAAGTTCCAAATCGGAAAAAGAAATTATTTGGCTTTCTCTCTTGACTGCTTGAAATTTGTTATTGAAAAAAAATGCGTAGAGCAAAATTCAGAGTTTAGATCTCCTTCCATTTAATTAAATAAATTTAAAAAACCGCAAAACCCTCACAAAACTGCAGAGAACAATTTAACGAAAGGAAACCAACCTTTTCCCTCATCTTATAACCTATTTTGGCTTAAAAAAACAACAACACACAAATGACTCGAATCAACCTGGCCATTCCTCCCCCCTCCCTTCCCCCGGAAATTTTTGTTTCGGTCTAAAATTTATTGCTATATCATAGTCGTCGAGCTCTGTCTAACCAGATCCAGTACCCAAATCGATTCACTGGATTTCCTCCGTCAAAATCTTTCGATTTTGTGCAATTCTCCAACATTACCTTCTTTCTGTGAAACTGACCTACCTTTTTAACATTTGTTTATTTCTCCGAGCAGGAGTCGTTGTTTGAACTGCCTTTATATTTTTTTTTTCTCTCTCTCTTTTAGCTTGTGTAAATAAAACTGGGCTTTTCATTTGAACTTGTCACAGTAGAGCACTAATCTAGCTTATTTTTGTAAAGCAACCCGATGACTAAGTAAGGTCGCTTTCAGTACATATATTTTGTAGATTTTCATTGCTTGGTTTCTAGGATAAAACTTCTAACTTTTAGCATTTAAACCTGCCTTTAATATAATCAACCTCAGAATATTTAGTTTGCTGAACAGAATTTCATGGTTAACTTCCTAGTTCCCTGTTTTTATTTGATCAAGAGACACATTTTATCTTTCTAATGCTTGTTCTGCAAAAAAAAAATAATAAAAATAAAAAGTATTCCTTACCCTTTTAGCTACAGTCATGTGAAAAAAATTAGGACACCCCATGAAATATTCAGTCCTTTCTTAAGAAATGCTCACATATCCATTTTTTTAATCTCTGGAAAAGAAAGTGATGTAATTGCAGGTAAACAACAAAAGTTTTCCTTGATTTACTCATGAAACAAAAGATATCCACAAAAATTTATATTCTCACTGAGGAATAAATTAGGACACCCTCCCACATATCCTCCCACTTAAAGTGGCTCAAATCACACACAAGTGTATCACATCAGGTGCACATGATAAAAACATCGTTACTCAGCATTTTGAAGGAGGTTTGCCCTACTTAAACCTCAGACATTGAGTTTGGTGTACTCATGATTGCTGGTGCAAGTGAACACCATGGTGAAATCAAAAGAGCTGGCTGCAGCCTTCAGAAAGAAGAGTGTAGCAGCTAAGTCTGGTAAGGAATTTAAAAAGATCTGGACAGAATTTGAGATTCCATGGTCGGGAAAATAGTGTACAAGTGAAGGACTTTCCATAGAACAGCCAACATGCCCAGGTCTGACCATCCAAGCAAGTTGACCGCCAGAGCAGACTGCAAGATGCTAAAAGAAGTCTCCAGAAACCCTAAAATGTAATCATGGGACCTACATCAGGCTCTTGCTATGGTTGATTTGAAAGTGCATGCCTCTACAACAGGGGTGTCAAAGTACCCTCCTCGAGGGCGGCAATCCAGCCAGGTTGTCAGGATTTCCCCAATGAATATGCATGAGATCTATTAGCATACAATGAAAGCAGTGCATGCAAATAGATCTCATGCATATTCATTGGGGAAATCCTGAAAACCCGACTGGATTGCGGCCCTCGAGGAGGGACTTTGACACCCCTGCACAAATTTAACTTGCATGGGAGGTGTGCAAGGGGGAAACCTTTGCTCTCTAAGAGAAACATTAAGGCCAGACTGAAGTTTGCCAGGGAGAACTTCTGGAATAGTGTTCTATGGACAGATAAACTTAAAATTGAATTATTTTTTCACCAGAAAAGAGAACATGTTTGTCTTACACCAAATACAGCATTCCAGGGGAAAAAAACCTCATACTAACTGTGAAGCATGGAGGTGGAAGTGTCATGGTTTGGGGACGCTTTGCTGAAGCAAGACCTGGCCAGCTCACCACTACAAATTCTACCGTGTATCAGAGGGTGTTTGAGGAACATGTGAGATCATCTGTAAGAAAATTAAAGCTGAAGCGGAACTGGACCCTGGACAATGACCCAAAACATACCAGCAAATCCACCGAGGACTGGCTGAAAACTGAGAAATGGAGAGTCCTGGAGTGGTCGAGTCAAAGCCCTGATTTTAATCCCATTGAGATGCTGGGGGGGGGGGTGATTTGAAACGGGCTGTACATGCAAGAAACCCCTCAAACATCTCCCAGCTGAAAGAATTCTGCATTGAGGAGTGGGCCAAACTTTCCTCAGACCGATGTCAGAGACTGGTAGAAGCGTCTCACTGCAGTTATTCCAGCCAAAGGGGGTAACACTCGCTATTAGGGCATAGGGTGTCCTAATTTATTCCTCAGTTAGAATATAAATTTTTGCGGATATCTTTTGTTTCATGAGTAAATCAAGGAAAATTTTTGTTGTTTACCTGCAATTGCATCACTTTTTTTTTCCAGAGATAGATTAAAAAAAAAATTTTTTTTTTGACATGGATATGTGAATAATTCTTAAGAAAGAACTGAATATTTCATGGGGTGTCCAAATTTTTTCACATGACTGAAACTCACTTCCTTTAAATATTGCAACATCAGTCCAAATAAATATGTTTCTAGGGATAAGTTAACAAGAACCCTCCCTAATTTGGATTTATTTTATTCTGTGGATTACCTTATCCAACAAATGTGGAGATTTTGGTTTTCTAATTAATCTCCCCTACTGTGACCCCTGTATTAATCAACATTTTAATAAAAAAAGAAAGAAAAAAATTGAACAGTTGGGCACTTTTTTCCCCCCAGCTTTTTTAACAGCTTGGTTTAAAGCATCGGGATTTTCGGTTTATATAGCCTTCTTTCTTTCTCTATTAGATTATACGTTTCATTTACTTACAACAAATAATAATAATTAGAGAACGTACGTTTGCCATATTAAAAGCAGCGGCGGTTCTCTTAAAATAGTTTAAACAGGAAAAAAAAAGTAGAAAACAGAAAACAGGAATTACTTCGTTGGTCTCCGATTTTGAATCTTTCTCTTTGATCGCTGCTTTTTCTCTTTCCATATGCAGTTAAAATGGCTGAATTCCTGCTTTTAATTAAAAACAGCCTACAAAAACATGAAAATGTCTCTCTCCTCCCCTCCCTTTTCTCTTACCTTCAGCCTACAGCACTTGCAAAAAAAAAAAAAAAAAAAAAAGGGATTTAAACCGGGCTATTTTGCTTTATTTGGCCGGCTTTTTATGGAGTTAGTTAAAAAAGGGCTAAGGGAAGGAAGAGTTGGCTATGGAACAACGAAGGAGTTTAAGAGAGGCGAAGGGGGCAGGTATCAGATCCTACAGGGGGAAAAAAAAATTGCTGACATATCCCTCCGTCGCCCTACCTTGTACTCTGAGCAAAAAAGTGTCGCCTTTCTAAGGGATCCGCTGCTTTGACATTCTTTTCGCCTCTTAACGACGCGCTGGAGCCCAGCGTCTACTTGCAAGCCAAAGCAGCGGCTCTGCTCGCCTTTCGTGTCCCTCAAGCCATAGGGCTGGCTCGGAAAACTCCTCCACCCCGGAATAAATAGGGACCCAAGCGCCGATTCGAATCCAGGATTTGTCAACGAAATCCAGGCAGCAGCGGTTCAGAGAGTCCCCGAAATCCATATACAGTCCAGGGTGGGAAAAAGGTACATTATAGAAGCCCCTTTGCAAGTTCCTCTCCCTGTCTCTGGATCTCGGCAAACTCTTTAGCAATGAAACGAGCATTGTTCCTGCGGGCCCGCCTCCTTTCGAGTGGGCCAATGGCGGACTCGTAGTAAACCGCTGATTGGACGCTGGCGGTGCCAGTCACTCTCATGTAAACATTTTGGCCCTCAGCCATGCCTATAAAACCAATTATGGCCCAAGAGCTGTGGCGGTTTCAAGGCTCTTCAGAAGGGCTGAATGATCAAAACCGGTGGTGAGAATTTTTAGAGACCGTTTCAAGGCGGCCCCTTCTTTTTCGTCTGGGCTGACTGGTCAAAATAGTGGAAGATGGTCGTACATGCGATTCAGTTCTTTTCATTTCGCTCTATTTAGTGAACAAAATGCTGAAGTTCCCCTTTTTTGTATGTGTGTGATTCGTGGTGAGGAGATTTTCTTGTTGATGAATGGGGATCGGGAAGACTGGAGGGGTTGGGGGGGGGAGTGAGTTTTTTTTTTTTTTTTTAATGTTAACATCACTCGGGGCTTGAATGGGAAAGTGATTTGAGAGCGGGAGCTTGTGGTTTTCCCAGGTTCAGAAGAAACAAAAAACCCAACCACCCCGATGTTTCAAAAAAAGCTTTAGTTCCTTGAAAAACAATCTACCACCCCTGCCCCAAACTTTCTCTGGGAAGGCTACTAGGACTGAAGCGTGAGACAAAGCAGGTAGACTTGATAATGCAGTTGAGTGAGCCTTTTATTTGATGCTTTCAAGAGGTACAGTGTAATATTGTGATATTGTAATCCGCCTAGAACCGCAAGGCACAGGCGGAATAGAAATCCCTAATGTAATGTAATATCACATTTAAAAGCAATAGCTCGGCAGGGGAAGAAAAAAAAAATCCGTCCCGGACACAATCAATGTAATTTATAGAACTTTTGAATGAAAGAGTTCTGGACAAAAACCAGCGCAATTCAATAACGCGCTAATAACGCACATTTAATACAATTAGGGTACTTCTGTAGCAGAAACTGAAAACCACTGTGGGGGTTACTTGTGAAATATCACAAGTGAATGCTATATATATATAAATAATGTCAAATGCTTTCCCTCTGCTATTCCTGCTCAACTTCTGAGCAAATAGGTTTAGTAGGGAGAGACCAGGCGCTTAAAAAAAATTAAAACTGCAATCTATGCTGTTTTAGTGCTAAAAAGCCATCTTATAAACTTATTTTTGTGGATCAGGACGTCTTATGGAAAAGATCCCATTACCAACCATTACCGAAAATGCGGCAGGATTTACTCGGGAAGAGGCTTTGCCTAACGACTCCTTAATTAATACGATTAGAAATTGGGCTCGTTTTAACTTTTGCCAGGTTGCTGACTGAGGGGAAAACGGTGTCCAACACGCTTTTCATGGCTAAATAAAGGTGACGATTGCTAGTTATTTAACTGAGTAAAGTCGGTTTATCCTTATTTTATATGTTTCGATTGTGTTCCGTTAAAGGTTTTGAGTTTACAGAGCCGATTACTTCTTAAACCTAGTCCTAAAGCTCGGATTATAGCATTTAAAAACCGATCAAACATCATTCCATATGATTTTCCTTTTTCTATCTTAAATGCATTTTATTTAAAAAGGAGATCTTTTAATAAATAAATAAATATATATATATATATATATATATATATAAGCTGAGCCTTTGATGGCAGTTTCAAGTTGCCCTCAGCCAAACCCTCCCAGACCGTTTCAAGGCCGCCCCTGTTCGCAAGGAGAAGCGCAGGAGAGAGAGAGAGAAAAAAAAAGGCAGAACGAAAATAGTAACGAGTCAAGGGAAAAAAGCAATGTGGGTACATTATACGAAGAAGATCTCATCAGAATATGACCGAAGCTTCTCCTGACACCCGAAATGAAAGGCTGGCAAAATTCAGCAAGACTCGGCAGCGGTGGATTGATCCCAAATTAGCAAAAGGAGCAACAGGAAGAAAAAGAGACCTGGGGGTGGGGGAGGAGGGGAGGCTGTTGCAGGGAAAATTAATGCAGCTCGAGACATGGCTGCCTGAACAGAATGCTGAGAGATCTGAGTGATCAGTGATGCAGTAATGAGTGACAGCCGAGCTGGCTTTGTAGCAGAGAAAGTGCTTTTATTCCTTTTTTTTTTTTTTTTTTAAATCCAGTTTGTGAGGGGTTTGGGTTTGGTTTTTTGTTTGTTTTATTATATATATTTTTTTTTGCTCGTACACGCCACACACTGCCCTTCAATTGAGATCTGCAAAATTGTGTCTTTTGAGGATTTCTAAACTCCTGGATTCTGAAAGCTTAACATTTTTTCTATAGACTTAACATAATTCGCTTTTATATTTCTGTTTTAAGAGGCTCGTTTTATAGTTGTTTAATGTTTTCGCCCCCGGATGCTATAGAAGACGCTGTCATTTTGATGGCGGGGTACGTATATATATAGAATAAATCATTGAGTCCGTGTTAAAACATTCTGTCTGCTTGTCTTTCGTTTGCATTTCTGTGGATTTCGCACCGGAGGTCCAGAGCAGCCTGCGTTTCGTTATAGCTGCAATTTCCCCCTTGATCAATCTTCAGTTTTGTTTGTTTTTCTCCGCTCTATCAGCCACCCAAACCTCAAAACTTTTCGAAACACGATTTATTAGTCAACCGTCAAAAGCTATTCGTTTAAAAGCCTTTTATAGCAGAGGGTTTCCTAGATGAGAAATAGGCAGATCCCATAATCGACTGATTGCCTTTGCTACAAGCTCATCTTATATTCTCTATATATTTTATTTTTTATTTTAATCTCCGGCTTTTCTGTTTGGTATTAGAATAATTTAAACATGCCCTTGCTTTTGAAGCAAGTATTAAAAATAATGTTAACGTGTCTGCTCTTCCTAGCTGAGTCAGGGGTTTCTGTAAGCCTCTGAATTAATTTCCTCCTCCTTGTTTTCTGCAGTCGGTTGAAAAAGACCAGCTGGGAGCCATCTTGTTGGCTGGGTGGAGTGCTGGAGCTGGCAGCCTTGGGAGACATCTTTCTCTCTCGCGCTCATAAACGCGCAGAAACGAAAAATCTGTAATTAGTGGCAGCTTTGTAAAAAAATTAAAAAAATAGAGGGTTGGGGTACTTTTTTTTCAATTGTCTTAACAAAAAAGCGGAAAAGCTTTCCTGCTTCATCCGGAACCTTTCTCTCTCTCTCTCTCTTTTTTTTTTTTTTTCCGGCGCTAAACTTTCTTTGTTACTTTTGTAAATACCAAAGGAAGTTTTAAAAAATGACCCCGAATAGCATTTCTGTTGCTATTCCCAGCTTGACTTTCAACGAAGCCATTCTTCTTCCTTTATCGATCGAACAATGTTGTTTTCGTTGGTGGTTCGTTTCCTTATGAGCAAAGACGAAAAATAAAAAAAAATCTTCCTCGTGTTTCGGTTGCCGATTTTTTTTTTTTTTTTTGTAAGACAAGAAGCCACAAGATTGTTTTTACAGTCACTCGGTTGCAATTTGTGCTCAATAGGCGAATCGGGATATTTTATTTTTTCTTCCATTTTTAATCGTGTTAACTAGATTCACACCTTATTGGGGATTTTATTTATAATTGTGCCATCCAGACGAAATAATCAGGGGTTTTTTTTGGGTTTTTTTCTCATGAAAGTTTATTGTTCTCGGTTGGACTGTCAAGGTGTTCTTATGAAAGGGCAGCTCAACCTTGAAGGTACCCTATACATTTCCCATATATTGTAAACCATTTGCCGTTGGCAGAAGGTCCTTTGTCGTCTTCACTCTTCCCACCCCTCCCCCTCCTCTTTTAAAATCTCAAAAATAATGTTAATCAGCTGTTATTAAAAACACATTTTGTAGGAACCCCTAGTTACATATGTTCTAACAACAAATGTACTCATCATTAAAAGGCATACTTCTTTTTTCATGGATTCGGGGTGCAAACATTATTATACCTAAAATTAAATCACCACGTTGTAGTTTACCGACTGTTTTTTGGAGAAGTCGGAAAGAAAGCTAATCGAAAATCTTAAAGCTTTAACTATTTCACCGGTTTTTGAATACCGGGAATCAAAAAGTTTCTTCAAATCAAACTGCAATATCTTTGACTAATATATATATATATATATATATGTAAAACACATCTACCATGTCAAACGCAGTGATTTACTATCGACGCGAAAAGTTCCTGCATAACATCAAAGGCCATTTGCAGTCCCTAATCCACAAACAAAAAAAATTACCTCAGAGAGGAGAATGATAAATTCTGGTTGGTATTTTTAACACGAAAAGGGAGCAAACATTTTTTTTGTTGACAAATTCCAAATAACGTTGCGCCAGGGTTTTCCTTTGTTAAAAATACTCCCTTTTCGCCAAATAGCTGCAATTTGGGGAGTAAATCCCCCCCGAACAAGAAGCTGACACCAGTTAATCAGTGAAGAGCCCCAGAAAATCATTCATTCGGCTTGGATATATTGTCTTTTCGTTTTCTCTTTAATTAAGAAAATGGATTTTCAATAACTTAGCTACAACCCTGCTTTGTTGTTTTCAAAGTCTTGTTCCACATTTGAGTTTTCTATGGGGACGGGGGGGGGGGGGAGAGAGCGAGGAAGGGGACGGGCGATGGGAGGAGGGGCTGAAACATAAATGTGTATTTTGGGTTGCAGATAAATTGAACGCGTTGTTTGAACAGGGCGATATATTTTCCAGACATAAATCCTGCTTTTTTTTTTTTTTTTTTTGCCTCGCTGCGTTTATCCTGTGCCTCGTCTGAAGAAAGTTCGCTTCCAATATTTATTGTCGCCTTTTCTCCTGTTCATTTCTCACACCTCCTTAATTTTGTTTCCGCTTTCCTCTTAAGGGAATCGACCCCAGATTGTCCTTGACCAGAAAAGCTTGGGATCCTCCTGATGGCAGGGGTGGGGGAGGGGGCAGGAAAGCTGATACAAACCCTGCGGCTCTGGTTTTTGCCAGGAGAACAGTTGCTGCAAATGTATTCTCTCTCTCTCTCTTTTAGCCCTGGCAGGCATTCGCAGAACACGTGGCAGATCTGGCCCTGAAAAAGACAAATTTAGGAGGGAGAGAGAGAGCTTACTGTATGTATTAATCGAGCATATTACGAGTATTACCGCTACTACAAGGCCCTGCAGCCTGTTTTTCTCTCCTCCGGTTTTTTTTTTTTTGTTGTTTTTTGGGGGGGTTGTTTTTGGGTTTTTGTTTAGACCTGTTTCCGGCTTAAGGAAATAGCACATGACACAGCCTATCTGCAAGATTAGATAGCGCCTATCAATGGGGGATGGGCAAGTGCTTATTACTCAAGCAATTTTCCCTATCTACAATCTACCTCAGGGCTGCCCAAGTCCGGTCCTCGAGATCTACTGCCAGGCCATGTTTTCAGGATATCCACAATGAATATGCATGAGAGAGATTTGCCTGCACTGCCTTCTTGGTATGCAAATCTCTCTCATGCATGTTCATTGTGGATATCCTGAAAACCTGGCCTGCCAGTAGAACTCGAGGACCGGACTTGGGCGGCCCTGACCTACCTAATGTACCCGGAACATGAAAGATTGGGTGACTTGCCTGGGCTCCCAGGGAGCAGTGCTGGGCTTGGACCCAGAGCCTCAATGGCCCTAGAGTCCAGGGGTAGGCAATTCCAGCCCCTCGAGAGCCAGGTCAGGTTTTCAGGATCTCCACAATAAGTATGCACGAGATAGATTTGCATCTCAAGGAGGTAGTGCATGCAAATCCATCTCATACATATTTGTTGTGGATATCCTGAAAACCTGGCTCCGGCTCTCGAGGACCGGAATTGCCTACCCCGGCCGGGCCTAGACCATTTGGAAGTGTGTGTTTTCTGCTGTTCATGCACACATCCGTGTTCACAGGCAAGACGGACATTTCTATTTAGACAGAGCGATATTTTATTAACTGTGTGTGTTTCTGGCGAATAATGCCTTTTCAGTCCCGGTGGATCAGATTTGTTCTGTTATTTTGGTTACGGTGGGCTCTTTAGAGATCTGGCTTCTGTGGTAGCCTGGATGTTACAATTACAGTAGGGGGGGAGGGGAGAGAGTGTGACGCAGCGGCTAAGACTGCAGCCTCAGCACCCTGAGGTTGTGGGTTCTAATCCCATTCTGTTCCTTATAACCCTGGGCAAGTCACTTAATCCCCCCCACCCCAGAGAGACAGAGAAAGATGCTTAAGTACCAGAATACATTAATGTAAACCATTCTGAGCTCCCCCTGGGAGAAGGGTATAAAAAAAATTGAATAAATAAACAGAAAGATGACGTCTGTCAGGCTCTGACAATGGCAGGGAAGAGCTCATTGATCATCAGCTTTTGTTGGGACTTTTTTTGAAGGGGGGGGGAGAGGAAGGGGCTACTGCTAGTTTTTCTAGTTTCATGTTCAGGTTAACCCTTTCAGGACCATAAGGATCGTAGGCCAATTTTTGTGGTTTTGACGACATTTTTATGGTAAAAAGGGCTTGCAGATGCCAAAAAAATGATTTTTTTTGTGAAATATCATTATTTTTATTTAAAAAAATCACACTTCTGGCTTATGGACAGTGTGGCAAGTGAATCTTCTCGTCAATCTAGCAACGACGCTAATGAATGAATGTCGGAACCAGTTTGTTTACATAAAGGTAGTATCATATGGAATCCGTACATATCAAATTTAGAACTGTAGACTATCCCAATCAAAATTTATAGGATTTTAAAGTTATGGGACAAATATGTCCCTTGGTCCTGAAAGGGTTAAAAACTGCTCTCTAATGAGATCGCAATCTGGTTTTATGTGGTTTTTTTTAGGGGGGGGGCCGAAACTCAGCATTGAAGAGAATATGCAAGTTATTTTCCCTTCTCAGGCTCACTTCCAACCCAAACACCAGCTTAATTAATTGGGGATGAATGACACTTTTTCTTCTTCTTACCTCTTTAAAACCCAACCTTTGATTTGATGCTTTCCTCTCCAATGCATTTGCTCTCTTTAGTCGTATAAAATTTACCAATTTTGTGAACACACTGCGACCCATCCAAATCTGCTTTTCACCATTTAGCCGCCTACGTTCCTGGAAATAAAACTCCAGCCAGCAAGCCCCTTGAAAAGGGTTCACATGACCACACTGAAGAGACTTTTTAACGGGGAAGGGGTATAACGTGGACCTCACCGATCTCAACCGCACATCTTCAAAATCTTTATTTACGGACAGCTGAGGTTTCATATTTCATGTGTGCAGGTCCGCGTTTTAGCCCCTCATTCCACCGCCTTATCGCTTGCCGTTTCTGACCCCACGGATCTGTGCCGTTCTGTGTCTTTTATTAATAACACTTCAGCTAAGGGAGCTCTGACGGACCCTAATGCTTCTCCCTTTCTAGGTCCGTGCCACTTTTAGTCTCAGCATCGGGAGGGAGAAGCATTAGGGTCCGTCAGAGCTCCCTTAGCTGAAGTGTTATTAATAAAAGACACAAATCGGGACAGATCC
Source organism: Geotrypetes seraphini (assembly GCF_902459505.1). NCBI lineage: Eukaryota > Metazoa > Chordata > Amphibia > Gymnophiona > Dermophiidae > Geotrypetes > Geotrypetes seraphini. The sequence continues at coordinate 12,810,203 of NC_047094.1, read as the reverse complement.
GTGGGGTGAGATACGGCGGTGGAATGAGGGGCTAAAATGCGGACCTGCACACATGAAATATGAAACCTCAGGTGTCCATAAAAGGAGATTTTTTTAAGGATGTGCGGTTGAGATCCACGAGGTCCGCGTTTTATCCCTTCCCTTTTTAAGGTGCTTACTGAACGCTTTCCAAATGTGAACCCAAAGTCCAAAGCTATAAAGTATGCAGACTTTAGTTACATGGTACTGTAGTATCTATGTTGTGCTTTTATCCACCCAAAATGCTAGAAGCATTCATAACTTTACTTTCCACCCTATATGTAAGAAAACTGGTCGTATGACCAGCACCTCAACTTGTGCACTGATCATGTAAGAATTATGCAAAACAAAACAAAAACCCCCCAAAACCAAGAAACCCAGCCCCACAGCCACACTTTCCTTCTAAAACTAGAACACTTTATACCTCTGATTATGCTTTAATATTTTTAAGAGCGGTACCAATCATGCGAAATAAGTAAGATTTCAGACACAATCAAAACCTACCTTTTTGACAAATTCCTCTAACTTCTCCACCCCCCCCCCTTCTTCCTTGCCTCCTCCTCTGACCTCGACTTACCTCCAGACTCTCCAACTCCTCCAATCTTGTTAGCCACTAAATGGCTTAACAAAATGGATCTAACTAATTATCCCGTTAAATGCCTCTGCTCTGCCTTATCTAACACCGCAGTATGTAACACTGCTGTATGTAATACCGCTGTATGTAACTTACAGCAAATGTAACTTCACTGCAAATGTAGCATCGCCGAAAATTAACTTCGCTGTAAATGTACAGTCTCTTCATCTGTTAACCACATAGATTCTAGAACTTCCATGGTAATGCGGTATACAAGAATAAAGTTATTATTATTATTATTCTGCACTGAATTTCACAAGACAAGGCCATATTTAAAATAAATGTAAAAATCCCTAGGATTGTGCCCCTCCCATTTCCAAATTCCAAGGTCTACAGTGAGATGGTACAATAAAAGTGTTTCTCAACTCGGTCCTGGAGTCCCCCCTTGCCAGTCAGGTTTTCAGGATAGCCACATTGAATTTGCATACACTCCCTCCATTATATGCAAATTTCTTTCAGGACTCCAGGACCGAGTTGAGAAACGCTGCAATGAAACAACAGACTTCAGCTACTAATTTGCTAGCAAAGCTCTTATGTGCCCTGAAGACTTTAGAAAAGAAAGAGTCCTGTAATGACCACTTTTTGGAGAAACCACTCACAATCTTCTTACAAATAACCTATCTAAGGCAATGATGTGGAAATTTAACTTTTTTTTTTTTTAAATAACCTTAAAAGAGATACATACTAGAGAATGACACGGTGACAAAATTCATCACCGTTCTCATCCCCGCGGATAACCGCGGGAAATAATCCCATGTCATTTTCTAGTGTCTGTTTCAACCTCAGTCCTTCTACACCAGCATTCTTCAAAGCAAAGCTTGAGGGTCAGTGGTTGTGGCCATTCATACTCTGATTCTTATGTGAGCCAAGGATAATGAAGCCATTGTGACATCACTGATGTGATTGGCTCTTAGGCACTGGTGGAATGAGGCATTATGACATCACAATATCTGCTCTGGATACCAGAGACTGTCATTCTGTAGTGTCTGTTTCAACCTCAGTCCTTCTACACCAGCATTCTTCAAAGCAAAGCTTGCAGGTCAGTGGTTGTGGCCATTCATACTCTGATTCTTCCCTCTCTCCTTAAAGAATGACTTAAAGATGGTTATCCGCGGGGACCGGAACGGTGCTGAATTTTGTCACCATGTCATTCTCTAATACTAACCTAGGATCCCTTTTCCTATCAAACACCAGATTAAAACTAGCCCTCTTCCTACTGTCCTTGCTTGCATACCAAGGTATGAGGGAATGAAAAATAATTTGCTTATTTACATACGTAATAAGAAAAGCTCCCAAGCCACAAACAAAGCTTTTTTTTTTTTTTTTTTGTTAAACATAAGAATTGCCGCTGCTGGGTCAGACCAGTGGTCCATCATACCCAGCAGGCCGCTCACGCAGCGGCCCTTAGGTCAAAGACCAGCATCCTATCTGAGACTAGCCCTACCAGCGCACGTGCTTGTTCAGCAGAAACTTGTCCAACCTTGTCTTGAATCCCTGGAGGGTGTTTTCCCCTATAACAGCCTCCGGAAGAGCATTCCAGTTTTCTACCACTCTCTGGGTGAAGAAGAACTTCCTTACGTTTGTTCGAAATCTATCCCCTTTTAACTTTAGAGAATGCCCTCTCGTTCTCCCTACCTTGGAGAGGATGAACAACCTGTCCTTATCTACTAAGTCTATTCCCTTCATTATCTTGAATGTTTCGATCAGGTCCCCTCAGTTCGAGGGAGAAGAGGCCCAGTTTCTCTAGCTTCTGGTTTGCTATTGAATCCTCATTAAAATGGTATAGGAAGAGAGTGTGTGAATATACATATATTTCCAAATCGGCTCTTTTAAAAAATCATTAATTCTGTCACTTAAATGTACACTTCTTCCTCCGTATTCGCAGTTTCAGCAATTGCGGTTTTGATTATTTGCGGTTTTTAGCTTGCTGGCTCTCTCCCCCCCCCCCCCCAAATTACATCAGCTTGCATAGAGAAATTGCCGATTCCAAGTGTTTGCAGAGAAAATTGCTGATTCCCGGCACTTTCTTCACCATGTTTTGCCTCTCCTTCAGGAACAGGCCGGGTCTCCCGCCATGTTATTTGCAGTTTCACCATATTCACAATGGTTCTTTAATAGAAAACCGCAAATAGCATAGGAAAAAGCTATTTGCGGGTCTGTTAATCCCCTATCACCGCAAATACAGAGGGAGAGAAGTGTATGCAATTTCTATGGAATAGCTGGTTGCAGGCCTGCAGAATGAGGCATGGCCTCAGTGGCAGAGCAAGGGAGAGAGGCGCCCCCATCCCCACAATCATCCCTTGGCACTGAAACAGCAGCTCTAACCACTAGGCCATGCAGTGGCATAGTAATAATAATAATAATAATTTATTCTTGTATACCACCAAAGCCATAATAGTTCGAGGCGGTTTACAATGAGAAGTACTGGACAATCAGCGAAAAAAATACAATACAAATCATCCAAAATACATACAAGATAAAATGATAAAAAGATTAAAAACAGTGAATCGGCTTACAAATTAATCAAACAACTGTGTTTTTACTAATTTTCTAAAAGTAAAATAAAGATGGAGCATGCATGATAATGTTACCCAACCAATCATTCAATTTGCCTGCCAAAATGCAAGAGTTCTATCCAGAAATCTTTTACAGCGACAAGCATTTACTGTGGGGTAAGCAAACCTATGGATTCTGCATGGAGGCCTATTAAAACGGTCTAGAAAAAAGAGCCATCCCAAATATTGATTTAAAACAGATAGAGGAAAATTTAAACAAAACTCTCGCTTCCATCTGTAGCCAATGTAGTTTTTGATAAAAGTGAGTAATATGTTCCCATTTTTTTCAAACCAAAAATCAGCCGACCTGCTGAATTTTGAATAACTCGAAGCCTTTTCAGTGTTTTCTTATGTGTACCCAAATAAATAATATTGCAATAGTCGAGCGTACTTAAGATGAAAGACTGAACTAGCAGACGAAATGCTACATCAAAATATTTAATGGTTTGGAGTTTCCATAAGACCGAGAAACATTTTCTGACTAGCAAGGAGGGGGGGGGAGGCGGTCTGCCCCGGCCTGGGTGCCATGTTAGGGGGGAGGGTGCTGGCACCCCTCCTCCTATTCCCAATCCTGCAATTTCTAGAGGTACAGGGGCATGTGCGCGCGGCAGGGGAGATGAGGGAAGGGGTGCCCCTTCCCTGATCTCCCCTGCCATGGGCGCACACTTCCCCCGTACCTCTAGTTTCTCACCGCCATGAGTGACAGCTTCAACGTGCTCCTTGCGACCCTGGCGGCTCTCCCTCTGACCTCACTTCATATTCGTGGCAGCTGGAAGTGACATCAGCGGGAAAGCTGATGCGATCAAGAGGACCATGTTGAAGTTGTTGAAGTTGTTGCTGGAGGGAAGGGAAGGGTAGCCCGCATGTGGCGAGGAGAGGATTGGGAATAGGAAGAGGGGTGCCATCGCCCTCCCCCCCAAAAAAAAAAAAACTTGGCCTGGTGCTTAGAGCTGCTGTCTCAGCACTCTGAGATTGCAGGCTCAGTCTCGATGCTGCTTCTTGTGGCCCTGAGCAAGTTCCCCAAGTACCATAGTTAAGATTGTGAGCCCGCCAGAACAGATTGGGAAAATGTTTAGAATTCCTGATTCAATGTATTGTAAAGCTGGTCACTTCTCTCCCCCCTACACTCTGTGCAAAACTCTGCTGCGCGACTCATCTTCTACGAATCTCGCTACGCTCGTGTCACCCCTCTCCTTAAGTCACTTCACTGGCTCCCTATCTGCCATCGCATACAGTTTGAGATCTTATTGCTGACCTACAAGTGTGTTCATTCTGCTGCCCCTCAATATCTCTCCTCCCTTCTCTCTCCTTATAAACCTCCCAGAGAACTCACTTCCTCAGATAAGTCACTCTTAGCGTTACCCTTCTCTTCCACTGCCAGTTCCAGACTTCGTTCCTTTCATCTAGCTGCCCCCTATGCCTGGAATAAATTACCTGAGTTTGTCCGTCAAGCCCCTTCCCTTGTTTAAAAGCAGACTGAAAACCCACCTTTTTCATATAGTTTTCAATCCTTAACCCTACTCCTCTGCCCTCCAACCCAGCCCACTGATTAACTATTCCCCTTAACTGTATCCATGACATCCTATTTGTCTGTTTAGATGGTAAGCTCTTTTGAGCAGGGACTGTCTTTGTGACTCTGTACAGCGCTGCGTGCGTCTGGTAGCGCTGTAGAAATAATTCATAGTAGTAGTGTGAATAGTTTGTCTTTGGGAAGCAGAGCTGAGATTGTGATGTCATAATGCCTCATTCCACCAATAAGAGCCAACCTCCTCAATGATGTCACAATGGCTTGATTGTCCTGTACTCCCCTCTGTCCTCCAACCCAGCCAGCTGATTAACCATTCCCCTTAACTGTATCCATGACATCCCGTTTGTCTGTCTTGGCTGTTTAGATTGTAAGCTCTTTGGAGAAGGGACTATTCTTTGTGACTCTGAACAGTGCTGTGTGAATCTGATAGCGCTATAGAAACAATAGCAGTATTAGTAGATATGGATGGAGGAAAGGTGGTATGTCAAATAAAAATAACAATAACCATCCAAGTCTGATGCGGGAGAGCTTTTTGCTAGGTGTACTTAAGGTGTTTATATACAATTGTATGGGTGGGAGACCAAATTACACCGAAACGTGCATTCTTTGTTTTACTTAGGACATCAAAGACTTTCTCCTTCTATCTCGCTATCCATGCAAGGGCACTAGCTTTATTTTATAATTTAAAATATGCAATAATTGCTGAGTTTTGGACAACATCGGGTAGTGCTAAATGGAGATCGCTCTGAGGAAAGGGAGGTTACCAGTGGTGTGCCTCAAGGTTCTGTTCTTTTTAACATTTTTATAAGCAATATTGCTGAAGGGCTGTCAGATAAGATTTGCCTCTTTGTGGATGATACCAAATTCAGCAATAGAGTAGACACCCCAGATGTTGTGAATAACATGAAGGAAGACCTAGCGAAGCTTGAAGAATGGTATGCAATGTGGCAGCTAAATTTTAATGCTAAGAAATGCAAGGTCAGGCATTTGGGCTGCAAAAACCCAAGGGAACGGTACAATTTAGGGGATGAAGAACTTATGTGCACGACAGAAGAGCAGGACTTGGGCGGGATTGTGTGTGATGATCTTAAGTGGCCAAACAGGTTGAAAAGGTGACGGCGAAAGCTAGAAGGATGCTAGGGTGCATAGGGAGAAGTATGATCTGTAGGAAAAGACTTTTGTGAGATCTCATTTAGAATATTGTGTACAATTCTGGAGGCCGCACCTTCAAAAAGATATAAAAAAGGATGGAATCTGTCCACAGGAGGGCAACTAAAATGGTGCGTGGTCTTCATCATAAGGCGTAGGGGGACAGTCTTTGGAGGAAAGGTGGGGTGTAAATGTGCACGAGTCGAGTCTATTTCAATAGAAAAGAAGCTCTAGAACGAGAGGGCATAGGATGAAGTTAAGAGGTGATGGGCTCAGGAGTAATTTAAAGAAATATTATTGTACAAAAAGGGTGGTAGATGCATGGAATAGTCTCCCAGTAGAGGTGGTGCAGACAGAGACTGTGTCTGATTTCAAGAAAGCCTGGGATCTTAGAGAGGAAGAGATAATGGTTACTGTTGATGCACCAGGAAAGGTCCTAAGGCTCTGATTGGCTTGGACGCCTATGGGCAGAGCTTATGGCCCTCCCTAAATAGAAAAGCATGCCACTGCCTATGGGGCTCATAATCAAGAAATATACACGTCCAAAAAGCATCTTAAATCAGCACTTGGACATTCCTCCATCCTCAGCATTCTAGATTATTGCAACATCATATACCTTAACGCCACGAAGAAAACAACCAGGAGACTAAAAATAATCCAAAATACCGCCGTGCGCCTCATCTTTGGCCTAAAGAAATGGGAACACGTCACCCCTTTCTACCACCAACTTCACTGGCTGCCATTCGAGTCTAGAGTCCTTTTTAAATTTGCATGCTTCTGCTACAAGGCTGTAAATGGTTCCTCACCAAGTTACATCAACCCCCACTTCAACCTCTATCGCACCAACAAGAAATCCCGTCGTATTCAGTTGCTCGCCTTCCCTTCGCTCAAACTTTGTCATCTTAAAAGATTCCTGGACAAAACTTTCGCCTTCCAAGCAGCTAAACTGAACCCATGGCTAGCACAAATGATACTCGAGGCCCCCACTTACCTCGGCTTTAGAAAATTACTTAAAACCTACCTATTCAGCAAACAAGACCCGAATTGTCCGTCCCCCCCACCCCCGACAATAACTCCCCGCCTCCCCACTCCGCCTCCCTCATGAGGCCTTCCCCTTTTTCCCTACTTTCCACATCCTCTGTCTTGTTCGATTAAAGCTGTAATTCTGATAAATAATTGTAAATCTGCCTGTCTACGCAGATCCTAATCTAATTTGATGTAAACCGCCTTGAACTCGTTGGGTATGGCGGTATATAAGAATAAACTATTATTATTATTCCTAATCGCCAAGATGTCCAAGTGCCGATCAACACTGCCTTTCTGGATGTCTAGTGAGGTGTCCCAGCTTCTGCGCTTCCAGAGCTCGAGATGGTAGAGGCATGTTATGGGCACGCTTTGGGTGTGCATAAGGGCAGATTAGACTTGGTCGTCTTGCAACAACAATCAAACGTTTTGCAAGACGTCCCGGATGGAACTCAGACGTTCAGAGCTAGACCTGTTTTAGAAGCATCTAATTGCCACAAAGGCGCCCCAACATGCATCAAGGTAAGACTCTCCCAGTGCTCACTGATCCCCCCACCCCCCTTCCACCACACAAAAATGAGAACAAAAAGGTACATACCTGGCTCGAGAGCAGCAGCATCTGGTATGGGGAAGCCTAGTAGAGCATCAAGTGTGTAGAGTCACCTGGTGGGCGGGCTAGTGAAGAACCGGGTTCACCAACCTTGGTGGATACAAACTGTTTTACGATTACGTCCATGATTATATCTATGTTTGTTCATTAAAGACTTGGCGTCTTGTACACCATTCCTGCCGTTTCTTCTTTTGTTCTTCGATTCGACATATCACTGCAGTTTTGTTGGATTCTTCGCTTGTGTTTGCCTCTCAGGTGGGCTAGTGAACCATAGAGAGGAGAACTCAAGCCCATAAGGCACTCTAACCACAACATCTATGGTATTAAGTATGAGCCCATCAAAACCCACCCAAATACCGCTATACTGCCATATAGGTGCCACCTACAGCTATGATGGCTATTGGGAAGGTACACAGGTGAGTATAGTAGGTTTTGAGGGAGTTTGGGGGAGGCTCACCATAAATTATAAGGGGGTTATGGTGAGATATACATCTGACACCCTTTATGTGCCCCACTGCTCTGTTGGGATGTCTGTGTGGCTAATCCATTACTAAACTGACCCCCCCCCCTCCCATATACAATGGACATTTTGAAGATGGGAAGTTTTTGTATTTGAAAATGGCTAAAAAAAAGTTAGACATGCTAAAGGCCAAGTTGTCCAAATAGATGATTTAAAAAAAAAAAAATTAGATGTCTAGTGGTTTCAAAAATGGATGTTTCCCACCCCGATATTTGGGCATTTTGTGGGATACATCCAAAGTCGGGCTTGATGAACTATTGAAAATGCCTCTCCACATTTCCAGCTGTTAAATGACATCTTTCATATAGTATGTCTAGAAAATCATCCTCAATTTCATGGATTAAACTGCAAAGTTATTATTATTGTTCTTTTTCCTTATATGATAATTGACAGAATGGGAGGGATGGGGGGATGGGCGATGGGTGGGTTATGATAATTTAATATATATGTGCATAATTTAATTGATTAATATACATAGGAATTATATTATTCATGTATAGATGGGGGTGGGATATAAATCTTTTAGGTATATATTGTTAGAGAATTATCAAGTGATAATGTAATATGTTGTGTTCATATTTTAATGTACACGATGTATATGTTAAAATGAATAAAGATTTGGAGAATACTATTGTTGGAAGGGATGGGAGGGGGAGGGGTTTTTATTTATATATTTATGCTGATGTTTGATTAGATTTTCAAGTGATATCGTCACAATGCAAAGACTATTCTTAAAAGATTTCTTTATTATCAGTTTTAATCAATATTTTTGATTATAACATGTATAATATGCTTGATTTATAATATTTGTGGAAAGGGAGGGTGGGGGAAGGGTTTAATTTATGTTTTTAAGATGACAATAGATAAGAATGTCAAGTGATATGTATAATTCTAATTGATGTAATATTGTACACTTGATGAAAGATGAAAAAATGAATAAAAATTGGAAAAAAAAAACCTGCAAAGACTTTGATCTGCCTTAATACTGATTTTTTTTTTTTGTTCAAAATTATTTATTGAGATTTTGTGATATAAACATAAAGAAATACAAAATAAAATAAAATACAATGAATACAATTATAAAGAAGGCCAGAGGATAATCATCTATACAACATTATCTACATTCTGTTGTAACGAATATCAAAGTTTCAAAACTGAGATATGTACAGGCAGAGCTAAGATATAAAGTGTCCATGCTAAATTACATGTTTTCTTTAAGGATTGTCAGCAGGACCATTCAAGTAAACAGAGAAGTTTCCAGGGAGGGTTACCAAAGCATTAGAGACAGAAAAACATAAGAATAGCCATACTGGGTCAGACCAATGGTCCATCAAGCCCAGTAGCCCGTTCTCACAGTGGCCAATCCAGGTCACTAGTACCTGGCCAAAACCCAAGGAGTAGCAACATTCCATTATCTCAGAGTAAGCAAGATTCCGGAACCCCAAAGAGTAGCAGCATTCCATACGGAATCCCCAAAGAGAAGCAACATTCCATGCAGGATCCCAAAGAGTAAAAAATTCCAGAATCCCCAGAGTAGCAACATTCCATGCTACCAATCGAGGGCAAGCAATGGCTTCCCCCTTGTCTTTCTCAATAACTGACTATGGACTTTTCCTCCAGGAACTTGTCCAAACCTTTATTAAAACCAGCTACGCTATCCGCTCTTACCACCACCTCTGACAACATGTTCCAGAGCTTAACTATTTTCTGAGAGAAAAAAAATTTCCTCCTATTGGTTTTAAAAGTATTTCCCTGTAACTTCATCAACTGTCCCCTGGTCTTTGAAATTTTTGATGGAGTGAAAAATCGATCCACTTGTACCCGTTCTACTCCACTCAGGATTTTGTAGACTTCAATCCTATCTCCCCTCAGCCGTCTCTTTTCCAAGCTGAAAAGCCCTAACCTTTTTAATCTTTCCTCATACGAGAGGAGTTCCATCCCCTTTACTATCTTGATCGCTCTTCTTTGAACCTTTTCCAGCGCAGCTATATCTTTCTTGAGATAAGGAAACCAGAATTGAATGCCTAGGAATCGTAGGCAAGCAGCAGCAGACATCAGAGAGCAGAATACTATGTGTTTTTACCCCCCCCCCCCCTTTTAACAAAGCCGTGTTATGCTTTTTTGTCACTGGCCATGGCGGTATTAGCTCCACCGCTCATAAAATTCCTATGAACATTGGAGTTAATATTGCCCTGGCTTAACCCTTTCAGGACCCAAGGTACATATTTGTCCCATAACTTTAAAATCCTATAAATTTTGATTGGGATAGTCTACAGTTCTAAATTTGATATGTACGGATTCCATAGGATACTGCCTTTATGTAAACAAACTGGTTCCGACATTCATTCATTAGCGTCGTTGCCAGATTGACGAGAAGATTCACTTGCCACACTGTCCATAAGCCAGAAGTGTGATTTAAAAAAAAAAAAATGATATTTCACAAAAAAAATCAATTTTTTGGCTTCTGCAAGCCCTTTTTACCATAAAAATGTCGTCAAAACCACAAAAATTGGCCTACGATCCTTATGGTCCTGAAAGGGTTAAAAAAAAAAAAAAAAAAAAAGCCTAACACAACTTCATAAAAGGGTGTGTGGAGGGGGTTAATTTTTTAAGTTTTGTTTTTTTCTTCATGTTGTTTGAATTATTGTGAATGTGCTTTGTGAACTGCTTAAGTCTTAACTGGATAATCTATTTCTTAAAATAATCACATGTGGTCATCAGGAAGCCTGTTAACAGGTAATTCTTTATTATAAGCTTCAAAGAGAGCAAAAAATAAAATAAAATCACGCCAAATATTGTACCATCAAGATGGGATTTCTGGCTTCACTTACGAAGCCGCGTTAGCGACTTTATCGCACGCACTGTTTTAGCGTGCGCTAACCCCAGCGCTAGCCAAAAAAACTACCGCCTGCTCAAGAGGAGACGGTAGCGGCTAGCACGGCCGGCAAATTAGCGCGCGCATTAACCACTAATGCGGCTTCGTAAAAGGAGCCCTTAATCTGTAAATGGAGGGAAAAAAAAAAAAGGATTTCATATCCCAGAAGGCATAACCATTTGAAACGTACTTAAATAGAGACGAGGACGACGGAACAGACCGATAAATATGCGTGATCTCATTTACATTTTTCCGGTTAAATGTCTAAATAATTCTGATTGCTTTTGCCACGTTGCACATGTAATTAAAGCAGCTCCCATGATAAGATTTGAATTAAGTGAAGCCAGCGGGGAAGTAAAAAAAAAACCCAAAAAACACGTCCTCGATGACTAACACGATGTTTCGCTTCACGCTGCCACATTCCACAGCGAGGATTTTTGCTGGAGCTGATCTGGAAAGATTATGGCTCTGTGTTAAATATGAAAGCAGCCGAAACAGCTAAATTAGGTTTAAATTTTGCAAAAGAGAGTCCCTTCTTTCCCCCATTCTATTTCAAGCTGGTGAAGTCATACATGCGTGATTTATTTGGAACGTCGGATAAAAATAAGCTTGATTGATCTATGTCCGCCTAACAGTTTCCATTACAGTGTTTCATTCCTAACGGGCGTGGAATAGGTTCGGTGTAGCTAAATCCTCTTCTGTTGCTCTGTGCCATAACACATAGGGGGGGGGAGGGGGCTCTTGAACAATGCTGGTTATCAACAGTGCTATAAACAGGATATGCCACGCAATTATTATATGCCACCATTTCTGGCTGAAGCATGGTGGCCACGCTCTGCATTCTCTACAAACCATCAACTTGCACAGGGAGAGACGCAAGGGGAAGCCATCCTCCACACTCTCTTTCTGGGAAGATTGATGGAGACACGAGGTGCAACTGCCATGCCGTTTCTGAGAATGGCTTCATCCTTTCCAAATTAAAGTGGATGGCTCTTCTTTTGCTGATCCCAAGGCCCAAGACACTGCTTCTCAGACTGTAACCAGCTGGATTTTCAGGGTTACCACAATGAATATACATGAGATAAATTTGCATGTATCGGAGATCCATTCAGTGGCATAGCAGAGAAGAGCCCCCCCCCCCCCAATGTCACACTCGCACACTTCCTTTCCCCCATTCCTCTTTAAATCTTTACCACTGCGAGCAGCTTCTCTGGCCTGCTGCTTGCAGCTGCGTTGGCTTTCCCTCTGATGTCACTTCCTGACCCCACAACCCGGAAGTGATTTCAGAAAGAAGCCAGGTCAGCATGAGCAGCAGGCCAGAGAAGTTGCTTGGGCTGGTGAAGATTTAACAAGGTACCAGGGGGAGGGAGGGATGGCGAAAGCGTGGTGTGGGGGGCGGAGAGGTGCTGGCACTCCCACCAGTGCGGTACCCAGACACTTATTGTTTATTTAAAAACACATGGTTTATTTATACACACAAGGGTGAATCCAATGATGGTATGTGGATGAAATCTTTTTATGATTTCTACTAGGTTTACCAGATTTTCCCCAAGGAAAATCTGGACCCATGGCCACGCCCCCAGGCCCACCCCGTTCTGCCTGTGTCACGTCCCTTTCCGCCTCCCAGCCCCACCCCCAAATGGCAGCCGCACATGCACAGATGCAATGACATCACACGTGTGTGATATCACCGTGTTGCATCTGCACATGCACGGATGCCCTTTCCAGACGCAATTTTGCCGGAAAGCATTTCAAAACCCGGACAAAAGTGCCAGGTTTTGAAAAGCCGTCCAGACCCTCGGACATGTCCTCAAAAGGAGGACCATGACCGGGGAAATCTGGATGTCTGGTAACCCTAATTCCTACGCCTTGAGAAGAGAAGACCGAGAAGGGACATGATCAAAACATTCAGGATATTGAAGGGAATTGACTCAGTAGAGAAAGAGAGATCGTTCACCCTCTCTGAGGTGAAGAGAACGAGAGGGCACTCGCTAAAGTTGGAAGGGAAAAGATTCCGTACAAACGTAAGGAAGTTCTTCTTCACCCAGAGAGTGGTGGAAAACTGGAACGCTCTTCCGGAGGCTGTTATAGGGGGAAACACCCTCTAGGGATTCAAATAGGGGAAAACACTCTCCAGGGATTCAAGACAAAGTTGGATAAGTTCCTGATTGAGAGGGGACATGATCGAAACATTCAAGGTACTGAAGGGAATAGACTTAGCAGATAAGCTCCAAGGTAGGGAGAACGAGAGGGCACTCTCTAAAATTGAAAGAGGATAGATTCCGTACAAACATAAGGAAGTTCTTCTTCACCCAGAGAGTGGTAGAAAACTGGAATGCTCTTCCGGAGTCTGTCATAGGGGAAAACACCCTCCAGGGATTCAAGACAAAGTTGGACAAGTTCCTGATTGAGAGGGGACATGATCGAAACATTCAAGGTACTGAAGGGAATAGACTTAGTAGAGAAAGAGAGATTGTTCACCCTCTCCAAGGTGAAGAGAATGATAGGGTACTCGCTAAAGATAGAAGGGAAAAGATTCTGTACAAACGTAAGGAAGTTCTTCCAGAGTCTGTTGTAGGGGAAGCACCCTCCAGGGATTCAAGACAAAGTTAGATAAGTTCCTGCTGAACCGGAACGTACGCAGGTAGGGCTGGTCTCAGGGCGCTGGTCTTTGACCAGAGGGCCGCCACGTGAGCGGACTGCTGTGCACGATGGACCACTGGTCTGACCCAGCAGCGGCAATTCTTATGTTCCCGCCAGGGATTTTCTCTTTCGAGCTCATAACCTCACACTCAGGATTCACCCTAAAATTTAAAAATTATTTATAATTTCTCTCTTGGCTGCCACTAAGTTCAACGGATCAGCCTCCCATGACCTAATTTTGTTTGTGGTATTCATTCAAGTACCAGCTGGGGTTTTTGATTTTCTATTTGTGGTGGTTAAGAGCAGCATTAGATTTTTGAATTTCCCAGGAAATTCAGCTGATGACCGGTCGTTAATGGAGACTACCCCAAGCTCTCCGTTGACGTTAGTTAGCCACAGTATTCTGCAGCAGCTGCAGTCAACATATTGACCTTTGAAGCAAGTCAATCCATAGGGTATTGTAGTAGCCCAGTCTTGTTGCTTTAATATCTACACCACTGTCTTCAGAATTGCTTTGGGGGTCGGGTAAATTGTAAGGTACAGAACACATTCACATAAGAGAATATAGTTTTAACCTAGCAATCCGTGAATTAAATGACAACATTTCCCTAACAAAATCCTTCATTGATCAAGTATGGCTATCTATCCTAATTAAAATTCTGTCTTTATTCTCCCTTTTTCCACCCACCAGGCTTTGGTTTTACAATAGTCTGTCAGGCATTTGGCCACTACTTCTACATCTATATTGAGTGTATCAATTTTCTAGCCCCTCTCCCCCCTTTATGAAGTGGCAGAGTGATTTTTCCAACCCACTATCTCGATCACCTCATACAACAGAGCCATGGTTGGTGGGAATGAGGGACTGATGGAGTGACCTAGTGGTAGAACTGCTGCCTCTGCAACCAAAGGTTGTGGGTTCAAGTCCCAATGTTTCACCCTCTGACCCTGGGCAAGTCATTTAATCTTCCATTGTCCCAGTTACAAAATAAGTACCTTTCTATATGTAAACCACTTTCAGATATGTTTATCCCCTTTCAGGTTTTATTACAATTTGATTAAAAAACGCTTATACAAGTTTCTAAGCGTTTTACAGTAAAATAAAATATACTTTATGACATATAAATAAAATACATTATCATGACATTCTATGGGGAAGATAGAAAGGAGAACTACAATTTAGATAGGAAAGCCCCCCCCCCAAAAAAAAGGGGGAAAACACTAGGAGGGAATCAAGAATGACCTAAAAGTAATTGCTGTTTGATTAGGCCTAGACCAGTGATGGCTTTTTGAGCCCGAGTGCCCAAACTGCCGCACAAAACCAAAGAATTTCCTCAAAGTGCCAGCATGTCAATTAAACCTTAATAACAAGATTTTAGTATCTAAAAACTCTTTATAAAGTTGCCTGAACTATGTAACATCATTTTTAAAGGTTGGAATCTTTGTATTGTCAGAGAATCAATTTGATTCACAATCCTTTGGTTTTCATTTCAATTTATTGGCAATTTATAATGTTTTAATGATTTCATTCATGGGCCGAATACACACATACTTTTCTCTGTCGCCGCACTCTTTGACCAAAAGATTTGTAAGCCTGCAACCACGTCAAGGTAGACTCTTTCAGCAGCTCCCCTCCCTCCCCCTTACCTTTGTGGCCAAGTCAAAATGATCTACCAACAATAAAATTTTAAAAACACAAAGCACGCTGTACGCAGAGAAAATGTTAATTATCATTTATATTCCGCGGGTTTTCAAAGAGGTCAAGGCATATGACTTTATGCAATGTCACCTCAGTAACAACTATACAAAAATAGCCTAATATTCCCCCTCCCTTTTTACTAAACCGCGATAGCGGTTTTTAGCGCAGGGACCTGCGCTGAATGCCCCACGCTGCTCTTGAAGCTCATAGGCTCCCTGCGCTAAAAAACGCTATTGCGGTTTAATAAAAGGGGACCATAGTGCAAAATATAGACAGCATATATAAATTCTCAAAACGGAAACATTTTGATCACTAAATTGAAAATAAAATCATTTTCCTACCTTTGGTAATTTCATCAGTCTCTGGTTGCACTTTATTCTTCTGACTGTGCATCCAATATTTCTTCCCTTTTTTCAGCCTCCTATATGCTTTCTCTCCTCCAGACCTCATTCCCTCCCCAAACTTTTTCTTTGTTTCACCCTGTCCCCTTCTTTTTTTTCTCTCTCTCCATACCCCCTTTCATTCTGTATGTCTGTCTTTCTCTCTCTCTCCGTGCCCCATTTTTCTTTGTTTCACCCAGCCCTCTTTCTTTTTTTTTTTTTTGGCTCCCTGTCCCCCCCTTTCTTTCTTTCTCCTTGCCCTCCCCTATGCCACCACCATTGGGAAAATGCTGCCACCGCCACTGGGGAATAGGCTGCCACTGCCGCTATCGGGAACAGGCCGGCGCCGAGTTCGCCCTGCTTCTCTTCCCCACGGGGCCGACCAACTCTTGCCACTCGACGTCAATTCTAACATCGGAGAGGACGTTCTGGGCCAGCCAGGCAGCGATTGGCTGGCCCAGAACGTCCTCTCCGACATCAGAATTGACACGGGTGGCGAGAGTTGGTCGGCCCCACAGGGAAAAGCAGGGAGAACTTGGCACCGGCCTGTTCCCAATGGCGGCGGTGGCACTCAAGTGGCTAAAGAGACGCAGTTTGCCAGCCTAGGGAGAACACTGGAGGGTGGCTAGCTGTGCACCCCCTTGGGGCGTAAAACCGGGGCAGACCGCCCCCACCCCCACCTTGGTATGCCACTGTCTGTACCTCACTCCCTCCCTATGACCAAAAATTCTCCTTTCTTCTATTCCCCGTGTACACAGCCATCTCTTTCCCTCCCTTCCTCTCTCACAAGTCCTTGCCTTATGTGTCCAAAAACACATTCCCTCCCCCACCTCAGCATCTCTTTCCCTCCCTTCCTCTCTACCAAGTCCATGCCTTGTGTCCAAAAACACATTCCCTCCCCCACCTCAGCATCTATTTCCCTCCCTTCCTCTCTCCCAAGTCCATGCCTTGTGTCCAAAAACCCATTCCCTCCCCCACCTCAGCATCTATTTCCCTCCCTTCCTCTCTCCCAAGTCCATGCCTTGTGTCCAAAAACCCATTCCCTCCCCCACCTCAGCATCTATTTCCCTCCCTTCCTCTCTCCCAAGTCCATGCCTTCTGTGTCCAAAAACCCATTCCCTCCTCCACCTCAGCATCTCTTTCCCTCCCTTCCTCTCTTCCAAGTCCATGCCTTCTGTGTGCAAAAACCCATTCCCTCCCCCACCTCAGCATCTCTTTCCCTCCTTTCCTCTCTCCCAATTCATGCTTTCTGTGTCCAAAAACCCATTCCATCCCCCACCTCAGCATCTCTTTCCCTCCCTTCCTCTCTCCCAAGTTCATGCCTTCTGTGTCCAAAAACCCATTCCCTCCCCCACCTCAGCATCTCTTTCCCTCCCTTCCTCTCTCCGAAGTCCATGACTTCTGTGTGCAAAAACCCATTTCCTCCCCCACCTCAGCATCTCTTTCCCTCCCTTCCTTTCTCCCAAGTTCATGCCTTGTGTCCAAAACGCACTCCCTCCCCCTTTTGTGTTCCCCGTTTGTCTCCCAGCCCATCTTATCAACTTTCTCAGCAAAATGTAGCTCGAGCCGCGTAGGCTTGTCTTCTATTTCCTGCCTGTCCCGCCGCGCACACATAGCCAATCGGAAATCTTCCCCGACGTCAGCGCTGATGTCGGAGGGTGGGCTTTGCTTAAGCCCTCCCTCCGACGTCAGCGCTGACGTCGGGGAAGATTTCCGATCGGCTGTGTGAGCGGCAGGGCAGTTGGAGTAGAAAATGAGCCTCGTGGCTCGTGTTATATTTAACCCCGCGGGTCCCCCATCGTCCCCGTTCAGCTCTCTCTCCTGTGCACCCCCTGGTAGTACTGCCCTGATGGCGGCCCTGTGCGTGCCAGCTGCAAGGCCTTCGCGTGCCACAGTTGGCACGCGTGCCATAGGTTCGCCATCGTTGGCCTAGGCTATGATTAAAGAGGAGGTTTGTCTACCTAAGTATTTTTGTTATCTTTCAAACACATCTGTAGAAAGGAAGCATTTGAGGGAGCCCTTAAATTTCTCCAGCGTAGATTCTTCTCTAAGGTAAAGTGGCAGATGGTTCCAGATTTGGGGAGCAGTAATCGAGAAAATTTCCGAACGTCTTGTGTTTATCACCTTCAAAGAGGGAATGGATAAGAAGTGTTGATTTGTGGATCTGAGAGTCCTCGAAGTTGAATATGGAAGTACTAGTCTTTAAGCCTGTTACATTAACGGGTGCTAGAATAGATGTGTGTATGTTTGTCTTTCTTTTTTTTTCTCTCTCTGTCCTTGGCCGCTTTCTGTCTTTCTTTCTTTCTGTCTCTCTCTTTCCTCAGCTGTCCACCACTACCCCTTACCTGCTCCCTCCGTCCAGAAATAGCCCTTCTACCTTCCTTTTACCTCCCCTCTGTCCAGCAGCACCTCTTCCCTGCTCCCTAATATCTGCTCCCAAACCGCCGTTGCTACCCTCCCTCCATCCCAGCTTCCTGGTCTCTTCTGGCCCACCAGCACGAACCGCTGCTGTCTGTCAATGTCCCTGCCCACTGCCTGTCTGTTTATCGTGCCCCTTCTCCCACTTTTTTTTTTTTTTTTTAAATCACTCGTCATCACACAGTAACCCCTGATGGATATAGTAAACCGCCACCACTCGTAGCAAACCGTCATGCAAGCGCCGCACCCTTTAACATTTCTCTGCCGGCCACGGAGTTACAGATCGCGGAGGCAGGGATCACGCAGGTAGGAGTGCGCATGCACGCTTAGGGTCTTATTATTAGTGATGAGCTTATCCAAGAAGGCTGGTAATTTTGATCGTTGGATTTTAAAGGTTAAGATTGCCATTCTATAGGAGATTCTATGAGGGACCAGTAACCGGTGAGCATTTTTAAGTAATGGTGTGACATGGTCGAATTTCCTTGAATTTGTAATAATTTTCACTGCTGTATTTTGGATTATCTGCAGACGTCTTATTTCTCTTTGTGATATACCATTGTACAGAGAGTTACAGTAATCAAACCTAACAGGACATTTTTCCACTTGAAACAGACCCATTTTCTGTTTCTTTCCAACTCCTAGGTGTAGGCGGGCTTAGGCCTGATTCATAAGAACTGCTATACTGGGACAGAGCGAAGGTCCATCAAGCCCAGTATCCTGTTTCCAATAGTGGCCAACCTGGACCCCAAGTACCTGGCAAAAACTCAGAGTAGCAACATTCCAGGGCTGAGATTGTGATGTCATAATGCCTCATTCCACCAATGTCTAAGAGCCAATCTCATCAGTGATGTCACAATGGCTTGATTGTCCTCTACTTGGCTCACATAAGAACATAAGAATTGCTGTACTGGGACAGACCGAAGGTCCATCTAGCCCAGTATCCTGTTTCCAATAGTGGCCAATCTGGACCCCAAGTACCTGGCAAAAACTCAGAGTAGCAACATTCCAGGGCTGAGATTGTGATGTCATAATGCCTCATTCCACCAATGCCTAAGAACCAACCTCATCAGTGATGTCACAATGGCTTGATTGTCCTATACATACGAACATAATAGCCATAGTGGGTCTAGCCCATTATAGCCCAGTATCCTGTTTCCAACAGTGGCCTTTTTGAAAATGCTTCCATAGCTTGTCAGTGATTTTGGTTACTCTGGCATGTTAGTTGGGTCAAGTGACCCCTGATGCAGGCGTTCCTCAGACGCCAAAACACAGTGCTGTGTCAGGTCCACAGCTTCTGCTTGGTTCCTTTTCTGAAATTTACAAGTTGGTTTTACATCAGTGATCTTCAGTGGAGTGTTCATTATCTGTTCCCACTTCCTTTAGTACTACTCCAACAGTGGCCAACCAGGTCCCAAGTAGTAAAACAGATTTTTAAGCTGTTTATCCTAGGAAAAAAAACCAGTGGATTTCCCCAAGTCATTTCAATAATGGCCTATGGACTTCTCTTTTAGGAAATTAGCCAAATCTTTTTTAAACCCCGCTAAGCTAACTGATTTTTCACCATATTGTCTGGCAATGAATGCCATGCTGTCTCTATACTTAAAAAAGTGATTCCAATACTTAAAAAACCAGAGAGCAAATTATAAAAGAGAACAAAATCCTATCCTGGTCTGAATCTGGAGTAGATTAGAGCTTAGCATCCTTTTTATTTATTTTTGCTCCTATCAACTTGTTCTTATGCCAGCACAGGACAAAGTTTAACCAAGGACTGCAGTCTGCTCTCCCGCCATCCTTTCAGCAAAGTTTAACCCTTTCAGGACCATAAGGATCGTAGGCCAATTTTTGTGGTTTTGACGACATTTTTATGGTAAAAAGGGCTTGCAGATGCCAAATAATTGATTTTTTTTGTGAAATATCATTATTTTTATTTAAAAAATCCAACTTCTGGCTTATGGACAGTGTGGCAAGTGAATCTTCTCGTCAATCTGGCAACGACGCTCATGAATGAATGTCGGAACCAGTTTGTTTACATAAAGGCAGTATCATATGGAATCCGTACATATCAAATTTAGAACTGTAGACTATCCCAATCAAAATTTATAGGATTTTAAAGTTATGGGACAAATATGTCCCTTGGTCCTGAAAGGGCTACGGTTTACCTTTCATGTGATTTTCGACCAAAGAACTTTGTACATTTGTCCAGATCCACAGCTATTAAAATTGTAGGTTTGCATTTAGCCGTCTGTAAGCACATGGATCTATTTCCTAACCTTGAATCTCCCTGTATGTATATAGTACAAAGTTAATGTTTTACAGCCCTTTCTATCAGTTCTGCTATTGTTTCTGTTTCAGTTTTATGCAGATTCACTGATTGCTATCAACCTACCTTATTTCAGGATATTTTCATCTACAGGCATTATCAGGATGGTATGGCTAGCTAGTTATAAATTATACAATGGAATGGCTGAACTCCCTCACCCCAATCTCTGTTTTCAGACATCAGAGCTGGACTTGTATTTCAGGTTTTGTTTTATCTTTTTTTTTTTTTTTTTTACCAAAATGAGGCCTCCATGAAATAAAATTGATGTCGCAAA
Source organism: Geotrypetes seraphini (assembly GCF_902459505.1). NCBI lineage: Eukaryota > Metazoa > Chordata > Amphibia > Gymnophiona > Dermophiidae > Geotrypetes > Geotrypetes seraphini. The sequence goes on along the minus strand of NC_047094.1, from coordinate 12,789,560 downwards.
AACTGTTTAAATAAAATTCCTGTTGAAGGGAAGCATCAGAACTCAAGTTGCAAAATTTATCTATTTAATTAATTAATTTTCTATACTTTTCTCCCAGCGGAGCTCAGAATGGTTTACATGAATTTATTCAGGTACTGAAGCATTTTTACCTGTCTGTCCCAGTGAGCTCACAATCTAAAGTACCTGAGGCAACAGGGGGGGTTAAGTGACTTGCCCAGGGTCACAAGGAGCAGTGTGAGTTTGAACCCACAACTTCAGGGTGCCGAGGCTATAGCTTTAACCACTGCACCACTCTAAAAATACAAATGTAGTAAAAGTGAGCTGAGTATAATAATAATAACTTTATTTTTCTATACTGCCATAGTCAAGCGACTTCTAGGCGGTTCACATTGAAAGAAGGCTGGACAGTCAGCGAATAACAGGAAGCATAAAATAGAAAAGTTACAAACTAATTGGAGTTCCATGGGTAAAGAATACATGAAAATTGGAGTTACCTGAGAGATTGAGTTAGCGTTTACAGCGGGGAATATCATAGTGAGAGAGGGTCGTCTGTTTAGTCAATGAATTTGTCGAATAGGGCGGTTTTAACCCTTTCAGGACCAAGGGACATATTTGTCCCATAACTTTAAAATCCTATAAATTTTGATTGGGATAGTCTACAGTTCTAAATTTGATATGTACGGATTCCATATGATACTGCCTTTATGTAAACAAACTGGTTCCGACATTCATTCATTAGCGTCGTTGCCAGATTGACGAGAAGATTCACTTGCCACACTGTCCATAAGCCAGAAGTTTGATTTTTTTTAAAAAAAATAATGATATTTCACAAAAAAAATCAATTTTTTGGCATCTGCAAGCCCTTTTTACCATAAAAATGTCGTCAAAACCACAAAAATTGGCCTACGATCCTTATGGTCCTGAAAGGGTTAATTGATTTTCGGAATGCGTTGTAGGTCAGTTTGGGTTCATTTATGCAGTTTCTCAGCCAGACCTGCTGTCTATAGGACAATCCAACCATTATGACATCACTGAGGAGGTTGGCTCTTAGGCATTGGTGGAATGAGGCATTATGACATCACAATCTCAGCTCTGATTGGAGGCTGAAACTTGCCACACTATTTATTTATTCAATTTTCTATACTGTTCTCCCAGAGGAGCTCAGAATGGTTTACATGAATTTATTCAGGTACTCAAGCATTTTCCCCTGTCTGTGCCAGTGGGCTCACAATCCTACGTCCCTTGGGCCATGGGGGGATTAAGTGACTGGCCCAGGGTCAAAAGGAGCAGTGTGGGTTTGGATCCACAACCTCAGGGTATTGAGGCTGTAGCTTTAACCACTGCACCTCACTCTCCCCTTTTGTAATCTTATGGTAAATACAGCGTCATATAAATGTTAAGCGACAACACACAACTTTGGAAACACAAAGAGACACAAACTTTTGTGGCTGCAATATCACTGTCGTTACGACCCAAACAGTTTGTGCCTCTTTGTGTTGAGTTGTAACTTTGTGGTGGACAGTGAAAATTATTCTGACCTCATATTTAATAAAATCGTTCTTTGGACCTCTGTTTTTGGAAGATAATTTATCTGGCCCTATTTTTCTTGACTGGTTTACCACTGTGGGGGTCTGTTTTTTTTTGGGGGGGGAGGGGTTAGTAATTAGGCGTTAACAAGTGGTCCTGTGCCCTATTCAATAACATGCACGCCTAAATTTCATAGCAAGCAACTCCAATAGAGAAGAGACCATGGGAGGGGCGTGGGTGGGTTCTGGAGCATTCTCAGAACTAAGGCATGATGTTATAGAGTAGCTGGATTTGCACACCTAACTGCCATCAGTTGGGCGTGAAATGTGCACTAAGCTAGGATTCCGTAAAGGTGGTGCCACACACAGCGCCCGGTAGCTTAGTGTGCGTCATTTTGATGCCAGTTTTGGGGTGCAGTTTGCAGAATCTAGCTCTGAGGGGAGCCTCCATGTAGGTGCCCCAAGGTTGAGCGGCAAGATCCTCATATCATTTCGTCCTCTGTATTATCTTACTTCTCTCCCCCTGTGCCAAATATGCACACCCATTCTCTGTGCAATCTCTTCTCAGCAAGATAAAAGCTTGCCTCGGTCTGGACTCCCAACTACTTACTATTTCTATAGAGGTAGGGCACGTTAACTCACTCCTCTGTATACACCTTATCCCCACCCTTAGCATATATCTTTTGTACATCTGGTTGCCTCCAAGACAAATAACCACTTTCATCCATAACATGTGAGCCAAATGTTTACCATTTCCCTCTTAAAGCAGATTTCTCCGAGGTAAATCAGATACGACTTCTGCTATGACTCCCAGAGCCTGTTTTGAAGGCAGCTGAATTCCTCTGCCTCTTTGATCTCTCAGGTATAAGTGTCTAGAGATTCCTTCGGAGATCTGTGTGCGCTGAAAGGATATGAATCGGGGTCCCGAGTAATCATCGTTCTGCATCCTACCTTCACTATCAGAATAACCCGAGCAAGCCTCGCTAAACAAAATGGCTTTGAAGTGAAGGTTCCCAAGATATGGGGAAATTGCCAGGCAGCATAATTTCGCACGTCTGTAAATGTATATATTCTCTGGCAAGGAAAACAGCTGGGAGAGTTTAAGAGGCATTGCAAGTTTCATAACCTATTTAGATTTGAATCGATCACTTCCAGTATACTGAAAAACGACGGGGGACATTGTCCGATCATCAAATGTGGTTTTATTTTGTTCTTTGTGATATATAGATTGATTTCTTCTTCTTCTTTTGTTAATTTACAAGAGCCCACCTCCTGGATATATTTTTCCATAGATTTATTTGAAACACATAATGAAAACTAGCTGCACCGATGCAATCGCCATGAATGTTTTCAACCGTGGAGCTTGTGCCAATAAACAAAGTTAATGCCCACACACCATATAAGTCGCCCAAAGTTGGGTGCTCAGTTTTGGGCGTGGATCACAGATTTGCATGTGAACCAACTGACCAATCAGCGGCGAAGTGGGGGTAGGAGGCGCGTGGGAAAAGGGTCCACGATCCGGGAAAACACATGAAAATTTATTGTCACAGTGCTTAAGAACATAAGAATAGGCTTACTGGGTCAGACCAATGGTCCATCAAGCCCAGTAGCCCATTCTCATGGTGGCCAATCCAGGTCATTAGTACCTGGCCAAAACCCAAGGAATAGCAGCATTCCATGCTACCGATCCAGGGCAAGCAGTGTGTTCCTCCATGTCTTTCTCAATAACAGACTATGGACTTTTCCTCCAGGAACTTGTCCAAACCTTCCACAACATCTGCTCTTTACCATATCCTCTGGCGACGCGTTCCAGAGCTTAACTATTCTCAGAGTGAAATTTTTTTTCCTCCAATTGATTTTAAAAGTATTTCCCTGTAACTTCATCGAACGTCCCTTAGACTTTGTAATTTTTGACGGACTGCAAAATCGATCCACTTGTACCCGTTCTACCCCACTCAGGATTTTGTAGACTTCAATCCTATCTCTCCTCAGCCATCTCCTCAGCCAAGCTGAAGAGCTCTAACCGTTTTAGTCTTTCCTCATATGAGGAACCATTGTAGTAGGGCAAAGAAGCCACTGGAGGTGTTTGTCCAAACGAGAAAAGGTGAAGGAGGAATCTACAAGATAAATCTGAGAAAAGAGGTGAAAGCTGAGTGCCGAGCACAAGAAAGCAAAGGATCCCAGGGAAGGAGTAAGAAGTTCTCATTCACAGAGCCCAGGAAGCCATGTTTTATAGCAGATAATGGAACTTCTAGACAAGAAAATTGAAGGGATCACAGACTCAAAAAACGTAGATAGTTGTTAGAGTGGATGAAGCCAAGACAACTCATTCCTCATTCGTGACAGCCGAGTTACGTGCTATAGAAATAATAAATAATAGCAGTTTGTTTTACTTAATAGAAGATTAGCTATAGGCATGCCACACCTGGCTTCTGGAGACCCCCATCAAAGAACCCACATGAGGATTACAGAAATCATGACAAAAAGGAAGATGAAAGACGCGTCCCTGGTATGAGTGAGGTGTGTGAGGAGCTTATACTGCTAATATCAAAATCCAGAGCTTCTAAAATTCAAAAGTTGTCCGATAGATAGCATATCCTTCTTAATGGAAAAAGGGCTTCCAAAGAGATTTTTTTAGTACTTTGTCATGCAGTCTCGAGCAAGTCCAAACCAGAAAGACATGTTATTTTAGGAACGTTCACAAGGCTGAGATGCTTCAGTCTGACGGCATTTCTCAAATTCTCCACCTTCCTCTTCAATGCTATATTAATCTCTGTCAAGCTTCATATTCACAGAAAAAAAAATGCAATCCGCCTTCGGATGTAATCTTCTACCCTACCCTTTTACTTAAATTTAGGGCCTTTGGGCTCCTGCGTTTTCATCTTAAGACGAACAAAATGGCATTAGCTTCCTTTAAGGTAGATTGATGCAACAAAAGCCTTTTTTTGTAGGCCTTGCTAGTTCCACCAGCGAAAATCATAGAGAAGCGCCAAGTCCAAGAGCAAGGTCTAATAATGGGATTAAAGAACCTTTAATTCTGTATAACCTCAAAGTCCCAAGTGCATAAATGACTCGACACAGCTGTGTTTCAGCAAAAGAATGAATGTCTTTAAAAATGTTACTTATATAAGGACGCATTTGAGACATAGATTGCATAATTCTTCTATCATTAATGCATATGCTCTAAAACTTAATTTTAATCAGACTTTACGTACAGGTCTAATCTAATCTAATCTAATCTAAATCTTGGGTTTATATACCGCATCATCTCCGCAGATGGAGCTCGACACGGTTTACATGGTTAGGGAAGGAACGGAACTCCAGTGGAATTATATAAGTATGAGAGAAGAGAGGTTGGTGTGAGAGTGCCAGGAGCGGGACGGGGTTACGTTCTGGAGAAGAGCCAGGTCTTCAGATGCTTACGGAATGGTAGAAGGGGGCTCAAATTGCGGAGAGGGGAAGGGAGACTGTTCCAGAGCTGAGTGATTCTGAAAGGGAGGGAAGAGCCAAGTTTACCAACAAGGGAGATGCCTTTTAAGGAGGGGTAGGATAGTTTTAATTTTTGAGTGGATCTAGTGGAGGTTGGATTTGAGGAATTCCAGGATAGAAGGATAAAAGGAGGAAGGATACCGTGGAGGTCGTAATCTCCTTTACCTCTTCTCCATGTTTAGCTATGCTTTCAAGATTAATTTCTATTACCCTCCAGTTGTTTTTTCCCTAAATGTATCTCTATTTTCTTTAAAGATTGTAGTTCACCCTCCTTTCCTTTTGTACTGGTAATTATTTGTACGTATACACTGTGGAGCTCATAATCTAAAGAGAAAAATGTCCAAAAACCGGCCTAAGTCGGCACTTGGATGAACATTTCTCAAAAACGTCCAAGCACCGATAATAAAACCGGGTTTTGGACGTATTTAACAACAACCTAGGCCTTCATAGTGCCGCTCAACGTCCAAAGCTAAATGGGGCGTTTCGGGAGGCGTGTCGAGGGCGGGAGTTGGGCGGGACGTGGGCCGGCTTAGACTTAGTAGTACAGCATGTATAACCGAAAGTTTAACAACAGAGCCATGTAAAACATGGTCTAAGTCACAAAAACCCACCTAAACTCACCAGATAAGCATTGAAAACACATTAAACAGACCCCCACACACTACCCCAGTGATCACCAACCCCCCCACCCCCATAAAAATTTTATTCACAACATTAAATTTCAGCCTCCAGACCATCATCACCTGGCAGCTGGGCATAGGAAAGCCTAGTCGTCCAGCACAGAGGCAGCTTAAGTCGTCTTGGGGGTGGGTTAGGGACCCATAGAGAGGAGGACCCATGCCCATAAGCCCCTGTAATCACTGCATTGATACTGAAACATGTGCACTGCCCTATACACCCCCAAAACCCTTTTTTACTGGCATATAAGTGGCTCCTGCAGCCATAAGGGCTATTGGGGTGGTAGATAAGTGGGTCTAGGGGATTCTAGAGGTGGTTTGGGGGTTCACCGTCACCTATAAGGGAGCTGTAGTGAGGAGAAGCCATGGCACCCTTCTTGTGAAATTCACAGCAGTGCCCTGTAAGGTACCCCACTATTTAGGTGGCATGTCTGGGTGTGCAGTCCATCACTTTGCAGACCCCTCCCATGTCCAACAGGGCTTGTTCTAGGCATTTTGGACTTGGACGGAAAGTTGGATGGAAATGTGGTATAAAGATGGACAATTTAGTGGCTTGGACGATCAGATCAGCAGGACATATAATTAGACAATTTTCAAAAGTAAAAAAAAGTTGGACGTCTCTTTCGAAAATGTGTCTTAGGCTCTTTTTAACTTTGGACAACTTGCGAGATGGACGTAAACGGACTTAGACGTCCCTTTCGATTAGGCCCCTCTGTATGTTTAATTGTACAAAGTCGTTTTATTGTTTGTCTCCTAATTTTAAACTGTCATGCGCATTGAAGTATTTGACATTGCGTGTACAACAAATTTTTAATGAAACTCCGGTCTTAACAGCACTAAAAGTATTTCCGAAAGTAATTCGATGCATCAAAACACCAGTGCAAAGTCCATAACGTGGCACAACAGAGATGCAATCCACAACACAAATCTAACAATTACAGATCGGCTTCTTCTGCCGATTCCTCCATAAATTTTTCACAACCCTCTAGAAAATTGTTCCCCTTTGTAAGAGAGACTCTCCCGTGATTTCTCATTACGGCATACCAGAAGGTTCCTAGGGCTGGTTTTGGCGGCAGCTTGGGGGAGAAAAAAAAAACCTGTCTGTGGCCCCCTTGGTGAATGGATTATGACGCTTCATCGTAGTCCTTAAAGAGCCACCAGTTCAACGCAGCCCTTCCATTGCCGCCAATTAAGAGCCGCCAGTTCAGTGCGGCCACTTTCGTTGTGGGTCAAGTTCAGCGCAGCACTTTGACATGATGGATCAAGGTGGAGTGCTGATCAGGGGGTGGGGGGGGGGCATTGCCCCCACCACATGCGCCACTTGATATGCTGGATCAAGGTGGGGGGTGGGGGTCGAGGTGGATTCCCGATCGGGGGATGTGGGGGAAGGGGCATTGCGCCGCATGCGATGAAAATGAAAGTTTAATTGTTTAAGGGGCGACGCGTAAAGTAGCGGTTAGGTAACTGCGAATTTTGAAGTGGAAGGGCCACATATGGTGGAGAGCCTCGCTGAACTTATCCTGTGATGAACTGGGGGGCTCTTAACCCTTTCAGGACCATAAGGATTGTAGGCCAATTTTTGTGGTTTTGACGACATTTTTATGGTAAAAAGGGCTTGCAGATGCCAAAAAATTGATTTTTTTTGTGAAATATCATTTTTATTTAAAAAATCACACTTCTGGCTTATGGACAGTGTGGCAAGTGAATCTTCTCGTCAATCTGGCAACGACGCTAATGAATGAATGTCGGAACCTGTTTGTTTACATAAAGGCAGTATCATATGGAATCCGTACATATCAAATTTAGAACTGTAGACTATCCCAATCAAAATTTATAGGATTTTAAAGTTATGGGACAAATATGTCCCTTGGTCCTGAAAGGGTTAATCGGTGGCGATGACTTGTCCTAGACCCCTTGGTGAAACTGAGTAATAACAATTTTATTTTAGCCACACCACTGTAGTTCTAGGCGGTTCACAAAAGAGGCAACTGAACAATCGGTGAAAATACAAGCGATAGGGAAAAACAAAGTAGTATCACGTGACAAATTTATCAAAAAGATAAGTCTTAACTAATTTTCTGAAGGAGTAATAGGACAAAGCTTTGTGAAATAGTTTCACTTAACCAGGCATTCATTTTGCCTGCTTGAAATGAAAGCCGTTCTGTCCAAAAATCTCTTTATTTTAATGTCGGATAGGCAAATACGCAAGAACAGCGAGTAGACCTGATTGTACAAGGCAACACGGAATGAGCAAAAAGGTCAACTGGAGCCCAGGCCTGCTAAAGATTTAAAACCGACGCAAGCAAATTTTAAACAAAACTCTTTGCCTCTGTCGGCAGCCAATGCTCACGATGCTTAGGGCCAAAAATCAGTCGGACAGCTGAATTCTGAATAATCCTTAATCTTTTAAAGATTCCCTTGTAAGAACCCAAGTAGATTATGTTACAATAGTCAAGGATACTTAATATTAGAGACTGCAGCAACAATCAGAAAGATGTTAAATCAAGATGCTTTTTTAATGGTGCGGAGCTTCCACAACAGGAAGATGCATTTTTTGATTAAGTCGTCAAAAGTTAGATAGCAATCTAAAGTAACTCAGAGCTCCAGAATGAGGATGTTCGACAGATTAGGAAGGGAATACCACTGAAGGTTATTAGTGTATATTAGTTTATTAGTGAATATTAGTTTATATTAATATATTAGTATATTATATAGTATATTAGTATGTTAGATAGATTGTGAGCCCACTGGGACAGATAGGGAAAATGCTTGTGTACCTGATTGTAAAACCGCTTAGATAACCTTGATAGGCGGTATATAAAAAAAAAGAATCCTAATAATCCTAATAAAGTATACTATATAATATAGTTTATTAGTATACTATATAATATAGTATATCAGTATACTATATAATATAGTATATTAGTATATTATATAGTATATTAGTATATTATATAGTATATTAGTATATTATATAGTATATTAGTATGTTAGATAGATTGTGAGCCCACCGGGACAGATAGGGAAAATGCTTGTGTACCTGATTGTAAAACCGCTTAGATAACCTTGATAGGCGGTATATAAAAAAAAAGAATCCTAATAATCCTAATAAAGTATACTATATAATATAGTATATTAGTATACTGTATAATATAGTATATTAGTATACATAGTATATTAGTATATTATATAGTATATTAGTTTATTAGTGTTTATTAGTTTATTAGTGAAAGAGAGCCTCGGAGCATTGGCCAGGTACATTCCTTGATCCTTAAGGGGCTCATAATCGAGACTTAAAACGCGTCTAAAAACCTACCCAAGTCGGCACTCGGATGACCCAAAAGACGGGTCGTCCAAGTGCCAATAATCAAAACCTATTTTTGGGACGTATCTGGGGGTTGCGCTGAGTTGTCTTTGCGCAATTGTCTGTGCGTTGTCGTCTTGCGCGCATTGGACTTGCCACCCTGGAGGAGTGGTTGGGGGGGGGAGAGATGCGGGCCGACCTAGACTTAGGCCCTCTTTTACTAAGGTGCGCTAACCAATTAGCCCCTGCTAATCGGTTTAGCGCACGCTAAACGCTAACGCATGCATATTAGTCTGTGGACGCGTTAGTGTTTAGTGCGTGCTAATTCGATTAGCGTACCTTAGTAAAAGAGAGGGTCAGTCATCCTGCAGGGATAGTCGAACGTTTCACAAGACTTCCTGGATGAAACTTATGCATTGTGAGTTAGGCGATTTATCATATTTTAAATAAACTTGTAAACTTGTTTTTTAACTAATGTATTCTTATGTATTTATATACAGTGTATCTCTTTTTCACTTGCAAACTGTCTTGATTTTTTAATTTACGCAGAGTGAAATACCAAATTACCTCAAATAAATACATTAAAGGCATGGAACGGATCCATGGTGAGACCCCATCTGGAATACTGTGTACAATTCTGGAGGCCGCATGATCAAAAAGATGTGCGGAGAGTTGAGTCGGTTCAGCGAATGGCCACCAGGATGGTCTCAGGGCTCAAGGATCTCCCGTATGAGGAACGACTGGGTAAGTTGCAGCTGTACTCACTCGAGGAACGCAGAGAGAGGGGAGACATGATCGAGACGTTCAAATATGTCACGGGCCGTATCAAGGTGGAAGAGGATCTCTTTTTCCTTAAAGGACCCACGGCAACAAGAGGGCATCCGTTGAAAATCAGGGGTGGGAAATTTCATGGCGACACCAGAAAATATTTCTTCACCGAAAGGGTGGTTGATCGCTGGAATAATCTTCCACAACAGGTAACTGAGGCCAGCAGCGTGCCAGATTTTAAGAAAAGATGGGATTGGCATGTGGGATATCTTCATGGAGGTAGTTAGGGGTGGGCCATTAGGGTGGGCAGACTGGATGGGCCGTGGCCCTATTCTGCCGTCATGTTCTATGTTTCTATTTGGCATGTGGGATCTCTTCATGGAGGTAGTTAGGGGGTGGGCCATTAGGGTGGGCAGACTGGATGGGCCGTGGCCCTATTCTGCCGTCATGTTCTATGTTTCTATTTGGCATGTGGGATCTCTTCATGGAGGTAGTTAGGGGGTGGGCCATTAGGGTGGGCAGACTGGATGGGCCGTGGCCCTATTCTGCTGTCATGTTCTATGTTTCTATTTGGCATGTGGGATCTCTTCATGGAGGTAGTTAGGGGGTGGGCCATTAGGGTGGGCAGACTGGATGGGCCGTGGCCCTATTCTGCCGTCATGTTCTATGTTTCTATTTGGCATGTGGGATCTCTTCATGGAGGTAGTTAGTGGGTGGGCCATTAGGGTGGGCAGACTGGATGGGCCGTGGCCCTATTCTGCCGTCATGTTCTATGTTTCTATTTGGCATGTGGGATCTCTTCATGGAGGTAGTTAGGGGGTGGGCCATTAGGGTGGGCAGACTGGATGGGCCGTGGCCCTATTCTGCCGTCATGTTCTATGTTTCTATTTGGCATGTGGGATCTCTTCATGGCGGTAGTTAGGGGGTGGGCCATTAGGGTGGGCAGACTGGATGGGCCGTGGCCCTATTCTGCCGTCATGTTCTATGTTTCTATTTGGCATGTGGGATCTCTTCATGGAGGTAGTTAGGGGGTGGGCCATTAGGGTGGGCAGACTGGATGGGCCGTGGCCCTTTTCTGCCGTCATTTTCTATGTTTCTATGAACTCTTTTCACTATTATTGTAATTGATATTCATCATTTTACATTAAATCTATCGGCAAAAGAGAATGAAGCCATGCAAGCTTCTATGTGTACCATGACACAGATATTTATTTCTCGGCCTACGTGGCTCTGGAGATAGATTTCACAGGAATAGCCTTGGTGAGCTGGGAGTGAAAAGTGCTGTCAAGGTCCATTTGAAATAAACAGAGGGATGCAGTTCTGAAGGGAAAGGCTGAGAGTAGCAGCGAGGCAGACAGAACGCTATCGGATCCCGCAGCTTTCTCTACACATTGTAAATCACTGAAGCTCCGAGCTGGAGCGTTACAGCAAGGTGGCCGCCAGAAGGAGGTTTTCAAAGCTTTTTCTCACGTTTTGCTGCACAATCATATTTCTTATCCAGTTAAAGCCACAGCAAGGAAAGCAGGATCTCTGAGGATAGGCATCTAGATCAAGCTTTCAACCAGCTTACTTTCCTTCTTGAAAATGCCAGAGCTACTTCTGTTTCTTTTAATCAGTTCTCGAGGCGGTAGCTTGCACTCATTCTTCCAGAACCAGCTGAGCAGGGTCTTCTACTTTTTTCTTATTGTATTATGACAAGAGGAGTGTGTGGCGCAGTGGTTGAAGCTACAGCCTCAGCACCCTGGGGTTGTGGGTTCAAATCCCGCGCTGCTCCTTGTGACCCTGGGCAAGTCACTTAATCCTCCATGGCCCCAGGTACGTTAGATAGATTGTGAGCCCACCGGGACAGATAGGGAAAATGCTTGAGTACCTGATTGTTAAACCGCTTAGATAACCTTGATAGGCGGTATATAAAAACCTAATAAACTTGAAACTTGAACAAGCTGGCAAGATTCTTCCCTAATTTATCCCTGGTGATTTTCTATCAGGTCACACCAAGGGCAGGATTTTCCAAAAACCCGCGTTAAAAAGCGATGGTCCGCTACTGCAGCCGTTGCGATACCGAATCTAAAAACCCGAGACATTTACACTTGCAAATAAGACTGGCGGACAGCAGCGAAGATTTCCTACATTTGCACATGCCCATCGCTGATGGGCACACGCACAGAAAAACGCCATTAAAAAAAAACCCCTACACTCTCCTGCTGCACTATTGGACGAATGGAAGGGAGAGGAGGGGAGAAGCAACGTCGACTTTTTTCAATCGCGCCTAAAACATGCCTTTCTCTCCAAAAAACTACTATAATTCAGGTCAATCTTGTCATTTATTTTTCAGTGTAAAATATAATCAAGACCCACAGCCAGAAACACACAAGACGGGGGTATCATACATGCGCTCAAGAAGAAACGTTGGCTTTTAAGAAGCACGCATGAAACATGCCTGTCTGTCCCCAAAACTCAAAAGAAGCGTGATTTTACTACTCTCCACTAAAAATAGAGACGCACATTTTATTTTTCGTTAGCCATAGTCAAAACACAAGTGCTGGCACTCTAAACGGCACCCCCCGAACCAGTCGCTGCTTTTTTGTCGCCAAAAGCCGACAACGCTCTTCAAAAAGAGCCCTTTTGCATGGCATTGCCGGAGACGGCTAGAAATCTCACTAGAGATACAAGCCGTTTTGACAATCCGCCGCTAAAACGCGTGCAGGCTAAACTGCCGGAAAACTGCTTAGCGACCGCGTTAAAGTTCTGAGAATCTTGCCCACAATCATTCACAGATTGCAGAACATTCACCGACCTTGTGCCCTGAAAGAGCTGTTGCAGACCGGAGGTGCTGCTGGCCATGATTATAGGAAGGGGTGACAGGTCAAAAACGCGCAAGACAATCGCGCGCAGACAAAATCGCGCAGACAAATCAGCGCTAAGACAACTAAGCGCCAAGACAATTCAGCGCAAGACATTTGCGCGCTAGACAATTGAGCGCAGCGACAACTCAGCACAAGACAATTGCGATTGTCTTGCGCGCAATTGTCTATGAACCATAGGAAGGGCCTGCTTCAGCTCAACGGGGTAGCAAAAGTCAGATCTGATGAATAAGTAGTGTAGGATATCAGCAGGCAGTCCTTGGCGTGGAGGAGTGGCCTGCCTCACCACCATCCCAGCTGTTCCTTGTGACCTTGGCCGCAGTTGCTTAACCCTCTGTTACCCCAACTGGATTGAGAGAACCAGCCAGGCCAGATGCTTAAGAGTATCTGATTGCAATTCAATGTATTGTGAACCGCTCTGGATGAATTTCTTCATGAAAAAAAACGCAGTTACTAAATAAATCCTCTACCTTAACAGCCACAATGCAGACTGCTGTGATTTTGCCATTGGGTATGAAACCTCATATTATAATCACCTTTATTATCAACACTCCTATCTATATAATATGCACAGGGATTGCTTGACTCATGAATGGTTCTTGAAAAGAAGATGACAGCTGGATATTATTGGATTCCTAGGAAGATTTTCTTTCCTCGGGATATACAGAACTGACACACTAGAGAGAGAGAATATCCTTTTTGGTAAGGCTCTATCTGCTCTTTCTCTCTCTCTTATTCTCCGTCTCCATTTACATAGCTAATATTTTATTAGTGTAAGACCCCTGGCAAGAAATATTATACATTTTCTCCATAAATTTCAGTGAGTGGCATTGCCTTGAAATTTTGATAATGCATCATGGTCTAGCTCTCAGATGCCTGACATATATTATTAGCCAATCCTCCTTTTCAAGGCCCTCGCTCTTGCCAACAGTCAGAGCCCATCTTATCCCATTTCTGTGTAAAGCTTGCTCATAGAAACTTGATGGCAGATAAAGGCCAAATGGCCCATCCAGTCTGCCCATCCACAGTAACCATTATCTTTTTCACTCTCCGAGAGATCCCATGTGCCTATTCCAGGCACAGTCTCTGTGTCCACCACCTCTTCTGGGAGACTGTTCCATGCATCTACCACCCTTTCTGTAAAAAAAAGTATTTCCGTAGATTACTCTGGAGCCTATCACCTCTTAACTTCATCCTATCCCTTCTCATTGCAGAGTTTCCTTTCAAATGAAAGGGACTCAACTCATGCGCATTTACATTACATAGGTATTTAAAATGTCTCTATCATATCTTCCATCTCCCACCTTTCCTCCAAAGTGTACAGATTGAGATCTTTTTTTTATTATTCTTTATTTATCACTTTTGAATTTTAACAAAATCAAACATTTTGTACAGAAAGATTGTCTGATCATACATATATTAAAAAAAAAACCAAGAAAAAAAAATAATTTCCACAATAATAAATCTCTACTCAAACAATCTCAAGTCCTCAAAAAAGGATGATCCAAGGATTTATGAGTGAACTTTAAGGGAATCAATTAATAAATTCTATACAAGAAAAAAGGTATCTAGTAACTGGATTATGGAGCTTATATTCTATTGATCAAATCCATTTGGTTGTTATTACGTTGTTCCTTCCTTTTCCAAACGTTTCAGCATCAAGAAAGCTGTAAGTTGAGCCGGTTCAAAAAACACATATTTATTATCTCGATACCTTATTATACATTTACATGGAAAGCGTAAAAAGAAAATACCACCCAACTGTGCTACTCCTGCTTTCATCAGAAGAAATTGACGTCTACGGTTCTGAGTTTCTCTACTAACATCTGGAAATATTTGAATTTTCAAACCCAGGAACTCCTTATTTTTTAAAAACCATTTTTAGTATCCAATCTTTATCTGGCAACAACGCCACAGATAATAAAAGAGTTGCTGATTTAGCCAAATCTTTGTCAGATACTTCCAAAATTGCTGTCAAATCTAGTTGAGGATCTTGTGCAACCTGTTTCTGATCGTCCGCTTGCTGATCCATTACTTACAGATTGAGATCTTTAAGTCTGTTCCCATACGCCTTATGATGACCACATACCATTTTAGTAGCCTTCCTCTGGACCAACTCCATCCTTTTTATGTCTTTTTGAAGGTGCGGCCTCCAGAATTGTACACAATATTCTAAATGAGGTCTCACCCAAAGTCTATACAGGACGTTTCTGTACTCCCCTTACCTACTCATTAGGCAGGTGCTCACAGGCTCCAGAAAAAGGAGGATGGATTGAGACATCCAGGCTTTACTTCCATTGAAAGCAATGGAAGTCAAACCTGGATCTTTCAATCCGTCCTCCTTTTTCTGAAGCCATATGGCAAACCCTACACAAGTGTTGGGCTAAGAAATAAACTAGCCCGAGAGAGAGAGATGACACTGGCGTTTGTGTCCCCTTTTTTTTGGCAAAAATTGCTTAAGGCAGTGTTTCCCAAGTTAGACCTGGAGAATCGCCTTGCCAGTCAGGTTTCAGGATATCCACAATGAAGGGGCATGAGAGTTGTTTGCACATCCTGCCTCCGTAGTATGAAAATCGCATTCATGCCTATTCATTGTGGGCACTGGTGTAGTAAAGGGGAAGGGGTCCGCCCCAGGCACAGTCTTTGTCCCCCTCTCTGCCTCCCTCCTGGGGTGGGGGAGGGGCGCCACCGCCCCCTGGCACCTCTCACCCTCGCTATGCCACTGGGGCTGAACACACTTTAGTCAAAAGATCCCTTAAAATCCTATGCGAAGAGCATCAGAAAATGGTCTTCTTGGAAAGATACAGTTCACTTTGATAACTGTTCCTTCCCTCCAAGCCACACCCCCAAAATACGTAACCTGGACAAAAGGAGACATCTGGCGCTTCTGGACCATCACGATGTCCATGAAGTTTGAGAGGTTCTCTGAAACAGTGCGGAAAACCTGCTTTATATCTATACTAGTTTTTTAGCCTGTTACATTAACGGGTGCTAGCAGCCCTTCTTCCTTACTTTTTTTCTCCCCCCTGTCCAGCAACACCCCTCCTTCACTGCTCCCCCTGTTTAGCAGTAGCCCATCTCCATTGGTTTTACCTCCACCCCCTATCCAGCAGCACCTCTTCCCTGCTCCCCCTGTCCAGCAGTAGCTCTTCTCCCTAACTTTTACCTCCCCCCCCTGTTCAACAGCACCCCTTCCCTGCTCCCCCTGTCCAACATTAGCCATTATCCCTTCATTTTACCTTATGTGGAGCTAACTCCAATGCTCACTCTCTCCCTGTCCTCCTGCTTCAGGGTGCTCAATTTCCCCCCGATTTCCCTCAATTTCCAGTCCTTCGCTTCCTGTTTGTCTCAGTGGGCAGCATTTGTTTGTTTTTTTCGTGTAATCCGCTGAAACCACCACGTGCCACAAAATGGCTGCACGCGCCACAAATAGAATATGGCCACAGAAGCACACATCACGGTGGCAGGGATCACGGCCTCCTAAGTGCACATGCGCGCTTAGGGTTTTTATTATAGAGGATATATAAAATCGGATGTATGTGTGTTCCAGCATAACTCTGAAACGCATAGAGAGATTTCAATCAAACTTGGTATACATATCACTTACTATCTGGGGAACAAAATCCTGTGGGGGTGGGAAGGGGATGACATGTAAAAATTCTCAAAAACGACAGATAGTAGAAACATAGAAACATAGAACATGACGGCAGAAAAGGGCCACGACCCATCCAGTCTGCCCACACTAATGGCCCACCCCCTAACTACCTCCATGAAGAGATCCCACATGCCAAATAGAAACATAGAACATGACGGCAGAAAAGGGCCACGGCCCATCCAGTCTGCCCACCCTAATGGCCCACCCCCTAACTACCTCCATGAAGAGATCCCACATGCCAAATAGAAACATAGAACATGACGGCAGAAAAGGGCCACGGCCCATCTAGTCTGCCCACCCCCTAACTACCTCCATGAAGAGATCCCACATGCCAAATAGAAACATAGAACATGACGGCAGAATAGGGCCACGGCCCATCCAGTCTGCCCACCCTAATGGCCCACTCCCTAATTACCTCCATGAAGAGATCCCACATGCCAATCCCGTCTTTTCTTAAAATCTGGCACGCTGCTGGCCTCAATTACCTGTTGTGGAAGATTATTCCAGCGATGAACCACCCTTTCGGTGAAGAAATATTTTCTGGTGTTGCCATGAATTTTCCCACCCCTGATTTTCAACGGATGCCCTCTTGTTGCCGTGGGTCATTTAAGGAAAAAGAGATCCTCTTCCACCTTGATACGGCCCGTGACATATTTGAACGTCTCGATCATGTCTCCCCTCTCTTTGCATTCCTCGAGTGAGTACAGCTGCAACTTACCCAGTCGTTCCTCTAACCCATAGTTTTCGGGCTCGCTGAGATGAATACTGACACTCCCAATGCCGTTTAAGTCCAAGTTCAGCCCCATAGGAGAGGGACATTCCTGTGGGACATGTGAGGGGTGGGACATTTTGGGATACATAAATATCCTGGCAATGCCGGGTAATCAGCTAGTACCTTATAAACCTGCTCCCTCAGCGCACTGATCTCCTCCCGTGGTTTTCAGTACCACATCTGTGCTTTATGATTCCCAGATCTACTTCTCCACCCCAGATGTCTCTGCAGGAATCCAGGCCCCAGTCTTGGCCTGCCTGTCCGACATTGCCGCCTGGATGTTTCACCAGCATCTAAAATGGAACATGGCTAAGACTGAGTGCCGAATGCTCTAAAATTG
Source organism: Geotrypetes seraphini (assembly GCF_902459505.1). Classification (NCBI taxonomy): domain Eukaryota; kingdom Metazoa; phylum Chordata; class Amphibia; order Gymnophiona; family Dermophiidae; genus Geotrypetes; species Geotrypetes seraphini. The sequence continues at coordinate 12,772,165 of NC_047094.1, read as the reverse complement.
CCGTTAAAATCCTGTGGGTCGCCGATGTGCCAGGAAACGGGCCGATTTGAAGATGGCGATCGACGTTGAAACGATTTTGCATGCGAATGAGTTTCGCGGAGGTCCGCTGTAATCCCATCTAATGGGTCGTCTGAGAAAAGCAACTGACACATGCGCAGAGTCGGCAGGGGAAGCCTCGAACAGCTGAGTGGCAGGGGAAGACCTGAAGCTGCCTCCTGTCGCTCAGGTGTTCGAGGCAGGAAGAATAGGATTTTTGTTTTGTTTTTTTAAAGGGCAACATCTGAGACCATTAAAAAAATTTTTTTTTTTTAGTCGTGCTCTACCCCTCCCCCACACCCCTGGAACTACCGTGTTTCCCCAAAAATAAGACCTACCCCGAAAATAAGCCCTAGTCACCGGCAGCAGCGCTTCCCCCCTAACCCTTCCATCTCCCCCTCCCATCTGAACCCCGACTGCGAGGCCAAAATACCTGGTAACAAACAGCAGCACAGGCTGAAACGCAACCTTCTCACTCCTGGGCGTTCCTTTGCCGCTTTGCTGATGACATCATCAGTGATCCAGCAGAGGAACACCCGGGCGTGAGAAGGCCACGATGCAGCCTATGCTGCCGACGCTGCTGTTTGTTACCAGATATTTCGATCTCGCGGTCAGGGTTCAGATGGGAGGGAGAGATGAAAGGGTCAGCGAGGAGTGATGCGCAGCGGTGGGGGCAGGGGGATGGGAGGGCTAGGAAGATGCTGCACAGGGGAATGGGAGGAAGGGAGAGATAGAAGCTTCAAGGGTTCTTCTGCACAAGGGATGGGAGGGAGGGATAGAAAGATACTGCACAAGGGGATGGGTGAGAGGGGAGGAAAGATGCTGCACATGTGAGGGAGAGAAAGGAACTAGGAAGAATTGGGGTGGAGGAGAGGAAGGGAGAGATCATTGTACATGAAAAAAAATGAGACATCGCTGAAAATAAGACCTAGTGCCTTTTTTGGTCCCAAAATTAATATGACAGTGTCTTATTTTTGGGGAAACATGGTATTAAAAAATTGGCCCACTCCAGACACGGCCCTGAGCTTGGGGCCTTCCAAAATCCAGACAAACTGGCAGGTTGGACATGTCTGGGTGTTCCTGGACGTCTGGTAATCCTACTTTGCACTCCCATTCCTTGGAAAATGAGTACAAGGTCCTGGCTACAAAGTACCAGCACTCTCTCAGTAATGTGGACTACTAAGAAGCCGCCACCTTCTGGAAAGCAACACAGAGAGATTTGCCACTGTAAAGTCTGCCCTTCAAAATCCAACTTCTAAATCAAAAGGCCGCATGTTTTTCTCAGCGAGAAAGCAGTTAGCTTGCACAGACTAGCATGGAATCTGTTCGTGTGGGGGTGGGCTTATCAAAATAATACTTGTAGTGGAAGAAGGTGCCAGAATTTCAGCTCTATTGGCCCGGTTTCAAATCAGTCTGGGAGAAAATCAGTTCGGCGGAGCTGAAAAGAGAAATACAAGCTTTCACAAGTGGGTATTATCAGCATTGCAATGGCGTTTCCAATCGTGCTAATGCTTTACCAGCAGGCTGACAGCTAGGGAAGCTTGGTTCAAATGCCACGGATGCTCCTTTTGATCTTGGGCAGGTCACCAAACCTTTTATTGCCTCTGGTACAAATATTAGGATTGTGAACCCTCCAGGGACAGGGAAGGACTTACCTTGTGTTACAACAAATCTTAGCAAATAAATAAAAAGTGTATTAAAAGCACCATTAATTCCACCCCCCACCTTATGATTTGTCTCCATTAGCAAGGAAAGAAGGTTCAAACTCTCTCTCTCCACCCTCCCCATCTCTCTCTCACACATGCATTCTCTGTCTCTCCCTCCCACCCTCTCTCTCTTTTGATCTTTCACCGCACCCACACACACACTAACCAAGTCCCTTTTGTCTATTATTACATGTTGCTGCATAAAAACATAAGAATTGCTGTACTGGGACAGACTGAAGGTCCATCAAGCCCAGTATCTGGTTTCCAACAGTGGCCAACCCTGGTCCCAAGTGCCTGGCAGAAACCCAAAGAGTAGCAACATTCCAGAGCTGAGATTGTGATGTCATAATGCCTCATTCCACCAAAGCCTAAGAGCCAAACTCATCAGTGATGTCACAATGGCTTGATTGTCCTCTACTTGGCTCACATAAGAACATAAGAATTGCTGTACCGGGACAGACCGAAGGTCCATCAAGCCCAGTCTCCTGTTTCATACAGTGGCCAATCCAGATCCCAAGTACCCAGCTAGATCCCAAGTAGTAAAACAGATTTTATGCTGCTTTTCCTAGAAATAAGCAGTAGATTTTCCTAAGTCCATCTTAACAATGGCTTATGGACTTTGACGATGGAGCATTGAAATGTTTCCTTTTCAAAGATGCTTTTGAACATTGAGGTATCCTTTTTTTAAATAATCAGTTCTGAACTTTATTCATTCCCCCCCTTTTTTTTTTTTATTCCTCTCTCCCTCTATTCTGTTTTTGCCCAAAGAGTTTATCCTTCGTCTCCCGTTCCCTTTGTTCTTTCCATTATTGTTATCTTTCCTATACTTTATGGTAGTTCCTCCTCTTTCCCTCCTGTTAACTGTCATTTTTTTCCTTGTAGTATAGTTTGTATTTGTCTTTGTCTGATTTTTGTAGTTCCCCCTTTTTTATATTGTATTTTTGCCTAGAATTCTGGTAGGCGAGTAATCAAATATTAAATAAACTATGAAGAAACCATTCAGTGTGGCTTATATCCAATAATAGGAGCAATTGGGGAGGAGGACTTTTTCACATCACTGTATACTTGCTTATTTTTCTTAGAGACAAGGTACTTTGGTTTTTCACCTCCTTCTTGGTAGCTGGTTTTAAGAAAGGTTTGGACAAATTCCTGGAGGAAAAGTCCATTGTCTGTTATTGAGAAAGACACGGGGGAAGCCACTACTTGCCCTGGATTGGTAGCATGGAATTTTGCTACTCCTTGGGATTCCAGAATCTTTTGTTACTCTTTGGGGTTCCGGAATCTTGCTATTCTTTAAGATTCTGAATGGAATGTTGCTACTCCTTGGGGTTCCGGAATCTTTTGTTACTCTTTTGGATTCCAGAATCTTGCTATTCTTCAGGATTCTGAATGGAATGTTGCTACTCCTTGGGGTTCCGGAATCTTTTGTTACTCTTTTGGATTCCAGAATCTTGCTATTCTTCAGGATTCTGAATGGAATGTTGCTACTCCTTGGGGTTCCGGAATCTTTTGTTACTCTTTTGGATTCCAGAATCTTGCTATTCTTTAGGATTCTGAATGGAATGTTGCTACTCCTTGGGTTTTGGCCAGGTACTAGTGACCTGGATTGGCCACCGTGTGTTCTAATATACTATAAACAGGGATAACAGCAATGATCTCCCTCCCTAGCTCACAGGCTGTCTTTTTCTGGCCAGCTGGCCTGGCTTTATCTTGGTGGTGATTGCATGAGGCAGCGGGGGAGTGGAGGGTGTAACGCCTTGCAGGAACAGAAGCAGCACTCACCTCTCTCCTGCATTGGTCTCTGAGGCCACCTAAGCAACAGGTGCAGCTGAGTCTGGCAGGAAGTGACACCAAAGCAACGGGGTCATCCATCTATGGCACTGGGCAACACAGATGCAACCCTGCCCTCTGACAACAGCTCATTCTTCCGTGCCAGCTTGCAACAATTTTGCACTTGAAAATAGAGAAGTGTGTTTCTTTAAGTGTAAGCAGAAGTCTTTTTTAGGTTTAAAAGTCCAAATGTATCCAGATTTGGCCAAGGACACCCAAAACCATAGGAAAGAATTGTTGTTGTTGAAACTGGGGGTTCTGGCCTTAGGGGCAACTTTTTACCTACGTCACCCTTGTAAATGTGTAGTGCGATATCTTTCACAAAAGCATGTATTTTTTGAGCCTGCCCAGTTGACAACTTTCCCATCGCTGTCACGACTGGAGAAGGAAAAATAAGATCTAAAAGATAATTTAAAGCCCAATATAGAGATACTAATGAGGTGATTATGTCAACTTGATTTCAGCCAAGTCAACCACTTGAGTTCTTCATTAAATATTTCTTGATTCCGTTAAGTTTAATCTTGGAAATTACTAATTGAGGACTAGAGCTAGATTAAGCATTTATTGTTGCTTTATGTTTTATTTTGTTTAAAGAATTACTTTATGCTTATAGCTTTCTATAATTAAATAAAAAAGAAAATGGAGGAGTGGACAAGTAGTGCCAAGCATTCTCCTCATAACTCCCTTTGCACCCAAGCCCTTCCATCGTGGACCTGGAGCCTTTGTATCTCTGGTAAGCAGGCAGGTGATAATAAATCTTTCAAAGCTCTAGGCTTATAGAATGTTCTCTTGCACCCCTCCATTGAAATACATAAACCACCACATGGTGGACAGTTATTCGATAAAGATTCCTTTCGCTTGACTACTCGCTGCAAATGTTCAATCGATTGCAATGCATTTCATAGAGGAATCAAAATCCCACAACAGTCACTGGTTAAATCACAAAAAAATCTGCTGTACTGAGGAATCCTCTTAGTCACCTATATTTGTTTTAATTAGAGGTGGGCAACGATTAAACATTTTATTCAAAAATTAACCATGGGACTAACATTTAATCACACGATTGTGATTGATCACAGCATGTGTAGGGGAAGAGTGTGGAGCAATGGTAAAACCCACACTGCTCCTTGTGATTCTGAGCAAGTCACTTAATTCCCCTAGTGCCCCCAGGTACATTAGAATGATTGTGAGCCTGTCAGGAGAGACAGGGAAAAATGCTTGAAAACCTGAATAAATTCATGTAAACAATTCTGGGCTCCCCAGGGAGAACAGTATAGAACATGGAATAAATAAATAAAATTAGTATCAATTTGGTCTTAATGTCTCTTTACTGTTTGTCTTTTTTTTTTCTTTCCAGGGTCTCCTATCCATCCATCTTCCCTCTAAGTCCCTTATCCAGCCTATCTAGCATCTCCTCTCTGTGACACTGTCTCTTTTCTTCTCCTATATCCACCATCCAGTACCGCTCCTCTGTGTCCCTGTCCCTATAGTCCTTCCATGCCCAGCATCTCTCCTGTGTCCCTATTCATTGTGAATATCCTGAAAACCTGACTGGCAAGGGGGGACTCCAGGACCGAGTTGAGAAGAACTGTCCTAGAGTCCGGGTATCTTCTCAAGATGGGAGATGAAGGAGCCAGACACATTTCCAACAGGGCCTTCTTGAACTGCTGCCCAAAGAAACACTTTTCCGAGGCTCCCTACATTAAAAAAAAAAAAAAAAAAGGCTTGGCACTATTCCACATAAACTCGTGAATTTTCCCAAGTGTACAAGCACAGCCATTTCGGAAGGTTGTACATTCATCTTCCCTCTATTCCTGCCTTATTTTAAGAGACTTTTTCATTCGTCCACAGCTCTGTTGACACACCTCTCAGAGACTCTATTTGCACATTTGAAAGGGTAAGAAATAAAATGTTTGGTTTTTTTTTTTTTGGGGGGGGGGGTTCATCTCATTTCCCTATCGATTCATCATTTCACACCCCAAAGAAGTGAGATCTCAGCACCAGAAATCCTGGTCTTTCCTTCTGCACGTGCCTGCCAAAGAGAATATTCCACATTCTCGGGCTCCTAGGGCTGCCAAAAGCAGGGGCCAGCTAGTGTCCCACCTGTGGCAGTGTCTCCCAGAGCTATAGCACAGGATTCTATTCTATCCCCCTTACTATTTAATATCTTTATGTCACCTCTCCTTACTCTGGCCCAGTCAATTGGATTCACAATCTTTGCCTATACAGACGACATTCAATTACTCCACCCTGTTAATACCTCAAATACTTCAGAAATACAAGAAATTAACAATAAACTAGATAAAATAAGTGACTGGCTTCACACAATTAAACTCGCTCTTAACAATCGATAAATCTTGCGGCCTCCTATTCCCAATCAAAAACAGTGAGTCATTATTAGGAAAGATTTTTATCAAATCCTCCCCTATAAAAATCGAAACAAAAATAAAATTACTGGGAGTAATTATTGATAAAGATCTTACTTTCCACGACCCTATCAGCTCAGTGGTAAAAACTTGTTTTTATAAGCTTCGCCTCATTCGTTCTCTTACTTCTGTTCTAGACACGGACGCAATCACAACTTTGGTTCATTCCTTAGTTATCTCCCACCTCGACTATTGCAACTCTATACAACGGAATTCTCCAAAAAGAAATCCGACGTTTACAGTTAATCCAAAACACGGCAATAAAACTCATCTACAAATTAGGGAAATATGATCATGTCACCCCTCTCCTGAAAAAGCGCATTGGCTTCTCATTACACACCGAGTTACTTATAAAACCATCATTTTGACCTTTAAAACTAAACTCTCCCACCAACCTTCCTACCTTGATAGGCTTCTCATTCCACAACGCCCTATATGGACACTTAGATCAGCAGACCAGAACTTTCCTTCTAGTCCCTCTATAAAGGATTCTTTCTACACTAGGAAATCAAATTTTTCAGTAGTTGCCCCAACATTTTGGAATGCTTTACCATTTCAACTCCGTCATGAAAAACAACTCGATAGATTTAAGATAAGTTTAAAGACTTTCTTATTTCAAGATGCTTTCAACTGCTCTTAAACTATTCCTTTTCCACACAACCAACCGCTTCTATGAAGCGATCCTATCCCTAATGTTTTATCCTCTCCCTCCATTTTCTTTCAAACTTCTATTTTTTTTTTCCTTTTTTCTCTTTTTTTTCTTCCCTTCTAATTATGTAACTTTACCCCTCCCCTCCCCTTTATCATCACTTTCAAGTTTGTCCTGTCCATGTCCTCAATGTACACTCTTATTAACTTTTTTTTTTTTAAATTATATAAATATAATCTTTTATCTCTATTTTTAACATTTTACTGTAAACTGGCTAGATACCAGTAAATTAATAAACTTGAAACGTAACAAGCAATTTATTTTTGAAGAGGGGGTGTCAGGGGTGGAGAATGGGCGTGAAAGCGCTCTTTAGGGAGCACAAATTAGTTTGCGCTAAATGAATAATGCAGGTTAACTCTGGAGCCCTCAGCATCTCCTAAATAGGAGGAAGTAGTTGATGTGTCCATGACCTGCAAACCAAACCATTGAAAATGCCCCGTTTTATGGCTGCGCTAGAAATGGGCTTAGCCTACAAAGCACATCTTAGTAAAAGGGTCCCTTAGTTCCTTCTCACATTCTGTTTCTCATATCCATTCACAAGTCTCTCTATTCAACAGCCAGCAGTACTAGCGTGGTTGTCCTAGATTCCTACTGTAGCTTGCAAGACATAGTAACATAGTAGATGACAGCAGATAAAGACCCGAATGGTCCATCCAGTCTGCCCAACCCGATTCAATCTAAAAAATTGTTGTTGTTTTTTTTCTTTTCTTCTTCTTAGCTATTTCTGGGCAAGAATCCAAAGCTCTGCCCAGTACTGTTCTTAGGTTCCAACTCCTGAAGTCATCACCGTTACCGTTCCCGCTCCCGCAGATAACTGCGGGAAACCATCTTCATGTCATTCTTTAAGGAAAGAGGGAAGAATCAGAGTATGAATGGCCACAACCATCGACCCGCAAGATTTGCTTTGAAGAATGCTGGTGTAGAAGGACCAAGGTTGAAATAAACAATAGAAAATGACATGGGATTATTTCCTGCAGTTATCCGTGGGGACGGGAACGGTGATGAATTTTGTCATCGTGTCATTCTCTATGTCAAAGCTCACTCCAATCCATCTATACCCTCCCAGCCATTGAAGCCCTCCCCAGCCCATTCTCCCCCCCAAACGGCCATATACAGACACAGACCTTGCAAGTCTGCCCAGTACTGGCCTTAGTTCAATATTTACTATTCTTTTCTGATTCTAGTTCCTCTGTGATCATCCCACGCTTTTTTGAACTCCGTCACTGTTTTCCTCTCCACCACCTCTCTCGGGAGCACATTCCAATATCTGTAGCCTGCCCGACCGTGAAAGCTAACAGAAAAACTCAAAGGCTAGAGTAAAAAGCCAAAACTCCTAAAATGTTTTATCGTATAGTGGTCCCCCAACCCTGTCCTGGAGGACTACCAGGCCAATCGGGTTTTCAGGCTAGCCCTAATGAATATGCATGAGAGAGATTTGCATATAATGGAAGTGACAGGCGTGCAAATCTGCTCCATGCATATTCATTAGGGCTAGCCTGAAAACCTGATTGGCCTGGTGGTCCTCCAAGACAGGGTTGGGGACCATTGTTATAGTATACCAAAAAAAATTTTTCTGGAAACATTTTGGTATTCTATAAGCATTTTTTTTTTTAAAGAGTTTTGTCTTTACTTTCTAGCCTTTGAGGTTTTCTTGTTACTTCAGTTAGGTTTTCTCTTTTTTATTATTATTATTATTGGTATTAGATAGGCCAGGGGTAGGCAATTCTGGTCCGAGAACCACAGACAGGTCAGGTTTTCATGATATCCACAATGAATATGTATGAGATGGATTTGCATGCCCTGCTTCCTTGAGAGGCAAATCTATCTCATGCATATTTAGTGTGGATATCCCGAAAACCTGACCTGTCTGTGGCTCTCGAGGACCGGAATTGCCTACCCCTGAGATAGACAAAGCCGTCAGTTGTACCACTGAGGCGAAGGAATTCTGGAGGCAGGAGGGTGCAATAAACTGAAGTGTAGTGGGACCAAGCACGAGTCTGATGCTGTAAGTTAGGGGTCATTAGTAGAAAGTGTGGAACACAGAGCTGATATGGTGAGTAGGGGATTCAGTGCTGTATACAAGACAGCAGAAACTGGGGGGCAGATTCTCTAACCCGATGGGCCGCTGTCGAAGCCGTTAATGTGACGATTTAAAAAAAAGGCGAGTCATTCTCACAAAAAATGCACATGCAAATGAGGTTGGCGGAGAGTAGTGAAGGTTCGGCAAATTTACATGAGATGAGTCACTGGTAATAGTAATTGGCACATGCGCAGAATACACCACAAAAAAGGCATAAATATGCACATGTGCTGGGAAATGCAATGCCGTAAGTGGCGTGTCAATCATAGGCCTGCCATAGCTACTGGATGAAGGGAAGGGAGGGGAGATGCAACGTTGTCTTTCAACAAGTACGCATAAGACATTCTTTTCTCCCCCCCCTAAAATGCTATAATTCATGTAAATCTTGACATTTGTTTTTAATGTCAAATTTTATCATGGCCCACAGCCAGAAACCTGAAACATAGAAACATAGAAAATGACGGAAGAAAAGGGCCACGGTCCATCTAGTCTGCCCACACTAATGGCCTATCCCATAACTACCTCCATGAAGAGATCCCACATGCCAATCCCATCTTTCTTAAAATCTGGCACGCTGCTGGCCTCAATTACCTGTTGTGGAAGATTATTCCAGCGATCAACCACCCTTTCGGTGAAGAAATATTTTCTGGTGTCGCCATGAAATTTCTCACCCCTGATTTTCAACGGATGCCCTCTTGTTGCCGTGGGTCCTTTAAAGAAAAAGAGATCCTCTTCCACCTCGATACGGCCCGTGACATATTCGAACGTCTCGATCATGTTTCCCCTCCCTCTGCGTTCCTCGAGTGAGTACAGCTGCAACTTACCCTCTCTCTACGTTCCTCATACGGGAGATCCTTGAGACCTGAGACCATCCTGGTGGCCATTCGCTGAACCGACTCAACTCTCTGCACATCTTTTTGATAATGCGGCCTCCAGAATTGTACACAGTATTCCAGATGGGGTCTCACCATGGATCTATAATACCATGGAGCTATAATACATGCACTCAAGAAGTGTGCTTTTGTCTAAGCCCCCCCCCCCAAAAAAAAAAAAAAAAAAAAGACTATAATTTATGTGAAACATGTAGGGTTAGGGTTTTTTTTTTCATTAGTCGCAGTCAAAACACAAACTGGTAATGCGCTTTTCATAGTATCAGCACCCCCCAGACCAGTCGCTGATTTTTGGCCACCAAATGCCAACGCCACGCCAAGAGAATCACTCGGCGATGTTGAAGAATCCACCAGAGTGCTCGTTTAAATATTGATGAGCCCACATGCATGGCAGATTTGGAGACTGCTCGGAAGCTCGGAAAAGACCGCAGTAAACCGTTTTGATAATCTGCCGCTACAATACATGCACGCTCAACCCCGCTGGAACCGGTTTGGCGACCGCGTTAAAGGCAACCTTAAGTTTTGAGAACCTAGCCCTGCGCGGGGAGAGGAAAAAAGGTTTCAAATTGAGTGGAGAGATGAGGGGGGGGGCTTGAGTGAGATTGCTAGAGATAAAGACGAGGTGATTTGCATGCGTATTCTAATTAGGGTTGTAGCTTCCAAAATATTTTTATCATGGAAAAAGACTTTGACATGGCTACTGTTGGCAGCCTTCTGTTTAAGAAATGACTATGTTTTGTTTTGGGTTTTGTTTTGTTTTGGTTTTTTTTTTTTAATATTAGCAGGTTTTGAATTTAATCTACCCATTTAAAAATAAAATAAAAAATAAAAAAAATAAAATATTTTTTTTAATATTAGCAGGTTCTGTATTTAATCTACCCATTTAAAAATAAAATAAATAAAAAATAAAAATAAAAAAATAAAAAAAATAAAAATATTTTTTTTAATATTAGCAGGTTCTGTATTTAATCTACCCATTTAAAAATAAAATAAATAAAAAATAAAAATAAAATAAAAAAATAAAAAATAAAATAAAAAATATTTTTTTTAATATTAGCAGGTTCTGTATTTAATCTACTCATTTAAAAATACGTTTGCAAAATTGTTATACTGAAACCAAAATGCATTTTTCAGAAATTTAATTTGATACTCCATGAGCCACTATGTTCCTGCAATCTACCCCTAATGTAATGCAGAGAAAAAAAAATGTTTCACTTCTCCCGTCCTCCTCTGTCGGTTCTGTCCAGTGCTCACTGTGGTTCATTTTCTACTTTTACAACCGAGCGGACATAACGCTCAGAGCCTACTCACAAATATAGTCAAAGTTGGCCCACTGAAAAGGTTTCACCCACAACCTGGCCATAACCTTTGCTTCTATGCCTATGGAGACAGAAAAAAGCGTCCTCTCAGGTCACCTTAGTTCCTTCAAACACTATAAAGCTGATTTTCAGCGGAGGAAAATCTGCTCATGGATAAGCGGATTGCTTATCTCCTTAACACCAAGTGGATTTTCAGCTGGCTTATCCGTTTAAATCAGAACACGGCCGCAATATGCGGTTCTAACCTTAAATGCGTCAGTTATCTACATGCTCCTAATTAAATGGACAACTTCTGCCCTTCCTCTTTACCTCCCTCCCATGCCCTCTTGGAACACCCTTCCGGCCCTCATTCTCAATGTCCAGCCCGATGCTATGTGGCCGGGTAGCTCTGGAACGTCAGCTCAAAACAATTTATGCAGCTAACTCCAAAATGAACGTCAAATTATTTCGCATAGCAAGCCTCCATGTTTCTGTGGCCACTGTGTTCTGTATTGTTTATTGAATGCTCCTATACCGCCACTAATGACTGGGGAGTCAATTCAGAGCGGTTTACATGAGCTTCCGTAAAGGTGCTACAATGCAGAGCTAGCGTTTTCTGAGAAGATTTTTCAATACAGACATTTATACCATAATCAATCATCCTACGTCTAAACACATATAGCGCTAGTGTTCATATCAAATCCTACTTATTTGCACACATGTTCATCTTAGATTTACATCCTGGTAATTTTAATCCTCACCAATTCTGGGCATCTCTACTCTGTTCACCCTGTCGTGTTCCTATTGAAACCTCCGGAGAAAAACTCTGTGTAAGAGATCAGTCAGAAAACTGTACACAGAAATAGAGACAAGTCCGTGCCCAGATGTAGACATATTTTCTCCGATTCTCTTCAGAACAGAGGCAAGAGAGAGGGTTAGGTATTGAAAGGTTATGAACAGAAACGCTGAGTTAAACGCCGTGGCATTTAGACAAGAAAATATTATGTCTTTTTAACAGCTTTCAGGGCCCTTTCATTATGCCCCTGACATTTACTGCTTGGGATTTTGAAGGCTTTAACAGGTTTACGCAGAGATGCCTTCGGGGCAAGCAGGAAGGGGGGGGAGAGAGTCTGCTTAGACCCTCCATACCTTAGCACAGATGTGCAGCTGCAGCCTCAAGCCTTAACTCCCCCTCTGCCCCCTCCCAGCACTTACAAAAAAAACATTTCTATTAATGCATATGAAAAACAGGCATGGGTAAGAGAGTGTACCAGTCTTTGCAGCCTTACCTCCTTGAGTTCTGGGCTTCTAGTTATTGGGGTGGGAGGGTTATTGGCATACGGATGACAAATTTTCCCTCTCCTACTACATCCGTACTGTAAATAACAGTAGTAGTTAGATGGCATCGACTCGCGTCCCGAGTCCTAGCGACTTGATGAATTTCAGATCTACAAAGAGATCGGTTTTGGGTTAGTCCGGCAAGGTCCTCCGGGGTCATCCCCATGGTTCTTTTCAACATGTCCAGCCAAGTTGCCCTCTTCGCCTGGTTCCTTCGATCTTCCCGAACACGACGTCCTTCTCCGGTGATCGCTCTCTTCCGACGGTGTAACCAAAATAAGACGGTCGTAACATCATCTTTTGGGCTTCGAGTGACATAGCCGGTTTGATCTTTTCCAGAATCGATTTGGTAGTTCTTCCGGCGGTCCAACTAATTCTACATACCGCATCAAGATAATAGAACAGTTCATAAACCCCCGACATTAAGAAAATATTCCTCCCCAAACTGCCTCACATTGATTCACTCTTTTCAGCCATTTCATCCTCACACAACCATTACACTGACACAACCACATGCTTCCCCTCCCCCCATCCCTCTTCCTTAGGCCTAAGAATTTCCTTACATAAGAATTGTCCTATTGGGTCAAACCAAAGGTCCATCTAGCCCCGTATCTAGCTTCCATCAGTGGCCAGTCTGGCTCACAAGTAACTGGCAGAATCCCAAAGATTAGCAAGATTTCAGGCTACCGACCCTAGGGACAAGCAGTGGCTTTCTCCAGGCCTACATTCCAGAAACCTATGCAAACCTTTTTAACCCAGCTAGGCTAAACAAGTTCCAGAGGCCAGAGCTTAACTAAACGTTGAAAAAATATTTTCTTCTATTTGTTTTAAATATGTTACTATGCATAAATAAGGCACCCAATCCATTACAGAGTTTTCCAATTGTTCCCCCTCTTCAACCCTCAATTCTAAACTAAACCTTAAGTTTATATACCGCATCCTCTCCATAATGATAGAGCTTGGCACGGTTTACAAGAGTTTAATAAAGGAAGGAGTAGCATAGAGGGGTTGGATGTCGAGTCCAGGGGGGAAGAGAACATTACAATTTTGTGAAGAGCCTAGTTTTCAGGTGCTTACTGAATAATTGGAAGGAGCCCAGATTCCGTAGTGGGGCAGTAAGATTATTCCAGAGCTCTGCGATTCTGAAAAAGAGAGTTTTGCCCAATTTTCCCACATAGAGGATACCTTTTAGCGAAGGGAAGGATAGTTTAAGTTTTTGGGTGGGCCTGGTGGTGTCAGGGCTCGAGGAGTTCCAAGAAAGCGGGATTAGTGGAGGGAGGATGCCGTGTAGGATTTTAAAAGCCCGGCAGGCGCATTTGAAATGAACTCTGGAAGTTATTGGGAGCTAGTGAAGTTTGGACAGCAGTGGGGAAACATGATCGGATTTGCGTTTTACGAAGATCAGCTTGGCCGCAGTGTTCTGAATTAGCTGAAGTCTTTGAAGACTTTTTTTTAGTTAGACTTAGATAGATGGTATTGCAATAGTCTAGTCTGGAGAGGATGATAGAGTGAACAAGGACAGCGAAATGTTGTTGGCGGAAGCAAGATCTCACTTTCCTCAGCATGTGGAGGCTAAAGAAAGTACCCCATGATCCCATGTACCCATCGGCATGTTGCATTATTTCTACCATTAAGAACATAATAGCCTTACTGGGTCAGACCAATGGTCCATCAAGCCCAGTAGTCCATTCTCATGGTGGCCAATCCAGGTCACTAGTATCTGGCCCAAACCCAAGGAGTAGCAATATTTTATTCAGAATCCTAAAGAATAGCAAGATTCCGGAATTCCCAAAGAGTGACAAGATTCCAGAATCCTATAGAGTAACAAAAGATTCTAGAATCCCAAAGAGTAGCAACATTCCGGAATCCTATAGAGTAACAAAAGATTCTAGAATCCCAAGAGTAGCAACATTCCAGGCAGAATCTCAAAGAATAGCAACATTCCAGAATCCTGTAGAGTAACAAAAGATTCTAGAACACCAAAAAGTAGCAACATTCCGGAATCCTATAGAGTAACAAAAGATTCTAGAATCCCAAAGAGTAGCAACATTCTATACAGAATCTCAAAGAATAGCAAGATTCCGGAATTCCAGAGAGTAACAAGATTCTAGAATCCCAAAGAGTAGCAACATTCTATACAGAATCTCAAAGAATAGCAAGATTCTGGAATCCCAGAGAGTAACAAGATTCTAGAATCCCAGAGAGTAACAAGATTCTAGAATCCCAGAGAGTAACAAGATTCTAGAATCCCAGAGAGTAACAAGATTCTAGAATCCCAGAGAGTAACAAGATTCTAGAATTCCAAAGAGTAGCAACATTCCATACAGAATCTCAAAGAATAGCAAGATTCCGGAATTCCAGAGAGTAACAAGATTCTAGAATCCCAAAGAGTAGCAACATTCTATACAGAATCTCAAAGAATAGCAAGATTCCAGAATTCCAGAGAGTAACAAGATTCTAGAATTCCAAAGAGTAGCAACATTCCATACAGAATCTCAAAGAATAGCAAGATTCCGGAATCCCAGAGAGTAACAAGATTCTAGAATCCCCAAAGTAGCAATATTCCATGCTACCGATCCAGGGCAAGCAGTGGCTTCCCCCATTTCTTTCTCAGTAACAGACTATGGACTTTTCCTCCAGGAACTTGTCCAAACCTTTCTTAATACCAGCTACACTATCCGCTCTTACCACAACCTCTGGCAACGCGTTCCAGCCACAACTCAAACAGGTGGGGTTGCTCCTCAATCCATCTCAGCAGCACATACTTCTGTGTAATAATCAAGACTGATAATACAAATACTTTCAAGCCCTGTCTGCCAACAGTTTGGCCTCCCAACTAAAAGCTCCCTTCCCTGCTGCGGTATGTACACCGTTCAGTGACTTCACACTTACCTCCCCAAACCTCTACAGTCTCCGACTATGAACAAGAGCTCCTGCTTCTACTTTGCCCTTTTCTTACAGGGCCAAAATTGTTTTGGAGCTGCAGTGCCTCCCAGTATTTCCCCAGAATGACTGGAGGACACCCTATGACCTTCACGCCTGGATTTGACTTTTAGTTTTGCCTTTGTACCGCATTGTCCGTCTGTGCAAGGAGGGTTTGTAAGCGGAGCAAAACAACCTCCAGTTTCTTGGTAACCACGAACAGATCTGGACCCAGCTCCTCAGAGGTGAATAAAAAAAAACGTTACCAGGCTTTACTTCCCAGCCCCATCTGCAGACTTCTAGTTGGAGATTGCTTTCAGAGCAGTACAGCTGGGCCTTCGTTTAACCGCCTCTGAAAGGCATTTGAAATGCATCCCACTTGAGTTCCAAGTGCATTTACCCAAAGGTGTTTTGAAGCTCTGAAGGAATGTGAAGAAATTCCTGTAATGTACAGCCGAGATTTGCACAGATGTTGGCAGGCACCGTTGAGCGAGCACTGGGATCCACATGGGATGTGTACAGATGTTGGCGGGTGCAGTGGCCCAAAGCTTTAATGATCTAAAGATGCACGATGGACACAGAACTTGCAGGCTACGTGCCAAGTGTTCACTGGAAACTGCCTTTACTTCTTATATGGTGTAATGGGGGTTGAAGTGCTTGAATACGAAAAGCAAGGAAAAAAGCCATTTGTTTATTCAATTTTCTATACTGTTCTCCCTGGGGAGCTCAGAATGGTTTACATGAGTTTATTCAAGTTCTCAAGTGTTTTTCCCCGTCTATCCTGCTGGGCTCACAATCTGTCTAATGTACCTGGAGCAATGGGGGATTAAGTGACACAGAGATTGACATGGGTTTGAACCCACAACCTCAGGGTGCCGAGGCTGTAGCTGTAACCACTGTGCCACACTCCCCCCATTTTCTTCTTGATTGGGCTGAGAACTTTTTAGCGGCCCCTCGTTTTGTGATGTCATCATGCCTCCTTCCACCAATGCCTAAGAGCCAACCTCATCGATGATGTCACAATGGCTTGGCTTAACTTGTGACCATTTACTAGACGCATTTGCCTCATTGAAACAAAAAGTGTGAAATAATTTGTAAGTTTCATGGCCAAGGTTCATAGTCAGTCGCGCGCGAGACACCAGCGCGCCGACAATGGAGCGCTGACAATTCAGCCACAAGACACCAGCGCGCCGCAGGAAAACTTAGTTATAAAGAGCTCTGAAGCAGGGTGTGAATGGGGAACCCCCCCCCTCACTTTACTGCATAATGTTCGCGCTGCTGTTGGGGGGGGGGGTTTGGAACCCTCCATTATAGAGAAAATGGAACTTTTCCCAAAAATAATCAGAAAAAGTTCCGTTTTCTCTATAATGTGGGGGGTTGCACCCTCCACACCCTCCCAATGGCAGCGCGAACAGTATGCAGTAAAGTGTGTGGGGGGGTCCCCACACACCTCCCCGAGCTCTTTAAAACTAAGTTTTCCCGCGGTGCGCTTGTGTCTTGGGCCGAATTGTCAGCGCTCGATTGTCGGCGCGCTGGTGTCTGGCGCGCGATTGTCCCGTCACCATGGCTCCACATTATATTTATTTATTCAGTTTTCTGTATCGTTCTCCCAGGGAAGCTCAGAATTAATTTATTCAGGTACTCAAGCATTTTTCCTTGTCTGTCCTGGCAGGCTTGCAATCTATCTAACGTACGTGAGACAATGGGGGGAGGTTAAGTGACTTGCCCAGGGTCACAAGGAGCAGAGTGGGTTTGAACCCACAACCTCAGTGTGCTGAGGCTGTAGCTTTAATCACTGCACCACACTCTCCCCCGATTTAAACAGAGTGCCTGTGTACCATACCTTTAAGGGAAACTGCAAATTGTTTTAATTCTATTGAACTAGATGGCATGGGGGTAATTTTGCAGTAAGACTCATAAATGCATATGTTGAACTGGGTCAGGAACTGGTTGAGTGGAAGGCGACAGAGGGTAGTGGTCAACAGGGCCGCCATCAGAAATTTCTGGGCCCCTTACTGAGCAATCCTATTGGGCCCCCCACGCACCCCTTCCCTCCCCCCGACGCCCCCCCCCCCCTTCTTCCATGGGCCGAATACACACATACTTTTCTGCTAATGCTCCACCTAAGCCAGTCCAGTAAAATCTTCTCACGTCCATTGGGTGATTTGGCATAGAGGAGATATTCATAAAAAGAACGTCCGTCAAGATCTTTACTCATAGACTGTGCCATTTGCTTTAAATCATCTTCCATCATTAATCCAAATTGCACAATTCTTTCTCTGTCTTTGTCCTGAATGGCATCTGGCCACATTGCTGGATCCTTCCAGTCAACAAATTTATGAGCAGGCGCGGAGGACGCATTTTTAAACAAATGTAGTTTATCCTTGTACTCCTTATGTAATTTTAATCATCTACGGATATGTTTGTATGTTTATTGTTCAAATGGTTTTAGTTATTTCCCCAAATTTATTTTTGTTATACGCATTGAAAATATTTGATATTGCGTTTAAATCAAAATCTCAATAAACTTGAAACGAGTGCCCGTGAGATTGTGGGAGGGTTAAATACTCAAAACTTAGAAGAATAACAATTTACTTAAAGTTTTTGCTACGCCAGCTTTCTGGTATCTTTACATACAGTGGCGTACGTAGCATATGTAACACCCGGGGCTCATCATTTTTTGGCACACCCCCCCCCATCTGTAAGAAAAACATGATTTTTAGTAACAAACCACACGTCACACATGAGTATCTAGGAAAAGGCAGCATCTTACATATTGCAGTAAGCAGTACATCAATACACCCATTGTAAAACTAAACAAGCCAAACCAGCACAGATCAATCCTACACCGTCAATCCTAACAGAAAACCATGTCTTTCGAACACACAGAACACAAAAAACACCTTCGCCTAGTATGGAATATGTCATCACAAACTAACCCCTCCCCCTTTTACAAAACTCTAGTGTGGATTTTAGCCACGGTGGTAACAGCCCTGACGCTCATAGAATTCTGAGCATCAGAGCTGCTACCACCACGGCTGGCGCTAAAAAACGCTCCACAGTTTTGTAAAAGGGGGGATAAAATAGAAATACAGTGGTGCCTCGCACAGCGAACGCCTCGCACAGCGAACGCTGCGCACAACGAACTTTATGTCGTGATCCGTATAACGTACTTCGTTTCACACAACGAAGTCGCCCGAGCTGCATACTTCCGGGGTTCCTGCGGGGTTGGATCGCAGCGGGGTTGGTCGAGCCGCGAGGGTAGTCTCCTTCTCCTTACCTGCCCTGTCGCAGCCGCACACAGCCGAACGGAAATCTTCCCGATGTCAGCGCTGACGTCGGAGGGAGGGCTTAAGCAAAGCCCTCCCTTCCTCCGACGTCAGCGCTGACATCAGGAAGACTTCCGGTCGGCTGTGTGCGGCTGCGGCAGGGCAGGTAGGAAGAAGGCAATGGCGAACGAAAGAGGGGGGAGGGGGCGGTCCGCCCCGAAGAATGTGCACAGATGGTCAGGTCCCCCGATCGACCGACAACAGGCCCGGCCGACAAACCTCCCTGCCCTGTAGCCGCGAATCTAAATTACCTCTTACAGCAGCTTCAATAATCCAGCTGCTGTAAGAAGGTAATTTAGATTCGCGGCTACAGGACAGGGAGATTTGTCCGACCGGGCCTGTTCTGTTGTCGGTCGGGTGCAAAAGCGCCACAAAGGTGGAGGCAGGGAGGGAGGAAAGGTGGAGTGGAGAAAGCACATGTTGGAGCAGGGGATGAGAGGGAGGGAGAGAAGGGGAAATATTGGACAAGGGCAGAAGGGATGCTAAATCATAGGGTGACAGGCAGAGAGAACAACAGGAAAAAGAGTGGAAGCAATCTTGAACCCTGAGGGTGAGGGCAGAGAGAGGTGGTGAGATGATTGATCATGGGGAGAGGGACAAAAGGGAATAGAGATGGGATAGGAAGATAGTGGAAGTAAAAGGACAGGGAGATGTATGTTTTTAGATGTATCTAAATAAAAATAATAACAAAAAATTTATCTTTTTTATGTCATCTTAGCATATTTTATGCTGCAGAACGAATTATTTTTTTTTACATGTATTCCTATGGGAAAACGCGTTTCACATAACGAACGTTTCACATAACAAACTTGCTCCTGGAACCAATTAAGTTCGTTGTGTGAGGCACCACTGTACACAGTTTCAACGCTCTAGCTCAGAGGTGCCCAAACTTTTTGAGCTTGTGAGCTACTTTAAAATGACCAAGTCAAAATGATCTACCAACAATAAAATTAAAAAACACAAAGCACACTATACGCTGAGAAAATGTTAATTATCATTCCTATTCCGGGTTTTTTTCAAAGAGGTCAAGGCAGATGACTCTATACATTGTCGCCTCAGTAACAACCATACAAAAATAGACAAATATACCCCCCTTCCTTTTTATTAAACCACAATAGCAGTTTTTAGCGCAGGGAGCTGCGCTGAATGTCCAGCGCTGCTCTTGACGCTCATAGGCTCCCTGCGCTAAAAACCACTATTGAGGTTTAGTAAAAGGGGACCATATTGTAAAATATAGACAGCAGATATAAATTCAGAACTGTGCATAGTAAGTGAAGGGAAGTTTTCATCTCTGGGAATTTACCCAGTTAACTATTAAGTTATTTGGGCAAATTCCTTTGAAAACTGTGATAATACTGCCTCCACTTTGCTAAATTTAAAATAAAATCATTTTTCCTACCTTGTCTGGTGATTTCTGGTTGCACTTTCTTCTTCTGACTGTGCATCCAATCTTTCTTCCCTTCTATCAGCCTGTATGCTTTCTCTCCTCCACACCTCATTCCCTCCCCCAACTTTTTCTTCCTCTCTCCCTGACCTTTCTTTCTTTTTTTCTGTTTCTCTTCTTTCCTTCTGTTTCCCTGCCTGCCCCCTTTCTTTCTTTCTTTCTCCCTGCTGTTCCCCAAGCCACTGCCACTGCCGCTGTCTAGGGAACAGGACCCACCAATGGATAACAGGCCCCAAAGCCGACACCGACGCATGATCTCCCTGCTTCGGGCCGATCAGTCTTCCTCTCCCTGACGTCAATTCTGCCGTCGGAGAGGAAGTTCCGCCCAGCCAGGCAGCGATTGGCTGGCCCGAACTTCTTCTCCGACGGCAGAATTGACGTCGGGGAGAGGAAGACTGATCGGCCCGATAGATTAGATCGCCAAGACAAAGTGAGTCCTGGGTGATCGACTCACTTTGCCTTGGCGAGCTACTGGCGCCCCTGCCTTAGAACACTGCCTAGGACCCTGGGGGAGCCCGGGCCCCCTGTCAGCTCCGGGCCCCTGAATGCAGGACTGGTAGTACTGCCCTGATGACGGCCCTGGTGGTCAATGGAGATTGCTCTGAGGAAAAGGATGTTACCAGTGGTGTGCCTCAAGGTTCAGTTCTTGGGCCTGTTCTTTTTAACCTTTTTATAAACGATATTGCTGAACGGCTGTCAGGTACGATTTCCCTGTTTGCAGATGATACCAAAATCTGCAATAGATACCCCTGATGGTGTGAATAATATGAGGCAGGATCTAGTGAAGCTTGAGGAATGGTCTGAAATTTGGAGACTAAGATTTAATGCTAAGAAATGCAAGGTCATGTATTTGGGCTGCAAAAACCTGAGGGAACGGTACAGTTTAGGGCAGTGGTTCCCAAACCCTGTCCTGGGGAACCCCCAGCCAGTCGGGTTTTCAAGATATCCCTAATGAATATGCATGAGAGAGATTTGCATATAATGGAAGTGACAGGTATGCAAATCTCTCTCATGCATATTCATTAGGGCTAGCCTGAAAACCCGACTGGCCTGGTGGTCCTCCAGGACAGGGTTGGGAACCACTGGTCTAGACTAAAACACTTTCATACAAAAACCCTAACACAGACTCTCAAGGCTCCATCCTAACAGACACTCATAAGAATAGCTTTACTGGGTCAGACCAATGGTCCATCTAGCCCAGTATCCCGTCTTCGGAGGCAAATCCAAGTCACATGTACCTGTCAAAAATCCAAATAGTAGCTGCATTCCTTTTGTTTTTTCCAGGCTACCATCCCATGTTTGTCTCAACAGCAGACTATGGACTTTTTCTCCAGGAATCTGTCCAAACCTTTTTTTTTAAACCTGCTACATTAACTGCTCTCACCACATCCTCTGAGAGCAGTTAATGTAGCTGATTTTTAAAAAGGTTTGGACAAATTCCTGGAGGAAAAGTCCATAGTCTGCTGTTGAGACAAAAGATAGCCGTATAGAGCAGAGGTAGGCAATTCCGGTCCTCGAGAGCCAGGTCAGGTTTTCAGGATATCCACAATAAATATGTATGAGATGGATTTGCATGCACTGTCTCCTTGAGATGTAAATCCGTCTCATGCATATTTATTGTAGATATCCTGAAAACCTGACCTGGCTCTGTTTCTCGAGGACCGGAATTGCCTACCCCTGGTATAGAGCATAAATACATCCATCTTTGAAGACACAAGATAGATGATTTACAGTTTTGAAAATGGGCATATTTGGTACTGGATTTTTGTGTGTCTTCCACAAAACATCTAAACTTGGTATAGACGTCATATCGAAAATGGCTCTCCACGTCATGTTACTTCTATTTCTAGGATTTGATTTGTCATTTCCAAGTTTACCTCATTGATTGTATTTGGAAAATAAGAACACAAGTATAGCCTTACTGGATTGGCCCAGTATCCCGGCCTTCACCGTGGCCAATCCAGGTCACAAGTACCTGGCAAAAACCCAAATAGGAGCAACATTCCAGAATCTCAAAGAGTCAGCAAGATTCCGGAATCCCCAGAGTAGCAACATTCCATGGCTTCCCCCAAGTCTGTCTGACTAACAGACTATGAAGTTTTCCTCCAGGAACTTGTCTAAATCTTTTTTAAAACCAGCTATGTTAACCGCTCTTACGATATCCTCTGGCAACGTATGCCAGAGCTTAACTATTCTGAGTGAAAAAAAAAATATTTCCCCTAGTCTTTGTAATTTTTGATGGAGTAAAAAAAATCTACTTGTGCCCATTCTACTCCACTCAGGATTTTGTAGACATAAGCAAAAATTGAAGTTTGATCACTTCACTGTTATTATGCTGTTAACAAAATTGTAAGATTTATGCCAAACTGTACCTAGTGTATACCATCTTGGGTGACTCTTTATAAACGTATAAATAAATAAAATTACAACCTATTTGCTTTTTTGAACATCACCATACACTGAACTGAGAATTTTAGCATATTATCCACAATGACTCTAAAATCCTCGTCTTAGCTGCCGACTCCAAATATGGAACTCTGAATCGCTCGAACATATAGCTGGGATTATTTTTCTCTAGATACATCACGATAGATAGATAGATGCTGCTACTGTACTGTCTTGGCCACCCTACCGAATTGCCAAGGCCAAAAATATAATCAAGAAATGGAGTTCCAATAAAAATGGAATTAAATAGTACTTTCAATTTCATACACAGCATTCTGGAAGCAAATGGATTTGAGCACTGAAACATCCCTACTTCGATATGTTTCGCGGTAGGATAAAAACTTGTATTGATAAATCTTGCTCTGTAACTAAGACAAATTTAACCTGCAAACTGTATATTATGGATACCGATTGAAGTCTACAAAATCCTGAGTGGAGTAGAACAGCTACAAGTGGATCGATTTTTTCACTCTGTCAAAAATGACAAAGACTAGGGGACACTCGAAGTTACAGGGAAATACTTTTAAAACCAAGAGGGGGGGGGGGATTTTTTTTCACTCAGAGAATAGTTAAGCTCTGGAATGCGTTGCCAGAGGTTGTGGTAAGAGCGGTTAGCGTAGCTGGTTTTAAGAAAGGTTTGGACAAGTTCCTGGAGGAAAAGTTCATAGTCCATAGTTCCTGGAGGAAAAGTCCATAGTCTGTTATTGAGAAAGACATGGGGGAAGCCACTGCTGTATCGGTAGCAAGAAATATTGCTACTCCTTGGGTTTTGACCAGGTACTAGTGACCTGGATTGGCCACCGTGATTGGCCACCATGAGAACGGGCTACTGGGCTTGATGAACCATTGGTCTGACCTAGTAAGGCTATTCTGATGTTCTTCTTGGTAATAGATCCCTAGTACGTGTCGAGTCAGGATAGAAACTTGTACCTGAAAAAACTTGTACTGTTAACTATGGCAAATTGCAACCTGTTCACTGTATATTGTGTCTGTCGACCTGCGACCCATCCTGGCTTCTTTGGGGAGGTCGGGAGAGAAAATGAATTAAAATAAATAAATTTGCACTCGTCCATATTGGCATTTGTATCTGTCATTTAGATGCCCAATTTCCCCAAGTCTTGTCAGGTCCTTCTGGCTTTATGAAACTAGTGTGGGCAGAACTAAAATCGCTGTCCCTCCCTCCCCCTCCTTATTGTTCATCCCTTTCTCCAACCAATTTGCTTTTTTTTTTTTTTAAATCGTTTTTTACGTTTTGTTTTATTCTTTTGTTTCCCACCCTATTTAATTTTTTTCGTTGTTTATTTTAAAATTTTATTGTAAACCGCTTAGATTTACATTTGGTTTTAGATTTGCAGTATACAGTGTTCCCCCACGAATTCACGGTTCACGAATTACAGACTCGGTCATTCGTGGCCTGCTCCGACCACCTCTTCCTGTAGTACAGTCGGGCTACGCCAATCAGGAGCTGTGTGTCGAAGCAGCTCCTGATTGGTGTAGCCCGACTTTACAACAGGAAGAGGTGGTCGGAGCAGACCGTAAGTGATTTTCTTCACCCGCCGGAGCTCCAGCTGCCCTCTCCATGCGGTTTTTCGAAATTCACAGGGGTTCCTAGAACAGAACCCCCGTGAATTTGGGGGGGGGGGGGGAGTGCTGTATTAGATAACTTGAACCTGCAACTTCTCTTGGTCTGCTCATGATTTAACTACATTGAATAATTTTGTGTCATCTGCAAAAGTAACCACCTCACTCGTTCCCTCTTCCAAATATGTTAAAAAGAACCAGTGCCAGTACAGACCCCCAGGGAACCCTAGAAAAAGATGGCTATTCGGCTACTATGCAATTTATATATTAGGGATCACGTAACGCCTTTATACTTAAAATGTCATTGGTTGACAATAGAATATAGAATTACCGTAAGCTTAAGATTTTGATGCTAGCTCATAAAGTTTTATTTGAGCTGCAACCTCCATATCTTGCGACTTTGGTATTATTTTATGCTCCCTGTCGATTATTAAGATCATCAGATGGCAATAGAGTAGCTTTACCCCATATTTCTAAGGCTCATTTGGCATCAGCTCGGAATGGAGTATTTTTAATTTGGTTCCCGTTTTATGGAGCTGAGGAAAGAAGAATCCTTAATAAGCTTTAAAAAGACATCTAAAGGCCCATTACTTTCAACTAGTTTTCTCTTGTTCAGCTAACTGAAATCCTTTGTCATAATTTGCATTGTAAAGTATTTATATTGACTAGGTAAGTATATTTTTAGATTGTATTTTTTCTCTTTTTATTTTCTTTCCTATTTTTAATGGAGTACTTTTCATTATTTATGGTTACATTGTAAACCGCTTTGATTTCATATGTGTTCAAGGCCCAGTTAAAAGCCCACCTCTGTGAGAGTGCTTTCGACTCCTAACTCCTCTCACCTTGTGTTCTGCATCCCCAACGCTCTATGTCATGTCTGTCTGTCCAAGTTAGATTGTAAGCTCTTCCGAGCAGAGACCATCTATAAATGTCAGCCCATATCTGTGAGAGTGCTTTCGACTCCTAACTCCTCTCACCTTGTGTTCTGCATCCCCAACCCTCTATGTCATGTCTGTCTGTCCAAGTTAGATTGTAAGCTCTTCTGAGCAGGGACCGTCTATAAATGTCAGCCCACCTCTGTGAGAGTGCTTTCGACTCCTAACTCCTCTCATCTTGGGTTCTGCATCCCCCTACCCTCTGTCAAGTCTGTCTGTCCAATTTCGATTGTAAGCTCTTCAGAGCAGGGACCATCTATAAATGTTAAAATGTACAGTGTTGCATACTCCTTGCAGCGCTATATATGTGATAAGTA
Organism: Geotrypetes seraphini; assembly: GCF_902459505.1. Lineage (NCBI taxonomy): Eukaryota > Metazoa > Chordata > Amphibia > Gymnophiona > Dermophiidae > Geotrypetes > Geotrypetes seraphini. Next base: position 12,746,879 of record NC_047094.1, on the reverse strand, counting down.
GTAGCCTAAGCAGTATATTAAGAGTTTTAAGAAACATAATCATTGCATCCTGTTCTTCATTCCTAATCCTAGGTAGGGCATTTTCTGCTATCCAAAGAGACTTTTAAATTTCCTCAGGATTCCCTTATGAAATGCTCTCTGAAAATCCACATATACTAAAAGTCAACCAGTTCACCCTGATGCAGAAAAATCCAACAGACTTTCATATTGGCTTTGCCTCATTAAGCCACATCTACATAACATACAGCACAGAGAACACTCCGGAAAATGAGTTGCATGGTTAAAGGCCCCTGTCCTCTTCTAAGTTCGAGCACGGGGAGGTGACACCAAGACAATACTCGTCATTAGCTTGATCACAAATGCTAAGCAAAACGGTCATTTATAACCGAGCTCGCACATTTCGCTAAATAAAGAAATTAACCAAAAAAAACAAAACATAGTCTATGCAAATGGAATGCAAGATGTCTAATGGATGGATGCCAGTTACCATCGTGTAAGAATAATTTTCTTGCAGCTGTTAATTGCTTGACTTCACCCACGGTTGGTAATTGCATGTTTTGCAAAAGGATAGAAGGAATCCAGGTACTGACAGCTTTCCGAGTTCAGATTCTACCAGTGAGTAGCTAATGAAGGGAAAAGCTCAGCTTCGTGCAGTTCAGTAATGAAGAGGAGAGGTTGAAGGGGAGGGAGGGGGAATCGTACGCCCTGCTTGGAGGTGCTTTCATCGTTCCATGTGAAGGCACAAAGGCAAGCCGTGGAGCTATTCCCAGGACGAAGGTGACAATAGCACCGGCTTTTCTGCCACGTTGTTTCCTTTCAAAAGCATTAACCCAGCCAGGCAGAACAGTAGTAACCCGTCTGCCACACAATACTTCAAGCCTTTACATGCAATTGGGAAAAACCAGGACTGGAATAAGCCGAATCCTTATAGCATGGACCCAGTTGGCAAACCATACAACACAATATCAATTTTCACTTCCGTTTCAAACTTAAATTCCTTACATGCCCACCCCTCACCCTCTCTGTGCCTTCTCCCCAGTCACATTCTCTCACTCGGGAGCTTCAGGGAAAACTGAACACCATGAGAAAAGAAGGCAGGGAAGAGATGGCAGAAAAATTACATTTGGAGGAAAGGCGGGAGGGGATATGTGATAAAGAGACGTTTAAATACCTACGTGATGTAAATGCGCACGAGTCCCTTTCATTTGGAAGGAAACTCTGCAATGAGAGGGCATAGGACGAAGTTAAGAGGTGATAGGCTCCAGAGTAATCTAAGGAAATACTTTTTTGCAGAAAGGGTGGTAGATGCATGGAACGGTCTCCTGGAAGAGGTGGTGAAGATAAAGACAGTGTCTGAATTCAATAAAGCCTGGGATAGGCACGTGGGATCTCTGAGGGAGAAAGAGATAATGGTTACTGTGGATGGGCAGACTGGATGGGCCATTTGGCCTTTATCAGCCTCTAACCACCCTCATTTCAAATTCACCCTCCTACCAAACTTTCAGGAAATCAATTAAAACCTATCTCTTTGATAAATTTCTCCGACTCCCTCCCTGCCTTGTATCTCTGATATGCCTCTGGATATACCTGACTAATCCCGACTTGCTAAACTAATCTGAATATCTTGTATGTAACTTCGCCATCTATGTACAGTCTCTTCCTCTGTAAACTGCTCTGAACTATTGTGGTACTGCGGTATACAAAAATAAAATTATTATTATCATGTTACAATGTTTCTATAACCATAAAGTTCTATGACATCACAATGCAGGTGTAAAGAGTCTTAGCCTATAGGAAGAGGAGATGCAAATGTTAAGAGTCTTAGCCAATAGGGAGAGGAGGAGATAGTGGATGCTGCGGATGGGCCATTTGGCCTTTATCTGCCATCATGTTTCTATAACCATAAAGCTCTATGACATCACAATGCAGGTGTAAAGAGCCTTAGCCTATAGGAAGAGGAGATGCAAATATTAAGAGTCTTAGCCAATAGGGAGAGGAGGAGATAGTGGATGCTGCGGATGGGCCATTTGGCCTTTATCTGCCTCTATGTTTCTTCTATGTTTAACACATTTTCAAAATTCTTTAGGCACTAATCACAGAAGGAGCAGTGGAGTAAAACAAAAGGATGTCAAGCTTGCAATAGAACTTCAGTCCGCTCTCCTCCATACCCGTTGCGTTTTCTTTCTGTGTTCCTCATTATATATTTTGAGCACAGATGGTATCCCAAGAAATGGCTTCATAACCAGTGGCGGAGATGCCCAGGGCGGTAGCAACCCCCCATACCTCCACTCCTTCCGCGCCCCCCGCACCTCTAAGTCTTTGCCAGCGCACGTGGCTTCGGCAGCATGCTTCTCACACCAGCGTTGGATTTCCCTCTCACATCACTTCCTGGCCCCATAACCCGGAAGTGATTCAGAAGGGAACCAGGCTGGCGCGAGCAACAGACAGAAGTTGCTCACGCTAGCGACGATAAATACGGAGGTATGGGTTGGGGGAAGAGATGGCATTGAGTGTGGCAGAAAGGAGCCAGCGCCCTGCCTCGCTCCCCGCCCCCCCTCCTCTTACTATGCCACTGCTCCATACCACAGCATAGGCTGGCCCAGCAGATATTAACAATAAACACTTTTTGCTTCTTGGACCTTTAGATGGTCTACATCAGTGGTCTCAAACTCGCGGCCCACCAGGTACTATTTTGAGGCCCTCGATATGTTTCTCATAATCACTAAAGTAAAATAAAACCGTTTCTTGATCATCTGTCTCTTTAGCTATAAATGACAATATTATGATTAAGACTTAGCCAAAAGGAAAGATTTATAAACTAGAAAGAATTTTACCTCATGCAAAATTGTCATTTCTTTAATAAGACATTAACTATTTTTTTCTGAGGCCCTCCAAGTACCTACAAATCCAAAATGTGGCCCTGCAAAGGGTTGGAGTTGGAGACCACTGCTCTACACAAAGCTTGACCCAACTATCCACTTATTGGATCATAACCACATTGTCATTGGTTCGGAGGGGGGTTACAGTATGTTCCAACAGTATATAATAATTCAAGTCATTAATCATTCGGTTATCTGAATCTGGTCTTATCTTGTCTTTATTCATTCATAGATAAACTCCTTCCAGTTCACATTCATTCAAACTGAATCGCCAAAAAACTTAGAACCGCTGCAAAATAGCGGCTCAGATTATTTTGCAGTGGTTCTGAGTTTCAATGATTCCGGGTGAATAAATGTGAACTGGAAGGAGTTCGTCTTTGAACGAATAAAGACAAGATAAGACCAGATTCAGATCACTGAATGATTAATGACGTGAATTAATACTATATGCTGTTGGAACTTGCTATTAAAAAAAACCCAAACCCATGGAATCAATGATGATGTGGTTATGATCCGATAAGTGGATAGCTGGGTCAAGCCTTTTGTAGACCATCTGAAGGGCCATGAAGAAAATAATGTTAATTGGTATCGGCACCATTTCTTAGGTGTTGGGCTGCAATTGTTGGTCAGTCCTTTGAATTTATTAGGATCACATTATTGGCAGATATTAAAACATTGTGCGAGTATAATAATTGACTTCTTTAATACAAGTATGGAAGGGGAAAAATATCTGACTATTCGTAAGAAAAATGTTGAACTTATTACTAGTATTGTATTTCGCCGATTGTCCAGCTCTATCACTTGATTGTGGTGGTATAGAAGAATAAAGTTATATTATGTTGTTATGTTTAATATATGTAGGACAAGGCAATTCAAAAGACCCGACACGGACTGTGTCTGCATCAGGAGTCCAGAATACTAATACATGACAATCAGAAAACAAAAATATAAGACACAGATGTTTAAAATCTTACAAATAAATTAATAACGATCCTTTATTTAGGGCAGTGTTTCCAAAGTCAGTCCTGGAGTAACCCCTTGTCAGTCAGGATTTCATGATAGAGAATGACACGGATAACTGCAGGAAATAATCCTATGTCATTTTCTAGTGTCTATTTCAACCTCGGTCCTTCTACACCAGCATTCTTCAAAGCAAAGCTTGAGGGTCAGTGGTTGTGGCCATTCATACTCTGATTCTTATGTGAGCCAAGGATAATGAAGCCATTGTGACATCACTGATGTGATTGGCTCTTAGGCACTGGTGGAATGAGGCATTATGACATCACAATATCTGGATACCAGAGACTGTCATTCTGTAGTGTCTGTTTCAACCTCAGTCCTTCTACACCAGCATTCTTCAAAGCAAAGCTTGCGGGTCAGTGGTTGTGGCCATTCATACTCTGAATAATGAAGCCATTGTGACATCACTGATGTGATTGGCTCTTAGGCACCGGTGGAATGAGGCATTATGACATCACAATATCTGCTCTGGATACCAGAGACTGTCATTCTGTAGTGTCTGTTTCAACCTCGGTCCTTCTACACCAGCATTCTTCAAAGCAAAGCTTGAGGGTCAGTGGTTGTGGCCATTCATACTCTGATTCTTATGGGAGCCAAGGATAATGAAGCCATTGTGACATCACTGATGTGATTGGCTCTTAGGCACTGGTGGAATGAGGCATTATGACATCACAATATCTGCTCTGGATACCAGAGACTGTCATTCTGTAGTGTCTGTTTCAACCTCAGTCCTTCTACACCAGCATTCTTCAAAGCAAAGCTTGCGGGTCAGTGGTTGTGGCCATTCATACTCTGATTCTTCCCTCTCTCCTTAAAGAATGACATGAAGATGATTTCCCGCGGTTATCCGCGGGGACGGGAACGTCAATGAACTTTGTCACCGTGTCATTTTCTAATATCCACAATGAATATGCAGGAAAGATTTGCATTTAATGGACTTGGGAAACAGTTTTAGGGGCTATAGTATGTGGATTTACAGAGGTCGTTGCACACCTAAGTTCATTTTTTTTGTTAGCGATCCCTAGGGCATTTTGCCCATACTTCATTCTAGTCTATGACCTCACAAAGCTCCCCTCTTTTTTTAAAAAAAATGCTTATTGGCTCCAATATCGTACAGAATAACATATCAACTTGCTCTCTTAACCTTCAAAATTACCTGTTTCTCGATAAACTGCTTCTCCCATACTGCTCACTAAGGGTTCTTAGATCAAACGAGCAACACCTTCTCTCCATTACATCGTTGAACATGATCAACATGAGATGCACTACGATTTTTTTCAGTTACAGCCCCCCAGCTCTGGAACTCAATAAATCAAGGAGGAGAGTGTTATAAATAGATTCAAGTGTTTTCTTTTCATGGATGCATTTGAAAGCTGTAAGACTAGCCTTACTGGGTCAGACCAATGGTCCATCAAGCCCAGTAGCCCGTTCTCACGGTGGCCATTCCAGGTCACTAGTACCTGGCCAAAACCCAAAGAATAGCAACATTCCAGAATCTCAAAGTTTAGCAAGATTCCGGAACTCCAAATAGGAGCAAAATTCCATGCAGAATCCACAAAGAGTAGCAAGATTCCGGAATCCCCAGAGTAGCAACATTCCATGCTACCGATCCAGGACAAGCAGTGGCTTCCCCCGTGTCTTTCTCAATAACAGACTATGGACTTTTCCTCCAGGAACTTGTCCAAATCTTTCTTAAAACCAGTCACACTATCCACTCTTAATACAACCTCTGGCAACACATTCCAGAGCTTAACTATTACATTACATTACATTACATTAGGGATTTCTATTCCGCCATTACCTTGCGGTTCAAGGCGGATTACAAAAGGTTAATTTAAAAAAACAGAGTTACTATTCTGAGTGAAAAACATTTCCTCCTATTGGTTTTAAAACTATTTTCCTGTAACTTCATCAAGTGTCCCCTAGTCTTTGTAATTTTTGACGGAGTGAAAAATCGATCCACTTGTACCCATTCTACTCCGCTCAGGATTTTGTAGACTTCAATCCTATCTTCCCTCAGCTGTCTCTTTTCCAAGCTGAAGAGCCCTAACCGTTTTAGTCTTTACCTTATACGAAAGGAGTTCCATCCCCTTTATCATCTTGGTCGCTCTTCTTTGAACCTTTTTTAGTGCCGCTATATCTTTTTTGAGATAAGGAGACCAGAATTGAATGCAATGGTGTCAGGTCAAAAGCGCGCCGAGACAAAGGCGCGCCCAGACAATTGAGCGCAGCGCGCGCCACCGCGCCGCTCTAAATTACTGTTTTTAGGGCTCCGATGGGAGGGCATGGGGGGAACCCCCCCACATTACTTAATAGACATTGCGCCGCATTGTGGGGGCGTGGGGGGTTGTAACCCCCCCACATTTTACTGAAAACTTTACTTTTTCCCTGTTTTTAGGGAAAAAGTTCAGTTTACAGTAAAATGTGGAGGGTTACAACCCCCTAAATCCCCCATAACGCCGGCATGATATCTATTAAGTAAACTGGGGGGGTTCCCCAACAAAAACCCCCGTCGGAGCCCCTAAAAACGGTAATTTAGAGCGGCACGGCGGCGCACACTGCGCTCAATTGTCGGCGCACGCTTTTGTCTTTCGCGCCGTTGTCTATGAACCGAATGCAATACTTCAGATGAGGTCGCACCATGGAGCAATACAGAAGCATTATGATTAGGGCGTTAGTACCACCCAGTTGACTTTCTTAACCATCAGAGCTTCTTCACTTTTATTTTCCACATTTTCACTGAACCCTCCTTTGATCATCCCTTAAATGTCTCCTCTCCTATGAAATTGTGGTTCTTCCCTCTTCTCCAACTTGTTTCTAGTTAGTCTAGTTTTCGTGAAAGTTGTGACGGGGCCCGGGGTAAGCCTAGCACTGGCAACCTGGCTCCCACCCCAGGCGCAAGTATTAGCGCTCTTTGGAGGACCACTCTGGAATAAGAACAGCAGAGAAAGAGAGGAAAGAAAAAAAATTTTAAAAAAACTTTCCACCAGTAATTGCCAGTTCCAAGTTTTATTCCCCAGTTCAGTTTGCACTGGTTCTAGTACAGCCACACCGGCTGATGATGTTTGGAAAAGGTTTATCACAAACAAAGTTCTTTCTCTCCATGCTTTTGTAGCTTAAAATGTCCTTTTAAGGATAATCTAGATTTTGAATTTTAAAAGATTTTTTTTATAGTCCCCATCCTTTTGGTTTTTTCCCTTAAGTGTTCTCTTTTTTCTATCATTGTAGTTCCAATCCCTTCTCCCCTTTTGTTCTTGTTCGTTCTTGTCCTTACATTGTCTTTGTCCTTGGTTTGCTTTTGATAATATTGCATTTTAATTGTTATGGCATTTTTGTACACCGCCTAGAAGGTTTGAGTGGACAGTATAATAAATTTTAAATAAACTTGAAAACTTGAACTTCAATCAGGAAAGAAAACTCCCCCAAAATATTTTCCCTTTAACCAGGGTTTCTTTCTCACAATTCACCTGCCATGCTTTGCACAGTTATGTGTAGCATTCTGGTTTCAAAAACTTATATACAAGAGCCCAAAGACCAGCCGACCCTGGGCTTTAGCTCCACTCTTTTTAGGCTTGGCACAATTATTGTATTGAGCCCATTGTTTCTTCAGGAAGTTCTCCCCACCTGACCACCTGAATTATAAATACCCCCACTACCCTTCTTATTTCTGGGCAGCGGGCTGGGAACCATCCACCCTTGTTTTAATGGTCTAAGATTGCCCCCCTAAAAGTTCCCACTATCAGGGATGTGCAATGTCAGGTCACTGAATCCACTCCGGGCTTTATTTCTCCTTTTAAGGTTAGTTAGCATTACCCATCCCCCACTCACTATGCTTTGCTTGCATACAGGGATTCTCGTTTAATTTCTGTCTACCCAACTCTCACATTCACACATCAAACTCTCTTTCCTTATACAGTCCCTCTTAAGGACTTTAGACCATTGTTATAGAACAAACTTTCATTCCCTTCCCCCACACAGTACCTTACTCACTCATGTTGCATTCAGACATATAGTCTAAGGCTTCTGGGCTGCAGTCCATTTCATCCCCCTCAGAGATATCTCCCTCTACTTCTATAAGGGACTCCTCACTCTCTGAAGCTGGGTACAAGCTTTCCTCTGGAGCAGCATTTGGCCAACTCTGCTCATGGAGCTTTTCCCTTCCAATTAGCCTCTGCTTAATAAGCAGAGTTTTGTCAGTATGGAAGTGCTGTGGAACAGGAGATTTCTTAGCAGAAGGCAATAAGACAGAGCTCCTAGCCTTCAATTCCCTGCTCTGTAAGGAAGTCCTTCCCTCCAGGTTCCTGATTGCTTGTGGGAGTTCTCAGCTGGCTTTGATATATTCTGCTGTGTACCTTTCACTTCTGCTCTAGCCACTTCTGCCTGTCAGCTCCACCCCTTTCCTTAACCCTTGCTGTGTCAGATTGCCTGACCAGAGGTTTAGCTAGAGAATTAACAGATGATTTATAAAAGGGATTATAGTGACTTGGAACAGGTATTCTGTTCTTCTCTGCAATCCCTTCTCTGTTCTGCCCTGCCTGTCTGATCTTAGCACTGGGAACAGGATTAATGGGCAGCTTCTTTGGCTTAGGAATAGGCACGTTTGCTTTAGTGGCAGGGTTTAAAGCAGGTTTTGAACCCGTGACAGGGGCTTCCCTGTCACAATGTCCAGACATGTACTTTTTTTTTTTACATGTCCCCCATTTTAATCGATATATATCGCCTAGAAATACTTATAAGCGTTTAATCCGATTTAAAATAAAACTTGAAACTTGAAATCCAAAAGAAATGAAAAATTTTTATCTCAGATTTTGGATGGAACTCCTGCATTCAAAGCTTTCTGAATAAACCTCTCCCTGCGTATTTTGCTGTGATTGGGGATGAATTGACCAGCAAATATGGAAAACCCCCAAATAACTTTCTCCTATGTTATTTGCGGTTTTCTGTTACAAACCCTCGAGAATATGATAAAACCGCGAATAACCTAGGAGAAAGCCTCTGGAACCCATGCAACAGTGTCCAAGTTTGCTCTTATAAGCACAGAAAATTGGCCATGGATGATGTAATTTGGGGGAGGAGCCAGCAAGCTAAAAACCGCAAATAATCGAAATCGCGAGGGTAGAAACCGCAAATACGGAGGGAGAAGTGTATTTCCCTTTAGCAAAATAAGGCACCGAAGCCCACTGGAAATCAATGGGCTTCGGGGCAGTTCCCACTGGCTTTATAAAAGGCGAGGGGGGGAGGCGGGGTTTAATCAAGTGACCAGAACACACTGTCCTTTTACACTTGCATGTAGGGGACCTCTTCTTCTCTAGGCACCACGTCTTCATCTACTGGCACTGGCGTAGTATGGGAGGGTGCAGTCTGCCCCGGGTGTAGTCTTTGTAAAGGATGCAGGTCCCCGTCCTCCTCACCGCCCCCCCCCCCTTGTTTCGTGTGTGCACCCCTTCCCTTCTTTCATACCTCTTTAGATTTTCCTACGTGAGCAGCATGCATTTGCCATAAAACAGTATTTGGCATGTTATCGGGTTATCTTACTCCTCATTTTACTTTGAGTTACACGAACAAGAGTTCTCGAAGAATACACTTGTTCGCATATCCCTCAATAAAACGATGTCATTATAAAAGGTTCCTTGAGAGAACCTTTTCTGTTCAGGCGGCCAAACTGAGGGGTCCTTTATTCAAGCCGCGCAAGCAGGGTTAGCGCGTCTGACATTTCATCACGGGCTAACCCCCGCGGCCGGCTAAAAAACCAACGCCTGCTCAATACAGGCATTAGCGGCTAGCGCGGCAGGCGGTTTAACGCACGGTATTACGCACGTTAAACCCCCTATCGCAGCTTGATTAAAGGACCCCTGAATTTATGGCTGGCCAAAGCTGTGTTAGAAGCTTCTTCTTATCTCGATTTCAGAAAACAGATAAAAACTCAATTATTTAACAAGCTGGGTTTTTAATGTATCTTATTCTTTTAACTTTTTACTTTATTTTAACATTGTTGTATTCTTCTTATATTGTATGTATTTCTTTTATATTGTATGCACTTAATTTGTCGAATCTCAAACGATTTGCATTGTTTGTACTATGCGTAACTGTTGTGAATCGCCTAGAACTCACGGGTATGGCGGTATATAAAAAGAAATTATTAGTATTAGTATTTATAACGAACTTGCTGCCCGCGTCGGTGTCGCCTCTCTCTGACGTCACTTCAAGGCCCTGCACCTAGAAAGTGATGCCAGCGGGATGGCCGGCATGACGTGGGCAGCAAGTTTGTGCTGTTGCTCTCGCCTGAAAAATTAAAAAGGTGCGGGGGAAGGGAAAGGAGCACATGTGGCCAGGGGGGGGGGATCGGGAAGGAGCAGAGTGGCAGAGAAGAGGGCGGAAGAGTGGCATCACCGCCCCGGGTGCCACTTAACTTCGCTACGCCTCTGTATGCTAGTAACTCTTTCAGCATTCGGTATAAACAAGAACGGTTTGGATGAATTCATGTGCTGGGATTTGTGGGCTTTGCACTTCCTCCCACAAGCGTTCTCCTTGACTACATTATCTGCAAGCTAGGAGAAGCGGACACATTCCCTACCTCAGTCTATTGCAGCATTTTATTTTATTCCTTCAAAATTATCGGCCGATTTTAACTCCAAATTGCATTACGTCTTCACCAGTTACAATGCCCCAGTCACACAGATGAGCTCTAATAGCAGTGGCATAGTAAAGAGGGTAAGGGGCGGCGGCAGTTCTACACCCCTACACCACACTCGCTCCCCTCTTCCCCGCTCCCCTCTTACCTCTTTAAATCTTCGCCGGCGCGAGCAACTCCTCTGGCTTGCCGCTCGCGCCGGCCTGGCGGCCTCCGGAATCACTTCCGGGTCACGGGGCTAGGAATCACCGTCGGGGGGGGAAGCCAATGCTGGCGCACGCAGCAGGCCGGAGAAGCTGCTCGCGCTGGCAATGGCTTAAAGAGGTATGGCGGGGCGTGAGCGTGGCATGGGGGTATGAAATGAGCGGGGGAGGGGGGAAAGCCAATGCTGGCGCATGCAGCAGGCCGGAGAAGCTGCTCGCGCTGGCAATGGCTTAAAGAGGTATGGCGTGGCGTGAGCGTGGCATGGGGGTATGAAATGAGCGGGGGAGGGGGGATGACCGTTCCGGGCGCCTCCTACTCTCACTAGGCTACTCACTAATAACCTGGATTTTCATGAACTATTCCTTTACTGCAGTTTTTAGAAGGGAAACATATTTTGTAATTCTATTGAGCACATTTTTTCACACGGAGGGCTTGATGGGTTCAAAAAAGGGGTTTTCCATGGCTGTATCAACGAGAAAATGCTGAGTTCATCTGGCTGAAATGAGAAAACCAAAGGTGGCCTCTTATGCCTTGATGGTAATTTTCTAACAGGTACATAATGGCATATATTATACCTATTCTTTAAAGGCATCATATAGCATGTGGCTATGCTCTTTATAAAATGACCCCAGGAAAAGCAGGTGCACACATCTGTATGCACTGAGACAGGTGTAATTATTTGTGTATATGTGACAGTAGAAATAGGGTCACACGCAACTCAAAGCAGAAAACAATATACTGTACACAAGTAATAACCACTATAAAATATTATACAATATTGAAATGTAGTGGCAAATGGGAGATGCCTCACTTAGGACCTGAAGGATGACGTCAAAAAACAGTGGAGAAAAAAGTCTCAAGCTCGATACACCATTATTCACTAGCTGTCTTCTCATTCGCATCATTGGCATTTAAAAAAAAAAAAAAATTCCACTGAAATTCCACACAAAACTGAATATGCAAACACCTATATGCACAAAAGAGAACCATTAGAACATAAGAATAGCCTTACTGGGTCAGATCAATTTGTCCATCACGCCCAGTAGCCCGTTCTCATGGTGGTCAATCCAGGTCCCTGGTACCTGGCCAAAACCCAAGGAGCAGCAACATTCCAGAATATCAAAGATTAGCAAGATTCCGGAACCCCAAATAGGAGCAACATTCCATACAGAATCTCAATGAATAACAAAATTCCAGAATCCCAAAAAGCAACAAGGTTCTAGAATCCCAAATAGGGGCAACACTCCATGCTACCGATCCAGGGCAAGCAGTGGCTTCCCCCATGTCTTTCTCAATAACAGACAATTGGACTTTTCCTCCAGGAACTTGTCCAAACCTTTCTTAAAACCAGCTACGCTATCCGCTCTTATCTGCTGTTGGGTTGTAATTCTTCTTCCCAGCATGGGCACTGTTTATTTCCCTCAAGTGTGATATTTGAGGTCTATAAACTGTTGTTTGTCCATTGCTGGCCCTGACCTATGGACTGCCTTGACAGGTATTTTGAGATTCGGTGGAAATTCGTTGCATTTTAGAAAACTATTGAAAACCTCTCTCTTTGCACAAGCTTTTTTTTTTTTTTTTTTTTTTAGCTGTACATTATACTGAGTTACGGAGCTGGATCTCATCTTTAAACATGATCACATTACTGAGGCATTCATCAATTCTCATTGGCTTCCAATCCAGGAAAGAATACAATTTAAATTCTACTGTATACTATTTAAAACTATAAATGGAGACAGCCCAACCTACCTAAACGACCGCCTCATCCGAACCACCTCTACCAGGCATAGAAAAACACACACCCCATTCACTTACACCCCAATCAAAGAAGTAAAACGGAAAAAACTACACAACGGACTACTGGCCACTCAGGCAGCGAAGATAGACAACCAAGTCTCCAACCTATTGACAACAACCCCAGACTACAAGATGTTCAGAAAGGAAATAAAAACTATACTCTTCAAGAAATCCCTTAATAAAGCTTAATACCATGATAAAGCTTAACCCCCCTCTTACCATCCCCTCCCTAACCCCAGATCCTACTTTTCCCTCTCTTGGAAACCTTCTCTGATCTAACGTTGTAACCCTTCTTCCATAACTCTTTTTGTAATCCGCTTTGAACCGAAAGGTAATGGCGGAATAGAAATCTGTAATGTAATGTAGCCTCACTTTGATTCATGTTTTTATTTGTTTAGTTTTGTTCTCTAGAATTTTGTAGACATTAACGTGTTTTAAGCTATGTATGTTAATTGTGGGCCACTTTGGTTAAAAGCAGATTATAAATATTTTAAATAAATAAATAAATAAAAGCCGCTCGGTGGATATCTTTTATTTCATGAGTAAATCAGGGTACATTTTTAATGTTTACCTGCAATTACATCACTTTCTTTTCCAGAGATAAAAAAAAAAAAGATTTGACATGGATATGTGAAGATTTCCTAAGAAAGAACTGAATATTTCATGGGGTGTCCTAATTTTTTCACATGACTGTAGGTAAGAATTACTTTTCAATGACATCCTTGAAAAAGAAAGTTTTAAGGGTGGATTTAAATTTGTCAAGACATGATTGTTGCAGTTTTCTGGGTCTTTCCGAGTTCTTTCTACTGAGATGCAGTAAGACCCAGAGATGAAAAAGGGGATGGGACATTATCCCTAAGAGGAAAGGCTACAGTGGTTAGAGCTCTTCAGCTTGGAGAAGAAATGGCTGAGGGGAGATATGAGAGAGGTCCGTAAAATACTGAGTGAAGTGGAGCAGGTACATGTGAATCTTTTGTTTACCTTTTCTAAAAATACTAGGACTAGGGGACATGCAATGAAGCTACTAAGCATTAAATTTAAGAGAAACCAGAGAAAACATTTCTTCATTCAACGTGTGATTAAACTCTGGAATTTGTTGCCAGAGAATGTGGTAAAAGCAGTGAGCTTAGCAGGGTTTAAAAAAAGTTTGGGATAATTTCCTAACCGAAAAGCCTATAAGCCATTATCAAGACGGACTTGGGGAAAATCCACTGCTTATTTCTAGGATAAGCAGCATAAAATCTGTTTTACTCTTTTGGAATCTTGCCAAATACTTGTGACCCGGATTGGCTACTGTTGGAAACAGGATAGTGGGCTTGTTGGACCTTCAATCTGTCCCAGTATGTCAACTCTTATATTCTTAGGATGGAAGGAGGAATGGGTTTGCATGAAGGAAATTCTACACAGTGCCTTCAAGGACTGTGCGGATGTCCAGTGAACCATCACAGGCTTTTGCTGGTGAAAATAAGATTCAGTAAATTCACTTATGATTGAAAAAGAGGAAAGGCGACGAGCATCAGAGGGAAAACGATGCCCAAATGTGCCTTGCTTTGGGGGCTCCATTGAATTGCTGTTCATTTTTCACAACTTTGGACTCGACACCTCCGTCACAGAAAGATCTGTAATTGTATTTGTTCTGACAACCCCTCTCTCGCCCCCCACCCCCTGAGATAGCCTGGCAATCAATAGCACACATATTAAAGGCTGTAAATCCAGCTCACCTACAATATTGACTGTGGAACTTTTTTTTTAGACCTGCCACGCAGATGTTATTTTTCATGTTAGAAGTAACGCAAGGACTTATGGATGACCTCTAAGATGAAAGGTTTCTCTTACTTTAACGCTGTCTGCCCAAAGCAATATTCTACGTTACACCCACTAATATTCTCCAGTATACATCTTCCTCCTCTTCTCATCTAAGAATATTTTTTGACAATTCATCACGCCAATCACTATGTAGTCTGGAAACTCTGGGCATAACCCCAGCCCCCAGCTTCAAAATTAATGGGTAAAGCATACCATCCACTAGATACATTGCTGGTATACATTTGTGGAATAGATGTGTTTGAAAGGAAGCTCTGGAATGAGAGGGCGCAGGATGAAGAGAAGAGGTGATAGGCTCCGGAGTAATCTAAGGAAATACATTTTTACAGAAAGGGTGGTAGATGCATGGAACAGTCTCCCGGAAGAGGTGGTGGAGACAGAGACTGTGTCTGATTTCAAGAAAGCCTGGTATAGAAACATGGGATCTCTTAGAGAGAGGAAGAGATAATGGTTACTGCAGATGGGTAGACTGAATAGCTTTATCTGCCATCATGTTACAATGTTTCTATAGCCATAAAGTTCTATGACATCACAATGCAGGTGTAAAGAGCCTTAGCCAATAGGGAGAGGAGGAGATAGCGGATGAGCAGACTGGAAGGGCCATTTGGCCTTTATGTGCCATCATGTTACAATGTTTCTATAGCCATAAAGTTCTATGACATCACAATGCTGGTGTAAAGAGCCTTAGCCAATAAGAAGAGGAGGAGTTAGTGGATTAGCAGACTGGAAGGGCCATTTGGCCTTTTTCTGCCATCATGTTACAATGTTTCTATAGCCATAAAGTTCTATGACATCACAATGCAGGTGTAAAGAGCCTTAGCCAATAGGGAGAGGAGGAGATAGCGGATGAGCAGACTGGAAGGGCCATTTGGCCTTTATCTGCCATCATGTTACAATGTTTCTATAGCCATAAAGTTCTATGACATCACAATGCTGGTGTAAAGAGCCTTAGCCAATAAGAAGAGGAGGAGTTAGTGGATTAGCAGACTGGAAGGGCCATTTGGCCTTTTTCTGCCATCATGTTACAATGTTTCTATAGCCATAAAGTTCTATGACATCACAATGCAGGTGTAAAGAGCCTTAGCCAATAGGGAGAGGAGGAGATAGCGGATGAGCAGACTGGAAGGGCCATTTGGCCTTTATCTGCCATCATGTTACAATGTTTCTATAGCCATAAAGTTCTATGACATCACAATGCTGGTGTAAAGAGCCTTAGCCAATAAGAAGAGGAGGAGTTAGTGGATTAGCAGACTGGAAGGGCCATTTGGCCTTTTTCTGCCATCATGTTACAATGTTTCTATAGCCATAAAGTTCTATGACATCACAATGCAGGTGTAAAGAGCCTTAGCCAATAGGGAGAGGAGGAGATAGCGGATGAGCAGACTGGAAGGGCCATTTGGCCTTTATCTGCCATCGTGTTACAATGTTTCTATAGCCATAAAGTTCTATGACATCACAATGCTGGTGTAAAGAGCCTTAGCCAATAAGAAGAGGAGGAGTTAGTGGATTAGCAGACTGGAAGGGCCATTTGGCCTTTTTCTGCCATCATGTTACAATGTTTCTATAGCCATAAAGTTCTATGACATCACAATGCAGGTGTAAAGAGCCTTAGCCAATAGGGAGAGGAGGAGATAGCGGATGAGCAGACTGGAAGGGCCATTTGGCCTTTATGTGCCATCATGTTACAATGTTTCTATAGCCATAAAGTTCTATGACATCACAATGCTGGTGTAAAGAGCCTTAGCCAATAAGAAGAGGAGGAGTTAGTGGATTAGCAGACTGGAAGGGCCATTTGGCCTTTTTCTGCCATCATGTTACAATGTTTCTATAGCCATAAAGTTCTATGACATCACAATGCAGGTGTAAAGAGCCTTAGCCAATAGGGAGAGGAGGAGATAGCGGATGAGCAGACTGGAAGGGCCATTTGGCCTTTATCTGCCATCATGTTACAATGTTTCTATAGCCATAAAGTTCTATGACATCACAATGCTGGTGTAAAGAGCCTTAGCCAATAAGAAGAGGAGGAGTTAGTGGATTAGCAGACTGGAAGGGCCATTTGGCCTTTTTCTGCCATCATGTTACAATGTTTCTATAGCCATAAAGTTCTATGACATCACAATGCAGGTGTAAAGAGCCTTAGCCAATAGGGAGAGGAGGAGATAGCGGATGAGCAGACTGGAAGGGCCATTTGGCCTTTATCTGCCATCATGTTACAATGTTTCTATAGCCATAAAGTTCTATGACATCACAATGCTGGTGTAAAGAGCCTTAGCCAATAAGAAGAGGAGGAGTTAGTGGATTAGCAGACTGGAAGGGCCATTTGGCCTTTTTCTGCCATCATGTTACAATGTTTCTATAGCCATAAAGTTCTATGACATCACAATGCAGGTGTAAAGAGCCTTAGCCAATAGGGAGAGGAGGAGATAGCGGATGAGCAGACTGGAAGGGCCATTTGGCCTTTATCTGCCATCATGTTACAATGTTTCTATAGCCATAAAGTTCTATGACATTACAATGCAGGTGTAAAGAGCCTTAGCCAATAGGGAGAGGAGGAGATAGCGGATGAGCAGACTGGAAGGGCCATTTGGCCTTTATCTGCCATCATGTTACAATGTTTCTATAGCCATAAAGTTCTATGACATCACAATGCTGGTGTAAAGAGCCTTAGCCAATAAGAAGAGGAGGAGTTAGTGGATTAGCAGACTGGAAGGGCCATTTGGCCTTTTTCTGCCATCATGTTACAATGTTTCTATTAAATGTAACAGGGGATTCAATTAAATAAATCAGAATGTATGTCAAACGAATTGAATATAAGTTTCAGTAGCTGGACCTTGTTCACACCACTTTTAACTAAGGACCTTCAAGCTACACACTCTCAATAACATCACACATGGAGAAAACTAGTAAATATATTGATAAAAAATTATGTGGCTTTCTGAAAGATATAAAATCATATATACAAGATACTACACATTTTTTAAAAATGTTAAATGATTTACAAATGGCAATGCCTGTGAATTATATTTTGGTGACATTTGATGTTTGTTCACTTTATACGAACATCCCGCAGGAAGAAGCCCTTACAGTACTTGAAATTTTATGGAATTCCCTTCCTAATAGGAATAATAATGCTACACTATTTTTGAAAGAATTAAGTGCTGTTGCTTTACAAAATAATTACTTTATCTTCAATGGAGAGTTTTATAAACAACTGTCGGGGATTGCAATGGGTGCTTCATTTGCACCAACCATAGCCAATCTTTACATGTCGTGGTTTGAAGAGTCTTTCATTTACACACTTCCTGAATTTCAATATGCAGTTCAATGGTGGCGCTTTATTGACGATATTTTTATGATATGGTCAGGTACTTTGCAACAACTACAAGATTTTGGAAAGGTTAATCAATCAATGTCATCGATCTATTAAATTTACTATGTCATTAAGCATGAATAAGATCAGCTTTTTAGATGTTTTAATACAGAAGAAAGATCATGGATTTGAAACATCTATTTATCGTAAAGATACTGATAAAAACACTTTGTTAAAATTTGATAGTATGCATCCTGCTCATTTAAAAACTAGTATTCCCTTTGCGCAGTTCCTAAGATATCGACGGATATGTAATACTAAGGAGATATTTATACAAGAAGCCAAAATTTTGGAACAAAGGTTAATCACCAGGGACTATCCATATAATGTGGTCAAAAAAGCAAAAAAAAGAGCTTTGCACAATCCGAGAGAAGTATTATTGGAATACAATAGACCTCAAGTAGAAGAAAAATTAATTCCATGCGTCATAAAACAAACTCGCATGTCTCAGCAGATTATTAGAAAATACAAGAAGCATTTACCATTATTAAAAACCCTTCCATGTTTTGCTGAAAAGAAATTTATTTTCTCTCAATCAAGAAACAGAAATTTAAGTGATTGGTTATGTCACACATCCAAAGAAAATTTTGATCCACAGAATACGGATATGGTACTTGGACATGGTCCATGTGGCCATTGTTCCAATTGTAATATAATGGTTACAACTTCTATGTTTGTTAATCCGAGAACTGGTAAGAGTTATAGTTTACGTCACACCTCCACTTGTCAATCAACAAACATTATATATGTTCTTCAGTGCCCATGTGACTTGTTATACGTGGGCCAAACTTCACGAACGCTGACAGTAAGAATGACGGAACACAAAAGCTGCCTGAATACTAGTAAGTTAACGGCCCCTATAGTCACTCATTGTGTTCAACAAAATCATAAGTTCGAAAATTTGAAATGTTATGTGATAGAAAAATTAATGACATCTTTAAGGAGAGGTGATACAAGAAGAGTACTGTGGCAGAAAGAGCAGCAGTGGATCAACCGATTGCGAACATTAGAACCTGAGGGTTTGAATACTGTACATGAATGGCAACCATTTTTATGAAGTGTTTGAATCCCGGGTCTGTTTTTTCTGTTTTTTTCTGTTTTTTTCTGTTTTTTCTGTTTTATTTCTGTTTTCATGGCATATTTTGAAGATTGGGAAACAGAATATGAGATATTTGATTGGCTGGTGTTTAGCTTATTACGCATCACGTTTTTCGTGATGACGTCATGACGCCCGGTTCGTTCGGCTTTTTGTTCGAGCCGGGCGCGTCTCACAGTCCCAGAACCATTTTGGAGAGGAGCCAGCTGTATATGGACTATATTGGTAGAGGTGAAAATTCTGGATAATGCAATACTCCCCTGAAGTAGCCTTGTAGGAGAAACAGAAGGACTTTTCTGTTGGGACACGATCTGAAGAATCGTCAGAACCATCTTTTTTTCAGATGAGTGAATGTTTTTTGCTCTTATTATTGGCAGTATTTTCAGGCTTCTACAATTGCTTACACCTGTGAAGTTGAGCTGTTGCCCTCATAAGAAAGAATTTTTGGTTAGCTTGGTTCCGGTTCACACTTAAAGATAGATTAGTAATATTACTGACTAAGCTCACACGAAAAAGTTTGAAAAAGAAAAAAGAGTTTTTGATAAAACGTATGAATGAAAATTATTTAAATGTACACGGAGTTTTTTTATGAACCCGTGATGATGTGAGTTGGTTCAGGCACTTGTGTAGTCCTGGCCTCTCACAATTGAGGTTCATTTTTCTCCGTTGTTTTATGTCTATATTATTTTTCATGTGTGATGTTATTGAGAGTGTGTAGCTTGAAGGTCCTTAGTTAAAAGTGGTGTGAACAAGGTCCAGCTACTGAAACTTATATTCAATTCGTTTGACATACACAATGTTTCTATAGCCATAAAGTTCTATGACATCACAATGCAGGTGTAAAGAGCCTTAGCCAATAGGGAGAGGAGGAGATAGCGGATGAGCAGACTGGAAGGGCCATTTGGCCTTTATCTGCCATCATGTTACAATGTTTCTATAGCCATAAAGTTCTATGACATCACAATGCTGGTGTAAAGAGCCTTAGCCAATAAGAAGAGGAGGAGTTAGTGGATTAGCAGACTGGAAGGGCCATTTGGCCTTTTTCTGCCATCATGTTACAATGTTTCTATAGCCATAAAGTTCTATGACATCACAATGCAGGTGTAAAGAGCCTTAGCCAATAGGGAGAGGAGGAGATAGCGGATGAGCAGACTGGAAGGGCCATTTGGCCTTTATCTGCCATCATGTTACAATGTTTCTATAGCCATAAAGTTCTATGACATCACAATGCTGGTGTAAAGAGCCTTAGCCAATAAGAAGAGGAGGAGTTAGTGGATTAGCAGACTGGAAGGGCCATTTGGCCTTTTTCTGCCATCATGTTACAATGTTTCTATAGCCATAAAGTTCTATGACATCACAATGCAGGTGTAAAGAGCCTTAGCCAATAGGGAGAGGAGGAGATAGCGGATGAGCAGACTGGAAGGGCCATTTGGCCTTTATGTGCCATCATGTTACAATGTTTCTATAGCCATAAAGTTCTATGACATCACAATGCTGGTGTAAAGAGCCTTAGCCAATAAGAAGAGGAGGAGATAGCGGATGAGCAGACTGGAAGGGCCATTTGGCCTTTATCTGCCATCATGTTACAATGTTTCTATAGCCATAAAGTTCTATGACATCACAATGCTGGTGTAAAGAGCCTTAGCCAATAAGAAGAGGAGGAGATAGCGGATGAGCAGACTGGAAGGGCCATTTGGCCTTTATGTGCCATCATGTTACAATGTTTCTATAGCCATAAAGTTCTATGACATCACAATGCTGGTGTAAAGAGCCTTAGCCAATAAGAAGAGGAGGAGTTAGTGGATGAGCAGACTGGAAGGGCCATTTGGCCTTTATGTGCCATCATGTTACAATGTTTCTATAGCCATAAAGTTCTATGACATCACAATGCTGGTGTAAAGAGCCTTAGCCAATAAGAAGAGGAGGAGTTAGTGGATTAGCAGACTGGAAGGGCCATTTGGCCTTTTTCTGCCATCATGTTACAATGTTTCTATAGCCATAAAGTTCTATGACATCACAATGCAGGTGTAAAGAGCCTTAGCCAATAGGGAGAGGAGGAGATAGCGGATGAGCAGACTGGAAGGGCCATTTGGCCTTTATGTGCCATCATGTTACAATGTTTCTATAGCCATAAAGTTCTATGACATCACAATGCTGGTGTAAAGAGCCTTAGCCAATAAGAAGAGGAGGAGTTAGTGGATTAGCAGACTGGAAGGGCCATTTGGCCTTTTTCTGCCATCATGTTACAATGTTTCTATAGCCATAAAGTTCTATGACATCACAATGCAGGTGTAAAGAGCCTTAGCCAATAGGGAGAGGAGGAGATAGCGGATGAGCAGACTGGAAGGGCCATTTGGCCTTTATCTGCCATCATGTTACAATGTTTCTATAGCCATAAAGTTCTATGACATCACAATGCTGGTGTAAAGAGCCTTAGCCAATAAGAAGAGGAGGAGTTAGTGGATTAGCAGACTGGAAGGGCCATTTGGCCTTTTTCTGCCATCATGTTACAATGTTTCTATAGCCATAAAGTTCTATGACATCACAATGCAGGTGTAAAGAGCCTTAGCCAATAGGGAGAGGAGGAGATAGCGGATGAGCAGACTGGAAGGGCCATTTGGCCTTTATCTGCCATCATGTTACAATGTTTCTATAGCCATAAAGTTCTATGACATTACAATGCAGGTGTAAAGAGCCTTAGCCAATAGGGAGAGGAGGAGATAGCGGATGAGCAGACTGGAAGGGCCATTTGGCCTTTATCTGCCATCATGTTACAATGTTTCTATAGCCATAAAGTTCTATGACATCACAATGCTGGTGTAAAGAGCCTTAGCCAATAAGAAGAGGAGGAGTTAGTGGATTAGCAGACTGGAAGGGCCATTTGGCCTTTTTCTGCCATCATGTTACAATGTTTCTATAGCCATAAAGTTCTATGACATCACAATGCAGGTGTAAAGAGCCTTAGCCAATAGGGAGAGGAGGAGATAGCGGATGAGCAGACTGGAAGGGCCATTTGGCCTTTATCTGCCATCATGTTACAATGTTTCTATAGCCATAAAGTTCTATGACATCACAATGCTGGTGTAAAGAGCCTTAGCCAATAAGAAGAGGAGGAGTTAGTGGATTAGCAGACTGGAAGGGCCATTTGGCCTTTTGCTGCCATCATGTTACAATGTTTCTATAGCCATAAAGTTCTATGACATCACAATGCAGGTGTAAAGAGCCTTAGCCAATAGGGAGAGGAGGAGATAGCGGATGAGCAGACTGGAAGGGCCATTTGGCCTTTATGTGCCATCATGTTACAATGTTTCTATAGCCATAAAGTTCTATGACATCACAATGCAGGTGTAAAGAGCCTTAGCCAATAGGGAGAGGAGGAGATAGCGGATGAGCAGACTGGAAGGGCCATTTGGCCTTTATGTGCCATCATGTTACAATGTTTCTATAGCCATAAAGTTCTATGACATCACAATGCTGGTGTAAAGAGCCTTAGCCAATAAGAAGAGGAGGAGATAGCGGATGAGCAGACTGGAAGGGCCATTTGGCCTTTTTCTGCCATCATGTTACAATGTTTCTATAGCCATAAAGTTCTATGACATCACAATGCTGGTGTAAAGAGCCTTAGCCAATAAGAAGAGGAGGAGATAGCGGATGAGCAGACTGGAAGGGCCATTTGGCCTTTATGTGCCATCATGTTACAATGTTTCTATAGCCATAAAGTTCTATGACATCACAATGCTGGTGTAAAGAGCCTTAGCCAATAAGAAGAGGAGGAGTTAGTGGATGAGCAGACTGGAAGGGCCATTTGGCCTTTATGTGCCATCATGTTACAATGTTTCTATAGCCATAAAGTTCTATGACATCACAATGCTGGTGTAAAGAGCCTTAGCCAATAAGAAGAGGAGGAGTTAGTGGATTAGCAGACTGGAAGGGCCATTTGGCCTTTTTCTGCCATCATGTTACAATGTTTCTATAGCCATAAAGTTCTATGACATCACAATGCAGGTGTAAAGAGCCTTAGCCAATAGGGAGAGGAGGAGATAGCGGATGAGCAGACTGGAAGGGCCATTTGGCCTTTATGTGCCATCATGTTACAATGTTTCTATAGCCATAAAGTTCTATGACATCACAATGCTGGTGTAAAGAGCCTTAGCCAATAAGAAGAGGAGGAGTTAGTGGATTAGCAGACTGGAAGGGCCATTTGGCCTTTTTCTGCCATCATGTTACAATGTTTCTATAGCCATAAAGTTCTATGACATCACAATGCAGGTGTAAAGAGCCTTAGCCAATAGGGAGAGGAGGAGATAGCGGATGAGCAGACTGGAAGGGCCATTTGGCCTTTATCTGCCATCATGTTACAATGTTTCTATAGCCATAAAGTTCTATGACATCACAATGCTGGTGTAAAGAGCCTTAGCCAATAAGAAGAGGAGGAGTTAGTGGATTAGCAGACTGGAAGGGCCATTTGGCCTTTATCTGCCATCATGTTACAATGTTTCTATAGCCATAAAGTTCTATGACATCACAATGCAGGTGTAAAGAGCCTTAGCCAATAGGGAGAGGAGGAGATAGCGGATGAGCAGACTGGAAGGGCCATTTGGCCTTTATCTGCCATCATGTTACAATGTTTCTATAGCCATAAAGTTCTATGACATCACAATGCTGGTGTAAAGAGCCTTAGCCAATAAGAAGAGGAGGAGTTAGTGGATTAGCAGACTGGAAGGGCCATTTGGCCTTTTTCTGCCATCATGTTACAATGTTTCTATAGCCATAAAGTTCTATGACATCACAATGCAGGTGTAAAGAGCCTTAGCCAATAGGGAGAGGAGGAGATAGCGGATGAGCAGACTGGAAGGGCCATTTGGCCTTTATCTGCCATCATGTTACAATGTTTCTATAGCCATAAAGTTCTATGACATCACAATGCTGGTGTAAAGAGCCTTAGCCAATAAGAAGAGGAGGAGTTAGTGGATTAGCAGACTGGAAGGGCCATTTGGCCTTTTTCTGCCATCATGTTACAATGTTTCTATAGCCATAAAGTTCTATGACATCACAATGCAGGTGTAAAGAGCCTTAGCCAATAGGGAGAGGAGGAGATAGTGGATGAGCAGACTGGAAGGGCCATTTGGCCTTTATCTGCCATCATGTTACAATGTTTCTATAGCCATAAAGTTCTATGACATCACAATGCTGGTGTAAAGAGCCTTAGCCAATAAGAAGAGGAGGAGTTAGTGGATTAGCAGACTGGAAGGGCCATTTGGCCTTTTTCTGCCATCATGTTACAATGTTTCTATAGCCATAAAATTCTATGACATCACAATGCAGGTGTAAAGAGCCTTAGCCAATAGGGAGAGGAGGAGATAGCGGATGAGCAGACTGGAAGGGCCATTTGGCCTTTATGTGCCATCATGTTACAATGTTTCTATAGCCATAAAGTTCTATGACATCACAATGCTGGTGTAAAGAGCCTTAGCCAATAAGAAGAGGAGGAGATAGCGGATGAGCAGACTGGAAGGGCCATTTGGCCTTTATGTGCCATCATGTTACAATGTTTCTATAGCCATAAAGTTCTATGACATCACAATGCTGGTGTAAAGAGCCTTAGCCAATAAGAAGAGGAGGAGTTAGTGGATTAGCAGACTGGAAGGGCCATTTGGCCTTTTTCTGCCATCATGTTACAATGTTTCTATAGCCATAAAGTTCTATGACATCACAATGCAGGTGTAAAGAGCCTTAGCCAATAGGGAGAGGAGGAGATAGCGGATGAGCAGACTGGAAGGGCCATTTGGCCTTTATCTGCCATCATGTTACAATGTTTCTATATCCATAAAGTTCTATGACATCACAATGCTGGTGTAAAGAGCCTTAGCCAATAAGAAGAGGAGGAGTTAGTGGATTAGCAGACTGGAAGGGCCATTTGGCCTTTTTCTGCCATCATGTTACAATGTTTCTATAGCCATAAAGTTCTATGACATCACAATGCAGGTGTAAAGAGCCTTAGCCAATAGGGAGAGGAGGAGATAGCGGATGAGCAGACTGGAAGGGCCATTTGGCCTTTATGTGCCATGATGTTACAATGTTTCTATAGCCATAAAGTTCTATGACATCACAATGCTGGTGTAAAGAGCCTTAGCCAATAAGAAGAGGAGGAGATAGCGGATGAGCAGACTGGAAGGGCCATTTGGCCTTTATGTGCCATCATGTTACAATGTTTCTATAGCCATAAAGTTCTATGACATCACAATGCTGGTGTAAAGAGCCTTAGCCAATAAGAAGAGGAGGAGTTAGTGGATTAGCAGACTGGAAGGGCCATTTGGCCTTTTTCTGCCATCATGTTACAATGTTTCTATAGCCATAAAGTTCTATGACATCACAATGCAGGTGTAAAGAGCCTTAGCCAATAGGGAGAGGAGGAGATAGCGGATGAGCAGACTGGAAGGGCCATTTGGCCTTTATCTGCCATCATGTTACAATGTTTCTATAGCCATAAAGTTCTATGACATCACAATGCTGGTGTAAAGAGCCTTAGCCAATAAGAAGAGGAGGAGTTAGTGGATTAGCAGACTGGAAGGGCCATTTGGCCTTTTTCTGCCATCATGTTACAATGTTTCTATAGCCATAAAGTTCTATGACATCACAATGCAGGTGTAAAGAGCCTTAGCCAATAGGGAGAGGAGGAGATAGCGGATGAGCAGACTGGAAGGGCCATTTGGCCTTTATGTGCCATCATGTTACAATGTTTCTATAGCCATAAAGTTCTATGACATCAGAATGCTGGTGTAAAGAGCCTTAGCCAATAAGAAGAGGAGGAGATAGCGGATGAGCAGACTGGAAGGGCCATTTGGCCTTTATCTGCCATCATGTTACAATGTTTCTATAGCCATAAAGTTCTATGACATCACAATGCTGGTGTAAAGAGCCTTAGCCAATAAGAAGAGGAGGAGATAGCGGATGAGCAGACTGGAAGGGCCATTTGGCCTTTATCTGCCATCATGTTACAATGTTTCTATAGCCATAAAGTTCTATGACATCACAATGCAGGTGTAAAGAGCCTTAGCCAATAGGGAGAGGAGGAGATAGCGGATGAGCAGACTGGAAGGGCCATTTGGCCTTTATCTGCCATCATGTTACAATGTTTCTATAGCCATAAAGTTCTATGACATCACAATGCTGGTGTAAAGAGCCTTAGCCAATAAGAAGAGGAGGAGATAGCGGATGAGCAGACTGGAAGGGCCATTTGGCCTTTATCTGCCATCATGTTACAATGTTTCTATAGCCATAAAGTTCTATGACATCACAATGCAGGTGTAAAGAGCCTTAGCCAATAGGGAGAGGAGGAGATAGCGGATGAGCAGACTGGAAGGGCCATTTGGCCTTTATGTGCCATCATGTTACAATGTTTCTATAGCCATAAAGTTCTATGACATCACAATGCTGGTGTAAAGAGCCTTAGCCAATAAGAAGAGGAGGAGATAGCGGATGAGCAGACTGGAAGGGCCATTTGGCCTTTATCTGCCATCATGTTACAATGTTTCTATAGCCATAAAGTTCTATGACATCACAATGCTGGTGTAAAGAGCCTTAGCCAATAAGAAGAGGAGGAGATAGCGGATGAGCAGACTGGAAGGGCCATTTGGCCTTTATCTGCCATCATGTTACAATGTTTCTATAGCCATAAAGTTCTATGACATCACAATGCAGGTGTAAAGAGCCTTAGCCAATAGGGAGAGGAGGAGATAGCGGATGAGCAGACTGGAAGGGCCATTTGGCCTTTATCTGCCATCATGTTACAATGTTTCTATAGCCATAAAGTTCTATGACATCACAATGCTGGTGTAAAGAGCCTTAGCCAATAAGAAGAGGAGGAGATAGCGGATGAGCAGACTGGAAGGGCCATTTGGCCTTTATCTGCCATCATGTTACAATGTTTCTATAGCCATAAAGTTCTATGACATCACAATGCAGGTGTAAAGAGCCTTAGCCAATAGGGAGAGGAGGAGATAGCGGATGAGCAGACTGGAAGGGCCATTTGGCCTTTATCTGCCATCATGTTACAATGTTTCTATAGCCATAAAGTTCTATGACATCACAATGCTGGTGTAAAGAGCCTTAGCCAATAAGAAGAGGAGGAGTTAGTGGATTAGCAGACTGGAAGGGCCATTTGGCCTTTTTCTGCCATCATGTTACAATGTTTCTATAGCCATAAAGTTCTATGACATCACAATGCAGGTGTAAAGAGCCTTAGCCAATAGGGAGAGGAGGAGATAGCGGATGAGCAGACTGGAAGGGCCATTTGGCCTTTATGTGCCATCATGTTACAATGTTTCTATAGCCATAAAGTTCTATGACATCACAATGCTGGTGTAAAGAGCCTTAGCCAATAAGAAGAGGAGGAGATAGCGGATGAGCAGACTGGAAGGGCCATTTGGCCTTTATCTGCCATCATGTTACAATGTTTCTATAGCCATAAAGTTCTATGACATCACAATGCAGGTGTAAAGAGCCTTAGCCAATAGGGAGAGGAGGAGATAGCGGATGAGCAGACTGGAAGGGCCATTTGGCCTTTATCTGCCATCATGTTACAATGTTTCTATAGCCATAAAGTTCTATGACATCACAATGCTGGTGTAAAGAGCCTTAGCCAATAAGAAGAGGAGGAGTTAGTGGATTAGCAGACTGGAAGGGCCATTTGGCCTTTTTCTGCCATCATGTTACAATGTTTCTATAGCCATAAAGTTCTATGACATCACAATGCAGGTGTAAAGAGCCTTAGCCAATAGGGAGAGGAGGAGATAGCGGATGAGCAGACTGGAAGGGCCATTTGGCCTTTATGTGCCATCATGTTACAATGTTTCTATAGCCATAAAGTTCTATGACATCACAATGCTGGTGTAAAGAGCCTTAGCCAATAAGAAGAGGAGGAGATAGCGGATTAGCAGACTGGAAGGGCCATTTGGCCTTTTTCTGCCATCATGTTACAATGTTTCTATAGCCATAAAGTTCTATGACATCACAATGCAGGTGTAAAGAGCCTTAGCCAATAGGGAGAGGAGGAGATAGCGGATGAGCAGACTGGAAGGGCCATTTGGCCTTTATCTGCCATCATGTTACAATGTTTCTATAGCCATAAAGTTCTATGACATCACAATGCTGGTGTAAAGAGCCTTAGCCAATAAGAAGAGGAGGAGTTAGTGGATTAGCAGACTGGAAGGGCCATTTGGCCTTTTTCTGCCATCATGTTTCTATAGTGTACACAGATGTATTATTGGAATACATTTGTAGGATAATTTACCGGGAAATCTGAGATTATGCACAGACTGTTCTAAATTTAAGACGTTATTAAAGACCCAACTGTTTATTGATACCTTTATGTAAAGTGGATGAAAAATTCCCATGCTGCTTTTGGTATATAGCCATTATATAGGGATGAGAAGATAGTGGTTGTTGATGGATGTCTCTGTGTGGTATGAATGTTTGATATTGGAAACTGCCTAGATATTAGACGGTATATAAATGTATTAAATAAATAAGATACAACATGTGACTTTTCTAATTCTTCTTCAGTTCTGTAGCCAGACCTGTGGAGTTGGAATCGGAAGCAATTTGGGGGCTCTGGAGTCGGTGACAATGTGCTGACTCCAACTCCGACTCCTAACAGTTAAATTGTACGTCATGCAAATATTATAATGCTTACATTTCTTATTTCGCAGATAACCCATTGGTTTCAGGATATGTTTTACTTTTACAGTAGAATATATTTTGATATCTAGTTCTTTGTTGGTAACAAAATGTAATATATTTTATAATATTTATGTTAGTGAAAGTGGCACTTAGGGAATGACACAGGGACAAAGTCTGTCCCCAGTCCTGCCCCCATTGATATATAAATCGAGGAATCGGAATGCTTTGTGTCCTGGCTCCACAGCCGTAGTAAAACTGAAGGAGAAAAAAAGCCATAACGCTGCGGTCAGACTCATTTTGGGCCTAAAGAAATTTGCATTGGTTGCCGGTAGAGGCAAATATCATCTTTAAATTCAGCTGTATTTACCGTAGAGTATCCCTAGGTCAAGTTCCACAATATCTGTTTTAACTCTTTCTATATTTCGACACAAAGGTTCTCTCGTAAAACTCTGCCTCTTTTCACATTTCCATCCGTTTCAGGTTGTAAATTTTAAAAATATCATGAGCGTGTTCTTTCTTATCAAGCTGCCACTTGGGATAAGGATTTCAAACAGTTACTACCGTATTTCCCTGAAAATAAGACAGTGTCTTATATTATGTCTTAGTTTTTTTCATGTATAATGATCATCTCTCCCTTCCTCTCCTCCATCCCAATTCTTCCTCTTTCTTTTCTCTTTCCTCCCCTCTCACCCTTCCCCTTGTGCCTTTCCTCTACAGCATCTTTCTATCCCTCCCTCCTATCCCCCCGTGCAGCAGAACCCTTGAGCCACATCCTTCTATCCCTCCCTCTCATCCCCCCCACGCAGCAGAACCCCACCGACCCTCCCACCGCAAGACCGACATACCACCCTCCATACAGCAGCGTCAGCAACACTCTAAACAGGCTGCTTGGTGGCCTTCTTCCTGCCGGGGCCTTCCCTGTACCGCGTCGCTGATGACATCATCCGTGAGGCAACAGAGGGAAGGACCCGGGGAGGGGAGGGTGAGAAGACCGCGAGGCAGCCTGTTTAGAGCGCTGCCTATGCTGCTGTTTGGAGGGAGGTATGTCGGTCTCATGGTGGAAGGGTCGGCAGGGTTTGGATGGGAGAGAGAGATGGAAAGATGCTGTGCAGGGGGATGGGTGGGAGGGTCAGCTGGGTTTGGCTGCATGGCGGGGAGGGGGGAACACTGCTGCCGGCAAATCCAGGGATGGAGTCAGGGAGTGTCAGGGACATTTGGGAGGAGCTTCGGGGGTCGGTCTAACTAGGGCTTATTTTCAGGATAGGTCTTAGTTTTGGGAAAACACGGTATTGTCCTCTGTTTCTTATTTACATTTTAGGAAACAATTAAAAACGTATTTGTTCTCCAAATTCTTGTGTAACTAACCGCTAACTTTCAGGTTCTTTTGGTTCAATTGTAGTTTTATTTTTCAATCTTTTGTTAACCACATAGAACTTAACAGTTTTGCGGTCTAGAAACTGCTCGTGTGTTTCCTTTCTCCGGTATGAAAGTTTGACGGACTGAACCCAAAAAGATGAGTGACAGTGGGAGGATTAGGTAAATGTAAATCCGTTTCATGCAAATGAAGGCATCAAAATGTTTCCCAGTTTTGGCTTTTGTTCATCCCTGCTCAAATGCGGTGTGGAAGGAGCAACCGACAGCTAGGAAGATCAACTTCTGGGTTTCCCAAACAGAAACCGTAGTGAGGGTTTTTATGTTTCTCCATTGAGAAGAAATTGGCAGGATTAGATCCGTCAGACAATGCAAAGATTTTTGTAGATTTTCTTGGCCTGAAAATCCAAAACAAAACAAAAAAGAATAGTGAGGTACTTAGCCTCGTTTCTGTTCCCAAGAGAATGGAAGCATATATTGATATAGGATGGAACTGAAGTGGGGAAGGTAAACCAGCCCCACCACAAGGCCTTGAAATAGGCAATAAGAACATCAGAATAGCCTTACTGGGTCCATCAAGCCCAGTAGCCCCTTCTCACGGTGGCCAATCCAGGTCACTAGTACCTGGCCAAAATCCAAGGAGTAGCAACATTCCAGAATCTCAAAGATTAGCAAGATTCCGGAATTCCAAAGAGTAACGAAAGATTCCGGAATCCCAAAGAGTAACGAAAGATTCCAGAACCCCAAAGAGTAGCAACATTCCATTCAGAATCTTAAAGAACAGCAAGATTCCGGAACCCCAAGGAGTAGCAACATTCCGGAACCCCAAAGATTAGCAAGATTCCGGAATCCCAAAGAGTAATGAAAGATTCCGGAACCCCCAAAGAGTAGCAACATTCCATTCAGAATCTTAAAGAACAGCAAGATTCCGGAACCCCAAAGAGTAGCAACATTCCATGCTACCGATCCAGGGCAAGCAGTGGCTTTCTCAATAACAGAATATGGACTTTTTCCTCCAGGAACTTGTCCAAACCTTTCTAAAAACCAGCTACTCTATCCGCTCTTACCACAACCTCTGGCAACACGTTCCAGAGCTTAACTATTCTCTGAGTGAAATAAAATTTCCTCCTATTAGTTTTGAAAGTATTTCCCTGTAACTTCATCAGTGCTAACTAAGTTGTTTTGAATGCACACAACTGATTTGTAACCTGAGTGCACATGCAAAATTCTCCAAAATACAGCATGTAGAAAACATCTAATTACCTAAATAACTTTAGGATTACAAGAAATACAATTTGTTGGCTAGGGGAGGGTATGCACAGCCCTTCCTTTTGGGCGGGAATGCTATTGCTCAAGCAGCCAGTGGTCGATAAAGGGACTGGAGCAAGAACGGGAGAGGGAGGCTAGTATTTGCAGAAAATTCAGGCCTGGTTTTCATGGTTGCCTCTTGGTCTCTCAGGAACTTCACAAAAACAGAAGCCGGTGACCTGCTCAAATAGCCGTTTGCTATGCTCACATGGATGTCAAACTAGAAGCGGGCAACTATGTCCGCCATAAACAGGAAGGGGTGAAACGCGGACTTTACGGGCCTCGCAGATCTAAACCCACACGTCCTTAAACATCTGAGGTCCGTGCCACTTTTTATGTGTAATCAATTTTTATTTTCAAACAGAAAAGCAACCTGGAATAACAACAAAGTAGAACTAGAATACAAAATAGACTAACCCAGCACCCCGCCATTGTTATGGCTCTGACAGACCTCCATGGCACTTTAGCTCTGACGGACCCTAATGCTTCTCCCTCCCTATGCTGAGACTAAAAGTGGCAAGGACCTCAGATTTTTAAGGATGTGCAGTTAAGATCCGTGAGGTCCGTAAGGTCCACGTGTTACCCCTTCCCACCATAAACTTTCTTTAAACACAGCAGAAAAGCCTAGGAAGACGTGGGGGCTTGAAGTCGACAGGTGTGAACCTGTGCTGTTCTCTCCAAACTGTATTCCGATCCTGAACTATCTACAACCAGAGCAAATAGGAAAACACAGCTGGGAAAACGTTTAGGCCGAGTGACAGCCAATCAGCAGAGCTGTAGTTGTACTGGTATGTTTTCAAGCTCCAGACATGCTCTTGCATTTGCAAAGAGGCCCAGAGAGCATGTAATGGTTGCATTTTAATTCCCTTATTGCCATGTAACAAATGAGGGAGCTCGGAAAATGTCCCTGGTTCCCGTGTTTTAGTAATAAGTGAGGCTGTCAAAATCAAATGCATGTGTGTTTCTGCTCCGTCTCCAATGTATTAGCATTTTGATTAGCTCCACGCCAGGGAAGGCCTTTTCCTTTCCTGCAACAGAGCTAGAGAGTGGGTGTGAGATGGCAGAGACCGCAGGCTCCCAATGAAAGCCTTCTCTCTTCAGAAGGTTCAGAAATTCCAGCAGAAGGAGAGATGTACAGACGATCACTTCAAAAAGGAAACTAGAAAAGAAGACGGGTGAAATACTCATGTGGATTAAAAACTGGCTGGAGCATAGGAAACAGAGTGGGGGTAAATGGACAATACTAGGACTGGAAGAGCGTCACCAGTGGGGTGCTGCAGGGCTCGGTGCTTGGACCTGTGCTCTTCAACATCTTTATAAACGATCTGGACATTGGTACGACGAGTGAGATGATTAAATTTGCAGACGATACAAAGTTGTTCAGAGTAGTGAAGACACAGCGGGATTGCGAAGATCTGCAATGTGACATAATCAGGCTCGAGGAATGGGCATCGACATGGCAGATGAATACAGGATGTCCGAGGCGGTACTTGGAGAGAGGCCTCCCAGGAAAGAGACTTGGGAGTTCTGACCGACAAGTCGATAAAGCCGTCCGCGCAATGTGCGGCGCCGGCGAAAAGGGCAAACAGAATACTAGGAATGATAAAGAAAGGGATCACGAACAGATCGGAGAAGGTTATCATGCCGCTGTACCGGGCCATGGTGCGCCCTCACCTGGAGTACTGCGAGGACACGGTACTACTCGAAAGGGTCCAGAAAAGAGCGACTAAGATGGTTAAGAACATAAGAACATAAGCAATGCCTCTGCTGGGTCAGACCTGAGGTCCATCATGCCCAGCAGTCCGCTCACGCGGAGGCCCAACAGGAGCTGGAGGAGTTGTCGTACAGCGAAACATTAGAGAAACTGGGCCTCTTCTCCCTCAAACAGAGGAGATTGAGAGGGGACATGATCGAAACATTCAAGGTACTGAAGGGAATAGACTTAGTAGATAAGGACAGGTTGTTCACCCTCTCCAAGGTAGAGAGAACGAGAGGGCACTCTCTAAAGTTAAAAGGGGATAGATTCCGTACAAAGGTAAGGAAGTTCTTCTTCACCCAGAGAGTGGTAGAAAACTGGAATGCTCTTCTGTCATAGGGGAAAACACCCTCCAGGGATTCAAGACAAAGTTGGACAAGTTCCTGCTGAACCAGAACGTATGCAGGTAGGGCTAGTCTCAGGGCACTGGTCTTTGACCAGAGGGCCGCCGCGTGAGTGGACTGCTGGGCACGATGGACCAATGGTCTGACCCAGCAGCGGCGATTCTTATGCTCTAAGTATTTAACCTGCTGAAGGAAGGAAACTTCAAAGTTTAAGCAAGGCGAGGCGAATTCAGCAAATACACTATCTGGTGTCCCAGAGCAGGATGCACAAAGCTCTGACACCAAAGTTAAAAAAAATACCGTGGTGGGAGCGATTCGCTTTTGTACTGGTCATGCAAAATATATGAAGTGATTCAAGCGGAGCACCACTGGTAAAAGGGGGAGGAATTGGGCCTGGCGCCTGCTCCGATACGCAATCGCTAGGCACCGCTCCTCCTTCCTGCCTGCAGTCGCCGCTCTCATCTCTACCTGTGGCATAGTAAGGGGGAGCAGTCCTCCCCAAGAAGCTATCCTCCTCTCCACCCTCCCCCGCTCCGTGTGTGAGCCACTTCCCTTCCCCCGTAGCTCTTTAACGTTCCTGGCGCCCAGGAAGTGGCATCAGAGGAAGAGCCGACGCTGGCGTGACAGCAGCGTGGAAGTTGGTGCTCGCGCCAGGAACGTGACGGAGGTACGGGGAAAGGGAAGTGGTGCATGTGCGGCAGGAGGGGGTGGGTAAGGAGCCCCCAGCACCTCTCACCCTCGCTACGCCACTGTCCTCTGCCCAGCTGATGGCAGCTTCAGAGAGCCGGCAGAAGGGAGAGTGGCAGCTGCCAGCTCCGAAGCTGGCAGGGGTAGCCCTAATCAGTACACAGATGAAAGCGTGTGGGACAATCGCACGAGGACAAAGGAGCTCAGACAAATAATAACAATAATAATAATAATAGTTTATTTTTATATACCGCCATACCCAGGAGCTCTAGGCGGTTCACATCAATCAATCATTATACATACAGTACAAATAGATATTTAAAATTGAAATCATCTAAAATTTCGGCAAAGTTGCAGAGGGAAGATACAAACAATTTAAAATGAGTAAGAAATAAGATACATTAGGTTGCCAGTCTATTGAATAATTGAGTTTTTATCTGTTTTCTAAAATCAAGATAAGAAGAAGCTTCTAACGCAATTTTTGCAAGCCAGGTATTCAGTGTGTGGCGACCTGGTGCATCAGAGGCAGAAAGCTTTGAACTCATGCAACAGGATGTCTCTAGACCAGGGGTGTCCAATGTCGGTCCTCGAGGGCCGCAGTCCAGTCGGGTTTTCAGGATTTCCCCAATGAATATGCATTGAAAGCAGTGCATGCAAATAGATCTCATGCATATTCATTGAGGAAATCCTGAAAACCTGACTGGACTGCGGCCCTCGAGGACCGACATTGGACACTCCTGCTCTAGACTAACAGTTCCGTGTTCTAACGTCATCCTCATTGGGCCAGCTCAACCTATGGACCAGGTGAGGCACTGGCATTAAGGGTAAAGTCCCAGTTTGATCTACTCCTAGAGAGATGGATGCTGGACTGGGATTTAGGCAACCTTTATCACCAGTGACCTGAGCCAGTACCTTACCTGGTCTAGCAGTAGGGGGGGGGGGAGCACAGAGTGGAAGCCCAGACTTCAGATTGTGGGGGAGGGGTTGCCCATGAAAAAGTTGGCTCAGCGTCCCTCAGTCCCTTGAACCAGCCCTGATCCCTGGGCTTCTGAGGCTGCCAACAACCATCAGGACAGGCTCAGCCAATTCCAGTTTAACCCAACTATGCCCAGTTTCAATAGCAAATAGAACATTGGACAGAATTATGTAAAAGGGATCAATGTCTGACTATACAAGCACAGATATAATATAAATCTCCATCAAAAGGACAAAAATTCACCAGATTTAGCAAGCAGGAAGACAATGTGATCATCTCAGGTGAGGAGTGGAAAGGAAAACGTTCGATCAGTATGTTCAGAGCAGTGAGCTCCAAATTAATAATCCCCATAGCTTTCCATGTTAGAGCTGTTGAATGTTGATCATGGTTCCATTCCAAAAACCCCTCTCCCGTCCAACACTTTGATACAGAACAGCCATGGAAGACAGAGAGACTGTTGACAATGGATGACACTCAAAAGCAGATGACGGCAGATAAAGACCCCGAATGGTCCATCCAGTCTGCCCAACCTGATTCAATTTAAATTAAAAAAAATTTTTTTCTTACCTATTTCTGGGCAAGAATCCAAAGCTTTACCCGGTACTGTGCTTGGGTTCCAACTGCCGAAATCTCTGTTAAGACTTACTCCAGCCCATCTACACCCTCCCAGCCATTGAAGCCCTCCCCAGCCCATCCTCCACCAAACGGCCATATACAGACACAGACCGTGCAAGTCTGCCCAGTAACTGGCCTAGTTCAATATTTAATATTATTTTCTGATTCTAAATCCTCTGTGTTCATCCCACGCTTCTTTGAACTCAGTCACCGTTTTACTCTCCACCACCTCTCTCGGGAGCGCATTCCAGACATCCACCACCCTCTCCGTAAAGTAGAATTTCCTAACATTACTCTTGAGTCTACCACCCCTCAACCTCAAATTATGTCCTCTGGTTTTACCATTTTCCTTTCTCTGGAAAAGATTTTGTTCTACGTCAATATCCTTCAAGTATTTAAACGTCTGAATCATATCTCTCCTGTCCCTCCTTTCCTCTAAGGTATGCATATTCAGACACCTCCCCAACATTTCCAAAATAACAATAACCCCTCCCCCCCACACACACACACACTTTTTCACTCACTCTCGCAGAAACCCACATACCGCTGTCCTCCATGCCCACATATGCTCCTCCAATCCTACATGCATGGCAACTCCACATACATACTCTGACACATACCCAAAACCACACCTCTCACACATTCCACTCATCTTCACATATAGCTACACATGTAGCCGTGGTCACCACACTACATACACACACAAGGCAACACTGTGATGGTTCTTGTGAAGCTCATACATGACTGCCATAGTCTTCATTGTTGAGTCACAGCATAACTGGTTTTAAGAAAGCTTTGGACAATTTCCTGGAGGAAAAGTCCATAGTCTGTTATTGAGAAAGACATGGGGGAAGCCACTGCTTGCCCTGGATCGGAAGCATGGAATATTGCTACTCTGGGGATTCTGGAATCTTGCTACTCTTTGGAGTTCCGGAATCTTGCTGTTCTTTAAGATTCTGAATGGAATGTTGCTATTCCTTGGGTTTTGACCAGGTATTAGGGACCTGGATTGTCCACCATGAGAACGGGCTACTGGGCTTATGTTCTTATATTCTTATGTTCTTGATGGACCATTGGTCTGACCCAGTAAGGCTATTCTTCTGTTCTTAATGGGTTCCCAGACAGCTTACTCATCTGCACAGGCAACAGCATACAGAGGCTGCAACCCAGTTCCTGAGATGGCATGAAGAAGATCTGAGTATTCTGGAAAACAATCGTCACCAGAGATGGGACATGGTTGCATCTCTTCGACCTGGAGAGCAAAAGACAACGCATGACGAAGTAAAGGAAGCGGTGCTCACCCAGCTTCGGGAGCAGCCGAAAAGCTTCCTCTCTGCAGAACGATGCAACAAATGCGTCGTCTTGCACGGGGACTATGTGGGAAAGCGATATGTTCTTTTGCTCACAGTTGCTTCTATTAACCCTTTCAGAACCAAGGGACATATTTGTCCCATAACTTTAAAATCCTATAAATTTTGATTGGGATAGTCTACAGTTCTAAATTTGATATGTACGGATTCCATATGATACTGCCTTTATGTAAACAAACTGGTTCTGACATTCATTCATTAGCGTCGTTGCCAGGTTGACGAGAAGATTCACTTGCCACACTGTCCATAAGCCAGAAGTGTGATTTTTTTAAATAAAAATAATGATATTTCACCAAAAAAAATCAATTTTTTTGGCATCTGCAAGCCCTTTTTACCATAAAAATGTCGTCAAAACCACAAAAATTGGCCTACGATCCTTATGGTCCTGAAAGGGTTAAAGCCGTTAAATGTATTTTGCTGTTACTTTTTGATTTACTCCTCGTATTCCCATATTGACTTTCCAAAATAGGCATTTTTTTAGATTTCTCACCTAGGCCTTGTTATATAACTAAGCCCCAAGAATCCTTTCACAAACTGATTGCCTTCATAAGTGTTCACAGATCCTAACATACAGGGATAGAGTGGTGCAGTGGTTAGAGACACAGCCTCAGCAGCCTGAGGTTGTGGGTTCAAATCCCACCCTGCTTCTTGTGACCCTGGTTAAGTCACTTAATCCCCCATTGCCCAGGTACATTAGATAGAGTGTGAGCCCGCCACGACTAACAGGGAAAAATTAAGTGGTATATAAATGCTTAAATTAAATAAATAATGAGTATGCTTAAATTTGTCAAGAACTTGAACGGCAAGCAATAAGAAAAAAAAAAAAATTGGTTTAATCATGAGAAGTCAGGGACAGCTGTACCAGTAAGGAGATTTTTGTTCTGAGAATTACAGGCAAACACTGTCTGTAAAAGAGTCCCCCTCGCCCCCCCCCCCCCCCCAGCCGGAGGGATAATGACAGATTCCGAACTGGCTGTGAAAAATCTGGACAGCTGGTCACGCTAGTCACAAAATTAACGGCTGTTCCAAAAGCAACAGCCCAGCCACCCAGGCATCAATTTGTCCCTGTTAAACCAAAACAGACGTTGACAGTGTTTTAAAACACAAACCTCTGATTCTGTTTCCACAGGGTCTTTTTTTAAATATTTATGGGAGAACGCAACGGACATACCTCACACCTGTCCTGTTATTATTTTAAGAGCACATCATTCTGTGTGATCTTAACTAATGTCAATAGCAAGCATATGTTAATTTATGGCGAAGAATGGTCTGAAATTTGGCAGCTAAAATTCGATGCTAAGAAATGCAAGGTCATGCATTTGGGCTGCAAAAACCCGAGGGAACAGTACAGTTTAGGGGGTGAAGAACTTATGTGCACGACAGAAGAGCGGGACTTGGGTGGGATTGTATGTGATGATCTTAAGGTGGCCAAACAGGTTGAAAAGGTGATGGCAAAAGTTAGAAGGATGCTAGGTTGCAAAGGGAGAGGTATGGCAGTAGGAAAAAGGAGGTATTGATGCCCCTTTATAAGATTTTGGTGAGACCTCATTTAGAATATTGTGTACAATTCTGGAGGCCGCACCTTCAAAAAGATATAAAAAGGATGGAGTCGGTCCAGAGGCAGTGGCGTACCTAGGGTATGTGGCACCCGGGGCCCATCATTTTTTGACACACCCCCCCCCCCCCCCTCATGGAAAATTTTTTTTTTTTTTTTTTTTTTTGCAATAACCATGAAATGGAATAAATGGTCAGAATAGAAACAGGCAGTAAAAATTTTCTTTTATTGAACCTCATTTATGTAACCATTATTCCAAACATAACATAACATAAATTATGTCGGAATTGTCATGACATCAGAAGTACATATGGAGTAGTTGCAGGTGATGCTTGGGACAGTTCTGATTATGTTAGTTTGGTTTTATGTGTTTTTTGAATAGAAGGGTTTTTATTTCTTTTTTTAAGGTTTTGTAGTTTGTGGTCGAGGTCAATAGGTTGTAGAGTTGGGGGTCAAGTGTTGCAGCTCGAATGGCTAGGAGGTTGTCGAACAGTTTTTTTCTTTTGACGTTTTTGGTTGGAGGGTGTGTGAATGGTGCGTGAGTTCTCCTATGTCTGTTTGAAGTGGATTGAATTATTTAGCTGAAGAAATTAGTTACCCCCCCATTCCACACACATTAATTCTCTTCCATTTTTGTTCCCATTATAAAAAAACACTGATAAGTTCCCAGGAAAAAAATACATTAAAATAAGAAGTGAAAACAAAGGCCCCTACAGATGAGAACATAACATAAGAATAGCCTAACTGGGTCACACCAATGGTCCATCATGCCCAGTAGCCCATTCTCATGGTAGCCAATAGTGCTGCCCGATTCAGAGAAAAATATTTCATTCGATTCGATTCACCCTGTTGAATCGATTTTTCGATTAGATTCACTGTTAATGACACCGCTTTTTAAGTTTAAACAAAGTATAACAATAAATTTCACAACAACAATAAATTTCACAAAGTACTTAAAAAAAAAAATCACATTTTTCCATTAAAGCAGTTCTGGAGACATTTGCTTGAACAGTCTTTTTTCCCAGTCCATAAGCAAGCAATATGAAAAAGATTTCCTTAATTATCTACTCAAACATTTTTGCTATTTACTTTCATTGTACCTAGACTATTATTCAGTAGAAAAAATTTAGTTTGTTCAATCAAGCAGAACATTCACTCATAGAAGTCCAATGTCCACACAGGATTTGATTGAACAAACCATATTTTTTCTACTGAATAATAGTTTAGGTATACTGAATAGCAAAAATGTTAAAGCCACACAGAAAAGCAGTAAAAGTCAATAGGTTCTCCAAGTGGGAACAACCTGATGTCTCAGCACTTGAGGAAAAGACCACGTAATAATGTTTATAAGATAAATCATATAAATGATTATACTGAAGCAGGGTGTCCTCAGCGTGAGAGGTAAGCGAGAGGAGAGAATTCTCCAGTGCTTTACACAATAAGGCTCCTCTGCCTGCAGTGCACACCATCATAGGACACCTCAGGTGTGCTCAAATTAATCAATGTGATAAATTAAACAGTGATAAACAATTGGTCAATCACAAGAGTGCAAGATCAAACAGGTTGTTCCCACTCAGAGAACCTATTGACTTTACTGCTTTTCTGTGTGAGTAGATAATTAAGCAAATTTCTGATAGCCTACAGAACTGATTCTCACCTTCCATCCCCAGCCCCCAAGACTTACCAGACCCCCCCTGCCGATGCATTTACTTACTGCCTGAACTGGATATTAAATCGTGGGGAAGAGAGGAGAAATGCGGGGAAAGAGCCAGCCAAAACTAGTATTTGTTGCTGCTGAGTGCACCAATCCAGGGCAAGCAGACGCTTCCCCCATGTCTTAATAACAGACAATGGACTTTTCCTCCAGGAATTTGTCCAAACCTTTCTTAAAACCAGCTACGCTATCTACTTTTAACATAACTTCTGGCCACTTCATTTTTAAGCTTAGATCTTTCCTTCCAAACAGAGACCTTGCTAGATGTCAAATACAGCACAAGGTAACTTCACATGGACTTAACTGTGCAGGAAATGAATCTCCTCATACACCCACCATATAGTGCAAAAATGTGCAACGGTCTGTTTTTTTCTTTCGATCACTACATAGCCTAATGCCACACAAGCAGCGCTGTTACAAACATATTCTGAAGGTCAATGCTAAGGTTGACAAAGTTTCCTTCCTTGGACCAGAAGGAGATACTGACAAACCACTGGAAGAGATTCTAAAACAACTACCCAGAAATAACACCCAAAGACCCACTCAGTGTGTGAACCAGTTGAGTGGAGTGGACTAACTGGGGGTGGAAATGGGCCCAGAGTTTGCTCAGCAGAATTTCCCAGACTACCTCTTCCTCTCAACACACTGACATGCTACCACCACCACCAACACTAGGAACACCTCACCGAGTATGCCAGCAATGCTTATAAACTTTATAAAACACATTATTATATTTTCTTATTAAGCATATATTTTAACTGAACTCAGCCTTGCCATTCACAAAAATAGAAAAGTTCCCATTTCAAGCTGTCTCATGTACACTTTTCAAATCTAACATATTGTAATCACAAAACAGAAAATAAAATTATTTTTTCTACCTTTTGTTCTCTGATCAATATTCAAATCTTGTTGGTCCCAGGCTCTTGTTGTCTTGCTTGCCAGGGTCTCCTTTCTCCGTGCTAACCATCCGTCTGCCATCTCTGTTCTCCCCTTCCGTTTCCCTTCCCTCTCCCGGAGATCTGGCATCTTTCCTTTTTTTTGTCTCCATCCACAGATTCACCTTTTCTCAACTCCCCACCACCCCAGGATCCACCATCTCTCCCTTTCTGTTCCCAACTATCCTCCTATCCAGTATCTCTATCCCCCCTCCACACCATCCCCTGTTTCCAAGTTCTCTCCCTTTCTGTTCCTTCCCTCCCTAAATCCCATTATGCACCATCTCTCTCCCACTCCTCTGTTTTTAGACCCATTATTTCTAACCCCCAAAGTCTGGCATATGCACGTATCTTTGAACCCCCCCTTCCCTCTCTCCCTCTGTGTACTTTTACACCAGGACCCCCCTCCCCCGAAGGTCTGTCCCCCCTCAGAAGGGCTACACCCCACCCCTGAAGACCTGCACCCCCCGAAGGACTTTACCTCCCACCCGAAGGTCTGTCCCCCTCTGAACGCCTAAACCCCACCCCTGAAGGCCTGCTTGTCCCCCCTTGAAGGCCTATCCCCCCTTAAAGGTCTGCCTGTCCCACCCCCTTGTAGGCCTGTCCCCCCTTAAAGGTCTGCCTGTCCCACCCCCTTGTAGGCCTGTCCCCCCCTTGAAGGCCTGACCCCCCCTTGAAGGCCTGCCTGCTTGTCCCCCCTTGAAGGCCTGTCCCCCCCTTGAAGGTTGGCACCCCCCCAAAGGCCTGCACCCCCTTGAAGGCCTGTCCCACCCCCTTGTAGGCCTGTCCCCCCCTTGAAGGCCTGCCTGCTTGTCCCCCCTTGAAGGCCTGTCCCCCCCCCTTGAAGGCCTGCACCCCCCCTTGAAGGTTGGCACCCCCCCAAAGGCCTGCACCCCCTTGAAGGCCTGTCCCACCCCCTTGTAGGCCTGTCCCCCCCTTGAAGGCCTGCCTGCTTGTCCCCCCTTGAAGGCCTGTCCCACCCCCTTGTAGGCCTGTCCCCCCCTTGAAGGCCTGCCTGCTTGTCCCCCCTTGAAGGCCTGTCCCCCCCCTTGAAGGCCTGTCCCCCCCTTGAAGGTTGGCACCCCCCCAAAGGCCTGCACCCCCTTGAAGGCCTGTCCCACCCCCTTGTAGGCCTGTCCCCCCCTTGAAGGCCTGCCTGCTTGTCCCCCCTTGAAGGCCTGTCCCACCCCCTTGTAGGCCTGTCCCCCCCTTGAAGGCCTGCCTGCCTGTCCCCCCCTTGAAGGCCTGCACCCCCTTGAAGGTCTGCACCCCCCCCCGAAGGCCTGCACCCCCCCGAAGGCCTGTCCCCCCACTTGAAGGCCTGCCTGCCTGTCCCCCCCTTGAAGGCCTGCACCCCCTTGAAGGTCGGCACCCCCCCTGAAGGCATGCACCCCCCCTGAAGGCCTGTCCCCCCTTGAAGGCCTGCCTGCCTGCCTGTCACCCCCCTCCCCCTTGAAAGTCTGCCTGCCCGCCCGCCCGCCCCACCCTGAAGGCCTGATGCCCCGACCCACCCCGAAGGACCATTCGCCCCCCTGGCCTCCCCGCACTACCTATGAAGCAGCCGCAGCAGGATCGCGACGTCAGCTATCTTTGCGCTGCTTAGGAGCTGCTTCCTGCGCCGGGCTACCTTAAGCTACTGCCCCCCCCACGCCCGAAGGACCGCTCGCCCCACTGACCTTCCAGCACACCTATGAAGCAGCCCGCAGCAGGATCGCGACGTCAGCAATCCCTCAGCTGCTTGGGCGCTGCTTCCTGCGCCGCGGTCCCGCCCCCTCCTCTGACGTCAGAGGAGGGACGGGACCGCGGCGCAGGAAGCAGCGCCCAAGCAGCTGAGGGATTGCTGACGTCGCGATCCTGCTGCGGGCTGCTTCATAGGTGTGCTGGAAGGTCAGTGGGGCGAGCGGTCCTTCGGGCGTGGGGGGGGACTGAGCGGCAAGGCCGGGAACACCCCCTCAGGGCTGGTACCCGGGGCGGCCCGCCCCCCCCCGCCCCCCCCTAGGTACGCCACTGTCCAGAGGAAGGCTACTAAAATGGTGCATGGTCTTCGTGATAAGGTATATGTGGATAGACTTAAAGATCTCAATCGGTATACTTTGGAGGAAAGGCGGGAGAGGGGAGATATGATAGAGATGTTGAAATACCTACACGATGTAAATGCGCATGAGTCGAGTTTCTTTCATTTGAAAGGAAACTCTGTAATAAGAGGGCATAGCATGAAGTTAAGAGGTGATAGACTCCAAAGTGATCTAGGGAAATACTTTTTTACACAAAGGGTGATAGATGCATGGAACAGTCTCCCGGAAGAGGTGGTGGAGACAGAGACTGTGTCTGAATTCAAGAGGGCCTGGGATAGACACATGGGATCTCTCAGAGAGAGAAAGAGATAATGGTTTCTGCGGAAGGGCAGACTAGATGGGCCATTTGGCCTTTATCTGTGATCATGTTACTATGTTTCTATAACCATAAAGTTCTATGACATCACAATGCAGGTGTAAAGAGCCTTAGCCTATAGGAAGAGGAGATGCAAATGTTAAGAGCCTAGCCAATAGGGAGAGGAGGAGATAGTGGATGTTGTAGAAGGGTCATTTGGCCTTTATCTGCCGTCATGTTTCTATAACCATAAAGTTCTACGACATCACAATGCAGGTGTAAAGAGCCTTAGCCTATAG
The DNA here is from genome assembly GCF_902459505.1 of Geotrypetes seraphini. Classification (NCBI taxonomy): domain Eukaryota; kingdom Metazoa; phylum Chordata; class Amphibia; order Gymnophiona; family Dermophiidae; genus Geotrypetes; species Geotrypetes seraphini. Next base: position 12,703,077 of record NC_047094.1, on the reverse strand, counting down.
GAAGAGGAGATGCAAATGTTAAGAGCCTAGCCAATAGGGAGAGGAGGAGATAGTGGATGTTGTAGAAGGGTCATTTGGCCTTTATCTGCCGTCATGTTTCTATAACCATAAAGTTCTACGACATCACAATGCAGGTGTAAAGAGCCTTAGCCTATAGGAAGAGGAGATGCAAATGTTAAGAGCCTAGCCAATAGGGAGAGGAGGAGATAGTGGATGTTGTAGAAGGGTCATTTGGCCTTTATCTGCCGTCATGTTTCTAACCATAAAGTTCTACGACATCACAATGCAGGTGTAAAGAGCCTTAGCCTATAGGAAGAGGAGATGCAAATGTTAAGAGCCTAGCCAATAGGGAGAGGAGGAGATAGTGGATGTTGTAGAAGGGTCATTTGGCCTTTATCTGCCGTCATGTTTCTATAACCATAAAGTTCTACGACATCACAATGCAGGTGTAAAGAGCCTTAGCCTATAGGAAGAGGAGATGCAAATGTTAAGAGTCTTAGCCAATAGGGAGAAGAGGAGATAGTGGATGTTGCAGATAGGCAGACTAGATGGGCCATTTGGTCTTTATTTGCCATCATGTTTCTATGTACTGTATTTTGTATTTGGATAATAGTGATATAGCTCAGGTCGCTTTCTTATTTTATTGCTTGTAATGGTCATGGAATGTGTAGTGTTTATGTACATATCTACCGTGACTCACCTTGGAAAAGGTGGGATATAAATAAATAAACCATTTGGTTCCTTCCCCCCCAGATGGTATTATTTCTTCAATGGGACAGGAATTTTTAAGAAAGAGGTTCGGGAATTATTTCATAAATCCTTTATTATAGGTCAAAAATGTATTTTACCACATTGGTTGGAAGAAAGTCCACCCTCATTTTGGCATTGGAGGGCAGCATTTCATGCTCTTATGATTATGGAAGCTAGGGCAACCCCCCCATCTTATAAAAACCAGAGTAAATTTGGGATGACCTGGGAACCTTATATACAGCAATTATCAGTCAGAGCAGACAGTTTTGGAGTGAACTCATTACATTTGTAATCAGAAAGTGAAGCACTATTTATTACTAATATTTGGAAATAGGATGGGGGAAGGGAGGAGGGAGTGTTGGAAAGTACTTTATCGTGTTTGTATTGTGATGATAATTGATTATTGATTTCTTTGCATTTATAGATCTACAATGTATTAACTGAGTTGAGATGATATTCTTTGTAAGATTTTTGTTATGTATATTTTATTTTTAAAACTCAATAAAAAATTATTGAACATTAAATTCAATATTTAAAAAAAATATTGAATTTAAATGCAAGGGAAAGTTCTTCCAGCCTCTTTGGTAGCCAAAAGGAAGAGTTTGCACTATGATTGACAGTGCTCGTTGCCAGCTATCCTACTGGGTGTGCCCAAGTCTGAAGGGTCTCAGCAGGGAGATTTGGTGAAAGGTGGAAAGAGCTTAACATCTCTACCGAAAACCCAGCAGAATCAGGAATTTGAAATATTGAAGGTAGGGGGACATGATACCATTTTTGGTCACAAAAGGAGAGGGTATTGCTCCAAATGTCAGTAGGTAAAGCCGACAGTTCTGCCTGACACATAAGTGATTTTAATTAACCAATGATTCCCAGTGGACAGGGTCTGACTGACAGTTCTGGACCTATTGTCTCTGGCCTTTAACCCAGAAAGGGCATTAATTGACAGCAGCTGCCCTCCACAGAGGGAATTGCTGCTCTTAGAAGATAAATGTGTTTGTTTTCTTTTTTTTTTTTTTTGACTTTGCGGATGGGGGGGGGTGGGGATAGATTTTTCCATAGTAGGAGGGGGTGCTGAAAAGTTCTCAGCCTAACCAAGAAGAGAATGGCCTGGATATGGTTCAGTGAATGATCTGAAACAAGGTCAAAACATAGAATTTGAGTTTTGCAGATTGGCACTTAATGAAATAAAATAACACTTTTTTCAGCTCAGAATTTAGGAAGTTGGTTGGTTGGGCTGAGAACTTATCAGCACTCCCTTGGATGTAACAAAAGTGAGCCAACTACAGGACAATCAAGCCATTGTGACATCACTGATGAGGTTGGCTCTTATTGGTGGAATGAGGCATTATGACATCACAATCTCAGCTTTTTACACTACCAGGGGGGGTGCTGAAAAGTTCTCAGCCTAACCAAGAAGAGAATGGCCTGAATATGGTTCAATGAATGATCTAAACAAGGTGAAAACACAGAATTCTGTTTCTTCAAATTGGCCCTTAACGAAATAAGATAACGCTCTTTTCAGCTGCAGTGGCAAAATCACGCTCAGAATTTAGGAAGTTGGTTGCTTAGGCTGAGAAGTTTTCAGCACCCCCTCGTGTGTAATAAAAGTGAGACAAGTCTAGGACAATCAAGCCACTGCGACATCACTGAAGAGGTTGGCTCTTATTGGTGGAATGAGGCATTATGACATCACAATCTCAGCTCTTTAGACTACCAGGGAGGTGCTGAAAAGTTCTCAGCCCAACCAAGAAGAGAATGACGTGGCTATGGTTCAATCAATGGTCTGAAACAATGTCAAAGCCTAGAATTTAATTTCTGCAAATTGGCGAAATTAACGACTATAGTGGCAAAATAATGCTCAGAATTTAGGAAGCTGATTGGTTGGGCTGAGAATTTTTTAGCACCCTCTAGTATGTAATAAAAGTCAGCCAAGTATAGGACAATCAAGCCACTGTGACATCACTGATGAGGTTGGCTCTTATTGGTGGAATGCACCATTATGACATCACAGTGTCAGCTCTAGTTACCAGAGACTGAAGCTCTACACTACCAGGGGGTGCAGAAACGTTCTCGGCCCAACCAAGAAGAGAATGACGTGGAAATGGTTCAATCAATGGTCTGAAACAAGGTCAAAGCCTAGAATTTAATTTCTGCAAATTGGCACTTAACAAAATGACACTCTTTTCAGCTCCGGTGGCAAAATAACGCTCAGAATGTCGGAAGCCGGTTGGTTGGGCTGAGGACTTTTCAGCACCCCTTTGCATATTTCAGAAAGACAATGTGATCATTGCAAACCATGAATTCAATGCTATGGTATTTACAGTCTAAGGCGGGGGTCGGCAACCCGCGGCTCCAGAGCCGCATGCGGCTCTTTTTCACCTTAGCTGCGGCTCCGGTAGTGTGTCACGCGGACCGGAGTCTTTCAGTGGCTGCGGCGCGCTCCTGAAGACTGGGAGGCGCGGAGGATGACGTGTGATAGAGGTCTGCACGGGAACGGCCGGACCAATCAGCAAGCAAGGCTTTCATCTGTATACGTGCTGAGCTCACTGCTCAGCATGGCTATTTCCCGCCGCGATGCCGGACTTGTAAGCTGCATGCCTGCATCGCCAGAATTTAGGTAGGCTGTTTTGATCCTCGTGGGAGTCTCTCTCGTGCGCTATGGCTCTAAGTCAGGGGTGCCCAACACGTCTATTGCGATCAACCGGTAGTTCAGGAAGGCAACGTTAGTCGATCACAGAGCCCATCCCAGGCTCCGTGATAGACTCGTGTTGCCGTCCCGATCTACCGGGCCTATCAGCCTTCCTCTCCCCGACGTCAAAGACGCCAACGCCGGGCATTAGGCTGTTTTTGTCATTTCGGGGGGGGGGGGGAGTGTGGCACCGGCAGCTATTAATGTGCAAAAATATATTTTCCATTGTTAAGTGAAAAAGTCCTTTTTTTCTTCAGATTGACAGCTAACTGCATGATCCTGTATATAGCATTAAGATAAGAAACAATATATGCAGTGTTAGATTTGTTTTATAATGGTTTTGCGGCTCCAAGTTTTTTTTCTTTTCGAAAACGGGTCCAAGTGGCTCTTTATGTCTTAAAGGTTGCAGACCCCTGGTCTAAGGGATTAACACACTGCAGTATTCTAAATACTGTTCAGATTATGATTGAAAATAAAAGCAGATTGAAAATGAGTATCTATTTTTGTTAATGAAAAAGATCATGAATCATATCCTTCAATTCCTTCCCAGCTCTGAATCTGGGAGATGCCCACCGTATTCTTCCAGAGGAGCCACCTTTCTTTTTTCAGACTGTTTCACTGTCCATGAATCTATTCAAATTAATCACATTAATGGAGTGGCTGGTGGCATGGCTTGCATTTCAATGAACATTTAGTCATATTTTAAGCCCCCCACACTGTGCTGTGGAGGGGGGGGGAAACCCCCCAAACTTAAAACGCATGGAACTGCCATTCAGAAATGGGCAGGAATCAGAAGGGACAGGTCACTGCGTGAGCAGAATGTGTTTCAAACAGGGATGAGAGAAAATGCGCAAGACTGAAAACCAAGATACAAGGTCAGGGAAGAGGAGAGAAAATGCATCGGGGGGGGGAGGCAGTGCCCAGGGACCGGAGGCGAAACGAACACGCAGGACGTCAAACTCCACGTTACAGTCGTTTGAAGACATGAAAAGAGGGATTTTCCCAAGGGAAGGACGATGGAGAGCATTGGTTGACCTTGAGATAGAGGGAACCAGGGAGAGAAAAGCACTTACAAGTTGTTGGAGGGGGGGGGGTGTATGTGTGTGTTTTTTCACTGCAGCTCTCTGTTAAACCTGAAGACTAAGACAACAGCCTATTACTAAATTGCATGCTGCAGCTATATTTGGGGTGTTAATCTCTGCATGTGAAATGCCACCATTAGTCATGAAAGAAAATTATACACAGAGGCGAGAAAAAAGGGAGGGAGAGAAAAACATTTTGCTTTTCAGTGGCAGGACCACTTTCTTTCCTCAGTCTGTGCCAAGCGAGGAGCCCTAGTGGGCACGGCCTCTCTCGACAGGGTCTTCTCCCCCCCCCCAATCTTCCTCGGCTCCTTATTAAACACATTCCTCCATCCCACCAGAAAAGCCAGGGCAGCTCGCCAGTTTTCCTCCAGAATGAAAGTCACCCCCAGGCACAAATTCAAGCCTGACCGTTTACTCCCCTTTTTCCATTTCGAGTTTGGTTTTCAGTAGCCAAAGGGGGGGTTTAGAAGTCTCCTCCCCAGGTAGATAGTCTGGCTTGTAGCTAAAAGAAGAAAAAGTGACGCAATTACAAATTTCAGAAAAGTGACAAAAAGAGCAGAAAGGAAATGTTGAGAATAGCCTATTTTTCGGGTCATGGGTCCATAAACAGACTGCAAAAATTACATGTTTGAACTTCTCTAACAGAATTTCTTAAAACCTAATTTTTGTTGTTTCTGGAGACCGTAATCACTTTTCCCGAGAGAGGGTCACGTTTCATCTGGAAACTGGCAGATGAGGGAAAACCTGATCATCTTGGAGCCATTTACTAATGGATCCCTTATTCCGAATCCCTCATTCCTTTTCAGTTCTAGCTCAAAGTGTGTTACCCTCAGGTACACCAGTTGTTTTCCTGTCCCAGGGGAGAATGTGGCACAGTGGTTAAAACTACAGCCTCAGCAACCTGAGGTTGTGGGTTCAAATCATGCACTGCTCCTTGTGGCCCTGGCCAAGTCGCTTAATCCCCCCCCACTGCCCCAGGTACATTAGATAGATTGTGAACTCTCTGGGACAGACAGGGAAAAATGCTTGAGCACCTGAATAAATTCATGTAAAACCATTCTTGAACTTCCCTGGGAGAACAGTATAGAAAATTAAATAAATAAATAGTGTGAAAGGTTTCAGCCTCTGATAACCAGAGCTGGTATTGTGACATCACAATGCCTCATTCCACCAATGCCTAAGAGCCATCCTCATCAGTGATGTCACAATGCCTTGACTGTCCTATACTCAGCTCACTTTGACTACATTTTGATTTCTAGAGTGGTGCAGTGGTTAAAGCTACAGCCTCAGCATCCCGAGGTTGTGGGTTCAAACCCACGCTGCTCCTTGTCACTTAATCCCCCCATTGTCCCAGGTACATTAGATAGATTGTGAGCTCACCAGGACAGACAGGGGAAAATGCTTAAATACCTGAATAAATTCATGTAAACCATTCTGAGCTTCCATGGGAGAACAATATAGAAAACTGAATAAGCAAATAATTTTGTACCTGAGGCAATGGGGGTGGGGGGGGGAGGGGTCAAGTGATTTGCCCGAGATTGCAAGGAGCAACAGTGGGAATTGAGTCCGGCACCCCTGGAGTCAAGCCCACTAAACTACTCCCCCAGTCCAATACACTGCTCTATTTTCCAAAATACCAAAGTGGTTTACATATTAGAGGTCTGCACGGGAACGGGGATCGCAGGGTCCTGCGGAATTCCCCCCTAACCCACGGGACTCCCACGGGGACCTCCCTCTGGCCAACGGGACTCCCACGGGGATGGAAGGCTTTGGAAGCAGGGTTTGTCCATATCATATAATGGACACGTCAGCCTTAGTAAAAGAGGGGGTTTATAAGTTAATTACCTGAACAGAAAACAAAAAAAGGGTTCCACCAAAGAGATTCCACAAGGAAAACAGCAAAAGAAACTGTGGAATTGATGATCCGGTCAGAAGTAATTGCTGCTTTTTATGGGGACGGGCGGGGATGGAGGTAATTCCTTGCGGGAATGGGTGGGGACAGAGAGGATCCGGGCGGGGATGGGTGGGGATGGAGAGGATCCTGGCAGGGACGGGTGGGGAAGGAGAGGATCCTGGCAGGGATGGGTGGGATTTCTGTCCCCGCGCAATTCTCTATTACATATACAAATTATTACTATTATCTTATATCACTTCAATGGGATGGGTGCATAAAGAAGACTCCAGTTCTTTCCAAGAGCATTGAATTGCGTGGTATTCCGATTTTAATCACCGGGTATTTAAAGATGGGATAAAGCAAATATTTAAGTTTGGCTAGAGTAAGGGTTCTCAAAGTCGGGACCTACGTCTGATTTTCACCGAAACTGCGGCATACAAAGTTAACACAGGTCTAAACCATTGTGGATGTCCTGTGAACCAGTTATGTTTGTGATCCTTGAGGACAGGAATTGAGATCCCCTAGGCTGGGAGAAGGCAACCAAACGGCAGAATGGAGTCTTACAACTGTGCAATGAAGTCCCAGCAATATGGCTCTGCATCTAATTTTCAATAAAAAAAAAAAAAAATCAGAACATGCAACACCATACTATCGAAAGTTGCATTGGCTTCCGGTAGAGGCTATAATAAATTTTTTAAGTGGCCTAAACACTTCTCCCTCCGTATTTGCAGTTTCAGCATTCGCAGTTTCGATTATTCACGGTTTTTAACTTGCTGGCTCCTCCCCCCCAAATTACATCAGCTTGCATAGAGAAATCGCCAATTCTAAGCGTTTACAGAGAAAATCGCTGATTCCCAGCACTTTCTTCACCGTGTTTTGCCTCTCCTTCAGGAACAGGCCAGGTCTCCCACCATGTTATTTGCGGTTTCACTATATTCACGACGGTTTTTAATAGAAAACAGCAAATAACATATTAAAAAGTTATTCGCGGTTTTTCAGCATTTGTGGTTCTGTTAATCCCCCTATCACAGCAAATACGGAGGGAGAAGTGTATTTGTTATATAACATTATATGGTCTTATACCGAGTTACCTTTTAGATCATTTTGAACTAGTAGAAAACAGACGTTCTTCACGAAACGCAACCTTATTTTTTCCCCCCTTATAAAAGGTCGTGCAGACAAAAGATTTCTTCATAGAACCCTCTCCTTTCAGGCAGGACTTTGGAACAAAATTTTTAGGGCTTCTTTTACGAAGCTGTGTTAGCGGTTTAACGCGTGTAATAGCGCGCGCTAAACTGACGGACGCGCTAGCCGCTAGGAGGCGGTAGTTTTTCAGCTAGTACAGGGATTAGCGTGGGATTAAAAGTTGCGTGCGCTAAAGCCGCTAACGCGGCTTCTTAAAAGAAGCCCTTAGTGGTTTGATTTTATATTCTTCTTATCAGAAGATCGTTAAAAACTTATCTCTTTGATAAATATGTATAATCTAGATAAGTTAATAATTTCATAATCTTATATTTAATATATAATTTCTGTGTTTGTGGTGTAAATTTGCTGGGGTTTTTTTTACAGTTTTTACCTCTTATTGCAAACCGTACTGAACCGTGAAGTAATGCGTTATATAAATAAATTTATTATTACTATTATATATCTTGGGATGTTCAATGCGTTACTTAGTTGGTTCCCATCCTTCCTTCCTTTCCTCTCCTTCCTCACCTATATACCTCTTCTTCCCCGGATCTTACTATCCTCATCCTGCACTCCCTTGTAACTGTATATATTCCTTTCTCTCCTCTCTTCATCCTTCCAAAGTATTTTAGATCAATGTAGTCTTGTTAGAATGTTTATTTCTTATTTTTCCTCTATCTCTATTTTTCACTTCTTTGTTATTCTCCAGGTACTTTAGTTAGATTGTGAGCTTTCGGGACAGTAAGGGAATTTCTAAGTACCTATCTTACTTTTTAATTTTAATTGTTACTGTTACTGGTTACTTTACCCTGGTTAATCAGACTCTGCATCTTCGCTGTAAATGTACAGTCTCTTCTCCTGTAAACTGCTCTGAACTGTTTTGTGGTATTGCGGTATACAAAACTAAAGTTATTATTATTATTGAACTGACTGAGGCTGCAGGAGCTCTGAAAGCAGTATTAACAATGGTTCTTGACTTCAGTCCTTGACGGCTGTGAAGATACTGGGTTTTCAGGATCATACACAGGAAGAACCGAGTCCAAAAACTCTGGTCGTGAGCGCACGGGTTAATGTGTGGCTGAGGGGGGTCACCCACATCCGCAAACTCCTCGTGCACAGCTATCTTTGTGGCAAAGCCAGAATAGGCTTAATTTCATTCAAAATGTCAAACTTTCCTGGCTCTGAGTTGGCAGGGCAGTGCTCAGGGGAGAGGCATAGCTTAATAAAAACAAATTTGCCTCCGAGGCCATGGCTTTTTCCTGTTTCTTGCAGGTGCCTCACTCACCTACCTGCCTGCCCATCATGCGATGGCAGCAGGTGGACGGATACCTGTTCAGTTAAGCAATTTGGGGAAGTATTGTTGTAGTTGGGGGGGGAGGGGTGAACCCAAGCTTTTGGGTTATTTAGGGTGGAGTCATTGAGACAAGGACATCAGTTTGGACTGCCCTAGTTCAGGTCACTTGAGCAGCGGTATGGCATGGAGGTCCATGCTTGCTTTCTCAGGTACCAGCTGTGACCTGACAGAGCCTTGAAGGCTCCCTGTAAACTGATCCCTTTGAAAGCTTCTACCTGCGTCCTCTCACCCCTATATAGTTAGGAAACTGTCTCCTTGTATGCCCCCTCTTTCTTTTGAACATAAGAACATAAGAAATGCCTGCACCGGATCAGACCTAGGGTCCATCCAGTCCGGTGATCCGCACACGCGGAGGCTCAGCCAGGCGTACCCTGGTGCATACATTAGTCACTCGTATCCCTCAATGTGTCCTGCAAGAAGATGTGCGTCCAATTTTCCCTTAAATCCTAGAATGGTAGTTTCTTCCACCATCTCTTTCGGGAGAGAGTTCCATGCGTTCACCACTCGCTGTGTGAAGCAGAACTTTCTGACATTTGTCCTGGCCGTGTCCCCTCTCAGCTTCAGGCCATGACCTCTGGTCCGAGTCTGGGTCACATTCGCCAATGTGAATAACGCTGTTTCTTGCTCTCTATCCTTTCCCCCAGCTGGTGAGTGAGCTTGCTCCATTTTGTCGATTCATTTTAGCAATTTAAAAGTCTCTATCAGATCCCCTCTCAGTCTTCTCTTCTCCAGGGTGAATAATCCCAGTTTTCTGAGGCGATCCTTATAGCTCAAGTTCTCCATACCTTCGACTAGCTTCGTGGCTCGCCTCTGCACCCTCTCCAGCAGTGTTATATCCTTCTTCAGGTATGGAGTCCAGGGTTGGACACAGTATTCCAAGTATAGAGCAATGGTCAGACCACACTTGGAATACTGTGTCCAACACTGGTCTCCATACCTGAAGAAGGATATAACACTGCTGGAGAGGGTGCAGAGGCGAGCCACGAAGCTAGTAAAAGGTATGGAGAACTTGAGCTACAAAGATCGCCTCAGAAAATGTAATGCTTTTGCCCTCTGTGGTCCTTGTCTTGGACTCCATGTCCTCCTCCTACACTATGAATGTCTTTTTGTAACCGGGACAGAAATCTAAATCAATCAATAAATATTGTTCTTCATCCGCCTTGGCTAGGTGTGGTCTTTGATTTTCGGACAATAAGCAAAGCTGTGGCCTGTTCTGACCATAAATGCGTTTACTTGTGTCATTCTTAACCCTTATAGAATTACGAATGCAAGACCATTCGCATATCGCACAAAATGAATATGAACAAACACTAGTAAATAACAATCCCAGTTGCCTGGGAGAAGCATCTGGAACAACCAAGTCGCCCTCAAGTTATGTGCCCTGGACTTGTTGGTCTAGCCAAGTTTTAACTGATGTTTTAAAATGCTTTAAGGATAGTTCTCTGTAGACAGCTAATGGCAAGCTTTTCCAGGCAGCAGGAGCGGCGGAATAAAAATGAGTATCCGATGCCAGGGAACACCAATATTCTTTTGGGACAGGCAAAGCTGGATTCAGTTTCAGCATTGCCCTTATGACTGCAAATGGACTAATGGATGCCATCCTCACTAACTATGTAGGCCAGTGTCTCTCAAACCTTTTTAACTCTGGCACTCGAAATGGAGCAGATGGTTTTTGCAGCACATCAGAACTGAAATGATAAAATTGCAAAACCAACAAAATAATAAATTTAAGAGTTATTTTAGGGCTCCTTTTACGAAGGCGCGTTGGGGCCTTCACGCGCGGAATAGCACACGCTAAAATGCCGCGCACGCTAGCCGCTACCGCCTCCTCTTGAGCAGGTGGTAGCTTTTCAGCTGGCGCACACTAATCCAGTGCGTGCACTAAAAACCAGGGCTGTGGAGTCGGAGTCGAGGAGTTGGAGTCGGAGGAAATTTCGGGTACCTAGAGTCGGAGTCTGAAGTACAAAAAACTGAGGAGTCGGAACATTTATCTACCGACTCCATTTTTGAACTTGGCATACCAATCACGAGCGATTCTTTCAGCTATAGCACCCACTATATACACAGCACAAATGTTGTGAGCAGCTTCTACGGCCTTAGAACCTTGATTAAAAGCAAAAAGAAGGTGGTGTCGAAAATGCTCATTTCTCTCAACTTGACATTCCGTTTTAACGATCTGAAAATTAACCAGTGCTGTGGAGTCGGAGTCGGAGGAAATTTCGGGTACCTGGAGTCGGAGTCGGAGTCTGAAGCACAAAAAACTGAGGAGTTGGAGTCGGAACATTTATCTACCGACTCCACAACCCTGCTAAAAACGCTAGCGCTCCTTCGTAAAAGGAGCCCTTAAAAGTTCTTTAGGCTATATTTGGGCAATTTTAACAACGGTGAAACCAAAGTAGATAGAATAGTATTGCTAATCAATGCGACGGATGAGCTTGGTTGTGAGGGCAAATTAACTCAAAACGCGGCTCGAAAGTCGACAAGCAAACGCGCCTTTCATCATCCATCATCTGCAGTCATTCTCTTTTTTTCCGATTTCATTTCTGTCCGAGCTGACAATCCGGGTTCGCAAAGATAAGAAGATCCAGACGGTAACAAAGCCTCGATTGCTTTGCTGCTCAAGTCAGGATAACTACTGCGTAAAAAAAATAAAAATGACTTCTTGTTAGTTTTCAAGGACCAATCGCATCAAAGAATGATGCTTGTCTGGGTGATTACGTCCTTACGCACGCGGACACCCATAAGATTGACAGACTCTTGCGTGTGCGTCGTACCTGTCATCTGTTCTAGTGTATGCTTAAGAAGGGAGTTTTTAAAAGTAAACTAGAATTCTGGAATCTCTCAGGGCACACCGCCGTGCCTTGGCACAGAGTTTGAGAGGCACTGAGGTAGACTTACGAAGGAGGGTTTGTGCTGTGGCTGAGGACGGTTCCATTTAGAGGTCTGCACGGGAACGGGGATCGCGGGAATCCCGCAGGAATCACCCCCTAACCCACGGGACTCCCACGGGGACCCCCCTCTAGCCAACAGGACTCCCACGGGGATGGAAGGCTTTGGAAACAGGGTTCATCCATGTAATATAATGGACACGTCAACCTTAGTAAAAGAGGGGGGTTAATACCAAGTTAATTACCTGAACAGAAAACAAAAAAAGGGTTCCACCAAAGAGATTCCACAAGGCAAACAGCAGCACAAACACAAAAGAAACTGTGGAATTGATGATCCTGTCAGAAGTAATTGCTGCTTTTTATGGGGACGGGCGGGGATGGAGGTAATTCCTTGAGGGGATGGGTGGGGACGGAGAGGATCCTGACGGGGACAGGTGGGGACGGAGAGGATCCTGACGGGGACAGGTGGGGACGGAGAGGATCCTGACGGGGACAGGTGGGGATGGAGAGGATCCTGACAGGGACGGGTGGGGACGGAGAGGATCCTGGCGGGGACGGGCGGGGATGGGTGGGATTTCCGTCCCCGCGCAACTCTCTAGTTCCATTCTCACTGCAGCTCCATGTGAACCTGGGCAAATCAATTATCTATTCAATCTACCATTAAGGTTTTGGGAATAATATTAGATCAGGGCTTAACTATGAAGGACCAGGTTGGCTCTTTGGTTAGAAAAGGTTTCTTTACTCTTTGGAAGCTTCGGAATGTTAGGGCATATTTTGATGTTTCATCATTTAGAGTTTTGGAACAGTCTCTTATACTCAGCCAGCTTGATTACTGCAATATTGCCTATTTGGCAATTTCTCAGAACATGCAACAGTTGCGAATGCAATGCTCCCCCGGTTATTCGTGGTTGGTGGTTCGCAGTCCTGCTCATTCGCGGTATTTTCTGACCGCGAATGACCGGGCAGGAGAGAGCCGCCGGAGCGCCGGCGAGTGAAGGAAATCACTTGCGGTATGCTCTGACAGCCTCTTCCTGCGCTAAAGTCGGGCCTCGCCAATCAGGAGCTGCGTGTGAAAGGTTAAGGTAGAGCTTAAGGGAATGGGGCAGGATCAAAACCCTTGGGATCGGGATCGGGGACAGGGAAAAATTTGTCTCCCCGTGTCATTCTCTACTCTGCACAATTAATTGAGCGTGATTCTTGTCTGTGGGCCCTTAAAGCACTGAACTAGTCCTTTGTTCCACAGGGGGTCAGGAATTGACAGCCATAGGGATGCATCAGCTCCCTCTGGATCTTTCTGTTTCTGGCTGACTGTCCCTCTGATCCTGCCTCATTTTGCCCCAGACTAACATAAGACGGCTTCAGTCTCTTGATGTCACACTTACTCATCTTTTCTGAGAGCATTATTATACTATTAGAAGATAGGAGGTCAGATATCAGTCAAATACAAAGGCAGTCCTATGCAATCTGATGCCTGCAGCAAGGGTTGACATAGTTCAACCCCTCCTTGGAAAAGACGCCCTCCCCCCCCTTCAGGGAGCAGGGAGATCCTCTTACTCAGAACACTGATTAGGCGAATGCCCCAAGAAAATAAACACAACATATATTCCCAGACTATACCATACCCCCCCCAAAAAAAAAATCTGATTCTGGTGTCATCTCAGCAACAGCAACACAATCCTTCAAAATCAATGCATTGTGATGTCATAAAACTCATTGCACCAATAAGAGTCGACCTCATCAATGACATCACAATAGCTTGATTGGGCAGACTAGACGGGCCATTTGACCTTTATCTGCTGTCATGTTTCTATGTACAAAAATAATTCAGGACCTACATTTTAGTTGAGTTAATTAGGGGATGCACTGTCGATCCACAGTGGATTACAATGAACATTTATATAGACTTCTACAATGAAACAATATTAAGATTCAGTTCAATTGTCATGAGAATTTTGGCAGCCTGATCTTACCTAGTTAAAAGCAGAACCATAAAAATGGAAGTGGACCCCTGAACAAAGATATGTCTACTGGGGCAAATGAATAAGCCAGATCCCTACACAGAAATGTCATGCTAACAGGGGGCCTGAGCGCAGTCACAGATACAAAACACAGCTAAACCCTCACCAAGTACAGACAAAGGGGCCTTTTAACAAAGCCTTGCTAGAAAGTGGGCTGTGCTAAGACCTCCCTGTAAAGAATGATTACTGCTCCATATAAATCAAATCATAAAAGTACTACTACTTCTACTATTTATCACATATAGCGCTGAAAGGCATACGCCACGCTCTACATTAAATAGATGGTCCCTGCCCAGAAGAGCTTACAATCTAACTTGGACAGACACACATGACGTATAGGGCTGGGGGAAGCAGAACCCAGGGTGAGGGGAGTTAGGAGACGAAAGCACTCTCAAAGAGGTGGGCTTTTAACTGGGCCTTGAACACGGCCCAGAGACGGAGCCCGCCGTACGGATTCGGGCCGTTTGTTCCAGGCACACGGCACAGCGAGGCAGAAGAGCTGGAGTTGGCAGAGGAGAAGAAGGGCACATATAATAATAATAATAATAATAACTTTATTCTTCTAAACCGCCACAATCTTGCGACTTCTAGGCGGTTTACAATCAAGAGTGCTGGACATTCAGTGAATTGCTGGACATTCAGGAAATACAGAGAGCAGAGACTTTAAGAAAGCAAGAATATAGAAATACAATTTGCTGAGCAAGAATATAAGATATACAGTTTGGTAAGTAATGTCCAAGAGGTCCTGTTTGGAATAGGCCGCACATTTCAGAAAATACAGCGAAAAATTACGATATGATAAAGATAACAGTTTATATGTATCACAGTACCGTGAGATTCCATGCGGGCTTAGGAGGGGAGAGAGGAAAAGGGTAGGAGGTCGGGGGGACCGTTATTGAGGAGAGAGAGGGGAGAGTGGGTCAATTGTTTAGGTATTTCAGGAACAGGAGGGACTTACCAGTTGAGTGTTGCATACGGGGAGAGGGAGATATAAGTCTGAAGATATGATTTTAAAAAGTCTTAGATATCGAAATGGGCAACTGAAATAAATACGATAATCTGGGTAAGATATTCATTTTGACCATGGCCAAAGCAAAAAAGGGACAGTTGATCTCAACCATCAAGAACCACTTGGATTTCCCACCAAGCAGGATCATTAGCTTGAAACAGTGCTGTATGATGCAGTCCCTGATGCATCATTTTGTGTTCTACCCATTCACATGTAAAGGCTAACACATAGCACTTTTCAAATTAACATTCAATGCCTCCAATGTGCTCAGATGGCTTCCAGGCGGCCAAGCTGAACCCTTGGCTAGCCCAAATGATGCTAGAGGCCCCGACCTACCTAGACTTCAGAAAACTTCTCAAAACACACCTCTTCCGCGAACATGACCCTTAGTCCTTACTCCCCGCATACACTCCAACCCCCCCCCACCCCCACCTTCCTCTCCCCCCCCTCTCCTGGTTTCCCACTCCCTCCTTTTTATCTCCTAACCCAACTATGATAAACCTGTGCTAAAACTACTTTGCCTCCTTCCGCGCTACCTGCAATTCCGACAAAATTTTTGTAAATCCGTGTTCAGACCGGATCCTAATGTAACGGATGTGAACCGCCTAGAACTCTTTGGGTATGGCGGGATATAAGAACCTAATAATAATAATGTACTTTAAAACCTGTATTGATTTGTTACTCTAAGTACATTTGGTAGAGAGAGATGAGGTTTGGTTAGAGAAAGCAAGAGATCGTCAGAGAAAAGGGTAATTTTGTATTCTATGGCACCTGTTTTGAGACTTCGAATAGCTGGACTCTCCCTAATTCCTGCCGCCAGGGCTTCCACGAGTGCAAAAAGCAGAGGTAACAGAGGACAACCCTGTGTCCCCTCCCCCCCCCCCCTTGCTCAGTTCAAACATTTGGGATTTGCCCCCATTGAATTCTCACACAAGGTCAGAGTGTAGCATAATTTTTTAATCAAATCCCCCAAAATCATCGCCATGGGAACGGGATTTGATGTACTGCTTTTGCTGTCTGGGGCGATGAGTCACAAGGAGCTGCAGTGAGAATTGAGGCAGCTGGTCTAACCACTGGGCCACTCCACTGCCCGTGGCCCATGTTGCTAACTTCCCCCATCCGTGTGAAGACTTTGTCTCTGGTAAGCAGAGATTGTGATGTCATAATGCCTCATTCCACCAATAAGAGTCAACCTCATCAGTGATGTCACAATAGCTTGATTGTAAAGGGCTTGATATACCTCTTTTTCTGTGTGGTTATAATCAAAGCGGTTGACATATTTAGACAGGTACTTGTTTTGCACCTGGAGCAATGAAGGGTTAAAGTGACTTGCCCAGAATCACAAGGAGCTGCAGTGGGAATTGAACTCATAATCTCGGTGTGTTGAGGCAGCTATTCTAACCGCTAGGCCACTCCTCCACTCTAAGCCCAAATTTAAACAAAACAGAATCTAGGAACGACCAATGAACTCTTTCAAGGCCTTCTCAGCTAACAAGCCAGAAAGGTACATAGGGGTTTGAGTGGTTAATGGTTCTGTGTAAGTTGTCCAAAGCTTGTGAAATGATACACTACATCAACCTGAAGGAACAACCAAGTTTGCCTGTTATATGTTTTACTGTGGGGGGTTCAAAGTCATGAAGCTTCTAGCTGGTATAAGCTTTTATGCTCATATTTACTTAAGAAACCTCTTTCTGGACTGCAATCTGCTTGGTCTAGAGAATTGCAATGTTCTGTTTCATCTGAGAATTGGAAGAAAATAAGGTCTCAAACGGACAAGATGTACGGCTTCTGCATCGTTGCAACAAACTCTTTACTTTGTGCTTCACAGAACATGGACACCAGTTAAATTACAAAAATTGGAAGCTACCAGATCTAATGCCATGTTGGAGTTATAAGAAGGAGGTAGGTACACTGGACCATCTTTTGTTTTATTGACCCTTGGTTCAAACATTCTGGCAAGAAGTTTGGAACAAAATACAATATGTATTGGAAGTTCATAGACCTTTCTGAGATGGCATGGCGCTACTTTTTGGATGGAGAGACGCCGACGCGTTCGCACGCATAGTTCACAGAGATTTGCAAGTACGAAATTGTCCCCTGAGGAAGGCGATGGTATCGCCGAAACTCGGATCCTAGTTGGGACCTCATTGTTTGTTTTTGGAACTTTACTTGTTATGAAACGTTGATACGGACTGTAAATAAAGGCTCAGTGTTGGATGTGATATCTCCAGTGCCTCTTGGTTGATTTTGCTTTGCCTCAAGGCTTGGTACCTTCTTTCCCCTTCCCCTATATGGTGATACGTGGGACATGTGCTACTTCAGTAACCTTATTGACGGTAAACAAAACTAAGTTGTTCCTGATATTATCTGGAGTGGCATTACAATTAATAGTCAAAAACTGGAAAGACTTCGCTCTTATGAACTTCCATTTTTGGTGGGAAACTATTATCGATATGAAGCTAATTTAGCTGAAAGATCTGGGAATATGGCCTCCTTTATAGAGGTGTGGGAGCCTTTAGAGCACAGGTGTCAAAGTCGGTCCTTGAGAGCCGCAATCCAGTCGGATTTTCAGGATTTACCCTATGAATATGCATGAGATCTATTAGCATACAATGAAAGCAGTGCATGCAAATAGATTCCATGCATATTCATTGGGGAAATCCTGAAAACCCAACTGGATTGAGGCCCTCGAGGAGGGACTTTGACACCCCTGCTTTAGAGGGTTTTGTTAAACAGTGTGTGATTGTATGAATGTCCTGCCAGACAAATGGGAGGGAGGAAGGGAGGGGGGGGGGGTTGGGTAAGGGAGGGATGGGTGGATAGATAATTGAGTTTTTGCTAAGATTTTCTTAGTATATGTATAAATATGTTATGATCTATTTGTGAATTGCATTATTCTGTAAGATGTTAAAATTTAATAAAGATTGAACTAAAAAAAAAAAGAAATGGAGCCACCTGGTCAAGAGCTTGGCATAATCACAGTTAGCTCTATTAGCTACAAATTTGGCCAAAATTTTTACATCAATGTTAAGTACAGAGAAAAAGCATTAGGCTATCAGCAGCTAATGAATTAGCAAACAGCCCAAAATTTAAGAACACAAGAATAGCCTTACTGGGTCAGATCAATGGTCCATGTAGTATCCTGTCTTCACAGAGGCCAACCCTAGTTGCAAGGACCTGGCAAAAACCCAAATAGTAGCAGCAGTCCATGCCACCGATCCAGAGCAAGCAGTGGCTTCTCCCAAGTCTGTCTCAACAGCAGACTATGGACTTTTCCTCCAGGAACTTGTCCAAACCTTTTTTTTAAAACCAGCTACATTAACCGCTCTTACCACATCCTCTAGTCAGATGCATAAGAGAAGCAGGAAAGGAATATTGAAGAAAATACAAATTCAGAGAGGCAGAGAAGAGATACGTGGCTACGTGGTCATTCTTTCTTGGGGGTCAGGTGCCCATCTCTGTTCTAGGTAGGTATATTTCGCCTGCTTGCTTCAGGGGCATGCTGGTAGTGAGGAAAGGGGGACCAGTTTAGCACTAGTATCTGGAGCATTTGGGGGCTTCACCGCTGTATTTCTCACACACACTATGGCTTTGGAACTGAGCACAGCAATCAGCCACAGACAGGTCAAACCCATAATGCAGTTAAATGGACTAAAAAGTATTTGGAAGCAAAACAGACGGTCAAGTGCAATCAGCTCTATAGTGCGAGGCAAAATATATTCGAACGGTTAGAAAGCCCCTAAAGATTGATACACGGTGCACACTGGAGACAAGACCAGACACATGCCAGATCCTGATCAGGGACTGAGACAGAGGCTAGAACGATTGTATTCTGTAGTTCTAATCAGAGCCTGAAATGATCTTATTTTCATTGGTTGAGGCTGGGCTGCAATTCTGTTTACATTCCATTTCACTGGAGAAATACAATATGTATTCTGCGCTCGTCTAAATTCTGCAATGCCCAGGCTTACTTCAATTTGCTTTCGCCATAAAAAAATCAACTAATGATGTGTTTACAGAAAGCTCTCCTTGAGAAAATATTTTGAGTCAGCACTTCTTCCCAGAAGGGCAGGGTGTTCAGACTGTGACTGTGCAAGTGAGAGAGAGGGGAGGGGAGGGAAAGTGTTGGGGGAGGGGAGGGAAGGCGATGAAAAAGTCAGGAGGTGGTTATTCACGTCCCCAGAGGAAAGGCAATAACATGTTCATTTGTGATATCTATTACCGGCAATTAAATGCCAAAGTTGAGCTGTATATACCATACCTACAGAAGAGCTCTGCCAGTCTGAAATCAACAGCACACTCCAGTTAGTAAACCCTTGAAATATGGTTTTGGATGGGCAGGGAACTGCAGCAGTCTTGGCCATGGGACATGGAAATTTTGCAGCTATCCACAGAGCAGTAACGAGCCGGGGAAAATTATAAGGGCTGTAAGGAGAGAAAATGATAGATGCAGTGGAGGATCAAGGGAAGCTGTAGGTTGGCGATGTTTAATGATGACGATATCGTTCTCTTGAGAACGTGATACAGTATTGGCATCACTTAAAGATGGGGTACGTCTTCCATGCCCTGCTGATCATAGCTCTGTGGTACTGAGCAAAATCATTCTCGCAGTTGCCCTGGCCCTTCTCCAGCGATACATGAGCTAAGCCTGAGCGCGCAGTGTTAAGTGGCGGCCAGGGCCTTGGGGTTTCCAGCTCCGTGCTTTAAATTGGGCTGTGAGGGGCTCCATCAGCTCAATGGAAGACAAAGGGAGGCTTTTACCGCATCTTGATTTACCATGGGAGTCAACAACCGACGATACCCCATGCCACAGTTTAGTGACTCCCGTGGTAAATGAATAATGTTGCTATTCCACCAACCTGGGAACACTGGGCTGCACAACCACTGCCCATTGCTCCCAGTACTTAAAAGGGTCAGCCACAGAGGCATAGTACTCCTCCCAAAACCCCTTCTGAAGACACCCCCCCCAAAACATATGATGTTCCTGCCTGGGAAGGCCCTCATCAAGACTCCAATACAGAAACATCCCCTCCACGAAGACCTCAACCTGAAAGTATCCTCCCATCAAGACTCTGACCTGGAAACGGTTCATAGACAACTCCGGGAAAGACAAAGGCACGCGCCGAAGAAAATTACAGTTTTTAGGGGCTCCGACGGAGTTTTTTTGGGGGGAGCCCCCCAGTTTACTTAATAGAGATTGCGCTGGCATTGTGGGGGGTTTGGGGGGTTATAACCCTCCACATTTTACTGTAAACTTAACTTTTTCCCTAAAAACAGGGAAAAAGTGAAGTTTTCAGTAAAATGGGGGGGTTACAACCCCCACACCCCCCACAACGCCCCCACAACGCGGCACGATCTCTATTAAGTAAAGTGGGGGGGTTCCCCCCACGCCCCCCCGTCGGAGCCATAAAAACAGTAATTTTCTGTGGCGCGCACCTCCACGCTGCGCACAATTGTCTGCACGCGCCTTTGTCCCGGTGCGCTTTTGACCTGACACCCCTGGAAACAACCTCCAATAATAATAATAACTTTATTCTTTTATACCGCCATAACCAAAAGTTCTAGGCGGTTTACACTAAAAAGAGCTGGACAATCAGCGAAATACAATAATACAGTACAAAATACAAATATTTGTAAAATAGAATTTCAATAATAAAACTCACTAAGTAATAAACTTATTGAACAAAATGGTCTTAATTAATTTCCGATAACATAGCTTGCTGAATACATTTACCTAATCAAGATTGTTGCTAGGGTCCTGTCTAAGAAGATCTTATTACACCCATTAATTTTTGGATAAGCAAATAAGTAGAAGTTTCTAGTTTCTCTTGATGGTCTATGCAACACAAAATGAGGAGAAAGGTAAGCTGGAGATAATCCCCATATCAGTCAAGACTCCCCTTCCCCCCCCCCCCCCCCCGCCTACCTAGTGACTAGAGGGGTATAGACAAGCAATCCCCTGCCCTTCCTGGTGCTGGGTCTCAAAATGGCACTGGCAATCCCCTAATGGTAGTCTCACTGTGCTACTGCCAGGGTTTAGGTACAGGGGGATATTGGAACCATTTTGAGACCCACTGCCAGCAAGTGCAGGAGCAACTGGGGATTTCTCCTGCTTGTACCCTACTAGGCACCAGAGATCTACAAGGTAGGTCTGGGGGGCCTATAGGTGAGCGTGTGTGTGGGGGGGTCTTGGCCTATTTGAGGGGGCTTCTGGGGAGGGGCAGTACTTCTGTACTGCTACTAATGACAGGAGAGTCCACGTTTGACTTGTTTGTGCCACTCGTAAGGGAATTGAGACTGAATACCGCACGTGTAAGCATGTTTTCCAATCAAAGATGTATATATTTGGTGAATCTTTATTGAAATGGATCTGTCGGACCTGACACGGCCCATGTTTTGGCTCATTAAGCCTGCATCAGGGGTCAGTAGAATAGTATCAACAATGAAATTTAATAAAATTTAAGAATAAAAAACTATAAATCTATAAAAACATGACAACATAAAGACATCTACTGGCATTGACAGTGAGCTCATGGAGATAAATTAATACTTAAAAAATTAATATCAAAATTGATAATTGTATATAAAATAACATGAAAGTGGTCATAAAACCACTGTGGAAAAATATAAATTATTGAACAAATAATTAGATTCAAATGTGCATTAGAGAAGGTGAGCAACAAGACAACTCCTACCATGTGGAGTCGATAACAGGTTCTGCAAATCGCTCAGAGCAAAGAAGTGGGGTTTGGAGTTGTAAAGTAGAGAATGACACGGTGACAAAATTCATCACCATCACCGTCCCCGTCCCCGCGGATAACCACAGGAAATAATCCCATGTCATTTTCTAGTGTCTATTTCAACCTCAGTCCTTCTACACCAGCATTCTTCAGAGCAAAGCTTGCGGGTCAGTGGTT
Source organism: Geotrypetes seraphini (assembly GCF_902459505.1). Taxonomy (NCBI): domain Eukaryota; kingdom Metazoa; phylum Chordata; class Amphibia; order Gymnophiona; family Dermophiidae; genus Geotrypetes; species Geotrypetes seraphini. Next base: position 12,681,288 of record NC_047094.1, on the reverse strand, counting down.
GTGGCCATTCATACTCTGATTCTTATGGGAGCCAAGGATAATGAAGCCATTGTGACATCACTGATGTGATTGGCTCTTAGGCACTGGTGGAATGAGGCATTATGACATCACAATATCTGCTCTGGATACCAGAGACTGTCATTCTGTAGTGTCTGTTTCAACCTCAGTCCTTCTACACCAGCATTCTTCAAAGCAAAGCTTGCAGGTCAGTGGTTGTGGCCATTCATACTCTGATTCTTCCCTCTCTCCTTAAAGAATGACATGAAGATTGTTTACCGCGGTTATCCGCGGGGACGGGAATGGTGATGAATTTTGTCACCGTGTCATTCTCTATTGTAAAGAAAAGCATAAAGTACACACTGCAAAGACTGTGAAAAATGTATTCATGGCAAATAATAATAATAATTTTATTTCTTGTATACCGCTATACCGTGAGGTTCAAAGCGGTTTACAGTAGATACAGAAGAGATACAATTAAGTAAGATTAATTAAAATGAAGAAAAAGTACTTAGAGTTCCCTGACTGTCCCAAAGGCTCACAATCTTGCTAAAGTACTTGAGAAAAATAAATTAATTAGGCTATAAACATAGAATAGAAGAAGACAGAAAAACAGAACATAGGAAAATTAATTTAGAATACATTATACAGGAGTTTTTTTCGGATACGATATATGGGAGGATTTAACATAATAAACATAATAGATTATGTATCATTAAAAAATTAAATCTAGTAGCATTACAAAGATTCTAAACTGAATTCCATACATTGATTGAGTAAATGGTTTAGTAAAAGATATTAGAAATTGAAATTGGTTACAATAATTAAGAAAATTGAACCAGGTAGCAGACTAAACATGGGAATAAAGAGGAGATAGAAGGAAAAGAGTTTAGGTAGATTGAATATGCTTAGTGAATAAATGAGTTTTGATTTCTTTTCAGGCAATAATCAACCAAAGTAGAATATCGATGGAGGGATATAATAGTGTATCATTTGGAAATGGAGGATACTGGTCCACTATTATATAATGGCTTATTTTGGTGATGTTTGTTGACAATTACATTACATTACATTAGTGACTTCTATTCCGCCTATACCTTGCAGTTCAAGGCGGATTACAAAAGAGCTAACTGGACATTTCCAGTAACGTTACAATTGTTTTTTGGTTACAAAAGAGGTAAGATAGCTGGATAATTTCCAGGAGAACTTGCAAATTGGATAGTAAAATGACTGGACATTTCTAGGTAAACGACCTCACCACCCCGCTGCGGAACCTGAGCTCCCTTCAGTTATTCCGCAAACAACTGAAAACCTGGCTTTTCAGCAAATTGTAGCTCTATCCTTCCCCCCTTTCTCTCCCCCCTTCTACACATAAGTTCATGTAATCCTTTTGCTTCTTCTCTACCCACTATTTTAAGTTCTTGTAAACCGTGTCGAGCTCCATTCTCATGGAGATGATGAGGTATATAAACTTAAGGTTTAGATTAGATTAGATTAGATTACAAATAAATTACAAATAAGATTACATTACATTTTAGGGATCTGTATTCTTGGTTGGTATTTTGAGGAGGAAGAGATTACCAAAGTGGAGGCTTTGGGAGGGGAATTTACCAGGGAGGAGAGGGAAGAGGAGGAGGGTTCTTTCTTTGTTCTTGTGGTGAGGATCTGATTTAGGCGGTTGTTTAGGTAGGAGGGGGCAGAGCCGTTTAATGCTTTGAATAATAGACAGTAGAATTTGAATTGAATTCATGCTTGTATTGGTAGCCAGTGAGAGTCTAGGAAGGCAGTGATGATGTGATCATATTTTCTCAGAGAGTAGATCAGTCTGAGAGTGGTGTTTTGAATAGACTGAAGTTGTTTTAGCATGTTGGCAGGGCAAGGTAGATAGAGGGAATTGCAATAGTCCAGTAGACCTAAGACTAGGGATTGGACAATTAGCCTGAATTGCTCTGGGTCGAAGAATTTTCTTATTTTACGCAGATTTCTCATAATTAAAACGATAACACTCACAGACTCCAAAAAGAAGAAATGGTTCTACAACATGAACAAGGAGGAATACAGAGCTGTTCGTTCCCTCACCAACAACCATAAAACCTGCTAACAACGGGGGTGGCATTATTATTTTGGGCAGATTGGATCACATACAAGAAGTCAACAGACAACTGGAGGACAGACATTTCTACACACCATTAGATCACGATGCAACACCAAAATTAAGGAAGATATCTCAGAGATTGTTGATTTAGCAGTGGGAGGGCTCCTTTTTCCTATTCAATTTCTTTCCTATCAATACTGTGGTTCCTTTCTAATTTCTTCTTTTTAATATCGTAAACCGCTCAGCTGCTACTACCCATGATGCAGCATATCAAATAAAATGAAACTGGAAGGCGGCATAATTTTGCTAGAGGAAGACTTATCAGACGACTTGGATTCATTTCTTTAACTGGGTGACCAGAGAGTTGGATTGAGGGAGAGTGCTAGACCATGCCTTCCCACTCCTTGCCAAAATTCATTGGCTCCCAATGATCTCCAGAATCCATTTCAAATGTTCCTGCCTGGCTTTTAAGATCATTCACGGGATCCTCCCTCCCCTTATCCCACTATCTTTCAACTCCTCCAGTCCCGACTCCTCCAGAACTGCCCAAAGGTATGAACTAGCCTTCCCCTCTCTACGCGGCATCCACTATGCAGGCAAATTGGGAAAATCCCTTCTCTTCAAGGTCACAGGTCTTTGGAACGACCTCACCACCCCGTTGTGGAACCTGAGCTCCCTTCAGTTATTCCGCAAACAACTGAAAACTTGGCTTTTCATCAAATTGTAACTCTATCCTCCCCCCCCTTTTTCTCCTCCCTTCTACACATAAGTTCATGTAAACCTTTTTCTTCTTCTCTACCTATTATTTAACTTCTTGTAAACCGTGTCGAGCTCCATACTCATGGAGATGATGCGGTATATAAACTTTAGGTTTAGATTAGATTAGATTAGATGTGGCCTTTTTAGATTTTAGCAAAGCCTTTCACACAGTTCTGCATACGTAACAAAATAACACAAGAGTAGCCTTACTGGGTCATCTAGCCCAGTACACAGTCTTCACAGAGGCCAATCCAAGTCACAAGAACCTGACAAAAACCCAAATGGTGGCAGCATTCCATGTCACCGACCCAGGGCAAGCAGTGGTTTCCCTCATGTCTGTCTCAACAGCAGACTATGGACTTTTCCTCCAGGAGCTTGTCCAAATCTTTTTTTTAAACCAGCTACATTAACCCCTCTTACCACATCCTCTGGCAACACATTCCAGAGCTTATTCTCCGAGTGAAAAAAATATTTCCTCCTATTGGTTTTAAAAGTATCAGGCTGTAACTTCATCGAGTGTCCCCTAGTCTTTGTAAATCTTGATGCAGTACAAGATTGATCCAATCTACACCACTCAGGATTTTGTAGACTTCAATCCTATCTCCCCTCAGCCGTCTCTTTTCCAAGCTGAAGAGCCCTGACCTTTTTAGTCTTCACCTCATACGAGAGGAGTTCCATCCCCTTTATCATCTTGGTTGCTCTTCTTTGAACCTTTTCTAGTGCCGCAATATCTTTCTTGAGATAAGAACACCAGAATTGAACGCAATACTCAAGGTGAGGTTGCACCATTGAGCGATACAGAGGCATTATAACATTCTTAGTCTTGTTTACCATCTCTTTTCTAACAATTCCTAGCATCTTGTTTGCTTTTTTGGCTGCCGCCATACATTGGGTGGAAGGTTTCAGCGTATTGTCCACGATGACATCCAGATCCTTTTCTTGAGCACTGACCCACAAGCTGGACCCTAGCATCTGGTAACTGTGATATGGGTTATTCTTCCCAATGTGCATCACTTTGCATTTGTCCATTGCCCTTAATACATACCCTAATGCAGGGGTGTCCAATGTCGGTCCTCGAGGGCCGCAATCCAGTCGGGTTTTCAGGATTTCCCCAATGAATATGCATTGAAAGCAGTGCATGCACATAGATCTCATGCATATTCATTGGGGAAATCCTGAAAACCCGACTGGATTGCGGCCCTCGAGGACCGACATTGGACACCCCTGCCCTAATGTGACTGACTGGGTTGGAAACTGGTTGAATAAGAGGTAACAGGGGGTGGAGGTAAATTGAGTTCACTCTGTGGATGGGCATTAACTGGTCTCATTCTTTTTAGTATTTCTGTAAGTTATATCCTGGCATGGCTTTTGGAAAAAGATTACTTTTTTTGTAGATGATACCAGAGTCTGCAACAGGGTAGAAGGTATGGAACATATGATGAGAGATAATGAGATCTAGCAAAGCTGGGAGAATGGCCTAGAATTTGACAGCTAATGCGGCAACTGGTAATGTTGGCTCTAGAAGCTATAATGGAAGAGGGTCAACAGGGAGAGGAATGGCCAGAAGGAAAAAGGAGACAACAGTGCCTCTGTACAAGTCTCTGGCGGGACCGCTTTTGGAATATTGGAATCTTCAAAGGGAGATAAGCAGGACGAAACTGGTTTATCCAAATGGTCAGTGGTCTTCTAAATACATGTGGGGACAGACTTGGAAGAAAGAACAGAGAGGGAAAGATATAATAGGGACATTTAAATATCTTCATGGTATAAATGCACAGGAGGCAGGCTTCTTTCTTTTTTTTTTCCAATTCTTTATTCATTTTCATATCTCATAACAAGTATACAATAATCATTCAATATTCATACAGTTCACTTGTATACTTCATATAATATTAAATCTTATATTATCCCCCCTCCCCCCTTCCCTTCCACACATATCAACATTTTATTTGAATCTCACACATTATACCCTCCCAATCCCATATCATATTATTCTTCTATATAAAAAAAAAAGTGTCTAATCATTCGAATATTCAATCAATGGCCCCCAAATTTTTTTAAACTTGTTATAATTTCCTTTTTGCATAGCAAGAATTCGTTCCATTTTATAAATATAACATATAGAATTCCACCAAAAAGTATAGTTAAGTCTTGTATAATCTTTCCAATTTCTAGTTATATTCTGAATGGCAACTCCTGTCATAATCATTAGTAATTTATTATTATTTGCTGAAATTTGACTCTTTGCTCTCATCATTGTTCCAAACAAAATTGTATCATATGACATAGCAACTGGATTTTCTAGAAAATAATTAATTTGAGACCAAATTGACTTCCAGAAGGCGTTAATACAAGGACAATAAAAAATTAGATGATCCAGAGTCCCTGCTTCTAGATTACAGTGCCAACATTTATTAGATCTAGAGCTATCAAACTTTTGTAAACGTACTGGGGTCAAAAGAGCTCTATGCAACAAAAAGAACCAATTGCAAGAAAGCTCTGGAAAGAGGGGTCATAGGGTGAAGGAAAAAGGAGACAAACTAATGAGTAATTTATATATATATATTTTTTAAATAAAGGGTGATAGATGCATGGAATAATCTCCCAGTGGAGGATATAGAGACAAGGAATGTATCTGAATTTAAAAAAAGCAAAGGACATTGTTTGAGATCATTGATTGAACCATATCCATTTCATTCTCTTGGTTGGGCTAAGAACTTTTCAGCACCCCCTCATATGTTATTATGAGTTAGGGTATTTTTAGTTTCCTAGTCTGACTATTATTTGATTAAATTTGGATTACATCATTCTTTGAGAACCATTTCAAACCACTTATATATACTGTGGTGTGCGGTCAGGGCCTTCGGGGGATTCGCCCCACTTCCTAAAGGCACTAACGGCACTGCTCTGAATTTGATTGGTCGAGCAGGCAATAGGCAGATGCTGCTCAGTCAATCAAATTCAGATCAGTACTATCAGGGCCTTCAGGGGGTTCAGAGAATCCCCAGCCCAAAAGCCCTGCTTTTTTTTTGGGGGGGGGAGTGTCTTTTTATTTGATGAAGTTTGACTGTTTGAGCAGGCTGCCTACTCAACAAATCAAGCTACATCAAGTAGGTAAAAAGAAAACAAAAATATTTTTAGAAAGCAGGGCTGTAGAGCTGGGGATTCACTAAATCTCCTGAAAGCCCGCACCGCACACCACTGCCAAGCTCCCACTGTTGCTATGTTTTGTTCTATGGCTTTGGGAGACCTTATTGCAATGGATTATATGATTATGGACGATATAGCTGATGTTTTGAATTATGGGTTAGAATATATAATTCCTTGGCACCATGAAAATATGTTTGTAGAAAGTTCTAGTTTACCCGGGATTTAAACACACTAAAAAGGGTTAAAAAGTGGTTGCAAAGGATATGCCAAAAGAGCCCTAGAGTACAGAACAAAATTGTCTCAACTACAGAAGTGCAACGATTAAAAGCATTAATGGACACACAGGAGATCTTTCAGATCTGTGGAGGTCCCTTTAGCATTATAAGTACTCTGAAAATATTATTAAGGTAACTTAAATGCTATATAGTAAATGCAATTTTCTTGCCATTAACTCTGTGGGATATTTTAATATACTGTGGTCAACTACAGAAGTGAGCAAATACAAAAAGATATCATGATGAATATGATGGTTTAGTTATCTAATATATTGGGGGAAGGGGTTAATAAATAGGTCAAAGCAGTTTTTCATGCTGTTAGGGAGATCTCTCTGTTAAGATATATCTTAGATGTCTGTTGCTTGTTCAAAATGCTGTAACACAACGGAAAGGCGGTTCTTATAGACAGTATCTGTCCACGTTTCTTCTCTTCCCACTGAAATGTGCTTCATTTCTCCAAAGCTAAGGATCCTCTGTACTTACCCCAGGCCTTCAAGAATTCAGCCAATGATTGAATGCAATGCAGAATCAGTCGGATGATTAAAATGACACCTTAAAACTTCAACGTTAGCAGCTAAACTCAGACCCGCACATACATCATCTCTCTCTTTCACAAAGAGGTGCAATTTTACATATGCTACAAGGCAACACATGGCCTTATACCAGGCTATCTTGTGGATCATTTTATGTGTGCAGAATCTAGACCAGGGGTGGGCAACTCCGGTCCTCGAGGGCCGGAATCCAATCGGGTTTTCAGGATTTCCCCAATGAATATACAGGAGAGCGGAGCAGGGCGGCCAGAGGAGAGTCAGGGCAGGAGAGCAGACAGGAGAATCCAGGCCACAAGAGCAAGATGCAGTTGGAAAGCAGTTAGCGACTGGTCTCCAGCGGTCGCTTCTTTTGTTGATCGACCAGCCCAGTCGGTTTTCAAGATTTTAATGCTCATCCCCCTCATTTGCATGCGTGGATCGGATCGGAAGATGATCGGGCCGGTGGAAAATTGGGTCACAAAGGGGTCGCAAACCGATCGGTTTGCTTAGTGAATCTAGCCCTAAGTGACTTGCCCAGGGTCACAAGGAGCAGTGTGGGATTTGAACCCACAACCTCAGGGTTCTTGACTTGTTTGTGGAGGTCTCTTTCCTGGGGTTTTCGCTTTTAGGAAATACTCTACCTAAAACAGCTTCAAATTTCCTGTGGATTTCACCGTGGAAAAAGATAGTTATATGCATGATCAGGGCGATAAGGAAGCAACAGAATGACAGAGCTCAGAAAAGCTTAGGGATAAACACAGAGGATCCTTAGAGGTCAGCAAACATAAGAACATAAGAAGTTGCCTCTGCTGGGTCAGATCAGAGGTCCATAGCGCCCAGCAGTCCGCACCCGCTGCGGCCCATCAGGCCCATGACCTGTACGGTGATCTTTGTCTGAACCCTTAAATCCCCCTTGGTCTCTATCTATACTCTCTCTATATCCCATCTGTACCTCTATCTGTATCCCTCAATCCCCCTATCTTTCAGGAATTTATCCAATTTTTCTTTAAAACCGCGTAGGATTGCAGCAGAAAAGGAGAAAGGGCAGCGAAGATCGTCCTAATTTTGTATAAAAGCAGAAAGCCTGACTCTTCATTTCGCCTGGCACCGTATATAAACGTTTATTTTGATATTTTACCCCTGACCCTTGCAGAGACAAGCTGAAATGGCACACTGCAAAAGCAGAACCCATTCTTGTATCTCTGACGCAGAATCACTCCCTTAACCCTCCACTTGTTTGCCCTGTGAAACTGCCGACGCTGTGCAAATGCGGTCGAGTTTTTCACTGCATCCGTAATGAGCCTGGAAACTGCTGACGGCAAATGCATGCAGACCGGATTGCTACTGAACGACGGCTTCTGCAGCTGCAGAAATGAACTGAAATCTTGGCATGGAAACCAAAATTTGGCCTTTTGTAATATTTTGCGTGTGTCCTACCTCCTCCATCTGAAATCACAGCCTGCCACTAGTTCATCCAGGATTGTAGCTGGGGCCATATCTATGATGTCACAGGGCAAGAGGCAGGATCACAACTGACTAGTCTACCAGGGGTCGGCATACGTATGTTTGCCAACCAGTACCGGAGAAAGGCAAAAGCTCCGAAAGAATGCACTGAATCACACCAGGGATGTTTTTAGGAGGGAAATGGCAACCGGGGCAACTGTCCCCTCCAATGGTTCTGAGAGCTATATTTTCTAAACTTACCGTGCCTTTAATGATGGTTGCTAAACTAGTTCCAGACGGTTTAGCGTGGCATTATTATATTATTATTATCAGAACGGCTCACCATGGTCTTTTCCGAGCTTCCTAGCAGACTCAGACTGTGGCGGAAAGACTAAAAATGTTCTTTTTGCCAGTATTTACAAAAGAAGACACATCCAACATACCGGAACATGAACAAATCTTCAAAGGAGACCAAGCAGAAAAATTAACATCTACGGAAGTAAGCCTTGAGGACGTACACAGGCAGATAGAAAAATTAAAAACTGACAAATTGCCGGGCCCGGACGGAATCCACCCTAGGGTATTGAAAGAACTAAAGGAGGAAATAGCGGGACTACTACAGCAGGTTTGTAATCTATCCCTGAAACAGGCGTGATCCCGGAGGATTGGAAGATAGCCAATGTCACGCCCATCTTTAAAAAGGGATCGAGAGGTGACCTGGGGAACTACAGGTCCGGTAAGTCTGATCTTGGTTCTGGGGAAAATGGCGGAAGCGCTGATAAAAGATAGCATCGAGGAGCATCTAGAGAGGCACAAACTTATGATAACAAGCCAACATGGCTTCTGCAAGGGAAGATCGTGACTGATGAACTTATTGCACTTCTTCGAAGAAATTAACAAACGGATGGACAAAGGGAACCCCATAGACATCGTATACTTAGACTTCCAAAAAGCCTTTGACAAGGTACCCCATGAATGCCTACTTCGGAAAATGAAGAACCATGGGGTGGAAGGAGATGTACACAGATGGATCAGAATTGGTTGGCGGCAGGAAGCAGAGGGTAGGAGTGAAGGGCCACTACTCGGACTGTTTGAGGGTCACGAGTGGTGTTCCTCAGGGGTCGGTGCTTGGACCGCTGCTATTCAATGTATTTATAAATGATCTAGAAACAGGGACGAAGAGCGAAGTAATAAAATTCGCAGATGACACCAAGCTATTTAATGGGGCTAGGACTAAAGAGGACCCTTTAATTTTGGGAGACTTTAATATCCACTTTGACAACTCTAATAACCCTTATACAAAAACTATCCTATCTCATATCAGTCAATTAGATTTGCATCTTTTAATATTAGAGCCTACACACTATTTAGGACATACAATTGATATGGTTATCATCCCGACTTCTCTAATAGACAACTATTCTCTAAATTTCTGTCAGTCAGTTCCTTGGTCAGATCACTATTTGATATCAATTTCATTCAAACTCACTTACTTAAAATCCCAAATTTCCAGAAAAATAATTAAATTTAGAGATTTCAATAATCTCTCTTTTGATACAATTTTTGCTGCCCTTCCACCAGATTTTTTTTTATTTTAATCCCTCCTCATTGGACGACTCTTTACAACATTGGACTACAAATACCCGTTTACTTTTGGATATACTCGCACCTCAACAAACTAAAATTATCTCCGCAAGGAAATCCACTAATCCTTGGTATACAACAGAACTTTCCCTCATTAAAAAGCAATTAAGATCCCTGGAGCGTAAGTGGAGAAAAGACAAATCATCGTCTAATTCTGAATCATTCACAGAACACGCAAATTTCTATAAATCAAAAATAAATCTTGCAAAAACAAAATATTACTCAAACCAAATCATGAAAGCCTCAAACTCCTCTACTCTTTATCATATATTAAATTCATTTTCTAATAAACAAAAAAAGCAAGAGGGAGAACTTAACCTCACCGCCCAGGAACTTTCAACATATTTCATTGATAAAATTAATAAAATCAGATCTACTTTCACCATAAATCCACTTATTAAACCTGATCAAGAATTAACTGAGCCAAGCCCCCTCTCTTCTAAATGTTCTTTCTTTAAAATTCCAAACTTAACAGAGGTCGAAACCACCATTAAATCTATTAATATAAAAGGTTCTCAGATTGATTCAATACCTCCTTTCTTTCTTAAGCGTTTTTTCAAGATCTTCGGCCCAGCAATCCTCACTCTGGTTAGTGAAAGTTTAAAACAAGGAATCATGCCAAAAGCATGGAAACAATCTATCATTTATCCTATTATCAAAGATCAAAAAATTAGTATTGAAGATTTGTCAAATTACAGACCAATAGCGAACATTCCATTTCTATCAAAACTAACTGAGAAGGTTGTGTTTAACCAGATATCAGATTTTATTGATAAAACTAACATCCTTCACCCCAATCAAACTGGCTTTAGGCAACATCATTCCACAGAACATTCACTAATAGGTATGACTACAATCATTCATTATTTTTTGGACCATCACCAATCAGTTCTTTTAATTTCTATAGATCTTTCGGCTGCCTTCGACACTATCGATCATGAGCTGTTATTAAATAGGCTCCAATCTATAGGTGTTACAGACCAAGTTCTATCTTGGTTTCAATCTTACTTCTCTGATCGTTCTTCAACCGTGTTCTTCAATAATAAAACTTCCGACACTTTCACTACATTAAACGGCGTCCCCCAAGGTTCTATACTGTCTCCCCTTTTGTTTAATATTTTTCTTGCCCCACTGTTGACCTTATGTCAATCTATCGGCTTTAATGTATTTGCCTATGCTGACGATATTCAACTTTTGCATCCCATTGACACCAATAATCCTTTGGACATTCCCTTAATTAATTCAAAACTGGAAAAAATCCACCACTGGCTGAACAATAATAGACTTGCATTGAATATTAATAAATCAAATGTGATGCTTTTTCCCTGGAAGGATAATCTCAAACTCAACCTTCCAATTTCTATCAAGGGTCAACCTTTGCAAGAGGTACACAATATTAAAATTTTAGGAATTATCTTTGATCACAAACTCACTTTTCATGACCATATCAGTAGCATTATCAAATCTTCCTTTTTCAGGCTCCGACAAATCCGCTCCGTTTCACAATTTCTCTCTGCCAATTCTCTCAATATCCTTATCCATTCTCTTGTTATCTCCAAGATAGACTATTGTAATGCTTTGTTTGTTGGAATAGCTCAAAAAGAAATTAAACGCCTACAGATAATTCAAAACACGTCCATTAAGCTCATTTTTAAAGCCAAAAAATTTGATCATGTAACACCCCTTCTTAAGGAAGCCCACTGGCTTCCGGTGGGACATCGAATAATATACAAACTCTGCTTGCTCACATTTAAATCTCTTTCTTCTAAAACCCCGGCTTTCATTTACAAATTATTATTATTATTTTTTTTTTATTTTAATTATCAAGTTTTCATCATTATCATTTATACAGATAATAATAAAGAAAGGAAAATCACAAGTAAAACATAACTATTACTAACATAAGACATCTCACTAGTTCCTCAAGTCCACATAAATGGGAGAAAGTATCCTAGTAATCTAAAGAAATCAATCAATATCAATATAATCCTTGATCAAAGATCAACATTAATGGTGCATCAATATTTTAAACTCCAAATATTAATTCACGTGATGTCTAACTAACTTCATTAAGTTGTAAAAATTGTTCCAACTGAATCGAGTCCCAATATACATATTCAATATCTTTAAATGTAATTAAGCATTTACAAGGAAATTTTAAATAAAAGGTGGCTCCCAAAGCCAACACTCTTGGTTTCAAAGCTAAAAAAGCTTTTCTCCTCAATTGCGTGGCTTGGGCCACATCTGGAAAAATCAGTACATTATCACCACAAAATTTCACTTGCTTATTCCGAAAATAAGCTTTCATTATTAAAGATTTATCTATTTCTCTTGCACATGTTATCAATAGGGTAGATCTAGTTTGAATTCTATCTTGAGAGTCCTCCAAAAAACCAGTTAGATCAAAATCAATTTGTTCCAACTGATCTACACTCATTTCTATGGGAATTTTCTTTCTCTGAGGAATGTAATATAAATTAGTTATGGGCAAGTTCTCTGCGTCAGTTAATCCCAATATTTCCTTAAAGTATTTCCGAATCAATATTTCTGGGGATAGTAATTGAGTTCTTGGGAAATTAACTAACCGTAGGTTTTTTGCTCTTTGTAAATTTTCCATTTTCTCAAATTTCATATGAGTAATATGAGAATCTTTAACAGTTGTTGAGGTCACTGCTTGCAATGTAACCACATGAGACTCAGTTGTTCTAATACATTTTTCCATAATTTTTAAATTAGAATCAACATTTTCCAACTTATCAATTACCTCCTGCGAAAATCTTACATCTTGAGTCACCACTGACTTTAATAACCCCTCCATTCTAATATTTATTTGCCATAGATCTTTAAGCGTAACTTCCTGTGGCTCTACCTGGGAGTCTCTTGCAAGTAAAGCCTCATCTTGAAATGATAAGGCTTTAGGTATGGCCCCATAAATTAATGAGGACAACCCCTGTTGCACAGGTACTCCAACAGGTTGAGAACTGGAACCTGAGTTAGGATCCAAACCTACTGGAACATTTGGTGGAGGCGGTGGAGTTCTTCCTGGGGGACTAAGAGACGCCCCTGATAGCGAGTCAGCTCCCTGACTTTGGCCCAAGGCACTGGTTGAAACAAGGTGTCTCTCTATGGGACCAGGCAAATTAGGTGTTGATACTTTTGGTTTCCCCTTTCTTTTCCCCATAGTAATTCAAGAATACATACAATTAGTGCTGCTTCCCTTGTCTCCCAGAGTCTCCAAGGGGCTCCCAAGGGGCTGGCCCCTTAGGGCACGCCCCTTTGGCCACGCCCTGCGGCCGCGCGCCGCAGTCGCGGCGTCCCTTTCACTGGCAATGAAAGGACCCGCGTGACGTCAGGGCAGCTATCCCCGCAAGTGCCTGCAGAGATCTGCTCCCGACGCTCTGACTCGGGCTGTTAGGTGAGTGCTGCAATCCTGGGCAGATATAGTCCACCACTTCTGGCACCTCAGAATAAGATAATTTCTCCCTACAAATTATTAATCCCTTACACATCCAATAGAACATTAAGATCTACCGAACAGCATTTGTTAACGATCCCTTCCCTTAAAATCATAAATACTCGACGACAGTTTATTTTTTCAGTTACAGCTCCCCAAACCTGGAATTCTCTCCCTGGTCACTTAAGGGAAGAAATTAACATAGAAAAATTTAAATGTAAATTGAAGACTTTTCTCTTTAATGACGCCTTCACAAATTAATCATTAAAATGACCTTTTAATCATTATCTGTTTTATTTAAATTAATCCTTTGTTTTAGAACTAATTTTACTTTCTTTCTACAATCTTATCTTAACAATATTATTATTATTACCTTTCCCTTATGTGTTCTCCCTACATGTTTTTTTAACTTTTATTTACATTGTAATTTCTTACCCATCCTTTCCCTCTGTTCCCAGTCTTGTAAAATTTTGTCAATAGTCTGTTTTATGCTTATTTATTGTATTATCCCTTTTACATTGTAATTTTATCGAAATGTATATCGCTTAGAATTTAGATTAAGCGATTAATCAAATCCTCATTAAACTTGAAACTTGAAACTTGACTGCGAAGATTTACAAAGGGCGAGATGGCAGATAAAGTTCAATGTAGAGAAATGTAAAGTCTTACATGTAGGAAACAGATGGGAGGCTGTTATTGAGTGAGAGTACCCAAGAAAGGGACTTGGGGGTAATAGTGGACATGACAATGAAGCCGTCGGCACAATGCGCAGCGGCCGCTAAGAAAGCAAAAAGAATGCTGGGAATAATCAAGAAAGGTATTACAAGCAGAACGAAATGGTGCGCCCGCATCTGGAGTACTGCGTCCAATATTGGTCACCGTACCTAAAAAAGGATATGGCGATACTCGAGAGGGTTCAGAAGAGAGCGACGCGTTTGATAAAAGGTATGGGAAACCTTTCATACGCTGAAAGATTAGAGGCTGGGGCTTTTTTCGCTGGAGAAGCGGAGACTTAGAGGGGACATGATAGAGACTTACAAAATCATGAAGGGCATAGAGAAAGTGGAGAGGGACAGATTCTTCAAACTTTCGACAACTACAAGAACGAGAGGGCACAGATTCAAAAGGGGACAGATTCAAAACCAATGCTAGGAAGTTCTTCTTTACCCAACGGGTGGTGGATACCTGGAATGCGCTTCCAGAAGGCATGATAGGACAAGGTACGGTATTGGAGTTCAAGAAGGGATTAGACAATTTTCTGAAGGAAAAGGGGATAGAAGGGTATAGATAGAGGGTTACTATACAGGTCCTGGACCGGATGGGCCGCCGCGTGAGCGGACTGCTGGGCATGATGGACCTCTGGTCTGACCCAGCAGAGGCACGGCTTATGTTCTTATGTTAATGAGATTGTAAATATTACAATGATAGTAAAAGGGACTCATTAATATTTAAACGAGCACTCCAGGTGATTCTTCAAGCGCAGCGCCAGCTTTTGATGACCAAAAATTACCAGCTGGTCCAGAGGTGCTGGTACGATGAAAAGCATTTCTCAGACTTGTGTTTCTGGCCGTGGCTCATGATTAAAAAAAAACCAAAAACCCACCATTCACATACAGTATAGTAATATGGTCGTATAATAGTTTCAAGGCAGTTTAGGGCTTTTTTGGAGGGGGGGAGGATCCGGAACCTCAGATCTCAGTTTCTTTTTTTCAACGGAGGCTTGCGGCCCTGGGGCCTCCTCATGATTTTTCCTCTGTTTTGGAGGCTTGGCGGAGGGATTTGGGGAAGGAGCTCGGGGCGGATTGGTTGCTCCGCGCTATACGCCGGGTTCCGGCCTTAGTATTTAATGCGGAACTGCGTGAGTGCCATTACAGGACCCTGTTGCGGGCCTATACCTCCCAGAGCCGGGCCTTTTATATGGGGTGTGTGGATACCCAGTTTTGTCTCACCTGTAACCCTGAAGTGAATTCTTACTTTCATGGCTTTTGGAGTTGTGAGAGTATACAGGGTTTTTGGGGGGGCTTTGGCCTCCTTCCTGCAGGGCCTTCTTCGGGTTCCTGTCCCTCTTTCTGTCTATCACATGTTGTTTGCTCACTTCCCTGCCTTTTCTGTTTTTTCTTCTGCTGAAAAATTGTTTTTGAGCAAATGTTATATTTTAGGGAAGAAGTGTATCTTGAATCATTGGCTGGCCGATGTTCCTCCCTCCTTTTGGTATTGGAGAAACAAACTACATGAGTTGCTGTGTTGGGAGGCCCGGCTGGCTTGTAAGAGCAGTGATTTTATTCACACTTGGTCTCCTTACTTGGACAGTTTGCCGTCGCGAAGTCGTAGTCAAATTGTGAATAGATTGCAACTGTATTCTGCGCCACCTGTCTGACCTGGGATTCTTTTCTGTTGGGGTAGGGGGGAGGAGGGGTTTGGGGGGGGGAACAGGGGGGGTACGGGCCTGTTGGGGGGTATTTGGGTCTCTTCGTTCCCTGAGAGGACATCAGAGTCCAGTCCTCTTTGGGGGGGGGGGGGGAGGTGGCCTCCTTTGACTGTTTTGGGATATGTTACAATCCTTTTCTGCATTCTGTGGCTGTGAGTTGTTATTCTATTTACCAATAAAAAAAAGTTTCCTAATAATAATAGTTTCAAGGGAAAAAGATCTCAAAAGGACGTGTCTTGGGCAAGTCTTATGCGCATTTGTTGAAAGCTGACGCTTATAGCTCCCGTCCTTCTCTTCCATCCAATAGCGCTAGCATGCCCATGATTGACACAACAGCCGCACACGACACACACCTCTGACGTGTACATATATTGCGCTCCTATAAGGCAGGCCCACGATATGCATGCCTAAGGCGTAACTTTTTCCTGGCACATGCGCACATTTACAACTCTTTCCGTAGACTATTCTGTGCATGTAATGATCACTATCACCAGCGACTTCGCTCGTGTAAATTTGGTGACCCTCCGTGAACCTCATTTGAATGTGGGGGTTTTCAAGAATGATTTGTGTGTGTGGGGGGGGGGTTATTGTTACATGTACGGTCGCAATAGCGGCCCCTCAGATTTTACTAGTGATATTAGAGAGTCCGGCCCTGAGTTTGTCTGAAGGAGACAGCCCCTTGGCAGGCTGCTTCCCAAGTTTCTGCTTTAGATCCCAGCACATCTGACTGTGGCTCCGCATGGCTCACATCCACATAACACAGAATAACTTACGAATTGTCATACTGGGACACACCGAAGGTCCATCAAGCCCAGTATCCTGTTCCTAACAGTGGCCAACCCAGGTCACAAGTGCCTGGCAGAAACCCAAAGAGCAGCAACATTCCAGAGTTGAGATTGTGATGTCATAATGCCCCATTCCACCAATGCCTAAGAGCCAAATTCAGCATGATGTCACAATGGCTTGATTGTCCTATACTTGGCTCACATAAGAACGTAAGAGCTGACATACTGGGACAGACCGAAGGTCCATCAAGCCCAGTATCCTGTTTCCAGCAGTGGCCAACCCAGGTCCCAGGTACCTGGCAGAAACTCAAATAGTAGCAACATTCCAGACCTGGGCTTGTGATGTCATAATGCCTCATTCCACCAATGCCTAAGAGCCAAACTCACCAGTGATGTCACAATGGCTTAATTGTCCTACACTTGGCTCACA
Source organism: Geotrypetes seraphini (assembly GCF_902459505.1). Lineage (NCBI taxonomy): Eukaryota > Metazoa > Chordata > Amphibia > Gymnophiona > Dermophiidae > Geotrypetes > Geotrypetes seraphini. The sequence goes on along the minus strand of NC_047094.1, from coordinate 12,664,298 downwards.
TTAAAATAGCCATACTGGGTCAGACCAAAGGTCCATCAAGCCCAGTATCCTGTTTCCAACAGCGGTCAACCCAGGTTCCAAGTACCTAGCTAGATCCCATGTAGGTTTAGGGTTTAGGCTGCTTATCCTAGGAATAAGCAGTGGATTTCCCCCAAGCCATCTCAATAAAGGCCCATGGACTTCTCGTTTAGGAAATCATCCACACCTTTTTTTAAACCCCGCTAAGCTAACGGATTTCATCACATTCTCCTGCAATGAATTCCAGAGTTTAATTACACATTTGCTTAATTACAGTTTGTTTTAAATCTACTACTTAGTATCTTCATCACATGTCCCCTAGTCCTAGTATTTTTGGAAAGAGTGAACAAGCCATTCACATCTACCCTTTCCACTCCGCTCATTATTTTATAGACCTCTATCATATCACCCCTGAGCAGTCTCTTCTGAAGAGCCATAGCCGCTTTAGCCTTTCCTCACAGGGAAGTCGTCCCATCCCTCTTATTACTTTCGTACTTCCTTTTCTAATTCCACTATAATGAACTAGTTCTACCAGCACTTCCAGGATCCATTAGCCTTGTTCTGCTGAATTGATACAATTCCCGAGTTTACCCCACTGCCTGCAAAAATTTGTTCTACTTTCCTTATGACTTAAGAAATGCAAAACTACAAGTCTCTTTAGACATCAGATCAACCTAGCAGTGGATCGAACCTCTCTGACAATCTGCCTTCCTGTTCATATATATTTAGCAGAATTTTAACGCTTGCATTCAGTAACAAATGTAGTAATGGATGAATTTTGTGAAGTTAGCAAGTCTGGGGCTGGGTCATTTTTTTTTCCTTTTAGATCAGGAACCTGCTCTTACCTGGGATCTTTCAATCCGGGAAGCAAACGAGCCCCTCTGGGCTGCAACCCACCGCCATCCTAGAGGTTCTAGCGACATCTACTGGTCACCAGCGTGTAACTCTCAGATGCGCCTTTATTAAATCGTTCCTTTCAGTGCTTTTAGTTTGCCTGGGTGGGAGCGACATAGGAAAGGGGGGGGGGGGGGAGCTCCTTCTCTTCCCTGCAGATCTCAGCAAGCCCGTGCATGACTTTTTGAAACTTACACAAAAAATATATGTAGCTATTCATTTAATTTCCACTTCAGCTAAATGAAGACCCGGCTAACATAGTGCCAACCAAGACGCTCAGCTAGAAAGCTGAAATGATGGGATGCGAGGACAGAAGATCTTCAGTTACCCTGTACCCATATCCATCATTTAAAAATACGGCTGATGCAGAGAGGGTTTAAAAAAAATAAAAATTACATTCCATATGTGTCATTTGGAACTGTTCCAATACTTACTCTGTCCCTAGTAGGATCATAATCTAATTTTTTTTGTACATGGGACAATAGAAGATTAAGTGATTTTCCTAAATTCATGGATATATATTTTATGCTGCTTATATCCCAAGTCCATCGTTAACAATGGCTTATGGATGTTAAGGAAATAAACCAAACCTTTTTTAAACCTTGCTAATCTAACTGCTTTCACCACATTCTCTGACAACACATTCCAGAGTTTCATTACACCTTGAGTGAAGAAATATTTTAGCTTCATCGAATGCCGCTTACTCCTGGTAGATCTCCCCCCGAGCCATCTCTTCTCCAGGCTGAAGAGCACCTAGCCTCTAGCCTTTCCTCACAGGGAAGTCATCCCATCCCTTTTGTCACCCTTCTCTTTATTTATTTATTCAAATTTTCTTTACCGTTCTTCCAGGGGAGCTCAGAATGGTTTCATTGTGCTCTGTCTTTTTTGAGATGCAGCATCCACAAGTGCACGCAGTATTCGAGCTGTGGACGCGCTTTGGAGTGGTACGAAGGTATTATAACAGTTGCATTTTTGTTTTCCTGTCCTGATAATTCCTAACTTACCCGAGTTGAGGATTTCAACACATCCTCAATGATGACCCCTAGATTGTCGGCGCTGGATTGTTGGCGCGCTGGCATCTGGCGCGCGATGATCTCATCACCGCGGTGACTCCTAACATGGAACTTTTATGTACCAAGCAAACAAAGAACAACACTGGCTAGACAACTACATCAATGGAGCTAGACTGACCTACGATGCTTTTAGAAAAGTCATAAAAACTGCCTTATTCGACAGATATATCACCTAAACAGTAAATACACCAAACACTAAATACAGTTCTATTATTTCTAACATGTCCCCTCTGAAATACTAACAAACTGCTTATTGTAATTCTCTGCATTCACTAATTTCACTATCTGCATACTGTAATTTGCTGTTTGTTCAGCAATTAGAGAATGACACGGTGACAAAATTCATCACCGTTCCCGTCCCCGCGGATAACCGCGGGAAATAATCCCATGTCATTTTCTAGTGTCTATTTCATCCTCTGTCCTTCTACACCAGCATTCTTCAAAGCAAAGCTTGTGGGTCAGTGGTTGTGGCCATTCATACTCTGATTCTTTCCTCTCTCCTTAAAGAATGACATGAAGATGGTTTCCCGCGGTTATCCGCGGGGACGGGAACGGTGATGAATTTTGTCACCGTGTCATTCTTCAGCTCTCTTCAATGTGAATCGCCTAGAAGTCGTACAATTATTGGCGGTATAGAAGAATAAAGTTATTATTATTATTATTTATCACCTAAATATAGCTCGGGTTCTTCCTTCCCGCATTAAACGCCATCTGCCATTTTGATGCCCAGCCTGCCAGTCTCACAAGGTCCTCTTGCAATTTTTTCACAATCCTCGTGCGATTTCACAACTCTGGACTCCTTTTACTAAGCTGCGATAGCGGTTTTAGCACACGATACATTGCCGCCATTGAGCTGGCGTTAGTTCTAGCCACGTAGCGCGGGGTTAGCGGGTGCTGATATTCCGCGGGTGCTAAAAACGTTATCGCAGCTTAGTAAAAGGAGCCCTTTGGGTCATTCTGCAGCATCAGACATATACCCCCAGTATGCCACCCAATGTTTTTTCACACACTGCGTATTCACCCTTGTAGACATTTTAATTTAGAAAGGGACCATTATAGCCCCATTTTATAGGTTCGCTGCTGCATTTTTATGCGCATTCTGAATTTTGATTTTTTTTTTTTTAATCCATAACCACGGCTTTACATTTTGCCAAGTAATCGCTGACCAGATATGTATTTTTGTATTGTTGTCCTTCTCTCAGATTCACTTTGGTAAATGCGCTTTCCCTATCTTTTGTTGATAGGTCACGTTCCCCGGCATCTCTTCCATTCGTGTACTCATTTTTGGCAGCCTCTAATCGCTCCTGCTTTCACCTTTTCTTAGGGTTTTGCAAGTTACGCTACTTTTCGTTCACCATTTATCCAGGCTCCATCACGTACCTCGCCAACACCACACAGCTCAGTAGAGATCTTCAAGATGCATCGCTTTCTGGCACCACGCTTTCACCATGGCATCACTCAAGTCTATCCAGCGGTTTGCCAGTGGCACAGTTCATTTGTCGGAACCCGCTGTTAGGCGACCGAGTGGTGCTGGTGTCGGGAGGCTTTCCTGGCCTGCCTCTTCTGCTGGGGCCCGCTTGACTCCTCCTACTCTGGCCCGTTGGGGAGGGTTCTCAAGTTACCAACTCCTTTTCCCTCAGGAGGTTTTGGATCAGTTTAATATGACTCAGTCACAACTTTTATCAAACAACTGCACTGGCTACCCATCCCATCACGAATAACATTCGAAATATCTTGCATCATTCACCGCATACTTTATGGAAACTCTGCGGCCCCACTCATCCAGCTCTTCTCAATGGCGTGGTCTACTTCTTACAGAACCCTCAACCGGATGCTACTAAATCTCCCATCCACTAAAGATCTTCACTACAAACGAGTTTTCCACGCCATGCTTACCTTCCTAGGAGTCAAAACTTGGAATGGCCTTACAGAAAGGACCAGAACTGAACCTTGCCACATCACCTTCCGAAGAAAACTGAAAACCCATCTGGTCGACACTTAATCTCCTGCATCCTCTCCTCTCCTCTTCTCCTCCCCTTCCCCTCCCATCTCCTCTCCCCCCTACCTGTTCTCCTCCCCTCTCTCCCTCCTCGCCCTCTCTCCTCTCTTTAAATTCGCCTTGAGCCTGTATAGGTATGAGTGACCCACAAATAGAAGATTAGATTAGATTAATTTTTCTTCAGGACTATTTTCTGTTAGGTTTGTTTTATTTCATGTTCATTTTTTTTCTATTTTAGCTCGATTGTAACTATATATTCGTTTAGTTACCTACTACATTAGCTTTATTTCTTTTTTTAATGTAGTCTTTATTTTCATCCTCCCTGAATACTTATTATGATATGCATATCTTATCTCTATCTTTCCTATCTTTAATGGAGTTATTTGCATTGTAAACTGCTAGAGCAGTATAACAAGTCTTAATAAAACATAAACATTTCCACAATTTTTCATACTTTTAGGACCCCTGAGGAAGGTTTGTGTTTCCCCTCAATGTTTCTTCTTTACTTTATGAATTGTAGTTCATCCCTTCTTTCCCATGTTTATCAATGTTAATAATCATGAGTTCTTACCCATTATTTAATAATTGTATGTACTGTATTGTTTGTTTTAGTTTTTTATATTTAATAATTGTTAACTTTAAAGTGTACATCGCTTAGAATATTTGATTAAGCGATTTATCAAGTCATCTAATAAACTTGAAACTTGAAGACTCGTGTAAGCCGAAACACGGACCATGTTGGATCCACTGCTATTCATTGGGTTGGCTGCTCTTTACAGTGGATAAATGGATGGACTTATTTTTACTAAAGATCATTTCAAGAACATTGTATTTCACACTCTTTGCCTTTTCTGGGACTCCTTCTACTTCTGTGGAACCGTTGGGCATTTTGTTGCTTGTCGTTAAGACCTATGTTTGCCACAGTTATCATTGAATTTCAAGATAGCGATTGATTTTTTTTTTTTTTTTGCTTAAAGGCAACTTTGCTCACTATGAAATTTATGGAGCATATTTTGGAGCACATCCCCTGAGGAAGCCACTGACTAGAGTGAAATGGGACGGCCTGCGTTGGGAGCAAGTTAAGTGCTATACTGCTTTCATATACTTACTTTAATATACTTCATATACTGAAAAAGTCTTAACACTACGAGTACCTTCCTTCCTTCCATCTTCTTCTGACCCCCCCGAATCAACCTGATCTACTCTTTACTCGCTCTGGAAATGGCCAGAGATCTTCTTTTGTAACCCATCTTCTATAACTCTTTTGTAATCCGCCTTGAACCGCAAGGTAATGGCGGACTAGAAATCTCTAATGTAATATAATGTAATATTTTTTTTAGAAATAATGTGAAGAAATAAGAAAAATATTTTTGATGAATGAGAAAACAAAATTGATTGAAACAATGAGGGGTGTTTTTGACCAATGATCTTTGCTCCGTATGAAGAGTGTCTTTGAAAGGTTATGGCATTGGGGCTTTTGAGGTCTTTTTCATCATTGTGACAAATCATTATCACTATTATACTGTACTGTGTTCTTGAATGTCCAGCTGACATCCAAGTATGGTCCAGACTCACTGGCCCCAATTCTGACTCCTGAGGGACAAAAAATCCTACTGGGTCCCTTCTGTGAAGGATAAAGCTTAACAGATCCAGCTGCCACAGCCATAGATGGTTGGGGTACCATATAGGTCAACCATAGGTTTATATCCTGAGTGCCCCAGGACATGTGGAGGTTATCCTCCATTTTGTCTCTAAAAGCTTTATAGTAGTTTTAACTATAACCAGCTCCCAAAGCACTGATAGGCGTCAACACTGTGACCCCATAAGCCAACAAATGTCTATATTGACCTGGTCCACAATGCGTGCACACATTGACCAAGTGAAAAAATGGCATTACCCAATTAACTATATATCTAGAGATCTTTTTGGACTTGTCAGCAATACCCAACAACTTTGCCTCCTTTTTGGAGGCCAAAGGTACAGGATGACAAAAATGATAACAGGGATTGGATGACTTCCCTATGAGGAAAGGCTAAAGTGGCTAGGTCAATTCAGCTTGGAGAAGAGACAGCTCAGGGGGGATATGACAGAGGTCTATATAATAAGGAGTGGAGTAGAAAGGGTAGATGTGAATTACTTATTAACTCCAAAAATACTAGGACTAGGGGGCATGCGATGACGCTACTAAGTAGTAGATTTAAAACAAACTAGAGAAAATATTTCTTCATACAATATGTAATTCAACTTTGGAATTCATTGCCGAAGAATGTGATAAAATCAGTTAGCTTAGCGGGGTTTACAAAAGGTTTGGATAATTTCCTAAAAGAGAAGTCCATAAGCCATTATTGAGATGGCTTGGGAAAATCTACTGCTTATTCCTTATTCCAGCATGAAGTCTGTTTTACTACTTGGGATCTAGCTGGGTACTTAGGACCACAAGCTGGAAACAGGATGCTGAGCTTGATGGACCTTCGGTCTGTCCCAGAATGGCAATCCTTATGTCCTTGGTCCTACCTTCCAGCACATCAAGACATTTTTGTTTTCTGATCTTCGTTTCTCAAAGACTGCAGAACTTGTTCCCACATTTCAGAAAGTTCTACCAGTGCCGGGGCCCCTCTCTCATTGGCCTCTCCGGATCCCTCAGGTCCTGTTGTACCAAAGACCTAGGAGACCTCAAAGATGAAAAAGAAGAAGAGATAGATGAAGAAGAGGATGGAAGTCACCTCTGCTTTTTCTCCCTTACACACCCTCTTTTTCTTAGAAGCCCCATTTGTCTCGGAAGTATTACCAGAAGCCAATGACCCAGAGGCCACATCCCTTGTTGCAGATATAGATACAGCATCTTCCCCTGCTGCTCCCTGCACAGTTCCAGAAGTTACGGACAAGCCACCATAGGATGCCCTGCCCTTGAACCACTTGTATGAGCTAAGGCAGGCACACCTGATACCTCTTATGGAAGGCTGAGTTGACAACGTCCAGCTCTTCTGAATATGCTCCTGCTGCATCTGTTGGGGAATAAAAGAACGACCAGCAGCCACCATTCCTATGGTCTCTGGAAGGGGACCAGACCCACCATTGTTTTTCATATCATCTGGTCAACCTCCCTCAGGACCTGCCATCTCGGCTGAAACTTGACTGGATCCTGTAGCCTGGGGAGTCCAACCTGGGGAGACAAAGCCTGACTGGATCCTGTAGCCAAGGGAGTCTAACCTGTTGAAGCATAAAACAAGGACCTTAGCCTTAGCCCCAAAGGACCCATAGGTTGCCAGCTCTAAGACCTGGGTAACTGCCCCCACATCCACAGGAAACGGTCTCTGAGCCTGAATAGGGAAGGGCTAAGGGCCCTGGTACGCAGGGATAGGAAAAGGAATACCACCCCCTGGAAGAGTTTCCTGCCATGTATGCTGCAGAAAACCGGCTCCAGTGCTGCTGACTCAGCTTCTCTCTCTCTCTCTCTCTCTCTCACCGCCACCCTTCTCACTTCTGGGGCCATAGCAATGCCTTGTTTTGCAGGCTCATCTTTTCCCTTCCATCTCGGGGGCTGTGCTGGTGCACTTCCTTTTTTTTTTTGCTACCACAGGACCTTCCCAATTCAATGGCCAGTGTGGTCAAGTGGGAGGAAGGGGAAGGTCTGCAGTAGGATAACAAGTGCTTGAAGGAATATCCACCTGCAGCGGGCTGAGACTGTCATTAAAAGTTGTCGCTGGCACTGAGAGAATACTCATCAGCCCTTGAAGGCAAGCTCCTCGATGCCATACCACCAAAGAAGCAGGGATAAAAGCCCTGTGTCTCAAGGGATGCTTTGATAAGTACAGTCCCTCCTTGCCCCTCCTCCTTACCCTTCTCGGACCAATCCTCATCCTTCTATTAAGCAAGTACTTAGATTTTGAAAATATGCTGCCCAATCAGGCCCCATTCCTTTGTCTCATGCACACCACTTGGACTTCCTGCACCCAATCTCATATATTATTCCACCTCTCCTCCCCCCCACCCTGTTCGAGCATCTTCTTAATCTAGAGAACTCCTATCCTAAAAAAAAAGAAATGTAAAAGTCTATTACCGCTCCACCCTGAAGCTTTACCTCCCAGTAAGTCACCCATCCGTCAGTTAAGGGCATCCCTCAAGACTCTCTCCTTTCTCTATTTCTGCAAGTAAAATTATGTGTGGGTGGGTCTTTGAGTCTCTGTCTGGAGCTACTACTATGCCACCAACCATGAAGCTACCACCCGAGGTGATGGCCTTAGAACATAAGAACATAAAAATTGCCGCTGCTGGGTCAGACCAGTGATCCATCATGCCCAGCAGTCCGCTCCCACTGCGGCCCTTAGGACAAAGACCAATGCCCTAACTGAGACTAGCTGCCTAGTCTCTCATAGAAACAAAGAAACATGATGGCAGATAAAGGCCAAATCTCTTCCTCTCTCTAAGAGATCCCACATGACTATCCAGGCTTTCTTGAAATCAGACACAGTCTCTGTCTCCACCACCTCTAATGGGAGACTCTCTTGTTGGTTAGGCAAGTCCTGAAATGCAGTCAAGTGAGAGGGACACAGAGTGCAAATATTGACTAGGAAAATACAGAGCAGGGTGGAGAACAATTTTACAAATTACATCAGCTAACTACCAGCTTAGGACCCTGGTCCCTGGCCATAACTTTTAATGCAGGCATTTAACTCCTGGCTTAATGTTTAATATTCTCCTTTGCCATTAGAATGATATAACCAATGCAGCATAGAGTACCTTTACCGTCTAGTGGGAAAACCTTTGTATTACAAAAGAAACCTACATCAGTCAGGGGGAAGAGAGATTAGATTAGAATGTAAAATAAATAAACCATAAAGGTGGGGGAGGGAGGTAGACAGATCATTAAAGGAGGAGCAGAAGCAGACGGGTCTAATTATATATACCTTTAATTGTTCATACTTCCCAACAGACTTGGTACAGGATGAAAAGAACACAAAGAACAAAAGAAATAAAGAAACAAGGAGAAGGCGAAATCAGAGATAGAGGAAAAAGAAAATGAAAGGACAAAGATAAAAGAGGAAACATGCCGGCTATTTTAGAAAGATGGAAAATAAAGAAACTGAAAAGTCAAATGAAATTTAACGAAGGAAGAGCAATCATAGCTCATTCTTGCGACCGATTGTACAGGGAGGGGAAGGAGATGTTACCCCAAGTACCAAGAAGCAAAAACCCCCATCCCCACGCTCCTCTCCAGAGGAGCAGCCTAAAGCGTTCAAGCTAGCTTCTCATCTAGCCACATTCCCAATGGAGATAGCGGCTCCATTCACATGCGTTTGAAGAGATCTTTTCTAGTTTGCTCATCATTTTTATGAACTGGAAGAAAAAGGTTTGCAAAGCATTCTACATATCAGGCAAAAAAAAAAAAATCTGAGCTCTGTTCTCAGACCTACATGATGTTCAACATAGCAAAGTTATGCAGAGAATCCACGGACTGTGCCCACTTTTCCACCTCTTCCCACACTATTGAAGCTTTAACCGTGGCAGAAAAGAAGTAGGTGAGAACAGTCACAGGCCAAGGACTAAAACCAAAGCTAAAAAGTTTCTTAATCACCTGCACCAATGTATTCTTGACCTGTACACCTTAAGGATGGCCATGTAGATACGATACGAGCATTCTCATTATTTTTCCCAGTGCACATTAATGTACCTTTGCAAGAGTTCTCAGCGATTCCCCTTGAAGACTACCTAGACAAAGTAGTTGGCCTCCGAAAAACCTAGATGTCAGCAGATAAGAAACACTGCTGATCTGCACCAAACTTGTTCTACTTGCTTTCTGATCCACTCCTTCCCTTGCCCTGCCATCAAGGTTATTTTGTGTCTGCCCGAAATATGATTTCAGAGATCTTTAACTAAGAGGTATGCTGCACCAAAACAGGTACTTATGACCTGGGTTGACCGCAGTTGAAAAACAGGATACTGCGTTTGATGGACCTTCAGTCTCTCCTAGTATGGCAACTCTTATGTTCTTATGTGAGCCATGTATAGAACAATTGAGCCATTGTGACATCACTGATGAGTTTGGCTCTTAGGCATTGGTGGAATGAGGCATTATGACATCACAAGTTCAGTTTGGAATGTTGCTACTCTTTGGGTTTCTACCAGGTACTTGGGACCTGGGATGGCCACTGCTGGAAACAAAATGCTGGGCTTGATGGACCTTCAGTCTGTCCCAGTACGGCAGCTCTTAGGTTATTATGTGAGCAAAGTATAGGACAATTGAGCCATTGTGACATCACTAATGAGTTTGGCTCTTGGGCAATGGTAGAATGAGGCATTATGACATCACAATCTCAGCTCTGGAATGTTGCTACTCTTTGGGTTTCTGCCAGGTACTTGGGACCTGGGATGGCCACTGCTAGAAACAAGATGCTGGGCTTGATGGACCTTCAGTCTGTCCCAGTACGGCAGCTCTTAGGTTATTATGTGAGCAAAGTATAGGACAATTGAGCCATTGTGACATCACTGATGAGTTTGGCTCTTGAGCAATGGTAGAATGAGGCATTATGACATCACAAGTTCAGTTTGGAATGTTGCTACTCTTTGGGTTTCTGCCAGGTACTTGTGACCTGGGTTGGCCACTGTTAGGAACAGGATACTGGGCTTGATGGACCTTCGGTCTGTCCCAATATGCCAATTCTTATGTTCTTAAGCGACTGTGATCGTGACAACTACATTTAAATGTTTTATTTGAAGAAATTAGCAAAGCAGCCCTGGCAAAACCCTGGCCACAATGAGGCAGAGCTTGCTCTATAAATGGGAAGGTATTATTCAAGTTCCGTAGACATTTTGAAAATTTAGCTTTGAATTGATTGCACCTTTTGTATATTAATATTTAAATGAAAATATTTTTCAAGTTGTTCAAGATTTGGAAGGTTTTTGTTGCTGTTTTTATGAGGAGGGGGTTCTTTTTTGTTTTTTAATCTATGATGAATAATTGAACTTATTATAAGCAATAGACAACATGTTTATATTATCTGTTGGTCTTGTCTGAGGTTTTATTTCCAAGGTGCAGACTAGCTCTTCACTATAATAATTTTTTTTTTCTGTACTTGTAACGGTTGTTAATATTCCACTGCCTGTTTTATTTTGAGAGCCCAACGAGGTTACCCATGTCTTCAGGGTCCAAGAGTTCTAGAGAGATCCTGCTACTCTGAAACCCATCTGCATGAAGCAGTAAAGCACCACTCCTTAAAACAAAAAGGCATTCATTTGTCGGTGTAAATATCTCCCAGAAACACTGCTCTTTGTCAAAGTAGGGGGTGGGGGGGAACCCTAGAAAGAAAGAGATGAGTTGCAGAGAGGAAAAGATCCTTAGGACAAAGGACATCGACAGAAGAACAGTAAGGTTCGGCTAGAAACTCTGCCATGCATGTTAATGATGCTTTATTTAATTTTCATCTCTCTCCAGAGTCTGCTTGTGGTGCAAATGGATGACACGAATCTGCCACCCCAAGCAAAGCTCCTTGTTTCTCAGAGAAGGTGAGAAAATCTTTATTCTTCCTTTGAGGGGAATTAACTGTGTATGCCTGCTGGGTACAGAGGTAACAATGCAGGGTCTACAGCATGAAAGTAAAAAGCATTGAGCTGATGAGATGGAAACATTCTGCTGAATTTTAACATTTGGGCCGTGAAATAGATGTAGAGATAATTATAGCTTCTCTTTTGTATATTTATTTATTGCTTATGAAACACATCTATGTATATACAGTACAATTAAGTACTTTCCCAAACAAGTAAACTTCAAGACGGCAGTATACCAAAGGGGGGGGCACTCTACCCTGGGTGCACGCTCTAAGGGAGTGCACAACCCGCACACCGGGTCTGGAACCTCGCCCTACTCTGCTGATTTTCCAAACCTGAAGCGGCAGCAGTAAACTTTAAATTCAGCCATCGCGGGACCTTCCTGCTCCTTCCCGCGGCTGCCGGTTCACCCCTTCCAACATTACTTCCTTGTTCCAGAGCAGAACTGGCAGCCGTGGAGAGGTGCAGAAAGGTCTCATGATGGTTGCATTTAAGTTTACAGCTGCTGCTGGTTTGAGAAGCAAACAGCAGCGGTGGGGAGGTGAGGGGGCAGGACACTGGATGGCATTGGAGTGGAGAGAGAGAAAGAAGGAATCAGGATACTGGTATGGAAAAGGGGTGGAGGGAGAACGAGAGGGGGCAGATGCTGATGGAATTGGGGTGCAGGAAGGGGGAAGGATACTGGATGGAATTGAGTTGGAGGGGAGAGAGAGGGAGATGCTGATGGAAGTGGGGTGAAGGGAGAGAGAAGGGGCAGACACTGATGGAAGTGGGGTGGAAAGAGAGAAAGAGGGGCATAGATGCTGGATGGAAGTGGGGAGGAGGGAAAAAGAGGAGCAGACACTGAATGGAAGTGGAGAGGACAGAGAGGAAAAGATGCTGGATGGAAGGGTTAGAGAAAGAGGACACATGATGGAAAGAGGGGATAAAAAAATAAAAAGAGCTTATGCTGGATGGGGGAAAGAGTTAGTGAGATACTGGAGGGGATGAGAGAAAGAGGTGGCAAGCTGTAGGTAGGCACAGAGAAAAGTGGGAAACTGAGGACTGGATAGTAAGAAAGAATTTAACCTAGAAAGATGCAGAAAATAAATTGAGAAGGAAGACGAGGGAAGAAAAGGAAAGAGAAGGGAGAGGAGAGTGAAATAACAGTCCATGAAAGGGGAGGAAGGGAAAGAGAGGAGAAAAGAGAGATGTCAGGCCATTGGAGGAGGGGGGGGAGGGAAGAAAACTGATGCCACACCAATGGGGGTGGAGGGAGAGATGGAAGGGGAAGGCAGACAGTTTCTGGAAGGGGCATAGAAGGAGAGAAGATGCCATATGTAAGGGACAGAGAGAGGGCAGATGGATGGAAGAAAGAGAGTGATAAGAAGATCCAACCAGTAACAAAGCCTTGATTATTCAAGGCTCAAGTTTGATTTGCTCAAGTTAGGATAACTACTGCATAAAAAATAAAATTGCTGGCCGTTAGTTTTCTAGGACCAATCATGTCAAAGAAAGATGCTTGTCTGGGCGGTTGTATCCTCACGCAAGCAGACGCTCATAACATTGACTCTTGCACACGCGATCTACATGTCATGTCATCTATTCTACTCTATGGGCTCGTTTTATCAAGCTGCGCCAGAGGTTTAACGCGCGTAATAGCATGCGTTAAACTGCCGGCCGCGCTAACCGCTACCGCCTCCTCTTGAGCAGGCGGTAGTTTTTAGGCCAGCGCGGGGCTTAGCGCGTGATGAAAAGTCATGCGCGGTTTGATAAAAGGAGTCCTATATTTATGAAGGGAATTTTTAAAAATAAAGTCAAAGTCTAGAATCTCTTTGGGGGGTCCAACACAGATCTAAGCGGTAGTCACAGCTCTTCTGAACAGGCCTTGTACCGTTCCCGATCTTCTGGAGCTGTGAGCAAGTGTTTTTTGTGTATGTGTGTGTGTGTGTGTTGTGTTTTTTAAAAAAAATTACACAAGCATATGAACGCAGCTGTGTTGTGTGAGTATGTGTCCTGTGCCTAACAAGTGTGCTCTGGCCATAGGTGTGGGACTTACACTCGCACAACACACACACGCAAACAGCTTCCGGCAGCTCCAGACCTTCCTTCCCTTCTGTGCATTAGGAGTGCTTAGTTTAATACTCATGAGTTCCTTGTCATGCATTTGCATAGGGTTCTCCGTGGCTGCTACCATGATTGATAGAAGCCCCCCCCCCCCCCCCACCTGAACCCTTTTGAGCATGGGAGGCTGAGCTGCCTTGCAAGTAAGACTGGCTACAACCATCGGGGCCTACAACAGCCGCTCCTGCTGAATGTACCAGCACTTGTATACTTCCAAGGTCAGTGGCGGAGCAAGGGGGAGGGAGGCGGGGAGGGGATCAGTTCACCCCGGGTACCTTCATAGTGAGGGTGCTGACACCCCTCCTCCTCCCTGCCCCCCCCACTCCTTCTCACTCCTACCCCCCCCCCCACCAAGCACGTACCTTCACTCGCTCCCCCCCACCGTAACTATCTCTTCACCAGCATCAGCAGCAAATCCAAACTGCTGCTTGCAGAGGGAGAGCCGATGTTGGCGCGGTCAGCGAGTTGGTGATGCTATTCGCGCCGGGGAAGTTGAAAGAGGATCTGAAAGAGGGAAGGGGGGACATGTGCTCAGCGGGGGGGGGGGGGGATGCCACCGCCCCAGGTGCTTCTCATCTCGTTACGCCACTGTCCAAGGTGTAGACCTGCTTTTCCCTACTTTTGAGTCTATATAGTAGAATACTTTTTCTATACTTACAATGGTTGTTATATATGTACGTAATGCATGTTGAAGACCATAGATATCCGTGTTGTTTTGTGATTTTATGTATGTTTTATAGCAACCTGCCTTGGAACAGGTGAGCCATAAATGCTTTAAATAAACCTTTCCCGGAGTCTTATATATATTTTACTAACATAGTAACATAGTAGATGACGGCAGATAAAGACCCGAATGGTCCATCCAGTCTGCCCAACCTGATTCAATTTAAATTTTTTAATTAAAATTCTATGGTTCTAAAGGTTCTATGGGCAGGATTCACTAACCTGCCAGATTGGGCCCGATCCTGGCAGGTCCGACCAATTCCTAAAACAAAAATATGTAGATGGGGGCGATCGGAGGAACGCCCCCATCTGCCTGCATGGATCGCGCATGCGCAGACCATAGGCGAAGCGATCTTTTTTTTTTTTTTTAGTTTTTTTTTACTTTGGGCGGCAGGAAGAGGAGACTGAACCAAATGCCACCACCTCCACTGACCCCAACCCGCGTGGCTCATTGAAAGCTGGTCTCGCTCTTACCAGCTGCCGCCCTCACTATATCAGATAAAAGGGTTAAAACCACGGGCTTGCCCTATGGGGAAGGGTGGGAGAGTCCAGGCAGGCAGGAAACCATGGCAGTTCTGGGCAGGCAGGAGAAGAGCTTGGAAAGACAAAGCAGGGCTGAGCAAGGCAGCATTCGGGGAGAGCGGGCAGGAGGGATTGCAGGGCTTCCAGTCGGAAAGACGTTTTTGACTGGTCCCCAGCAGTCGCTACTTCAGGTGATCGGCCAGCCCATTCGGATCAGAAATTTGGCGTAGTGAATCGGGTCGCTGTCCAATTTGCATGCGTTTCACCTCATTTGCATGCAAGGATTCCAAGCGGATCGCAGGAGAGGTAAGTGAATCGGGCCGGATGGAAATTTGATAGTACAGGGGTCGCAAACCGATCGGTACACGATTGGTTTGCTTAGTGAATCTGGCCCTATGTTTCCTAAACTGGGAACTGAACCCCTTCTTCATAATTGTATCATGATATTTAACTGATATTTCAATTGTAAGATGTAAAATAGTTATTTATATATTACTTGTTGGAATATTCATATTTATCTCTATCTCTACCTCTCTCTTTATATTTTTATCTTTACTTTTCATTAATTGTTTCTTCAGGTACTTTAGTTAGATTGTGAGCCTTTGGGACAGTTAGGAAAATTTCCCAAGTACCTATCATATTTATTTTTATCTATTGTATCTTTTTAATGCATCATTTTTGTAAACCGCTTAGAAACCTCACGGTTATTAGCGGTAAATAAGAATTAAATTAAAATTAAATTAAATTAAAAATCTCACTGCTTGGTGATGCACGGAGGTGCTGCTGAGTCACCAGTCTGGCCCCCACCACTTTGGGTTTGAAAAAAAAAAATACAGTTCTGAACAAGATATAGTCATTGCTAGACCAGTAAAAGACAGAAGAAAAGCCTTTATTAATGTCCCTTTGTCAAAGGTGGAGAAAGTAGATTGTGGTTGCTGTGAAAACAAAGGCAGAGAGAGCTGCAAATGGAGCTGTCACATCTAGACATCCTTGTTCTTCCCGTCTAATTTATTCACTGGTCCTGGAATTGATTTGTCCAGGTACAGAAGCCCTGTCACTGGGGCTGGATTGAAGGCAGGGAAAAATAACGACTCCGCTCGCACCACCACCCACGTCCACAAACTATGTTGACAAGCTTTGCAGGAATTTGCCGTTTCCTGCGCTCTAAACACGGGCGTTATTTGGGAAGGGGTTTTTGGAGGGGGGGTGGGCATGGAAACGTACTCAGGTGGCATGATCAGTCTGTGCTACTTGAATAATGCAGATCTGACGTGAGAGCCCTTAGGCCTGGATTCTGTACACGGCGCCTAAATCGCCTGGCGCCCTCAATCACGTGTAGGTGCTGCGTAACAGGATTGCGGCTAGCGAACGACGTAGGCCATGGTTTTAGAGGCCTACATGAGCAGCGCCTAAGTTTGACGGAGAATTGTGCGTAACAGCGCCCGAGATCGTCTGTGCTCCTATCCACGCTTACTTTGACCTTAGGTGCCGTTAGGCGCGATTCCGATGCCTACTTTTTTAAGTGACTTTTTAATTGGTTTTTAATGGTGTGGTCAATTACTGTGCCGGTTAAAACCATTTAAAGCAATTAAGTTAGGCACTGATAGGGCGCCCACCGCCACTTAATTATGGGGCCATTTATAGAATACAGGCCTTAGGGCTAGATTCACTAATCTGCCCAATCAATGGCAGGCTATCGAATTCACCAAGGGTCAGTATGCAAATGGGGGTGATCGGAGGAACATAGTAACATAGTAGATGATGGCAGATAAAGACCTAAATGGTCCATCCAGTCTGCCCAACCTGATTCAATTTAAATTTTTTCTTAGCTATTTCTGGGCAAGAATCCAAAGCTCTACCCGGTACTGTGCTTGGGTTCCAACTGCCAAAATCTCCATCAAAACCTACTCCAGCCCATCTAAACCCTCCCAGCCATTGAAGCCCTCCTCAGCCCATCCTCCCCCAAACGGCCATATACAGACACAGACCGTGCAAGTCTGCCCAGTACTGGCCTTAGTTCAATATTTAATATTATTTTCTGATTCTAGATCCTCTGTGTTCATCCCACGCTTCTTTGAACTCAGTCACCGTTTTCCTCTCCACCACCTCTCTCTTTCTTTCTTTGTCTTTCTCTCTCTCTCTGTCTTTCTCTCTCTTTGTCTGTCTTTTTCTTTTTCTTTCTCTCTCTCTCTTTGTCTATTTTCTTTCTTTCTCTTTCTGTTTCTTTTTCTTTCTCTCTCTCATAGTAACATATAGTAGATGACAGTAGATAAAGACCCAAATGGTCCATCCAGTCTGCCCAACCTGATTCAATTTTTAAATTTTTTTCTTCTTAGCTATTTCTGGGCAAGAATCCAAAGCTTTACCCGGTACTGTGCTTGGGTTCCAACTGACGAAATCTCTGTTAAGACTTACTCCAGTCCATCTACACCCTCCCAGCCATTGAAGCCCTCCCCAGCCCATCCCCCACCAAACGGCCATATACAGACACAGACCGTGCAAGTCTGCCCAGTACTGGCCTTAGTTATAGGGTCACAGCCATTTCTGGGGTCGGTGTTGAACAATACCCAGGTGCAAAATACAAAATGTTCTCTTTTTGTTAGGAAAATTCAAATCCCAGACTCCCACCTACTACTTTTCTAGGATGGGGATGGGGGTGGGGGTGGGAGGCAGGATCAAAACTGGATCAGATCATTCTAGAAATGAAAATCGTCAGCGGAGGAATTGGAGAGACCATTTTTATTGCGCTACCAACGCCTCCACGATTACTTTTATGCCGTGGCGTTGCCAAGGGTGAGCGGTGCCCAGGGGCGGTTGCGCCCCCTCCTCTGCCTTCTTCCCCACCCCTACCGCGCTCCCCTTCCCCGTACCTTTTTAACTTCGGCACACGCAGCCACCAACTTACTGCCCACGTTGGCTTCGGCGCTCTCTCTGATGTCACTTCCTAGGCACAGCTCCTAGAAGTGACCGTCGGGAGAGAGCGCCGAAGCTGATGTTGCCAGCAAGTTGGTGGCTGCTCTTGCCGAAATTAAAAAGATATGGGGGAAGGGAACAGGAATTGGGGGAGGAGTGGGAAAGGGGGGAGGGGCAGAGAGGAGGATGAGTGCTGGCACTCCATGCAAGATGGCACCCAGAGCGGACTGCCCCCTCGCCCCTCCCCCCCTTACTATGCCACTGCTTTTATGAGCTCTGCTCCCTTTGTAAACAGAAGTTTAGGACACTTCCTCCTTTCTAGCCTCTACTTCTTCTTACTCCCCCCCCCCCACATAGTAAATAATGGCCAATAAAGACCCAAGTGGTCCATCCAGTCTACCTAACTATACATGCTCCATAAATTAATTTAGTTTAAATGGTCTTTTTTGTTAGATATTTCTGGACCAGAAACTCAGAGCCCTGCCCGGTGGGGTGCTTAGGTTCCATCTACTGGAGTCTCCATCAAAGCTCACTCCAGCCCATCTTAACCATCCCATAAGAACATAAGAATAGCCTTACTGGGTCAGACCAGTAGCCCAGTAGCCCGTTCTCACAGTGGCCAATCCAGCCATCAAAACCCTCCCCAGCTCATCTTCAACTGAATAGTCCATATACGGGACACAGGCCATGCAAGCCTGCCCAGTACAGGCCTTAGTTCCTGCAATATATACCCATTATTTTCTGATTAGAGATCCTCTGTGTTCATCCTAACCTTGTTTGAACTCTGTCACCATTTTCTTCTCCACCATCTCCCCACAGGAGCGTATTCCATGCATCAAACACCCTCTCCGTACAGAAGAATTTCCTAACATTACTCTTGAATCTACCACCCCTCAACCTCAAATTATGTTCTCTGGTTTTACTATTTTCCTTTCTCTGGAACAGATTTTGTTCTACGTTAATACCTTTCAAGTATTTGAACATCTGAATCATATCTCCCCTGTCCCTCCTTTCCTCTAGGGTATACATATTCAGGGCTTCCAGTCTTTCCTCATACGTCTTCTCATGCAAACCTCCTACCATTTTTGTCGCCATCCTTTGGACCGCTTCAAGTCTTCTTATATCCTTTGTCAGATACAGTCTCCAAAATTGAACACAATACTCCAAGTGGAGCCTCACCATCAACCTATACAGGGGCATCAACATCTTCTTTCTTCTACTGGTCACACCTCTCTATACAGCCTAGCATCCTTCTGGCAACAGCCACCACCTTATCGCACTGTTTCTCTGTCTTTAGATCTTCAGACACTATTACCCCAAGATCCCTCTTCCCATCCGTGCATATCAGCCTCTCACCTCCCAGCACATACGACTCCTTCCGATTTCTAATCCCCAAAAGCATTACTCTGCACTTTTTTGCATTGAATTTTAGTTGCCAGATATTAGACCATTCTTCTAACTTTTGCAGATCCTTTTTCATATTTTCCACTCCCTCTTCGGTGTCTACTCTGTTACAAATCTTGGTATCATCCGCAAAAAAGTAGTTTTCCTTCTAACCCTTCAGCAATGTCACACACAAACATATTGAACAGGATCGGCCCCAGCACTGATCCCTGAGGGACTCCACTACTCACCTTTACTTCAGCCAGTTTCTAACCCAGTTCACCACTTTGGGTCCTAACTTCAGCCCTTCAAGTTTGTTCAAGAGCCTCCTATGAGGAACCGTGTCAAAGACTTTGCTGAAATCTAAGTAAATTACATCTAGCATATGCCCTTGATCCATTTCTCCAATCACCCAATCAAAAAATCCAATCAGATTCGTCTGGCATGATTTACCTTTAGTAAAACCATGTTGCCTCGGATCCTGTAACCCATTCGATTCTACATAGTAACATAGTAACATAGTAGATGACGGCAGATAAAGACCCGAATGGTCCATCCAGTCTGCCCAA
This sequence comes from Geotrypetes seraphini, assembly GCF_902459505.1. Classification (NCBI taxonomy): domain Eukaryota; kingdom Metazoa; phylum Chordata; class Amphibia; order Gymnophiona; family Dermophiidae; genus Geotrypetes; species Geotrypetes seraphini. The sequence continues at coordinate 12,644,556 of NC_047094.1, read as the reverse complement.
CCTGATTCAATTTTAATTTTTTTTTTTTTTTCTTCTTAGCTATTTCTGGGCGAGAATCCAAAGCTTTTCCCGGTACTGTGCTTGGGTTCCAACTGCCGAAATCTCTGTTAAGACTTACTCCAGCCCATCTACACCCTCCCAGCCATTGAAGCCCTCCCCTGCCCATCCTCCTCCAAACGGCCATACACAGACACAGACCGTACAAGTCTGCCCAGTAACTGGCCTAGTTCAATCTTTAATATTATTTTCTGATTCTAAATCTTCTGTGTTCATCCCACGCTTCCCTTATTTTTCCAATAAACCTGTAGTTTCCCGCTTCATTTCTGCGACCACTTTGTGAATAGGGACCACATCTGCTCTTCTCCAGTCCCCATAGATTAGATCCCTTGAAGGACTCCTCAACTTTAGGAAGGCAATAAAAACATACCTCTTCACCCAACTCCACTGCCATGACCGATAGATTGTAAAGAAATGTGTATTGAGAGAAGCTCCTCAGTATGTCGCGTTAGGATAAAAACTTGTATTGAAAAATCTTGCACTATAATTGGCAAATTTAATCTGTAAATTGTATATTATTTATATTGGTTTTAGATAGGGTTACCAGACGTCTGGACTTCCCCAGACATGTCCTCCTTTTGAAGACATGTCCGAGAGTCCAGATGGCTTTTCAAAACCCGGCACTTTGTCCGGGTTGTGAAAAGCTTGGAACAAATCACTGTCATGTGTGGGATGCCCTCCTGCCCGACGAGAACAGGCAACGGGGGGGGGGGGGGGGGGGGGGGCGGGACTGGGGCAGGAATGGGTAAAAGTGAGCAGGTCTGGAGGCGGGTCTAGGGGAATCTGGCAACCGTTTTAGATCCCTAGTTTCTTTGCCAACTCCTCTTACATTGAAAACTCAAGCTCTTCAAGCTGTGCCTTCTTTAAAATTACTCTGAATCACTTTCGATAGTAAGCTCAATTATCATCTTCATATAAACATAGAAAGATGACGGCAGAAAAGGGCTATAGCCCATCAAGTCTGCCCACTCTTCTGACCCACCCCATTAAGTCTGAGTGCTAATGACCAAGTTCCTTAACTCTACCCTCGTAGGGATCCCACGTGGATGTCCCATTTATTCTTAAAGTCAAGCACGCTGGTGGCCTTGATCACCTGCATTGGAAGCTTGTTCCAGTGATCTACTACCCTTTCTGTGAAGAAATACTTCCTGGTGTCACCATTAAATTTCCCTCCTCTGAGTTTGAGCGGGTGCCCCCTTGTGACCGAGGGTCCTTTGGGAAAGAAGATGTCGTCTTCCATCTCGACACGTCCTGTGATGGATTTAAATGTCTCAATCATGTCCCCCCTTTCCCTGCGTTCCTCTAGAGTGTAGAGCTGCAATTTGTTTAGTCTTTCTTCGTACGAGAGACCCTTAAGCCCGGAGATCATCCTAGTGGCCATCTGTTGAACCGACTCAACCCTAAGCACGTTTTTATGGTAATGTGCACAGTAGTCCAGCGCTGCTTTTATCGGCTACGAATGATTAGGTCCATAGCCAAATTGTTAGAGCCTGTTTCTCTGAATATTTTGATCCACTCTCTTGTGATTTCTCGTATTGATTACTGTAATGCTCTCTACAAGGGCATAATTAAAAATGAAATAAGATGACTTCAAATTATACAGAAGACTGCAGTAAAGATTACATTTAATGCAAAGAAGTTAGATCATCTCACCCCCCTCCTTCATAAAGCTCATTGGTTGCCAGTAGAACACTGGATCACATACAAAATTCTTTTACTAACCTTTAAAACTAGACAAAATAGCCCACTCAAATTTATTAATAATCTTCTTATTCCCTTTAGCCTTTGTTAGACTTTAAGATCGTCTTCTAAAAATCTTCTATCTATCCCGTCTTTGAAGTACATCAACACAATGAGGTCTACCATTTTCTCTGTCAGCGCTCCATATCTTTGGAATAATATTCCGGCCCACTTACGGGAAGAATCAATTCTTCACCATTTTAAGACAAAATTAAAAACATTTCTTTTTCTTGATGCTTTCGAGACCTAAATGTCCTTTTCAGGGCTACATAGTTTTATTTTATTTTTTGCCACCCATCCTATTGTTTTTTTTCCCTAAATGTTTTTCTTTTTACTTGATCTGTGTAGTTCTAGCCCTTTTCCCTTTTTGTTCCCGTTTGTTTTTAAATGTTTTTAATAAGAACATAAGAAGTTGCCTCCGCTGAGGCAGACCAGAGGTCCATCTTGCCCAGCGGTCCGCTCCCACGGGAGCGGACCGCTGGGCAAGATGGACCTCTGGTCTGCCTCAGCGGAGTTAACTTCTTATGTTCTTATGTTCTTATTAAAAACATTTAAAAACAAACAGGAACAAAAAGGGAAAAGGGCTAGAACTACACAGATCAAGTAAAAAGAAAAACATTATTGTTTTTAAAGATGTACTGTTATCTTAATATGTTGGGTTTTGTTTTTTTTTTAGTAAATATATGTTTTTATGGCATTGTACACCGCCTAGAAGGCTGATTGGACAGTATATGAAATCTTGAATAAACTTGAAACTTGATAAAACCTTGTACCGGAACTATGGCAAATTGTAACCTGTTAATTGTATGTTATGTACGTTAGCCTGTAACCCGTTCTGAGCTCTTTGGGGAGGACGGGATCGAAACGGAAATACATAACTAAACAAATGAGGAACTCAGCATTCCTTGCTGAAGAGATCAGAGCTACCGCTAAACAACAGACTAATGCTTATTATGCTGAAGGCTAAACCGATCCTTTACCACACCTCAGACGCTACGTTGCTACGAGTGTGTGCCAAGCATCCGTCAATGAGAGGAGCAGACATTCTCATACCAGTTTGGAGACTGGGGGAAGCTGCTCAATCAGTCAGTTCCAATAACATCGTTCTCAAAAATCCCAGTGTGACAAATCAAGGTCACGCTCCATTCCACGAGTCTACATTACACCACACCTGCTGTGACCTAATGCTTTCTTTGCACAGCAGAAATCTGATAAAATACATCTCGCATGCAAGGGCGCCGTAAGGGTCCTTCCATAAGAGACCTTCGAGAGCGGCAGTGGCAAAGATAGGGAACAGAGAGACGGAGTGGCTAAGGTTCAATAGACGTTGAAAAAGCATTCTTGTAAATGAATGCATTTTTGCATTCAGATTTTGATTGATCTGCAATTTTATCGACTCACTGTAGCTGTAATAAACGATGCTGAAAATGAATCAAGTCACAATAGGGGGAAGGCAAAGATCCAAGAAGCAAGATGAAGAGGAGGTGATCAAACCCCATGGAGAAGACAGGCTTTAAATCTTCCAAGATCTATTAAGGTCTTAGAAATGGCCCTCACTTTATCGCAAAAACTCCCTCAAATAATGATTGTAATTGCCTAAGTGCCACCCGTTGATTTCCTAATGCGTTGCTAGCCATTATAAATATACTAGTGACGACCAGGGCTTGTGACATCTGTCGGTTTGGACATTTCTCCATTCGCTGTCATGGTCTGCAGTCGTTCAATCAAGATTCATACTTTTCGTTCATAAACGCTCTTATGGGATCCGTCTCTGTGCTTTTTTGACAGCCGATCAAGACACTAGGGTCTCGAGTTCATACTTTCATAGCCAGGTTATGGCCCTTCGCCCACCTAGGGTTTTTCACGGGGTTTTGAACGCTTGGCAGCGTGACTTGGGCAGGGACTTGGGGGGCACTTTTTTGTTAAATGTATTGAAAAGTACAGCTGGACTGGTCTATAGTGCTGAATTGCGAGAATGTCACTATCACACAGTCCTGTGGGCCTATGTTTCCCAAAGTCAGGCGTACTATATGGGATATACTGACACTCAACTCTGTGTCTGTTGTTCTGTGGAGGTTAACTCTTACTTTCATGGTATCTGGAGTTGTGCGGGGATTCAGGCCTTTTGGAAGGCACTGGCTTCCTTCTTACAGGACTTGGTGCAGGTTCCCGTGCCTGTATTGGTGCTTCCTATGTTATTTGCTCATTTTTCTATATTCTCTGTGTACATTTCTTCAGAAAAACTGTTTCTTAGTAAATGTTTCATTTTGGGGAAGAAATGTATCTTATGTTGTTGGCTCTCTTCTGAGCCCCCTTCATTTTGGCTTTGGAGGAATCGACTTCATGAACTTATGGGCTGGGAGGCCCGTTTGGCCTGTTCTTCTAGCCACCGGAGCAGAGACTTTGTCAACACTTGGACTCCATATTGAACATTTTGTCTCCTGCGAGTCGTAGCCATATCCTGAATAGACTCCAGATGTAATTGAGTATATCTGTTTGACGTCTCTCCTCCCCCTGTTTGGGTGTTGTGGTATATTTTTCTTGGAGGGGATGGGAGGGAAGGGGGGAGGGTGGGGTTCTGTCTGGGGGGTAGGGGTATTGATCTGGATCGTGGAGAACATCAGAGTCCAGTCTTCCGCGGTAGCTGGTTGTTATTGTAAACCTTGTTTTCTGTTATTGCTATACCGGCTGTTGTCACTGCTCAATAAAAAGATTTAAATATATATAAAACACTCTTAAGCTTCAGATCTAATTCAAGAAAACAAAGAGATGCAGCGTCAACGGATTGGTCAAAACCTATGCCACAGAAACATACAGAAAGATGGCACAAATGTCATGGAAATGTCCTATTATGGATTAGAAACAAATTCAAAGATAGGAAAAAGAGTAAACCTAAACAATCCAAGTTTATTTATGACTTACTATCCCACACCAAGGGTAAAAACCATCTAGGCGCAGTGGCATAGCAAGGGTGAGTGGCACAAGGGGCCCTCCCACGCCCTCTTCTCCGCCCCCTCCCTACTCCTTCCTGACCCCCTCCCCCTGCCGTGTACATGCCCCCCTTTCCTTCCCCCATACCTCTTTAAGTTTCCAGGCGCAAGTAGCATCAAGAACTTGCTGCCCACGTTGTGTCGGCTCGCCCTCTGATATCACTTCCATAGTCTGTTATTGAGACAGACATGAGGGAGCCACTGCTTGCCCTGGATCGGTAGCATGGAATGTTGCTACTCCTTGGGGTTCCAGAATCTTGCTGCTCTTTAAGATTCTGAATGGAATGTTGCTACTCCTTGGGTTTTGACCAGGTACTAGGGACCCGGATTGTCCACCATGAGAACGGGCTACTGGGCTTGATGGACCATTGGTCTGACCTTATGTCTATTCTTATGTTCTTACGTGAGCCAAATAAGGGCAATCAAGCCATTGTAACATCACTGATGAGGCTGGCTCTGAGGCACTGTGGAATGAGGCATTATGACATCACAATCTCAGCTCTGGAATGTTGCTCCTAGTTGGGGTTCCGGAATCTTGCTATTCTTCGAGATGCTGGAATGTTGCTACTTTTTGGGTTTTGGCCAGGTACTAGGGATCCAGATTGGCCACCGTGAGAACGGGCTACTGGGCTTGATGGACCATTGGTCTGACCCAGTATGACTATTCTTATGTGAGCCAAGTAAAGGGCAATCAAGCCATTGTAACATCACTGATGAGGCTGGCTCTGAGGCACTGTGGAATGAGGCATTATGACATCACAATCTCAGCTCTGGAATATTGCTACTCCTTGGGTTTTGGCCAGGTGCTAGTGACTTGGATTGGCCACCGTGAGAACGGGCTACTGGGCTTGATGGACCATTGGTCTGACCCAGTATGACTATTCTTATGTGAGCCAAGTAAAGGTCAATCAAGCCATTGTAACATCACCAATGAGGTTGGCTCTGAGGCACTGTGGAATGAGGCATTATGACATCACAATCTCAGCTCTGGAATGTTGCTCTCAATGGGGTTCCGGAATCTTGCTATTCTTTGAGATGCTGGAATGTTGCTACTCTTTGGGTTTTGGCCAGGTACTAGGGACCTGGATTGGCCACCGTGAGAACGGGCTACTGGGCTTGATGGACCTTTGGTCAGTCCCAGTTTGGCTATTCTTATGTTCTTACGTGAGCCAAATATAGGGCAATCAAGCCATTGTGACATCACTGCTGAGGTTGGCTCTGAGGCACTGTGGAATAAGGCATTATGACATCACAATCTCAGCTCTGGAATGTTGCTACTCTTTGGTGATTCCACTTGGAATGTTGCTACTCCTTGGGTTTTGGCCAGGTCTAGGGACCCGGATTGGTCACTGTGAGAAGAGGCTACTGGGCTTGATGGACCATTGGTCTGACCCAGTAAAGCTAGTCTTATGTTCTTATGTCAAGTCAAATCAGAAGGTGACACAGCCCCACTGCTGGAGTGTTTGTTGTACTCTGCTTCTGTCCTTGAAATTATGGGTCATGCCTGAGCCCCTTTCTAAACTGCAGGAGCTGCTAGAGTGATATTTATACGGTACCGCTGGCAACTAGCCACTTACAAGCAGGCCATCAGCAGCTTCAGCTTACCCTGGGTTCCTTTTCTTGCTGTCCCCTCACGAAGGCCATGTGTACTTTGCTTTATTTCCCTAGTTTATAAAAAGCTCTCATGACAATTAAAGCTCTTTAAGAGAGAGAAACTGACGAAAAAAACAAGCAGCTGCTGTACTGAATGATTGCTCCTGTAAACACAATGTATTTGCCAGCCCTTTGCGTAAGAGACGCTGGCGCTGCTGCTGCTTGTCGGATGCTTGCTGGCATTATGTTAACAGCAGCCTCCCCAGGATTTCAGGGTCGCATCGCCACTGGAAATGCCACGCTGTTTGGTCTTCGTTTTACAAAGGTGGCACAATAACGTTCTGCTATTTTTGCTTTCTCCTTCTTCCTTTGCAACAACATTCAAGGTATTGCGCAAATGCCCTTTCTGCTCTTTTGCATTTTACAGACGTTCAGGTTTGCTAGCAAAGAGGGCTTTGTTTGTATTTATTTATTTTGTGAAGTGCTGCTGGGCGGGGGAGGGCACTGGGCACTGCGTTCAAAGGAAATCTATATGAGAATGTTGTTTGATGCACAAGCCCTCCTACCCTCTGTTTTCTGCTGTTCTGTGTTAAAACTCTCCTGGACTTTAGGAACTCAAGAAATAAAGGGGCCCTTTTACCAAACTGTGATAAAAGGCGGCCTTCCACGGGGTGGAAGGGGGACGTATACAGATGGGTTAAACATTGGTTGGCAGGCAGGAAGCAGCGGGTTGCAGTGAAGGGCCACTACTCAGGCTGGAGAAGGGTCACGAGCGGTGTCCCGCAGGGGTCGGTATTTATTAATGACCTGGAAACAGGAACAAAGTGCGAAGTTATAAAATTTGCGGGTGACACCAAACTCTGTAGCAGGGTCTGCACTGTAGGGGAATGTGAAGAACTGCTAAGGGATCTGACCAAACTGGAGGAGAGGGCGAATAAATGGCAGATGAACTTCAATGTGGAGAAATGCAAGGTCATGCATATAGGGGAAAAAGAACCTGATGTACAGCTACACAATGGGGGGGTTGGTACTGGGAGAAAGCAACCTTGAAAAGGACTTGGGAGTGTTGGCGGACACAACAATGAAACCGAAGGCACAATGCGCAGCGGCCTCTAAGAAAGCAAACAGAATGTTGGGTATTATCAAGAAGGGTATTACATCCAGAACGAAGGAAGTTATCCTGCTGCTGTATCGGGCGATGGTGCACCCGCATCTGGAGTACTGTATCCAATATTGGTCACCGTACCTTAAGAAGGATATGGCAATACTTGAGAGGGTCCAGAGAAGAGCCACACGAATGATGAAGGGTATGGAAAATCTTTCATACGCTGAGAGGTTAGAGAAACTTGGGCTCTTCTCCTTGGAGAAGCGGAGACTCAGAGGAGACATGATAGAGACGTACAAGATTATGAAAGGCATAGAGAGGGTGGAGAGGGACAGGTTCTTCAGCGTACTGGAAACTACAAGAACAAGAGGACATCCGGAGAAATTGAAAGGGGACAGGTTTAGAACCAATGCTAGGAAATTATTCTTCACACAGAGGGTGGTGGATACCTGGAATGCGCTTCCAGAGGGTGTAATAGGTCAGACTACATTATGGGGTTTCAAAGAGGGACTAGATAAATTCCTGAAGGATAAGGGGATTGAAGGTTACAGATAAAGGAGAAAGAAAGGGTATAGATAAAAAAAGAAAAGGGGTTTGAAGGATATAAAGGATTAGGGAAGAACAGGTTCTAGACAAAAGATCACTTTACAGGTCATGGACCTGATGGGCCGCCGCGGGAGCGGACCGCTGGGCGCGACGGACCTCTGGTCTGACCCAGCGGAGGCAAATTCTTATGTTCTTAATGCGTCCTTATACAAGCCATTCCCATGTGCTAAGGCCATTTTTACAGCAGGAGTAAAATGGCCATTTTTTTCTACTTTTCCTATTAACAGTCATGTGCTAATTTTTCCATTAGCATGTGGCCATTAGAGCATAAACCCCTACTACCGCCCGTTATGTAGGCGCTAAGGGCTCACCTACAAAACTTGCTCAGTTTGGGCTAGATTCACAAAGCAAACCGATTGTGTACTGATCGGTTTACGACCCCTTTGCGCCCTGCTTTCCCTCCGGCCCGATTCACTTACCTCTCTGCCGAGTGTGTGCAGATGCGACGTGACATCATACAAACCCCAACGATCTTTACGTTCATCCGAATTAAATTTACTATCTGTCCCTTCTTTAAAAGTCATCGGAACAAGAAGAGCAGATATGTTCACAGTCGCAGGTCCACAATGGTGGAATTCCCTTCCCCAATACATTAGATCTGAACAAGATATCTCTGTTTTTAAAAATTTCTTAAAAACTTATTTGTTCAAGGATGCATATGATCTTTAAAGTTCCTAATTTACCTATTTTGTTTTAATTAATATTCTCAAAGCGTGCCTTGAAATTATTTACCCTACCTTTTGTTTTTCCCTTTTTTCCTATGCCCTTATTGTAACTTTACCTCCTTTCCTCTTTTTCTCATGTTAGTTACTGCTTGAATTTTATTATATTATGTTTAAAGTTGTTTTATTATATTATGTACATCGCCTAGAAAATTTGAAATAGGCGATTCATCAAGAACTAAATAAACTTGAAACTTGAACTTGAAACTTGAAACTTGATCGGAGGCCCTCCAGACGCGGTCCTGAGCTTGGGAATGAAGAGATGACGTTTGTGTAGGGCCAGGGCTGGAAGCGGAACAGGGCAGGGCCACGGGTCCTCTTTTTTAACCGACAAAAGCCCAGATTCACTAAAGAGAGTGATTCAATCGCTGTTGGCCGATTTTTAAACAGCGATTGATTCACTATCTAGTTTGCGTGCAAATCATTTGCACTAAGGTGCAAATCATTTGCATGCAAACTCCCCTACTCAATCGCTCAGGGAGCGATTGAGTCATTGAAGAGCCCTGACAGTAGTGGCAGGAAAAGCAGCCTTCTGTCACTGCTGTCAGGGCTTCTTTTCTTTTTTTTTAATGGGCCAGATATTTTGCGTGTATTACATGCGCAAAATATCTGGCCAAGAAAAAAGAGCCTCCCTCCCCCTACCCGACAAAGTGTTCCGTCTCTTCCTCCCTCCCTGAACCCCAAAAAATGGAAGGATGCCTACTCCCTCCTTCCATCGGTGCTCCCTCCACTGCGCTGAAAAATATGGCGGGAGGGATGCCCGGTCCCTCCTGCCATTGGACCCCTCCTCCCCACCTGCCCACGGCTGGCCAAACACTCCCCCCTTCGCTGAAAAATATGGCAGCAGGGATGCCCACTCCCTCCTGCTTTCGGCCCCTCTCCTTTCCCCCACCCCCTCAAAACAAATGGCAGAACGGAAGCTCACTCCCCGTAATAAGTCTGGTTACTCTAGGTACACGTCTCACACGTCTACACCATAATGCACCAGGATGCGATTGTCAAAAATTCAGAACTGGCCTAAAATCTTCCTCCTAGACTGGGTAACTAGGAAGCTCTGAAGCTAATTGTGAGATCACACTAAATCAGTGGTCTCAAACCCTTTGCAGGGCCACATTTGGGTTTTGTAGGTCCTTGGAGGGCCTCAGAAAAAAATAGTTAATGTCTTATTAAAGAAATTACAATTTTGCATGAGGTAAAACTCTTTATAGTTTCTAAATCTTTCCTTTTGGCTAAGTCTTAATAATAATGTTGTCATTTATAGCTAAAGAGACATATGATCAAGAAACTGTTTTATTTTACTTTTGTGATTATGATAAACATACTGAGGGCCTCAAAATAGTACCTGGTGGGCCGCATGTGGCCCCTGGGCTGCGAGTTTGAAGACTAAATGAAGACAAAGAGAGGATACAAGACAACTCTGGCGGGCCACCAGCAGCTATACAGTCCAAATGCAGATAGACCTGTTCTACTTGGTTTTCAGCCCCTTTGTAGTTTTCTGACAGATGCTGTTTTGAAAAACACATTCTTTATACCCCTCCCAAATGTACCAGGTCTCTGAACTTTGGCTTCTGTTAGGGGAATGTTACTTCCACCTGTGTTGTGCCCCCCTTCTGTAGAAGAACATGTTTTGGAGTGTTTGAAAAATTTGTTCCTGTTAATTAGTAGATGACACAAGGGACGGAGAACTCAGAATTTGACAGAAGAAACAGAAGTATTTGGGGAGGGGGGGGGGGAGACAGTACCAGCATTTTCTTCCCGTTCCTCTGAAGTAGCTTGAGAACTTGTCTCTACTGGTTCTAAAGCACCATAAGTCATTTGCCAATGACCAGGTGTTGGCATAGAGGAAGATGATGGTTCCCCATTTTTAATCCTTTCCCAACTCCTGTTTAGCAGCATCTCTGCAGTGTCAGTTTTCAAACACTTACCCCCCCCATCCAGATTCTATAAAGGTTGCCCCAAATTGGCTGTGGATCCAAGATCAGCATCCAAAATAATTAGCCAATAGGCTCCAATGATTTAATTATCAGAGCTAACACTTAATTGGCACTAATTATGATTTGTAACAATAAGCACTTAAATTGGATTGCACGCAATTCAAAAGGGAGTGTGGCAATAGGCGGGTCAGGGGCATTCACAAAAGATGCCCGCAGTGTTTACAGAATAGCAGGAATCTGTGTTCAATTTGTGCATCAAGATTTACACCGAATTCGACCCCCAACTCTATTCTATAGAGCGCTCATTGAAAGCGTCCTTTATAGAATGGCATTGCGTGTTGAATTTTATCAGCACCAAATTTTCAGTGTTGTTTACAGAATCTAGCCCATAGTGTTGCTGATGTGCAATAGCTAAAACTAGTTTCCCTCTCTATGGCTGACTCCAAGAACAGAAGTCACCCTCGGGAGTCAAGCTGAGACCTGCAGGGCAGCACACAACACTTGCCACTAAGCTGTCAAGCCTGCGATCCTCAGTAGACTTGCTACTACTAATCATTTCTATAGCGCTACTGGAAATATGCAGCACTATACACATTCTATGCAAGTACGTACTTCCTCTGAAGTTTTGTACCTGGGGCTATGGAGGGTAGGTGACTTGCCCAAGTTTACAAGGAGCTTCTATTCAGTCTGGCCAGGTACATCATTTCCAGCACCCTTAGATTTCTATTATGTTGGAAAAGACTAAATTATACATTTTGGTGGAATTCTTTATGCCATATATATAAAATGGAAAGGTTTACTGCGTTACAAAAGGGATATTTTAAAAAATTTCAGGATGTATGGAAACCATTAACACAATATTGTCAAGATTAAGTAGAAATATTTCCCTTATGTTTATTAATTTATGAAGAAAGGGGGGGATATTTTATTTTAACATATATCATACAAAAATGAAGTTTAGGGATGGGAGGGAGGGAAGAGGAATAGAGATATAAATAACACTTAATGTAATTTATGAATATGAATAAAGAATTTATATGATTATAGAACATATGATAGAGAGGGATGGGAAGGGGAGGGGGGAAAAAAGGATGTACTGCACAAATAATAGAATGTTAAATGATATATTTATTGTTAATGTGATTAAATATATATATACATTTAATGTAATTATGAAAATGAATAAAGAATTATAAAACATGAAAAAAAAAAAAAAAAATGATTTCTATTATGTTAAATGCATCTCCCCATTCTTTCCATCTCTGTGGCACAACACTCATTGGCTCCCAATGCAGAACCTAGAGCATCTGTGTATGTTCAAAGCTCAGTGGGTCCTATATCCTACAAATTTCCTGTTTCAGAAGGGTTGGATCCCAGTGGGCCTTGAGCATGTGTAGAAGCTCAAGGCTTGCTTTAGTGGCAACAAAGCAAGCTGTCGTTAGAGAGGGTATCCATGATTGTCTCCCCCACTGGTTTTTACTCCCTTTACCTAGTCTGTCTCTCTCTCTTGCTTTATTTTACTCCTTCCTTTTGCTTTCCACTTGTAGCTTATCCAAGTTTGAATGTTTTGTTGTCCTGTAAATTTAAATTTCCTAATTTTTTGACTTAGTCTGTAAACTGCTTGGTTCCTCTTGTTGGGTTAAACAGTATAGCAACTCTAATAAAGTAACTGTTGTGTCATCAACCTGTCTGCAGGGGTGGTAAGGCAGGAAAGAGAAGCCAACGCACACCTTGGGAGGATGGGAAACTGATGTTCATCATGAGGATGGGGAATAAGGAACCAAAGAGTTGTTGGACCCCATAGGGGGAGGGAGGGAGGGAGGGAAGGAGAGATGCTGAACATGGAGTGGAGGTGCACATCTAAGGGGTTCGCTTAAGAGCAGGGGTGTCCAACCCCAGCCCTTGCCAGATTGGGTTTTCAGGATTTACCAAATAAATATGAATGAGATAGTGCAGTTGTTTACCTGTAACAGGAGTTCTCCATAGACAGCAGGGGAATGTAGTCATACTTACTCTCTCTCCTTCCTCTCTAAGATATGTATACCTATATGACTTCTTTAGCTAGAGACAAAACAGAATATCAAGGGGATGGGCCATTGAAGGCGGGAAACCCTGCACATGCTGTGGTCACCACTTTAGCCTAACTCAGGCAAGGCCAAGATACAAGTGACTACAAACACAGTACTTTTTGCGTGTGACCCGGACCGGAGTCACCCTGCAGGCTGGATTGGAGTTCAAATACAAAACAACAAAAAAAAACTTAATCAAATGGTAGAAAATATCTTTCAGCTTTACTCGGGCTCAATATACAGGTAAGTCGTCCATCAGCAGTGATATCAATGGCAAATGGCCAAACTAACAGTCCCAAAACATGTCCAAAACAAGGAAAAATAAAGTTCAACCCAAACTCAGGCTGAAACTCAGCTTCTCTTTGTCAGTCCAAAACTTTCAAGTCATTTGGGTAGCAGCACAACACACAGTCCAGTGCACTGCTTTGCAAAACAACAGTGCTTCAAACAAAGAAAAAACAAGCCTCTGGCAGGTTTGAGACAACTGCCAGGAAGAAGGAGATAGCTCTAGGTTTGCAATTTAAAGCAAAAAAACAGCTTTACAAAATTCCCACCCAGCTGGAAGCAAACCTCTCCCCGCTTCTCCAAGCTTTTCCACAATAATTCTCAACTAGTGCTTTATAGGAAAATCAAAACACTACCCAAACATTTCACTGGCAATTTCACTCACAGTATGTGGCAACAAGCTAAGTCCACCTGCATTCTTTCAGGGTAATCAACTTCCACATCAGCACAGGTTTCTTCAAAATCCATAGGCTCTTCCCTGAGCCTGGACAAGTCCTCTGCTGGGTCAATCTCACTCCATTCCATAGGGACAGGACCATTGACCCTGTTTGGCTTGGGAAGCACCCTAGGGAGGCAAGGCACAAACTTCCTCCCTAACCTGTTGCCTTGTTTGAAAGCCACTGTTGGCTTTTCTACTCTTGGGGAGTGTCCTGACCTAGCAGTGTCAGCTGACGACCAGGGACCTCTAGAGCTCCCCTGGTGGTGATACATATTATGTTCCTCACCTTCATCTTCCCAGATCCTGGACTTTCTCTGCCGGGTTTCTAGTTTAACCCTGGGGTTTTTTATTTCAGTTAAAGCTTGGGTCGGGCTTACATCTGCTTGGTCACAATGCTCAGTAAGCCAAAGGCTTACTTTTGCTATGGGACATCACCGACACACAGGATCAGTCTAAGGACTTCACCAACAAGTGTGACTACATCTCCCCTGCGTGTTTCTGGAGAACTATTTGTATACAATAGAAGTAGTGCATGCAAATAGATCTCATGCAAATTCATTGGGTATATCCTGAAAACCTGACTGGATTGCAGCCCTCGAGGACTGACCCTGGACAACCCTGGCTTAGAGTGTTAGATACCCTTGAGCTGGTCCTGTGACAATGGATATGGGCTTCCTGCATCCTCAAAAAAGGCAAAGCCCTAATTGTAACCACCCTAAAAATTCTATGAAATACCTCTTGACCATAAAAAAAAAGAATAGAGAAAGATTAAGAGCGGATGAAACAGTAGCCAAGAACAGAGGAAGTGGAGTACTTTGAATGCAGCCCTGGGAGTTTGGGAAGTCTCTTTCAGGCAGTTCATTCATACTACACATGGAGGTCACTGATGGTGAAGAGGGAAAGATCATGCGCTCCCTACAGTGAATTTCATTTTGGAAGCCTGAAGATTTCTGCTACAAAATACAATGCATTGCTAGCCAGGCGCAGATTGTACTTCAAAGGAGAGACTTCAAAACCAGTGGAAGGCACTGATGGTTTCTGCCTACTTTACTTCATTGTAGAGCTAATTAGCAATGCCTGATTTAGCTCTTATTCTGCATATTCCCATGCAATTTGTACACTATGGCCCAAGAAAGGAAACCTTGCTGCACTGATTTAAGATAAAGCTAAACCAGACAAAAGTACCTCCTGAAAGCGAGACACTGATGTATTACGCAAGTTCAACCACCAATTTGTTGACTTGTATTTCTACATACACATGAGGAAATGCAAGTTTAAGAAGCCCAGAGTAAAAATTTGAGAATTATAGGTTTCTCTAATGGTACTCGGCATTCTTTTGAAGGTAATTAAGCAGAAAAAAATGGTACTGTTGAGCAGAGTTTGAAATGCTAATATAAGCAGGACTTTGTAGCTGGATATTATGGAGTTACTTTTGGGAAAGTATCCAGAAATCTAATCTTGATTCATTATTCTGTCTCTATTTCAAAACCACCCATAGAAAGTGTTTCTATTCTGAAATGGATATTAAGAATTAAAGTTTCTATTGATTCTGATAGAAAATTATTCTTGGTTTGGCCAAATTGACAGAAAAACTTAAAATGGAATACAATTTCTAACCGTAGTTTAACCATACAGTTTTGTCATCCAAAAGTAAAAACATCAATATATCTAGTTCAGCCAGATGAAAATCTTTTGAACAGTAAAATAACAAAGTCATGATGGGGAGGTCCATCTTTAGCCAGATGAATCTGAATAAAGTGGTTTTCTTTCTTCCTTGTAAATTTTGTAGCATGAGGATAGTTTTTCTGTACTTTTTATCATTTATACTTTTCTCCTTAAAAAAAAAATCCATGAATTTCCCTAAGGCTAATATGTGGTACCTTTATTGAATTAGACATTTCTGGATGCTTTTTCCTTGGACTGTTAGTAATTGTTTGGAACAAGATATTTCTTTCTCTATCTTCCCTTGCCAGTGAGTAGGAGTATGTGGGTGATCACTGATAACCATCTTAATTCTATGATCTAAACTCCCTACTCCTTCTACTTTGTGTATGATCACATTTTGTATCCATTTGGTGAAAAATGATTTGAGTAAACAGAAATGGAGAAAAAATGACCCATCCAGTCTGCCTGTGCACACCACCTAAACTCTTCAGTCTCCTCGCTCACAGATCCTCTTGTGTTTGTCCCAATAGCATGAAAAGAGGTCTAACCACACTACTTTGAGATATTGAAGGTTTAAATAATCGGTTTTTTCAAGGCTGGACTTTGGCATTGTCTTAGTTCTTACCTGCGGGCTGGATATCTCCCCCCCCCCCCCTCTTGAAACCTAATTACCCTGCCCAAAAGATCCATAAATTGTGAATACTTGATCCCTTGCTCAAAGTTGAATCCAGGAGTGAATAGTACAAAGGGGGAGATAGGTCAGGGGTCACCACTGCTAAAAGCAATTGGTATTGACTTTTCCATTTCTTTCAACGATGGAAAGGCCAATCCATTTTCTGGCCTTGTTCATCGTTACTTTAATAAAGCTAACCTGGCCAGGGATCCTGCTGTTACTGGGGAGTACCCATTCCCTCCCAAACATCTTCTTATTTTTTTAAAACTAGACCTTAAGTCATTTTCCATCGAGGAGGCAAGTCATATAAGACTGAGGGGGAAGGGGACGAGAAAGAATGAAGAGGTGGGTAATGCCTCAAATAAATGGAAATGATATTTTTTATTCATTATATTCAAGTCATTCCTTCACTATCCCCCTGAAAAGGAAAGGCCCCAGGGCAGAGTCCTGTAGTGTTTGGTCATTATGCGCTGTGCAACATGACAATAGGTTTCTATGGAAATCATTCTACTGCAGCAGAAGGTAGCTGGCCGGCTGTGCGTGCATTGAACCTGTAAGCAGCTTGCAGAGATGATATGGTATGAGCCTCTCTCTATCCAGCCTTCACCTCCATTCACATGTATTGCCTGAACAGGTCTATTCTTCCACAGGTAGCGACATATTCTTTTTTGAGTTTTGGCTTTTAAGGTAGCAGTGAACTCGCAAGATAAATATGGTTAAAGTTTTTTTTTTTTTTCTGTAGCTGAATTTTACATTCAATTATTTTGTAAAAGATATTAAAATATATTTCCAATTTTACAGCCAATGCCCAGTATTAAAGGGATATCCCACCCCCAAAAATACAGTGTACTGAACACTGCCCCAAAATCCCAGGAATTTCAGACATGTTATTGGGGTGCCAGATGTAGAAAATAAAATAAAAAATCTGACTCTTGGGCAATCAAATGCCACTGTTCACAGGAAATCACCCAAATTCTGTGCAGCACTAAAATATACAGAAGCAACGGAATAAAATATTTGATTGCAATATAAATACAAAAATGGCTGTTAGCAAACAGGCTGTTTTGTGATCATTAGCCTGAATTCGAAGAATCTAAAAACATTTGTAATGGAAGACTCAGGGGGCAAGTTGTTACTGAACAATAGAAGGAAGAGGAAACTGATAAGGAGTGAGAAAAGAAATTTGGTTTCAAATTTTTTTACAAGAATATGAATTCTTTAACAGTGATACATCACCAAAAATTCAGGCCCCTTTTCATCAAGCCATGTTAGGGTAAAAGCTCCGAAACTCATAGAATTCCTATTAGCGTTGGAGTTTTTATCGCAGCAGTCGGCAATAAAAAACCCTAACGCAGCTTAATAAAAGGGGGCCTTAGAGAGGAAAAAGATAAGGAAGAATTAGCTACACTTTACTAGAAATAGTCCACTTAACAGAAGATCCAAAATACCAATTATGGAAGAACTAATAATCATAGAAAAAAGGAAAATGAACACCTTCATCAATATTTTACAGTCCTGAAATTAAGTAATACTAGAAACTACCATGGAGGCCCCTTTACCCTCTAGAAAGAATTGAAGTTGAGATGGATCATAAAAAATAAGTTTGATTTTTCAAATGAATAATACATTTGCAGGGAAACCTAAACTGAAATTTAGTGCCCTTATCACTTGTCTATAGGAAATAATTTTTTTTTCTCCTGGCCTGGGTCCAACCTGATTCATATGGAAATATATAAATTACACTCAGTTGTTCTGAAGAAAAGTCTCATTAATGCTTTTATCATCTTGAAGGAAATCATTAATGTACACCTAGAGACAACTTCTTCCACACTGAACTTTCTAGTTCTCCATTAAGTTTAGGCTATCAGTGGAAACATCTTCAATCAAACCAGGAGCTTTGGAGGCTACGTAAGATTTAGGCCCAGGAATATAACAGATCTTTTAGAGAAGTGGTAGACATCTGAATAATTGAAGGACTCGTTCAAAAACCTAAGTCTTTTGGACTTGAAGTTAGCATCTTAGGAAAATTAAGAATTAATATGCCTGATACAATTTTCAAAATTCTCCATCTTGATAGATAACGAAGTAGAGAAGGCTGGGACTCTTTAACTTGTTGCATCTGAATGTTTACCTGTGCTAACTCCCCTTCTTGGGCCCTAATGAAGCTACCAATTTCTAGATTCTAGATGTCCTTAAACAGACTTGAAAGGGCTATCCATATAGCTGTGTTACTTTACCTGGTCTTTCTTACTGCAGCAAAAAAAAAAAAAAAACAGCTTCAAGGGCCTCGGAGAAAGAGACCCGACACCGGCCATGTTTCGGCACATACATCTGCATCAGGGGTCCAATTTGCACTGTAGCAAGCACAGAACTGTCTTGTGATTGCAAATTGGTTCACAGAGTTTCCTGCTACAGAACTGATTGGACCCCTGACTCAGGCATTTGCGCTGAAATACAATCCGTGTTGGGTCACTTAATGGAAAGACCTTCACTGTCCTATTCTTGCTGCTTGGTATGTACTTTGATTCCCTCTCTTCAAATTCCTTTCTAACCGCAGAACAGATAGTCGCAAACTTATTTCAAGAGCACCGTCGATAATCTTAGCAGAATCCAGCATAAGGTTATGTTGTTCCAACAGTGGGGCAGAGGGCAACATCCTCAAGGAAAAGATACCTCGAAAGGAGGAAGACAGGATGTTGTTCCCTAACATAACCATTTTTTTTGTATAGCTTAGCTTTGTAATTATTAGACTGAACACCAAGCAGTCACTCATCAGCTCCTGCATCAACTGGCCAAATGACAGAAGCTCAAACAGGGCAACAAATGTGACCCAGGAGCTTACACAGTAACACATAGAAATAATTAGTGCGTTGAGACCATCTTCCTGCATTAGTTTTAATAAGCTTCTGCATTATAACAACTGGGTTACAGACCAACACACACACAATTCAAATTTTAACTTTTTATTATTTTTTTAATCATAAACATACATACAAAGACTCTATTGGCTATCTTTATGCTGCTGAAGTGTTGGGGTATTCATTCCCTTTGTCGGTAACATATGGCGCTGACTTTAATAGCACCACTCTGCCAGCTGAGGGCTGTTATCAGGGAACTTTCTCCCTCTAGTGTAAATGTTTCAGAATATAAATTGTAATTAACACTGGTGCCAAAATAGCACTTAAAGAAAATAAGCACATTATTAACATCTGGTAAAAGGCAGCCAGGAACAGAGAAGCAGCTGAAAATAATTCTCACTTCTTCCTCTGAAAAGAGAATTTGCAGCATAACTGTACAAAACCATTTTGTAAACCACTTCCTGATTTCCCATTCCCCCATGCCTTCTCCCCATCCCACCCCATCCTTCTGAACAGCACCAAGGCCTTTTTCATTTTTCATCCCTGATTTTTAACTTTCTCCTTTTACTTTTAGCTCAGTCAGAATAAGTGCCGAGATCTAGTGTCATGAGCCTTCATTTAAAAACACCAGATTTTCCCTCTCACTTCTTCCTCACTCGCTTCACACGTGACAGTCCTTGGCTAGGTGCCCATAGACCTGGGCTCCACATAGCAAAGCACAACTATGGGTCCTAAATCTGGCCACCAAATGTTCCCACTGCCTAATGACTAGAACTCCCAAACTCCGAACAGGAAGCTAAAGTCCACAGCATGGCCACCAAGCCAACAGGCTAGCCCCAGCAAAAATCATTTAAAACAAATACATACAACAAAATGTGCTATAGAGAATTGTACCTAGTTGCAAAGGAAAAAAAAGTTCTTTCAAGCCATCATCCAACAAAAAAATTAAATACATGATTAAGGGCCGAGAAGGGCTTTGCTTTAATGTCTTCCACAGGGGACCATTAATCTAGAAGTGATTTTTTTTTTTTCTTTCATCCCATGAAACATTGAGAAGCAGGTGCCCCTAACATAACATTTGTTTCCATTTTCTTTTGTTTTGGCTTTATTGATGCCATCTATGGGCTGCTAATATCACAGGCATTTAAATAGCAAACATGCAGCTGCTTTTAAAAACACTGCTCTCTTCAGGTGGTGCTGATGCCAGCACACTGCTCAAGGGCCCAGAATCTACTACTATTAAAATAAAAAAACTGAAGCTAAACAAATTAATGTTTCCAAGAGACCTCTCTCACAATACATTAGAAGACTGAAAATATAATTGTCCAATACCGTAGAGAATCCTTTGGTGGGTTTTCACAATATATTCTGCATTTCTAATCCATGTTTACCCAGATGTCCTTGTCCTATTTCAGAATTTTACCCATGACCAGCACATTTAAATCTAACTTGGGTTGTTTTTTTTGTGAGATGATTTTCTTTGTTGCTGCTTATCTGGAACATCAAAGTTAGACAATGTAAGGTCAGAGCATTTAAACAGGACAGAGGACATGGGAAAGGAGTAATTTGCCAAGAAAAACACTACAAAAGCTGGGATTCCACTAGCAAGTCTCTCATTTATGGTGTATAAAGAGATCTTTCTATCTCAAGGACTTTAAATGAATAAGAATTGTTTGGTATCCACGGCCCTGTCTAAAGAATAATCCCATTGTAAAATGTGTTCTAGCACAACTCCATCCGATTCCTATCTTACAGCCACACTCCTACACAGCAGGCCAAGAGTCAAAACCAGAAATATCCAAAGATCAGGAAAGGTGCTGGCATGTTTATCATAGTTGGCAGCATAAGGAAGTAAGAGACAAAAAAAATATGCAAGCACACTCACTATTTAAGTACTTAAGCTTGGTTTTGGCCACTGAAAATGTGCATATAAACAACCTAATCTTGGTGAAATTTATCCATCTGTCTGAGCTACTGTCTAGTTGTCAGAATCTAGGCCTTTGGCATTCTATAAACGTCAGGTGCCCTCAAAGCAGATACAAAGGCAAATGAAGATTAGTTTATATGCTACCCCCCTCCCCCAATCGAGGGCTTTCAAAATCTGAACGTGACACATTAAGCACAAGACTATCAGGCACAGAGGTTCAAAATATGACTTGCCACAAATGGCAGTCGAGGTTTAATTTCTAAATTTTGCAAAGCATCAGCACATGCAGGATGGGCATTTTAAGAGATTACAGAATCGTTGCTGTAGCTACTTCATTGAGAAGCACTTTAGAGCTCCCCGGGCTCATCTGAACTGTGCTCTGCTTCCCACTTCATGGCTTTCTGCTGATTCCTTATTCTCAGGATCCCCCATTAAGCAGCAATGAGGCTACAAGCAGGACACAAGGAGCTCACCACATACAGACACAGAAGCCCAGGGAAAATGAAATGCATGTGGGTTTATTACCTTGACATTAATCACACTGATGTTTAAAAGGCAACAAAATGCAGAGACTTCCAAAGTCAGAATTTTATTTTTTTTTTTTTATATGTTCAATTCAATGAAAATCCATGTCGTACCATCAAAATAAAAACTCCCCAACTTTCCTTTGATGAGAAATAGGGAGATGTGTTCTCTAAAGCTCTCTTCAGTTGCTCCCTCTTCCCTTTTCTTATATCTCAACACACTGTGGTTGAAATGACTGTGGGCGATTGTGAAGCATCCACTCGGTAAGCCACAGTAAAAGGTGATCTGAACTAACAGGGGTTTTTTTCCCCATCTGATCTAGTGTCTGCTATGGCTCAATCACCACCACAGGTTTGGAGGCTCCTCTGCCACACGGCTCTTAAATAAGGTTATTTCATCCAGGTGCATTATGGGAACATCTCTGATCACATCTGTCAAGCCCTCATGCAGTAGAGGGAAAATGACGACATTCAGTGCAGGGCGATGTGCCTGGAAACTTAAAAAGATGCACAAAGAAGTCAAATAGATGTACATTACAGCTCCAAAAACATAAGTCTTCTTAAAAAAAATAATAATCTGGCAAAAATTACACACTCACTGAGATTTGGTAGAGAAACCACATAGGTAATCAAAATGAGCACATGTAGCTTAGAGTCACTGTCACTAGGAGAAAAATGATGCACACCCCTATGTCCACTCACATGTGAAAAAGGATGTCCAGCAACAGAAGACTAGGCGTAAAAGCCAAGGATTACTGAATGATCTTCATTATCATGTCGATGCCAACTATCCTCCTGCCCCACTTCTCTTTTTGTATTTGGATACCATGAGAGCAGTAACCCCCCATCTGATATGGCAGAGTGAGAGAAATGGCACAAGGAAAGCTCAGCGACCAGCTGAATTTTGGAACTGTTTATTCAGCTCAGTTATGGAAATAGAAGACATGTCTCTCCATCCCCCCAGCTAATACAAAGAAACATAGAAATAGATGGCAGATAAGGGCCAAGGCCCATCTAGTCTGCCCACCCTAATGTCCCTCCCCTACCTTCGCCCTGTGAATAGATCCCTCCCCTACCTTCGCCCTGTGAATAGATCCCATGTGACGATCCCATTTGGCCTTAAAATCAGGCACGCTGCTGGCCTCGATCACATGCAGTGGAAGACTATTCCAGCGATCAACCACCCTTTCTGTGAAAAAGAATTTCCTGGTGTCAGCTCGTAGTTTCCCGCCCCTGATTTTCCACGGATGCCCTCTTGTTGTCGTGGGACCCTTGAAAAGGAAGATATCTTCCTCCGTCTCTATGCGGCCCGAGAGATACTTGAACGTCTCGATCATGTCCCCCCCTCTTCCCAGATCTGTATGCATTTTAGCAAAATATTAATCACAAATTGTAATGTTATGACAGAAACTCAAAAACAAATCTTCATGGATTCTATGTTCACATTTTTTACTTCAATTATACTTCAAAGAGCAATTCTTTTCTTCACATATCTATATAGGTAAGCAAACAAACATTCTAGTGCAAATGATTTTCCCCAGGAAAAGTGAAAGGGAGTGATGAATGAGCTACTGAGGTACTGCCAAAAGGGATATTACAATTCCATTCCTGAATGTGTTGCCCTCATTTCTCACCTGGATCTCTCAAATTCAAGCTACGCACAAAATTTATGTTATGAGATGCTCAAGGAGAGGTTTTCCCCTCTTGAAAGATTCTTACAGATATGACCTTTTGATTATTGCCCATCCTAATACATATATGTCCTACAATGTGCCTACTTTTGCCCAGTTATTTTAGGAATAGGAGTAAAAAATCCTCACAAAAAGCAGGTACAGATGTGTGCCAAAGAAAATATATGAGTACATGTACACTTTCCTTTATTACAACAAACTCCAAAGGCTTTGCCAAACATGGGCTGTTCATTATCTGTTCCTAGATATATTAAATATTTATAAAATTTGGTAACCAAAAAAATGCTACTTATTGAAAGCAATAGATCTCATCTATTTGAAATACTTTTCTGAGGGCACAACCCCCCCCCCAAACAGGCAAAACATATCTCTAGGACAGGGGTGCCCACACTTTTTGGGCTTGCGAGCTACTTTTAAAATGACCAAGTCAAAATGATCTACCAACAATAAAAATACTAAACATAACCTCCCTCTTTTACTAAGGTTTGCTAGCCGATTTAGCGAGCGCTAAGTGCTAATGTGCCCATTAGATTCTTTGGACGCATTAGCATTTAGCGCGCCTTAGTAAAAGACCCCCATCAGCTCAGTTGTGACGCGTGTATACTGTATGTACTCGTATTGCAAGACCTCGCTCGTTTAGAACAGTCACTACACTCTTGCAGTGTCAGAGAGAGAAGAACCATCGGCTCAGTTGTGATGATGTGACGCATGTATACTGTATGTACTCGTATTGCAAGACTTTACTCGTTTAGAACAGTCACTACACTCTTGCAGTGTCAGAGAGAGAAGAACCATCGGCTCAGTTGTGATGATGTGACGCGTGTATACTGTATGTACTCGTATTGCAAGACCTCGCTCGTTTAGAACAGTCACTACACTCTTGCAGTGTCAGAGAGAGAAGAACCATCGGCTCAGTTGTGATGATGTGACGCGTGTATACTGTATGTACTCGTATTGCAAGACCTCGCTCGTTTAGAACAGTCACTACACTCTTGCAGTGTCAGAGAGAGAAGAACCATCAGCTCAGTTGTGATGATGTGACGCGTGTATACTGTATGTACTCGTATTGCAAGACCTCGCCCGTTTAGAACAGTCACTACACTCTTGCAGCATCAGAGAGAGAAGAACCATCGGCTCAGTTGTGATGATGTGACGCATGTATACTGTATGTACTCGTATTGCTAGACCTCGCTCGTTTAGAACAGTCACTACACTCCCGCAGTGTCAGAGAGAGAAGAACCACCAGCTCAGTTGTGATGATGTGACGCATGTATACTGTATGTACTCGTATTGCAAGACCTCGCTCGTTTAGAACAGTCACTACACTCTTGCAGTGTCAGAGAGAGAAAAACCATCGGCTCAGTTGTGATGATGTGACGCGTGTATACTGTATGTACTCGTATTGCAAGACCTCGCTCGTTTAGAACAGTCACTACACTCTTGCAGTGTCAGAGAGAGAAGAACCATCGGCTCAGTTGTGATGATGTGACGCATGTATACTGTATGTACTCGTATTGCTAGACCTCGCTCGTTTAGAACAGTCACTACACTCCCGCAGTGTCAGAGAGAGAAGAACCACCAGCTCAGTTGTGATGATGTGACGCATGTATACTGTATGTACTCGTATTGCAAGACTTTACTCGTTTAGAACAGTCACTACACTCCCGCAGTGTCAGAGAGAGAAGAACCATCGGCTCAGTTGTGATGATGTGACGCGTGTATACTGTATGTACTCGTATTGCAAGACCTCGCTCGTTTAGAACAGTCACTACACTCTTGCAGTGTCGGAGAGAGAAGAACCATCGGCTCAGTTGTGATGATGTGACGCGTGTATACTGTATGTACTCGTATTGCAAGACCTCGCTCGTTTAGAACAGTCACTACACTCTTGCAGTGTCGGAGAGAGAAGAACCATCGGCTCAGTTGTGATGATGTGACGCGTGTATACTGTATGTACTCCTATTGCAAGACCTCGCTCGTTTAGAACAGTCACTACACTCTTGCAGTGTCGGAGAGAGAAGAACCATCGGCTCAGTTGTGATGATGTGACGCGTGTATACTGTATGTACTCATATTGCAAGACCTCGCTCGTTTAGAACAGTCACTACACTCTTGCAGTGTCAGAGAGAGAAGAACCATCGGCTCAGTTGTGATGATGTGACGCGTGTATACTGTATGTACTCGTATTGCAAGACCTCGCTCGTTTAGAACAGTCACTACACTCTTGCAGTGTCAGAGAGAGAAGAACCATCGGCTCAGTTGTGATGATGTGACGCATGTATACTGTATGTACTCGTATTGCAAGACCTCGCTCGTTTAGAACAGTCACTACACTCCCGCAGTGTCAGAGAGAGAAGAACCACCAGCTCAGTTGTGATGATGTGACGCATGTATACTGTATGTACTCGTATTGCAAGACTTTACTCGTTTAGAACAGTCACTACACTCTTGCAGTGTCAGAGAGAGAAGAACCATCGGCTCAGTTGTGATGATGTGACGCGTGTATACTGTATGTACTCGTATTGCAAGACCTCGCCCGTTTAGAACAGTCACTACACTCTTGCAGCATCAGAGAGAGAAAAACCATCGGCTCAGTTGTGATGATGTGACGCGTGTATACTGTATGTACTCGTATTGCAAGACCTCGCTCGTTTAGAACAGTCACTACACTCTTGCAGTGTCGGAGAGAGAAGAACCATCGGCTCAGTTGTGATGATGTGACGCGTGTATACTGTATGTACTCGTATTGCAAGACCTCGCTCGTTTAGAACAGTCACTACACTCTTGCAGTGTCAGAGAGAGAAGAACCATCGGCTCAGTTGTGATGATGTGACGCATGTATACTGTATGTACTCGTATTGCAAGACCTCGCTCGTTTAGAACAGTCACTACACTCCCGCAGTGTCAGAGAGAGAAGAACCACCAGCTCAGTTGTGATGATGTGACGCATGTATACTGTATGTACTCGTATTGCAAGACTTTACTCGTTTAGAACAGTCACTACACTCTTGCAGTGTCAGAGAGAGAAGAACCATCGGCTCAGTTGTGATGATGTGACGCGTGTATACTGTATGTACTCGTATTGCAAGACCTCGCCCGTTTAGAACAGTCACTACACTCTTGCAGCATCAGAGAGAGAAAAACCATCGGCTCAGTTGTGACGTGTGTATACTGTATGTACTCGTATTGCAAGACCTCGCTCGTTTAGAACAGTCACTACACTCTTGCAGTGTCAGAGAGAGAAGAACCATCGGCTCAGTTGTGATGATGTGACGCATGTATACTGTATGTACTCGTATTGCTAGACCTCGCTCGTTTAGAACAGTCACTACACTCCCGCAGTGTCAGAGAGAGAAGAACCACCAGCTCAGTTGTGATGATGTGACGCATGTATACTGTATGTACTCGTATTGCAAGACTTTACTCGTTTAGAACAGTCACTACACTCCCGCAGTGTCAGAGAGAGAAGAACCATCGGCTCAGTTGTGATGATGTGACGCGTGTATACTGTATGTACTCGTATTGCAAGACCTCGCTCGTTTAGAACAGTCACTACACTCTTGCAGTGTCAGAGAGAGAAGAACCATCGGCTCAGTTGTGATGATGTGACGCGTGTATACTGTATGTACTCGTATTGCAAGACCTCGCTCGTTTAGAACAGTCACTACACTCTTGCAGTGTCGGAGAGAGAAGAACCATCGGCTCAGTTGTGATGATGTGACGCGTGTATACTGTATGTACTCCTATTGCAAGACCTCGCTCGTTTAGAACAGTCACTACACTCTTGCAGTGTCGGAGAGAGAAGAACCATCGGCTCAGTTGTGATGATGTGACGCGTGTATACTGTATGTACTCATATTGCAAGACCTCGCTCGTTTAGAACAGTCACTACACTCTTGCAGTGTCAGAGAGAGAAGAACCATCGGCTCAGTTGTGATGATGTGACGCGTGTATACTGTATGTACTCGTATTGCAAGACCTCGCTCGTTTAGAACAGTCACTACACTCTTGCAGTGTCAGAGAGAGAAGAACCATCGGCTCAGTTGTGATGATGTGACGCATGTATACTGTATGTACTCGTATTGCAAGACCTCGCTCGTTTAGAACAGTCACTACACTCCCGCAGTGTCAGAGAGAGAAGAACCACCAGCTCAGTTGTGATGATGTGACGCATGTATACTGTATGTACTCGTATTGCAAGACTTTACTCGTTTAGAACAGTCACTACACTCTTGCAGTGTCAGAGAGAGAAGAACCATCGGCTCAGTTGTGATGATGTGACGCGTGTATACTGTATGTACTCGTATTGCAAGACCTCGCCCGTTTAGAACAGTCACTACACTCTTGCAGCATCAGAGAGAGAAGAACCATCGGCTCAGTTGTGATGATGTGACGCGTGTATACTGTATGTACTCGTATTGCAAGACCTCGCTCGTTTAGAACAGTCACTACACTCTTGCAGTGTCGGAGAGAGAAGAACCATCGGCTCAGTTGTGATGATGTGACGCGTGTATACTGTATGTACTCGTATTGCAAGACCTCGCTCGTTTAGAACAGTCACTACACTCTTGCAGTGTCAGAGAGAGAAGAACCATCGGCTCAGTTGTGATGATGTGACGCATGTATACTGTATGTACTCGTATTGCAAGACCTCGCTCGTTTAGAACAGTCACTACACTCCCGCAGTGTCAGAGAGAGAAGAACCACCAGCTCAGTTGTGATGATGTGACGCATGTATACTGTATGTACTCGTATTGCAAGACTTTACTCGTTTAGAACAGTCACTACACTCTTGCAGTGTCAGAGAGAGAAGAACCATCGGCTCAGTTGTGATGATGTGACGCGTGTATACTGTATGTACTCGTATTGCAAGACCTCGCCCGTTTAGAACAGTCACTACACTCTTGCAGCATCAGAGAGAGAAAAACCATCGGCTCAGTTGTGACGTGTGTATACTGTATGTACTCGTATTGCAAGACCTCGCTCGTTTAGAACAGTCACTACACTCCCGCAGTGTCAGAGAGAGAAGAACCACCAGCTCAGTTGTGATGATGTGACGCATGTATACTGTATGTACTCGTATTGCAAGACTTTACTCGTTTAGAACAGTCACTACACTCTTGCAGTGTCAGAGAGAGAAGAACCATCGGCTCAGTTGTGATGATGTGACGCATGTATACTGTATGTACTCGTATTGGAAGACCTCGCTCGTTTAGAACAGTCACTACACTCCCGCAGTGTCAGAGAGAGAAGAACCATCGGCTCAGTTGTGATGATGTGACGCGTGTATACTGTATGTACTCGTATTGCAAGACCTCGCTCGTTTAGAACAGTCACTACACTCTTGCAGTGTCGGAGAGAGAAGAACCATCGGCTCAGTTGTGATGATGTGACGCGTGTATACTGTATGTACTCGTATTGCAAGACCTCGCCCGTTTAGAACAGTCACTACACTCTTGCAGCATCAGAGAGAGAAAAACCATCGGCTCAGTTGTGATGATGTGACGCGTGTATACTGTATGTACTCGTATTGCAAGACCTCGCTCGTTTAGAACAGTCACTACACTCTTGCAGTGTCAGAGAGAGAAGAACCATCGGCTCAGTTGTGATGATGTGACGCATGTATACTGTATGTACTCGTATTGCTAGACCTCGCTCGTTTAGAACAGTCACTACACTCCCGCAGTGTCAGAGAGAGAAGAACCACCAGCTCAGTTGTGATGATGTGACGCATGTATACTGTATGTACTCGTATTGCAAGACTTTACTCGTTTAGAACAGTCACTACACTCCCGCAGTGTCAGAGAGAGAAGAACCATCGGCTCAGTTGTGATGATGTGACGCGTGTATACTGTATGTACTCGTATTGCAAGACCTCGCTCGTTTAGAACAGTCACTACACTCTTGCAGTGTCGGAGAGAGAAGAACCATCGGCTCAGTTGTGATGATGTGACGCGTGTATACTGTATGTACTCGTATTGCAAGACCTCGCTCGTTTAGAACAGTCACTACACTCTTGCAGTGTCGGAGAGAGAAGAACCATCGGCTCAGTTGTGATGATGTGACGCGTGTATACTGTATGTACTCCTATTGCAAGACCTCGCTCGTTTAGAACAGTCACTACACTCTTGCAGTGTCGGAGAGAGAAGAACCATCGGCTCAGTTGTGATGATGTGACGCGTGTATACTGTATGTACTCGTATTGCAAGACCTCGCTCGTTTAGAACAGTCACTACACTCTTGCAGTGTCAGAGAGAGAAGAACCATCGGCTCAGTTGTGATGATGTGACGCGTGTATACTGTATGTACTCGTATTGCAAGACCTCGCTCGTTTAGAACAGTCACTACACTCTTGCAGTGTCAGAGAGAGAAGAACCATCGGCTCAGTTGTGATGATGTGACGCATGTATACTGTATGTACTCGTATTGCAAGACCTCGCTCGTTTAGAACAGTCACTACACTCCCGCAGTGTCAGAGAGAGAAGAACCACCAGCTCAGTTGTGATGATGTGACGCATGTATACTGTATGTACTCGTATTGCAAGACTTTGCTCGTTTAGAACAGTCACTACACTCTTGCAGTGTCAGAGAGAGAAGAACCATCGGCTCAGTTGTGATGATGTGACGCGTGTATACTGTATGTACTCGTATTGCAAGACCTCGCCCGTTTAGAACAGTCACTACACTCTTGCAGCATCAGAGAGAGAAAAACCATCGGCTCAGTTGTGATGATGTGACGCGTGTATACTGTATGTACTCGTATTGCAAGACCTCGCTCGTTTAGAACAGTCACTACACTCTTGCAGTGTCGGAGAGAGAAGAACCATCGGCTCAGTTGTGATGATGTGACGCGTGTATACTGTATGTACTCGTATTGCAAGACCTCGCTCGTTTAGAACAGTCACTACACTCTTGCAGTGTCAGAGAGAGAAGAACCATCGGCTCAGTTGTGATGATGTGACGCATGTATACTGTATGTACTCGTATTGCAAGACCTCGCTCGTTTAGAACAGTCACTACACTCCCGCAGTGTCAGAGAGAGAAGAACCACCAGCTCAGTTGTGATGATGTGACGCATGTATACTGTATGTACTCGTATTGCAAGACTTTACTCGTTTAGAACAGTCACTACACTCTTGCAGTGTCAGAGAGAGAAGAACCATCGGCTCAGTTGTGATGATGTGACGCGTGTATACTGTATGTACTCGTATTGCAAGACCTCGCCCGTTTAGAACAGTCACTACACTCTTGCAGCATCAGAGAGAGAAAAACCATCGGCTCAGTTGTGACGTGTGTATACTGTATGTACTCGTATTGCAAGACCTCGCTCGTTTAGAACAGTCACTACACTCCCGCAGTGTCAGAGAGAGAAGAACCACCAGCTCAGTTGTGATGATGTGACGCATGTATACTGTATGTACTCGTATTGCAAGACTTTACTCGTTTAGAACAGTCACTACACTCTTGCAGTGTCAGAGAGAGAAGAACCATCGGCTCAGTTGTGATGATGTGACGCATGTATACTGTATGTACTCGTATTGGAAGACCTCGCTCGTTTAGAACAGTCACTACACTCCCGCAGTGTCAGAGAGAGAAGAACCATCGGCTCAGTTGTGATGATGTGACGCGTGTATACTGTATGTACTCGTATTGCAAGACCTCGCTCGTTTAGAACAGTCACTACACTCTTGCAGTGTCGGAGAGAGAAGAACCATCGGCTCAGTTGTGATGATGTGACGCGTGTATACTGTATGTACTCCTATTGCAAGACCTCGCTCGTTTAGAACAGTCACTACACTCTTGCAGTGTCGGAGAGAGAAGAACCATCGGCTCAGTTGTGATGATGTGACGCGTGTATACTGTATGTACTCGTATTGCAAGACCTCGCTCGTTTAGAACAGTCACTACACTCTTGCAGTGTCAGAGAGAGAAGAACCATCGGCTCAGTTGTGATGATGTGACGCGTGTATACTGTATGTACTCGTATTGCAAGACCTCGCTCGTTTAGAACAGTCACTACACTCTTGCAGTGTCAGAGAGAGAAGAACCATCGGCTCAGTTGTGATGATGTGACGCATGTATACTGTATGTACTCGTATTGCAAGACCTCGCTCGTTTAGAACAGTCACTACACTCCCGCAGTGTCAGAGAGAGAAGAACCACCAGCTCAGTTGTGATGATGTGACGCATGTATACTGTATGTACTCGTATTGCAAGACTTTACTCGTTTAGAACAGTCACTACACTCTTGCAGTGTCAGAGAGAGAAGAACCATCGGCTCAGTTGTGATGATGTGACGCGTGTATACTGTATGTACTCGTATTGCAAGACCTCGCCCGTTTAGAACAGTCACTACACTCTTGCAGCATCAGAGAGAGAAAAACCATCGGCTCAGTTGTGATGATGTGACGCGTGTATACTGTATGTACTCGTATTGCAAGACCTCGCTCGTTTAGAACAGTCACTACACTCTTGCAGTGTCAGAGAGAGAAGAACCATCGGCTCAGTTGTGATGATGTGACGCATGTATACTGTATGTACTCGTATTGCTAGACCTCGCTCGTTTAGAACAGTCACTACACTCCCGCAGTGTCAGAGAGAGAAGAACCACCAGCTCAGTTGTGATGATGTGACGCATGTATACTGTATGTACTCGTATTGCAAGACTTTACTCGTTTAGAACAGTCACTACACTCTTGCAGTGTCAGAGAGAGAAGAACCATCGGCTCAGTTGTGATGATGTGACGCATGTATACTGTATGTACTCGTATTGCAAGACCTCGCTCGTTTAGAACAGTCACTACACTCCCGCAGTGTCAGAGAGAGAAGAACCATCGGCTCAGTTGTGATGATGTGACGCGTGTATACTGTATGTACTCGTATTGCAAGACCTCGCTCGTTTAGAACAGTCACTACACTCTTGCAGTGTCAGAGAGAGTACCATCAGCTCAGTTGTGATGATGTGACACATGTATACTGTATGTACTCGTATTGCAAGACCTCGCTCGTTTAGAACAGTCACTACACTCTTGCAGTGTCAGAGAGAGAAGAACCATCGGCTCAGTTGTGATGATGTGACGCATGTATACTGTATGTACTCGTATTGCAAGACCTCGCTCGTTTAGAACAGTCACTACACTCTTGCAGTGTCAGAGAGAGAAGAACCATCGGCTCAGTTGTGATGATGTGACGCATGTATACTGTATGTACTCGTATTGCAAGACCTCGCTCGTTTAGAACAGTCACTACACTCTTGCAGTGTCAGAGAGAGAAGAACCATCGGCTCAGTTGTGATGATGTGACGCATGTATACTGTATGTACTCGTATTGCAAGACCTCGCTCGTTTAGAACAGTCACTACACTCCCGCAGTGTCAGAGAGAGAAGAACCATCGGCTCAGTTGTGATGATGTGACGCGTGTATACTGTATGTACTCGTATTGCAAGACCTCGCTCGTTTAGAACAGTCACTACACTCCCGCAGTGTCAGAGAGAGAAGAACCATCGGCTCAGTTGTGATGATGTGACACATGTATACTGTATGTACTCGTATTGCAAAACCTTGCTCGTTTAGAACAGTCACTACACTCTTGCAGTGTCAGAGAGAGTACCATCAGCTCAGTTGTGATGATGTGACACATGTATACTGTATGTACTCGTATTGCAAAACCTTGCTCGTTTAGAACAGTCACTACACTCTTGCAGTGTCAGAGAGAGAAGAACCATCGGCTCAGTTGTGATGATGTGACGCGTGTATACTGTATGTACTCGTATTGCAAGACCTCGCCCGTTTAGAACAGTCACTACACTCTTGCAGCGTCAGAGAGAGAAAAACCATCGGCTCAGTTGTGATGATGTGACGCGTGTATACTATATGCACTCGTATTGCAAGACTTTGCTCGTTTAGAACAGTCACTACACTCTTGCAGTGTCAGAGAGAGAAGAGCCATCGGCTCAGTTGTGATGATGTGATGCGTGTATACTGTATGTACTCGTATTACAAGACCTCGCTCATTTAGAACAGTCACTACACTCCCGCAGTGTCAGAGAGAGAAGAGCCATCGGCTCAGTTGTGATGATGTGACGCGTGTATACTGTATGTACTCGTATTGGACTGGAAAACTGCCAACGTTATTTCGCTCCACAAAAAGGGATGCAGGTCAGAGGTCGAAAATTACAGGCCAGTGAGTCTCACATCAATAGTATGGAAACTTATGGAAACGTTGATCAAAAACAGATTGGGCACGATTCTGGATGACGAAGGACTAAGGGATCCCCACCAGCATGGCTTTATGAAGGGAAAGTCTTGTCAATCCAATCTGATAAACTTCTTTGACTGGGTAACAAAGAAACTGGATAAGGGAGAGTCCCTGGACATCGTGTATTTAGACTTCAGTAAGGCTTTTGATAGTATCCTACACCGTAGGTTATTGAACAAGTTGAACGCGATGGGCCTAGAAGAAACACTGACTGCATAGGTAGAAGCCTGGCTTAGCAGTAGACTTCAAAGGGTAATGGTAAACAGTATTCCCTCAAAAACGTCGGAAGTGACCAATGGGCCCTATACTATTCAATATCTTTGTAAGGGACCTGCCTCAGGGACTTCGAGGTAAAATTACATTATTCGCCGATGACGCTAAACTATGCAACACTGTGGGCAGCGCAGCAGAACCTGATAGCGCAACCATGCCCGGCACTATGGAGCAGGACCTACTTTTACTAGAACAATGGTCCAGTACTTGGCAACTAAATTTTAATGCCAAAAAATGTAAGGTAATGCACCTTGGTAGCAGAAATCCATGCAGAACATATACCCTGAATGGTGAAAACCTAACCAGAACTGTAGCAGAACGGGACTTGGGAGTAATCATCCGGGAAGATATGAAAGCTGCTAATCAGGTGGAGAAAGCTTCAGCAAAAGCTAGACAAATGCTGGGCTGCATCAGAAGGAGTTTTATCAGCTGAAAGCCTGAAGTTATACTGCCGTTGTATAGATCCATGGTGAGATCTCACCTGGAGTACTGTGTTCAGTTTTGGAGGCTA
The DNA here is from genome assembly GCF_902459505.1 of Geotrypetes seraphini. NCBI lineage: Eukaryota > Metazoa > Chordata > Amphibia > Gymnophiona > Dermophiidae > Geotrypetes > Geotrypetes seraphini. The sequence goes on along the minus strand of NC_047094.1, from coordinate 12,610,636 downwards.
CATTATCAGAAGGATGTGAAGAGAATGGAGTCAATTCAGCGAATGGCCACTAGGATGGTCTCAGGACTTAAAAATCTCCCATATGAAGAATGTCTGAGCAGGCTGCGCTTATATTCTCTCGAAGAGCGCAGAGAAAGGGGGGCATGATAGAAACATTCAAATACATCACAGACCACATTGATGTGGAGGAAGAAATTTTTTGTCTTATGGGTGCCACAGCAACAAGAGGGCATCCGCTAAAACTCAGGGGGGGAAGATTTCATGGGGACACCAGGAAATATTTCTTCACCGAAAGGGTAATTGATCGATGGAATGGTCTTCCACGTCAGGTAGTCGAGGCCAGTACCACGCTCAACTTCAAGAGACGATGGGACAGACAGGTGGGGTCGCTCCAGAGGAATGCTTAAAAGAGGGATTCTCGAAGGAGGGAAGGTTCTTGAGTGGGCAGACTTGTTGGGCCGTCGGCTCTTTTCTGCCGTCATACTCTATGTTTCTATGACTTTGCTCGTTTAGAACAGTCACTACACTCTTGCAGCGTCAGAGAGAGAAGAGCCATCGGCCCAGTTATGATGATGTGACGCGTGTATATTGTATGTACTCGTATTGCAAGACCTTGCTCGTTTAGAATAGTCACTAAACTCCTGCAGTATCAGAGAGAGAACCACCAGCTCAGTTGTGATGTGTGTATACTGTATGTACTTGTATTGCAAGACATTGCTTGTATATCAAGTTAAAATTTAATAAAATGTTTTGCTTGTGTTGCAAACCAAGTTACTTGCAATCCAAGGTTTTACTGTACTTACGCGATAAACAGACTTTAAGTCAAAATTAAAGACATTTCTCTTCCTTGACGCTTTTGAAACCTAACTGTCCTTTTAAGGACGACCTAGGACCTAGAAGGATTCTTAATACCTGCCCCCCTCCCTATTGTTTTTTTTCCCTTACATGTTCTCTTTTTCTTTACATATTGTAGTTCTAGCCCTTCTTTCCCTCTTGTTTCTGTTTTTAAATTTTTATTTTTTTAAAATCTTTTAAAGTTAGTATTTTCCCTAGTGTTGTTATGTGTTTTTAAACTGTATTTTAGTTAATAGATGGTTTTTTAACATTTTTGTACACCATCTAGAAGGTTTGATTAGGCGGTATAAGAAATTTTAAATAAACTTGAAACTACTTTCCCACATTATCCATCAGGAGAGTTCTTTTACCTCCTACTCAAGTAGTGCTAGAAGTCCATAATTGGGGGGGGGGAGTGTGTGGCACGGTGGTTAGAGCTACAGCCTCAGAACCTTGAGGTTGTGGGTTCAAATCCCAAACTGCTCCTTGTGACCCTGGGCAAGTGACTTAATCCCCCCCATTGCCCCAGGTACATTAGACAGAGTATAAGCCTAGCAGATAGGGAAAAATGCTTGGGGACCTGAAAGTAAACCACTTAGGCTATAAGTGGTATATAAATACTAAAAATAAAAACTTTTGTAAGCTGCTGTTAATTTTGGATTTTTTTTTTTTTAGGGGGGAGTGCAGACGCAGGTAAACATCACTATTCAGGGTACTTAATTCCTGCCATGCCAGAGTTGGAGCCAGTTGCCTGAAATGCGGTGGTGTAATTATCCCCAAGGTGCTGTGTTTCCCAAGGCTGAGAGTTCTATTTCTATCCACCTATCCTTCACAGGGTCTCTTGAGAAAAGAAGGTTACAGAGCTGGTTTGCAAACTGCTGAAAAGTAGGCCAATTCCCATGTGCTCCTCTTGCTGTTCACCCTCTCTGAATATCAATTTTTTTCTTTTAGCAAATCGCTTTGTTTGCGATATGCCTGTGCTTTAAAAGTGAAGGTTTCCCAGGGCAGATACTGCCAGACTCCCTACCCTTTATTAATACATTTACTTACATGCAAGTAGAACATTCCATTTAGGTCATCATGAGAAAAGTGAAGATTTTACCTCTACTCTGTTTTATAGACCCAGAAAATAAGGGGGAAAACACATTGGAGGAAGACCTTTTTGCTACTGTTGTAGCAGATGTATGTAAATAGGAAGACGAATCTGAGCGTAAGGGCTAAGTTAGTATTTCATCTATCCCAGAAAAGTCTTTTGTAGATAGCTACATACGTAAGAGACACCTGAAGTAAGAAAGAGTGAGGGTAGGTGGTTTCTCTAAAGACTTCAGAGAGAGATTAAAAAAAAAACGGACTCCAGTGTGTCTAATGCCTGTGCATATGGATAAGCGCGAGATGGTTCTAATAATCCTGGGATAGGAGGCAACACCCTAGGCTGATTTGAACGCTGGCTAAAAGACAGAAAACACTCAATGGTCAGTTATCTCAAAGGCAAAAAGGTGAATAGTGGAGAATCCCAGGGTAAGTACTGGAACTGGTGCTTTTTAACATATTTATAAATGATCCAGAAAAGACAGCAGCAATGAGTTGAATAAATTTTTAGGTGACACTAAATTATTCAAAGCTTTTGTTACAAGTGGATTGTGAGGAGTTGGAGATTTTCAGAAAGCTTTTGACAAAGTCCCCCATGAGAGACTCCTGAGAAAATTAAAAAGCTATAGGATAGGAGGCAATATTCCATTGAGGACTGGAAACTGGTTAAAAGATAGAAAACAGAGCAGGTTTAAATGGAGATCTCAACAGAGGAAGATGAATAGTATCATGCCTCAAGGATCTGTAGTGGAACTGGTCCTTTTAACATAGAAGGGTTGATTCATACGTCATGACAAGTAAATTTTTTCTCTTGAAAATCTAATACATACATTTGAAAGTGTGTGACATGCACTTCTTAATGTTGCCACCAGATGAGAGTTGAGTGCAGCGGTCTCCGGTAGGGAAGGAGCAAAAAACATAACATTTGAAATCATCGTTTTATTATGGTACTAGTATTTTAGCCCATTACATTAACGGGTGCTAGAATATATGTCTGTCTGTCTTTATTTCTGTCTCTCTCTCCCTCCCACTGTCTTTCTTTCTGTCTGTCTCTCTCCCTGCCCGTGTTTTTCTTTTCTTTCTGTCTCTCTTCCTCCCGCTGTCTGTCTTTCTTTCTATCTATCTGTCTCTCTCCCTGCCTCCCATGCAGCAGCATTTCTCTCCCCCCACTTCCCTGTGCAGCAGCCACAGCAGCATTCCCTCCTCCTCCATTTCCCTGTGCAGCAGCTTTTCCCCCACCCTACTTACCTGTGCAGCAGCAGCATTTCAATCCCCCCCACTTCCCTGTGCAGCAGCCACAGCAGCAGCATTCCGTCCCCCTCCATTTCCCTCCCCCCACACCACTTCCCTGTGCAGTAGCAGCATTTCCCCTACCCCCCCCCTTTCCCTTCCCGAGGTCTGACCGGCTCCCTTAGTCCCTTACCGCCCCCCTCTTCCCTTCCCTTCCCTTCCCTTCCTGACGAACCTGCCAATTCCAGCAATGTCTGCAGCACTCTACACACTTTGCTTCGGGGCCTTCTACTGCTCTGATTTACTCTGGCACTTTCCTGATGACATCATCAGAGACACAGCAGAGCAAATCAGGACCATAGAAGGCCCCAAAGCAGCATGTGTACAGTGCTGCAGACGCTGCTGGAGTCGGCAGGTTTGGAGTCGGAAGTCTTCTCCGATGCTGGTGAGGTTCGAAAATAAACTTCGTCAGTCTGGCCGGAGCCGGCAAGCCCGCTGCGAGAGAGAGAGATATACCTGGTAAGCGCGCATGCGCACTCTGCCGACCACGGAACTACAGATCAGGTAACATGCCAGTAAGAGTGCGCATGCGCGGATAGGGTTTTATTATATTAGATACAACAAAGTACAAGTAGAAACTGTTTAACTATTAACATCCTTGTCTTGTGTTTCATCCAGTTTGTGAGGGACAAACCGTGAATGCACAATATTACAAGTCATTTCTGCAATACTACCCACCTGTGTCATACAGCACGGGAGAAACATCGAGAACTGTTGCATAGTGCTATAATCCTACATGACAATGCTTTGAAGGATTTTAACAGTTAAACATACATAGAAACATAGAAAAATAGAAAAGACGGCAGATAAGGGCCGCGGCCCATCTAGTCTGCCCACCCTAATGACCCTCCCCTATTTAACTCTGTGCAGAGACCCCACGTGACGATCCCATTTCTTCTTAAAATCACCTGAAGTGGAAGTTTATTCCAGCGATCAACCACTCTTTTGGTGAAAAAGTATTTCCTGGTGTTGCCGTGCAATTTCCCGCCCCTGATTTTCCATGGATGTCCTCTTGTCGCCGCGGACCTTTGAAAAAGAAGATATCTTCTTCTACCTCGATACGGCCCGTGAGGTATTTGAACGTCTCGATCATGTCTCCCCTCTCTCTGCATTCGAGTGAGTATAGCCATAGTTTATCCAGCCGTTCCTCGTACGGGAGATCCTTGAGTCCCGAGACCATCCGGGTGGCCATTCGCTGGACTGACTCAAGCCTCAGTACATCCTTGCGGTAATGAGGCCTCCAGAATTGTACGCAGAATTCCAGATGGGGCCTCACCATGGATCTATACAACGGCATAATGACTTCAGGCTTACGGCTGACGAAACTCCTACGTATACATCCTATGATCTGCCTAGCCTTAGATGAAGCCTGCTCCACTTGATTGGCAGTCTTCATGTCTTCACTGATGATTACCCCTAAGTCCCAGATCTTCTATGACCACTAGTCCCTGAGAAAAAAGGTCTCGCTGTACTCGCAATCTGAGACTTGTGCCCCTCTGAAGACGCACTATGACTGCATACCATGGTCTGTGTGGTCAATCTGGAGCCACGGGAATCACTGTTCCCTGATGGCTTGCAATCCTGTGGAGTATTCAGCTTATCATGGGCCACAGAGAAAACACATACAAGAGCTCGCTCTTTGGTTACGACTGGACCAGAGCATCCAAAGCCTGCACTTCCAGGCTCAGATCTTCAACTGAAGAATCAGTCCGCCTTCTTGTTTCTTGCCGTTGCCATCAGGTCAAACATAGGGCAACCCCAGCGATAAACAATGGATTGCAAGCCTGCTGCAGACAGTGTCCCATTCTCCCAGATCCAGGGTTTGTCTGCTGAGGAATTCAGCCTGGACATTGTCTTCTCTTGCTACATGTGCTGCTGAGAGAGCCTGAAAATGAAACTCTGCCCACCTGAACAATAAGCAAGCCTCCAGATGAAGCTGCACACTCTTGGTACCTCCCTGGTGATTGACATATGCCACAGCAGTAGCAATGTCCAAGATTCAAACCGCTTGTCCCTTCAGACTCTTTTCCAGCCTCTACAACACCAATCAAATGGCTTGAAGCTCCAATCTGTTCATCAATCACTTCCTTTGAGAGGTCGACCAATGCCCCTGGATCAGGTGTCCGTTACAGTGAACACACACACACACACACACAGTCGAATAGGATGGCATCCATTCTCACAATTACCCACAAGGCTTTTCTGAAGGCATGCCTCTTCCAGAACTCACTCTCCTCCACACATAACTTGATCCTCGGAGACTTAAATCTCCACTTAGAAGATCAATCATCCAAACAAACAACAGATATACTCTCATACCTCAACACTTTATCCTATCAAATTCTCAACCCAGAACCCACACACGAAAAAGGTCATCAACTTGATATAGCAGCTTACTCATCTCCAAATCAAAACACACAAAACATCTACATCTCAAACGGGTCCTGGCACCCTACTCTATGGTCAGACCATTTCAAATATTCATTCACTATCAATTGGGCTCAAAATAACAACAAACCCACCCCAAAGAAAACACTCATCAAATTCAGACCGAAAATCGAACCTCACACATTCTGGAACACAGTCGACCCCGAAATCGACCCCAACAACCCCAAAGAATTCATAAACAGCTGGAGGACCCTCAGTGAATCCACACTAAACGAACTTGCTCCAATAAAAAACAAAAACAAAATAGACAGACCATCTAATAAATGGTTCGACGACGAACTTCTACAACTAAAAAGAAAATGCAGACAATTAGAAAGGTCATGGAAAAAACAAAAACACAACAACATCAAAGATGAATGGAAAATCCTAATCAAACAATACAATACCAAACTGAAGGAAAAACGAAAAAACTACTACTCCAAACTCATCAGCACAGAAAAACCAGACACAAGAATACTTTTTGACATCTTAAGAAATCTCACCGATACCAAACCATTTCTCGCCACCCAAGGAAACCAAACTCCCACAGCCACCCAATTAGCGGATCACTTCAAACGCAAAATCATCACAACCAGATCCACATTCAACAATTCAAGAATCAACATAGAAGAAATACGAATTAATCCCAAAACAGATGAAGCAATCCCAGCAGACAGGATATGGACAAACTTCCCAAAGATACAATGGTCAGACTTGAACAGGCTTTACAAAAAATACAGCAAATCCTCATGTGACTTGAACAACTGTCCCTCATACTTACTAGCAACAGCTTCCACCAAATTTAAAGCTAGCCTCACACTATGGCTTCAAACAACACTAAGTGAAGGTCATTTCCCACCGGAATTAGGAGAAATCATAATTACACCTATCCTAAAAGATCCCAAAGGTCCTATAGATAATCCTGCAAACTATAGACCAATCGCTTCAATCCCTCTATACATTAAAATAACAGAAGGCCTTGTCGCACAACACCTCTCCAACTACCTTGAAGACCATCACATACTACATCCATCACAATCTGGATTCAGATCCAACCACAGCACAGAAACTCTATTGGTATCACTATTAGACATTGCCCGACAACACCTCAGCAAAGGAAACAAGCTGCTTCTCATTCAACTCGATCTCTCTGCGGCATTCGACCTAGTTGACCATCACACACTACTCCAGATATTAGACGCAATAGGAATTTCAGGTAATGTTCACAAATGGTTCCAAAGCTTCCTCAAAACACGAACATACAAAGTCAAATCAAAAGAGCACATATCCGACCCATGGTCAAACCCATGTGGAGTACCACAAGGATCACCATTATCACCCATATTATTTAACCTCTTCATAGCATCCCTAGGCATAACCCTAGACGCCCTAAACACAGTATCATTCAGCTACGCAGATGATATAACTATCCTCCTCCCCTTTAATATTCAAGACCCCTTATCCACAAACTACCTGAAAATGATAATGGAAACGGTAGAAAAATGGATGTCAAGTCATAAACTAAAACTGAACTCGGAAAAAACTAAATTCCTACTACTGGAAAGGGAAAAAAAAACCATCTCTCACAGAACTAGAAGTAAACACAATCAAGTACCCAATGCAAAGCACACTCAAAATCCTGGGAATCCTACTAGACAGAAATTGCACAATGCAGTCTCAAATCCACAAAATCATCCAAAGAGCATTCTTCACAATACGTAACCTAAGAAAAATAAGAAAATTCTTCAACAAAGATCAATACAAGATATTAGTACAATCCCTAGTACTGAGTATTGTAGATTACTGTAACAGCCTATACCTATCATGCCCAAATTACATGATAAAACAATTACAGACAGTTCAGAACACAGCCCTCAGAATCATCTACTCACTAGGCAAATACGACCACATCACCAAAGCATACTTAGACTCACACTGGCTACCAATAAAAGCAAGATCTCAGTTCAAATTCTACTGTCTACTATACAAGGTAATACATGGAACAGCACCCAGCTACCTAAACAACAGACTACACCGTAACCTCTCACACAGATCAAGGAGAACCCAGAGCCTATTCACTCACCCCCCTCTCAAAGGAACACGACGAAAGAAACTATATGACAGCCTTTTAGCGACACAGGCAGCAAAGATCGATACTACCATCACCAATCTACTGACCAAATCAATAGACATTAAAGCATTCCGAAAAGAAATCAAAACTCATCTCTTCAAAAAACACTTCCCATCATCATAACCTCACAAAAGTTTAAGATAATGCTCTCATGACTACCCAAACACCACCACCAGCAACACCCGAATCCGAACAGTATTATCTCTACTCGTCTAAACAACAGAATCCGGACAATATTATCTCTATTCGTCTAAACAACCTATCACTATCTACTATCTACTACCAATTTATCCTGGAAAAGTCCAGAACAACAATTGTAACTTAACGCATTCTTGTTTATATGTACTGCAATGCTACTGGAAATGTCCAGTCTTCTAACTTGTAATCCGCTTAGAACCGCAAGGCACAAGCGGAATAGAAATCACTTATGTAATGTAATGTAATGTAATAATGCTTGTAGGTGGAGCCACCAGCCCATACTGGCTTGGGCTTCTGGAATCCACAGCAGAGACATCTGCAGGGAATCCGAATGAGGTGGCCACTGCGATAGTAATGCACTCTGGAAAGGATGCATGTGAGCCTTTGTCCAAGGGACCATATCTATTGTGGCTGCCATGGAGCCTAACACTTAGAGATATTGCCACACGAATAGAGATGGTTTGGCCAACAAGCTCATTATCTGGGTGCAAAGTTTCTGTCTGCATGCCTCTGGAAGATAGGCATGACCTTCTGACGTATTGAAGAAGACTCCCAGGTATTCCAGGAATTAGAACAGAACCAATTGGCTCTTTAGAGAATTCACTATTCAACCCAGGCTCTGCAGGACCCAGACCATGTGAGCCACCACTTGTTCTCCTTCCAGGAATGATAGAGCTCTGATCAGCCAGTCATTCAAGTATGGATGAACCTGTAAGCCCGTCTTGCATAGATGGGCAGCTACCACCTCCATCACCTTGGTAAATGTGCGAGGTGCTGTTGCCAACCCAAAGGGAAAAGCCAAGAACTGATAATGGTGCTCCAGGACATGAAATCTTAGGAACTTCCTGTGTTCCATAAAGATGGGAATGTGCAAGTAGGCCTCCGTCAAATCCAGAAAGGCCAGAAATTCTCCCAGCGCCACCACCGCTATAATTGATTGTACTGTCTCCATGCGAAAGCGTGAAACTTTCAGCACTGCATAGATATGTGTAAGATCTAGAATGGGCCTCCAGCCCCCTCATGCACCTCCTGGTGTGCTGCCTGACATCCATCCAGATAAGCTCTCCATATCAGATTGACAAATTCTGGAGAAAATAACATATTTGGAAGTGCAATGTCTCCCTTAGATGACTCCAGCTTGTCTCTTGGGCTCTGCAGCTTCAGCACTCCTGCACATAGGATGACCACCATTCCAGAGCTCTAGAAGGGATTTACTCCCAATCGATGGACCCCCCTGATCATTCCTCAGCCCTAGAGAGCAAAGGGAAGGCTAAGCCAACTGCTCCCGCCCCTCCCCTTTCACGGCATATGGCGCAAGCACTCTTTGGGTGCCCATCCAACACAAACCTTGAATGAATTAAAGGTAAAGGAGCCTGAGGGCTCCATCCCTGTCAGTTCTGAGGCAAAACGAAGCAATTTGAAGGTTCTGGAGAACTTAAAAAATTAAAAATCGCAATATCCAAGATTTATTTTAAAAAGTTTATATTCCGCTTATCAACTTATACAGATTAGAAACATGGTTGCAGCAGAAACATTTTGGCGCCAAATATCGGCTCCAAAACACCTTAACTAAAATTTTATAAAACCAACAAAAAAGGGATTTTAGTGGTAGGAAAACCTAAGGGAAGGAGCAGAAATCTGAAAAAAAAAAAGTGGTTTTAAAGACATCCTTTCCCCCTGGATTTTTCCTTATAGGCTGTAACAGCCTTACTTACTGCGACCTGTGCTGGATATGTGCTGCAGCCTGCCTCAGCTCCGAAAGTAGTTTGATCTGGGAGAAAAAATCACTGCCTCAAATGGACCGCTCCAACACTGAATCATTGGGCTGCCAGTTAGAACGGAGTCTGGCTGAGCCTCGAACCCCCACGGATGCAAAGGGGGGGGGAGAACACAGCCTGCACCCTGCTGAACCCCTTACGTATCCCTGACAACCTGCGCTCAAGCCCCTGTGACCCAATAAGTGAGCAATGCTATAAGGGGAACGGACCACAAACTCCAGAAAAGTTTCTGTAGGAATGATCATCAAATTTGCAGATAACATTAAACTACACAAAGTTGAAACTGCAGAAAGACCTTGGGAGTCTGAAGACTGGGCATCCAAATGGCAGATTCAATTAAATATGGACAAACACAAAGTGAGGAACACTGAGAAAAACAACCCAAATTATAGCTACATGATACTATGTTCCACATTAGGCGTCACTCGGAGAGACCCCCCCAGGAAAGAGACTTGGGAGTACTGGTCGACAAGTCGATGAAGCCGTCCGCGCAATGTGCAGCGGCGGTGAAAAGGGCAAACAGAATGCTTGGAATGATTAAGAAGGGGATCACGAACAGATCGGAGAAGGTTATCATGCCGCTGTACCGGGCCATGGTGCGACCCCACCTGGAATACTGCATCCAGCACTGGTCGACGTACTTAAAGAAAGACACGGTACTACTCGATAGGGTCCAGAAAAGAACGACTAAAATGGTTAAGGGGCTGGAGGAGTTGGAGATTAGAGAAACTGGGCCACTTTTCCCTTGAAAAGAGGAGATTGAGAGGGGACATGATTGAAACGTTCAAGATAATGAAGGGAATAGACTTAGTAGATAAAGCCAGGTTGTTCACCCTCTCTAAGGTAGGGAGAACGAGAGGGCACTCTCTAAAGTTAAAAGGGGATAGATTCCGTACAAACGTAAGGAAGTTCTTCTTCGCCCAGAGAGTGGTGGAAAACTGGAACGCTCTTCCGGAGGCTATTATAGGGGAAAACACCCTCCAGGGACTCAAGACAAAGTTAGACAAGTTCCTACTGAACCAGAATATACGCAGGTAAGGCTAGACTCTGGTCTTTGACCTAAGGGCCACCGCGGGAGCGGATTGCTGGGCACGATAGACCACTGGTCTGAACCAGCAGCGGCAAGTCTTATGTTCTTTTGCTTCTTCAAACTTTCCACGGAGATATTGTTGCGGCAACTAATTTTTCTACACAGGTTTTTGTTTATGTTTATTGTGGTTTGATTTTATACCTTTCAGATAAGGGACCCCTGATGAAAACGTGTTAACCGAAACATGGACCGTGTCGGGTCCCCTGGTTTGTACTAAGTTGGTGACACTAACCGCAACATATTATTGTCTCAATAAACTTAGCCTGCGCATCTTGTACCTTTGTCTGCAGTTTGCCTTTGTCTGCTGTCATCACAGACAATATATTGAAAGCTGCTCAGTGTGTTATGGTGGCCAAAAAGGACAAACAGAATGTTAGGAATTATTAAGAAAAGAATAGAAAATAAAACAAAGAAAATAATAATAGCTCTGTATTGCTCCATTGTGAGACAACATCTTGAGTATTTGCTGTAATTTTGATCACCTCAGCTCAGAGAAAGGAAACTGAAAAAGGTATAAAGAAGGATGATCAAAATGATAAGATGATAAAGGGGATGGAACTCCTCTTGTATGAGGAAAGACTAAAGAGGTTAGGGCTCTTCAGCTTGGAAAAGAGACGGCTAAGGGAAGATATGATTGAAGTCTACAAAATCCTGAGTATAGAATGGGTACAAGTGGATTGATTTTTTACTGCATCAAGATTTACAAAGACGAGGGGACACTTGATGAACTTACAAAGTAATACAGTACTTTTAAAACCAATAGGAGGAAATATTTTTTTCACTCAGAGAATAGTTAAGCTTTGGAATGCTTTGCCAGAGGATGTGGTTAAGAGCAGTTAATGTAGCTGGTTTAAAAAAAAAGGTTTGGACAAGTTCCTGGAGGAAAAATCCATAGTTTGCAGTTGAGACAGACATGGGGGAAGCCACTGCTTGCCCTGGATCAGTGACATGGAATGCTGCTACTATTTGGTTTTTTGCCAAGTACTTGTGACTTGGATTGGCCTCTGTGAAGATGGGATACTGGGCTAGATGGACCATTGGTCTGACCCAGTAAGGCTATTCTTATGTTCTTAAGTAGCAGCAGATCCTGTTTTATTGTTTTAGCTCTTACCTTATGCAATGGTCTTCCGATTGTATATTTTTAGCTACCTAGATGAAGAGCCTCAGAATTTCCATCTCCAACTTTTCCTTTAATGGATATCAATCACAAAAAAACCAAATGTGGCATATTCAGGCTGAAACCTCTACCTGCATCCCCATAGTTAAGACACTGAGACCCAAGAACTGACAACAAGGAAAATGGTAAAACCAGAGGACATAATTTGAGGTTGAGGGGTGGTAGATTCAGGGGCAATGTTAGGAAATTCTACTTTACGGAGAGGGTAGTGGATGCCTGGAATGCGCTCCCGAGAGAGATGGTGGAGAGTAAATCTGTGACTGAGTTCAAAGACGCGTGGGATGAACACAAAGGATCTAGAATCGGAAAATAATATAAAATATTGAACTAAGGCCAGTACTGGGCAGACTTGCACGGTCTGTGTCTGTATATGGCCGTTTGGTGGAGGATGGGCAGGGGAGGGCTTTAATGGCTGGGAGGGTGTAGATGGGCTGGAGTAAGTCTTAACAGAGATTTTGGCAGTTGGAACCCAAGCACAGTACCGGGTAAAGCTTTGGATTCTCGCCCAGAAATAGCTAAGAAGAAAAAATTAAAATTGAATCAGGTTGGGCATACTGGATGGACCATTCGGGTCTTTATCTGCCGTCATCTACTATGTTACTATGTTATTATGTTACTATGTAACATTTTCTTGTGGAGACTGAAATCCATCATAGATAAATGATTCAAACATTAAGAGTACTATTAAAATCCCAACCTTTGTACATGGTAAACTTTGAAAATACTGTCCATGATGCCAACAACTCGAGACATGCATACAAAACAAGCCACTCTCTAAAAGGTTTCCTTCAGTACACCAGGCAAGAGAGAGTCAGGGACAGTACAATGAAGTATTTTATAAGCACTTCTATTAGCAGATCTCTGCCTGCTCTAGTAATTCATATTTATTTAATAAAAAAAACAACAGTTGATTGAGGTTGGCAACTGCAATCTTTGACAACTGCAAATGGGTCTAGAGCTTATATAAATAAATGCCAGGCTCTCAGAAAAGGATTTGTTTGCTTATTAATATCTGTTCAAGTATTTACACATCTGCAATCTGAACAACTGCTATGACCTCTAAGCAAGAACCAAGACCACATCTTCATTTACCACCTGAAGTAGTGTTGGAATACTTTGAATTTAGCTCACACTTTTTCAATAGTAGCTCGAGGTGAGCTACATTCAGGTGCTGTCCGCATCCGGGGCATGCTCCCTGGAGGGCGACCTCGGTCTCGAGTGTTCCCTCGGGGCTTGCACGGGCGGGGCCCGAGGCGGGGCCGAGGACGACCCACCCGCCTTGGTCGAAGCAGAGGACGGCTTCTTTGCAGACCCTGTAGGGGATGGAAAGGAGGACTTACCCGAGGTAGTCTTCGTTCCCGAGGTCGACTTGGAAGTCGAAGGGCGAGGAGAGGCCGAGGGCCCCGAGGTCGTCGAGGCCGAGGTCGAGGCCGGGGCCGAAGCCGAGGCCGACGTCGAGGCCTTCACCACGGGGTCCGCCGTAAATAACTCTGCCATTCTGGCCCTCCTGCGACGGAGAGCCCTGGGCTGAAAGGTGGAACAGCGATCGCACGAGGTGGTAGGGTGTTCCGGGCCCAGACAAATGATGCACCACCGGTGGGGGTCTGTAATAGAGAGCAGCCTCTCGCACCGGCTGCACTTTTTGAAACCCGTTACAGGACGGGACATCAACGACGAAACTGGCCGGGAACGATCGACGTCCCGCGGCCACGGCTGCCGGGAGCCCCCGGAGCCCAACGAGAAGAAAAAATTTTTTTTTTTTTTTTTTTTTTGAAAAGAAAAGAACAGAATAAAAACGACACAGAAAATCGAAAAGCACAGCGACCGAAATAATCAGACGCGGTGTCAGGAAGCAGCGACACAAAAAAGATTAGGAGCTCACAATCCACAGGGCTTACTGGCTCCGCGGAAAAAAATGAACTGAGGACCACGAGGTGGAACGCGCCCTCTAGTGGGCGAGGAAGCAGACACATGCGTGGTGCAGTGTGCAAACTTGAAACTTCTAGCAAGTTTGCTTGAAAAGCTGTCCGCGCTGGGGCTCCGTAGATGACGTCACCCACATGTGAGAATATCATGCCTGCTTGTCCTGGGATAATACAAGCAGCTTCAGTGGGATATAAATCTGGCTTTCCTGGTTCTCAGCTTGCCAGCAGCCAAAAGCAAAAGACACTGTAATGCAGTGACCATTTCCCCGAGTCATCATAGTAACATAGTAACATAACATAGTAACATAGTAACATAGTAGATGACGGCAGATAAAGACCCGAATGGTCCATCCAGTCTGCCCAACCTGATTCAATTTAAAAATTTTTTTTTTTTTTTTTTTTCTTCTTAGCTATTTCTGGGCGAGAATCCAAAGCTTTACCCGGTACTGTGCTTGGGTTCCAACTGCCGAAATCTCTGTTAAGACTTACTCCAGCCCATCTACACCCTCCCAGCCATTGAAGCCCTCCCCTGCCCATCCTCCTCCAAACGGCCATACACAGACACAGACCGTACAAGTCTGCCCAGTAACAGGCCTAGTTCAATCTTTAATATTATTTTCTGATTCTAAATCTTCTGTGTTCATCCCACGCTACTTTGAACTCAGTCACAGTTTTACTCTCCACCACCTCTCTCGGGAGCGCATTCCAGGCATCCACCACCCTCTCCGTAAAGTAGAATTTCCTAACATTGCCCCTGAATCTACCACCCCTCAACCTCAAATTATGTCCTCTGGTTTTACCATTTTCCTTTCTCTGGAAAAGATTTTGTTCTACGTTAATACCCTTTAAGTATTTGAACGTCTGAATCATATCTCCCCTGTCTCTCCTTTCCTCTAGGGTATACATATTCAGGGCTTCCAGTCTCTCCTCATATGTCTTCTGGTGCAAGCCTCCTATCATTTTCGTCGCCCTCCTCTGGACCGCCTCAAGTCTTCTTACGTCTTTCGCCAGATACGGTCTCCAAAACTGAACACAATACTCCAAGTGGGGCCTCACCAATGACCTGTACAGGGGCATCAACACCTTCTTTCTTCTACTGACTACGCCTCTCTTTATACAGCCCAGAATCCTTCTGGCAGCAGCCACTGCCTTGTCACACTGTTTTTTCGCCTTTAGATCTTCGGACACTATCACCCCAAGGTCCCTCTCCCCGTCCGTGCATATCAGCTTCTCTCCTCCCAGCATATACGGTTCCTTCCTATTATTAATCCCCAAATGCATTACTCTGCATTTCTTTGCATTGAATTTTAGTTGCCAGGCATTAGACCATTCCTCTAACTTTTGCAGATCCTTTTTCATATTTTCCACTCCCTCTTCGGTGTCTACTCTGTTACAAATCTTGGTATCATCTGCAAAAAGGCACACTTTTCCTTCTAACCCTTCAGCAATGTCACTTACATACATATTGAACAGGATTGGCCCCAGCACCGAACCCTGAGGGACTCCACTAGTCACCTTTCCTTCCTTCGAGCGACTTCCATTAACCACCACCCTCTGGCGTCTGTCCGACAGCCAGTTTCTGACCCAGTTCACCACTTTGGGTCCTAACTTCAGCCCTTCAAGTTTGTTCAACAGCCTCCTATGAGGAACTGTATCAAAGGCTTTGCTGAAATCCAAATAAATTACATCTAGCATATGTCCTTGATCCAGCTCTCTGGTCACCCAATCAAAAAATTCAATCAGGTTCGTTTGGCACGATTTACCTTTTGTAAAGCCATGTTGCCTCGGATCCTGTAACCCATTAGATTCAAGGAAATACACTATCCTTTCTTTCAGCAACACTTCCATTATTTTTCCAACAACTGAAGTGAGGCTCACCGGCCTGTAGTTTCCTGCTTCATCCCTGTGACCACTTTTATGAATAGGGACCACATCCGCTCTCCTCCAATCCCCAGGAATCACTCCCGTCTCCAGAGATTTGTTGAACAAGTCTTTAATAGGACTCGCCAGAACCTCTCTGAGTTCCCTTAGTATCCTGGGATGGATCCCGTCTGGTCCCATCGCTTTGTCCACCTTCAGTTTTTCAAGTTGCTCATAAACACCCTCCTCCGTGAACGGCGCAGAATCTACTCCATTTTCTCGTGTAACTTTGCCGGACAATCTCGGTCCTTCTCCAGGATTTTCTTCTGTGAACACAGAACAGAAGTATTTGTTTAGCACATTTGCTTTCTCCTCATCACTCTCCACATATTGGTTCCCAGCATCTTTCAGCCTAGCAATTCCATTTTTTATCTTCCTCCTTTCACTAATATATCTGAAAAAATTTTTATCTCCCTTTTTTACATTTTTAGCCATTTGTTCTTCCGCCTGTGCCTTCGCCAAGCGTATCTCTCTCTTGGCTTCTTTCAGTTTCACCCTGTAGTCTTTTCTGCTCTCCTCTTCTTGGGTTTTTTTATATTTCATGAACGCCAACTCTTTCGCCTTTATTTTCTCAGCCACTAGGTTGGAGAACCATATCGGCTTCCTTTTTCTTTTGTTTTTATTGATTTTCTTCACATAAAGGTCCGTAGCCATTTTTATCACTCCTTTCAGCTTAGACCACTGTCTTTCCACTTCTCTTATGTCCTCCCATCCTAACAGCTCTTTCTTCAGGTACTTTCCCATTGCATTAAAGTCCGTACGTTTGAAATCTAGGACTTTAAGTATCGTGCGGCCGCTCTCCACTTCATCAACAATGGAAGCCTTTTGTAACCCCCTAAAAAACACTCTGCTGAAATTCTCATAAGGCTTTAAAGTGCTTCCTACCAAATAAATATCTGTCCATATCACAAGATCTGTGCAGAGTTTGGTACTGCTGACACCATGGATCAGAACAGGATTTATTTCAAATCACACCTAAAACATTCCAGTAAAGAAGAGGAGAAACGTTCACATTAAAGCTGCTGGAAATTATGCACAATTCAAATCCATATTAAGTCCAATTTACCTAACCAATAATAATTTTTTTTTTATGTGTATTTAGAAAACAAAATCCTGTACTAAAAAAAGTGTGTGTGTGTTTGTTAAAAAAAAAAAAAAAAAAATTTAGGCACACAGCATAAAGCTTGTGCTGCTTTGTATAGCTCTAACTAGCGTCATCTTTTGCTCATAATCAACCTTTGAAAGCTTGTCAAAAAATGTATTAAGTTGGCTCTTTTGTTGTGTTTTATTTCTATTTTTCTCCTAATTCATAATGGTTCAGGATCTGGTTTTAATGAACTGCAGCCCCACCTAGTGGATAACATCAGAAAAAACATCCCAAGCATGCTGAAGGACACCAGTATCCAGGAAGAGAGACTTCAGCCCCTGGGTTAAGAATGAGTTCTGTTTTTCAAACTTTTCTCAAGTTGAATTTGTATGCAACTCAGATCCTGTACAGTACACTGTCTATAAAACATTAAACATTAAAGATACAGTCTTCAAAATAAAGTAGGAGGTTTTACTTTTGTTCTTCATCAGTTCCACTGTTCCCTTTCCACCACCACATCCAATATTTTTCCCTCTCATCTCTCTCGTTCCCATGCATATGTACCTCACGCCTTTCCCACCCTATGCCCAACAATTCATCACTTTCTTTTTTTTCCCAATTCTTTATTAATTTCAATACTTACAATACATATAACATTTTATACTCAAATATCACTTAATATTCTTGTAATAACCATTTCAGATTTGAATCCCCCACCCCCTTAACAATTACCATGTCCATACATAAAATATCTATTGTTAGTCCATATCAATATACAAAAATTCATTAACCTATCACCCTTCCCACCTCCCCACCTCACTTTCTTCATTTCCTCACGTGCACCATCTCCTTCCCTCTCACTCATGCCCAATTCTCCCTTTCTATTTCTTCCCCACCTCAGCATCTTTTTCCCTCACTCCCTCCATTGTTTCATCCTATGTTCTAAGTTCATGCTCCCTCCATCCTTTCTTCCTTCCTTCCATCCTTTGTCCAAAGTTTGTGCTCCCTCGCTTCCTTCTGTGCCCCGTGACCCTGCTTCTTCCCTCCTGTTCCAATGCACCCCCTCTTCCTCCCATCCTGTCCCAACATGACCCTCCTCCTCCCTTCTGTGTCCCAATGTGCCCCTCATCGTCCTTCCCTCCATTCTGCATCCCAAATTCATGCCTCCTTCCCTCCCTCCCTCCCACAGGTGTTTACCTCCTCTGGCCAGCTCCCTCCTCTTCATAAAGCTGCAGCCTGTGGCTGACCCAGAAGCCTTACCACTGCTCGTGGCTTTGCGAAGAGAAGTACAACTGGGAGGAGGCAGTTGGCCAGTGGAGGTAAACACCCGCAAGAGTGGGGAGGCATGAATTTGGAAGAGAACAGAGGGAAGGACGACAAGGGACACGTAGAGACACGGAAGGCAGGATGAGAGTCGCGTTGGGACAGGAAGGGAGGAAGAGGGGTGCATTGGCAGAGGAGGGGGAGGCAGGACCCCGGTTCGTAAGTACGAATCTGATGTAAGTCTGACGTTCTTAACCCGGGCACTGTCTGTATATAGTATCCAATCCCATTTCCCATCAGAGACACTATGAAAAATATGTAGGAGAGAGGATCACAGCTTCAGTAGAGACCTGATACTGTGGTTCTTCCAAGTAACCAGGAATAGATCTTCCTGTTGGAGAAGAAAATGGAATGAAATAAAAAAAAGCAATCAGGAGTTGCATGTGGTGTGGGTGGGTATTGGTGTTTATGTGACGGACAAACAGGGGGATAGATAATTAAAAGAGATTATGGGCTAGATTCACTAACCTGCCCAATCCGCAGTAGGCCGACTGATCCACGACGGGTTAGCATGCAAATGGGGGTGATCGGAGGAACATCCCCCACTGACCACATGGATCGCTTGTGAGTGATCCTGAAGCATGCGCAGACCATCTTTGACTGAAGATGGTCTGCGCATTCTTACAGAGCTGCAAACTTTTTTTTAACTTTAATTTTAAACTTCGCGAGCCCGTGGTTTTAACCCGCTTTAAACCCGCAGGTTAAAACCATAGGCTTGCACTGTGGGGAAGGGCGGGAGAGTCGGGGCAGCGAGTCGGGGCATGCACTAGCTATTAGGCAAGTGATTTGTGGCTCTGACAGGCTGAATTGTGGGTAAGCAACAGTCCGCAAGCAGCAAATTGCAACTCTAGCTCCTGGCAGACAGCACATTTGTCATGCTGGCAAGAAACCATCATTCCTGGATCATCCGCCCTCAAATTACTGATAGTTTCTCCAGTGCGCCCATCATTTACAGGATCCCGGCACCTCCGCCTTCCTCCCCCATTTTTTTCCCCTGGGTCACTGGCTCGTATCAGGCTCTGCGGCTGTCTGTGAGTGACAGAAGGCTGGCACAAGAGGCTCCCTGCTCTTTTCTTTGCTCTGGCACCAGTGGGAGAGCTCCTCTTGAAACAGAATCAAGCAATACATACATCTACTGTACTTTTGTGGAGCAGAGACTGTTCGGAAATTAAACTAGCATGGGTGATGAGAAGCAAAAGTTCCCTGGCAAGCTCTAAGCTATTCCTGAAAACAATTATGTGACTTTTTCATATACAACCCTAGACAACAGAGCTTTATACATATTTCTTCTTCCAAACAAGCTTCTTCTCCTATGAGCCCGTGCCACCCTGACTCTCCTGCTGCCCCGATTGCTCTCTGCCGCCCTTCCCCATTAATGTGCAGGGCAGTGGAAAGGATGTGAGCCGACTGATCCCCAGCAGTCACTTCTTATTTGATAGGCCAGCCAGTCGATGTGCCTGAATTTTGTTAGTGAATCGCGTCCTTCCTACTTTGCATGCTATTGCACCTCATTTGTATAGGCGAATAGGGTGCGGATACGTTCAGGAGGAAGGTTAGTGAATCGGGTCGGGGTCACAAAGGGGTTGCTAAGTGGTCGGGACATGATCGGTGGGCTTAGTGAATGTAGCCCTAAGTACTTACTCTGGTAAGCTCTTTTCCAGTAGATAGGTGAGACATTCTAGACAATAGGGTTATTTCCCCATACTCACATGCTCTGTAGAAGGAATCCACTCTGGATCTTTCACTCTGCCTCTGTAATACTTCATTGATCAGTACCCAAGCACCGAGAGGCACCCAAATATATGAAGTAGAAGCACCTGTAATAATAGGCTAAACAAAGTGTTCTGCTGAAAGGAATGAAACAGTACCATTAACCATCAACACAGGCTCCAAAGGAGCGCAGCACAACTCCCCAACAAAAGGAACATATATACAAATTCTTTCCTGCCCTCAAGGACCAAGTGGCCTACAAGAAGCAGCATGGAGAGACAAACATTTACAGGTGCAGAAAGGGCAGAATGTCTCACCTATCTACTGGAAGAGAGCTTATCAGGGTAATAATAATAATAATAACAGTTTATATACCGCAATACCGTTAAGTTCTATGCGGTTTACAAAAGATTAGTGGAGTACAAGTTGAGTTGACAACTTAAGGGATGTGGGGAACAATGGGGAGAAAGGGCAAGGGAGGGGAAAGAGGGAAGTACATATTCTCTTTTTCCAGTGCAATAGGTGAGACATTCTAAACAATAGGGACATACAAAAGCAGTCCCCCCAAATAGCTAAGGTGGGCATGCTGCGCCGGCCCTTAAGACCGAGGACCCAAAGGCCGAGTCCTGCCTTGCAGCAACATCCACTGTAAAACGTGACCAACATGAGAAGAGAAGAACACGTTGCAATCCTGCAAATCTCCTCAGGAGGGACAGATTTAGCTTCGGACCACGAAGAAGCCGCACTCCTGGTAGAAAGAACCTTGACGGAAACAGGGGACTGTTTCCCAGAAAGCATGTAGGTTGACGAAATGGCCCTAGGGATCTATCTGGAAATCATGGCCTTAGAAGCAGGAGCACCCTGCTTAATCGAATGAGTCAGCACAAGCAGATAGTCCGAGAGGTGAAACTCATTAGTGAACTCTAAATAACGCAGGAGTACCCTGCGTACGACCAGTTTGTTCAACAAGCAGTCCTGACTGAGTCAAGTAACCTGTTAGGCAGGCAAACACACTACCCAATGAACATGAAAAGCCAAAACAACAGCCTACAGCGTCAAAACCAACAGAGAAGCATCTAAAAGAAGGCTAAAGGGAGCCTAGATAAAAATAGATAGCACCAGGCTAAGGTCCAAGGCAGGGATAGGATGGACAACAAGCTGTCTGACACAATGGTCCTCCTGTAATAATGGAGTGACATCAGGATGAACCGCCACAGAGGACCAACTGACCTGAGCTCTAAGTAAGAGAGCCCGGCTACCGAATCCGCAGAGAAGCCACCGTAAGGCCAGTATCTTTCCAGCGGGAAGAAAGGCAAGAATCAGCAAAATCTGAGCTGAATACGGATCCACCTGGACTTCGACGCACCAATATTGGAAGGCCTTCCACACCATAGCATATGCCGACCCCCTGGATGATGTCTTAGACTGTGGAAGAGCCTCAACACCAAGAGCAGAACATCTCTTATGCCTAAAGGTCGCATGCTCAAGAGCCTTGCCATAAGAGCCAAGGAACAGGCATGGCAACTGGGCCCTGCTTGAAAGGGTCCGAAGAAGCCCTCAGCCCAAAGGCTGCGATCCACATGCCCACGTGAACAAGCTGAAGCCACCAGCATAACGTGGCCAGGATCCTTTGAGGACACGGTCAACCAACAGCCCAGGAGTAAAAACAGATAGGAGAAAGCTCCTGCTGCCAGACTGCATCAGCATGTCGAGCCTGTCCGGAATCATGAAATGGCCATGAGATCGACGAGGAGACTCCCCCAGCGCTAAAAGATCGTTAAAAATCCAAGTTGGCCACCAGCACCAAATTTGCGCCAAAAACGCAATATTTCTCACATTTCCCAAAGTCTAAAAATGGCGATTTTAGGATTTTTCAGGAGGAAGAACACGGGGAACATACAGATATTTAAAAAAGGATCAAGAGGAGTACCGGGCAACTATAGATCTGTGAGTCTCATGTCAGTCCGTGGGAAGATGGTTGAGGCGCTGATCAAGGATAGCATAACCCGGCACTTAGACAAACACGGCCTGATGAGAGCCAGCCAAAATGGATTCAGGAAGGGGAAGTCATGTTTGACAAACCTACTTCAATTTTTTGAGACAGTGAACAGGCAAATCGATAGCGGAGAACCGGTGGATATTGTATACTTGGATTTTCAGAAAGCATTCGACAAGTTTCCACATGTAAGACCCCTCAGGAAACTGCAAGGCCATGGAATAGAAGGAGACATACTAAGATGGATAGGCAAATGGCTGGAGAACAGAAGGCAGAGAGTGGGCATAAATGGGAAATTCTCAGACTGGGAGACTGTGACTAGCGGTGTGCCCCAGGGCTCGGTACTTGGGCCCATCTTATTTAATATCTTCATAAATGACCTGGAGGATGGAACATCTAGTGAAATCATCAAGTTCGCAGATGACACAAAGCTATGCCGGGCAATCAAATTGCAGGACAGCGAGGAACTCCAGAGCGACTTGAGCCAATTGGAAAATTGGGCAGATAAATGGCAGATGAAGTTTAATGTGGAAAAATGCAAAGTCATGCACTTAGGCAGAAAAAATAAGGAACACAAGTACAGTATGTCAGGTGCAATTCTGGGGAAAACCAAACAGGAAAGGCACCTGGGCGTATTAATCGATAGGACCCTGAAGCTGTTGGTGCAATGTGAGGCGGCAGCGAAGAACGCGATTAGAATGCTAGGCATGATAAAGAAGGGAATCATGAATAGATCGGAGAAAGTAATACTACCGCTTTATAGAGCGATGGTCAGACCATACCTGGAATACTGTGTCCAACATTGGTCCCCATACCTAAAGAAGGATTTAAAAGTACTCGAGGGGGTGCAGAGACGAGCAACGAAGCTAATAAAGGGCATGGAGAACTTGGAATATGAGGAACGACTTAAGAGACTGGGATTGTTCTCCCTTGAGAAGAGGAGACTGCGAGGGAATATGATCGAGACTTTCAAAATATTGAAAGGAATCGACCAAATAGAGCAGGATAAAAAACTATTTACAATGTCCAATGTGACACAGACAAGAGGACATGGACTAAAGCTAAGGGGGGACAGGTTCTGGACAAATATCAGGAAGTTCTGCTTCACGCAATGAGTGGTAGAAACCTGGAATGCCCTCCCAGAAGAGGTAATTGCGGAATCCACAGTTCTAGGGTTTAAGGGTAAGTTATATGTACATCTCCTTATGAGTGGCTTAAGATGACATAGGTAAAGGTAAGCATCTCTTATAAGAAGCTTAGAGTGATATGGGGACTAATACTATGCCAGGGTACGCCTGGCGGGGCCTCCGCATGCCGGATTTGATGGACCTAGAGTCTGTTCCGGAGATGGTACTTCTTATGTTCTTATGTTTTAAACTTTCCCCGATGTCTCTCACAAGCTGTCAGCTCATTTTACTCACTGTGACCTGATACACTAAAATCCACCTGCTCACAGCTCTTACTCAGTAGCTGTATAAGAATTCACTGCCACAATGCTGGGAATGCTCTCACAAAGCTGATCTTCAGGCTGCCGGTCAGACTCCACTGTCTGACTATGCTTCCACTCCAGCAGACCACCGAATACGCACCAGGACGGGTGGACGCGTGAAAATACAGCCGGCACGCTGCAGAACACCACTGAACCCCCTAAGCGTGCCTAACATTCAGCGCTTGACCCCTGCTTAACAGAAGGTGAGACTTCCTTTAAGACAGCCCTTAGCTCAAAGGAAAACTATGCAGACTGGCTAACACAGATATGGGCAACTCCGGTCCTCGAGGGCCGGAATCCAATCGGGTTTTCAGGATTTCCCCAATGAATATGCATTGAAAGCAGTGCATGCAAACAGATCTCATGCATATTTATTGGGGAAATCCTGAAAACCCAATTGGATTCTGGCCCTCGAGGACCAGAGTTGCCCATGTCTGAGTTAACAGGTACCCAAAAGGGATCAGCCTGTCAGCTACAGACCAAAGTCTGTGAATTCTCAAGCAGGCAGAACTCCAAATTTGCTTCAAACAGGAAAATATCTGCAAAGGGGACAAAACTATATCGAATTTAAAACAATAAAATGGGGAGAGCAGAACACACACAGCTGCAGACATGCATGCAGAAGCAAAGATTGTAGAGGGTGCTAAACCAATCAGTGAAGTACTACGGTACATAGGCAAAGTGAAAAAATCCAGAGTGGATTCCTTCTGCAGTGCATGCAAGTATGGGGAATTAACCCTATTGTAGACTGTCTTACCTATTGCACTGGAAAACAGCTTTAGAGAAATCAAACCTCAGAACAAGCAGCAAATGTTTTTATATTTAGAAAGCATGGCTGCTACTTCATAATTGCATTCCATAAAGGAAAATGGTTTGAATTCAGCTGCTCCACAACACTGTGTGAGCTACATACACACATAGCTTAGTTGAAAGGTGTTCAACAGGTTACACTGTCTTTACCTTTCGGTAGCTCTCTG
Organism: Geotrypetes seraphini; assembly: GCF_902459505.1. Lineage (NCBI taxonomy): Eukaryota > Metazoa > Chordata > Amphibia > Gymnophiona > Dermophiidae > Geotrypetes > Geotrypetes seraphini. Next base: position 12,586,195 of record NC_047094.1, on the reverse strand, counting down.
AGGAAGACAAAATTGTCAATCACATTTTCCAAGCAGAGAATAACTGTGACCCTCAAGGTATAACCTCCCTAGAGTAAAATTATTCTGTCTACAAGATAGCCCAGAATCAGGCATCCTGCCATCTTAAAAACACTAGAGACAAGTGCAGAGACTATTTCCATTCAAAAACAGGATGTATTATGTTGCTTTAAGGATGAACTGGTTATAAAGGGTCCTCTTTTTTTCTGTTGAAGAGTTTATCATTAGAGAATCTGCATTACTATTCTGTAGGCACAGCATTTGTCTAAATTAGGGGGGGGGGGGATCTCAGAGGAAGATTCTCAAAACTTCACGATAAAATCCAATGGGCTGCTATCGAGGTCGCTACTGTAACGATTTCAAAAAGGTGAGTCATTCTCAAAAGTCCCTGCATGCAAATGAGGTTCACAGATGTTCACGTAGGCTCGCTAAACTTACTTGAGATGAGTCGTTGGTGGTAGCGATCAGCACATGTGCAGAATACATCTGCATATTAAAAAAAAAAAAAAAAAAACCCCACCAAACCAAATTGAAGATTGGCAGGAGAGATGCCCATTCTCACACAACTTCCGGACACCCACCCCTGGCAGCAGGAGAGAGGCTCACTCTCTCCCATGGCGCCGCACAATCCCCTGACACTACTAACACCCCACCACGGAAGAGATGCCCACTCTCCCCCGTGGTGTTGCACAATCTCCCGACACTACTACTACCCATCAAAACCACTCCCTCCCGCTGCACAATCCCCCGACACTACTACTACCCACCTAACCCCCACCCCCTGCAACGGGAGGGAAGCCCATTTCCTCCCAACTCCCCCATGCCCCCGATGACCCCCGCCCCTCCCTACCTTATTCACGAAGTCCAGCTGGAAGAATGCTTACCCACTCTGGCTGGCAGGCCTGCCTCTTACAAAACGGTGGGCCTTCCCCTTCCTGCCGCCACCCCTTCGAGTTTGGGGGGGTGGCGGTAGGAAGGAGTGGGCATCCCTCCTGCCCAGTTTACTCTGGGGGGGGCATTCCAGGGCAGGAGGGAGTGGGTATTCCTCATGCCCGGCTTACTTCATGGCCGGAGGCTCGAGGGTTCCAGCAGGAGAGAGACTCCTGCCGGCTGACTTCGCAGGAAGGGGGGGTTTTCCTGCCGCAGCCACTCAGCTGATTGTGGCAGGGAAATTCTTGCCACAGTCAGTTTAGCGGCCACATCTATTTCACACGTCTGTCGTTACTCCAGGGAGATGCCTATGGCCTCAATCTCGCCCATGGCCAATTCTTGCGAAACCATACCCACACCCAGCCTTGCGCGACCTTAGGTATCCCTACGCATCTCCCTAGGCCTGTGAAAATGTCTACAGTGTAGGCCGCCTGCCTTGGGTAGGTTTTTTCTAAAAACGTGCGTCCCAACTGGCTGGTTAGATAGTGATTAGACACCTACTGCTGCCTAAAATCAGGACACCATTTATAGAATCTGCCCCAAAGACTTCCCAGGAGTGTAGGTTTGGAAAAGCAGAGTTAGTACCAATGTGCACACAATTTATACAATACATAACTACAAGCATAGAGTTATACCTTCTTTAGGGCAGCTGAAACTTTGAGGGTGAGAACTTGTGCACTTTTGGGGCTGATTTCTATTTCATAAAGGCCCAAAAGGTGACTGTTACCTTTATATAACAGGTGCCCTTTTGAACTTTTCACCTAGATGCCCTATTATAGAATTGTCCCCTATTGTAAATGTGCATCGGTGAATTCCACAGTTGCAACACACATCTCCCAGTTAGATTTCACACATTGCTTCACTGAAGTAGGATAAAACTCTTGATGCCTGTATATACCAAACTTTCTCCTTATATGAAAACGGTCTGCTCATCTTTAATGAGTAAGAAAGGAGACAGAGGAACAGAAAGAACATCTCTCTAGAAAGGGCAACTGACAATCTATAGGCTGCATTCTTGCACTGCCCTAAATTGTATCTCCACAAATTGAACTGTAGGTCGCCTTGAACCTTTTTAGGCATAGCGCAACTCATAAATCCTAGATTAGATTAGATTTAAAGTGGGAAATCAAGAGGTTCTTCATAAGACAGGGACAGGACCCAGATGAGGTCTGCCATGCAATTCACCCTAAAGAACTGAAAGCCTCAGACAGCTGGCATATGCTCTGAATGGGGGGAAAAAAAAAAAAAGATGATGGCATCATTTGAAATTGAGGTTGGGAAGGAAGAATATACCCCTCCCCCCAAAAATTATCTGGACACAACACACTAATTTACATTTGTGGCAAGCTTGAAGTTTTTATAGTCTTAGAATGTTTTCTTTTTAATATGCTTTTCATATAGATTGCCATTATCTTGATTCACACTCTGAGTTATCTGCTGGTCCATACCTATTGGACCTGGGTCTTCTATCTGAGCCTTGGAAATTGGCACATTAGTCCTAAGCAATCAGAATTGTAGAGAATATACTCTTCTTCACTCACCTCCGTAAGAGAGACTGCTGAAGGCTTTTGCAAGCTGTGAGAGTGTCATTCGTAAACATATGGCATACCACAACCTTGTGGCAGCTGGCCATGAATGCCATTACTGCATCTGGCTGAAAGGTTCCACTCCGAGATATGATGCAGAGGCGTTGGAGAGAGCTGCACTGGCTTAGGGCCTGGAAAAACTGGCTGTTTGCAGTAAAGTATGGCTGTTCAAGCCTGGAAAAGTGAACAAGTAGAAGTAAAATACCCCACTGGAACTTGCAAAAAAAGAAAGAAAAGTGGGAGTCTATTCTGTATATTAGACTTGCCAAAGAGCACCACAAAATACACTGGATAAACAAGATCAATTTTATCTTACAGCAGAGCTAAGCTGAAAGCAGCACACTACTTGTTAACTGGAGAATTAGCCTATTGCAGGGGAGGTGGGCAAACTTTGGTCTGAAGGCTGCATTAAGTGTCATAACTAGGTTGGGTGGCCAATGTAAATTTGTGGTTTCAGAAGTGATGGGAGGGGGTTCCCTTTGACACCAGTGAAGGTCTAGGACAGTGATCTTCATTGCAAGTCCTGTGAGCCAATGGTGGCCTGCGGAAACTTTCTGGGTGGCTCATGCACCTATCCGGAGTGCCCCACCCCCTCCCCCAGCGAGATCCAGTGCTTGCTCACTGTTCTCTTCCAGCCGCAAGAGTTAAGTAACCAATTTGTAACCAAGATCTCTCAAGCCTTCTTAGTACCCTGCCTACTTGTACTTGACGACCTTACAGTGTGCCTATTTTCACTGATCTTGCACTGATTGTTCCAGCTCCTCTTATCTCTGTATCCTGCTCACATGTATCAGTGACTTTTCATTGTGCCTATCTTCGCTGATTGTCCAGCTCTTCTTATTGTAAACCGTCTCGAACTATTATGGCTTAGGCGGTATATAAAAATTATTATTATTATTAAGTAAACATGCTGCCTTAAACTTTTCTCTGCTACTGCTTCCTGTCCTCACAAAGGCAGAAAGTAGTAGCAGAGGGAAAGCTTCTGGGTCGCTGAAGGCAGCATGTTTACTTCACTCATGCTGTCTGCGGCTTGAAGAGTTAAAGCAGCGCCACTAGAAGAACGGTGAGCAAGCAACAGATCCCATGGGGGGACAGCATGAGAGGGGGGTAAGAGAGATGGTGGACCGTGGGGATGGGGAAGGGAAGGAAAGATGCTAGACCTCCAGGGGAAGAAAGGGAAGGGGCATATAGAGATACCAGATCACGGGAGGGGGGAAAGGAAGGAGAAAGATGTCGGACCACAGGAAGGGGAAGAAGAGAGAGATGCCAGATCATGGAAAGGAAGGAGGAGGGAGAGATTCCAGACTAAGGCAGGGGGGAGGGGAAGGAAAAACAGAGAAATGCCAGACCACAAAGGGGGGAGGAAGGATAGGAAGGAGGAAGAGATATGCCAGACTGTGGGAAGGAGAGGATAAAGATCTCAGACCACAGGAGGGGGAAAGGTGGAAGACAAATGTCAGACCAAAGGAGAGGGAAAGAGAGGGAGATGGTGCACAAGGATGGAGGGGAAGGGGAGAGAGAGCGGACATGGGAGGGGTGAGGAAGGGGAGATGAAAGAAATATTTATGGATAGATGGGAATAGGGGAGGAGATGGCATACATGGATGGTGGGGAAGGGCAGAGAGAGGGTGGAGATAGTGCGCATGGATAGATGGGAAAGGAAGACATGAAAAAGTAGATATATTTGAGGAGGAAGCAAAAAATTAGAAGAAAGTTGAATGTTAAAAAGTTAATGCCAAAGATGGATGTAGAATCAAATATACACACAATATCCCCTAAAGATCAGGAAGGTTTAAAACCAGCTATTGAATGATCTGATTTCCATATGCTCAGAGGTGGTAAGCTCGAATGAGAAGTGTTTGCCCCCCTCACAGAGCTTGAAGTTCAGTCATTGCATATTTGAATGCTAGTTCAATCAATCTCTGCTGTTTTATTTCAAGTTTTTAGTCCTTGTAATAATAATAATTCTTATATACCGCCAAAGCCATAATAGTTTATAATGATAAGTTGTTCAAGTGCTCATGCTAATTGTGTTTATTATGAATTTTTGTACACTTGATGAAAGTTTTAAAATGAATAAAGAATTAATAAAAAAAAAAAGGGAGAGTACTTAATGACTAAAAAAGTGGGAGTTACTGATTGCCTTCTGCAATCTTTGGCACTCTAAATCCCTGTTTATCTGAAGTACAGAAAAAGAATTTGTAGGAATTTAAGTCATGGACAAAAATTATACCGATTTTTTGGTACTGTAGGGGTCCAACTCATTAATTCCACCCCCCACCCCCTGACACAGAATGGGAGATATGCCTTGGTAAATCAGCCCCAGGTATGCTGGTATTGAAGTATAAAATCTGCCCTTCTTGGAGCAAAAGATTCATTAGACCTTCTGGAATTTGTTACAAATTGCCCTGCTTAGTCACACTCAGACCTGCCTTTTACTTAATGGTTGGGATTAACATAGGAATAATATGCTAGAGTTACTACTAAACCTAGAGAAAGCAGTCAACAAGCACGGCTACTAAAATACAAGTCACTGAAGCAAGATATCCAAAGTCACTATCACTCTGCATCTGCACTAGCTTGCTGCACACCATACAACTTAGACCAGCTCCTCATATCACATAATTTGACTTCAGTTTAGCTACTATCCATTTATCTAAACTACAAGTACTAAATTGGCTGTAACACAGACAACAAAGTCCTGATGAATTTAGGGATTAGTACAACACTTTTAAATTCTATGCAACTTCTTTGCTTAAAAAAATATATTTCTCATTTGCATCCCGGCCACCATGTTAAGCAGACTAGATGAACTGTGTAAGTCCATTTGTCTTTACTATGTTTATATACACCCCCCCCCCCTTTTACTAAGCCATGGTAGAGGCTTCTACCATGGCCCAGAGCACTAAATGCTCCGATGCTCATATTATTCCTATGAGCGCTGAAGCATTTAGCGCTTCGAGCTGTGGTGACACGGTGAGAAAATTCATCACCATTCCCGTCCCCGCGGATAACCACAGGGAACCATCTCCATGTCATTCTTTAAGGAGAGAGGGAAGAATCAGAGTATGAATGGGCCCAGCCACTGGCCCTCAAGCCTTGCATTGAAGAACGCTGGTGTAAAAGGACTGAGTTTGAGATGGATACTAAAGAACGGCATGGAATACTTTCCCACAGTTATCCGCGGGGACGGGAACGGTGATGAATTTTCTCACCGTGTCATTCTCTAGTAGAAACCTCTACCGTGACTTAGTAAAAGAGGATGATAATTTGTAGGAGATTTTTCCTGTGCAGATTTTGATTTTGACCTAGCGATCTCTCCTGCTCCTTTCTATTTTCAGCTAAGATCACTAGGGTCCAGTTAGTCTTCTCTCGCAGCTATTTGGGGATTTTCCCATCTCTCCATATATCACCAACATACTCAGTCTGGCCACTACAGTGATAATCCTAGGCCAGGAACCATGTACAGTACTACAATTCCTTTGGGAACCCAACAATTACAGATCCTAAATCTGGCCACCAGTTGCCATCCTTAAGGAAAAATGAATTTTTAAGGAGAAAAATGGGCTTGCAAACCCACAGCTAAAGTCCCCAAGATCTGCAGACCCTTAACACTGGCTCAGTGTTACTTTAATGTGGTTTAAATGAACTGAAAGCTAGGCAATGCCATGCTTGCCATCCAGTCACCATTACTAATGAATTTGATGAAATGATTTTTGAGAAATGAAAAAAAAATTCCTGACTTTAACAGCAGAAGTGTAGCAAATATTGCACTGGATAGATGCAGACTGTGCAGATCTCAATTACTCCAAGGCTGAGAGGGATTACAGATATCTGAGTCCAACATGTAGTTAAGTAGAGAAGTTCGCGATTACTTGAAAACACTCAGATATACACTGTTTACTCAGGCTTTATATCTTCAGTTACACTTTTTCTTTTCTGTCTCCATCCTCCAAACAGCAGATTTTAAAACGACTAGACTTCACAGTACAAAAGTGTACTTCTACACTTTCCAGCATACAGATCTTTTAAAATATGTTTAAGTCTGAAAGGTTGTTTTATCCATTCCAGCACTTCAGAACATGTTTCTTTTCCAAATATACTCCTCAAACTATTGCCCCCTCCCCCCTTTGTGACGTTCTTTTTACTGTAACTAATGAAGAAGATGGAAACTAAGATTTACACCTTTCCATAAATTTTCTATTCGTGTGACCCTCCAGATAGTTTTTAGTTTGATGATCATTTACATATTCCTCTATTTTAAGCAAAATTAACAAAACTGAACATCAAACCAGTTCTAGGAAACAGAGTTGGAGCTTCACCTGGCTAGAGCAGTTATTCCTTAACTTACCTGTACTTTCTATGACAGGTAAACTGGGTGTTATCAATATTTCAGGCAAAGAAAACTTTTTAAACTTTTGCATGAAAGTAAGCTAAGCCAAAATTTTCTATGTGCCATATTAAAACATATCCTATCACATTTTTAGATACAAGGCTGGTAGATCACTTGTCACAAATTTGCCTCTACAGAGACTACCATGTTTATAATGCACAACTTATATGAGGATGAAGGATGGATGTACAGTTTGTCCTCACCTGAAATCTTTTAGCTGTTTGCAATTACTGAGCATGTCACACAAGGCAGACATGTAGACCACCTTTCCCATCATGCCCAGATTTGCCAGAGAAAGCGTCTGTAGCTGTTGGCATTTCAAGCCAATGCTGATTAACCCGGATCCCGTCATAACCCCAGGAAGTTGGGCCAAGGTAAGATTTCGCAAGAATGCCAGTTGACTTATAGCACCAAGCTCTGCATCTCCAACATGCTGTGATCGACTGCAAGGGGGAAGTGAGTTCCGAATTGCTGGTTCATTCCGAGGCATGGCTGAGGAGAAATTAGATCCAAGCAATTCCAAACTCTCCAAAAACAAGCAGTTACCCAGAAAGCGCCAAAAAACAGATAACTTCATGCTATCCTGTTCAGAAGAATTCCTGGGATAGGGCTGTACCCCAATTCGAACTTTTTTCCCAAATCCACAAGGCACTGCATTAGCCATAGTCTGGGAAGAAAGCTTGCCCATGCTTTCAGAAGGATCAGGAACAGCACAAACAGGTAAAGATAATGAACGGAGGTGTTGCAGACATGACAGAAGCTGGCATAAATGTTTCCCTGTAATTTCTGAACTATGATGATGAGCACCAGAAAAATTCAAATGCTTAAGCTTGGGACAAGAGGTTACTAAAGTCTCCAGAATACTACTATCAATGTCATCATCTGCTTTCCTGAACAGGGAGTCTGGATAAAGGCAGTAAATGCAACCACTAAAGTTCAAACTAACCAAGCTTTTAAAGTCCTTCTCCTTTCCACTATTAATAACTCGTTGTATGAGCTGAGTCCCAGAGAGTGTGCAGCGGCTGAAGCTGAAGTAGAAAGGCTTGCTGAACTTCATTTGCTGCAGCAGGGAAGAGCCATTTATCCAGTTCTTGGGCAACTGCAATGCATCCAAAGAGACATTTCTGGCCATGCAATCCAAAAGGTTTTTAGTGGCTCCACTCTCTGCTAAATTGGCAGGAACAGAAATGAGGAAGGCATGGAGATTCTCCGGAGTTCTGTCACTCAGCACTGCTAAGTATAACCTTACCACTTCCTGGTTCACATTGCCAGGAGCCAGTCTAGCATAAAACAAACGGAGATTTTGGTAGTGGGGAACATTACTTTCGCCTACCATCAGCTGGCCAGACATTAAATCACCTTCTCGTGTCCTGTCAAAGATCTCAAAGTATAGCAGTAGTTTTTCAAGACTGGTACAGCAAGGCACTACTCCATAGGATGGTGTGAACAGTGTCTGCTTGAGTTCCAGTACACTGCTTAGCGTGGCCTTACACTCGCTGCTCAGCTTGCTAGCATCGAAGCCAGGATATACGTCAATTGCCAATGAACAGAGGTGATGTAGGTTTGAAAGAATCTTTGAAAGGCGGATGGAAGTGAGGTTGCAGCCAGACAAATTCAGTTTCACCAGGTTCTTGCACCTTGTCACATGGTCAATGGTGAGTCCAGACAACCAATAGCAACCACTCATGTCCAGTACCTGGATATCTCCTCCTATCTGCCTCAGCAGCTGCTTCACGTGATCATCGCTGGCCTGCATTCCTCACACACAAACAAACAGTTTCAGTCAAGTACTGGCCAGAAGTCTGTTTTTCTAATCACAAGAAAAAAGGGAGTGAGTTGGGAGGTTAATGTGGTCGTTCCCTATCAATGTCTGTTCATTTAAACTACTACTAATCAAAAACATGACTTGCTTTATTAAAATATACACTGGTAATTGCACTAAATTCAAATCCAGAAGATATAAGTCAATTTCTATACTGCATGATTTTAATTCATTGTAACTGTAAATAAAGGAGTAAGTTATAAAAGCAGCGTGTTTTCTACACATAAAGCCCTTACAAAAGAATGCTTAGTGGAGGTACCTTTTTCCCAGTAAGAGATCATCAACTTGCAAAACTGAGTTAGCCCCATCTACTTCTATCATGGTTTTCATCATATCTAAGCTCACCCACCCTTTCCATCACTTTACATTTTGAGCTATAAAATTTTTCATTTCTTGAATATCTTCCAAAGGAGGAGGCTGAAAACAAACAAAGAAAAACACTCAACAGACTGAAACATGTGGGGAACTATAATATATATTTACAAATGAGACTTCATGTAAAACAATCCACATAAAGGCTGACTACAACTTAATGGGTTAGTCTTTTTCATAAAGAACCATGTCAAAGATTTTTTCCTATCAGTATGGCTATCTTAATACAAAATAAACTCCCTGCAATGGTCCCATGTGTTATATACAGATCCTTCTTAACAGTAGGGCAGCAGTCTGTCTGGAGAAAACTGCAGAAAGCATTAGAAACTGCAGATGTATGCTTTTTTAGCAATAATTCAGCTGGCCAGAGTTCTTAATCAGCAAAAAATCTGCTTTATCTGATTTTAAGAACGCATGGGATAAGGATTCTAACAAAGAGGAAAAGGTTTGAGTCCATTTGCCATATGGTCTTTATCTGCCATTATTGTTCTCTGTTTCCATGTTAATATTTAATTAATCATCCCTTTTAAAACAGTTAAGAAGGTGATAGGAGACAAGAAAAAATCATTAAGGAAGTGGAAAAAGCACAGTTACTTACCGTAACAGTTGTTATCCAGGGACAGCAGGCAGCTATTCTCACAAGTGGGTGACGTGATCCAACGGAGCCCCGATGCGGACGTCTCACAAGCAGACTTGCTTGAAGAAACTCGAAGTTTCGAGTCGCCCGCACCGCGCATGCGCGAATGCCTTCCCACCCAGCACAGGGCGCGTCTCCTCAGTTCAGATAGCTAGCAGAGAAGCCAACCCGGCAAGGTGGGTAGGATGTGAGAATAGCTGCCTGCTGTCCCTGGATAACAACTGTTACGGTAAGTAACTGTGCTTTATCCCAGGACAAGCAGGCAGGTATTCTCACAAGTGGGTGACCTCCAAGCTAACCAAAGTGGGATGGTGGGAGAGTTGACAACTTAGGAGAATAAATTTTGCAATACTGTTTGGCCAAACTGTCCATCCCGTCTGGAGAAAGTATCCAGATAATAGTGAGAAGTAAACAAGATGAACTCGCTAGGACTAGGAGAAACACTGATAGCATGGGTGCAAGACTGGCTTAGTGGAAGATCTCAAAGAGTGGTGGTAAATGGTATCCCCTCAAAAACGTCAAAAGTGATCAGCGGAGTGCTGCAGGGCTCGGTCTTGGGTCCGATGCTATTTAATATCTTTGTTGGGGATCTGACTCAGGGGCTCCGAGGCAAAATTACACTATTTGCCGACGACGCTAAACTATGCAGTGTTGTAGGCAGGGCCTCAGAACCTGATAGTGCAACAAGGCCCAACACTATGGAGCAAGACCTGCTTGTATTGGAAAAATGGTCCAGTAATTGGCAACTAAACTTTAATACCAAGAAATGTAAAGTGATGCACCTTGGGAATGGAAATCCACGCAAAACATACACCTTAAACGGCGAAAACTTAACAAGAACTACTGCAGAAAGGGACTTGGGAGTTCTCATCCGGGATGATATGAAAGCTGTTAATCAGTTGGAGAAATCTTCAGCGAAGGCCAGACAAATGCTGGGTTGCATCAGAAGGAGCTTTAACAGCAGGAAACCGTTATACAGATCCATGGTGAGACCTCACCTGGAGTACTGTGTCCAATTTTGGAGACCACATTATCAAAAAGATGTGAAAAGAGTGGAGTCGATACAGAGAATGGCCACTAAGATGGTCTCAGGACTTAAAGGCATCCCATATGAAGAACGTCTGATCAAACTGCGCTTATATTCTCTTGAAGAATGCAGAGAAAGGGGGGACAAGATAGAAACATTTAAATACATCATGGGCCACATCAAAGTGGAGGAGGAAATCTTTTTTCTAAAGGGTCCCACGGCGACAAGAGGGCATCCACTAAAACTTAAGGGAGGAAGATTTCATGGTGACACCAGGAAATACTTCTTCACTGAACGGGTGATTGATCGATGGAATGATCTTCCCCAGCAGGTGGTCGAGGCCAGTAACGTGCTCGACTTCAAGAGTCGATGGGACAAACACGTGTGAGTACTACGGAGTTATGCTCAATCGATAGATACTCCAGGGAAGAAGGTCCTTAAGCAGGCAGACTAGTTGGAGGGAGGGTTCTTGAGTGGGCAGACTTGATGGGCCATCGGCCCTTTTCTGCCGTCATGTTCTATGTTTCTATGCTTCTAAAGGTATGAACCGAGGACCAAGTAGCAGCTCTACAAATCTCCTCAATAGGTGTAGATCTGAGGAAAGCTACAGAAGCTGCCATTGCTCTGACCTTATGGGCTGTGCCTTTACTGTGAAGGGGTAATCCAGCCTGGGCATAGCAGAAAGAGATACAAGCCGCCATCCAATTGGAGATGGTATGCTTAGAGATAGGACGTCCCAATTTGTTCGGATCAAAGGAGACAAAAAGTTGAGGAGCAGTTCTGCATGGTTTGGTACGTTCCAAATAGAAAGCCAAAGCATGTTTGCAGTCCAGAGTATGAAGAGCTGATTCTCCAGGATGAGAATGAGGCTTTCGAAAAAACACTGGAAGAACAATGGATTGGTTAATATGACATTCCGAGACTACTTTAGGAAGGAATTTCAGATGAGTGTGAAGAATCACCTTGTCATGATGTCATGATAGAACACTGTAAAAGGTGGATCCGCAACCAACGCTTGAAGCTCACTGACTCGTCAAAAAGAAGTGAGGCCAACGAGAAACACCACTTTCCAAGTGAAATACTTCAGATGAGCCTTGTCAATTGGTTCAAATGGAGGTTTCATGAGCTGAGCAAGAACAATATTGAGGTCCCAAACCACAGGAGGCGGTTTGAGAGGAGGGTTGACATTGAAAAGTCCCTTCATGAATTTGGCAACCACAGGATGAGCAGAGAGGGGTTTCCCTTCAAGAGGCTGATGGAAAGCCGCAAATGCACTAAGATGGACTCAGATCGATGTATAATTGAGGCCAGAATGAGAAAGGTGCAAAAGATAGTCCAAAACTGAAGATAAGGAAGAATGTTGAGGCTCCTGACGAAGAGAAAAACACCAAGTAGAAAATCTAGTCCATTTTTGGTGATAGCATTGTCTAATAGTAGGCTTCTGTGAAGCTTCCAAAACATCCCTCACAGATTGAGAAAACTGTAGAGGAGCTACGTTGAGAGGAACCAAGCTGTCAGGTGGAGAGACTGCAGGTTAGGATGAAGCAGAGATCCCTGATGCTGTGTAAGCAGAGAGGGAAAAACTGGTAGAAGGTATGGCTCCCTATCTGCTGATTTGAAGGAGAAGAGAGTACCAGGGTTGTCTGGGCCACCAAGGAACAATCAGAATCATGGTGGCACGGTCAGTCTTCAGCTTGACCAGTGTCTTTTGGATGAGAGGAAATGGAGGAAACGCATATAGAAAGAGATTCGTCCAGTCCAGAAGGAAAGCATCCGCCTCGAGGCGATGAGGAGTGTAGATCCTGGAGCAGAACTGAGCCAGCTTGAAGTTGTGGGGGGCTACAAAGAGATCTATCCGAGGCGTTCCCCACTGAGAGAAGATGTGATGAAGGGGCTTGGAATGGAGAGTCCATTCGTGAGGCTGTAGAAGATGACTCAAGTTGTCCGCTAAGGCGTTGTCCGTCCCCTGAATGTAGACAGCTTTGAGGAAGGTGTTGTGGTGAATTGCCCAATCCCATACTTTCAGAGCTTCCTGACAGAGGAAGGCAGATCCCGTGCCTCCCTGTTTGTTGACATAATACATGGCGACCTGATTGTCTGTTCGAATGAGGACTACATGGTCGCGAAGAAGATGTTGAAAAGCAGTGAGCGCATTGAAAATTGCCCTGAGTTCCAGGAGATTGATGTGACACTGACGATCCGTACTGGTCCAATAGCCTTGGGTACGGAGACCATCGAGATGAGCCCCCCCAAGCGTAAGTTGAAGAATCGGTCGTGAGAACCTTCTGATGGGGTGGCATGTGAAAAAGTAAGCCTCTGGATAGATTGGAAGAGAGCATCCACCAGCGAAGAGACTGTGTCAGAGCAGGAGTGACCTGGATGTGTCAAGTCAGAGGGTCGGAAACCTGCGTCCGTTGAGATGCCAGGGTCCACTAAGGAATTCGGAGGTGAAGTCTGGCAAAAGGAGTCGCATGTACTGTGGAAGCCATGTGACCCAGAAGAACCATCATGTGTCTCGCCGAGATGGACGGGCGAGGAGAGGAGACTGAATGACAAAGATGGAGAAGAGCCTCCAGACGTTGTTGAGGAAGGAATGCTCTGAGTTGGACAGTATCCAGAACAGCTCCGATGAATGGAAGAGTCTGAGCAGGCTGGAGATGGGATTTTGGAAAGTTGATTTCGAATCCCATACTCTGCAGGAACCAGATAGTCTGCTGGGTCGCTAGGACGACTCCTTGGGACGTGGAATCCTTGATGAGCCAGGGAAACACCTGAAGACCATGGTTCCTGAGCGCAGCGGCCACCACTACCAGGCACTTGGTGAAGACTCTGGGTGACGAGGCCAGGCCGAAAGGGAGCACTCTGTATTGATAATGAAGATTTCCCACCCGAAATCTGAGGTATTGACGGGAGGCCGGATGGATGGGAATGTGTGTGTAGGCCTCCTTGAGATCCAGAGAGCATAACCAGTCGTTCTTCTCGAGGAGAGGATACAGAGACGCTAGGGTCAACATGCAAAATTTTTCTCTACCAGAAATTTGTTGAGTACTCTAAGATCCAAAATAGGACGCAGATCGCCCGTCTTCTTCGGAACAAGGAAGTACCGGGAGTAAAATCCCTTGTTCTGCTGAGCCAAACGAACTGGCTCGATAGCTCAGAGCTGAAGCAAAGTTTGAGCTTCCTGAAGAAGAAGGGCGGTCTGGGCAGAATTGGAAGGATACTCTCTTGGAGGATGTTCCGCAGGAACTTGATGGAACTGAAGAGAGTATCCCTCCCTGACGATGGAAAGGACCCAGGGGTCGGTGGTAACAGTCGTCCATCGGTGGTAAAAATGATGGAGATGACCTCCGATAGGGGGAAAAACGGGAAATGGCAGAACGACTGAGGTTATGCTTTCTACTAGACAGTCAAAAAGGCTGAGGAGCCTTAGGTACAGCAGGTGGCTGAGGCTTCTGCTGTTTCTGAGGATATGGCCTCTTGACAGGCTGACAAATGGAAGGAGTCTGTTTAGGTGGAAAATGCCGTTGGTAAATTTGAGGAGGGCGTGCAGGTCGAGAAGGAGCCGGATTCGGCTTCGGGCGGAGAATGGATGCAAAAGACTTCTCATGGTCTGAAAGCTTCTTGGTGGCTGTCTCTATAGACTCATCAAAGAGGTCATTGCCAGCGCAAGGAACATTAGCCAGCCGGCCCTGCAGGTTAGGATCCATGTCGTTGGTCCGGAGCCACGCCAGACGCCGCATGGCCACTGAGCAAGCAGTAGCTCGAGCAGGCAGCTCAAAAGCATCATAGGAGGACTGAAGAAGCTGTAGCCAGAGTTGGGACAAGGATGCAAGGACTTCTTGGTATTCAAAATGCGTACGGGAATCCAGATAAGGCATGAACTTTGGAAGGATGGAGAGAAAGAACTCAAAATAGGTGATGAAATGAAAATTATAGTTGAGGACTCTGGAGGTCATCATAGAGTTTTGGTAGATGCGACGACCAAATTTGTCCATCGTTTTGCCTTCCCTTCCTGGAGGAACAGTGGCATACACCTGAGAAGGGTGAGAACGTTTCAAAGAAGATTCAACCAGAAGGAATTGGTGAGACAATTGAGCGTTGTCAAACCCCTTATGATGTACAGTCCTGTATCTGGAATCCAATTTGCCTGGAACAGCTGGAATGGAATAAGGAGTTTCCAGACAGCGGACAAAGGTTTGATCCAAAAGCTTGTGAAGAGGAAGCTTGAGGGATTCAGCCGGAGGTTGAGGGAGATGCATGGTCTCGAGATACTCCTTGGAAAACTTAGATCCAGTGTCAAGTTGAATATCTAAGTCAACTGCCATCTGACGCAGAAAAGATGAAAAAGACAGCTGATCTGCCAAAGCCTGGCATCGATAGGGATTCAAGGATGTTGAGGCAGCTTGCTCCAGTGAAGAAGGAGATCTGGATGGAGAAAAAGAACCCACCGGGTCTTTGAGATCCGGAAGCGGAAGGGTCAATGCAGGCGGTGGGGAATATTGAAGAAAAGGCTGCTTCCGATGAGGTGAGGCATGCCTGGATGAATGCTTCGAAGAATGCCTCGATCTATGATATTGCTCTTGCCTAGAAGCAGGCCTCGACAATCGAGGAGAGCGTGTCCCAGTCGAAGCCCCCAGAGAATGGATAGGGCTGGAGGCTGTGGAACGAAACAGAAGAGGCTGAGTGGAAGAACCTCGAGGCACTCGCAAAGACTCTGCTCCTTGCATCGAGTGTAAGGGTTCCAATGGAGGCATGGGCAAAGACTCTGCTCCTTGCGATGCATGCCGAGATGCCAGACCAGACACTCGCAGAGACTCTGCTCCCAGCAGAGAGTGTGCATGTGACCTAGGCACAGGAGGCGGCTCGACCTCGCGGGAAACCTCCGAATGCCCAGGCTGGATTTGTGAGAGAAGCTTCGGCCCCATGGTGGTAAAGAGCTGAATGAATTGCTTCTCTAATAAGGTCTGGAACAAAGCCGGCAAGGATGGATCCGCGTCTCCAATGGGACCACCTGCACGGGCTTCGTGTTCCCTCGAGGCAGTGTGAGAGTGCTTGAACTTAGACGCCTTGGGCACTTTAAGCACCACTGGGGAAATGGGCTGCTGTGCTATCTGACCTGAAGAGACAGAGGAAGGCACTGCAGCAAGCGTCGAAGACATAGCCGGTACAAACGAAGCAGGTTTGATGAGGCTCGGAGCAGAAGCTGTGGAAGCCTGGAGAGCATCGGATGATGTCTAGGGTGAAGCACCCCTCGAGGACGAAAGCTCCATCGAAGACTCCATGCTGAAAAGCTGCACCCACAGGATGCAACAACGCTTGAAAGCACGAGACTTAAGTGTTGAGCAAGGCCGGCACGATTTCGGGAGATGTTGAGGCCCGAGACACCGAAGACAACGTCGATGAGGGTCTGTCAGGGAAATCGCGCGCTGGCACTTGGAACACTTTTTAAAACCGTTTGCAGGCCGGGATATAGGCCGAAAAAGCGCTGCCGCAAAATCGAAGCCGCGGGGCTGCGGCCACGTGGCCTGCCCAACGGAAGAATTTTTTTTTTTTTAAAGAATAAAACAAAGAAGAAAATCACGGACAAAAGAAGGCACAAGTGAAAATACTTCACGCAGAGAGTCGAAGACGGACTTCTCGGCTCCGCGGAAAAGTAAGAACTGAGGAGACGCGCCCTGTGCTGGGCGGGAAGGCACTCACGCATGCGCGGTGCGGGCGACTCAAAACTTTGAGTTTCTTCTAGCAAGTCTGCTTATGAGGTGTCCGCATCGGGGCTCCGTTGGATCACGTCACCCACTTGTAAGAATACCTGCCTGCTTGTCCTGGGATAAAGGATAAAACCGAGGAAAATTGGAAAGAGCACAGGAAGCACCAAAAAGAATGTCACCGCGTGGTTAGAAAAGCAAAAAAAGAGTATGAAGAGAAACTTGCCAAGGAGGTACAGAATTTTAAACCATTCTTTCGATATGTGAAAGGAAAAAAAACAGTGAGGGAGGAGGTGGGACCCCTGGATGAGGGAGACAGAAAGGGAGTGGTAAAGGAGGAAAAGGAGGTGGCAGACAGATTAAACACGTTCTTTTCGTCAGTCTTCACATCCAACGTGCCAGAACCGGAAAAAATCTTCAAGGGGGATCAAGAAGAAAAATTATCATGTATGGAGGTAAGCCTCGAAGACGTACTCAAACAGATAGATTAAAAACTGACAAATCTCCAGGCCCAGACGGAATCCACCCGAGAATACTGAAAGAGCTCAGAAACGAAACAGCAGAGTTACTACAGCAGATTTGCAACCTATCCTTGAAAACAAGGGTAATCCCGGAGGACTGGAGGATAGCAAATGTTACACATATCTTCAAAAAAGGCTCAAGAGGCGACCCGGGGAACTACAGACCGGTGAGCTTAACCTCAGTTCTGGGGAAGATGGCCGAATCATTAATCAAGGACAGTATCAATGAGCATATAGAACAAAATAATCTGATGAGAACAAGCCAGCATGGTTTCTGTAAAGGAAGATCATTCCAAACGAACAGCACAGTTACTTACCGTAACAGGTGTTATCCAGGGACAGCAGGCAGATATTCTTAACACATGGGTGACGTCACCGACGGAGCCCTCGGTACGGACCTTTTTAACTAGAAGTTTCTAGTTGGCCGCACCGCGCGTGCGCGAGTGCCTTCCCGCCCGACGGAGGAGTGCGTGGTCCCCAGTTAGGATAAGCCAGCTAAGAAGCCAACCCGGGGAGGTGGGTGGGACGTAAGAATATCTGCCTGCTGTCCCTGGATAACACCTGTTACGGTAAGTAACTGTGCTTTATCCCAGGACAAGCAGGCAGCATATTCTTAACACATGGGTGACCTCCAAGCTAACAAAGAGGGAGGGGGGATGGTTGGCCATCATGAAAATAAATTATGTAACACCGATTGGCCGAAGTGACCATCCCGTCTGGAAAAGGCATCCAGACAGTAGTGAGTAGTGAACGTGTGAACTGAGGACCAAGTGGCAGCCTTGCAGATTTCCTCGATGGGCGTGGAACGGAGGAAAGCTACAGAAGCAGCCATAGCTCGGACTCTGTGGGCCGTGACAGCACCTTCCAGTGAGAGACCGGCCCGAGCATAGCAGAATGCAATACAGGCAGCAAGCCAATTTGAAAGGGTCCGTTTGGAGACAGGACGACCCAAACGGTTGGGATCGAAAGACAAAAATAGCTGAGGGGATGTACGGTGAGCTCTGGTACGATCAAGGTAGTAAGCAAGGGCACGCTTACAGTCCAGCGTGTGCAACGCCTGTTCCCCAGGGTGCGAGTGAGGCTTAGGGAAGAAGACAGGCAGCACAATGGACTGGTTGAGGTGAAAAGCCGAGACCACCTTGGGAAGGAATTTAGGGTGGGTACGCAGAACAACCTTGTCATGGTGAAAAACAGTGAACGGTGGGTCGGCAACCAGTGCATGCAGTTCGCTAACCCTCCTGGCAGAGGTGATGGCAATTAGGAAAAGCACCTTCCAGGTAAGGAGCCTGAGCGAAGTTGTGGCAAGAGGTTCAAATGGAGGTTTCATGAGTGCTGAGAGAACCACATTCAGGTCCCAGACGACAGGAGGAGGCTTGAGAGGCGGTTTGATATTGAAGAGCCCTCTCATAAATCTGGAAACCAGAGGATGAGCCGTGAGGGGTTTTCCGAGAATAGGCTCATGAAACGCAGTGATGGCACTGAGGTGGACTCTGATGGAGGTAGTTTTGAGGCCAGCATTGGACAGCGAGAGCAAATATTCCAATACAGTTTCCACCGCTAAGGAGGTGGGTTCCTGATGATGCCGGAGACACCACGAGGAGAATCTGGTCCATTTCTGATGGTAACATTGGAGGGTGGCCGGTTTCCTGGAGGCGTCCAAGATGAGGCGGACCGGCTGAGATAGATTCTCTGGAGAGGTCAGCCCGAGAGAAACCAAGCTGTCAGGTGGAGCGAAGACAGATTGGGATGCAGTAGAGACTGATGCCGCTGCGTAAGTAGAGTAGGAAACACAGGAAGAGGAATGGGCTCCCTGGAGCTGAGTTGGAGCAGGAGGGAGAACCAGTGTTGGCGAGGCCACCGAGGGGCGATGAGAATCATGGTGGCGTTGTCCTTGCGGAGTTTGGACAAGGTCCGCAACATCAGAGGAAGTGGAGGGAAGGCATACAGGAACCGATCCCTCCAATCGAGCAGGAATGCATCCGGGGCCAGACGGTGAGGAGAGAAGAGTCTGGAACAGAAGAGGGGCAGTTGATGATTGTGAGGTGCTGCAAAGAGGTCCACCTGCGGAGTGCCCCATCGAGCAAAGATGGAGAGCAGAGTCGGAGGGTCCAACGTCCACTCGTGAGGTTGAAGGATGCGGCTGAGATTGTCGGCCAGGGAGTTCTGTTCGCCCTGGATATAGACCGCCCTGAGAAAGAGATTGCGGTCCGTGGCCCAGGTCCAGATGCGCAAAGCCTCCAAACAAAGGGGGCGAGATCCGGTGCCGCCTTGCTTGTTTATGTAGTACATGGCGACTTGATTGTCTGTGCACAGGAGGAGGACTTGAGGACAGAGGAGATGTTGGAAAGCCTTGAGGGCGTAGAACATGGCTCTGAGTTCCAGGAAATTGATGTGATGACGACGCTCCTGTGGGGTCCAAAGTCCCTGGGTGCGTAGATCTCCTAGGTGAGCTCCCCACGCATAGGGGGACGCATCCGTGGTGATGATCATAGAGTGAGGGGGTAGATGAAAAAGTAGACCCCTGGAAAGATTTGAGGAGTTCAACCACCATTGGAGAGATTGCTGAAGAGATGATGTCACAGAGATGGGATGAGAAAGAAGATCCGTAGTCTGTGACCATTGGTTGGCGAGGGTCCACTGAGGTGTGCGAAGGTGGAGACGTGCCAGAGGAAGGACATGCACCGTCGAGGCCATGTGACCCAGGAGGACCATCATCTGACGGGCAGGAATGGAGGGATGCAGGAGCACCTGACGACAGAGGTGGAGCAGGGTTTGCTGACGATCGGAGGGGAGAAAAGCCCTCATTAGTGTGGTGTCCAGAACTGCTCCAATGAACTGAAGTCGCTGGGTGGGAAGCAGATGCGACTTGGGGTAGTTGATCTCGAACCCCAGGAGGTGGAGGAGAGAGATGGTGTGATGAGTAGCCTGTAGCACAAGTTGAGACGTAGGTGCTTTCACCAACCAATCGTCCAAATAGGGGAACACCTGGAGGTTGTGAGACCTGAGAAAGGCCGCCACTACTATAAGGCACTTGGTGAAGACCCTGGGTGAGGAAGCGAGGCCAAACGGTAGCACCTTGTACTGATAGTGGTGGTGCAGCACCTGGAACCGCAGGTAGCGGCGAGAATTCTGATTGATGGAGATGTGAGTGTAGGCCTCTTTGAGGTCCAGGGAACATAGCCAGTCGTGTTGAGAAAGAAGAGGGTAGAGCGTGGCAAGGGAGAGCATTCTGAACTTCTCCTTGACCAGACACTTGTTGAGGTCCCTGAGATCGAGAATGGGACGGAGGTCTCCCGTCTTTTTGGGTACCAGGAAGTAGCGGGAGTAGAATCCCTGACCCCTTTGATCTGGAGGTACTTCTTCGATGGCATTGAGAAGGAGGAGGGATTGAACCTCCCTCAGGAGAAGGGGGGTTTGAGATGAGTGTGAAGCAGACTCTACGGGAAGGTTGTCCGGTGGAAGAGTCTGGAAGTTGAGAGAGTAGCCGTGGCGGATGATGTTGAGGACCCACTGGTCCGATGTGATGACCTCCCAACGGCTGGAGAAAATGGTGAGACGACCTCCGATTGGTTGTGGAAGAGGTAGCGAGGGTGGATGACTGGCTATGCCCTGGAGAGAAGAGTCAAAAGGGCTGGGATTGCTTAGCAGGCTGAAGAGGCTTGGAGGGTTGAGTGGCCTGAGAACGAGCCTGGGCATGGTGCTGCTGTTGACGGGGCCGCCGAGGTTGTTGAGGAGGCGGATTGAGTGGCCTGGCTGAGAACCTGCGCTGATAAGATGACTGAGGTCGATAAGGTCGGGCAGGCAGAGCCTTCTTTTTTGGTTTGATCAGGGTGTCCCACCTTGTTTCATGGGCGGAGAGTTTCTGGGTGGTGGAATCCAGTGACTCTCCAAAAAGTTCATCCCCGAGACAGGGGGCATTGGCTAGACGGTCCTGGTGGTTGATGTCCAGGTCGGAGACTCTCAACCAGGCCAAGCGGCTCATGGCAACGGCCATGGCAGAGGCACGGGAGGTGAGCTCGAATGAGTCGTATATCGAGCGGACCATAAACTTGCGCAACTGAAGAAGGCCAGAGATGTGCTGTTGGAACAGTGGGACCTTGCGCTCCGGCAGGTACTTTTGAAGGGCAGACAGCTGTTGGACCAAATGTTTCATATAGAATGAAAAATGGAAGGAATAGTTGTTCGCCCTGTTGGCCAGCATGGCATTCTGGTAGAGCCTCTTGCCAAACTTGTCCATGGTCTTACCCTCTCTGCCAGGAGGGGTAGAGGCATAGACACTGGAGCCCTGAGTCTTTTTCAAGGTGGATTCAACAAGAAGGGACTCATGGGGCAATTGAGACTTGTCGAACCCTGGAATAGGGATAACTCGATAGAGGTTGTCCAGTTTACGTGGAGCCCCCGGTACCGTAAGGGGATTCTCTAAGTTTTTGTAAAAGGTCTCCCGTAGGATGTCATGCACGGGGAGCTTGAGGAACTCTTTAGGAGGCTGTTCGAAATCTAAAGCCTCCAGGAAGGCTTGAGACTTCTTTGAGTCAGATTCTAAAGGAAGGGACAGGGCTGCAGACATTTCCCTCAGAAATTTAGAAAATGAGGACTGCTCCGGTTTGGAGGTGGCATCGGGTGCCGACGGGTCCTCCTCAGATGAGGAGGGATCCTCCTCGGTACCGAGAGGAGTTTCCTCCCATAAGTCAGGGTCCCGGACCTCTGGTGCATGTCGAGACACCGGGGTGGAAGGTGAGGTATGGCGGGTTTTGGATAAAGATTTTCCAGAACGCACCGAAACGGTACCAGGAGAGGAAGACCGGCGTCGATCCCGGTCCCGGGAAGAATGACGCACTGCTTGGTGCCGAGGAGGATCCGATGTGGTATGGGAGTGAACCACTGGATGGGCATGGAGCTGCTCAGCTGAAAGAATCGGCATGGAAGTGTTGATGGGTACCGAAGGGGTGGATACCGGGGGCTCGGTACGGGGCTCGGGCCGGTCTGGTACCGGAAGGAGCGGTGCCAGGATAGTGGGCAACAGGTGTTTGAGTTGCTGCTGCAATTGTTCCTGGAGTTGAACCTTTAAGATGGCCGAGATACGGTCATCTAGGGGTGGCATCGGAACCGCTTTCTTTTTCTTCGGTTCCTTAGATGCCGCTCCACGCCCCGGCGATGAGGAGGCCGATGACGAGGCACTCACCGAGATCGGGGCGGAGCGCTTGCGGGACCAGTGCGATGCCGGCAAGGTCGGCGTCGCCACCGTAGTTGGAGGGCGCTCGAGGGAAGAGGAAGGCTTCTTAGCCGGCTTACCTGGCGCCAGAGACGCCGATGTGGGGTCGGGCGGTGTCGAGGTAGACGGTGCCGATTTCTGTGGTACCGTTGTCGATGTCGAGGAGTCCATCGCCGACCCGGTGCCGAAGAGGAGAGTTTGTTGAATTCTTCGGTTTTTAAGGGTTCTCTTTTGAAGAGTGGCACAGCGGGTGCAGGAGTCCGCCCGATGCTCCGGACCCAAACACTGCAAACACCAATTGTGTGGGTCAGTGAGGGAGATCGGGCGTGCACACCGCTGGCACTTTTTAAAACCGACCTGCGGGGGCATGAAGGGGAAAACGGCCTCCGCAAAATCGAACCCCGAGGCCTGTATAATGGCAACAGGCCCCGCCGGGGCAAAACGAAAAAAGGGGAAAAAAAGCAAAGTTTTTTTTATTTTTTTTTTTACAAAGCAAAGAAAAACGAAACCCGAAGGCAAGGAAGATAAAAAAATGGAAAAAAAGCGCGAGCGGGAAGGCAAAAAGTGGTTTCAACGGCCGTTGAAAAAACACACGCGTCTTCTTCGCTCCGCGGAAACGAAGAAACTGGGGACCACGCACTCCTCCGTCGGGCGGGAAGGCACTCGCGCACGCGCGGTGCGGCCAACTAGAAACTTCTAGTTAAAAAGGTCCGTACCGAGGGCTCCGTCGGTGACGTCACCCATGTGTTAAGAATATGCTGCCTGCTTGTCCTGGGATAATTACTGCACTTCTTTGAGGGGATAAACGAACAATTGGACAAAGGTGACCCCATAGACATCGTATATCTAGACTTCCAAAAAGCCTTCGACAAGGTACCCCACGAGCGCCTACTAAGGAAACTGTGGAACATGGGGTGGAAGGGGACGTACACAGATGGATCAGAAATTGGCTGGCGGACAGAAAACAGAGGGTAGGAGTAAAGGGTCACTACTCTGACTGGAAAGGGGTCACAAGTGGCGTCCTGCAAGGGTCAGTGCTGGGACCACTGCTGTTCAATATATTTATTAATGACCTGGAATCAGGGACGAAGTGTGAAGTTATAAAATTCACGGACGACACAAAACTCTCCAGTAGAGTTAGAACTGTTGAGGAATGTAAAGAACTGCAAAGGGACCTGAACAGACTGAGTGAGTGGGCAAATAAATGGCAGATGTAGAGAAATGTAAAGTCTTGCATATAGGGAAAGGAAACCTGATGTACAACTACACGATGGGAGGGATGGTACTGGGGGAAGGTAAATTAGAAAAGGACTTAGGGGTTTTGGTGGATAAAACAATGAAGCCAGCGGCACAATGCGCAGCAGCCTCAAAGAAAGCGAACAGAATGTTGGGCATAATCAAAAAAGGTATCACTACCAGAACGAAGGAAGTTATCCTGCCACTGTATTGGGCAATGGTGCGCCTGCATCTGGAGTACTGCGTTCAATACTGGTCGCCGTACCTTAAGAAGGATATGCGATACTCAAGAGGGTCCAGAGAAGAGCAGCAAGAATGATAAAAGGCATGGAAAACCTTCCATATGCTGAAAGACTAGAGAAGCTGGGGCTCTTTTCCCTGGAGAAGTGGAGACTCAGAGGGGACATGATAGAAACTTACAAGATCATGATAGGTATAGAGAAGGGAGAGAGGGACAGATTCTTCAGACTGGCGGGGGCAACTAAAACAAGAGGGCACTCAAAAAAATTAAAAGGAGACAGATTCAGAACAAATGCTAGGAAATTCTTCTTCACTCAGAGGATGGTGGACACCTGGAATGCACTTCCAGAGGAGGTGGTAGAGCAGAGTACGATTTTGGGTTTCAAAATGGGATTGGATGATTTCCTAAAGGAAAAGGGGATTGAAGGGTATAATTAGAGGGATATTATACAGAGCAAAATGTTTTTTGAGTAAAGGATCACTTACAGGTCATTGACCTGGGAGGGCCGCCGCTGGAGCGGACTGTTGGGCATGATGGACCTATGGTCTGACTTAGCAGAGGCGATGCTTATGTTCTTATATTCTTAGTGCTGCTCAAAAACAGTAACTTTGATATCTTTTTAAAATAATTTACAGGGCTTCTCTTATACCAGTGTTTCTCATCCTTTTCAAGCCAAGTACCCCCTAAGCCTAACAAATACCAACCGAGTACCCCCGCCCAAACTCTGCCCTAAACCCCACCCTAAACCTGCCCAAACTCCACCCTAAACCCATCCAAACTCTGCCCATGACTACTAACTGTAATGTAATTTCTTACATCCATTTTTCATATACACACACAATATAATCTTATTAATACATAATGGTAACCACAAAATTTAAAAAAAACCACAAAGCACACTGTACACAGAAAAAATGTTAAATCATCATTTATATTCAGGTTTTTTTCAAAGATGTCAAGGCAGAGTGGGTCGAGGCAGGAGCAGAAGGCTCCCTTGGAAGCGATCTCGATGGAGTAGTCTTCGACATGGATGAACTTTGAGGAGAAGCAGCCGGTGAGAAAGTTTTATGAGACCTATGTTTAGGTTTTGAAGAAGTCTCAATGGCCTTTGATAAACGAGGCATAGAAGACTCAGTATCCAGAGGAGGAAAGGTTTTCTGCTTGAGAAAAGACTCTTGACTGCGCTTGAAAGCAAGGTACCTTGAATGCCTCGAGCGATGCCTCGACCGAGGTTCAGGAGAGCATGTCCCAGGAGGAGGCGAAGAGTCACTGGATGATAAGCGACGAGACTTCCGAGACTTGCCTCAAGGTGCCTCAACAGGAGGCTGAGGCTGAGGTTCAGGCTGGCTCGTAGGAAGCAGGGTTGAGGCCGGTTGGAGCTGAGCCATGACCGAGGAAATCTGAGTGGTCAGAATGGCTTTCAACATGTCCTTGAACATAGGCACCGAGACAAAGGGATCAAGTCTCGAAGATGCAGCAGTGCGCTCCAAAGAGGGCGACCTCAAGGATGAGTATTCCCTATGTTTGGAAGCACGCTTAGCTGGAGGTCTCGAAGAGACTGGCAGGATTGTAGGCACGGCCTGGGATGCCTGAGACTCTAGAAGCTTCTTAGGAAGGGTACCTGAAGGAGAAACAGGAGACTTACCCACAGATGAAGACTTAGAAGGGACTGCAGGTGAGGCCTTCGAGACCGAAGGTGTCGAGGTTGAGGCAGCTACGGGTGTCTGGGTCGAGGTCTTGGAAGTCGAGGCCGTCCCCGAAGCCAAGGTAGAGACCCTCTCAGCAGACTGCTCCATAATGCCAAATAGTTGAAGAATTTTGGCACAGCATCTGCGAAGGGCTCTAGGCTGAAGGGTAGCACAGCACGAACAAGTGTCGGGGCAATGTTCGGGACCCAGGTAAGCATTACACCAACGATGAGGATCGGTGAGTGAAATTACCTTGCCGCACTGGCTACACTTTTTGAAACCGGTAAGAAGCCGGGACATAGAAAAAAGAAAGGCCGACGAAAGAACGAGGTTCAGCGGCCAGGCCTAGGCTGAAAGGCCGCCGGCCAAAAAGAAACAATAAAAAACTTTAAAAAAAAAAAAGGAGAAAAAGACAAGCAGGCACAGCGACTGAGAAAAACAACAAAGCCGCGGTGCGAGAAGACAACGAAGTAGCTGTAGAGCTGAAGTGAAGAGGACTTCTCGGCTCCGCAGAAAACGTTGAACTGAGGTACCTCACAGGGGACGCGCGCCCTGACTCAGGCAGGAAGGCACTCGCAAGCTCTTACAAAGATTTTCAAGCAAGTCTGCTTGCGAGGCTGTCCGCTGTGGGGCTTCGTCGGTGACATCACCTACCTGTTGAGAATATGCTGCCTGCTTGTCCTGGGATAATAGCATGCACTGAATTGCCACGTGCGCTAGACCTTAACACCAGCATTGAGCTGGCATTAGTTCTAGAAGCGTAGCACAGGTTTAGCGCGCGCTAAAATCCTGCGTGCGCTTAAAACGCTAGCGCACCTTAGTAAAAGGAGTCTTAGTGTTCTTAGTAGTGTCTGTACTGGGTTGTGTGGATGACATCATCCACTTGTGAAAATATTAAGCCTGCTTGTCCTCAGAGAACTTAAAATAATAGTTTTTATTCTCTGCAGACTTTCTTTTAATCTAGATTTAGTAAAACTTAAAATCTATCTCATCACAGAGAAAGAAAGAATTGCACCATGCTGAGTTTCTAGGACTGACCACATTTCCTCCTCACCTGATATTCCTTGTGAAGCAGAACATGCTGGATCAAACTCTTGTCGAGACACAGAGTTTCAAGTTTCCTGCATGTCCTCCTGACATTCAGGATCAGGTCAATGCTGGGGATATAGCTCAGGATGTGCAAAAGTATTTCGTCTGACAATTCTGTTGGACTAATGCTGTTGTCATCACTGCTCTCCTCGCTCAGCATCTTCTGAAATCAAAGTAGTGAAATTCAGCTCAGAAAGAAGCACAAGAACCCTGGGTATAGGATAGGGGGAAGCCACCCAGACCCTGTCAAAACCAACCTTTTTAACGTCTTCCGCTATGATACCTGATAGGTATTTGCACTCTGCCAATGATATTGCATGAATGAGACAGATATCAGCATGAAAATACAACAGTATTACCAAATTATTCTAGTTAAGATCTGTCTTCAAAGTGAGAAATAGCAATATTGGTCATACCCTCTTAATCAATGGACTTATTCATCCATTCAGTCCTCAAACTTTGACTCCTCACATTTATTTATTTTTAGTATTTATATATTGCTTATAGTCAAAGCTGTTTACATACTCAAGTATGTCTCCCTCTGTCCTGGTAGGCTCACAATCTAACTACCAAATATACATGAATATAAACTGAGATAACCTTTTCTCCCACACAAAAGGAGGAAAAAAGATTGTCTCGAATATAAACAGAGATTAGAAATTTGGGTATGTGAGTGTCGTTTATCAGGGATCATGCCATAAGTAATTACTAATTTTTCATTTGGGGCTGTTTTAAGTCCAAAAAAGCTGAAGGAGAGCTGACAAATTTTCCTACTTGAGGCCACAACACCAACCAAAGTTTCTAGACTTCTATTCCCACCAAAACACCTGACTTCGGACACACATGCAGAAAACAGAAAAAAAAACAACCCTTTTCCAATACAAACCCACAAACTAAAAGTACTAATGTACACAAATGAAACCCTAATATGTCAGACTCTGCACACAGTACACCACAAGAGAAATAGAATGTAATGCATTTCTTCCTGAACAGTCCATCTAATCTAATCTAATCTAAACCTTAAGTTTATATACCGCATCATCTCCATGAGAATGGAGCTCGACACGGTTTACAAGAACTTAAAATAGTGGGTAGAGAAGAAGAAAAAGGATTACATGAACTTATGTGTAGAAGGTGGGAGAGAAAGGGGGGGAAGGATAGAGCTACAATTTGCTGAAAAGCCAGGTCCAAAATATAAAAACAACAGATTGAAATATGTCAGTTTTGAAAATTTACATCACTAAATTGAAAATAAAAACATTTTTCCTACCTTTGTTATATGACATCCATTTTATTTTTCTGATCATCTTGTTCCATCTGTGCTCTTAACTCTGTTTCCAAGGTCTCTTTATGCATTTGCTGTTTCTTCCATCTTCTTCACTTTTTGCACTACATCCTTCTTTGGCACTGATTTTTAACATTCAGTTTTCTTCCATTTTTCTGCCTCCATCTCAAATCTATCTTTCCAACTATTCCCCTTCCCTCCATCCATGTGCACCATTTCTTCCCTCCTCTTCCACTTCCTTCCATCCATCCTTGTGTACCATCTCTTCCTCTTCCCTCCATCCATGTTCAACCTCCCCTTCTTCTTCCCTCCCCCCTGGTTCCACCAAATGTTCTTTCATCCATTTTCGTAGAGAATTCACTAAATACATAACTGAATATAAAGCTGTTTTTCTACTGGCAATCAGCAGGGCTTACCTGCAGTGTTGGAGCTGGGAGGCTCTGTCTCTGGGAGGAATGTAACTTAAACTTGCTTCTTTCTCCAAACACGTAGTATAAAAAGGGAGCCCTACTATAAGACAGGCAGAGAGAGAGGAAGAAAAAGAGAAGTGAAACAAACACAGATATATATAGGCAGTATACTGGAATGAGCTCTTAGTGCTATGGCCCAACCATTATTTTGATCTTAAAAGAAAATCTCAAAGGACGAGCAAAAACACAGAGATCAGATCTGTCACAAGAAGTCCATTCTAGGTATATCAAACCTTAATATTTTCTGTATGATCAGACATCTTAAACACCTTAGTATTAGATAAGATATAGAGGGGGTGGGATTGTGAAAGGTAATAATTGATAACTGTTTGTTATTAATGTATGGGTGGCTGGGATGGGACTCTTTTATATCTATATATTTGGGAGAATATAAGTAAGATTGTCAAGTGATTAGTAAAAAATTTTCTGACTGTTTATTATACACTTGTTGTAATATTTGAAAATGAATAAAGATTTAAAAAATATATATATTTTCTGTAATAGAGGGCATCAGAAATCGTACATTCCAAATAGGTGATGGGACTTTGTGTGGATAAAACCCTCTATCAAAGTTCAAACCTCAGAAAACAAATGCAATCACTGAACCGATTTTCATATATTAACACGGAACTTACATGATACAAACTGATATCAAATTATACATATGGTCTGAGGTAAATTTTGGGCATCAGAGGCTGAACTGCCTTGCAAATAAGACTAGCTACAACTAGTCTTACTTCCACAGCAAGCTTTTGAGCATCTCCCCCTGAGAGACAAGTGGAGCACCAGGATAAGGCTTAGAAGGAAGACCAAAATGAGGCTTAGCATACCTAGTGGATGCTGTGGATGGGCCATTTGGGCTTTAACTGCCATCATGTTTCTATGTTTACTGGTTGAATAAAGGTAATCTGAAGAGATTACAATTTATTCAGAACATGGCAGCTAAAATAATTTTTGGTAAGAATAAATACGATCATGTCACCCCATTGTTGAGGGCTTTACATTGGCTTCCGATATATTGGAGAATTCAGTTTAAGTGTGTAAATGTTATTTTTAAAAGTTTATATGGGTTTTTCCCCACTTTTTCCTCTTTTAATTCATATCGTATTCAGTCTACGAGATATATACATAAGTATAAATTACTACTTCCATCTATTAAAGGGATTCAAACATTAGGTAAACTTTTACATTCTTTGATATTTAACTATAGTGAAAATCTGGAATGATCTTCCTTCAGATATTAGAACCCTCTCTTCATTGACTCATCTTAGAAAAACCTGAAAAACTTATCTGTTAACAAAATATCTTACCAATAATTGATAAAATCCTTTAGCTGATAAGTGTATATTGATATCTACTGACTTTTCTCCTCTATTACTATTTATCAGTCTCTTTAAGATTGTGGTCTGTTAACCAGATCAAGTCCCTCTAGGGCAGGGATCTCAAAGTCCCTCCTTGAGGGCCGCAATCCAGTCGAGTTTTCAGGATTTCCCCAATGAATACGCACTGAAAGCAGGGCATGCACATAGATCTCATACATATACATTTAGGAAATCCTGAAAACCCAACTGGATTGCAGACATCAAGGAGGGACTTTGAGATCCCTGCTCTAGGGCAGGGGTAGGCAATTCCGGTCCTCGAGAGCCTCAGGCAGGTCAGGTTTTCAGGATATCCACAATAAATATGCAATGCATGCAAATCCATCTAATTCGTTGTGAATATCCTGAAAACCTGACCTGCCTGTGGCTCTCGAGGACCGGCATTGCCTACCCCAGCTCTAGGGAATGACCCAGTATATAAGACCAAGGATTAGAATAGTGAACACCATTCCAAAAATATATATATTTACTTGTCTCCAGTCTCCTGTATCAACTCCAGCAGGTGGAAGTGGGTCAGATTCCACTGGGGATGAGTGACATATCTGTCTCCGCGCAACTATCTATTCCAGTGGTTCCCAACGGCCAGTCAGGTTTTCTTGATAGCCCTAATGAATATGCATGAAAGAGATTTGCATGGAATGAAGATGATAGGAATGCAGATCTGCCCCATGCATATTCATTAGGGCTATCCCGAAAACCCGACTGGCTAGTGGTCCTCGAGGACAGGGTTGGGGACCACTGATCTAGTCCACGGGGGAGGGGGGATGAGGCAGTTGTGTACAATTGCTGCTGCTGTCACTGCCATCTAGATCAGTGGTTCCCAACCCTGTCCTGGAGGACCACCAGGCCAATCGGGTTTTCAGGATAGCCTTAATGAATATGCATGGAGCGGATTTGCATGCCTGTCACTTCCATTATATGCAAATCTCTCTCATGCATATTCATTAGGGCTATCCCGAAAACCCGACTGGCTAGTGGTCCTCCAGGACAGGTTGGGGACCATTGATCTAGTCCATGGGGGAGGGGGGACGAGGCAGTTGTGTACAGTTGCTGCTGCTGCTGCTGTCACTGCCATCTAGATCAGTGGTCCCCAACCCTGTCCTGGAGGACCATCAGGCCATCTGTTTTTCAGGATAGCCTTAATGAATATGCATGGAGCGGATTTGCATGCCTGTCACTTCCATTATATGCAAATCTCTCTCATGCATATTCATTAGGGCTATCCCGAAAACCCGACTGGCTAGTGGTCCTCCAGGACAGGTTGGGGACCATTGATCTAGTCCATGGGGGAGGGGGGACGAGGCAGTTGTGTACAGTTGCTGCTGCTGCTGCTGTCACTGCCATCTAGATCAGTGGTTCCCAACCCTGTCCTGGAGGACCACCAGGCCAATCGGGTTTTCAGGATAGCCTTAATGAATATGCATGGAGCGGATTTGCATGCCTGTCACTTCCATTATATGCAAATCTCTCTCATGCATATTCATTAGGGCTATCCCGAAAACCCGACTGGCTAGTGGTCCTCCAGGAAAGGGTTGGGGACCACTGATCTAGTCCATGGGGGAGGGGGGACGAGGCTGCTGCTGCTGCTGCTGTCACTGCCATCTAGATGCCGAAAAGTGTCCCAGCGCGATGGAATAGGAGAAGGGCGCTGGGGATGAACAGTATCGAGGTAAAGATACACAGAAGGCGGCTCAGAGCCCCCACCCCCGGCTGTGGTACCGCACGAACCGGCTGTGGTTCTTTTCTTACCTCGCTGCCGTTGACAACGACTCGGCGCCGTTCGTTACCGGGCACGCAGGAACGTGAGGCGAGAGCGGCGCTCTTCCACGCATGCGCGCGCCAAACGTCACGGGCGGGAAAGCAAACGGCTTCTGGGACGTTGCGCCGCGGGCCCGTGCTGCGCATGCTCGTTCGCGAGGCCTCGTCTCGAGGAAGCAGGCCGGGGAGTCGCTGGGCTGCGGAGGGGGCGGGGACTGGCGAAAGAGACCTCGCCCCCTCCTCAAGACGACAGTAGTAGGCTAGGAAATGGAGCGAGAGGGTCGACTGGGGTGGTTTTTTGAGGCAAGCCTACAAAGTTGGCGCCATTTGCAAACCTACCCCCCCCCCCAAAAAAAAAAAAAAAAACCCAAAACAACCAGAAATGAGTTTTAACAATCATAATTACTGCTCAGACATTCTTTATTTATTTAAATATTTATAGACCACTTATAGCCTAAGTGGTTTACATTATATGTGTTGATGGTTGACTTTGCTGTGAGGTCCTACCCCCCCCCCCCCCAATAAAACCAACCTAAAAACCATAAACAAACTGCCCATAGATTGCAGCTTCCCCCCAAAAAGAACTACACAGTCTTAGGGTTACCACCATAAGACTCCAGAATAAGGAGGATGGATTGACACATCGAGCCATATGGTAACCCTACCAGTCTTGCCTCATGGTTCGTGGGCCTTGATGTTGGTCTTCAAGCAGGTGGTCATTGAGGAGTTAACAGGGGCAGAGTGCTGGTTCTTGGGGGGCACAGATGGGTGAACATGGGGCACAGGATTACAGGAAGCAGGTAGCGCACATCAGGGGTTGAACACCTTTGTAGGATCCCAACTCAGCCAATCTCCAACCCCACTACCGAGCTCAATAGCTGCTGATGCCCTGTTAGCCAAAATATGGAGGCCATGGCCTCAGTAGACTTGCCTGTTCTGCTGCTTAAGGGCAAAAAGGTGGTAGGGTTGTGACCTTTGTGCCCCACCCTGGTCTTCTGCCTAAGAGTTTATTTGATGGTATTTCACACTATTCTGGCCATTCCGTCTAGCATGGCTTCGAGTGGGGGGAAGGGGGGGCAAGATTAGACTATTAGATTATTATTATTATTAGAAGATTAGATTATTGTTCCTGCCTGCTTTAGTGGTTGCTAGAGGTCATAAGAGCATAATAGCCTTACTGGGTCAGACCAATGGTCCAACAAGCCCAGTAACCTGTTCTCACGGTGGCCAAACCAGGTCACTAGTACCTGGTCAAAACCCAAGGAGTAGCAACATTCCATGCTACCAATCCAGGGCAAGCAGTGGCTTCCCCCTGTCTTTCTCAATAACAGACTATGGACTTTTCCTCCAGGAAAGCCAGCTGAGGGATTTTGTAGTCCTTGCACAGGGCTGCCTGATGTTATGCAAAAATTGTCAAACACCCCAAGAGCATGCTGATCAGCCTGGGAATCTGTGTGCATGCTAGTGCATTCACCAGGCAGCTGCTACATAACTGTTCAGTGCAGGATTTGGAGAAACATGATCGTACAAAAAACTTGATTTATTTTAGTATACCAGGAAGCTCACCATAGCTTTGAAGGGTATATCAAATCCTTGACCCTTTAGGCTTCAGTCTTCCATCTGCACCTGGAAGCTGTTCTATGCATTCACCACCCTTTCTGAAAAAAAAAAGTCTCCTTAGATTGCTCCCAAGTTTATCTCCTTTCACCTTCAGCCATTGTCTCTTCACTGCAGAGCTTCTTTTCAAGTGAAAGAGGCCAGCTTCCTGTGCCATGGAGATATTTTAAATGTCTCATCTCTCCCCTCTCCTGCTTTTCTTCCAAAAGTATAGAGATCTAAGTCTGTCCCCATATGCTTTATGATGAAGACCATCGACACTAGACTAACTCCATCCTATTTATTTTTCATTTCACTTATCATTGTAACCTGAAGTGCAAGGATGTTTGCATAGACAGCTGCCTAGAGCAGTGGTTCCCAACCCTGTCCTGGTGGACCACCAGGCCAATCGGGTTTTCAGGATAGCCCTAATGAATATGCATGGAGCATATTTGCATGCCTGTCACTTCCATTATATGCAAATCTCTCTCATGCATATTTATTAGAGCTAGCTTGAAAACCCGATTGGCCTGTTGGTCCTCCAGGACAGGGTTGGGAACCACTGGCCTAGAGCATGCTTCTTGGAGTGAGAACAAGGTATACAAATGAATCTGATTGTAGGACCAAGGCTGCGACTGGATCTTGATCCAGGAGACAAAACAAACTGTTCAGGATTTTATCATCTCCACTCAATAACTCAACTGCTCTAAGAAAGCTGTTCTGAACCAAGGGTTTTACTATTGTCTTTCTCCAGGTCACTTAAATTTTGTAACAGTGGCAAAGGCAATAAACATGGCAAACAGAACAATAACTGTTGCCAAAAGTATTTGCAAATGTCCTCCAGCTTTTCAGAAGCGCTGGCACTTTTTTATTTATTGGAATTTATTAACTGTCTTTTTCATGGAGAGATTCATCCAAAGTGGTTTACAATACGCTGAATGGTAATCACGTACTCTTAAGTACCTGGGACAATAGAAGGTTAGGTGACTTACCCAGAGTCTCCTTTATCATATTACGTAGAGAAGGTGGCAAATGGCTCTCCTTGTTCTCGCTGCAGGGTGCACATATGCTTATCAGTTTTCTTAACAGCTGAATATCACTTACAGTTAGCGAGCAATTTTGATGAAACTCAGGAAGACTTCATCTAGGGCTCCTGTTACAAAGCCGCGTTAGGCGTTTTAAATCGCCAGCCATGGCACTATTAGCTCCGACACTCATAGACAAAGTGCCGGGTTCTGGTTAAGACAAAGTGCTGAGTTTTGAAAAGCCATCCGGACCCCTGGGCATGTCCAGGGAAATCCGGGCATCTCGTAACCCTAGACCAGTGCACAACTGAAATGAATCATGATGCCAGCTCCAGAAACCTAAGAGCATATACTGCAGCTTTATGGAGAGAACATCTTTAAAGTTTAAATTTATGACCTGACTCTGCCTCAATCAGTTTTGAGGATCACTATACAAAAAGACAAAACTGCAGCTCACACCACACTCTGAAGAAAGCCACAACATGATAACTGGACCAATCATGACACTAGCTGTGGAAGCTTAAGAGCGTAAAGAAAAGTAAAACAGAAAAACAACTTAAATAGATCTGCCACAGTTTTCAGAAATGGTTTTAATTTGTTATTAGGCCTCTGTTGTTGTGGTATTACTGGAACTGAAGCTGACTTCTTCCTCAAATTAAGCTTTTTGAGCTCATCCAGTTTTTTTTTTTACTCCATTAGAGGTTAGTTTAAATTAGGCTGCATGCAAAAGTGCTTTCACGTGTTTTTTTTTAAGTCATTTGTGGTTATCAATTCAATTCTGCGCACATCTTTACTGTAATGTGGCCTCCAGAATTGCACAGTACTCCAGATGAGGTCTCACCATGGCCCTGTACAACGGCATTATGATTTACCGGGTCTTCAACTAAAGAAGCTCAACACGGTTTACAACAATTAAGTAAAAACTGAAGAAAATAAAAACAAAAGTTTGAAAAGAAATTAATTTTCAAAATGTTTAGCAAATAGAAAAGTTTTTTGAGATTTACGGAAAGATTGAAAAGTACTGGGGCTGCTCAAAGTTAAGGGAAGTTCATTCCATAGTTGCGAAAGTTTAAAAGCCAAAGATTGACTACAGATTCTAACGCCTTTAATTCTTTTTCTGGAAGGAAGGGAGAGTTTGAATTGTTGGATGCTTCTTGCATAGGAAAATCTGTAAACGTTCCAGAATACGGGAACGAGACTACAACGGGAACTCGCGGCAGCTGTTTTGATGACGGCTCTGCACGGGGCAGGAGCGTAGGACGATCGATCCTACCCCGTGTCGCCGCTAGACCAGCAGGTAAGGTCTGGGGAAGGTCCGATGCAGAGTTTTGTTAAAAAAAAAAAATCGCAAATAACCAAATCCGCGGGTACTGAAACCGCAGATTCGAAGGGGGAACTGTACACTAGTGTCTGCTCTGAAGCAAAATGAGCTTCTCAAAATTTTCTCTAGGTACAAATTGTGTGCGTCTCGTCTCTCTCCTCCCCCAACTCTTGCTGCAGGTTTTCCTGCCCAAAACAACTGCATGCAATAGTGTCTTACATGCCACAATATTGTGTTTGAGTGGCTTTCTGCTTCAGCCTCATTTAACATCTCCCTCACTCCTCCAAGTATTATAGTGACAACAAACCTTTATTCTGGGAAGAGTGACAACAGCGCACTACCTTTGTGTATAATATATACAAAGCAGTGTATTATGCACATTACATAAGATTTTGATTATACATGTGACCTAGTTTATAATATAGGGTTGCACCCAGTGCAAGCTGTAGCCTCTGTTAACCAGAACTCAAGCAACAAAAAAATAATACAAAACAACAACACACACTTTGATTTTATTTTTATTTAAATTTCTGGCAAAAATTTAAGTGTAAACTTGGCATGCCCCACCTTGAGTGGACCAATGCTTTGCCTACCACATGCCAAGTAGTTTGTCTGGAACAGTTTAAGGCAGCGTCTCTCAAACTGTGTGCCACGGCACAGTGGTGGGCCCTGAAGAGATTTTGGGTGTGCCACGAGAGATTATTTTTTCAAATTCCCTTCATAAATATATACTAGACTAGACGATATGTACGTTGCGAACACAATACTCTTATCAATATTATGAGCGTCTGTGTGCATAACTAATTTTAGGGCTCCTTGTACGAAAGGCACGTTAGGTCTTAACGCGCGGAATAGCGTGCGCTAAAATGTCACGCACGCTAGCCGCTACCCCCTCCTCTTGAGCAGGCGGTAATTTTTCGGCTAGCGCGCGCTTTTGCGCGCTCTAATCCGGTGCGCGCGCTAAAAACGCTAGCGTGCCTTCGTAAAAGGAGACCTCAGTTTTATGAACCTCATCGTCGTTTTCCTACTTGACAAGGAAAGAAGCGCTATACCCTCGGCAAGTACCACTGGAATTCTCTAGAAGCATTTGCGGTGGACAATGGAGGGTCCAGACTCGTCGTACTCCTGCTTGCTGATCCACATCTGCTGGAAGGTGGACAGGGAGGCCAGGATGGAGCCGCCGATCCAGACGGAGTACTTGCGCTCAGGCGGGGCAATGATCTGCAGAGTCGAGATACAAATGCGTTAACAACATGCAGCGATCTCTTCACCCCTTTTTAGTGCAACGCTAGATATATCACTCCCGTAACGACAACGCCAGTTCCGACATCTTCACATTCAACTCGACGGCAGCTCTCCCATGGCATAACGTTTTGAGGGCTATTGCTGGACTGGATTAGCGATTTTATGGGGGTACATGTGAAAAGCAACATTAAAGTTTCATGTTCTATTTCCAAATCGCCCGCTGGGATCAGAAGGGACACTGCGATTAATGAGTGGGGAATTAATTTCCGTACAGGGGTGTTTTTGTGGGGTCACTTAGAATAATTTCTGATATTCAGAAATGTAGAAAGGTGCTGAAGACAGTTTTTATTTTTTTTATGATTGTATGGAATTTTTTTTTCTTGTTTTATTTTTATGTAGTAAGTCAATTTTATGGTGTGTGTTTTACTGTACTCCGCTGTGATAAAGGCAGATTATAAATAAATAAAAAAACAAAACTTTGGGGTTATTTTACTAAGGTGTGCTAGCCAATTTGGCGCACGCTACATATTAACGTGCGCTAAACGCTAACACGTTCATAGACTATAATGGGCGCATTGGCATTTAGCGTGCACTAAATCAGCTAGAACACCTCAGTACAAGGACCGCTTTATTTGTAGAGGCCTTTTATGAAAGATGATTTGTGCTAATCATGAAGAGTGAATTTTTATGTATGATTTATTTATTGCTGTACTAGTCTTATAGCCCGTTACATTAACGGGTGCTACAATATATGTGTGTGTGTCTTTATTTTTTTTTCTCTCTCCTTAGCCACTTTCTGTATTTCTGTCTGTCTTTCTTTCTTTTTTTTTTTTCCTTGGCTGTCCACTACCACCCCTTGCCTGCTCCCCCTGTCCAGTCTCCCTTCCTTTTACCTCCCCTGTGTCCTCCACCACCCCATCACTGCTCACCTTATCCAGCAGCAGCCCTTCTCCCTTTGTTTTACCTCCCCCTGTCCATCATCACCTCCTTTCTGCTCTCCTTTCTTACTGCTCTGTCCAGCAGTAGGCCTGCCTTCATTTTTCTGCCACCCCTGTCCATCAGCACCTCTTCCCCTGTCCATCAACCCCTTTTTCCTGCTCCCCCTGCCCAGCAGTACGCCTCCCTTCCTTTTTCTGCCCCTCCATTTCCGTGTGCTGCAGCATTTCCCTCCCACCCCACTTCCCTGTGCAGTATTTTCCTCCCTCCCCCCCATACCTTCCTCCTTAACTCCATGCCCTATCATTCTCTCCCCTTCTGCTCCCTTTCCTCCTTCAACTTCATCGGGCAGCAGCAGCAGCAGCATTTATAATTAATTGCTGTTGCCGGCTTCAGGTCTTCCTCTCTGGCGGGTCCTGTCTACTTCATGAAAACATGAAGTAGGCAGGACCCGCCATAGAGGAAGGCCTGAAGCCGGCAACAGCAGCGAATTTTAAACGCTGCTGCTGCTCGAAGAAGCCAGGCCTTAACCACAAAGCTGGGGGGGGGAGGGTTTTAAAAGGTACAGCGGCAGCGGTGGTGGTGGGGGATTTGAAAAGCCATCCTTTAAAAACTTGCCTGTTTTATTTTAAAATGCCGTCCGGGTTCGGCCGCCGCGGCCTGCAGCCGCCAACAGCCGCCGCAGCCAACATCCGCCTCAGGGGTGAGGGAGAGAGAGAGCTTCGTGCGCATGCGCACTCCTACCTGCGATGCCCTACAGTTCACAGAAAACGGGCGCACGCAGGTGGGAGTGCGCATGCGCGGCTTAGAGTTTTATTATATTAGATTGTCCTACAATTATGAATGTATTATGTGCAAGTGGGGGTACAAGTTTTTAAATAAATAAATATTTCCATCCCATTTTATGACACGCATTCTACAGTAGGAATTTTTTTTACCTGAGCACTGATAATTGCTAAGTTCCACCTGATCATGAAACAACTTGCTATATAGAGAATAACATGAGGACAGATTTATCTCCATCCCTGTGGTATCTATCCCCGTCCCTGTGAGTTCTGTCCCTGTCTCTGCCCTATCCTTGCAAGCTCGGTCCTCATCTGCACAAGCCTTGAACACTTTAGCGTCTGAGGACGAAGCTTGCAGGAATGGAGAAGAGACAGAACTTGCAAATTAGTTCCCATGACATTTTCTATTCATCTCGGTCAAAGAAGAGCGACCAAGATGGTAAAGGGGATGGATCACCTATCGTATGTGGAAAGGCTAAAACAGTTAGGGCTCTTCAGCTTGGTAAAGAGATGGCTGAGGGGAGATAGGATTGAAGTCTACAAAATCCTGAGTGGAGTAGAACGGATACAAGTGGATCGATTTTTTTCACTATGTCAAAAATTACAAAGACTAGGGGGACACTCGATGAAATTACAGGGAAACACTCTTAAAACCAATAGGAGGAAATATTTTTTTCACTCGGAGAATAGTTAAGTTCTGGAACGCATTGCCAGAGGTTGCGATAAGAGCGGATAGCGTAGCAGGTTTTAAGAAAGGCGTGGACAATTTCCTGGAGGAAAAGTCCATAGTCTATTATTGAGAAAGACATGGGGGAAGCCACTGCTTGCCCTAGATCGGTAGCATGGAATGTTGCTACTCTCTGGGATTCTAGAATCTTGCTACTCTTTGGGGATTCTGCATGGAATGTTGCTCCTATTTGGGGTTCCGGAATCTTGCTTACTCTGAGATAATGGAATGTTGCTACTCCATGGGTTTTGGCCAAGTACTAGTGACCTGGATTGGCCACCATGAGAACGAGCTATTGGGCTAGATGGACCATTGATCTGACCCAGTATGGCTATTCTTATGTTCTTAACTACAGAAAGGAGGTACAGTGATCCCTTGGAATCCGAACTTAATCCGTTCCAGAACTCCGTTCGAGTTCCGAGATAATTTTTCCCATGGAAAATAATAGAAACTGGATGAATCCATTCCTGGGTCCCACAAACTCTAATTTTAACAGTAAATACACTGGATTTTAAGGTAAAATATTAACTAATAATAATATACTACAGTATTTTCCTCACTACACTACACAAATGCAAAAATCACACGAGATGCTTTCAATACAGCTTCCGACAATGAATTGAGTGACATATGGGTGGCCCAAGCGCTGGAGAAACCCACGCACAAACACACACGAACAACATGCAGGGCGTTCGGATTCCAAAGCAGAGTTCGGATTCCGGGGCAAAATTTGCTTGAATTTTTCGTTTGGATTCCAAGTTGTTCGAGTACTGGGGCGTTCGAATTCCAAGGTATCGCTGTACATGAAATCCCATCCCCCCCCCCCCCTTAAAGGACTCGCGCACAAAAATTTTTTTTAGAACTTGTCACTCACATGAGAAAAAATTTACCCGCAGCCGGCCAATCCTTAGAGGGAGCATTGCTTGCGGGTTTGAGAATTTGTCAACAACTGCGACGCCTCACCTTGATTTTCATTGTGCTGGGTGCCATGAATGTGATCTCCTTCTGCATCCTGTCTGCAATCCCCGGGTACATGGTGGTACCACCGGATAGCACGGTATTGGCATACAGGTCCTTACGGATATCGACATCACACTTCATGATGGAGTGGTAGGTGGTTTCATGAATTCCACTAATCTCCATGCCTGCACAAGAGCAATGATATTGGCTTTTAGTGACTTTCTGTGATACAGTAGTACTAACCTGGATTTTTTTACATTTTTTATTGTGTCTTTGCCAAATCCAAGCTCAAGGTGGGTTACATGTTCAGCTACACGAGTTATTTCTCTGCCTAAACTGGCTTACAGTCTAGTTGTACCTGAGGAGTGGAGGGTGAAGTGATCCACCCAAGGTCACAAAGATCATTAATAGAAATGTGAGATAGTAGAAGTGGCATAGTAGAAAACAGTCCCTCACTGATTTGGCATTTAAGCTACCTTCCAGCAGGTGGCACTAAATTGACGACTCAGAGGCTGAGGTAGAGTAAACAGGTTCATAGACAACCCCGCGAAAGACAAAGGCGCGCGCCAACAACTGAGCACAAGACGGAGGCGTGCGCCGAAGAAAATTACAGTTTTTAGGGGCTCCGACGGGGGGTTTTGTTGGGGAGCCCCCCCAGTTTATTTAATAGAGATCGCGCCGGCGTTGTGGGGGGTTTGAGGGGTTGTAACCCTCCACATTTTACTGTAAACTTAACTTTTTCCCTAAAAACAGGGAAAAAGTGAAGTTTTCAGTAAAATGTGGGGGGTTACAACCCCCCCCCACAATGCCCCCACAACGCGGCGCGATCTCTATTAAGTAAAGTGGGGGGGTTCCCCCCCACGCCCCCCCGTCGGAGCCATAAAAACAGTAATATTCTGTGGCGCGCGCCTCCGCGCTGCGCTCAATTGTCTGCACGCGCCTTTGTCCCGGCGCGCTTTTGACCTGACTCCGAGTAAACATTGGAAAAAGGTAAACTTGGCCTTCAGTAGTTTATTTATTTAATTGTTCTAAACTTTCTTTAGTTTTTATTTATTTGTTGTAAACCGAGTCGAGCTTCCTTAAGTTGAAGACCCGGTATATAAAATTAAGCTTTAGTTTAGTTTAGATTTTATTGTCCTTCTGTTTTACTTTTTAGTTCAGTACTCTACTTTTTCAGCAAAGTCATTTTGGACCAGGGGTGGCTACACTTTTTGGGCTTGCGAGCTACTTTTAAAATGACCAAGTCAAAATGATCTACCAACAATAAAATTTATAAAAACACAAAGCGCACTGTACGCAGAGAAAATGTTAATTATCATTTGTATTCTGCGGGTTTTCAAAGAGGTCAAGGCAGCTGACTTTATGCAATGCCTCAGTAACAACTATACAAAAAAAAGACAAATATACCCCCTCCCTTTTTACTAAACCGCGATAGCGTTTTTTAGCGCAGGGAGCTGCGCTGAATGCCCTGCGCTGCTCTCGATGCTCATAGGCTCCCTGCGCTAAAAAACACTATTGCGGTTTAGTAAAAGGAGTCCATAGTGTAAAATATAGACAGCAAATAAAAATTCTCAAAACGGATACATTTTGATCACTACATTGAAAATAAAATCATTTTTCCTACTTTTGTTGTCTGGTGATTTCATGAGTCTATGGTTGCACTTTCTTCTTCTGACTGTGCATCCAATATTTCTTCCCTTCTTTCAGCCTCCTGTATGCTTCCTCTCCTCCAGACCTCATTCCCTCCCCCAACTTTTTCTTCTTCTCCCCTTGCCCTCCTCCCCTTTCTTTTTCTCCATCTTTCTTTCTGTCTCCCTGCCCCCCCTTTATTTCTGTATGTCTGTCTTTCTCTCTCCATGCTCCCTTTCTTTCTTTCTGTCTCCCTGTCTTTCTCACTCCATACCCCCTTTCTGTCTGTCTCCCTGTCTGTCTTTCTGTCTCTCTGCCCTCCCCCAAGCCACCGCCATTGGGGAACAAGCTGCCACCGCTGCCACAATCAGGGAACATGTCACCACCGTAAAGAGGACACTGAAGCGCCGGGCCGACCAACCTTCCCTACCCAATGTCAATTCTAACATCGGAGAGGAAGTTCTGGGCCAGCCAGGCAGCGATTGGCTGGCCCAGAACTTCCTCTCCGACTTCAGAATTGGTATCAAGTGAGGAACGTTGGTCGGCCCGGCGCTTCAGCATCCTCTTTACAGGTTCGGGAAGCAGGTAGAACGGAAGGCAACACGAGTCTATCTCCGCGATCGACTCACGTTGCCTTCGCGATCTACTGGTCAATCGCGATCGACCTTTTAGGCACCCCTAGTTTAGACAATAGTGGAAAAGCCCTATAGAGACTGGTGGACTCAATTTATTCCATAAAAGTCCTTTTATTCATCCAAACAATTCAAGGAACACAACTCAATGACTCAACATGTACATGTTTCGGGCCAAGACGGCCTGCTTCAGGAATCTTAAAAGTCTAAAAGATGACTAAGTTTATCCACAAACGAAAGCACTTCCTAGTTGATGATACGGTGTTGAATCTTCAAAGTGAATAGATCCACGAAACGAAAATTATTGTCAGCATGCAATGCGCTTGTGTTCATTGAATTGTTTGGATGATAAAAGGACTCTAGAGGGCATTTCCACTCCTTGCTTTTTCGTCTTTGAGTTTGTGGATTTGGTTCTCCTGTTCTTAACCCCGTGGTTTAATATTAAGAGAGGTATAGAGAAGGCTCGTTCAAAAGTAAAGGTTCTAGATGTTAAAAAAACCTAACTGTTCGGATGGGGGATCACGTCAAGGGATTGTTATCTGGGAAGTATGATACTGATGTGCCGATTTTTTAAATGGCTTATATGTGAAAGTGTCTAATAGTGAGCTTCACTATTACACACATATTTAGGCCCATCTAGTTTCTTCTCATATGTATTATTTCTTTTGGAAATGAAGCCAATACTCCAGTTGAAGGCTCATTAAAGATTTGCATGGAAAAATTATGTCTTGCCTGATAATTTTCTTTCCTTTAGTTACAGGCCTTGTGGGTTATGTCCATCAAGTTTCAAGTTTATTAAAAGATTTGTTTGAACTGCTTATTCAGGTTTCTAAGCGGTTTACAATATAAAATTGCATAAAAACACGTTAAAACAAGGGATATTAAGTAACAGCAAAGTCTGACTTAAAACTCTGTTAAAATGTACGGACCTACATCCAAACAATGGGGAAGAACTACAATTATTATAGGAAAGGTGCAACATAGAAGAAAACGACAATAGGAATGGGAAAAAATAGCAGAATGCTTTAGTTTTGTCCTTAAAAGGACGGTTGTTTATCCAAAGGCATCTTGGAATAAAAATGTTTTTTTAACTTTGCTTTAAATTCTTTTAAATCGGACTCGCTACGTAGGTGGTTAGGTAGTGAATTCCATAAAGTAGGGGCGGTGACAGCAAAATTATTAAAGCGGAACGTATTAATTGATTTCAGGGAGGGAATAGTAAGGAGATTCTGAGATATAGACCGGAGAGATTCTGATGAGTTATATGGAATTAAAAGTCTATTAATGAAATCTGGTTGGTTATTTGATTTTGTAGTGAATGTTAAAAGTAGGATTTTATAACTAA
Organism: Geotrypetes seraphini; assembly: GCF_902459505.1. Classification (NCBI taxonomy): domain Eukaryota; kingdom Metazoa; phylum Chordata; class Amphibia; order Gymnophiona; family Dermophiidae; genus Geotrypetes; species Geotrypetes seraphini. The sequence goes on along the minus strand of NC_047094.1, from coordinate 12,542,625 downwards.
TTCTATGTACAATGGGAAGCCAATGTGCATTAAACTAAAGGAGTGTAACGTGATCGTATTTTTTTGCTCCACAAATGATCTTAATTGCTGTATTCTGAACAATTTGAAGCCGTCTAATTTCCTTTTTTTGTAATGCCCTTATAAATGCCCTTATAAAGGCCGATGGAAACAGGGGGAAAAAAGTAGTTATTTTGTGCTTCATTCCTTAAGGGTATCGAGCAGTTTGAGATATACCTTAATACACCATAAAGATTACATTCCCTCTTAAGAACATAAGAAGTTGCCTCCGCTGAGGCAGACCAGAGGTCCATCTTGCCCAGTGGTCCGCTCCCGCGGCGGCCCATCAGGCCTATTGCCTGAGCAGTAGTCCCTGACTATTTCTATAACCTACCTCTACTCCTATCCCTATAACCTACCTCTACTCCTATCTGTACCCCTCAATCCCTTTGTCCTCTAGGAACCTATCCAACCTTCTTTGAAGCCCTGTTACGTGCTTCTGCCTACCACAGCCTCCGGAAGCGCGTTCCATGTATCCACCACCCTCTGGGTGAAAAAGAACTTCCTAACGTTTGTTCTAAACCTGTCCCCTTTCAATTTCTCCGAGTGCCCCCTTGTACTTGTGGTTCCCCATAATTTGAAAAATCTGTCCCTGTCTACTTTTTCTATGCCCTTCAGGATCTTGAAGGTTTCTATCATGTCTCCTCTAAGTCTCCGCTTCTCCAGGGAGAACAGCCCCAACTTTTTTAGTCTGGTATCACAAACAGAGTAGTAATCTTAAAAGTCTGTCTGCACTGCTCTATACTTCTTAACTAATGGAGTTGTCATCAAAGCTCACTCCTGCCCATCCTGAACTGTAATTTTGACATTTTCAGTACCAGACTGTAGAAGTCTGCCTTCCCAAGTATTATAAACCATGCTGTCTTGAATCCTGTAACAATAAAGAATGTAATTCACCAGCATTGTTTAACTAATAACATAAGTTATGTATCTTCTGATAAATTGAACCAGAAGCGGTATTGCAACTGACCAAGGAAGGATGGTTGAAAGAGAGCCTCTGGAGCTCGGAACCTCTCATTGCCAATGGTGATCACCTGACCATCAGGAAGCTCGTAGCTCTTTTCCAGAGAGGACGAGGAGGCAGCTGTGGCCATTTCCTGATCAAAGTCCAAGGCGACATAGCACAGTTTCTCTTTGATGTCACGCACAATTTCTCTTTCTGCTGTGGTGGTGAAGCTGTAGCCTCTCTCGGTCAGAATCTTCATGAGGTAGTCTGTCAGGTCACGGCCAGCCAAGTCCAGACGCAGGATGGCGTGGGGCAGGGCATAACCTTCGTAGATGGGCACCGTGTGGGTAACACCATCGCCAGAGTCCATCACGATACCCGTGGTACGACCAGAAGCATACAGCGACAGAACAGCCTGGATGGCAACGTACATGGCTGGCGTGTTGAATGTCTCAAACATGATCTAAAAATGGATGAGATGCAAAAAAAAATATATAAAGATTAAAGAAAATAATTTCCAGGATAATAATTGCGCTAATAGCATAGATTTCAGCTTTCAAACAGTCACACAAACGAACATAGTTACATGATTGGTTAGGTTCAGAAAGGATTTGAGGTTCTGCTCATAAATTGTCAATAACCTGTCTTCATGTGGTTATCCCTTTAAATCTCTATTGGCTTTGGGGCCATTAGCGCAGGGCAGCCGCTAGCACGGCTTTGTAAAAGAGGCCATGTGAGGTTACATAAGAACATAAGAATAGCCATACTGAGTCAGCCGAAATGTCCATCTAGCCGAGTATCTCGGCCCAAGTGGAGTTAGCTTTCCCAGGGCTTCTGCCTCAGCCACATCTAAGAGAAAGCTAGGGAGTTCTTTCCTCTTCCACCAGGGACCCCCTTGAATGATTCTCCTCTCTGGAAGATAACACCTCCCTGCTGAGACCCGCCCCTGACTCTGCAGGGTTACCTTGTTAAAGTGGCTCAGCACTGAACCGTAAAGCCCAGTGCTGTCTGGGACATGTAGTCTGCTCAGCCTTGGGATAGCCAACTTCAGATCAGCAAAACGGTTCAGAAGGCATTTGCAATCTTAAGAGAAGTCCGAAAATACTTCAACAACGAGCAATTCAAACTCATAGTACAAGCGCTAATCCTAGGACTCCTGTAACATACTTTACCTGTCATGCCCCGCCAACATGCTAAAACAATTACACACAGCCCAAAATACAGCCCTAAGACTGATATACTCGCTGAAAAAATACGACGACGTTACCTCAGCTTTCCAAGACTCGCACTGGCTCCCAGTACAAGCACGCATACAACACAAATTCTACTGCATCCTAGTCAAAGCCCTAAATGGAAATGAACCAAGCTATCTGAACAACCGCCTAATCAGGAAAAACACATCCAGACCAAGGAGAACTCGAGCACACTTTACCCACCCCCCAATCAAAGGCATGCAAAGCAAAAAAATATATGACGGTCTACTAGCCGCCAGAGCAGCAAAAATAGACCATCACCTCTTAAATCTGCTGACCACGACGACCAACTACAAAACATTCAGGAAAGAACTGAAAACCATACCATTCAAGAAATTTGTCGAATGATCCAACCAAACCGTATCGACCCTTCCCAGATCCCGACGCAACCTTGTAATCTCCCTGGGAATGTCCAGGCTAATTTCTTGTTGTAAACCGCCTAGAACTGAAAGGTATTGGCGGGAAAGAGGACATCAATGTAATGTAATATAATATAATAGCAGCTCCTGCTGTATGGAGGTGGAATGGTAGCATTAGAGGAAGATAACCCCTTACTCTTCCACACCAAGGCACTCTCCAGGATTATCTGAGGGCAGCTATGTGTTGGATTCAGAAGTTATCCCAGGACTCCTAATATTAATGCCAGTACTTGACCACGTATCTGGACAAATAGAACCATGGAAATAGCAGTCCTGTCTTGCTTGCTTAGTCATCCGGGTGCTGGCACTGAAAATCGGCCAGACCCAGATAATTTCCAGCATTAAACAAGCATTAGAAGATATTGTTAGACAAGACCCTGGTATCAAATCAACAAAAGGAAGAAAAAGGCTTAGTTAGGAAAGACCGAGTATAAACACAGAAGTAGACAGTAGATAAGAGCACACCTGTGTCATCTTTTCTCTGTTGAGCTTGGGGTTCAGAGGAGCCTCTGTAAGGAGGACAGGGTGTTCCTCAGGAGCAACACGAAGCTCGTTGTAGAAGGTGTGGTGCCAGATCTTCTCCATGTCGTCCCAGTTGCTGACAATACCATGCTCGATGGGGTATTTCAGGCTCAGAATTCCTCTCTTGCTCTGAGCTTCGTCGCCAACATAGCTGTCTTTCTGCCCCATGCCGACCATCACACCCTGCACAAGGAGAAGGATGCTGAAATGTAATTCAGTCTGACCCTACTAACCCTCGTTCCTGCCTATTACAGACAACACACCCTGCTGTTATCCTCAACTATCAATTCTCTAGAGACGCGGGCAATCACCTTGGACTGCGCTTCTATAAATAGAGCAGGATGGGGGTTGATAACACCCCAAAACTTCCAAGAAGATCTGGAAACAACAATTTAGATCGTTGAGATGGAATTAAGATATATAAACTCAACAAATATGAATTGTGCAAATAGATGAATTTCATTGCACTTAGGGGAATAAAATTGTTTAAAGCCATAAATATTTGACCCCTTCTTTTACGATGCCTGATAGCATGGGCCGCTGCGGTAACTGCCCTGAAGCCCATAGGGATTTAAAGGGGGCTAAGGGGCTTTTGCCGCGTGGCAGCTGCTACCATGGCTTCATAAGGGGGGGACGGGACAAAATAGCAAATAGGATTTCCCTTTATATCTGAGACAGATTTCTTCTTATCTGAGGTTTTGTCAGGCTGTGGACAATTTTACTTTGCAGTGTAATGTTAATGATAATTTATTGCCCCTCCCCCCTTTTTACAAAACCGCAGAAGTGTTTTTTAGCACAGGACGGCACGCTGAATGCTCTGTGCTGCTCCCGACACTCATAGAGTTCCTATGAGCGTCGGGAGAAGCGCATATTATTCAGCCTGCACTAAAGATATATTGCAACACACTGTACGTAAAATAGAGAATGACACAGGGATGAATTTTTCCCCATCCCTACAGGAACTCAATTTCCTGTCCCTGTGAGTTTTGTCACTGTCCCGGTCCCATTTCTGTAAGCTCTGCCTTAACTGCACAAGCCTCGAACACTTAGGATTTTAAAGTGTTTGAGGCTTGTGCAGATGAGGACGGAGCTTAGGCATTGGTGGAATGAGGCATTATGACATCACAATCTGAGCTCTAGAATGTTGCTACTTTGAATTTTAAAGGGTTTGAGGCTTGCGCAGATGAGGACGGAGCTTAGGCATTGGTGGAATGAGGCATTATGACATCACAATCTGAGCTCTAGAATGTTGCTACTTAGGATTTTAAAGTGTTTGAGGCTTGTGCAGATGAGGACGGAGCTTAGGCATTGGTGGAATGAGGCATTATGACATCACAATCTGAGCTCTAGAATGTTGCTACTTTGAATTTTAAAGGGTTTGAGGCTTGCGCAGATGAGGACGGAGCTTAGGCATTGGTGGAATGAGGCATTATGACATCACAATCTGAGCTCTAGAATGTTGCTACTTAGAATTTTAAAGGGTTTGAGGCTTGCGCAGATGAGGACGGAGCTTGCAGGAAAGGGGCAGGGACAGGATAAGAATCCGACGGGACGGGAAAATGAGTTCCCTCGGGGATGGGGAAAAATTTGTCCCCGTGTCATTCTCTAATGTAAACCCTACATTGTAACACTGTGAATATAAATGTAATCCATTCTAAGTTCTTTGGGGAGGACGGGATATAAATCTAAATAATTAAATACTGTGTGGATACCTTTACCCAGAATAAAATGTTAATTTAAAATCCATATATCATTTTCTCTATTTTTATTCCCTCCTTAACGTATGTTGGGCTGCTTTACTATCTGAATATTTCCCTATCAATTTCTGCAGCCACTGCGCATTTGCACCATTTATAACAATTCTGTCAGAGCAGCAGCTTGTCATGCTTAGCTCAAGGGTTTTGAGGGGAATTCTGCCTGCAGGATGCTGAATCCCATTTTAAAAGAATATTGCTGCTGGTGAGCAAAGTCACATACAGTGTTATTCCCATGGCCGACAAGCTTCAGGCTATTACAACTACTACTACCACTATGAATTCTTTCTAGAGTGCTACCAGACGTATGTAGCATTGTACAGAGTCATGAAGAAGGGTGTCAGGTCAAAAGCGCGCCGGGACAAAGGCGCGCGCAGACAATTGAGTGCAGTGCGGAGGTGTGCGCCGCAGAAAATTACTGTTTTTACGGCTCCGACGGGGGGAGCGTGGGGGGAACCCCCCACTTTACTTAATAGAGATTGCGCCGCGTTGTGGGGGCATTGTGGGGGGTGTGGGGGGTTGTAACACCCCCCCCCCCATTTTACTGAAAACTCCACTTTTTCCCTGTTTTTAGGGAAAAAGTTAAGTTTACAGTAAAATGTGGAGGGTTACAACCCCCCAAACCCCCCCACAACGCCAGCGCGATCTCTATTAAGTAAACTGGGTGGGCTCCCCAACAAAACCCCCCCGTTGGAGCCCCTAAAAACTGTAATTTTCTTCGGCGCGCACCTCCGTCTTGCACTCAGTTGTCGGCGCGCGCCTTTGTCTTTCGCGGGGTTGTCTATGAACCACGAAGAAGAGAGTCCCTGCTCAAAAGAGCTTACAATCTAAACAGACAAGACAGACAGACAGGATGCTATGGATGCAGTTAACGGGAATGGTTAATCTGCTGGATTGAAGAGAGAGCAGGGTCCCCCTCCCCAGCACAAGACTCCCAGTCGCCAGTCTCCCTGACCCTCACTCACACCCAATGATTTCAAACCATTTCACTCCTTTGAAGCCCCTCCTTCCCCAAGTCTGGGGGGTGGGTCTTTGGGCGGAAGCAAAACCCAGTTGCTCCTGTCCAGTCAAGTGCCTTTAGTAAAAATACACGTGTATATAACCCATAGCAGTAGTTGCATGAGACTACCACTAGAGGCGCCCTTTTACTGAAGGCGCCAAACTGCGCAGGACCACCAATTCTTTCAAAGGTGCAGAAGTCCTGGAATTAGTGGAGCGGGGTGAGTAGGACTTTAGCCGGAAAGGGGGTGGTGCTTATGCTGGGGGACTCTGCTCTGCCAGCCCAGGAACACTGGGCTAGGGCTTTGCGGCCTGATGCTCTCAGAAGGTAAAGTAACCCCACTGCAAGCTGCATTAAGGTATCTGCATAGTAATGGAATGCAAAACATGCAATATGGACATGGAATTGCTGGTTTTCAGACATCCAAAATAGGAATAGAGTTTCTACAATAAACCACCTTAGGCTCCAAAGTTTGGATGAAAATAATAAACAAATTTAGGAGCCAACCTGGACTACAAAATACCACCTTCCAGAGGTGGAGTGTGCAAGGCCTTCAATATCTACTGCACTTATTCTCGGAGGAGGGGAGACTGGCAACTTTTGCTGACTTACATCGGACGTTTACTTTACAACCTACTGATTTTTTTTGCATATTACCAAATCCGACATTATGTTCAGTCTCTTCCGGCACACCATCTTGAGGAAGACAGCAGGGAGGCACTTTCCGAACTCTTTAGCCTATCTGCACAACAGCGGATTCCGCTTCGATTTCATCTAGTGGGGATCCGGGATGGTCATTCAGGCCCCCAATTTGAACATTTTAGCAGCAACCTGGGCTGAGGACTTGCACTGCACGCTAACGGCTCAACAGCTACAGAGGACGCTGAAAAACATTCAGAGGGTGTCTCCTAATATTACCCACTGGGAAATGCAGTTGAAAACTGCTCTGCGACTTTATATCCCGCCGGAATGGGCAGCCCGGATGGGGATGACTACAACTCACTCTTGCCCGAAATGTGCCAAAGCTCACGCCTCACTGGGGCATATGCTCTGGACTTGCCCCAAAATTCAACAGTTCTGGCGACATTTAGGGCACTATAATACGCAGCTTTGGAAGAGGCGTTGGCTTCCACAACCGAGAGCTTTATTCGGACATTACGATATAGCCGCGCCCAAACCTAAGGGCATGTCAGCTTTTGTCACTCGAGTGCTTTTGATGGGGAAGAAAGTAATTCTTACTAACTGGCTGTCCCGAGATCCACCTCCCTACGCACAATGGAGAGCGTTGATGCTTGTTCATGCGACGCTGGAGCGCAGACTGCTGGGAGATTTGGATCGTGGACCAGGCCGCAAATTTTGTCAGACCTGGGAGTGTTTCTGGCAGGACCTTACACCGTCTGCTCGCAGTAGACTCTTGAATTGTTAGGACTCTTTTTACCTCTCAGTCTTGGTAGCAGCATTGGACTTTTTTTGGGGGGGAGGGAGGGGAGGGTGTACGTTTGCACTGTTGTTCTTTGGATATGTATGCAACTGCTATTTGTATGTTTTCGTTGGAATAATAAAAAACATTTGAACATAAATTTAGGAGCTCAGCTTTTTTCAAATATTAGGTCTTTCGTTTTTATCTTGTTATCAGAGATACAGGGAGTTGAAAGCGACTTGCTCAAGGTCACACGCAGACGATGCAACAGAGTGAAATATTAGACATCTAATCTAACCTTTGGTTTATATAACGAGGTCATCTCCCAGTGGAGCTTGACTCGGTTCACATATAATTAAGACTAGAGTATAAAGCAAAAAACATAGGAGAAGGAAGAACTAATTAAAAACTAAAGTACATAAGAAAAGCATAAGAAAAATAACTATAACATTATCATTTCGTTGAGGCTGTAGTTAAACCATTTAAAAATTGCGAGAACAACAAAGTTTTCAGGAATTTACGAAATAATTGCAGCTGGCCTAAAAGCCTAATGGGAAGTTCATTCCAGATCTCTACAATTACTCCAGTATCACAGGTTGCAGGGAGGAAGACTTAGGAGCAAAGTTAGGAAATTCTTTTTCACGCCGAGGGTGGTGGATGCCTGGAATGCCCTCCCGAGGGAAGTGGTGGAGAGGAAAACGGTGATGGAATTTTTTTTAAAGCGTGGGATAAACACAGAGGATCTCTAATTAGAAAACAAATGGTATAAATTGAAGAACTAAGGCCGGTATTGGACCAAGTTGTATGGTTTGTGTCCCGTATATGGTAATTCGGTGTAGGAGGGGCTGATGAGGGCATCAATGGAAACTCCTGTAACTTGGAACATGAGGACATTACTGGCCAGACTTTACATATCCTGCAAATGACGAGATGGTTGGATAGGCTGGAGTGAGCTTAGATGGCAACTTCAGAGAAAACCAAAAAAAAAAACTCTGTGGAGTGACGATGTTCCTAAATGGACTTTATTTGAAAGTATCAGAGTTCCAAAGGTACACTGAAATCATCCACATAAAATAATTCCATCCACACAAAAATAAATCATCCACATAAGAGCTTTAAAGAACCTAGTCCGCTAGGGATACAGGACCCAACACGGTCCGCATTTTGTTGAAACGCGGACCGTGTTGGGTCCTGTATCCCTAGCAAACTAGGTCCTTTAAGGCTCTTATGTGGATGATTTACTTTTATGTGGATGGAATTATTTTATGTGGATGATTTCAGTGTACCTTTGGAACTTTGACACTTTCAAATAAAGTCCATGTAGGAACATCATCACTCCACAGAGGTTTTTTTGGTTTTCTCTGGATTTTCTTCTTTGTGGATATTTTGGGGTCAATTCTTTTTGGGTTTTTTGTGGGTTTTTTTTAGTTGGCAACTTCAGCAGTTGGAACCTAGGATAATACCAAGTGGGCTTTAGTCTGTAGCCCCGAAATATCAAAGAAGAGACAAGTTAATTTTATCATGTATTTTTAATGAGAATAACTAATGGGCCAATAGGATGGACCGTTCAGGTCTTTATCTGCCGTCATTTACTATGTTTAACCTCAAGACCTTCCTGACCCAATGACATCCCAAATTATTGCCAAGAAAGTAAAATGTCTTTACATTATGTTTATGTTAACTGAGAGCTTCTATACCGCTACTAAAGATTGGGGAGTCAATTCAGAGCGGTTTACATGAGCCTCTGTGAAGGTGTTACAAGCTTGGGATCTATACAGAGTTACAAGGGGCTTCTGTAGAGGTATTACAATACAGAGGTTTTTTTAATGCTGGCATAATTATGCCATAATCAATCATCCTACTTATGTTACCGGCACATCAATCATCCTACTTTTATGTGCACTGGTATTTGCATTTAAAACATACATAAATTGCTTTGTACATGAAAATGCAAATTCACAAAAGAGAAAAAGAATCGCATATATCAGCTTTTTAGCAATTTGTGCATGGCAAATTGCATGCAAAAATTTGTGCAGATCAGCAATTTTCTGCAAAACACCACCTCAGGAGCACAGAGCTGGAACTCCTGACAAATCTGGATCTAAATAAATATGCATTTAATAGTTGTGTTTCTGAAAGAATCAATACACACCTGGTGTCTTGGGCGCCCTACAATGGAAGGGAAGACTGCCCGAGGAGCGTCGTCTCCAGCAAACCCGGACTTGCACATTCCGGAGCCATTGTCGATAACCAGCGCAGCAATATCGTCCTCCATTGGGACCTGAAACACTGCACAGGACACAAATCTCTCTTTACTCACTGCCAGAGCCAATTTTTCTATTTTAAAAAACCATGGATAATGATTGAATCATGTATCGTTTTAACTCGAAACTTCAGTGCAATTCTTAATTGTGCAACATGTAATATAACTAACTCTAATCAAAGTTGAAAGTCCTACTAGGAGGCCATAAAGATATGGAGAGGCAAAATCTATGAGAATTCCCTTTTTGTTTGTGATTAAAATGATCTTAAAACTTCCCACTTCCACCACCAGAGGTCAGATGGATTTGTGCCACTCCGCTTATTACCATAAAAGGCAATGTTTGAACAGGTATTGAACAACTGGGGGGTGTGGCATATTGATGGATTGAACTATGTTCCCTAGAAGACATTTGCCAATTTCTCCAAACCCAGGAATAACTATTACCTGCTCCCTTCTAGTCAAGTTGTGTTTACACATGAATCATAGGGAAGGCCTTCTTTCTTCATTGTCTTGTCCTTAATTATTAACAAAAGGGGAAAAAAATAAACCCAACCCCACTGGTCTGCAGTAACAAGGTGCAACCACAATCAAAGGGAGAGGAAAGACTGCAGAATTGATGTTCTTGATGCAGTGATGTATTGTAGCATATGTTTGTGCAATCAACAGTATCCACATTGGCTTTGGAAAAACGGACCCGACACAGGCCGTGTTTCAACTTCACCGGTCTTCCTCAGGGGGTCCTAAGGTAGGTGGGTAAGACAAGGAAAAATGTGGATGCTAGAATTGGTTTGTGGCGTCTTGAGTGAAACAAAGCGACCCTCTACTGGCATCCACATTTGTCCTTGTCTTACTACCTGCCTTAGGACCCCTGAGGAAGATGGTCAAGTTGAAACACGGCCTGTGTTGGGTCCGTTTTTCCAAAGCCAATGTGGATACTGTTGATTGCACAAACATATGCTACAATACATCACTGCATCAAGAATATCAAATCCGCAGTCTTTCTTCTCTCCTTAATTATTAACCAGAGCTTGACTATCCCAAGCAGTAGGACATCATTTTGGTTGGGAGAACCTAACTAGCTCTGCCCTCAATGCTCTCTAGTTGCTGATGTTGTATGGGGTAAACAGTTGCTTGAATCATGGCCCCAGTGATCCACCCCAGTCCACTACCTATGGTGTACCTGGTATCAGAGCACCTTATATTCAGGTGCCCACAATTACACCAGGCAGAGACCTGAAGTAACGGTGGGTACCTGAATACAGCAGAAGCATGCCTACAAGGGGGTGGTGAAAAGTTCTCAGCCCAACCAACCCACTTCCTAAATTCTGAGCGTTGTTTGACACTGTAGTTGAAAAGAGTGTTATCTTATTTCATTAAGTGCCAATATGCAGAAACAAAATTTTATGTTTTGACACTGTTTTGGATCATTGATTGAACCCTATCCATGTACAGTAATTCTCTTCTTGGTTGGGCTGAGAATTTTTCAGCCCCCCCCTCTTCCCCCCCCCCTTGTAGTGAGAAGCAGAACTGAGATTGTGATATCATAATGCCTCATTCCACCAGTAAAAGCCAACCTCATCAGTGATGTCACAATGGCTTGATTGTCCTGTACTTGGTTCACTTTTATTACATACTCTGGGGGGTGCTGAAAAGATCTCAGTCCAATCCAAACAAACTTCCTGAATTCTGAGCGTTATTTTGCCACTGTAGCTGAAAAGAGTGTTATCTTATTTCGTTAAGTGCCAATCTGCAGCAACAAAATTCCATGGTTTTTTTTGACATTGTTTCAGATCCTTATATCTGCATCATTATCTTTTTGTTTGCAAACACAAGTTTTGCCACTTATGAGCAAGCCTTACGTGGCGTAATGAGGGTGAGACACCCAGGGCGCTGGTGCGCCTTCGGAACCCTCTTCTCCATCGCCCCACCCCCCACACCTCCACCTCTACACGCTCCTTCCCACCCCCCCTGTACCTCTGTAAAGCTCCTGACGCGAGGAGCAATCCCCAAGCTGCTGTTGCATCGGCATCAGCTCTTCCTCTGATGTAACTTCCTAGGTCAGTGTTTTTCAACCTTTTTACACCTATGGACCGACAGAAATAAAATAATTTATTCTGTGGACTGGCGGTTGAAGAACACTGGGCTAAGTTGTGGGCCAGACCCCGCCCATCTCTACCCAATCTCCACCCCAGACCCCGCCCCCCATAATAGTACTAATTGCCCCTTGCACGTCCCGTGCCTCATCTGGAAGCCTTCCCTCTGACGTTGCAACGTCATAGAGAAGGCTTCCGGTTCAGGCGCAGGATGCCCGTAGGAGCCGCTGCCCGTGGCTTTGTGCACTGAATCAGTGAGGAAGAGGGAGCTGGCTCGAAGATAACGCCGCATTGATCGCACCTTGGACCGGTGCTTGAAGACCCAGATTGGAGAAGCTGGGTCTCTTTTCCCTGGAGAAGAGGAGACTTAGAGGGGATATGATAGAGACTTACAAGATCATGAAGGGCATAGAGAGAGTAGAGAGGGACAGATTCTTTGAACTTTCGAAAAATAAGAGAACAAGAGGGCATTCGGAAAAGTTGAAAGGGGACAGATTCAAAACAAATGCTAGGAAGTTCTTCTTTACCCAACGTGTGGTGGCCACCTGGAATGCGCTTCCAGAGGACGTTATAAGGCAGAGTACGGTACTGGGGTTCAAGAAAGGATTGGACAAATTCCTACTGGAAATGGGGATAGAGGGGTATAGATAGAAGATTACTGCACAGGTCCTGGACCTGTTGGGCTGCCGCGTGAGCGGACTGCTGGGCACGATGGACCTCGGGTCTGACCCAGCAGAGGCATTTCTTATGTAACACTGTTTTGGGCCTGATGCACGTGCTGGCCCTATGGACCGGCAAGAAATTTCTGTGGACCAGCACTGGTCCATGGACCGGTGGTTGAAGAACACTGTCCTAGATAATCATAGAATTTCTGTTACGATGCTGCTGAAAATCACTGTTCCCGTGGCCAAAACGAAGACTCTGCAAGCTGTTATTAATAAGTTGAATTATTTTGGTGAATGGCTTTGATTTTATTTTATTTTTTTTACAGCACATAATTCACCGGAGTGTATTCCGTGTCCTTAATACCACCAGTAACATTGGTGCCAGGGGGAAGCAACTGGCACAGCTGTACCAGAACAATACAGAGAAGAGACCCTTCCCTACTATGGTCAAAAGTGCTGACACTGGTGTTGCTCCCTGCCTCAAGGTTTCTAACTTGCCCCGCCACACCTCATCCTGCCTTGTCCTAGCCTGCTGTAGCCCCGCCCCCACCTCACCCCGAGAATTTAACCTCCTCAGACATCTGAGATCACCAACTGCTTATATTTACGCATATTTTATTTATTGGGATTTATTAACTGTCTTTATGAAGATATTCACCCTGATACAGTGTAGCCTAAAACATTGATTTTGTCAATAGCATAACAGCAGTGCGATATCAACCAAAACCATCAGTATAATCATTCAGGTAAACTTGGAGATGCCAAATTGAATCCTAGAAACAGGAGTAATATGATATAGTATCAGAAATGTAGACAACAAAACACCATAATAGAATAATCATAATGAAAGTATGATAAATGATGCAACATAACAGGCAAAATGGAAAGGGCATTTATACAACATGCCTGCACAATACAAATGAAACACCTGAATAGCACACCTTAGAGCAATGGTTCTCAACCCTGTCCTGGGGGACCCCCAGCCAGTTGGGTTTTCAATATATCCCTAATGAATATGCATAAGACATATTTGCATGCCTGTCTCCTCCATTATATGCAAATCTCTCTCATGCATATTCATTAGGGATATCCTGAAAACCCAACTGGCTGGGGGTCCCCTAGGATAGGGTTGAGAACCACTGCCTTAGAGCATTCCAGTCACAAAGACAGGAGGTTCTTAATGCTAGGAATGATTAAGAAAGGGATCACAAACAGATTGGAGAAGGTTATCATGCCGCTGTACCGGGCCATGGTTCGCCCCCTCCTGGAATACTGCGTCCAACACTGGTCATCGTACATGAAAAAGGACATAGTACTACTCAAAAGGGTCCAGAGAAGAGTGACTAAAATGGTTAAGAGACTGGAGGAGTTGCCGTACAGTGAGAGGCTAGAGAAACTGGGCCTCTTCTCCCTTGAAAAGAGGAGACTGAGAGGGGATATGATCGAAACATTCAAGATAATGAAGGGAATAGACTTAACAGATAAAGACAGGTTGTTCACCCTCTCCAAGATAGGGAGAACGGGAGGGCACTCTCTAAAATTGAAAGGGGATAGATTCCATACAAACATAAGGACGTTCTTCTTCACCCAGAGAGTGGTAGAAAACTGGAACGCTCTTCCAGAGTCTGTTATAGGGGAAAACACCCTCCAGGGATTCAAGACAAAGTTAGAAAAGTTCCTGCTGAACCAGAACATATGTAGGTAAGGCTAGACTCAGTTAGGGCGCTGGTCTGTGACCTAAGGGCCGCCACGGGAGCAGACTGCTGGGCACGATGGACCACTGGTCTGATCCAGCAGCGGCAATTCTTATGTTCTTATATATAGTTCCTGGAATGTTTTCAAATTTCCTCCAGAACAGTGGAAGTAATGTCCTGAAAAGATACTACTTGGGATCTAGCTAGGTACTTGGGACCTGGGTTGGCCACTGTTGGAAACAGGATACTGGGCTTGATGGACCATCGGTCTGTCCCACTATGGCAATTCTTATGTGAGCCAAGTATAGGACAATCAAGCCTTTGTGACATCACTGATGAGTTTGGCTCTTAAGCATTGGTGGAATGATGCATTATGACATCACAATCTCAGCTCCAGAATGTTACTACTCTTTGGGTTTCTGCCAAGTACTTGTGATGGTCATTATTGGAAACAGGATACTGGGCTTGATGGACTTTCGGTCTGTCCCAGTATGACAATTCTTATGTTCTTAGGGTAACTCGGACAGGGCCCCCTAGCCCAGTCCTGAATGACCACTACCCAGTCTGGTGTTAGCACAGTTACTTACCGTAACAGGTGTTATCCAGGGACAGCAAGCAGATATTCTTTACGCATGGGTGACGTCACCGACGGAGCCCCGGTACGGACCTTTTTAACTAGAAAGTTCTAGTTGGCCGCACCGCGCGTGCGCGAGTGCCTTCCCGCCTGACGGAGGAGAGCGTGGTCCCCAGTTAAGATAAGCCAGCTAAGAAGCCAACCCGGGGAGGAGGGTGGGACGTAAGAATATCTGCCTGCTGTCCCTGGATAACACCTGTTACGGTAAGTAACTGTGCTTTATCCCAGGACAAGCAGGCAGCATATTCTTAACGCATGGGTGACCTCCAAGCTAACAGAGAGGGAGGAGGGATGGTTGGCCATTAGGAAAATAAATTTTGTAACACAGATTGGCCGAAGTGCCCATCCCGTCTGGAGAAGGCATCCAGACAGTAGTGAGTAGTGAACGTGTGAACTGAGGACCAAGTGGCAGCCTTGCAGATTTCCTCGATGGGCGTGGAACGGAGGAAAGCCACAGAAGCAGCCATAGCTCTGACCCTGTGGGCCGTGTCAGCACCTTCCAGTGAGAGACCGGCCCGAGCATAACAGAACGCAATACAGGCAGCAAGCCAGTTGGAAAGCGTCCGTTTAGAGACAGGATGACCTAGACGGTTAGGATCGAAGGTCAGAAAGAGCTGAGGGGACGAGCGGTGAGCCCTGGTACGGTCAAGGTAGTATGCAAGGGCACGCTTACAATCCAGCGTGTGCAATGCCTGTTCCCCAGGAAGAGAATGTGGTTTAGGGAAAAAGACAGGCAACACAATGGACTGGTTGAGGTGAAAAGCCGAGACCACCTTGGGAAGGAATTTAGGATGGGTACGCAGAACCACCTTGTCATGGTGAAAAACAGTGAACGGTGGATCGGCGACCAGTGCATGCATCTCACTAACCCTCCTGGCAGAGGTGATGGCAATGAGGAAAAGCACCTTCCATGTTAGAAGTTTGAGCGAAGTTGTGGCAAGAGGCTCAAAAGGGGGTTTCATGAGGGCTGATAAAACCACATTCAGGTCCCAGATGACAGGAGGAAGCTTCAGAGGTGGTTTGACATTGAAGAGGTCTCTCATGAACCGGGAAACCAGTGGATGAGCCGTGAGAGGTTTTCCGAGGATAGGCTCATGAAACACAGTGATGGCACTGAGGTGGACTCTGATTGAGGTAGACTTGAGGCCAGCGTCGGACAGAGAGAGCAAATAGTCCAGTACAGTTTCCACCGCTAATGAGGTGGGATCGTGATGATGCAGTAGACACCAAGAGGAGAACCTGGTCCACTTCTGATGGTAACATTGGAGGGTGGCCGGTTTCCTGGAGGCATCCAAAATGCGATGGACAGGCTGAGACAGATTCTCTGGAGAGGTCAGCCCGAGAGAAACCAAGCTGTCAGGTGGAGCGAAGACAGATTGGGATGCAGTAGAGACTGACGTTGCTGCGTAAGTAGAGTAGGAAACACAGGAAGAGGAATGGGCTCCCTGGAGCTGAGCTGAAGCAGGAGGGAGAACCAGTGTTGGCGAGGCCACCGAGGAGCGATGAGAATCATGGTGGCCCTGTCCCTGCGGAGTTTGGATAACGTCCGCAACATCAGAGGTAGTGGAGGAAAGGCATAGAGGAACCTATCCGTCCAGTCGAGCAGGAATGCATCTGGGGTGAGACGATGAGGAGAGAAGAGTCTGGAACAGAACTGGGGCAGCTGATGGTTGTGAGGCGCTGCAAAGAGGTCCACCTGCGGAGTGCCCCAGCGAGCAAAGATGGAGTGGAGTGTTGAAGGGTCCAGAGTCCACTCGTGAGGTTGAAGGATGCGGCTGAGACTGTCGGCCAGGGAGTTCTGTTCGCCCTGGATATAGACAGCCTTGAGGAAGAGATTGCGGACCGTGGCCCAGGTCCAGATGCTGAGAGCCTCCTGACAAAGGAGGCGAGATCCGGTGCCGCCTTGCTTGTTTATGTAGTACATGGCGACTTGATTGTCTGTGCACAGGAGAAGAACCTGAGGGCAGAGAAGATGCTGGAAGGCCTTGAGAGCATAGAACATGGCTCTGAGTTCCAGGAAATTGATGTGATGTTGACGCTCCTGAGGGGTCCAGTCCCTGGGTGCGTAGATCTCCCAGGTGAGCTCCCCACGCATAGGGGGAGGCATCCTTGGTTATGATCATGGAGTGAGGGGGTAGATGAAAGAGTAGACCCCTGGAAAGATTTGAGGAGTTCAACCACCATTGAAGAGATTGCTGAAGAGACGATGTCACAGAGATGGGATGAGAAAGAAGATCCGTGGTCTGTGACCATTGGTTGGCAAGAGTCCATTGAGGTGTCCTGAGGTGGAGTCGCGCCAGAGGAAGCACATGGACCGTCGAGGCCATGTGGCCCAGGAGGACCATCATCTGTCGGGCAGGAATGGAGTGATGAAGGAGCACCTGATGACAGAGGTGGAGCAGGGTCCATTGATGGTTGGAGGGGAGAAACGCTCTCATTAGTGTGGTGTCGAGAACTGCTCCAAGGAACTGAAGTCACTGTGTGGGAAGCAGATGCGACTTTGGGTAGTTGATCTCGAACCCCAGGAGATGGAGGAAAGAGATGGTGTGATGAGTGGCTTGTAGCATAAGTGGAGACGTAGGTGCTTTCACCAACCAATCGTCCAAGTAGGGGAACACCTGGAGGTTGTGAGACCTGAGGAAGGCCGCCACCACAATAAGGCACTTGGTGAACACCCTGGGCGATGAAGCGAGGCCAAAAGGTAGCACTTTGTACTGATAGTGACGGTGCTGTATCTGAAACCGTAGGTAGCGACGTGAAGTCGGATTGATTGGGATGTGAGTGTAGGCCTCTTTGAGGTCCAGGGAACATAGCCAGTCGTGTTGAGAGAGAAGAGGGTAAAGCGTGGCAAGGGAGAGCATTCTGAACTTCTCCTTGACCAGACACTTGTTGAGGTCCCGGAGATCGAGGATGGGACGAAGGTCTCCTGTCTTCTTGGGAACCAGGAAGTAGCGGGAGTAGAATCCCTGACCCCTTTGGTCCGGAGGCACCTCTTCGATGGCATTGAGAAGAAGGAGGGATTGGACCTCCCTCAGGAGGAGGGGGATTTGGGAGGAGTGAGAAGCAGACTCTACGGGAGGATTGTCTGGTGGAAGAGTCTGGAAGTTGAGAGAGTAGCCGTGGCGAATGATGTTGAGGACCCATTGGTCTGATGTGATGACCTCCCAACGGCTGAGGAAGATTTGGAGGCGACCTCCGATAGGCTGAGGAAGAGGCAATGATGATGGGAGACTGGCTATGCCCTGGAGGAAAAAGTCAAAAGGGCTGAGATGGTTTTGACGGAGGGAGAGGCTTGGCAGGTTGGTGGGACTGTGAGCGAGCCTGAGATTGATGCTGTTGACAAGGTCGGCGAGGCTGCTGTTGAGGCAGGTTGAGAGGTCTGGCCGAGAACCTGCGCTGGTAGGAAGACTGCTGTTTGTAGGTGCGAGCAGGTGGAGTCTTCTTTTTAGGTTTAATCAGAGTGTCCCACCTGGTCTCATGTGCTGAGAGTTTCTGGGTTGTTGAGTCCAGGGACTCTCCGAAGAGTTCATCACCCAGACAAGGTGCGTTAGCCAGGCGGTCCTGGTGGTTAATGTCCAAGTCAGAGACTCTCAGCCATGCCAAATGTCGCATGGCCACCGCCATGGCAGATGCGCGAGAGGTCAGCTCAAATGAGTCGTAGATGGAGCGAACCATGAATTTCCTGAGTTGGAGGAGGCTGGAAATATGTTGCTGGAAAAGAGGGACCTTGCGTTCAGGGAGGTATTTCTGTAAGGAGGGGAGCTGTTGCACCAGATGCTTCATGTAGAAGGAGAAGTGGAAGGTGTAGTTGTTGGCTCTATTGGCTAACATGGCATTTTGGAAAAGGCGCTTACCAAATTTATCCATGGTTTTTCCCTCTCTGCCAGGAGGGGTGGAGGCATATACACTGGAACCCTGAGATTTTTTCAAAGTAGATTCCACCAGGAGGGACTCGTGGGGCAATTGAGGTTTATCAAACCCTGGGATTGGAATAACCCGGTACAAGCTATCCAATTTACGAGGGGCTCCAGGAACCGTGAGGGGAGCTTCCCAGTTTTTATAGAAAGTTTCCCGTAAGATGTCGTGGACGGGCAACTTCAGAAATTCTTTAGGAGGTTGCTCAAAGTCTAGGGCATCGAGGAAAGCCTGAGACTTTTTAGAGTCGGACTCTAAGGGAATGGAAAGAGCTGCTGACATCTCCCTAAGGAATTTGGAGAAAGAGGATTGCTCTGGTTTGGAGACGGTGTCGGTCATGGAGGGTTCTTCGTCGGTTGACGAAGCGTCCTCCTCGGTACTGTGAGGGGAGTCTTCCCACAAATCTAGGTCCCTAACGTCGGGGTGCGTACATTTGGGCATCGGTGTGGAGGGCTCGGCATGGCGGGTCTTTGAAAGAGATTTGCCTGAGCGCACCGAGGCGGTACCGGGTGAGGAAGACCGATGTCGTTCTTGGGACCGTACAGGGTCGGCAGCATCACGGATATGTACTGTAGGTGTTTCTGCCAAGAGCACCGGCATGGAAGTATTAATCGGTACCGAGGGGGTCGACACCGATGGGACAGTGTGAGGCTCGGTCCCGTACCGGAAGGTGCGGTGCCAGCAACGTCGGCAACAGTTGTTGGAGCTGTTGTTGCAGATGCTCCTGTAACTGTGTTTGGAGTATGGCCGCGATGCGGTCGTCCAGGGGAGGCACCGGTACCGCTTTTTTCTTCTTCGGTACCATAGGTGCCGCTCTACGCTCCGGCGATGAGGAGGCCGATGATGAGGCACTCACCGAGATCGGAGCGGAGTGTTTGCGGGGCCGGTGCGGTGCCGGGAGGGCCGGTGTCGCAACCGTGGCAGGAGGGCGCTCAAGGGAAGTGGGAGGCTTCTTAGCCGGCTTACCTGGGCCCAACGACCCCGAGGAAGGGTCCGGTGGTGTTGATGTTGTCGGTGCCGACTTTTGTGGTGCCGTCGACGTCGCAGCCGGTTCCATGGCAGATCCGGTACCAAACAAAATATTTTGCTGGATCTGCCAATTTTTCAAAGTACGCTTTTTAAGCGTAGCACAGCAGGTGCAGGTGTCAGCCCGATGCTCTGGACCCAAGCACTGGAGGCACCAATTGTGTGGGTCGGTGAGGGAGATCGGGCGTGCACACCGCTGGCACTTCTTAAAACCCGGTTGAGGGGGCATGAATGGAAACACGGCCTCCGCAAAATCGAACCCGGAGGCCTGTATGGTGGCAACAGGCCCCGCCGGGGCCGGCCTGAAAAAATAAGGAAAACTCGACGAGTTGTTTTTTTTTTGAAAACAAAAATAAAGGGAATCCGATAAGAAAAAAGGAAAAAAAGTGAAAAAATACGCGAGCGGGAAGGCAAAAATTAGTTTTTCAACGGCCGTTGAAAACACATGCGTCTTCTTCGCTCCGCGGAAACGAAGAAACTGGGGACCACGCTCTCCTCCGTCGGGAAGGCACTCGCGCATGCGCGGTGCGGCCAACTAGAACTTTCTAGTTAAAAAGGTCCGTACCGGGGCTCCGTCGGTGACGTCACCCATGCGTTAAGAATATGCTGCCTGCTTGTCCTGGGATAACAGAATATTTCCACAATAAACATGTATGAGATCTATTTGCAATACTGCTTCCATTTTATGCAAATAAATTGCAGGCATAATCATTGTGGAAATTCTGGAAGCAATGAGATCCTCAAGGACCAAGTTTGGGGACCCTGCTTTAAGGTTTACTAAGAGTTCTCCCTATTGGCCTGGGTTGAGAGTATGGTGAACACCAGCAGCACTGTGTAAAGAACGTGTGATGGAATTAATGATCAATATTATGATATTCTTCTGGAAACTGCCTTTTGCTAATCAAACTATGCTTCTGTGATTTCAGAGATATTGTATTCAGAATGGCATGAACTTGTAGGATCTGAACTCTTTCTTTCTTGTTTCTCTGTTGAAACAAAACACCTGGAATATTTTCAGATTTGCTTCTGTTTGGTTTTGAGAAGAGCTCCCAGGAGCCACCTCTACGTTATAGCTTCTTGGGTGTCATTTCTAACCTGCTATGCTAATTTGTCTCCTTCAGCGTAAGAGCACTCCTGTGCCTTTCTCATCCGGCTCACAATTTCTTCCCATATAAATCAAATTACACAACTATTAGAAAACATTTTGAGATTATGAGCCCGCAATCAATGTAAAGAATTACAGTGAATAAAAACAACGGACACTTTTGCTTACCTTGCACCTGAGTTTAAACTTTCAAAAAGCCCCCGAGGTGACAGCGGGTTATATCTGTTGAGGGAAGCTGAGAGAGGAGGGTGGTGGATTTCCAGGCTCCCTTTTATACAGCAAATTAAGCCTTGTGACGATAATAAAAATAAATACCTTTGCCCTTCTGGTGAAAAATTCATAGTGTCCTTCCCCCCTTCCCTTATCTGACATTTACAGCTGTGTTCTGCTGATTTGGGGAATGGTTCTTATCTGATGTACTATATATTACTAAAGGAAAGGATAAAGATTGCTTTGGGTAATCTGGGAAATTAATAGTTTAGTCACTCCTAGTAAGTTATCCATTTAGGCTTTCTCTTTCCACTGCAACATTATTGAACACCCTAGGACAGGGGTAGGCAATGCCGGCCGGAACCAGGTCAGGTTTTCAGGATATCCACCATAAATATGCATGAGATGAATTTGCATGCCCTGCCTCCTTGAGATGCAAATCTATCTCATGCCTATTTATGGTGGAGATCCTGAAAACCTAACCCGGCTCCGGCTCTCGAGGACTGGAATTGCCTACCCCTGCCCTGGGAGAATCTTCAGCCTTATACCTCCCCACCCCCAAAATTAATTTTCAACCCCTCCCTTGCTGCCTGATAGTTAAGCTGAACAATCAGAATCATCACACAAACCGCCACTAAAAAAAAAAAAATTGCAGGTTAAAGGATGAGTTGATGGTTCTTTCAGTTTGTGTGACTGTAAGGACCTCTTAATTTATTTTTAGACTAGAGATGCTCTTTTCTGCTCCCAAGAAGACGCTGCCCTAGCCGACTGCAAATGGTTGAGCCAAGCCTGAGCTCTGACCTTCTAAATTGCTGGCAGAGTCTTAACTCATCTACTGTATTACTAAACAGCCCCAAGCGTTGGCAAATGCTACAAGATATGTTTAAACTCAAAAAAAGGAGGACACATTGAGACATCCGGGTTTAACTTCCATTGAAAGCAATACATGTATATCGACTATATTTAGCTGACTAGGCCTGCAATAGTAAACCTAATGTTAGATGTGAAGATAGGTAGGACGGTTGATTTGGTATGAAAATATACATATAAGTAGGACAATCGATGTTCCAGTAACATAAGTAGGATGATGGGGCCGGATGGTGTACAACCAAGGGTGCTGAAAGAACTTAGGGAAGTTCTGATAGCTCCACTGACTGACCTTTTCAATGCTTCTCTAGAGTCGGGAGTGGTACCGGAGGACTGGAGAAGGGGGGATGTGGTCTCTCTCCACAAAAGTGGAAGTAAGGAAGGAGTAGGGAATTACAGGCCGGTAAGTCTGACTTCTGTGGGACGCAAATGAATGGAAACACTTTTAAAACAGAGAATGGTCAAGTTTCTGGAATCCTGTGGACTTAAAGATCTCAATCTGTATACTTTGGAGGAAAAGCAGGAGATGGGAGATATGATAGAGACGTTTAAATACCTATGTAATGTAAATGCGCATGAGTCGAGTCTCTTTAAGTTTTATTAAGTTTTATTAGGATTTTATATACCGCCTATCAAGGTTATCTAAGCGGTTCTACAATCAGGTACTCAAGCATTTTCCCTATCTGTCCCGGTGGGTTCACAATCTATCTAACATACCTGGGGCTATGGAGGATTAAGTGACTTGCCCAGGGTCACAAGGAGCAGCGCGGGATTTGAACCCACAACCCCAGGGTGCTGAGGCTGTAGCTTCAACCACTGCGCCACACACTCCTCATGTGAAAGGAAACTCTGCAATGAGAGAGCAAAGGTCCCCCTATCTAAAGAAGGATATAATACTACTCGAGAGGGTGCAGAGGCGAGCGATGACGCTAATAAAAGGTATGGAAAATTTGAGCTACAAAGATCGCCTCAGAAAACTGGGATTTTTCACCCTCGAGAAGAGGAGACTGCAAGGGGATCTGATCGAGACTTTTAAAATACTGAAAGGATTCGACAAAATAGAACAGGAAACACCTTTATTCACATTGTCGAAGGTGACTCAGACAAGAGGTCATAGACTGAAGCTGTGGGGAGACAGGGCCAGGACAAATGTCAGAAAGTTCTTCTTCACACAGCGAGTGGTGAATGCCTGGAACACTCTCCCGGAAGAGGTTGTGGAGGAAACCACCATTCCAGGATTTAAGGGCAAGTTGGATGCATATCTTCTTGAAAGACACATTGAGTAACTAAGGAATTCACCAGGGTAGACCTGGCTGGGCCTCCATGTGTGCGGATCGCCGGACTAGATGGACCCATGGTCTGATCCGGTGCAGGCATTTCTTATGTTCTTAAGTTAAGCGGTGATATGCTCCAGAGTAATCTGAGGAAATACTTTTTTACAGAAAGGTTGGAACAGTCTCCCAGAAGAGATGGTGGAGACAAGAGACTATGTCTGAATTCAAAAGGGCCTGGGATAGGCACGTGGGATCTCTCGGAGGAAGAGATAATGGTTACTGCGGATGGGCAGCTCTATGACTTCACAATGCAGGCACAGAGCCTTAGCCTATAGGAAGAGGAGATGCAAATGTTAAGAACCTTAGCCAATAGGGAGAGGAGGAGATAATGGTTACTGCAGATGGGCAGATTAGATGGGCCATGTGGCCTTTATCTGCCATCATGTTTCTATGATTGATTGATTGATTATGCCATAATGATGCCGGTATTAATAACTCCACAGAAGCTCATCTTTAACAGAAGCTCATGCAAACTGCTCTGAATTGACTCCCCCTTCGTTAGTAGCAGTGTAGAAGCTCACAATAAACAATGTCCCAATCCGTCCTCCTTTTTCTGGAGCCAAATGGCAACCCTGTTTAAGGCATAGTTGATCCACACAGAAGAGGAATTGTGGTCATGGAAACAGCTGGTGCTGTGCCTCGATACACACAACTTTATTACTATGAACTACAAGTAGCTCTTGCAATGGAGCTGCCAGACAGGTCCTTCAACTCATGGTGCACACAGTTCGAAGAGATGCTATGAGAGGACTTCTAGAGCCAGATCCACACTAGTAAGAATGGGCTGGGAAGTTCCTCATCAACTTAGGGAAAGGGAGACTTAAACTAAAGTCCCTGAGCTTCAGTAATCTGCTCACTTAGCAAGGGCATCTAAGGGATAGTTTTTTCTTAGCATAGAAAGTCTCTGTTACAGTTCACAGGCTAGCATTTAAAGGGGCTATTTTTAAATCGCTATAATAATCAGTACAGTGCACAGCCAAGACACAGAGGAAGCCTTAGTTTAGACTTTGCTTCCGGTCTACCTCTGGCCTGATCTCTAATTTAGAGGCCCTTGTACTAATTAGAAGGCTGCAAAAGTAATTACAGCTGCTCTATTAGCAAGTAATTAACTCTTAGAAATACAGTCTACTACATCCATAGAGTGGAACCTAACAATAATATTACATAAATAATAATAATAAAAAAATAAATATTACCATGGCCTAACATATAGCTAATAATCTTAGGGGACCTTAGTGTACATAGTCCAACGCCCTTTGCAACTTAAATAAATCACCAATATTATGATGTAGGCAACAGGCAAGCACCAAGATGGGGCCTATCCAGTCTTTTGTACTGTCATACAGAATGTTTAATTATCCCGCAGGAAGTGAGAGGCTGTATATATGTACTCAGTAGTGCTGTCCGATTCGCTGATTTGAATCACTTCACTTCGGTGAATCGATTCAATCAACACCCCCACCCCGATGAGAACTGCCATACCTCCAGACCTCCTAAAGCAGCAGCAGCAGTGGTGGCAGTGGCCGACCGACAGAGGCAGCACTCTGAACAGGAAGCATGCAGCCTGCCCCGCCAGGGACTTTCCTCTGCTGTGTCACTGATGACATCAATGATGATACAGCAGAGGGAAGCCATGGCAGGGCAGGCCGCAAGCTGCCCGTTCAGAGTGCTGCCTCTGCCTGCTGGCCCCCGCTGTTGTTGTTGCTGCTGCTACTGCTTTCGGAGGCCTAGAGGTATATCAGATCTCACAGAGGGAGGTGGGAGGGTCAGTGATAACATCAGAGCATCAAAAGTTTCAAGTTTCAAAATCTAAGTAAAACATTTCAAAAGAAACACGACTGGTTGCTTACCTTTTCGATGCTATCACTAAAAGTCATTCTTAGCTCCAAAAGATATAGCAGAACTAGAACGACCAAGATGGTAAAGTGGATGGAGCTCCTCTCGTATGAGGAAAGATTAAAGAGGTTAGGGATCTTTAGCTTGGAAAGGAGACAACTGAGGAGAGAGATGATTGAAGTCTAAAACAGTGTTCTTCAACCTTTTTACACCTATGGACCGGCGGAAATAAAATAATTATTTTGTGGACCGGCAAACTAATAAGACTGAAATTTTTAAAAACCCCATCGCCACCCCGTCCCCACGAGCTCAGTCCCGTTAACCATCTGATCCCATCCGCACAAGCCTCAAATAGTTATGATTTTATATTGAACATATTTTATTAAAGTATAAAAAGAAACAATATTCTATACAATTGTCATTTTATAAATATAACTAATACAGAGCAAGGATCAACAAATCCCCAGTCTCGTCTCCCCTTCACATATATCCCCTCTACTATAAAAAAAAATGAATAAGCCAAATTATTACAGAATGCTACACAAATATAATGCTAACAGAATACTGCAGTCACACATGACAGGAATAGTGTTAGGGGAGTGCCCCCTGGTCCGAGAGAGCCCTAAGCCAGCTGGGCCTAAGCACTGCCTGGGCTTTGCAGTCCCCAGTTATGTCTCTAGCAGGATACATATTTCAAATATGATATATTCTAATGACAAGATAGAAATAAAAAATTTTTCTTCTACCTTTTGTCGTCTCTGGTTTCTGCTTTCATCATCTTTTCACTCTCTTCCATCCATCGTCTGCCCTCTGTCTCTTTAATCCAGCATCTTCCCGTTCTATCCACTGTCTTCCCTCTCCCCCTCCCATATGGTATCTGCGTTCTTTCTATGTCCCTCTCTCCTACACCAGATCTAGCATCTTTGTCCCTCTTTCCTTATTGCTCATCTGACCCCCCTTCTTAGCATCAATCTCGCCCTTTGTCATTCCTCTGTCTCTCCCCTTTCCCTCATCTGATCTCTCCATTCCATCCTGATTCCTTCCCCTCCTCTAATCTCCCTGCCAGCTGTTTTCTTCCAATTTTCCTCCTCCCCTGTCCAGCAGTACCATCTCCCTTTCTTCCTCCCCTTATCCAACAGTAACTCTCTTCCCTTTCCCTTCTCCCCTGTCAGCAGTATCCCCTTTTCCTCCCTAGTCCAGGAGAACCCCTTCTCCCTTTCCTCCTCCCCTTTTCCAACAGTAACTCTCTTCCCTTTCCCTTCTCCCCTGTCAGCAGTATCCCCTTCCCCTCCCTTGTCCAGGAGTACCCCTTCTCCCTTTCCTCCTCCCCTTATCCAACAGTAACTCTCTTCCCTTCCCTTTCCCTTCTCCCCTGTCAGCAGTATCCCCTTCCCCTCCCTTGTCTAGGAGTAACCCTTCTCCCTTTCCTCCTCCCCTTATCCAACAGTAACTCTGTCCCTTTCCTTTCCCTTCTCCCCTGTCAGCAGTATCCCCTTCCCCTCCCTTGTCCAGAAGTACCCCTTCTCCCTTCCCTCTCCAGCAAATGTTTCCTCTAAGTAGGCTAGCGGCAGCTCTGTGTGCTTTTAATGTCGGCACACAGCTGCTCCTAAGCAATATTTTAGCCACGGTTTCATGAGGCAACCTCGGGGCCTTTGGTAGGCTGGCCCACATCACATCATCGAAGCGGGCCGGCCTAGCAAAGGCCCCAAGGCTGTCTCATGAAACCGCACTAAAATATTGCTTAGGGGCAGCTGTGTGCCAAAATTAAAAGCACACAGAGCTGCTGCTGCTGCTGGTCTGGGGGTGCGGAGACAAAGGCAGGAGCAGGAGACATATGTGGCAGAAGTCCCGGCATAGCGACGGCAACAGGAATTTGCAAGTCAGCTGTCGCCGGAACCTTTTGTTGTGGCGGGGAACTGAATCCTTCACGGACTGGCGGTTGAAGAACTGTGATCTAAAAAATCCTAAGTGTAGAATGGGTACAATTTTTTATTCCATCAAAAATTATCTGTAAGGGACACACGATGAAGTTACAGGGAAATGCTTTTAAAACCAATAGGAGGAAATATTTTTTCACTCAGGAATAGTTAAGCTCTGGAATGCATTGCCAGAGGTTGTAGTAAGAGCAGTTAATGTAGCTGGTTTTAAGAAAGGTTTGGACAAATTCCTAGAGGAATAGTCCATAGTTTGTTATTAAGACATGGGGGAAGCCTCTGCTTGCCCTGGATCAGTAGAACATAATAAAGTCACTGCTGAATCATTAAATAATATACTTTGTGCATTCAAAAACTTATTTTAATATTTAGAACTCTGCTCAGAGACATGAAGGCTGATTACTCCGCCTCACCTACCAATCATTGCAGTGTTCAAAAAATAGTTTTTTTGGTAAGGTTTTCAATGAATAAAGTACTAGCCTTGACAGCTATGCTAACACTACAAACACTTCCATAATTTTTATATTTGTAAAGTGTAACTTAACTTTGAATAGTGACTGGTTCCGACGTGCACGTTTCGTTGCTGCGTCAGGGAACCGATAGTACAGCTAGATTTAAAGCTGGAGGTGAAGTCACATGAAAAAGAAAAGATGGTTCACTCAACAATACGTTTTTTCTACAATTCTCAGAAGAAACGTATTGTTGAGTGAACCATCTTTTCTTTTTCATGTGACTTCACCTCCAGCTTTAAATCTAGCTGTACTGTCGGTTCCCTGACGCAGCAACGAAACGTGCACGTCGGAACCAGTCACTATTCAAAGTTAAGTTACACTTTACAAATATAAAAATTATGGAAGTGTTTGTAGTGTTAGCATAGCTGTCAAGGCTAGTACTTTATTCATTGAAAACCTTACCAAAAAAAACCTATTTTTTGAACACTGCAATGATTGGTAGGTGAGGCGGAGTAATCAGACTTCATGTCTCTGAGCAGAGTTCTAAATATTAAAATAAGTTTTTGAATGCACAAAGTATATTATTTAATGATTCAGCAATGACTTTATTTTGTTCTATTGACCACTTTAGTCACTCCATCATACCAACGGTTCGAATTGGTCACCCCTGTATATTTTTTATGCCCTGGATCAGTAGCATGGAATGTTGTTACTTTTGGGGGTTTTGCCGGGTTATAGGGATCTGGATTGGCCACCATGAGGATGGGCTACTGGCTAGATGGACCATTGATATGACCCAGTAAGGCTAGTCTTATATAAATTACTACACAAATATTACCAGTAATGTTTATAAACAATCAAAGAAAGTTTATAATATAGGCAGTCCCTGGGTTAAGAATGAGTTCCGTTTTTTAAGCTGTTCTTAAGTTGAATTTGTATGTAACTCCGATCCTGTAGGCTCTAAAAGCATTAAAGAACATTAAACATTATAGAAACAGTCCTCAAAATAAAGTACTGTACTGTATACTTACTTTCGCTCTTCATCCATCCCACTGTTCCCCCTCCACCACATCCATTTCTCCCTTTCATCTCGCTTCCCCATGCATCTGTACCTCACGCCTCTCCCACCACTAAGTCAAACATTTCTCCCTTTGCCCAACAATTCTTTCTTCACTCACCCATGCCCAATTCTCCCTTTCTATTCCCCCACCTCAGCATCTTTCCCTCACTTTCTCCATCCTATGTCCAAGTTCATGCTTCCCTCTCTCCTGCCTTTCCTTTGTCTGAAGTTTGTGCTCCCTCCCTTCATTTTGTGTTCCAATGTGACCCTGCCTCTCCCTTCCTGTGCGAACGTGCCCCCTCTTCCTCCCTTCCTGTCAAAATGCAACCCTCTTCCTCCCTTCGGTGTCCCAACACGCCCCTCGGCTTTCCCTCCACTCAGCGTCCCAAATTCGTGTCTCTCGCGGGCATTTACCTCCTCTGGCCGGCTCTCTCCTCTCAGTCGCACTTCGCAAAGCCACAGCCACTGGTTCCTGCACGCTGCTGACCTGGAAGGCTTCCGGATCAGCCATGAGCCGCATGTAGGAACCAGCAGTTTTGTCATATTCTCAAGGGTTTTTAAATAGAAAACTGCAAATAACATATGAGAAAGTTATTCTTCTCCTCCCCCCCATCTACAGAGCAGGGGAGAGAAGCCCATCGCCAACTCCTGTCGTGTCGCTCCAACCCCTCCCACACCAAGCCACCGCTCACATGATGGTCTCAGCCAATGGCAAGGCGGTGGAAGTTGCGTCAGAGAAGCTTCGGCCCACAGACGCACACGACTGTAGGCAGGCTCCGGCGGCTTGAGCAAGTTACTCTGGAAACTATCGCACTGCAAAGGTAAGGAGGGAGGGAGATAGATTCAACCAGGAGGGAGGTGACCTCACGCATTCCCTCCCTTAACTGCGGGGACAAGGCCATTCACCGTTCCACAGTGCGGTAGATGGCCTTGTCCCCGTACCCGCAGTGAGCACTTCCCCCACCCCTACTGTTTCAGCGGGTTACCCACAGCTAGCTGCAGGTAACAGCCACTATTTCATTCTCTAGTATGCACCCTTTACTTGATTTGGAATAGGTGTTGGTGGCATGGATGATGTAATTTGGGGGAGGAGCCAGCACACTAAAAAACATGAATAGTCAAAACCGTGGGTACCAAAACCGCGAATAAGGAGTGTAGTTCTAATCAGAGACCTCTTCATACTCCAAAAAGGAGTTGTCCAAGAAAAACTCTACCCCAAACATCCTTCAAGTACAAGGGGAATCCTGGAAAGGCACCCCCACCTTGAGCCACCTCCAGGGAGACAAGATAGCTGCAGGCCCATCGTTTGGTTCCCTGCTGGTCATGACCTTATATCTAGAGAAACAGAGGAGCCAAGATATGGGGCTCCCTAACAGGACACCCAAAGACCCTAATTCCAGCAAAGTGGTGAAACCAACTTAGCTCACGCCCACATACCCAAAATACATCTGGGGGCAAAACAACCAATGTTTTCACTAAACCTCAGCAAAACGGATTTCCTAGGGAGACTGCTCCTACCCCCAGGAAAGTCCTTGGAACTCCTTGAAATTTCCCCCAGGTAAAATGTCATCCATGTTGCAGACAGGGCAAGAGGAACCAGCCAGTAGGTTTGGATGTTGAGACCTGCAGAGCAGTCTAACAACCTGTGCACCAAAGCAGTTGCAGAAGTGTGGCCTTACCCCAGCCCCAAATAGGCAGATCAGTTGCTTCAGGTCCAACTACATCAGGTCTACCACTTGCCTGAGTAAGGCTGGGCATGACTGCTATGGCTTTGTTCTTTTATTTTAAAAGCCCACCTCTATTCCTTGTCAGAAAGGGATTGAACCACACCCAAGCACATTTACTCTTCAGAGGGGTTGTCTCAGGCTACCTACTGCTGCTGCATGATCCCAACATAGCCCAGCATACAGAGCAGAGACCCATGTCAGGATGCAAGACCACTGCGAGTCTAGCTATGGCTCAGATCTTAGTGGACCCCTGGCAAGATTCAACCACACATCCAAAGGCTATGGCTTAAAAGTTAGGACGTCTGGACTAAAAGGTGAGAAAAAAGATTTTGCAGCAGCCCACCTCACCATCTGCTGGAGGAACTAAAATAGTAGAACATTCCTAGCTGTACCACCATTATACTGCTGCAATTGGAGCTGGAAGTAACGTGACACAGTGGACTTGAGGGGGGAGGGGGCATTACAGAACATAATACATAGGTCTGTACTGGTGTGAATTTATTCATTAATGAAGACACATCCAGTTACCTACTGAACAGGCTCTGCAAGTAAGACTGGGTGTAGCCAGTTCTACTTGCAAGGTATCTCAGCCTCCCTTGCTCAAGAGTTCCAAAAGGGGGAGGGTGTACCAATCACAACAGCAGCCACTAAAAACCCTATGCAGATGCATTACAAGGAGCTCATTAGTATTAAAATGAACACTCCTTGTAATGCACAGCAGGAACGGTTCCTTCCACCATGCAAAATTGTCCCACGCCTCATAGGTACACCCTGACCAGTGCAAGATACACCCACAACTAAAAAAACAAAGCTAACACAAAACTTTCTGGGAAATTTAAGAGGTCAAAAAAAGGGGCTGTGATGTACATTTTAGGAGAGGAGCTCCCGACACACTTCTGGACAGGACTCTGCTCCATCACTTGTGTGAGTGAACTAGGCAGCAGGCCCCAGTTTCACTGGGGAACCACATTAATCCAATGCCACTTACCAGAGTGTTGCATGAACAGGCTGCTGGCTTGAAGCTGTGGCTTCAGCAATCGTCAGAACCGTACCAGGCTTGCACATAAGAGCTTTGCCCAATACCTGCTCTTGTGTGCAGTTGGCAGACACACAGTTCCTCCCCTTTCACCAGGATATCCAGCATGAACAGCATGTATACAGTTTACATGCTATTTGTCCTAAGCATAATCCAACAAATCAAAGTCACTCTAAACCTGGCATTTATTTTTTTAACAGGGTTGCTGGAGCTTTGTGTAGCCTGCCCTCAGGGTCAGTCATACTGGCTCTGGCAGCAAAACCACTACTGCAGGAGAGGGGATTAAGATGGGGAATATTTTGTTAAAGATAGAGAGAGCAAGATTGTACTTGAATCAGTGTGCTTAAGGGGAATTGGAGAAAGAAGTACAAGTTGTGCATTTGTTATCTGGTCTAGATATAATAAGTTTACAGAAAAGAAAAGCAGAGAGACACTAGCACTGGCAGACTCAAGAGGAACAAAGCTTATAGTGAGTGTGAAATGCTAGACTTTAGAATAAGCCTCAGCCTAAAAAGTTCACCCCTAGAGTTTAGCTGTGATGAAGATATAGATGTCCTTAGGGATAGTACAAGTAGAAAGCTGGACTAATTTTAACCTCATCTTGCATTTGAGTTTCTCTCTCAGTATAGAGTAACTGTAAAGGTCTGTTAGACAAAGCAGATATTCAATGCTCTAACTTTCAAACTGATATTAGGATGTCCTTAGGAGAAGTTGAAGTAGGTTAACCTAATTTATGGATAAACAGTTAAATGAATGCTGGTAGAGAAGACTTAAAGGAAAAAAATAAGGACTGAAAATAGTTATTAAAATTTATCAAAATTAAGATAAAAATAGAAGCTGCTCTGGCTCTTGACAGTAGCATGCAAGTGTGGCAAATCATTCTACTGTTGAAAAGTGAAGAGCCACCACTTCACACTCATGCTACATCTTATTAGTGTGAGATACAACTAGATGAAACTTGGGGACTGTCTGGTGATATTTTAGGAACAGAAGGCAAAAAAGTCGTTCAGTGATTGCGAGATGCTAAGTGACATCCAGAAAAATCCTGGTAAACATGTATGGTGACGAGGTAGGTATGCTCAGAAGACTTCATTTATTGGAGGTTGTTGGTGTCTGAATCAGGTTTACTGGGGTCTACAGCTTCATTATTTTGGGTGGATGGCACTCATTTCTTGTAAATTTTTTTATTTTTAAATTCACAGCATGAATGGCATTAAACCCCATAAACCATAAAGCACAGTTACTTACCGTAACAGGTGTTATCCAGGGACAGCAGGCAGATATTCTTGACTGATGGGTGACGGCACCGACGGAGCCCCGGTACGGACAATTTTAGAGTGATTGCACTCTAAGAACTTTTAGAAAGTTCTAGCTCGGCCGCACCGCGCACGCGCGAGTGCCTTCCCGCCCGACAGAGGCGCGCGGTCCCTCAGTTAGTATAAGCCAGCTAAGAAGCCAACCCGGGGAGGTGGGTGGGACGCAAGAATATCTGCCTGCTGTCCCTGGATAACACCTGTTACGGTAAGTAACTGTGCTTTATCCCAGGACAAGCAGGCAGCATATTCTTGACTGATGGGTGACCTCCAAGCTAACAAAAAGAGGGATGGAGGGAAGGTTGGCCATTAGGAAAACAAATTTTGCAAAACAGATTGGCCGAAGTGTCCATCCCGTCTGGAGAAAGCATCCAGACAATAATGAGATGTGAAAGTGTGAACTGAGGACCAAGTAGCAGCCTTGCAGATTTCCTCAATAGGAGTGGAACGGAGGAAAGCTACAGAAGCTGCCATTGCTCTGACTCTATGGGCCGTGACAGAACCTTCCAGTGTCAGTCCGGTCTGAGCATAACAGAATGAAATGCACGCTGCCAGCCAATTAGACAACGTACGTTTAGAAACGGGACGTCCCATTTTATTTGGATCAAAGGACAGAAAAAGTTGAGGAACTGATCTGTGGGGTTTCGTACGCTCTAGATAGTAAGCCAGAGCCCTTTTACAATCCAAAGTATGTAAAGCTTGTTCTCCAGAATGAGAATGAGGTTTTGGAAAGAAAACAGGTAGAACAATGGATTGGTTGAGATGGAATTCAGAAACAACCTTAGGGAGAAACTTTGGATGTGTACGCAAAACCACCTTGTCATGGTGAAAAACCGTAAAAGGTGGATCTGCGACCAGTGCATGAAGCTCACTGACCCTCCTGGCAGAGGTAAGAGCAATAAGGAAAAGTACTTTCCAAGTGAGAAACTTGAAAGGAGAGGTAGCCAAAGGTTCAAATGGAGGCTTCATTAAGGCGGAAAGAACCACATTGAGATCCCAGATAACAGGAGGGGCTTTAAGAGGTGGTTTCACATTGAAAAGCCCTCGCATGAACCTGGATACCAGGGGATGAGCTGAGAGAAGTTTTCCATGGACTGGCTCATGAAAAGCTGCAATGGCACTGAGGTGGACTCTGATGGAAGAGGACTTAAGGCCAGAGTCAGACAAAGAAAGCAAATAATCCAACAATGTCTCCACTGCCAGAGAAGTTGGATCAAGATGATGAAGAAGACACCAGGAGGAAAATCTCATCCACTTCTGATGGTAACATTGCAGAGTGGTTGGTTTCCTGGAGGCATTGAGAATGGAACGAACAGGCTGAGATAAAAGAGTATCATGAGATGTCAGCCCGAGAGATACCAAGCTGTCAGGTGCAGAGACTGGAGGTTGGGATGTAGAAGGGTTTCCTGCTGTTGCGTAAGCAGAGAAGGAAACAGAGGAAGAAGAAAAGGTTCCCTGGAACTGAGTTGAAGTAGAAGGGAGAACCAATGTTGCCTGGGCCACCTCGGAGCAATCAGAATCATTGTGGCTCGTTCCCTCTTGAGCTTGAATAAGGTTCTCAACATTAGAGGCAGCGGAGGGAAGGCGTACAGGAACAGATTCGACCAGTCTAGGAGAAAAGCATCCGCTGCCAGACGGTGAGGAGAGTAAAGTCTGGAGCAGAAGAGGGGCAGCTGGTGATTGTGAGGAGCTGCAAAGAGGTCTATCTGAGGAGTGCCCCATTGAGTGAAGATAGACTGCAGAGTTACAGGATCGAGTGTCCACTCGTGAGGCTGGAGAATTCTGCTGAGTTTGTCCGCTAAAGAATTCTGTGCTCCTTGAATGTAGATAGCTTTCAGGAAGAGATGGTGATCTATGGCCCAATTCCAGATCTTTTGGGCTTCTTGGCATAAAAGGCGAGAGCCTGTCCCACCCTGTTTGTTGATGTAGTACATCGCAACCTGATTGTCTGTGCATAACAGAAGAACCTGAGGAAAGAGAAGATGTTGGAAGGCCTTGAGGGCATAAAACATCGCTCTGAGTTCCAGGAAATTGATTTGATGCTTCTTTTCCTGGGCTGACCAAAGACCTTGAGTCTGGAACTCGTTCAAGTGCGCTCCCCATGCATACAGAGAGGCGTCGGTGGTGATGACTAGTTGGTGAGGAGGCTGATGGAACAGAAGACCTCTGGATAGATTTGAGGATACCAACCACCATTGAAGAGACTGACGAAGAGATGATGTCACAGATATGTGTCGTGAGCAAGGATCCGTCGCTTGGGACCACTGAGTAGCAAGGGTCCATTGAGGAGTGCGCAGGTGAAGACGTGCGAGGGGCGTGACATGAACTGTAGATGCCATGTGCCCCAAGAGTACCATCATTTGCCTGGCTGAGATGGAAGGCAGTGAAAGTACCTGCTGACATAGAGACTGAAGGGTCTGAAGACGATTGGATGGTAGGAAAGCTCTCATGAGGAGTGTATCCAGGATCGCTCCAATGAATTGAAGTCTTTGAGTAGGGATGAGATGAGATTTGGGTAGATTGATCTCGAACCCCAAAATTCGTAGAAACTGGATGGTTTGGTTGGTGGCCAGGAGAACTGCTTGAGCGGATGTGGCTTTGATCAACCAGTCGTCCAGGTAAGGAAATACATGAAGGTGGTGAGAGCGTAAAAATGCCGCTACCACAATGAGACACTTGGTGAATACCCTTGGAGATGAGGCTAGACCGAAGGGCAGCACCTTGTATTGGTAATGACAATGATTGATCATGAATCGGAGATATGGTCTTGAGGTTACATTGATCGGTATGTGAGTGTAAGCCTCTTTGAGATCGAGGGAGCATAGCCAGTCGTTTTGATTTAGAAGAGGATAAAGGATGGCTAAAGAAAGCATTTTGAATTTTTCTTTTACCAGATGTTTGTTGAGATCACGAAGATCTAAAATTGGTCTGAGATCTCCTGTTGTTTTGGGGACTAGAAAATAACGGGAGTAGAATCCCTGCCCTCTTTGATCTAGAGGAACTTCTTCTATAGCGTTCAGAAGGAGTAGGGATTGGACTTCCTGAATAAGGAGGGCAGATTGAGGACTGTGTAAAGCAGACTCTTTTGGCAGGCTTTGAGGTGGAAGAGTCTGAAAGTTGAGAGAGTAGCCGTGGTGGATGATGTTGAGGACCCATTGGTCCGAAGTGATTACTTCCCACCGGCTGAGGAACAGAGAAAGTCGACCTCCTATGGGCTGAGGCAGGAGAGCAGGAATAGGGATACTGGCTATACTGTGGAGAATGAAGTCAAAAGGGCTGTGACTTCTGCTGAGGAGGTTGTTTCACAGATTGTTGCTGCTGCTGCTGTCTGGGAGGCTGACGTTGTTGTTGCCTCTGACGCCTGGGTTGCTGAGCAGTGGCAGGTAATGGACGAGCTGTAAAGCGGCGTTGATAGGCCGACTGCTGTCTATATGGTTTTGGCAGAGGAGGCTTCTTTTTATTTTTAAGCAGGGTATCCCAGCGCGTCTCATGAGCAGAGAGCTTTTGTGTGGTTGAGTCCATGGAATCCCCAAAGAGCTCATCCCCTAGGCACGGGGCGTTGGCTAACCGATCTTGATGGTTAACATCAAGCTCGGATACCCGAAGCCAGGCCAAACGGCGCATAGCCACCGACATTGCTGTCGCTCTGGATGTAAGTTCAAAGGTGTCATATATGGATCTAACCATAAACTTACGTAGTTGGAAAAGAGACGACAAGCAGGTATGAAAAGGTTGATGCTTTCGTGAAGGAAGATATTTTTCGAAAGAAGCCATGGTGGTAAGGAGATGCTTTAAATAAAAAGAGAAATGAAAAGCATAATTACTAGCCCTATTTGCTAACATAGCATTTTGGTAGAGCCTCTTACCAAATTTATCCATGGCCCTTCCTTCTCTGCCAGGAGGGACAGATGCATATACACTGGCTCCTGAAGTCTTTTTAAGGGTGGATTCGACAAATAAGGATTCGTGTGGAAGTTGAGGTTTGTCGAATCCAGGAATGGGAATTACTTTATATAGAGAATCCAGTTTACGTGGGGCCCCTGGGACAGTTAAAGGAGTCTCTAAATTCTTATAGAAAGTTTCCCTCAAGATGTCATGAAGGGGAAGTTTCAAAAATTCCTTTGGAGGCTGATCAAAATCAAGGGCATCCAAAAAAGCTTTAGACTTTTTGGATTCAGCCTCCAAAGGAATGGACAAGGATTCACACATCTCTTTCAAAAAACAGGAGAAAGAGGAAGTGACCTGTTTGGAGGATGGGTCAGGGACAGCCGAATCCTCCTCCTCTGAGGAACATTCGCCTTCAGAAAGAAAGGGTTCCTCTGAGTCTCCCCACAGATCAGGGTCTCTGACATGGGAAGAATGATCCCGAGACTCAGGTGTCGACGTTTGTAAGTGTCGGGTCTTGCGCACCGACTTACCCGACCTCATCGATACCGAGTCAGGAGATGTTATCGGTCGCACCGGTGCCGAAGTCTGTACCGATTGATGGTGAGCTCTCGGCTCCGGTGCAAGGACTGGCATCGATACCGATGAGGTTAGGTGATGCGGTACCGAAACAGTGGAAGCGGGTAAAACGGGTTCCACAATCGGTATCGATACGGGTTGTTCCACAACCGGTACCGATAGCTCGGTGCGGGCCGGCACCGGAAGGTTCGGTGTCATGATAGCAGGAAGGAGTCGTTCTAATTGCTCCTTAAGCTGCGCCTGAAGGATGGCCGTAATACGGTCATCAAGGGATGGCACCGGTACCGCTTTTTTCTTCTGCGGTACCTGCGGTGCCGCTCGACGCCCCGGAGATGAGGAGCCCGATGTCGAGGGACTCACCTCTATAGGGGCGGAGCGCTTCCGCTGGCGTCTTACAGGCGGCAGGATTGGACTCACTGCACTCGAGGCCGGAAGACGTTCCAGCGGGGAAGGCTTCTTAGCCGGCTTACCTGACTGTTGAGACGCCGGTGTGGAATCACGTGGCGTCGAAGACGAGGGTGCCGACTGAATCGGTGCCGAAGCCGGAGTCGAAGGAACGGGGTCGGACATCTCGGCACCGAATAATAATCGCTGCTGTATTTGGCGATTTTTTAATGTCCGTTTTTTTAGAGTAGCACAGCGGGTGCAAGTAGAGGCCTGATGCTCAGGACCCAAACACTGTAAGCACCAGTTGTGTGGGTCCGTGAGAGATATAGGCCTAGCACACCGCTGGCACTTTTTAAAACCCGGTTGAGGGGGCATGAAAGGAAAAACGGCTTCCGCCAAATCGAAGGCCGAGGCTTCGATGGTGGCAGAAGGCCCCGCCGGGGAAAATCAAATTAAGAAAAAGAAAAGAAAATTATTATTTTTTTTTTTTTTTACAAAAAAGAAAAAAGAAACCAAATAAGGCCAATAGCCAAAAGTTTACGCGAGCGGGAAGGCAATAGAAAAAAAGTTTCAACAGCCGTTGAAAAAAACGCGTCTTCTTAGCTCCGCGGAAACTAAGAAACTGAGGGACCGCGCGCCTCTGTCGGGCGGGAAGGCACTCGCGCGTGCGCGGTGCGGCCGAGCTAGAACTTTCTAAAAGTTCTTAGAGTGCAATCACTCTAAAATTGTCCGTACCGGGGCTCCGTCGGTGCCGTCACCCATCAGTCAAGAATATGCTGCCTGCTTGTCCTGGGATAATCAGTTATGTTGGAGACATGCAGGTTCATGAAAGTGCAGCTTATACAAAAACCTTTACCTGATAACATCTCTACTGCAGGCTCAACCCTGGCTTCTAGTGTTAGGTTATTTTTAAACATTTCTTTTGAAGTTCAAACCACTGCTCATCATGTCTTTCTCGGGTATTCCTGTTTTGTTAAATACCAACCACACCCACCACCATCTCTCATCTGTCCCTTGTCACTATAGAATGGTTAGATATGTAGTACTAACTTTTGCAATAACCATGGCTGCCCCTATGCTTTGGAATCACCAACCTCTATTAGAGAGGAAGGAAGGTTCCCTTAATATATTTAAATCATGATAAAATCTTCCACACAAGAGCCCAGAGGTTACCTATATGTTGTGGGTTTCTGTATCAAGTCAGTTTTGATTTCTAAGACCTTAGCTGTGGCTGGGATTAAACTAGATACACAGCTGCCATTTCCCTCCTCAGGAATTTCAGATTATCTTAGTCCAAAATTTAACTTATACAGAATAAAATGATATACTAAGTAATTTAATTCAGAACCATGATCTGAAGAATTACTGAATAAAAGCATCAGACTAAGTTTGTGTCCTTCCTTTGGAAAGAAGCTTAAGCTAAGACTAGAATGTGAGGGAGAATACAAATTTGAAACCTCAGGTTAAGGGTAGCTTTCAAAGGCAAAAACGCGAATGAGAGATAAGCTTGTATGATCTGTACACTTTGGATTATGGCATTAAACACACCATTATCCTTTCCAGACTGAAGAACAACAAATTAAGTCAAGTCTTCTCATTTTATTTATCAAGGAAATGATGGCTTACTCCGATGTATCATGGCATTTAAATTAAAAACATTTGCGGTGGACAATGGAGGGTCCAGACTCATCATACTCTTGTTTGCTGATCCACATCTGCTGGAAGGTAGACAGGGAAGCCAGGATGGAGCCACCGATCCACACAGAGTACTTGCGCTCAGGTGGGGCAATGATCTGCACAGCAAGAAAGAAACAATGAGTTTGCAAACTTGTTAGCCAAATAGGAATCAAGCTAATAAGCCTCAACTACCTTGGTTAAAGTCACTTGATGCTAGAACACTATACTTATATGCAGATAAGTAGATCAAATGTCACCTAATATAGAAAGTTATTGCCTGAATGTGAATTTGTGACAGTCAGAGTGGTTGCCTGTACTGTATTGCCTGAATGTGAATTTGAAATATCTGCATGCTACCCAAGATGCAATGCAGAAAAGCACTTAAGTATTACTACTGAGAACAGCACGCTTGTAGCTCTACATGAAGGCCCTAGATCAGGTCTAAGCACGATTGCTGCACTTCTTTCAATTTAAATCAGAAGTGCCAGGTTAGTCACTTGATAAGCACACATTCTATTTCTTCCTTATATGTGACCAAGTAACCCAATAGCTCATTAGCCATAGTGGACCCAAGTTGCAGCCTGGGTCAGGTTCCTGTTGCTCAAGGCACACAGTACTGGAAGTAGTTTTAGGGGGGCAGCTGCAACTGATGGAGGGTCATGTGCAGAGGCTTAATGCAGGGCCTCATTTGCCCCAGTCAAGGGGGAGGGGGGGGGGGGATCTCACTACTGCTTGCCTCGACTGCAGCAGTAGTGTGCAACACACTTGAGCAGCAGTGTTTTAAAACTACATGTAACCCATAATAGCCATGCCACCGAGGCAACTCCAGCAAACTGGCTGCTTTGTTTGACAAATCCTGCCTTACAGTGAAGCTAAGGCCAATAAGCAACTTGCATTTCAAAAGGGAATCATTGCACTGGTGTTCTTCCCTCTCCCAAAAAGCCTGCTTAGATTGCGAGCCCACTAAGGCAGAGAAAATACCTGCATATAATGTAAAAGTGGTATGGGTCCATGACTCTTTACTAGAAGATTTAAACATTGACATTCTACGACTCAACATCTTTGGACTTGTTACATAACCCTCCCAAGACTTCTGAACAGACAGATCTTTAGAATAGGGAGGGGGGTGCATCAAAACAAGGTAGGTTCTGGAGATCTCTAAAGGCTTTGTAGAAGAACACATTCATGCAAGAACCCATCCACACTTAAGCTGTCAAGCTTTCATTGGGTGGATGTTTAAAGCTTTTGTCAAGATGGATTTCTGCTCTCCTTTAGGAGACTTATGTTACCACTAACCTCCATATCATAATTCACACATCTGTCAAGACCCGATTACCTTGATTTTCATCGTGCTGGGGGCCAGTGCTGTGATCTCCTTCTGCATCCTGTCTGCAATCCCTGGGTACATGGTGGTACCACCAGACAGCACAGTATTGGCATACAGGTCCTTTCGGATATCAACATCACACTTCATGATGGAGTTGTAGGTGGTTTCATGAATTCCAGCACTCTCCATGCCTGCCGAGAACATTTACAGATTTTTGAACCTGCCATTCATTGAGTTTTGGTGCACGTACGATATCTGTACCAAACTGATATGGAAAAAGTAGGAAAACACCAGACAAGAGTGGGATAATAAAACAGAAGCTCTTTATTATGGGGTTTTCAACAAGGACTCACTGGTCAAGTTTTGACATGAAGCCAAAACTGATTCAACACTGACTTGGGCCTCGTTAAAAATACATAAGTTTTTATTTGTGGGAATCTACTTTATAAGCCTATATTGAAGCAAAACCCCAGCTTAAACCAAAGAACCACCACATAAAAAAATCTTTGTATTGCCTGCAGTTGCTCTTCGACTGGCAGGTCCCACAGCGATTTTGATATAAGCAGGGGTTGCACTTTAAGGCTTTTTATATAGCTCTATTTCTAATGAAGCTCAACAAGTCAATGTTGAATCAGTTTGGATTCCTGATGAAGGCTTCATGTGGGAATTTGGCCTGCGAGTCCTGGTTGAAAACCCCACTAAGATATTCTGTTTTCGTTATTACATTACATTAGTGATTTCTATTCTGCCATTACCTTGCAGTTCAAGGCGGATTACATAAGAATTGTCGTGATATTAGGAAATACATAAGGATTAGTTTGAACACTTTAGGTTTGCTAAGGAGTAGATAGTATTGTAGGTGAAGCTTGAGACGGATCTGGATGTGTTATATAGGTTTTATGTATTTTTTGAAGAGTAGGGTTTTTGTTTCTCTTTTGAAGGTCAAAGACAGCAGATTGGTGAGTTGTTTGTTCAGTTTTGCTGCTCTGGTGGCCAGTAGGTTGTCATACAAGTCTTCTTCGTTTGACATTTTTGGTTGGCAGGTGTGTGAATAGTGTGTGGGTTCTCCTATGTTTGGTTGAGGTGGATTGAGTTAGTCGGTTGTTCCAGTAGGTTGGGCTGTCACCGTTTATAGCTTTAAATAACAGGCAATGGAATTTGAAGTGTATTCTTGCTTGTATTGTAAGCCAGTGTGAGTCGTGGTATGCCTCTGTGATGTGGTTGTATTTTTTTCAGCAAATAGATGAGTCTTAGGGCTGTGTTTTGTATTGTTTGTAGTTATTTTAACATGATCGCTGGGCAGGGGAGGTATAGTATGTTGCAGTTATCCCACTCGTCTGCCTACGTGTTTCCACATTGTGTCTACTCAGTGATTTTCCAGGGGCCTCAGTTTTCTCCTAAAGATACCTATATCACCATATGCATAACCCTTACTTCAGAAGGCTAATACTCCTGTGTTGATTTGACATTACCAACTTCAAAACACTTAAGGGTACATTTCTAGACAAATACATTGAATCCATTGCTTACTATCGAGTAAACGTTCACACTTAAAAGTTGAACATTTAGGGTAGCTCAGTAACTGATGTTTTAATGTTAGATAACCTACCAAGGAAGGATGGCTGGAAGAGGGCCTCTGGGCACCTGAACCTCTCATTGCCGATGGTGATCACCTGACCATCAGGAAGCTCATAGCTCTTTTCCAGGGAGGAAGAGGAGGCAGCTGTGGCCATTTCCTGCTCAAAGTCCAAGGCGACATAACACAGTTTCTCTTTGATGTCACGCACAATTTCTCTTTCTGCTGTGGTGGTGAAGCTGTATCCTCTTTCGGTCAGAATCTTCATGAGGTAGTCTGTCAGGTCACGGCCAGCCAAGTCCAGACGCAGGATGGCGTGGGGCAGGGCATAACCTTCGTAGATGGGCACCGTGTGGGTAACACCATCGCCAGAGTCCATCACGATACCCGTGGTACGACCAGAAGCATACAGTGACAGCACAGCCTGGATGGCAACGTACATAGCTGGCGTGTTGAATGTTTCAAACATGATCTAAAAACAGGAAGATCCACTGAATTACAAGATAAATCCTTCAGGTTTTCAACAGCTTTATCTTTACACATATTAAGTCATGCAAGCACTTGCAAAATGAGTTAACAGGCTAGTGTGAAATTCCAGTGCACTCAAAGCCTAGATTGTGGGAAGGGGGTAAAAGCAAAGTGATAAGTATAATGAACTACCATACACATCTTGTGTTGCCACACATTAAGTGGTATCACTATTAGTATCTAGCCTGATAATTGTTAGATAAGCTTTCAATGTTAAGGTCAAACAACAACTGTTGAGAATAACAGAAAATAAACCTGTCGAGATGCCAAATATTCAGCTCGTGATAAGAGAAACCTGTGAAGAATGGTAAATGAGGAATAAATGGAGAAAAAGATAGTAAAATAGTTCCTGAAGGCCATAAGTAAAATAAATTTAAAAAACTGTCAAAGATTTGTGAAATCATACCTGTGTCATCTTTTCTCTGTTAGCTTTGGGGTTCAGGGGAGCCTCTGTAAGGAGGACAGGGTGTTCCTCAGGAGCAACTCTGAGCTCATTGTAGAAGGTGTGGTGCCAGATCTTCTCCATGTCATCCCAGTTGGTGACGATGCCATGTTCGATGGGGTATTTCAAGGTCAGGATACCTCTCTTGCTCTGAGCTTCATCACCAACATAGCTGTCTTTCTGCCCCATACCAACCATCACACCCTGCAAAACAGAACACAAAGTTTAATAATACAGATTCTCAAAGCCAGATTAACGTTCACTTTATTCATTAATGTCTAAACACAGCAAGGAAGCAAGCTTGCAAACAGTGTGAACAGGTAAAATAGTGAATGTTTACTCTTAAAAGGGTACTTGTCAAACAAAGTAACACTTAAACCTACTGAAAGTATTTCAGACACAAGAGATGCAATTTGTTGTTGGAATATGGAATGTAAGCAGTTATATTGCAGTTTTTATATTGCAGTAAAGAGTTTAAATTAGCTCCTGGAGGTTTTGTTAGACATATAGAGCTTAGAAAGTTACTTTTGTATCCTTGACTTGGTTAATGTGCTATCTGGATCAGGAAAATTCAAGTCTTTTGCCAGTATGGTCTAACCTGTCTTCTATTTTATTGGCAAGTCAAACCAAACTACTAGAAATGCGTACATGGTGGTCAACATAGGATTTTTCTTTCTTAGGTAATGAGTGCCACACACCTGGTGTCTTGGGCGACCAACAATGGAAGGGAAGACAGCGCGAGGTGCATCATCTCCAGCAAACCCAGCCTTGCACATTCCAGAGCCATTGTCAATAACCAGTGCAGCAATTTCATCCTCCATGATGAACTAAAAAGAACCATATATAGATGATGAGGGTGAAAGGGAAGAAGGATGAGATTTTATACACTACCTTTCTATGGTTGCAATCAAAGCAGTTAAATTATTATGTATAGTTACTACTAGTAATAGCATGACACTTCACCCTCAGTATTTGCGGTTTTGATTATTCATGGTTTATAGCTTGCTTGCTGGCTCTTCCCCCCCCAATTACATCAGCTCGCATAGAGAAATTGCTGATTCCCAGCATTTTCTTCATCGTGTTTTGCCTCTCCTTCAGGAACAGGCCAGGTCTCCCACCATGTTATTCGCGGTTTCACCATATTCACAATGGTTTTTAATAGAAAAAAGCAAACAACATGAAAAAGTTATTTGTGGTTTTTCTGTATTTGTGGTTCTATTAATCCCCTATCACAGCAAATACGGAGGGAGAAGTGTAATCATTTCTATAGTGCTGTTAAAGACAGACAGTGCTGTACATTAAAACATTCAAGGGACAGACCCTGCTCGATAGATAAGGCTGAGG
This sequence comes from Geotrypetes seraphini, assembly GCF_902459505.1. NCBI lineage: Eukaryota > Metazoa > Chordata > Amphibia > Gymnophiona > Dermophiidae > Geotrypetes > Geotrypetes seraphini. The sequence continues at coordinate 12,498,345 of NC_047094.1, read as the reverse complement.
GGAGATATGATTGAAGTCTACAAAATCCTGAGTGGAGTAGAATGGGTACAAGTGGATCGATTTTTCACTCCATCAAAAATTACAAAGACTAGGGGACGACACTCGAAGTTACAGGGAAATACTTTTAAAACCATTTTTCACTCAGAATAGTTAAGCTCTGGAACGCGTTACCAGAGGATGCAGTAAGAGCGGACGGTGTAGCTGGTTTTAAAGAAGGTTGGACAAGTTCCTGGAGGAAAAGGCTATAGTCTTATTGAGAAAGTCATGAGGGAAGCCACTGCGTGCCCTGGATCGGTAGCATAGAATATTGCTACTCCTTGGGATTTGGCCAGGTAATAGTGACCTGGATTGGCCACCGTGAGAACGGGCTACTGGGCTTGATGGACCATTGGTCTGACCCAGTAAGGCTGTTCTTATGTTTTGGGGTTTTTTTGTTTTTGTTTTTTTTTAATCTTTATTGATTTTCAAACTTTGACAGTGCAATATAATTAATTGAACATAAACTACTGCATAAAACGCACTATTAATTACACAATACATAAAACAATCATTTTCTCCCACCCTCCTCCCAATTATTAATTATGTGTCTACAACATTATAATTAAGTAATTTTAATCCTCAAATGACACTTCCTCCCCCCACCCACCCTGGATGTGTAAGGAAATCTAAGAAAAGGAGAAATACCATTATTGCATGTCAATGGGCTCCATACTTTATTAAATGTTCTTAATCTAATGAAAAAAGGCAAACAGGTATTTATATACAATAGACGCTTATTTTAGTGGGTTAAGTGAGGTCCCCAGAGTAGGAATGAAATCTCTCTCCTGCAGTACACAAACAAGTCTAATCTGTCCAATGCAGCCTGACCTAGTTTTACTTGATTTTTTTTTTGTTTTGTTTTATAGGCACCATCTCCCTATTACAAGTAGGGCAACACCCTGGCAAGTGATGTCGGCCAAGGGCGTAGGATTGAGGTCTGGTTGCAATTCCAGCCACTAGGGGGCCCAAGGGCTCGCACTTTGACAGCAAAGCAAACGGGGCTGCATGACTAAAAAAGGCGAGCGAGAGCCCCGGGTGGGGCAGAGGCGCTCTCGACCCTCGAAAACAAACGGTCACCGCGAGCCCAGCACCAGCCGCCCCTCAGCTCAGCGACGCAACCGAAGGACCGAGTCTCTGCCTCTCGAGGGCCGCTTAACAACGTGCCCAGCGCGTCCGCGCGTGCAGCCCCGGCGCGTGGGCACCTGTCTCGGCAGGACACGAGACCAAGTCTCTCTCGCGCCGAGCTTCCTCCTCCTCCCCCCCCTACCTTCGCTTCTTTTCCCCTCGCGCCCGGGGCAGCGCGTGTCTCTTTCTCACACCCCGAGTCCTACCTTCCAAGCCAGTCTTCCGAGGTCACCGGTAGAAGCAGCAGCTCACGAAGGTCGGCTGCGACCGGTCCTGCCGCTTTTCTTTCCTGGCGTCCCCGCCCCTCTCCTTTGACGCAACTTCCTTCCCACCCTCATACGCGAGTTCCTGTTTCCGGCAGGGCGAGCCGCCGCGGAGGGGCGGAAGTTGCGTCGAAGAGGGGGTGGAGAGGCGGGACGTCGGGGAAGGAACGCTCCGGGATTGGTCGCGGGCGAGCGTTTGGAAGGTGTTTTTTGAAGTGATAGGAGGAAGAGCCGCTCACAGGGTCCGAGCGAGAGTGGCCGTTGGGAGCTTTGCTTGAAGTTTAAACAATAACATCATGACGACTGAGAAAGATATAAAGCATAAACTTACAAAAGACATTTTTTGTTACTTAATCAATGTTGTAGTCCAAAATTTATGGATCCAGAATCTAATGAGTGAAAAAAAACCAACAAAATAAGGCCATTCTGGGTTTTCACCCAATATCAAATTAGGCTGATTTGTTTGGATCTTATTTATTTTCTGGGATTTATTTAACCACTTTGATGAAGAGAGAGATTCACCCAGGACGGTTTACAAACGTTTAACTAAAATTTTCACTTTTGTTAATGTAAAACACTAGTGTTTAAGCCCCTAGAGGAGATGTCTGTCTGTCTGTCTCTCTCCCTGCCCAGACCCTCACTGAAGCCGCTTTCCAGCTGTGCCAGCTAAGGGATCCCTTGCCCTTTCCTCAATCCAGCTTTGGCCAGCTGCCCGCACACACCTGCCCAACTACACAACAGGCAAACACGCCCCGACCCCGTTCGCTCACCCTTGGTGCTGGATCGGCACCTGTTGTTTAAACCTGTTACATCAGGAGTGTCAAAGTCCCTCCTGGAGGGCCAGAATCCAGTCGGGTTTTCAGGATTTCCCCAATAAATATGCATGAGATCTATTAGCATACGATGAAAGCAGTGCATGCAAATAGATCTCATGCATATTCATTGGGGGAAATCCTGAAAACCTGACTGGATTCCAGCCCTCGAGGAGGGACTTTGACACCCCTGTGTTACATTAAAAGGTGCTAGAATAGATGTCTGTCTGTCTGTCTTTCTTTTTCTCTCTCCCTGCCTCACCTATCTTTCTTTTTTTCTTTCTCTCTCCCTGCCCAGACCCTCACTAAAGCCACCTTCCAGCTGTGCCAGCTAAGGGATCCCTTGCCCTTTCCTCAATCCAGCTATGGCTTCCACTTTCCACTGGTTATCCCATGTCTCTCTTCTCAACAACTTAGGCCCCCAACTCCCAAGCAGGCATCTTTGTTCCTCCCCCACCCACTATCAGTAGCAGCAGAAGCAGTCCTGACCTGCCAAACAGGACCTTTCTTCTACCACATCTTAAGTGATGCGGCAGAGGAAAGGGCTTGCCGCAAACAGCCTGTTTACAGCGCTGCAACTGCTGCTTTGGGTAAGGAATGGGGGTTGGTGGATCAGGACTGCCAAAGCTTCCCTAGTCGGCAGTTCCTCCCTGCTCAGTGGCTTCTACAGTCACCACCATGGTGTTTGTCACTTCAAACTCCATGCATGTGCAGTAGGAGCCAGAACACCACTGCACACAAAACACCACAGGCTCCTACTGTGCATGCAAGACTACAGATCTCTGAGGTAGAAGTACACATGTGTGCTTTAGGGTTTTATTATTATTGATAAAATGCAGTCAATGAGGTACACTTATCAATCCTCCTATTGAGCATTTGCTTTCTCGATGTTTGCCTTTGGCTGAACTTGAGACTAGCTTTGACCTGTGGTCCAGGTGATGCCTGGAAGAAGAGCACAGGACCTGTCCTTGGAATAGATGCAAGTGAGCCAGGTCCAGGTTCGATACTTCAGGACAGTCCTGACACAATTTCAGATCTGATGTTCCAGACTTGTGGAATTTCTAATACTACAAGTCCCATAATGAGCCTGGTGGGGTGGAAAAATCTGGAACCATTCCTAAAATCTCCAGTGTAGCTGCAGACAGCCTTAAGGAGAGGGCCCTTTGCAAGAGCACTTTGAGATAGGTGTGTCCAGTAAAGGACACCATAAACATACAAAGCATCTATTCTAGATGCCTCCTTTGCACAGCTCTGGCTGGACTAGAGCATGTACTTTACCTTGCTTAGGGCCATATTCCACAAGATAGGCATACCTTTTATAAAATATCATAAAAAGTACCAATAAGCAACACCTAACTTGGTGCAGGCATTTAGGCTGGCTAGAACTAGGCCTAAATGCCTACACTAAGTTGTGCACACATCAGGCATATTCATGTGCTTAACCTGTAAGAGTACTCCACTTTACCCCAACCATACCCCCTTTTAAGTTCACACACTGCAACTGGCACATACATTTTAGATTCATGCCGAATTGTACATGTAACTTAATTAGTCCCAATTTGTGTCTATGATAAGCTGTTAATTGCACAATATCTAAGAAAAAGGACCATTTAAACACAACAATAAATGTACAGTTGGGCAGACTGGATGGACCATTCAGGTTTTTATCTGCCATCATTTACTATGGAGCAGGAGTGAGTTGAATATTAGATTAACAGGGAAAAGTGTGCCTTGGTTTGATCATGAATCAGTTTTAGCTCATTATCTACCTTGCAATACTATTGAGCTTGTTATTAAGTGCAGAGATTTCCTGAAATTGTATGGAATCAAGAGCTGTATTTGTATAGTCTCTACCTAAATGAGACTTAAATCCAGTGCTTGTATCAGGTTCACTAGTAAATCCACCTCAGCTGCTAGAAATAGAGTACTGGAACATTTCTGGTTGCACAAATTTTATACATCAAATAGTACTAAACACATGCTCACTGCTTCCATCTGTTGATAAGAGGGGGAGAAGCACATGACCCAGGTTTAGACTAGTGGTCTCAAAGCCTTCGCAGGGCCACATTTTGGACTTGTAGGGCCTCAGAAAAAATATAGGTGGGGAGGATAATAAAAAAAGTCTCTTAAGTCCCCTTTTGGCCTAAGTCAGTAGATGTTGAAGTTGGCAGCAGGGAGAATGGCCTACCTGCATGTTCAGCCATCTACTGGCCCAGAATGCCACTACATCTATCCCAACACCACATTCCTGACCCCCCTCCCCCCCCAAAAAAAAAATCACCTAAGTCCCAAACGCCCACCTTTTAGGCAAAGGAGAGGCTTGTCCTTTACCTAAAAGCAGGATTCTGTAACTGGCACCTGTCAAACACACACCGCTGTTTATAGAAACCTGTAATTGCACCCCCTCCCCCCCAATGATTGCAGCAGGAGAGATGCCTAATCTCTCCCACCGCAATCACCAGCAGGAGGGATCTCACAGCAGGAGAACTCACGGCAGAAATTTTCTATGAGTGATCTGCATGGGGCAGGAGTGCAGAAGATCGCTCCTGCCCCGAAAGCCTGCTAGACCACCAGGTAAGGTCTGGGATGACAGGAAGGTCCAGAATGAAGCGGGAGTGGGTCAGAGCCAGCCGAAAACTTATTTGCAATTTTTCACACTTTGTGGTCTGGCTCTGCACCCAACCCCCGTGACTACCGAGGGAGAAGTGTATAGTGGATATCTGGTCTTGAATAATTAAAAAAGTTTACAGAAAAATAAGAAATGCTATCATCTCTCTCCACTTGCCTCTCAGCCTTAGCAGACCCAGGCAATTAAGCCAGTTAAGTGTGATGCTACAGCCTATTTTAATAAAAGCAGAAGCACCACCTAAAGGTCACCCTACAAGTTAGCACAAGAGGCAATGTCTTGAAAAAAAGGTAGGCCAAACAACTAGGCGATATGCTGCTAAGGGAAAAATGGTATTGAGTATTTCAAAACTAAACCCTGAAAAGAGCTATTAAAATTACCAAATCAAGAAGCCAGAGCACACAAATGAAGCAATCATACTGTTTTTTTTCCTCTGTTACTGTGAATTCATACTGATGCTACATTAATGTCTTTTTACACTGGTTCCCAACCCTGTCCTGGAGGACCATAAGCCTGTCAGGTTTTCAGGATAGCCCTAATGAATATGCATGAAGCAGATTTGCATGCCTGTCACCTCCATTATATGTAAATCTCTCATATGCATATTCATTAGGGCTATCCCAAAAACCTGACTGGCTGGTGGTCCTCCAGGACAGGGTTGGGAACCCCTGTTTTACTGCATGGAGGTACAACAGAAGACAAGTTGTTTAATGAAAGGGAAATACTGAAGCACCATTACAAAATGCCAGTGAAGTTATGCGATGAGTACGCAAACAATGCTTTGTTGTGCGACAGGTGTACATTGTGACCTGCTGCTACTAAATGCACAAACACAGCTTAATCAAAAGCTTTTACGGAACAGAAATTCTAACATGTAATACCTCTGCTGTAGGCTGAAACCTGGTTTCCGGAGGGAAGAATGACTATTTCTTTTTAGCATTTAAATACTCCTTAATCAGGTCTTTTAGTCGGATATTCCTTTGTCTATCCAGTACCTTCATATGACAATACCTCATCTTATACTTCATTGTAAGGACAGATTAGGTAGCACCAACTCTCGCTTTAACCACCAAGACTGAATGATAAGCAAGGGGTAACAATTAAACCTTCAGAAAAAAAAAAAGTCATCTAGATGTGGATGTTTCTGTATCAAGTCAATAATAATTTCATCATGACAGGAGTAGCCTTGCAGTTAATGAAAAATTGGGATAAATTATAGTTTCTGGTGGGAATCATGTCAGATTTATAAGTTTGAAAGCATTAAATATTATTTATTGGTATAGAGTGCAGTATGTTATATTACTTGATTGTTCAAATGTTTGCACTATGTATTTGACTTTAAAAATGAATAAAGAATATTTAAAAAAGTCAATTTCTAAAACCTTAAACTATGGCTGGGATTGATCTAGGTACACAAAATGGAGTGTTTTATCTAATGTTTCATTCCAATTGTTACTTAGGTCATTTTGGATACTGTAATTTCTGCATCCCTAAAATCTGGTAAGATTGTGAACTTGTATGGCCTGTTGAGTTGTTTTTATTAAACTTTTTGTAAGCCACTTAAATTAATGATTGCTCATTTTAGGAAGTGCATCAAATGTAAAATGCACTTTCCTTTGGAAAGATGCTTAAGCCAGTACTACCTTAGTTTGGGAAGTGTAGGGGAAGAATGTAAAAGCACAAAAAGATAACCTCATGCAAGGTGGCTTTCTAAGGCAAAATGCTAATGGAGAGATTAGACTAGGGGAATCAAAAGTCCCTCCGAGGGCTGCAATCCAGTTGGGTTTTCAGGATTTCCCCAATGAATATGCATGAGATCTACTAGTTTACAATGAAAACAGTGCATGCAACTAGATCTCATGCATATTCATTGGGGAAATCCTGAAAACCCAACTGGATTCCGGCCCCTGAGGAGAGACTGACACCCCTGGATTAGATTGTATGATCTGTACACTTTGTGGATTATGATATGACAACAGTTGGGTTTAACTACATTGTAGTGCTGTCTTTTCCAGGCTGAGTGAAAACAAAACCCAAACAAGTCATGTCTTCTCATTTTATTTATCAAGGAAATGGTGGTTTACTCTGAAGTATTATGGCATTTAGATTAGAAACATTTGCGGTGGACGATTGAGGGTCCAGATTCATCGTACTCCTGCTTGCTGATCCACATCTGCTGGAAGGTAGACAGGGAGGCCAGGATGGATCCACCAATCCAGACAGAGTACTTGCGCTCAGGTGGGGCAATGATCTGAAGAGAAAGAACAATGAGCTTACAAACTTGTCATCTGATTAGCTTTATTTCTACTGGCAACAGCAAGTACCTTGGTTGGCCAGGCTATAGTCTGACATTTAATACAAGCCACTTGAATCTACAAATACTACATACAAATCACATGAAATACAACATAAGCCGTGCCTTTGCTGGGTAAGACCTGAGGTCCATCATGCCCAGCAGTCCGCTCACGCGGCGGCCATCAGGTCCAGGACCTGTATAGTAGCCCTCTATCTATACCCTTCTATCCCCTTTTCCTTCAGAAAATTATCCAATCCCTTCTTGAACTCCAATACCGTACCCTGTCCTATCACTCCCCCTGGAAGCACGTTGCAGATGTTCACCACCCTTTGGGTGAAGATGAACTTTCTAGAATTGGTTCTGAATCTGTCCCCTTTTAATTTTTCCGAATGCCCTCTCGTTCTTGTAGTTGTTGAAAGTTTGAAGAATCTGTCCCTCTCCACTTTCTCTATGCCCTTCGTGATCTTGTAAGTCTCTATCATGTCCCCTCTAAGTCTCCGCTTCTCCAGCGAAAAAAGCCCCAGTCTCTCTAATCTTTCAGCGTATGAAAGGTTTTCCATACCTTTTATCAAACGCGTCACTCTTCTGAACCCTCGAGTATTGCCATATCTTTCTTTAGGTACGGCAACCAATATTGGACACAGTACTCCAGATGTGGGGGCACCATCGCCTGATACGGCAGGATAACTTCTTTCGTTCTGCTTGTAATACCCTTTTTGATTATTCCTAGCACCAATCTTAGCAAGTTCAAGTCAATGATCAGATTTGTCTAACCAGTTTTTGTTAGATATACACAAAATGAATCCAATGCAAAAGAACTTATCCAAATTCTGTGTTCCCATCCTGAATATCCAATGACTTGCAACACTTCGGAGAACAGCACACTTGGTAAAGAGGCACCGGCCCTAGATCAGGTCTACTTTTCACACCAATATTGCTTATTCTACCACTCAGCTCAGCAAGATAACCCGATAAAGAAGAAACAAACATGCTCATGTAGGAGAGACTAAAGGCAACCCAACACAGCTCATTAGCCATAAGGGACCAGAGTTTGCTTCCTGGTTACTCCTGGGAGAATTCTACACATTTTTTAAATTCCGATAGTGCAGTCTTACTGCACACAATTTCCACATCCGAAGTCTTGAAATTCCCTCATACCCTTTCCAGCTTCCCCAGTTCTGTCTCACTCCAACTGCAGTTCTCTCCCCCCCACCCCATTCTAACCTCTTTATCTTTCGTGTTACTTTTAATTTTCCTCCCTACCAGCATACTCACCTCTCATTCTCTCCCCATTTATCACTGGATCTGTCCTCCCTCATGGCACACCCTCAAAATTTGATCCTCTCATCCCACAGTGACTCAGATCTTTGCTGCTTCTCCCAACACCATTGTGTATAAAGCTTTCTGCTGCTATCTTCACACACTCACCCTCCCACTGGCACACTCAACTGCCCCTCCTCATGGCACACTTTGCTCACCCCCTCAAAGATCGTGTGAGAGAAGGAGGAAGTGACCCAATGTGCATCAGTTTGCTTACTCTTCCTCCAATGTATCTCTACAAGGGAGGGTAGAGCAAATTGGTGGCAGTTTCACAGAATGTCCTCAAAGTATTCTTGGGTCAACGCCTTCCTGTTGGTTTATATGAGGCAATTTTTTGGAGGGGAGGGGGACAGAAGTAGCTGATTGAAGGCCATGTTCAGAAATTCACTGTGGGACCTCATTTGCCCAAGTTGGGGGAGGGGAAGGGCGCAAGGGGGACTGAAAACTGGGTGCATTAGCAAGGATTTTGCTCACTAGTAGTGGCTTCAGTTACTGGCAGAACACTCAAAGAAGCAGCGTTACTTGATTTAATCCGTAACATTTGCATCGTTCAGGGAAGCCAGAAACTGTTTGTTTTGGCTGGCAACTCCTACCTTACAGGTCAGAGTGTCTCATATCAAAGGGAATTCCTGCACTGATGTTCATGAACAGCCAGGATTTGTACCCCTTTCTTGAAGTCATTTAAGCTTGCTCCTTACATCATAACTGCTCCCAAACCAAAAAGGTATAATGCAAGACCTCTGAACCGAGTAAGACATATTTTTAGAATGAGGAGCTTTACACTAGGTAGGTGCCCTCTCCTGCCTAAAAACTATATTTGTGGTTTTTCAAAATTTGCAGGGGTTCCTGGAATGGAACCCCTGTGAATTTCAGGGCAGTACTGCGTAACATTCATTCCTACACACAAACACCAAATCTCTTGTTATCAATCCCATGACAGGATTCTGACTAAATCTACATTCATTAATATATGTGAATTACTTCCGATAAAACAGATTCTTCTCCAAAAACGTCATGAAAACAGAACGGGGATTTAAGCATAAGTTTTAAATGCATTAATTTACCTCCAATCTCAAATCCCTATTAACCGGCATATATGAGATTGCTAAATTATGCAAATAATTTGGTTGCTGAAGATTACTAAAAATTGCTGCTTTAAATCAAATTCTATTAAAAAAAAAACAAACACTGGCAACCAATGAAATTGTAAATAGAGTGGGGTTACTCTTATCAAATTTATTTTTATATTCTACCGTGTTTCCCTGAAAATAAGACTCTCATATTAAATTTTGGGCCCAAAAAAGGCACTAGGTCTTATTTTCTGAGATGTCTTATTTTTTTTTTTTGTGTACAATGTTCATCTCTCCCTTCCTCTCCTCCACCCCAATTCTTCCTATTTCCTTTCTCTTCCCATGTGCAACATCATTCCTCCCCTTTCAACCATCCCCTTGTGCAGTATCTCCTTCCCATCCCCCTGTGCAGGAGAACCATTGCAGCTTCTATCCCTCGCTTCCTCCCATACCCCCGTGTAGCATCTTTCTATTCTTCTGCCGCGCACTCCCCACTGACCCATCTTTCCCTCCCATCCGAACCGAGACAGCAATCTACACAGGCTGCTTCGTGGCCTATCTCCTGGGTGTTCCTCTGCCGCATTGCTGGCATCATTGGTGATGTGGCAGAGGAACACCCAGGAGATAGGCCACGAAGCAGCCTGTGTAGATTGCTGCCGACGCTGTTATAAAGTATTACTGTCTTGCGGTTTAGATGAGGGGGTTGCGCTGCTGCGACGGCAGGTGGGGAGGGGAAATCGCTGCTGCTGCTGAACAGGCTTATTTAAGGTAGGTCTTATTTTCGTGGAAACATGGTAGTAGTTTAATAGCAACATTCTGAACAGTTTGTAAATCTTAAGATTACTCTGCGAAAGACCTACATGCTTTAATTGTCTTTTATAAGTTCTAATTCCTTCATTGTACCATCTCTTATGATTTTGTTTAGACTGCTTAATTTAAACTAAAGAGGTTTAATTTGATCCGTTTCCTCATGAATAATAGTACTTCCAAGCTCTTCCAGTTGCTCTAATGGAAAAAACACCCCAAAATCCTGAGGAAAAGCCATACAGATAGGTCTAATGTTTTCTGGATTAATCTTGGGCAAATGAGGTTCCACACTGCACCTGTACCTTGATTAGTTCGTTTTTATAGACAGCTGCCAAGACTTTACCTTGATTTTCATCGTGCTGGGGGCCAGTGCTGTGATCTCCTTCTGCATCCTGTCTGCAATCCCTGGGTACATGGTGGTACCACCAGACAGCACGGTATTGGCATACAGGTCCTTACGGATATCAACATCACACTTCATGATGGAGTTGTAGGTGGTTTCATGAATTCCAGCACTTTCCATGCCTGCCAAGAACATTTATAGATTTTTTAAACCTTCAATTCAATGATTTATTGGTGTGCATAAGTAAGAACCCTATACCACCATACACACAAACCTTGTGTGTACCAAACCGTTTACTAACTACATTAAGGCTTGCTCATATGTTAATTCTACATCAATCCTAGACAGTATCTACCAACTGCAAATATACTTTAGGGAGCATTTCCAGACATATGCATTGAACCCATTACTTGCTGAACTAGCTAAATGCTCATCTCTTAATTTTAAAAGTGAATGGTTATTAGATTAGCATCACTGAATTTAAACAAAGGACCTACCGAGGAATGATGGCTGGAAGAGAGCCTCTGGGCACCTGAACCTCTCATTGCCAATGGTGATCACCTGACCATCAGGAAGCTCGTAGCTCTTTTCCAGGGAGGACGAGGAGGCAGCTGTGGCCATTTCCTGCTCAAAGTCCAAGGCGACATAACACAGTTTCTCTTTGATGTCACGCACAATTTCTCTTTCTGCTGTGGTGGTGAAGCTGTAGCCTCTCTCGGTCAGAATCTTCATGAGGTAGTCTGTCAGGTCACGGCCAGCCAAGTCCAGACGCAGGATAGCGTGGGGCAGGGCATAACCTTCGTAGATGGGCACCGTGTGAGTAACACCATCGCCAGAGTCCATCACGATACCCGTGGTACGACCAGAAGCATACAGTGACAGCACAGCCTGGATGGCAACGTACATGGCTGGCGTGTTGAATGTTTCAAACATGATCTAAAAACAGGAAGATCCACTGAATTACAAGAGAAATCCTTCAGGTTTGACAACTTTATCTATACACATATTAAGTCATGCAAGCACTTGCAAAATGAGTTAACAGGCTAGTGTGAAATCCCAGTGCACTCAAAGCCTAGTTTGTGGCAAGTGGATAAGCAAGTGACATCACTACAAATATAGCTTCAACTACACATCTGTGTTGTCACACATTATGAAGTGGTATCACTATTAGTATCTAGCCTGATCATGGTTAGATAAGCTTTCAGTGTTAAGGTCAAACCAAACTGTTGAGAACAGAAATAAAACCTGTCAAGATGTCAAAGTTTCAGCTCAGGATAAGAAACCTGTGAAGAATAGTAAATAAGGAATAAATGGAGAAAAGGATAGTAAAATAGTTCTTGAAGGCCATGAGTAAAATAAATTTAAAAACAAACAAACAAACAAACCTGTCAATTAGTGAAATCATACCTGTGTCATCTTTTCTCTGTTGGCTTTGGGGTTCAGGGGAGCCTCTGTAAGGAGGACAGGGTGTTCCTCAGGTGCAACACGGAGCTCGTTGTAGAAGGTGTGGTGCCAGATTTTTTCCATGTCATCCCAATTGGTGACAATACCGTGTTCGATGGGGTATTTCAAGGTCAGGATGCCTCTCTTGCTCTGAGCTTCATCACCAACATAGCTGTCTTTCTGCCCCATACCAACCATCACACCCTGCAAAACAGAACACAAAGTTTAATACAGATTCTCAAAGCCAGATTAAAGTTCACTTTATTCATTAATGTCTAAACACAGCAAGGAAGCAAGCTGGCATGTGCATGGCTCACTCTACAAGAGCCCTTAGGGAAGCTTATGGCTTACTGGCGGCTGAAAATCCTCTCAAATGCAGGCCCTACCAAAATGGCTTCAAAATGGGGAACTTCCCCATTCTTAAGTTTGGTTTTATTGGAGGAAGTGACGTCACTTAGAAGCATGGCTGCTTAATTCTTGAGCTCCGTTGGGGCTCATGGTTTTTAGTATTATATTTACTTTCTGCTGCAGTTCGCGAGCCTGTTCTTGCAGATAATCCACTTCAGAGTATATGGCGAGCAGGAAAAGGTTGGAAAAGTTCCACTTCTCGGGCTCTCATAGTGTTAAAACGCGATCGCATGTGCCCAGCCCACCAGCGAATCAAACTAAGATGGCGCATATACACGCGACTCCGCAGGCCAGTCTCCCTAAGTCAGCTACCTCAGAGGGTGAGCCGCTGGCGGAGGGGAACATCGAACACTGGTTCCGGGATCTCAAATCTGAAATGGTGGGAATGCGATCGGATGTGAAGACGGCCCTCGAAGAGATCCGGGCGGAGGAGAGAGCTTGGAGGCAGAGTGTCGGCCTCAGAGGGCAGGTTGGATAGGATGGAGTTATCCCTGCAGGAGACCTCAGTATGGCGGACTCGGTAGTGACATAACTCGATGAACTGAGGCAGCAAATCGAAGACCTGGAGAACAGGTCGCGACAGAACAACCTACGATTTAAGGGGGTCCCTGAAACGGAGCGCTATAAAGATGCACGTGAGGTGATCCGGGGATTTTGTGCTTCATTGCTTGGAGAGGAAGACGGGATGGCACAGACCCCGATTAATTTACTTCAGGCCCACAGGAGTTTGGGGCAGAACCGTGAGACAGGCAATCGTGATACTGTTGTCTGTTTCTGGGACTTTCTGGTAAAAGAAAAAGTTCTCCAGGCAGCGTGGTGAAGACCCAAATTTACTTGGCAAGGGATAACAGTCTGGGTTTACCAAGACCTCGCTACTGCCACTCTGCAGAAACGGCACTCCTTTCGGGAGGTTACCCAAGTGCTGCATGCTGAAGGGTATCGCTACAGATGGCTGTTCCAATTTGGTTTGCTATTCACTATTAATGGGAAGCACCGTAAAGTGGATTCTGTGGCGGATGCATGGATGGCCATGAAAAATATGGGTTGTCGCTTGCCCACGGACCACCAGGAACAGAGTAAGCAAACGTGGAACCTGCTGGGAGGGATCCTCGGGTACCTGATGACAATCCTCAGCCGTCCACTTCAGCTACCTTAACTGTATAGTGTTTCCTTACTATTGTGGCACCGTACATTATCTTTTCTAAAGATGGACAAGTAGGCACTGTGGCTCACGATTTCCGCTCTGTTGTATATTTTACTCAGAAATGTTTCTTGCACAAGGTTCAGTTCATTATAGGGTTTGTACAGTGTGCATGAAAGGGGTATTTAGCTTTGGATGTGACAGTTTTATCGAGTATGATCGCTGGAGTGCTGAGGGGTGAATGAGAAGTTTTGGTATCTGGCTGAGTGTTAAACGGGTGAACGTCTGCAGAAAAGGGGAGTATGGGGTTCAAGAACCTCTTCGATTTGACTCATTTTTCTCAAACTGGCTGACTCGAAGTTTGCGAGAGGGGGGAAGTGGGGAGGGAGGGGAAACATGGACAGAACATTGGGAGACGACATGGGGGGCTGAGGGGGGAATAGCTGAGGAGGAACCAGAGGTTCTCATTGGCTCCTGGAATGTCAATGGGCTGAATAGTCCTGGGAAGCGGAGCATGGTCTTTTGTGACTTAATCTGCATGAGATGGGATATTTGCTTATTACAAGAGACCCATTTAAGACCTAGAGATGTTGGTCTCCTCTGTAGACCTCAATTTGATCAGATGTGGACACATCAGGGGGAGGGAGCTACTAAACAAGCTGGAGGGTTGGCCATATTGGTACGTAAGGATTTGGGGGTTCTAGATGGATCAGATTTACAGTGACAAAGGGGGGAAGATGTTTGGCTCTCAAGGGTACATTGCAGGGTCGCCCACTGACTATTGTAAATGTTAATGGGCCTAATACAGCACAGGCTTCCTTTTTTTAGGAGCCTTCAGACTGGCTTGGGAATCTTTGTGAATGGAGCAGTATACCTAGGTGGGGATTTTAATGTTCCACCAGATCCCTCTTTGGACCACTTGGGGGGAGGACATAGAGCGCTACGGAGCCCTGCTAAAGCACTTTGTACACTGATGCTCTCGCTGGGCCTCGTAGATAGTTGGAGGTTGCTTCATGGATCCCAAAAGACATTCACCTTCTACTCTCATGCCCAAAATTCTTATACTAGATTGGATGGGTTGTGGATTCATAGGAACCAGATGGGAGGGCTGCAATGGGCGGAAATTTGAGACGATGCACATTTCTGATCATGCTCTAGTCTGGGTGGCCTGTACGGGGTTCTTAGATCAGGGAGGTAGACGATATTGGAGACTTAATGAATCTTTGTTGGGTTCCCCGCCGGTAGTTGAGGCGGTGGAATGCACTATTCGGGATTATATGGATTTGAATGATAATGGGGAGGTCTCTGATGCCACATTGTGGGATGCCTTAAAAGTAGTGGTAAGGGGGAACTTGTTAAATGGGGGGCTAGATATAAATGTCAGGGAGCCCAAAGCTTTCTTCAGTTACGAACACAATTGCTACAGCTGGAAACCGCTCACCAGGCTGGGCGGGACCCCTGGATCCTGGTCCAACTACAATGCGTGAAAGATGAAATATACCAACTGCAGGAGCCGAGAGAGATCGCCTGCGGGAACGCTTTCGCTTGAATATTTATGAACATAGTAATAAGGCTAGTGCACAGTTTGCCAGGTATATTCAGATTAAACAGGCCAGGGCCACTATAACTCGGATTCACGGGGCTGCGGGAGGGGAGCCGCGGGTTACCGATATGACGATTCAACAGGGATTCTTCCGCTTTTACTCTCATCTTTATGGTCCTCCTGAGCCGCTGGATGAGGAGGTACAATCTAGATTCCTTGATTCGATTCCTCTGACTGAACTACCGGGCTCGGATAGAGAGTTCTTGCAGGAACCCATTAAGTTATCTGAAGTATTAGGGGTAATCTGGTCCTTGAAAAATGGCAAATCCCCAGGACTGGATGGATATACTAGTAGATAAACAATTCTTGGCACACATGGTGCCTTTATTGGTTAGAGTGGCTAATGGGGTTCCTCAGGGAGGGACTCTACCCATAACCATGGGGGAGGCTGGAGTGGCGATCCTCCTGAAACCTGGGAGGGATCCCTTGGTCTGTGGTTCATACCGACCCATCTCGCTTATTAATTTAGATGCTAAAATTTTGGCTAAGGTTTTGGCCCTGCGGTTGGGTAAGGTGTTGACTAGAGAATGACACGGTGACAACTTTCATCACCGTCCCCGTCCCCGCGGATAACCGCGGGAAATAAACCCATGTCATTGTCTAGTGTCTATTTCATCCTCTGTCCTTCTACATCAGCATTCTTCAAAGCAAAGCTTGCAGGTCAGTGGTTGTGGCCATTCATACTCTGATTCTTCCCTCTTTCCTTAAAGAATGACATGAAGATGGTTTCCCGCGGTTATCCGCAGGGACGGGAACGGTGATGAATTTTGTCACCGTGTCATTCTCTAGTGTTGACATCATTGAGCAGGCTGGGTTTATACAACCTAGACAAGCTAGCGATAACATCAGGCGCACTCTCCACTTGTTGTGGGCGGCAGGTTCCAGACAAGACAAGAAGGTATTGATGGCAATAGATGCAGAGAAGGCCTTTGACCGGGTCCTCTGGGGTTTCCTTTGGGAAGTGATGAAACGTATGGGTCTGGGGACTACCTTTAGTGCCTGGATCCATACTTTGTATGAATCCCCACGAGCGTGCCTTCGAATTAACCAATCCTATACTGAATTTTGACAGGGATGTCTGTTGTCTCCCTTATTTGCTATGTCTATTGAACCCTTAGCCTTGAGTATCCGTCAGCACCCTGATTTAGTTGGGTTCATACAAAATGGGGACGAACACCGTATAGCACTCTTTGCTGATAATATTTTATTGTATGTAGGACAGCCGGAGGACTCTATCTCACATCTGTTGCAGCTTTTTGATCTTTATGGGAAAGTTTCTGGGTTTAAAATAAATTTGGATAAGATTGAAATTTTGAATTTGACCTTGACAGCGTCAGAGGTGGATAGGGCTTCGGGGGCGCTTTCCGTTTCACTGGGCTTCCCAAGGGATTAAATATTTGGGAATTTATATTTCCAGCGATCTCTCTCAATTATGTAGAAAATTATCCGCCTATTTATAGGCGTATTAGACTTGATTTGCAACGGTGGAACGGCCTCTGGCTTTCCTGGTGGAGCCGGATTGCTATTGTAAAAATGAATGTGCTTCCCAGGTTGTTATTCCTCTTTCAGACATTGCCGGTGCCAGTTCCTTCGAGGGAGCTGCGTAGGTTGGGGGCGGCACTTCAGAGATTCATTTGGCAGGGGAGACCTCCCAGATTATCTCAATCTCTTATGTGGGCAGCAAGAGAAATAGGGGGTAGAGGGGTGCCTAACTTATGGTGGTACTATCAGTCGGCCCAAATAAAACTGGTGCTCGATTGGGCATTGGGGGGGGGAGCATAAATGGGGGGGTGCGGTTGGAACAGGAATATGGGGGCTCAGGGGTGTTGAAACAAAAACTTTGGATGTCGGGTTCTCTGCACATTTGGTCCCAGATTATTGAAAATCCATTTGGTAGACATTTGGTACAGTTGTGGGCTCGGACACAGGCTAAATTGGGAAACGGGGCATCGGTGTCCACATTGGCGTTCATACAAGCGGAGCCCCAATTTCTGGTGGGAAGGGACAATCCGGTATTCCATAGGTGGGCTCACAAAGAGTTGCTCACATTCCGAGATCTGTTAGGAGCCACGGGGATCCTCTCCTTTGCGATGCTCCAGCGGAAATATGACTTGCCTGATAGGGACTATTTTGCCTATTTTCAAGTCTGCCATTTTATGCAAACACAGGGTTCCAAGTTTCCAAGTTTATTAGTTTTTAATAACCCGATCATAAAATGAATATCTGACCGGTTTACAATAATATAATAATTAAATAAAAAGAATTTAATATAGAATAGAGAGAAATAAAAGAGTGAAAAGGGTAGATAGAGTGAACACGTATGACATTTACAGACAAACTGGAAAGTGAGGAAAAATGGGGAGGTGGGAAAAAGTTACATAATTATAGAAGAAAAAAAAGGATATAGAGGGAAAAGGGGATGACACATAAGGGGTGGGGGTATAATAAAAAAAAAAAAAAAAGAAGGTGGACTGCTCTAAAAAAAAAAAAAAAAAAAAACTTTATTTTAAGATTAGGATTTATCGTACGCATCTTGAAAAAGGAAAGTTTTAAGATTGACCTTAAATTTTGGTAGTTGTAGTTCATCGCGAATATATTGGGGGAGAGAGTTCCATAGGGTGGGTGCTGTTATTGCGAAATTAGTTTTTCTAGTGTAGTAAGATTCTTTTAAAGATGGTATATAAAGAAGTTTTTGATCTGTAGATCTTAAAGAACGAGGTGAACTTTGAGGTATTAATAATTTGTCAAGAAATGAAGGTAAGTGAGAGTTTTTAATTTTGAAAGAGAGGAGAATAATTTTATATGTTATACGGTGAGTGATCGGGAGCCAGTGAGCCTCCTTAAGGAGAGGAGTGACATGTTCGAATTTGCCTTTTTTATGTATTAATTTGATTGCTGTGTGTTGTATGAGTTGTAAGCGTCGAATTTCCTTTTGGGGCAGACCATTAAGAAGGGAATTACAATAGTCTAAATGTGAAATGACTAATGAGTGGATTAGAATATTAATTGAATCTGTATTTAGAATAGAACTGAGAGAGCGGATGATTCGTAATTTGAAGAAGCAGGTTTTAACAACAGAACTTATGTGGTCATGATAAGAAAGCGTACTATCAAAAATGACACCTAATAATTTTATTTGATTTTTCATAAGTAATGGGATAGATTTAATGTAGATAGTTCCTGGTAGTGATTCTGAAGTTTTAATCGGGTTGGGGCTCTCAGTCTCAGTTGGTGAAGGAACATCTAGAAAATCTATGGTTACTCCTCCAGAAGATCCCTAGACCATTATCAGTGCTGTATCAGTATTGAAGGGGTTCTTCTCCAGCTCAGAAATATTGGAAGCAGGATCTGGGGGATCACATTTACGGTTAAATCATGGGGAGTTATATGTGCAGAGGTCTATAAGGCATTCGCATGTGCTTTGGTCCAGGAGAATGCTTATAAGGTTTTGACCAGGTGGTATTATACACCAGAACGACTGCAAATAATGTTTCCTAGGGTGTCTGATCAATGTTGGGAGATGTGGAGTGACCGTGGGGTCTTTTTACCTATTTGGTGGGACTGCTCCCTCATCCGCCCCTTTTGGAAGGCAGTGGTACGTACCCTGACTGATCTTATTGGGAGCCCTGTGGGGGCCACACCCCAGAATTGTTTGCTTGGCTTGGCCAATATTCAGGAATTTACCTGGCAAACTAAGCTGCTCCGTTTGGTATTGGCGGCAGCAAAATGTTTAATAGCTAATCATTGAAAAAATGCGCTAGCCCCTTCCCATGCAGATTGGCTTACCCGTCTATT
Source organism: Geotrypetes seraphini (assembly GCF_902459505.1). Lineage (NCBI taxonomy): Eukaryota > Metazoa > Chordata > Amphibia > Gymnophiona > Dermophiidae > Geotrypetes > Geotrypetes seraphini. The sequence goes on along the minus strand of NC_047094.1, from coordinate 12,479,254 downwards.
GTCTTTGGGACGGATGGAGATGGTGGTGGCTAAAGGACGCCTTATGTATATCTTCCATACTACTATTTGGCTCAAAATAGGAGCTATTTTGGATTCTCTTTAAAGAGTCCAGGTGGGTTTGGTCCTCAGCAAGTCTACTCTTGGGTGGAGGATGGGATTTTGTTGTTTTATGTTTCTGATCATTACTTCTGTGAGGTTGGGAGGGGGGCTATGAGGGTGAAAATTGCACAATAATAGAATAAACATACCATTAGTGCTAGTTGGTTTATATCTATTGGTTGTATTTTGTATTAGTGCTGAGCCTGTCTAACTTTTTGCTTGTTACAAAATTTTCAATAAAAATTTAAATATTAAAAAAAAAAAGGTTTGGTTTTATTTATAATCTGTGAATATTTTGTTATATCACATTTCAGGCAGAATACACTATGAAATCTTTTCTATAGGGACTCATGCAATGCAGGACATTTTGTACATTAAGAGAAGGGCGACACGGTTCCCCTATGAAGAAACCACATTGTGTTCAGCTTCTACTGACAGAACGATGAAACCAATTGATGTGAACAGCTAAAACAGAGAATGTTTATTCTTAAAAGGGTACTGGACCAAGAAAGAAGCACTTTAAAAAAAAAAAGTTTTATTTCATATATCGGCCAAGCTATTTGCAGCTGAAACATGGACATGCAAGCAGCTAAGATATTCTGATTTTCAATTGAGATTTTTATCTATCTCCTGGAAGAAATGCCAGCACTTAGCTTGCTAGATAATCCCAATTGTTGAGACCACAAAAATATAAAGCTAAGTACTAACCAATAAGTGTTTCAAAAAAAAAAAAAAAAAAAAAGGATTTAATATTAGCAAATAGTTTGAGAGATACAATAGCAGTTTGCACCTTAAATATAAGAAAAAAGAACTTGTGAGGAACATACATGTCAAGCTTAAGGCTGTGAACTCAGTGAGCCTGGAGTGGTATTCTGAGGTTCTATATTAAATTTGTAAGCTTGAAAATTAAGTATATACTTATGGCGATATACTAGATTGATTTGGAGTAATTATCTTGCAGCGGGTTTGGACTTATGGTGTGATCCAGTAAGGCCTAACATCATTGCCAGTACCATGCCAAGCCTTTTAGGATTTTCCTTCTTTAGATAATGAGCACCACAAACCTGATGTCTTGGGCGACCAACGATGGAAGGGAAAACAGCTCGAGGTGCATCATCTCCAGCAAACCCAGCCTTGCACATTCCTGAGCCATTGTCGATAACCAGTGCAGCAATTTCTTCCTCCATGATGAACTGAAAGACAAAAAAAAAAAAAAAAATACCACCAGTGAATAACACGACTGAAAACCTGTAAGCATTTAAGTAGTAAAAGTCCTTTCAAAGAAGTGCTAATGTAAAAGAATGCTCTATCTACTACTAATCATTTCGACAGTGCCACTAGACATACACAGCACTGTACATCAAAACTTAAGACACAGTCCCTGCTCAAGAGTCTACAATCTAGTCAGGGCTGTGGAGTCTGAGTCGGAGTAAATTTCGGGTACCTGGAGTCAGAGTCAGAAGTACAAAAAACTGAGGAGTCGGAGTGGGAACATTGATCTACCGACTCCATTTTTGAACTTAGCATACCAATCACGAGCGATTCTTTCAGCTATAGCACCCACTATATACACAGCACAAATGTTGCTAGCAGCTTCTGCGGCCTTAGAACCTTGATTAAAAGCAAAAAGAAGGTGGTGTCGAAAATGCTCATTTCTCTCAACTTGACATTCCATTTTAACGATCTTAAAATTAACCAGAGCTGTGGAGTCTGAGTCGAGGAGTCGGAGTAAATTTCGGGTACCTGGAGTCGGAGTCTGAAGTACAAAAAACTGAGGAGTCGGAACATTTATCTACCGACTCCACAGCCCTGAATCTAGTCAGAAAGGTGCATCAATACTGTGCTCAGGTGGGGGAAATACAAACAGATATTGGTGCTTAGAAGGTGGGTTAAAGTTTGGAATCGCAAGCAGCTTCAAAGAAGTGGACTTTGAGCCTGGATTTGAAGACAGAGAGATGGAGTTTTAGGTATGGAGTCGGGGAGTTCACACAATATCTTATTGAGTCTTAGCTCTGTGGTATTCAATGCAGCTTTAATCTAGAAGAAAGAAGGTGTTGATGCCCCTGTACAGGTCGATAGTGAGGCCCCTCCGCTTGGAGTATTGTGTTCAATTTTGGAGACCGTATCTGGCGAAGGACATAAAAATACGAAGCAGTCCAGAGGAAGGCGATTAAAGTGGTAGGAGGTTTACGCCAGAAGACATACAAGGAGAGACTGGAAGCCCTAAATATTTATACCTTACTGGAAAGAAGGGACAGGGGAGATACGATTAAGACGTTCAAATACTAGAAAAGTATTAACTTAGAAGAAAATCTATTCCAGAGAAAGGAAAATGGTAAAACCAAAGGCGTAATTTGAGGTTGAGGGGCGGTAGATTCGAAGAGTAATGTTAGAAAATTCTTCTATATGGAGAGGGTGGTTGATGCATGGAATGCACTCCCGAGGGAGGTGGTGAAGAAAACGGCGACAGAGTTCAAACGAGCGTGGAATGAGCACAGAGGATCTCTAATCAGAAAATAATGGGTATACACTGTAGGAACTAAGGCTAGGACTAGGCAGACTTGCATTGCCTATGTCCCATATATGGGCATTCAGTCGAGGATGGGCTGGGGAGGGTTTCGATGGCTGGGATGGTTAAGATGGGCTGGTGGGAGCTTTGACAGAGACTCCAGTAGATGGAACCTAAGCACACTACCGGGCAGGGCTCCGGGTTTCTGGCCCAGAAATATTTAACCAAAAAAAGACCATTTAAACTAAATTAATTTATGGAACATGTATAGTTGAGCAGCCCGGATGGACCACTATGTTACTATGTAAGAGTTTAGGAATAATTCTAATAAATGCTTTATTTGTTTGTATTAGAGAAGATACAGAGGGGCTTGTTTACTAAAATGAGGTAACTGCACTTGCCAAGCATTAGGCGTAAACTTGCCTATATTAAATGCAAAGCCTGTGTGGTAACCAGGGGATATGCCCACCATCTGCCCTGTAGTTACAGCACCATAAATAAGCAGACAACTTGGATACATTACATAACAAGTTGTTTATATGCCTTCATTTGACAATACCAGGTGGACTTTACAGTCTACAGCCCAGAAATATCAAAAAAAGTGACAAGTTAGTTTAATCATGTATTTGTAATGGGTATCACTAATGGGCAGCCTGGATGGATCGTTCAGGTCTTTATCTTACTATTTTAAGAGTTTAGGTATAGTTCTCATAAATGCTTTTATTTTATTTTTTTTTTAATATATTTTATTAGATTTTCCCCAACAACAACAAAAAGTTAAACAACAAGAACAAACGGGCACAATCGAGCAATGAACAAGAACAAATACACCCCCATCCCTCCCAACCACCCCCCACCCACTCTACCTAGGGCAGGATTAACCAATAGGCCAAGCAGGCACGTGCCTAGGGCCCGAAATGGTCAGGGGGGCCCGATGAAGGAGGGCATCAATATTGTTTTTTTCCAAACGGCAATGGGCCCCTCCAGCATCGATGGGCAATGCGGGCGGGCGGGCGGCCCTCCCCTCCCCAGAAAGTAAGACAAGCAAGCAAGGCGGGTAAGAAAGGCAACAGGAACTGTAATTGTGCAAGCAGTGCTGCATGCCCAAAGCTTCCCTCTGACGCAGCTTCCTGTTTCCGCCTGGGTGCATGGGGAGGCCCCAGTGATAAATTAATCCTGCCCTGACTCTACCCCTATCAAAATTAGCAACTCGACTGTCCAGAGGGATAACCAAATGAAGGATTCAGCAAATGACTTCGTGCTTTGGTGGTCAAAGTAAGCCAAAAAAGGCTCCCAAATTGCCCAAAACGCACGCTCCAGATCAGCCTCCTGCGTAAACGCGTTATTTTGTTAGCGGCGTTTCCCTATTAGAGAAGACATCGCAGGAAACCATTCCAGCCACTAGAGGGCGCAAGGGCTCGCGCTTCTATCGGCACAAAGCCATCGGGGCCGCCAATCCCGGCGCATTACCAAAAAAGGCAAGATCGGAGCAGCCCGACTGGGCCCCGGGGCGGGAAAAGCGGCTGCACCCTTCCAGCGGCCTCCTTTTTTGGGGGGGGAGCCGACGAGGAGCTGCCTAGTTCACCCGGCTCCTGGCGCTTTGCACCCGCGAATGGTGCGCGTCGAGCCCCGCGCCCTACCTTCAAGCGGCCCTTCGAGGTCTCCGAAAGCAGCAGCAGCAAATGGCAAGGGTCGCGTGCGACCAGTCAGTCCCGGCGCGTTCCTTCTTGAACGTCACGCCCCCTGTGACGTGCTCCTTTCCCTCGTCGCCTCCGCCCCCTCGTATGAGCGTTCCTATTTCCGGCAGGGCGTGGCGAGGCGGAGTGACGGAAGTGGAGTCAGGTGGGGGTGGGCGGGACAGAGAGGAAAGAATGCTCTAGGGTTGGTTGTCCGCTGTCGCTGTAAAATTCAGGCTCTTTTTTTTTTTTTTTTTTGCTTTGTAACTTTATTTGCAGCAAGAACCACAACAATTATTACATGGTAGTTGCCTTTTCCTGGAATTAGGTGTCACTGTGTGAGCGCGCTTGAGGATTATTGTAGGAGCCTCGTCTAGAAAGGCAGCTAAACACATAACTTGGCTTTAAAAAAGAGAAGTGGGGATTGATTAATTAGCATTTTGTTGTAAAAGTACTTTTCCACATGTGGAGCGGCCTAGTGGTTAGAGCATCTACCTCAGCACTCTGAGGTTGTGAGTTCAACTCCCTTTGCAGCTCATTGTGCCCCAGATTAGATACAAAATAAGTATCTATCTAAAATTTGTAAAACCACACAAAGAAAGCATCAAGTCCCATCTCCCTTTTTTTAAGGAGTGGCTTTTTAATTTTTTAATATATTTGACCATCTCTGGGAAAAGGTTACTAAAGTCTCCAGAAACAATGAATGGAGCAGGGGTGTCAGTCCCTCCTGGAGAGCCGCAATCCATGGATTTTCAGGATTTCCCCAATAAATATGCATGAGATCTATTTGCCATGCACTGCTTTCATTGTATGCTAATAGATCTCATGCATATTCATTGGGAAAATCCTGGAATCCCGACTGGATTGCTGCCCTCCAGGAGGGACTTTGACACCCCTGTATTAGAGCAAACAATTTCTTATACAACAGTCCCAGGAGTGGAGGAGTAGCCTAGTGGTTAGAGCAGCTGCTGCAGCACCCTGACATTGATTCTTACTGCGGCTCCTTGTGATTCTGGCCAAGTCACCTAACCCTAGTGTTACCATATTTGTGAAGAGAAAAAAAAAAAGAGGACACATGACCCCGCCCACAGTCCACCCATTTCCTTGGTCCCCTTTCCCAATAGAGGGTTAAGTGATTTGTCAAGTCTCAAGGGGCTAGAGACCCATGATCCTTATTGGCTGGGGGGTCCCAGATCACTGTCAGTCTGCCCTTGGTAAAGTTCTGCTCACAAAACTAAATTAGCATTTAATACTATTTATTTGGGTATTAAACAGGGCAGTTTAGATCGTCTCCAGTTAATACAGAATACAGCAGCCAAACTTATTTTTGGAAAGAGAAAGTACGACCATGTTTCCCCATTGCTGAGAAAATTCTATTGGCTTCCGGTCCATCATAGGATACAGTTCAAGTGTGCATGGTTTTCAAACTCCTTTGGGAATTCCTTTAGATCCTGCTATTCAAGAATTACAATTCACAAATTAGCATTTCCTTCTCTGAAAGGTATTAAATAAGAACATAAGCATTGCCTCCGCTGGGTCAGACCCGAGGTCCATCACGCCCAGCAGTCCGCTCACGCGGCAGCCCAACAGGTCCAGGACCTGCACAGTACTCTTCTATCTATACCCTTCTATCCCCTTTTCTAGTAGGAAAATGTCCAATCCTTTCTTGAACCCCAATACTGTACTCTGCCCTATTATGTCCTCTGGAAGCGCATTCCAGGTGTCTACCACACGTTGAGTAAAGAAGAACTTCCTAGCATTTGTTTTGAATCTGTCCCCTTTCAACTTCTCCGAATGCCCTCTTGTTCTTTTATTTTTCGAAAGTTTGAAGAATCTGTCCCTCTCTACTCTCTCTATGCCCTTCAAGATCTTGTAAGTCTCTATCATATCCCCTCTAAGTCTTCTCTTCTCCAGGGAAAAGAGTCCCAGTTTCTCCAATCTCTCAGCGTATGAAAGATTTTCCATCCCTTTTATCAGACATGTCGCCCTCCTCTGAACCCTCTCTAGTAACGCCATGTCTTTCTTAAGGTACGGCGACCAATATTGGACGCAGTACTCCAAATGCGGGCGCACCATCGCAGGATAACTTCTTTCGTTCTGGTAGTAATACCCTTCTTGATTATACCTAGCATTCTATTCGCTCTCTTAGCGGCCGCTGCGCACTGTGCCGTTGGCTTCATTGTCATGTCCACCATTACCCCCAAGTCCCTTTCTTGGGTACTCTCTTTCACTAACATCCCTCCCATCGTATAGTTGTACCTCGGATTTCTGCTTCCCACATGTAATACTTTACATTTCTCAACATTGAACTTCATCTGCCATCTCGTCGCCCATTCTCCTAGTTTGTTCAAGTCCCTTTGCAATTCTTCGCAGTCCTCTTTAGTCCGAGCTCGACTAAATAGTTTGGTGTCGTCTGCAAATTTTATTATCTCACACTTCGTCCCTGATTCTAGATCATTTATGAATATATTAAATAGCAGCAGCCCGAGCACTGAGCCCTGCGGGACCCCACTCATTACCCTCCTCCAGTCCAAGTAGTGGCCCTTCACTCCTACCCTCTGTGTCCTACCCAACAACCAGTTTCTGATCCATCTATGTACGTCTCCTTCCACCCCATGGTTCTTCATTTTCTGGAGTAGGCATTCATGGGGCACCTTGTTAAAAGGCTTTTTGGAAATCTAGATATATGATGTCTATGGGGTCTCCTTTGTCCATCCGTTTATTAATTCCTTCGAAGAAGTGCACTGGGAAGCTTAGTAAATCTTTTACTTTTAAATTGGTGAGAATTTGGAATGGACTTCCAGATTCTCTAAGACTGGTAGATCAATTATTTCCATTTTGAAAAAGTTTAAAAACCTGGTTAATTTGATTTTAGCTGTGGTAAAGTAATTTTAAGCAATTCAACATACTTTTTTCTAATGTTTTCCATCCATCTAATCCAGTGGTCTCAAACTCGCAGCTCGGGGGCCACATGCGGCCCACCAGGTACTATTTTGAGGCCCTCAGTATGTTTACCATAATTACAAAAGTAAAATAAAACAGTTTCTTGATCATATGTCTCTTTAGCTATAAATGACAATATTATTATTAAGACTTAGCCAAAAGGAAAGATTGATAAACTACAAAGAGTTTTACCTCATGCAAAATTGTCATTTCTTTAATAAGACATGAACTATTTTTTCCTGCGGTCCTCCGAGTACCTACAAATCCAAAATGTGGCCCTGCAAAGGGTTTGAGTTTGAGACCACTGATCTAATCTAACCAATTTCTGTTATGTTTCATTTTTTAACGAACTGTAAACCGAGTCAAGCTCCTTAGGGAGTAGATTCAGTATATAAAATGAAGATTAGATTAGATTAAATGCCTCCAAAGAAAAAAAATGCACAGTAGGGTTACCAGATGTCCGGATTTCTCCGGACAGGTCCTCTTTTTAAGGACTCTGTCAGAAGTCCAGGCAGCTTTTCAATTTAACAACTTTTGTCCAGGGAAACTGGACATCTAGTTACCCTACAGCAGTTCAACCTATCCACAGAAAATGAAGGAGAAAAAAACAGCTATTGGATAAGAAGGCCATGGAAACACAGTTAAGAACACAGACAGAAGGAAATATATATATTTTTTTAATTATTTTAAAGTTTTTTATTCATTTTCATACATCCACAAGTGTAACATAGAAATTTAAAACGATCTCATAAAACATACACTTGAATTCCTTTCATGTACTACTGTAAATACAATATATATAAGACAGAAGGAAATACAACCAGAGACTGGAAAAAGATGAGTAGAAAAATAAAATCACCAGAAAACAAAGGTAAGAAAAGTGATTTTATTTTCAATTTAGTGATTGAAGTGTGTTAATTTTCAGAATTAAAATCTGTTGTCTATATTTTGCACTGTTCAGGAAGAAATGTATTTCTTTCTATTTATCTGGTGTTGTACCACATGCAGAGCCTGGCATCTTATGGTTTTGTTTGTATATATTAGAACTTTTAGTTTATGGTCCTGTATTTCATAGGGCTTATCTGGGTTCTGCACATGTGCCCAAGGCCAGGTGTTCTGGTAGGAATGAATATCATGAGGTGTTATTGGTGTCATGGCCCCAAGTAGGACGATATTTGTCTGCAGTTTGTCTGGATTTTGGAAGGTCCCCAAGTTCGCGGCCACATCTGGAAGGCATCTGCGCATAGGTGGATATCAATGCGATGACATCACATGCATGCATGAGCATGATGACATCACATCAGCATCCACACATGTGCAGAGGCATTCTAGACACGGCCCAGAGCTCGGGGAAGGAAACATGAAGTTCAAGTGGGGGCAGGGGTGAGACAGAACAGGATTACACAGGAGGAAACTGTCATCAACACAAAGGAAGTTATGGAATGAAAATGAAAGGGAGTAGGTTACTTAAATATTTTTTTGCAGAAAGGCTGGTGGATGCACAGAACGGCCTCTCAGTGAAGGTAAGGATAGTATGAGAATTTAAGGCATGGGACAAGAATAGATGACTTAATGGAGATGGGCAGACTATAAAGCTGGTGTGGCTGGGTAGATTGGATAGGCCATATGGTCTTCATCTGACATTTTATTGTTTGTATACACATCTTACTAGTGGACGGCTCCTACCACGATCTGTAAACATTTAGCAGGACTTAATCTGGATTTGGCTACAATGTAGTAGGAAAGCCTTTTGTTAACATCCTGGTTTTCCTAAAAGTGCAATTTAAATCCATCCACAAAAAGCAAGGCCAGGCCTGAACAACTTCTCCGTGCTACACATGCACTTTTTCTAAATACAAAAATTACTCAGGTTTAGGCATTTATTACAAACAAAACTTACAGCCTCTTTTACAAAGCCACGCTAGCGGCTGCTCTGCGCTAATGGCCCCGAAGCCCATAGAGATTTAAAGCGCTTCGGGGCCATTGCCGTGCAGCTTTGTAAAAGAGGCAGTTGGGTTTTTTTCCCCAATATACTTTTAGGTGAGAACCAATTTAGAAAGTAATGACTGGTTCTGGTATGTGTGTCTCTTTTTGTCAAGTGCTTGGTCATCTATTGAGATAGGAGACATGGTTTGTTTTCTGGTGGTCGTAGCCTGTTTGTGGGGTGGGTGGGGAAGGTATTTTCCAATGAGATAGGTTTTTGGGCCTTTACAAAAGATTTTTCACAGGAGGGGGTGTTCCTTAATTACATTTGCTTATATATTACTCCTTGCTACTGCACTCATGCCATTATGTGAAGTTAGTGTTATGCCATCTTGTATGTATTTTCTCTTGTTTTGCTCATCATCTACCTAGAACTTTGCAGCTAAGCAGACTATAAATGCCCATTTTAAATGAATATAGCCCAGGTCCATGCCACTTATGTACTGGCAATTGTTATTTTGAGATTCTGTACTTGTATTTTTGGTAGTATATAGCTTTCATGTATTTATGGCCTTATAGGCTTCCAAGCCCAGGAAAGACAGATTAAATCAAAAGTATTTTGCAATTCCCCTCACTTCCAGTCTACACTTTTGTCAGATGGTGCGAATAAAAAATAAAGGGTGACAGGATGTTAACAGTGGGCTGAGAACCAAGAAAGGCCAGGTGTTTCCCATGTCAACTTGTGAGCCTGGGTAAGTCCTTTAACCCTCTGTTATCCCAGGCCAAAAATCTTTATCTGCCTCTGATAAAAATGTATAACCTGCTTTGGCTGTACTGTAGGAAGGCAGAATAGCCTGTGACCCATTTCAGATCATAGGGGGGGAGGGGGGATCATCAGCTTTGCTAGCATTGTCCTCTCTGGATGGCGAGTCTGGGGTCCACCAGGCTTGTTAAATGCACAAGCTAAGTTCAGCCATGGGTAAATGAGTGCATTTATAATATTACAATTATGCTCTACTAACTGCAGTTGACACCTGCCACAAAGAGAAAAGGGGTGAAGATCTTGGTCCTCAAGGGATGGCAAAAGGTCATATTTTCAGGCTACTCCATCTACAAAAGTAGGTAACAGGCATGGCACAGCTCATGCATATTCATTAAGGGTAATTTGAACATCTTACCTAGTTGTAGCACTTAAGGCAGTAAGAGACCAAGGGAGTGTTGCCTAGTGGTTAGAACCACTGCCTGGGCAGTTCAAGGTTGCAAGTTCAATCCCAATCTACACCTCATGCCTCTGTGCAAAGTCACTTAATCCCTCCACTGCCTTAGGTACCACTCTATTGTGAGCCTATTGGGACAGATTTAGCTCTAATTTAAACTGTTTTACAACTAATTTACAGACAGGTCCCCCCTCCTATTGTACAACCCCTAAATGGCTGTCCTATTTTGACATGTAGTTCTCCCCCTGCACCAATAAGTCCATGTGTTAAATCTACATAACCCTGTTTATATCACTTGTGTTTGATAAGCAGAATATCAAGTTTTAGTAAGACTTGAATAGTCTTTAAAGCATTGCAAACCACTTTAGGTGAACCATGAAAGTGTAAAAAACCCAAATATTAGCTTACCCCATATGAAATAGGGATAAGGGTAGGTGATCTAAGTAAATCTTTCAACATGTGACTTGGTTTTAGAAGCCTTGCTAACCTGAAAGCATGCGTTTGAAAGAATTTAACAAAACAAGAGAAAAACCCCTAACAGCTACTTCAGATTATCCCAATGATTATCCCTAGGCCTCAGAATAGTTTAAGTCCCAAGTTAAACTTGGGATTTTGACTTATCAGTATGCATCTCACCCGCAAGGATGCAAGACCATAAAGGACATTTTTGGTCCTTAGCATACTAAATGCTCTAAAGATGTGCCCTGTAGGGGGAATTGTCATATGAATTCTGCTGTACACAAGTTCCTAACAGCTCCAGTTCCTGAAGAGGATTTTAGTGTCCAGTTTTAGGGTAGTATAAGCCTATTGTCCAAGGGGACATACAAGCCAAAGTGTAGCCCTCTTCCAAAACTTTCTAGTTTAAGTCTGTGTGGAGAGAGATTGGGGGGGGGGAAGAGAAGAGCTATGTCCCACTCTAGTCTGATGGGGAGAGAAGAGCTATGTCCCACTCTAGTCTGATGGGGAGAGAAGAGCTATGTCCCACTCTAGTCTGATGGGGAGAGAGATTGGGGAGGGGGGGAGAGAAGAGCTTCTCTCCCCCCCAATCTCTCTCCCCATCAGACTAGAGTGGGACATAGCTCTTCTCTCCCCATTAGACTCTTCACTCTAGTCTGATGGGGAGAGAGATTGGGGAGAGAAGAGCTATGTCCCACTCTAGTCTGATGGGGAGAGAAGAGCTATGTCCCACTCTAGTCTGATGGGGAGAGAGATTGGGGAGAGAAGAGCTATGTCCCACTCTAGTCTGATGGGGAGAGAAGAGCTATGTCCCACTCTAGTCTGATGGGGAGGGGGATAAGGTATATTGTGTGCCATTATACATCTTACCTGAATTGTAGCCGGGGAGTCCAGGTTGCCAACCCTTATTGCTGCAGCTTCAGGCAACCAGACCAAGTTTCTATGCACGCCAAGTAGCAAACAGCCATTGTGTACCAATTTGTCATCATAGTATAAGGCTTTCCCTAGCTTTAGTGTGTGAACCACTGTTGGGGGAATGTCCCATCAGCTGAGAATCCAATTTAATCACAGAAGAGCTTTGGCCAATCTTTACTGGAGAAAGTTTTAAGAAGTTCTTGTGCTAGCACCTGGATTTAAAAAAAGCAGCAACTGCCTTATCATGAATGAATGACCTGCCTCATCTTTGCACAAGACCTCAATATTGTAATTTCAACTAGGCACTAAAGGTTGTTAGTATGTAAGCTACTCAGGTAATCAATATCTTCATACCATTTTGGACTATTTCCAGGCAAACATGTTTGTTTTCAGAGTAAAATATGAAACTATTGAAAGCCATTTGCACAATATCAAAAATGGACACTTCTATATTCCAACTTTTTTAAATTAGATTCACTACTTAATTGGATTTAATAGTAAAAAAACTGTTGACTTTTAAGTCAGTTATACTATTAAATCAAATTAAAGTTGGAATATAGAAGTAGTGTCCATTTCTGATATTGTGCAAATGGTTTTCAATAGTTTTCATATTTTGTGAATATACCATTTGAAATTTGTATTGTTTTGTTGTTTTCTGAGCAAGTCATATTGTAGCTCAAACACCAGCCTCATTAAATGAACTGAGGAGGGTGGTTAACTCTGTCCAAGGGCTGCAGCCAGGTTTTCCCCTATGAATAAGCACGACTTATGCACATTGAAGCAAGCAGTCTTTATTCATACGAGAAAGATTTGGAAAAAACAAACCTGCTGAAGCCCTCAATGACTTGGGCCTGCTCACCCCTCATCTAGACTAGACCCCTGGTAGAGTGATGCAGACTGATTTGGAGGATATTGAACTTTGCAGTATTCTAGCAATAGCAGCTTGAGAGCTGATGCATCAGACTGGCAGTGAAAGCCATTTTCTGTGCATCTTCCTACCTAAGTATCAATATTCACCAGTTTTAACATTGTTGCCCTTCCCTCCTTCAGAAAGGGGTTAAGACTCCCCAAACCCTCTTTTGAAGACTTGGGAACAGGCAGGAAAGGACCAATGAGTTTTAGAAAAAAAAAGCTCAGACTTGTCAAAATCTTCTAAGTGTACTTTATTTGAAGTAGTCTCCAATTTTACAAGTGGCTTCCCTCCCCAGCACTGGCACAACTTAACTCTTGATAACGTAAAGCTTCCACAGGTACCAGAAGAAAGCTTGCTGTCTGAAATTGAGGGCAAAAACAAATACAAAGACTTGTTGATTACATGAGGTCACATACAAGCATTACTAAATCACTAGATTCATGAGCTCCCTTGGGCTGGGCAGCCTTCACAGAGGCAAAATAACTTCCTGCAACAATTATACAATATTTGGAATGACTTGGAAAAAATGTACAGTCAGTCCTCAGCTGCACTGCAGAATTCGGGGGAATCTTTGCTCCATACCCACTTGCCATCATCTTCCCCATTCCAGTTTGATCCTGAGTCAAGCATCAAAACAGGAAAAGCCATGCCAACTTTTTGTTCTCAGCGCAACAACATTTGATGAGGTGCAAACTTAGCAAAGTCTGTTTTAGAAGCATTTGCGGTGGACAATGGAGGGTCCAGACTCATCGTACTCTTGCTTGCTGATCCACATCTGCTGGAAGGTGGACAAGGAGGCCAGGATGGAGCCACCAATCCAGACAGAGTACTTACGCTCAGGTGGGGCAATGATCTGCAGAGAAAACAAAAATATTTTAAGATCTTTGGTTTTCCTCATTCCTTGAAATTTAGCTGCTTTTAGTGTTTATTGCAGAAACCCCCCCCCCAAAAAAAAAAAATATATGCAAATGCAGTTTACATTGCTGTCTTAAGAGTTTAAGATCAGTGATTCTCAACCCTGTCTTGGAGGACCACCAGCCAAGTTTTCAGGATAGCCTAATGAATATGCACGAGGCAGATTTGCCTGCCTGTCACCTCCCATTATATGCAAATCTGAGATAGCACTAATGAATATGGATGAGGGAGATTTGCATATAATGGAGGTGACAGGCAGGCAAATCTGCCTCATGCATATTCATTATGGCTATCTCAAGAACCCAACTGGCTTGTGGTACTCCAGGACAAGACAATTTGTACCAGAACTTGCAAAATCCCCCAAACTAATCAATCCCCTCTTCTACATCATCCCTACATTCACCCATCACTAAGCAAGAGGAAGCCTTATATTAGAGCTATATCCATGCAAGATAAACAGAAAGCAGTTTATTAGATTTGAACCTCACCTTGATTTTCATTGTGCTGGGGGCCAGTGCTGTAATCTCCTTCTGCATCCTGTCTGCAATTCCTGGGTACATGGTGGTACCACCGGACAGCACAGTATTGGCATACAGGTCCTTACGGATATCAACATCACACTTCATGATGGAGTTGTAGGTGGTTTCATGAATTCCACAGCTTTCCATACCTGTGGAAAGAGGTTAGATGTTCTTTGCACATTTACTCTGAAGGGCAGGGATATATGTCCCCCCTCCCCCACCAGCATGCTGATATTTTCAATTTAAAGAATCAAAGATTAGTTAATATGCTATAGTTTTAGCACAACTTAAATTCAAAGTATAAAAGTTGTATGGCAGACACCACAGAATGTTTAAAATTAAGAAACCAGCTTTATCTTAGGAACAGAAAGTGGAGGCTATGAGCTTTGTTTCAGTTACAAACATGACTTACCAAGGAAGGATGGCTGGAAGAGGGCCTCTGGGCACCTGAACCTCTCATTGCCGATGGTGATCACCTGACCATCAGGAAGCTCGTAGCTCTTTTCCAGGGAGGATGAGGAGGCAGCTGTGGCCATTTCCTGCTCAAAGTCCAAGGCGACATAGCACAGTTTCTCTTTGATGTCACGCACAATTTCTCTTTCTGCTGTGGTGGTGAAGCTGTAGCCTCTCTCGGTCAGAATCTTCATGAGGTAGTCTGTCAGGTCACGGCCAGCCAAGTCCAGACGCAGGATGGCGTGGGGCAGGGCATAACCTTCGTAGATGGGCACCGTGTGGGTAACACCATCACCAGAGTCCATCACAATACCTGTGGTACGACCAGAAGCATACAGCGACAGAACAGCCTGGATGGCAACATACATGGCTGGCGTGTTGAAGGTTTCAAACATGATCTGAAAGATGGAATGAAAATAGAATTAAACACAAGTAAACAATTTTTTTTTTTTAAGTTAGAACCGTTTGTGGCTAGTTTTACTATTGTGAAGTCTCATGCACAACAGGTCTGGAGAATTTAACCTGTAGGACATCATGCAGGTAGGTGCTAGCCCTTTACTGCTAAACTAGACATACTAGCACATGTGATCTATTCCATAGAAGTCTTCCCAGTTGCTTGCAACATGCCCATCTATACTTTTTTTTTTTTTGGGGGGGGGTATATTTGAAGGAGAAAAAAGCCAAGCAGGTGGCCATAAAAAGCAGAAAATTCACCCAGACTAATCTGTTTAAGATCAATGTGTCCAACACTAGATATGGTGAGTCACACTGTTAGTGATTTTAAAAACACAGCAGTTAGGTAAGCTATCAAAGGAATAGCTCAAGAAAAGGAAATAAACCTTCCAAGATTTCAGGAAAGAAGATTCAGGTCAGGACAAGAGAACCCTGTGGAGAATGGTAAATGAAAATATGTCAGAAGAAACAGAAATGCTAAGTCCTTAAAGACCAGGAAAGAAAAGCTGCTGCTCAAAAAAAGAAAAAAAAATACACCCAAGATGCACCTGTGTCATCTTTTCTCTGTTGGCTTTGGGGTTCAGGGGAGCCTCTGTAAGGAGAACGGGGTGTTCCTCAGGTGCAACACGGAGCTCGTTGTAGAAGGTGTGGTGCCAGATTTTCTCCATGTCATCCCAGTTGGTGACAATACCGTGTTCGATGGGGTATTTCAGGGTCAGGATACCTCTCTTGCTCTGAGCTTCGTCACCAACATAGCTGTCTTTCTGCCCCATGCCAACCATCACACCCTGCACAGGGGAAAGAACATGTTTCAGTATAATTGAGTAGTATATTTAAATTAATGTAAAACATTAAAGTTAATATCCTCAACTTAATACCTGCTGAAACTGAGCAGCTTTAATATTTTGAAGGCAAAATGAAACATCTTAAACTAGACTGGCAGAGGCTTGCAGGAGCTCTCGCTTCCCTTTAATCTGTTACTTACAAAGGGAACAGATGTAGATGTAATGCTTCTATTTGGAGCTAGCACTGATGTTTTCCTTTGGTTTAGGGAAAAAAAGTGTGGTACAGCCTCTTGGAAGAGTTTCCAGAATATTTCTTGGTATGCTAATCAATCTCAGGCATATTCACTATGGATATGCAGTGAGCCTGATTGGCTAAAGCTTCTCCAGGATAGGTTTGGGAACCCCTGACAGATCTCAGGAAGTTGCATGGCTAGGCAAACTATATAGATTGTGTCCTTTAGTAACAAAATGCAAGCAGGTTAAGTCACATACCTGATGTCTTGGGCGCCCAACTATGGAAGGGAAGACAGCTCGGGGTGCATCATCTCCAGCAAAGCCAGCCTTGCACATTCCAGATCCATTGTCAACAACCAGTGCAGCAATATCATCCTCCATTTTGATTTAATCTATTAAAGGAGACATTATGTCAGAACACCAGATATCCTAAAGTAATATCAAAACCCCCACCTCCTCTTTTCTGTTTACAAAGAGTGTGATTTTATTTGAATACTTAGAAATAAGTAAAAAAAATAAAAAGAATCAAGGGATACCTTTTTATTGGAAAAGCTAGAGCGTGGTTAGATTAGCTTTCAAAGGTAGTGTGAAACAGCTTCAGTTCGTAGCATAGAATCATTCAAGTGTTTCGAGTAGTACCTTGATTTGATATTGGATACTCGATTATGTTTTTTAATATTAGCCACTAGCACAGCAGATTTGTGTCCTTTATTGGTTAAAAAAGGCATACAAATAAGTGTAAATACCAAGTGCATTAATAGTATTAAAGCCCATGAAAGCAAGAAGGCTAGGTAGGTATAAAGCCAGCACCTCCTACTCAGCTTTCTGCTTTATGGTGGCGCAGCCACTAGAGGGAGTATGGGCTTGTATAGTTAACTTGGGCACAGATTTGCAACAAAAGGAAGTCCCTAGTTCAGTCTGACTATTACCATAAAAGGCAATGGTTAGACCAGTTTTACAGAGGCAGGGGGTGGGGCATGCACAATCTGTAGATCAGAGCCACATACACCTCCACTATAGAGAGAGTCTCCGAGAGTGATCAATCCAAGTGCAAGACAAAAATCTCAAATCCTCAAGTGAGACCAAATATTTATATACACACTTAAGTGCGATATCGCCATCCCTTTCTAAGGTTCCAGTACATTAAAAAGAAAAAACACACATTCCATCCTCTCCTTGGAAAAGATTTAAAACAAACTCACCAGTCCTAGAGCTGACCATAATTTCAAGCTCAAGTCAGACCTTTAAAAGGCTCATTCATTCACAGGACAAACTATTAACATGCGGCTCTACGACAGGCACGCAGCTTCCTCCCCGGCAAACTGGGCGCATGGCACTCTGGGACTTTTAGTCCCACACCCAGTCAGCCGCCAATAGCCAGCCCGACCCCAAAGGAGACATTTAACTACAACTCCCGGCACACCTCTGAACAGCACCTGCCAGCCTGGAGATAAACCCTTGGTTTGAGACGGCCAGAGCCATAAAACCTTTCAGTTAAGTCTTTACAACAGAAAAAAAACACTCCCCAAGATTTAAACGTATATAATTCGGGAGGAGGGGGGGGGGGCGCTTGCACTTAGCCAAGTCACATAAGCTAACAACGGTACGAAAACGCCCTCTATCACACCCAACCCCCACATTTTGGGGGCAGGCGATCGATTGTAATCAGTTATACACTTTTTATTTATTTAATGCGTTTTCTATCCCGTTCCCCTCCCCCCAACGAGTTCGGAACGGGTTTCAGACTAAATATACACATTATTACAGCTGAACCCCGATCTTTTAACATCCCATTCCACCCACCCCGCCGCACTCCTGCGTGCATGCACCGCTCAATGCAGGATCGCAAGAACGGCGGGATCGCACCCCCCTCGGCAGCGATACCGCACTCCCGCGCGCCCCCAGCCACGGCACAAACGTTGCCCGATCGCGCCCACCCTGCCGACACCCGGCGCATGCAACCGCCCGCCCGCGCCCAACCGCTGCCCCCCTCGCGTCCACCCAGCCGCATCTCTCACCTTGTCAGCCGGGGGAGGAAGCTCGCGAAACACACCCTGAGCAGCTGCTGCAGCACGCGCCAAAGACAGGAAGCCCCGAAGTGCGGCGCGCGGCGGGTTTTATCCAGCACGAGCTCGACGGCTCCTGCCATAAATGGTAACCTTCGGAAAGGCGCCCTCTGATTGGCTGCGCGTCACTGCCTCGCCGGCTCGGTCCAGGCTGCAGCAAAGGCGAAAAAAAGGGGCAGCAGTTCGGCCGCACTGCGCCTGCGCCGGCCGCTGAATCATAGCACATTGGAGAGCGAGGACTTCCCCCAGTGCACCCCCCCCCCCCAGTAATGTTGGCTTTTCAGCAGTGCACGCTGCAAAATGCAACTGGAGAGTCCTTAGAGGATACCGAGTAGCTCCGATCTTTTCACCATTTAGCAATGCTGCAGGGTAAATGGGGTGGGGCGCAATGAATTCTCTTCTCATGAGTTAAGCATGGCCGCATCCCCAGCCAGACCCACCAAAAATGTGTAAAGGGTGTTTTAGTGTCAAAATGGGCTTTGGGCACTTGAGGATTCCTGCAAACTTTTTCCAGCTCTAAACTGCAGATTGCTAGTGGGGAGGACCATGGCTTTAACCCTAGGGTTGGTTTGTTTTTTTTATTTGTAATTATTTCTGCATTTATTTTGTGAATTATAGACCTGCATCATGGTAGGCAAAGTGACTGCATACATATTTCACAACCATGATCTTGCCAGATGAAAATCTGCTGCTTTTGCACCGTTCACAAGCAGATTCTTCACTACCCTTTGCAACTTGTTATCAAGCTGGAGCTGATGCTTTGTCCTTCCCCGTCTGCGCAAGTTTCATACCCAGCTGTTTCTGCAGTACAATACTGAAACTTTAAACTCCATAGTCACTAATCCCTCTGTTGCTCTCCCTTCAGAAAGAGATTGGGTTGGTTTGACATGCAGATGGCATGCTACCAGTCTCTAGTACTGGGGACCAACACACAGCACATTACAAAGGCACTGTATTTGAGATTTTGTTGGGGTTTTTTTTTTTGGAATTTCCCAACTCCTCCTGCAGTCACCTCCCCATAGTGGCCCCCAGGCCCCCCCAACCCCCACCGGTTGGTGCCACAGCTGTTTTAGTGGACCTATGCTTTCTCAGCAGTTTCTCCACTGTTTTGCATAGATATGAATATTTTCCTCTAACTGTAATTCAGCTCTGCCTCTGGTACCTTCATATGTGCACCACTATTTGCTTACGTGGTTTTTGCATATTTCTTACACCCATTATAATGGAAGCTTTATTTCTCTTATCATCTGACTACTTGCTCCTCCACATTGTTGCCCTTATTAGGCTTAACTTTGTCCCTTCCTCTCCGGTACTTCTGCTGTGAGAAATGACTGTCCAGCTTGCTAAGTCTGCATTCTCTGCCTTACTGGAGAAAGTCATTAATGAGAAGCTCCATGGCTGGATTTACTAAAAGGCATCACAGAAACGCATTAACACACTTTACTTTAGGTCCCGTTCTGTGCAATGGGACCTATTTACTCGGAATACATATTAATGGTGCTGGCACATTGTAGTGCATTCTAGCCTCTAATGTTACAGCTCCCTAACTTTCAGTGATGCATTGCTCTCTTGAGAAAACTCCCAATTGCTTAATTTCCTTCAAAGTACTAGAGCCACTGCACTAAAGTGCACATTTTTTTTTGTTGTTGCAAAAGGGCATGATTAATGGAAAAAGTGCAAAATGCCAAGAACCAAATTGAAAAGTGGCTGCTCTAAGCATTGCACAGTCTCGTGTCGTGCGGCGGCGGCAGCAGCAACAAATTAACCCTTTGGGGGTCCTTTTACTAAGGCGCACAAGCCGTTCTAGTGCGCACTAAACGCTAATGCGTCCATTATATTCTATGGACGCGTTAGCGTTTGGAGCGTGCTAATATTTTAGCATGCGCTAAAACAGCTAGCACGCCGTTTATTTGGCATTGTTGGCCGTTTATTTGGCATTGTTGCTCAGTAGCAACCTGTGTCTTCTATGGCTCTTATGGGAGATCTTCGTCTCCAAACGTCTGTTACTTGGCGCTGTTGATCTCGTTCAACATCAAGTTACGTAAAGCAGCGTTTCACCATCCGCCAATTAAAAGGTTATAGGGCCCATTGGGTAGAATTGGAGGCTATCCCTGGACCCTCTGCCCCAGGGAGACTTCTGATCCCTAATGGTCCAGTAGGCCCTGTTTGGCCTTTCCCAGCCCTGATGGACTAAAATGTACAGAAATTGTCCCCGGCCCCCTGCAATCACACATAGGGTTAGGTCAGATTGGTGTAAGACTAATATAGTATGAGAGCAGAGGGTGATCTCTGAATTTCACCAAAAGCCCCTGGATCCCCCACCCCACAAATATTACCGTTGGCCCTCCTGGATCCTCCAACCCTGCAAATGGCCCTGGTGGTTCCCCCTGGCCCCCCAACCCCACCCAATACTGAGGCAATCCAAGTGCCTCTCTACCATGACTTTGTTCCCTGACACCCCCCCCCCCCAAATGAACCTCTTAAGTTGGGAATCAGGAGCAGTGCTCATTCACGCTGTCTCTGTTCCGCCATCTTGAAAAATGTTGGCATCTGACCCTTTATGGCAGGGATGTCAAAGTCCCTCCTCGGCCGCAATCCAGTCGGGTTTTCAGGATTTCCCAAATGAATTTGCATGAGATCTATTAGCATACAATGAAAGCAGTGTATGCAAATAGATCTCATGCATATTCATGGGGGAAATCCTGAAAACCCGACTGGATTGCGGCCCTCAAGGAGGAACTTTGACACCCCTGCTTTATGGTACATGAGGACACTAGGCGTGGGGAAGCTGGCAAGTAAGGCAATACATGGGATAAAGCACTGCCATTTTTTCAAGATAACAGCGCAAAGATGAGAAAGAGTGGGCATCGTTCCAGCCTTCCAAATTAAAGGTACGTGGGCAGGATTGAGAGTTTGGGGAGGTGTCAGGAATGAGTGGAACCCATTTAGACCACCAATGTGGTTGTTTGTGGGTCAGGGATTGGAGGATGACAGAATCTGGCTCTGTGTGTGTTTAATCTCTAGTCCTGTCAGTGTATGAGTCAATCCCCTCTCATGCACTGACAGGAAGGGAACTATTTGCTTGTGAAGTAGCAAACGATGTTACGTCTAATCTTATGATGTGTGCTGTTTTTTTTTTTTTCTGACAATGCACATTTTTATAATGCAGTGGTAATTTGCATGCCATTAATATACTGCTTCGGGAGTAATCATACTTTGTAGTGCGCGCATTAAAACACTGTACACTGGAGCTTAAGGTTTTCTGCATTGAGGCCAGAGCGAGAGATTCAGGCCTAGAGTTAAATGTTTATTTCTCATTACAGTGCCAAATTTCTGGAGTTGTGAGAACTTTTTCCTGTTTTCCTGTTTGGGTTTTGGTGGGGGTTTTTTTTACCAGGTACAGCAACTGAAAAAGAAATTAGGTGTTTCTTTACAGAAGAGATTTTTGCAAAATTACTATACTCTGCAATTATTACCTGCTAGACTTCCTTTACAATTAGTAATGCAGCCACACACAGATTTTGCAGCAGGTGGCAGTCTGGGAATACATTTCCTCTATCCAGTGGTGTTGTAAGGGGGAGGGCAGGGGGGAGCGTCCCTTCCTGGGCGCCATGTTGGAGGGTGCGCTGGCACCCCTCCTTCTCTCTGCCCCCCCCCCTGGTTCTTCCCACTCCTCCCCTCGCCACATGTGCGCCCCCCTTCCTTTCCCTTGTATCTCTAAGTTTCTAAGTTTATTGTAAATTTGATTGAACGCTTATCAAATACCAAGCGTTTTACAACAATAAAATAGGAGTAAAGAACATAATTAAAAACAACAATAATAAACAGACCGATTTTACTCAGACAAACACAAAACACATAATGAACGTACTAAGAACGGACAGGAGGGGGGAGAACTACAATACAACTACGATAAATACCGGAAAGAGAACGTGCTCCTCGTTACCACGTCATCTCTCCCGCTGATGTCACTTCCGGGTTGCCACGCATAGCAAGTGACGTCGGATGGTGAGTCGACGGGGTCGCGAGGAGTACGTCGAAGCTCTTGTTGCTCGCGGCGGTGAACAGCTAAAGATAATGGGAAAGGGGATTGGGGACAGATGGGGCGCCTCTCACTCGCGCTACGCCACTGTCTCTATCCTAGCCAATTTACATGGGCTTCCTGTGATTAAGAGAATCTGTTTTAAATTTTGCCTTTAGCTTTTAAGGTATTACCTCAGTGTATCTCAAACTGTGTGCCTCCTGAGACTTCGGGTGTGCCGCGGCACACTGAGGAGGAAGAGAGGCACGTCCCATAGACAATCAGCCGATGCCAGCGCCTCTCCTTCTCTCTGGCCCTCTTCCCTGCTGCCCCCCCCCCCCCTTTTTCTGCATCTCAGGGCCCGTCTGGAGGGCCTTCGTGCGTGTGCGTACGTCATCACGGCAACGTTCGCGCACTTCTGGATGCCTCGAACCGTGGCTCGAGAAAGTTTGCGGGGCACTGTATTACCTGATAGTGCTGGGGATGAGGATTGGATGGTCAGTAGCTGCTTGAAAACCTGTGTAACTTTAGGAAAAAGTCTTTGGGGGGCTTTTTAAATGCATGTAGAGGGATTGGAGAAGCTGCGTTGTACGCGTATTATTCATTTTAGGACTCTTTTACTAAAGCGTCGTGCGCGTGCTAATTGCTGTGTATCCTGTTTATACCTATGGGCCACAAAGCACTTAGGCCCTGATTCTATTAACAGCATTTTAACTCCC
The DNA here is from genome assembly GCF_902459505.1 of Geotrypetes seraphini. Taxonomy (NCBI): domain Eukaryota; kingdom Metazoa; phylum Chordata; class Amphibia; order Gymnophiona; family Dermophiidae; genus Geotrypetes; species Geotrypetes seraphini. The sequence continues at coordinate 12,456,436 of NC_047094.1, read as the reverse complement.
CACCCCCACCCCACACACACACACCCTTTTTATGAAGCCGCATTAGGCTTTTATATTGCTGGCCATGGTGATATTAGATCCAACATTCATAGAAATTCTATCCAGCCTTTGGTCTCCCCTGCTTCGTTTTACCACCGACCATTCTGAGTAACACCTTCTTTTCTAGTGAATTCGCCCTCATCACATGTCCAAAATAGAAACAGAGAAACATAGAAGATGACGGCAGAAAAGGGCTACAGCCCATCAAGTCTGCCCACTCTGCTTACCCACCCCCTGTCTATGCCCTAATGACCCAATTTTCTTATCTTGACCCTCGTAGGGATCCCACAGGGGTATCCCATTTATTCTTAAAGTCTGGCACGCTGTCTGCCTCGATCACCTGCACTGGAAGCTTGTTCCAATGATCAACCACTCTCTCTGTGAAGAAATACTTTCTGGTGTCGCCATGAAATTTTCCGCCCCTGAGTTTGAGCGGGTGCCCTCTTGTGGCCGAGGGTCCCTTGAGAAAGAAAATATCATCTTCCACTTCGACACGTCCCGTGAGGTACTTAAATGTTTCGATCATGTCTCCCCTCTCCCTACGTTGCTCGAGAGTGTAGAGCTGCAATTTGTTCAGTCTCTCTTCATACGAGAGACCCTTGAGCTCCGAGATCATCCTGGTGGCCGTCCGCTGAACCGATTCAATTCTGCGCACATCTTTACTGTAATGTGGCCTCCAGAATTGCACACAGTACTCCAGATGAGGTCTCACCATGGCCCTGTACAACGGCATTATGACTTCAGGCTTTTGGCTGACGAAACTTCTATTGATACAACCCAATATCTGCCTTGCCTTAGATGAAGCCTTCTCCACTTGATTGGCAGTTTTCATGTCTGCACTGATGATTACTCCTAAATTACTCCTAAAATAGGCCAGAGTCTGTCTGGTTATCTTGCCTTCCAGGGACGACTCTGGGTTTATATGATCAAGAGCATCTTTGTTGGTGATCCTAGCTGTCCACGGCATTCGTAGAAGTCTTTTCCAGCACCACAGCTGGAAGGCGTCGTTTTTTCTTCTATCTGCTCTCTCGAGTGTCACTGTCTCGCAGCCCTACGTTGGCGATTGGGAACACAGCAGCAGTGATCGGTCTTTGTTTGATGGTGACTGAGACATCCTTGGACGTCCGTGTAGAATCAGTGGTGATATTGGTAACTAACTTTAGGTGGACTTTATAGAATCAGGGCCTGAGTGTGATTCTATATACGGTGAATTGCGCTGCGTACCCGTCTGATTGGCGTTGGCATTGTAGGCGCCCTATATAAAATCTGGCCCTCATATGTATAAAGTTCAATTTTATAATCTTAATATCTCATCAGGAATGAAATAAAAAAACCCTACCCCCCCCCCTCCCCACACACACACACAATTATTAAGACAGGGCTGAATGGTTCTGTACAACTTTAAACTGCAATTAGATTATGAAGACATATGGTTTGCTAGCTATGATGTTTTCAAAGTTCCATTACAGTGCAGGATTCTGTCTTTGTTTTTTGAAAAATATTCTCATTTGGATTCCCCCCAAATCCCCCCCCCTTGCTCATGAGCTGATGCTTATACAACTCACACTGATGCCAACTTTATACCTAATTCCATTCAAGGTTGATAATCCACTGCCCTATCCCTATATGGTATTATACATGGGAGGTCTGCAAAATGATTAAGTAAGGAGAGTAATAGATATTTACCCTTCAGATAATACTATGAGTAGCGGTCCCTTCATAACTAGCCAGCGATAGATTTTAAAATATAGCAACATATAGAAACATGATAGCAGATAAAGGCCAAATGGCCCATCCAGTCTGCCCATCGGCAGTAACCATTATCTCTTTCTCTAAGAGATCACTTGCCTATCCCAGGCCCTCTTGAATTTAGACAAAGTCTCTGTCTCCACCACCTCTTCCGGGAGGCTGTTCCATGCATCTACCACCCTTTCTGCAAAAAAGTATTTCCTTAGATCACTCTGGAGTCTATCACCTCTTAACTTCGTCTTATGCTCTCTCATTGCAGAGTTTCCTTTCAAATGAAAGAGACTCGACTCATGCCCATGTACATCGCGTAGGTATTTAAACATCTCTATCATATCTCCCCTCTCCCGCCTTTCCTCCAAAGTATACAGATTGAAATCTTTAAGTCTGTCCCCACAGGCCTTATGACGATGACCATGCACCATTTTTAGTAGCCTTCCTCTGGATCGACTCCATCCTTTTTATATCTTTTTGAAGGTGCGGCCTCCAGAATTGTACACAATATTCTAAATGAAGTCTCACCGGAGTCTTATACAGGGGCATCAATACCTTCTTTTTCCTACTGGCGTTACCTCTCCCTATGCAACGTAAACAGATCTATTAAAGGGTGGGGGTGGGGCTTCCAGTCAATACACAATTTTAAGCATTGGAATTTGTCATCAGAGGATGTACTTAAGACTATTGGTCTAGTCTGAATGCTACAAAGGTCTGAACAGGTATCTGGCAGACAGATCTATTCACAATTAATTATTAGACAGGCAGAGGTGGGATCACCATCTCCTACTTCTGCAAGTAAGCACACAAGAAATTGCCTCCCCCATTAAGAGCTTTCTGTGCACCAGGAGAGGCCACTGCTGGAAGCAGGATGCTGGGTTTGACGAACCATTCTTCTGACTCAGCATGGGATATTTTGCGTTCTTAATTATTCCCCAAATACCAGGCCAAAGGGGATGCAGAAATTTACCATGAGCTAGATTGAAGCAGGATACTGGCTAAGTAACGCAGAGAGGGATTGAGTAGGGGTATTAAATCGTGCAAAAACATGGCACAGAAAAAGAGGGTTTTTTTAACATGTTTATGTTTATTTAAGATTTGATCTACCGCTCCTGCATTTTACTGACCTAAGCGGTTTACAAAGTAACAAACTAAAATGAAATTAGGTACTTGAGAAAAACGACCCTATCTGTCCCGAAGGCTCACAATCTTGCTAAAGTACCTGATTAAAATAAAAATATGTAATACATTTCCAAGATCAAAAATCAAAGAAATAGAAAATTAAAAATAAAATAAAACAAATTTGAGATAGAAAAGTCTCTGAAGCGGCCTGATAGCAAACAGTCATATTTTAGTGCAGGTCTTAATAAGGTGTCAGGTCAAAACCGCGGAAGACAAAGGTGCGTGCCAACAACTGAGCGCAGTGTGGAGGCGCGCGCCAAAGAAAATAACAGTTTTTAGGGGCTCCGACGGGGGTGTGTGTGGGGGAACCCCCCCACTTTACTTTATACAGATTGCACCACGTTGTGGGGGCATTGTAGGGGATTTGGGGGTTGTAACCCCCCACATTTTACTGAAAACTTCACTTTTTCCCTAAAAACTGGGAAAAAGTTAAGTTTACAGTATAATGAGGGGGGGTTACAACCCCCCAAACCACCCACAACGCCGCCGTGATCTGTATTAAGTAAAGTGGGGGGGGCTCCCCAACAAAACCCCTCGTCAGAGCCCCTAAAAACTGTCATTTTCTTCGGCGTGCGCCTCCGTCTTGCGCTCAGTTGTCGGCGTGCGCCTTTGTCTTCTGCGGTTTTGTCTATGAACCCTTAATACAACTCCCAGCACAGCCCACTTCACAGAGCTTGAGAACATCAAAGAAATGAACATTTCTAAAGCATATCCACTAAAACTGTTCTATGAAATAAATAAATCCAAATCAACACGAATCAGTACAAATTAATACAAATTAAGGTAGATTGCGGTCCCCATTCCATTCTTCAATTCGGGAGAGCCATTTGGGAAAAAAAATGGGCTTTTAGATGTCTCTTAAATTTTTTAAATGATCCTTCCTTAACTCTACTGGTAAATTGTTCCACAATATTGGAACCAAGTAGAAAAATGCACCATTTCTGGTTGAGGCAAGATGAGCCTTTGAGATATGGGGAACAGCTACTCCATTGTCATTTACAGATCTCAACAAGTGACTAGGTGGGTAAAATAACACTAGATTAGAGAGATATAATGGTTGTAACTCAAAAAATGCCCTATGTGCCAGCATCAGGATTTTAAATTTAATTCTAAATTCCATTGGTAACCTCGCAGGGTCAAATGAAGAACTAGAATGGATGTCGTTGGCGTAATTTCACCGGTTTAGAGCTTCTGTCATGGCATTGGATATCGGGTTTGTGTGGAATCAGCTGATAACTTTCAAGAGATGAGACCGGAGAGGTGCCGTGGCAGTACTGCTTCAGTTGCTGTGCTTCAGTTCATCGGTAAGGAGCAGTTTCATCACTTCTCCCTCCGTATTCGCTGTGATAGGGGATTAACAGAACCGCAAATACAGAAAAAAAACGTGAACAACTTTTTCATATGTTATTCGCTGTTTTCTGTTAAAAACCATCGTAAATATGGTGAAACCGCGAATAACATGGCGGGAGACCTGGCCTGTTCGTGAAGGAGAGGCAAAGCACAGTGAAGAAAGTGCTGGGAATCAGCGATTTTCTCTGTAAATGCTTGGAATCAGCGATTTCTGTATGCAAGCTGATGCAATTGGGGGTGGGAGGAGCCCGCAAGCTAAAAACTGTGAATAATCGAAACCGCGAATGCTGAAACCGCAAATACAGAGGGAGAAGTGTATACATATATTTAAGGTTCACAATATTGCATCTTGACCCTGAAGAGGAGTGTGAAATGTGAACTGACGTTGGGAAGGATGATGCATCTACTAAAGATAAGTTTTTAATTCCGATGTGAAAAAGAGAAAGAAACAATGAAAAAATGATTGAATTAAAAAGGTGTCATAAGTTATAAGTATAATGGACCGATGAAGATAACGGCTGATACAGCAGGAGTTATATACTCTGACAGTCGTCTGAGGATCCAAGAAAACGCAATAGGATTTTGAGTAAATGTGAACCAATTATTATTTTTGTAGATTGACTGGTTTGAATGTGATAGTGGGTTATTATTATATGTACGAGTTTATAAATTAGCCTATTGGATTTTGGAGTTTGCATTACCATGTTGGCCCAATACACGGTAAGTCAACAAAAAAAAGGTAAAAGGGATGTCTTTCCAACCAATAATATCTTTATTTGTTTATTTCGAATAAAGATATTGTTGACTTGTCTGAACTGCAAGGCGAGGGGCTCTGCTGTTTGTCTACCCACAATACACAGTAAAACATTTTAATAGACAGCATAGGGCTGTGGTTCCCAACCCTGTCCTGGAGGACCCCCAGGCCGGTCGGGTTTTCAGGATAGTCCTAATGAATATGCATGAGAGGAGGGCGACGAAAATGATAGGAGGCTTGCACCAGAAGACATATGAGGAGAGACTGGAAGCCCTGAATATGTATACCCTAGAGGAAAGGAGAGACAGGGGAGATATGATTCAGACGTTCAAATACTTAAAGGGTATTAACGTAGAACAAAATCTTTTCCAGAGAAAGGAAAATGGTAAAACCAGAGGACATAATTTGAGGTTGAGGGGTGGTAGATTCAGGGGCAATGTTAGGAAATTCTACTTTACGGAGAGGGTGGTGGATGCCTGGAATGCGCTCCCGAGAGAGGTGGTGGAGAGTAAAACTGTGACTGAGTTCAAAGAAGCGTGGGATGAACACAGAAGATTTAGAATCAGAAAATAAGATTAAATATTGAACTAGGCCAGTTACTGGGCAGACTTGCATGGTCTGTGTCTGTGTATGGCCGTTTGGTGGAGGATGGGCAGGGGAGGGCTTCAATGGCTGGGAGGGTGTAGATGGGCTGGAGTAAGTCTTAACAGAGATTTCGGCAGTTGGAACCCAAGCACAGTACCAGGTAAAGCTTTGGATTCTTGCCCAGAAATAGCAAAGAAGAAAAAATTAAAAAATTTAAATTGAATCAGGTTGGGCAGACTGGATGGACCATTCGGGTCTTTATCTGCCGTCATCTACTATGTTACTATGTTACTATATAATGAAGGTGCCAGGCATGCAAATTTTTATTAGAGCTATCCTGAAAACCCGACTTGGCCTGGGGGTCCTCCAGGACAGGGTTGGGAACCACTGGCATAGGGTGTAAGCAAAGATGGAGTGTATAGATAAATAAGATAGAGTAGCAGGAGTAAAAAAATATGGGACTACACTTCTCCCTTCGTATTCGCGGTTTCAGCAATCGCGGTTTCGATTATTCGCTGGTTTTAGCATGCTGGCTCCTCCCCCCCAATTTCATCAGCTTACAAAGAGAAATCGCCGATTCTAAGCTTTTATAGAGAGAAAATCACCGATTTCCTGGCACTTTCTATACTGCGTCTTGCCTCTCCTTCAGGAACAGGCCAGGTATCCCGCCAGGTTATTCGCGGTTTCCCCATATTCACCATGGTTTCTTAATAGAAAACAGCAAATAACATAGGAAAAAATTATTTGCGTTTTTTCTGTATTCACGGGTCTGTTAATACCATATCACAGTGAATACGGAGGGAGAAGTGCAATTTAAAGAATTTGCATAAATGAGGTCAGAATGGTGCTTAAGAACCCTCAGCTAGGGTAGCAGTGGATAAACATATCCTGGTAAAGAATGTGCAGCCAGTGTTTTGGGTTAAGCGAAGCTTTTCAGGGAGTGCATTCCCGAGTTCAGGGGCTACTCCAGAGAAGTCAGGGCTCGCTGGCAGGTATCACGTCGTGTGATGTCCTTTGGAGAGGTTGTGGTTAGGGATACTCCCTGGGAGGACCTTCGTGACCTTGGAGGCGTGTAGAAGGAGATCCCGTTATTCAAGTCCTCCCAACCAATGGTCTCTCTATGGATTGGCCAGGTCCGTGCAATTTTTTTCTCATGTAAGCAACAAGTTCTAAAAAAATTTTTGTGTGAGCAACAAATTCCATAAACCAACAATTTTCCAGATTTGCAAGTACAGTAAAACCTGGGATTACAAGTAACTTGGTTTGCAAGTGTTTTGGAAGACAAGCAAAACGTTTGATTACATTTTAACTTGATATACAAGCAAAGTCTTGCAATACAAGTACATACAGTATACACATGTGACATCACAACTGAGTCGATGGTTCTTCTCTCTCTGACCCTGCAAGAGTGTAGTGACTGTTCTAAATGAGCAAGGTCTTGCAATTCAAGTACGTATAGTATTTAGTATTAAAGTTTTTGGGTTGTGGAATGAATCGTCCGAGTTACCTTTATTTCTTATGGGGAAATTCGCTTTGATATACGAGTACTTTGGATTACAAGCATGCTTGTGGAACGAATTATGTTCGCAAACCAAGGTTTTACTGTATTTTGTGAGCGACCATTTAAAAAATCTATGTGCAGTGCTCCTAGATTGTATGAGCGATTGCTCTTGTGCTCAGCTTGGAGGGAACATAGCTCCCGACCATTTCCTTTGAGGGCCTTCAAGATCAGAGGAAGCATTTTAAAACTTTGTCCTATATTGTACTGGTAGCCAGTGAAGCTTTTGCACCTTAAGAACACAAGAATTACCACTGCTGGATCAGACCAGTGGTCCATCATGCCAAGCAATCCGCTCACGTGGTGGCCCTTAGGTCAAAGACCAGTATCCTATTTGAAATCTAGCCTTACTTGTGTAGGTTCTGTTCCAGTAGGAACTTATCCAACCTTGTCTTGAATCCCTGAAGGGTGCTTTCCCCTATAACAGCCTCCGGAAGAGCGTTCCAGATTTCTACTACTCTCTGGGTGAAGAAGAACTTTCTTACGTTTGCACGGAATCTTTTCCCTTCTAACTTCAGCGCGTGCCCTCTCATTCTCTTCACCTTGGAGAGGGTGAACGATTTCTCTTTCTCTACTAAGTCAGTTTCCTTCAATATCTTGAATATTTCCCTCTCAGTCTTCCCTTCTCAAGAGAGAAGAGGCCCATTTCTCTAGCCTTTCGTTGTACAGCAACTCCCCCAGTCCCTTAACCATTTTTGTCGCTCTTCTCTGAACCCTTTCCAGTAGTACTATGTCCTTTTTCATGTACGGCGACCAGTGTTAGACCCAGTACTCCAGGTGGGGATGTACCATGGCCCGGTATAAAGGCATGATAACCTTTTTAGATCTGTTTGTGATCCCCTTAATCATTCCTAGCATTTATTTTGTAAGCGGTAAAGGCTCATGCACTAACCGCTAATTGGTTAGCGCACGGCGATGTAGCTGCACTATTCAATTAGCGCAGTACACGCCGACTCTTGTCCTTTGACCGGCCCCTCCCCCCTGGCGCTAAAATATGCCCTTTTTTTTTAGTGCATGGAAAGCACGTGTAGATGCTAGAATTATCAAAGGATGCCTGAGGACGCCCCGCGGTAAGGCATTTTGGCCCACATTCAAGATCACTACTGCCGACGCACAAAATCATTTCTCTGAATCACAATACCTGGCGGCCACAACACGCGCACTACGCTCGAGCCAAAATCACTTGCTGGAAATTCCCTCCTTCAGAGACATCAAATACAAAGGCGTCAGGAAAAGAATGTTCTCGGTGATGGCTCCAAGGTGGCGTAAAACTAGAAAAAGATACCAGAAAGTTCAAGAAAGGGATAAAGACCATCCTCTTCATAGACTACTTTAGCCAATAAAACAACATAGAGCAGACGGTTGGCTTGTTCCCCCTCCCCCCCCTAAAAAAATCAGGAACTCGATAGGAAGAATGCAATAGGATATAAATAAACCAAGTGCTGTAGCCCTGAAAACTAGACTCTAAGGAAGATAATACTTCAAAGATAAACATAAAACACAATATAGATACATGTATTTTGATTATATTTAGCTGACTAGGCCAAACTCCTTAGCAGGTGTGGAAATATTGTGTAGTTAGCTGCAATAGTAAACCTAATGTTAGATGTGAAGATAGGTAGGACGGTTGATTTGGTATGAACATATACATATAAGTAGGACAATCATTGCGCCGGTAACATAAGTAGGATGATTGATTATGCCATAATGATGCCGGTATTAATAACTCTGTACAGAAGCCTTTGTAACTCTACATGGAGCCCATGTATTGTAACACCTCCACAGAAGCTCAAGTATTGTAACACCTTTTTCAGGAGCTCATGCAAACCGCTCTGAATTGACTCCCGAGTCGTTAGTGGCGGTATAGAAGCTCACATTTATTCTTAAAGTCTGACAGCGTGCCAGACTTTAAGAATAAATGGGATACCCATGTGGGATCCCTACGAGGGTCAAGATAAGAAAATTGGGTCAGACTTGAGTGGGCAGACTTGATGGGCTGTAGCCCTTTTCTGCCGTCATCTTCTATGTTTCTATAATAAGCAAATAAAGGGCACCTGAAGTTAAGGCCCTAGATCGACGGGCCTAGCCAATCAAGGCGCCTAACTTAGGGCTCGATTCACTAGCCTCCATTAGGGTTCCCAATCCGTGGCCGATCCGTGCAGGCCCTACGAATTTTTAAAACAAAGAAATTTAAATGAGGGCAGTCGGAAGAACGCCCCCCTCCGACCGCTCAGATCGCTTTTTTTTTTTTTTAACTTTTACTAGCCCAGCGGGTCCATGGTTTTAACCCGCAGGTTAAAACCATGGGCTTGCAGTGCGGGGAAGGGCAGGAGAGTCACGGCGACAGGAGAGATTCGGGGCAAGAGAAGGGTGGCGAATCGGGGCGGCAGGCAGGAGAGATGCAGGATGGTGAGTCGGGGGCAGCAGACTGGAGAGATTCAGGGCAGAGCACGAGATCGGGGCAATCAGGAGACAGCAAGAGATCGGGGCAGAGACAGGGCAGCCGATCAGGGCAGAGAGCAGGGCGGCAGAAGGCAGGGAAGTCGGAGACCTCAGCAACTGGTCCTCAGCAGTCGCTTCTTGTGTTGATCGGCCAGCCCAGTCGGTTTACAAGATTTCTGGAGTGAATCTCGTCCCTGCCTACTTTGCATGCCGTTCCCCTCATTTGCATGCACGGATTGGAATCGGATCAGAGGAGAGGTAAATGAATCGGGCCGGAGTAAAATCGGGTCGCAAAGGGGTCGTAAACCGATCGGTGCACGATCAGTCTGCTTAGTGAATCTAGCCCTTAATTCTTTAAAAAGCTTAATTGGCGCCGATAATGAGCAATAATGAGATCACACTTGGTAACAATTAAAATTAATGGGGTGTTAGGCACCGATACATTTCAGGAAGGTGCCTTGTCCAAGGCGCCTACCAGAAAGTGGGCGTGGTTTGGGGGCAGATCGCAGGCGGATCCTGGGCATGTTTTGCTGTAGAAGCCTAAATTGGACTTCAGCGCCAGTATTTAGGCCAAGAAATCTCTGGCCGTCAACATGCACTATGCGCCGCGCTCCTCGGTGCCTATCATGTAGGCGTCACTTATAGAATCAGGACCTTAGTGAAACGACCCCTTAGATTGCGAAACCTACTGTACCTGAATATAGACTGCTTCAGTGGCATATAGGAATAGGATTACCGGATTTCTTCTTGAGAAAAAAGAGGACGTTAACCCCCCCCACCTGTTCTGCCTAGCCCCGCCCTCTTCTACCACAGCCCCCCCCCCCCCCACGAATATCATCTCTTCTTCCCCGAGTCCGGGCCGCGTCCGGAGGGCCTCCGAGCATGCGCAGATGTGATGCGATGACATCGCTTGCCCGCATGTGAGATCGTCATAGCGAATCGGTGCACGCTCGGAGGCCCTCCGGACGCGTAACCCGAGCCCGGGACCTTCCAAGACCCAAACAAGCTGCCGTGTTTTGAAAGTCCGTCCGGGCACATGGACGGGCCTCTAAAGAGAGGACGTGTCCCAAGTTTTCCCGGACCTCTTGTAACCCCTATGTATGAGATGTAAATAAATAATTAAGCGTCTGTGACACGGAGGGATGGGCCTTATGGGTACGCGTCTTGCACGGGTCTTCAGGAGGGATAGTCCTGCCAATTTCATGGTGGAAGCTCCCACGGGCCATTCGTTCAGGGGCTGCACTTTCGCTGGCCTTCAAGGAACGGTCCGTCCCTCCCTCTTAGCTGAGAGGCATCCAGGCCTGGGAAGAAGGAGGGGGATAGAGGGCTGTAAAAAAAAAAAACAAAAACCAGAAGCCATGCCTGATAAAAGAATCCAATTACCCAGAGACCACAGTACAAAGGCAGTTTGGCCATATGGGAATGATTACCATGAATCTTGCTGGGGGCTGCAGGCCACACAAAGTAAGAAAAGACAACCCCCCTCTGTGTAAGGGCTGAAAAGAGTGAACAGAAGGGTCATGTGATTTCTTTATCATTATCCCAAAAAAGCTGAATCATGTGACTCGGAGAAAAGACAAAAGCTTTCTGCCAGTGGCACAGAATTAGGAGCAAAGCTTTGATAAGTTTTTTTAAAAAATTTTCTCGTATCTTTATTCAGTTCCAGCAAGATACATTTGGAAACAGCCTTGAAAAGTAAAGTCCAACCAGTAGATTAACATACGGTGTAGAAAGCATTACCATGGTCAAGCCAAACAATATACCGACCCCCCTCTCCCATCCACCCCCACCAACCCTCCTCCCCTTCCCCTCCCCCTTTTGAGTGCCAGGTGGTACATGACTCTGAAAGGACAAAAGGCATTATGATGAAAAGCAACTCAGGGATTCAACAAACAGCTTCTTGCCATGGGTGTTAACGTGGTCCAAAAGGGTTCCCGGATGGTAGGGAACTGTTTCCCTGGTGTTGAGTCCAAGTCCTTGACAGTTCTCCTTTCCATCATAACTTGAGTAATCATTAGAAGGGAGAGTGTGGTGCGGTGGTTACAGCTACAGCCTCAGCACCCTGAGGTTGTGGGTTCAAATCCACGCTGCTCTTTGTGACCCTGCAAAAGTCACTTAATCCCCCCTATTGCCCCAGGTACATTAGATAGATTATGAGCCCACCAGGATAGACCAGGAAAAACACTTGAGTACCTGAATAAATTCATGTAAACTGTTCAGAGCTCCTCTGGGAGAACGGTATAGAAAACTGAATAAATAATAGTGTGAAGAGTTTCAGCCTCTGATAACCAGAGCTGGTATTGTGACATCATAATGCCTCATTCCACCAATAAGAGGCAACCTCATCAGTGATGTCACAATAGCTTGATTGTCCTATACTCAGCTCACTTTTGCTACATTTTGATTTCTAGAGTGGCGCAGTGGTTAAAGCTACAGCCTCAGCACCCTGAGGTTGTGGGTTCAAATCCACACTGCTCCTTGTGACTCTGAGCAAGTCACTTAGGCCCAAATTCTAACCGGCGCCTAATGTTAGACCTGTGTGGTAATATGTACATATGGAAAAGAAATTAGTAATTCAGTTGAGCGAGATGGGCATTCATGAACTCCACTCTCCGAGAACTAAGACATTGTTGGAACTTTTCACAGGTATCCCTTTTTCCATTTTCCAACGTACAATTCCCATTGGATATCAGGGAGCTTTTCTAGTAGATATTTGCGATATCATTTCAGGGGGACCAATAAACTTGCATCTAGCCAAAACGTGTCTGTTAATAATCCTGCATTTCTGTTTTTTTCAGAGAGCTATCTGGAAGAGAAGCTATGTAATGATTCAGTTGTAAGTAACCAAAAGTGTCCTGTCCTTCTAAACCAAATTTCCTACGTAGTGTTGGAAATGTTTCCATCGTCCCTGGTCGGACGTCAATTGGTATAGGTAATGTATCCTCTGAGCCCAGCATTGAAACGCTATATCTGTAAGGCCTGGAAGAAAGTGCCTATTATGACATATGGGCAATAGGGGAGATGTGTCAGAAGTGAAACCCACCAGTTTCCCCACCTTATGCCATACTTTATGAAGAGCAACATAAAAAAATTGCCAAAGGATCAGCCTCTGGCATGGGTGGTAGAGCGGTATGCAGGTTGAAAAGGTGACAGCGAAAGCTAGAAGGATGCTAGGTTGCAAAGGGAGAGGTATGGCCAGTAGGAAAAAGGAGGTATTGATGTCCCTTATAAGACTTTGGTGAGACCTCATTTAGAATATTTTGTACAATTCTGGAGGCCGCACCTTCAAAAAGATATAAAAAGGATGGAGTTGGTCCAGAGGAAGGCTACTAAAATGGTGCATGGTCTTCGTGATAAGGTATATGTGGATAGACTTAAAGATCTCAATCGGTATACTTTGGAGGAAAGGCGGGAGAGGGGAGATACGATAGAGACGTTCAAATACCTACGTAATGTAAATGCGTATGAGTCGAGTCTCTTTCATTTGAAAGGAAACTCTGCAATGAGAGGGCATAGGACGAAGTTAAGAGGCTCCGGAGTAATCTAAGGAAACACTATTTTATAAAAAGGATGGTAGATGCATGGAACAGCCTCCCGGAAGAAGTGGCAGAGACGGAGACTGTGTCTGAATTCAAGAGGGCCTGGGATAGGCACGTGAGATCTCTAAGAGAGAGAAAGAGATAATGGTTACTGCGGATGGGCAGACTGGATGGGCCATTTGGCCTTTATCTGCTATCATGTTTCTATAACCATAAAGCTCTATGACCTCAAAATGCAGGTGTAAAGAGCCTTAGCCTATAGGAAGAGGAGATGCAAATGTTAAGAGTCTTAGCCAATAGGGAGAGGAGGAGATAGTGGATGCTGCGGATGGGCCATTTGGCCTTTATCTGCCATCATGTTTCTATAACCTTAAAGCTCTATGACCTCACAATGCAGGTGTAAAGAGCCTTAGCCTATAGGAAGAGGAGATGCAAATGTTAAGAGCCTTAGCCAATAGGGAGAGGAGGAGATAGTGGATGCTGTGGATGAGCTATTTGGCCTTTATCTACCATCATGTTTCTATAACCATAAAGTTCTATGACCTCACAATGCAGGTGTAAAGAGCCTTAGCCTATAGGAAGAGGAGATGCAAATGTTAAGAGCCTTAGCCAATAGGGAGAGGAGGAGATAGTGGATGCTGCGGATGAGCTATTTGGCCTTTATCTACCATCAAGTTACTGTGTTTCTATGAAATGGAGGGGGAAGGCTAATTTGATTTCAACAAGACTTACTGAAAAGTGATGGGTGCACCTAAACCAATCTCCAGTATGACAAACTAGGTTTAGTGACTTGCCCAGAGAAGCAAGAAGCTGGAGTGGGAATTGAACCCAGTTCCCCTGGTTCTCAGGCCATCGCTCTAACCAATAGGTTACTCTGAGGGTTATCAGACATCCAGAAAAATCTGGATGGACTTTCCAAAACCCGGCAGTTTGTCTGGGTTTTGGAAAGCCCCGACGAGCTCTGGCTGCATCTGCATGTTACCATATTTTCCATCTGGTAAAAGAGGACATGTGGCTCCGCCCCGTTCCACCCCCGTAGCTGCCCTTCTGGCCCAGGGTTTTTTAACAAAGAGATGCTTGACGGAACATTTGCGCCAATGTACAGCACTCGCCAAAATGGCTGTTCGCATGAGAGCAGAGGCGTTGCTTACATAATTAGAAAAATATAATTACATCCATGTGCAGTTTTTAGTCTTTCAGCTGCAGTCCTAGCTCTCTAATAGCAGCTGAATATAACTTCTCTCAAGTGCTTCCCTTCTAGAGCTGCGTTGGGTTTGTTAAAGACAATTAAATTAATCTCTATTGTTATAAGGTACTGTGCCTGGCATTCAGAGCAAATGCTCTCTGGGTTTCTGTTTATCTCTATGTTGATTCATGCAGACAAAAGCCAGTTTCTCTCGTGCAGGAAGTGGCTTCCGGTGACAGTTCTAGAAAAAAAATCTTCATTTTAGGTGTCAAAGGGGCAGACGTATTTATGGATAGCTAATATTCCCTTAAGGATTTCTATGTGATTTACATGAAGAAAGATACTGATCATATCCAGGAGATTAGGGGTTACAATCTTGACATGGAGGACATGGCACTTAAGCCAAAACTGACTCATTGGCAGGTGATCTGGGGGCAGATTTTGCACTTATGAAGTTACCGTATATACTCAAACATAAGACTAGTTGGGGGGGGGGGGGTCTGTACAATATGTTTTGTTGTTTGTGTTTTAACTATGAATGTTATTCTGTAACTCACACAGAACTAGAGAATGGTGGGAGTAATAAATTTTTAAATTAAATAAATATATATATATATTTGGGTCAGCGCCCACCCGCCCTTCTCCCGGACTTGTTGTAGGCCTCTGCAAGTCTGCTGTATGACCTGGTGGAACGAAACAAGAAAAAAGAAAAAACCTCCCAAACCCCAAGAATAAAAAATGGATAAGGGGGGACCTGGTGGGCCAGGACAGGAGGGATTCCTCCCGTCTCCTGTCCCAGCCGACTCTGACCATTTTTTTTTTTGTACCTCCCTCCCGCCTCCCCAGGTGTAGCTTTTTGAATCCCCGGTGGTCCAGCGGCGTACTGGGCAGAAGCGAGCTTTCCACGTTCCTGTCCCACGCTGAGCCCCTCTGAAGGGTTGCCGCGGGAGCGGATCGCTGGGCAGGATGGACCTCTGGTCTGCCCCAGCGGAGGCAACTTCTTATGTTCTTATGAGTTGTGGCAATCCAGCGATGTGCCGGGCAGGAGTTAGCTTTTTACGCTCCTTACTGGGAATGAGCCGCTCCCTGATTGGCTGCCACCAGTTCGCCTGGCGGTCTTTGGCAAAGTGTGCTGCAAATCCAAAACTTGCCTGCTAAGTTTGGCCACTTAAATTCCAAATATCGGGGCTTAAGTGTCACACCCACAGAATGCCTTCAGTATCACCAGCTCTTTTTTTTTTTTTTTTTGTGACGAACCGGTTAAATACCATTGAAAATGACTGGTTAGCCACCAATATGCCAGTGAACTGGTCGGTGACCATTTTAATCTAACCGTAGAAGCCTAAAAGCATCCCTGGTACTTAATAATCTTCTGTGGATAGTTTCAGAGGGAGAATCCCCAGCTAGAGAGGAATAACAGTCATTTTTAACAACTTGCTCTTTGTCGAGCTCACGGGTTGTACACACTTTCATTACAACGTCACCAAGGATTTATTGAAGCGAAACTCTGCAACTCCCTCTCATCTCTACCTTTCGTTTTTGATTACCAGAAATTCGTCTGTAGGAATGGAATTAAAATTCCCACTCACAGGGCCTGTTTGTGACTTTCCTAAAAAAAAAAAAAAAATTTTTTTTAATACAGAAACCTTTCCCCCAGGGGTTTCGGGTCCTAAGCTCCTCAAAGCCACAATGAGCAAACTGACAAATTAAAGGTATGAAACAGAGCCCAGAATACGCCCCAGCAATCACTTTTCAGGGACACCCAAAGAAACAATTGTTCCTTTTAGCCAACCTGTCATTATAGCAATTATTGCAGTGGGATTCACATTCTTCTTGTTATTACATACATGAATATATCTGCAGCGAGGATGTTGGAAACTACAGCTCCAGCCGAATGTCAGGCTCTGAATAAGCAAGAACGGATTCGAGGGCCAGTCTTGCATCTGCAGCCCTGGTTTCCCGCCTGTACCTGGTCACGCAGCACGAGGCTCCGGCCAGCTCTTTGTGTCGGCGGGTGGGGGGTGGGAGAGGGGTCGCCCACCCTATACCAGGGCTCACAAAAAGAATAATGAATTGTATCTGCTTCTGCAATGGTGGTGCCTTTTGTGAACCGCATCGGGCCTTAGCTTTGGTATGGGAATGGGCGAAATACAAGACCAAAGACTTTTTCCTTTACAGTTTATCATCTAATATAATAAAACCCTAAGCCGCGCATGCACACTCTTACCTGCGTGCTCCCGTTTTCCGTGCGCTGTAGGTCCCCGCAGGTAGGAGTGCGCATGCGTGGCTTAGGGTTTTGTCGGCCGCGGCGGCTCTTGACGTCTGCAGGCCGCGGCGGCTGTCAGCGGTTGCAGGCCGCCGCAGCTGTCGGCAGAGGGCAGACGCGAGGTAAGGGGTGCTGCTGGATAGGGGAAGAGACGGGGGGGGGGAGAAAAAGGAAGGGAGGCCTACTGCTGGATGAGGGAGCAGGAAAGAGGTGCTGAGGGGAAGAGACGGGGAGGGGGAAGGAAGGGAGGCCTATTGCTGGACAGGAAAGAGGTGCTGCTGGACAGGGGGGAGATTAAAAAAAGGGAGAAGGGCTGCTGCTGTATAAGGGGAGCAGTGAAGGGGTGGTGGTGGACACAGGGAAGGTAAAAGGAAAGGAGAATGGGTGGACAGCCGAGGAAAAAGAAAGACAGAAAGAAAGACAGAAATACAGAAAGCGGCTAAGGAGAGAGAGAGAGAAAGAAATAAAGACAGACACACACACATATATTCTAGCACCCATTAATGTAACGGGCTATAAGACTAGTGGTATAATAAATCTGCAGTGAATAACAAATAAATCTTTAGAGTAAAACTTTTTTTTATTAAAGAGACAACACAAAAGAACTATGTAAAACAGGAAAAACTCAAATTTCCAATATGAAACGAAAGAAACCCCATCCCCCCAACCAGGGCAGGATTAATACGTCGAGGGCCCCTAGGCACACAAGTACATTGGGCCCCCCTGCCCCGCCCCACCCCACCATGCGCCCAGGCGGAAACAGGAAGCTGCGTCAGAGGGAAGCTTTGGGCAAGCAGCACCGCTTGCACAATTACAGTTCCCGTTGTCTTTCTTACCCACGTTGCTTGCTTGTCTTACTTTCCTTCGATGGGGGGGGGGGGGGGGCCGCGTTGCCGATCAAGGTGGGGCCCACATTGCCAATTGATGCTGGAGGGGTCCATCGCCGTTTGGAAAAATCAATGTTGATGCCCTCTTTCATCGGGCCCCTATGACCATTTCGGGCCCTATTTGGCCTATTGGTTGATCCTGCCCTGCCCCCAACCATACAATACAGAGGGACACATACAGCAAAAGCAGAAGTACAAAAAGGCATAGCCTCAAACGTGTCAATGAGCAAAACCATTCCAAATCCATAACCCCCACCTCCTAGTCCCCACCCACAGTAAACCTTGAGTCTCAGAAGGCGAACAAACCCAAGAAAAGCCGAGAAGATCAACAAACCAGTTCTAACCAGCAGCTTTGGGGGCTCCAACCAACAAAGGGAAGAAAAGAAGGGGGGAAACCCCCTAAAAAAAGTAAGAGATCCAAGCTGCGGAGAAAAGACCCTGGCACTCCTAAAAGGACACGTCAAACACCCCTGACCTGCCCATGCTCCTCCTATGGCCACTCCCCTTTTCCGTTACACGCTAAAAAGATCTACGCGTGCATCTTTATAGAACGGCGCTTAGCAAAATTCACCCATAAATCTCAATTAAGAACATAAGAACATAAGAAATTGCCTCCACTGGGTCAGACCAGAGGTCCATCGCGCCCAGCGGTCCGCTCCTGCGGCGGCCCATCAGGTCCATGACCTGTGAAGTGGTTTCTGACTATTCCTATAACCTACCTCTACTTCTATCTGTACCCCTCAATCCCCTTTTCTTTTAGGAACCTATCTAGACCCTCCTTGAACCCCTGTAGCGTGCTCTGGCCTATCACAACCTCCAGGAGCGCGTTCCATGTGCCCACCACCCTCTGAGTGAAAAAGAACTTCCTAGCATTTGTTCTAAACCTGTCCTTTTTCAGTTTCTCCGAGTGCCCCCTTGTACTTGTGGCTCCCCACAGCCTGAAGAATTTGTCCCTGTCTACCTTCTCTATGCCCTTCATGATTTTGAAGGTTTCTATCATGTCTCCCCTAAGTCTCCACTTTTCCAGGGAAAATAGCCCCAGCATTTCCAATCTGTCAGCATATGAGAAGTTTTCCATACCCTTTATCAACTTTGTCGCTCTTCTCTGGACTCCCTCAAGTACCGCCATGTCCTTTTTGAGGTACGGCGACCAGTACTGGACACAGTACTCCAGATGTGGGCGCACCATCGCCCGATACAGCGGCAAAATGACTTCCTTCGTCCTGGTCGTGATACCCTTTTTGATGATACCCAACATTCTGTTCGCTTTCTTTGAGGCTGTCGCACACTGTGCTGATGCTTTCAATGTTGTGTCCACCATCACCCCCAGGTCTCTTTCAAGTTTGCTCACCCCCAGCAACGATCCCCCCATTTTATAGCTGAACATCGGGTTCTTTTTCCCTACATGCATGACTTTGCATTTCTCAGTTGTCAATTAACGCCAATTATTTTATTTTTATTTAAAAATTTATATACCGTATAGTCCTATATGGTTTACATAATAGCAGGCATAAAATGTGAAACAAAACAAAGATATTTAAAATCACCATCCTTTAAAAAAGCAGTCGGCAGGACAGAAGACTTTTTCCGATCATTCTAAATATAGAATCTCAACACAAGAAAGCATTAACAAGCAGTTGGGTTTTTGACATTTTCTTAAAATTCATCCGAGCAGAACAGAAACGCAAGATTCCTGGCAGTGCATTCCAAAGCTTTGCACCCGCTACCGACAACATGGCCGCACCGATCTTAATATGGGAGATTGGCAGCCTACCCTCTGAACACAATCTCATACTATTTTCTGATCTGAAACTTCTTTTAGGCTGATGGAGTTCAAGAAACCCTTGAAAAACAGTAGGAGAGACGTGGCGCAAAATTTGATTGTTCGTGCCCAATTACTGGCACTGATTAGCTCATTAATAGGGAGGAAGTAAGTCAGAAAATGGGGCAATGCAGAAGCGGGAATGCAATTTAAGCCAAAAAAGCAAGAGGAAACTGCTGGGTCAGAAGTGAAAGTTCCTCGTCTTTAAACATGCCCACTCTACTATTCCTGCAGCCGTGATATCAGGGAGAGTAGAGACAAGGGCTTCGCGAGGGGGGGGCAGTTCGCCCCAGGCGTGGTCTCCCTCGGGGCTCCCCCTTGCCACGCCTCCACCCCTGCCACACCCCTTCCCTGTACCCTTTTAAATTTGGCGCGAGCGGCGACGGAATTTGCTGCCCGCGCTCGGCGTCGGCACGTTCTCTGACGTCGCCTCTGGGAGAGAGTTCCGAAGGCGACGCGGGCAGCAAGTTCGTCGCCGCTCGTGCCAAAGTAAAACGGGTACGGGGAAGGGGGGTGGGCGCAGCAGGGGGGCAGGAAAGAGGGCGGGAGAGGGGCCCCCCGCAAGGGCCGATCACCCTCACTACGCCACTGGGGAGAGAGGTTCTTAAACAAGAGTGGGTTAGTAGCCTAAAGTTTGGAGCAGCAGGCTGAGAAGCAGGGAAGCCAGGGTTCAAATCCCGCCGAAGCTCTGTGTGACCTTGGGAAGCCAATTAACCTTCCATTGATTATAAACCCTCCAAGGAAAGGGTGACATCTGCTGTATCTGAATATAACTCACCTTGAGCCCTACTGAAAAAGCGTACGCTTAGCAATAATAAAAGAGATTTCCTGTAGAACTGCCCTGTTTCCCCGAAAATAAGCCCTAGCGTGATTTTTAAAGGTGCTCCTAGTATAAGCCCTACCCCAAAAAAAGCCCTAGTTAAGATCGACCCCTGAAGCCCCTCCCGAATGTCCCCGACACTCCACAACTCAATCCCTGACACTAGTGCTGCCCGATTCACCGGCGGCAGCGCTTTCTACCCCCACCCCCACCCCCATGTGCAGCATCTTTTCTCCCATCATCAGTGACGCGGCAGAGGGAAGGCCCCAGCGGGGAAGGCCGCAAAGTAACCCGTTCAGAGCGCTGCCGCCACTGCTTGTTTTTGGAGGCCTCAGAGCAGAGGTATGTCGGTCTCACGGTGGGAGGGTCAGTGGGGTTCTCCTACACAGGGGGATGGGAGGGAAGGATAGAAAGATGCTACATATGGGGGGGGAGGGGAGAAAGGAAAGGGGAAGAATTGGGGTGGAGGAGAGAGATGATTGTTGTACATGGAAAAATAAGAGATCCCCTAGTGCATTTTTTGGACCCCAAATTAATATAAGGCACTGTCTTATTTTGGGGGAAACACGGTAGTGGAGCTCCCATTCCCAGACGTGCATAAAAATGCTCTCTTCAGGATTGCCTTGAAGCCCCCCTGGAATGAACTTTTGCTTGGACAGGAACTCTACACATAAATGCGATACACATCGACCCTGATTTTCTGATAACTAGCAAACAATTATTATTATTATTATTTTATTTCTTATATACTGCCAAAGCCGTAGAAGTTCGAGGCGGTTCACAGCAAAGAAGGGCTGGACAATCAGCGAATAGTTACAATCAGCGAGTACAGGTACAATAAATATGCGTGGACAAATGTAAGGTGGGCAGGGCGAAGAGGTAAGGCAAAAGAGAACTTGGGGAGCAGGGGTAGGGAGAGAGGACTTAGGTTATGATTCGGTGGAATAGGTTAGTTTTTTAATAATTTCCTGAAGTTTAGGTAGGTGCCAAAGTAAAACAGGTACAGGGAAGGGGGGGGGGGGGGGGTGCCTCCATAGACTCCAACTAGTCCAGAACATCGCAGCTAAGCTTATCTTCTCAAAAAGTAAATTTGAACATGTCTCACCACTCCTGTCCAAGCTCCACTGGCTTCCTGTTATCTCCAGGGTTCACTTGAAATGTGCCTGCCTAACCTTCAAGATCCTCTATTCTCCAAAATGTAACCTTCCCCTCTCTGGTACTCTAAGCCCTAACCTCTCTTTATACTTATTTCTATAATTCCATTGGAGTTCCGTCTATCCCAACTCCTGTAAACTGTGCCAAGCTCCACATTGTGGAGAAGATGAGTTATATAAACCCAAAATTTAGTTTAGTTTAGGATGAGGAGCACGAGATAATTCTGCTCAGCCAGTCATTTAGATGTTCTGCTTGGAAGGCAAGTGTTCTGTTCAGGTGTCTTTTGTATCGGCAGGCCTTTAGAGTTGGGTGGTTGAAGAGGTGGGTTCTGCGGGCGGGCCTGGAAGGCCAGTTTAGGGAAAAATGGTGAGCCAAGTATAAGGGGGCCGTACCAAGAATGGATTTGAAGCAGAGACAGGCAAACTTGAACTGGATTCTTGCTTCCATGGGTAGCCAGTGGAGTTTTTGATAGTAGGGAGTTATGTGTTCCCATTTATTCAGCCCAAAGATCAGTCGGATTGCCGCATTTTGGATGATGCGGAGTCTTTGAATGGTTTTTTTGAAGGACCCCAGGTAGATTATGTTGCAATAGTTGAGTAGGCGTAGGATGTAGGATTGTACCAGTAATCGGAATGAGGTTGCATCGAAGTACTTTCTGATGGTGCTCAGTTTCCATAAGGCGGAGAAGCCTTTTCTGACCAGTAAGTCGGTGTGAGTTTCAAGGGTGAGGTTGCGGTCCAGTGTCACTCCCAGAATTTTTATGGAATCAGTGGTAGGGAAGACTTGACCGTTTAAGGAGATTGTTGAATCTTTGATTTTGTCATTTGGACTCGCCAGGAAGAATTTGTTTTTTTCAGAGTTGAGTTTTAATTTGAAATCAGTCATCTATAGTTCGATTTGTTTTAGGATGGATGCCAGGTGGTTTGTTATCTCAGAAGTTATGATGGTTAGAGGAAAAACTAAGGTAATGTCGTCAGCGAAGATGTAGAACTTGATTTTCAAGCTTTGTAATAGGTTCCCAAGTGCAGCCAGGTAAATGTTGAAGTGTGGGGGAGAGGGGAGAGCCTTGTGGGACTCCACATGCGTTTACCCAGCTGAAGGAGTGTGTATTGTCATTGTGAACTTGGTATGATCGTTTACTTAGAGAACCCTGGAACCATTTTAAAACGTTGCCCAAGATGCCGATTGACTCCAAACAGTCTAAGAGGATGGTATGATCAACTAGGTCAAAGGCGCTACTTAGGTCAACTAGGCATTCTCTGTCACAAAGACCGATTTATGCGCTGAGCGATCTTGAAAACGCCTTCCGTTCAAAAGGTAGACAAAAAGGGCCAAAGCAAAACGAGTGAACTGGAAGGTTGGCATTGGTGAGCAAGAGAGGCGAGAAAAAGACAAGTTGAGGACTGCTGCTTTCGCCTCCCTCACGTCCTCCAAACCCTCCTTCCTGTCTCACATGTTTTTTGCAAATGTGAAGGTCAGAAGAGAGATAAGGAAATATAAAACAGCTAAGAGTACAGTACAACAGACCAAAGTGTGAGTCTTGTGTTTTTTTAATTGGCCCCCACTCCTTGTCTCAGTTTCCTGTTCACCTTCTGTTGGGCTAAGCGGCAAATAGCAAAAGGCATTTTCCCTTATTAGCCCCGGTATTGCAAAGACTAGAGCCCCTTCCACTACACTACAACTACCGCGTTTTCCCGAAAATCAGACAGTGTCTTATATTAATCTGGGCGGGGTCCACAAAATACACTAGGGCTTATTTTCGGGGATGTCTTCTTTTTTTCATGTACAACAATCATCTCTCCCTTTCTCTCCTTCACCCCAGTACCCTCTCACCCATTCCCTTGTGCATCTTTCTATCCCTCCCTCCCATCCCCCTGTGCAGCAGAACCCCACCGACCCTCCCACTGTGCTCCGAGACCTCTAAAAACGGCGGCGGTGGCGCTCTGAATGGGCTGCTTCGCGGCCTTCCCTCTGCCGCATCGCAGTCGGGGACATTCAGGAGGGGCTTCGGGGGGGTCGTTCTTAACTAGGGCTTATTTTTGGGGTAGGGCTTATATTAGGAGCACCTTTAAAAATCATGCTAGGGCTTATTTTCGGGGAAACACGGTAAGGCTAGTTATGCAATGAGTGGGCTCCTGGTCTTCATTCTCTGCTTCTGAAGTCCCCAGCTCCGGAAGAACCAGAGAAAAGAAGGCTTGAGCCAGGAACTGAACCCAGTTCTTCCCATGTGGCCACGAAGAGCCTTTGGCCTTTTATCGCCTCATCCTAGAGCTGCCAAACCATACAGTTGCTCTGCCCTCGTTTCTCCACCGATGCATTTTTCTGGGGAGTTAAAAATCTGGTTCTCATTTCCTGTTGTAATTCCTCCATTAAAACTTTAAATGCTGGCGATTTATCCTCTACACGAAAGGCACGGTCCAAGTCACTAAAGAGGCTGTCAGTGCAAGCAGCCATATGTGCTCCCCCTCCTCCCCCCTATCACACCCAAACCCTTCTGGCATACTAGGTCACAGGAGGGGGAAAGGGTATTGAGCCACCTCGCTCACCCTCTTTTAAGCCACACCTACAACCTACCTCCTGGGTGGTATGTTTCACCCTATGGCCTTTCCCTTGGCCAATTCACCCCGTGATCAATGGCCGCCATCCCGCCCCCTATGGAGAATCTATTCCCTCTGAGGAGGTGAAATGGCGCCAGGTTACTGTCACCTATATCGGAGCAGCCCAGTGGCTGCCTCTTCCTCTTGTGCTTGTGGTGAAGACCTTAACTGAGGGCATCTTGATAACATATAAATTATGCTGAGGGGACTGTGTAGAACATTACGTATTTCTGGGGAGCACAGTGATTCTCATGATTGACGTCTGTAGTAATGGGATGTAGCGTCCCGGTATATCTGATCTCATGTCTTGGAAGGCTGTTGAAAGCGTTACAGTCATTCACTTCAGTCTGGCTGACCTCCTTGCTAGAGAGTTGAAAGTGGCCATTTTGCCATCCATCCCAGTCAATTTCCCCTCTAGATGCAATACCACCGAACCTGTTTCCAGCTTTTCTTTCATTTCCCAGCTAATGATCTTTACCTCATCCTTTCTTTCCACTCAGCGACAGCCTTTTCTGTGAAGAAGTATTTTCATATTAAAATCTTTTACTAAAGAAATACCACTCTGCAAGAAGCCGACACAAGTCTCTTTCAGTTCAATCAAACTCACAAGTATTTCGCAATATTTATTATGTCAGCTCTTACGTTCTCTGGGTGTTCAGTTTAATGAGTATGCTGACAAAATTCTTTTTCCACTAAGGAAGGTCCTCAGGATAAGTTTAAAACAAATGCTAGAAAGTTCTTTTTTACCCAGAGGGTGGTGGACACATGGAACGTGCTTCCGGAGGTTGTGATAGGCCAGAGCACAGTACAGGGGTTCAAGGAAGGTTTAGATAGGTTCCTAAAGGTTAAGGGGATGGATGGGTACAGATAGAAGTAGAGGTAGGTTATAGAAATGGTCAGGAACCACTTCACAGGTCATAGACCTGATGGGCCGCCGCGGGAGCGGACCGCTGGGCGCGATGGACCTCTGGTCTGACCCAGTGGAGGCAACTTCTTATGTTCTTATGATACTTCCCTACTTTGGCAATTTTCAGTCATTCTAAATTGATTTTCTATTAATGAGTGGAGTGGAAAGGGTAGATGTGAATCGCTTGGTTACTCTTTCCAAAAATACCAGGACTAGGGGGCATGCGATGAAGCTACTAAGTAGTCGATTAAAAACAAACCGGAGAAAATATTTCTTCACTCAATGTGTAATTAAACCCTGGAATTCGTTGCCAGAGAATGTGGTGAAATCAGTTAGCGTAGCGGAGTTTAAAAAAAGGTTTGAATAAATTCCTAAAAAAGAAGTCCTTAGGCCATTATTGAAATAGCTTGGGGAAATCCACTACTTATTCTTAGCATAATAGAAATAATAAATCATTGTTGTTGTTGATAAGCAACATGAAATCTGTTTTATTACCTGGGATCTAGCTAGGTACTTGGGACCTGGGTTGGCCACCGTTGGAAACAGGATATTGGGCTTATTGGTCTGTCCCAGTTTGGCAACTCTTATGTTCTCATCAGCCAAGTATAGGAAATCAAGCCATTGTGACATCACTGATGGGTTTGGCTCTTGGGCATTGGTGGAATGAGGCATTATGACATCACTATTTCAGCTCTGGAATGTTGCTACTCTTTGGTTTTGGCCAGGTACTAGGGACCTGGATTGGCCACCGTGATAACGGGCTACTGGGCTTGATGGACCATTGGTCTGACCCAGTAAGACTATTCTTATGTCCACGGCCCATCAACTAACATTACCATCGACTCGTAAGGCAAAACTGGCTTCTACCCGTCATTCGGCCTTCTTTGCAACTGTTCTGTTTTTATGGAATTCTCTCCCAAACGAACTCCATTGTGAACTGTCATATCTAAGATTTCGGGCTCTCGTGAAAACCCACCTGTTCAGTCAGGCCTTTCCCGTGGATACATAGCAGCACTGGAGATGAAGCGGCGGCTGGATGGAATGAATGTTTTATGATTGATGACAATTGTCTGTTAATCCACCTGTTTGAAAAGACTTTTCTTTCTTTCTCAAAATCTGTAAACAGCGTAAAAAAACGAAGGGCGGTTTATAAATTCTAACAAACACAATGGCATAGTGAAGGGGATACCTGGCGTAGTGAGGGGGGACCACCCCAGGCGCCATCTTCGAGGGGGGGCGCTGACACCTCTCATTTTCACGCTCCCATGTACCTCCTTAAACGCTCGCAGGCGTCAGCAGCGTCTCCCACTTGCTACTTGTGCCAGCCTCGGCTCCCTTCTGACGTCACATCCTGGTTACGGGGGGGGGGGGGCAGGGGGTGCTCAAGCGGCAGGAAGAGTGTGAGGGGGCACTCAAGTGCTGGGGAAGATTTGAGGGGCGCATGGCGCAGTGATGCAGGGCGCCACTGCCCTGGGCGCTAACCTCCCTCGCAATGCCACCGAATAAACATAAATAGAAAGATTAGCTGTATTTTCACCAGGTTATGCACTTGATTATAGATATGTTTGGGGGTTTTATTTATTTATTTATATCCTGCTTTTCCCAAAGCGTGTCACAATAATGTACATAATCTTAACACGTTAACTATCAAGCATCAATACATGTTAAACATTGTGTCCTGCAAAAAAAACCCCATACAATTCAACTGCCCTATTTCATCCTACAGAAAAGACATCTTTTTTAACAACTTCCTGAAACTACTCAAACTAGGTTATTGCACTTTTGGCCCTCTTTTGAGGAAAGTATTACCACAGGACTTGCGCAGTGTGAGCTCTTTTCTGCATTTTCGGACGTGTTTTGAAAGCGTATCTATTCAGTCAGATGTTTTAGTGGATTCTTTGAAATACAGAAGAGTGGGACTCGGGTGGGATTGTATGTGATGATCTTAAGGTGGCCAAACAGGTTGAAAAGGTGACGGCGAAAGCTAGAAGGATGCTAGATTGCATAGGGAGAGGTATGGACAGTAGGAAAAAGGAGGAATTGATGTCCCTTATAAGACTTTGGTGAGACCTCATTTACAATATTGTGTACAATTCTGGAGGCTGCACCTTGAAAAAGATATAAAAAGGATGGAGTCAGTCCAGAGGAAGGCTACTAAAATGGTATGTAGTCTTCATCATAAGACGTATGGGGACAGACTTAAAGATCTCAATCTGTATACTTTGGAGGAAAGGCGGGGAGAGGGGAGATAGGATAGAGATGTTTAAATACTTACATGATGTAAATGCACATGAGTCGAGTCTCTTTCATTTTAAAGAAACTCAGCAATGAGAGGGCATAGGATGAAGTGAAAAGGTGACAGGCTCCGGAGTAATCTGCTGCTGTTCAATATATTTATTAATGATCTGGAAACGGGGATGAAGTGCGAAGTTATCAAGTTCGCGGACGACACAAAACTCTCCAGCAGGGTCAGAACTGTTGAGGAATGCAAAAGAACTGCAGAGCGACCTGAACAAACTGAGTGATTGGGCAAAAAGATGGCAGATGAGCTTCAATGTGGAGAAATGTAAGGTCTTGCACATAGGGAAGGGGAACCCCCATGTACAGCTATATAATGGGAGGGAGGGTACTGGGGGAAGGCAACCTAGAAAAAGACCTGGGGGTATTGGTGGATAAAACAATGAAGCCAGCGGCACAATGTGCAGTGGCCTCAAAGAAAGGGAACAGAATGTTGGGCATTATCAAAAAAAGGTATCCCTACCAGAATGAAGGAACTTATCCTGCCACTGTATCGAGCAATGGTGCGCCCACATCTGGAGCACTGTGTCCAATACTGGTCGCCGTACCTTAAGAAGGACATGGCGATACTCGAGAGGGTCAACAAGGATGATAAAGGGCATGGAAAACCTTTCATATGCTGAAAGGTTGGACAAGCTGGGGCTCTTTACCCTGGAAAAGCGGAGACCGAGAGGGGACATGATAGAGACTTTTAAAATCATGAAGGGCATAGAGAAGGTGGAGAGGGGCAGATTCTTTAGACTAGCGGGGACAACAAAAACAAGAGGTCATTCAGAAAAACTGAGAGGAGACAGATTCAAAACGAATGCAAGGAAGTTTTTCTTCACTCAGCGGGTGGTGGACACCTGGAACGCGCCTCCAGGAGAGGTGATAGGACAGAGTACATTACTGGGGTTCAAAAAGGGACTGGATGACTTCCTGGATGCGAAGGGAATTGCAGGGTACAGACAGAGGGTTACTTAAAGGACATTAGGCAAATAGGGTATGAACGTTTTAGGTTAGAAGCACTTACAGGCCATGGACCTGGGGGGCCGCTGCGGGAGCGGACTGCCGGGCACGATGGACCCCTGGTCTGACCCAGCAGGGGCAATGCTTATGCTCTAATACTTTTCTACAGAAAGGATGGTAGATGCGTGGAACAGTCTCCTGGAAAAGGAGGTGGAGACAGAGACTGTGTCTGAATTCAAGAGGGTCTGGGATAGGCACGTGGGATCTCTCGGATAGAGAAAGAGATAATGGTTACTGCGGATGGGCAGACTGGATGGGCCATTTGGCCTTTATCTGACGTCATGTTTCTAGTATTTTGAATTTATTTTGGCTTATTTCTTATGCTCTTATTAATTTCTTTTTCTGGTCCGTTCTCTTCCTCCTGATTGTGTACGTTAGGCCGCCTAGAAATACTTAGAGCGGGTTATGAAGGGTTAACATCAAATAAATATGCCAGCATCCATTTCAAGGAGTGCCACTGTGGCCCTCCGGCCTCCCCCATCCCCTGGTTTCCCAATCGTATGTACACCAGTCCAAAAATCTGGCGTATCTTGCAGTTTTAAAACACAATGTTTAACAATAAACGCCATGAAACATTTCGTCTTCGCTGCCAGCACACTCCCCTCGGCTCTGCCTTTTAGACTGAAACAGGCTTTCTCAGCCCTCGAGCGCATAAGCCTGTTCTCAGGGTGGATCCCTCCCTTCTCTGGCTCAGCCTCATTCTCTCTCAAAATGCTCCATAAAAGGGAAAAACAGCCTCCAGGTAGCACCACGAGTGGATGGAAGGAACATTCACAGCTCAGTCAGCAACAATTTCCTCCCAGTATTTCCTGTTTTGGAGGGGGGGGGGTTGTGTAGGGGGGCAGGGATGGAGAGATATGGCCTTCCAGTTCTTGAAGTTGGTTGTGTAATGCTACACCATTTGTCGGAAATGCTGATTTTCAGAAAGTTCCTGTTTGCAACATTGTCAGAGCGGAGGCTTTTCGGCAGCCCTTCCCCTCACAATGTGCTGATGTGGAGAATGCAGAAGGGTTTACTCGGCCTGCCACACGCCTCCCACTGCAGTCCTTTGCCAAACTGGTTGGGGAGAGCATGAATCTGGTTGCCTAAGTCAGATTATTTTTTTTTGCAGGTCGTTGTTGATGCAATTCTGTAACAGGGTTCAGAACTTCTTACCCTGCTCAAAGCGTGTATAAAAAAAAAAAAAAGGGGGGGGGGGAGTGGGTTGTGGGCCCATCAACATTTCCTTGAAATTGGAATGTGGTAAATAACACATAACCTGCTGAGTGAAGCACTGCTTGACCAACCCCTGCACAGGGCTCCACGCTTAATCGAGCCTGTACCTGTTTCCCTCCCCCCTCCCCCCTCGGATAGAAACATAGAACATAGAAACATAGAAAGATGACGGCAGAAAAGGGCCACAGCCCATCAAGTCTGCCCACTCTATTGACCCACCCCATTAAGTCTGAATGCTAATGACCTAGTTCCTTAACTCGACCCTCGTAGGGATCCCACGTGGATGTCCCATTTATTCTTAAAGTCGAGCACGCTGGTGGCCTTGATCACCTGCACCGGAAGTCTGTTCCAGTGATCTACCACCCTTTCTGTGAAGAAATACTTACTGGTGTCACCACTAAATTTCCCTCCTCTGAGTTTGAGCGGGTGCCCCCTTGTGACCGAGGGTCCCTTGGGAAAGAATATATCGTTTTCCACCTCGACACGACCCGTGACGTACTTAAATGTCTCAATCATGTCACCCCTTTCCCTGCGCTCCTCTAGGGTATAGAGCTGCAGTTTGCCCAGTCTTTCTTCATATGAGAGACCCTTGAGCCCCGAGACCATCCTAGTGGCCATCCTCTGGACCGACTCAGCTCGAAGCACATCTTTCCGGTAATGTGGCCTCCAGAATTGCACACAGTATTCCAGATGGGGTCTCACCATGGTTCTATAGAGTGGCATAATGACTTCAGGTTTATGGCTGACGAAGCTTCTATTGATACATCCCATCCGGATCTCCCTCGTCTTTCAAGCCCTCCTGCCCCCCTGTCTCGTGTCTGCCCCTCCCACCCAGTGCACCTTAAATAGCGTCACCCCCCCGAATCTACCAGCAATTCATCTGCGCTGCTGGGAGGAGGGGACAGTTCCGGAACCTTCCCTCTACAATGCCTCACCCCCTACAGAAAGAGAACGCTCTAGAGCGAAGGTTCCAGGATTGGCCCCTAGCAAGGCAGGGGTGGGCAAGGAGGGCCGCAATCCAATGGTGTTTTCAGGATTTCCCCCAACGAATATGCATGCCATCTGTTTGCATACACTGCCTCCATTGTGTGCAAATAGATTTGATGCATATTCTTTGGGGAAAATCCTGAAAACACCACTGGATTGTGGCCCTGGTTGCCCACCCCTGGTCTAGGACACTTAATATCCTTCTGTATGTCCTGCGTGTGTGTGTAGAGGACAGGTGAAAAGATCCAGTAGTGGTGAGAAGGGGAGGAGCAAAGAGGGGTATTCCATAGTGGGGAGAGGGAAATGGATGAGGAAGGGTGGGGAGGACAGTGAGATGGCAGCAAACATAAGAATTGGCATACTGGACAGACCGAAGGTCCATCAGGCCCAGTATCCTGTTTCCAATAATGGCCAAACCAGGTCCCAAGTACCTGGCAGAAACCCAAACAGTAGCAACATTCCAGAGCTGGGGTTGTGATGTCATAATGCCTCATTCCACCAATGCCTAAGAACCAACCTCATCAGTGATGTCACAATGGCTCAATTGTCCTAAACTTGGCTCACATTAAAATAGCCATACAGGGTCAGACCAAAGGTCCATCTAGTCTAGTATCCTGTTTCCAACAGTGGCTAACCCAGGTCCCAAGTACCTGGTAGATCCCAAGTAGTAAAACAGATGTTATGCTGCTTATCCTAGGAATAAGCAGTGGATTTCCCCCAAGTCCATCTCAATAATGGCCTATGAACTTCTCTTTTAGGAAATTATCCAAGCTTTTTTTAAACCCCGCTAAGCTAAACGATTTCACCACACTCTCCAGCAATGAGTTCCAGAGTTTTGTTTTAAATCTACTACTTAGTAGCTTCATCGCGTGGCCCCTAGTCCTAGTATTTTATGCACATTTTCTTTTTGCTTAAAATGGTGTGGTGGCCGTGTTATTCCACTCTTCAAGGTAATATGTAGAAATAAACAGAAACATCAAGGAAAAAAAATATCTTTTCTATTAGACTAACTTCATGTAGTTTATGATTAGCTTTTTGTTTATAAATTTATATCCTGGTTTCCCATTAAAGTTCAAAGAGGATACCAGGTCAAAAACATAAACCATCAAGAGCAGTTCAAAACAAAACACTAGAACATACCGAAAAGAAAGACTTAACAGCAAGCGGCAATCAAAATAATCTGGTAACAGTTCGACAGACATCAAAGCCAGTTTGGCTTTCCATTGGTCTAACAAACAGACCTGCTGAGGCATATGGAGGGATTGTGCATGACTTCTATAACTGCTGTCCTCGTTCAATCAATTGATTCACTCATTAATCTCAGAATCAATGTCAACTTTCATGGAAGTACCACATCATAAGGCCCAGGGGGCAGTGGTAGACCCCATCAACCCTAGTCTTTGGCCCGGGGTCTCTTGTCAGTCTGAGGCCTGCCACCCTGCAAACACTACCAAAAACTTAAGTTAGTAAAGCAAACCCCCACTATGACCCACCGCCTGAAAACACATGTCCTTGTCAGTGGAAGGAAGTTGGACTTTAGGGCTGGTCAGGTATCCGTGATGCCACCTCCAGCAGAACCTGACCCTGATGGAGCTAAGATGTTGCCAATGCACTGAAGAGTTTTTGTAGCCTGAGAATTATTCTCACTCTTATGGATTTAAGAAGGCCCTGGCGTCAATCCGGAGAGGCAGGGAACGTTCTAGGATGTCATCCAGGAGCAAAGGAGAGAAAAGAAAATAAGGCCAGCAGTCAAACCTGACACACCAGACCTGGTGGGGTAAGTACCAGGGAGGGACCTGCCTTTTTGCCCAAATTCTTTGTTGAGACCCCCTACATTAACCCTTTCCCAGCCTGGGTCATTTGGGACGGTAGTGAGGCCAAGAAAAGAGTGGGACCCAAGAAGAGGGAGGGATTAAGGAGCAAAGAGGGCCTGGAAACTGGAAGAACCATCTAGCCTGATCAGTTGCAGTCTACTACATACCATGACAGCCCAGCCCCCCCAATGGTCCATCAAGCCCAGTAGCCTGTTCTCACGGTGGCCAATCCAGATCCCTAGTATCTGGCCAAAATCCATGGAGTAGCAACATTCCATACTACCGATCCAGGGCAAGCAGTGGCTTCCCCATGTCTTTCTCAATAACAGACTGTGGACTTTTCCTCCAGGAACTTGTCCAAACCTTTCTTAAACAGCTACGCTATCCGCTCTTACCACATCCTCTGGCAACGCGTTCCAGAGCTTAACTTTTCTCTGAGTGAAAGAAATTTCCTCCTATTGGTTTCAAAAGTATTTCCCTGCAGTTTCATCGAGTGTCCCCTAGTCTTTGTAATTTTTGACGGAGTGAAAAATCGATCCACTTATACCCGTTCTACTCTACTCAGGATTTTGTAGACTTCAATCCTATCTCCCCTCAGCCGTCTCTTTCCCAAGCAGAAGAGCCCTAATCGTTTTAGTCTTTCCTCATACGAGAGGAGTTCCATCTCCTTTATCATCTCGGTCACTCTTGTTTCAACTGCTATATCTTTCTTGAGATGCGGCGACCAGAATTGAATGTAATACTCCCAGTGATACAGAGGCATTATAACATTCTTAGTCTTGTTAACCATCCCTTTTTAAAATAATTCCCAGCATCTTGTTTGCTTTTTTGACTGCCGGCGCCACACATTTGGGCGTAAGGTTTCTTTGTATTGTGTACAATGACACCCAGATCCTTTTCTTGGGTGCTAACCCCCAAGGTGGACCCTAGCATCTGCTAACTGTGATTTGGGTTATTCTTCCCAATGCGCATCACTTTGCATTTGTCCACATTAAATGTGATGCGCATTGGGAAGATCTTGGAGAAGGGTGATTAAAATGTTGCTTCGCATGTACTCCACAACCTGTACCACCAGACCAAACATCTCACCTCAAGACATGGGAAATGAAAAGTATCTCTGCAGCTTTCTGTACTTCATGTACTGAACAAGTGGTTGCCTACGGAGGGTCAAGAAGGATGCGCCTGTTTAACTGTCAAAATCCTATATGGTATCCTCCCTCCCTTTATCCCTCTTTCTTGTAATTCCTCAAACCCTAATACCACCAGATCCTCCCAGAAATTAAAACTATCCTTCCCCTCGCTAAAAGGCATTTCCCACACAGGAAAGCTAGGGACCTCCCTCCACTTCAAAATCACTGAGCTCTGGAACAACCTTACCTCCCCTCTTCGGAACTTGAGCTCTCTCCAAGTTTTCCGCAAACATCTGAAAACCTGGCTTTTCTCAAAAAATGTACCGGTAAGTCTCCCTCCAACTTAGGAATCAAGGAAACTATTATATCTTGGCATCTCAAGTCCTCTAAATTTTCTTCACACTTCTACCTCTAACCCTCTGTTGTAGTTCCTTCCTATTTCTCCTACTGTAAACCGCGTCGAGCTCTACGAACGTGGAGATGATGCGGTATACAAACCTAAGGATTAGATTAGATTAGATATGGACACAGGCCATTCCAATATGGAGACTCTACACATTACATAATTGGTTGTGGGAAGTTTAACACAGAGAGCTCATCATCTGAGGTCTCACCTGAGGGAGTATTTTGAGCTCGGAAATACAAAGAGTCATCCTGAACAGTGACTGGTCCCTAGGAGAACTCAGCAGTGGCCTGGGACCTTCAGTCCTTAAACCAGGATTACTGGAGGAGCTTGATTTGACTTAGCCACCATCCCATTCCACTGGAACTGCCGAGGAGAGCCCAAAGGCAAGCTGCATTGAGCATGTCATTCAAAAGCTTGTCTGGGACTTGTGGAGTGTCCACTCCACCTCTGTGGCCATAATGAGTGGTGGAACTGACACGACGACGCTTGGATTAGAGAAGAGATATACCCTTGCGTATGTTCACAGTCACTCCACACCTATTGCCTTTAGGCCTGATAATCCGGTGATAAAAGGAACTATGACCGGCAAATCAAGAAATGGAAAAGCAGAGCTCTGGTTTTTTTTTAAAAAGGTTTGGACAAGTTCCTGGAGGAAAAGTCCATAAATTGCTGTTGAGATAGACATGGGAGAAGCCACTGCTTTTCATGCTGCTACTATTTGGGTTTTTGCCAGGTACCTGTGACTTGGATTGGCCTCCGTAAAGACGGGATATAGGGCTAGATGGACTATTGTTCTGACCCAGGAAGGCTATTCTTATGTTCTTATGGGGATCAAGTACAGGACAATCAAGTGATTGTGACATCACTTGATGAAGTTGGCTTTTAGGCATTGGTGGAATGAGGCATTATGACATCACGATCTCAACTCTGGAAGGTTGCTACCCTTTTGGGTTTCTGTCAGATGTTTGTGACCTGGTTTGGAAACAGGATACTGGGCTAGATGCCAGGATGGCTGTTCTTATGGTCTTACTAAGCAGAAGAGGCATACAGAGAAAATTAAATTGCAAATCCTGTTTGGTTTTTTTTTTTGCTTCACCTGTTCTCTTCCAAATCAGAGGCTGGAAAAGCAGTAAGTGAGTCAACAGTAATCAAGGAGTTTGGAAGACAAAGCTGTGCTCTGTATTTGGAACGGATATGACACTTGTTCTGCCTGAGGTGTGCTGGAACCAGCCAGGTAAATTCATGCAGCACCAACCTGAGCCATTACATAACTACTGTGATCTAAATTGCTTTACGCTTTTAAGTCACTCAGGGAATTTCTTGGCCTTGGGGTTGTGCTTGCTTGCATTAGACTTCCCCTGATTCATCTCTGGCTTCCTGATACCAAGATCCCCTCCAGGAACGGAGCCTTTTCCCCATTCATCTGGTTTGAACTGCCTTTAAATCCCCCCGCAGTAAGTGATCTGGGTGTGATCAATCAGATCTTACATCACGAACTCCGTAGGCAGGAAGGAAGTCATTTCTGTTTCACTGCAGCCAACATTTCAAAGCAGATCGTAGAGATCTGTAGCTGTGTCATGTCTTAAGCCTTTTTCTGGTCATTCATCCTCAGCTTAACCTTGGGGCGGTGAACTCAGGTCATTGCACAAACTGAGGCCAGGATTCTCAAAACCCGCGTTAAAAAGCAACGGTCTGTTAATGCAGACATTTTGACAGCGAATCTAAAAAAATGAGACGCATGCAAATGACGTCGGCGGACAGCAGCGAAGATTCGCTAAACTTGCATGTGCCCATTGCTGGTGATAGCGATGGGCACATGCGCAGAAAAAAACGCTGTTAAAAAAAAAAAAAACAACAACCCACAACAACAGCGGGAGAGATGCCCACACTTTCCCCGAGTCAAGGCGTTGCCCCATTGCACGCAAAAATGTGTGGGTTCAGTTTCGCTAAGAGAAAGAACATTGCAGTCCTTTTGAGGACATGTCTGGGGAGTCCGGACGGCTTTTCAAAACCCAGCAGTTTGTCCTCCTCAAATCGCGCCAGGCAGGGAGGAAATCCTTACATGCACGAATGCCACACGGAAGGCCGCGAAGCAGCCTTTTTAGAGTGATGCCGGCCCGCCGCTGCTCTGGAGGGAGGTATGTAGGGCTCACGGTCAGCGGGGTTCGGATGGGAGGGAAGGATGGAGGGTCAGCGGGGGTTCGGCTGTGCGGCGTGGGCGGGTGCTCAAGGGTTCTGCTGCACAGGGGGATGGGAGGGTTGGAGGGATAGAAAGATGCTCTTGGTCTGGCCCTTCTGTCAAATTTAAGAAGCCATTGTGGCCCATGAGTCAAAAAGTTTGCCCACCCCTGGTCTAATCTAATGTATCTTTGACAAATTTTGGGCAGTTGTCCTTTCTTCACCGAGGCCCTGGAGAACAATGAACTAATACAGGAATCATCGCATTTCCTTCGGAAAAGGAACGCTCAGCCCCTCTAACCACAGGAAATGGATACAATCCTGGGGAGAGCTCTTGATAGCAAAAAAAAAAAATACTAGATACAAGCGCTGGAATGAAGAGAATGTGACACCGATTTTGCAACTATTTCAACATCTGAATCTGTCCCTCTTCGAAGGCCTGTTTTGTGCTGGGGTTTCCTCTGCCTTTCACCCTCAGTCCTGATGATAGCAAGTGCTGTCCAGTCACATCTCTGTGTTCAGCTCTTTAGACTAGAGAATGCGCTTGTTGGTGGACAGGAAAAGAGCCAGCTCATTGCCCCGTAACCTTTGGCCGGCTTCGGAAAGGCCTCCACCGGGAAGGGAGTGGATACCATTCAGCAGAGTTCTCCTCTCGCAGTTGCAACTTCACGCCTTTAGGTGGCAGACTTGAGATGTCGGTTCAGTAAATGGGAGGGGAGAGATGCAAAAACACCATAACTGTATAAAAATCTTTTGCCCTTGAGAAATGCTGAGTGGCAGGTCCAGATGTGAGCCTAGGCAAGTGCTGAAGGAGCCACATTCTGAAGACTAAATACCAAGGCCATGGAGGAGCCTGCTCCTGCTTGCTTTAGGGCCAGATAAATGGGATTAATGCTTGAAAAGGGCGCCATTGTGGCTCCTTGGCTTTCCTCTGCTTTCCACTCATTTGTATTTTCATGTCCGCGGTTTCAGTATTCGAGGATTCGGTTATTCGCGATTTTTTTTCTTTTACGAAATGCTGCATCCCGGACCTTCCCCAGACCTTACCTGGTGGTCTAGCGGCAACGCGGGGCAGGATCAATCATCCTACGCTCCTGACCCGTGTAGAGACATGATCAAAATGGCTGCCATGAGTTCCCGTTCTAGTCTCAAGACTACAACGGGAACTCATGGCAGCCATTTTGATGACGGCTTTGTACGGGGCAGGAGTGTAGAATGATCGATCCTGCCCTGCGTCGCCGCTAGACCACCAGGTAAGGTCTGGGGAAGGTCCGGGATGCAGCGTTTCTTAAAAGAAAAAAAAATCACGAATAACCGAATCCGCGGGTACTGAAACTGCGGATTCGCAGGGGGATACTGTAATCCTCAAGATCTCTACGCATCTCAAAGGCCAATCGCTCAAGTAATATTCCTAAGCACACCCTCTCCAAAGGAAATCATGTAACATGACACCTGCCAACCAGTGGCGTAGCAAGGGTGAGAGGCGCCCCCAAATCCCCCCACGCGCATGCCCCTTCCCCCGTAGGTCTAGTTGTTCGCCGCTGCAAGCAACAAGAACTGTGACGTGCTCCTCGCAAGCCCCGTCAGCTCCCCCCTCTGATGTCACTCCATATGCACGGCCCCCGGAAATGACATCAGCGGGAGAGACGATGTGGTCGTAAGGAGCACGTTGAAGTTGTTGCTCATGGTGATGAACAAGTAGAGGTGCGGGGGAAGGGAAGAGGCGGGGCAGGGAGGAGGAGAGGTGCCGGCGCCCCAACCAGCATGGCACCCGGGGCGGACCGACCCCCGTTCCCCTGTACTGCGCCACTGTTTAGAAGGCCTTGCTGCCCCACTCCTCCTCTCAGTGAGATCGTAATGATCACTTCTCCCTCCATGTTTGCGGTTTCGATTATTTGCGGTTTATAGCTTGTTGGCTCCTTCCCCCCCTCCAAATTACATCAGCTTGCATAGAGAAATTGCTGATTCCAAGCGTTTACAGAGAAAATCGCTGATTCCCGGCGCTTTATTCACCGTGTTTGGCCGCTCCTTCGTTATCCGCGGTTTCCCCAGATCCACAATGGTTTTTTTAATAGAAAACAGCGAATAACATAGGAAAAAGTAATTCACGGGACTGTTAATGTTTATGTTGATTAAAAACTTTCTATACCAATAACAGCCTAAAAAAGGATCCGAGCGGTGTGCAATATGCGGGTCCCACTACCACCGGCGCCTCCTACTCTCGCTACGCCACCAGCCATCTTGTTTTGTTTACAGAGTTTCCAGTGGAAAGGGGGGGGGGGAGTGCGACGCCAATGCCAACAAACCTCTGGAATAGCCCCCCCTCCAAGAGAAGACATTTCATGATGTCTTTCTGTCTAGAAATGTTCAACCATCAGAATTTTGCAGCCAATTATGAAGTGAGTCACCATTTCGGTCTCTTTCTCACAGATTCTATAGACGTCTGTTGTAGCAGGGTTTGGTTTTTGTTTTTTTTTCTAAGCTTGCTGTGAACCATACTGGTTACATTGTGGGAGTCGAGATTTCAGTGCTGTTCCCTGAACCATCTGGAGATGTTGTGGAGGCAGCTCTCTCCTCATATTTATGTCTTTATTTTTATTATCATTTACTCAAACAAGCGTGAGAGGAACACAGAGGATCTCGAATCAGAAAATAAGAACATAAGAATTGCCGCTGCTGGGTCAGACCAGTGGTCCATCATGCCGAGCAGTCTGCTCACATGGCGGCCCCTAGGTCAAGACCGCTGCTCCAAATGAGTCTAGTCTCACCGGTTTAGCATGAACTTGTCTAACTTTGTCTTGAATCCCTGGAGAGTGTTTTCCCCTATAACAGCCTCCGGAAGAGCGTTCCAGTTCCTCCCCCTATCCAGCAGTACCCCTTCCCTGCTCCCCCTGTCCAGCAGTAGCCCTTCTCCCTTCCTTTTACCTTCCCTCTGTCCAGCAGAACCCCTTTCCTGCTCCCCTTGTCCAGCAGTAGCCCTTTTCTCTTCCTTTTACCTCCCCCTGTCCAGCAGTACCCCTTCCCTGCTCCCCCTGTCCATCAGTAGCCCTTCTCCCTTCTTTTTACCTACCAATATTCCCATTTTCCCTTTCCTATTTCCACCTTTTTCCACCCCATCCAGCATCATTAGAGTACCTGTTGCATTGTTGGTGTTCCAGTGTCTCCTCTGCCTTGGGTCTGGGCCGGCTATTGTGGGCCAGGATTGCCAGGGGTGCCCTGCGGGACAGGCAGGGGCAAGGGTCAGCAGAGGTGGGGGAGTTCTGGGTGGCAGCGTGAGTTCACTCTGGTGCGGGGCCTCGGCCGTGTCGTGGGGAGCTGGTGTCTGCACTTCTAGCCACTTCCTCTAGAGTCCCTACTGCAGCGCGCAGGCGTCGCATCGCGCGGCGGTGACGTCCAGGCCTTGCACTGCCACATCTCTCCTGAGCCACGACGAAGAGGGCAGGGGGGTGCTAGCGGCTGGCAGCCGCCGCTCCGCACCGCCTATCGCCTCAAGCCACCGCGGCCTCCTCCCGGCAGCCGCCGCTCCGCACTGCCTTGCCGTGGCAGCGTCTAAAGACACTTCAGCCGGTGTCTTGTGAGGTGGAGAGCAGGGAAGCTTGTCTGGCGCGCATGCGCACTCGTGCCGCCGCGACAGATCAGGGAACATGCGGCGCGAGTGCGCATGCGTGCTTAGCGTTTTATTATATATGATATTCAAATAAACACAGAGCACATACGAATACATATATACAAGAATAAAATGTCCCTAGTCTTTGGGGACCCGACACGGTCCATGTTTCGGCCATCTAATCAAAGGCCTGCCTCAGGGGTGATGAAGTCGGTCCACTTAGATGTCGCTGTAGCACTCCGCATCGGGTCCCCAAAGACTAAGGACATTTTAGCCTTATTTATATGTACATTGGTATTGCATTAACATTTCCAGTTTCTTGAAGCAGACAAAAAGCCGGGCTCCCAGGAGGAAGCCCTTCTCTTTAATATGGTATGCAATTATGAAAGTGGAGACTGGTAATGAGACTGACACAGAAACAGGAAGCTAAGATCCTGGCTGAACATTATGTCCTGGCATGGGCACGAAGGCAACACTTTTCATTCTCTCTTCTGTTGGTTTAGAAATGACATGTCTTGCCCCTGAACATGTTCATGTTTACTGTATGTGTAAACATGGCAGAAACTGGAAGCACAGCACATGAAAGAATACTTATGCCACCGGTTTGAAGGGTGAAGTAATCCCGTCTAGCTCATCTCCTCCACTGGATCATCCATTTCCTTGTTTGTTTTTTTAAAATTTGCTGTTTATAAGAATTTGGAAATAAATCTACAATCCAAGAATTACATCTTGCAACAGCAGTAACTGATGTACAGGCAACAACTCTTCTTAAAAGTTATGAAACCCTTCCACATCCTCCCACCTCCTGGCTCCTACTGGAATATCCCTGACGGTTCCTTTTTCAAAAATGGCACAGCCAGCCCCCTAGTGGTAGTCTCTCAGTACTTCTGTTAAGGGCCAGCTGACAAAATAAACATCACAAAGTCTGAGGAATGCATCATCTGCAGTTATATTTATTTAAATTTATTTCTAGACCACTGTCTCCTCAGGTCTAAACCTGAGGCAAAGTACAATTTCACATCATAATAATAATGAAGCATTAAGTACTGCTGGCTAATCAATTCTATAGCGGAAGAAAAAAAAGCAAAAATTTGTCATTTTTCAGTCTAATCAGCAAATGCCTCAGTAAAAATAAATGCCTTCAGATGTTTTCTAAAAGTACAATCGTTTCTATCATTCTGATTGTAGGGCTAGACGTCAAAAATCCACTACTCCATACATTTAAATATTTTCAGGGTTTTTAGTGCTTCTGAGCTAATGATGAGAAAAGACCCTGCACAGCCTTCAATACATATAGCTCAGGGATTCCCCCCTCCCAAGGGATCGGATTGTGAGCGGCTCCTGTACTGACCCAGGAGAAGAAGTGAAGCTCCGCTGATCTCCACTGAAGCCTGAAGCTATTCCTCAGTGAGACAAGAGGGAAAGAAAAGCTGCCTTCTCACACCTCCGGGCGCATCGCTCAACATAAAACAGGTCAGACATTTTGATTAAGAGAAGGCTGGATGGATGTGTATAATCTTTGGGGGTCAGTGATCAAGGAAATTTGACAGCTGAAGCTGC
Organism: Geotrypetes seraphini; assembly: GCF_902459505.1. Taxonomy (NCBI): domain Eukaryota; kingdom Metazoa; phylum Chordata; class Amphibia; order Gymnophiona; family Dermophiidae; genus Geotrypetes; species Geotrypetes seraphini. The sequence continues at coordinate 12,415,404 of NC_047094.1, read as the reverse complement.
CCCTTTCCCCATGCTCACCATCCTCCCCTCCCCCAGGCACAGGCAGAGAGCAAAGAACAGATGGTTGGGTTGACGTTTTTTGTGGACAGATATATTTTTCCTTATTCAAAGGTTTACTTTGTGGTCTCAGAATTACTAGCTTAAAGAGTTCATGGCACTGTTTACCTCCAGGGGTTCCCAGTCTCCCAGTCAGGCGCTACCCACAGATGCATTCCCACCATCACTCCATTTCTGCCAGCCTTTATTATGTCTTTTTGGGACTTAGCACACAGATCAGTAGGGGGCAGGGACTGTTTACAGTACTCCCCCGTGAATTTGCGGCTTCAGTCATTTGCAGGGTGTTTTTTCTTAGTTCTCCTGCTGCTTTCACCATCGATTATTATTAGCGCGGCTGCTACGAGGGTAGATTGGGCAGGGGGGGGGGGAGAGAGAGAAGAGATCGGTGGCAGATGCAGCGGTAGAGCTCGTACACACGATGGAGCCTTCCAGCCGACATCACCGTGGCAATGAGAAGCCAAAAATGGAGCGGGGAGGTGGGGCCTAAAAGAAATCAGGCATTTTTGGACCACATCCATTTTTTTTGGCGGATTTTCAAACTTCGCGGGGACTCCTGGAATGTAACCTCCTCGAATTTCGGGGGAGTACTGTACTTCAGTATTTTAAAAAAGAGTTCCTCCTCTGCTGCCCCCCCCCCACCCCAAGTGCCTTCCTGCAAACTGTTTATAGGGCTGACCTCGGACAAAATGTTAACCAGGGCAAGGATTGTTATTACTGTTCTCCTTCCTCTTTGGGTTCACTTGCTAGAAGACTCGCTGAGGGGAAGATTCTCTAATATCGCCGGAAAAATCCGACGGGCTTCCCTACATGTAACAATTTCAAAAATACGAGCGATTCTCAAAAAACTGAGAACTTACATGAGTCAATGGTGACAGCAATCAGCGTGTGCGCCATCTTGGGGGGGTGGGGGGGGGTGCCGGCACCCGCCCTCCTCTCCAACCCCCTGCCACGCACTTGCGCCCCTTCCCTCATACCTCTTTCACTTTCCTGCTGCGAGCGGTATCACGACTTGCTGCCCGCATTGGTGTCGCCTCTGACGTCAACTCCGGGTCCCGCACCTAGGAAATGACGTCAGAGGGAGAGCCGACGCGACGCGGGCTGCAAGTTTGTGATGCTGCTTGCGCTGGGAAAACGAGAGAGGTACAGGGGAAGGAAAAGGGGGGCGCGCATGCGGGGGGGAGGGAGCGAGGAAAAAGGCAGAGGATGGGCACCACCGTCCTGGGTTCCACTCACTCTTGCTAGGCCACTGCCTAGCAGTTCAGACCTTACAATCTAGTAATTATTTTGCTACTCTACGAGCAGAATTTGCATCCTGGAGATAATTCTAAAAGATGCCTCTATTTGAACCCCCTGAGGATGTGCCATAGAAGCCTAGTTTTAACCGCATCCATGCTTAAAACACTGGTTAACAAGTCTCCACCGTGCCAACCATATAGGCAGCCCAACACGATATCCCCAAATATTGCCGAAAGCATTCGGCTTACCAGTCAAGATGTCTTCCCTCCCTGAGCCGCACCGCACCCTCACTCGCGGCATGTGACAATAAGGTGATCTTATGACACTCGAGTTACCGAAGCTTCACCTGTCTTTGGCCATTTGTGGGACAACAAGAAAGGCGCGGCCTTGGCTTGCCTTTCTAGATCTTGCTTCTCTTGTTCGGAAGCACTAAAGTGGAGAAAAGCTCCACGGAGAATGTGGGCATTGATCCCACTGCCTCTCTACCATTTGAGCTAATTCCCCTTGCCGAGTGTACACTTAACGCACATGAGGACGCCTCATAGATTATGGATTTTATCCTCTTGTCTCTAGCATCTCCACTGATGTCTCTCTTTTGTTACTCCTCGCCTATAGCTTATCCCAGGAAAACCTTGTGTTGGTGATACCAACTGAAAACATCTTCCATTCCAAATCTGGAAACACTTTAGCTATTAAAGTCCCAATCCACCATTGACACAAGGAGCCTGTCTTCGGGGTGACGTGGGGGACAGAATTTGTTCCTGTCCCCGTGGATAACCATGGGAAACCATCCCCGTATCATTCTTTAAGGAGAGAGAGAAGAATCAGAATATGAATGGCCACAACCACTGACCCGCAAGCTTTGCTTTGAAGAATGCTGGTGTAGAAGGACCGAGGTTGAAACAGACACTACAGAATGACAGTCTCTGGTATCCAGAGCAGATATTGTGATGTCATAATGCCTCATTCCACCAGTGCCTAAGAGCCAATCACATCAGTGATGTCACAATGGCTTCATTATCCTTGGCTCACATAAGAATCAGAGTATGAATGGCCACAACCACTGACCCTCAAGCTTTGCTCTGAAGAATGCTGGTGTAGAAGGACCGAGGTTGAAATAGACACCAAAGAATGACATGGGATGGATTCCCCGTGGTTATCCGCAGTGACTGTATCTTCATACTAGAACTGCTATACAGTGTTTAGACAGGATCTCTTGAAAATGACAAAGTTTAATAGGCGACCCGTCAAAAAATGCGCTAGGCAAACGCGCGCAGACAAATATACGCATGACAACCGCGCGCACCAACAAATATGTGGACGGCCAGTGCGCACACTGATACACGCGCGCACGACGCCAGCACATGACAATCATGTCGGTGCACGCGATTGACTTGTGCGCGTGTGTCGATGCGCACATTTATCTGGGCGCGTTTATCTTGGTGTAAGAGCATAAGAACTGCCATCACCGAATCAGACTTACGGTCCGTCAAGTCCGGCAATCCGCACACGCGGAGGCCCTGCCAGGTGTGCACCTGGCGTAAATTAAGTCGCTCATGCACCATTTAATTATGGGCAATATTTATTACTGGTGGTTTGCAAGATATAATTCTGTATGGGTCAACCAAAGTTAGGCATAGGATGATCCATGCCAAGTGTGTTTCGAGTTTCAAGCTCATTAGGATTTTATGTACTGCCTATCAAGGTTATCTAAGTATTGTGTTCAGTTTTGGAGACCGTATCTGGCGAAAGACGTAAGAAGACTTGAGGCGGTCCAGAGGAGGGCGACGAAAATGATAGGAGGCTTGCACCAGAAGACGTATGAGGAGAGACTGGAAGCCCTGAATATGTATACCCTAGAGGAAAGGAGAGACAGGGGAGATATGATTCAGACATTCAAATACTTGAAGGGTATTAACGTAGAACAAAATTTTTTCCAGAGAAAGGAAAATGGTAAAACCAGAGGACATAATTTGAGGTTGAGGGGTGGTAGATTCAGGGGCAATGTTAGGAAATTCTATTTTACGGAGAGGGTGGTGGATGCCTGGAATGCGCTCCCGAGGGAGGTGGTGGAGAGTAAAACTGTGACTGAGTTCAAAGAAGCGTGGTATGAACACAGAAGATTTAGAATCAGAAAATAATATTAAATATTGAACTAGGCCAGTTACTGGGCAGACTTGTACGGTCTGTGTCTATGTATGGCCGTTTGGAGGAGGATGGGCTGGGGAGGGCTTCAATGGCTGGGAGGTTGTAGATGGGCTGGAGTAAGTCTTAACAGAGATTTCGGCAGTTGGAACCCAAGCACAGTACCGGATAAAGCTTTGGATTCTCGCCCAGAAATAGCTAAGAAGAAAAAAAAAAAAAAAAATTTAAATTGAATCAGGTTGGGCAGACTGGATGGACCATTCGGGTCTTTATCTGCCGTCATCTACTATGTTACTATGTTACTAAGCGGTTTTTACAATCAGGTACTCAAGCATTTTCCCTATCTACCTTGGTGGGCTCCCAAGCTATCTAATGTACCTGGGGCTATGGAGGACTGAATGACTTGCCCAGGATCACGAGGAGCAGCGCAGGGTGTGAATTCTGAAAAGGGCACTCTGTGAGGAACAGCCGTAATAGAATACTAGGCTAGTGCACATCTCATGTCTAGCTGTGGGCTGGTGGAAATGCTCACACACAGCCAATGTATGGTTACCATATGGCTCCAGAAAAAAGGAGCACGGATCGAGTCAGCTGGGTTTTACTTCTATTGCTTTCAACGGAAATAAAAACCCGGATGTCTCAGTCCGTTCCCCTTCTTCTGGCGCCACATAGTAACCCTAAACCAATGGGAGTAAGGTACATAAGAACATAAGAATGGCCGCTGCTGGGTCAGACCAGTGGTCCATCGTGCCCAGCGGTACGCTCGTGCGGCGGCCCTCAGATCAAAGATCAGTGCCCTGAGACTAGCCCTAGCACGTTCTGGTTCAGCAGGAACTTGTCTAACTTTGTCTTGAATCCCTGGAGGATGTTTTCTCCTATAACAGCCTCCGGAAGAGCGTTCCAGTTTTCTACCACTCTCTGGGTGAAGAAGAACTTCCTTACGTTTGTACGGAATCTATCCCCTTTCAACTTTAGAGAGTGCCCTCTCGTTCTCTCTACCTTGGAGAGGGTGAACAACCTGTCCTTATCTACTAAGTCTATTCCCTTCAGTACCTTTCGATCATGTCCCCTCTCAATCTCCTCTGTTCAAGGGAGAAGAGGCCCAGTTTCTCTAATCTTTCACTGTACGGCAACTCCTCCCTTTTGAGTAGTGCCGTGTAGTTTTTCATGTACGGCGACCAGTGCTGGACGCAGTACTCTAGGTGAGGGCGCACCATGGCCCGGTACAGCGGCATGATAACATAAATGCAGGTATTCTATAACATGACACCTAAATTCTAGGAACGTCCCTGACTTGCTCATGCCCTTCCCATGACCACACCCCCTTTGGAATTGTGCGCCATGAAATTTAGGTATGCATGTTATAGAATAGGACAAAGGGTGGATCCACACATATCTCACAATTACTGCTTATTAAGCTAATTACGTTACACACATATCTGTGATCGGCACTCAAAACTGAGCACTAGATAATGACATGGGGACAAATTTTTCCCCGTCCCCGTGGGAACTCATTTTCCCATCCCATTCCAACAAGTTCTTTTCCTGTCCCTGCCCCATTCCTGCAAGCTCCGTCCTCATCTGCACAAGCCTCAAACACTTCAAAATCCTAAGTAGCAACATTCTAGAGCTCAGATTGTGATGTCATAATGCCTCATTCCACCAATGCCTAAGCTCCGTCCTCATCTGCACAAGCCTCAAACCCTTTCAAATCCTAAGTAGCAACATTCTAGAGCTCAGATTGTGATGTCATAATGCCTCATTCCACCAATGCCTAAGCTCCGTCCTCATATGCACAAGCCTCAAACGCTTTCAAATCATAAGTGTTTGAGGCTTGTGCAGTTAAGGCAGAGCTTACAGGAATGGGACAGTGACAAAACTCATGGGGACAGGACGAGGAAATTGAGTTCCTGCAGGGACGGGGAGAAATTTGTCCCCGTGTCATTCTCTACTGAGCACCTAAGTATGACCTAAAGAGAATTTAGGGGCAAATGAATTTATCTACCTCTTGGTAATGAGTCCATCTTGCCCTGCATTTGCCCGATTTTTGTGAGCTCTTTACTAATTATCTGCCGCAGAGCAGCTTCTCTTGCGTTGCGGTCGTTGCAGTAACTTTCTGATTGGGGGAGGAGGTGAGATCGGTCGACTCCTTTCTAGCTGTGAGAAACAGACGTGGAGACTGGACCATGGTGGCCTACAATTACCTCAGTAATTGAGTTTGAAAGGCGGAGAACAAATGATTGCTATGACCTATGAGGTAGTCAGAGAACACAGTTTGGCAGCTCGGAGGAAAATTCCCACAGAAGTACAGCACGTCCAACCAGCTCAAATCAAGCCCTCGAGTTTTACATAGAAACATAGAAATAGACGGCAGATAAGGGCCCACGGCCCATCCAGTCTGCCCACCTTAATGTCCCTCCCCTACCTTTGCCCTGTGAATAGATCCCATGTGCCGATCCCATTTGGCCTTAAAATCAGGCACGCTGCTGGCCTCAATCACCTGCAGTGGAAGACTATTCCAGCGATCAACCACTCTTTCAGTGAAAAAGAATTTCCTGGTGTCACCTCGTAGTTTCCCGCCCCTGATTTTCCACGGATGTCCTCTTGTTGTCGTGGGACCCTTGAAAAAGAAGATATCTTCCTCCGCCTCGATGCGGCCCGTAAGATACTTGAACGTCTCGATCATGCACTTTTTCTTCTGCGGCTGGTGACAGTTCACACTTCTTGTAGGGTGTCGTCTCTTAGGGTTACTCTAGTGCTCTCTCAGCATCTCCTTGTCCTGGCGCTCTGCGTCCAAAGATAATACTGTGATATGTCCAAAGATAATACTGTCCTATGAACTGATCAGCAGCTGCTGTTGTCCTTGGCACTCTGCTATCATTCATCACTTTCTGTAGATTGGCAAAGAGTCCTGGGCCTGTGGTGGATAGTAGAGAATGACACACGGGGACAAATTTTTCCCTCATCCCCGCGGGAACTCATTTTCCCGTCCTGTGGGTGGTCAATATTACGCCGATTTTTAAAAATGATTCCAGGGGAGATCCAGGAAATTACAGAGCGGTAAGCCTCACTTCAGTGCCGGGCAAAATGGTAGAAACAATTATAAAAAATAAAATTGTGGAACACGTAGACAGACATGATTTAATGAGATGGAGTCAGCATGGGTTCAGCCGAGGGAGATAAGAACATAAGAACATAAGCAGTGCCTCCGCCGGGTCAGACCATAGGTCCATCCCGCCCGGCAGTCCGCTCCCGCGGCGGCCCAGACTGGTCACGACCTGTCTGTATCACCAGAAGAGGCTCCCTTGCCACCTTGGTTTCTCATTTAAGTCCTGCCTCGCCACTTTGCTTGACTGCTTTGAAGGTTGAATACACATGTGGCTAAAGGTGAGCCGGTTGACATAGTGTATCTCGATTTTCAGAAAGCTTTTGATAAAGTTCCTCACGAGAGGCTCCTGAGAAAATTAAAGAGTCATGGGATAGGTGGCAAAGTTCAGCTGTGGATTAGGAATTGGTTATCGGATAGAAAACAGAGGGTAGGGTTAAATGGTCATTTTTCTCAATGGAGGAGAGTAAACAGTGGAGTGCCGCAGGGGTCTGTACCCGGACCGGTGTTATTGAACTTATTTATAAATGATCTGGAAACTGGAACGACGAGTGAGGTGGTTAAATTTGCAGATGACACTAAACTGTTCAAAGTTGTTAAAACGCATGCGGATTGTGAAAAATTGCAGACGGACCTTAGGAAATTGGAAGACTGGGCGTCCAAATGGCAGATGAAATTTAATGTGGACAAAAGCAAAGTGATGCACATTGGAAAGAATAACCTGAATCACAGTTACTGGATGTTAGGGTCCACCTCGGGGGATTAGCGCCCAAGAAAAGGATCTGGGTGTCATCGTAGACAATACGATGAAACCTTCCGCCCAATGTGTGGCGGCGGCCAAAAAAGCCAACAGGATGCTGGGAATTATTTTAAAAAGGGATGGTTAAGAAGACTAAGAATTGTTAATGTTCAATAATTTTTATTGAGTTTTAGAAATAAAATGTACATAACAAAAATCTTACAAAGAAGATCATCTCAACTCAGTTAATACATTGTAGATATATAAAATCAAAAAAATCAACAATCAATTATCATTACAATACAAACACGATAAAGTACCTTAAAACACGCCCTCCTCCCTTCCCCCATCCCATTTCCAAATATTACTAATAAATAGTGCTTCACTTTCTGATTACTCCAAAACGGCCTGCTCTGATTGATAATTGCTGTATATAAGGTTCCCAGGTCATCCCAAATTTACTCTGGTTTTTATAAGATGGGGGGGGCGCCCTCCCAATGTCAAACCTTCCATTTTCAGTGTGGTAATATAATGAACTAATTGCGTATAAGCATATATGTCTGTGTGTCTCATACCCGAATTAGTCAATAATACTCCTGTGTTGTGCGTTCTCATCTCGTCATTGAGGCCTGTCCTTGGCTTACTAGCCCATCTACCAGGCTACTTAAGGCAGTGTTTTTCAACCTTTTTATACCTATGGACCGTCAGAAATAAAAAATTATTCTGTGGACTGGCATCAGTCCGTGGACCGACGGCTGAAGAACACTGGGCTAAGTCGTGGGCCAGACCCCACCCATCTCCAACTAAAGTCCATCCCAGACCCTGCCCCCATAACAGTACTAATTGCACCTTGCACGTCCCTTGCCTCATCTGACGTTGCAATGTCAGAGAGAAGGCTTCCGGTTCAGGCGCAGGATGCCCATAGGAGCCAATGCCCGTGGCTCTGTGCACTGAATCAGTTAGGAAGAGGGAGCTGGCTCGAAGATAACGCCGCATCGATCGCACCGTGGACCGGCGGTTGAAGAACACTGTTTTGGGCCTGATGCACGTGCTGGCCCTGTGGACCGGCAGGAAATTTCTGTGGACCGGCACTGGTCCATGGACCGGTGGTTGAAGAACACTGACTTAAGGCAACTGTATGATGCTCTACTGGCATATCCCATACCACTCCCAATCCCAGGTCTACAGCAGACTGAAGGAGATTTCCTCCAGAATCATCCAATATTCTGCATCATCCATCTTTCCCTCAGTTCTCACAGACCTCTCTGCCCCCACAGCTATAAAACACCTCCATATTATAACGTTATGTTGTTTTGAGCCATATAAATCGCTTACCAGGGATGCGCATTCATTTTTAAACAAATGTGAGTAGAGATAATGGAGACGGGTAGGCACTGTTTCGTTCTGATTTTTGTGGGGTGAGAGGGAATGAGTGACCACCGGGGGGAGTGTGGGAGATTATTACTTAATCCCTCCAGTGGTCATCTGGTACCTTTTTGGCACGTAAGGGCCGAATTAGGCCCCGTTCAGCGCGATTCAAGTCAAATCGAGGGCCGTTTAGTGAATCACGCCGAGCGGCACCTGTTTTGGAGGGGCCCAAGAAATAGGCCAGCTCTAGGCACAACTAAAAGGTCGGCGCCCGTGCGAGCGCTTCAGCACGCCAAAGAGCAGCGATTCTGTAACAAGGCGTCTAACACGAAGCCACGCCCAGGCCTAACCTGCATAGCACCTATTTTTTTGAAGGCCGGCTAAATTTTTTAGAGGCGCCTTTTTACAGAATCGCTCTTTTTTGATAGGCGTCTAGGTATCAATTAGTGCCGATTGAAAAAAAGCGTAATTGAGCTTGTTATTCAATTTAGATAGGCGTCGATCTAGTTGGGCGCCTCCATAATAGGAAAATGGTAAAACCAGAGGACATAATTTGAGGTTGAGGGGTGGTAGTTTCAGGGGCAATGTTAGGAAATTCTACTTTACGGAGAGGGTGGTGGATGCCTGGAATGCGCTCCCGAGAGAGGTGGTGGAGAGTAAAACTGTGACTGAGTTCAAAGAAGCGTGGGATGAACACAGAAGATTTAGAATCAGAAAATAATATTAAATATTGAACTAGGCCAGTACTGGGCAGACTTGCACGGTCTGTGTCTGTGTATGGCCGTTTGGTGGAGGATGGGCAGGGGAGGGCTTCAATGGCTGGGAGGGTGTAGATGGGCTGGAGTAAGTCTTAACAGAGATTTCGGCAGTTGGAACCCAAGAAATAGCTAAGAAGAAAAAATTAAAAAATTTAAATAGAATCAGGTTGGGCAGACTGGATGGACCATTGGGGTCTTTATCTGCCGTCATCTACTATATGTTACTATGAGAGAGAGAAAGAAAAAGAGACAGAAAGAGAAAGAAATAAAATAGACAAAGAAAGAGAGAGAGAGAAAAAAAAAGAGAGAAAGAAAAAGAGACAGAAAGAGAAAGAAATAAAATAGACAAAGAAAGAGAGAGAGAGAAAAAAAAAGAGAGAAAGAAAAAGAGACAGAAAGAGAAAGAAATAAAATAGACAAAGAAAGAGAGAGAGAGAAAAAAAAGAGAGAAAGAAAAAGAGACAGAAAGAGAAAGAAATAAAATAGACAAAGAAAGAGAGAGAGAGGAAAAAAAGAGAGAAAGAGAAAGAAAAAGACAGACAAAGAGAGAGAAAGACAGAGAGAGAGAGAGAAAGACAAAGAAAGAGAGTGGTGGAGAGTAAAACTGTGACTGAGTTCAAAGAAGTGTGGGATGAACACAGAGGATAAAGAATCAGAAAATAAGATTAAATATTGAACTAAGGCCAGTTACTGGGCAGACTTGCACGGTCTGTGTCTGTGTATGGCCGTTTGGTGGAGGATGGGCAGGGGAGGGCTTCAATGGCTGGGAGGCTGTAGATGGGCTGGAGTAAGTCTTAACAGAGATTTCGGCAGTTGGAACCCAAGCACAGTACCAGGTAAAGCTTTGGATTCTTGCCCAGAAATAGCCAAGAAGAAAAAATTAAAAAATTTAAATTGAATCAGGTTGGGCAGACTGGATGGAGCATTCGGGTCTTTATCTGCCGTCATCTACTATGTTACTATGTTACTATGTAATATCAGGCGCTGGTTACAGAATTTGGGCCTTAGATGCTTTTAAAACAGGTCTAACTCCGGACACCTAAGTTCTGTCCAGGACGTCTTGGGAACAGAAGCATAGTAAGGGATGGGGGGGGGAGGGGGTGGACCGCCCCAGGTTTTATCTTGTTTGGGGGCACTGGCACCCCTCCTCCGGGACCCGCACCTGGGAAGCGACATCAGAGAAAACGCCAGAGCTGGCGCAGGCAGTACGCCGGTGGCTGCTCGTGCCGAAGTTGAAAAGGTTGAAGAGGAGCGCCGCTTACCCTTGCAACGCCACTGCTTGGGAAAGGTTCAATTATTGACCGCAAGATATCCAAGTCAAAGCATGCCCAAAGTCCGCCCGTACCACGCCCTCAACACGCCGCCCTTGCGTTTGGGGTGTACAGCAGCTCAGACGCCTCGCAAGACGTCCAGAATGATGGTTTCGAAGATCGGCACTCGGACATCCTGGTGATTAGGACCAGGATTTATGCCGCTTTCTGGATGTTTTTATTTTTTTGAAAATGAGCCCCAAAGTTATTAAGATATTTTTAAAAAATCCCTTTGTCCTCCAGGTACCTGTCCAGACCCTCCTTGAAGCCCTGTAGCGTGCTTCTGCCTATCACATCCTCCGGTAGTGCGTTCCATGTATCCACCACCCTCTGGGTGAAAAAGAACTTCCTGGCGTTTGTTCTAAACCTCTCCCCTTTCAATTTCTCGGAGTGCCCCCTTGTACTTGTGGTTCCCCATAATTTGAAAAAATCTGTCCCTGTCTATTTTTTCTATACCCTTCATGATCTTGAAGGTTTCTATCATGTCTCCTCTAAGTCGTCGCTTTTCCAGGGAGAAAAGCCCCAGCTTTTTCAGTCTGTCAGTATATGAGAGGTCCCCCATACCCTTTATTAGCTTAGTTGCTCTTCTCTGGACTCTCTCAAGTACCGCCATGTCCTTCTTGAGGTACGGCAAACCAGTACTGGACACAGTACTCCAGGTGTGGGCGCACCAATGCACGATACAGTGGCAGGATGACTTCCTTCGTCCTGGTCGTGATACCTTTCTTAATGATACCCTTCGGGGTCATTCATCTCCTTCCCCTTCCACCAGCTCTGGTTTAAACCGCAGGCAAAACTTAGACAACGCTTTTATGATGGCAAGTTCTGACCCTTATGTAATCGCTACTGTGAGATTGTCATCAAAAGAGGATCACAGCAGGCAGCATAATTAGAGGGGAGAAACCCCCCCCCCCATGCAGGCAACCAGAACTTCAGTGCAGGGCAGGGGACCCTTTATGGACTGTATACTGATTGGGCCTGGCTTGAACCATCAGACTTTTCACATGGCTGCACAGTCCGGAACAGCAGGAATGCAGTGTGGACATGTTTACGGCTTGACGTCTCCTTTCTTTCACATTCCTCTGGAATCGGTTTGCTAATCTAGCAAGACAGTTCGAGGTACAGACATCTCAGGGATGCCATTAGACTTGCAGCTGTTCTATCTACATCACACTAGAGTTAAGTCAATATTTTAAACATGAACAGACTGACAGTGATCTGGGCACCCAGGTAATAGTGTCATGGCATGAGCTCCTAACCACACATCTGATATATAGCGGTTCCAGTGGGAGTGTGTGGCACAGTGGTTAAAAGCTACAGCTTTGCACCCTGAGGTTGTGGGTTTAAATCCATGCTGCTCCCTGTGACCCTGGGCAAGTCACTTAATCCCCCCATTGTCCCTGGTACATTAGATAGATTGTGATCCCTCCAGGACAGACAGGGAGAAATGCTTGAGTACCTGGATAAATTCATGTAAACCAGTGGTTCCCAAACCTGTCCTGGGGGACCCCCCAGCCAGTCAGGTTTTCAAGATATCCCTAATGAATATGCATGAGAGAGATTTGCATACCTGTTACTTCCGTTATATGCAATCTCTCTCATGCATATTCATTAGGGATATCTTGAAAAACCTGAATGGCTGGGGGTCCCCTAGGACAGGTTTGGGAACCACTGACGTAAACCATTCTGAGCTCCCCTGGGAGAACAGTATGGAAAACTGAATACATAAATAGTGTGAAAAGCTTCAGCCTCTGATTGTGACATCATAATGCCTCATTCCACCAATAAGAGCCAACCTCATCAGTGATGTCACAACGGCTTGATTGTTCTATACTTGGCTCACTTTTACTACATTTTGATTTCTAGAGTGGTGCAGTGGTTAAAACCACACTGCTCCTTGTGACCCTGGGCAAGTCACTTAATCCCCACATTGTCCCAGGTGCATTCGATAGTTTGTGAGCCCACTGGGTCAGATAGAAAAATGCTTGAATACCTGAATAAATTAATGTAAACCATTCTGAGTTCCCCTGGAAGAATGGTATAGAAAATGGAATAAATGAACTGTGGGCCTTCAGGCAGTGCCTCATTGATAACTAGTGAGTCTGCTCATTTGATACTCCTGTACTCAAGGTTAGAAGTAAACATGACTGATACAGGGGTCGAATCCTAGTCTCCAGATTTCACATCACTCTGCTTTTAACCTTGAGGCTACACGGCCAAAAAATAAGCCACTCAGATTTCCTCCAATTTTTCAACTTGATCCTTGTTTCTATAATGAATTCCAGATGCTGCCAGATGGGAGAAGGCTGGACATGAGATGCTCTTTGGTGGTCAGTGCTGGAGCAGTAAGCGGAATATGGATTTTCCTTTTCATCACCAAAGTAACCCTTTAGATCCTTCCTGGATTTTAGGCCCACACCTTCCTCTGGTCATCACGGTCCTACTGCTGAGTCAAGCAAAATGATATACAGGAGCACATCGATTCGTTCTCACGGCAACTTTCAGGTGGTAGCATTTAGGGGGTAATTTTATTTCTTAACATGTTTATTTTATTTACTTATTAAAATTAATGAGATGCCTACACAAAAAGTTCCAAGCAACTTACAAAAACTACATATGTGACCAAAGCAACTCGCAGTAAAAAAAACAAAAACAACAAACAACCAGTACATAAAACAGTAAACATAAAATATTGTAACAATTAAAATGCTTCAGCTCGCAGTAAATAGTACAGAACACAGAAAATATAAAGGATCCCTTTTACCAAACAGATCATTTCTGTGTGCTAAGGCCATTGTTACCACAAAATGGCCGCCGTTTTCTATTTTTTAAATTAATGGCCATGTGCTAATTTTCCCATTAGCATGTGAGCCCCTACCGCCATCTATTTCTTGGGCGGTAACGGCTCACATGCAAATCATGCGCTCATCAGTTAGCGCATGGCAATGTAGCTGATTACTCTCTGCTCCCACAGCTAAAAAATAAAATCTATTTTTTAGTTGTAGGAAGCATGCGCTAATCACAGAATTACTGCGGGATGCCTGAATGCAGCCTTTTATGCTTTAGTAAGCATGCGTTAGGGCTCAGTAAAAAGATCCCGAAATAATGCAAATAAAAGATGCCCCTGAAAAGCACTTATAAAGCCTTGTGCATGTGTAAAATATATTTCAGACATGGAAAAGGGCCCTTATAAAACTGTGAGGCGGAATATGCCCATCCTGTGTGAGTTTGTTTGCCAACAAGATGGAACATACTGCTACGTACACTATCTCTACAGTAGAACATAAGAATAGCCATACTTGGTCAGACCAATGGTCCATCAAGCCCAGTAGCCCGTTCTCGCCGTGGCCAATCCAGGTCACTAGTACCTGGCCAAAACCCAAAGAGTGGCAACATTCCATGCTACCGATCCAGGGCAATCAGTGGCTTCCCCCATGTCTTTCTCAATAACAGACTGTGGACTTTTCCTCCAGGAAGTTGTCCAAACCTTTCAATGTATCATAGTTACATTATAAGTTTTTATCCTAGCTCGACACATATTAGGGATCTAATATCAATATACATGACATAGGCCAACAACAACAACAAAAATTTTTGGGGTGCCTTGGGAATTAAGATCTGTTCCTGGGATTATCTGGGATGCTGATTCAGAAAATTGCATTGGTAGACTGCATCCTCTCTAGTTTCTTAGACATGGTTAAACTTATTAATTTTTTAACCTCTATTTAAAAGACCTCTTCTGCAGAATTGGGATGTCATAACAAGCTTTCTTTTGTGAATGGGAAATGTATATATTTAAATTACTCACATTTATTTTATGTATAATGACCTTTGTTTCACAACTATTCGTCTACTTCCTTTCCTATAATTCACACTGGCATAAAAATGTAAAGCTCAAATGACAAAATCGTTTCGTGAGTTGAATACATAACACATATGTTTACATAGCACATATGCTACCTAGACTTACCATGGGAAACCTAAAGGCAGGAATTTTCAATGGTCCACAGATCAGACAACTTATAAATGACCTACATTTCATAGCATCAGTGAATGAAATCGAATCATGTGCCTGCTCTTCATTTGTTCTTGTTGTGAAAAACTTTCTTGGCAACACAAAGGCAGACAACTACACACAATTAGTAGAGGATATGCTCTTTCTAGCATGAGTGTTAAAGTCCATTATCTGCACGGTCACTTAGATCGCTTTCCAGAGAACTTTGGTGACTTAAGCGAAGAGCAAGGTGAAAGATTTCACCAAGACGTGAAAACAATGGAATCCAGATACCAAGGAAGATGAGATGCCCACATGATGGCAGACTACGGTTGGAATCTTATGCGGGATTGTCCTGGCAGATCCCACTTTCGGAAGTCTTACAAAAGGAGCTTCTTGCGTGTCGAATGACTGGAAAGCTTATGTCATAAACTTGTGCTTTTGGTATGAAATCAGTAGATTTTCTTGTGGCAAGATCCGGAAAACAGCAACAATCAAGCTCCTTGATTGTCTTCTAGGGGAAGGTAATTTCTGTTGGGTTTCTGTTCAATTTCCATTGCAGCTCCTTGTGACTCTGTCCATTGCCCCAGATACACAATAAGTACTTGTATAAAATATGCAAACCCCTTTGACTATAACCACAGAAAGGCAGTATATCAAATCCCATCCCCTTTTCTGTTCAGCACCCTAATAATTTTCAAAAGTTGGCGCCAATGCTCAGGATTACCATAAAAGGTGAGTAAGACAAGTGCCCAGGGTACTAGGCCTGAGAGGCAACAGTGCACCTTGCCAGAAGGCAGAATGCCAGTGCTCCGCTGCTCGCTTGCAATAATTTAATTAGAGGGGTACCCCAACTGGCCAGTGATGTCTTCTGAGGGGAGACCATGCCCTGGCTTAGCTGGGGAGCCAAGAGGCCCAGTGACAGGCCTGCAGGTACCGGAGCATTCTTCTGGCACTGGCCACGACCTTTCTGCAGATGGGAAGAGGATAGAGAAGAAGGAAGAGAGAACGCAAATACGTTACTTAGGAGTCATACTTGATGCTGAGCTATCGTTTAAGCAGCGTGTATCTGCCGCTCTGAGGAAAACTTATTTCAAGCTGCAGGTGTTGCGCAACTTGTGGGCTTACCTTTCTTGAAGGGGGGATTATAAACACGTTCTTCAATTGGTTGTGATGTCGAGTCTCGATTATTGTAATCTCGTCTTGCTTGGAGTGCCCTCTACTGTACTGCATGCGTTGCAGGTAGTTCAAGGTTCCATCATAAGGACGTTGTTTCGAAATTACAAAAGGTGAACATGTAGCTGCCTATTACATCAAGTTATATTGGCTTAAGATGGATTTCTGGGTTCGATATAAGTTGTTGTTGGTGGTTTACCAACATCTCCATGGGTTGGCCCCCCAAATACCTAACTGATTGTCTGGAGTATTATATTGCGCTTCCCAAGTTGCATTCCTCTGAACATTGCGCTCTGTGGATCCCAACAAGAAAGGAGTTGAGACTTCAAACATCGAGGGTGGAGGTGTTGTCCTGCATTGGTCCAGAGAAATGGAACAGGCTTCCACAATATATACGGCAGCAAGAGAATATGGCGACATTGAAGAGATGGCTGAAACGAAATATGGCTGAAGAACAGATGTCTGTGTTGTGGTTATGGAGGATGTTGAAGGTGATCGCTGTTGACTGTTTTATGGTTTTATTGTATTTTTGTATGGTTTGATGCTTGTAATGGTATTTATTATGTCTGTTCATTTGTACTTCGCTTTGTATAAGGCGAATAATAAATAAATACAAAGGAACATAAGGTGATATGAGAAGGAATGTTACTTCTAAAAGCACATTGGTTACCTGTGGCACACCGCATTCTCTATAAAATATCTTTACTCACCTTTAAATCATTGCAATATAAAACCCCTTCATTTATTTACAAAGTTTTAATCCCATACTCCTCTCAAAAAACTTTAAGATCAAACGAACAACTTTTATTGGTTATTCCTACCCTTAAAATGATCAATACACAAAGGCAATTCATTTTTACAGTTACAGCACCGCAAACGTGGAACTCCCTCCCGCTATACTTACGACAGGAGAAAAACCTTGATAAATTTAAAGGCCAACTTAAGAGCTTTCTTTTTAAAGACGCTTTCAATGTTTAATTGAAAAGCTAATTGCTCTTTATAGTAATAATTCATTCTACTTAATTATGTATTTTATTCCCAATAAACTAATTTTCCCTTACCCTTTGTATTTACCCTTAATTGTTCTTCCTTTTCTATCAGACAATGTAGTTCTTTCCCCTCCACCCTAATGTATCATGTTGTATTTTGTCTATGTTTAAAGATTTTTTCTTTTTAATCAATTTTGTTCTTGTTTACCCAATATTAATATTTTATGTACATCGCTTAGTAATTATTGATAGGCGATTGATCAAATATTGAATAAACTTGAAACTTGAAAAGACATGGACGGTAGATGACGAGAGAGAGAAACAGAGAAAGGAGAGTGAAAGAAGGAGTAAGAAAGAAACAGAGAGATGCTGGACGCTGAGGAAGAGGATGAAGGCTGCTTTGCTTACTCAAAAGTCTGCGTATCAACCAGTGACAGAACAAGGATGGAACGCATATAAACGAGAATAATAAACATAGAAATAACACACAAGGCAAAGAAATAAAATCGAACATGAGCACCGAGGATTAGGTTGGAGGGAAGACCGAAGAGAGGCTGCGATTCACCATTCTGGGACCTTGGAGATTGTTGTAACAAAGAAAGCGACTGGCAACAGACAGAAATGAAGACACCACAACTGATTAGCGCATTCCTGAGCAGCTTATCATAGGCGCTGAGTTTCAGCCTCTCCGAGAGTTCATACAGCAGATGATAACACGCAGAAGGCGAGAACACAGAGGTGCAGCCGCAGCTCCCCCTTCCTGACCATTAAAATCTCTTCTTAATGTAAACCAATTCCAGTGTATTAACTAAAACACTAACCTTGCAAAAGCAATCTGAAACGCACTGTACGTTTTTTGGCCTCGTAACAACTTTTTGGAGTTAAACAGGTCAAAGGGCAAGATTCTGTGCTTTGGTCACTACGAAGCTATTCCAGTTACAGAATTGATCTTACCTTCAGGGGAGGTGAGGCCCCTCTGTAGCACCCCTAACCTCCCCAGAGCTCCATTCCTCAAATCAGCTGCTCTTAGCTGTACCCTTCTCCTCCACTGCCAGTTCCAGACTTTGCTCCTTTCATCTAGCTGCCCCCTATGCCTGGAATAAATTACCCAAGTTTGTCCGCTAAGCCCCTTCCCTTGTTTAAA
Source organism: Geotrypetes seraphini (assembly GCF_902459505.1). Taxonomy (NCBI): domain Eukaryota; kingdom Metazoa; phylum Chordata; class Amphibia; order Gymnophiona; family Dermophiidae; genus Geotrypetes; species Geotrypetes seraphini. Next base: position 12,397,382 of record NC_047094.1, on the reverse strand, counting down.
AGCAGACTGTAAACCCACCCTTCAATCCATAACCCCTACTCCCCACTGCTCACCACCCTAGCCACCCTGGGGGGCAGATCTAGGGGGGGGGTCCGGATTTTCCCATTGGAAAATCTGGCAACCCTACCCTAACTCTATCCCCCACCCTTGCATTCTGTTTGTCTGTCCTGTCTGTTTAGACTATAGTGTAAGCTCCTTCGAGCAAGGGCTGTCTCCGTCGTGACTCTGTACAGTGCTACGGACGTCTGGTAGTGCTCTAGAAATAATTGATAATAACATGGAGGAGGGAATCTCTCAGGGAGGACACAGGGCAGCTAGAATAGTAGGGGCCCTTGTCCATCAAAGTTCACACAAACACTCCCTAGTTCCCTTCCCATTTGAAATCTGGATAAAAGTGGTAAAAATGATATAAATGCAGATGGTGATCCATAATACAGTCCTGGGTCTGGCATAACGCTGTCATAGAGTCAGCTCAATTGCAGCTCCCAGAGAAAGAACAGAGCAGGGCAGTAGCTACCATTACACAAATTAGGTCATCACCTAGAGCAGGGCTCTTCAACCTTTTTGTACCTATGGACCGGCAGAAATGGAGGAATTGTTTTGCGGACCGGGATTTGAGGAGTGCCGGTGTGGACTCGGGTGCCGCTGCTGGACTGCCAAGGGGGAAGGGGGAGTGACTTTTCCTATTAGGAGGCTTCTCCTCAGCCTACCTGGGGGCTCGGGAGGTCGTGTCTTGCTGCTCCGGTTCCGTGCCACGTGTTGCAGCAGCGGGACCTTCATTCCTTTTGGCCGGGTCTGGGAGCGGGGGGATTTTCCGCTCCTTCCGGGGAGGACCGAGAGGAGAGCGCAGGCTGGGGAGGCGATGGCTTTCTGTGCATGCACAATGGATGACTTCAGGCAGCACGGTTAGCGGACTCGCCACGTGGCGCCCGCTTCATGCACCTCCAGCGGTCTTTGATCCAGAGTTGCCCATCGGCCACTGCACCAGGTTCGTGTGAGCTTCCCGTTGGCGGCCCTGGCACTGCCTGGAGGTGTTGGAGGATGGCTGCACTGATGTTTTTGCCTGGGTAGTCCACGAGGCGTTTGCAGCGAGCTACTTTTTTAACTTGGTGCTTGCAGGGGACGCTGGTCCTTCGCAGACTGGTGGGAGATTTTTGCAGACCGGCACCTGTCCACGAACCACTGGTTGAAGAACACTGACCTTGAGTGTCAAACTTAAGAAGGGTGGCAGAAAAAGAACCAGGGCAGGGAAGGCTAGGGTTATTTTTCCATCTGCATGACTCTGCCCTGTTCCACCCTAGTCCACCGCCCCATACAAGCCTCATTTCTTCGGGCACGGAGCTGGAGCGCATCTGCACCTGCGCAGATGCGCTTCAGCCCCGGCCCTGGTCTCACCGGCTTTTCAAAACCCGTTCTGAGCTCCCTGGGGAGAAAAGTATAGAAAATTGAATTAATAAATAAATGCTATCCAACCAAATCAATATTACTATTTTGTTGAGCGATTGACCAAGTCTCTTTCAACTGCATTAATGAGGTGTTTGTGTCAGTGCCCCCAGGTCATTTCCTAGATCAGGGGTGTCAAAGTCCCTCCTCGAGGACCTCAATCCAGTCGGGTTTTCAGGATTTCTCCCAATGAATATGCATGAGATCTATTTGCATGCACTGCTTTCGTTGTATGCTAATAGATCTCATGCTTATTCATTGGGGAAATCCGACTGGATTGCGGCCCTCGAGGAGGGACTTTGACATCCGTGGTCTAGAATAATGTAAAATAAGCTAAACTGATTAAAAAATGGCAAGGAAGAGATTTTCATTACCGTCCTTAGAAGGACTATTGTACAACATATGTGGCTTTAAAAAGAAAAGCCTTCAAGTTACTTTTAAATTTGTCATGGGATGCAATTTCTCTTATATAATTTGGTGCTGAATTCCAGATGGTAGGGACCGTAACAGAAAAGATGCTAGTGTGCATAGTGTTAACGTATCTTAAAGAGGGGATGGATAGCAAGTTTTGATTGGATGAACGCAATGTACGATGGGGAGTATAGGGGATTGATAGCCTGTTAATAAAATCAGGTTGGCCGGAAGTTTTAGTCTTGTAAGTCAGCAACATTATTTTATAGGTAACTAGCTGATGCCCCGGCGTTGCACGGGTATTTAATTATAGCAATAACACTGTAAATGGATTCAAATAAAGATACTTTATAGTGGTGAATGAAATTATTTTTTTACAGCTTTATAAAAAGTACAATATTCAAATTATAATGTGAAATATTTGACAAAATGAATACAATACAACTAACACAAAACTTGATTATAAACAACATTTTTAGTTTCACCTCCAGGAGCAAGAACATATAAATTCTTGGGTGAAGAGACCCCCAGAACATATCACCCCAGTTAGTGAGGGATCTGCATACCAAGTTTCGTTCAAATCGGTCAAGCTGTTTTAGATTTACTGTGAGAATGGCAGCTGTTTACATTTTTTCCATTGACTTGAATGGGTGAAATCTGATGTTCTGTTTGTAGCTCCGCCCACGTGTGCAGGTGGGCCGCGAGACTCCCAGAACATATCACCCCAGGTAGTGAGGGATCTGCATACCAAGTTTCGTTCAAATCGGTCAAGCCGTTTTTGCGTGATCGCGGCACATACACACATACACACACACATACACACCTCCGATTTTATATATATAGATTCGATGATCTATAGGAAGCCAGTGAGCGTTGATTAAGAGAGGTATGACATGATCGTATTTACGTGCTTTTGAAATAATTTTAATGGCAGTATTTTGAATAATTTGAAGATGTTTTTATTTCTTTCTTAGTGATTCCTTTCTATAATGCATTACTGTAATCCAAGCATGAAATAATGAGCGAATGAATAAGAATATTTAATGATGATCGATCTAATAGGGTGGCAAGAGACCTAACCATTCGAAGACGGTAGAAACATTTCTTAACTACTGAGCTTATTTGTTCATGGAAAGAGAGCTTAACCGGGTACCTATCTTGAAGGAGTGGCTCCCAAAATCTAGGGCAGAGATCCTCAAACTACGGCCCTCCAAGATCATTTTACCTGGCGCCCACTCGAGAGTTGACCTGCTCTTATCGTGGCTTTGTCACTATAGCGCTCTGCAATTCTCACCGCTCCTCACTGCGCGCCGCCAGTAACCCCCCTCACGTGAGCTGGATGGCCCAGACACACAGCGCCGACGTCACGCTTCCATGCCGTATGACCCATCCGCTGAGCGCGTGGGCTGGGGTACACACGGCCCCGCTGCCGCTGGGAGGGCTTCTTGGAAGTTCGGTACAGCTGGCAGGAAACGTTTGGCATTAGTGAGGTGCCGGATATTTGGGCTACTTTATTGCAGGGGCTTGGTAGCCCTTCACTGAACGTTCCAAACTTCGGTATTCTGTTTCGGCTCGTTTTCTGAATTCCAAATCTCATTCTGGCGCTCCAATAGTTTTTCTCAGTAGGTACCATCTGCTTCTTTCTGTGGTGATGGGACAAAAGCGTGCGAGACAATTTGGCGCAAGACCCCAGCGCGCCGCCTAAAAAGTTACTTTTAAAGAGCTCCGACAGGGTGTGTGTGTGGGGGGGAACCCCCTCACTTTACTTCATACTCTTCGCGCTGCCATTGGGGGTGTGTGGGGGTGCAACCCCCCCCCCTTATAGAGAAAACAACTTTTTCCTAAAAAATCGGGAAAAAGTTAAGTTTACTCTATAATGTCGGGTTCCAACCCCCCAACCCCCCCCCCAACAGCAGCGCGAAGAGTATGAAGTAAACTGGGGGGATTCCCCACTCACAACCCGCGTCGGAGCTCTTTAAAAGTAACTTTTTAGGCGGCGTGCTGGGGTCTTGCGCCGATTTGTCTGCGTTGCAATGTCAGCGCTCCGAAGTCCTGCGCGTGAATGACTATGAACCTCTTCCTGCAGGTGTTTTAGAGTGCTTTGTTCTGATCCCCCATGACCATCCGTTAGTTTTTTTGCTGCTCCAGAATCATTAGCATCGGCCGGGAGGACGCGGTGATGTGACGCGGCGCGCTACACCCGAGGACATGTTGGTTAAAATTGTTCTTCATTTTAAATATGATATTGTTTTTTTCATGGGGGGTTTGTTTGGGGGTTTTTTTGCATTACAAATAAGATATGTGCAGTGTGCATGGGAATTTGTTTGTGTGTTTTTTTTCCAAACTATAGTCCGGCCTTCAACAGTCTGAGGGAACGTAAACTGGCCCCCGGTTTAAAAAGTTTGAGGACCCTTGCTCTAGGGGGTATGCTCCCTACCGCCAATAACCTTTATTTGGAAACTGCTGTAAATTGGGAGGACCTAGTGATTCTGGAAGTTTTTTGCTCCTGCTGGGCACACAGGAGTGATCCCTGACGAGTCCCTGTAGATCATTTGGTGAATCTGGGAACCTGCAAAGTTAGGAGCCCACCTCTGGCTTTCAGGTTTGGAATGCGTCCTGAAAGAGAAGTCCATAAGACATTATTAAGATGGATTTGGAGGATACAGGTACTGGGTTTCATGTACCGGTATGGCAGCTCATATGTTTTTCTGTGAGCCAAGTATAGGACAGTCAAGCCATTATGACATCACTGATGAGTTTGGCTCTTAGGCACTGGTGCAATGAGGCATTATGACATCACAATCTCAGCTCTAGAATGTTGCTACTCTTTGGGTTTCTGCCAGATACTTGGGACCTGGGTTGGCCACTGTTGGAAACAGGATACTGGGCTTGATGGACCTTCGATCTGTCCCAGTACGGCAGCTCTTATGTTCTTATGTGAGCCAAGTAAAGGACAATCAAGTTATTGTGACATCACTAGTGAGGTTGGCTCTTAGGCATTGGTGGAATGAGGCATTATGACATCACAATCTCAGCTCTGGAATGTTGCTACTCTTTGGGTTTCTGCCAGGTGGTACTTGGAACCTGGGTTGGCCACTATTGGAAACAGGATAATGGACTTCATGTCCCAGTATGGCAGATCTTATGTTCTGCTAAATACTCATGGATGGCATCGAAGACCTAAGGGACTGCGGCGCCATCTCATGGAAATTTACCAAACTTTTCAAACCACCTTCATACACAGCAAGCCTGTGCTTTCCTTAATAACCAGTGGCTGAAAGCCGGGGAAAGCAGAGATCCTGAGTCAGGTTCTTTAAGTCCCAAGTATAAATGGTCTTTTATTTCTACTTCCTGACTATCAGCAGTGATAACTGTCCATAGTTTCTGGTTGTTACATAGTTTCTGAGACGCATATTTTCAGGGTTTTGTATCGCTTCACAGTGGATGGATTTTGTGTTGCTATCACCGAGGTGAAACCACAGTTTGAATCAATTATTTGTTTCGTATGACAAGTGAGTGGACTGATACGTAGGTTTAAAAAAAAAAAAAAAAATGGGGTTGATGGTAGGCAAATTCACAATAATCCCCTCTTTTACTAAGCTGGCAGCGCGGGCCAGTGGGGTAAATGCTTTGCCGTCCGTAGGAAGCGAATGGGTGTCGGAGTATTTGCTGTGCGCCACTCGTCTGCGCCCCATTTGTAAAATGGGGCCTAAATTAACTGTCGGCAATTTAATATTTAGGAGATTTTTTTTTTTCCAGCTGCAAAATTTTAGTGTTCAGAGTGTCGCACACATGAAGATTCTCCAACAGGTGTGTCACAACAGAAAAAGGGTGTAAACCACTGTTACAGTGACTGTTCATGAGCAAAGCTGAGAGTGCTTTGCGGCTTCAAACTCCCTCTACGGCAGTGGTCTCAAACTCGCGGCTCGCCAGGTACTATTTTGAGGCCCTCGGTATTGTAAAGAATGATTCTTTATGGAAAACCTGTGCCTTAAAGTGTCCGGCGGTCGCTGTAACCTCACGCAAGCGCTTTCCTGCGTCTGTACGTGACTGTGAGGTGGAGTGGAGAGGACAATCGCGTACAGACGCAGGAAAGCGCTTGCGTGAGGTTACAGCAGAGAGGCGGGCAGCGTTCCAGAACGTGAGGTAACCACTGGAAGCAGTGCAGCTTGTGCGTGTGTACATAATCTCGTGAACTCTCGCGAAATTTGGCACCTCTGCTGGCGGTGACTGCTTGATGTAAGATGGCAGTTGTGTCCGGTGCTGGAGGAGGTGAGAGCTGAAGGCGTTGCGGACGCAACCGCCGGACACTTAAGGCACAAGTTTTCCATAAAGAATCATTCTTTATAATACCGAGGGCCTCAAAATAGTTGGTCCAAAATCTTGTCTCTTGCAGTTGATACTTTGATAGCTTTTCACTTTCTTCATATAGCACTGCTTTCAGCTGTGTATAGCTGAAATTATCAGAATCAGTTAAGGAAAGATTTATAAACCATAAAGAGTTTTATCTAATACAAAATTGTCATTTCTTTAATAAGACATTAACTATTTTTTTTCTAAGGCCCTCCAAGTACCGACAAATCCAAAATGTGGCCCTGCAAAGGGTTTGAGTTTGAGACCACTGAGTTAAGGGGAAGGGTTAATCTGCTGGCTGGGTTGGAGGGCAGAGGGGAATACAGGACAATCAAGCCATTGTGACATCACCGATGAGGTTGGCTCTTATTGGTGGAATGAGGCATTATGACATCACAGTCTCAGCTCTGCTTCTCAAAGACTGAAACTCTTCACACTACTACTTCTATGAATTATTTCTATAGTGCTACCAGACGCACGCAGCGCTGTACAGAGTCACAAAGAACAGTCCCTGCTCAAAAGAGCTTACAATCTATAGCACTGAAGGGCATACGCAGCGCTGTACATCTTGACATTAAATAGACAGTCCCTGCTCCGAAGAGCTTACAATCTAAACAAACAGGATGTCATGGATACAGTTAAGGGGAAGGGTTAATCTTCTGGCTGGGTTGGAGGGCAGAGGGGAATACAGGACAATCAAGCCATTGTGACATCACCGATGAGGTTGGCTCTTATTGATGGAATGAGGCATTATGACATCACAGTCTCAGCTCTGCTTCCCAAAGACTGAAACTCTTCACACTACTACTTCTATGAATTATTTCTATAGTGCTACCAGACGCACGCAGCGCTGTACAGAGTCACAAAGAACAGTCCCTGCTCAAAAGAGCTTACAATCTATAGCACTGAAGGGCATACGCAGCGCTGTACATCTTGACATTAAATAGACAGTCCCTGCTCCGAAGAGCTTACAATCTAAACAAACAGGATGTCATGGATACAGTTAAGGGGAAGGGTTAATCTGCTGGCTGGTTTGGAGGGTAGAGGGGAGTACAGGACAATCAAGCCATTGTGACATCACTGATGAGGTTGGCTCTTATTGGTGGAATGAGGCATTATGACATCACAATCTCAGCTCTGCTACCTAAAGACTAAAACTCTTCACACTATTACTATGAATTATTTCTATAGTGCTGCCAGACGGACGCAGCGCTGCACAGATTCACAAAGAAGAAGAAAACAGTCCCTGCTCAAAAGAGCTTACAATCTAAACAGATAAGATAGACAAACAGGATGTCATGGATGCAGTTAAGGGGAAGGGTTAATCTGCTGGCTGGGTTGGAGGGCAGAGGGGAGAACAGGACAATCAAGCCATTGTAACATCACTGATGAAGTTGGCTCTTATAGGTGGAATGAGGCATTATGACATCATAATATCAACTCTGCTTCCCAAAGACTGAAACTCAACACACTACTACTATGAATTATTTCTATAGCGCTACCAGACGCACGCAGCGCTGTACAGAGTCAGAAAGAGTAAGAAAACAGTCCCTGCTCCAAAGAGCTTACAATGTAAACAGGCAAACAGGATGTCATGGATACAGTTAAGGCAGTGGTCTCAAACTTGCGGCCCAGGGGCCACATGTTGCCCACCTCATACTATTTTGAGGCCCTGGGTATGTTTATCCTAATCACAAAAGTAAAATAAAACCGTTTCTTGACCATATGTCTCTTTAGCAATAAATGGCAATATTATTATTAAGACTTAGCCAAAAGGAAAGATTTATAAACTATAAAGAGTTTTACCTCATGCAAAATTGTCATTTCTTACTAAGACATTAACTCTTTTTCCTGAGGCCCTCCAAGTACCTACAAATCCCAAATGTGGCCCTGCAAAGGCTTTGAGTTGGAGACCGCTGCTCTATGGCCTGCCTCAAAGGGAGTCACTTCTAAATTGTAGTTCCATGTAGACCAGGGTTATCAGATGTCCGTGAAAACCCGGACACGTCCTCTTTTTAGAGGATTGTCCAGGTTCTCGGACGGACTTTCCAAAACCTGCAGTTTGTCTGGGTTTTCGAAAGCCCCAAGCTCTGGTCGCATCTGGAGGGCCTTCAATAAGCGTGCGCAGATGATGTCACACGAATCCGCGCATGCTGGAGGCCCTCCAGACACGGCCTGGAGGTCAGGAAAAAAAGAGACGAGGCTTTTTTGGGGGCAGGGCTGGGGTCCTGCATCCATGTTTGTTCATTGTCAAATATGGTAACCCTAATGCAGACTCTAATTAAATATTTAAAAAATTGTAGAAGCCGCCCTAACACAGCATGATAAAAGGGTGCCTTAGATTGTCAGCTTTCCAGGGACAGAAAAATTCCTACTGAACCTGACTGTGCACTAGTTTGATAGCTTTCAGGCAGCATTTATGAAATGAAAAGAAATAAATGCTACTATTATTATGCACACAAATCCTGTGTTTAATTACAGAGGGTATACTGATTTTGTACAGGTGTGTCCCAGACGTAAGGCTATACTTATCAGGAAGACCGTTAACATGCTCACACACACACAGGATGCCCTTATAATCTTCTGAATTATGCGTTATTGAAATAATATAGCAATTGTACTCGCAACTGGAAGGGTTTCTCAGAAGATGGCCGCCTCTGGGTACAGGTTTCTTGGCTACAATATGATGTAGAAATATAAGCAAAGGCTTGGAGAGCAGGGCTGAAGAAAGCAGAGCAGCGAGGAATTCCTGATGCCAGGGAATAAATGCAGAATTATCCTTGCGTGAGAAAGGTTTGGACAATTTCCTGGAGGAAAAGTCCATAGACTGTTATTGAGATAGACACTGCTTGTCTTGGATCGGTAGCATGGAATGTTGCTACTCTGGGGATTCCGGAATCATGCTACTCTTTGGGGATTCTGTATGGAATGTTGCTCCTATATGGGGTTCCGGAATCTTGCTAATGGGTTTTGGCCAGGTACTAGTGACCTGAACTGGCCACCGAGAGAACAGGCTACTGGGCTTGATGGACCCAGTAAGGCTATTCTGATGTTCTTATGCACGGTGAATAGGCAATCTATAATCAAGGAATTTTCAGCCATGTGGCTGATGCAGGCAGAGGCACAAGTGAGGCCCTGAACAAAGGGACAGAGATCACCCAAGGCAGGGGGAGGGGGTGCAAGAGAGAGGCCAGTAGGAACAGAGCTTAGTTAGCACCAGGTAAAAGAGGAAAGTTCACACCTTGCTGACCTTGTCAGGGCAAAGGTATAGAAATGACCAGGAAGTGAGACAAAAGATTCAAGTTTAGCTGAGAGAAGAAAGGGAGGTGGTCTTAGGAGTACGACCACTGGCAAAGAGGTTTTTACAGGCAAGCAGGAGTGACTGCAGCATAAGCAAGACTACATTGCCCACAATGCCCTGCTCACATATCCTGGCAGCAAGAAAGTTCTGTGAAACAACTGAATCACATAAAGCATATCTTGGAGCCCTGCCGCAACCAGGGTAAAGCTGCCGGGGGCATAACACAAAGAAAACTTATTTAAAAAAAAGAAAACCAAGAAAAATGGGGCAGAAAAATACAGGAATATTCCCAATTTTATTGGGTGCCACAGCTTGCTTAAAATGAATTGCAAGTGCACCTGGATAAGTTGCCTGTACAGGTAATATCTTATGAATTCTGGAAAGAAGCTCTCGACGGCACAATGCAAGTAATACGATGAGTGTTAGCGATTAATTTGTGAGACTGAAATCTGGCTTAGGAGTGAGGTTCATTTCTGTCATGGTCTGTGTGCCAAAGTAGCACTGCCCCTGAGAGAAGCCCAAGCCCTGGTTCTCCTGGATCCAGTGGCTCTGACTGCCACTCCATGCAGGTTTATTTATTTGTTTAAAAATTTTATATACCGCATACAACTATGCGGTTTCCATACCACATACATAAAACCTCGTTTCCCTCCGATTATCACAAATAACATAGACATGTCTAAACAACATCGTTAATCGTCCCTGTTATGATAGGGATAGAGCACAAATTCAATCAATTCAGAAATACAAGCAGTAGTTCTACTGGATCCAGTGGTTGTGACTTCTATGCGTGCAGGTTAGCCCCAGTGGTTCTGGATCCAGTGGTTCTAACTGCCACCCTATGCAGGTTACCCTGAAATTCCATCTTCCTGCTAACTACCATGGTACGCCCTCAACTCATGTACGGCGACAGCATTGGTCGCCGTACATGAAGAAGGACACGGTACTACTCGAAAAGGTCCAGAGAAGAGCGACTAAAATGGTTAAGGGGTTGGAGGAGCTGCCGTACAGTGAAAGATTAGAGAAACTGGGCCTCTTCTCCCTCGAACAGAGGAGATTGAGAGAGGACATGATCGAAACATTCAAGGTACTGAAGGGAATAGACTTAGGAGATAAAGACAGGTAGTTCACCCTCTCCAAGGTAGGGAGAACGAGAGGGCACGCTCTAAAGTTGAAAGGGGATAGATTCCGTACAAACGTAAGGAAGTTCTTCTTCACCCAGAGAGTGGTGGAAAACTGGAACGCTCTTCTGGAGGCTGTTATAGGGGAAAACACCTTCCAGGGATTCAAGACAAAGTTGGACAAGTTCCTGCTGAACAAGAACGTGCGCTGGTAGGGCTAGTCTCGGTTAGGGTGCTGGTCTTTGACCTAAGGGACCACCGAGTGAGCTGGGCACGATGGACCACTGGTCTGACCCAGCAGCGGTAGTTCTTATGTTCTGTTCTTCTCTCCCATGAATTTTTTGAATTTCATTCCTCATGTCTTTACCATCTTCTCTGGAATTGTGCCTAGACATTCATCACCCTTTACATGGCAAAATACTTTCTGACACGGCTTCTAAGTCTACCTCCTCAAATCTTCATATCATGGCCCCTAATTCTAGAACTGTCTATATACTAAAAAAGGTTTTCTTCTTAAACATTATTAATACCTTTTAGGTATATTTGTCTGGATGTGAGAGTCTGGTGTGCATGTGTGGCGAGGAGGTCAATTGAGAGTTGTGGTAGGAGGTGGTTTGGAAGATTCCTTTTGACACCATCATTGACCAACTTTGACTTATCTTCCCTTGTGATTGTGTTGTCTTGTAGGCATAGATGTGTGTATAGGCATGAGAGATGGCTTTGAAGGTGCTTGGTGGGGCCATCCTTCCCTTCAGTTATTCTTTCCTGTTTCTGTCTGCCTGTGTTGCTAAGGGTCCGAGTGTTGGACAAGGGGGACTTTTGTTGTGAAGTGGTGGTCAACATTCTAAAGCCTGTATCTGTTGCCACTGTGAAACAATGGAAATATCTTAGGAAGGTCAGTTCTCGGAAAACTCTGAGACAATGTTTCTAGTTCTCAAACCCATCTTAGATATTCACATTTTTCTTCCTATATGCCAAATTTGAGGTAATTTTCCACCCTTTTGGAGAGTTGTGCCTGCAGACAGACAAAGGATGTCATTGATCCTCTCACTTTATATTCATTCAATTTTCTATACCATTCTCCCAGAACGGTTTACATGAATTTATTCATTTTTCCCTGTCAGTCCCGGCAGGCTCACAATCTGTCTAATACAGTGTTCTTCAACTGCCGGTCCGCAAAAATCTCCCGCCGGTCCGTGAAGGACCAGCGTCCCCTGCAAGCACCGAGTTAAAAAAAGTGGCTCACTGCAAATGCCTCGTGGACCACCCAGGCAAAAACACCAGAGCAGCCGTCCTCCAACACCTCCAGGCAGCGCCGGGGCCGCCAACGGGGAGCTCGCACGAACCTGGTGCAGTGGCCGATGGGCGACTCTGGTCAAAGGCCGCTGGAGAGCTGGAGGCGCGCGAAGCGGGCGCCACACGCCGAGTCCGCCGACCGTGCTGCCCGAAGGCATCCGCTGTGCATGCGCAGAAAGCCACCGCCTCCCCGGCCTGCGTTCTCCTCTCGGTCCTCCCCGGAAGGTCCCCCCGCTCCCAGACCCGGCCAAAAGGAATGAAGGTCCCGCTGCTGCAACACGCGGCAAGGAACCGGAGCAGCAAGACAGAGCATGAGACGTGACCTCCCGAGCCCCCAGGTAGGCTGAGGAGAAGCCTCCTAATAGGAAAAGTCACTCCCCCTCCCCCCTTGGCAGTCCAGCAGCGGCACCCGAGTCCACATCAGCACTCCTCAAACGCCGGTCCGCAAAACAATTCCTCCATTTCTGCCGGTCCATAGGTACAAAAAGGTTGAAAAACACTGGTTTAATATACCTGGGGCAATGGAGAGATGAGGTGACTTGCCCAGGGTTATAAGGAGCAAGGTGGGTTTGAACCCCCAACCTCAGGCTGCTTTAACCACTGCACCGCACTCGCCTTGGTGGAAAGAATAATAAACACCCCCCTTTTTTAGCACCGGCCACAGCGGTAACAGCTCCGATGCTCGTAGGAATTCTATAAGCATTGAAGCTTTTACCGCCGCAGCTGGAGCTAAAACCTGAGATACTGTTGTGTAAAAGGGGAAGCCATTACTAGTCCACAGAGCTCAATCGGATTCATTTCCGGACCTACTTTACAGGTGTGAAAGAGAGAAAGTGTGATATTTGTCCACAAATCTTCCAGAAGCAGTCTTTAGTATATCTCCCCAGTTTCTTTACCTTTCTCTGCATAACAGAAACCGATTTAAACCTCTATGTTAATCTAGTTTGGAGATATTTTCACTGCTGTGCTTATAGCGTGACGACTATAGCATGTGGGATCTCTCAGAGATCTATGACCATAAAGTTCTATGAGCTCACAATGCAGGTGTAAAGAGCCTTAGCCTATAGGAAGAGGAGATGCAAATGTTTAAGAGCCTTAGCCAATAGGAAGAGGAGGAGACAGTGAACGCTGCAGATGGGCCATTTGGCCTTTATATGCCATCATGTTTCAGTGTTTCTATAACCATAAAGCTCTATGACCTCACAATGCAGGTGTTAAGAGCCTTAGCCAATAGGAAGAGGAGATGCAAATGTTAAGAGCCTTAGCCAATAGGGAGAAGAGGAGATGGTGGATGCAGTGGATGGGCCATTTGGCCTTTATCTGCCATCAGGTTTCTATGACCTCACAATGCAGGTGTGAAGAGCCTTAACCTATAGGAAGAGGAGATGCAAATGTTAAGAGCCTTAGCCAATAGGGAGAAGAGGAGATGGTGGATGCAGTGGATGGGCCATTTGGCCTTTATCTGCCATCATGTTTCTATAACCATAAAGCTCTATGACCTCACAATGCAGGTGTAAAGAGCCTTAGCCTATAGGAAGAGGAGATGCAATGTTAAGAGCCTTAGCCAATAGGGAGAGGAGGAGATAGTGGATGCTCTGGATGGGCCATTTGGCCTTTATCTGCCGTCATGTTTCTATGTTACTCAGGCCCCTTGGCCAGTGGCACAGTAAGGGGAGGTGGGAGGCGGTCCACACTGGGCACCATCTTGAAGAGGACACAGGCATCCATCCTCCTCTCTGCCCCCCCCCCCCCCACTGCTGCCCGTGCGCACCGCTTCCCTTCCTGGCGCAAGCAGCAACCCCCCAACCTGCTGCCACGCCAGCATCGGCTCTTTCTCCGATGTCACTTCCTGGACATGTGCCTGGAAAGTGACATCAGAGGAAGACCCAACACCGGCGTGACAGCAGCTTGGGGGGGGGGGGTTGCTGCTCACACTAGGAATGTTATAGAAGTGGGGGGGGGAAGGGAAGCAGCCATGCGCTGCAGGAGGGGGCGGGGAAGGAACATGTGTGCAGGTGGGAGTGGAGAAGAGGGCGGGGGAGGGGTGCCACCGCCCTGGCCGCCTCTCATCCTTGCTACACCACTGTCCTTGGCATTCTCTCTGTCTCATGTGTCCATGTGTGGGGCTCTGAGTGACTTGTGGGGCTGCCTGGGATTGGACTGCTAGTTACCTTGCCTATATTGGAGGAAGTGGGGGGGTGTTTGGTGGCTTGCCTGGGGCTGTGGGATTTGAACTGGGCCTTCTGGTTCCTGGTCTGCTGCTCTGGCCATTAGACTACGCCTCTGCCCCCTCCCCACCTGGTCTTCCACCCCATCATTAGCTACAGAGCATTCCTCCCTCACTGGCTTCCTTAATGTTTCAGAGCAGCCAAACTTGGGAGAGACAGGACCAGGGACTGTGGAAGCTCACTGGGGCTCCAAGATGAATGGCGGGTGGGAGCATATGGTTCTGCTGAAAGTAAGTCTGGGACCCCCTGAGACACTCAGGGCTTTTGACCAGCCCGCTTTCATTTAATGACCGTCGTTCTGAAATATAGCATTACTTGTAACTGTTAAGAAAACCTCAGCTGTGCACACTTTAAGTGCGATGCAGAGACACTAATGGTGGTTTCACGCTGTGGGACACTAAATACGATCACGGGAGGGTTTTTATGCCGGTGATGTAGCCTGAAAGACAGAGCTATTTTTAGAGGCTCCTCAGAGCGCTGGGGGCTTCTTCCTTCCTTAGGCTTTAATTTACTAGTTGTGTAATGCTAATGGAGTGAGTATCTTGTGAGTAACGTGATTGTATTCTTCCATTCCTTCAATTTAGCCACTTGTGTTCTCATGCACACACAAGCAGGCTGTGAATCAGGGGGCCCCAAAGTTCCTCCTTGAGGGCCACAATCCAGTTGGGTTTTCAGGATTTCCCCAATGAATATGCATTGAAAGCAGTGCATGCACATAGATCTCATGCATATTCATTGGGGAAATCCTGAAAACCCAACTGGATTCAGCCCTCAAGGAGGGACTATGAGACCCCTGGTCTAGATCAGGGGTGGGCAACTCCGGTCCTCGAGGGTCAGAATCCAGTCGGGTTTTCAGGATTTCCCCAATGAATATGCATTGAAAGCAGTGCATGCACATAGATCTCATGCATATTCATTGGGGAAATCCTGAAAACCCAACTGGATTCAGCCCTCAAGGAGGGACTATGAGACCCCTGGTCTAGATCAGGGGTGGGCAACTCCGGTCCTTGAGAGCCAGAATCCAGTCGGGTTTTCAGGATTTCCTCAATGAATATGCATTGAAAGCAGTGCATGCACATAGATCTCATGCATATTCATTGGGGAAATCCTGAAAACCCAACTGGATTCAGCCCTCAAGGAGGGACTATGAGACCCCTGGTCTAGATCAGGGGTGGGCAACTCCGGTCCTTGAGAGCCAGAATCCAGTCGGGTTTTCAGGATTTCCTCAATGAATATGCATTGAAAGCAGTGCATGCAAATAGATCTCATGCATATTCATTGGGAAAATCCTGAAAACCCAACTGGATTCAGCCCTCAAGGAGGGACTATGAGACCCCTGGTCTAGATCAGGGGTGGGCAACTCCGGTCCTTGAGAGCCAGAATCCAGTCGGGTTTTCAGGATTTCCTCAATGAATATGCATTGAAAGCAGTGCATGCAAATAGATCTCATGCATATTCATTGGGAAAATCCTGAAAACCCAACTGGATTCAGCCCTCAAGGAGGGACTATGAGACCCCTGGTCTAGATCAGGGGTGGGCAACTCCGGTCCTTGAGAGCCAGAATCCAGTCGGGTTTTCAGGATTTCCTCAATGAATATGCATTGAAAGCAGTGCATGCAAATAGATCTCATGCATATTCATTGGGAAAATCCTGAAAACCCAACTGGATTCAGCCCTCAAGGAGGGACTATGAGACCCCTGGTCTAGATCAGGGGTGGGCAACTCCGGTCCTTGAGAGCCAGAATCCAGTCGGGTTTTCAGGATTTCCTCAATGAATATGCATTGAAAGCAGTGCATGCACATAGATCTCATGCATATTCATTGGGGAAATCCTGAAAACCCAACTGGATTCAGCCCTCAAGGAGGGACTATGAGACCCCTGGTCTAGATCAGGGGTGGGCAACTCCGGTCCTTGAGAGCCAGAATCCAGTCGGGTTTTCAGGATTTCCTCAATGAATATGCATTGAAAGCAGTGCATGCAAATAGATCTCATGCATATTCATTGGGAAAATCCTGAAAACCCAACTGGATTCAGCCCTCAAGGAGGGACTATGAGACCCCTGGTCTAGATCAGGGGTGGGCAACTCCGGTCCTTGAGAGCCAGAATCCAGTCGGGTTTTCAGGATTTCCTCAATGAATATGCATTGAAAGCAGTGCATGCAAATAGATCTCATGCATATTCATTGGGAAAATCCTGAAAACCCAACTGGATTCAGCCCTCAAGGAGGGACTATGAGACCCCTGGTCTAGATCAGGGGTGGGCAACTCCGGTCCTTGAGAGCCAGAATCCAGTCGGGTTTTCAGGATTTCCTCAATGAATATGCATTGAAAGCAGTGCATGCAAATAGATCTCATGCATATTCATTGGGGAAATCCTGAAAACCCAACTGGATTCAGCCCTCAAGGAGGGACTATGAGACCCCTGGTCTAGATCAGGGGTGGGCAACTCCGGTCCTTGAGAGCCAGAATCCAGTCGGGTTTTCAGGATTTCCCCAATGAATATGCATTGAAAGCAGTGCATGCACATAGATCTCATGCATATTCATTGGGGAAATCCTGAAAACCCAACTGGATTCAGCCCTCAAGGAGGGACTATGAGACCCCTGGTCTAGATCAGGGGTGGGCAACTCCGGTCCTTGAGAGCCAGAATCCAGTCGGGTTTTCAGGATTTCCTCAATGAATATGCATTGAAAGCAGTGCATGCACATAGATCTCATGCATATTCATTGGGGAAATCCTGAAAACCCAACTGGATTCAGCCCTCAAGGAGGGACTATGAGACCCCTGGTCTAGATCAGGGGTGGGCAACTCCGGTCCTTGAGAGCCAGAATCCAGTCGGGTTTTCAGGATTTCCTCAATGAATATGCATTGAAAGCAGTGCATGCAAATAGATCTCATGCATATTCATTGGGGAAATCCTGAAAACCCAACTGGATTCAGCCCTCAAGGAGGGACTATGAGACCCCTGGTCTAGATCAGGGGTGGGCAACTCCGGTCCTTGAGAGCCAGAATCCAGTCGGGTTTTCAGGATTTCCTCAATGAATATGCATTGAAAGCAGTGCATGCAAATAGATCTCATGCATATTCATTGGGGAAATCCTGAAAACCCAACTGGATTCAGCCCTCAAGGAGGGACTATGAGACCCCTGGTCTAGATCAGTGGTGGGCAACTCCAGTCCTCGAGGGCCAGAATCCAGTCGGGTTTTCAGGATTTCCCCAATGAATATGCATTGAAAGCAGTGCATGCACATAGATCTCATGCATATTCATTGGGGAAATCCTGAAAAACCAACTTGATTCAGCCCTCAAGGAGGGACTATGAGACCCCTGGTCTAGATCAGGGGTGAGCAACTCCGGTCCTCGAGGGCCAGAATCCAGTCGGGTTTTCAGGATTTCCTCAATGAATATGCATTGAAAGCAGTGCATGCACATAGATCTCATGCATATTCATTGGGGAAATCCTGAAAACCCGATTGGATTCAGCCCTCGAGGAGGGACTTTGAGGACCCCTGCGTGTGAATAAACCACTGTGTGTCTCCTAAACTGTTATACGTATTTGGATTTTTTTTAACCGCCTTTATGAAGAGATTCACCTAAGGCGGCGTAATGCAAGTACAAATTCAGCATAAAACTTATTAACAGTACTGAAATTCAAATAAGAGAGAGATAATACAATGTCAGCTTAATACTTATGAATAGGGTTTTCAGATTTTCCGTTTGAAAAATCTGGACCCTGTAGACCCGCCCCCAGGCCTGCCTATCCCCCCCCCAATACCTGCCTTAGCCCCACCCCAGGCACGCCCCCTGCTGCCTACTCTGGTCAGGCAGGAGGGCAACTGCCCATGCACACAGTGACGTCATCGTATTGCCCTCCTGCCCGACAGCGATTTCGAAGGAGGCTTTTCAAAAGCCGGACAAAGTGCTGGGTTTTGAAAAGCCGTCCGGATCCCCATACATGTCCTCGAAAGTAGCACATGTCCGTGGAAATCTGGACGTCTGGTAACCCTACGTATGAAACATCTATTAAGCACATTCTAACATTCAAATAACAGAGATATGATGATGATGCTTTTGTACAATCTATAATAATAATGATAATAATAATAACTTTATTTTTGTATACCGCAGTACCAGAATAGTTCAGAGCGGTTTACATGACATGAGTCTGTACATCTACAGCGAAATTTACGAATAAGTCAATCAATCAATATAACTTAGCAAGTCGGGAGCAGGCAAGAAGGAGATAGAGAGGTTATAAACAAGTCAATCGGCGTGGCTTAGGAAGTCGGGTGCAGGTAGGGAGGAGGTGCAGGTAGGAAGGAGGCAGGTAGGTGGGAGGAGCAGGAAGGTGGGAGGTACAAGGCATAGTTAAAAGTAGAGTTACAAGGAGGGCGGGAGTCAGAGATATTTGTCAAAGAGATAAGTTTTGATTGACTTCCTGAAAGTTTGGTAGGAGGGAGAATTAGAGATGAGAGTGGATAGACATTTGTTCCATTTGCATGCCTGGAACGCCAGGGATCTGTCAAGGAATTTCTTGTAGATGCAGCACTTTAGGGATGGGAAGGCAAACAAGTGGGCGTTACGTGTGCGGGTGGGGCCAGGACGGACAAAGTGATCTGATAGGTAGATTGGAGACGAGCCTGTTAGGGTTTTGAAGCAGATATTAGATGGGGACAAATCCGTTGGGATAAACAGATGGGAGGCTAAACACAAGGCAAGTTAGTTCTATAATTAAACAAGCTATAAGCCGAATAAGGAACTGATTTAGTTACAGTGTGCAGAATGAATGTTTAGTCAGTCACTCTATGTTTTAAAGGCTTGGGTGAAGAGCCAGGCTTTCCCTCGCTTCCTGAAGTAGAGGTAATCTGGGAGTAAATTCCAGAGCGTGGGGGCAACTCCTGAGAAGACTCGCTGGTGGGTATCGCATCGTACAGTCTCTTTCGATGAGGGTACAGAAAGGGATGCTCCTTGAGAGGACCACAGAGGTCCCACAGGGTCAGTTTATTCTTTAAGCATTGCGTGCCGTCCAGCTACATCCTGCAAACCTTTACTGCCCAGGGGTCAAGTTTCAACCTGCGCATTTTGGAGCACACGATTTGCCCACGTTTCAACGTGCACACACGCTTTGCTGTGAAACTGGCCACAACGCTTTACATTCCTATGCCTGCTTTTCCTGTGGGCACAAGTTTCTCTGACATGAACAGAGCGTCAATTTGAAATCACAGTCTGTGAGTGTTATCTTCTATGTCCTGCCTGGGAACGCTTCCTCTAAAAGGGGTAAAAGCGCTCAAAGGCAACGAAGCGCAGACTTTTAGTCAAAGACATTCTCCCCCTGGATACAAATAACATCAGCAGCTGGAGCACTTTACGGTGAGGTACAGAATGACATGGGGGACAAATTTGTCCCCGTCCCCACAGGAACTCGATTGCCCTGCTCCCACGAGTTTTGTCGCTGTCCCTGTCCCATTTCTGTAAGCTCAGCCTTAACTGCACAAGCCTTGAACACTTATGATTTTAAAGCGTTTGAGGCTTGTGCAGATGAAGACGGAGCTTAGGCATTGGTGGAATGAGGCATTATGACATCACAATCTGAGCTCTAGAATGTTGCCACTTAGGACTTTAAAGTGTTTGAGGCTTGTGCAGATAAGGATGGAGCTTAGGCATTGGTGGAACGAGGAATTATGACATCACAATCTGAGCTCTAGAATGTTGCTACTTATGATTTTAAAGAGTTTGAGGCTTGTGCAGACGAGGACGGAGCTTAGGCATTGGTGGAATGAGGCATTATGACATCACAATCTGAGCTCTAGAATGTTGCCACTTAGGACTTTAAAGTGTTTGAGGCTTGTGCAGATAAGGATGGAGCTTAGGCATTGGTGGAACGAGGAATTATGACATCACAATCTGAGCTCTAGAATGTTGCTACTTATGATTTTAAAGGGTTTGAGGCTTGTGCAGACGAGGACGGAGCTTAGGCATTGGTGGAATGAGGCATTATGACATCACAATCTGAGCTCTAGAATGTTGCCACTTAGGACTTTAAAGTGTTTGAGGCTTGTGCAGCTGAGGACGGAGCTTAGGCATTGGTGGAACGAGGAATTATGACATCACAATCTGAGCTCTAGAATGTTGCTACTTATGATTTTAAAGGGTTTGAGGCTTGTGCAGACGAGGACGGAGCTTAGGCATTGGTGGAATGAGGCATTATGACATCACAATCTGAGCTCTAGAATGTTGCCACTTAGGACTTTAAAGTATTTGAGGCTTGTGCAGATGAGGACAGAGCTTTAGGAATGGGGCAGGGACAGGGAAAGAACCCACGGGGGATGGGACGGGAAAATGAGTTTCCGTGGGGACGTGGAAAAATTTGTCCCCTTGTCATTCTCTACTGTGAGGTACTTTTCAGCCATTCCATCTGTGTTCAGGTCACTCGGCCCGAGCCCAGCCCTTATAGTGTCAGGCCCACCCAAAATTCTCATGTCCGTGTTTTGCCCCAGCGGCAGCAAGAATTGCACCTTTTCCCACTTGCTCCAGCCTGAGGCACTGTCTATGTGCTGGTGTTGCTCTGGCCTCCTCCTGCGCATGTGTAAAAATGGAGCATGCACAAGAAGGGCAGCAGCAGTGCATGGACAGTGCCGTAGGCTGGAACAAGTGGAAGAGGGTGTGGTTGGTGGGTTACCAGACATCTTTTCAGAGGACTGTCCAGGCTTCTGGACGGCTTTTGAAAACCTGGCACTTTGGATTTTGAAAAACTTCCAGCTCGGGACCACATGGATGCAACAAAGTGATGTCATACGCTTGCGCACGTGCATGTGACATCACCGCGTCACCTGTGCGCGTGCACAGATGCCCTCCCGATGTGGCTCCAAGCATGAGAAGAGGTTGGGGATGGGGCTGGATGGAACGGGGCGTGCCTGGGGGGGGAGGGGCAGAACCATGGGTCTGGATTTTACAATCGTAAAATCTGGTAACCGTAGGCTTGGGGATTCCTGCAAGCTCAGGTATTTAATGCTTTGAGTTGTCCTGGGGGGGGGGGGAAATATAAAAACCACATGTGCTCACCCAGTTGGCCCAATAACCCACCCCAAATTTGAGGTCTGGCTACACCACTCATACATTATACACAAGAAAAGGAAGCAGAGCCTTCAGAGCACAGGAAATCTTTTGCTGGCATGAGCCTTGCTGGTTTCCTGCCGGACAGGATCTTCCCTTTCCAGTCAGAGTCCCTCAGCACTGATACAGCCAGAACATAAGGCTGACCTGTGCGAAAGCTCACATCACACCCGCAGCTTCACCGTGAGCAAAAACCCTCATAATGTGTTCACTTAGACAGAATTATGCACCAATTAGTTTTTTAGTCCGTTATATTAACGGGTGCTAGCAGCCCTTCTTCCTTACTTGTTTCTCTCCCCTGTCCAGCAGCACCCCCTCCCTTCTCTGCTCCCACTGTCTAGCAGCAGTGATTCTCCCTAACTTTTACCTCCCCCCCCGTCCAGCAGCACCCCTTCCCTGCTCCCCCTGTCCAGCAGTAGGCCTTTTCCCTTACTTTTACCTCCCCCTGTCTAGCAGCACCCCTTCACTGCTCCCTGTGTTCAGCAGTAGCCCTTCTTCATTGGTTTTACCTCCCCCCATCCAGTAGCACCCCTTCCCTGCTCCCCCTGTCCAGCAGTAGCGTTTCTCCCTAACTTTTACCTCCCCCCTGTCCAGCAGCACCCCTTACCTTCTCTGCTCCCCCTGTCCAGCAGTAGTACTTCTCCCTACTTTTACCTCCCCCCTGTCCAGCAGCATCCCCTCCCTTCCCTGCTCCCCTGTCCAGCAGTAGCGCTTCTCCCTAACTTTTACCTCCCCCCTGTCCAGCAGCACCCCCTCCCTTCTCTGCTCCCACTGTCTAGCAGTAGGCCTTTTCCCTTACTTTTACCTCCCCCTGTCTAGCAGCACCCCTTCACTGCTCCCTGTGTTCAGCAGTAGCCCTTCTCCATTGGTTTTACCTCCCCCTATCCAGCAGCACCCCTTCCCTGCCCCCCTGTCCAGCAGTAGCCATTATCCCTTCCTTTTCCCTTCCCCCTGTCCAGCAGCACCATTTGTTCCAAATTTCAACGGTCTCTCCCTATCATTGGGCCCTCTCCTCCTCTTCCCGTTGCCGCATTTTTTGGTTTTTTTTTCGTGTAGGCCGGCATTGGTTATTTTTTTCCTGATGAGGCCAGCTTCCAACCCGCTGAACCCGTCGCCTGCGCCACACACCTCAAACAGCTGCACGCACCGCAAATAGAATATGGCCACGGAAGCACACATCACAGCGGCAGGGATCACGGCCTCCTAAGTGCGCATGCGCGCTCAGGGCTTTATTATAGAGGGTATCCCAAAAGGTCCACGTAAAATACAAAACAACTTTTTCTATTACGATCTCTACCAGAAAAGGAGCCTGAGACTTTTTGAGCCATTTTACCCATTACGGGTCTTTTTTTGAACCAATGTTCAAAAGCTCACATTCACCTCATTGGCCCAAATTCCACCCAACCACCTACTTATTGCGACTTATAAAAACGTGTGAGAGTATCTCTGTGTTAATTACACCACCTGAGACAATTCCGGCATTTTTTTTCCGGTTTTTCATAAAAATAAATTTCTTAAAGAAAAAGATTAGATTGAATTGAATTGAATAAAATAAAGTCACGATAAGTAGGTGGTCGGGTGGAACTTGGGCCAATGAAGAGAACGTGAGCTTTTGAACATTGGTTCAAAAAAAGACCCGTAGTGGGTAAAACGGCTCAAAAAGTCTCAGGCTCCT
The DNA here is from genome assembly GCF_902459505.1 of Geotrypetes seraphini. Classification (NCBI taxonomy): domain Eukaryota; kingdom Metazoa; phylum Chordata; class Amphibia; order Gymnophiona; family Dermophiidae; genus Geotrypetes; species Geotrypetes seraphini. The sequence continues at coordinate 12,374,441 of NC_047094.1, read as the reverse complement.
GTTCTGGTAGAGATAGTAATAGAAAAAGTTGTTTTGTATTTTACGTGGACCTTTTGGGATATCCTCTATAATAAAGCCCTGAGCGCACATGCGCACTTAGGAGGCCGTGATCCCTGCCGCTGTGATGTGTGCTTCCGTGGCCGTATTCTATTTGCGGTGCGTGCGGCTGTTTGCGGCGTGCGGCGCAGGCGACGGTTTCAGCGAGTTGGAAGCCAGCCTCAACAGAAAAAAAATAAACAATGACGGCCTACACGAAAAAAAAATACCCCGTGGCAACGGGAAGAGGAGGAGAGGGCCCAATGATAGGGAGAGACCGCTGAAATTTGGAACAAATGGTGCTGCTGGACAGGGGAGAGGGAAAAGTTAGGGAAAAGCGCTACTGCTGGACAGGGGAAGCAGGGAAGGGGTGCTGTTGAACAGGGGGGAGGTAAAAGTTAGGGAGAAGCGCTACCGCTGGACAGGGGGAGCAGGGAAGGGGTGCTGCTGGATAGGGGGAGGTAAAAGTTAGGGAGAAGCGCTGCTGCTAGATAGTGGGAGCAGAGAAGGGAGGGGTGTTGCTGGACAGGGGGGAGAAACAAGTAAGGAAGAAGGGCTGCTAGCACCCGTTAATGTAACGGGCTAAAAAACTAGTTGGTATATAATTCTTTCTAAGTGAACACATTATGAGGGTTTTTGCTCACGGTTAAGCTGCGGGTGTGATCTGAGCTCTTTGGGAAATGTATATAGCAGAAGTCATTGTATTGTGTTCAACAGAAGAGGAAATGCATTTCTAGCTTCATTTCTCCAGTGTTGAAGTACTTGCTGACCCTTGCTGTGGCTGGTGTGGATCCCCGAGCGCCGCCAGCTGAGGACCTCCTCCAGAGTCAACCAGAGCTTCCCTCCAGCAAGCACAGCAGTCGCTGGCAGCATCCCAGAGCCACTGAGGTGCCAGTATCTGTGACTAAGGGACGCTGCTACTGTCTGCCATGCTTGGCGAAAGGGACCTCTGGGCTACCTTCAGAGGAAGTCCTCAGCTGACACAGCATGAGGGTGCTCATGAGCTGGAGTATTGATGTACTTAGAGGGGATATGATAGAAACTTACAAGATCATGAAGGGCATAGAGAGAGTAGAGAGGGACAGATTCTTCAAACTTTCGAATAATAAAAGAACACGAGGGCATTCGGAAAAGTTGAAAAGGGACAGATTCAAAACAAATGCTAGGAAGTTCTTCTTTACCCAACGTGTGGTGGACACCTGGAAAGCGCTTCCAGAGGACGTAATAGGGCAGAGCACGGTACTGGGGTTCAAGAAAGGATTGGACAACTTCCTGCTGGAAAAGGGGATAGAGGGGTATAGATAGAGGATTACTGCACAGGTCCTGGACCTGTTGGGCCACCGCGTGAGCGGACTGCTGGGCACGATGGACCTCAGGTCTGACCCAGCAGAGGCATTGCTTATGTTCTTATGTATTGTTAATAAGCTTATATTGTGTGTTTATGAAAAATGAATGGAAGAAATTGCATTACAATTAGTACTATTATTATGGGGCGGGATCTAGGGCAGAGCTTGGGTGGTATTGTTAGACTTAGGGGGTACTTGGCTTGAAGAAGTTGAGAAACACGGGTCTATGTCACATGATAGTGGCCAATATTCTGCGGCTGGCCAAGTTCAGCGGCCAGATGGACCCCCTAAAAACCAGGTTTATCTTTGGCCTCTAGGACTTAGCCAGCCAGCTGATGAATTTTGGCTTAGCCAGATGTATTTCAGCTGCCTCCCCCCCCCCCTGAAATTCAATGCCAAGCGCTGGCTGTCTCTTTCCCCTCCCCACCCAGAACAACCATAGCTGATATTGTAAAGCAAGTGACAAGCAGAACAGGGCCAGAGAATTTTCGTACTTTAGAATTTTTCGGTTTTTGGAATGAGGTGTTGACAGTGGCATCAGCAATTCATATTCATTGGCTGTTGTGACCGCGCAGGGTTTTCTCTGCTGCATCCTGCCTTACTGACATCACTTCCTGTTTTCTTTCCAGCTGGACATGACTGAGAGAAGCCTGCGCCCTGCTGCAGCCATTGGCGACACCTCAGAGGTACACCGGTGTGAGCTAAGATTAAAAAAAACTGAACTAATACCAAAATAGAGTGAAGTCTTTAAGATGGCTTTGGAGCCAGGTTTTACTTTTGCTGTTAAAAGTGAGCTTTATTTGTTCAAATTAGTAATGCATCAACTTTACAAAAAAATTTCGGCTTTTGGGGTTTTAGAATTTTGGATAAAGGATCGTGAGCCTGTACTATGGTCTAGAACAGTGGTTCCCAAACCTGTCCTGGGGGACCCCCCAGCCAGTCAGGTTTTCAAAGATATCCCTAATGAATATGCATGAGAGAGATTTGCATACATGTCACTTCCATTATATGCAAATCTCTCTCATGCATATTCATTAGGGATATCTTGAAAACCTGACTGGCTGTGGGTCCCCCAGGACAGGTTTGGGAACCACTGGTCTAGAAGATTCACTAAGCCTACCTATCAAGTTCCGACCACTAAGCGACCCCTTTACGATCCAATTTTCCTCCGACCCGATTCACTAACCTCTGTCCCGATCATCCTCCGATCCGCGCATGCAAATGAGGGGGAACAGCATTCAAATGTAGGCAGGCTGCGATTCACTAAAAAAAAAATTGGGCTGGGCTGACCGATCCAAAAATAAGCAACTGCTCAGGTCCTTCTGCCGCCCTGCTCTCTGCCCCATCTGCTCTCTTCCTCGCAGTGCAAGTCCATAGTTTTAACCCGCGGGTTTAAAGCGTATTAAAACCACGGGCTCGCAAAAAAAAAAAAAGTTTTTAAGAAAAGTTAAAAGCTCTGCCGGGCACGGAGGGCCAATGCATGCGCAGACCATCTCCAGATAGTCAGCGATCCCTGCAGTCAGTTGGGGGCATGATTCCGATCGCCCTCATGCGCACGAGGGTGCTTCGTGAATCAGCCCCCCAGTCATGGATCGGATCCCTCACGGATCGAATCCGATCCGTGCCCTTAGTGAATCTAGCCTGGAGAAAAGGTGAAAGACCGAAAGGATACGTTTTGACAGCTCTACTGCAGAGTTTAGCGATCTTCTGCTAACAACCGCCAAGAGAGTTCAGCGCTGAGGGGAGGTTGGGGGAGCGGGTGGGTGGGTGGGTGAGTGGGAGGGAGGTGGAGCTGCAGTAGACAGGCCCTATTCTCAGTGCTGATAAATGAACTCTTTTCTTTAGAAACAATAGATGGATCCGTCTGGAGCCAGCGATAAGACAGTCCTAGCCACCCTCTCCAGCCACCAGAATGGCAAATGAACCATGAAAAGCCCCCGAGCCGGCAGGGGCTCTTTCTTACCAGGGTCCCAGGATAAGCCACAAAATCCTTTAGGGATTGGGTCCTCCCTTTTTGGTCAATGCCTTTTTTCCTCAGGCTCTCGGGTTATTTGATATCTTGGATTAGCCATTCAAATGTTAGCACTAATACACATGAAATAATGTGAATAAGAGAAACAGAGTTAAATTAAAACAACATATGATACTATTTTATTTGGCACAACAATGAGAACAAAAAGTCAAATTTCGTCACATAATAATAAACTTTTATTCATATTAACTGGAGTTGCAATTCAACAAATAACATGTAACTGGAAAAATTATGACAGATTAAGTTATAACTTTTGGTGGAATTCGGTATATATAAAATGGAGCGCACAATAGCAACACAGAAAGGTTATCTTGGTAAATTTCTGAAGATTTGGAGACCATTAGCAGATTTTTGTAATGATTGATAACATTTTCCCATAATAAGAGATTTGTTAAGAGGGGGATGTGGGTGGGTATTATTTTATTTACCTTACAATATGTATGAATTAATTAATGCATTTTGAAGTATTAGGTTAGATTTTCTGAAATAGGAAGGGAGGGCTTGGGGGGGGGGTTATTTTATTTATATTTGTCATACATATTAAATGATTTACATATTATCTAAAACATTATAAAAATATGAATATAAATATGATATATTGTACTTAAAGTATTCATGAAGGAAAATCAAGTGTGTGTTTATAAGATTATATGTATTTTTCTGATACACTTGTTGTAATATGAAAAAATGAATAAAGAAATTTATAAAAAAAAAAACAAAACAACATTTTTATTTATTTATTCATTCATTTTTACAGTCCGTCCTAGGATAGATACACAAAGTTTTCAGGAACAGAGATACATACGCTACAGAGAATAACATGCTACAGGATCAAAACACAAAGCTATAGGATCAAGAACTTACAACTTATAGAGAATGTGCTTTGCAGAATCGAAGAAAATAAATCATAGAGACAAGAATGGGTATTGACATATCTGCAGCGGACGGTAGAATGCTCATTTGTTATTTTTGTTTGAAAGGCTAAAGTTTTGTTTTGTTTTTTTTTAAGCAAGAGGGAAACAATGGGGTCAGTTAGTAAACGAAACGAAACCTTAAGTTTATATACCGCATCATCTCCACGGAAGTAGAGCTCGGCACGGTTTACAAGAACTTAAAAATGAGAAAGGGTAGGAAAAGGTTTACATAAGTTTATAAATTGAGTGGAAAAGTAAGGGAAAAAAGAAATTACATGTTAGAGAAGAGCCAGGTTTTTAGTTGTTTGCGGAATAAATGGAGGGAGCTCAGGTTCCGCAGCGGGATAGTAAGGTCATTCCAGAGACCTGTGATTTTCCCAGTTTACCTGTGCGGAGAATACCATGTAGGGAGGGGAAGGATAGTTTTAATTTGTGGGCGATCCTGGTGGAGTGAGGGCACGAGGAGTTGAAAGAAAGTGGGATTAGGGAAGGAAGGATGCCGTGAATAATCTTAAAAGCCAGGCAAGAGCATTTGAATTGGACTCCATTAACCATTAACTTCCTCTCCTCTATGTTGGACAGGTTCTCACTCTTAGCCAAAGGGCAAGAAAATGGCCATTCTGGACTCGTGGTTCCGGCATTCTCTCTGATCTCAAAGAGAGGCTGATCTAAATGAACTCCTTTTCCACAGCATCCTGCATAAACCGGCTCTTCCCTGAGCAAATTCCTGTCCCAGTCTCCCAAAGGAGCAGCCCCGCTCGTGTGCTCTCTGAACTATTCCAGAAATGTTTCCTTCACCGCTTGACGCCTTCTCCCTTTGTTCTCGGCCTGCCTAAAACGGGGGTAATGTTCCCTCCCTAACACACTTTAAGAGAATCCATTGTAGGATATCCAACTCAGCAGGAGAGATCGACCAAGACAAATTCTCTTCCCCTTTTCTTTCCAGCTCTTTTCCGTTCCCCGATTCCCCCTCCCCCTTTCTTCCCAAATTCCACTGCCCTTTCTTCCAACTCTTTCCCTTCCCCTTTCTTCCCAGTTCTTTCCCTCTTTTCTTGGAATGGAGTGACCTAGTGGTTAGAGCAACTGTCTCCACACCCTGAAGTTGTGAGTTCAATTCTCACCACAGCTCCTTGACTCTGGACAACACTTCCTACCTAACACTTCTTTGCCCCACGTAAACCAGACAGAAAAAGCAGTATATCAAGCCCCAAACCCCTTTACCTGCTCTTTCGCTTTCTTCCCTATTTTGGGTGAAACGTAGCCACATAGGGTGTTTTTGAAGGCATTTTTCAATAAAGCCTCTTACGTCTATTATATTTGAGATCATCTTCTTATCTCTACGTCTGCACTGCTGTGGACTTTTCATACCTCTGTTATGAATTTCTAATATTGAAATGGCTAGGAGAGGTGCCGGTCTGGGACTAACCAAGCATTTTCAGTGGCACTGAACCAGATAGTACACCTGAAAATGTCTGGTTGGCCTCCATGCTGCAAGCAGATACTTTGGGGGGTTTCTGGGAGCAAAGTTGGCAGCATTACAGAGAATGGCCACCCGGATGGTCTCGGGACTGAAGGATCTCCCGTACGAGGAACGGCTGGATAAGTTGCAGCTGTACTCACTTGAGGAACGCAGAGAGAGGGGTGACATGATCGAGACATTCAAGTATCTCACGGGCTGCATCGAGGTGGAAGAAGATATCTTCTTTTTCAAGGGTCCCGCGACAACAAGGGGGCATCCGTGGAAAATCAGGGGCGGGAAACTGCACGGGGACACCAGGAAATTCTTTTTCACTGAAAGGGTGGTTGATCGCTGGAATAGTCTTCCACTTCAGGTGATTGAGGCCAGCAGCGTGCCTGATTTTAAGGCCAAATGGGATCGACACGTGGAATCTATTCACAGAGAAAGGTAGGGGAGGGTCATTGGGGTGGGCAGACTAGATGGGCCATGGCCCTTATCTGCCGTCTATTTCTATGTTTCTATGTTAAGTGTGATATTCGGCACTTAACCAGTTAAAGTTAACTGCAGAAATGTTAGGTGCCATCGACTAGTGTTCGAGTCCTAGCGACTCGATGAACATTGTCAAGTTTTCGTGGCAGAATCCAGAGAAGTGGATTGCTGAGCCTTTCTTCTGCACAGTATAAATTCAAGGTTGTCGCATCCTCCACCTCCAGCGCTGCCCAGATGGGTGGTACATCGTTAGTCTGACATCTCCGTTGAAACCTGTCCGCCTTGGGAGGCCCTGCTGGTAGCGAAACCACCGACGGCGTAGCTTTCAGCTTCACAGATGCGCACAAGCCCACGTACCATGACTGGGGAACTGCATAAAGAGCAGACCCCAGTTAAATGCTACAAATTACAGGAAACCAGTTACAATTTGGCTGTCTCCATATACCCGGAGATTCAATGCTGGAGCCTGGTATAATATTGACAGCGGTCAGCAAAACATTGATTGCTGCCGGCTGACTACTGGGCCCTACAATGCTTACCATCCAGTTGCATTTTTTTTTTTTTTACAAATATACAATACAGGCAGTCCCCAGGATACAGATGCCTGACTTAAGTATGACTCGTACTTAAGAACGCTTCATTTGATTTCACTGAGCAGTATGCATGTATGTATGTAATTAATTAATTAATTAGATTTATATACCGTTCTCCCCAAGGAGCCCAGAATGGATTACGTGGTAACATACACAAGAGCAAACAAGACACATAAGTCTTTGTTACCGCTACTGGGTCAGACCAGTGGTCTATCGCGCCCAGCAGTCCGCCCACACGGCAGCCCTCTGGTCAAAGACCAGCGCCCTAACTGAGACTAGCCCTACCTGCGTACGTTCTGGTTCAGCAGGAACTTGTCTAACTTCGTCTTGAATCCCTGGAGGGTGTTTTCCCCCACGACAGACTCCGGAAAAGCGTTCCAGTTGTCTACCACTCTCTGGGTAAAGAAGAACTTCCTTACGTTTGTACGGAATCGATCCCCTCTTGTTCTCTCCACAATTGCTTTTGCTTACTGACACTTATGGGGAATTTAGGAGACATCTAAAAACATCTGTTTTCAAAGTATTTAGGCAGCTAATTTGTAAAAATTTTATTATGCACTATTTTGATCATTTTAGTGTCTCTAATTATTGGCTTTTTTAACTTTTTTAGTTCTAGTCAACTTCTTTTGTCTTTTTAAAAACTATTGTAAACAGCATAGAACTTTACGGCCTTGCGGTATAGAAACTGATTATTATTATTATTTATTATTATTATTACTGCTCCACTTCTCCTGTAGCAGATTCAGGACTGATGCATGGCCATATTAAGAACAGTGTGTGGTTGTGCACAGTAGTAGGGAGCTGGGAGCAGAGGTAAGCAGCAAGAATCTTAAAATCTACAAGTTCTGAGTTACATACAAATCCAACTTAAGAACAGCTTTAAAAACGTAACTCGTTCTTAACCCGGGGACTGTCTATACAACGGTGAAGAAGTTATGGGTCCTATAAAAGGATTTTTCTTCCATTGGAAAATACCTTTATTAAACAAAGGGCTAGATTCACTAACCTGACTCTCTGCGCTTGATCTGTGCAGGCCCGACCAATTCACGAAACAAAAAAATTAAAATGAGGGCGATTGGAGGAACGCCCCCCTCCGACAGCACAGATTGCTAGTGTGCGATCCTGACGCATGCACATATCGTCTGCTTTCCCTGTAGATGGTCTGCGCATGCGTTTGGTGTCCATTTTTGCTGGGTTGTTGTTTTTTTTTTACTAGCCTCAAACTAGAGCAGTGGTGTAGCGAGCGTGCGAGGTGCCCCACCCCCACCCTCATCTCCGCCTCCAAAGCCTTCCCCGATACCCCCTGCCGCGCACACGCCTCCTTCCCTTCCCCCGCACCTCTACTTGTTCACTGCCGCGACCAACAACTTTGTGTTCCTTGCAACCGCGTCCTCTTCCTCCGACGTCACTTTCTATGCACAGCACCCGGATGTGGCCTCAGCGGAAGGAGGAGGGGTACCGCCCCCCCCCCCATGATGGTGCTCCCCCCATTACAACGCCACTGCATTAGAGTGCCTTGAATTATGGGGCTGATTCCATAGCAGGTCTCCGACATTAGAAGTCCTAAAAGGCATCTATGTTTATCAAGGCAACCTTGACCTCTATGTGACCTTGTAAAATAGACTCTCTGAACCAGCCTCAAAAGCACCTAAATGCCAAGTCACCCTTTTAAATCTGCTCCATAAGAACGTAAGCATGGCCTCTGCCGAGTCAGACCATGGGTCCATCATGCCCAGCAGTCCGCTCCTGCGGCGGCCCCCCCAGGTCCATGACCTGTAAGTGATCTTATACCTAAAACATTCTATTCCTTAATCCTTTAATATCCTGTATGGTAACCCTCTAACTATACCCTTCAATCCCCTTTTCCTTCAGGAAATCATCTAATCCCATTTTGAAACCCAAAATCGTACTCTGCCCTGCCACCTCCTCTGGTGCCCATTCCAGGTGTCCACCACCCTCTGAGTGAAGAAGAACTTCCTAGCATTTGTTTTGAATCTGTCTCCTTTCAATTTTTGCGAATGCCCTCTTGTTTTTATTGCCCCCGCTAGTCTGAAGAATCTGTCCTTCTCTATCTTCTCCATACCCTTCATGATCTTATAAGTTTCTAATCTAATCTAATCTAATCTAATCCTTAGGTTTGTATACCGCATCATCTCCACGTTCGTAGAGCTCGACACGGTTTACAGTAGGAGAAATAGGAAGGAACTACAACAGAGGGTTAGAGGTAGAAGTGTGAAGAAAATTTAGAGGACTTGGGATGCCAAGATATAAGAGTTTCCTTGATTCCTAAATTGGAGGGAGACTTACATTTTTTGAGAAAAGCCAGGTTTTCAGATGTTTGCGGAAAACTTAGAGAGAGCTCAAGTTCCGAAGAGGGGAGGTAAGGTTGTCCCCTCTAAGTCTCCACTTTTCCAGATGCTAGAGCCCACTGAGCTGATCTGAAATGAAGTCTTGCAATGGGAGTAATATGAACTGTAGATGTCATTTGACCTATGAGTTGCATCATCTGTCTCACTGAGATGGTTTGTAGAGACTTAATTGTAAAGATGAAGCAAAATACAGTGGCACCTCGGTTTACGAGTGCACCGGTTTGCGAGTGCTTTGCAAGGCGAGCAAAACATTTGCAAAATTGGTGTCTCGGAAACCGAGCATGGCTCGATTTACGAGCGCCCCCCCCGCAATCAGGCACCCTCCCCCCCCCACGATCCGGCACCCACCCCCGCCAACGTGATCTGGCACCCCCCCGACGCGATTAGGCACCCCCCCTCCGTCACGATCCGGCACCCCCCCGATGCGATTGGGCACCTCTCTGCCACGATCCGGCACCCCCCCCCCCTCCGACGCTTCTTAGCCTCATCTGGGCACCGGCACCGGCATGTCCTGTGCTTGGTGCCGGTGCCCGAAGATCGGCCTCCTCTTCTGCTAGGCCTTGAGCATCTGAGCATGCTCAAGGCCTGCGAGTTCAGAACGTGAACTCGCAGGCCTTGAGCATGCTCAGATGCTCAAGGCCCAGCAGAAGAGGAGGCCGATCTTCGGGCACCAGCACCAAGCACAGCATATGCCAGTGCTCAGATGAGGATAAGAAGCTTCGGGGGGGGGGGGGTGCCGGATCATGGCGGGGGTGCCCAATCGCGTGGGGGGGTTGCCGGATCGTGGCAGGGGGATGCCAAATCGCAGGGGGGGGGGGTGTGCCGGATCGCAGGGGGGCCTTCGGGGGGAGCAATGCCGGTTCTCGTGGGGGGGGGGGGGGAATGCATCAAAGCGAGTTTCCATTATTTCCTATGGGGAAGCTCGCTTTGATAAATGAGCATTTTGGATTACGAACATGATCCTGGAACGGATTATGCTCGTAATTCAAGGTACCACTGTATTTTCTTTTCTTCTTATTTAATAAGCTTCTTATAACTCTGAGCCAACTCTCCCTTGTTTCTGGTCTAAGGAAGGACAATCAGATATGCCACTGTTTTTGTTTTCTTTGGAATGTATAATATATGTTTATGGTGTAAACGTGGGCACACAACTGGGGTTCCCAGATTTTTATGTCCCCCCAAAATAAAAAGAGGACGAGTGGCCCCGCCCCATTCATCCCCCTACTCCTGCCCCACGCAAATCTCGTCTCTTCGGGGCTGCGTCTGCGCATGCCCGGATGCAATGCAACGACGTCACACGCATGCATGTAACTTTCGCGTCGCATCCACGCACGCACCGATGCCCTCCCGACACAGCCAATCGGTTTTCAAAGCCCGGATAAACCGCTGGGTTCTGAAAACCTGTCCGGACACTCAGAGACAGTCCTCTAAAAACAGGACATGTCCAGGTACATCTGGACGTCTGCTACTCCTATGCACACCCCTTCATCCTGCCCAAACTACGCCCCTGAAAATGCCTACCTGTGGTGTGCATATATGCACACCCTGTCCCCTGTTGCCATGCATACTAATGCATGCATATACAACAAAATATACCAATGCACCTTTTTACAAAAGATTCTTTCCACAAGGGCATAAAATGTGGCCTCCTGTAGTCTCCAGTCCCTTGCTCCACAAACTGTCCTTAAAGCCCCAGCAGAAGTGTGAATCCTGTGCTCCCCGAGAGCTGATGAGGAAGCCTCTCTGTTTGTTTAGCTCACGGGTCTTTACAGTGGTCTTTGTGAGCAGATGAATAGGCCATTATAGGGGAAGACAGGGACCTCTGTTCTATTCTTTCCTGCTCTCCCTCCCTGCCTTTCAAGCTGAACAGGGAAGGAACAGCTCTCACAACATGGCCCCTCAGCTATGCCCTGCCCTGGCTTCCCAATGCCCCTGCCCCTTCTCAGCCTCCCGCACTCATTCGGGCCAGACATACTAAAGGGCTTTCCTGATTGTGTATCTATGTGAAAATGCTTCCGTTTTAGGTCCTTAAATCTGGAGCACGTGCACAGAACTGCAGGAGTTTTATGATGACAATGTGGCAAATTCCACATCTCAATAAGACATAAAGGCCAATCAACTGGCTGTACCCTAGACCTTTTTATTGGACTAAATACATTTGGATAAACATGGAAAGGGGTCTTCTCTAGTCTCGTTGTTGAATGTATCCCCCTCTCCTGCCAAGAATCACTCATAGCATATCACATGATGTGATATGTGTAATTTTTTACATTTGTGTGTGATCTGTACTTTGCCATTTTTGAAACACAAACTGTAGGAGTAAGACCAGTTCTGGGCAGACCTCTAACTACTGGAGTTGCAGTCTGAGCACCATTAAATTTGGTTTTGATCCCATTCTCTTTCCATATATGGATCCTCTGTTTTTATCCCATGCATTTTTCAATTCCATCACTATTTGTGTCCGCCACCTTCCTCGGGAGGACAGTCCAGGCATCATAATGGAGCATAGTTCGTGCCGATTCTATAAGGCATGCCTAAGTCATTATATAATACTAGAACATACCTGCTTTGGTGCATCAAAGGTTAGATGCAATCACTTATGCCAGGTCAATATCCGGTGTAAGTGGACAAACAATGCATGCAACAAATGCATTCTATGAGTTGGGCACATTGGCGATGCATCCATGGCCCATCCTTGTTCTGCAGGACAACAGAAGACAGCACCACCGCAAAGGCAAAATCAGCAACCAGAAGGACAAAGAGACGTGTGGCACAGTGGTTAAAGCTACAACCTTGGCACCCTGAGGTTGTGTGCAATTTTGGAGGCCGCATTACCGAAAAGATGTGCTGAGACTAGAGTCGGTCCAGAGAATGGCCACCCGGATGATCGCAGGTCTCAAGGATCTCCCGTATGAGGAAAGGCTGGATAAGTTACAGCTCTACTCACTCGAGGAACGCAGAGAGAGGGAAGACATGATCGAGACGTTCAAGTATCTCACGGGTCGCATCGAAGTGGAAGAAGATATCTTCCTTCTCAAGGGTCCCACGTCAACCAGGGGGCACCCGTGGAAAATCAGGGGAGGGAAACTGCACAGTGACACCAGGAAATTCTTTTTCACTGAAAGAGTGGTTGACCGCTGGAACAATCTTCCACTTCAGGTCACCGAGGCCAGCAGCGTGCCTGATTGTAAGGCCAAATGGGATAGACACGTGGGATCTATTCACTGAGTTAGGTGGGGGAGGGTCATTGCGGTGGGCAGACTAGATGGGCCGTGGCCCTTATCTGCCGTCTATTTCTATGTTTCTATGTTCAAACTTAATCCCTCCCATTGCCCCAGGTACATTAGGTAGATTGTGAGCCTGCTGGGACAGTCGGGGACAAATGCTTCAGTACCTGAGTAAATTCATGTAAACTGTTCTGAACTCCCTGGGGAGAACAGTATAGAAAATGGAACAAATAAATAAAAATAGGACAATAAATGTATCTGGGTTTATTGGAACAAAAAATGACTCGACACGATCCATGTTTCAGCCAGGAGGCCTACATCAGGAGTCTAACTTAACATATAAAAATAAACATTACCAAATCTATAAAAACATGCAACCTATAAAACCATGCAATCTATAAAAACATACAACATATAAAAATATGCAACCTTTAAAAACATGCAGTCTATAAAAACATATAAAGACATGCAACATATAAAACCATGCAATCTATAAAAACATACAACATATAAAAATATGCAACATCTAAAAACATGCAATCTATAAAAACATGCAATGTATAAAAACATATAAAAACATGCAACATATAAAAACATGCAATCTATAAAAACATGCAATGTATAAAAACATATAAAAACATGCAACATATAAAAACAACATGTAAAACATGCAACATATAAAAACATGCAAAAAATGTGGTGTCCCAAATACAGGTAAAATATATAAGAGTAAACTCTGTGGATGCATACATAGGTATAATTGAAAATAAAAATGTAAAATCATTCAAAAACATTGTCAAACCAGTAAAACTTCTCAAACAAATAAAAATTTTATTTTAGATGTCGTGTCGAGTCATTTTTTGTTCCAATAAACCCAGCTACATTTACTGCCATATCTAGCTTCATCTCTTTGTCCTCCCCTCCTGCCACACTCACACCTCTGAGTGCCTGTTTATAGAATTGCCCTGTAAGTGAATTTATTTCAGTCTTTACTGAAGAGAATATTGAAGTCATACCCATAATAATGACTCAGAGCAACAACAGTAAGTCATTGTGGGCTCCTTTTACTAAGCTGTGGTAGCGTTTTTAGTGCGCGCTGCAGATTAGCGTGCACTAACCCCCATGCTACGTGGAAAAACTAATGCCAGCTCAGAGGCGTTAGCTTCTAGCGCATGCACTAAAACCGCTAGCGCACCTTAGTAAAAGGAGATATTATAAAGGAAACTGAGCAGCTAAAAATGAACAGATCACCAGGACCAGACGGTAGTCACCAGAGTCCTGAAAGAATTAAACATAAAATTGCTAACTTATTATTAGTACTCTGTAACCTGTTGTTCAAAACAGCCAGAGTACCTGAGAATTGGAGGGTGGCCAAGGTAATGCCGATTTTAAAATAGGATTGTAGGGATGATCTGGGAAACTATAGACCAGTGAGTCTAATATACTGTATATGCAAGGCAAAATGGTAGAAACAATTCCAAAATCCAATCCAATCTTTAGTTTTATATAACGATTCAGCCCTCAGAAAGGGCTCAACTTGGTTAACAAGATTTCCTTAAACCAAGAAAAATGAAAGATAATCTCTACTCCAACCATTAGAAATGGATGAATCTGTTAAATATTTCTGAAATAAGTGAGTTTTTAACATTTTCCAAAAGATTGGTAATTGAGAAAGTAATCTAACCTCAGACAGAAGCTCATTCCAAATTTTTGCAAATGAGAAGGCAAAAGTTTGGCAAAAATTGGATATAGTTTTGATTCTCATTAACAAACCCCCCCCCCCCAATACTACTGACCATACATATAGGTCGTATGGAATGAGCCAAAATGGGTCTAGCAAAAGGAAGTCTTGTCGTGCCAATTTATTAAACTTTTTGAAGATGGATGGACACAAAGGCGAACCAGCTGATTTGGTGTATTTATATTTTCAAAGGCATTTGCTAAAATCCTTTGTGAGAGCCATTTCAGGACATTAAAGCCATGGGATCGGAGGCAATGCCCTTTTATGGATAAGAAACCAGCTACAGGGCAGGAAACGGTGAGTAGAGCTAAATGGTCCGTTTTCCAAACGGAAAATAAAGACAATAGGACAGCCCCGGGGGATCTGTACAGGGACCAGCGCTGTTTAACATATTTATAAGTGGCCTAGAGAAAGGCACAATCAGTGAGGTGATCAGATTTACCGATGACACAAAATTAAAACAGCAGATGCGTGTGAGAATTTTCCGAAGGATCCTGTTGGTCAGGAAAACTGTGTGACCAAAACAAAATACTCTGTGGAGAGTTGATGTTCCTGAGATGGACTTTAATACAACTTGATAATCCACTAAAAACATGGGACCCAACATGGTCTGTGTTTCAACAAAGATGTCTTCTTCGGGATTATCAAGTTTTTGTGGATTATATCAAGTTGTATTAATAATAAAGTTCTTTCTCAGGAACATCAACTTTCCACAGAGGGATTTTTTTTGTTTTGGGCATATATTTCTCTACTGTAGAACTATTGGGTCAACTTCCTTGGTTTTGAGACAACAAAACTGGGCATCTACAAGACAGATGACGTGTAATGTGTACAATTATATGGTGATGCAAATGGGGAAAATAATCCCCACTCAGTGGTGAAGCGAGGGTGAGAGAGACCCTCCCCCTGCGTCTCCGCCACCCCCCTCCTTCACCGATCCCCCTACCACGCACATGCCCCCACTGCCGTCAGCAACAAGAACGTCAACGTGCTCCGCGCGACCCCCCATCGTGTCCTCCCTCCGATGTCACCTGCTATGTGCAGCCCCCGGAAGTGACGTCAGCGAGAGAGGTGACGCAGTTGCGAGGAGCAGCGCGGTTGTTGCTCGGGGCAGCGAACAACTAGAGGTATGGGGGAAAGGAAGGGGAGCCACACCACTGTCCCCACTTCAGGTACAAAATGTTGGGTTCCGAGTTAAGAGTTACCACCTAAGAATAAGATCTTGGAGTCACCGTGGATAATATGTTAAAAATTTCAGCTCAGTGTGCCACAACTGCTAGAAAACAAAGAGAATATTAGGGATGGTTTGAGAAGGACTAGAGAAAAAAAAAACAACAACAGAGAATACAGTGTATCTTGGAATCGAAACTTAAGCCGTTCGCGTTCCAAGACAATTTTTCCCATTTAAAATAATAGAAACTGCATTAATCCGTTCCTTGGGCCCACAAACCCAGATTTTCCAATAAATTTAACAGTAAACACACTGGCAGAGACAGCAAGATCCGAACATAGGGGAACTGCAAGCATTGCTCAGCCCAAAGCTTCCCTCCCAGGCAGAAACAGGAAAATGCGTCAGAGGGGAAAGCTTTGGGCCAAGCAACGCTTGCAGTTCCCGTACGTTCGGATTCCAAAGCAGCGTTCGGATTCCAGGGCAAAATTTAATAAAAAGAAAAGTTCCGATTCCAAGTTGTTCGTGTTCTGGGGCGTTCGGATTCCAAGGTATCCCTGTATTAACAGATTAGGAGTCCATCACAAAGGTTACATATTAACCAATGAAACACCCCCCCCCCCCCCAAATCCAAAGGAGCCCAAATCTTTCTAAATTGCTGAACCCAGCATCTTTTCACAACAGCTAGGTCTATGTACTTGCGCACATGACAAACCCCAGCCTTCCATGCCTTCCGAGAAAGGGCAGAGCTGTCCTTCATTCAGATAAGATAAGTTGCAGTGCTAGACCAGTGCTAGCCTTGCTTTTTTGCAACAAATGAGGCAAAGCTGCTGACTGTAAAAATAAGAATAAGAAAGCTCAACTTGAATGCTGAAGACATCTTGAACCCTTTTCCAGACCAACCCCCCCCCCCCCCCGGTAAGCCTTCAAATTAATGGACCCAAAAATCATATGTTAAAAGGTACCTATATCCAAACCTACACGATCAACAAACTATACCCATTATCAGACAATCTAGAGACTTTATAAGGGATCCACAGCACTGATAAAAAGAGATTGTTTCTGTAACTCAATGTCTCAGATAAGGTGGGCTTGCAAACTCTTAACTCAAAAGAACTCCTAATTTGTTATAATTGCACAAGAATCAGATCAATGGTTCATGTAGCCCAGTAGCCCGTCTTCACAGGGGCCAATCAAGGTCACTAGTACCTGGCAAAACCCCAAAGAGTAGCAATATTCCATGCTACCAATCCAGGGCAAGCAGTCTGTCTCAATAACAGACTAGGCCTTTCTCTCCAGGAAATTATCCAAAATGAATACGGCTCAAAAAAAAGTGTCCAAACCGATCGGATGACCCCTGGAGGGATTAAGACCTGTTTTAAAATTGAATACGGGTCAAAAAAGTGCCCAAACTGGCCAAAAGACCACTGGAGGGATTAAGGCATGATCCCCCTTTACTTCCCCAGTGGTCACCAATCCCGTCCCACCACACAAAGATGTGAAACCACCTTCCCAGTACATTCCAGCCTGTATTACAGTTTCAAATGGCCACACAGTAGAGCAGAGTGGGGCATCTAGGGAGTATTGCTGCAAAAGTCACATAAAAAGTCCCAGATACACTATAACCTGCTTATATTGTATGGTGAGCCCTTCAAAATTCATCCAAAACCTACTGTACCTACTAGAGAATGAAGGGGAAAAAATCTGTCCCTGTCACCGGACCACCGCCCCACCCCGCCATCCACTTCACTGCTCCGTCCCCGCCGTCCCCTTCACCGCCCCGTCCCCGCAGCATCCACCCTTCCCTCTCACCGCCTCACTGCCCTTCGGCACCCCTCACGCGGTCCGTGCATCTCCCTCCCTCCCCCTTACCTTCTCGGCGCGTTTAAAGGTTTCAGAGTACTTGTTAAAAGCTGCCGGAGTGTTTGTGCAGTCGTGTGCGTGTGTGGGCGGAAGCTTCTCCTCTGACGCAACCAGAAGTTGCGTCAGATGAGAAGCTTCCGCCCACACACGCCCGCGATGCACGTCGACTCTGGCGGCTTTCAACAAGTACTCTGAAACCTTAAAACGCGCCGTGAAGGTAAGGGGGAGGGAGATAGATTTGTAGGAAGGAGGGAGGGGGGCCGCGCGCGATCGGTGACCGCACGCGTTCCCTCCCTTAAATGCGGGGACAAGGCCATTCACCGCTCCTGCGGTGAGCACCTTTCCCCCCTCCACCGTTTTGGCGGGTTACCCGCGGCTACTCACGGCTAGCCGCGGGTAACATCCACCGTGTCATTCTTTAGTACCTACTTAAAGACGATACATACAGGATATAGTAAATGTTTGGTAGAATTTGGAGAGCTCACCATATAATAGAAGCAGGTTATGGTGAGATCTGTACTTGGGACTTTTTAAAGGGACGTTCACAGCAGTACCCCCTAGAATGCCCCTCTGCTCTGGCCAGTTTGCTAAGAATGCTGTCTGCTTGGACATCGCAATAGCTTGTTTTTGTGCGTTTTTCATGTGACGCCTTTGTATTTGAAAATAGCCAACAAAAAGATAGATGTACCCAGGGCCAGGTCCTATAACCCCTAGAACAGGTCCTATAACCCCTTTCCACCTGCAACTACCCCTCTCCCACTCTCACACCGCTCCTACTGCTCTCCCCCTTCCTCCTCCCCCTATACTTGGTCTCCTCTCTTGTTTTCTCTTACCTTCCATCCCTACCTTCGATGGTGCTTGTTGATAAAACTCTGTTAAAGCGTCCCCACGCTCCCTTCTTCGTTGCTTGTAACTTTGTCAAAATTTTGTAAATCCGTGTGTCATCGTGGATCTTAATTAACGGATGTGAACCGCCTAGAACTTCTTGGGTGTGGCGGTATACAAGAATAAATTATTATTATTATTTAAAAAAACAACAACAAAAAAAAGATGACGCCTTGCTGTTTATCGAAAATGGCCATTTCTCTGCTGGATTTCTGGATGTCTTTCCTAAAATGTCCAAACTCGGACTCAGACGTCCTTTCATAAATGCCTCTCCAAGGCTTTACTTCGATTATAGCTACTCTTTGCTGCCTCCCAGAAGCTGCCCCCACATGCAAGCACTTTGTCTTGCTTAATGGTTAAGTCTAGGGTTACCAGAGGTCCAGATTTCCCCAAACATGTCCCCCTTTTTGAGGATATGTCCGGGAGTCTGGACAGCTTTTCAAAACCTGGCACTTTGTCCAAGTTTCGAAAAGCTTCCCTTCAAAATGGCGTCAGGAAGGGGCATCCGTGGGACGCACTCGTTACATCATTCTGTCGCGGACTGTCTGGGGGAAGAAAGGCGCATGACACAGGCGGAACCGGGCAGGCCTGGGGGGCATGGCCATGGGGGCCATGGCCATGGGGGCCGGACTTTCCTTCAGGAAAATCTGGGAACCCTAGTTAAGTAGGCCCTGCAGAGAATCTGTGAAAGCAGGGATCACACTTTGCTCTTAAAGAAGCTTTGAAATTCAAAAGACTGGGTTTCCCTATGATCTCTGAGTGACTGTAAATCCTGACATCTGGTTTAGAAAAAATAATTTTATCTACAATCATCATTGCAGCGGTAAATTTTGTCCTCTCTCTCTGTGGTCAAACACTCTCCTCCTCCCTGTCCTGTCAGCTCGCAACCTCAGGGTCATCTTTGAATCTTCTCTCTCCTTCTCTTCTCAGATCCAACAAACTGCTAAAGCCCGTCACTTCTTCCTTTATAATATTACCAAAATCTGAGCTCTCTTTTCAAGCAAAATCCTCATTCACACTCTCATCACCTCTAGCTTAGACCACTGCAACTTGCTTCTCTCAGGTCTTCCAGTCAACCATCTGTCTCCCGTTTAATCCATTTAGAATTCTGCTGCATGACTTAAATTCCACCAGAAATGCCACACTCGCATTGCTCCGCTCCTCATGCTACTTCATTTGCTCTCCATCCATTTCCGTGCAAGCCACCCCAATATCTCTCCTCACTTACCTGTATTTTTCACTCCATAAGACGCCCTGACCATAAGACGCACCCTAGATTTAGAGGAGGAAAAACCAAGAAAAAATATTCTGAACCAAATTGTGCCTTTCAACCCAGCCCCCTAGAAAAATAGACAAATATACTGCAGCAGACAGATTTTGATCAGTAAATTGAAATCCTAGTTTTGTTGTCTGGTGATTTCTGGTTGCACTAGATAGTTAGAAAGGGGTGCGGGGAAAATGAAAGACCAAGAAAAAGAAATTACCTTAATAAAGCAAGATATTGCTGACTCAAATACATCTTTAGACAGTATCAAAAATGAATTAAAATCTTCCAAACAGCTTCAAGAGACTTTAATTAAGGACAATGTAAACTTAAGAAGGAAGATTGAAACATTTGAAAATTTTTCAAGAGGCAACAATATCAGACTGATTAATTTTCCACGAATTACAACAATTACTCCGCGAGAGATGTTAAAACGATACCTGACGGAAATATTAGAAGTTCCTGAGGGTTCATTACCTCCATTTACACAGGTGTACTACCTTCCCAAGAAAAATCAAATTCAGCAACAGGAAGATAGCCATGGACCACTAGATGTATCGGCATTACTGGAATTATCAGATAAAGAAATGGCTACTCCTGCAACATTAGTGGCAACTTTAGCTTTAACATTGGATAAGAATTGGATTTCGAGACTTTTCTTTAAAAATAAAGCAAAAGAATTTATGGGACTCAAAATACAAATGTTCCCAGATTTAGCCAGGGACACACAATGGCGAAGAAAAGAGTTTCTTATGTTAAAACCGTGAATTATAGCTCTTGGAGCAACTTTTTTCCTGAGATATCCATGTAAATGCGTTATACAATATAATTCCCAAAAATATGTTTTCTTTGAGCCTTACCAGTTGACAACTAGAATGGAGGAGTATAGAATATTTAAGATGTCCTTACCAGCTGACTTGCATTATTTTTTTTTAATAATATTTCTTTGCTTTTTTCCGTTTATAATTACATTTTGGATCTTTTGTGGACTTGAGCTGATTTAAGTTAATTGGTATCCCTGAATTTATAATATTGTTGTGGTTTTATTTTCTTGACTTAAAGCTTTCTGTACAAGTAAATCTTGAATTGTATTTTGAAAATTGAATAAATAAATAATTAAAAAAAAAAAAAAGAAAGGGGTGCAAAAAGAGTCGAACAAAAGACCCGGCGTGGATAACTAAAGTAGTGAAGGAAGTGATAGGCAATAAGAAAAATTCATTCAGGAAATGGAAAAAGTACAAAACTGAGGAGAACTGGAAAGAGCACAAGAAGTATCAAAAAGAATGTCACCATGTGGTTTGAAAAGTCAAAAGAGAATATGAAGAGAGGATAGCCAGGGAAGCACGAAATTTCAAACCGTTCTTTAGATATGTAAAAGGGAAGCAGCTGGCTAGGGAGGAGGTAGGACCGCTGGACGACGGAGACAGGAAGGGAGTAGTGAAGGAGGGGAAAGAAGTGGCAGAAAGACTTAACATGTTCTTCTCGTCTATATTTACAAAGGAAGACACATCCAACATACCGGAACCTGAGCAAATCTTCAATGGAGATCAAGCAGAAAAATTAACATCCATGGAAGTGAGCCTTGAGGACGTACGCAGGCAGATAGAAAATTAAAAACTGACAAATCCCCGGGTCCGGACGGAATCCACCCAAGGGTTCTGAAGGAACTAAAGGAGGAAATAGCGGAACTACTTCAGCAAATTTGCAATCTATCCCTGAAAACAGGCGAGATCCCGGAGGATTGGAAGATAGCCAATGTTACGCCCATCTTTAAAAAGGGATCAAGAGGTGACCCGTGAAACTACAGACCAGTGAGTCTGACCTTGGTTCCGGGGAAAATGGCAGAAGCGCTGATAAAAGACAACATCAATGAACATTTTGAAAGAAACAAACTTCTGATAACCAGCCAACATGGATTCTGCAAGGGGAGATCGTGTCTAATGAACTTATTGCACTTCTTTGAAGGAGTTAACAGACGGATGGACAGAGGAGACCCCATAGACATCATATATCTAGATTTCCAAAAGGCCTTTGACAAGGTACCCCATGAACGCTTACTTCGGAAACTGAAGAACTATGGGGTGGAAGGAGACGTACATAGATGGATCAGGAATTGGTTGGCAGGTAGGAAACAGAGGGTAGGAGTGAAGGGCCACTACTCAGACTGGAGGAGGGTCACGAGTGGTGTTCCGCAGGACTCGGTGCTCGGACCGCTGCTATTTAATATATTTATAAATGATCTAGAAACAGTGATGAAGTGCGAGATAATAAAATTCGCGGACAACACCAAACTATTTAGCAGAGCTCGGACTAAAGAGGGCTGCGAAGAATTACAAAGGGACTTGAACAAACTGGGGGAATGGGCAACGAGATAGCAGATGAAGTTCAACGTTGAGAAATGTAAAGTACTACATGTGGGAAGCAGAAACCTGAAGTACAGCTATACGATGGGAGGGATGTTATTGAATGAGAGTACCCAAGAAAGGGATTTGGGGGTAATGGTGGACATGACAATTAAGCCGACGGCACAGTGTGCAGCGGCCGCTAAGAGAGCAAATAGAATGCTGGGTATAATCAAGAACGGTATTACAACCAGAACGAAAGAAGTTATCCTGCGATGGTGTGCCCACATCTGGAGTACTGCATCCAATATTGGTCGCCGTACCTTAAGAAGGATATGGCGATACTCGAGAGAGTTCAGAGGAGAGCGACACGTTTGATAAAAGGTATGGAAAACCTTTCATACGCTGAGAGATTGGAGAAACTGGGTCTCTTTTCCCTGGAGAAGAGGAGACTTAGAGGGGATATGATAGAGACTTACAAGATCATGAAGGCGCAGAGAGGGACAGATTCTTCAAACTTTCGGAAAATAAAAGAACAAGAGGGCATTCAGAAAAGTTGAAAGGGGACAGATTCAAAACGAATGCTAGGAAGCTTTTCTTCACTCAACGTGTGGTGGACACCTGGAATGTGCTTCCAGAGGGCGTAATAGGGTAGAGTACGGTATTGGGGTTCAAGAAAGGATTGGACAATTTCCTGCTGGAAAAGGGGATAGAGGGGTATAGATAGAGGATTACTGCACAGGTCCTGAATCTGTTGGGCCGCCACGTGAGCGGACTGCTGGGCACGATGGAACTCAGGTCTGACCCAGCGGAGGCATTACTTATGTTCTTCTTTCCTTCCTTCCTTCCTCAGGCCCAACAATTGTCTCTTTCTATTCCCTCCCTCAATCCTTCCTTCCTTCCTATGTTTTGAGTTTGTGCCCCCTCCCCCTCACTGCCTTCCAGCCTTTGTCCTCCCTCCCACACCGAAGCCTGCCTGTCTGCCTCCCTGACACGCCGATTCCTCCCCCCTGCTCCGCCGCTCGCCCACTGCTGCGCAACTCCACAAAGGGAAGGGCCAGTGGCGTGCAATTGGGCCCACAAGTCTTCCCCTGACATCAATTCTGACATCGGAGATAAGGTCCAGTGACCAGATTTCCCTCGGGCCCCATTCACTAACCTTTCCTAATCTAATCTAATCTAATCATCTCCACGTTTCTTGCGATCAGCTTCAAATCCGTGCATGCAAATGAGGAGAAACGCATGCAAAGTAGGCAGGGACTCGATTCACAACACAAAATTCTCGATCCGACTGGGCTGGCCAATCAACTGAAGAAGCGACTGCTGGGGACCAGTCGAAAACGTCTTTCTGACTCTGGAAGCCCTGCTCTCCACCCTCTCCTGCCTGCTCGCTGCCCCGGTTCTCCTGCCCTGACTTCCCCAAATCTCTCCTGCCCTTCCCCGCCCTGCGAGCCTGTGGTTGTAACCTGCGGGTTAAAACTACGGGCTCGCAGGGCTAAAAAAAGTTTAAAGTTAAAAAAAATAAATTGCGGCTCCGAAGGGCATGCACAGACCATCTACAGATGGTGTGCGCATGTGTGGGGATTGCAGAAAAGCGATCCATGCCGGTAGATGGGGGCATTCCTCCGATCGCCCCCATCTGCATATTTTAGCTTCCAGAATTCGTTGGACCCGCCCGGATTGGGCCCGATCGGGCAGGTTGATGAATCTAGCCCATAGGTTGGAATCTATTGTTTTTCCCAGTATATATTTTATAATTTGTAAACTGTTTGAAACAGTGGTTAGTTTAATTGATAAGGAAGGTCTAACACTTACAGGAATGGTAGATGGGATTAGTCTCTGGCTTCTTTGTCCCATTCGAGCAGCCTATCTTCTTGATAAACAATCCAGTCTGGCTGGATGCTTAATGTATGTGAATTCTGTGCAGGAGCATCTAGGGTCTATCTGCATCAAGATCCCAGAGTCAGATTGATATAATGTGCCACAGGCCTCTGCTGACATTGGTTAGGCCAACCGAAAATGCCGACTGCTAGCAACGCTAGGCTGACAACTTCCG
Source organism: Geotrypetes seraphini (assembly GCF_902459505.1). Classification (NCBI taxonomy): domain Eukaryota; kingdom Metazoa; phylum Chordata; class Amphibia; order Gymnophiona; family Dermophiidae; genus Geotrypetes; species Geotrypetes seraphini. Next base: position 12,350,657 of record NC_047094.1, on the reverse strand, counting down.
GGTGCCACGCAGAGGAAATGACGTCAGAGGGAGAGCCGATGGGGTCGCGAGGAGCATCTTGTTGACCGCCGCGATCAACAACTTCAACTAGAGGTGAGGAGGGGGTGCGCGCGGCAGCCGGGATCAGGGGGCGTAGCCGAGGGCGGGGAGGGGCGCCACCGACAGTATTGATCCCTTTAGGCCTGGGAGGAGCTTCAACCCTAGCACGGCATCAATTTTGGGAGGAGCAAAGGAGGCCCCTTCTTCCTAGGGAAACGGGACTCAGAAATGGCTTTCCACAGCACAGCAGAAATCATCCACTATGTGCCCTGCTAAACCCCCTGAGAGCAGGTTCACATGTTGCTAGGTAGCCAGCAGCCCCTCCTAGACCCCCAGTGCTAATCCTGCCACTGTGGCCTGGGTGGGTCCGTCACCGTCTTCCTCTGCTCAGTCTCTGCACGCCAGCGCATCCGCCGCACAAAAAGCCCTCTGATTCAGAGCAGCAGAGTGTGGCAGTGCCAGCCCAGGGCCATCAACGTCTGCATGCGTTTCCAAGCGTCCTTTGTATTCCCCCTCTCAAACTGACAGCCTGGCACAGAGGAACAGAACAGAACTCTCCTCCACTGTCAAGAGGCAGGTGAACACTCTCTGGGCTCATAGATCACAGGGTCCCAACCCAGTCCTCCGGACACACCTAGCCAGTCAGGATACCCTCAATGAATATGCATGAGATAGATTTGCCGGGGTCTGTGTTAGGAGTCGCTGCCCGGGAGAAGGATCCAGGTGTCATCGTTGAGGATACGTTGAAACCCTCAGCTCAATGTGCGGTGGCGGCTGCTAAGAACGCAAATAGAATGTTAGGAATGATCAGGAAAGGCATGGAAAACGAAGATTATAATGTTGTCATGCCCTTGTATCGCTCTATGGTACGGCCGCACCATAAATACTGTGTGCAGTTCTGGTCACCAGATCTCAAAAAAAGATATAGCGAAATTAGAAAAGGTACAGAGAAGGGCGACAAAAATTATAAAAGGGATGGGACGACTTCCCTATGAGGAGAGGCTAAAGCGGCTACGGCTCTTCAGCTTGAAGAAGAGATGGGTCAATGGTGATATGACAGAGGTCTATAAAATACTGAGTCGAGTGGAACGGGTAGATATGAATCGCTTGTTCACTCTTTCCAAAAAAAAACTAGAACAGAGGCATGCAAAGAAGCTACTTGGTAGAATATTTAAAACAAACTGGAGAAAATATTTTTTCACACCAGTGTGTAAACTTTGGAATTTATTGCAGAGAATGTGGTGAAAGCAGTTAGCTTAGCAAGGTTTAAGAAAAGTTGGATAATTTCCTAGAAGAAAAAGCCACAAGCCATTATTAAAATGGACTGGAGAGAAATCCACTGCTTATTCCTAGGATAAGCAGCATAAAATTTGTTTTACTACTTGGGATCTAGCTAGGTACTTGTGACCTGGGTTGGCTACTGTTGGAAACAGGACACTGGGTTTGATGGACCTGTATGGTCTGTCCCAGTACGGCAATTCTTATGTTCTTATGTGAGCCAAGGATAGGACAATCGAGGCATTGTGACATCACTGCTGAGGTTGGCTCTTAGGCCTTGGTGGAATGAGGCTTTATGATGTCACAATACCAGCTCTGGAATGTTGCTACTCTTTGGGTTTCTGCCAGGCACTTGGGACCAGGGTTGGCCACTGTTGGAAACAGGACACTGGGCTTGATGGACTTTTGGTCTTTCCCAGAATGGCAATTCTTATGTTTTTATGGTGTCAGGTCAAAAGCGCGCCGGGACAAAGGCGCGCACAGACAATTGAGCGCAGCGTGGAGGTGCGCGCCGCAGAAAATTACTGTTTTTAGGGCTCTGACGGGGGGCGTGGGGGGGGGAACCCCCCACTTTACTTACCGTAATAGAGATCGCGCCATGTTGTGGGGGCGTTGTGGGGAGTTTGGGGGGTTGTAACCCCCCCCATTTTACTGAAAACTTCACTTTTTCCCTGTTTTTAGGGAAAAAGTTAAGTTTACAGTAAAATGTGAGGGGTTACAACCCCCCAAAACCCCCACAACGCCGGCGCGATCTCTATTAAGTAAACTGGGGGGTCTCACCAACAAAAACCCCCCCGTCGGAGCCCCTAAAAACTGTAATTTTCTTCGGCGCGCGCCTCCGTCATGCGCTCAGTGGTCGGCGCGCGCCTTTGTCTTTCGCGGGGGTTGTCTACGAACCGTTTTTATCATAAACACATCTATATTGCGTATCAGGCAGTAGGGATCAGGACATCCAAAAGCAGAAGCCAAACATGTAACAGCTGAGACATGTATGGACCAAATAAACTCCATCAGTTACTTTTGTTTCCAATAATACTTCCTGTGTCGGTGCTCCTCAACCCAACGCAGCCAGTCGGGTTTTCTGAATCAGAGGACTTTCATGTGGCAGTGCCAGCAAGGCTTCGAAGGTGCAGCGATCACCCATCTCCACATCTGCCAGGCTTTTCCATCATATTTTCCGCCACAGGACCCCCGAGGAAGTTGTTTCACCAAAACACGGCCCGTGTTGGGTCCTTGGAACACAAATTGTGGATAGCGTTTTTGAGTCTTTTCTGGAGAAATATGAACATTGTTGGTGTCCACATTTTTTTGTTTTCTTTGGTTCACCGTTTCTACTGTTGGAACTTGGGTCACCTTTTGTTTTGGTTGTTCTCACTTTCTTTTGACATTGGACAAGGCACTTGTTCCCCCCCATTGTCTCAGGTACAAGGTCAGACTGTGAAAACCTCTGGAGAAGAGAACTACTTCCTTGAAGGTAACACACCTTGAGCTACAACTGCCAGAGACGTAGCCAAATCTAAATGTACAAGACTTTTTCCATTTCCTTTCGTTTTCCTCCATCTGCTTCAAATCTTTAACAGGACAATTTTTTTTTTTTTTTTTTTTAAATAAATATCTTTATTGATTTTAAAGCCAAAAAATAAGTGCAACATATTTGTACAGACAACAGCACTTAAATTCTATCAAATTACACTTTATGACAAAGACATATATCACCCCCTCTTTCTACATATCCAACAATTGCACTCCCCACCCACCCACCCTGGATGTGTACGATCAAAGGGGGAAATCAACAATTACTCCTTACAGAATTTTGTCAATGGCTCCCAAACATCCATAAATTTCCTATAGTGTCCAGGACAAATCTTGAACAGCATTCCTATTCTGAGATATAGATTTATCTGCTGCCTTTTGCAAGCATGTGGCATTGTCAGCATTAATGGAGGTTGAGTCAGCGCTCTGTTAGCGATTGCTTTTTAAAATGCTTACAATCAAAAACGTGAGCCCAAAAATTCCCCTGATAATCAAGGGACGTAAGGCAATAATATCACTATAACCCTAGAAAATAAGTACACATTTTCCTGGATTCTATATAGCGCACCAATACTTGGGGGCGGATGCCAGGTCCATGCACAAACTAATTAGTTAATGAGCTGTCATTAGGTGCCATTGATTTGTGTTTGAGTCTAGTAGCATAATAAGGGGGGGCAAGGGGCTGGTCCCCCCCCCGGGCACCATCTTGCTTGGGGTGCCGGCAGCCCCCCTCCTCTCTACAACCCCCTTCCTACTCCTCCCCTGGCCACGCGTGTGCCCCTTCCCCTATACCTTTTTAATTTCGGCGCAAGCAGCCACTGATTTGCTGCCTGCGTCAGCTTCGGCGCTTTCTCTGATGTCACTTCTGGGACCTGCGTCACGCCGGGTGGGGGGGGGGGGGGGGGAGGAGAGTGGCGCAGGTGGCTGGTCTGAAACCTAATCTGGCTGGAAAAGGCAGCACCTACTCTAGACGAGTCCCTACACTGGTCATTATTGCATTGCCTCAAAAACTAATAAATTATCCTATCATCAACATATCAATAAATTATCCTTCAATATATCAATACAATTGTACAAAAGTGTTTCTACAAGCTTTGTATGATTCGCTCTCTCTCTCTAATCTCTTAGAAATGTCTTCTTTAAATATCCTAATACATTCTCTAGTCATCTCTCAGCTAGACTACTGTAACGCCTTATATCAAGGAATAAGACAAAAAGGACTTAGAAGATTACAAATCATTCAAAATACAGCAGCTGTTAAACTTCTATTCAAAGCCAAAATATTTGACCACGTAAACCCCCCCTCCCAGTTAGCGCTCATTGGCTACCTCTTTCACATCGACTAACTTACAAACTACTACTTCTAACTTTCCAATCAAGAATGACACAATCCCCAGGATTTATCGACAGATTAATCACTCCTTACACTCCTTAATCTGTAGATAAATCCTGGGGATTGTGTCATTCTTGATTTGAAAGTTAGAAGTAGTAGTTTGTAAGTTAGTCGATGTGAAAGAGGTAGCCAATGAGCGCTAACTGGGAGGGGGGGTTTACGTGGTCAAATATTTTGGCTTTGAATAGAAGTTTAACAGCTGCTGTATTTTGAATGATTTGTAATCTTCTAAGTCCTTTTTGTCTTATTCCTTGATATAAGGCGTTACAGTATATGTCATATAGTATATGATACGACAAGGAAATCAGTCTTCTCTGTGACTCTCCATCACTTTGGAACACAATGCCCACGTTCTTTCGTGAAGAACCCTCTTTAAGAAAGTTTTTTTAGATTAAATTTTAATTGATTTAATCACAGCTGCCTTTGATCTTTAACCACATCTTCATACTCTCACCATTTTTATGAAACTGCTTCCTCTCGGATTTTATTACCCCTCCATTTGTGAGACACTCAGACCTAATCCAGTCTATGCCGTGGGAAGCACCAGTTCCAGTGACAGGAGAAGCGCAGAGCACTGGGATACTAAGCTTACATTGTGTGTCAGACACACTGACTTCGAGGTTAAGAGTGAAAAGCAAATGCTCAAAGCAGCTTTTAGAGGCAAGAAAAGGATGATATTCTCAGCTTTAATACCTCTCAGTCCTAGTGTAGTCAAATCCAAGGTTGAAATTGGAGCACAGGATGGTTCCTTGGCCTTGAGCCGAAACTGAAAACCTGAGGACGGAACAAGGTGAGGCTGGTGATTAATGCCCCCGTCACCGGACCCCTGGGGATATGATGATGCCGGAACCTCCTGTAAAATAAATATTTTTTTGCTGTTCAGTGCATCTGTGCTTAAAACTCAACCCCAGAGGGCCAGTGGAGACAGATACTCGCTTCTGAGCTCCTTAAAACCAGTAGGGCCTCTCTGTTCCTCCAGGAGGTTTGCCCACAACGTGCCGTTTTAGCTGATTTCAGAATCCAAACAACCGATATGCCGACCACCAAAAAAAGAGCACACAGCACCGCCTCTATGAGAAGTTAATATGAAAGAAAAGCAAAACAGTATCCTACAGCTGCCAGTATACCCAGCTCCCGAAGACATATTTTAAGCCAGGTTTTCTTTTCAAGATCCTGAAGCACTGTGGTAGCTGTAGTCCCTGTTTTCACATACCGAAATCGGTGCTGCAGGACCCGTAATGCACCAGGATAGGGTTATCAGAAATTCAGGGGAGGTCTAGAAACGTTCCTACTGAAATTTGGAAAATTGACAGCTACATTATCTTGGCATAACTAGGGATGGGCGACGAAAATGATAGGAGGTTTGCAACAAAAGACGTATGAGGAGAGACTGGAAGCCCTGAATATGTATACCTTAGAGCAGGAGTGTCCAATGTCGGTCCTCGAGGGCCGCAGTCCAGTCGGATTTTCAGGATTTCCTCAATGAATATACATGAGGTCTATTTGCATGCACTGCTTTCATTGTATGCTAATAGATCTCATGCATATTCATTGGGGAAATCCTGAAAACCCGACTGGATTGCGGCCCTCTAGGACCGACATTGGACACCCCTGCCTTAGAGGAAAGGAGGGACAGGGGAGATATGATTCAGATGTTCAAATACTTGAAAGGTATTAACGTAGAACAAAATCTTTTCCAGAGAACGGAAAATGGTAAAACCAGAGGACATAATTTGAGGCTGAGGGGTGGGAGACTCAAGAGCAATGTAAGGAAATTCTTCTTTACGGAGAGGGTGGTGGATGCCTGGAATGCGCTCCCGCGAGACGTGGTGGAGAGGAAAACGGTGACTGAGTTCAAAGAAGCGTGGGATGAACACAGAGGATCTAGAATCAGAAAATAATAGTAAATATTGAAGAACTAGGGCCAGTACTGGGCAGACTTGCACGGTCTGTGTCTGTATATGGCCGTTTAGTGGAGGATGGGCTGGAGAGGGCTTCAATGGCTGGGAGGGTGTAGATGGGCTGGAGTAGGTTTTAACTGAGATTTCGGCAGTAGGAACCCAAGCACAGTACCGGGTAGAGCTTTGGATTGTTGCCCAGAAATAGCTAAGAAGAAGAAGAAAAAAAACAACAACAAATTTTTAGATTGAATCAGGTTGGGCAGACTAGATGGACCATTCAGGTCGTTATCTGCCGTCATCTACTATGTTACTATGTATGTAAATTTGTAACCTGTTCTGAGCTCCCCTGAGAGGACGGGATAAAAAAACTCAAATAAATAAAACGTAGTGTGGGATTTGTGGTGTCCATTCCTGCCCTTTGAAATCATAAAAAACATTAAAAAAAAACTGAAGGCAGATGATATCCATCCTACCTCTCCATTCCATCTGCTATCCCTTTCTCTCCCTCAGAGAGCCTATGCGCTTATCACAAGCTTGCTTGAATGCAGATATAGTCGTCATCTCCACCACCTCCGCAAGGAGGTCATTCTGCAAATTCATCACCCTTTCTGTGATGAAGAATTTCCCCAGATTACTCCCGAGTTTCCCTCCTTCCACCTTCATTCTTAGCCTTCCCAACCCAGAGCATCCTTTTAATTGAACAAGTCGCCTCCTCTGCATTTATGCCACAGAGATGTTTAAACGTCCCTACCATATCTCTCCATAATGCATGACGGGGTGGTCAGAAAGCCAAGACTATCCTAAAATCTCCAGCCTGGAAAGGGGTAATTTGGCATCTCAGATATCAGGCAAAAAAGGACAAATCTCGAGTCTTGTGTCCTTCCCACCCAGTGGTGTACCATGGAGGGGGGGGGGGGAGCTCGGTCCCCCACTTTGTGCTCAAGCCCCCTCCAAACTTGCAGCATCAAATGCGTGGCTGGATAGGATGCTCAAGCCAATGAGATTCACTGCTGGAGCTCCTGAACTGTAGGAAGTCAGCAGGCTGTTCCAGCCGCTCATGCAACTGAACTGAGCGTGCCCAGAAGTGCTGGCATTAGAGGCTGCAGCAACTTCCTTGCTTTTTTGTTCCTCAGTCAGCAGGGTCCCGGGCTCCATAAGAACATAAGAATTGCCGCTGCTGGGTCAGACCAATGGTCCATCCTGCCCAGCAGTCCGCTCACGTGGCGGCCCCTAGATCAAGACCAGTGCTCCAAATGAGTCTCACCAGTTTAGCAGGAACTTGTCCAACTTTGTCTTGAAACCCTAGAGGGTGTTTTCCCCTATAACAGACTCCGGAAGAGCGTTCCAGTTTTCTACCACTCTCTGGGTGAAGAAGAACTTCCTTACGTTTGTATGGAATCGATCCCCTTTTAACTTTACAGAGCGTCCTCTCGTTCTCCCTACCAGCGGAGAATGCCTTCGGCTGGCAGAGCTTGAGCATCCCCACCAGCAAAGATATGCTGATGGAAGCAGCAGGGAGGAGGATGTATGAGAGGAAATACTTGTCCCCTCCTAATCAAGTTTAGACTACGAGCCTACTCCCACCCCCAAATAAGCTCAACAATTCAAACTCAATAGAGCAGAACAGCAGTTATAACCCTAACCTCCTCACTGGGTAGACCATAGGGGGTCAGGCTTGTCTTGAGCTGTTCTCAGTTCTAATCCACTAAAAAAAATAGTCCCCCTTGTTCTGTATGGGAAACTGTCCAAGAACGTGAGAGTAGAGCTCCCACTCACTGCCCTCATCTACCACTGCTGCCCAGATGAGGTTTCTCTCATCCCAGCTGACTTGGGAGCAGTTATCTTCTATACCTGGATGGGACCTCTCCTGTCCTTAACATTCCAAGGACTACCGTTTCTGCTGTTAGGTCCTTGGGATAGCACATACACTAGGGTAAGACTCGCTGTCAGTGGGATTTAGACACCAGCATCTGCCCTCTCCTCAGCTATTAATGTCCCTCCTTTGGCCATCTTCCACCTGCCACCAGCTGAGGAAATGAGGTAGACCAATGCTAAGTAACCCAATGCTCCAGAAAATGTTGTCCTCCGGAACAGTGGCATCGTCATTTGTGTAACAAAGAAAAATCCAAAGCACCAAAACCCAAAAAGAAACTGCAGAGAGAAATGTACAAGGTACAGGAACTTTATTAAAAGTCAGTAAAATCTTATTATTTTTCAAAGGATGGCTCTCGTGTAAGAATTAACTGACTTGTAATGGGCTAGATTCACTATGCGGGCAATCCGTGTGCGATCCGTGGCTGAGTCTTGCCAGGCGACCGATTCATTAGAGTCCCCATGCAAATGATCTGATCGGACACACGCCCACAATCGATCCCATGGATCGCTGCAGACCGATCCAGACACATGCGCAGACCATCCTCTCTGCCTGGAGATGCGAACCGCGCATGCGCTTGAGGTCAAAACAAAAAAGGGGGGGAGGGTGGCTGCACTCGTTGGTCCCACGAGAATCATTTCACCTTTGCAGCCAGACTGGAACAACTAAGCAGAACACCCCGTAGTGCAGCCCCGCTTTAAACCTGCGGGTTAAAACCACGGGTTAAAACCACAGGCTCGCAGAGAGTAACATAGTAACATAGTAACATAGTAGATGACGGCAGATAAAGACCCGAATGGTCCATCCAGTCTGCCCAACCTGATTCAATTTAAATTTTTTTTTTTTTTTTTCTTCTTAGCTATTTCTGGGCGAGAATCCAAAGCTTTTCCCGGTACTGTGCTTGGGTTCCAACTGCCGAAATCTCTGTTAAGACTTACTCCAGCCCATCTACACCCTCCCAGCCATTGAAGCCCTCCCCTGCCCATCCTCCTCCAAACGGCCATGCACAGACACAGACCGTACAAGTCTGCCCAGTAACTGGCCTAGTTCAATCTTTAATATTATTAAAGCAGGGCGCTTTTTGCACAACGGAGATGCTTTTTATTTTGATGGTTTCAGAGCGGCAGGGCTGGGATTTCAGGGCGGCAGAGAGCAGGATAGTCGGCAAGGACATGAGCGACGGGTCCTCGGCAGTCGCTTCTTTTTGGCACGGCCAGCCCAATCGGTGTTCCTTCGTGGGTTTAGTGAAACGCCGCCTTCCTACTTATGCATGCATTTCCCCTCATTTGCATGTGCGGATAGGATCGGGCAGAAGGTTAGTGAATCGGGTCAGGGTTGGAGAAGGTTCGCAAACTGGTCAGGACAAGATTGGTGAGCTTAGTGAATCTAGCCCAAAGTCAGTGTATACGAGAGCCATCCTTTGGAAAATAACAAGATTTTACTGACTTTTAATAAAATTCCTGTCCCTTGTACATTTCTCTTTTATAATTATTTGCATCTCACTTTCCACTCGAGGAGTGCAAAGGTCCCAGCATTTTCAACTGAAGCATTTCTAAGATGCCACAAGGGACTCTTACATTTCAAGCCAAGGAAGCTTCCTACAGACCCTGGAGGTGGTTCCAGAGGTGTAGCCAGGATATGGCAAGTAGGGGGTGGTAGGGAAGCAGAAGTGAAAAAAAAAAAATGGCACCAACATGAAAATGGCACACTATAGGTGTCATTTTTACTGCATAGGTGCTGTTTTCTTTGGAAGTCTCTTTGGGGAGTGATGACCACTCTCCTCATGCCCCAACTAGCTACGCCTTGGGGGGGGGGGTTCAGTCCTCGACTCAAGGGATGATGGAGACAGCTGGTATATACTTGCTTAAATGACTTTTGATGGTCAATCTTTGTGTCCAATTGTGAGCTTTAGGTATAAACTGGAGCACCGATGTATACTGTACAAATTCAGCCGAATTTATTTTTAAAAGACACCTATACTAAGTTTTCTGATATTCTCTCACTTATATTTTGAAATGTTACTGTGTTTTGTAAGATTCTTAATTGAAACTTTAAGGGCCTGTTTTACAAAGCCGCGCGGTAACGGCCCCGAAGCCCCTAGAGATTTAAAGGGCTTCGGGATAGAGAATTGCATGGGGACAGAAATCCCACCCGTCCCCGCCAGGATCCTCTCCGTCCCCACCCGTCCCCGCCAGGATCTTCTCCGTTCCCACCCGTTCCCATCAGGATCTTCTCCGTCCCCATCAGGATCCTCTCCGTCCCCACCCGTCCCTGCCAGGATCCTCTCCGTCCCCACCCGTCCCCGCCAGGATCCTCTCCGTCCCCACCTGTCCCCGCCAGGATCCTCTCCGTCCCCATCAGGATCCTCTCTGTCCCCACCCGTCCCTGCCAGGATCCTCTCCATCCCCACCCATCCCCGCCAGGATCCTCTCCGTCCCCACCCATCCCTGTCAGAATCCTCACCGTCCCCACCCGTCCCCGCAAGGAATTACCTCCATCCCCGTCCATCCCCATAAAAAACAGCAATTACTTCTGACAGGATCATCAATTCCACAGTTTCTTTTGTGTTTGCGCTGCTGTTTTCCTTGTGGAATCTCTGGTGGAACCCTTTTTTTGTTTTCTGTTCAGGTAATTAACTTATAAACCCCCTCTTTTACTAAGGCTGACGTGTCCATTATATTATATGGACGAACCCTGCTTCCAAAGCCTTCCATCCCCATGGGAGTCCCGTTGGCTAGAAGGGGATCCCCATGGGTGTCCCGTGGGCCAGAGGGGGGTCCCCGTGGGAGTCCCATGGGCCAGAGGGGGGTCCCCGTGGGAGTCCCGTGGGTTAGGAGGGATTCCCGCGATCCCCGTTCCCGTGCAGACCTCAACTTTGGGGCTGTTGCCGTGCGGCTTTGTAAAACAGGCCCTAAGTTTCAAAACATGTTATTTAAATAAAAGTATTACATTCAAATTTATTTTATTATTTTTTTTTATATAGCCTAAGCGGTTTACATTCAATGATCACCTCAACTCTTTGATAAAAAAATGCTTCTTTTGCCTTCATATGTTGAGGAAGGTGAGATCCTGCTTCCATCATTCTCACTTTACCGTCCTCGTTCAATCTACTATCCTCTCTAGACTGGATTACTGCAATTCCATCTATATAAGCCTAACTAAGAAAAACCTCCATAGACTTCAGCTAATTCAGAACGCCACGGCTAAGCTTATTTTCGCAAAAGGCAAGTTCGATCACGTCTCCCCACTCCTCTCCAAGCTTCACTGGCTCCCAGTATACTCCAGAGTCCTCTTTAAATGTGCCTGCTTAGCCTTCAAGATCCTACATGGCGTCCTCCCTCCCGTCATCCCACTCTTTTGGAATTCCTCAAAACCACACTCCACCAGACCCTCCCAAAAACTGAAACTATCATTCCCCTCTATAAAAGGTATATCCCGCGCAGGAAAACTTGGAACATCTCTCCCCTTTAGAACCACAGAACTCTGGAACAACCTCTCATCCCCGCTCAGAAACTCAAGCTCCTTCCAGTCCTTCCGCAAACCCTTGAAAACTTGGCTCTTTTCAAAAATCTAATCACCTCCCATTCTCTAGTATTTTGTCCCTCTCTATCTTCTCAGTCCCTCTCCTATATCCCTTATTGTAGTTCCTTTCCTTCTTAACTCTGTAAACCGTGCCGAGCTCTGCGCTTGCGGAGATGGCGCGGTATACAAACCTAAGGTTTAGTTTAGTTAATTTAGTTTAGGTATTCAAGCATTTTTCCTCGTCTGTCCCAGCGGGTTCACACCACCTAATGGGTGCAATGGGGGATTAAGTCTTGCCCAGGGTCACAAGGAGCAGCGTGGGATTTGAGCCCATAACCTCAGGGAGCTGGAGCTGTAGCTCTAACCACAGGGCCACACACAACATGTGCTAAGCTTTACTGTATTAACAAATCATGTTATGCAGAAAACACCTTTGCACTAAATTCATCTTCGTACACATATTCCTGCTTCTTTCTCAGAGGTGGGGTTGGTGTTTTTCGTCTTTTTAGGGAGTGGATCCCAACCCTGTCCTGGAGGACCACCAGGCCAATCGGGTTTTCAGGCTAGCCCTAATGAATATGCATGAGAGAGATTTGCATATAATGGAAGTGACAGGCATGCAAATCCGCTCCATGCATATTCATTAGGGCTATCCCAAAAACCCGATTGGCCTGGTGGTCCTCCGGGACAGGGTTGGGAGCCACTGCTCTGAAGCAGAGCTCTTTACCTGAGTTAGATTTTGGCTGCTAGACCAGTGGTTCCCAACCCTGTCCTGTAGGACCACCAGCCAGTCGGGGTTTTGGGATAGCCCTAATGAATATGCATGAGAGATATTTGCATATAATGGAGTTGATAGGTATGCAAATCTGCCCCATGCATATTCATTAGGGCTGTCCCAAAAACCTGACTGGCTGGTGGTCCTCCAGGATAGGGTTGGGAACCTCTGTGCTAGACTTTTATGACTTCATTTCAGGAAAACTCTAGGGCAGTGGTTCCCAAACCTGTCCTGGGGGACCCCCAGCCAGTCAGGTTTTCAAGATATCCCTAATGAATATGCATGAGAGAGATTTGCATATAATGGGAGTGACAGGTATGCAAATCTCTCTCATGCATATTCATTAGGGATATCTTGAAAACCCGATTGGAATACGGCTCTCAAGGACTGGAGTTCCCTACTCCTGACCTAGGTGAACAGGAAGACTAAGCCTTTAGAGCAGTGGTTCCCAAACCTGTCCTGGGGGATATCCCTAATGAATATGCATGAGAGAGATTTGCATATAATGGGAGTGACAGGTATGCAAATCTCTCTCATGCCTATTCATTAGGGATATCTTGAAAACCTGACTGGCTGGGGGTCCCCCAGGACAGGTTTGGGAACCACTGCTCTAGGGCAGTGATTCCCAACCCTGTCCTGGAGGAACACCGGGCCAATTGGGTTTTCAGGCTAGCCCTAATGAATATGCATGAAGCAAATTTGCATGCCTATCACTTCCATCATATGCAAATCTCTCTCATGCATATTCATTAGGGCTAGCCTGAAAACCCGATTGGCCTGGTGTTCCTCCAGGACAGGGTTGGGAATCACTGCTCTAGGGTAAGCTCAGCTCTTGAGGAGATGGTCCCCTTTGTTTAGGAAAAAACGTCCAGCAGGTACCAACCAACACAGCAGAAATGACTGTCAAAAGATACATAGAATCGTGCAAGTCTAACGACCTCTCTGCACCGTTTCTCACGGACCTGCTGAAGGGAGGAAACTGACTCACAAATGTCCTCATTTTGGCTAATCAAAAGGTCTCTCTTTGCCACAGCTTGCTTAGAGGCACGTATGCAAGTGCTGGCAACGGAGTCTCTTGGTGGGGGGGGGGGTATTTTTTTAATGCTGGTCTTAAACTAGAACGCAGGATGCAAAGATGCAGCTCGGCTTAGACCCTGCCCGCAGCGCGCGTTTTAACGAGCTCCCGGGCTTCTGCCTGTCCCCGGCTCCACGCTGGGGGCGGAGCCCTGGCCGTGACGTCATCTTGCCTATATAGGAGGCGGCTGGGACCGGTAAGCCGGGGTTCGGAGAGGCTGCGGAGGTGAGGGCTGCGGTTAGGCCGAGCTTAAGGGGGGCAGGCTTAAGTCAAAAGCCAGGGGCGATCGAAGCGAAAGGGCTGCGAACAAAGGCTCCTCTGCAGCCATGACGGCCAACGGCACCGCGGATTCTCTGCAGATCCAGTTTGGGCTCATCAACTGTGGCAACAAATATCTGACCGCCGAAGCCTTTGGCTTCAAGATCAACGCCTCGGCTACCAGCATGAAGAAAAAGCAGATCTGGACCCTGGAGCAGGACGGGGAGGACTCCAACGTGGTGTTCCTGAAGAGCCACCTGGGCAGGTACCTGGCGGCCGACAAGGACGGCAACGTGACCTGCGACCGCGAGTCTCCCGGGCCGGACTGCAGATTCCTCATCGTGGCCCACGACGACGGGCGCTGGTCCCTGCAGTCGGACCCCCACAAGAGGTACTTCGGGGGCACCGAGGACAGGATCTCCTGCTTTGCCCAGGCCATCTCGCTGGCGGAGAAGTGGAGCGTCCACATTGCCATGCACCCCCAGGTCAACATCTACAGCCTCACCAGGAAGCGCTATGCCCACCTGAGTGCCAAGCAGGAGGAGATGGCGGTGGACAGGGACGTGCCCTGGGGGGTGGACTCGCTCATCACCTTGGTCTTCCAGGAGCAGAGGTACAGCATCCAGACCTTCGACAACAGGTTCCTCAGGAACGATGGCAAGCTGGTGGGCAAGCTGGAGAAAGGCACGGGCTACACCCTGGAGTTCAGGTCGGGCAAGGTGGCATTCCGAGACTGCGAGGGCAAATACTTGGCCCCGTCGGGCCCGAGTGGCACCTTGAAGGCGGGCAAGAGCGCCAAAGTGGGCAAGGACGAGCTCTTCGTGCTGGAGCAGAGTTACCCTCAAGTGGTCCTGAAGGCTGGCAATGACAGGAACGTGTCTACCAGGCAAGGTAAAGCCCCCCCCCCCCCCTCTTTGATCCTGGCCCACGTTTGAGTGAATGCATGACTACCTGGGCTGCTTCATTAGTTTGTGGGGGAGGGGAGCCGCACAGCGCGCTCTGCTTTAATTTACGCGTCTAAAAAAAAGGGCTTTTAAAAATCGTGGTTTTGCGCGGGTGGGTGGCACATTCTCTGCTTATTCAGTGGCAATCTTTGTTCTAGGTAGCAGAAAATCAATTTGCGGGTGTCCCCCCCCCCTCCCCACACACACACACACACTCTGCAAACTCCTTCCCACCCGGCGATCAAAGACTTTCACTTCGTATGACCCCCGCCTCCCCCCCCCACTCCTGCCTTCTTCCCCACCCCCATATCTGTTGTCGCTTGGACTCTGTTTTCCTTTATTCCCAAAATGAATAAGCAGGGGGGGGGGAAAAACCCAACACGAAACCCTCCAAGATTCGATCACTGATTCTCTGAAAAACGAGAATAACGCAAAAAAAAGTGCCTGAAATGTGACGCTAAATGCTTTTTTTTTTTTTTTTCCCCTGAACGTGGTTCTAGAGGTTGGGCTTGCATCTCAGGCTGCCTTTTAGGCTAGACTAAGAAAATGGCATTCCTATCGCGAAACAGAATTAGGATTTTTTTTTTAATGTCTCTGGAGCGCTGAAACCCTAAGTTTGCTTTTCTTCTATTTTAGGGTAACCTTGATAAACGTTTTTAAATCCTAGATCTGTTCGAAAGGCTTCGTTTTGCTGTGAAAGACATACAATGACCCACATTGAGCCCAGACAAAGCAGACGTCGCTTTCTGTAGCCGCTGCTCTGGTGCCCCCCCCCCCCTTTTCTGGAAAAACGGGTCAAAGTGGGGACCGGTGGGTGTTTGAACCCGAGTCCCATGTTACAGGGTTTTTGCTTAACCCCCTTCCTCCCCCCCAAAAAAAAAAATTAGGAAAATATGCAATCCGTTGTCCTGCCCACAACTCCAAAGCATAGTTCAGTCCTTTCTTTGGTCTAACTAGGACCAGATGAACCTTTTCTGAGCGTCTTATGACTGGAAACCCTAAATATGTCTCAAACGTCTGTAGGCTTTAGTAATTGTATATAGAAATATGGTTCCAGGTCCTTAGCTCCTGTGCACAGTGACCTTTAGCAAGGCACTTAACCTCCCCCCAGTTCCAACTCGGGTTCTTAGTCACTAGTATGAGACTTGAGTTTAGTTACAATTTCTCTTAACAGAAGTTCCTAAATCTGATCCTTAGAATGGGAACGCTTTTGATTTTGGACAATGTCTGTACTAACAGCTTCTTACCATATGTATATGGCTAAATTTCTCCCATTAATGATCCTTCTGACCTTGGGTATGTTACATCATCTCCACTGTCTCCTATAAAACTTAGAGGCCCCTGCCCAAGGGGGCTTACTTACTGTCATGTATTTCATGTATTACATGTATTTCACCTTGAGTTTTATATGTTTTATATGTTTTAAATGTAAAAATTCAAATTGTGCTCCTTATGTAAATCTCTTTGTGCCTGAAGAATGAGCTGTCGGTCTTTCTCCAAAAGAAACTCCTCTCAGATGAGTCTGACCCAGTCTAAAAACTGCAGCAGAGTTTTAATTTTTGCTAATAACATTTTTTTTCTTTACCCCTCCCCCTGTTCTTGTAATGATACAGCTTCCCCCCCCCCCCCCCCTGTGAGCCATCTGCAGAATTTGGTGGCAATGGGGGATAGAGGAGCTGGTCTTTTAACTCTTCCTCACCACCATCCCCAATGATATCAAACATTAAAATCTGGCAGAATTCAAGAGTTTGTGAAATGGTGCCTCCCTCCCCCCTCCCAAGAGAGTGAGGCCAGGATGCTGATGTGAAAGGGAAGCTCCAGGTCTGGGGCGTTTCCAGTCTGGCACTTGAGGAAGCCATATGTGATCTGTATTAATGTTGCTGTGGATCTGAACATGGGAAACAGAACAGAGAATGATACGGGGACAAATTTGTCCTTGTCCCCATGGGAACTCATTTTCCTGTCCCTGCCCTATTCCTGAAGGAGTAGCAACATTCTAGAGCTCAGATTGTGATGTCATAATGCCTCATTCCACCAATGCTTAAGCCTTAAGCTCCGTCCTCATCTGCACAAGCCTCAAACCCCTTTAAAATCATGAGTAGCAACATTCTAGAGCTCAGATTGTGATGTCATAATGCCTCATTCCACCAATGCTTAAGCTCCGTCCTCATCTGCAAAAGCCTCAAACCCCTTTAAAATCATAAGTGTCCGAGGCTTGTGCGGTTAAGGCAGAGCTTCCAGGAATCAGGCAGGGACAGTGACAAAAACTTGCGGGGATGGGGGGTAATTGAGGTCCTGTGGGGCTGGGGGAAAAAAAGTGTCCCCCGTGTCATTCTCTACAGCAGTGGGTCCCAACCCTGTCCTGGAGGACCACCAGCCAGTTGGGTTTTCAGGATAACTCTAATGAATATGCATGGAGCAGATTTGCTTGCCTGCCACCTCCCATTATATGCAAATCCCTCTCATGCATATTCATTAGGGTTATCCTGAAAACCCGACTGGCTGGTGGTCCTCCAGGACAGGGTTGGGACCCACTGCTCTACAGCAAAACTCTGCTTTCTCTGGCCCTTCCTTTAAGCCAGGGGTGTCAAAGTCCCTCCTCAAGGGCCGCAATCCAGTTGGGTTTTTAGGATTTCCCCAGTGAATATGCATGAGATCTATTAGCATACAATGAAAGCACAGTGCATGCAAATAGATCTCATGCATATTCATTGGGGAAATCCTGAAAACCCGACTGGATTGCGGCCCTCGAGGAGGGACTTTGACAACCCTGCCCTAAGCTCTCTTAATTGTTGATGCTTGGTTAGGAAAAGTATTGCTAGGATTATTACCCCATCGGCCCCCTCTGTGTGCAAGAGACTTTTGCAGCATGTTGCTTAGGTCCAGTGGTTGCCAAACCTGGTTCTGAAGGCGCTCCAGACATCAGAAAAGGGTTTCAATTACAATCTTGGCCCACAATCCATGAAAAATCCGTCTAGCACTAAGGCAGGGGTGTCCAATGTCGGTCCTCGAGGGCCGCAGTCCAGTCGGGTTTTCAGGATTTCCCCAATGAATATACATGAGGTCTATTTGCATGCACTGCTTTAATTGTATGCTAATAGATCTCATGCATATTAACTGGGGAAATCCTGAAAACCCGACTGGATTGCGGCCCTCGAGGACCGACATTGGACACCCCTGCACTAAAGGCAGCTAAATGTCATGTTAAAATTGTGTCACTTACTTCTATGAGCACTCAACATGGGAATCGACTCGATGAACGCACAAAAATTTCAGGGAACGTCAATAAATTTCAATAACTATATTAAGCTTGCAAGGTGGGTATATCCATAATGCACTTATGGGGAATTTAGGAGACATCTAAACATCTGTTTTCGAAGTATTTAGGCAGATAATTTGTAAAAATTTTATTATGCACTATTTTGATCGTTTATGTCTCTAATTATTGGCTTTTAACTCTTTTAGTTCTATTCAACTTCTTTTATTTAACTACTGTAAACCACATAGAACTTTACAGCCTTGTGGTATATAAATTGATTATTATTGTTATCATCTGATACTCGGATCTTAGGATCTCTTATAACATAAACTTTTTCTATTTTAATTAGAATTTACTTTGGGATCCTTTTACTAAGGCTTGCTAACTGATTTAGCATGCCCATTATATTCTATGGGCGTGTTATTTAGTGCACGCTAAGTTGATTAGCGAGCACTGAATCAGTTGGCGCACTTTAGTTAAAAAGGATCCCTTTGTATTTTACTTTCCTATTGAATATGGCGCTTTTTTTTTTTTTTTAATCTAGTGCTATGCAAACCACTATGATGATGTATTGAACAGTGGTCTCTAAATAATTTAAAAAAAAAAAAAACACACCATATTCCAGGACCACAGTTTTAATCACATACACAACCCTCCCCCTCAAATCAAAAATCTACAAGTGCTGATCTAAATCCCTTATCTTCTCATTCTAACAATAATTGTGACATCGACATAGTCAGAAAATAATAATGAATCTATCCAATGCTGTGAGGTCCGCGGGAGTTTAAAAAGACAATCCCTGTGAACTCCACGCCATGGCCGCTTTCTTTAAGACTATCCACTTTTAGTTCCATGGAGTCTAACCTCTACCCTTGTTGGTTTCTTTCCTGGTTGTGCTTGGGTTTGACTGTGCTGAATACCGCATGAGTTTTTGTTGTGCCCAGCTTTTCTGCACCCCATTGCCCCAAATGCCTTCTACTAAGAGGTCCCACAGATCCCGCACAGCTAAAGCCTTAAAAAGAAAGGGGCCGTGGCATGGAGTTCACAGGGATTGTCTTTTTAAACTCCGTGGACCTCGTGGATCCCACCGGCCCCTGAGGTAAGTAGATTTTAAGGCTGTGTGGTAGAGATCTGTGGGGTCCCCCTGGGATCCTTGTTTAACCCAGTCCTGTAAGTAGCATTTAGATTTCAGGGAATGACAAATCCTGGGGTGGATGGTTCAAGATGCCGAACAGGCTAATTGTAATGGCTCTAAAACAGGGGTGTCAAAGTCCCTCCTCAAGGGCTGCAGTCCAGTCGGGTGTTCAGAATTTCCCCAATGAATATGCATGAGATCTATGTGCATGCACTGCTTTCAATGCATATTCATTGGGGAAATCCTGAAAACACAACTGGATTGCGGCCCTCGAGTAGGGACTTTGAGATCCCTAGGCTAATTGTAATGGCTCTAAAACAGGGGTGTCAAAGTCCCTCCGAGGGCCGCAATCCAGTCAGATTTTCAGGATTTCCCCAATGAATATGCATGAGATCTGTTAGCATACAATGAAAGCAGTGCATGCAGATAGATCTCGTGCATATTCATTGGGGAAATCCCAAAAACCCGACTGGATTGCGGCCCTCGAGGAGGGACTTTGACACCCCTGCTCTAAAACAAGTCTAGACTAACTTTAGGAGCTGTAATGTAAGGGGGGGAGGCAGTTTGCCCCGGGTACTTCTTTCTGTCTCCCTCCTCCCCCCACCCCCTCCTGGCGCGCACGTGCCGCTTCCCTTCCCCTGTATCTCTGTAAACGCTCCTGGCGCGAGCAGCAAACCCCAAGCTGCTGTTTAGCCGTCATGAGCTCTTCCTCTGATGTCACTTCCTGGACCTGACATCGGAGGAAGAGCTGGCACGACGGCAGCTTGGGGGTTGCTGCTCGCGCCAGGAGTGTTTACAGAGGTACGGGGGAAGGTAAGGGGCACAAGTGCACCAGGAGGGGTGCCTCTCACCCTTGCCTCTGAAGGGGGATACCTGCATTGGCTCGTAAGTGTCAAAGAGGAGGAGGAGTGGGCTTCTCACACCCGCATGTGGCTTGCCCTGCTGGCACCGAGACAGAAAAGCTAAGATGAACACGTACCATTTTTTAAAATCCTGCTTGAGAAGGGATGGGGCAATTGACGTCTTGAGCAAACGTTTTTAGTATATGCTCACCTCCAGGGGGTGGCTCAAGGTGGGGGCCCCCCCCATGTCCAGCATCTCCCATCCTCTGCTCCCACATCCAGCATCACCCCTCAGTGATGTAGTGAGAGTAGGAGGTGATTGGGGCAGTGATGCCAACTGCCACGCCCTCCTCTCCACGACGCACTGGTGCTCTCGCTTCCCACCCCCGTACCTGTTAAAACCTTTACCAGCGTGACCAGCTTCTCCAGCTTGCTGCTTGATTGGCTTTCCCTCTGACATCACTTCCTGGCTCTGCAACCCGGAAGTGATGTCAGA
Source organism: Geotrypetes seraphini (assembly GCF_902459505.1). Classification (NCBI taxonomy): domain Eukaryota; kingdom Metazoa; phylum Chordata; class Amphibia; order Gymnophiona; family Dermophiidae; genus Geotrypetes; species Geotrypetes seraphini. The sequence goes on along the minus strand of NC_047094.1, from coordinate 12,330,334 downwards.
GGGAGCCAAGCTGGCACAAGCAGACTAGAGTAGTTGCTCATGCTGGGGAAGATTTTAAGAGAGGTACCGGGGGGGGGGGAGTTAGGTGCTAGCACCCCCACCAAGATGGTCTGCCCCCTGCCACTGTTGCCCCTGCTTCTTCCCCGCTTCTGGTACTCTTGGGGATGTTGTATGGGAGGGGTGTCAAAGTCCTTCCTTGAGGGCCGCAATCCAGTCGGGTTTTCAGGATTTTCCCAATGAATATGCATGAGATCTATTAGCATACAACGAAAGCAGTGCATGGAAATAGATCTCATGCATATTCATTGGGGAAATCCTGAAAACCTGACTGGATTGCGGCCCTCAAGAAGGCACTTTGAAACATCTGCTGTATGGGTAGGGTTATCAAACGGCTCCAGAAAAAGGAGGCTAGATTGAGACATCCAGGTTTTACTTCTACTGAAAGCAATGGAAGTAAGAAGGACATATAGCGCCATCTGGGCTTTGGTTCTGTTGAACCAAGTGGAAGTAAAACCCGAATGTGTCAATCCGTCTTTTTTCTGGAGCTATTTGGCAACCCTGTGTATGGGGCCTGTAAGTACAATCTTCTCCAAGGCAGACTTCCTATCGGAGTGGGGTGGGGTGGTGGGGTGTGATATGGCAGAGCTTCAGTGTAGGACTACTTACAGGGCCCACCCTGCACTCAAAGCTTAGGGTCAATTGAAGAAGGGGATGGAGTGGCAAGGGGAAAACGTTCATGATCGCCAGAGCCATGTCGCCGCTTCTCTAGGCGGAAGCCTAGTCTGCGTAGTGAGATTCTGCCTTGTGTGTGGCCCAGAATTAGTTTGTGTAATTGAAATGGCACTAAACGGTGTCAGGCTGGCTTTTTTTTTTTTTTTTTTTTTTGCAAACTATTATCTTGCTGTTGTGGTATCATGTTCCAAGATGACTATCCTGTAATTGCTTGTCTGTAGTTAACATGGGGGCATGTTGGCCATTACCCTGTTTTGATGCCAGTGTATAATCGTGCAAGCACCACAGAACCCTACTTTTCAAAACAATTTGAGGGTCCTAAACCCAGTGGAAATTTCCCCTAGTTGCTCCATATCGGGGGTGCTCAAGCACCCACAGAGCTAGCTTCTCTGGCTTTCTTGTGCGGACCGGAGGAACTGTACACTTCATCTGCTTGTCGTTGGCTTTATTTCAGAAAGTTTCATAGCCGCCATTGGTGCTGGCTTAAGACATGAGGCCAGAGGGAGCAACCAAAATCGAGAGGCATCAAAGTGAAAGCACGGATGACGGCAAGAGGGGAATTAAAGAGCACAGATGAAGCGGAGGCGGAAGGTTGAGCGAGACTAGGGTCAAAGGTTTGGGCAATTTATGGAGGGTACCTAGAAGAAATTGGGCAGCCCACCAGATCTGAGTACATCACTGTTGGAGACAGGATTCTGGGCTGGGCTTGGTGTTCTTGGTCTGAGCTGGCCTGGTTTCTTAATGGCTTTCTGGGCCATCTTCTATCTGGGAGTTGACCACCCTTTTTTTGAGGGTTCACGAGATGAGTGTTAGGTGATAGACAAATGAGATCACAATATGAACAGCTCTGCCATTGTAGGGGTGGGGAGGGGGCAGCTAGTTCAGCTCTAGAGAATGACACGGTGACAAAATTCATCACCGTTCCCGTCCCCGCGGATAACCGCGGGAAACCATCTTCATGTCATTCTTTAAGGAGAGAGGGAAGAATCAGAGTATGAATGGCCACAACCACTGACCCACAAGCTTTGCTTTGAAGAATGCTGGTGTAGAAGGACTGAGGTTGAAATAGACACTAGAAAATGACATTGGATTATTTCCCGCGGTTATCCGCGGGGACGGGAACGGTGATGAATTTTGTCACCGTGTCATTCTCTATTCAGCTCCAATAGGGCTTGAGGCGGAGAGACCCTTCAGACCTGCATTGCTTCATTTTAATGGTCTTCAAATTGGTTTGACATTGGAAGGGAAGATGTAACGAGAGGACCCAACAGATTATTTCTCTGCCACTAGGCCCATCCATTGGCTGTGTTCCAAGACCACTTAGAAGAGGTCTACTGTTGCCCTAGAAAGCTAAGGATCTTATGCTTGGCCCATGTTCTTGGTCTATACTGAGGATTCCCGTATCCACTACCCTTCTGAGATAACTTGTTCCACTTCCTTTGACTTAGGGCTCCTTTTACTAAGGTACGCTAGCGTTTTTAGCGTACGCAGGATTTTGGTGCGCGCTAAACCTGCGCTACGCTTCTAGAACTAACGCCAGCTCAATGCTGGCGTTAAGGTCTTGCGCGCGTTAAAGCCCTAACGCACCTTTGTAAAAGGAATCCTTAGTATATTTGGATCTAGTTCAGCAAATCTGTCGTAACACCCCCCTCTGAAACCCCCCCCCCCCTCAGTAAACGCTTCCAAAAATCCCCAGGGCTTGGGTTTGTTGTGTTGTTTTTTTGCTACGATCATGCCATACTGATCTTCCTTGGAAATCGGCTCTTGCAATTTGACGCGGCACACTCTTGCTGTGGAATTTTGAGTAGCTCGCTTGTTTCCAAGGCAACGCTCATCCCTTTCAAGATTACAACTTGCATGGTGGATCACCCAGGAGGGGTAGCTGAGCCACGAGGCTGAAATCGGATACCGTCATTTGCTGGCTAATTGTAGAGGAAATTTTAGAAAATTACAGGCTTTTTGTAGATGGTGCTTTGTTTTCTTTTCCTATGGCATTCCATAACTCTGTGCAGAAGTGGCTTTATGGTGGAGTGCTGTGCAGGCCCCTGATAGTCAAAATGACTGGACTTAGCAGGAATGGCTCCTGTCGGCTAAATTGGGTTGGGAGTTGGGAGGTGGTATTAAATGGACAGTGTTGAGTACCTGTTCTGACTGATGGGCCAGGTAGAAGCTGACTAAACCCAGGATCTTCAGTTTCTGCTAAAAATGAATTTGTGACCAAAATTGGCCCCTCAAGTTTCAGCAGAAACCAAAATTATAAATGAAACTGCCCTCCCCGCTCCCTTCCTTATTCCTGCCCCATTCCTACAAGCTCCGTCCTCATCTGTACAAGCCTCAAACGCTTTAAAACCCTAAGTAGCAACATTCTAGAGCTCAGATTGTGATGTCATAATGCCTCATTCCACCAATGCCTAAGCTCCGCCCTCATCTGCACAAGCCTCAAACCCTTTAAAATCCTAAGTAGCAACATTCTAGAGCTCAGATTGTGATGTCATAATGCCTCATTCCACCAATGCCTAAGCTCCGCCCTCATCTGCACAAGCCTCAAACCCTTTAAAATCCTAAGTAGCAACATTCTAGCGCTCAGATTGTGATGTCATAATGCCTCATTCCACCAATGCCTAAGCTCCGCCCTCATCTGCACAAGCCTCAAACCCTTTAAAATCCTAAGTAGCAACATTCTAGAGTTCAGATTGTGATGTCATAATGCCTCATTCCACCAATGCCTAAGCTCCGCCCTCATCTGCACAAGCCTCAAACCCTTTAAAATCCTAAGTAGCAACATTCTAGCGCTCAGATTGTGATGTCATAATGCCTCATTCCACCAATGCCTAAGCTCCGTCCTCATCTGCACAAGCCTCAAACACTTTAAAACCCTAAGTAGCAACATTCTAGAGCTCAGATTGTGATGTCATAATGCCTCATTCCACCAATGCCTAAGCTCCGCCCTCATCTGCACAAGCCTCAAACCCTTTAAAATCCTAAGTAGCAACATTCTAGAGTTCAGATTGTGATGTCATAATGCCTCATTCCACCAATGCCTAAGCTCCGCCCTCATCTGCACAAGCCTCAAACCCTTTAAAATCCTAAGTAGCAACATTCTAGCGCTCAGATTGTGATGTCATAATGCCTCATTCCACCAATGCCTAAGCTCCGCCCTCATCTGCACAAGCCTCAAACGCTTTAAAACCCTAAGTAGCAACATTCTAGCGCTCAGATTGTGATGTCATAATGCCTCATTCCACCAATGCCTAAGCTCCGTCCTCGTCTGCACAAGCCTCAAAACGCTTTAAAATCATAAGTGTTTTGAGGCTTGCGTGGTTAAGGCAGAGCTTACAGGAGTGGGACAGTGTCGGTGACGAAACTCAAGGTGACGGGAAAAAATTAGTCTCCGTGTTTTTCTCTAGTAGTGAGCCAAATCTGTAAGTTTAAAAGAGTGACAAATCTCCTGGAGTGGATAGTATACATCCCACGGTAGTGAAAACTCAAACATGAAACTGCTGATCTGCTGTTGATCTGTAACCTGTTTGCTAAACTAATCCCCGATTCCTTAAGATTGGAGGGTGGCCAATGTTAATGCCGCTTTAAAAAGGGTTCCAGGGATGATCTGGGAGATTAGACCTGTAAGCCTGAGTTCAGTGCCAGGCAAAATAGTAGAAACTCTGTATTCGTTGTAAAAAATTACAAAGCATGACAAATGTGGTTTTTGCTTCATTTCCCCAAAGGTAAAGATTAGAGAATGACACGGTGAAAAAATTGGTCCCCGTCACCGCCCCGTCCCCGTCTCACCATCCCCGTCACCGCCCCGTCCCCGTCTCACCATCCCCGTCACCGCCCCGTCCCCGTCTCACCATCCTCTTCACCGCCCCGTCACCGCCACTGCCACCCCATTCACCGCCCCGTCACCGCCACTGCAATCCCATTCACTTTTCTTTATTTACGTATAAAGGAAACATTCTTTAAAACTTTAAAACTTAGTTAAATATTAGTTAATAACTATACAAAAACAAAACACGCAGAGAAAAAATTAATTAATATAAATTCCCTGACTTCCCTGCACTGTCCCCCCTTGAATAATAATAATAATAATAATAATAATAATAACTTTATTCTTCTATATCGCCACAATCTTGCGACTTCTAGGCGGTTTACATTCAAGAGAGCTGGACATTCAGCGATTTACAATATGTAGGAGTACAGAGTACAGAGACTTGAAATCGAAATTACAAAATATACTGTTTGCTAAGAAAAAAAGAGGAAATTACAATATATAGTTTGTTTAGAGATTCAGACGTATTAGAAGAAAGGTCCCTAAATTACAAATGCTGCTCGATTAGGATTTCAGATTTTAGCAAAGATTTTAGTAAAAGTTTGTTGTACTTTTTATAAGTAAAAGTGACCACTTAGTTTTACTTAATTACTATTCAACACAGCTGAAAACTAGAGAATGACACTCCCCGACGTCCGATACATCCCCCCCCCCCGGCAGGACCACTCGCACCCCCACCCCGAAGGACCGCCGACTTCCCGACAATATCGGGCCAGAAGGGAGCCCAAACCCTCCTGGCCACGGCGACCCCCTAACCCCACCCCGCACTACATTACGGGCAGGAGGGATCCCAGGCCCTCCTGCCCTCGACGCAAACCCCCCTCCCCCCCAACGACCGCCCCCCCCAAGAACCTCCGACCGCCCCCCCAGCCGACCCGCGATCCCCCTGGCGACCCCCCCACCCCCCTTCCCCGTACCTTTGGTAGTTGGCCGGACAGACGGGAGCCAAACCCGCCTGTCCGGCAGGCAGCCAACGAAGGAATGAGGCCGGATTGGCCCATCCATCCTAAAGCTCCGCCTACTGGTGGGGCCTAAGGCGCGTGGGCCAATCAGAATAGGCCCTGGAGCCTTAGGTCCCACCTGGGGGCGCGGCCTGAGGCACATGGTCGGGTTAGGCCCATGTGCCTCAGGCCGCGCCCCCAGGTGGGACCTAAGGCTCCAGGGCCTATTCTGATTGGCCCACGCGCCTTAGGCCCCACCAGTAGGCGGAGCTTTAGGATGGATGGGCCAATCCGGCCTCATTCCTTCGTTGGCTGCCTGCCGGACAGGCGGGTTTGGCTCCCGTCTGTCCGGCCAACTACCAAAGGTACGGGGAAGGGGGGTGGGGGGGTCGCCAGGGGGATCGCGGGTCAGCTGGGGGGGCGGTCGGAGGTTCTTGGGGGGGGCGGTCGTTGGGGGGGAGGGGGGTTTGCGTCGAGGGCAGGAGGGCCTGGGATCCCTCCTGCCCGTAATGTAGTGCGGGGTGGGGTTAGGGGGTCGCCGTGGCCAGGAGGGTTTGGGCTCCCTTCTGGCCCGATATTGTCGGGAAGTCGGCGGTCCTTCGGGGTGGGGGTGCGAGTGGTCCTGCCGGGGGGGGGGATGTATCGGCCGTCGGGGAGTCGGCCGGGCAAGAGGGCTTGGGCTCCCTCTTGCTCCGATCGCGGGTGCGGGTGGGAGCGCGTGCGAGCGGTCGTTCGGGGTGGGGGTGCGAGCGGTCCTGCTGGGGGGTGAATCGGGCGTCGGGCGGGGTGGGAACTATGTTTTAAAACTTTTGTATACCATGCGTGAAAATACGGTAAATAGCGGTTCCTAGAAGGGGGTACATTGGCCCGCGGGGACAAACCTGTTCACCGTTTCCGCGGTCGGTGAATGGCCTTGTCCCCGTCACCGCAGCGACTGCTAGTTTTCTTCCCCGTTTTCGGCGGTGACCCGCGGCTTAAATGCGGTGGCCGCGGGTAAACCGTCACCGTGTCATTCTCTAGTAAAGATGAGCTGGTTGATTATAAAAGTATCTAGATTTTCAGAAACTTTTGATTTAAAGTTTCTCATAAGACTCCTGAGAAAATTAGTGTAATGGGATAGGAGGCAATGTTCTGTGGTGGCTTAGGAATTGCTTACTGGACAGAAAACACATGTAGGGTTAGTTCAGGGGTAGGCAATTCTGAATTCTGGTCCTCGAGAGCCAGAGCCAGGTCAGGTTTTCAGGATCTCCACCACAATATGTATGAGTTGGATTTGCATGCATTGCTTCTTGGAGATGCAAATCTATCTCATGTATATTTATTGTGGATATCCTGAAAACCTGACCTGGCTCCGGCTCTCGAGGACCAGAATTGCCTACCCCTGGGTTAGTTAAATGGCATTTTGTTTCCTCAATGGTGGTGGTATGCAAGGACCTGTACTGGAACTGGTGCTAGTCAACACTTATAAATGATCTGGAAATTGGGACAAGCAAAGTAATTTAAATTTGCAGATGAGACAAAACTCTTCAAATCCCTCAAAACACATGAGGTCTATGAAATTGCGGGAAGACCTTAGGAAACTGGAAGATTGGTCATCTAAATGTCATTTGTCGAGCACATTGGAAAGAGTAATCAAAATTGGTTATCTTAATACTAGGGCCACTTCAGAGTCAACACCCAAGAAAAAGATCTAGAGTCATTGTAGAAGGGAAGGGGTAAAACACGGACCTCGCGGATCTAAACCCGTACGGCCTTAAAAATCTGAGGTCCGCGTCGGTCCGTGTTGCTTGTAGTTTCTGTCGCTGACGGACCTTGATGATTTTAGCGCTGACGGATCCGTCTCAGCATAGGGAGGGAAAAGTGTTAGGATCCGTCGGTGCTAAAAATCTCTTCCAGGTCTGTCAGAGCCAGAGACTAGCGCTGGAGTTTGGAGACTTCTTTTCCGTAACGCACGTCCAAAACCTAGGTCCCCGCTCTCTTGGCTTCTGCTCTGCCGCTCCAGCACTAGTCTCTGGCTCTGACAGATCTCGAAGAGATTTTTAGCGCTGACGGATCCTAACACTTTCCCTCCCTGTGCTGAGACGGATCCGTCAGCGCTCAAATCTCAAGGTCTGTCAGCGACAGAAACTACGAGCGCCACGGACACAGACCGACACGGACCTCAGATTTTTAAGGCCATACAGGTTTAGATCCGTGAGGTCCGCATTTTACCCCTTCCCATTATAGAAAGTTAAGCTGAAATCTCCTGCCCACTATGCAGCTGTGGAATTTTCCAGTAGAGAACTATCTATCTCTCGCATCTGGGAACCTATACAATACTTTTCCCCTTAACTATTGACATTTCCGGATGAATCGGCAACTCCTTCTTAACCATTTTATTTGGCCTTGCATTTCTTACAGGTTTGCGATGCCCGCCCTGCTCTTAACTTCTGACTGACTTTTCTCCCTTACTAATTTACTGACCTAGTTTCTGTTACTCTATCTTCACTCTTCTCCTTTTCTTTTCTCCCTCTCCAGGATCCAATATAGCCCTCGTTCGGGCCGCCATGTACTCCTACTGAGATTCATTATGTTGTATATTATATGACAACTAGTGTTTAAGCCCGTTACATTAACGGGTGCTAGAATAGATTAGTCTTATCCAGTATGGCTATTCTTCTTATGTCTTACCCCCTCTATTCAGGCTCCCATTTCCCCTTTTACCGTCCTTATTTCCACCTTTTTTCACCAACTTAAAAATCTGTCCCCTTTCTCTGTCCTTCACCTCCATAGAACTCCCTCTTCATTCCCCCTTCACTTATTCTTCCAGCTCCTATCTTCAGCCCCTTTCTCTCACATGCCGCCTTTTGTAGCCCCCTTCTCACATCTCCTCCTTTTTTCATCCCTAGCTCCCTTCTCTCACACATTCCTTTATAGCCCCCAAACCCAACCCCCTTCTCATACCTACTCTTCCAGCCCCTTCTCTCACAACTCACCTTTTGCAGTCCCAAGCTCCTGCCCTCTTCTGCGAACTGTCTTCTTTTAACAGCCTCCTACATCAGGTCTCTTTACCCAAGAGCCCCCCTTTAAAGCCTCTTTCCCTCACATGTCCCCTTTTTACAGCCCCAGCTCCAAATCCCTTTTTAGCCCCCCCCCAGCCTCCCTTTCAGCCTCCAGGCCCAGCCCCCTTTATACAGTATGTCCCTTTGCAGCCTCCTTCTCACACATATCCCCTTTTCTGCCCCCTTCTCTTACACATCCCCATTGTCAGCTTTTGCGGTGGCAGCTGCTGCTGACCACCAGCCATAACTCCATTACAAAAGATCCTCGGACAGTTGGAAGTGATCTCCCCCTCCCCCCTTTTCCGGGCATCCGATCTTGCTCCAGGGGAGTTTACTTGGGGTGGGAGGGTCACAGCCGCAGGCATCGGGAGGAGTTTTTGTTGTTGCTTGGGGGGGGAGGGGGGTTCGGGAAATCGGGGGTGCCGCTGGTCTGTTACATGTGGGTGTCGTCTGGCTCCCCTGCAGCTGGTTACTGTTTCATCCGAAGGTGAACGCCAGTCCGAACTCTGAGCAATCCTCCGCCCAAACTGATTCCCCGCTTGACCTCCCTTACCCGGGTTGCGTTAGCCAGCGCTAATGTGCGCGAGCGACTCTAGCACCGGCTTCTCCACCCAGACCCTAAGCCGCGCATGCGCACTTCCTATGTGTGCTACAGCTCACGGGAAAACGGACGCACACATAGGAAGTGCGCATGCGCGGCTTACCGTTTTATTATATTAGATTTTTGTACCGTTGGCCGGTCCTACCCTCTTGTTATCTGTTTTCTCTTGTTTGTACTGATTATTTACCGGCTCCTCTAAGTTGCTTTTTTTGAAATTCAATAAACATATTTGAAATCAATATGCAGCTGGTAAATAAAACCAACAAATATTATGCCTTACTCCATGGGGAAACCTCACCTTGAGTACCATGCATGGTTCTGGTTGCCATATCTCAAAAAATATAGTGGAATTAGAAAAGGTTCAAAGAGGCACCAACGTGATAAAGGGGAAGGGAACTCCTCATTTGAGGGAAGGCTAAAAGAGATGACTGAGGTGGGATACGATTTGAGGCCTACAAAATCCTGAGTGATAAAGAACAGGTAATGGGACAATTGGGGGTTTTATCATCCTCTTGCAAAGTACAAAAATCACTCGATGACACTACATGGAAATTGAAAACATTTTTTCACTCAAAGAACAGTTAAGCTCTGGAACTCGTTGCCAGAGGATGTGGTAAGAGCAGTTAACGTAGCTGGGTTTAACCCTTTATTTGGCATTTGTTGCTCAGAAGCAACATGTCTTCTATGGCTCTTTTGGGCGATCTCTGCATCTCCAAATGCCGCCTTCTTGGCACTGTTGCCCTTGTTCAACATCAAGTTACGTAAAGCAGCCGTTTCACCATCTGCTAATTAAAGGGTTAAAGGTTTGGACATGTTTTTGAGGTAGTCCATAGTCTATTGAGACAGACATGGGGGAAGCCACTGCTTGCCCTGGGATTAGAAGCATGGAATGTTGCTACTGTTTGGGCTTCTGGAATCTTGATACTCATTGGGGATTCCAGAATGTTGCTACTCTTTGGGGATTCCACATGGAATGCTACTACTTTTGGGGTTCCGGAATCTTGCCACTCTTTTGGATTCCAGAATGTTGCTTCTATTTGGGTTTCTGCCAGGTACTTGTGACCTGGATTGGCCCCTGTGGAAATGGAAAACTGGGCTTGATAAACTATAGTAAACACACTATACTCAAATCCCTTAGTGAGAATAATATTCACAATAATAAAGACCCCTAATTTCCCACTAGGTATGAAAGAGTGCAACAAATATCATTAACTAACTGGAAGGGCCTCAGTAATAGAGCCTACGCAAGTCATAGACTCTGACCATACAAGTCTGCGTACATTCCCGGCTCTTTAGCTCTAATCATCGGCAACCTTCCAGTCCCTAACCTCAACTAAAAAGATTTTAAATTTATTCCAAATAAATTCCTAAAAAATTTTTTTAATCTTTTAATTAGAAATAACTTATTCTAAAATGTCAGCTTTCTGAAAATCTAGGTTCTATAAATCGATGCACTATTTCTTTATAAGAGACTTAATTTAAACATCCAATGTCCATTGAAATTACTTAGCTTTCAAATACTATATCTCCAGCAAACTGCTTCAGACCATGCCAACGGGGCCAGCGTTTCGTGGAAACTTATTTAAACCCACTGCTTCAGGGCCAGTTAGTCAAGCATGCTACTAAAATATATTGACTCGGATCTAGTCTCTAAACCGAAGGTTGCCGATGATTAGAGCTAAAGAGCCGGGAATGTACGCAGACTTGTATGGTCAGAGTCTATGACTTGCGTAGGCTCTATTACTGAGGCCCTTCCAGTTAGTTAATGATATTTGTTGCACTCTTTCATACCTAGTGGGAAATTAGGGGTCTTTATCCTTGATAAACTATAGTCTGACCCTGAATGGCTATTCTTAATTTATGTTAAGTATATGGGCTCTCTAAGGGACAGGAAGAGGTAGTGAATGGCCTGGATAGGCAGATTAGATAGCAACATAGAAAAATAGACTATATGGCCTATGATTAACCATTTAGTTGTAAGAAAATCACTGGTTTGGATTTACGGTAATGCTCATCTTTTCACTAGATCAAGGTGAATTGCATTCAGGTATGGTAGGTATTTCCCTGTTCAGCAGGCTTACTATCTACATCCTTATATAAGGCAATAAGACTTATTCATCACTTGCCCAAGGTCAAATGGCCCAGCAAGACTTGAACCCCGACTTCCTTGGTTCCCAGCCCATGGTCTTAACCACCAGGTGACTTCTTTGCTGTAGGGATGGTCAGAACATCAATTGGTTGAGCCCTAAAGCGGAAAAACACTAAACTGTCGCAGGCCCGTGAATTAAGGGCCTCTTTTACGAAGCAGATTAGTGCAAATAGTCATGGCAGTAACTGCTCTGAAGCCCACAGGTTTTTAAAGGGCTTCGGGGCTTTTGCCGTGCGGCTTCATAAAGGAGGCCCTGATTTTGCTTTGAAAACTTAATGCGGTTAATTTCTCTAGGAATTTAGGAGCTCTGAAAGGATCAGGCCAACTGCTGCACTGTCCGGGCCTTTTGTGCACTCTTCTCTCCTTCAAAATGGATAATCCCTGCCTTTGTTCGTTCCCTATTGACAAGGGCTGGCTTGGAATAAGTTTGCGTGGAATTCTGCTTTGCTTGAGGCTGACATAATGGATAGCTGAGGGGAGGGGCTGCTCTCACTCCAGCAATAAGTGGTTAGACCTGTTTAAAGGGACAGTAGTGTCCCAGGTGCATGGGCTAAGGATGGAGAAAGGCGAACAAAGGTTAGAATGGAGCATTTTTTGGCCAAGTCTATAATTACCGCATCTCGGTAAAGGATAGATGGGGGAGTGATGTGCAAAGTAGGGGGAAGATGTAGTTTAGTCTTGGAGACGCAGCAGCCCTAAAGGGATTTTGTTTAGGTTTTAATATCTTCTGTTTCCGCCATTTCCATTAAGAACACACCCTTCACCTGCCCCCCCCCCCCCCCCTGTGGATATGTTTTTGGGCATCAAAGCCCTCTTGATAGCTGTCTGGTGCCATAACAAAACGTGATTCTACTTAATCCTCTTTCTAATCCTGGTTCTGGGCTTTGTTTTCGTTCAGGTTTCTTCCCACAGGGCCTGATTTACCAGGCCTCTTCTCCCACTCTACGAAGGGAAAGGGAGATTAACTATTTTCTGCTTTCTTTTTTTTTTTTGTAGAACATAAGAATAGCCTTACTGAGTCAGACCAATGGTCTATAAAGCCCAGTAGCCCGTTCTCACAGTAGCCAATCCAGGTCCCTAGTACTGGCCAAAACAGAGTAGCAACGTTCCATTATCTCGGAGTAAGCAAAATTCCGGAACCCCAGATAGCAACATTCCATGCTACCGATCTGGGGCAAGCAGTGGCTTCCCCCATGTATGTCTGAAGAACAGACAATGGACTAATCCTCCAGGAAATTGTCCAAACCTTTCTTAAAACCAGCTACTCTATCCGCTTCTTACTTTGGACTTCGCATCTTTTGTCCCTCATTTGTCCTCCATTTTATTAATTTTCCTATTAGCTTAGCCCTTGCTTTCTGTGATCCTGCAAGGAAAGGAACAAAATCTGAGGCAGAAATTAGGAAAAGTACCTCTTTCCACAGTTGACCCAGTCTTGCTGTCAACTGACTCCCTCCCTCTTTGACAGTGTGAACTAATGTGGATTTTTTTTGTGTGTGTGAGGGATCATGGCTCCTTGCACAGGTCTAACTGATTAGATCATCTGTACCACATTGCCCAGTGCCAGCACAGGTAACCTCTAGGCCTGTGCTGTGACTATGACAAGGGCCTTTCCAGAGATAACATCTGTTGGGCCACATCATTTCTCTTAACTCATGGTTTTATCTGGTGGTCCCATTAGAAAGTAATTCTTTCCATAAACATCAACAAGGGATGGTAATGAGAGAACAGCGATGGAAGAGGCAGGTTAAAAATTTAACAATTGCAAGATAGGAGATTTGAGTGTACCGGCCTTTCTGGTACAGCTACTCCAAGCATCTGAAGCAAGGTAGACATGAGGTTGGAATTTGGCGAGAGAAGGGCCAAGATTGCTGCAGTTTACTGAGGAACGGATCTTAATTGTTGGGGAACTGCTGAGGGAAGACATCTGTATGTGAGCACAGAGCTTAAGCGGAATGGTTCCTGATCTTCACTCAATAGGGATAAGGATTCTGGTCAAAGCGATGAAAATGGAAGAGAAGCTGCACAGCCGACCTTTGAATAGATTTGAAGTAGCAAGTAGAGAATGACATGGACAATTTTTTTTTTTTTTTCCCCCATCCCGGTGAGTTCTTTTCCTAGCTCCGTCATCTGCACAAGCCTTAAACACATAATAATCGCAAGTGTTCGATGCTTGTGTGGTTAAGGCAGAACTGATAGGGATAGCGACAAAAACTCATGGGGACGAGACTCATGGGAATTGAGTTCCTGCGGGGAAAAGGAGAAACTTGTAACTGTGTCATTCTCTAGTGACAAGGAATGAGCTGAGAAGAGGGTACACAAGGGCTCTTTGTGGAGGACAGATTTGAGTGAGGAGGTGGCGACGTGGCTCTTGTACTGCCTTGGGTGTAACCAAGAAAACCCAAAATCCCTGAAGTATTTAATGGCTGAGAGAACGGTCTCCCTTCTCTGTATTTAGAAGTAGTGTGTTTGGGAGGAAGAGGAGGTCCATTTTGGCTGTATTGGGTCAAATTCTGTTGACTGTTTGAGACTGAAGGTAGCGAGATGCTTGAGCTCCAGAAAATGAACAGGCTTGGACCCTTTACCCACAAAATCTCATTTCAAATTGGAGATTAAATTAAAAACTAAGGAAACCTGTGCAGAGGCTGCTTGATTCTGACTTTGCAGCATCTCTGTTGGTCCATCTCCTCTGCTCTCCAGGGTTTTGACTCTTATATCCCAAGGCCCTCTTGCACTAAGGTGCGCTAATGCATCCATAGAGTAACATAGAAACATAAAAAATGACTGCAGAAAGGGCCACCGGCCCAACAAGTCTGCCCACTCTTAAGGACCCTCCCCCCTAAGTACTTCCTTGAAGTGAACCCACATGCCTATCCCATTTTTTCTTAAAATGGAGCATGTTGCTGGCCTCAACTACCTGAAGTGGAAGATCATTCCAACGATCAACCACCCTTTCGGTGAAGAAATACTTCCTAATGTCACTGTGAAATCTCCCACCCTTGATTTTTAACAGAGGCCCTCTTGTAGGTCCTGTAAGGAAAAATATGTCTTCTTCTAACTCGATATGGCCATTAGCGTTTAGCGCTTGATTGGTGCGTACTAATTACCGCGTGCTAAAAAGCATAGCTCACCTTAGTAAAAGAAGGGGGGTAAGTGGTTTATATCTGTCCCAGCAGGCTCACAAGCGTACTACGGTACCTGATGCAGTGGAGGATTAAGTGACTTTGCCCAGGGTCATGACCTCAGGCTGCTGAGGCAGCAGTTTTAACCGTAAGGCCCCATTTCCACGCCACCTCTTGAATGTTCTATACCCATAGATAAGGGTTCGTAGTCATTCGCACGCGAGACATCGGCTTGCCCACATTGGAGCAGGACACCAGCACACCGCGGGAAAAACTTACTTTTAAAGAGCTCTGACATGGTGTATGAGTGGGGAACCCCCCCCCCCAGTGTATTTCATAGTGTTCGCGCTGCTTTTGGGGGGGAGGTGCAAACCCCCCCCTTATAGAGAAAACGGAACTTTTTCCTAAAAAAAAAATCAGAAAGTTCAGTTTTCTCTAATGTGGGGGTTGCACCCCCCCCCCCCCCCCCCACAGCAGCACGAAGATATTAAAAGTAAAGTCAGGGGGTTCTCTCTCACACAGACCCCCATCGGAGCTCTTTAAAAGTAAGTTTTTCTGCGGTGTCCTGCGCCGAATTGTTGGCGTGCTGATGTCTCGCGCCCTTTTGTCCCGTCAACATAGATAAGTGTTGAAAATAGTGTCTGTCAGCAGGTGATGTAGATGTCAGCATGAGTTGATGGAGTTGCAGCCAGGGGCTGAACACACATGTGCCCCCCCCCCCCCTTGCAAAGGGTCCCTGTACCTACTGCAAAAGCTCTAGCAGAACCAGAAGGGCACAGGACATTAGCCTATGGGACAGGCGGAAGTAGTGAACCACTTCCATTGGAAGGGAGGGAGAGTCCTGGCTTAAGAGTACAAGGAGTGGGGGAGGTGGGAGGGTGAAGACACGTCCACGGGAGGCTGTGGAACTGGTGCAAGGTTGACGAAGCCCAGAGGCAGCGTGAGACTAGGTTCAAAGAGTAAGGAAAGCTGCTTAGTTCAGGCAGAGATGGGGGGGGGAGGGAGAGAGGGTGGAATGATGAGGATCAAGAGCTGCCAAGGAATTTGAGCACATTAGCACAAGTGTAACATTGATTAATAAAATACATTATGGCTGATTAAGTACACCTCTCAACTTCAAGAAATATGGGTTGGGTTGGACGGGATGTGGGGAGCAATTCCATTTCCTTAATGGATTCACCTTTTTAATGGTGGTTCTTGAAACAGCAAATCTCTGCTTTTGTGTTCAAAGCTCCAGAGTGGAAGACGGAGCAGGTCCCCATCTGAAATCTTGCTGTAGCTTATAAAGTCAAATTGGCATTTTGTTTATCCAGGTAAATCTTCAAAGGCCTAGTTGGACATGCATTATCAGATAAAAAAAAAAATACATTTTCACAGGTTAACGCAGCTTGAATTATTTCTAACAGGAGGTCTATACCCAGGGGCCTGTTTCCGTTCACCTCTCTGAAAAAGGCTGGAAGAGATCTTTTGCCAGTATCGGGAAGATAGATGAGTGTCGGCGCAAAATAATATAAATATCGCACCAGTGTAACCCCTGTTCCTGCTCACACAGTCGGTGGACGCTGGCTAAGCTCATCAGTTCAGGCCCCAGACCAGGAATTTTAAAAAATGGTTTGAGATTTTGAGCTGGGCGCAGGTTGGGCTGGGTTAAATCCCAGTAGGCTTGGAGGGGGAGAGGTGTTTAAATCTCTGCCTTCATCACTAAAACAGGGAAAATGTGTTCGTTCAATGATGCTTTTAATCTGATGAACTATAAATGGTCAAACAGGAAAAAAAATCTTTCAAGGTAACTTTCTAGTATTCTCCCGAATGGGGGGGAGGGGGATATTTTTGAGGGGTTAATGTGATGAGAAGTCCTCGGTTGCAAAATATTTACAAAAATCCAATCTGGTTTCTCGCAATACATCCCATCCAGCAGGACAATCCAGGGCTGCAGTTTGTCTGCTTACTTGCCAGGCAAACTTGTCTCCAGCCACCAGATCTCCCTGTCCCTCCTTTTTCCTCTCGGAGGTGTGGTTCCATTTGCCCATCTCTGACCCAGACTAGGTATTCCCCTGTTCAACTCGGGGGAGGTGGGTTCACTCTTTCCCACTTCCAGAGCTCTCCACTTGACTCTTGCGCTTCCTGGGGAGACCGTCGATACATCAGCCCCCAGTTATTGTGCCAGAATATCCCTCCTTTTATGGGTCCCAGTGGGGGTCAGGCAACAAAAGACTTTATGCTCAGGTGAGGCAGAGCTTTTTTTCCTCCCATCCCCTTACATAAACTGTCAATCATTCACAGCATCCACAACTGAATCTCTTAACTCCACCCACCTAATCATAGTTACGCCCAGGAGGATCTCCCATCTCCTGCTCTGCAGCAGAGGGGTTCTCTTGGAGTTGAACCAGTTTGAGCTGAACAATAAGTAGACCAGGAGGGGTTATGAATAGAGGTGCCAAATCCTTCACTTAGCATCTCAGCTTGCTTAGGGAAGGAAAATCAATCGACGTGTTCAGTAGTTCGGACAACATATGTTATTGTATGTAATCCTGAAAGGTTGGTTGATATTGAGACCTCCTTGTAATCTTCCCAACTATTCTTATTTGTATATAGTGTCTTAACAGACCCTCAAATGCCACCAGCCACTCAAATACATATCATAGTGGTTGGATTTATACATTAATTCCTCACCGGGTCAATCCAACTATTTTTAAATTTTTATATTGATGATTTTCAAAAAGTGCATCAGTGCATAGATAAAACTTTTTATAAATATAAAGCTAATACTTAGCTTAGGTGGTCCATTCTAAGGGATCCTGTCATCGACATGTTTCACCCTGCTCGGGTTTCATCAGGGTTGTAATCCCTCAGTTAGAATTGGTTTCCCTTGACGCGACCACTCCCAAGGTTGTGGGAAACCAATTCTAACTGAGGGGTTACAACCCTTGGCTAGCCCAAATGGTCCTCAAGGCCCACAACTACCTCGACTTCAGAAAATTACTCAAAACTCACCTATACCAAGACCCTTAATGCCCCTTCCAATCCTCTTCCCCCCCCCTTCTGATCCTCGCCCCCCCTGTTCTCCCTCCTCTTCCCACTACTTCTCTCTTTGCTGTTCGCAACTCTATGATCAATTCGATATGTAATCACTTGTAAATACTCTCTCCTTGCTGTCTGCTACTCTATGATCAATTTGATATGTAACCACTTGTAATCTCTTTAACTAATGTGAACCGCCTAGAACTCTCCGGGGTATGGCGGTATACAAAAATAAAGTTGTTATTATTATTATTATTATAACCCTGATGAAACCCGAGCAGGGTGAAACATGTCGGTGACAGGATCCCTTAGAATGGACCACCTAAGCTAAGTATTAGCTTTATATTTATAAAAAGTTTTATCTATGCACTGATGCACTTTTTGAAAATCATCAATATAAAAAATTTAAAAAACTAGTTGGATTGACCCGGTGAGGAATTAATGTATAAATCCAACCACTATGATATGTATTTGAGTGGCTGGTGGCATTTCTGAGGGTCTGTTAAGACACTATATACAAATAAGAATAGTTGGGAAGATTACAAGGAGGTCTCAACATCGACCTTTCATAATTTCTGTTGATACGCATTTCCCATCTCAATAGACTTTCTTGACTAAATAACGCACATCAATTCATTGTATGTAATCCTAACATCTTAGGAAATTCCAAGAGTTCTTGATTCAGAATATTATTTCAATAGTAGGTTTTAACTTCTCCAAATGCTTCATCCCCCAACTCCTTCCACATTCTAATTCCAGGGGGGGGGGGGTAGGGTAATGTCAGGATAAAAAGGAAATGCCTTAGTTATGAAATAATGTGGCCAGGAGGCTGTAGCTTCCCATTTGACCAACGGGGAGGAGGCATTTCATGAATCCTCAGCTTAAAATTCTTTTGCAAACACCAGAACTGCTGGCTCTCACCGAGGCGTCCGTGCGAAAGTCCCATTGAGAGAAATGAGAGGTAAACCAGTCCAGAGCTTGCAGTGGTCTCTTGTCTTCACTATAACTTAAAAGAGGTCTGCAGCCAATAGCTGTCGTGAGGACTGACTTTCACCACTGGGGTCTTGACAGCTGCTTTAACAACCGTTTTAGATGTGGGCACAGTTATCTCTTTAATAGGTGCGTGTAGGTGTCGGGTCAAAAGCGCGCCGGGACAAAGGCGCGCCCAGACAATTGAGCGCAGCGCGGAGGCGCGCGCCGCTCTAAATTACTGTTTTTAGGGCTCGTGGGGGGGAACCCCCCACTTTACTTAATAGGCATCGCGCCGTGTTATGGGGTGGGTTGGGGGGTTGTAACCCCCACATTTTACTGAAAACTTAACTTTTTCCCTGTTTTTAGGGAAAAAGTTAAGTTTACAGTAAAATGTGGAGGGTTACAACCCCCTCATAACGCCGGCGCGATGTCTAAGTAAAGTGGGGGGGTTCCCCAACAAAACCCCCCGTCGGAGCCCCTAAAAACAGTAATCTTGAGCAGCGCGCACCTCCGCGCTGCACTCAATTGTCCGGTCGCGCCTTTGTCTTTCGCGCCGTTGTCTATGAACCGTGCGTGTAGGGACATAATTTTAATTTAATTCTTATATACCGCTAATAACCGTGAGGTTTCTAAGCGGTTTACAAAAATGATGCATTAAAGATACAATAAATAAAAACTAAATAAGATAGATACTTGGAAATTCCCTAACTGTCCCAAAGGCTCACAGTCTAACTAAAGTACCTGAAGAAACAGTATGAAAAATAAAAATAAAAAGACAAGAGATAGAGATAGAGATAGAAATGAAATATTCCAACAAGTAATGAATAAATAATTTAAAGATAGAATTAAAATAATAATTAAAGTAAACAAAATAGAGATAAAAATAAACAGAGAGAAACAGAAACACACTCCAAAAAAGCATCAAGATCTTTGACTTGTAGTTATGATCATTTAACACCAGATCTTAAATGCCTTTCCGGAATACATCATATCCCTATCCCTCTCCATACCCACCTCCATCTCCACCCCAATTCACTTCAACCACCATTCCCATTCTATTCTTTAACTGCCGTCAACCCTAGTTCCGATGTCTATCATCTGGGTCCCGAGTTTCCTCCAAGAACAGGCGACATCTCTGGCAAGGTAATCTCCACCGCTGCCGCACATGATGCAAGATCCTCAGAGGTAGACCCTTCGGAATGGGGGAGGAGTGAAGATGGTGTCGGGTACCCTGCTGGAACGGGCTCCCGAACCGACCGTTGGTCTGAGCGTCGGACTGCAGCTCTCCTCCGTCGGCTCTCCCCTGCTGGAATGGGGGAGGGGTATAGATGATGCTAGGTGCCCTGTTGGAAAGGGCTCCCAATCTGGCCGTTGGTGCCGAGCGCCATTAGCGCTGCTCCTCCCGTAGTTCTCTCCCCTGCTGGAACGGGGAAGGGGTGTAGATGATGCTAGGTGCCCTGCTGGAAAGGGCTCCCGATCTGGCCACTAGTGAAACTGGTTCTCATCATGATCCTTCTCAAGACAATTCTTCCCTCTACCTCGCCACATTTTCATCATATTGGTACCACACTTAGGATGTGTTATGTCTGAATTTACAAGATTTAATAGCTTGCTAAACTTAATATTAAACAATAGTTTCAAGTTATTTAAAATTTATATACTGCCTAATCAGACTTCCAGGCGAGGGGAAAATTTGTATGACAAATGCCTTACTTTGTTAAACATGGATTTTTTTTTTTTTTTTTTTTTAGCTGAGGTGTTGGTGCTTTAGGTTTACAGATTAAGGCGTGCATAGGGATATAATCTGTTCCCCATCACACTAGATCCATCCCTGTGGTATTAACAGTTTTGTTACAAATGCCATGAATTTCTGTGGGTTTCCTCTTGTCCCCATCCTGTGCATACTTACTGTATGACTTGACCCTGCTGGTCCTCTTCTGGGCATATTAGGTACTGGGAAGGGCTGTGTTGTAGGATGATTCCCAAAATGGCTGGGCAAGGCTGAGGGAGAGACAAAAAAAAGTCCTCATAATTCATGCTACTGTATAACTCGGCAGGAATAGGTTCTGTCTGAGTTCAACTGGGGTGGGGGGTTCGAAAGAGCAGGAAGGAAACCTCCAAAGATGAAATAAAATCTCTCGAGTGCCTGGATGAAGCCCTGGCGTTTCCTGCTGAGTCTTGCCACCGCATGGGTGGTTCTGTTGTAAGGCTGGCATTGTAATTACTGCTGTCTTTCCTGTATGGATGAAGCCTCCAGCCCTTCTATCATTCAGTTGGACAAACGCATCTCAAGTCGGGGCTGTACAGCAAGGCAACACATCAAGAAAATCGAGACATGAGAACAGGAGTCCTTGCTACGGTCTGCCTTGCCACTAGGCAGAGTAAGCAGTCATGTAGGCCAGCAGAACTGGGAGGGAGTGGAAGCAAAGCTCCAGCACACATGATGGCCTTTCCTGTGCCAGTCCTTCTGCTGTCAAGCCCTCCCTCCTCACCATCTGCGCCAGCCGAGAGAAAATGAGAAGCAGATTTTAATTTACGATGGCAAATCAGTTGCTTAATGGCTTATTTGAGATGCAGCCTTTCAGGACTTAACATTCAAGAAGATCTTACAGCAGAATACTGAAATGTCTTTTTCAAAATAAAAATTGCACATATGATACTTTAACCTGTGCCGAATCTCTGCCTTTGAAGAACATGAAGACTGCCAATCAAGTGGAGCAAGCTATATCCAAGGCAAGGCAAATCATAGGTTGCATACGCAGGAGTTTCGTCAGCCGTAAGCCTGAAGTCATTATGCCATTGTATAGATCCATGATGAGGCCCCACCTGGAATACTGTGTGCAATTCTGGAGGCCGCATTACCGTAAGGATGTGCTGAGACTGGAGTCGGTCCAGAGAATGGCCACCCGGATGGTCTCGGAACTCAAGGATCTCCCGTACGAGGAACGGCTGGATAAGTTGCAGCTGTACTCACTCGATGAACGCAGAGAGAGGGGTGACATGATCGAGACATTCAAGTATCTCACGGGCCGCATCGAGGTGGAAGAAGATATCATCTTTTTCAAGGGTCCCGCGGCAACAAGGGGGCATCCGTGGAAAATCAGGGGCGGGAAACTGCACGGGGACACCAGGAAATTCTTTTTCACTGAAAGGGTGGTTGATCGCTGGAATAGTTTTCCACTTCAGGTTATTGAGGACAGCAGCGTGCCTGATTTTAAGGCCAAATGGGATCGACACGTGGGATCTATTCACAGAGAAAGGTAGGGGAGGGTCATTGGGGTGGGCAGACTAGATGGGCCGTGGCCCTTATCTGCCGTCTATTTCTATGTTTCTATGTAACAGGACCCTGTAGTGCTTCTGCAAGGCCTGTTTGCTTGGGGCTAGCATGGGAGGAAGCAGGGAGAAGATACTGGCCAGTTGGAGTGAGGGGAAGTAGACAGGAAGGATAGAAGCTGTCTAACTAGTTCACGGGAGAGGGAATGGTAAGACTTTGAGCCACCTATGGAGGGAGATACAGCCAAAGATTCACCTAGAGCAGTGGTTCCCAAGTTTGTCCTGAAGCACCCCCCTTGCCAGTTAGGTTTTCAGGATATCCACAATGAATATGCCTCTGTATGCAAATCTTTCATGCATATTCACTGTGGATATACTGAAAACCTAATTGGCAAGGGGGGTGTTTCAGGACCAGCGTGGGAAACACTGACCATAGCATCTGATCCCCTTGAACTAGCCATGGGTTAGCCAGAGGATTACCAAATAGCGTGATCAAGTATAGCCAACCTTGAGCGGCTTTTATAGTCTCACCAATTTAATACAGATGTTCTAATTGGCTTCTTGATATTCTCAAACACGCATGTGACGATTCAAGATGGTGCTTCACAGCGATATACAGTGCCAGTCTAATGGGATAACTAGAATGAATGTGACTGAGCCCTTTGTTCATCTGCCCCTTCTAGAACATTCCTTGCTTGCTGCACCCCTAGTAGATTGGCTGCCAATGGAAGCTCTTCCCACAGCTGCTCCTAGATGACACCTGAACCTCTCTGTTGAGGGGTGATGTCTCCAACTGGGCTAGGTCTGTTCATATTCTGTCTTAAGAGTGAGGTTCATTAAGGTCATCACGGCATAAGGTCCATGAGCTCAAATTGTCGTGCTACAGTCTTGAGACTTCATAGGATGTACTGATAAACATTTGGCAATGGGCTGTCTTCCCAACCATACAAGCGCATAACCCAGGGGTGTCCAATGTCGGTCCTCGAGGGCAATAATCCAGTCGAGTTTTCAGGATTTCCCCAATGAATATGCATGAGATCTATTTGCATGCACTGCTTTCAATGCATATTCATTGGGGAAATCCTGAAAACCCGACTGGGTTGCGGCCCTCGAGGACCGACATTGGACACCCCTGGCATAACCAATCATGCTATTTTATTGGGGGGGGGTGGTTTGGGGGGAACCTAGGGTTGAAGTGGGGACAAGTGGCGTAGCGAGGGTGAGAAGTGCCCGGGGCAGTGGTGCTCCTTCACCATCCACTTCTCCGCCCCTCCCCCCCTTCCCTGTTCTCTCCTGCCATGCGCTCCTTCCCTTTCTCTGTACCTTTTTAATGTTCCCAGCATGAGCATCAACCCCGAGCTGTTCCTCGCGCCAGCGTTGGGCTCTTCTATCAATAGCCCCAGGTACGTTAGATTGTGAGCCTGCCGGGACAGATAGGGAAATTGCTTGAGTACCTGATTGTAAAAACCGCTTAGATACCCTTGCTAGGCGGTATATAAAAACCTAAAACTTGAATTCCTAGGTGCAGGTCAGGAAGAGCAAACACTGGCGCGAGCAGCAACAGCTCAGGGTTGCTACTCATGCCAGGAACGTTAGATACCGGGGGAGGGGGCATAGAGTACAGGTGCCGGCACCACCATCAAGACAGTGCCCGGGGGGGATGGCACACCCCCTTTACTAAGCCACTGGTGGCGGCTCTCATGAAATGTAAGTCGTGCAGCAGAATTTTGGATGGATTGAAGAGGAGAGAGATGGTTGAGTAGAAGACCTGAGTGGATAAGGGTGCTCGGAGAGGAGAGGTTGGGTTCTTGATATTATGAGGAAGAAGCAGTTTGGATCTGAGCAGCGAATGAGAGAGGAGTCAAAGATGACATCAAGGTTGTGAGCTGACAGGATAGGAAGGACGTGTTGTCCACAAAAATAGAGAGAATGAGGGAGGGAGGGTGTAGGTTTAGATGGAAATATTGTTTTCTCAAATCACTTTTTAAATTTGGTTTCCATGGATTCAGAAGAATGTCCCAGGGGTTCATAACCTCTTCATTCTCCATAATTTCTTGGGGTCATGATCTCGGGGTTTTTTCCAGTACAGCCATGGTCTCGTGCCTATAAAATCTTCCAATAGATGAGACATGCCACTTTTTCTTCTTATGCACTTCTGAATAGAAACTTTCTTGCATCCGTTTTGCTAGCGTAAAAGTGTCAGTACTCCAGCCCATGTTTTACTTCCTTTGATTTTTTAAGGCCACTTAACTTTATCTTCCTTCCTTGGGCTGCTTGTTTTGTAATAGCTTTCAGTGAGTGGGAATGAGCTATTACTCTACAAACCAAGAGCTTAAGTGTGTTTAGCCAGGTGAGGGAGTGCTTCGTGGAAGGTTATGGTGTAAAATCATTGCATCGGTTCAGATACCATGGCACAGACTTCCAGAGAGCAGGCTTTGGAGATGCTTCAGTGGCGTTCATGTCTCTGCAGCCTTAAGCCATCTGGCTGCAGTATTTTCTCTCCATAGAAAAGCCCTATCTAGAATGGCTGAAACTTTATTTTTGCAAGCTGGTGATGGCCCAGCAGACATTCATTAGATCTGTGTAGCTCTGACCCGTTTGATCTCGAGCAGCTTTTTCCGAAGTGTGGTCATGCTTGGGTTTCTTCACGTTCTTTCCTGTTGAGTCTCTGCCCTCTAGTAACAAGACACCAGAGCATTTTAGGGGGGTGGGAGGCAGGTCCTTAAACACTTTTGCTTGTACTTTTTACCCCTTTCATCTTTGGTTCTGAACAGGATGGTCATTTTTAAAAGCTTGGTTGGCAAAGAAAGGAGATGCATTTCAAGTTAGATTACGCCCTTCAGCTGGTCCAGTGGGAAAAGGAAATCTAACGTGTGTTCTGCAGCTGTCTGGTGGCATCGGCCCTGTCCATTAATCGGGAGGGGGGAGAAAGGAGGGACACCCAGGAATTTATTGGTCAAAGCCGTTGACCCTATGCAAAAAGGAATACTGTATAGGAGTATATTTCCAAAGGCCAACAAATATTATGCAACTTAATATCAAAAGGAGGATAAATTTTAAGAAAATGCCTTTCCATGCTAATGCTTATTCCATCTGAAAATATCTTCTTCGGAATACGCTGTTTGCATTCCTGAATTCTTGGAATTTGACTTGTTCTGCCTGGTATATGTGGATCGGTTTTATCACCTACCTTGAAATGGATCGTTTGATCTAATGCCTTTTTGCTTCCTTAATTGTTGAAATCTGATTTGATTTGGTATATTGACATTTTATATTGGGGGGGGGGCATATTAATGATGTCTAGTTATGTCTGTTATATGTGGAAATTGCAGGGAAATAAGATTTGTCTGAAATGCATGGACAGATTTCAACCAACCTTGGTATACATATGACTTAAAATCTGGGGAAAAATAATGTGGAGGTGAGAAGGGAGTGACATGTAAAAATTATCGCAAATGACAGTTAATTAGTGTCTAAGCCAGGGGTGTCCAATGTCGGTCCTCGAGGGCTGCAATCCAGTCGGGTTTTCAGGATTTCCCCAATGAATATGCATGAGATCTGTGTGCATGCACTGCTTTCAATGCATATTCATTGGGGAAATCCTGAAAACCCGACTGGATTGCGGCCCTCGAGGACCGACATTGGACACCCCTGGATAGTTTTGGGGAATACTGACACTCCCGATGCCTTTTAAGTCCAAAATTCAGCCACATAGAGGGGGGACATGTGTGTGGGGGGGGGGGAGGGTGTGAGACATTTTGGGATAAATAAATATCCAGGCAATGCCTGGATCTACAATCTGCTAATTGTAGATAAAATACCTCGGTTTTGACTTGCAAAACTTTACAGCTCGTATCTGCAAACAGATTTTGCTACTTTTATCAGAGACAAGTAATTTAATTGTGTATTTTTAATAGGTATAACCAATGGGCAGACTGGATGGACCATTCAGGTCTTTATCTGCCATCATTTACTATGTTACATAAATCACAACAGAAATGCCCCAACGAGAAAGGGAGACTGGAGTGAGTCTTAACGCTTAAGATAACCTGCTGCCTGCTTCGGGGAATACTGTCGGCAAATCAAGAAAAGTGGAGTCCATAAAGGCAATCTGTAAATTATCTAAATACTGTATTTGTTTTAAATCTCTGTGGACATGGCGGCTGTCCTGAAAACAGGCTCAGGAAAACACATCTAAAATTCCTGACATTCACATATGCCGTAGCAAATCGCTGCCAAGTCCTAAAATACAGTTTCACCATTCAAATAAATCCAGTGTTTCAATACATATCAAAACGATGGTGTGTAAATCCTCCACGAAACCTCTTTGGTCCAATCTAATGTATTATTTAGTGCCCCAGGGTGTACAGCATACAAAACCGACGTGATAGGGCAGAGTACAGTAATGGGGTTTAAGAAAGGATTAGACAATTACCTACTGGAAAGGGGGATAGAGGGGTATAGATAGAGGATTACTGCACAGGTACTGGACCTGTTGGGCCGCCGCGAGAGCGGACTGCTGGGCACGATGGACCTCTGGTCTGACCCAGCAGAGGCACTGCTTATGTTCTTATGTTAACTGTTCCAGTCCCAAGACATCTCCATTCCCTCTTGTTCAATTCTAAGTAGAATACTATGTTTTCTTACAATGTGTATTTGAATATTTCTGCTGCAATTGTTCTGCCTTGGGTGAATGCTTTTGAAAAGGCAGTAAATAATTCCTAATCAGCAGGTCTTTAAAAATTTTTTTATTTTTTTCAAGTTTTTATTTAAAAATGGATGTCCACGCATTTGTCAAATGTTTCAAAGAAAATTACATGGGGAGACTACTGCAATGTCCTGTACCTGGGAAAAGCTAAAACCAGGTGCAGGGCATTGCAGGTGATCTAGAATGCCGCAGCTAGATTGATAACCGGAACGCCAAGATATGAACATATTTACCCCTTATCTCCAACAACTGCGTATATATATCTGAGGTCTAAGAGGAGGGCGACAATATCATTAGGGACTTAACCTTGAAAAAGCATTGGTATGCGAAACATGTTGGTGATTCGACCACTATGAAAAAAGCTAAGTACTAGCAATAATTTATTAAAATCTATGAAATTTATTAGTACGTTTAAATATATAAAAGTAACACTTAAACTTAATAAAATATTTAAAGAAAATTAATAATAAATATATAATCCCATGACGACAGAACACATAACATAAACCTCTGTGTAGTGAAAACTTATTGAACACAGTGGTGTTTCTGGGGATCAAAGGATTCTGGAAAGGTGATACTTTTGGGGATGTTTGAATTTAATGTCCTCTTTATGATATAACTTTGAAGAGGTTAACACCTTAAACGTTTATCACGAAAGCAAAGTATATTGATCAATTTTTATATGGCACGATTCCTGAATTTTTTACAGGTTTGATATCTGGTTACCAACCATAAAGATCATTACGCTCCGAAAACTCAGCGCTGTTGAAAACAAAGGCCAATCCCAAGTATGTGGAAACAAATGCCGTGAACTTTTCGTGTGCAGGAGTAAAATTGTGGAATGGCCTTGTTGGCCAAATTCGGAAATGTGATAGTTCATTCAGGAAACTGCTGAAAACGCAATTATTGATGCATTTGACCTATTGCAAGGATTGAATCTTTCTGCTTTTGTTTATCTGTTCTGACCTGTTTCAAGTATTGTATGAATGTAATATTGTAAACCGTTTTGGAATAAAACGGTATAGAAATTTTTAAAATAAGTACATGGACAGAATTTCAGACAGACATACAAACCCGGACTGGTACAGGAAGGAAGAGGGGGAGAACAACAAAAATTATAGCAAAGGCAAGACATATAGGGATAACAAAATCAGAAGGGGAAAAATGATAAACATAGAAATATTATACAGAAGAAGTCAGAGAATATATATGAAAAAAAAAGTAAAGCCAATAAGTCTTGGTCTTTGACTCTAAATTTCAAGGGCAACAATTGATCCTCGAGTCTGTAACCCTACTATAGCTTGTAACTCATTGAGCAATGGTACTTGTTCATTTTTATGTGTGGGCACAAACAGAATGGGATAGAGCCCAAATCTGTTCTTGATTTAGGTATAACCTAGTAATAAAGATTGGATAACATAATTTTTTGAAAATTCTTCTCTGCAAAGCAAGAAAGTGCTCAAAATTTGGGTGCACACGCAAGCTATGCATTCAACTTAGGGCTTGTTACTCAGTTAACTGGTTCTAGCCAGTGGCATAGTAAGGTGATGGGGCAGTCCGCCCTGGTTGCCATGCTGTTGGGGGTACTGGCACCTCTCCTCTCTGTGCCCACCTCTTCCCATTCCACCCTCCCCCCCCATTCCCCCACTGCTAGTTGAAGCATGCTCTTCGACCTTGTCTTCTCTTCTGCTGGCGTCACTTCAGGTGTCACGCATAGCGTCCCAAAAGGGATAGAAATATAAAACCTTTTAAGTACTATAATCTTCCCTATTTTTCAAGTAGGTATAAGTGAAAATCTGGTTATGTGCTAGATAAGTAGGCTTCCTACACATGCCATGCTACTGTCCCCATTTACCCATATGGGAGATTATTAATCTGAGTGGGACATATGGTAGCTGATAAAAACCAATGGAAAAAGGCCAATCAAAGCTTAAGAGGTTTTTTTTTTTGTGAGCATAAAGTGGGTATATTCCCTCTCATCCCGGTGTAACCAGCACCATAGGTCAACTAAGTCAAGAGCCATGAAGATTCCTAACTCCCCTTCCCAAGCCACAGCTTAGATAAATCTCTACATCCTGATGAGCTGCCCAGAGGGGTCTAAAACCATACCGGTCTCCTATCACCACAGGGGAGAACCATAGCTGTACCAGCTGCCTACAAAACTCAGGATCATAGATGTTAGGGCTGTAAACGATTAGCAGGCGTTATCTTTCATGGACAGCAATAAATGATGTCTCTCTTGGTCTTATGGAAAGTAAAATGGACCTATATGAGAAGGTGGTCATGGTACTGCAACCTCTTCCCGTCTTAAACCCAGATGAAGAATGAAGCACATTGGCTTTGTGTCAAGTCTGAAAGCCTCATCACCTTCTGACATAGTGTCTGGAGTTTTAGGTATGTAACTATTTTTGTGCATTTTATTGGAGAAGTTCAGACACATTCCCAAAAATTTGATTTTGAAGTTCATATGTTAAGTTTCATCACTGATGAAACACTCAAGTAACGATCTTTCAGACCCCAGATTGTCATCAATGCATTGCTTCTATAAAGCCACGTAGCTTCAAAAGGAGGAAGTAGTAACAAATTGATAACGAGGGACATTAAATTAATCTACTTGAGTATGAAAGAAAATAGCAAGTGTGTTAAAGTCTCTGCATGTAGTGACATGTCAAGGCTACTCATGCACAGTTGCGGCTCAGTGAAAGTCTGACGTTCCAAGAGACAGGATGTCAGGCCTCATGCGAATCAAGTAAGAAACTGCTGGATTTAGAGCATGGTTCAGTGATGAAACTTCTCACAGAAGAAGGGAAAAGCCAAAGGAGATCCATGAACGCATGACTGCAGTTTATGGTGAGTCTGCTCCATCCTAAAGTAAAATTTTGGAGCAAGCCGTTTAAGTGGGGTATAGAGTCCATTGAAGATGACCCTCACACAGAAATGTGCAAGAAAGTTTTTATTTAATTTTGTCAGATGAATTAAGGTTTCCTGAATAGCTGAAGAAATGGGCATCTCAGCAATTTGGAAAATTATTTCTGAAAAGTTGGGCATGTCCAAGGTTAGTGCAAGATGAGTTCCAAGAATGCAGACGCCATGTCAGAAAGCCATGAGGCTCCAGTGCTGTCAGGAGAACTTAGAGATGCTCTGAAGACAAAATTTTTTTTTTTTTCATTGTTTGGTGACTGTAGATGAGACTTGGGTCTATTGCACAGATGCTGAGTCCAAAACAGAGTCAATGTACTGGAAGCACAAGTCATTCCTCACCCCCAAAAAGTTTCAAGATGGGAAAATCTGCTGGCAAAAGTCATGGCAACTGTCTTTTGGGATGATGGACTTTGCTTCTGGAGTTCATGCCACACAAGACAACCATAAGCAGGGAGAATTACGCCAAGACATTGACTGCTTTGCAGAAGTCCTGCAATCAAGGAGAAAAGGCGAGGAAAACTGACAGCAGGTGTGCTTCACGATAATTCACCAGTGCTTATGTAATGACAATCGGACACTGCCATTCGAGAATGTGGGTTTCAGCAGCTGAACCATCTATCCTACAGTCCTGACCTGGCTCCCTCAGATTTCCTGATCCCAAGTTTTAAACTTTTTTCTTTCCTATTGAGGTAGATAAATTTATTGAACTCCCCTTGTA
The DNA here is from genome assembly GCF_902459505.1 of Geotrypetes seraphini. Lineage (NCBI taxonomy): Eukaryota > Metazoa > Chordata > Amphibia > Gymnophiona > Dermophiidae > Geotrypetes > Geotrypetes seraphini. Next base: position 12,300,308 of record NC_047094.1, on the reverse strand, counting down.
TCAGAATTCCCTGCATATAGATGGCCACATCAGGGGCCATTACTGACCCAAGTCACATGCTCTCTTCTGTAAGAAATGATTTTCATTTCTTAAGTGTCAGAGGCCAAATCATACCAAAACAGTGGTAGGAATCCTTGTAGGACTTCTCCAAAGTACACTAAATTCCTGAGGAATATGTATGGGACATCTATTTGTATCCATACATAACATAATCAAAAGTTCCAGGAAAGATTCCCAAATGGTACCAAGGGTCAAATTGGCCTTTTCTTTAGGCATATTCGCATTTGCCTATAAGGATCTGCCACATGCCAGAAAATCACACACTTTGGATATTCTGAAAATCAGTTTACATCACCTCACCTTGCACAATGTATGTGGAAAGCATTGCCAGAGGATGTGGTAAGAGCGGATAGCGTAGCTGGCTTTAAGAAAGGTTTGGACAAGTTCCTGGAGGAAAAGTCCAAAGTCTGTTGTTGAGAAAGACGTGGGGGAAGCCACTGCATGTCCTGGATCGGTAGCATGGAATATTGCTACTCCTTGGGGTTCCGGAATCTTGCTACTCTTTGGGATTCTAGAATCTTGCTGTTCTTTAGGATTCTGAATGGAATGTTGCTACTCCTTGGGTTTTGGCCAGGTACTAGGGACCTAGCTTGACCACCGTGAGAACAGGCTACTGGGCTTGATGGACCATTGGTCTGACCCAGTAAGGCTATTATGTTCTGACAACCAGACTGGCTTGGTAGATCCCACAGATTAGGGTGAGAATTGTTCCAGAATATCCAGGCTATGAAAAAAATGACTAGTTAACATTCTTGTCATACTTCATAGCAGCATCTGTTAGCATAAATCTCCTTTCTCTTTCCTGGGGTTCTAACACAGCTGGCGTATTAGCTCGGAATGGCTTCTCAAGCTCAATTTCTTACTCTTTTTATCAACTTCGCAAAATATCTGATTATCTGTGCACCATGATCATTTGCAGGCTGAGCAGACGAAAGTTCTCCTACTGAACAGAACTCATTCCATGGACGGTCCAGTTCAGGCTGAGGTCTAAAAACACTTCAACAGATAAGGGGTATAGTTCTTAATGTGCTACCGTTAACATTTTACCAGAAATCCCATTTTATGCAATGAGATTCGTTGTACCATCCACGCCAATTATTAGTAACTGTCTTAACAGCCCATGTTAATAAATAAGTCCTCCAAATGTTCAAAGGGCATGTTTTTATTTGTTTTTTACACATAAATAGTGGATTTGGGTGAAGGGTGTGAGGAGGGTGAAATGAAGTGAGTATTTTAATGTTTGTTGTGAATGGCATTGAGGGATCCATAATGAGCCATGTAGGCAGTATAAAAATATTTTAGTAAATTAAAAGCAACTAGAGAGCCTGGGGGGATAGGACTGGAGATTGGGGGTTCAGCTCTCCAACCAAAAAATATCCCCTTCTTTACGTTCTCTGGTAGAGGAAGAACTGGAGTGTACCTTTTATTAAGCTAGGAGGAATAAACTGGATCCAGAGGTAGGTCTGTATTTTCAATTATATGAAATGGATTGATATAACCCTTTGCTCATAACTTTTGCTCATGTATACTCTCTCCTTGGCAAAAAAACAAACAAACCAATCAAGATGGTGTACCCAATAAAACATTCTAAAAAAATGCAATCAATAGAAAAAAAATAAAAGCCTTGGAAAAACTTTCTCCTAATTTAAACTGTAACAAGAGGTTTCTAACTTTAAAAATCAGGCAGTTTTAAAAATTCCTCCACTGTTCCTTTCTAATCTACGTTCCCTCTGTGCAGCAGAATCAAAAGCCCAATTTTGAATTTGAGTGCTTTGGTTGCAGAATCATTTTATTCTGTCCCATGGATTACAATGAACTGTCTTCGTCTCGGAGATTGAAGAGAACTTTGGGAATTACTAGTCTGCCAAAATAGGATGTTGGTCTGAGTCATCCAGTTGAGACGTTGGATGGGTGGAGACTCGGTGACTAAACACCAGAGGGATTTCCTGCACATCTGGACTGGTATACTGACAGCCATTGCTTTCGGTGTCCAGTTATTTGGTTGTATTTGTGTTGGAACATGCTCTCGGCCCCCCTCCCCTTCCCCTCTGATCTAGGAAGGGGAAGTGTGTTATAATATAGAAAGGATAATCCCTTCCCCTTTGCATTCAATTTAAAAGTAACTTAAAAACCTTTCTTTTTAAAGATGCTTTTAGTAACCCCTAGGCCATAGATTACATATTATTAAACTATGTTTTAATTTGTCTTCCTATTGTACTTTTCCTTTGTATTGCTTTACTATTCCTAGTTGTATTTCGCAATCCCTTCCTTCCCTATGTTCCCTAAATGATGTCTTAGTTTTTAACCCAATGTTATTATTTAAAGTATGTACTGTATTGTTCGTTCTGTATTTTTTAATGAAACTTGAAACTTGAAAGGGCTGGTGAGTGCATTGGACTGTAACCCTGACTCCGCGCAGTGGATAAAAACCAAAAAGTTTAAATTCAAATTGCTTCACCAGTTCTAATGCAGCAAACGTACCAAGAATTCATGGAGTTGGCTGAGCAATCGATAGGAATTGGCGAAGCAAACCTGTCTTGATCCTTCAAGCTCAATCTTATTCTTGGGACAATTTATTCTTTGAGGACTTTCAGATCTCTCAATAGCAGTAACTTCCCCCCCCCCATCCACCCGTTCCAACAGCCTTGGCCTCATACAGTACATTAGGGGCTCAAAACAATATGATGGCAAGTTCAATACGAGTCTCTTGCTTTATGGGCCTGTCACATTCCGAGGTGCACTTCTGCATCGGCTTGAAACCTTTTTGGTTTGTTTCTGATCGTGAACGGATTTGTAATATAGCTGCAGGGCTCAAATGCCAGCATTTGACTCGGTACATTCCTGAGGGAGCTCCTTTGCATTGTGGGATTGTCAACTTGGCTCTATGCAGCTGGAAATGTAAGATTCCCAGATGTGGCGTTTTGAGTTCTTCCAAAGAATCAACTGAAAACATGCATTTGAACAGATGTGTGGACTGTTAAAACAGCTCGTAGCTTCCTCTCTCTCTCTCATTTTTTTTCCAACTGGTACATTTTTATTTATTTATTTTTTTGTTAAATCTTGTGGCATTGGAATTACAGGCAATGTTAATAGTTTTTAAAACACTTAGACATAACTCCCTCCCTTCACCCTCTGCTAAGAAATTTAGGCCCTCTCTTACAAAGGTGTGCTAATTCCAAGTGTTTCTCATCTTGCATTTGCAGCTTACGACGGCTACTACTTTTGCAGTGGTGTATGTTTTATATGCAGGTCCTTTCTCCGTCCCTAGAGGGCTCACAATCTGGGTGGTTTTGGGGGGATTTTTTTGTACTTGGGGCAATGTAGGGTTAATGACCAGGGCCACAAATAGCTGCAGTGGGAATTGAACCCAGTTCCTCAGGATCTCGGCTCCTTACTTACCATCCCATCAATTAGGCAGCTTTTTCTAGACATTTACAGAGATTCTAGTTTCTCTGTAATGGCCCCAAAGCTCTGGAACTCCCTTCTGCTATATCTGCGCACAGAAAAATCCCTGAAATCGCATTTGAAAACCTATTTCAAACTGGCATTTGATCCTAGTTAACATTTCAGTATAGTTCTTCCTTTGCTGCCTTCTCACATTATCCCCCTCCCGAATCCTCTGAAATTGTAAACTTTTTCCCTGCCCTTGATTGTCATTTTGGCCTAGATTTAAACTCACCGGTCTGGATCATTGTTGGGGCGATTTGTGGCCTGTTCTTCCAGGTGACTGATTCACTACAGAGTCCTCTTGTAAATTACCTGATCGGACACGTGCCCCCACAGCGATCCCACGGATCGACTGCAGAGCGATCGCGATGCATGTGTAGACCGTCCCGGTTGGCCGTAGATGGCGATCCGCGCATGCGCTTGCTAAGTTCCGACAACCAGAGGTCAAAACAAAGGGGGAGGGTTGGCTGTAGTTTACTTGAGTGGACATTTCAATTTAATGGAACAGAACACGCTTTTAACCCGCGGGTTTAAACCACAGGCTCACACTGCGCGCTTTGCAGAATATATGGGGAGTAACGGACAGTTTGTTTTATTTTGAGGCTTGTTTGTAACCTCGATACTGGGATTTCAGGGTGGCAGAGAGCGGGAGAGTTGGCAGGGACGGTAAGCGACTGGTCCTCCAGCAGTCGCTCCACTTCGGATCGGCAAACCCAATCGGTGTTCTTCTGTTTAGTGAATCGATGGCTTCCTACTTAGGCATTCCATCTTCCCTCCTGTGCATGATTGGATCGGGTGGGAGATTGATCGGGCATAAGGTTAGTGAATCAGGTCGGGGAATGATTGCAACCGGTCGGGACACGATTGGTGCGTTTTTAGTGAATCTAGCCCTTTGTGTCTAGTATTTAATTGTACAGTATACATTTCCCTGTTGTAGTTTTAAAAAAAATTTCCTTTTTTTAATATACTGTTAACCGCTTTGATTTGACTTTTTTGTTAATATTGGCGGTATAGCAAATTAAAATAATTGCACTAACCATTGGGCTGCTCCTAGCTTAAGAGACATTAGGCTTTGTGTCCAACTTTGTCCCCTACACCAAGCCAGAATTTGGAGGAGTTTCCTTTTTGCATAGCCCTCTTGTTCGCATTTTGCTAGTGTCGCCCCCAGCATCTTATATTCGTGTTCTTTGTTTTTTTTTCCTAGATGCATCACCTTGCATTTGTTTATATTAAAATTCATCTGCCACTTGTTGCCCATGCTTCCAGCTCCTGACATAGTTTTGTATCGTCTGCAAACTTTATTATATTGCAAGTTGTTTCCTCTTCCAGATCGTTTATAAAAATATTGAACAAGATGGGCCCAAGAACCGAGCCCTGGGGCACGCCGCTAGTCACCCTCTCCCAGTCCGAGAATTTCCCATTTATGGTAACCCTCTGCATTCTGTTCTCCAACCACTTGCCGATCCATCTGTGCACTTCTCCTCCTACTCCATGGCTTAGTAGTTTCTTCATAAGCCTTGCATGTGGAACCTTGTCAAACGCTTTCTGGAAGTCCAAGTAAACTATGTCCACTGAATCTCCACTATCCACTTCTTTGTTCACTTTCTCAAAGAATTGTAGTAAATTTGTCAAACATGACTTCCCTTTCCTGAATCCAAGTTGACTAGCCCTTATTAGGTTGTGATCCTCCAAATGTTGTACAATGTTGTCTTTAATCAGTGTTTCAATTGTACGCACTCTGTCCCAGTCAGTCTCCTTCCTGTATCTTATCTTGAAGACCTTTGCCACAAACTTCTTTCAAGATTATTTCTAATCCCTTTGCAGAATCTTTAGCGGCTCTAAAATTTCCTCCTTCAGATCCTGTTAAAAGGGTGGAGGCTTAGTTTATTATACCGTAAAGCTGAAAGAGAATGGTAAAATGACCTTTTTAGGACTCTGTGCCCAGATGTTGGCTGTTGCCAAGATCCCAGGGCGAAACACAACAGCAAAGGGGATAGTTAAATAAAATAGCAGGTGATGTTTTCAGAAAGCGAATGAATGGATGTACTGCCGTCGACAGAAAATAACTGAACCGTTTAATTTTTTTTTCCTTTTCCATCCCCTTCCAGGGATGGACCTTTCGGCTAATCAGGACGAGGAGAGCGACCAAGAAACTTTTCAACTGGAGATCAATAAAGAGACCAAGAAATGTGCCTTCCGGACATATACTGGGAAGTACTGGAACTTAACAGCTAATGGTGGTGTGCAGTCCACTGCCTCCATAAAGTGAGTCTTGGGTTCACACTTTCAAATGGGTTAATTTAGTGCCTTTCATGTTGAGAAGGAACTTGGCTGCTGTTCCGGAGAATGTTACTGATCAGCAGTGGGCGCGGGGTGGGGGTGGGGTGGAGAGAATGGGATCACCGCAGGCACTGTCTTCATAGGGGCACCAGTGTCTCTCCTCCTCCTCTGCCCTACCATGCAGCTCTTGAAAGGTTCACTGACACAAGCAGCATCAAAATAGCCCCACTGGGTCAGACCAACAGTCCATTAAGTCCCAGTAGCCCGTTCTCACGGTGGCCAAACCAGGTCCCTAGTACCTGGTCAAAACCCAAAGAGTAGCAACATTCCAGCATCTCAAAGAATAGTAAGATTCCGGAACCCCAATGTGATCAACATTCCAGAGCTGAGATTGTGATGTCATAATGCTTCAGAGCCAACCTCATATTACAATGGCTCGATTGTCCTATACTTGGCTCACGTAGGAACATAAGAACAGCCATACTGGGTCAGACCAATGGTCCATCTAGCCCAGTAGCCCGTTCTCACAGTGGTCAATCCAGGTCACTAGTACATGGTCAAACCCCAAAGAGTAGCAACATTCCAGCATCTCAAAGAATAGCAAGATTCCGGAACCCCCAACTAGGGAGCAACATTCCAGAGCTCAGATTGATGTCGTGCTTCATTCCACAGAGCCTCGGAGCCAACCTCATCAGTGATGTTACAATGGCTTGATTGCCCTACACTTGGGCTCACGCAAGATAAGAATAGCCTTACTGGGTCAGACCAACAGTCCAAGCCCAGTAGCCCGTTCTCGTGGTGGCCAATCCAGGTCACTAGTACCTGGCCAAAACCCAAAGAGTTGCAATATTCCCTGCTACTGATCTAGGGAAAGTAGCAGCTTCCCCCATGTTTTTCTCAATAACAGACTATGGACTTTTCCTCCAGGAACTTGTCCAAACGTTTCTTAAAACCAGCTACATTTAGATATGCACGATAGACAATATATCCAGCAAACTTGAAACTTTTGCTGGCGTGAGCAGCGTCTTCCACCTGTTGCTCACGCTGGCTTTGGTTCCCTTCTGATGTTACTTCTAGTCGCGGTACCAGAACGTGATATCATAAGGGAGTAGAGGCCAGCGCGAGTAGCATGTGGAAGATGCTGCTCATGCCGGCAAACTTTAAGTTTATTACTTGATATATCGTCTATCGTGGATATCTAAACGGTTTACAATAAATTAGTAGTAAAGGATTTTTTAAAAACTATTAAAACTGGGGATTTCAGACTAAACATAACTTTAACATGAAGCTGGGGGGGGGAAAGGATTACATAGAGAATAATTAGAGGAGGGGAAATGCAATAGGATGGGAATAGATTATGATAAAACTATGTATCATCCTCGGTTGAAATATTCGATGTCGTGTATCAAGAGCATCTTTAAAGAGGGGGTGAGGGGCGCACAACGCAGAGGGGAAGATCAGGGGGCTGCACAGCGATGCCAGGCACCTCCACAGCAGGTGCCAACCTCTCTAGTTATGCCACTGGAAGACGGTATACGGAGGGGGGCGGAATGCAATCCCGTGGTACTGGCTGCACTTAAGCTGAATTGCTGGTCCATATCTCTTACTATAAAAATTGGGTGCAAGTTTTGAGAACATAAGAATTGCCGCTACTGGGTCAGACCGGTAGTTCATCGTGCCCAGCAGTCCGCTCACACGGCGGCCCTTAAGGTCAAAGACCAGTGCCCTAGTTGAGTCTAGCCTTACCTGCGAATGTTCTGGCCCAGCAGGAACCTATCTAACCTTTTCTTGAATCCCTGGAGGGTGTTTTCCCCCTATAACAGCCTCCGGAAGAGCATTCTAGGTTTCCACCACTCTCTGGTGGAAGAAGAACTTCCATAGGTTTGTACGGAATCTTTTCCCTTCTAACTTCACCTTGGAGAGGGTGAAAGTCTCTTTCAAGATATTAAAGGGAATTGACTTAGTAGAGAATGTTTCGATCATGTCCATATGCCTATATTTAACCTTCATATAAAGATGCAGGGTGCTTTCCTCACAGGAGACTAATTTGATATCTTCCCCTGAAGGGGGTATGAAATTGGAATCCCAGGCTGCTTGAAAAACTTGCATGCAGTAATACGTTCATTAGAGAATGACACGGGGACAAATTTTTCCCCGTCCCATCAAGTCCTTTTCCTGTCCCCTGCCCCATTCCTGCAAGCTCTGTCCTCGTCTGCCCAAGCCTCAAACACTTTAAAATCATAAGTGTTCGAGGCTTGTGCGGTTAAGTCAGAGCTTACAGGAATGGGACGGTGACAAAATTTGCAGGGATGGGTAAAAATTTTTCCCTGTGTCATTCTCTTACACTGCACCACTCTAGAAATCAAAATGTAGTAAAAGTGAGCCAAATAAAGGACAATCAAGCCATTGTGACATCACTGATGAGGTTGGCTCTTATTGGTGGAATGAGGCATTATGATGTCACCATACCAGCTCTGGTTATCAGAGGCTGAAATTCTTCACACTATTCATTCAATTTTCTATACTGGTCTCCAAAGTAGAGAATGACAATGGGGAGAATTTTTTTATTTTTTCCCCGTTTCCACGGGAACTCATTGTCCCGTCCCTACTCCATTCCTGCAAACTCCGTCCTCATCTGCACAAAGCCTCAGACACTTTAAAATCATAAGTGTTCGAGGCTTGTGCGGTTAAGTCAGAGCTTACAGGAATGAGGCAGGGATGGGGGTGGGAAATGAGTTCCTGCGGGGGTGGGGGGGAAAATTTTGTCCCCAGGTCATTCTCTAACTTTCAAGAACTGCAGCCACAGTGCATCTGAGGCTTTTATCCTACTGCTGGCTCCTTATCCGTTTCTCAAGTCTGAAAAAGCAACTAAAGATGAGTTCCTTAGCATGTTTTCCCTGATGTTTTCAGGAGTGCCAACTGCTACTTTGACATTGACTGGCATGACAGGCGGATCACACTTAAGGCAGCCAACGGCAAGTACCTCACTGCGAAGAAAAATGGACAGCTGGCAGCTTCCGTGGAAACTCCAGGTAAGTGGGGATATTGAATTTGCTCAGGTGGCCTTGGGAAGGTCAGGAATGAGGAAAGGTATGATCTAGAACAGCGGTCTCAAACACGCGGGCCGCATGTGGCTCTCCAGGTTTTATTTGCGGTCTGGAGGCCATCATTCTCTTCCTTTTGGAGCAGCAGCCGGCTCGTTTGCTCAAAGCCGCGAGTTGGCGGCTCCTTGCGCTATCCACTCCTGCATCGGAAGCCTCTCTGTCACAACATCAGAGAGGCTTCAGACGCAGGCGCGGATCTCGCAAGGAGCCGCCACCCACGGCTTTGAACGAGCCAGCCAGACACGCTGTTGCTCCAGTGGCGTACCAAGGGGGGAGGGGGGGCGGTCCACTTTTCTCTTTCCTGCAGGGCCGACCAATTCTGGCATCCCGACGTCAATTCTGACGTCGAGAGGATGTTCTGGCTAGCCAATCGCTGCCTGGCTGCCCAGAACGTCCTTTCCGACGTTAAAATTGATATCGGGCAGCGAGAGTTGGTCGGCCCCGTGCAGAAGAGAAGCAGGGAGATGGCCTGTTCCCGATAGCAGCAGTAGCCTATTCCGCAGCGGCGGTGGCATGGGGAGGGCAGGAAGGAAGAAAGAAAGAAAGAAGGTGGGGTGGGGACAGGGAACCAGAAACAAAGCAAAAAATGGGGCACGGAATCAGAGAAAGACAGACATAGAGAAAGAAAAAGTTTGGGGAGGGAATGAGGTCTAGAGGAGAGGAAGCATACAGGAGGCTGAAAGAAGGGAAGAAGTATTGGATGCACAGTCAGAAGAATAAAGTGCAACCAGAGACTGATGAAATTACCAAACAAAGGTAGGAAAATGATTTTATTTTCAATTTAGTGATTGAAATGTGCCAGTTTTGAGAGAGAAAAGATATTGAACTTTAAATGTGGGTGCTGCAGAAAAAAATAGAGTACTTGGAGGGCCGCAGAAAAAATAGTTAATGTCTTATTAAAGAAATGACAATTTTGCATGAGATATAAACTATAAAGAGTTTTACATCTTTCCTTTTAACTGTTAAAGGAAAGTTTTTTTATAAACTATAAAGAGTTTTACCTCATGCAAAATTGTCATTTCTTTAATAAGACATTAACTATTTTTTCTGCGGCCCTCCAAGTACCTACAAATCCAAAATGTGGCCCCGCAAAGGGTTTGAGTTTGAGTCCACTGATCTACATGGAGGCAGCCCAGCGCTGTAGTGTGGAAAGAGCTGTAATATACCTACACGCAACCTGCTGAGCAAAAGGTACCAAAAGTGGGGTTACAAAGTAAAGAATGACACAGGGACAAATTTTTCCTCGTCCCCGCAGGAACTCAATTTCACCATCGCTGTGAGTTTTGTCGCTCTCCCTGCCCCATTCCTGTAAGCTCTGCCTTACCTGCACAAGCCTCGAACACTTATGATTTTAAAGTGTTTGAGGCTTGTGCAGATGACGGAGCTCAGGCATTGGTGGAATGAGGCATTATGACATCACAGGCTGAGCTCTAGAATGTTGCTACTGGTTTGAGTTTGAGACCACTGATCTAGAATAAGGAAGAAGTGACCAAGGAGGAAGGAGAGAGTTAAGGGAAGGCTAGTGAGAGTTAGCTGTTGGCCCACAGCCCCGGAGTTCATGGAGGTCAAGCACCCCCATCTAGCCTCTGCCTCGTTCACACTTCTGCTTCTGGGTTTTCTTTTCCTCTACAGCAGAGACAGAATACTTTGTGATGAAACTCATTAATCGTCCAATCATAGTCTTAAGAGGCGAGCATGGCTTCATCGGTTGCCGGAAGGTGACGGGGACCCTGGACTCAAATCGCTCATCCTATGATGTCTTTCAGCTGGAGTGTAACGAGGGTGCTTACAGTCTGAAAGGTGAGTGTTCTCGCTCGTACAAATCTGCTCTTGGATTGTGGGGAGCGAAGGGGGGGATCCTCGTGCACTTGTATCTGGTGGATTTTTTTTGGTCTGATTTTAGCTTAATTTTAAAGCCATTTGCAAGGGTAAACTATCTGGAAATTTCTCTCCCTCTGGCTAAAAAGTACAAGCCCTCTTCCACAATGTGCATAGTCTGTGTTCAGACAAGGCTTTGGTCTTTACTCCCAGTCCTAGAGGATTAGAGTGTGCCACAGTGGTTAAAGCTACAGCCTTAGCACCCTGAGGTTGTGGGTTCAAACCCTGTGCTGCTCTTTGTGACCCTGGGTAAGTCGCTTAATCCCCCACTGCTCCAGGAACATTAGATAAGATTGTGAGCCCACCAGAACAGATAGGGAAAATGCTTGAAGTACCTGTATATAAGCAGCTTTGAGTGTGGTTGTAAAGCTACAAAAAGGCAGTCTACAACTCCCTTTCCCGGTGTCGGGTCAAAAGCGCGCTGGGACAAAGGCGTGCGCAGACAATTGAGCGCAGTGCGGAGGTGCGCGCCGCAGAAAATTACTGTTTTTAGGGCTCCGATGGGGGGGGGGGCGTGGGGGGAACCCCCCCCCACTTTACTTAATAGAGATCGCGCCGCGTTGTGGGGGGTTTGGGGGGTTGTAACCCCCCACATTTTACTGAAAACTTCACTTTTTTCCCTGTTTTTAGGGAAAAAGTTAAGTTTACAGTAAAATGTGGAGGGTTACAACCCCCCACAACGCCGGCGCGATCTCTTAAGTAAACTGGGGGGGGGGGCTCCCCATCAAAAACCCCCATCGGAGCCCCTAAAAACTGTAATTTTCTTCGCCGCGCGCCTCCGTCTTGTGCTTAGTTGTCGGCGTGCGCCTTTGTCTTTCGTGGGGTTGTCTATGAACCCCCCTTTCCCTGATGTCATAATGCCTGCCAGAAACCCAAAGAGTAGCAACATTCCAGAGCTGAGATTGTGATGTCATAATGCCTCATTCCGCCAATGCCCAAGAGCCAACCTCATCAGTGATGTCACAATGGCTTGATTGTTCTATACTTGGCTCACTTCTGGTACTATATTGGAGGAGAATGTGGTGCCGTGGTTAGAGCTACAGCCTCGGCACCCTGAGGTTGTGGGTTCAAACCCCTTTGCTGCTCCTTGTGACCCTGGATAAGTCACTTAAACCTCCACTGCCCCAGGTACATTAGATTGTGAGCCCACCTGTATGTAAACTGCTTTGAAGGTGGCATACAATTCTCTATCCCTATCCTTGAGGTCTGCCAAAGGTTCAGGCTGTCTGTCTACTGTATCATGAGACTGTATGCCTACGTCCTACACTGAAGACATAACTCGTGCATAGTCATTTAGGGATATCCTGAAAACCTGAGCCTTCAGTGTCCCTTCGACTGGGAGTGAAGCCCAAGTAGGTAAGGCGTTCAGGATTGGAACATGCACAGAGAAAAATATAAAAAGCATGTGAAACGCAGCCTTGTATCAGTATGATGACTCCTAAAAGGAAGGTCCGTGGACTTTATGTGGCAAAATGGCAGTCTAAAAATTGTTCTTAATCCTAACGGATGCTCCGAAAAGGACCCTTTTGCAGCGATAGCCCTGATCTACAATTTGTGCAAGATCTACTTTATTTCATGTCCATTCTCATGCATTGCAGCCTTGGCAGCTAGGGAATATACAGTATAGACTCGCAAAAAGGAGGAAAAATGGTTGACTCGACTAGGTCGGGGCGATTTAATCAAGTGCCCTGCCCTGCTAGGATCTGCACCCAGCCCCCTTCCCTCCCTCCCAGGCTCTCCACCCGGTACCCTCTCCCTTCCCTGTCCATGGCCACTGGAATCCCTTGTGGTCCAAAGGTTGTATGCAGGCAGGAGTGTGCTTTCAGCACTCCTGTCTTGCTGCTAACCCGGTCGGTCGCTGCTGCAATTTCCAGCTTCAGCTGCTGAGTGGTACTGAGCAGGAGTGCGCTTTGATGCTGCTCGGCACTAAGCGGCTTCCTGAATAGTTGCCACAAATTCTCGTGAGAATTCACCGGAGCCATTCAGGAAGCCGCTTGGGACCAAGCAGCAGTACCAAAGCGTGCTCCTGCTCGGCGGCTGAAGCCAGAACTCGCAGCAGCGACCCGGGTTAGCAGCGGGACAGGAGCACTGAAAGCTCGCTCCTGCCTGCTGCCCCTCTGGACCATCAGGAGGTAATGATGGACAGGTCAGGGGGGGGGGACAGAGTTCAGAGCTTGGTGGCCTGGCAGAGGCCTACAATAAGTCTGGGAAGGGGGTGGCTGGGTGCTGGCCCGAATATAAACCAGGACCCCATTTGTGGGCCAATTTTTTTTAGCCTCAAATTCCCAGTTTATATTTGAGTATATACAGTATGGCTTGGTTCTAGGTATACCTCTGAATTCAGTGACTTCATTTTTAGAATGTTTGGCTTTTTTTTTTTTTTTTTCTTCTTTTTTTTCGTGTTGTCCTCTGCAGATTCCACTGGGAAGTACTGGACCATGGGGAGTGAGAACTCGGTAACCAGCAGCAGCAGCGCACCCGTAGACTTCTTCTTTGAGTTCTGTGACTATAACAAGGTGGCAATCAAGGTCGATGACCGATACCTGAAAGGCGACCACGCTGGGGTCCTCAAGGCTTCAGCTGATGTGGTTGATGCCTCGACCCTCTGGGAATATTAAATGCACTTGAGCAAACCTGTTTTCTCCACCATGTTTTTCTCTTCCTTTTTTGTAAAATGGGCCTCAAAACTGGTTGCACACTCCTGCCATGGGATCAAAAAAATGCTTCTTTTTTTTTTTTGTTTTCCTGCAGTTCTAACTGAATAACAGACTGGGAGAAATATTTCATCTCCTTAGGTAGTGTGGGTTTGATAACATTTTAGATTTGTGAACCTTGGTGCCGCTGGGCATCTTGGCACTTGACGCCATCCACTTCAAGAGGACTGGGGTCTCCTGGTTGTCTTGTCTCTTATTTTTTTTAGTGCCAGATTGGCAGGGTGGCACCTTGCTTTGACCTCCATCCTCGATTTTTGTGCCTTTTTCTCAACTCCGCCCTCCACGTTACCATGGCTCACATTTGGCCATTAGTTTCATGCCATTTGTCGTTGGCGTCGAGTATCTGTAGCCAGTCTAGCAGTGCTAGTATCTGGACTACCCGATCTTTACATTTAGATAAACATATCTAACCATAAATCTGTAATATGTACTCTGGTAATCAAGTTGTCATACATGTATTAACTATATACAATGGTCTAATTAATGCGGCAGCTAGATAACATCTGTTTATATACTTTGTTTAGCAAATGTAACATTTTCATTCATGGGATAGATGAAAATGAATTCATTGTGTTCTTGTCCAGCAAAGAGGAACTTTGAATTGGGAGAGGTGGGGGTTGCCAAAGGACTCTGTGATGGTTGACAGAATAACCTGAGAAGTCATTTTGAGGGGCTTGGTCAACCTGCTCACTGGAACTTTACATTTCCCCCCAGAGAAGCTCTTGGATGTAGTTGGTATCCATGAGCTCGAACGGTTGTGTTTAAAAGCTTCTCCCCTCCAGAATGTTTTGAAGCAGAAGTGACCTTGCTCCTTTAGCCCCTCATACCCAGGTTTCATTTTTTTCCTTCTGCTGCATTGGGTTGATCTACTAGTTAGATGGAGGAAGGTCTTGGTAACAAGTTAAAGATGCATGTTCACCCTGAGGCAAGAGTCCTTACTCATGGACACTGGTGTCCCTCGATCCACTCATGCTGTTGCACAAGTGCTCTGGATGAGAGGTACCGTGGTGTGTAGGGCTGATAAGATTAAGCGCTTAGACCCTGCAGAAGGCTGAGAGAATTATAGGTTCACGAGTGTTCTCTGTTCTCATCTTATAGAGGCATAGAAACCAAAGGACATTCTAAGCAAGTCTCCCCAGATCTTCTAATAAATGAAAAAGAACAGGCCAGATATCATAATTAACTGTTCCTTGACTGAAAGACAGCTGATCTTCAGATGAAGGGTAGAAGATGGATTCTTAAGGAGCAAACTGCATTCTTAGATCTACTGGAATTTAAACTAGCAATCGTGCTGCACACTTTTTCCTGTTAGGGTTTTTTAAAGCTCTGGTACTCACTGGATTTACAGCTGCAGGTCTTAACTGGATTTTCCTCACACCCGAGCCATGGCAGGAGTTCTAGTCTATTGCTCATTTCGGTGACAAACTTTGCAAGAAATGGCATAAATCTATAACTGGAAATGCAAAAATAACCAAAACAGTATTTTTTTTTTTCTCTTAAATTCTATTTATATGCTGCACATGGCCACCATTACCTCTTATCTCTGCTAGGTCCGTGGTAGAATGGAGGGAATGCAAATTACTTTTGCATCCGACAGCAGGATGGAAGGTCCTATAATTCCCTAAAAAAAAAAAAAAAAAATCAAAAAACCATCTCCTGCCCCTCAACCACTACCCTCTAGCCAAAAAAAGGTGGTGAATTGAAAGGGGTAGGATGACGTTTTAAATATGACTTTTAATCTCTTCTCATTATTCTCTACCACTTGTGCATTTATTACTAAAAATTTCCAAATGCAAGAATTACTAATCTTGGGTTGAAATGGCCTATACTCAACCCAGTCTGTGGACACTCAAGCCTGTCCAGGTTTTCAGGATGTGTATGCATGAGATTTGTATGCACTGCCTCCATTGTATGCAAATTACATTGTACATATTAAATTGCGTAGTCTGAACTGGGCTGGCTGGATGCATGCTGAAAACCTCTGTACTGTTGTGATTAGAAACTGGTATTGGTTTGGGGATTTAGCCCCAAAGAAATGGTTTATTCCACGTGAAACATTAAAACAGTTTATATTGAAGCCAAGGGGGGTAGTGGTGTCAGAAGAGGGCGTCGTTTGGACCTAGTAGACTTATCCAGCTGCTCTTCCATCCCAACCATGTCTTGCATTTTGTGTTGAGGAACTGGGTAGACAGTTGCGGTAGGTTTTATATTGTAAAAGAGATTTTAAATGATGGGATTTAACCCTGTGAGTTAATCTCGGTGGCTTTCCTGCTCTTAAGCTTGCCTCGGTCCGAATCAGAACTTGCCACTGGCTTTTGAGAATGTGTTGTAGGTTGTGGAATGGCTTGGAATCATTTCACTTTTTTGTATTTTTTGTTAGGATGTTTTTTTTCTTCATATTTTTTTTTTTTAATATGTGCCATTTGTATAACTTAGCATTGAATGGAGAAAAATAAAGTTTGCATTCAGAGATGAAGTCTTCTTTTCTTTTGTCCCTCTACCTCCCAATTCTACCCCTGTATACTCAGCTGGCCTGATGCCAAACTTTTGTAGAATTTTATTGTGGAATATATTTACATTGGATCTATTCTTATATAAAATATTCATTATAGGTAGCTTGAAAAAGACAAATAAGAGTTCACCATGACAGCCTTCAGGGAAGTAAGAAGTCCAAGGCAGTGACTTCACAAAGTAGTCCCATCTCAAATTCATTTTTAGAATGGAGAGAATCAAAACTGCCTTGGAATTTATTCTGAGCTGTTAATTTTATGCCTATGTGCTTAAAACTTGGCAAACGGGAGGGAGCTAGAGTGTGCTCTCTGAAGCCAGCTGCCATCCCAACACGAACAATCTTTGCTGCCTTCTGCTTGCTCTTTGGTGCCCTGGCAAACACTGGAGCATTTGGGCTGCATGACCTGTCTATACAAAGTAAGCTAACCCAACTGTTCATAACCCTGCCAGAGGATATAGAAATCAGCAACACCATCTACGATTCAGGATTAATGTCCATCTACTGGCCAAAGGGAAGGTAAGGACAACTAGACTACTGGAATCAATTTGTTCTTGAAGAATATGAATGAATAAAACAGGGGAAACAAATCCACAAACTCAAATTGATAAAAATAGAGTGGAATTGTCCTAATCAGACTGATGACCCCAACCTATTATAAGAATGTCTTTACTCGTACAATAGCTCAATGACCCGACGGATACAGGTTTAGGCCAAACAGTCCTGCTTCAGGAGTCTTGAGAAACTACTGAGTTATAACAGATGGTGTTTTGATTAAGTGAATAATCTTTCAAGACAATGCTACGTTGCAAAAACTTCAGCGACAGGGCTCAAAACCAAATGTTCAGGACTTTTTTTCGGTTTTGAGCCCTGTCGCTGAAGTTTTTACAATGTAGCATTGCCTTGAAAGACTATTCACTTAATCAAAACGCCATCTGTTATAATTCAGTAGTTAAGAACATAAGAATTGCCACTGCTGGGTCAGACCAGTGGTCCATCATGTCCAGCAGTGCCCCTCTGGTCAAAGACCAACACCCTAACTGAGACTAGACTTACTTGCAAATGTTCTTGTTCAGCAGGAACTTGTTTAACTTTGTCTTGAATCCCTGGAGGGTGTTTTCCCCTATGACGGACTCTGGAAGAGCGTTCCAGTTTTCTATCACTCTCTGGCTGAAGAAGAACTTCCTTATGTTCGTATGGAGTCTATCCCCTTTCAATTTTAGAGGGTGCCCTCTTGTTCTCCCTACCTTGGAGAAGGTGAGCAACCTGTCCTTATCTACTAAGTCTATTCCCTTCAGTACCTTGAATGTTTCAATCATGTCCCCTCTCAATCTCCTCTGTTTGAGGGAGAAAAGGCCCAGTTTCTCTAATCTCTCACTGTACGGCAGCTCCTCCACCCCCTTAACCACCTTAGTTGCTTTTCTGTGGACCCTTTCAAAAAGTACCGTGTCCTCCTTCATGTATGAAACATGTACTTGTTGAGCCATTGAGTTATTGGATGAATAAAGTGAATTGAACATTTTTACAATAGGTTGTGGTCATCAGTCTGATATGGACAAATTGATAAAGAGTGGAATTGTCCTAAACATTTGTAATACACCAATGGAACCAGTCACTGTGAAACTGTTCTGTGTTGAAGTTCAAGGGCCAACCCTAAGCAAATATTCTTTGCAAACCTTGCTCTGGCCAGGAGCCCTATTGCCTCTACCATGGTGTTTCTAGGGGGTACATTAGACTTTTTCCTGAAGTATGTCGGTATTTTGAGGTGTTTGTAAAATGTGCTGCTGTACAGAGGTGCCCAGAAGCTACAGTCCAGGAATGGCAGGAGAGGAGGAAGCCTTTATAGGAGGTGCAGCAAATTTCAGCAGCTTTAGAGTTATAGATACAATAATTTTGTACAAATGCACAAAAGGACATCAGTTTCTTCAGAAAAAAATTATCTGACATTGCCACCCACATATCAATGGAAATATTCTGCATAGACCAGAAATAAGCAATCATGTAAATGTCTCTATGAATAAGGTTTTTAATATCTTCTTAATTTTTTTTTTTTTTTTTAATCCAAGAGGGCTCGTAATGGTCTGGAATCTTGCTACTCTTTGGGCATTCTTCATGGCATGATTTGGGGTTCTGGAATCTCGCTAATCTTTGAGATTCTGGAATCTCACTACTCCTTGGATTTTGGCCACCATGAGAACAGGCAACCGGGCTTGATGGACCATTGGTCTGACCCAGTATGGGAACATCTTTCTGTCAAACAAGCTCTATGGACCTCGCACCCTTCATCAGCTGTGGTCTTTCATGCTCACTTCCCTTGGCCTTCTGTCATACAGACTTTTTTTTTGTTTTCTGCTGTACACATTCACTTAGAAATATAAGAATAACATTTTCATTGTTCATAAAGGGAAGTGACATATAATAGAACTGATTTTAAATTTGTATAATCAAGTCATATACATTTAATACAAATTGAAGTGAATTCCAGGGCAAAAAATCAATACAAAAGTCCAAAGGAATGCAGATAGTTTGCGGTGGATGCCATTAAAAAGTGTTCTTGTTTGCAGCTGTTTATACCGATTTTAATCATAACATAATCGTGTCTGTCCTGGTGTCCAGTGGGATGTTTCCCCAATAAGACAGGTGCAAACCTCAAACCCCCCCCCCCCCCAACCAAATTGCAGGGTTCTGCTGCCGCCTTTTTCTTTTCAAAGCCGGGGTAGGGATTGCAACATGTTGCTAGGTGGAACAAATCCCAGGCACTGTGACTGGATATTTTGAGCTAGTGCCTGGGATTTTTGTTGTCCCAGTTTGTGGCTATGCAAGTCTGAGCTGTGTGGTGCTGCTTAAGAGGTGGTAATGGGGAAAAGTTCCTGCACAGTCATCTTGGGGCAGGGAGGAGAGAGCTCTGTCTCTGGAACAGGAAGAGGAATAATAATAATGTATTTCTTGTATATCGCCAAAGCAGTAAAAGGTTTGAGGTTGTTCACAGCAAGCCAACATACAATACAAGAAAAGCTATTTCTAGAAGATACATAATGCCTATAGATTAAAAGCATTAACTTTAGAACATGTACGTTACAAATTTATCAAATAGTTGTGTTTTTAGTAATTTTCTAAAATTATAGTAAAATGGAACTTCTAGCATAATTTTGCCAAACCAGGTATTCAATTTAGCTGCCTGAAAAGCGAGAGTTCTCTCTAAAAATATCTTAAAATGACATAATTTGACAGGAGGACGTGTAAATAACTGGACTTTACGTGTGGGCTTGTTTGAGTAATTGAAGGAGAAATGGGAAACGAGGTAACCTGGAGACATACCGAAAATTGATTTGAAGCAGATTAATGAAAATTTGAATAAAAAACTCTGGCCTCTATTGGTAACCAAAGTAATTTTTGGTAATAGGGAGTAATATGTTTCCTTTTTTTTTTTTCAAACCAAAAATCAATCGAACAGCAGTGTTTTGAATCGCTCTTAATTTTTTGAAAAGTACACTTCCCCATCCCCATTCGCGGTTCCTGCACTCGTGGTTTCATATAATCGCAATTTTTTTCTGGGGAGGGGGAAAATTAAAAAAACCAGTCTTAATGTAAAAAAAAATCCATCTTTTTTTCCTCCCTGCCGCCTTCCCGGCCTTACCTGATGGTCTAGAGGGCTTTCGGGACAGGAGCGATCTTCCTACGCTCCTGCCCTGTGCAGATTGCCATGAGGAAATGGCTGCTGGGAGTTCCCGTAGTCTCTCGAGACTACGTCGGGAACGCCCTACAGCCATTTCCTGATGGCGATTTGCATGGGGCAGGAGCGTAGGAAGATCGCTCCTGCCCCTAAAGCCCTCTAGACCACCAGGAAAGGCCGGGAAGGCGGAAGGGAGGTGGGGGTGGGTCAGAGCCGGATAATCACAGTTTTTCGGCATTCGCAGTCCAGCTCTGCCCGTATCCCCCACGAATGACGAGGAAGAAGTGTAACAATGTATATTGCAATAGTCAAGGATACTCAATATCGATGACTGGACCAACAGATGAAAGGAAACTGTATCAAATATTTCTTAATTGTTCATAGTTTCTAGAGAACTGAGAAACATTTCTTGAGTAACAAATCTTTCTACTGTTCTAAAGTAAGATGTAAACAAGTCACTCCTAGTATTTTTATGGACTGTTCTATAGGATAGTCCAGGACATTAAAATGTATCATTGATTCTTTAATCTTGGCGGTAGGACTGGCTAAAAAGAGTTTAGTCTTTTCAGATTTCAATTTGAAATCAATCATCCAAAATTCGATCTTTTTTAAGACGGTTGCTATAGAGTTTGTTAACTCTACTGTCAGACACGTGAATGGAACGACTATAGTGATATCATCAGCATACATATAGAACCTAAGATTTAAGCTTTGCAAAAGGTTACCCAATGAAGCTAGGTAAATATTAAACAGAGTTGGAGATAAAGGAGAGCTTAACCCTTTCAGGACCAAGGGACATATTTGTCCCATAACTTTAAAATCCTATAAATTTTGATTGGGATAGTCTACAGTTCTAAATTTGATATGTACAGATTCCATATGATACTGTCTTTATGTAAACAAACTGGTTCCGACATTCATTCATTAGCGTCGTTGCTAGATTGACGAGAAGATTCACTTGCCACACTGTCCATAAGCCAGAAGTGTGATTTTTTTAAATAAAAATAATGATATTTCACAAAAAAAAATCAATTTTTTGGCATCTGCAAGCCCTTTTTACCATAAAAATGTCATCAAAACCACAAAAATTGGCCTACGATCCTTATGGTCCTGAAAGGGTTAAGGAACCCCGCATGAGTTTACCCAATGAGAGGCACATTTACCTTCCTTAAACACTTGATACGATCTACTACCCAAAAAATCCTCTTAACCAGTTCAGGACATTTCCCGAAATTCCTATAGATTCTAAACAGTCAATTAAGATAGCATGAACTACCAGGTCAAACATGCTACTTCAATCAAGTTGTAAAATCATAGCGCTTGTGCCCTGACTAAATGATGTATGGCGATAATCCAGCAAGGAAGCTATGACTGTTTCAGTGCTGAAGCCTGACCGCAAACCTGACTGGAAGGTGAGGATGACTGACTTGCTGGTGAGGGAGAATCAGGAATAAGACCTCCATGGAAAATGTAGGTCTTATTCCTGATTCTCCCTCACTGGGGGCATGGATAGGGCCTGGGGTGTGAATGGCGGGGGTTGAGGAGTTAGGGTTGGCTGTTTTGAAAGGAGGTGAGAGATGGCAAGGAGGAAAAGGGGTTGAGTGGATGATTGGGAGGAGGAGGGGGAGGGGGAGAAGAAGAGTGAAGATGAGTGACAAGATTGTGGAAAACACAGGGAGGGGGGGCTGCTGGTTGTATTTTTGCCAGTAGCTGCAAGGGTGCATTAAAAGGCCCGATTTAATAAAATTTTTATCTTTTGACATGGAATCAGTGGATCAGGGCCCTAAAGGAGCTGATGTAGACTTCTCAAGAGGAACCTAGCCCATCACCCCCCCCCCCCCCAACTTCATTGGAGACAATGCGGTTGGGGGAAGGTCTGAACTGCTGGTTTCTGTTTGGGGCTGACTGAAATTTTAAAAGGAAATTGCCCAATTTTTTAAAAAATTTATTCTTTTATTATCAAGCCTCTGGCCCTGGGTTGATTTGACCTGATCTTTCCACACAAAATGGGGCCACGAACAGTAGAAGTTGGAGGAGATTAATTTTAGTGATATGGTCTACTACTCCTAACACTCACACATTCTCTCTCTCACTCTTGCTCAGCCTCATGATCATGTGCTCAGGCAGAGACACTTGTCCTCTGGCATTGTCATTCTCTGTCTTAGACCCATGTCTCGTGCTCAGTCTGGAGAAAGGTAATGTAGGCAACAGCCAGATGTTGATGTGGTACCCTGACCTGAAAAGGGGGGGGGTCAGCCTCTTGGTAACTCCATCTCTGCATGAAACTTCAGCCCAGGCTCTGTGAGCCCTCTTGTGTAGGGCTACCATAGGGCTCCAGAAAAAAAAGTTTTCACTTCCTTTGGAAGAAAGGAGGATAATAATAATAACAGTTTATATACTGCAATACCGTGAAGTTCTATGCGGTTTACAAAAGATTAAGAGAAGGTACAAAATGATTGAACATAAGAGAGGTGAACGAGAGAGGGTAAAAGGTCTAGAAAACCGATATTGAGGAGAGGGAGATGTACGGGTCAGTTGTCTAGATACATCAGAAACAGGTATGTTTTTAGGCGCTTCCTGAATTCCTTGTAAGTAGTGGGCGAGAGCAATTGTTCTAGGTCTTTACCTAGGATGGATTGAGACTGCTGGGTTTGACGTCCATTGAAAGCCGGATGTCTCAATCCATCCTCTGGGGGGGGGGGGGGGGTTCTGGAAACCCTACTTGTACTCGCAAACCCTGTGCTTCACATGGATTTTCATGTAGGAGAGGAAAGGTGTCCCAGATTTCAGGCTTCTTATTGAATTTTCAGGCTGGGGACAGTTTGCTTGTTTTTTGTAGCTCTAGAATCGCGATAGTGGCAAAGTTTGAAAGGGGGATTCTAGGAACAAGGGACTAGGGATGGATGGGAAAGCAGCGCTACCCTTACAGTGGTTTCTGAGAGCACCCCCTTCTTCCCTTTGGGTGCCTGTAACTTGAAATCCAACCTTGCTTCCTCTCTGACATTGTTCCCATCTGTCTCGCACCTCCGTTCGCTGGTCGCTCGTACGGGTGCTGTTTGCCTTTGAAATGCCAGCCCGTTGGGTTTAGCACACGTGATATAGTAAGCACCTGCTCTGTTCTCTTATTTCAGCAGTTCATATTTTTTTTTATATGTGAGCTTTGGCCTGGGCCTGCTGTAAACACCAAACCATTTCCTATTGGCTCCCACGGCTAGGCAGTGATAAAGCCAGAAGTGGGTTTTTGGGGGGAGGGACCCATGATTAGCACAGTGAGGCCCTAGAGCAGGGGTGTCAAAGTCTCTACTCGAGGGCCGCAATCCAGTCCGGTTTTCGGGATTTCCCCAGTGCATATGCATGAGATCTATTAGCATACAATGAAAGCAGTGCATGCAAATAGATCTCATGCATATTCATTGGGGAAATCCTGAAAACCCGACTGGATTGTAGCCCTCGAGGAGGGACTTTGACACCCCTGCCCTATATCAGGGATGGGTAACCACAATCCTTGATGGCCACAACTCAGTTAAAATTTCAAGACTTTCATGTTGACTAGGCACAAGATTGATTGGCCTGTACTTCTTCAACTGTATACAGATACATCTGACACAATGGCATGGTGAGGGACACCCACGTTGGTGCCCCTCTCCTGCCTTGCATGCATATGTGCCCTCTTCCCTTGTACCCTCTAGTTCAGGGGTGGGCAACTCTGGTCCTCAAGGGCTGGAATCCAATTGGGTTTTCAGGATTTCTTCAATGAATATGCATGAGATCTATTTGCATGCATGGCTTTCAATGAATATTCATAGGGGAGATCCTGAAAACCCGACTGGATTACGGCCCTCGAGGACTGGAGTTGCCCATGTCTGCTCTGGTTGTTCACCACATCGGCAACAATTTCACTGTGCTCCTCGCGACCCTGCTGGCTCTCCCTCTGATGTAACTTCCTATGCGCGGCATCCAATGCAGTTACTGCTCTTGGTGGTGAACTAGAGCTACAGGGGAAGGGGGGGTGAGAGAAGTAGGGGTACTGGCACCCACAGCATGATGGTGCATGAGGTCGACTGCCCTCTCTCCTCACTATGCCACTGCTCAGACAACTACTTTGTCAAAATCAACCCATTTGTTGCTCTCTGCTCCCTCTGCCCACAGGATGGTCCTGACTCATAAAAACATGTGTTGCCATAGTACATGGGTACATAATTCCGGTCCTTGAGAGTTGGAGCCAAGTCAGGTTTTCAGGATCTCCACAATGAATATGTATGAGATGGATTTGCATGCACTGCCTCTTTGAGATGCAAATCTATCTCACACATATTTATTGTGGAGATCCTGAAAACCTGACCTGGCTTCGGCTCTTGAAGACCGGAATTGCCTACCCCTGCCATAGTAGGACAGACCCAAGGTCCATCAAACCCAGTATCAGTATCCTGTTTCCAACCGTGGCCAACCCAGTACCCAAGTACCGGGCAAGATCTCAAAGAGCAAAACAAGCTTTTAAGATCTCAAAGGGCTTGAGGCTTTGATTGCATTCCTCTTATTAGCCTAGGAACAAAACATTTAGCCAACATTCATATCACAACTTGGTGTTTGGACTCTTTGCCCTCGAAAGGGTAGGAATGACCTAGATTTACTCCCCTACCTATCATCTATAGTAAATTCAAGTCTCTTAGAAAGTGCCGTCCCATGGGCTTGGAGGCAGGTTTTGGTTCTTCCTATATTAAAGAAATGATCTCTTATCTATTGATTCTGGATATCATCCCAATTCTAATATACCCTTTGTAAGAAACAATTGAATGACCTTTTAAAGATGACTAATTCTTCATCCCTGCCAGTTTGGCTTTAGACCCAGTCAGAATATAGCACGTACTGTTATAGCTCTACTGACTGCAATTTTTTGCCCATCTGAATTCAGGTCCGGTGTCGCTTCGTGGGTCACTGGGCTTTTCTTCAGCATCCAGCTTGGTGAACCATGAGCTGCTTTTGTTCAATCTGTTAGGGTAAAGTACAGGTGGCACTACTCTTTCTTGGTTCGGTTTATTTTTCAGACATCTCCTTTTCCAGTTTCTTTCAATCATCTCCTTTGCCATTTGTGCTCTTGGTTTTCCTTCAGGGATCTGTTTTCAATTCTCTTTCATCTTATTTCTGACCTTTATAACCATTCTTACGCAAAGTTTATTTTGGCCTCGGTGTCTTCCGTGCAGACACTAGCCAGCTCATCACTTACAGCCACCCTTATCTCTTGTTTTGATACAATTGGGCATTGGCCAAATTAAAACATACCTACATCTGTAGCCAAGTGCCTCATTGGCCACTCAACAAAAACACTTGTACCAACATTTCTTGAGATTTCCATGATCATCTAACTTCTTGTGCACATGTCTAAAGTTATTGTAAAATCTTTTTTTTTTTTTTTTTGCTTAGCTTTCAGACGATTTGCGTAATCATTCAGAGCTATGCTTTGCTCAAGACCTTCCAGAAGTGCTTAAACCAGTGGTTCTTAACCTGGGTTCAACCGAACCCCAGGGGTTCGGTGAGTCAGTCTCACGGGTTCGGCGGAGGTCAAAACACACTTCCGACTCACGTTCAATCATCTATCAGTTATTCAGTGATTTTGATCAAGACTGATCGTGTACTCAGTTTCTTGATCTATCAATCAACGGCAGAAGTCACACTGATTTGCAGTAAATTTCATTATTATGTTATTATTATTCGAAATATAGGAGGACTTTTTTGTTTTCAAAATTGATATTATTTTTTCCCTCACTGTATACCTATGTTTTGAATTTGTAAAAATCATATTTTATTTTTCCAATAAAGAAGGGTTCGGTGAACACGCATATGAAACTGGTGGGGTTCAGTACCTCCAACAAGGTTAAGAACCACTGGCTTAAACGAACATAAATTGGAGCCCCACAGCGTGACGTGCTCAGCTGCCCCTAGGACGCGGAGGGGCAGGACCGAGGTGCTTATCGCTTCAGGGAGCAGGTGATGCAGCACCGGTAGAACTCCTGTATAAGAGGACGGCTTCGATTTTATACTAAACAAAGCTAAATAAATCTTTTACCTACATGTGTCGTGGTGCAAGCGTGACATTTTGTTCCTTAAAATGATTCAAGCCACTTCACTATATCGGGGGATGAAAAGACCGGAGACCTTTTAAAAAGCCCCAGTGCTGCTTTAGGTTAGCAAATGAAGCAGGTCATGTCTCACTCACAGGTCAAAACCCCAAAATGCGGAATAAGTTTTCAATAAAAAAATTAGCTTACATGGAAAAAAGTGCAAACCGTTAAGACCAGCACTTATCATGTGCAGTGAACGCCATGCTGACATGCCAGCACTGCTCTTCAAGCCCGACGTGACTGCCGTTTCACCAGGATAACCCAGGCTTCTTCAGGGAAAGTGCTGTTGTGCTTTGCACTTTTCACGTTAAGTATCACATGGAGACATAAGAACATAAGAAGTTGCCTCCGCTGGGGCAGACCAGCGGTCTGCACCCGCGGCGGCCCATCAGGCGTAATTGCCTGAACAGTGCCCCTGACTAACTTTGTAACTGCCACTAATCCTCTAATCCTATCCCTATAACCTACCTCTACTCCTATCTATACCCCTCAATCCCTTTGTCCTCCAGGTACCTATCCAAACCTTCTTTGAAGCCCTGTAGCGTGCTCATGCTTATCACATCCTCCGGCAGCGCGTTCCATGTATCCACCACCCTCTGGGTGAAAAAGAACTTCCTGGCGTTTGTTCTAAACCTTCCCCCTTTCAATTTCTCTGAGTGTCCCCTTGTACTTGTGGTTCCCCATAATTTAAAAAATCTGTCCCTGTCTACTCTTTCTATGCCCTTCATGATCTTGAAGGTTTCTATCATGTCTCCCCTAAGTCTCCGCTTTACCAGGGAGAAAAGCCCCAGCTTTTTCAGTCTGTCAGTATATGAGAGGTCCCCCATACCCTTTATTAGCTTAGTTGCTCTTCTCTGGACTCTCTCAAGTACCGCCATGTCCTTCTTGAGTTACGGCGACCAGTACTGGACGCAGTACTCCAGGTGCGGGCGCACCATTGCACGGTACAGTGGCAGGATGACTTCCTTCGTCCTGGTCGTGATACCCTTCTTAATGATGCCCAACATTTTGTTTGCCTTCCTTGAGGCTGTGGCGCACTGCCTTCAATGATGTGTCTACCATCACTCCCAGGTCTCTTTCAAGGAGTGGAGTGGGCCTTCATGTATCAAGCAATGGAATGGTTTGGTATAGGTTCAGGATTTATACAAATGATCCAAATTTTGTATAGCTCCTCTGCTGCTAGATTATATATTAATAATAATTTTTCAGAACATTTTAATCTGCAGAGGGGGGTTAGACAGGGCTTTCCTTTGTCTCCTTTACTTTTTGATATTGTATTAGAACCCTTGTTATTAGCTATTCAGCAAGTAAAGGAGATACAGGGTATTCCTTATTCAGATCGGGAATATAAAGTTTCCACGTATGTGGATGATATACTGCTTTATTTGAGAAATCCGGAAACAACCATTCCGAGCTTATTAGAATTGATAGAGAAATTTGGAAAATTTTCAGGGTACAAGATAAAATTGGAGTAAAAGAAGTTCTTCTACTTAATGTCCATTGTACAGAAGGATTATTTGAAACATTCCCCTTTCTATGGAAAGAGGATGGAATAAAATATTTAGGCATTTGGATAAAAAACACGTTGGAAGAAACAATGAAAGTGAATGAAAATTTTTTATTACAGAAGGTAACAGAAATGTGTGAGCAATGTAATCCTTTACATCTGTCTTGGTGGGGGAGAGTCCAAACTATTAAAATGATGATTTTGCCTGTGGTTTGTTATCAAATGGGTATGTTACCGTTTTTTTTTCAGGGGTCCTTTTATAAAAAGTTAAATTGTATTCTAACAAAATTTATTTGGCTGGGTAAAAAGGCTAGAATTGCTTTAGTATCTCTACAAAAACCGATTACAGAGGGGGGGGGGGGGTAAATTTTCCCAACTTTTATAGGTATCATCAATCATATATTATGCACCAGGGTATGTATTGGATCCTCCCAGAGCTTGTTGATAATATCCCAGATTGGTTTTGGTTGGAATAGCGCCTCATGTTTCCTCTGCGATTATGCCATGTACTTAGTATCAAAATGCCTAGAATATATAAGGAAAATAGATTACTTGTAGATACATGGAAAACAGTAAGATATGTGAGCAATCTAACACCTATTCCAATTAATAAATCAACAAATCAAACTATATGGCTGAACTCCAAGATTCAAATAGATGACTATAAAAAGTCATCTGGAAGCATTGGATGATGGCAGGAATACGTGTATTAGAAGATGTTATTTCTAATGGTAAACTGCTTGAGTTTTCACAGTTGCAACATAAATATGGTCTTAGTAATTCACAAAGTTATAGATGGTTGCAACTGAAGCAGGCTATTCAGGTGGGGTTCCCTGAATGGAAAAATCTCACTAATCAATATAGTTTAGAGTTCTTATGCTTTCAGGTGGACTTCCTGGGACATCAGGCTGCACAGTGGTACAAATTAATATCTGGATTTATAAATAAAAAAACAAAAAATGGTCTTTGGGACATTTGGAGCATTGAGATCAAGCATCAAATTACGGCGTCTCAATGACCACGAATTTGGTCTTGGAGGATGAGATGTTCAGTGTCAGCATCTATGAGACAAACTTGGTTTTTTCTGTTACATAGAGCATTTTGGACCCCTGTTCGTTTACATAAATTAGATAGCTCTAAGTCTGATAGATGTTGGCACTGCGATCTCGAAGCTGGGACTTTAGATCATCTATTATTCTATTGTCCATTTATTTTGGATTTTTGGAAATCAATATGGGGCCAAATAAATAGTTTATTGGAAAATCCGGTGGCCCTATCATATGATGCTATTTTATTTGGCATGTCAATGAGGGCAAAGAGTCAAATATCCACAAAAAATAATAAGCTCTTGCTAATTATGACTGGAGTCGCCATTCAACAAATTACCTTTAATTGGAAGAATTGGAGTAGATTAAACTTTAATTTTTGGTGGAATTCTTTATGCCATATATATAAGATAGAAAGAATATTAGCTATACAGAAAGGACATTTTAATAAATTCAAAGATGTTTGGGGACCATTAACAGATTATTGTAATGAGTAAATAACACTTTTCCCTTATTTACATAAGTGTAACTGAGAGGGTGGGGGTGGGGGGGTTTCTGATTTTACATTATATGCTTGGATTAATAGAAAAGAATATATTATATGATATACGTGATTACATATGATATGGGAAGGGGGGGGGATACATTTCATTTCATTAATATAAGATGATTGTAATAGAAATTCAAGTGATGTTTGTAAGTTTAAATATTATTTCTGATTACACTTGATGTAAGCTGTAAAAAATGAATAAAGAATTTTTTTTTTAAATAAACATACTAAATATAATTATGTGATTATAAGGGGATTTTTTTCAAGCTAATTGAAAAAGACATTTTTTTAAAGCTTATTCAACTTATTAGAACAGGGAGGTGCTGTAAGAAAGTAGTTTATAACCATTTGAAGCAATGGTCAGGTCTAATGCATTTTGAAGCTTTTCATCAGGGATCATAAGACCACAACTGCAAATACAAACCTAAAATTGACAAAAAACACATAAAAAAATCATGAAGCTTTCTCACTTCAGCTTAGTTTAACTTGTACCTAAATAGCTAAGACGACTGCAACGAACATGACGACTACGGCAGAACGAGACTTGGGAGTGATCATCAGCGCAGACATGAAGACTGCTACTCAAGTGGAGAAGGCTTCATCTAAGGCACGGCAGATGATGGGTTGTATCGAGAGAAGTTTCGTCAACAGGAAGCCTGAGGTCATGATGCCATTATACAGAGCCATGGTGAGACCTCATCTAGAATACTGTGTGCAATTTTGGAGGCCACATTACCGTAAAGATGTGCTCAGAATTGAGTCGGTTCAGCGGATGGCCACCAGGATGGTCTCGGGGCTAAAGGGTCTCTCGTACGAAGAGAGACTGAACAAATTGCAGCTCTATACTCTTGAGGAGCGTAGGGAGAGGGGAGACATGATTGAGACATTTAAGTACATCACGGGACGGGTCGAGGTGGAAGATGATATCTTTCTTCTCAAAGGACCCTCGAACACAAGAGGACATCCGCTCAAACTCAGGGGAGGGAAGTTTCGTGGAGACGTCAGGAAGTACTTCTTCACGGAACGAGTGATAGAGTATTGGAACAAGCTTCCAGTACAGGTGATCGAGGCCCGCAGTATCCCAGACTTCAAGAATAAATGGGATACCTATGTGGGATCACTGCGAGAGTCCTACCAATGAATAGGGTCGCTAGGATATAGACTTAATAGAGCAGGTCAGTAGAGTTAAGGGGGCCAGTAGACTTAAAAGGGTGGGTCAATGGTATGGGCAGACTTGATGGGCTGTAGCCCTTATCTGCCGTCATCTTTCTATGTTTCTAATTTATACTATAGGTGCAAAAACATTTGTTCCACATTACAATATAAAGACAAGTGTATTTTATTAATTTGTACGATTAAAAACAATTTAAAAAACAAAAGTGAACCCATCTATTTAATCCATTGGGTTCTGTAGAAAAAGTACAAATTGGAATTGGAAGTTTTATTTATAACTCTTTATTCAAGGTGAAGAACATAACTTACCAGTACATGACTCTCTCATCAAAAGCAATCGCATCAATCCAAAATAAATAGTTCAAAGGCAGCAGGCATAAGAACATAAGAATAGCCTTACTGGGTCAGACCCATGGTCCATCAAGCCCAGTAGCCTGTTCTCACGGTGGCCAATCCAGGTCACTAATACCTGGCCAAAACCCAAAGAGTAGCAACATTCCAGAGCTGAGATTGTGATGTCATAATGCCTCATTCCACAGAGCCTCAGAGCCAACTTCATCAGTGATGTTACAATGGCTTGATTGCCCTATATTTGGCTCACATAAGAACATAAGAATAGTCATACTGGGTCAAGCCAATGGTCCATCAAGCCCAGTAGCCCATTCTCATGGTGGCCAATCCAGGTCACTAGTACCTGGCCAAAACCCAAGGAGTAGCAATATTCCATGCTACCGATCCAGGGCAAGCAGTGGCTTCCCCTGTTTCTTTCTCAATAACAGACTATGGACTTTTCCTCCAGGAACTTGTCCAAACCTTTCTTAAAACCAGCAAAGATCTACAGTTTAACAGTGCTGATGTACTTCAAGGCATCCAGCAAAACATAACTCATAGACCATTTAGTGCGACAACATTTTTGCATGATGTAAGGTTATAAAAAAAAAACCCCTCTCACATTATCTAAGAACATAATAGCCATACTGTGTCAGACCCATGGTCCATCAAGCACAGTAGCCCATTCTCACGGTGGCCAATCCAGGTCACTAGTACCTGGCCAAAACCCAAAGAGTAGCAACAATCCATTCAGAATCCTCTAGTTCAAAATATTTTTATTGATTTGAATTGAATTCTAAGATAAACCGGGAGCCAATGAAGACTCGGGAGCAAAGGGGTCACATGGATGCAGCCTGTTCCTCTGAAAATTAGTCTTGTGTTGAAATGCTAGTTCCTAAATGAAGAACAACAGACTCACGTGGCTGAAACAGAATATTTCTAAGAGATTTAAAATTTCTCACTTGTGCTTTTCGGTAAAGTAGAAGCAGTAACCTGTGCTGGATGGAGCAACCTTTACCAGCTGCTGGAGTGCCCTATGAGACTGAATAAGTAAAGCATCTTGCTTACAGAACTACAGTGGATATAATTTTCTTAAAGCCCTTCAAGTGAAGTAGTTCTTTCATGAGGGTAATGATGTCGTTGAGAAGTGGAAAAAGACATCACAGTAACATAGTAAATGACGGTCCATCCAATCAGCCCATTAGTTATACCCATTACAAATACATGATTAAGTTAACTCGTCTTTTTTTTTGATATTTCTGAAAAATAGACTGTAAGTCCACCTGGTATTGTCCTAGGTTTCAAATGCTGAAGTTGCCGTCCAAGCTCACGCCAGCCTATCCAACCATCCCGTTGTTTGCAAGATATCTACCGTAAAATCTGGCCAGTAACGTCCTCATGCTCCAAGTTTGTGGAGTTCCCATTGATGTCCTCCCCAGCCCATCCTACACCAAATATGAGACACAGACCGTGCAAATCCAAGGACGGTACTGGACAGAAAATAAGCTTGGTGTTCAAATTGAGCCAAAACAGTGCTTGGGGTTATGGATCTTGCATTTATCTAATTTTTAGGAGCCTGGGTTTGCTTTAATTTAGTACTGTATTTCTTCTGTCCTGTGCAAGCGGGCACCCCAAGAAAGCCTTGAGCTGTCCACTAAAGCACTGTTCTTCAACCGCCGGTCCGCAGGAAATTTCTGCCGGTCTGCGCAGGGCTGGCAAGATTAAGGTGACCGTTTTCAGACCTCCTATCCCGTTGTCCCCAGAAAGCTGTGCTCAGGGACAACGGGAGAGGCGATCATTTCATGTCCCTACCTGTTGCGCAAAAAAAAAAAGCCTACCTCCTTCCTTTCCCCCGGTTCCCTGCTCTTACCGCCCTGCTGCTGCTTCTAAAGCAGACAGGAAGTCTTCTATCCGATGTCAATTCTGACATCAGAGAGGACGTTCTGGGCCAGCCAATCGCTGCCTGGCTGGCCCAGTATGTCCTCTCCGTCAGAATTGACGTCGGAAAGAAGACTTCCTGTCGGCTTTAGCAGCAGCAGCAGGGCGGTAAGAGCAGGGGAAAGGAAGGAGGGAGGCTTTTTTTTATGCGGCAGGGAGGGAAGTAGGTAGGCAAGCAAGCAGGCTGGCTTTGGCTAGGGAGGGAGGGAGGGAGGTAGACAGGCAGGCAGGCTGGCTTCAGGGGTGGGGGTGGGACAAAGTGTGGAAGGCAGTGAGAGGGACATAGGAAGGAGGCACTGGGGGCACTAAAGATATGGGAAGGAAGCACTAAGGACATGGGAAGGAGGCACTGGGGGCACTAAGGACATAGAAAAGAAAGAGGGAGGGAATAGAAAGGGACAATTCTTGGGCCTGAGTGCAGAAAGAAAGAAATGAAAGGATACACAGACAGAAGGAAATGCAACCAGAGACTCATGAAATCACCAGACAGCAAAGGTAGGAAAAATGATTTTATTATCAATTTAGTGATCAAAACATGTCAGTTTTGAGAATTTATATCTGCTGTCTATTTTTTGCACTATATTTGTCTATTTTTCTATAGTTACTGAGGTGACCGAGCTCGCGGAGATAGGGCAGAAATGGGGGTTTTCAATTTCAGTCCTAGTAGTTTGCTGGTCCACAAAATAATTCTTTTATTTCTGCCGGTCCACGGGTGTAAAAAGGTTGAAAAACACTGATCTAAAGCATCCAGTATTTACCCTCCTTTGCCATTTGCTCAGGCTTCTGCAAAGAGCTTCTTTCAAGAAAATCTGATTGCACCAACAGCAGCAAAGCCCTGGTATCAGCAATCAGCTGCTGTTATGGAAACCATCCAGGATGGCAGAGAGCTGAATGATATGGTGGGACTGTAGCAGTTACTCGGTTTTCCTTTTTCTGCTTCATCTAAAAATACGCAGCTGCAATCCTAGCAGTGGCATTGGCTGGGAGGCAGGGTGTTAATCCTCTAGAAATGTGGTTTTTACCAACTTACAATTGCTTTTTATCAATTCCCTTCTAAAAATCTAACTGTATCAACTGTATTTGAGCTTTGGTGCTGGAGAAGGATTTTATGCGTGCTGTGGACCGCCAGAAGAACTAACAAATCAATTCTGGAAGACATCAAATCGGCTATGCCACTCAAAGCCCAAATGATGAAGCTACGACTGTCTTATTTTGGTCACACTGTCAGAAGAGAAAGATCATTGGAGGACATTATGTTTGGGAAGATCGAAGGAACCAGGCAAAGAGGGTGACCTGCAGATGGCTGGAAACATTGAAAACAACCCTGAGAATGACGCCGGAGGACCTTACCAGATTAGCACAAAGCTGATGTCTCTTTAGATCTGTAATTCATCGTCACTAGAACTTGAACATGAGTCAATGGTACCCAACTATCAAGGAGATCTAGACGATGGAGTGTTCCAGTCATGGAGTCAGGGAAGAGCTAGCAGTTGTAGGGGTACCAGTTATATGCAGTGCAGGTGACCTCCGACCTAAGCAAGCAGAGAGGACTTAGCTGTGCAAGTGCAGACACTGAATACTGGCTGGTAGTGGTTAGCAACTGGTATATGTCTAGATTCACTCTTGCCTCCCCTCCCACCCTGACCAAGGGTACACCCACCTTTGCACTCCTGTCCTGAATCCTTCAGTTCACCTCTGTTTAGGAAAACTCATGACTCAGCCTAAATTGTGGCACCGAGGGAGGCTCTATCAACATGACGCGGCTAAGCTGTGACTCAGAGAAAAGCTACTTTCTGTTTGAATTTTTTTTTTTCTCACTTTATTTGATGTACACTAGAAAATGACAGGGGGACAAATTTTTCCCCATCCCTGCCCCATCCTTACAAGCTCCGTCCTCATCTGCACAAGCCTCAAACCCTTTAGAATCATAAGTGTTTGAGATCTGTGCAGTTAAGGCTGAGCTTAATAATAATAATAATAATAATAACTTTATTTTTGTATACCGCAATACCATGGAAGTTCAATGCGGTTAACAATAGAAGAGACTGTACATTTACAGCGATGATACATATTACAGTGTTGTTACATTTACAGAGATGTTACATAAATAGCAGTAATAAAAAGGCATATACTAAAGAAGAGACTGTACGTATACAGCGATGTTACATGTTATAGCGGTGGTACATTTACAGTGATGTTAAATGTGAGGCAATGAAAAGGCAGGGCAATTAGATAAAACAGAGATTGAGAAAGAGAGGCCATAGTGGCTTGGGAGGGGGGGCGTAGTCAGAGGGAATGGAGGCATGTCGAGGTCAGGAGGGTGCAGGGAAGGAGGGAAGGCAGCGTTAGCGGAATTTGTCGAAGAGGTAGGTTTTTAGTGACTTCCTGAACAGGTGGTAGGGCGGGGAGTTGGAGATGAGGGCGGTAAGGCAATTGTTCCATTTGCCCGCTTGGAATGCTAGGGTTCTATCAATGAATCTCTTGTAGAGGCAGCCTTTTAGGGAGGGAAAGGTGAATAGGTGGGCGTTTCGTGTGCGAGATGGGCCTGCTATTTCAAGGTGCTCAGACAAGTAGATTGGGGAAGATCCTGTTAAAGTTTTGAAACAGAGGCAGGCGAACTTAAAGATGATCCTTGCCTCTACTGGAAGCCAATGGAGTTTGGTGTAGTAGGGGCTAACATGGTCGTATTTTTTGAGATCATAGATGAGGCGGACGGCCGCAATGGGACAGGGACGGAGAAAAATTTGTCCCTGCGTCATTCTCTACTGTAACACCACTTAGATGTTTTTTTTAAAAACCTGAAAGTGCACCATTCCACCCTCCTCTCAATCAATTTAGCCCAGATCAAGATATGCAGACAGCAGATGGAAAAAAAATTAGTCTGTATTCCCAGTTTTAGTTACCAAATGGTATTAACTCAAACTTTAAAAACCAGCCAATGCTAAATAACGTTTTCAATTTGCAAAGATAAAGAGGAGCCTGTGTCTGTGCATCTATTTGGATACAAAATAACTTTCCAGGAAAGGGTGAGAAAGTCACAGATTTGGCTCACGGGAAGAAAGTGTTATTATTTCAGATGAGTTTGGAAATCAAAGTATAGGATCAGTATTTTCAGAGATTGGACTTCTCTTAAATTCCCCAATTGCTTTATAAAGGGATAGAGATAATCAGATTTATGCAGCAGTTTTATGGTAAAACACATTTCTGTTTAGAGAGCTAGGGTTAGCATATGGCTCCAGAAAAAGAATGATGAATTGAGACATCTGGACTTTACTTCCATTGAAAGCAAAGTAAGTAAATCCTGGATATCTCAATCTGTCCTCCTTTTTCTGGAGGCATATGGTAACTCTAGAGGGGTCAAACAAACCAACCAATCTCTATCTTTGCCTCCAAGTTCTTTAAGAGCCAATTCTGTGCTGGGCAAAATATTGATCGGGCCAGGCCATGGCTCTGGTACCCCAGTCTGCTGCCTAAGATATATTATCCCAGGACAAGCAGGCATGATATTCTCACATGTGGGTGGGTGACGTCATCTACGGAGCCCCGATGCGGAAGCATTTTCAAGCAAACTTGATTGAAGATTTAAGTTTGCTCTGCTGCTCCACGCATGCGTGCCTTCCTGCTCCACTAGGGGGTGCATCCCCTCGTGGTCTCCAGTTCAAAATTTTCCGCGAGCCTAGAAGACGTGTTTTTCAGGCTCTGCCCCAACTGCCTTCTAGCACCGCGATTTTTTCTTGTTTTTTCACAATTAAGTCGCTGTGCGCGAATTCCTTACCTTTTTACTTGATTCCTGCTTCGTTTTCAACGACCCGGAGGCTTCCGGGTCCCCGTGGCCGCGTGGCTAATCGAGCCGCGGCTACTTTCGATTTAATGTCCCGGCCTTTGACCGGCTTTAAAAAGTGCACCCAGTGCGAGCGGCTTCTTTCTCTCACAGACCCGCATCGCCGGTGCATCCTTTGTCTGGGGGCGACTCATCCAACCGACTCCTGCCCCCAGTGCGCTATTTTCCAAAACTGGGCCCTCCGCCGAAGAAAAGCCCGCATGGCGGATCTCTTCACCCCGGACCAACCCTCCACCTCGGCCTCGAGGTCGGCCCTAGCCTCGGCCCCGGCCTTGACCTCGGCCCCGGAAACCTCGGCATCGCCTCGAGACTCGACCCCGAAGTCCTCGGGACAACAGAAAGCCTCGGCTCTGGGTAAGTCCCCTCTTCCCTCTTCAGGTTCTGTAACAGCGAAGAAGCCAGCCTCGGGGACAACGGCGACGCATGGCGGAAGCCCCATGCTTACAGCCCCGTCTAAGCCCTCCAAGCCTTCGGGCCGTGCCTCCACCACACGGGAATACTCTAATACGAGGTCGCCCCCGGTGGAGCGCACCGAGGCAGGAGACATGCCTTCGATGCTGTCCGTGCCCGTCTTCCAGGACCTACTCCGAGCGATGATCACGTCGGAGCTGTCCGCTGCAATGGCCCAGTTTCAATCGGCCTCGACCTCGAATGTGCCAGACCAACCTGAGCCTCACACCGAACAACCTCGAGGAAAGGTGCGCAATCCTCGCCGCATCCCATCCTCCTCGGACTCCTCGCTGAGACGCCCGAGACGTTCCCCCTCTGCGGACCGCCGAGGGGCAAAACGTCGGGCTAGAACGACAGAAACCTCGAACCGCCGTACCTCCAAGAAGGCCCGAGGTTCACCAACCCTACGAGGCCGTTCCCCCACACCTCGTACAGGACCACTAAGGGTGGCTGAGTTATCACTCTCCAACCCGCGCATCCTCCGAACTCCCCCTCGGACGCATTCTCCGAGGGAGTCCGGATCGAGGTCACCAATCCGACATCGATCGGTACCCCTAACCCCGGCATCGTCTCCGAGGGGGCTCCTCGAGACGCCGAAGATCGACAACCCCGGAACACTCTCACAGTGCTTCCCCAACCTCGGAGCATGGATCAGAGCATGAACCTCGATACTCGAGGGAAGCCTCCTTATCCTTCTCCACCCGACGAAGGTCTCGTTCCCTGACCCCGCACGGGGCTCCGGGGACATCTCGCCCATCCTTCACTCGCTTTGTCCAAGACATGGGCCACGCATTGGACTTAGACCTCCAGTCCGACTCCAGATACTCTAAGGAGTACCTGGCGGAGCTGGATATGCCATCACTGCCCAGAGAGTCCCTTCGCTTACCACCTAACCCGGTACTCCAACAGGCCTTCTTCAGGAACCTGGAGACCCCCTACATGGTCACGGCCGTACCCTCCAAAATGGAGGCCAAGTACCGCACAGTACCTTATCCGGGATTCGAGCAACCACAGCTCTCCCACCAATCGCTGCTAGTGGAATCCTCCTTGAAAAAGGCTCACCCGTCCCGGGTCTCAGCAGCGGTACCCCCAGGCCGGGAAGGCCGAACCCTGGACAAGTTCGGCAGGAGACTATACCAAAACGCAATGATGGCCTCTAGGGTGCAAAGCTACACTTTCACCTTCACATCATACCTCAAACACCTCATTGGACTATTGAGAGCCTTTGAGACTGACCTACCGGCCTCCCGGCAGGAAACGTTCGGCCTGCTTTTAGAGTCCCTCTCCAACCTGCGCCTTCATCTATTCCACGCGGCCTACGATGGCTTCGAACTCTCCTCCAGAGAAGCAGCCTTCGCTATCGCCATGCGCCGACTAGCTTGGCTGCGCCTGGTCATAGAAACATAGAAACATGACGGCAGAAAAGGGCTATAGCCCATCAAGTCTGCCCACTTGATGGGCTATAGCCCTTTTCTGCCGTCATGTTTCTATGTTTCTATGTTTCTATGACCAGGCGCAGCCAAGCTAGTCGGCGCATGGCGATAGCGAAGGCTGCTTCTCTGGAGGAGAGTTCGAAGCTAGTCGACATGGACCCCAACTTACAGGACCGGTTGGCTAACCTCCCCTGCGTGGGAAAGGAATTGTTCGATGACACTATCGAGGCGGCGACAAAACGCCTCTCCGAACATGAACACTCATTTGCCTCCCTTGTCCGGCAAAAGCCCAAACCGCCAGCGCCCAGGCCATACAGGGCCCCTCCACGCCGCTACCCACAAAAGTCCACCCCTGCTTTCTCGCGGCCCCCACCCAGACGTCCGCAAGCCCATCACAGGGCCATGCCCAAGTCCCAACCGCCCGCGACCACCAAACCATCCCCGTCCTTTTGACGGGACACGCGGAAGGGGGCGGGCCCCCTCCGCCATAGTCCCAGGCCGCCTTCCCATCGGAGGTCGACTCAAAGCCTTTTACCCTCGCTGGGAACAACTCACGACGGACGCATGGGTCCTTGGCGTGATCTCATCAGGGTACTCTCAACTTTCGGGCCATTCCCCCGGACAACCCCCCAAGGAATTGCCCTCCCAACAGGACTCAGCTACCTCTACTCCTCTCCGAAGCTCGAGACCTGCTTCGCCTGAGAGCAGTGGAGAAGGTCCCCCCCGACCAACGGGGGAAGGGCTTCTACTCCCGTTACTTTCTGGTACCGAAAAAAACGGGAGACCTACGCCCAATACTAGACTTGAGACGCCTCAACAAATTCCTGGTACGGGAAAAGTTTCGGATGCTCTCACTACCAACACTCTACCCCCTGATCGACGAGGGCGACTGGCTCTGCTCCCTCGATCTCAAGGAGGCGTACACACATGTCCCAGTGCACCCCGCTCACCGCAAGTTTTTGCGTTTCCAAGTAGGGGACTGGCACCTACAATACCGAGTCCTCCCCTTCGGACTAGCATCATCACCTCGGGTCTTCACCAAGTGCCTCGTGGTGGTAGCAGCAACCCTACGCTCCCAGGGCCTCCAGGTATTCCCCTACCTGGACGACTGGCTAATCAAAGCCCCGTCCAAAGAAGGGGCTATCTCAGCGACCCAACAGACTATTACCTATCTACAAAGTCTGGGGTTCGAAATAAACTTCCCAAAATCTCAACTACGCCCCTCGCAATCCCTACAGTTCATCGGGGCCACGCTGGACACGGTTCGCCTCCGTTCCTTCCTCCCCCCTCCGCGCCTGGAGGCGTTAGTAAGTCTGAGCCGAAGGATCTCTCGGCTGACCTCAGTATCAGCCCGACAGATGATGACCCTCCTGGGCCACATGGCCTCCACCGTCCATGTCACACCCTTCGCCCGCCTCCATCTGAGAATCCCTCAATGGACCCTGGCGTCTCAATGGCGTCAAGACCGGGACCCGATCGACCACTCCGTGACAGTGACTCCTTCATTGCAACGATCGCTCCGCTGGTGGGCCGACTCTTCAAATCTTTCCAAAGGTTTGCTCTTCCTCACCCCACCCCACAGCAAGGTACTCACCACGGACTCGTCGGAGTACGCTTGGGGAGCCCATCTGGACGGCCTGCGCACCCAAGGAATGTGGTCAGCACAAGACCGCCGCTGCCACATCAACGTGCTAGAACTTCGGGCCATCTACCTCGCAGCAGTAGCCTTCCAACATCTGCTCCGCGACCGAGTGGTTCTCATCCGAACCGACAATCAAGTAGCGATGTACTACGTAAACAAACAAGGGGGCACAGGGTCTTGGCCCCTTTGCCGGGAAGCCCTGCGCCTCTGGAAATGGGCAATCTCCAACAACACCTTCCTTCGGGCGGTGTACATACAAGGAGAACAAAACTGCCTGGCGGACAGACTCAGCCGCCTCCTCCAGCCACACGAGTGGTCACTACACTCCCAGGCCCTACGAGGAGTGTTCGAACGGTGGGGGACGCCTCAAATAGACCTGTTCGCGTCCCCTCACAATCACAAGCTGCCTCTCTTCTGCTCCCGGATATACTCCCCGGACCGGCTCGAGGCCGACGCCTTCCTCCTCGATTGGGAGGGAAGGTTCCTGTACGCGTTCCCGCCGTTTCCTCTGATACTGCGGACGCTTATCCACCTGAAAACAGTACAAGCCACCCTGATCCTGATTGCCCCTCGCTGGCCACGCCAGCCGTGGTTTTCCCTTCTACTTCAACTCAGTGTCAGAGATCCACTGCCTCTGCCTCTGTTTCCCTCTCTACTGTCACAGGGTCAGGGTTCACTGTTACATCCCAATCTTCAATCTCTTCATCTGAATGCCTGGTTTCTCTCCCCCTGACTGCTCTCCCCGTGTCTCAATCAGTCAAGGAGATATTGGAGGCCTCTAGAAAAACCTCGACGAGAACCTGCTACTCCCAAAAGTGGACCAGATTCTCAACCTGGTGCTCCTCCCACAGCCAGGACCCGGTGTCGGTCCCCGTCCCCCTGGTCCTTGACTATCTACTTCAACTATCTCATTCCGGCCTAAAGACCAACTCCATTCGAGTACACCTCAGTGCGATTGCGGCCTTTCATCAGCCCCTGGAAGGGAAAGCCCTCTCGCTCCATCCCTTAGTCACTCGCTTCATGAAGGGCCTGCTGAACGTCCACCCCCCTCTCAAACCTCCCCCGCTGGTTTGGGACCTTAACGTGGTTCTGGCTCAACTAATGAAACCTCCATTTGAGCCCCTAGACAAATGCCATCCAAAATTCCTCACTTGGAAGGTAATTTTCCTACTCGCGCTCACGTCCGCACGGCGGGTTAGTGAGCTACAAGCTCTGGTAGCGGACCCACCCTTCACGGTATTCCATCACGACAAGGTGGTACTCCGCACCCATCCAAAGTTCCTACCTAAAGTAGTGTCTGATTTCCATCTCAATCAGTCCATTGTCTTACCTGTGTTTTTTCCCAAGCCCCACTCTCACCCCGGAGAAGTGGCGCTCCACACTCTTGACTGCAAAAGAGCGTTGGCCTTTTACCTCCAACGCACTCAGCCACACCGGAAAGTCCCACAACTGTTTTTGTCCTTCGACCCAAACCGGTTAGGTCACCCAGTTTCCAAACGCACCTTGTCCAACTGGTTGGCCGATTGCATCTCCTTTTGCTACGCTCAGGCTGGTCTCGCGCTGCATGGTCGAGTAACGGGACACAAAGTCCGAGCGATGGCAGCCTCCGTAGCCTTCCTCAGGTCCACACCTATTGAGGAAATCTGCAAGGCTGCCACGTGGTCTTCGGTTCATACCTTCACCTCCCACTACTGTCTGGACTCCCTGTCCAGAAGCGATGGCCGATTCGGCCAATCGGTGTTGCGAAATCTATTTGCTTAAATTGCCAACTTCCCTCCATCCCTCTTCAGTAAGCTTGGAGGTCACCCACATGTGAGAATATCATGCCTGCTTGTCCTGGGATAAAGCACAGTTACTTACCGTAACAGGTGTTATCCAGGGACAGCAGGCATATATTCTCACAACCCACCCACCTCCCCGAGGTTGGCTTCTTGGCTAGTTAAGTGAACTGGAGACCACGAGGGGATGCACCCCCTAGTGGAGCAGGAAGGCACGCATGCGTGGAGCAGCAGAGCAAACTTAAATCTTCAATCAAGTTTGCTTGAAAATGCTTCCGCATCGGGGCTCCGTAGATGACGTCACCCACCCACATGTGAGAATATATGCCTGCTGTCCCTGGATAACACCTGTTACGGTAAGTAACTGTGCTTTTGGTCACATCTCCTCGATGTTTTTGAAAACAGAAGGGATCACCCCAGTAATGCAGGCACCTGAGAAGACATCAATCTTCTAGTCTAGCCATTCTCAACCCAGCCCTCGGAGCTCATCTAGTCCCATCAGGTTTTCAGGATATTGACAATGAATATTCAGAAATTAGGTTTGCATGCAAATCTACCTCATGCATAGTCATTGTGGAGATCCTGAAAACCCAATGGGACTAGATGAGCTCCAAGAGCTGGGTTGAGAATGGCTGCTCTAGAGCAGTGGTTGCTCTCGGGACACATTTAGCTAGTCAGCTTTTCAGGATACCCACAAAAACTATGCATGAGATAAATTTGCACGCGCCATTTCCACTGCATGCAAATCTCGTGCATAGTCATTCTGGGTATCCTGAAAACCCAATGGGACTACAAGATGACCTATGAAGGCTGGGTTGAGAATGGCTGCTCTAGAACAGTGGTTGGTAATCTTGTCTCGGGACACACTTAGCTAATCAGGTTTTCAGGATATCACAAGGACTATGCATGAGATAAATTTACATGCACCATCTCCACTGCATGCAAATATCTCGCACATAGTCATTCTGGGTATTCTGACAACCTGATGTGGCCTGAGGATTGAGAACTGCTGTTCTAAGGGGAATACCATCTGTCATTCATAAGGCAACATTTGTCCCAGGCTGGACTGAGAACACACGATTGCAGGGCTTTGGAAGGAGTCAGTAACTGAAATGATTGGGAGGGGCACTAAGTGATGGGGAAGGGGAAGAACCTCTCCAAGTCACTGAAGAAATACTGTACAGTAGAGAATGACATGGTGACAAAATTCATCACCGTTCCCGTCCCCGTGGATAACCGCGGGAAATAATCCCATGTCATTTTCTAGTGTCTATTTCAACCTTGGTCCTTCTACACCAGCATTCTTCAAAGCAAAGCTGGGCCCATTCATACTCTGATTCTTATGTGAGCCAAGAATAATGAAGCCATTGTGACATCACTGATGTGATTGGCTCTTAGGCACTGGTGGAATGAGGCATTATGACATCACAATATCTGCTCTGGATACCAGAGACTGTCATTCTGTAGTGTCTGTTTCAACCTCGGTCCTTCTACACCAGCATTCTTCAAAGCAAAGCTTGCGGGTCAGTGGTTATGGCCATTCATACTCTGATTCTTCCCTCTCTCCTTAAAGAATGACATGAAGATGGTTTCCCACGGTTATCCGTGGGGACGGGAACGGTGATGAATTTTGTCACCGTGTCATTCTCTACTGTACAGTACACTGTGGCAACAGATTCCAGCAGCTCCAAATTAACTGAAAGGACATAGACCGTTCTTTCTCCTCCCACCAAAAAATAAATAAATAAATACAAGAAACAAGTGTGTGCAATTTTATTTACAAAAAGTTTCAAATTACATATAATACATTTTTTTACACACCAAATGTTTTAAAACATTGAGACAGCCTTATGCTAACAGAAGATAAAGAAAAATATTTGACTTTCTTTAATAAATCACTTGCAGCTATTGTTATACAAATCTGTACGTCATGCAGGGTTCTTTTTCTAGTTGCCTTTTATTTTCCTAAAAAAAGGTTGTGGAAAGTGCAAATACGACACATCTTTCTCCACCTTTAAGGCAAGTAATATGGAACACACTGCACCAAAGTGAGCATAGGCGACCTCAAGTGAGTTTTTAAACACTCTCCCAGCAAAGGATAGCAAAATTATTAGACATGAAACACAGCGAGAGGACCTGAGGAATTTTGATGGGTTGTATCAATTTTAGAAATGTTGGAAACTCAAATGCCATAAATTCTCAGATGCCCAGGGTCATGAGGTGGTGAATTAGTCCCTCCCCTTCCAGGCCTGAGCTATTCCTCTCCGTTTGAAATGAATGACCATGAGGTGCAGGAGAGCTCTGCCATTTTGTTGCCACGCCCATCCTATATCGCTTCCTTTTACAGTTTTGGCACACACTAGCAAACGATTCCATCCGGATGAAGGTCCTGCAAGTCAAGGAGCCAATTTGTACAGCTACACTAGTGGTCAACAGGATCCAACCCACTCTAGAGATACAACGTGGAGCCTTTGCAATGTATTACTAGGCACGTTTCGCTCTGATTACCCTTCTAAAACTATTTCAGAGTTCAGTTTTTGTACTAGAGATAACTTACCAGCTCACCTCACCCTTGACTTCGTAAATCTTAAACTTCCTTAAAACCTTTCAAATTTATTGCAGTGTGTGTTGAAGCTTTTCTTTACTAAGAAATCAGACTTTACAAGTCTCAGGCTGCAGTGAAAAAGGGTTCAGAAAACTAATTCAATCTCTCAAGACCAGGGCTTTGGCATTCCAAGGCTGCCTGAGGATGAAAGAGGCACAACACAGCTCCTGCTCAAAACACATCCAAACTCTAGAAGTAATACTACCCTACAAAAAAGAAAACAAAACTGGTTATTTCAATGGAAGACATGAGAAAGTTGGGTCAGTTTACTAAGAGTTCTAATTACTACCTGAATATACAGGGAAAAAACCCCAAAAAACTTAAGGAGATGCTTTAAGCTTGTTCTTAGGGCATCTCCAAATCAGTGAGGTGGAGCAACCTGGGTATGGCCTACTTTGGAAGGCTTCTCTCAGCA
The DNA here is from genome assembly GCF_902459505.1 of Geotrypetes seraphini. NCBI lineage: Eukaryota > Metazoa > Chordata > Amphibia > Gymnophiona > Dermophiidae > Geotrypetes > Geotrypetes seraphini. The sequence goes on along the minus strand of NC_047094.1, from coordinate 12,255,816 downwards.
CAGTTACTACCAAGGGTCTTACACTTAAACCTAGCCCAATCTATGCACCTTCCAAGAGAGACAAGCAATGTAAACTTCACCCCCAAAGACAAGTCAGGAAGTTTTGTCTTAAATGAAACTGTACTTGCAGAAAAATATATATTTACTCTGATCAGTGAGGGTGACTTTACAGACAAGAAACCAGACAGCAAACCTTTTGCTAAAAATGACCTGGGCTATTATTAATGGCGGGGGGGGGGGGGGGGGGGGGGGGGGGTTTCCTATGCACTGAGGCCACTTTTAGCACAGCTGTAAAATGGCTGCATTTCCTGTTTCCCCCTATTAATGGCCATGGGCTAATTTCTCTCTATTTTATAGGCATTAAGGCTCGATTCTCTATACCAGTGGTTCCCAACCCTGTCCTGGAGGACCACCAGGCCAATTGGGTTTTCAGGCTAGCCCTAATGAATATGCATGGGAGAGATTTGCATATAATAGAATTGGCAGGCATGCAAATCTGCCCCATGCATATTCATTAGGGCTAGCCTGAAAACCCGATTGGCCTGGTGGTCCTCCAGGACAGGGTTGGGAACCACTGCTCTATACGATGCCTAGATTAAGAGCTGTTAGGCACCATAATCAGACGTCTAGCAATGCCTAATTTACTTCCACGCACAACTTGAGTTAATGGTTTTAAATGGTTTAATTGACCGCACCATTAAAAACTTACTAAAAAAACATTTTAATGATCCATTTAGGTTGTGCGTGGAATACCACACAGTACCTAGCAATGCCTAAGTTGATATCTCTCTGAAAAGTAAGCGTGGTTAGGGGACAAAGAATAAGCGTGGTTGACTTAGGCATTTGAGGTAGGCGCCAGGAAAAGCCTGCCCTAATATACTAGTGTCTACCTCTAGGATGCCTAAGTCCAGTGGCATAGTAAGGGGGTGGGGACGGCACCTCTACACCCCCCCATATCATGCTCATGTCCCCCTTCCTCCCCACCCAGTGTGAACGTCTCAATCTGCTGCTTGCAGCAGCCTGGTTTCCCTCTGAAATCACTTCCTGGTCGTGGGGCCAGGAAGTGACATAAGAGGGAAAGCCAAAACAGGTACGAGCAGCAGACTGGAGAAGCAGCTCATGCTGGCAAGGATTTAAAGAGGTGGTGGGGCCACCGCCAAGGGCATCTACTACCTTTGCCAAGCCACTGCCTAAGTCTGCTTAGGCGTGGCTAGGTGCGATTCTATAAAGATGAGAGTGGTTGATTGATAACCATGTGGAGTGGTAGTAAGTGTCATTTCTAGAATCAGATCCTAAGGGCATGCCTACGCTCTACCTCTGCACTATAGATCTTTAAAATAGAGTGCATCCCATAGTCATGCCTCTTTAACCTGTGGAAAGCACACATTAGTACTTATTGCAGCTTAAAAATAAATGTTCTTTGCAGTACTGAAAATCTGTAGTTAACATATTTCAGCTCAATCATCCCACAATGTTTTTACAGTTGTTACATTCCAGAGACAAACATATCCATTTGGGGATCACTCTTTTGGCATGTGCAACGTGAAAGGTATAAAACCAGAGACAACGCAAAGGTGAGATGGATACAAGGGTGTCAGGTCAAAAGCGCGCCGGGACAAAGGTGCGCGCAGACAACTGAGCGCAGCGTGGAGGTGTGCGCCGCAGAAAATTACTGTTTTTAGGGCTCCGACGGGGGTGGGGTGGGGGGAACCCCCCCACTTTACTTAATAGAGATCACGCCGCGTTGTGGGGGCGTTGTAACCCCCCACATTTTACTGAAAACTTCACTTTTTCCCTGTTTTTAGGGAAAAAGTTAAGTTTACAGTAAAATGTGGAGGGTTACAACCCCCCAAACCCCCCACAATGCCGGCGCGATCTCTATTAAGTAAACTGGGGGGGCTCCCCAACAAAACCCCCCGTCGGAGCCCCTAAAAACTGTAATTTTCTTTGGCACGCGCCTCCGTCTTGCGCTCAGTTGTTGGCGCGCGCCTTTGTCTTTCGCGGGGTTGTCTATGAACCGGATACAAGTATTAATTCAATCACTCAGTTTTAAAGAGACAAAAACAAACTGCGAACGTACAGGGCCCCAATAAAGCATAATTGGCAATAATGAGCCTTAAGTAGGGTCCACAGAAACAGAAAAAGTACAAGTGAACTGATTATTCAGGACCCAGCACAGCCACTAGTTTATCACCCTGCCTACGATGTTCTAATCCTAGTGCATATTTTTCATTTAAGATCCAAAATTAGGAGAAGATAGGTCAGAAAGGTCTTATAAATCCTCTCATTCTCTTTCTCAGATCTTCACATCTGGCCAGACAAGCCAGTGTAGCATTTTACAGACAAGAGATTAAGCAGAATAATATATTAAGCAGGATGACTTTCATTATATGGTTTCAGAAAGCCGATTTCAGTGGCAGAGCCGAACAGTGATTCCTCTTTAAAGCATATGAACTATTTCAAGTAAGAAGACTACGTTTATTTTTGCATTGAAGCTCCTTCATCATCACCTTCTAATCTCCCAAATCCAACTCCATGAATGAAAGGTATAAACACAGCAGAAACATGACAACCAGTGGCTGTTGAGGTGACTAATTACCTATCATGAACATTGAAGCAGAAGGCCGTGTGTTTTATGAAAACGTTGGCCAGGAGCATTTCTAAAATACGCTTTTGATAAAACCAAACACTTCAGACAGGCCCTTCAAAAATATCACTGCAATTTAAAGGAAGAAAGTGCGTGTGTGTATGGGGGGGATACAATACACCCAAAGAACCTTATTTAAAGGCATCCCCATGTGTAAATAGCAGCATTTTAAAGACCAGAGAGGCCCTGACATTTAAATGCCAAGAGCAAGGGCCCTTTACATGTGAAGATGCTAAGCAGGGGGCCACAGGTACAGCAGATGTGGTCTAGGCCAGTGGTATTGGACCCAGTCCTGAGGGACCACCTGGCCAGTTGGGTTTTCAAAGTCTCTGTCATCCATATTTCTTGTGGATATCCTGAAAACCCAACTGGCCAGGTGGTCCCTCAGGAATGGGTCGAATACCACTGGTCTAGGCAGATTTCTTATTTCACATAAAAAAAATCCTGATCTGTTTGTGTTTATATACTGTATATGTCAGTATTTACAGCTGCCCCAAGGCAAATCTAAGTGCCTGCCGTAGGAGCAGCTGTAAATAGCAATGACTGGGGCCCCTTCTATGATCTCTGCCCTCTGACATCCAACCCCTTCAATCAAATTCCCCACTCCCAGCCCTACCCCTCATCCCACTCCCTGGGCCCTAAAATCCAAACTGGTCACTGAGCTCTCTAGTGCTAATATTGAGGTATTACCTCTAGGAGTCTGGAGACAGGGGTGGGGTTGCTTGTGCACATGCAAGGGCCTTTACTACAGGAAGAAGGGGGCTGCCTATACTGAGGTCAGAGCCTTTTACAGAGGGAGCAGCTATTCTAAAAAGCTGTAGAGGAATTTCTATGCCCTACCCCCTCTCCTCACATGCGTGGAGGGACTTCTACCTACCTTCTACCTGCTTGTGAAAAGTTGATGAAATCTACGTTCCAACCCCCTTCTTAACTTGTCTTCCAAGAAACAGAGATAAACCTAGACTTGTACAAATCAATTACCTCCTTCTCCCTCCAAAAACCAAACTGTCCTTGTTCTGGACTTGGGAGCTTCTCTGGGGATAACCCTCCAAGGTTCATCACATTAGCCAGTGCACTGAACCACAGGTTCTCAACTGAGTCCCGAGCACACAACCAACCAATCAGCTTGTCAGGCTATCCTGAATGAATACACATTAAATAAAGTTTATATGCATTATTTTATGTATATTTATTGCGCATATCCTGAAAACCCAATGATTTGTGGTCAGTGTGGATGAAATAAAAGTAAATTGTCAACATGTAACCCTGGAACAGTTGATGGCTGCACTCAGACCTGTGGTATAGCCACAGGTAGGATGGATGGGCATGAGGCTTTTCTACTTTGCCCTTGCTCAACATAACATTTAAATCCTCAAGCCAAAGCCCCACATGACTCCACCTCAGACAGAGGCAGCTAACCCAACTGGTTAACACTGGCACCAGGCACATCATCCATTTATTGTTTATTTAAAGATTTATATTCTGCTACATCCACAGTTCTGAGCGGATTACAAATAATATTTTCCATTACAGCTCCTCAACTATGGAGCTCAATGCCTAATCACCTTCGGGAAGAACTCAACCTTGAAAGATTCAAATCAAATCTAAAACCTTCTTATTTAAAGATGCATTTGACCTATAAAAGCTAAATACCTATCATCTACCACAGACGTAATTCCCCCTTCCTATATGCGTTATCCTTTTATGTCTCCCTATCCTATTTAAAACTGGATTTCTTCCCTTTTACCATCTTGTAACTGCTGTTGGTCCATAATGTCTATATGTACATGTATATTGCTTGTTAACGACTTTCGTTCTATATTACCCCCTTATTTTTTTAATATATGGATAAGCGGAATAACAAATATTAATAAAACTTGGAAACTTGGATAAATAATCTCAACTTCTTGCACATTAAAACTTCCCTCTCTGCGCATGAACTGAGCATGTGCATGGTGCTGGCTGTGGATGCCTTCAACTGGTGGGGATTAGGGACTCCTGCCAGCTACACTATGGGTGCACCTCTCTGCTGGGTGCGCTTACGGCTATGCCCCGACTCAAATCACAAAAAAATTTTTTTTTACAAAAACTCCTGATCACAACTTGTATAAATAATTTCCATTAACTTTTCTTTTTCAAAGATCTAGAAAAAAAAAAAAAAAGAGAATACAAATTCAGCGAAGAATAAAACTGTCCATGATTAAAGATAAAACCCAGGAAAAAAAATCTCACACGTTCTGTTAATGGAGTAAAAGAAAGAACTTCTGTTTTAGGAGATCCGGCTGACTCAGTCTCTTAAGAAAAACTGCAACGAGGTGCTCTGCTTCATGTGAAAAGACGGACATACTGCATGTTGCTTCAGTTTTAACTTCAAACAGCTGTAGGCTACAAAGGTAGAGGGCCAAGCCAGCCTATAACCTAAATTTTAATCATTATTCTCGTGGTTGGTTTTGGGGGGGGGGCAGGGGAAAGATTAATGATAGCCTTTTGGTTAAACATGCAAGTCTTTCAAAGTATGTACTGGTTGAGGGGAATCATTCACGTTTAGAGTCGGGTTTCTCCTCAGATTCTAAGAGCAATTAAGAGAATATGAAATTGCATAATAAATGGGTTTTGTTATTTTACAGTTTTATTATACAAATCTATAATACTCTTCTTTGTAAGTTTCTGACAGGAATTCTCTTCAACACAGTGCTAAGCCAAGAACATCGACAGATCATTTTATTAGTCACAACTAGGAAAGAATGCCATGAAATGGCGTCATGAGTGTATTTAACGTATATGAGCCATACCACCCTTCAGTGATTGTTCTCATACTTGTACTGAAGTCATCTTTTCTAGCTATGACTGAGAAAAAATAATAAAAGATGGAACAGAGCATATAATAAAGCGGACGTTTAAGAACCGAAGCTTTAATTTCTAAACCACCTAGCCTTTTCTTCTTACAAATGGCAACCGAGTCACAGTCAACGTTGACCATAATAGACTACCTTGGACGTAGTCTGTGAGCCTTCCAGTTTCTCAGAGTGCGGCGAGTGGATTACCCCCCAGCGGCTCACTTTTCAGCGGATCGCATGGCAGGATGAGTAGCAGATCCTGTCACCAGGGTACGTGGTTTCTAACTTCAGCATCTCCAACAACTCAAGCTGGCAGAAAACAGATCAGTACTGATGCCGATGCCGAGGCTGCGGACCAAAGTGCATAGGCAAGTTGTGCTCAAGCCCCACGTTGATGAGTGGGAAGTCATAGTTCACCCGCATGTTGGGCAAAGGTGGCACGTACGGAGCAGGAATAGGGCCCATATTGAGAGGAAGGTTATTGTACATTGGACGGACGGGAGGCAAAGCAAACTGGGGGTGCACAAAGGGATAAGGAGGAATTTGAGGCTGGTGCAAATTCTGAGGGACAGGCCGTGGGATGGCGTCAACTCTTGAGATCTTGTGGGCTTTTTCTTCAATTGGAGGACCAATTCTTTTGAAACCATTTTCTAGGAATTATTATAAGAAAATAATTAAATGTACACGCTTAAGAAAGAAGCAAAAACAATCATCATACACAATATCTGTTTTGAACAATTTTGCATTTTAGGTAGGCAATATATTGGCATTCTGTTTTATGGCCCTCACTGGGGTCCCAATTAGCTTGTTTATACAGCTACTACAAGCATGAGGTACAAGCATGAGGTGTGTCTCAAATGCTGCCAAGTATAGATAGAAACAACCCTAAAGCAAAACAACAGAAGACTGTCCAGGAGACAATATGAGCGAGAAAGAAGTGGCCTTACAACTTGAACTCTGGTTATTTTAATTGAAAAATGTGGTTCCCACCAAATCACTATGTTGTTACATAACAGAATTGAGGCTCTTGTATGGTTATGAACAAATGTTTTGAACAGATGTAATGTATGCTTATATCAGGGACTTAATCTTATTTCACACATCAAGTCTTTTGGACAGATGGACATGTGGTAAATGTGCCTGAAGGTTGACTGAGCATCATACAGAAGTACACAGCTGGCTGGGCTTCTGAAGAGGACAACCTGCAGAATGCCTGAAGGTCATGACTTACCTCCATTTTTCCTCTTTTGTTCTTCCTCAGCTTCATGCTGAATTTCTTGGATTATCCTCTCATCATCTTCCTAGATATAAGGAAAAACAGTAGTAGTGCAATGATAAAACAAATTCATTTTGAACACTGCTTCTTATCAATTAACACTCCTGATTAATCCCATTACATCTTAACCATATTTTGAGTATCACGCTTCCTCGAATATACAAGGACAATATTATTTTTCAATCTACCTGAAAGACATTAAAATTTATTGATGCCTTAACTTTGGTTTCAGTACAACAATCCACGTGTCAATCCCAGTTCATAGACAAAATCGCGCGAGACAACGGCGCGCAGACAACTGAGCGCAAGGTTGACGGCGCGCCAAAGAAAAGCACTATTTTAAAGGGTTCCGACGGGGGGTGTTGGTGGGGACCCCCCTATTTTACTTAACAGACATCGCGCTGGCGTTGTGGGGGGTTTGGGGAGTTGTAACTCCCCTCATTATACTTGAAACTGAACTTTTTGCCTGTTTTTTAGGGAAAAAGTTCAGTTTTAAGTATAATGTGGGGGGTTACAACCCCCCCACAACGCCAGTGCAATGTCTGTTAAGTAAAGTGGGGGGGTTCCCCCCCCACACCCCCTGTCGGAGACCTTTAAAATAGTGCTTTTCTTCGGCGCGCCGTCAACCTTGCGCTCAGTTGTCGGCGCGCCGTTGTCTCGCGCGATTTAGTCCCGTCACCGTCAATCCCTATGGTTAAACTCCAAGATAAAAATCAGCGAGTCTAAAATCCTTTGGAAACATTGCTTGCAGGCAGGCATATATACTTTAGATCAGTGTTTTTCAACCTTTTTTGGGCAAAGGCACACTTGTTTCATGAAAAAAATCACGAGGCACACCACCATTAGAAAATGTTAAAAAATTTAACTCTGTGCCTATATTGACTATATATAAAGTAATTCACTTGAGTGCCACCGCCGCCATCGGGAACAGGCCGGCGCCACGTTCTCCCTGCTTCTCTTCCCCGCGGGGCCGACCAACTCTCGCCACCCGTCGTCAATTCTAACGTCGGAGAGGACGTTCTAGGCCAGCCAGGCAGCGATTGGCTGGCCCAGAACGTCCTCTCCGACGTCAGAATTGACGCGAGTGGCGAGAGTTGGCCGGCCCCACAGGGAAAAGCAGGGAGAACTTGGCGCCGGCCTGTTTCTGATGGCAGCGGTGGTACTCAAGTGGCTAAAGAGCCGCAGTTTGTCGGCCTAGGGACAACACTGGAGGGTGGCCAGCTGTGCACCCCCTTGGGACGTAAACCCGGGGTGGGGCAGACCGCCCCCCCACCCTGGTATGCCACTATCTGTACCTCACTCCCTCCCTATGACCAAAAATTCTCCTTTCTTCTATTCCCCGTGTACACAACCATCTCTTTCCCTCCCTTCCTCTCTCCCAAGTCCATTTCTTGTGTCCAAAAACGCATTCCCTCCCCCACCTCAGCATCTCTTTCTCTCCCTTCCTCTCTCCCAAGTCCATGCCTTCTGTGTCCAAAAACGCATTCCCTCCCCCACCTCAGCATCTCTTTCCCTCCCTTCCTCTCTCCCAAGTCCATGCCTTCTGTGTCCAAAAACGCATTCCCTCCCCCACCTCAGCATCTCTTTCCCTCCCTTCCTCTCTCCCAAGTCCATGCCTTCTGTGTCCAAAAACGCATTCCCTCCCCCACCTCAGCATCTCTTTCCCTCCCTTCCTCTCTCCCAAGTCCATGCCTTCTGTGTCCAAAAACGTATTCCCTCCCCCACCTCAGCATCTCTTTCCCTCCCTTCCTCTCTCCCAAGTCCATGCCTTCTGTGTCCAAAAACGCATTCCCTCCCCCACCTCAGCATCTCTTTCCCTCCCTTCCTCTCTCCCAAGTCCATGCCTTCTGTGTCCAAAAACGCATTCCCTCCCCCACCTCAGCATCTCTTTCCCTCCCTTCCTCTCTCCCAAGTCCATGCCTTCTGTGTCCAAAAACACATTCCCTCTCCCACCTCAGCATCTTTCCCTCCCTTCCTCTCTCCCAAGTCCATGCCTTCTGTGTCCAAAAACACATTCCCTCTCCCACCTCAGCATCTTTCCCTCCCTTCCTCTCTCCCAAGTCCATGCCTTCTGTGTCCAAAACGCACTCCCTCCCCCCTTTTGTGTTCCGTGTTTGCCTCCCAGCCCATCTTTGCAACTTTCTCAGCAAAACGAAGCTCAAGCCGCGAGGCTTGTCTTTTGCTTCCTGCCTGCCCTGCCGCGCACAAATAGCTGAACGGAAGTATTCTCCGACGTCAGTGCTGACGTCGGAGGGCAGGCTTTGCTTAAGCCCTCCCTCCGACGTCAGCGCTGACATCGGGGAACGCTTGCGATTGGCTATATGTTAGCTGCAGGGCAGGCAGGAACAGAAGACGAGCCTCGCGGCTCGAGATGTATTGAACTCCGCGGGTCCCCCGTCCAGCTCTCTCCTGTCCACGTGGGGCGGACCGCCCCTCTCCCTAGACTGTGGCCTAGGACCCTGGGGGAGCCCGGGCCCCTGAATGCAGGACTGGTGGTACTGCCCTGATGGCGGCCCTGACCGTACGGCACACCAGGCAACATCTCGCGGCACACTAGTGTGCCGCGGAACAGCGGTTGAAAAACACTGCTTTAGATGATGTAATTCAGAATGGGAAAATGGTAAATTTATTACAATTGCAACAATCGGCATCTCAAAATCCCAAGGCTATAAATGGTTGCAGTTGAAACAGGCCATTCAGAAGGGATTCCCTGAATCAGTATAGCTTGCCGGGCCTATGTTTTCAGACAGATTTGCAAGGGCATCAGGCTGCCAAGTGGTACAAATTAATATCTGAATATTTGAATAAAAAACCTAAAACAAGCTTAAAAGCTACTTGGAGCATTGAGATAAAGCAGCAGATTTCTGCTACTCAATGGCCACGGATTTGGACTTGGAGAATGAGATGTACAGCGTCAGCGTCTATGAGACAAACTTGGTTTTTTTTCTGTTATATAGAATTTTTTGGACCCCAGTTAGTTTACAAAAGTTGGATACTTCAAAGTCTAATAGATGCTGGCACTGTCATCTTGAAGCAGGGACACTGGATTATTTGTTCTTTATTGTCCCTTGATACTCAATTTTTGGAAATCAATATGGGGAAAATGAATATGGTACTTGAGGCATCGATACCATTATCTTACGATGTGGTCCTATTTGGGACATTGTTGACTGCTAAGAATCCAATAAACATATACCAAAGTAGACTTCTTCTGATCATGACAGGGGTGACCATACAGATAACCAAAAGCTGGACTAGGCTAAACTATTCTTTTTGGTGGGAAACACTCTTGTTTTTATTACAGATATGAAAGAATATATGCAGAGCAAGTGGGAAATAATATACATTTTAAAAAATATGGGGTCCATTAGAGACATTTGTTAACTTAAAGACTGACTAATTGAAGAACCTTTAATTCCTTGATTCTCTTTATACACATCCAGGGAGGGGGGGGGGGAGTAAAATATTTTTTTTATTATCTGTTTGAAGATAAGTGCTGTTTATATGTTATTCTTCTGATTGTATACTTTGTTTGCGCTTTATATAAGTTTTGAAAATGAATAAAGATTTACAAAAAAAAAAAACCCAACCAAAACACTACTGATTATTTGCATGGTAAAGTATAAAAAACTGGCCAGCACCGACGATAGCCCATCACATGGCAGAGCAGTTCAGCCAAAGCTTTCTCAGCTAAAGAGGTCTTACAAGTTTACTAAACTGAGAATGAGCCTTTGTCCTCTTCTGCACCCCCCCCCCCACCGCTGAATTCTATTACCTCCTGCTGCTGCCGCTGTGAGGATACATCAACGAAGCAGCAGCGGTGGGGGGTTTGGACTCCTGGCTCAGCAGCGGGTCGAGGGAGCAGGCACGGAACAAATTGCTGGCTGGTCCGGACCTTCAGTCCAACGTCAGAATTGACGTCGGGGATAAGATGGCACCTGCTGCACCTGCCTGGCCTTTCCTTTCCTCTACTTACGCCGGCAGGAGCAGCGGTCGAAATAAGGCAACGGCCACGGGGAGGGGGGGTGGGGGGTGGGTAGGTATTTGCTCCATAGGATGCACCCTTTTTTCCACCCACTTTTTTTGGGGAAAAAGTGCGTCCTATGGAGCGAAAAATATGGTACTAAATTGAAGCTAATTTTTTCTAACCCACCTTTGCCTTTTACAGGCAGATTCCTATTCTCCAAAAACAGATGACCATTGCTAACAGTTCTCACTCCTTACAATTTATTCCACTGTGACTTCTTAGTTTCATATACTGCACAAGAGACGCATTCAAATTAAACAGACACTTCCAAACAGACAGACTGTGCAGTGCTGCATGCACTCACTACACGAAAGCATAAGAGGATGAGCTGAACAAATTCTACGCTAAAATACTCATGGAAAAATAAAAAATTTCAGAATCAACCTTCTAAGTTCTTAAACTACTTTCAAGTTATCAGGACACGACAGCTGGTTCCTGTCCAGCCAGAATCACAACAGGGAAGCTATGGCTTGTGTCTGCTGGAGAATGGAAAAGGCATGTTTGTTGATATTCTAAAGCTTCCCTGCGAGGATGCTCCAGTGACAAACAGCTCCACAAAGCTGGTCCTTAGAACAAGAGCATCTGAACTGTCCCTCATTCTTGATGACATCCCAAAAATGAAAATGGGGAGCGTGAACGCAGGAACAGAATTCTCTGAATTTCACCATTCATAGAAACATAGAAGATGACGGCAGAAAAGGGCTACAGCCCATCAAGTCTGCCCACTCTGCTTACCCACCCCCTGTCTATGCCCTAATGACCCAATTTCCTTATCTTGACCCTTGTAGGGATCCCACATGGGTATCCCATTTATTCTTAAAGTCTGGCACGTTGTCTGCCTCGATCACCTGCACTGGAAGCTTGTTCCAATGATCAACCACTCTCTCTGTGAAGAAATACTTTCTGGTGTCGCCATGAAATTTTCCGCCCCTGAGTTTGAGCGGGTGCCCTCTTGTGGCCGAGGGTCCCTTGAGAAAGAAAATATCATCTTCCACTTCGACACGTCCCGTGAGGTACTTAAGTGTTTCGATCATGTCTCCCCTCTCCCTACGTTCCTCGAGAGTGTAGAGCTGCAATTTGTTCAGTCTCTCTTCGTACGAGAGACCCTTGAGCCCTGAGATCATCCTGGTGGCCGTCCGCTGAACCGATTCAATTCTGCGCACATCTTTACTGTAATGTGGCCTCCAGAATTGCACACAGTACTCTCGTATGAGTAAAGATTCATGTTGGAGTTTGTGATCTAAGAAAACACAAAGACACTGCAGCCCACTAAATAATGATGTGCCTCTGTGACTTTTTACAGAGATCTTACACCAAGCACCTTGGTTTGAAAAAGAATAGGTGAAAGAAGTCACTGTTACAAACATGTGAAAAGTTGCTGGAGTATCATTATCTCATAAGAAAACAAGACTAGTCTTCCTGGGTCAGACCAATGGTCCATCAAGCCCAGTAGCCCGTTCGCATGGTGACCAATCCAGGTCCCTAGTACCTGGCCAAAACCCAAGGAGTAACAATATTCCATGCTACCGATCCAGGGTAAGAAGTGGCTTCCCCCATGTCTTTCCCAATAATAGACTATGGACTTTTCCTCCAGGAAATTGTCCATCCTTTTCTTAAAACCAGCTACGCTATCCGCTCTTACCACAACCTCTAGCAAAGAAGAGCGACCAAGATAATAAAGGTGATGGAACTCCTCTCGTATGAGTAAAGATTAAAAAGGTTAGGGCTCTTCAGCTTGGAAAAGAGACGGCTGAGGGGAGATAGGATTGAAGTCTACAAAATCCTAAGTGGAGTAGAAAGGGTACAAGTGGATCAATTTTTTTAGTCTGTCAAAAATTACAAAGACTAGGTTATAAAGACTCGAAGTTACAGGGAAATACTTTTAAAACCAATACAGTGGTACCTCGGTTTACGAGTGCACCGGTTTGCGAGTGTTTTGCAAGATGAGCAAAACATTCGCAAACTTGGTGCCTTGTAAACTGAGCTTGCCTCGCTGTACGAGCGCCCCCCCCCCCCCCCGCGAACCGGCACCTTCCCCCCCCCGATCCGGCACTCCCCCCCGATGCCATCGGGCACCCCCCCCGCCGCAACCTGAGATCCCCCAACCCATCTGAACCCTCTTCTTACTTCCAGTGTAGCCTCCGCATCGGCACCAGCATGTCCTGTGCCCGAAAATCTGCTTCCTGTGCCGGGCCTTGAGCATGTACGCATGCTCAAGGCATGAGAGTTCACGTTCAACGCATGTGCGCATGCTCAAGGCCGGTACAGGAAGCAAATTTTCGGGCACCGGCACCAACGCACAGGACATGCTGGTGCTGGTGCCGAGGCTACACTGGAAGTAAGAAGAGGGTTCGGGTGGGTTGGGGGATCTCAGGTCGCGGCGGGGGGTGCCCGATGGCAGCGGGGGGGTGCCGGATCGCGGGGGGGAGGGTGCCGATTCACGAGGGGGGGCCTTCGGGGGGAGCAATGCCGGTTCTCGGGGGGGGGGGGGAGCAGCGCTGCTGGCCTTGGGGGGGAAGGTGGGGGGTGGGAACATATGCAAGTTTCCCTTACTTCCTATGGGGAAACTTGCTTTGATATACGAGCATTTTGGATTACGAGCATGTTCCTGGAACAGATTATGCTCGTAATCCAAAGTACCACTGTATGAGGAAATTTTGCCAGAGGCTGTGGTAAGAGCAGATAGCGTAGCTGGTTTTAAGAAAGGCTTGGACAATTTCCGGGAGCAAAAGTCCATAGTATGTTACTGAGTAAGACATGGGGAAAGCCACTGCTTGCCCTGGATCGGCAGCATGGAATGTTGCTACTCCTTGGGGTTCCGGAATCTTTTGTTAGTCTTTGGGATTCCAGAATCTTGCTACTCTTTAGGATTCTAAACTAAACTAAAACTTAGCCTTATATACCGGGATATGGTTAACAATAAATTAATTAAAAAAAAAAAATACTAAAATACATGGAAATTAATTTTCAAAGTGTTTTGCAAATAGAAAAGGTTTTCAAGGATTTACGAAAAGATTGGAAGGAACTAAGACACTTCAAATCAAAATCAAAGGAAGATCATTCCATAATTGGGAGAATTTAAAAGCCAAAGAGAGGCTGAAATTCTTGACTCCTTTAATTCCTTTCTTGGAAGGGAGGGAAAGTTTAAATCATCGAGTACCTCTCGCATATGAAAATCTATAAACGTTCCACAGAAGAAGAACAAGAGGAATAATAACACCATGTAAAATTTTAAAAATAATACATATACATTTAAACTGAATTCTGAGATAAACTGGGAGCCAATGAAGGCTCCAAAGCAAAGGAGTCATATGGTCTAATTTGCTTTTCCATAAATCAACTTCGCAGCGGTATTCTGAATCATTTGTAGTCTTTGAAGACAGACCTTTGTGATGCCAAGATAAATAGCATTACAATAATCTAGCCGAGAAAGTACAATTGATTGGACCAGAACCAAAAAGTGACGTTGATGAAAAAGAGATCTAACCTTCCTCAGCATTCATAAGTTAAAAAACATTTCTTAACCAGAGAGTTTATCTGATTCTTAAAGGTAAGGGAAGAGTCAAAAAGTATTCCCAAAATCTTGGAGGAGAACTCAATTTGTAAGGAGGCTCCAGAGTCCAAAAGTACAGTGGGAGGGAGATAATCCAGTTTTGGGCCTAACCACAAAAGTTTAGTTTTGGCTGCATTTAACTTCATCTGGACAGACATAGCCCAGGCCTGAAGTTTGGAAATACAATGGTTTATTTTAAAAGTTAAATTGGTAATATTTAAATCAATCTCAATCAATATAAAGATATCATCCGCATAGGTAAAGAGCGTTTCCCAAGCTGACAACTTATACGTGTTCAAAGTAGTCATATAAAGATTAAACAAAATTGGGGAAAGCGGAGAGCCCTGGGGAACCCCACAAGGAGGCTGCCAGGAGTTAGAAATATTGCCATCAATACTGACTGAATAAGAACGAGACAATAAGAATTTAGAGAACCAAACAAGGACAGACAACCTGATTAAGTCCGATATCTGAAAGTAATTGAAGCAGAATATCAAGATACACTACATTAAATGCTGCAGACAAATCGAACTGGAGCAAAATTGAGCATTTATTTTATAGTCGGAATTGTTGAATTTTAGAAAGAAAAGAAATCAAGAAATTCCTGAAACAGCCATAACTTCAAACTTACTGTCCTTCCCCCCTCCCTCTTCCCGCAACACAGAAACTACATAACCTATTCTTTACCTCTCTAGAAAGGACAAATGTTCTTCCATTGTAACCCTCCGTTTTTTATCTCTTTTGTAATCCGCCTTGAACCGCAAGGTAATGACGGAATAGAAATCTCTAATTTAATGTAAATCAATAAAGTTTCAGTACTAAAATTAGAACGAAATCCATGTTGAAAAGGTTGAAGTAGTGAAAATTTATCCAGGTAATTGGTGAGTTGACCAGCTACAATTGATTCTTTTGTCAACAATGGTATATTAGCAATCGGTCGATAATGAGAAGGGAACAGTAGGATCTAGATCTGATTTTTTCAGGAGGGGAAGGAGTGTTATTTGCCCCATAGATTGATTGCGTAAAGTATCCATTTTTACAATGAGTAATTTAGTAAGATGGTCAACCACGATATGGCCTGTGAAGGAATATTAAGAAAAAGGTAAGATGGAAAAGGATCCAGTGAACATTTACACTTTCTCAACTTTTAATACAATTTGGAGATTTGGTATTGAGAAAGTGAATCAAAAGAGCACCAAGAGCAATCTCCAGTGTGGGATTTTTTTTTGGCCAGGTACTAGTGACCTGGATTGGCCACCATGAGAATGGGCTTGATGGACTATTGGTCTGACCCAGTAAGGCTATTCTTATGTTCTTACAATCTGTACTTATGTCTTTTAGCTTCCCAGTTTATATTTTCAACCTAATGCTCTCTGCGTCAATAATGCACACAACCACCTTGCCTAGTCCCATATTATGCTATAGTATCAGCTCAAAGTCTTATGGGAGAGAAAGATGTCCCTTGAATTGTAGAAATGTTTTCCTTGCCTCCAGTCCCCATTCAGTTTCTCCCTAGCCAGTTACAGTGGCAACTTCCTGGGGTTGAGAAGGTTAACATAGCTTTTATTGGGCTTGCTAAATGCCAAGAGAGTCAACCAGCATGCAGGAATAAGGGAATTGTATTCAACTGCCCCGGTCCCTTGTTCTGGCTCCCATGCTGCTATTCTTATGTGACCCTGTCTAATGACCGATTTGTCACTGGAAAACAAAGGGCTCTATGGAATTTTCAGAAGTTTTAAAATTGGCCCCCCCCCAAAAAAAAAAATGAACACCCTGAACCAGCAAAAGTGCTGCTGGAGGTAATCAACAGAAGTAATATCTAGATGAAACCAAGACAGAACAAAACCAGTGAACCATGCCAACAAAGGAAAGAGTCACAAGCTTGACATGCTGTGGGTGAAAGACAAAAACAGAACTCGCTTTGCAAAATAGGATTTTTTTTTCTTGCTAAGCAGAAAAATGTTACAGAAGAAGTAATTGCCAAATTCCGCTTAAAGATGGGGGTGGTGAGTGGCAATAAGTCAGTAGTGGAGAAAGATCATACTACTCGTAATAGATCGCACACAATTTGGAGAAAATTGTTTACAACAAATATTGCTCCAAGGTCAACTTTTTTTATTGTTAAAAAGAAAAAAAAAATAAAAGTAGCCCAGATCACAAATTCCTACAAATTTTCTTCCTTGCAATATTTGCATGAAGGATACTGTTAGGCAGGGAATCTTTATTTTTTAAGTACACCAAAACCACATCAATTACTTTAATTAGAGAAAATGTTTAGTCTGCAAGACAGAATAGTTTGCAGCTGCCCTATTCTCAGAATCTCCTCGGAAAAAAAAAGCTTCAATCATACTACTCCCAAGTACTTCAATCCACATAAAGTTAGTTTTATTTTGACCTGTGCTCACAGAAGGAACTATATCTTTCCCATGCTTTGAACTACCGCTAGCGAAGTGGTTACCCTACAGCTACAAACGGTTTAGAAGCCAATGTGGCTACAGAAGAGCGATTTAAGTCTGCTTTACCATCAAGCCTGGCAAAATAGGTCAAAGTGTGCTCCAGGCATGCCTTCCTGTTTTTACAGCCGACTCTCGCAACCTCCCTCGCAGTGCAACATGGCTTCTCTAAAAGATTCTAATTACAGGTAAGTAGGTTTCAAACTGCTCCAGAAGCCCTGCCAGCTGGTGTCCAGAGGCTAAAACCAGCAGAATGTAACTCAATTTGGCAGCTGCTTGTATGCTTGAGAAAAACAAGTCTTGCCTGCACTTCCCCTGATAACAATAGCCAGAGGAAGACAAACAAAAAGGACACCAGCAAATAAATACGGAATACATTTACATGACTGCTGGATTTAAGCTTACAAACGCAGAAACATGCCCATGTTTTGTCTTCATATTGCATCAGGATTCTTTGTTTTAATGTGGCACCGACTTGTCACAACTTAAACTGTAAAGCCTTTAACTGAGGGCTTTGCTCCCCCTCCTAAAAAAACAAACCAACCCAAAACACCCATTTTCAAGCCTTGGTTACGTAGAAACATGATGGCAAATAAAGGCCAATCCACAGCATCGCTATCTCCTCTTCTCCCTAGAGATCCCACGTGCCTCTCCCATGCTTTCTTGAATTCAGACGGACAGTCTTTTTCCTATTTCAACCTGACTCTATCCCTCTTTCTTAAAATTATTATCTAAATGAAATGTAAACTGCTTAGATTACTGCCAATGCAGTGTATCAAACATTAAATAAACTTGGAAACAGTCTCTACCACCTCTTCTGGGAGACTGTTCCACACATCTACCACACTTTCTGTAAAAAAGTATTTCCTTAGATTACTCCGGAGTAGAGAGTTGCGCGGGGACAGAAATCCCACCTGTCCCCATCCGTCCTCGTAAGGAATCCCACCCGTCCCGGTGAGGAATCCCTCCATCCCCACCAGGAATCCCCTCCGTCCCCACCTGTCTCCGTGAGGAATCCCCTCCGTCCCCACCCGTCCTGGTGAGGAATCCCCTCCGTCCCCACCCGTCCCCGTGAGGAATCCCCTCCATCCCTATAAACTTCAGAAATAGTTATTTCATTTAATTATGCTACTGAATTAAAGGATCTGGTAGAAACCCATTTACAAATAAGCAAAGAGACTTTATTAATTTGGAAATATTAATTGGGAAGAATACATACTTTGTAAACGGGTTTCTACCAGAGCCTCTAATGTTTATAAATTTTTATCAACACAACTAATATACTACTTTATCCTGAAGCAAAAAAAAAAAAAAAAAAAAAAGAAAGAAATAGAATTCTTTTCCTACCTTTGTTGCCTGGTTTCTGCTTTTGTCATGTTCTCATTCAATTCCTTCCATCCATCCACTATATCTCTCTTCTCTCTGTGTCTTCCATTTGCTCTGTTACTGTGCCTCTCCCTTTCTCCCCCCTTCCAAATTGGTCTGGCACCTATCTTCTTCCCTCCGCTCCCCCCATTGTCTGGCATCTCTGTCTTCTTCCCTGCCAGCGTCTTCGCCCCACTCTCTCTTCCCCATTTCCCTTCAGCGTCTTCTCCCCACTCTCTCTTCCCCATTTCCCTTCAGCATCTTCTCCCCACTTTCTCTTCCCCATTTTGTTTCAGCGTCCTTCTCCCTCCATCTTCCCCATGTCCTGTCAGCGTCCTTCTCCTTCCTCTGTATTCCCCATGTGCTTTCAGTATCCTTCTCCCTCCTCTGTCTTCCCCATGTGCTTTCAGTGTCCTTCTCCCCCTCTGTCTTCCCCATGTCCTTTCAGCGTCCTTCAACCCCTATCTTCCCCATGTCCTTTCAGCATCCTTCTCCCCCCATCTGCTTTCCCCATGTTCTTTCAGCGTCCTTCTCCACCCCTTTGTCTTCCCCATGTGCTTTCAGGGTCCTTCTCTCCCCCTCTCTCTTCCCCAGTGCTTTCAGCATCCTTCTCCCCCCTCAGTTTTATCCATTTCCCTTAAGCGTCTTTTCCTCTCCACTCCACCTTTCCTCCCTTTCTCCCTTGCTGTCTCTTACCTTCGTGGCACTTTCCCCCGACCGACTGACAACAGGCCCGGTCCGACAAATCTCCCTGCCCTGAATCCAGCTGCTGTAAGAAGGTAATTTAGATTCACGGCTACAGGGCAGGGAGTTTTGTCGGACCGGGCCTGTTGTCGGTCGGTCAGGGGAAAGCGCCACGAAGGTAAGGGGATCTGGATGGCTCTGCACCCCCCCCTAAGGCTGCCCAGGGGCGGACCGCCCCCCTTGGTACACCACTGCCTTGAATTTATCCTACCTGCTCTGCCGCAGCACACAGCTGACCGGAAGTCTTCCCGATGTCAGCGCTGACATCGGAGGGAGGGCGGGCTTTGCTTAAGCCCTCCCTCCGACGTCAGCACTGACATCGTGGAAGACTTCCGGGTCGGCTGTGTGCTGCAGCAGGGCAGGTAGGGAAAAGAAGACGAGCCTCGCGGCTCGAGTGCATCCAACCCCGCAACCCTAGGGGCATCCCCACGGGATCCCCGTGACCCAAAGGGGGAACCTGCAGGATCCCCGTGGGATTCCCGTCGTCCCCGTGCAGCTCTCTACTCCGGAGCCTATCAACTCTCAACTTCATCATATGCCCTTCATTCCAGAGCTTCCTTTCAAATGAGACTCGCCTCTTACACAGCCCTGGATCTGGCACAAAGATCCCCACACAACACACGGGAATCTTTTTTTTTTTAAGCACGGCTGTAGAATATTTAATGACAGCATTAACATGCATCTTAAATGTGGTCTGTGGTAACACTTTTTGGACGAAGTTAACACCCATGCTGAAACCCTTCCTGTACCACTAGCCTATGATAAATCTATGTTATATTATGAACGGTTAACCGTGCAGGACATTTTCTACATGAGCCCCTGTGTTTCTAAAGGAAAGGAAGCTGCAGAACCAGAGGGCATAGCACGCAGAAGGAGACAGCCTGGGCGAGCAACATCTGGAATCATATTTTCATGGAAAGGGTGACAGATGCCTGAAATGCTTTCTCAGGGGAAGAGATGAATCCAGAAACTGATGGAATTCCAAAAGGAGTGGGATAAACACAGAAGAATCCTTGGCATGAAAATAAAAAAACTAAGCTTCTGGATATCCTACAAGAACTGTATAGTATGTTACCACTGCAGATTCTCCATGACTAGGGATGAACTAAGCAGAGTGTAGATAAAAAAAGAAGAGGGAGCGTCTGGAAGGGGCAGGAGGAACAGAGAAGAGGGGCAGGATTAGGGAGTAGAGTAGCTGTACTTTGCTAAAAGACTCATTCCCCTCCTCTTCTGTTCCCTGCAGGGTGCTTGGAATGGTGGGGTTTGAGAAGAACACCCCTGCTGCTCTGGAATCTGAGATGCGATAGGGTTTCCATAAGTTTGGGTTCCCCTGGACATGTCTTCCAGCTATCAGGCATGCGGGTGGTTTTGGTGATTTCCCAGGTTCGTCCAGTTGTAGAGAAATAGGATGGGCTCATGTGGCACTCTCTTCAATGGGTCAACGGCAGGCTAGCAGCGATTCTGATAGGCTGCCTGCCGCTAACCCAGAAGCCTCCCTTCTGCTGCATCCCACTCCCCTCTGGCAATTTCTTGTTTCTCCATGGCAGAGAGAAGGCTTCTGGGTTAGTGGCAGACAGCGTGTAAGAATCGCTGCTGGCTCCTGCTGACCCACTGATGAGAGAGAGAAGGAGAGATGCTGGACATGGGGTGAGAAAGGGGACTGTGGAGAAAAGGAGAGAGTGAGAAAAGGGGTGGAGGAGAGGGAGAGATGCTGATTGGAAAGGGAGAAAATGTTGGACATGAGGGAGAAATATTGGATAATATGGCAGATGGGAAGAAGGGAGAGATGGTTCATGGAGGAGAAAGGAGAAATATTGCATAAGATGGTGGAGGGGAGGACGGGAGACAGTGCATGGGGGAGAGAGAGGAAGAAATATTGAATAAAATGGTGGAAGGGAGAGATGATGCATGGGATGTGTGGAAAGATGTTGGACCCAGGGTATAAGAGAGGGAGAGAAAGAGAGATGTTGGATATGGAAGTGAATGAAAGAGATGGAGAGGGAAGGAAAAGGAAGATGTTGGATCCAGAAGCAGAAGGGAGCGATGGCAGAGAATGGGAGTGAGGGAAGAGAGGAAGAATGATGGACCATGGGAAAGTGTGCAGGAGGGAAGAGAGAAGGGGCAGTGAGATAAAAAGCTACAAAGATGGGGAGGAGAAAAAGAGGGAGCAGATGCTGAGCTAGAAGAGACTCCTCAGAGCCAGTACTCAGAGATGTGCCTGCTCACCCCTGTAGCCGATGACAGAGCTGGTAAATCCCCAGAATGAGTCTACCTCCAGGTAGACGTACTGTCACGTACAGAAGCTGCAGTGTTAACTCTCTCTTCTTCCCTGCTGAAGTCACACTACGAGAGGAGGAGAGAATGAACAGCTGCATATCAGGCTGCTTCCTCCTCTCACGTCTGCCTAGCAGCCTACAGTCAATTGCACATCTACAGCCTCCCAAGAGCAGTCAGTTCTTAGGAAGGGACAAGGGGAGAAAGCAGGCTGCAATTTACTCTTTTTCTCCTCTGGTGGAGAGAGGGAGAGAGAGTGAACAGCACAGCTGCTGGCTGTGTGGGAGGCAGGGCAAGATGACTGTGCAGTACTGTGTGTTGGGGGTGGGACGGGAGCATGGTAGGGTGGGGCCGGGACGTCTCCTCTTTTTTTTTTTGTCCTCACAGATATGGTAACCCTAAGTGGAAGAACAGAGATCCAGGCGGTTTACCCAGAAATTAAGCCCCACTGTTAAGAGACATTCAAGTCTAGTTTACAGATCTAGAACCATAAGGGAGAAAGAACAGTGAGGAAAACCTGAACAAAGAAAACAGAAGACATGCTTCATGTGTAAAAAAGAAATCATAAAAGGCTATGCATTTTTGCAGTCAAAATTCATAATGCTCAGTTCAGGGCAAGGACTTCTGCTTCATTTTCTTGGTTAATTAAAACAGAAAGGGCTGAATGACAGCATATTCAGTGAGTTAAGATTCACCGAGAGACAGAATAGCTTCATGTTCCCCTGAGTTTTCGGCAGCTGTTGCTCTGAGGAATACAATAAGCTTCTAGAAGCTGCGTTCTTTGTTGCCTGAACAAATCGGTTTTGAAGGAAATTACGAAGCAAACCGGAATTAGACTCAGAAGACACAACCAGATCACCATCAGACCTATCAATGGGTGGGTGGACTTCAATCTGCAGCCTATTTCCACGCACCAAAAGGCCATTTAAAAGACGAGAGCTGCCAGAAGCGGCACATGTAAATTGCATTAGCAGCCCTTCATTTGCAAGCATCAAAAGAAAACAGTTTTGCCACTAGGAAAAGAAAAGGCTTGAAGAGCCTCTTCCCGACAGTATGGTTGCTCAGTTTATACAGCAAGACATAAAAAAGCATTATCACAGTCACCTAGTCACTTTTATGGTACCAGTGTGGGCTGGCTGGCTGGATGGGTGACATGAACCTGATTAAGACTGACTAAGACTGGAAGTGAGAAAGACTGGGGTTTATTTTTTTTAGTTTTTGTTGCTGGTTACCGTATATACTCAAATATAAGTTGAGACCCCAAAAAGGAGGAAAAAAGGTTGACTCGAATATAAGCCTGGTGGCTTAATATTCAAGTGCCCTGCCCGGATCTGCACCCAGCCTCCCCCTCCCTCCCCTGTCAAGCTCTGCACCCAGCCCCCTTCCCTCCATCCTCTGTCAGGCTCTGCACCCAGCTCCCCTTTTCCCTCCCAGGCTCTCCACCCTGTCTCCCCTCCCTGACCTGTCCATCGTACCTACTCTACTGCTGGAATCCCTGGCAGTCCAGAGGAGCAGCGAGCTTTAAATGCTCCTGCCCCACTAACCCAGTCGGTGGCAGCCACGAGTTCTGGCTTCAGCCGCTGAGTGGTACCGAGCAGAGCGCGCTTTGGCACTGCTGCTCGGCACTGAGCGGCTTCCTGAATGGCATCAGTGATGTGGCAGAGGGAAGCCCTAGTGGGGCAGGCCAGGAAGTAGCCTGTTCAGAGCACTGCTGCTGCTCTAGGAGGCCTCGGAGGTATGTCAGGTTTCATGGTGGGAGGGTCAATGGGATGCTACTGCACAGGGGGATGGGAGGGAGGGGAGAAAATAAGCTGCTCAGGAGAATGGGAGGGGAGGGAAGATGCTGCACATGGGGGAAGAAAGGAGAGAGGAAGAATTGTTGGGGTGGAGGAGAGGAAGGGAGAGATAAAACAAAGAAGCACAAAGGGGTGTGAGAGAGAAATCCTCCATAGGTAGAAGGGAGGGAGACATACATGGAGAAGAGAGGAGAAATGTTAGACATAGGGTGGAGGGCAGGGAGAGATGGTGCATGGGGAGAGAGAAAGAAATGTTGCACATGATGATGGAAATGAGGAAGGGAAAGATGCTGCATGGAGGAGAATAGAGAGGATACTGGGATACTGAGAGAGGTGCTGGGATGTAACACAGGTATAGAAAGCTAACTAGGTAATAAGTATAGAAATCCAACCAGGTCGTGCATGTGCAAGACCGGAGGGTTAGGACTTCGATGGGAAGATAGGACTCAATGGGAAACCAAGGTGGCAAGGGGGCCCCTTCTGGTGACTCAGACAGGCCGTGACCTGTTCGGGCCGCCGCGGGAGCGGACTGCTGGGCAGGATGGACCTATGGTCTGACCCGGCGGAGGCACTGCTTATGTTCTTATGTTCTTATGACCCAGGGCACAAGCAGGGAGATAGAGATGGTAGACAGTAGGAAATAAACAAATGTTGGATATGGCAGTGGAAGGTAGAAAAAAATTTTATTTTCTATTTTGTGATTATAATATGTCAGATTTGAAATGTGTATCCTACCAGAGATGGTGTTAGACAGCAAGCGTGAGCTAGGACCAGACAGAAAGAGGAAAAGTATTTTTTTTTTATTTACACCACAGTGCCAGAGTGGGGTTGGAGAGGGCAAAGTGGGGGTGGGGTGGGTGGAAAGACTACAAAATAAACCTGCCAGGACATTTGAAAAAAAATGCCCGATTGGGCAGGAAAAGTGAATCAAATTGAAAAATCGATTCAATAGGCTGAATCGAATCAAATTGAAAATTTTTTCCCTGATTCGGGCAGCACTAGTGCTTAACAAGTTTCTCTCTCTAAATGAAGACAATTACTGACCTCTCAGAAACTACCTGTATTGCACAATAAGAGACTCTACCATGCTCTAAGATGATGCTTGCAGCTGATAAGTAGATGTGAAAGTAGTTCTCATCAAATGCAAAAACATCCACGCTTATAACGTATGATAAATATTGCTCAATATTACCTACTGCAACTCTTTAGAGTCCAGCTTTAGGGATTACTTACATATGATTACCTGCAACTGTTCTAGTGCTCTATTCTGCAATTACAGAAATAATTCTCAACAGAAACTCATGGATAATTGGAAAGATGAAAAGAGCCCTATGGGAAAAGCATCTGGGAACTGATTGCTGAATGAGTTTTAAAACCACAGCTCAGTCAGCTAGCTCTGAATGGGGAATGCTCCAGTCCTTTAGGGCCTCCTGCTAGGGCAGCCTCTACTTACAAGACAGATCAGGAAGAACAAAGAGTGGTGAGAAAGAAATGGTGGCTTAAAAGGGATTCAAGTCAGCCACAAGTCTAGCTTAATTACTGGATGGGGGGGGAGAGAAGGATTTGGTGAAAGACATCTTCACATGGTTTGCATAAATATGTTAAGCTTGTTGCTTTTATTTAAAATTCAGATGAGAAACTCTGCCTATATAAAACCCATCCCACTCCCCTCAAAATGTCATTATTGAGAATACCAGGTCTGAAGCTCAAATGATCTCTTATCAGTAGGACTGGGTTACACAATATCAGAGACTCTTTTACAGAGATTCTCCAGCCATTTAATCATTTTCAGTGGCAAAAAGCAATAACAAGGCCTATGCATTAAAAAAATTGAGCTAAATATGTTTTCAGGCACATGCATACAAAATTCCATTTATGGAATGAACTAAATTATTTTGTGCACAGGGAGGGGTCTAAGGCCCTAATTGACTCAGACACCTAAGGCCTCTCAGGCGTCCAAGCCAATCAGGGCCTTAGGCCCCTTCCAGTGCATCCCAGGATGCACCAGGAAGGGGAAGGCCCACCATTTTGGAGTAGAGGGACTGGGCATCCCCTCTTGCTGTCTACTTCTTGAACAGGTACAAGAGTGGTTCCAGGGGGGGAGCATACCTCTTGCTGATTTTTGGGGGGAGGGAGGGGGTGGTTTGGGGGGTGTCCTGGCTGGATGGGTTAGTTGGGGGGCAGGGGTTTTGGCAGCAGGAGGGAGTAGGCATCTCTTCTGCCCATTTTTGTTAAAGTATGGGGAGGAGGGTCCTGCAAGGGGGGGCAGGGATTTCTTGGCGGCAGAAGGAAGTGGGCATCCCTCCTGCCTCTATTTTGGTTTCAGGGGTTGGCTGGAGGGGGAGGGAGTGTTGCTCATATTTTTTTTATTGGGGCAGATATGGTGCGTGTGTCACATACACACAATATCTGTACCATTAAAAAAAAAAGAAAAAAGTCACAACAGCTGAATGGTAGGAGACTGCTTTGGGGCTTCCCCTGCCGTTTAGCTGTTCTGGCTTCCCCAAACTGGCTCTGTGATGGGTGCCCACAGCAAAACTCATTTGCATGGGCAGCCGTTTGATCGCTGTTTAGGAGTCAGCCCCCCCAAATTGGTCAACAGCGACTCACACGGTCTTAATGACCGTGTTCTGTGCATCTAGCCCTTCATCTTTCCATCCCCTCTGATTAAGGCATCCACCCATCCAAGGCAACCCTGAATTCTCAAGGTCAGATCAACCCAACAAAATACAACTCCCTTTTGGAATGATTCCTTATTGTTCCAGAGGGCGATGAGAACCTTTTGGCTGGCACTATGTCACCTGAGACTCCCTAGTGGTGGTTTACCACCCTTAGGCAATGGTGGTAAAATACTGCTGGGTGGCATCATTTGAATGGGAGTACGCCTGAAGGACCTTCCAGAACAGTAATCAATCATTTCTGAGGGACTGGAACAAAGACTAATTGATTGAAGGGTGGGATCCCCCTGGAACTTTGTTTTGAAGACTGGTAAGGATGCCCATTCCCTCCTGCCTCAGGGCTCGCCTCTTCAAAATGGCGGTGCCCCGCCCTGTGCATCCTGGGATGCAGTGGGAGGAGCCCAGATACCACTAAGGAACAAAATTAACAGCTTTAGACAAACACATTTTAACTCTCAACGATCTCCGAAAGGCTGGTAGAACTGTCTGTGGGTAGGGAGTGGGAAGCAGGTCAAACACTAGTGTTCTGACTTACCGATGGGTCTGTCCAGAGAGAGCATTTAGAACAGTCCCGGCAAGGACCACCTGGTGATCGAGGATGCTGGCAGAAGTGGTCATACCCAGTAATGGGGGTTCGGCAGAGGTAGCACATTTGGGCACTGCAGCGGCATGACATACGGTTGCAACCCTCGGATTTGATGAGGCCCGTCCCACACTTGTGACATTTCCTAATTCGAGCAGCAGTCATCTTTTCTTCACTGCAATAAAACCAGAGGTAGAGGGGAAGAAATAAAACCCATTAAATATACAAGACAATCTAGGATCTCAGATGTTCATGGTGTTACCCTGAAGGGTAGCTCTACCGGGTGGTTCATAGACAACGGCGTGAAAGACAAAAGCGCGTGCCGACAATTGAGCGCAGCGCGCGCTGCCGCACCGCTCTAAATTAGTTTTTTAGGGGCTCCGACGGGGGGTTTTGTTGGGGTACCCCCCCAGTTTACTTAATAGACATCACGCCGGCGTTATGGAGGGTTTGGGGGGTTGTAACCCTCCACATTTTACTGTAAACTGAACTTTTTCCCTAAAAACAGGGAAAAAGTGAAGTTTTCAGTAAAATGGGGGGTTACAATCCCCCACACCCTGGCGCGATCTCTATTAAGTAAAGTGGGGGGGGTTCCCCCCACACCCCCCCCATCAGAGCACTAAAAACAGTAATTTAGAGCGGCGCGCGCTCTGCGCTCAATTGTCTGGGCGCGCCTTTGTCCCGGCGCACTTTTGACCTGACACCCTACCGGGTAAACAGGAGCTGGCTTGGGTTGTGTCTTATAAATACAGTTTTTCCATCTGCAGGTTCCATCTGGGAACTCCTGCTGCTGAGACTGGCTGGGCATAATCTCAATGGTACTCTTAGTGATAAGTGAGATTCTCAGTTTATCAGGCCCTGACTTTCAGCTGAAGCTGCTTCATTCTGAATATATCAGGGTGCTGGTGGATCTGCTACTATGTAAGGTAACAGAGGTTCAGCGAGTCATGTAATAAGCAGCTTTAAAGCCTATGCTTATTAAAGCCTACTACTGTAGATGGCAGTGATATAAGATAATATTGTTATTTCAATATCTGAAATATATATATATATTTTTTTTAGTATTTGGAATGGTATACAGTACTCCCCCGAAATTCACAGGGGTTCCGTTCTAGGAACCCCTGTGAATTTCGAAAAACTGCAGGCGAGGCAGGAGAGGGCAGCTGGAGTGCCGGCGGGTGAAGAAAATCACTCGCGGTCTGCTCCGACCTCCTCTTCCTGTAAGTAACGTCGGGCTACACCAATCAGGAGCTGCTTTGACATGCAGCTCCTGATTGGTGTAGCCCGATTTTACTACAGGAAAAGGTGGTTGGAGCAGACCACGAATGAGCGAGTCCGCGATTCGCGAACTGTGAATTCGCAGGGGAACACTGTACTGCCATTCTAAATCCAGCAACAATCGGACAAAAAAAAAAAATAAAAGCCAAAAAGAATCAATCATAATTAATAAATAAAATAAGAACCATCAACACAAAGGGATATTATTTGTTCCAGAACAGAGGTCAAGGAAAGTTGAAGAGACAAGTTAGCCAAACATTCTGCATACCCCAAATTAAAAAATTAGGAAACATAGAAACATAGAAGATGATGGCAGAAAAGGGCTACAGCCCATCAAGTCTGCCCACTCTGCTTACCCACCCCCTGTCTATGCCCTAATGATCCAATTTCCTTATCTTGACCCTCGTAGGGATCCCACATGAGTATCCCATTTATTCTTAAAGTCTGGCACGTTGTCTGCCTCGATCACCTGCACTGGAAGCTTGTTCCAATGATCAACCACTCTCTCTGTGAAGAAATACTTTCTGGTGTCGCCATGAAATTTTCCGCCCCTGAGTTTGAGCGGGTGCCCTCTTGTGGCCGAGGGTCCCTTGAGAAAGAAAATATCATCTTCCACTTCGACACGTCCCGTGAGGTACTTAAGTGTTTCGATCATGTCTCCCCTCTCCCTACGTTCCTCGAGAGTGTAGAGCTGCAATTTGTTCAGTCTCTCTTCGTACGAGAGACCCTTGAGCCCCGAGATCATCCTGGTGGCCGTCCGCTGAACCGATTCAATTCTGCGCACATCTTTACTGTAATGTGGCCTCCAGAATTGCACACAGTACTCCAGATGAGAAAAGGTGAAAGCCATTTTTTAACATTTGACTTAAACTTGTCATATGGTACAAAACTATGAAAACGTATTAGGTGGGCATCAGACAGAAAAAAATTAAATAGATTACAATGTTTCAAGCAAAGAAAAAAAAAAAAAAGACCAAATGATGGAACTTAGGATGCATTTTGAACTACTTAAGGGAACAAAAACAAAACCCTACACATTTCAGTTTAGAAATAGCAAGTAGGGGACACATGCAGAGCATGGTCATTGAATTTTTTCAAAGCCCTTCTGCATGTGTGTATTTTGTATGGTTGTCTGTTTTGCTTCTGCGTGCGTGCATTTGGGGGGGGGAACTGGTATGTGTGTGTTATTTGCAATCAGAACAGGACATGAGAAGAGGGCTAGACAAATGTTGGGATGTATCCGTAGAAGTTTCGTCAGCCGGAAGTCCGAGGTCATAATGCCATTGTACAGAACCATGGTGAGACCTCATCTGGCATACTGTGTGCAATTCTGGAGGCCACACTATCGTCAAGATGTACTGAGAGTCGAGTCGGTTCAGCATATGGCCACCAGGATGGTCTCAGGGCTCAAGGATCTCTCATACGAAGAGAGGCTGAATAAATTGCGGCTGTGCTCTCTCGAGGAACTTAGGGAGAGGGGAGACATGATTGAGACTTTTAAGTATATCAACGGTCGTATCGAGGAAGAAGATGATATTTTCTTTCTTAAAGGACCCTCGGCCACAAGGGGGCATCCGCTAAAAATCAGGGGCGGGAAATTTCATGGCGAACTTCAGGAAGTATTTCTTCACCGAAAGAGTGGTTGATCATTGGAATAGACTTCCTGTGCAGGTGGTCAAGGCCAGCAGCGTGCCACATTTTAAGAATGGGATGCGCATGTGGGATCTCTAAGAGGGTAATAGTGGGGGGAGAGTCATCGGAATAGGCAGACTCGATGAGATATAGGATATCTGGGAGAATAAATTTAGGGAAGGGGATCTTTAGTGTGGGGAGACTAGATGGGCTATGGCCCTTTTCTGCCGTCATTTTTCTATGTTTTTTCTATGTTTCTAATTTGAAGACTGCAATTCCTTAATCAGTGGTTTGAAGTGGTTGGCCCACAGAAGCTTGTTTTTTTTTGGGGGGGGGGTTTAGAGGAGTTTTTCTCTTCTGGCCCCCAGGATGTGCAAAATCTTCAATGGAACAGCACGAGAGCTTTGCACAAATCACTTCCTCCTTTCCTGTGACTTCCGTCTGCGCCCACAGTGCCCTATTGGCTACATCCTACCCATGTTCTCTATTAATTACACTGGCAATAAGCAAAGCAGGTTTACTGACATCTATCTACGTGTGCATGTGGGAGGGGGCGGTGGCTAGAGGATTTAAATTCAGAAAAATGACCAGTCATTTGCCATCCTTCTGTCTTCTGCACATTAGTGCAAAAATCTGTTAAATTTTGGAAAAAGCCAGACATTTCATAGTTGCAAATGCCTTAATTTGATCTTGCCCATAGCAAGATATGAATTGGCAGTACACATAGCAACCAGTATTATAACAAAGAAACTGAAACATAGATCAGAATGAATAAAATCCATCCCATAAAGGACAGGGACATCTAATCTAATGTCTGTGTGTATATGCATGCTGAGCACGGGTTGTGTTCAGGGGGAGGGGGGACAGGATGTTTTTTGAGGGTGGAAGCAGCTGCTAATTAGATCATTCTGTGATATAATCAAACCAGCAGTTGGCAGCCTACAAGTTCTACAATTAAAAATCCTAGTGGAAATGCAGATGCTGAGTTACTTTTTGGGGGTGAAGGCAGTTGTGGTGGGGTAATTATGGGGGATGGGGCAATTTGGAAGTAGTAGCAGCTGTGAGGGAAATTTGGGGGGTGGGAATCAGTTAGGGGATGTGGGGCTGTTGTAGGGAGAATGGTTTGTGAAGGTGGGGACAGTTAGGCAACAGGGAGAGAGGCAACGTACTTAACTGGAACTGCTTCTCCAATAGAAATGCATCGGATCAATATTTTTTGGGGGGGTAGGGAAGGCTTAATTCTCTAGAACTCCTAATCCAATGTGGTTCGCTTTTGTATCGGATGTGCCTTTTCACCATTTCTTCCCCAACGTCAAGTTCCAACCCATCTGTTAAAAATTTTCTGAGCTATTTTGTCCCCCAGACAGATCAAATTTCAGATGGGAATAATAAAAAGAAATGCAATAGGGATAGACAGTATCCTTGTAAACAGATCAATATCTTTGTGTTACAGTTCTGAGACTGCTGATCGCAAAGACACCACTAAACGGAATCTCACTAAAACTCGCTTGCCACCACAAATCCTATATAATAAAACCCTAGCCGCGCATGTGCACTCAAATCTGCGTGCTTCCATGATCTCTGATCTGTAAGATGTAGGTCCGTGGTCGCAGGAGTGCGCATGCGCGAGTCCCCAGCCTTACTGCTTCCCAGCACCTACCTACAAAGGACTGGCCGCCAGCGTTGGACTCCCTGCTCTCCAGATCGTGGTGTCGGCTCCTCTCATGAGCCGCACCAGCGTTGGAGAAGGCTACCGATGGCTGGTAGGGATCCAGAGGAGCTGCTGTCACACTCGCCCGGAGCAGGCCAGACTGCGGACCGGGCAGGGAAGCGCCAACAAAAAAGAGACTCCAGCCGCTCACTGCTCAATGGGACCAGGCAGGCAGCCAAGCGAGGGAGGGAAACAGAATGAAAACAAAAAGGTAACGTGCAGGGAGAAGCTGAGCCTGCCTGCGGGAAACGCAATAAGGGAAGGGGGGGGGGCTCTTGGAGCAGGCTAGACCGCGGGAGAGAAGGGGGAGGGGCCAAAAGGAGCAGGCCACATCGTGGTAAGAGTAGGGAAGGGGGGTGGGGTAAAATGCTGCTACTGCTGCACAGGGATCTGGAGGTGAAGGGAAATACCTGCTGCTGCTGCACAGGGAAGTGGAGGGGGAGGGAAATGCTGTTGCAGCTGCACAGGGAAAGAATGACAGACAGACAGCAGGAGGGAGGGAGACAGAAAGAAAGGAGGAAAGACACAGGGGCAGGGAGAGGGACAGAAAGACAGAGAAAAGGGGCCAGGGAGAGAGAGAGAGAGACATTGGGAGGGAGAGAGACAGAAAGACATATATTCTAGCACCCATTAATGTAACGGGCTTGATGACTAGTATAACCAGAATTAGTACCATTCTTAAACAAAGATGCACCCACCTGCTAAGAAAAGCTACTTTGCCTCCATGTTACATCTACACTGAAAGTCCTATGTCCACTAAGTCTATATTTTAAGTCTGTATGTTATGTTCACACTGTAAATGCTGAAATCTAAACCCCCTTAAAGTCTGTATTTCTCACTAAAGTTTGTCTTACCCTTAACTATGAATGTACTCTTGCAACCCGTTCTGGCTCCTTTGGGAGGACGGGCTAAATAAAAGACGAAATAAATAAATAAAATACAGATACATACATACATACAGAATGGACACACTGGATACCTGAACAGGGGTGTGTGCAATTCTCTAAAGGTGCTCACATGAGTAGCTAGGAACCAACCTGCTAAGTGCAACTAGTAGGAGAAAATGAACAGGGACCCCCATGCTCCTGCAGTACTGTCTCTGCTTAATCTTAAATACAGAAGAAGAGATCCCAAGATGGCCATTGGCAATGTCTGAGGCAGAAATCAGGCGAATCAAAGTCTTTACAGGGTAGGCCATATGAAATCCCAAGTCTTTTAAAAGAAAGAAGATTAGCAAGGTAAGAACCTAATCCATCATTTTTTTTAGCAAAGACATGGAATTCCATACATTAGCTGATGTACCAAAGCAGTGCCAGATGACTATGGAAGGGACAGATGAACCTGAGGACCCAAAAGTGGCATCCTTTCGTATTGCCACAACCACTCTGGAACTTCGTAAAAGTGTAGAGAGTAGACCAAGTAGTTACTCTACAAATCGCATATTAAGGGTGTAGAGTGGGTAGGTGGGGTAGGAATTGGTCGTATTAGATAGGTTTTATGTATTTTTTGAAAAGTAGGGTTTTAGTGTCTTTCTTGAAGGTTTACTATGTTACTCTCGCTCAGGGCTGGCTCAAAAGGTTATGGCACTCCAAGCCAGCTTCGATGGTCGTACCCCCTGCCCCCAAAGTTTAATCTTTCTTCCCCCCTTCTCTCTCCAGCCCCTAGTCTGGCACTGCTCCCTACTTTTTCCCCCATGGCCCTCTAAAAATTACTTTGCTTGTTGACAGCAACAGCCTGCATAGCAGGCTGTTTTTGGCCATCCCTGGGTCTTCTCTCTGCTGCATCCTGCCTCCCTCTGATGCTATTCCCTGTTAGGGGGATGCAGCAGAGTGAATACTCTTTAATCACTCTTTCTGCATAAAAGTTAGCCACTATCTTGTTATTTTGTAAACCACTTTGACATGTTCATGGATTGCAGTACATCAAGATTGTGAATAAAGACTAAAGATACAGGGTCCAGAATGTACGGCAGAGAGGATAATATGAATTGGTGGATATCTTATCAACAGGGACATCTGTGTGGCCGGATTCATCTAACAGGCTGTGATGTAGAACCGACTACCTACTGAGTGTTTGCTAGGCTGCATAATCTGTAATAACTAGAAGTTCTGGTCCAAATACAGGTATGCAAATAGATCGGTCTGCCTGGCAGACTACACAGAGCTGGCAAATGCCTTAGCAGTGGCTGTTATTTACAGCAGATCATACTGTGATGATAGAGTAAAAAACAGCAGCTGGGTTTTGGGCCGCTTCCAAATCCTATAATTAAAAATTCTAGTGGATATGCAGGTGCTCACGTAGCTGGGCAGTCTGATAGGTTATACATAGGTGTTAAGAAGTCAAATGTTTGTGTGATGGCCCAATTGCTGGCTATTTGGAATATTATAAACTATGATCCCTCTAAGTCAGGGGTCTCAAAGTCCCTCCTTGAGGGCTGCAATCCAGTTGGGTTTTCAGGATTTCCCCAATGAATATGCATGAGATCTATGTGCATGCACTGCTTTCAATGCATATTCATTAGGGAAATCCTGAAAACCCGACTGGATTCTGGCCCTCGAGGACCGGTTGCCCACCCCTGATCTAGACCAGGGGTCTCAAAGTCCCTCCTTGAGGGCCGCAATCCAGTCGGGTTTTCAGGATTTCCCCAATGAATATGCATGAGATCTATGTGCATGCACTGCTTTCAATGCATATTCATTGGGGAAATCCTGAAAATCCGACTGGATTGTGGCCCTCAAGGGGGAACTTTGCGATTCCTGCTCTAAGCGGAGCACATGAGCAATCGCTATTGCATTCTACAAGCGTCGTTCCCAGATTTGACATGGTCACTCACAAAAGTACTTGTAAATCTGGAAAACTTAGTTTTTAGAACTTGTTGTGCACACGAAAAAAAAAAAAAGTTTTTTTTAAAGAATGTGTTGCTTACATGAAAAAATATTTGCACGCACCCAGCTAATCCTTAAAGGGAGTATTTGATTATAAATCTTTTTGGTTAGGAAAAGTGTGTGTATGGGGGGGGGGGGAATCTTCTATCAAAGATGGTGGTACAAAAAGGAGAAAGGCCACACAAAAGAGAAAATAATTGATAGTCCACAGCCAGAAACACATAAGACACATGCGCTCAAGAAGCGTGCTTTTGTCCACCCCCCCCCCGACCCCAAGAAAAAACTATAATTTATTTGAATCATGTAATTTTTTTTTTCATGAGCCACAGTCAAAACACACGCCACAGGCACGCTTTTCACAATACTGGACTGGTCGCTGACTTTTACTCGCCAAAAGCCGACATCACGCTTGGAGAAGTACTTGGCGATGATGAAGAATTGACCAGAGTGCTCATTTAAATATTGATGAGCCCTTTTGCAAGCAGAATCGGTAAGCCGTTTGGATAATCTGCTACTAAAATACATGCAAGCTAAACTGGCTGGAACTGGTTTCGTAACCGCATTAAAGGCAACCTTAAGTTTTGAGAATCTGGCCCCGAGCCCCCACTGGCACACCTGTTCCTAAAGTATCTAGACAACTGATCCTCTCTTCTCTCTCCCCTCTATAGCGATTAACTTGCTCTATTGATCACTCTCTCCTCAAAAATGGATTTCCTGTCCTATTAACCCTCTTTCTTCCTCCCCTCTTAAAGTCAATCAATTTGTACCTTTGCTTAATCTTTGTAAACCGCATAGAACTTCACGGTATTGCGGTATATAAGCTGTTATTATTATTATTATTATCTCCCCCCAGCAGATACCTCTCTGTCTGTCTTTATCCCTTTCTTATACCGCAGGGTTTGGGGGTCTCTGTGGCACACAAATACAACATTTTTTAGTGGTTGACAGGACCTTTCAGTCTTGCACTACAATGTTGGAGTTCCTGCAACACCAGTTTCCTTCTTCAGTTGGTGTAGCCTGACCTCCCCACTATCTTTACTGTTTCCTTTTCTTAGCTCCTACTCTGTGCATAGGAAATAGATAGATATATAGATAGATCAAGACAGAGAGGTTCTCCCCAATAGATATCCTCAAGAGTGAAATGTGCCTAGACATGAAATCTTAAAAAAATGCAAAGAAACCTACCCCCAAACAGATGCACTTTAACCATGAGATCTTCCTTTATTAGGGTTACCATTTATTAAAAAGAAAACCCTGGACACATAACCCCGCCCCATTCTGCCTTCAGCCCTGCCCCCCAGCTCCACCCCGTTCCATCCCCAGTCCCGCCCCATTCTGCCACCCAGTCCCGCCCCCGGCAAGCCTCCTCTCTTCTACAATCAGCTCCGGCTGCTTCTGGAGGGCCTAGAGCCTGCACAGATGTGTGTTATGCCATCTGCGCATGTTCAGAGGCCCTTTAGATGTGGCTGGAACTGGTCAGGCTAATTTACAGCTATTATCACACAGTATTGCTCATTCAAGGACTATTTTCATATTGCTTTTTTCCTCTACAGATATTTCCAAGACAGGAATATGTGATCTACAAACTACCACACTGAATTTGGCCAGGTGTCTGAATATATGTACTGTATATCTATTGTAGGATGCAGCGCTGGTGATAACTACTTCCCCCTTCCCCCTCTATATAGCAGGATATGGCCAGTTCTGGGTCTTCCTTTCCCTCTAGAGAACAGGAAGTGCTATTGTTTCTTCTCCATGTGCACACACACCTGCAGTGATATCACATAGCAGGACTGCATTTAAATTTAGAAACCAATTCTTTTTGGCTTTGATTAAACTATGACCTGATTGCAAATTCTCTGCCAACCCTTGCCACTAAAGCATTCAGACTTAGTGTTTTGTCCACAAACTTCATTAAAAAAAAAAAACCCAACCAGATTAAAACCAGACGGCTGATGTGAAAGATGAACTCAATGGTTTAAAATTAGTCAAGCATCAAAAAAAAATACAACATAGTAGACCCTTAACTGTATGAGTCAACTTTCAGCATCCACCTTCTCATTGTGTGATGAGAATCTTGAGTTTTAAGAGAATAAACTTTTTTGTTATTACACTTCTCCCTCCATATTTGCGGTTTCAGCATTTGCGATTTCGATTATTCACGGTTTTTAGCTTGCTGGCTCCTCCCCCCAAAATACATCAGCTTGCATAGAGAAATCGCTGATTCCCAGCACTTTGTTCACCGTGTTTTGCCTCTACTTCAGTAACAGACCAGGTCTCCCACCGTGTTAATCGCGGTTTCACTATATTCATGATGGTTTTTAATAGAAAACAGCGAATAACATATGAAAAAGTTATTCGTGGTTTTTCTGTATTTGCGGTTCTGTTAATCCCCTATCACAGCGAATACGGAGGGAGAAGTGTAGATCATAGCTATCTGGACAGTTAGCTTTATTTTGTCAGGAAAGTATGAAACATACCAAATCAGACTTTTGAGGATGACACAAAGGGAGGGAGAAGAGCAGGAAAAATGAGGAAGGCAAATATCCATGCATTGAAATATGGCTAATTTTATGTCAAGATGTTTCCTGACATGCTTCTATTACTGTGTTTCCCCGAAAATAAGACACTGTCTAATATTAATTTTGGGTCGAAGAAGGCATAGGTCTTATTTTTGGGTAGATCTTATTTTTTTTTTTTTCATGTACAATGATCATTTCTCCCTTCTTCTCTTCCACCCCAATTCTTTCTATTTCCTTTCTCTCCCCCACATATGCAGCATATTTCCTTCCCTTTCACCCATCTCCTTGTGCAGTATCTTTCTATCCTTCCCTCCCATCCTCCTGTGCAGCAGAACCCTTGTAGCTTCTATGCCTCCCCTTGTGCAGCAGAATCCTTGCAGCTTCTATCCCTCCCTCCCTCCCTCCCCCCTTGTGTAGCAGAACCCTTGAAGCTCCCATCCCTCCCCCTTCCTCCCATCCCTTGTGCAGAACCTTTGAAGCTCCTATTCCTCTCTTCCTCCTATCCCTTGTGCAGCAGAACCCTTGAAGCTCCTATCCCTCCCTTCCTCCCATTCCCCTGTGCAGCATCTTTCTATCTCTCCCATTCCCCCCCCCCCGGGACCCTGACCCGTTCATCTCTCCCTCCCATCTGAACCCTGATCGCACAACCGAAATACCTGGTAACAAACAGCAGCATAGGCTGCACTGCAGCCTTCTCATGCCCAGGCGTTCCTCTGCCGCCTCACTGATGATGTCATCAGCAATGCGACACACAGAACGCCCAGGTTTGAGAAAGTTGCAATGCAGCCTGTGCTGCCGTTTGTTCCCAGGTATTTTGGTCTTGCGGTCAGAGTTTGGATAGGAGGGAGAGATGGGAGGGTCGGTGGGGAGGGGGGTTGCGCTGTTGCTGGCGACTAGGGCTTATTTTGGGGGGTAGGGCTTATATTAAGACCTATCCCGAAAATCATGCTAGGGCTTATTTTCGGAGTAGGTCTTATTTTTGGGGAAACACAATAGTTTTATTGTATTTTCGTTTTAGACCAATTTTCTTTTATTCGTAAACCGCCTTGATGTCTGATTGTGTGTGGATGGAGGTCTATAAAATATTTATAAATGCATAAATATATTTATAGCGAGGAAACTCAAAGTGGCTGAACATCTTGTAGTAATCCAGCTCTGTGGTCACTTTTACAACGAAGCACTTACAAGATATGATGCTTCCTTTAAATCGTGTGGTGCCATTCAAAGAAAATATATGAATTCTGATCTACATATACTTTTTTTTTAACCTGCAAGTAAACCATGTCTTTTCAATCAAAATAGTTATACATTGCAAATGGAGTAAATTTACTGATCAATTCAGCAACTCGTACATAAGTAAAATAAAGAAGGAAGCCAGCTTTACTCACATGCTTGTTCTATATTTGATCTCATTCTTTTCAGCCACTTGTTCACAGGTAAGGTCTAGGTGTTCCTTCCAGGGTCCTTGACATTTCCGGCAAGTTTCCTGACAAAATAAATGATTTGTAGTGAGACAACATGCCTATCATCTAATTGTGCGAGAAAAAATAAAAAATTATAAATATCAATACTAAACTTCACTATAAAAATTTCACTATAAAACAACTAACTAGTTACACATTAAACAATTGCATCAGACTGGTTTGGATTGTAATTACAATTACAATTAAAAAGCTACTTTTGGAACCAAACCTTTAAAGAATGCTAAAGAGCTCCAGATAAACCCCGCCTTCATTCCTGGACCACCCCAGTGCTATCTGAATAGCTCTATTGAGTTTTATAGTGATATTCTAGATAATACTGCTGAAAGACCATGTGTGGTCCCAGTCAGTGGATCTTAGGGCTTCTTTTACTAAGCTGCACTAACGGTTTTAACGCGTGCTGAATTGCTGTGCGCACTAGACGCTAACGTCAGCATTGACCCTACACGGTCCGTGTTTCAGAGAACACGCCTTCCTCAAGGGTCCAGTTGGATGCTATGATCTCAAAATACAATTGTAGACTAAAAACAATGAATGACTTTTGGAGAGTCGTTTATTGTTTTTAGTCTACAATTGTATTTTGAGACCATAGCATCCAACTGGACCCTTGAGGAAGGCGTGTTCTCTGAAACACGGACCGTGTAGGGTCTGGTATATTTCTATTTATTCGTGTTTTTTTTGGAAGAAGAAATAAATAAATAATTTTTTCAGAACATGTCTTCTATTTTTATTGTTTGGATTGTTTTCACTGTGGAACATTGGGTCTTCCATTTTTTGTTTCTTGACGCAGTAAAGGCACCAAATCCCATTCAAATTCCTATGGGCTTTGGTGCATTTACCACAGCTGCATCGCTTCTGCGCCTTTGCAAATGGGGCCCTAAGTTCTTTTAATAATCAGGCCATTTGTTTTTTTTCTTAGAAACATGACGGCAGATAAAGGCCAAATGGCCCATCTAGTCTACCCATATGCAGTAACCATTATCTCTTCCTCTCTCTAGAGATCCCACGTGCCTAATCCACGCTTTCTTGAATTCAGACACAGTCTTTAACTCAAATTCTGAAGAAATAATTGCCGAATCAATCCTTGTGATCACATTCAGCAATGAGATTATCCATTCAATCAGTGAATGAGATACATTATATAAAACATGGTCTACACCTATTTTGGTGGCAGGTCCAAGGTTATGGATATGGAATTCTTTACCAGGTTCTTTAAGATTATGTAATAATTTGAAATAATTTAAAATACAGTTAAAAACTCAGTTTTAAACGCATTTTGTTAGAATGGATGATCTTTGTAGCAGATTCTTTGAATTGCAAATTTGCCTTTTCTTGTTTAAAGGATATTCTGGCAGCTAAAAGATTTGTAATGTTTGTGCTGTACTGATGTTTTATTGATGTGATTTTATTGTAATCCGCTTAGGCATTCAAAAGAATAGACTTTTTAAAAATAAATCAATAAAATTTCAATATCACTGATCACTAACAACATAAAGTAATGTAATGTAATTTATTTCTTATATACCGCTAAACTCCGTTAGGATTCTAAGTGGTTTACAGAAAAATAGACAATAGGGTACATTAAAATTATAAGTAAAATAGGTACTTAGATATTCCCTTACTGTCCTGAAGGCTCACAATCTAACTAAAGTACCTAGAAAAATGACAATTAGTAGAGTAATGAAAAAATAAAATAGAGATAGAAAAGAAAAAATAAGAAAATAAACATTCTAATAGGACTACAATGATCTAAAGGACTTTGAAAGGTTGAAAAAAGAGGGGAGATAGGAAATAGAAGCAGAAGGGAGAACCGTTGAAACTACAGAATTCTTGGGAAATTTAAATGAAATTTAAATAATAAAATAGGAAACAAAACCAAGTGGCAAAACAATGAAAGAGATTTAAAAATAAAATATCAAACTAAAAAAGAAAGTGAAAAAATAAAAATAAACAGTCAAGACTGAAGTCCAGCTTGAAATGACTTCACTGCTTTGGCTGCGAAACTTCTCCAGATGTCATCCGATCCTTGTCAGCAAACCGGAAGCCCCAAATTCAGAGTCTCCGGTCATCAACTCGTCTAAGGTATTCACTCTCTCCTCCTGCATGTCAAATCCACTGAATCTGACTCTTTTCAGGACAGGCACCACTCACGTCTCTCTGACCGTTTGCGGCGCCAACCATGGCCTCCCCCTCGTGGTGGCGGTGGTGGTCGCTCCTCATCATGGTCGAAGCTAGCTTCTCTTAGTCGACGCTGCTCAGCAGAATCAGGCTGGCGTCAGGGTCGGGTGCCTCATCAAACGATGATGTCAAATCAAACTTCATAATCACAGCTTAATGGCCCTTATATAAATATGATTTTGCTTCAGTAATAAAATGAGGTTAATTGTGTTAAGTCCTCTTGGATATCATGTAACTCAAGAGATAGCTATTTCGCTACAGATCCTTCTATGATGATACAAAACCTGCCAAATTACAGCAAAAGTCTTTGTTTACTTATCTATAGCATTTTAAACACCTTCCCAGCCTTGCAAGGTCATCCAAACCCGTATATAATGCCTCTAGGGGAATGGTGGGAGCAAAACCAATAATCTACTTTAAAAAATGCATGGGATAAACAGAGGATCCCTATATAGAAGAACATGGAATCAAACAAATTACATGACCTCTGCGCTTCAGATAGGGCATAAAAGGGTGTGACCTGCAAGGAGTGCCTTGCTGGGCAGACTGAATGCACCTTTTTGATAATTGTGCATACCATCATTTTATGGTAATAAAAACTCGTGAATAGTCCTTAAAATAAACTCAGTCATCATGGGTCAGACCAGTGGTCAATCCAAGTCACAAGTACCTGGAAGAAACCTAAATAGCAGCAACATTCTATGCTACCGATCCCACTGTAAACAGTGGTTCCCCTATGTCTGTCTCAACAGCAGACTATGGACTTTTCCTTCTGGAACTTGTCCAAACCTTTTTTAAACCCAATTATGTTAACTGCTGTTACTACCGTATATACTCGAATATAAACCGGGATTTTTGGGCCAAAAATTGGCCCAAAAATGGGGGTCCCAGTTTATATTCGGGTCATTGCTCCCTTCCAGGCTGCCGCCGCCAGGCTCTGCCCCGCCTCCCTCCCTGCCCTAGCCTCAAAGGTACCTCATCTGGCGATCTGCGATGGAGGTGCAGGGGGCAGGAACAAACTTTCTCCAAGTCCCTGCCCTGCTGCTAACCGGATGCCGGAGTTTCTTAGGCTGCTGAGCGACACGAGCAGGAGCGCGATTTGGTGCTGCTGCTCGGTACTGAGAGGCATCCTTACTGGCTCCGCAAATTCTCACAAGAATTTGCGGGAGCCAGTAAGGATGCCTCTCAGTACTGAGCAGCAGCGCCAAATCGTGCTCTTGCTCATGTCGCTCAGCAGCGAAGAAACTCCGGCAGCCGGTTAGAAGCAGGGCAGGAACTTGGAAAGTTCGCTCCTGCCCTCTGCACTTCCACCGCGGATCGCCAGATGAGGTACCTATGAGGCTAGGGCAGGGAGGTAGGGTGCAGAATCTGACGGGAAAGGAAGGAAGGGTGCTGGGTGCAGAGTATGACAGGGGAGGGTGGAAGGAAGGGGACTGGTACAATGCTTGACAGGGGAAGGGGGAAGGAAGGGGGCTGGTGCAATGCCCATAGTGGGGGGGAAGGAAGGAAGTAAGGGGGCTGGTGCAATGCCTGACAGGGGGGGAAGGAAGGGTGCTGGGCGCAGAGCCTGACAGGGGGGGAAGGAAGGTGCTTGGCTCAGAGCCTGGCAGGGGAGGAAGGGAGGGGGCTGGGTGCAGAGCTTGACGGGGCAGGACACTTGAATATTAAGCCGTCTGACTTATATTCGAGTCAACCATTTTTCCTCCTTTTTTTGGGGGAAAAGGGGGTCTCGACTTATATTCGGATCAACTTATATTCGAGTATATACGGTATATCCTCTGTAATGAGTTTCAGAGCTTAACTATTTTTTAATAAAATTAATTCCTTCTATTTGTTTTACAATTATTTCCATGTAACTTCATTGGGTGTCCCCTAGTCTTTGTACTTTTGCCTGTTCTACACTACTCAGGATTTTGTAGACCTCAATCATAACCCCTCAACTGTATCTTTTCCAAGCTGAAGAACCCTAACCTCTAAGCCTTTCCTCATATGAGAGGAGTACCATATCCTTTATCATTTTGGATCCTCTTCTTTGAATCTTTTCTAATTCCGCTATAATGTTTTTGAGATACGGTGACCAGAAGAATTTTGGGACCCAAAATCAGGGATCTAATAACATTCTATAACGTATACATTGGAAATTAAGAAACAGCAAAAATTGTAAATGTTTGATGGGGATTACATCAAGGAATTGTTGTCTGGATGGGAACATCTGGAAGAAGTAGGGAAGCAGTGGACAAAATTGAAAGGAACTATTCTAAGGACAACAAACCATTTTGTAAGAAAAGTAAGAGGAAAAGGTGGCCAGCTTTGGTTCTCTCAAAAATAGTAGCTGAGAAGGTAAGGAAAAACAGATTAGCTTTCATAAACTACAAAAGACTCCAGAAAGAAGACAGGCAAAAATATCTGGAAAAGTTAAGAGAGGCTGGTCGAGCAGTCAGGAAAGCAAAGATGCAAATGGAAGAAAAAATAGATACGATAAAACAAGGGGACAAGATTTTTTTAGATTTATTAATGATAGGAGGAAGTGCAAAAGTGGCATTATGAAACTCAAAGGTGAAGGGAAGGAATATGTAGAAGCTGATAAAAATAAGGCTGAATTGCTTAACAAATATTTCAGTTCTGTGTTCACAGTTGAAGCGCCAGGAGTGGGACTGAAGAAAACAAAAGCAAATAGGACTGGAGGTGTGGTAGATCCTGAACAATTTTCAGAGGGGCTCGCTAAAAGTGGATAAAGCAATGGAGCCAGATGGAATACTGAGCGAACTTAGAGAAATTCTGGTAGCTCCACTGGGTGACCTTTTCAATGCTTCTCTACAGTTTAGAGTGGTATTGGAGGACTGGAGAAGGGTGTAAGTGGTTTCTGCCCATAAAAGTGGAAGTAAGGAAGAAGTAGGGAACTACATGCTGGTAAGTCTGATTCTGTGGTAAGTAAATTAATGGAAATGCTTTTAAAACAGAGAATAGTATAGTTTCTGGTATCCAGGACTGGAGGCAACATGGATTCACTAGAGGCAGATCTTGTCAGACAAATCTGATCAATTTCTTTGACTGGGCGACAAGAATACTGGAGAGAGGGAGTGTGCTAGATGTGGTGTATTTAGATTTTAGCAAAGTCTTTTGACCTGTAATGTGACATAAACACGCTCGAGGAATGGGCCGCGACATGGCAAATGAGGTTTAACGTGGATAAGTGTAAGGTGATGCTTGTCGGTAACAAAAATCTTACACATGCCTATAGGATGTCCAGTGCGGTACTTGGCGAGACCTCCCAGGAAAGAGACTTGAGAGTACTGGTCGACAAGTCGATGAAGCCGTCCATGCAATGTGCGGCGGCGGCGAAAAGGGCAAACAAAATGCTAGGAATGATTAAGAAGGGGATCACAAACAGATCAGAGAAGGTTATCATGCCACTATACTGGGCCATGGTACGCCCTCACCTGGAATACTGCATCCAGCACTGGTCACCGTACATGAAGAAGGACATGGTACTACTCGAAAGGGTCCAGAGAAGAGCAACTAAAATGGTTAAGGGGCTGGAGGAGTTGCTGTACAGTGAGAGATTAGAGAAACTAGGCCTCTTCTCCCTTGAAAAGAAGAGACTGAGAGGGGACATGATTGAAACATTTAAAATAATGAAGGGCATAGACTTAGTAGATAAAGACAGGTTGTTCACTCTCTCCAAGGTAGAGAGAATGAGAGGACACTCTCTAAAGTTAAAAGGGGATAGATTCTGTACAAACGTAAGGAAGTTCTTCTTCACCCAGAGTTTTGGAAAGCTGGAATGCTCTTCCTGAGGCTGTTATAAGGGAAAACACCCTCCAGGGATTCAAGACAAAGTTAGACAAGTTCCTGCTAAACCGGAACATACGGAGGTAGGGCTAGTCTCAGTTAGGGCACTGGTCTTTGACCTAGGGGCCACCGCGTGAGCGGACTGCTGGGCACAATGGACCGCTGGTCTGACCCAGCAGTGGTAATTCTTATGTTCTTATGTCTGAAATTTGGCAGCTAAGAAATGCAAAAACCTGAGGGAACAGTTTAGGGCGTAAAGAACTTTTGTGCATGAAAGAGGAGTGGGACTTGGGTGTGATAGTATGTGATGAACAAACAAGTTGAAAAGGCAATGGCAAAAGCTAGAAGGATGCTAGGGTGCATACGGAGAGGTACGGGGACAGCTTTAAAGATCTCAATATGTATACTTTGGAGGAAAGGCAGGAGAGGGGAGATATGATAGA
Organism: Geotrypetes seraphini; assembly: GCF_902459505.1. Lineage (NCBI taxonomy): Eukaryota > Metazoa > Chordata > Amphibia > Gymnophiona > Dermophiidae > Geotrypetes > Geotrypetes seraphini. The sequence goes on along the minus strand of NC_047094.1, from coordinate 12,211,661 downwards.
CACGTTTAAATACCGTATTTGCCGGCGTATAAGACGACCCCCCAACTTTTACAGTTAAAATATAGAGTTTGTTATATACTCGCCATATAAGACTACCCCTTCTTCCGCACACCTTCTGCACAACAAATAAAACTTAAAAGAACATCAGAATTTATTTCAACAATTTTAATTAATTCACTAAAGCTGAATAGAACAATAAACCCATGGGAGCTGCCATGCTATTTGTTTTCTAAACTGTTAACCAAACTGAAACTGTCAATGATAGAAGGAAGATAACACATAGAGGGAGAGAGCAAGTGCCGGGCAAGTCCCTAGCAAGTTTGCTGGCATGACAGTTTCCCTTTAAAAGCCTCCTGTTCGCCCCCGCAACTTCCTTAAGGGCTAGACTCCACACACGGCCGCATGTGCGAGAGATGTAGTAAAGAGAAAAGGGGTGGGGCCAGAGCGCCGCTGCTTCCCGCTGCGCAGGATGAAGGAGCTGGCACCCTTGTCACACTGATGTCCCGCCATGGCCCCGCTGATGTCCCGGCAGGTTTACTAGTACCGTAAGCACCGTAAGGAGGTAAGGAAGGAGATGTTAGGGCATGTAAAGTAAGGGCATGTAAACAGTACCCGGCGTATAAGACGACCCCCGACTTTGGGGAGGATTTTAAGGTACTGAAAAGTCGTCTTATATGCCGGCAAATACGGTACCTATGTGGCTGGCATTTGAAAGGAAGCTCTGGAATGAAAGAGCACAGAATGAAGTTTAGAGGTGATAGGCTCAGGAGTAATCAAAGGAAATTCTTTTTTTTTTTTTTACAAAAAGGGTGGTAGATGCGTGGAACAATTTCCCAGTAGAGGTGGTGAAGACAAAGACTATGTCCGAATTCAAGAAAGTGTTTTGACAGGCATGAGGGATCTGTTAGGGAGAGGAGGAGATAGTGGATGAGGTGGGACAGGCAGACTGGATGGGTCATTTGGCCTTTAACTGCCGTCATATTTCTCATTGGTACAGAATATTTCTGAAGCATTAAGAACAGAATCAGACACTAAGGAAAAAAACCACTCACAAAAACAGTATGAAAAGTTGTTTGGAGTCAATTCAATTTTTAAGGGTAGCAAAAAGTGAGCTACATTTCAAATCTCTTCTCCCACTGACCCAATGTAGCCATCGTAGGAATAGGACCTTTTATGACTGGGCTTTAATTTATCCACACCATTCAATACTTTTATGGAACTTCTCAGGAAACCTGGTTTTTTCCAGGTACCTGTGACCTGTATTGGCCACTGTAGATAATAGGCTAGATCAGGGGTCTCAAAGTCCTTCCTGGAGGGCCGCAATCCAGTCGGGTTTTCAGGATTTCCCCAATGAATATGCATGAGATCTATGTGCATGCATTGCTTTCAATGCATATTCATTGGGGAAATCCTGAAAACCCGACTGGATTGCGGCCCTCAAGGAGGGACTTTGAGATCCTTGGGCTAGATGGACCTTCGGTATGACCCAGTAATGGCTATTCGTATGTTGCCAAAATGTACTACTAGTTCATGTACTTGGAAGATATCTGGTTGCTAAACACATATCTGAAATAAGTTGTACAGCCTCCGGACTCTTATTTAGATGAAAGATACTGTATAAAACTAAACAATTAATGCCATTATTATTAATAAGACACCATTGTTCAGTTTTCCTTTGTGATCTAATTCAATTCTAAGCCAAAGCCTTGAAGCCCCTAGGGAATCTTGGCAGACACAAAGAAAGTGCATTACCAGACTACTGAGGGCTTAGGTGCAAAAGCTTAAAAGCAAGCCAATAAAACCCTATTTGTATTTTCAATTATGTGGTATGTTTTAAACCTCTAAAATATGTCTTGTTAAAGTTGACCTTACTTATTAAAGATATGTTTCAGCGTAATCAACAGTTGGATTTAAAAGACTGAGGTGCAGATTCTCAAAACTAAAATGTGACTTTACATGCTCGCTAAACCAGTTCCATAGGAGGGGCGTTAAACAACCTGGGCCAATCAGAGCCTTAGGCCCCTCCCTGGTGCATCCCAGAATGCACCGGGGAGGGGAAAGTCTGCCATTTTGAAGAGGCAGGTCTGCTGGCCGGAGGGAGTAGGCATCCTACCGGCCATTTGCATGCTGAAACCTCCTTAGAAAAATTTAAAAGTAATCTAAAAAGCTATCTTTATAAAGATACTTATGAATCTTAGATCAGACAATCCTTTTGATTCTCCTATTTACTTTTAGATTAGGTCTCATCTTAACAATTACTCTTAGACTAAGTCTTCATAAAAATTGTTCTTCCCTAATTGTTATTCTATTTTAATTGTTTATTTTAAATCAAATGTAATTTAACCTCTAATTCTTTACGTATCTTTAATGTAACTATGGATAAAATTGTATGTATATGGTTTTAAACTGTTTTATTTGTCCCCCCCCAAATTATTATTGTTATACGCATTGAAAATACTTGATATTGCGTTTAAATCAAAATTTCAATAAACTTGAAACTTGCCATCTATCATAAAGCAAAGTAAAGGGGAGGGGGCATGATGGCAGGAGGGAGTGGGCATCTCTTCCGCTGCTGGGAGAGGGGTGGCACTGCTTGGTGGCGGGAGTGGGCATCTCTCTCGTTGCAGTGTCGGGTGATTGTGCAACATGGTAGGAGAGAGTGGTTAGAGAATCACTCAGCGATGATAAAGAATTGCTCGGCATGATCATTTTAATATTAATGACCTCGTTGTACTACATTTGCATAGCAGTATCGGACACTGCTAGAAAACTTGGAAAAGACCACGGTAAGTCATATTGATAATCCGCCGCTAAAATTCATGCACTCTAAACCGGCTGGAACCTAAGGTCACATGAAGCAGCACAAGGTTTGAACCCACAACCTCAGGATGCTAAGGCTCTAGCTCTAACCACTATGTCATATTTTCCTCTCAAAGGGTGGCTACTAACATGATCAGTGGCCTCCACCATAAACCAGAAGGGGGCAGACTTAAAGATCTCAATAGGTACACTTTGGAAGAAAGGTGGGAGAGAGGGATGACAAATGTTTAAATACCTCTGTGACATAAATGCAAAGAAGGGGAGTCATTTAGTTGTAAGGAAACTCTGGAATGAGAGGCATAGGATGAAAGTGAAAGGACCAATTCAGGGGTAATCTAAGGAAGTGTTTCTTTACAGAAAGAGAATAAGAATTGCCATACTGGGACCAAATAAAGGTCCATCAACCACAGTTATCTGTTTCCAACAGTGGCCAATCCAGAAACCCAAAGAGCAAGATACATGGTTTTGTTGTTGTTTTTTTTTAAACATCCATACATGTGAACCACATTATGAAAATTTGGGATCATCCCGCCCTGGAAGAGAATGCTTGTAAAAAGAGATGAGTTTAAAAGTTTTAACATTTTAAGGTGATAAATCAGAATGAAACACTAATGGAATTAAATTCCATAGGGTAGGAGTAATACTGAAACGCTGATCGTTCTAGCAAGATGTGAATAATTTTGAATGCTGCTGGGATGAACAAAGTGTGAGAAAAAAATGACAGAAGACATCTGTAGAGAACTGAGAAAATATTCTAAAGATGGGATCTGCTCACAGATTCCCTTTTAGCATTTTCATTTGATGAATACACTCAATACAGTAGTCATCTATTCTAAAAAATAATTCCTGGGCAATACACCTCAAATGTATCATCAAAATCACACATACGGTTGTAGATATAGTTGGACAAATTCTGTTAATAAAAGAAAACAATGAGGCAGGCTACTTATGGAAAAAAAACTAAAACACTGTCTGAATTTTTCTAGGACTAGACTATAAGTCAAAACAAATTTCTATAGCTTTTTTTCTGCTAGATGCTATGTGGTGACTGGTCAAAACTGACCAATTAAATAAAATACTCAACACTTCATCCTTTCCAATGGCTGTTTAATTGGGCTTGAAATGTTCATTTTGAATCTCTGGTTGGCTGCCAAGATTAGAATCTTATTGCTGAGAGCGAGCATGCATACATGTGTTCAGTAGGGAGGTGATAATGCCATTGTTTAAGTCTCTAGTAGGGCCCCATTTAGAATACTGTGCAATTTTGGAGACTGTACCTTCAAAAACATATAAAGAGGGTATAGAGTTGGTCCAGAAGGCTGCTACAAAATTGTTTCATGGCCTTTGTCATAAATCTTATGGGGATAGACTTAAAGAGAACTTAATATGTATACTCTGCAGGAAAGACAGGAGGAGAGGGGGATATGATAGACGTTTAAATATCTCCACGGTGTTAATGTACAGGAGGAGAGTCTTTTTCAAATAAAAGAAAACTCTGGAACAAGAGGGCACAGGATGAAGTTAAGAGGTGAAAGGCTCAGTAGTAATGTAAGAAAATACTTCTTTACAGAAAGAGTGGTAGATGCGTGGAAAGCACAGTTACTTACCGTAACAGGTGTTATCCAGGGACAGCAGGCATATATTCTCACATGTGGGTGACGTCATCTACGGAGCCCCGGCGCGGACAGCTTTTCAAGCAAACTTGCTAGAAGTTTCAAGTTTGCACACTGCACCACGCATGTGCGTGCCTTCTGCCCACTAGAGGGCGCATCCCACCTCGTGGTCCTCAGTTCCATAACTAGCTTAGAAGCCATCCCCGGGGAGGTGGGCGGGTTGTGAGAATATATGCCTGCTGTCCCTGGATAACACCTGTTACGGTAAGTAACTGTGCTTTATCCCAGGACAAGCAGGCATGATATTCTCACATGTGGGTGACCTCCAAGCCAAACCAAAAAGGGCAGGTGGGAGGATGGCAATTTTAAGAAAACAGATTTTGTAAAACTGACTGGCCAAACCGGCCGTCACTCCTGGACAGAGTGTCCAGACAGTAGTGAGAGGTGAATGTATGAACCGAAGACCAAGTGGCAGCCTTACATATGTCTTCCATCGGGGTGGAACGGAGGAAGGCTATCGAAGCTGCCATTGCTCGGACCTTGTGCCCCGTGACTCGACCCGGGGGAGGAAGGCCAGCCTGAGTATAGCAAAGGGAGATGCACGCCGCCAACCAGTTAGACAGAGTGCGCTTGGAAACTGGGTGCCCTAATCGATTGGGATCGAAGGACAAGAATAATTGCGGGACCTTCCGATGGGACTTGGTGCGTTGAAGGTAAAATGCCAACGCCCTCTTACAGTCAAGCGTGTGAAGCGCCGTCTCGCCAGGATGGGAGTGGGGCTTAGGGAAGAACACAGGAAGGACAATGGACTGATTGAGGTGGAAATCAGAAACAACCTTCGGGACAAACTTAGGATGGGTGCGGAGGACCACCTTGTCATGATGGAATACGGTGAAGGGTGGGTCCGCAACCAAGGCTTGTAGTTCCCCAATCCGCCTAGCGGAGGTGAGGGCAATCAGAAACACCACCTTCCAAGTCAGAAATTTCAAGAGGGACTTGTTGAGTGGCTCAAAGGGTGGTTTCATCAGTTGAGTTAAAACCACATTCAAATTCCATACGACTGGGGGAGGTTTGAGCGGGGGACAAACCCTGAGTAATCCTTTCATGAAGCGTGTCACCAAGGGATGGAGAGACAGAGGGCGTCCATCCAGGTGTTGGTGGAAGGCGGAAATCGCACTAAGATGGACACGCACCGAAGTGGTTTTCAGGCCAGAGCGCGACAAATGGAATAAGTAGTCCAGAACCGAGGGTACCGGGGCCGATACCGGGTCCAGGAGGAAAGAAGAGCACCAGGTGGAAAACCTGGTCCATTTCTGCGAATAGCAAAGCCTCGTCGAGATCTTGCGGGAGGCTTCCAGCACTTCCCTCACTGATTGAGACAGGTCCGGAGGGGTCAGGGAACAAGAAACCAAGCTGTCAGGTGCAATGACTGCAGATTGGGATGTAACATGGATCCTTGATTCTGAGATAGCAGAGAAGGACCGACAGGCAGAAGAAGGGGTTCCCTGGCGCTGAGTTGGAGCAGTAGGGAGAACCAGTTCTGACGCGGCCACCGAGGAGCTATGAGAATCATCGTGGCCGTGGACGATCTGAGGTGTACCAACGTTCGCATGATCAGAGGGAAAGGAGGGAATGCATAGAGGAACTTCCCGTCCCAATCGAGAAGGAAGGCATCCGCCTCCAGACGATCCCGCGAGTACATCCGAGAACAATATAGTGGTAGTTTGTGTGCCTCCGGAGAGGCGAACAGATCTACCTGTGGCGTTCCCCAGCGAGCGAAGACCTCGTGCAGAACTGCTGAGTGTAGAGTCCACTCGTGGGGTTGCAGGAGTCGACTGAGTTTGTCCGCCAGACAATTCAGTTCCCCCTGGATGTAGACCGCCCGGAGGAAGATGTTCCGGGAGGCCGCCCACTCCCAGAGGCGAAGGGCCTCGGAGCAGAGGGGCCACGACCCCGTTCCCCCCTGTTTGTTCACATAGTACATTGCTACTTGGTTGTCCGTGCGGACGAGGACCACCTGGTCCTGTACTACGTGAACGAAGGCTCGAAGTGCTAGGAAGATGGCCCGAAGCTCTAGCACGTTGATGTGACAGCGACGGTCCTCCGCCGACCACAGGCCCTGTGTGCGAAGACCGTCGAGGTGGGCTCCCCACGCGTAGTCCGAGGAGTCCGTGGTCAGAACCTTGCGAAATGGGGGAGTGCGAAACATTAGTCCCGTGGACAGATTTGAAGAGTCTGTCCACCAACTTAGCGATTTCCGCAAAAGCGGAGTCACCGAAATGAGGCGCGACTCCGGATCGCACTCCTGGCGCCATTGTGATGCGAGTGTATACTGAGGGATCCTCAGATGCAGCCTCGCAAATGGCGTGACGTGTACCGTCGAGGCCATATGGCCGAGCAGCATCATCATGCGCTTGGCCGACACCCTTGGTAGTTGAGAGACCTGGCGGCTCATCCGTACCAAGACTTCCAACCGTTGGGTCGGAAGGTAGGAGCGCAGGCGCACCGTGTCCAGCACCGCACCTATGAATTGAAGAGACTGAGCCGGCCTCAACTGAGACTTTGGAAAGTTTATCTCGAATCCGAGGGTTTGCAGGAAGGCAATAGACTGTCGGGTCGCTGAGATAACCTCCTCCCTGGTCGGGGCTTTGATGAGCCAGTCGTCCAGGTAAGGGAACACGTGGAGCCCGCGAGACCTCAGGGCTGCCGCCACTACTACCATGCACTTCGTGAATACTCGTGGGGACGCGGCCAGGCCGAAGGGCAGGACTCTGTACTGGAGGTGTAGGTCTCCCACCTGGAATCGTAAGAATTTTCGGCAGGTGGGGTGCACCGGGACATGGGTATATGCTTCCTTCAAGTCGAGGGAGCACATCCAGTCCCCTTCCTCCAAGAGAGGATACAAGACCGGGAGAGATAGCATTCGAAATTTCTCCCTGGCCAGGCATTTGTTGAGCTTCCTGAGGTCGAGTATGGGGCGCATGTCCCCGGTCTTTTTTGGGACCAAAAAGTAACGGGAGTAAAATCCCGTCCCCCACTGGTCCTTGGGGACCGGCTCGACCGCCCGAAGCTTCAGGAGAGCTTTGGCTTCGGTCAGAAGGGTCGGTAGTTGCGACCGGTTGCACCAGGCTAAACTTGGGGGACTGTCCGGTGGTGAGGACACAAAATTGAGCGAGTAGCCTTCGGAGACGATCCGGAGCACCCAAGCGTCTGAGGTAATCGCGGTCCATGCCTTCCGGAAGGACCGAAGACGCCCCCCGATAGGAAGGGGTTCTGGTGAAGGTGCGGAGGGGAACCCGCCCCGTCCGCTCAGCCCGTCAAAAGGAAGGCGCGGGCTTAGAAGGGCCCTGCGCCGGGGCTTGGGTTTGTCCCCCTCTGCCTCGTTGAGACGAACGTCTCGGAGGCGGTCTTGAGAAGGACGGGGTCGACTTCTGGGGGTACCGGCGCGGCGGAGGCCGGAAAGGTTTCTGTGGCGGGGGCCTAGGTTTGGGGCGGACCAGGGATGCTAAAGAGCGTTCCTGTTCCGACAACCGTTTGGTCGCCGCCTCCAAAGACTCGTCAAATAACTCGGACCCCACACAGGGCAGGTCTGCAAGACGTTCCTGCAGGTTTGGGTCCATGTCGAGGGTGCGAAGCCAGGCCAAGCGGCGCATGGCCACTGCGAGGGCCGACACCCTCGAAACCAGCTCAAAGGTGTCGTACACTGAATGGAAAAGGTACAACCGCAATTGAGACAGGTTGGACATAAACTTATCGAATCCTGCTCTTTTGGAGTCCGGTAACGAGTTCCGATATTGAGGAAGGTCCTTCACCATCCCACGCAAGTAGGAGGAAAAGGTGAAGGAGTAATTTAGAACTCTGGTGGCCATCAGAGTGTTTGAATAGAGGCGACGGCCAAACTTGTCCAGGGTCCGCCCCTCCCTGCCGGGTGGAACCGCCGCAGAAACCCGTGAGGGCTGTGATTTTTTAAGGGCAGATTCCACCAGGAGGGACTGGTGGGAGAGCTGCGCCTTATCAAACCCTTTCGGGGGAATCGTCCTATACTTTGATTCCATTTTTGACGGGACAGACGTGCCTGTAAGAGGGCTCGACAAGTTCTTCAGCCAGGTCTGCAGGAGGACACTGTTGAGAGGGAGTCTAGGTACCTCTCTAGGGGGAGTGGGAAGGTCCTGTTCCTCTAGAAATTCCTTGGAATATTTGGAACCTACCATCAGGTCAATCCCCAGGGCTTGGGCCATGTCCTGGACAAAAGATGAGAAGGAGGACGGCCTAGCCTGGGGGGACGGGGTTCTCGACCGTCCCACCGAGGAGCGGGGGGAGGCCTCATGGGAATACTGAGGATTCCTAACCGATCCTGAATCCCAGGATCCTCTCTCCACGGCCCTCGAGGGGGAGGGTGAAATCATCCTCCTAGGGGAGTCCCTGGGGGAGGATCCCGGGGTCCGTGGGGTCCTCTCCCGTTTCCTCGGCGAGGCGGCGCGGGAAGACTTTCCCCGAGGTGAGCGGAGGAGCCTCGGATTATCGAGGCGCAACTCCGACACCTGCAGCGCCTCGCCCCCGAACGACGAGGAACGATCGCGCCGAGGCGAGCCCCGGGGTCGCTTAGGCTTCCTCGATCGGCGCCTCGTCCGAGGTCGCCTCGAGGGCGAGGCGTCCGGGGAAGATCCCGAAGCCGAGGAGGAAAGTCGGCGCACTCTGCGGAACTTTTCTTTTGGGCGGACACTGCGCTCAGGAGGCTCCCCCGAGGTCGAGGTCCGGGGCGGGGCCGAGACCGAGGTGGACGGGGCCGCAATACCCGAGACCGAGGTCGCCGAGGCCGGGGCTCCCGAGGTCGAGGGAGCCGAGACCGGGGCCTCCGAGGCCGAGGGCGCCCCGGCCGAGGTCGACGTCGCCGGGCCCGCAGCACGCTGCAGCACTTCCAGGGCTCCCGACAGCTCCGATGAGATCAAGGCTCGAAGGAGATCCTGGAAGGCCGGAATCCCCACGAAGGTGGGGAGTTCCGAGTCCGGGGCACACTCCCTGGAGGGCGACCTCGGTCTCGAGTATTCCCTCGGGGTGTGCGGAGTCGAGGTCCGATGCGGGGCCGGGGTCGACCCACCCGCTTTGGCCTGACTCGAGGATGGCTTCTTTGCTGAAGGGGATGGAACAGAGGACTTACCCGAAGCTGGCTTCGATGACGACGGCTTCGAAGATGAGGGCCGAGGCGACGCCGAGGCCCCCGAGGACGCCGAGGCCGAGGTCAAGGCCGGGGCCGAAGCCGGGGCCGACGTCGAGGCCTTGGGCGGCGCGTCGACGGCGAACAATTCCGCCATTCTGGCCTTACGGCGACGGAGGGCCCTGTTCTGGAAGGTAGCACAGCGATCACACGAGGCTGTTGGATGTTCGGGCCCAAGACAGACAATGCACCACCGGTGAGGGTCGGTGATGGAGAGTAGTCTCTCACACCGGCTGCATTTCTTGAATCCCGTAACAGGACGGGACATCGACGAGAAAAAGAAGAAGGCCGGGAACGACCGACGTTCCCCGGCTCAGGCTTCCGGGAGCCCCCGGAGCCCAACGAAAAACAATTATTATTTTTTTTTTTTTTTTTTGTAAGACGGACGAAAAATAAAGCAGCACCGCGATTAATCCGATCAATAAACAAACTAAACGCGGCAGCTAGAAGGCAAAAACACTGGAGCTCAGATCCACAGGGCTTTCTTGCTCCGCGGAAAAATTTGAACTGAGGACCACGAGGTGGGATGCGCCCTCTAGTGGGCAGAAGGCACGCACATGCGTGGTGCAGTGTGCAAACTTGAAACTTCTAGCAAGTTTGCTTGAAAAGCTGTCCGCGCCGGGGCTCCGTAGATGACGTCACCCACATGTGAGAATATCATGCCTGCTTGTCCTGGGATAACAGTCTCCTGGTGGAGATGAAGACTGTTTCTGAATTTAAGATTGTGTGGGACAGGCATGTGGGATCTCTTAGGGAGAGGAGGAGATAGTGGATGGTGTGGAAGAGTAGACTGAATGGACCACATGACCTTTTATCAAAAATGGATTTCCTGTCCTATTAACCCTCTTTCTTCCTCCCCTCTTAAAGTCAATCAATTTGTAAACCGCATAGAACTTCACGGTATTGCGGTATATAAGCTGTTATTATTATTATTATTATCTGCCATCATGTTTCTAGAACCATAAAGTTCTATGACATCACAATGCAGGTGTAAAGAGCCTTAACCAATAGGGAGAGGAGGAGATAGTGGATGGTGTGGAAGGGTAGACTGGATGGGCCATTTGGCCTTTATTTGCCATCCTATTTCTATGTCTTGCTGCCATTTTCTCACTCTGTTTACTTCCTCCTGCTGAGTTTTGCGTGACTATCTGATAAAAGAACTGCTGAAAATCTTCTTCAAGGCACAGCTTCTGTCTCACATGTGCAGTGGTCTACCAGTCTTTTAGATATGCTTCTTGAAGATTAGTAAAACTAGCAGGCATTCCGGGCTCCTAAGCTAGAGCAGAAGATTACAATAGGAACATTAGAGATGAGTTGGAGCATAAAGAAATCAGCAGCTGCAAACAACTCTGCCTTGAAACTGGACAATGTTATTTGGGTATCTAGGGAGCACAGGAAGGAAATGGCTGCTTTGGCATAGAGTTGCAAGCCCTGAAGAGGATCCATTTGCTGGCTGGATTACGTACTAGATTAAGGTGGTCTCAGACTAAAGCATGGCAACAGAAAATGCTCATAATTTTACTTTCACTGTATTGTACATGTACTGTACTCTGAAATAGATGGCGTTCATATGACAAACTGCTATTTCAAATGAAAACTATGAAACCCAACCTCTCCTTTCTTGACCATATTTCAATTCTGTTTCTCAAGCAATGCTGACACCTAGAGGCCAAGCTGAAGTAATACAACACAAGGGCCTGTGTCTAAAACTATTGAACCTCTTCTAAATAGAGAAACACAGAAACATGATGGCAGATAAAAGTCAAATCTCCTCTTCTCCATAAGAGATCCCACATGCCTGTCTCACGCGTTCTTGAATTTAGACAGAGTCTTCATCTCCATCACCTCTACCAGATGACTATTATTGATGACCTTCCGAAGAGCTGTGAAGATCTCTCTCCAACTAAAGGTCCAGCCGCAAATAATCCCCTCTGAACTCTCTTCTGCCAACGACTACTAGTTGGCGACTACTCAGGTCCAATTTACTGTTATACCTCTCCAGGAATTTCCTATGAATGGCCCTACCCCAGGGTTGTGCTTAAATTACTATTCTATCCAGGCTCATCCTTAAGTTATTGTATTGTCAAACGTACTGTCTAATGTAACCTACTGTGAATGTTCGCTTGTAATCCGTTCTGAACTCCCACCAGAACGGGATAGAAATCAAATTAAAGAAATATTGCTAAGGTTGCCCCCTCCCCCCATATTTTATGACTGTATTGTAATTCCTTGATTTTAGGATGACATTTTATGTTCGTATGTTGATTTTACTGTGTATGTTCTTTGTACTCCACTTTGGAAAAAGCGGATAATAAGTAATAAACTAAACTAAAGACTTATGACTTATAACAGCCCTTAAAATTCCTCAAGCTTAAGAAAGGAGAACGAGAGGGCACTCTCTAAAATTGAAAGGGGATAGATTCTGTACGAACATAAGGAAGTTCTTCTTCACCCAGAGAGTGGTAGAAAACTGGAACGCTCTCCCAGAGTCTGTCGTAGGGGAAAACACCCTCCAGGGATTCAAGATAAAGTTGGACAAGTTCCTGCTAAACTGGAACGTACGCAGGTGAGGCTGGACTCATTTAGAGTGCTGGTCTTTGACCTGGGGGCAACTAAAATGGTTAAGGGGCTGGAGGAGTTGCCGTACAGTGAGAGATTGGAGAAGCTGGGCCTCTTCTCCCTTGAAAAGAGGAGGCTGTAAGGGGACATGATCGAAACATTCAAGGTACTGAAGGGAATAGACTTAGTAGATAAAGACAGGTTGTTCACCCTCTCCCAAGGTAGGGAGAACGAGAGGGCACTCTCTAAAATTGAAAGGGGATAGATTCCGTACGAACCTAAGGAAGTTCTTTTTCACCCAGAGAGTGGTAGAAAACTGGAACGCTCTCCCAGAGTCTGTCGTAGGGGAAAACACCCTCCAGGGATTCAAGATAAAGTTGGACAAGTTCCTGCTAAACTGGAACGTACGCAGGTGAGGCTGGACTCATTTAGAGTGCTGGTCTTTGACCTGGGGGCAACTAAAATGGTTAAGGGGCTGGAGGAGTTGCCGTACAGTGAGAGATTGGAGAAGCTGGGCCTCTTCTCCCTTGAAAAGAGGAGGCTGTAAGGGGACATGATCGAAACATTCAAGGTACTGAAGGGAATAGACTTAGTAGATAAAGACAGGTTGTTCACCCTCTCCCAAGGTAGGGAGAACGAGAGGGCACTCTCTAAAATTGAAAGGGGATAGATTCCGTACGAACCTAAGGAAGTTCTTTTTCACCCAGAGAGTGGTAGAAAACTGGAACGCTCTCCCAGAGTCTGTCGTAGGGGAAAACACCCTCCAGGGATTCAAGACAAAGTTGGACAAGTTCCTGCTGAATTGGAAAGTACGCAGGTGAGGCTGGGCTCATTTAGAGCACTGGTCTTTGACCAAAGGGCCGCTGCGTGAGCGGACTGCTGGGCACGACGGACCACTGGTTAGACCCAGCAGCGGCAATTCTTATGTTCTTCTGCATGGGCCTCAGAAAGATCATATATACAATCTCAACATACACTGGTTCGAAAAATGGCCTCATGGGCACAGAAATGGTTTAGTGCACAAGTAAGTATCGATAAGATGACAGATTTAATAGTGTATGATATGGACATTATTTGAAATCTACCTGTTCGCTACCTAGTATGCTCTCACCGAACCTGTGAATGGAAGACTGACAAACAAGGCCAGCAGCTCTGCACAATTTATATAGGTAAGCTAAATATAACTGTGACCTCCCACTAAGCATACAATATTTATAAGTACACACGCTTAACCACTTCACTGCCTACTGACGGCAGGAAACTGAAGTGAGTCACTAGGGAGTGTTAATAGTTAACAAAGCTATAGGTTTCCTGTTTACCAAGATGGACTATAAAGCATATCATAAGAGAGTCATCACAGTTATCAGATACAGGAAAGCAAATGTCTAGATTTGGAAATCACCGAGATGCCACGGCAAAAGTAATGTCACGGCACAGGGTGCGGCTGTTTTGCTTTCTACATGATCTGTCAGCAGATCTTCAGAAGGCACACTAAACGCATACAGTCCTACCCCTAGGTTCAGTGCCTGCTTTAAAAGATCATCAGCAGTCCCAGTATAATTCACACCCACTAATAAGCCAAGGTATTACCTGAATATTCAGAGAACATAAGAATAGCCCTACTGGGTCATAAGAACATAAGCAATGCCTCTGCTGGGTCAGACCTGAGGTCCATCTTGCCCAGCAGTCCGCTCACGCGGCGGCCCAACAGGTCCAGGACCTGAGCAGTAATCCTCTATTTATACCCTTCTATTCCCTTTTCCAGCAGGAAAATGTCCAATCCTCTCTTAAATCCCAGTACTGTATTCTGCCCTATAACGTCCTCCGGAAGCGCATTCCAAGTGTCCACCACACGTTGGGTAAAGAAGAACTTCCTGGCATTCGTATTGAATCTGTCCCCTTTCAACTTTTCCGAATGCCCTCTTGTTCTTTTATTTTTTGAAAGTTTGAAGAATCTGTCCCTCTCTACTCTCTCTATGCCCCTCATGATCTTATAAGTCTCTATCATATCCCCTCTAAGTCTCCTCTTCTCCAGGGAAAAGAGACCCAGTTTCTCCAATCTCTCAGCGTATGAAAGATTTTCCCATCCCTTTTATCAGACGTCCAGTGGTCCATCAAGCCCAGTAGCCAATCCAGGTCCCTAGTACCTGGCCAAAATCCAAAGAGTAGCAACATTCCATGCTACCAATCCAGGGCAAGAGAGGCTTCCCCCATGTCTTAATAACAGACTATGGACTTTTCCTCCAGGAATTTGTCCAAACCTTTCTTAAAACCAGCTACGCTATCTGCTCTTACCACATCCTCTGGCAACGCGTTCAAGAGCTTAACTATTCTCCGAGTGAAAAAAATTTTCTCCTATTGGTTTTAAAAAGTATTTCCATGTAACTTCATCGAGTCTTCGTCATTTCTGACGGAGTGAAAAATCGATCCACAGAAAGAGAAAACAACAAGGAAAATGATGGTAGATAAAGGCTGTTCACCTCTAAAATTCCTTCCACTCCTTCACAGATCCTCTGTGCTTGCTCCATGCTTTCCCTAAATTCAGGTATTAGCTTTAAAAAAAGAGAGGAAGAGATTTTGGATAAATTTCCACTGCAGCTGTACCGAACACCGTATTTTACTATTTGGCCGAATGCAAATAATGAAAATTATTATTTGGCCAAATACGAATAATGGCCATTGAGTTTTAACATAACAAATAAAAGAAAGTTTTGGCTTGATTCTGATTTTCTTGTATATACTTTTTGTATGCCCTGTGTCACTCTGGTTGACCTCAATAAACATGATATTAAAAATAAATAAATAAATAAATAAAAGCAATGTGAAATCAGAAATCAGGTGTTTATTTCAGAAGGATTTAACACGGTAGAGTCCCAGATTATTTGTACTTGAATTTAAATCGCTATTCAGCTGAATATGACTAGTATATCCAAGGCACTATTCAGGGGTTGAATCAAACGTGAATATTCGGTACAGACCTAGTTTCCACCACCTCCACTGAAATATTTCACTAGATCAGTCTCCCAGAAGAGGTGATGGAGACAGAGACTGTGTCTGAATTCAAGAAAGCCTGGGATAGGCATGTGGGATCTCTTAGAGAGAGGAAGAGATAATGGTTACTGTGGCTGGGCAGACTGGACGGGCCATTTGGTCTTTATATCTGCCATCATGTTTCTATTACTCCTGAGTCAACCTCCTTTCACATTCATCCCAAGATCTCTTGTTCGGCACTTATTCATCCTGAGAGAAATCTGTGCCATTTGTGCAGAATGCCCTTCCTATGCAGAATTTGCAAAGGGACCAGGGGAGCGTAGCAACCCATATTGCTGTTCTTCATCCCCCCCCCTTTCTCTTTGCTTCTTCATCTCCCTTGTGGAACTTCCACAAGGCACTTATCACAAGCAGAGAAGAGTGGCTGCACCTTCCTTCTCTGCCACTAAATGCAAACCTCTATTGCTGTATATACGTGAATACAAACCAAGATTTTAGGGCCAAAAAATATAGTCCCTTTCCCCTCCCTTCTGACAATCAGTGCACTGCTGCCCCTCAACCTCCGCAAATGGCCTACTCAAGCATTTTCCCCTATCTGTCTCTGTGGGGGTCACACTCTACCTAATGTACCTGGGGCAACAGGAGGTTAAGTACTTGCCCAGGGTCACAAGGAGCAGCGTGGGATTTGAACCCACAGCCTCAGGGTGCTGAAGCTGTAGCTCTAACCACTGCGTCCTTTCTCAAACTACACATAGGTACAATAATTCTGGCTCCAGAAAGCTTAGGATCTATTTTACTAATCCCCTTTAAGTTTCAGCTCTTCAAAATATTAGCTTTATTATTTTAATTTCAATTAACGCAACTAGTGGTTGTGACAACCTGACAAGTCATTAAAAAAATCCACGTGATAGGTCAATCTCTCTCTTTTGACCGTGAGCCTTCCCTGGTGGATCATTTACTAGCAGTAGAGTGTAAAGTACCAAAAATATTTGTTAAGACTAAAGGAACCGTGAATCCTTACATGAACCACAAGATGACTTTACAACCCATCATTTTCTTATTGCTTTGATATCATAAGGACACCAGTGGGAATGTCTTGCCATAGCAACTATGTACTATCCCTGGTCTTGTGACTCAACAGGCATTTAATGACAGCCAGAGGAAAACAGAGAATGCCTGTATTTGTCTTCCTTGAAGATGCCTTTATGGTGCTCACTTGCAAGCAGTCATCTGATGGCCTGATGCTGGCAGCAAAATTTGTTTATTCACAGCAGGCTTAAGGACATCTTTCACAGGCTATATGAGTGAGGCAATACCATTTGCACCAAAAATACATGAACCAACCAATCTAAGAAGCCAGTATCATTTGCTAGAATCCATAAAGGAGCAAAAACACGTACAGAACTCAAGCAACCAGCAAAAATAAAAAAAAAATCAAAGAAATACTGTAATACAGTGGTACCTCGGTTTACGAGTGCACCGGTTTGCGAGTGTTTTGCGAGACGAGCAAAACATTTGCAAAATCGGTGCCTCGGAAACTGAGCATGGTTCGATTTACGAGCACCCCCTCCCCCCTGCGATCCGGCACCCCCCTGCCTCGAACCGGCACCCCCCCGCCACGATCCGACCCCCCCCGACACGATCCGACCCCCGACCCGATTGGGCACCCCTCCGACACGATCCGACATCCCCCCCGACACAATTGGGCACCCCCCCGCCGCTTCTTACCCTCATCGGGGCTCTTGAAGATTGGCCTACTCGTCTGCTGGGCCTTGAGCATCTGAGCATGCTCAATGCCTGCGAGTTCACGTTCTGAACGTGAACGTGAACTCGCAGGCCTTGAGCATGCGCAAATGCTCAAGGCCCAGCAGACGAATAGGCCAATCTTCAAGAGTGCCCAGATGAGGGTAAGAAGCGGCAGGGGGGAGTGCTCAACTGTGTCGTGTGGATGTCAGATCATGTTAGGGGGGATGCCCAATCGTGTCGGGGGGGGGGTGTCAGATCATGGCGGGGGGGGGGTGCCAGTTCGAGGCAGGGAGGGTGCCGGATCGCAGGGGGGGGGGGGCTTCGAGGGGAGCAATGCCGGTTCTCGGGGGGGGGGGAACGCATGAAAGCAAGTTTCCATTATTTCCTATGGGGAAACTCGCTTTGATAAACAAGCATTTTGGATTACGAGAATGCTCCTGGAACGGATTATACTCGTACTTTAAATTAAAATGAAAAGAAAATCAATTTCTGGCAGAAATTTAAGTGTAAACTTGGCACGCCACACCTAAGTACAGCCACGCTTTGCCTACCACATGTCCGATGGTTTGTCTGGAACAGTTTATGGTATCTTGGAAACAAACAGGAGAAACTGCCTTCACACCAGTGACCAGTGGCTAGCAGCAGACGCCGTCCATTCGAGTTGCAGCTCACCAAAGTATGTGTTGGAAAGTTTATGGGAATTGCACGAATTGATTTACGTCAAAGACTCCTGAGGCAGGCCCTTCATGGGCCGAAACACGATCGTGTCGAGTCTACTACAATAAAAGAGACTGAACACTAACTGGTTACCTTTCTTGTTGCGTTTACAGTTTACGGTATGGGTATTAGTTAGGCCTATTTTTAACTCTCATGCAACCAGAAACTAGATTTATCTGGCATCTACCAATCCCCATGGGTGCAGGTTAACTGAGAGTCTACCGTATTCAGATAATACATATGCACACATTGGACCTGATTCTACAGTATAGATGGCGTCTAACTTCTAGGCACCATTCGGTACAGTTGTCAATCAACCTCAAGGCGCCATTTATAGACAAATTCCTAGTGGTTCTTAGGCGAACTCCATTTAGGACAGGGTTTTCTTGGTCTAAATGAATGTACCTAGCTCAATCCACTCTCAAACTCCACCTCAAATCTGTCCCTACTGGTAAATTAATTTTTTTACATTGGTTTTTAATGGCGCTTTCAATTATCAGTGCCAATTAAGCCAATTTATTTTATTTAAAAATGTATTACTCGCTACATCCTACTAGTCTGAGTGAGTCAAACTATAAAACAATGTCTACACAAGACATGTCATACAACTATGTATCATCATTAACCTTCTCTGGCTGACAAATTAAAAGTATTTCAACGGTCAAAACTATTTGACCGTTCTCATGCTGCAAAATAGAAAAACTTTATCAGCCAAAATATCTCTGGAATAAAATCATTTTCACTTGATTTTTAAACTGAACCAGATTGTTAACATAAGAACATAAAAATGGCCTCTGCCGAGTTAGACCATGGGTCCAACATGCCCAGCAGTCCGCTCCTGCGGCGAACCCCCAGGTCCATGACCTGTAAGTGATCTTTTATCTAAAACTTTTTATTCCCTAATCATTTAATATCCTATATAATAATAATAATAATAACAGCTTATATACCGCAATACCGTGAAGTTCTATGCGGTTTACAAAGATTATGCAAAGGTACAAATTGATTGACTTTAAGATGGGAGGAAGAAAGAGGGTATATAAAGTAACCCTCTAACTATACCCTTGAATCCCCTTTTCCTTTAGGAAATCGTCCAATCCCATTTTGAAACCCAAAATCATACTCTGCTCTACCACCTCCTCTGGAAGCGCATTCCAGGTGTCCACCACCCTCTGAGTGAAGAAGAACTTCCTAGCATTTGTTCTGAATCTGTCTCCTTTCCATTTTTTGAATGCCCTCTTGTTTTTGTTGCCCCCGCTAGTCTGAAGAATCTGTCCCTCTCTACCTTCTCTATACCTTTCATGATCTTATAAGTTTCGCACATCACCTGGAAGAACCCTGCACTGCTAATATCGACTGACGAGAGCTTACTAACAAAATGTTCTCAGAACAAAGACCTAACCGGTTGATGCATTTGAAACAAAGATCAAACCACGGATGGGCCCTCATCCTTGAGGGCCTTAAAGATCACACAAAGGATGGGTAGCCAGTAGAGCTCATTCAACATAGGTGTTAACATCTTCAAATTTAGAAGCATGCATAATCATACGAGCTGTGGCATTCTGTGCCAACCACAATGCCTGAATCACATATTTAGGTAAACCCAAATAAAAGGAATTGCAGTAGTCAAAATGAGGAGTCACTACAGCAGCAAGAGCAGATCCAAAGTTCGTCGCTGAGAGATAGTCCCGCAATCTACAAAGAAGACAATGGCCTCCTTTTACGAAACTGCGATAGCAGTTTCTAGTGTGGGGAGCCACGCTGAATGGCCTGTGCTGCTCCCGACGTTCACTGGAGTCCTATGAGCGTCGGAAGCAGCGCGGCTCCCCACGCTACAAACTGCTATCACAGTTTCGTAAAAGAGGGGGAAGTTTAAAGAACACGTTCAATAACAGTTGCTTTAATTTAGGATTTAAAGGATAATAAATAATGCAATTAAAGAAATTAAGTTAAGTGTGCCGGTCAGAGCACCTAACCGTAGGCATCTTTTATAGAATCAGGGCCATTATGGATCAGTTTTTTGCTTATTTTCACAATAATTTGTTAGTAAACAAACCCCTTTTTGCTTTTATAGCTTTGAGGACAATTTTAAATGTCGTCTTATAAAAACTGCTCTTACAAAACGCAAGTGAAAGTACACAATCTCGGTATCTGCACACTTCCTTTACAAATTTTGTTTGGGGGCGAGGCTTTCATTTGTTTTTTAAAAATGATGCATGCGAAATCTTTTTGGGTGGGGGAAGGCTATCTGTACACTTTAGCAGGTGCAAATTTGGGTGACAATCCGACTGTGGTATCTTCTACATGCACAGGTTCATTTTGAAAACTGACCGAACTTGCAAACCCCTTGTATATATATCACATTAGTAACATATTAACGCCGTTTACCTGAATCTACAGAGAAATGCACCTTTGTTTCCCCTTCTGCCTCCGCTACCATTTAAAATCACAAACTTTCCAATCTACTCTTCTCTTCCCTCTTTTTTGTCTTCTTGCGATATCATCCTCAGTTTTTTTGTAAACACCCTAAACCGGTGGTCTCAAACTCCAACCCTTTGCAGGGCCACATTTTGGATTTGTAGGTACTAAGAGGGACGCAGAAAAAATAGTTAATGTCTTATTAAAGAAATGACAATTTTGCATGAATTTATAAATCTACCCCTCCCCCCCGAAGGCCTACAAGTTCCCCCCTTCTTTGCAGCGTTCTCCAGCTTTCTCCCTGGCCTCCCGGTCTTAGTTTCAGCTAATTATCGCAGCTTGCAGAGAGGATTGCTGGTGCTGTAGCGTTTCTCGCAGGCTGCCATTGGCCTCCGCAGCACGTTCCCTCCGCAGCAGTCCCACCCCTCCTCTGACGTCAGGGGCAGGATCGTAGCAGAGGGAACGTGATGCTGAGGATGACAGCAGCCTGCAAGGATCGCTACAGCACCTGCAATCCTCTGCAGGCTGTGGTAATTATCTGAAGGTAAGAGCAGGAGGCCAGGGGGGAAGCCGGAGAACGCTGCAACGAACGGGCAGCACTAGTACAGACCGCGGGCCCCAACATAGTACTTGGCGGGCCGCATGTAGTCCCCAGGCCGCAAGTTTGAGACCACTGCCTTAAACCTATTTTCTCAATGGGCATAAGAGGCTTCCAAAGCCAGCCAGGTTTTTTACACTCCGCTGGTTATAATTGGACTCTAGTTTGCAAACAAATGAATACATTAGCCAATAAGGACTCTAGGGTATCACTCTATTTAAAGCCAAGTGTTTTACTTCAGGGACTCAAATCATTAGACATAAACTGCTGAGACAAACAGCTGTTACCAGTCCTGTGCTTGAAACACCAATGTCTGGAGGTCCATCTCACTCCTGGGTGACAAATGTCACAACAGAGAAACTAGCTCAAATAAGAAATGCACTTCAATTACTTCGAATTTACTTCAATTTTTTGAGAAGGTGAACAAACAAATTGATAGCGGAGACCCGGTGGATATAATATACTTGGATTTCCAGAAGGCGTTCGATAAGGTTCCACATGCTAGGCTTCTGGGGAAACTAAAAAGCCATGGGATTGAAGGGGATATACTAAGATGGATAGAAAATTGGCTGGAGAACAGATTGCAGAGGGTGGGCATAAATGGGAAGTTCTCGGACTGGGAAAAGGTGACAAGCAGTGTGCTCCAAGGCTCAGTTCTTGGACCAATATTATTCAACATATTCATAAATGACCTGGAAGAGGAAACGACGAGTAATATAATCAAGTTCGCAGATGACACGAAACTATGTCGATCAGTTGGATCACAAAAGGACATTGAAGAACTCCAGAGAGATCTGAACCAGCTGGAGAAATGGGCAGAAAAGTGGCAGATGAAGTTTAATATAGACAAATGCAAAGTGATGCATCTGGGTACGAAAAACAAGGAACATGATTATAAAATGTTAGGTGTGCCATTGGGCAAGAGCGAACAAGAAAGGGACCTGGGGGTACTGATAGAACAGGACCCTGAAGCCATCGGTACAATGCGCAGCGGCGGCAAAGAAAGCGAACAGGATGTTGGGCATGATAAAGAAGGGTATTACGAGTAGATTGGCGGACGTCATAATGCCGCTTTACTGAACAATGGTCAGACCACACCTGGAGTACTGTGTCCAACACTGGTCTCCTTACCTAAAGAAGGATATAACCCTGCTGGAGAGAGTGCAGAGGCGAGCCACGAAGCTAGTAAGAGGCATCGAGAATTTGAGCTACAATGAACGCCTCGAAATACTGGGATTGTTCACCCTCGAGAAGGGAAGACTTCGAGGGGATATGATAGAGACTTTCAAAATACTAAAAGGTTTTGACAAAATAGAACAAGAAGCATCATAAGAACATAAGAACATAAGAAGCGCCATCTCCGGATCAGACCTTCGGTCCATCAAGTCCGGTGATCCGCACACGCGGAGGCCCTGCCAGGTATACACCTGGCTTACCCTATAGCCAACCATATCTCTATATGCCTCTCTCAAGGAGATATGCATCTAGTTTGCCCTTGAAGCCTAGGACTGTCGATTCTGCAATAATCTCCCCTGGGAGAGTATTCCAGATGTCAACCACTCTCTGTGTGAAGCAGAACTTCCTGATATTAGTCCTGAACTTGCCCCCCCTTAGCTTCATTTTATGTCCTCTTGTCCGTGTCAAATTGGACAATGTAAATAATCTTCTCTGCTCTATTTTGTCGATTCCTTTCAGTATTTTGAAGGTCTCGATCATCCCCACGCAGTCTCCTTTTCTCAAGGGAGAACAATCCCAGTGTTTTAAGTCGATCCTCATATTCCAGTTTCTCCATACCCTTCACTAGTTTATTTGCTCGCCTCTGCACCCTCTCCAGCAGTTTTATATCCTTCTTTAGGTAGGGAGACCAATGTTGGACGCAGTATTCCAAGTGTGGTCTGACCATTGCCCTATAAAGCGGCATTATAACTTTCTCCGATCTACTCGAGATTCCTTTCTTTATCATGCCCAACATTCTATTTGCCTTATTTGCCGCTGCCGCGCATTGTGCCGACGGCTTCAGGGTCCTATCTATCAGTACACCCAGATCCCTTTCTTGTTCACTTTTTCCCAGAGTTGCACCTGACATTCTGTACTCGTATTCCTTATTTTTACTGCCTAAATGCATTACCTTGCATTTCTCCACATTGAACTTCATCTGCCATTTCTCCGCCCAGTTTTCTAACCGACACAAATCGCTCTGGAGTTCCTCACTGTCCTCCTGCGATCTGATTTCCCGGCAGAGTTTTGTGTCGTCTGCAAACTTGATGATCTCACTGGATGTTCCGTTTTCCAGGTCATTGATATAAATATTAAAAAGGATCGGCCCAAGTACCGAGCCCTGGGGTACACCACTAGTCACTTTCTCCCAGTCGGAGAACTTCCCATTTATGCCCACTCTCTGCTTCCTATTTTCCAGCCATTTGCCTATCCATCTTCCTCTATGCCATGGCTTTGTAGTTTCCTGAGAAGTCTTTCGTGTGGAACTTTGTCGAACGCTTTCTGGAAGTCCAAGTATATTATGTCCACCGGCTTTCCACTATCAATTTGCTCGTTCATGGTCTCAAAGAATTGGAGTAAATTCGTCAAACACGATTTCCCTTTCCTGAATCCATGTTGACTGGGTTTCATCAAGTCGTGTGTGTCCAAGTGCTGAACTATGCTATCCTTGATCAGTGATTCAATCATCTTGCCGGGGACAGACGTAAGACTCACAGGTCTATAGTTGCCCGGTTCTCCTCTCGATCCTTTTTTGAAAATTGGCGTGACGTTTGCTTTCTTCCAGTCGTCTGGTATCTGACCAGTTCTGATTGACAGGTTTGCAAGTTTTTGCAATAACTCTCCGATTTCAACCTTCAATTCCTTCAAGACTCTTGGGTGAATTTCATCCGGTCCAGGGGATTTGTCACTTTTAAGTTTGTCGATCTGATAGTATATCTGATCTAAGTTCACTTCAACTGTGGTGAGGCTGTCCTCTATTTCTCCTGTAAACAGTTTCTCCGCTTCAGGTATTGTTGAGGTGTCCTCCTTCGTAAAGACGGACGCAAAGAAGGAATTTAGTTTGTCTGCGATTTGTTTATCTTCCTTGATGTACCCTTTTCTTCCCTTGTCGTCCAGGGGTCCCACTGCCTCTTTTGCAGGTTTTTTCCCTTTCACGTATCTAAAGAAGGGCTTGAAGTTTTTAGCCTCCCGGGCTATTTTTTCCTCATAGTCCTGTTTTGCATCCCTCACCGCCTTGTGACATTTCTTCTGTTCATCTTTATGTTTGTTCCAGGCTTCGGTTGTCTTCGTGCATTTCCATTTTCTGAAAGAGTCCTTCTTTTCTTTTATGGCTTCCTTCACCTGTATGGTAAGCCATGCCGGTTCTCCTTTGCCTTTAGTTCTCCGATCTTTGGAAATCCTCGGAATGTAGAGATCTTGTGCTTCTGCAATAGTATTTTTCAATAGGCACCATGCCTGATCTACTGTTTCAAGTTTGTCCACCATCTTCTCGAGTCGTTTTGTTACCATGGCTCTCATGCAATCGTATTTACCCTTTTTAAAGTTTAAGGTGGTGGTTAAGGTTTTGGTATGTTTCCCTTTCCCGATGTCAAGTTTAAAGTTGATTACATTGTGATCACTCGTTCCCAGTGGAACCATGACTTCTACTTCTGTTATCGGTCCGGTGAGACCATTTAGGACCAAGTCCAAGGTGGCGTCTCCTCTTGTCGGCTCTTTTACCATTTGCTCCAGGAAGCAATCCCCTAGCACCTCCAGGAACTTGGCCTCCTTGCCGCAGTTGGAGGCTCCTAGTTTCCAGTCTATTCCTGGGAAATTGAAGTCTCCCAATATAACTACATTGCCTGTCTTGCATACTTGTTTGATTTCCTCCATCATTTCTGAGTCAGTGACCTCCGCCTGTCTTGGGGGACGATAGTAAAGGCCAATTTTTGTATCTGCACCATTGTGACCAGGAATTTTGATCCAGAGGGACTCCAGCTTCTCTTTCCTGTCAGTTGTAATCATTCCAACAGAATCTATTCCTTCCTTAACATATAGGGCAATACCTCCACCTTTCTGCCCTTCTCGATCCCTTCTATATAGTTTGTATCCCTGTAGTACTGTGTCCCATTTATTTTCTTCATTCCACCATGTTTCTGTTATGCCAATGATATCCATGTTCTCATGTCTTGCTATCGTCTCTAGTTCTCCCATTTTGTTTCCTAGACTTCTAGCATTTGTATACATACATCTAAGTTCCCTTTGTGTTACCTTTTTGGACCTTCTACTCTTGG
This sequence comes from Geotrypetes seraphini, assembly GCF_902459505.1. NCBI lineage: Eukaryota > Metazoa > Chordata > Amphibia > Gymnophiona > Dermophiidae > Geotrypetes > Geotrypetes seraphini. Next base: position 12,186,713 of record NC_047094.1, on the reverse strand, counting down.
CTGTCCTTACAGTTTCATTTACGGTATCCTTTACTGCTCCTGTGTTGTCTCTCATGTTTGCTGTGTGGTCATCCCCTCCTGTGTCTGAGTTGTCCCTTCCTGCTTGTTCTCCTTTGTTGGCTGTGAGGTCGACCTCTCTTGTGTATGAGTAGTAGTCCTTTGTTTCTACGTCGGGGCGTCCTGTTGTCCGTGCCATCGACCGGTGGTCGACTGTCGGCTTTCCCCTGTCCTTCAGTTTAAAGCCTTCTCTATTGCTTTCTTCATGTTGCCTGCCAAAACTCTTGCTCCTTCGTTGTTGAGGTGTAGTCCATCCCTTCTGTAGTACTTGCTTTTTCCCCAGAACGCCGTCCAGTTGCGCACGAAGTCAAAACCTTCGTCTTCGCACCATCGTCTCATCCAGGCGTTGATCACTTGCAATTCCCCTTGTCTCTTTCCATCTGCTCTTGGTACAGGGAGGATTTCAGAGAAGGCCACCTTCACCTCCCTGATCTTCAGTTGTCTTCCGAGTGAGCGGAGCTGGCCCTTCATCTCTTCCCTGTCATACTTCCGCCCGCTCACATCATTTGTTCCCACGTGGATAAGCACAGCGGTGTCCACTCCCCGTGCGCCATCTATGATCCTGGAGATCCTGTTGGTCACATCCTTTACTCTTGCTCCAGGCAGACAGGTGACGACCCTGTCCTCTCTTCCTCCTGCGGTATGGCTGTCCACGTGTCGTATAATGGAGTCGCCTACGATGATCCCCATCTTCTTTATTCGGGAGTTCCTTGGGGGGCGTAGGTCCACGTCCTTGGAGTAGGGCCAGTCATCTTCCTCCAATGATACTTCTTTGGATGGGGGGACATCTTCCTGTGCTCTCACTGTTCCTCCTGGTGTGCGGTTGTCTCCAACCTCGTCTTCGTTTTCTTCTGTGTTTGCATGGGTGTCTTCTCTCCTCACATGGGTTTCCTGAGTACAGATTTCCAGCCCTGGGATCTCTACATGGTGCTGATGGGCTTCCTCTATGTACATTTCTAGATCCTTGACCTCGTCGTTTGGGCTGTACTCCACTGGAATCTTCTCCTGTGCTCGGATTCTGTCTTCGAGTTCCATCACTGTTCCCTCCAATAGTCTTACCTGACATTTCAAGCTATCCATCTCCATGCATCGATCGCAAATGTATGCCTGGATCCCCGAAGGGAGGTAGTCATACATATTGCAGTCGATACAGAAGACAGGAAAGCTCATCTTCTGACTTCCTTGGGCTTCCATTTCGTGGTTCACTCGTGGGTTGTCTGAGTGATTTGTTGTGACCTACTGCTGCTCTTTTTCCTACTGATCCTACCTCCCCCTTACCTTCTGACTTCCTGACTGCAGTCTTCCTATTTGAGTGAGTCTGTTTGTGTTACAGGGCCTGTGCCTTTGTGTGCTTGTGTCCCTTGCCTGTTGCTTCCTTGTGTTGCTTGCCTTGTTGTCTCTCTCGTGTGTGCTGTTTCTGCTCTACCTCACCTTGATTGTATGTGCGGGGTTGGTTTCTTTTGTGTCTGTCTCCTCCTTATCTTCTGTGCTTGTCAGTTCCTTACCGGTCTGTTCTCCTCTGGTGTTCTTGTGAGTAGCGCTCGTCCCTTGCAAGGCCCTTCGCAAAGGCGCTCTCGCTAAGGCGAGCGCCTTTACCGCGCGCCTTCGCCGCGCGCCGAACGGCTGGGCGCCGTTGGCTCCTCCCCTTTTCAAGGGGGTGACCGGCGCTGCCTGTGACGCGTGGGGGGGGCGGAGCGAACTCTCGCCGCTACCCCGAGCCTACTGTCCTCCTACTTCCTGCTTGCTTCGGTGCTCGGCACCAACGCTGCCTGTCTCCTCTGCTTCCTGCTCCCCTTCTCTCCTCTCTCTTCGGCACCGCGTGTGCCGCGCTGGCTCCTCCCCTTTTCAAGGGGGTGACCGGCGCTGCCTGTGACGCGTGGGGGGGGCGGAGCGAACTCTCGCCGCTACCCCGAGCCTACTGTCCTCCTACTTCCTGCTTGCTTCGGTGCTCGGCACCAACGCTGCCTGTCTCCTCTGCTTCCTGCTCCCCTTCTCTCCTCTCTCTTCGGCACGTTGTCAAATGTGACTCGGACGAGAGGTCATAGACTGAAATTGAGGGGCGACAGGCCCAGGACTAATGTCAGAAAGTTCTGTTTTACACAGCGAGTGGTGGACGCATGGAATGCTCTTCCAGAGGAGGTGGTGACGGAAACCTCCATTATGGGATTCAAGTGCAAGTTGGATGCACACCTCCTTGCAAATCACATTGAAGGATACGGGAAAATAAGGTCTTCATCAGGGAACACCTAGATTGGCCTCCGCGTGTGCAGGTCACCGGACTGGATGGACCAAAGGTCTGATTCGGTGGAGGCATTTCTTATGTTCTTATGTTTACTTATTTTGGATAAGGGAATTTCGGTCATATCAGTAAAAACAAAGTGCATTGCATAAGCAGTAATACACTTTTTTTTAACCAAGAGCTTCCAAAGGATAGATGCAGAAAACAAGGTGTTATGAAAGAGTGAGCTTTGACGACAATTCCAGTAACTGAGCCAGATCAGTGCTAGGCAGACTACTACGGTCTGTACCCTGAAAAGAGCACGGACAGATCAAGAATGCATGTTGTATCACATCATTCCACAAGCTATGAGTTTATCCTGTTGGGCAGACTGGATGGGACATGTGGGTCTTTATCTGCCCTCTTCTATTGATTTCTCACCCTATGCATGAAGTTTAAATATTCAAATCTCTACCAGTCCTTTAAAAGTGAAATTAGGAAGTCAAACTGTCCACACAGATGTTTTGTTTCTGGAATCAAGTGGATCCCATCTTGATATAGCAAAATTTACACCAACAGAAGACCTACAAGAACAATTCAAGGCAAATTAACATAGTAACATAGCAAATGACAGCAGATAAAAAGACCTGAACGGTCGGTCCATCCAGTCTGCCCATAAGTTATACTCATTAAAAAAATACATGATTAGATTAACTTGTCACTTCTCTGATATTTCTGGGCTGTAGACGGTAAAGCCTGGTATTGTCCTAGATCAGGGCTACCCAGTCCGGTCCTAAAGATCTACTGGCAGGCCAGGTTTTAAGGATATCCACAATGAGATTTGCATACCAAGAAGGAAATGCAGGCAAATCTCTCTCATGCATATTCATTGTGGATATCCAGAAAACCTGGCCTGCCAGTAGATCTCGAGGACCGGACTTGGGCAGCCCTGTCCTAGATTTTCAAATGCTGAAATTGATCTCATTCGGTTTTGAATACCTGTCTTGTTCCTCAATAGGGACCAAAACATTTAATAAAAAGTTTCTCATGTATTTTTAAGGGACATCACTACATGATCTAACAATAAATTAGGACATTTGAAAATATGTTGCAATTCTCACTCATAATTTTCAAATGACTGTTGCAAGCACTCTCCACTTCCCTTATACCATCTCAACCTACGACCAAGTCATACTGTGCCTCTTCCTTCCCTCAGACTGTGGCCTGTTGGTTCCAGGCATAACCCACCTTCTCTACATAAAGAGGAAGAGAAAGCTACGGTCCATATAAGGCTAAAGTAGTCTACAGGCAAATGACACTGCCTCTACCCAGACCCTTTGCGGAGGCAGTACTTCTCAACTTCCTTGCAATACAGACAGAAATGGTGTGGCAGCCGTGGTTGTAGTCCACTCTTAAAGATAAATAAAAAGAAATAAAACAAAAAGATACCTTTTTTATTGGATTAACTAGAGAATTGTTGGATTAGTTTTTGAAGGTAACCCTTCTCCAGATCTAACAATACTTTCTAGTTAGTCCAATAAAAAAAAGGTATCTCTTTAATTCTTTGTTTTTATGTCTACATATTATCTTGCAATACAGGAAACTTAAAGCTTTACAATATTTGGGACATTAAAGCCACATGCACACAAAGAAAAGGTCTTTCTGCAACACCATTTATCAAATCAGACACACGGCAGTTCCTCTAAGCACCCTCCTAATTGTAGAAGAATCTCCATTATTTAAACACATTTCTTATCCAACTCTTATGTATAATAAAGATCAAAGATTCACTTTGGTTTAAGCAACGGCAGCAGAAACCAAAACCTCCTCCACCCAACAAAAAGCAAAATGAATGACTTCTACTGAGCACGGGGGGGGGGGGGGGGGGGGGGAGGAGGGGGGGGAGACTTATAATCAATCCACTTTAAAAATTGCAAAATTTAACCTCAGAGGCTGGGGTTGACTGTCTGCTGTAGACCTCTCAGCTAACTACAGTATAAGTATCGCCATACTGGAACAGACTGAAAAGTCCATTAAGCCCAATATCCTGTTTCCAACAGTGGTTAATCCAGGTCACCGGTACCTGGCAAGATCTCAAAATCGTAACCCCCCCCCCCCCCCCCCCCAAAAATAAATAAATAAATAAATAAAACTTATCCTGCTTATCCCAGGAATAACCCAGTGGATTTTCTCAAGCTTATCAACTTTTCTTGTAGGAATTTGACTTTTTAACCCTACTAAGCTAACTGCTTTTACCACACTCTTTGGCAACAAATTCCCGAGTTTAAGAACATAAGAATTGCCATCTCCGGATCAGACCCTGGGTCCATCAAGTCTGGTGATCCGCACATGCGGAGGCCCCGCCAGGTGTACCCTGGCCTAGTTTTAGTCCCCATATCACTGTATGCTTCTCAAGGGAGATGTGCATCTAATTTACCCTTACCCGTATCACTCTATGCCACTCCTAAGGAGATGTGCATCTAGTTTACCCTTAAATCCTAGAATGGTGGATTCTGCAATTATTTCCTCCAGGAGAGCATTCCAGGCGTCCACCACTCGCTGATATTCGTCCTGGACCTGTCCCCCCTCAGCTTCAGACTGTGTCCTCTTGTCCGTATCACATTGGACATTGTAAATAGCTGCTTTCCCTGCTCTATTATGTCAAATCCTTTCAGTATTTTGAAAGTCTCAATCAGATCCCCCCGCAGTCTCCTGTTCTCGAAGGAGAACAATCCCAGTCTCCTAAGTTGTTCCTCGTAGTCCAGGTTCTCCATACCTTTCACCAGCTTCGTTGCTCGTCTCTGCACCCTCTCTAGCAGTTTTATATCCTTCTTTAGGTATGGAGACCAATGCTGGACGCAGCATTCCAGGTGCGGTCTGACCATGGCTCTGTAGAGCGGTATTATAACTTTCTCTGATCTACTCGTAATTCCTTTCTTTACCATTCCTAGCATTCTATTTGCTTTCTTTGCCGCTGCCGCACATTGCGCCAATGGTTACAGGTTATGTGAAGAAATATTTTCTCCTTTTGATGTCTGAGCATTTTTGTTTATGTTTATGTTTATTGAGAATTTCTATACCGCTACTAATGACTGGGGCATCCATTTGTTTTGGCCCCAATTTTTTAAACTAAATCTTTCCAGGGTTTTCTAAGCTTTTGACATTTCTTCTCTATGTTCACCATACATCTTCCCTCTGTATACCTCGTCTGTCTTGTCCAAAATCTCTGCTCTATATCCCTGTCTTTATTGTTCAACCATATTCAGCATCTGCCCCTCCCTTTGCTGGTCCAGGGTCTCTCTTCCCCTGTCCTTTTTCTTCCCCTTATCCAGTGTCTCTCTTCACTCCAGCTCCCCCCAGTGAAGCATCTTCCCCCCTTCTATGGATCCAACATCTCTCCCTGCCCATCTCCCTCCTTAGTCCTCCAAAAACTTATGGTTGGTTGCTGGCAGTGGCAGAGATAAAGTCAGGTCACCTGAACCTGGCCTCAGGGGCCTTCCCTCTGCTGTCTCTCCTCCACAGGATGCCGTTATCATGGAGGTGGGATGTGGCACAAGGAAAGTCCCTGGGGTCAGCTGCAGGCTGCCTTTATCGTTGCCATTGCTGGTGATCCACCATGAGTTAGGCAACATTAGAACACAACCATTGATTTGGAAAATCGGACATTTTCCATCTGTGCTGCAAATAGCCTTCACATCCAGGAACAAAGTGCTAAGGCCACTTTATACCTCAGCTATTTTGGTGTATGGGTAAAAAAAGAAAAAAAATCTCCCAATACAACTAACCATTTTGTGAGAATCAGTTTCTCTTCATTAGATTATCTTGAAATTACAAACACTGAAAATAAATGAATTTTAGGTATCAAAATAGTATGTGCAGAGCCTCTCAACAAATACCAAGATCAGTGATTCACCTCCACCAACAAAACAAAGACAAAAATAGAATTTTGACTAAGTAAAGAAGAGAAATCTGGCAAAAACAAAACATAACAGTGCAATGGCATCTGTTGATTCTTACACAGTATTTATCAAGGAGGTCTCGTCAGCTTCCACTTGGTGACATTCCTTTTCAAAACGCAATTACAGCGAGACATGCTAAAAAGTGATAAACTGTACATAAAATATACAGTTTAATACTGAAAATCATGCAATAACCATGGGACTTTTGGCAGATGCTAAAATCTTTTACTAAATCAATATAAGAATCCAAAAGAATTGAACATGAGCTTTTGAGACCACATAAGCTTCTTTTTCAAATGTCATATCAAACAAACTTGTGAACACTATTTACCCTGCCCCGCGACCATGATTAAACAACTGCAAACAATCCAGAACACAGCCCTGAGACATATCTACTCTCTGAGAAAACATGACCACATCACCGAGGCGTATCTCCACTCACACTGGCTACCAATTCAAGCTCTACTGTCTTCTATTTAAAACCATGAACAGAAACAGAAACAACTGTCTAATCTGAACCACCTCAACCAGACAAAGGAGAACCCACGCTCCATTCACATACCCCCCAATCAGAGAAGTCAAACGGAAAAAACGGTATAATGGCCTCCTGGCTACACAAGCAGCGAGATTAGACCGCCAACTCTCTACTTTGCTGATAATGACCACTGACTACAGAACATTTAGAAAAGAAATAAAAATCATACTATTTAAAAAATCCCTGATACTCAACAATCGAAACCAACCTAACGCCTCCCGACTCTCTAAAACAACCTAACGCCACAAGAACCACCTCATCTCTATGACCAAGTTGACTACTCCCTAACTATTCTAAAATTCCTCTGTAAATGGCCAGATAGATCCTTTTTGTAATCCGCCTTGAACCACAAGGTAACGGCGGAATAGAAATCACTAATGTAATGTAATAATTCTTACAAAGATCAAATAAAAGCCATCATAGCCTGTGGAGAACCACGTTCACTCCAGAAGCCACAAGCTACCATGTATACTCAAATATAAACAAAGGTAACCTTTTGCCCCTCCAAAAAGGAGGAAAAAAGGTTGATTTGAATATAATACGGGGGTAGGGATTGGAAGGAAAGGAGGGCTGGGTGCAAGGCAGAGCACTTGAATATAAACCCAGCCCCCAATGCCCACTACAGGCCTGCCTGAAGCTCTGGTATAAAGAATGATACGGGCACAAAATGCTCCCCGTCCCCGCAGGAACTCAAATTCCCCATCCTGTTCCCGTGAGTTTTGTCTCTGTCCCTGTCCTTGCTCCATTCCTGTAAGCTCTGCTTTAACTGCACAAGCCTCAAACACTTATGATTTTAAAGTGTTTGACGCTTGTGCAGATGAGGACAGAGCTTGTAGTAACGGGGCAGGGACAGGAAAAGAACTCTCCAGGATGGGACGGGAAAATGAGTTCCTGTAGGGATGGGGAAAAATCTGTCCCCGTGTCATTCTCTACTCTGGTGGTTCTGCGGTGTGCATTCTAGAGGCAATGTCTCAAGATTCCAATAGAGATAGAAAAGCCTCCTTAATGTCATGAGAACATTGGATATTTTATCTAAAGACTTACCAGACTTATGGGTTAATTGAACAGGTAGAATGGTTAAATCGTTTGATTTTTCCTTACACACATATATAGAAAAACCTTATTTATCGACACATGATTTTTGGTTTATATTAGAGAAGAACTTGGTCTTGTTCAATGGTTTATGGAAGAGAGCATGTTGTATGAGCTGAACGTCAGAACTGCTGGTGAATGGCGATGTTTGGAATTCAAACGAGAAAAATTAAGACATAGATCCCTTGAAAATGAAAAAAGCTTCTAAGAAATTAGCAGTTTGATAAATCGCAGATCACCTCTGAGGAAGAAACGAAACAGCACTCTTTTGGGTGCCATTATAACTATATTTAATATCTAGCTAAGTAAATGATTACGATTATTGAGAGCTTCTAATGACTGGGGAGTCAATTTAGAGCGGTCTATATGAGCTTCTGCAAAGGAGTTGCACTACATGAGCTTCTGTAAAGGTGATATGATACATTAGCTTCTGTAGAGATGTTACCATAAGGAGTTGTGAGGTGTTACAATGCATGGGCTCTATACTGAGAGACACAGAGCTCTGTGGTGGTGTTACAGAGTTATTAATACTGGCATGGTTATGCCAATAATTCGTCATCCTACTTATATGCACATGTTTATACCAAAACAGTTGTCCTATTTCCGCTAAATACACTATACACATTTACATACCTCTTAAGGAGGTTGGCCATTTCAACTAAATGTAATCTATTTACATGCATCCCTGAAAGATCTGGTTTCCTCTCTGTCAACTTCATAGTTTCCGTTGGAGTAGTTTGAGAAAAGGATAGTCTTTATCCCTTTCTTGAATTTTCCAGTGTTCTTTTCTAACTTTAATTCCTTCGGTTGGGCTTTCCACCCCATCAGTGCTATTACTGAGAACATTCTTGCCCTGGTGCTTTTGTATTTGATGTCTTTGAAGGAAGGTATTTGTAGTAAGGACATTTTCCAGTAGTTTCAATTGCCCTGGGAATATTTATTTCTTGAAAAAATTGCCTTGGACTATTTTATCACATTAGTAAAACATATAAAAAATTTTTTAAAAAGTGAGAGTTAAAGATGTAACATATGAACATAAAGTTGCCTCTGCTGGGTTAGACCAGGGGTCCATCACGCCCAGCAGTTCGCTCCCGCGGCTGCCCATCAGGTCCATGACCTGTAAATGATCCTTTGTCTAAAACCCTTTAATCCCCATTTTTTTCTATCTATACCCTTTCATGGTCATATCTCTACCTCTATCTATATACCTCATTTAATCCCCATTTTTCTTCTATCTATATCCTTTCATGGTCATATCTCTACCTCTATCTATATCCTGTATCCTTCAGGAACTTGTCCAATCCCTCTTTGAATCCCCTTAATGTACTCTGTCCTATCACATCCTCTGAAAGCGCATTCCAGGTGTCCACCACCCTCTGAGTGAAGAAAAATTTCCTAGCATTGGTTCTAAACCTGTCCCCTTTCAGTTTCTCCGAGTGCCCCCTTGTTCTTGTAGTTCCCAATAGGCTGAAGAATCTGTCCCTTTCCATCTTCTCTATGCCCTTCATGATCTTGTAAGTCTCTATCATGTCTCCTCTGATTCTTTGTCTCTCCAGGGTGAAGAGCCCCAGCCTTTCTAGCCTCTCTGTGTATAAAAGGTTTTCCATACCTTTTATCATTCTTGTCGCTCTTCTCTGAACCCTCTCAAGTATCTCCATGTCCTTCTTTAGGTACGGTGACCAATATTGGACACAGTACTCCAGATGTGGTCGTACCATCACGCAGTACAGCGGCATGATGATTTCCTCTGTTCTGGTTGTAATACCTTTCTTAATAATACCCAACATTCTGTTTGCCTTCTTCGAGGCTGCTGCGCATTGTGCCGTTGACTTCATTGTTGTGTCCACCAATACACCCAAGTCTCTTTCAAGGTTACTTCCCTCTAGTACTAATCCCCCCATTTGGTAGCTGAACATCGGGCTCTTTTTTCCTATATGCATGACCTTGCATTTCCCTACATTGAAGTTCATCTGCCATTTATTCACCCACTCCTCCAGTTTGTTCAGGTCCCTTTGTAGGTCCTCACATTCTTCCACATGGACTCTGGACATTTTTTACTTGATTTGCAAAGTTCCGTGAGATTCCATAGGGGCTTCTCAGTCATCCTGCAGAGGTAAGCTGCAATCATCACAATCACCTTGGTGAAGGCATATGGAGATGTTATCAACCCGAAGGATAGATTTGCAAAGTGGAAATGCCTTTGCAGGTCATGGAATCTCAAGTATTTCCTGTGGGCTTAGAAAATGGGAATATGAAGGTACACTGTCATATCTAGGGAGGCTAGGAATGCCCACGGTGCCCCCACTGCAATTACTGACCAGATAGTCTCCATGTGGAAGTGAGGTACTTTGAGGACCGCATTTACAGACTTGAAGTCCAGATTGGTCTCCAGTCTTCAGTGCCTTTTTTGGGCACTATGAAGTATATGGAGTATCTGTCACAGCCCAATTCTTCATCAGGGACTGGTTCTATGGTGTGATGAATATCTAGCAACCTTTGCACTGTAGCTCGAACCCTGGTCTCCTTATCCAGTCATCAGGCTGGAGAATCCACAAACAGAGCCTTAGGGTAAAGTTTAGCCATAGTCTTGGCTATCTTAGAGATCCTTCTGGAGACGCTCATTGCTTAGTGACTAGCATGGTGATGTCCAGGTGTGCAAGAAAAAAGGTAGTTTAAGCATTTGTACTGCTCATGACCATGCACTTGGAGGTTGACAGTTGTTGTGGTTCCAGCTTCAATTCCCTTAGCACATCCGTAATGTGAGACATAGTAATTGACTTAAAAAGCCACCACACTGAGGGATCATCTCCCTGGTCAAGTGGGCTTATTGACTTCTGATCGCTGGTCCCTGAAAAAGAGCCCGAGTCCTCCAGGCAAGAAACTGCGCTCTGGTACAGTAAAGGCATGGAATCCGACCTCCAATCCTTCCTGTCCTGGTCTGCCTGGTCACTCAGGCTGGGCATCGGGTTTCTTAACAGTGGGAAAGTTTCCCGGAGTGGAATCTCTCCCCGGTCCAAGGCCAGCACGTTTGCAGGCAGCACAAAGCTCCCACATGCCTGTCCCAAGTTACCTTAAATTAAGAAACAGTCTTCATCTCCACCACCTCCACCTGGACTCCTCTGAAGGTGAGGTCACACTCCAGGAAGTCCAAAGGCTGGCTTGAGTTCTCACCTTACCCTATGGCTTCCAGAAACTACTGGAAGGCAGGCTGGATCCCTGACCATCTCCAGAGGTGCCTGAATGTCTGAAGCTATTCTCCCCTTGCCCTGAAAACCTAGATGCAGATAGGTGTCACTGTTTTCTGATGACAGGGCTATAAATGCTGCCTTCTCAACATCCTCAATTTGCCTTGACAGGGGGAAGTGAGAAATGGCTTCACATGTGGCTTTTTATATACGAGACATTTTACCTTGGTTGTAGAACTAATCATCTTTCCCATGGAACAAAATCAAGGTTGTCTAAAGCGAATGAGCTTGCAAGCAACCTTATTGATCTCTGAAAAATTACATACACCAGAAGCCACACTACAACGCAGCAGTATTGTGACATTCAAAACTGAATTTATATGACTCGTAAATGCAATTCTATGCCTCCGAGCCAAAATCTACCATTAAGAAGCAGAGCACGGAACTAAATTATGAGACAATAGCTATTTTGGCTCTCAAGAAGAGTTGCACCTTGCCCTACTAGCCATAGGAAGTTACTAAAATACTTTATCAATGAGTGTGGAGGTAAGAGGAAACATTTTTTTTTAAACATAAACATGCATTTGATGAGAGTCATATGGGACATCATAAAGATAAATAGCCACTGGGGAATAATTTAAAAAAACCCTCTTATTAATGCATATTTTCCAAGCAGTAGAAAGAGGGCTACAAGCATTCTCTACTCACAGCTGCTTCAGGTAGATTCCCCCTGTGGTGCTTCATTTATTGCAACTTCAGCAGTTTCCTGCTGCTCCTTTGGGCTTCCCGCTCTCTGAACTGAAGCTTGGATCTTGGCACCCTGAGAGCTCATTTCCAATATCCCAGGGATTTTTTCTCTTTTATATCACCTTCTAAGTCACTTAGCACAAGCATTGCTGCAACATTCCTTGGATTTGGGGAAAGGGGCACATACAGTATCCTAAATCAGATTTAAGCATAGTCCGTTTGCTTTGGTGTCCTCATCTTGGGGTCAATTCTTGCAGTATGAACTACGCAGATCATACCACACGAATGGTGTCACACCAAATGTTACCTGCTCTTGCAGCTGAAACATAAGAATATCCATATTGGGTCAGACCAATGGTCCATCTAGCCCAATAGCCATCTTAATGGTGGCCAATCCAGGTCACAAGTATCTGGACAAAACAGACCCCTCTCCCCCAACCGATTTTTCCCACAGGCTAAAATAGCCTTGCTGGTGCCTGCCTGTGCCATCCCTCACTGCAGCTAAAATGACTGGAGAAGACTTTCTGCTTCAGGACAGATTCCCCAGGTCCAAAAATGATGATCTTCAGGCTGCCAGTTGGGCCAAGCCTGACTGAGACTTCAGACTCCCACTAAACTGTGTGCTATGAGCACCAGAGTCTTCGCTGTTTGTTTTCCACTTTCCACAACCATAAACTTTTAACGGTTCCCTCTTTAAAAGTTATTGGAACCCGCCGACAAGATATGTTTTCTGTATCAGCACCGCAACTTTGGAATTCATTACGTTACAGTTAAGAGACGTAAATAACTTAAGTGATTTTAAAAAGAATTTAAAATGCTTTTTATTCAAGGATGCCTTTAACTTATAAATTACTTCTGAGCTCTCTCTCGTTCTCTTTCTTCTTCTTTTCCATGCTTTTTTCTTGAACCTTTTTTATGTTGATATCATTTTCATTATTGTATAAATTTATTAGCTCATTATATACTTGTTATGTAAATTCTCCCATTTTTTTATTTTTTTTTTTTTAATTGTATTTATTGTATAAATTGTTAGTTTTATAAAATCTTATATGTCATTTCCTATTTTAATATTATGTTTAATTATATGTTACTTTTATATATTGTAATTCGCTTAGAAACAATTTTAATTAAGCGATTAATCAAATATAAATAAAACTTGAAAACTTGAAACTTCCAAGTTTTAGGAAGTTAATATCTCCTGTTTCCTTGGGACCTCTGGTCATTTACCAGACATAACTGTGCCAGTGGCATAGGCTTCCCATAACTATGACAAATTGAAAGGTTTGGACATTTCCTGTTATTGAGAAAGACATTGGGGAAGCCACTGCTTGCCCTGGATCGGTAGCATGGAATATTGCTACTCTGGGGATTCTGGAATCTTGCTACTCTTTGGAGATTCTGCATGGAATGTTGCTCCTATTTGAGGTTCCAGAATCTTGCTAATCTTTGAGATTCTGCAATGATGCTACTCCTTGGGTTTTGGCCAGGTGCTAGGGTCCTGGATTGGCCACTGGGCTTCATGGACCATTGGTCTGACCCAGTAAGGCTATTCTTATGTTCTTAGTATAAAATTTAAGATCCTATTTATCAGGCATTCCACTTAGGCAGACCTTCCTATCTTTCCTCAGTCACAATTCCCTACATCCCCGCTCATTCACTTCATTCCCTGAATTCAAATAGAATAATAATCCCAGATCCGAAACAGGCACATTTAGATTCTACCAGAAGTGCCGCCTTTTATTTTTGGCACCCTCTCTATGGAACTCTCTTCTCAATCACATTTACCTAGAATAATCTTTTGTTCGTTTTAAAACTCTCTTAAAAGCCCACTTTTTCTCACTAGCCTTCCAATCTTGCTAGTTATTACTGTCTGGTGCTCCTTAGAGGAGGTGTAAGCAGGATTGTCAGACATCTATCTGTGAATGCTTGCCTGTGTTGACTGATGTTTCCTATATATCGATGGCGTTCTATTTACTCAACCTTTGGTGCTTTCTTTACCTCACTATTTGGTGAGCCTTTTGGTGCTTTCTTTTTACCGTTCTATTTCCTCAAACATTTTGTTCTCGTTTTTTGTTTTGAAAACACCCTAGAGATCCTTTGGTGAAACAGGCGGTATAGCAAGTTGAATAAAAAATGAATAATAACAACACTGACGACAGCTCTGGCTGTTGGCCACACAATGTCTACATGCAAATATGATTCAGCTCTTACAGCTTGAGAAAAATCAAATGGTAAAAACAGAAGAAAGGATTTAAAAGTGAGATTTTGCTGCCTCCTTCTGGATGCTATCAGGCTTTTGCTTTGCAACTCAAATGCTTTCTTTTCAAAAGAGGACAGATAGAATGAACTAAACTAAACTAAAACTTAGCTTTATATACCGGGTCTTCAGTCAGAAAGGAGCTCGACTCGGTTAACAGTAATTAAAAAAATACTTAAAAAAGTAACAATCAAGCAAAACGCTAGGAAAAAAACATGAAAGCAGGAGCTAATGGATTGGGAAAACTGAGTTACAGCAGTAAACAGAAGGTCCTGAGCTGTAGTTACATGGCACAGCTGTAAAAGAGAATCTCGGTCCTAATTTCAACATCCAAAATATGCCCAACTTCAAACTTCTGGCAACTGCTTGCAGCTTTAATTTCTGCTGCAAACAATTCTCCTATAGCCCACAACCCGAAATAGGGGATCAAGACTTGTATACTGCCTTTTTGCAGTTTTACAACCACACTCAAATTGGGGTTTTTTTAACATCTTTTTATTGAAAGTGAAAAAGGTCACAGCCAGACACAATAGAAAAGGTGCATCAAGCATTTTCCCTGTCTGTCCAGCCGGTGGGCTCACAATCTTATCTAATGTACCTGGGGCAGTGGAGGATTAGGTGACTTGCTCAGGGTCACAGGGAGCAGCTCGGGGTTTGAACCCACAACCTCCGGGTGCTGAGGCTGAAGTTCTGCTCCCAACCCACAACCTTTACATTCAACGGTGAGCACCACATGCAATGACATCTTATGCATATTCATTGTGGTTATCCTAAAAATCTGACTACAATATGGTGAACTAATTAGTCTAGTGCAGGGGTGCCCACACTTTTTTGACTCGCAAGCTACTTTTAAAATGATCAAGTCAAAATGATCTACCAACAATAAAATTTAAAAAAAACACAACGCACACTGTATGCATAGAATTGTTAATTATCATTCCTATTCCGGGGTTTTTTCAAAGAGGTCAAAGCAGATGACTCTATGCACTGTCACCTCAGTAACAACCATACAAAAATAGACAAATACCCACCCCCCTCCCTTTTTATTAAACCACAATAGCAGTTTTTAGCGCAGGGAGCTGCGCTGAATGCCCAGCGCTGCTCTTGACACTCATAGGCTCCCTGCGCTAAAAACCACTATTGCGGTTTAGTAAAAGGGGACCATATTGTAAAATATAGACAGCAGATATAAATTCAGACACATTTTGATCACTAAATTTAAAATAAAATCATTTTTCCTACCTTGTCTGGTGATTTCATGAGTCTCTGGTTGCACTTTCTTCTTCTGACTGTGCATCCAATCTTTCTTTCAGCCTGTATGCTTCCTCTCCTCCACACCTCATTCCCTCCCACAACTTTTTCTTCCTCTCTCCCTGCCCTTTCTTTCTTTCTCTCTTCATGCCCCCTTTCTTTTTTTCCTGTTTCTCTTCTTTCCTTCTGTCTCCCTGCCTGCGCCCCTTTCTTTCTTTCTCCCTGCCCTTCCCCAAGCCACTGCCGCTGCCATCGGGGAACAGGACCCAAACGCCACCAATGGATAACAGGCTCCAAAGCCGACGCCGCCCCATGCTCTCTCTGCTTCGGGCCGATCAATCTTCCTCTCCCCGACGTCAATTCTGCCGTCGGAGAGGAAGTTCCACCCAGCCAGGCAGCGATTAGCTGGCCCGAACTTCCTCTCCGACGGCAGAATTGACGTCGGGGAGAGGAAGACTGATCGGCCCGATAGATCGCCAAGGCAAAGGGAGTCCTGGATGATCGACTCACTTTGCCTTGGCGAGCTACCGGTCGATCGCGATCGACCTATTGGGCACCCCTGGTCCAGTGCATTGGCTCTCAAACCTGTCTGAAGGCCTCCAGCCAGTCAGGTTTTCAGCTTATCCACAATTAATATTTGCAAGATAGATTTGCACACACTGCCTCCATTGTCTGTAATGTATCTCTTATGCATATGCATTGTGCACCTCCTGAACACTCAATTGGCCGGGAGTCGTCCAGGACAGGTCTAGTGGGCAGAGAAGTACGGTGATCTTTCACCCTCTGTGGTATACACTTTTCTTTTCTAATTACAAATTGAAAGTTTGGGATTCTCAATGGACATTAAGCCCTAGCATGTGCTTAGTGCGTGAAAAGCAGGCATGAAAAGTGTTTGTATGGTATTTTGCATGGTAGCGTGCTAAGGACACAGTAACTAGTCTTAAAACATACTTAAGAAGGGAAAATGCTAACCAGTTAATAATCTAATCTAATCTAATCTAAATCTTGGGTTTATATACCGCATCATCTCCGCAGATGGAGCTCGACACGGTTTACATGGTTAGGGAAGGAACGGAACTCCAGTGGAATTATATAAGTATGAGAGAAGAGAGGTTGGTGTGAGAGTGCCAGGAGCGGGACGGGGTTACGTTCTGGAGAAGAGCCAGGTCTTCAGATGCTTACGGAATGGTAGAAGGGGGCTCAAATTGCGGAGAGGGGAAGGGAGACTGTTCCAGAGTTGAGTGATTCTGAAAGGGAGGGAAGAGCCAAGTTTACCAACAAGGGAGATGCCTTTTAAGGAGGGGTAGGATAGTTTTAATTTTTGAGTGGATCTAGTGGAGGTTGGATTTGAGGAATTCCAGGATAGAGGGATAAAAGGAGGAAGGATACCGTGGAGGATCTTGAAGGTTAGGCAGGCACATTTAAAGTAGACCCTGGAAATAACGGGAAGCCAGTGGAGTTTGGATAGGAGCGGTGTGACATGGTCAAATTTACTTTTTGAGAAGATAAGTTTGGCCGCGGTGTTCTGGATTAGTTGGAGTCTGTAATACTGTACCTTAACTGTCTAACTTAGTATTAAGTGCTCCTGTGTTAATTTTTGGTAAGTCCTGCATGCTAATGGAAAGATTAGTGCAGGGCTTTGCATTAAAAATTGGCTTCACGTGTGTTTAAAATGTGCTATGTTCATTTAATGCATTTTAGTAAAAGGGCCCCTTTATTAGTATCAGAACTCCAGGTTAATACAACAAAATTCACAGATTTGGTTATAATTAAAAGTTCTTTCTAACACCACATCTGCCAGGGAAGCAGCGGAAATGTCCGTTTACAAAAGGGCAGAATGCAAAACAGAGAAATTCACTGGTACGGTATATTTTGTGAAACAATTCAGAAACACCCTCTCCCCTGCTTCCTCCTCTCCAACAGCCTTATTCTGTTTACACGCACCGAGACAGCTCAGTTTGCGGACTCTGCTTTAATCACAATGGACTTGGCTTTTCCATTAAATCTTTACAACTGACCTCCCTCCACACGGCATTAAAAAATAAGATGACATTAAACAGCCATTAGTTTTCCAGAACAACTGACCTAATTCCGAAAATATGTCCAAATGTTTTCCCACTCGAACAAACATTAAAAATACTAGGAGTCACGCTTGACAAACATCTATCCCTAGAAAATCACACCGACCTCATTGTCAAGAAAGGCCTTTCAGCACTCTGGAAACTCCGTACCATAAAGAAATACTTCGATGACACTGCATTTCGACTATTAGTTCAATCCTCTATCCTCAGCATACTGGACTATTGCAATATCATTTACCTAAGCTCCACAAAGAAAATCACCAGAAGACTAAAACTGATTCAAAACACAGCTGTCTGCCTCATTTTCGGCCTGAACAAATGGGAACACATCACCCCCTTCTACCACCAACTGCACTGGCTACCCTTCGAATCCCGAGTCCTCTTCAAGTTCGCCTGCATCTGTTACAAGACAGTATTTGGTCTCTCACCAAAATACCTCTCCCCACATTTCAATATGTATTGCACCAACAAGAAATCCCGCAGAATCCAGTTGTTTACCTTCCCCTCCATAAAATCATGCCAGCTCAAAAGATTCATCGACAAAACCTTCGCCTTCCAGGCGGCCAGGCTGAACCCTTGGCTAGCCCAAATGATGCTAGAGGCCCCAACCTACCTAGACTTCAGAAAACTTCTCAAAACACACCTCTTCCGCGAACAAGACCCTTAGTCCTTACTCCCCGCATACACTCCAACCCCCCCCACCCCCACCTCCCTCTCCCCCCCCTCTCCTGGTTTCCCACTCCCTCCATTTTATCTTCTAACCCAACTATGATAAACCTGTGCCTCCTTCCGCGCTACCTGCAATTCCGATAAAATTTTTGTAAATCCGGGCTCAGACCGGATCCTAATGTAACGAATGTAAACCGCCTAGAACTCTTTGGGTATGGCGGGATATAAGAACCTAATAATAATAATAATAATAATAATATACCAGGCCAAGCCAACACATTCCCCCAATGTTCTCATGAAGTTCTGCTAAAGCATCTTGATCAACAGCTCTTAACGAATGGATTTTACTAAAAGAGGAGGAGGGGGCTATTCTTTTTTTTACTCCACTGTTAAAAGCACAAGCCATTGGGATAATTCTTGGCCGCTAAGAAAGTGTGTGTGTGTGTGGGGGGGAGAAGAACCCAACCCCATCCAGCAAATTCCTTTTAGCTTTACTAGGGGTTGGCTGGGAAAGGATTAAAAAGGAGAAAGGGGAGGGGAACATTTCTGAGACAGCTGTGATTAAAGGACTCATGAAATGGAAGCCAATTCTGACTGAGCTGAAGCCCAAAAGATAGGAGGGACTAACCTGAAACTGAAACAATTATCATCAAGTGTACCGCGATTACAATTTCTACAAGTTTTCTCTTGGTTTAGAGCAGTGGTGTCCAATGTCGGTCCTCAAGGGCCGCAATCCAGTCGGGTTTTCAGGATTTCCCCAATGAATATGTATGAGATCTATTAGCATACAATGAAAGCAGTGCATGCAAATAGATCTCATGCATATTCATTGGGGAAATCCTGAAAACCCGACTGGATTGCGGCCCTCGAGGACCGACATTGGACACCCCTGGTTTAGAGATTCAAACAGACCATGGGGAACACTTCCATGTTCACAGACCTACAAAGTAACTCAAAAGTACAGTGTGGTCTTCTTATCCACCCAGCACGCTGGCTCAGGTGGTCATCCTACTTGTGGCAAACCTGGACAAATACCCCTCCTGAATATTTGTTGCATGGATTGTTTTCTTGAACTACAGAAGTTTACTAGTTCAGGACAGAGCTTGTTATATCTGTCTTGATAAACCTGTAGGACCTCCAGGGTGGCTGTCACTCAATCTTCAAAATAGCAAATACAACCAACAGTCCTTTTAAGGTTAAGCGCAAGGAATACCTGCATACTAAATCTAGGACTGGTTTTCCTGATAGCACAAAGCTTAGGCCCGGATTCACTAAAGATAGAGATTCAATCGCTGTTGGCCGTTACCTGGCCAATTTTAAAACAGCGATTGATTCACCATCTTTTTTGTGTGCAAATGATTTACACGGAGGTGCAAATCATTTGCATTCAAACTCCTGACTCAATCGCCCTGACAGTAGTGGCAGGAGAAGCAGCCTCCTGTCACTGCTGTTAGGGCTTTTGCTGGGTATTTTTCTAAATCGGGCAGATATTTAGCATGTATTACACACACAAATATCAGCCCAATTAAAAAAAGCCCCCCACCCAATGACAAAGTGCCCCCCCCCCGGTGATGCCCACCGCCATCACAGCTTCAAAATATGGCAGGAGAGATTCCCATTCCCTCCTGCCATCAGGCCGACTCACCCCCAAACCCCCCCCCCAAAACCAAACAAACGGCAGGAGGGATGCCGACTCCCTTCTGCCACCAGACACCCCTTCCCCATTCCTGTAAGGGAGAAGGAGGGGTTCTCACTCCCCATCTGCTCCTAAGCCTCCAGCGATGCATCTGGGCCTTAGGCCTCACCCGGGTGCATCATGTGATGCACGGGGAGGGGCCTAAGGCCCTGATTGGCTCAGGCACCTTGGGCTCCTCTCTTGGGAGGGGCCTGAGCCAATCAGGGACTTCCTTAGTGAGTAGCCTAAGCCATGGCAGCCTCTCTATGCATTCCAAGCCTCAGTCTGTTGCTCCAATAGCTTCTCTCAGTGCAGTTCAAGCCTCATTCTGTTGCTTCATCTTTCAGTGTGTTCCAAAACTCCCTCTGGTGTCACCACTTATGTCTATGTGATGATTGGTCTTTCTTTTTAGCCACCGATTGCTGCTGGCTTTCAATTTTGTGCATGCGCCGCTGGGACTAGGGCAGTGCATTGACTGGGGCTGCTGTGGCACAGTCACCCGTGGGCCACATAAAACAGCCAGGCAGCCCGAATTCAGCCCGCGGGCCTTGTGTTTGACACACGTGATCTAGAGGCCCATTTTACACAGAAAGTAACAAATCGGAATTCAGATGTTCAGGTTGGCACAGACGGCAGCAGCATCCATGTGAAGTTGTTGGCTCTGTGGCAGAGGTGATTTCAAAACTTCCGCATACAAACTGTGCCGTTTCCGACCGTACCTAACTCATTTTACAAACTACTCAAGTAAGCACTGCCAATTAAAGTAGAGAAACCAAAACTTTAATCACGTGGGATTAAGGAGAAGGACTCCTTTAATCCCTCATGTAACTACCGGCCTAAAAGTGCACGTCTGAAAAACCTATCTACTACTCCTTATCATTTCTAAAGCGCTGTATATTAAACATGCAAGAGACAATCCCTGTTCGACAGAGCTAGCAAACAGTCAAAAGGGATAAATAGGGGTTAAGGAATTGCAATCACTGCCTCCATGTTATTCACAGCATCCAGTAACTCAAGGAACAGTGTCAGGTCAAAAGCGCGCCGGGACAAAGGCGCGCGCAGACAATTGAGCGCAGTGCGGAGGTGCGCGCCGCAGAAAATTACTGTTTTTATGGCTCCGACGGGGGGGGGGGGGCGTGGGGGGGAACCCCCCCACTTTACTTAATAGAGATCGTGCCGCGTTGTGGGGGCGTTGTGGGGGGTTGTAACCCCCCCATTTTACTGAAAACTTCACTTTTTCCCTGCTTTTAGGGAAAAAGGTAAGTTTACAGTAAAATGTGGAGGGTTACAACCCCCCAAACCCCCCCCCAACGCCGCCATGATCTCTATTAAGTAAATTGGGGGGGCTCCCCAACAAAAACCCCCGTCGGAGCCCCTAAAAACTGTAATTTTCTTCGGCGCGCGCCTCCGTCTTGCGCTCAGTTGTCGGCGCGCGCCTTTGTCTTTCGCCGAGTTGTCTATGAACCCAAGGAACAAGCTTTTGACACTTTGAGCTTCTCAATCCAGTCTCAAGGGGCTTCCTAGAGCTCTGCTGTCTCCCTTTGTGACTGCGCTGGCCTGAAACCCCACGTGGCCCTTCCCCATACATTTACACTTCCTTTGTAAAAAGGAGGAATACACATATACGTTTTATTCCAGTCAAACCCATGGTACACGCGGACTATCAAGTGAAACAAATCCCATCTAAGTGTGGCTCTCCATAGGTAAATAGTACATTTCTGAAATCAGTGCGATAGCCATGTGTCATTAGAAGCATTTACATGTATAGAATTTTTTAAATAATAGATTTAATCAAGTAAAAATGGTCTTTTCAACACAGTTCTATTGTTCTGCAGCCGGGTGGAACCCCCTAACAGTGCTGTTATCTTCTATTAACTAGTCAGTTCAAGTCTCTCGTTTGTCCTTATTTCCAAAAATCCCAACTTTTGAAAAAAGTAGCTAATGAACAAAGCCCCATGAGACAGGAACAACTTCTCTGCTTAGGTCAGAAAGAATGAATGGGGAGCTACTTTGAACTAGTTCAAGGAATAAAAGTGTTTTCAGAAGGTTCTCTTCTGGCTTGCTTTTCACTGAGTAAAGTACCGAGGCTGACAACTCTGCAGTCAAAAACAAGAACAGCGCTCTAGGAAGCCCCTTGAGACTGGATTAGAGAGCTAGAAGTGTCACAAACTTGTCACTGAATTACTAGACGCAAAAAACACTCCAAAAGGACTGCCACAACCTAAACTAGAAACCACAAAAAGGCAGAATAGTCAAAAGGTTCAGGAGGGGGGCCACTCAGGGACCAACCTTAACACCCCACGTAATACAACGTGACGATGAACAGGACAATACCCTATATTAGGTGCCCTCAGTGTGAGCGAGCAGCGACGGGAGGCAAAAGCTCCAACGCTTCACAAGTCAGGTAGAGGTAACATGCCCCCACCCCCACCCGCACACCATCACAGGGCACCCGATGTGTGCAATAAATCAAAGGTGAAAATATCACAAATCAAATAATTAAATAAATAAACTGCAGTGAAAACCAAGTAAAACCATAGAGTGGCCCCAGCCTGAACCAAATCAGCCGACTCCCCAACAAAAATAAAAAATGCCAAACTTAGCTGAATGATGTCAACAACTCTGAAGTGCTAAAATCACAACGCTACAGCCTGCCAGGTTCAACCAGCCTGGTTTCGGGGACGAGCCCTTCTTCAGGAACCCAAGATGGAAAAATGGGGAATCAGAGTCAGCTGAAGGGAGAACGGGAGAACTGAATTACTAGAGGCAGTGATTACAATCCACAAGGAGGGAAGATGTCATTTGCACCAGGCTCCTGAGGGAACCATGGCCTCTAATTCCCACTTAGAAAATATGGTGGAAACAGGTGGACTAGATAAAAACCTGAACTGCTTAGGTGCCTGAATGATGCCTCAAAGAGCTTCGGCCCCAGTTCGGAACAAGCAGTGGCAACCCTGGCTTGGCTGCCACACAGGGCAGAGCACCCTTTCCTCTAGGCCAGTGGTTCTTAACCTAGGTTCGATCGAACCCCAGGGGTTCGGTGAGTCAGTCTCACGGGTTCGGCGGAGGTCAAAACACACTTCCGACTCATATAGCGCTTCGGTCACGTTCAATCATCTATCAGTTATTCAGTGATTTTGATCAAGACTGATTGTGTACTCGGTTTCTTGATCTATCAATCAACAGCAGAAGTCACACTGATTTGCAGTAAATTTCATTATTATGTTATTATTATTCGAAATATAGGAGGACTTTTTTGTTTTCAAAATTGATATTATTTTTTCCCTCACTGTATACCTATGTTTTGAATTTGTAAAAATCATATTTTATTTTTCCAATAAAGAAGGGTTCGGTGAACACGCATATGAAACTGGTGGGGTTCAGTACCTCCAACAAGGTTAAGAACCACTGCTCTAGGCAGTGGAGAGGGGGAGGGACCAGTCTGCTTGTATGTGACTGTCAGCTTTGCTGGTCCCCTGCCCCAGAATAGGAAGCTGACAACCATGTGCATATGGACTATGGCTGCTCCCTGCACCTTATGGCTTACACCTGGGGTGGACTGCACCCACTGTTCTACTCTTGAATCACCACTGGAGACAGGGACAGAAAGCCAAAAAAGAGAGGCAAATGTGACAAAAGAAAAATTACACGCTGGAAGATTTAACACAGACCTGGTCTTATTGCAGAGCCACATGCAGTGCACATTTTTAATCATTTTGATCAAGAATAGGTCAAGAAAGGGAGAGTGTGGTGCCGTGGTTAGAGCTACAGCCTCAGCACCCTGGGGTTGTGGGGTCAAACCCACGCTTCTCCTTGTGACCCTGGGCAAGTCACTTAATCCTCCCTTTGCCCCAGGTACACTAGATAGATTGTGAGCCCGCCAGTATCGACAGGGGAAAATGCTTGAGTACCTGGATAAACTCATGTAAACCGTTCTGAGCTCTCCTGGGAGAACAGTAAAGAAAATTGAATAAATAAATAGGGTGAAAAGCTTCAGCCTCTGATAACCAGAGCTGGTATTGTGACATCATAATGCCTCATTCCACCAATAAGAGCCAACCTCATCAGTGATGTCACAATGACTTGATTGTCCTAGACTAGACTCACTTTTACTACATTTTGGTTTCTAGAGTGGTGCAGTGGTTAAAGCTACAGCCTCTGCACCCTGAGGTTGTGGGTTCAAACCCGTGCCCCAGGTACATTAGATAGATTGTGAGCCCACCGGGACAGACAGGAAAAATGCTTGAGTACCTGGATAAACTCATGTAAACCGTTCTGAGCTCTCCTGGGAGAACAGTAAAGAAAATTGAATAAATAAATAGGGTGAAAAGCTTCAGCCTCTGATAACCAGAGCTGGTATTGTGACATCATAATGCCTCATTCCACCAATAAGAGCCAACCTCATCAGTGATGTCACAATGGCTTGACTGTCCCATACTTGGCTCACTTTTGCTACATTTTGATTTCTAGAGTGGCGCAGTGGTTAAAACTACAGCCTCCCATAACCCTGAGGTTATGGGTTCAAACCCCATGCTGCTTCCTGTGACCCTGGGCAAGTCACTTAATCTCTCCCCAGGTACATTAGATAGATTGTGAGCCCACCAGGACAGACAGGGGAAAACGCTTTGAGTACCTGAATAAATTCACGTAAACCGTTCTGAGCCCCCCTGATAACTAGAGCTGGTATTGTGACATCATAATGCCTCATTCCACCAATAAGAGCCAACCTCATCAGTGATGTCACAATGGCTTGATTGTCCTATACTCAGCTCACTTTTACTACATTTTGATTTCTAGAGTGGTGCAGTGGTTAGAGCTACAGCCTCAGCACCCTGGGGGTTATGGGTTCAAACCCACGCTGCTCCTTGTGACCCTGGGCAAATCACTTAATCCCCCCATTGCCCCAGGTACACTAGATAGATTGTGAACCCGCTGGGACAGACATGGAAAATGCTTGAGTACCTGACTAAACTCATGTAAACCGTTCTGAGCTCTCTTGAGTATAGAAAACTGAGAAAGAAAGAAAGAATTAGTCAACCTTTGCTCAGAACTAAAATGGATAAAATGCAAAAAATAACTTCGAGTGTTACTTCCTCTCTTTAGATTAGAGGAAGTGGAAGGCAAACTCTAATTTCCCCAGCTATCAAGACAGAGAAAGCTATATACTTATAAAGTAACCCAAATGCTCTTTGGTGCACTGTGACCAAATTAGGAAGCAAGTAGAAAGAGCCTGACTGCTCAGCGGCAACGGCGCTCTTACGTCCTTGAGAGTTCTGTAAGCTCTGCAAATACTTTTCCCCACAGAAACCCCATTGTTCCTCTTTCAGTAACATAGTAAACGATGGCAGATAAAGACTTGCACAGTCCATCCAGTCTGTCCAACAAGGTGGCCAGAGCTGCACAACAGTATTGCAAACGGACATTTACTTGCCACTGACCTTAAGGTGTCTTCACCTGCTCTTCTGAAACATACTCATCGCATATGACGTGAATGTGATGGGAAATATGTACTCCTGTACTCTGTCTATGCTATATTCAGGTCACAGATTGTAGAAGTCTGCCCAGAAGACTTCCCAACTAGTGGAAATCCACTCGAGCCCATCCACACCTTGAGGTTTGTGCGGATAGGATTGGACTGAGCTCGCAGGAACAGGGATAGAGCTGGTGGGAACAGGCAGGACAAGGACAAACATGGTCTCTGTGTCATTCTCTACAACAGCCATAGTTCCAGTAGTACTAGCTTCTCAGTCATAGCTAGGTAACTTGGGACCTGGGTTGGCCACGGCTGGAAACAGGATGCTGGGTTTGATGGGTCTGTCCCAGTAGGGCAATTCTTATGTTCTTATGTGAGCCAAGTATAAGATAATTGAACCATTGTGACATCACTGATGAGGTTGGCTCTTAGGCATTGGTGGAATGAGGCATTATGACATCACAATCTCAGCTACTTTTTGGGTTTCTACCAGGTACTTGGCCACAGCTGGAAACAGGATACTGGGTTTGATGGGTCTGTCCCAGTAGGGCAATTCTTATGTTCTTATGTGAGCCAAGTATAAGATAATTGAACCATTGTGACATCACAGATGAGGTTGGCTCTTAGGCATTGGTGGAATGAGGCATTATGACATCACAATCTCAGCTACTTTTTGGGTTTCTGCCAGGTACTTGGCCACAGCTGCAAACAGGATACTGGGCTTGATGGACCTTCAGTCTGTCCCAATATGGCAGCTCTTATGTTCTTTCTTTCCATAAGCAGCACTTATCTTGAACAATTGCTTGTGCCTACTACCTATGGAGAATTCAGGAAACGTCTGAAAACACATCTATTCCTGAAATACTTAGGAGACCAACCCATTCAATCTTAGTCCTTAACAACCGAGCGCAAGAATCACCTGTTGCTAAATCTGTACCTTGTTTGTTCATTCAATCTGTAACATTTCTAAGCATTGTAAATCGCATAGAACTTCACGGTCCTGCGGTATATAAACTGTTATTATTATTATTATCATCTTACTTCCCAACAATTGGAGTTGCTGTATGTCAGAGAGGATCAGGACCTTACCATCTTTTCCACATAACTTCTTATCTGACAACACATCCAAAGTTTTTTTAAAACTAGCTGTTCAAGCTGATGAGGTACCACGACCCTAACTGTCAGAATTAAAAATCAATCCACTTGTACCTATTCTACTCCACTCAGGATTTTGTAGACTTCAATCCTATCTCCCCTCAGCCGTCTCTTTTCCAAGTTGAAGAGCGAGAGAGAGAGAGCGAGAGAGTGTTTTGGACCTGCTACTTTAGTCACCTTTTCCCTGTCACAATCACTTAGATTTCCTTTGTATGAAAAAGAAAAAAAAACACTCATCTAAAACAGAGGAAACCTCCTCCCCCCAAAAAAAAAAAAAAAAAAAAAAAAAAGTGAATTGTTGAAAACATCAAAATCAGCAGATACTTTTTAACTGGATTTTCCTAGCTCTCACCTTGTGCGTTAATGCCTGAATAGCGACGATACATTTAATTGGATTCCCAGTGTGCCGTCCACAGAGGAGCAAACCGGAAGTGCTGGAGATAAGTACAATTCTCTGCAAAAACTGTTTCTATACTGGTATATTGGGAACACAAATATATTTATTTATTCACTGAATGATTTGGCGCTATTTCACCGCTTATAAAAACGCACACTGTGTACGCCCATGATGGTGTGTAACCAAGGATTGGAACAACACCTCAACAGACTCTTTTAAAAAGTGTAAGCCTTTGAACTTGGACTTTGTCCACTGTTCTCATGGCTCTCGTTAACACACTGAGGATACACATTTATTAAAAAATATTTTAATTAAGTGAGATTTATAATCTGTTGCCCAGTATACTAATCCTGCACACGTGGGGGCTTTATATATTTTTATTGAGCAAACCGATCCAAGGCACCTTTTCTCCACAATATGGCTTACTGGAATACAGATTTTATTAGTTCTGTTGAAAGTCTGGGGTCACCATTCTAACAAAGCCCAGAGACACTCTGGTGCTGAGCAGATTGCATCTACCAATACCATTAATTTACAGAGTGGTACAAAACCACATAGAGATGGTCCCTGCTCCTTGGAGATTATAATCCAATGAAGACATATTATTCACAGAGGGGAGGGGGGGGATTGTACAATTGAAGAAAAAGGTAAAATGAATTAAGAAGAATAGTGTTGAAAGGGAGGGTGGGTGATGGGTATATATATATATATATATATATATATATATATATATATATACATATACACAATTGTTATTATCTTGATGGATTTATCAAGTGTTGTTTTTGAGCCTATGTATTACTTTTTATTGTACACTTGTTGAATGATTAAAAAGGAATAAAGAATTAAAAAAAAAGAAAACACTACTACAGAAATGGTTATCTCTGAAAAGCTATAGTCGGGGAAAAGTAGTTTTTAATTTTTAAAGAAAGAAAAAAACACGTTAAACCTATCCAGCACAATAATCCCAACCCAACATCCAACACTCTATAAACCCTTAGTACTCTCTCATTTTTCTAGTTACCAAACATTATCTAAAACCCATAATTCTCCCTTAAAATTTTATCTCATCGTTTAATCTATTACTTCAAAATTGAAATGTAATTCTCGTTTTAGTTTGGATGTAATCCCTCTTGAACTGCAAGGTAATGGCGGAATAGAAATCACTAATGTAATGTAATGTAAAAAACTCAAAATAAGTGGGTTTTAGGTAGGATTTTACTGTGGAAAGAGAAAGGGCATAATGCCTTAAAAAGGCTATTTGGAACAGCGAAGTAAAGAAACAAAAGCATTCTGATCAAGGAAATGTGGGAGGAAGAGGTGTAGGGGGGAAAGAAGGCTTAGCCAACAGCAGAATGCACCCCTTCCTCCTACTCCTCTGCTAATCTAACTTGGCAAAGCAAGCAGTACTGCCACCCTTTTAGCAGCTAGCAGAGAAGAGCCCCACCACTTTGCTTCTTGGGGGAGGGGGGGAGGGGACACGTTACCACAACCGGCTTCTGCAGCTTTTCTTTCTTGCAGCTAGCAGTACAGAGCGTGGCCACAGCTCACAACTTCCTTTGCTCTATTATGGTAGAAAATAAATAAGTTATCTCATGAAGAACGAGTGAGTTAATGAGATGGAAAAATGTCATTTGCTATGCCTTGAGCAGAAATAAAAAAAGAGTGAGTGTGGTTGTGTTTGCATGTGCACATATACAGTTGTGTTACAAAAAATTTTCAGTTGGGGTTTCACCAAATTCCAAAAGCTGACAGAACCATAACAAATGGAAAAAATGCAAGCAGTTTATAAATAAAAAGGGCCCATGTATGCACCAAAAATTGTAATTATTGTATTTTTCGCTCCATAAGACGCACTTTTTCTCCACCCAAAAGTGGGTGGAAATGTCAGTACGTCTTAAGCAGTGAAGGTACACATTTTTACTGCACATCGGGGTTCCTGGCCGCTCGACGCACCCAATGCGCTGGCCATTTACTAGCTAAGGCTGCTCACAATGGAATGCTGCCTGCCTCGGGCTCGCCAAGCCCGCTCAAAAAGAGGGACCGCCGCCTGTCTCACCCTTTCACTGGACAGGCCTGCCCAACAGTGGACCCTTTCTCCCGCTGCTCCATAGCAGCGGCATCTATTGGCGACATGCTGGACCAGCAGAAGTGATCTGCCACTGATGGGGAAACAACATGCCGGAATCCAGCGGGCCCAGGAGTTCCTAGCCACACATGCTGCCTGTTTACACCCGCTGAGCCCGCTCACCTTTCTACCCGCTGCTTGGGAAGGAGAATTGATGCAGCCATTCAGGCAGCGGCAAGGGACCAGCTTGCACCTGCCTTGTTTGACGCTCTGCCTCTCGCTACCTCAGCCGTCCAAGTACAATCAATTTAGTAATCGATTTTTTAAAAATCTTGTTTTCAGCTTTACTTCTGAACATGAGAATTCAGTCTAGCTCAGAAAGGAAAGGGTTTTAAATCAGTGGAACACATCCTTGAGTGGAATGATATTTTTAAATTAATTAGCAGCAGCTGTAGATTATCTTGGGATCTCAGGGCCTGCCTGGGGACACATGGCTTTATGAAATCTAATAGATCTTGAGGATGATATATAGGGCTAAATGTACTGTATATAACATGGGCGTAAATGCTTTCTATGTTTGATGGATATAAATATACAAAAGAGGTAGTATGTGGTTTTGGCCTGAAATGGTGACCACAGGCCTCCAATCTCTTCTTGGGATCCTTTGGTGGACAACAGAGGTGACAGTGAGGCAAAAAATTAAATTTAATCTTGGATGGACTAGGCACAGAGGATCGTTGGTCATAAAAAAAGTGTAAAATCTAAGATGATTTAGTATAAGCCACTTTTCTGTAAAATATCCAAAATGTATAACAGCAAAGTAAAATATAATTAAACAGGTGCTGCTGTAGGTAGGGAAATGAGCAGACAGATAGATCTAGCCCTGTCCCTGCCTGCCCTGTCGCAGCCTACCACTAGACCACCAGAAGGGGGACAGGGTGCAGAGTTTGGCAAGGAGTGTGGTGTTGCGTGTAGAGCCTGGCAGG
Source organism: Geotrypetes seraphini (assembly GCF_902459505.1). NCBI lineage: Eukaryota > Metazoa > Chordata > Amphibia > Gymnophiona > Dermophiidae > Geotrypetes > Geotrypetes seraphini. The sequence continues at coordinate 12,156,908 of NC_047094.1, read as the reverse complement.
GAGAATTTGGTTCAGAATGGTTTTTTTATTGTTTTCCTCCTCTAAATCTAGGGTGCGTCTTATGGAGCGAAAAATATAGTACAGTGGAACCTTGGTTTACGAGCATAATTCGTTCCAGAAGTATGCTCGTAAACCAAATTGCTCATATATCAAGTAAGGAAGTAAGGGAAACTCGCTTTGATTCGTTCCACGTCCTCCTCCCCCCCCCCCACCGAGGCTACTGGCGCTGCTCCATCCCCTCCCCCTTGAGGCCACCGACGCTGCTCCATACCCCCCGCGATCCGGCATCCTCCCACCCCCCCCCCGCTCGCGTCGCCCCATCCCCCGCGATCCTACATCCCCCCGAGCACCGCAACGACATCGTTTACCCCGATTGGGTACCGGCACCAGCACCAATGCACAGGAGGTGCCGGTGCCCAAAGATCCTCCCTCTTCTGGCCTGGGCGGTGCGACGAAGATCCTCCCTCTTCCCTGTGCTGGGCTTTGAGCATTGGCGCATGCTTAAAGCCTTCTGGTCTCGCTCTCTCCGAGATTCTCAGATTCAGAATCTCGGAGAGAGCGAGACCAGAAGGCTTTGAGCATGCGCAAATGCTCAAAGCCCAGTCCAGCCCAGCACAGGGAAGAGGGAGGATCTGCGTCGCACCGCCCATCCCAGAAGAGGGAGGATCTTCGAGCACCGGCACCTCCTGTGCATTGGTGCTGGTGTCAGTGCCCAATCGGGGTAAGCGATGTCGTTGTGGTGCTTGGGGGGGGGGATGTAGGATCGCAGGGGGGAATGCCGGATCGCGGGCGGGTGGTGCTTGCTCGTCTTGCAAAACACTCGCAAACCGGTGCACTCGTAAACCGAGGTTTGACTGTATTTTTAAATGGAGTAATTTAGCAGACTGAATGTGGCTCAGAAGACAGAACAAAGATTCCTGAGGTACCCTGATATTTTTGGGTCTTTCCCCCTCCTAGGAGCGCATGCCAGAATATAGTCCATTCCTACCTATTTCTAGCTGCACCTATCTTTTGTTCTCCGATTGGTTCCTGTTTCATGATATCCCTAATGAATAGGAAGATAGATTTGCATAGTACAAAGCAGTGTCTAGCAAACTCTTCCAAGCCACAGCACAGAAAACTTAGGGCCACGTGCGTGTGTGATGTCATCACGTCGACATCCACACACAGTGGAGACCCTCCAACTGCAGTCCTGAGCTGAAACCTAAAATGACTGCCAGTGAGGAGGTGTGGAGAGCAGAAGAGATGCCTGTGAGGAAGAGAGGTGCTGGCGCTAGCTGACTCACCTACACGACATGTCTCTTGCGGCACATAGTTTGCGATACAATGGTGTAGAGGTAAATATGCATGCATCTCTCTCGTGCATATTTGTTAGGGATATTCTGAAAACCTGAACTGTTTGCAGCCCTTGAGACTTGGCCTCAGCTGCCTTCTGTATTTGGACTGCAGAAACCCAAACCCAAGCTCTAAGGGTAATTTTCTCTTGTTCCAAGATGGGATCTTGCCTAGTTCATCCAAGGCCTACCCTTGGTGCTGATCCATGCCTCGCTCCTTGCTTTGTTCTATGTACTTGTACTGAACCTGTCCGGTGGTTTATTTTCACCTTGTCTTGCCTTATGGACAGTACAAAGCAGGGTTTCCTTAGGAAAACTCCCTCCCACGTGGAGCCACTTTAAGAGTAAGTGCGGTAGTTTGTCTGGCCAGGAGGGCAGAGCCCAAGGAAAGAGCAGGACGTCAAAAGCCCTCTGCCAGAACAAGATGGGAAGGCTATGAAGGAAGGAATCCTCCCAGGGTGTTCTTGTTGCCTGCAATACCTGAGGAAATCCTGGGAAACAGGAGCAGAGCTACAACAGACCTTGCTATCCTGTAACTGCTCAAAGTAGCAACTTATTTGAGATAGACCAAGTTTATCTCGGAACCTGGTTGACATTGTGCAAATGGGGATAGAGCCCGTGGGGATGGGGATGTCCCCATGTCATTCTTTACAGGAACCTGTTTTTCCACGATTCACAATATTTCTATAGGACCTAAAACTTGCAAATAGTGAGTTTGCATTGTATACTAAAAATCTCTAACCTCCAAAGACCAGGACAGAAGCCAGTACTGCACAGCAATCTGGGTAGTTTTTAGTAGCAAGTCTGAATGAAGTGTAGAAACCTGCATTTAAAGGAAAAGCTCTCTAAGCTTCCCAGCCCCCAAACCTTCCTCCCTCTTGGCTCACAAAAGGCACTCAGGGGAGATGGGACTTTGAGATTACCATGGTAACCTTTTTTCTCTCCGATTTCCATTAGTCATCCCACAAATACCCCTGAAGGGCTTTGTGCTGAGACAGCAAAAAAGGGTAACAATGCTCCCTCCATCCCACCCACCCCAAACATAGCCGGCGCTCAAGGCCAGACTGCAGGACAACCAGGTCTGCAGAGACCAGCGTTTAAGCACACAACTACTATGCAAATCAGATTCCTGCAAATCAACCAGACCATCATAAAATGGGGGAGGATGCTATAAATGGACTGGAAAAAGAGAAAAAAAAAAAAACCCCAAAAAACCTGCCAAGCTTTGAAGACGGTTAATTTAGAAAAAAAAAAATTAGAGCTACTTCAGCTCTTAGTTAAAGTTTGCCATTCAGTTTATTAATGATTAAAAACTAAGCTTATTTTGAGACCTGTAGAAACCAAGCTTCAGTTTCCGTACATTTGCTGATTTAGATCTAGAAAAGCTAAAATGTAATCGGGTGCAGCTCTCGGATCAACTTCTGGTCCTTGCATTAGTCTGCTGCGGTTCATAGACAACGGCGCGCGTTCAAAGACAAAAGCGCGTGCTGACAATTGAGCGCAGCACGCGCCGCCGCGCCGCTCTAAATTACAGTTTTTAGGGGCTCCGACAGGGGGTTTTGTTGGGGAACCCCCCCAGTTTACTTAATAGGCATTGCGCCGGCGTTATGGGGGGTTGTAACCCTCCACATTTTACTGGAAACTGAACTTTTTCCCTAAAAACAGGGAAAAGTGAAGTTTTCAGTAAAATGGGTGGGGTTACAACCCCCCACACCCCCAACAACGCGGCGCGATGTCTATTAAGTAAAGTGGGGGGGGTTCCCCTCATGCCCCCCCGTCGGAGCGCTAAAAACAGTAATTTAGAGTGGTGCGGCGGCGCGCACTGCACTCAATTGTCTGGGCGCGCTTTTGACCTGACACCATCTGCTGCACTTCAAAAGATGCCCAAATTTCCTGTCCATTAATACTCAACAAATAGAAAAACCATCCAGGTATGAATGTGTAGGAAGCTCTACAAAGTTATGTAAGTAATTGGCATGACACGTAAGGACTGAAGGGGCTGAAGGGGACAACAGGTACGAGGGGGCATTCGGAGAAACTGAAGGGAGATAGGTTCAAAACGAATGCAAGGAAGTTTTTTTTCACCCAGAGGGTCGTTGACACTTGGAATGCGCTACCGGAGGAAGTGATCAGGCAGAGTACGGTACAGGGATTCAAACAGGGATTGGACGGATTCCTGAGGGATAAAGGGATCGTGGGATATTGAGAAAGCTAACCAGAAAATAAATGTAGAAACCCAACCAGGTCGTGCAGGTGCAAGACCGGAGGGCTAGGACTTTGATAGGAAGATAGGACTCAATTAGGAAACCAAGGAGGCATGGGGGCCCCTTCTGGTGATTTAGACAGGTCGTGAACTGTTTGGGCCACCGTGGGAGCGGACTGCTGGGCAGGATGGACCTATGGTCTGACCCGGCAGAGGCACTGCTTATGTTCTTATGTTCTTATTTGGTGATCTATTTAAGCCTCTCTGAAATCATCATTGCAACTGAGCCTCGTGGAATAACCCAGTCTTAGTAGAAGTATAGATCCTTCCTCACCCTGAGATACCATTCCAGCGATTCGACTGGTTATTTTCACCCCACAGATGTTACCATATTTAATCCCAACCTTATTCAAATAGTCATTCTAGGCATAGGCAGCGGAACGCTTTTTTGTTTTGAGGGGGGGGGGGCCCGCAGCACTTCCTCTTCCCATGTAGGCAGGACGTTGCAGAAAGAGCACTTCCGGGGCAGGCCGAAGACAGAAGGTTGGCTTTGCGTCAGCTGCCTGAACATTTTAAATTTCAACGGTGGTAGGTGGGGGAGTCGGGACTCTAGGAAGTTCCTGGAGAGTGTAGTGTCAGGCGCACAGTCACTGCGGGCCGCATAAAAAGGCCAGGTGGGCCGGTTTCGGCCTACAGGCCTTGTGTTTGACACATGTGAAATAACCTCTCACTCCCTTCTGGACTACAAGACTCACAAACACACTTTTTTTAACACAAGCACGGGCTTTGGGAAATTTCATATAGTGGAACAAAGATAGCTCTTAGTTTTAAATCAGTAACTAAAAGAAATGCGGAAGCAAAATTTAGAAAGAACTGAGCCCTTTACAGAATCAGATTACAAACCAGAATTACAGGATAAATCAGGCAGTGCTAGCACATGACATCTGTAACCCCTACGAAGCCATCACCTGGCAAATTCTAATATACAAGTGGCCAATGAAAACTAATATGAATGGTCTATTATCTACTACTTGGAAAACAGGTTGTGGGGTGTCACAGGGTTCACGCTCTTTCCCTGATATTATTTCATGTTATGATACAATCCTTGGGTAGCGCATTGGAAGCATATAATGTGTCATATTTATACAGATGACATTAATATTCTGTTACCTTTTGACAATGTAGATTTAGATTGGATCTTATTAAAAACAGTGCTCAACACTGTAGAACTATGGGTATTGACTCACTAACTGAAGATAAATATAGAAAAAAAAACCTAAGTTTCTATGGCTGGGTTCTCAGGATCTTGCCAAATCAGATTGGCTGTCAATTATAGGTCAGAATAATTATCTTTGATATGCAAACTAGAGTTTTGGGAGTTCAACTGGATAATTTATTAACTACGAAGCATAGATTAAATTGGTTAGTAGGAAAGCTTTTGGCCTTTTAAGGAAATTGCGGGCAATATGTAAATATGTCAATCCAGCAGTGTTTGCAACCATCGATTTTTCCGTCTTAGCTTTTAGCTGTCCCTCTGACCTCCAATAAAATGTTTGAGAATGACTACAATTTTTTGTTGAACAATGTAAACAAAACTGATTGATGTCTGTAATGCATTGGAAAAATGTATGGTAAAATTTAACCTCTACTGTGTATGTTTACTTGTAAGCCGCGTAGGAGATAAGCAGATAAGTCCTTTTTAAAATAAACAAATAGTTCAATCACTTACACCATCTTTGATGGATTATTGTAATATAGTATACCTGGGGTGGGCAAAGGGGTTGTTGAAGAGACTACAGACAGTACAGATTACTGCAGTTTGGGTGATCTTTTCGATCTCTAAATATAATAATAATAATAACTTTATTTTTTATACCGCAATACCACAAAACAGTTCAGAGCGGTTTACAGGAGATGAGAACTGTACATATGCAAAGAAGGTACAGAGAATTAGTTATCAAGTGCATGGTATAAACCAGTGGTAATTACAAAATGATCCAATTATTAAATTACATTGGTTGCCAATAGACACAAGGACAAATTTTAAACTTTGTGTGATGGTTTTTAATATTTTATATGGTCAAGGACCATTGTATCTGCTGGAATTAGTCTGCTTAACTGTAGGTAGATCAGGATATGCTTTAAGGAGGCATTTTTACCTTCAATTTCCCATCCCAAAACAAATTAGGTCACTTACGCAATGGAATGCATCTTTTTATTATCTAGAATGATTTACCGTTTTTAATTAGATCAGAAGTTCGTTTTACAGTTTTTAGGATGTTTGTAAAAACATTTTTTATTTAAGAAATGTCCATCTTGAAACCGATTATTATTTGTGTTTATTGTATTTTAAGGTATTTGGTAGTGTACTATGTTTAACTGAGTCTGTTTCCAGTAGCTGAATTCATTGTGATCCGCCATGAACTCATAAGGGCTTTGGCAGGATACAAATGGTAAAGCACAGTTACTTACCGTAACAGGTGTTATCCAGGGACAGCAGGCAGATATTCTTAACGCATGGGTGACGTCAGCTTCTGTGGCTTTCCTCCGCTCCACGCCCATCGAGGAGATCTGCAAGGTTGCCACTTGGTCCTCAGTTCACACGTTCACTACTCACTACTGTCTGGATACCTTCTCCAGACGGGATGGACACTTCGGCCAATCTGTGTTACAAAATTTATTTTCCTAATGGCCAACCATCCCTCCTCCCCCTCTGTTAGCTTGGAGGTCACCCATGCGTAAAGAATATGCTGCCTGCTTGTCCTGGGATAAAGCACAGTTACTTACCGTAACAGGTGTTATCCAGGGACAGCAGGCAGATATTCTTACGTCCCACCCACCTCCCCGGGTTGGCTTCTTAGTTGGCTTATCTTAACTGGGGACCACGCACTCCTCCGTCGGGCAGGAAGGCACTCGCGCATGCGCGGTGCGGCCAACTAGAACTTTCTAGTTAAAAGTGTCCATAACGGGGCTCTGTCGGTGACGTCACCCATGCGTTAAGAATATGCTGCCTGCTTGTCCTGGGATAATGTTAATTCCGTAAGGGCAAAAAGAGTCAGCCCCAGGCCACTCATTTCAATGTAATAAAATCTCTATTCCAAGAATATGCTATACTTTCAACTAGAAGATATTTCACTAATAAATCCCAGTAAATAGACACGGGGTATTTGCTGTTTGACATAGTTTGCCCAAGAGGCTAAAAGTGCTGCTGCCTTGTTTTACAAATAACAACATACCACTGTGCTTCACTGAATAAACTACAGTTCTGTAAGAAAATAACCTAAACCTGTTGCCACCGCGATTTAGTTGTGAATAATGGGAACCGCTAAGGAGACAAAGCAAACACTGCTACTCTAACAAATATTCACAATCCCCCTTCCCCCCCAAAAAAAACAAACAAACCCTAAACCATCTTTAGGACCAAACTGGATTAAAGTCACTGCATGGTAGAATTTTCTATACAGTGGTGCCTCACACAACGAACTTAATTCGTTCCAGGAGCAAGTTTGTTATGCGAAAAGTTCGTTATGTGAAACGCGTTTTCCCATAACAATACATGTTAAAAAAAATAATTCGTTCTGCAGCATAAAATATGCTAAGATGACATAAAAAAAGATAAATTTGTCAAAATGGTGAAAATGGTGGTCTTGCTGAGGCCAAACTCTTTGACGAGGTCACACTGTTTTACCCCACATTCACTCCTTCTAATTATTTCCCGTTTCATTTCAACAGAAATCACCTTCCTGCTTTTTTTAGAAGCCATGATATATAAAAAATATTGAGTTTATCTTAAAAGGACGACTGCCGTGATACGTGCGTGCGTGCGTGATTTAATTCGTAATGAAGAACGATTGCCGCGATACGTGCTTAAGTTAAGCGCAGTGACTAACGACTGCCTGCAGTGCCTGCGCGGAAGGATGCAATACATCGGCAGCTCGGGCGACTTCGTTGTGTGAAACGAAGTTCGTTGTGTGAAACGAAGTTCGTTGTGTGAAACAAAGTTCGTTGTGTGAAGTTCGTTGTGTGAAACGAAGTTCGTTGTGTGAATCAAGACATGAAGTTCGTTGTGTGCAGCGTTCGTTGTGCGAGGTGTTCGTTATGCGAGGCACCACTGTACTTCTCTCTTTATAAACAAATCTTCCTGTAAGGACTTCTCAAATTTCAGCAGACAACAGGAAAAGGATCTAGGTGTCATTGTTGAAACCCTCAGCTCAAAGTGCGGCGGCTGCTAAGAAAGCAAATTGAATGTTCGGAATTATCAGGAAAGGAATGGAAAACAAAGATGAATATGTTATAATGCCCTTGTATCGCTCTATGGTATGGTCACACTTCGAATACTGTGTTGCCATATCTCAAAAAAAGATATAACAGAATTAGAAAAGGTACAGAAACAAAATGGTTACAAGAGATGGGATGACTTTCCTATGAGGAAAGGCTAAAGTGGCTAGGGCTCTTGGAGAAGAGATGGCCCAAGATTGATAACATAGAGGTCTATAAAATACTGAGTGGAGCAGAAAGGGTAGATGTGAATCACTTATTTACTCTTTCCAAAAATACTAGAACTAAGGGGCATGCGATGAAGCTTCTAAGTAGTAGATTTAAAACAAAGCAGAGAACATATTTCTTGACACAATGTGTAGTTAAACTGTGGAATTCGTTGCTGAGGGAATGTGGTGAAATCAGCTTAGCAGTGTTTAAAAAAAAGTTTTGGCTAATTTCCTAAAAGTGAAGATATATAAAAATACATAATAAGAAATGGATAAGTACATATGAAAAACAGATGAGGTACTAGGAATGGTGAAGAATCCCACCACCTGTATCTATGCGAAAGGGATGGAAATCTGAATTCCCAAGAAGTACTCTCTGTGCTGAACTTACCCGAGAATGAGTAAAGAATAATACTGATGATATATCCAGCACTATTGTGTGTTGTTGTTTGGTTTCAGGTTTTTTTTTTTTGTTTTTTTTTTAAAGGTGAGGTTTTCCCTTGATATATACAAATAATACAGGAAGATGGGTCAATATTCCTAGGATAAGCAGCATAAAATCTGTTTTACTACTTGGGATCTGGGTTGGCCATCATTGGAAACAGGAGAGTGGGCTTGATGGACCTTCGGTCTGTCTCAGTATCACAATTCTTATGTCCTTAACAGATGAAAATGAAACTTGAATTTGTGACACATTCCGAACAGCTGAGAAGGGGACTTTCTGCTGCCTCTTGCACACAGCACCATCTAGTGGTTTTGAATTAAGTTGCTTTAATCATTGAAATTTTGATCATCATAGTAGGGACAACCAGCCCAGAGATAGCCTAGACTTGCAAGTATTCAAGGACATTCTTCACAGCCCTGTCACACCACAGAAATGGTTTATACAGCTCCAGCATAAGGATGTATAATTATTCTCTTCATAAACTTATTCTATCCCTTTCTTCTCATATGCTATGCAATTTTAATCCTATTCTAAGTTAACAGGCTTCTTTATTAGCCTATTAAGTCACGACTTCTGTCTGTATGTAGTTCTAATATTCAGCATCTTTTCAAAGCAAGAAAATTTCACTATTTCTTCAAAATACAATCAAAGGGTTGGCCTCGTTTTAGGCCACAGCATTGTGAAAATGAGGCTTAGCAGATCTGTGTTTGACAGAATTTGGGAATGCTGCAGAAACATGCTCGAGAATGTGGAGGGTGGGTGGGTGGGGGGGGGGGGGGGAGGAATAAACAGCCAGCCTGCCACTACTGTGGTGGTCTGAAAGTTATAGGACAACTTTGTCCCTAATCAAGCTACCTGGAGCAGAACACTCAATGGCAAAATTTCTTATATGAGATGATCGAGCGACACAGAGCAGGCTGGAATCATCCTTAAAGATGGGCTCATTTTCAGAAAATGCGAGAGCCGGTATTCCAAGCTCTTCCAACTGGATTATGAATTACAGATGTCTATATAGATTGGATGAGGCGGGTGGGGAGGAAGAGTATTACTGTGATTCTACCAACTATGCCTAGAAACCTTTGGAAAGGCAATTATATCAAATTTTAGAAACATAGTAACATGACGGCAGATAAAGGCCAAATGGCCCATCCAGTCTGCCCATCCGCAGTAACCATTCTCTTTCTCTCCCCGAGAGATCCCACATGCCTATCCCAGGCCCTCTTGAATTCAGACACAGTCTCTGTTTCCATCACCTCTTCCAGGAGACCGTTCCATGTATCTACCACCCTTTCGGTAAAAAAGTATTTCCTTAGATTACTCCGGAGCCTATCACCTCTTAACTTCATCCTATGCCCTCTCATTGCAGAGTTTTCTTTCAAATTAAAGAGACCCGACTCATGTGCATTTACATTACGTAGGTATTTAAACGTCTCTATCATATCTCCCTTCTCCCGCCTTTCCTCCAAAGTATACAGATTGAGATCTTTAAGTCTGTCCTCATACGCCTTATGACGAAGACCACACACCATTTTAATAGCCTTCCTCTGGACCAACTCCATCCTTTTTATATCTTTTTGAAGGTGTGGCCTCCAGAATTGTACACAAGAGTCTTATAAAGGGGCATCAATACCTCCTTTTTTTCTACTGGCCATTCTTCTCCCTATGCAACCTAGCATCCTTCTAGCTTTCGTCGTCACCTTTTCAACCTGTTTGGCCACCTTGAGATCATCACATACAATCGCACCCAAGTCCCGCTCTTCTGTCGTGCACATAAGCTCTTCACCCCCTAAACTGTACCGTTCCCTTGGGTTTTTGCAGCCCAAATGCATGACCTTGCATTTCTTAGCATTCAATTGTAGCTGCCAAATTTCAGACCATTCTTCAAGCTTTGCCAGGTCTTTCTTCATAAAACCTGAATGCCACTGTACCAGTACATTAGTGGTGGTGGTGGTGGGGGTACATGTAAAAGGGGAACAAATGTTGCACTTAGTTACATAAAAACCTGTTTCAACAAGGACTCATGAATCAGAAGTCTTGCTGATATTGTCTCGCTAAGGTACAATGATTTTTGTTTATTAAGCTGTTTGTTACACTACTAATCTAATCATCCATTTCTATACCGCATAATCAAAAAGTTCAATGTGGTTTACAAAAATTTAACATAAAAAGAATCAGAATTAATTACCACACAGATAAGTCTTCAGTTGCTTTCTAAAATGATAATAAGACTGAGAACTTAGTAACAGGGGTTTCAATTCCCCATCCCAAAGAGCCACCTGGTAAGAGAACAAACTCTGTACTGGTTAGACATTTAAATATCTCTGTGGCGTTGATGTACAGGAAGTGAGATTTTTTTCAAATGAAGGAAAACTCCGGAAGGAGAGGGCATAGAATGACGTTAAGAGGTGATAGGCTCAGGAGGAATGTAAGAAAATACTTATTTACAGAAAGAGTGGTAGATGGATGGAATAGTCTCCAGAAAGGAAGTGGTAGAAATGAAGACTGTATCTGAATTCAAGATAGCATGGGACAGGCATATGGGATCTGTTAGGGAGAGGAGGAGCGGACGTTGTGGATGGGCAGACTGGATGAGCCATTTGGCCTTTATCTGCCATCATGTTTCAAATAAAAAAAAAAAAAGAAGAACAAGCCTTCAGAGAATATATAAGCCTTCAGAAGTTATGTTGCTACCATTCTCCTACCAGACTATACCAGAACAAGACAATTAAACTTCTTCTTATCAATTTATCAGATACTAATTTACAGATTTTTCATCACAATAACGAGCAATGCCTTATTTTAAAAAAATAAATAAATAAATGGTTCTCCATAACCAGCAGCATCTCTGCCAAGTGTGGAAAGACTGTAATATCCAAGGCTAGCACCAACGGTCAGCTCTGTCCAAACACAAGTAAAACACCAGCAACTTACCTTTCTGCAGCGAGGGTTTGGACAGCTAAATCTATTCACATCTTTGTCAAGCAGAGCTGGAAAACTACAAGATGGACACCTACAAAGCAACAAAAAAAGCAGAGTTTAGTCTTATAACGATATCATAAGGCATATTAAATTAATATGACTGTTACAATAGGAAACGAGTTTTGAAGACTGAAGCATAAGCTAACTAGTAGTTCAAAGGCATAAAGAAGAAAATTGTAGAAAGCCTTTTCTGAATGTAAAGCCTGTACAAATAGAAAAAGGTTCTTTACAAATTTGCTCAATCACAGGCTTGCACAAGAGGGTGCAGAGAAAATGAACATCTACCTTCCTAGGGGAAGGGTAGTTTGGATGGAGATATAATTACGATGTGATTAATTTTATAAAATATGTAGGTTTGTCTGTCAGCCCAGCCTTACATTAATAACTATCAGCTTAACCAATATCAGCAAAGGCCTATATCAAACAGGTATAAATTATCCTTCCCCTCTCTACACAGTATTCGCTATGCAGGCAAACTGGGAAAATCCCTTCTCTTCAGAATCACAGGTCTTTGGAACGACCTTACTACCCCGCTGCGGAACCTGGGCTCCCTCCAATTATTCCACAAGCAACTGAAAACCTGGCTTTTCACTAAAATGTAATTCTATCCCCCCTTACTCTTCTCTTTTATATATAAGTTCATGTAAACCTTTTTTTTCCTTCTCTTCCTATATTTTAAGTTCTTGTAAACCGTGCCGAGCTCCACAACATCCGTGGAGATGATGCGGTATATAAACTTAAGGTTTAGTTTAGTTTAGTTAGATCTGATCTTGGGGGATGCCAGTGCAGATAGGCCATTCAGCCTTAGAATGCCCTAAATTACTTCTAAATTATATCAGTGCTTAAGAGTAATAAAAGACCTTTGGCACAGCCCTGAGGTTCAACAGATGTGCTAAGATTAGATGTTAGAGGATGCAAATTTAAAAGACATCATCAACATCTTTTCTCATATCAGGCAGCATTATGGGGTAAAGATCTGAAACAATTACTCAGGCTTGCAAACACTTATGGGGAATTTAGGAAACACCTAAAAACATATCTGTTCCTAAAGTACGTAGACAGCTGCACTGCACAATCTTTCCCCATTAACAACTGACCGCTAAACTTCAACTCTGTTAGTACTACTCAATCTGTAACATTTTTTAATCATTGTAAACCGCATAGAACTTCACGGTCCTGCGGTATATAAACTGTTATTATTATTAAGGTGTGCTAAGGTCCGATGCTTAAGGTAGAGAATGGCCCCGACTGCATGTTCTGGCACAAATAGTTAGTGTCCATGAAGCGCCATCGTCACAGAAAGATGCTGGAAATAGAAACTCAAGTCTAAGAGGGACAGTTTTTCTCTCTTTTCTCCTTCAGTCTTTCACACCGCACACACCTTCCTTACCATTGTACTAAAGTAAAGATGTATTTAACCACAACAGATAGTACTTTTAGAACAAAATTCCAACCTCCTCTCTTGACCCCCACCCCCTCTCTGGACACTTCACCTTCACAGCACCTATTCAAGAACCTGTCTTTGCTCTCTCATTCACAAGACCACAGAAGCAGTTACATAATAGAATCTCTCTGTACATTAGTAATTAAGCATATTTTTGATGCCTCTTTCTACTTAGCATTGCATATCTGTAATTTTAAGTCTATTTCTGCACAATAAATTTCTGCAACCACTCTTGGCTGTCATTAATTTCACTTCCTGCTGAACATCTCCGAGGGTAATGAACCCAGGACCTCTGGCAGATTGCAGGGTCGCAGCCTTACATTTGAGGAGTTTGTCTGCTGCACCCCCTTGCAAAACCTTACGTATGGAGAACTTGAGCTATGAAGAACGACTTAGAAAACTGGGACTGTTCTCCCTCGAGAAGAGGAGACTGCGAGGGGATCTGATTGAGACTTTTAAAATAATAAAAGGAATCAACAAGATAGAGCAGGACAAAAAGTTAGTTACGTTGTCAAATGTGACTAGGACAAGAGGTCATGGACTGAAGCTGAGGGGGGACAAGCCCAGGACAAATGCCAGAAAGTTCTGCTTCACACAGCGAGTGGTGGACACCTGGAACGTTGTCCCAGTGGAGATTGCTGCGCAAACCACCATTCTAGGATTTAAGGGCAAGTTAGATGCACATCTCCTCGAAAGGCACACAGAGGGATACGGGTGACTAAGTTTACGCCAGGTTACACCTGGCTGGGCCTCCGCATGAGCGGATCACTGGACTTGATGGACCCAGGGTCTGTTCCAGAGATGGCAGTTCTTATGTTCTTATGTATGTTCTTATGTTCTTTAGGGCAGGTGTAAATGTGTGTGTTTGAACCTGCATGCTACCAGAATTGGTTCTGAGTGCCTATTTTATAAAAGGTACTGAAAACCCATGTGTTGATTAAGAACATAAGAAGTTGCCTCCGCTGAGGCAGACCAGAGGTCCATCTCGCCCAGTGGTCCGCTCCCGTGGCGGCCCATCAGGCCCACTGCCTGAACAGTGGTCTCTGACTAATTTTATAATTTACCTCTAATCCTATCCCTATTACCTACCTCTACTCCTATGTGTACCCCTCAATCCCTTTGTCCTCTAGGTACCTGTCCAGACCCTCTTTGAAGCCCTGTAGTGTGCTCCTGCTTATCACATCCTCCGGTAGCGCGTTCCATGTATCCACCACCCTCTGAGTGAAAAAGAACTTCCTGGCGTTTGTTCTAAACCTTTCCCCTTTCAATTTCTCTGAGTGCCCCCTTGTACTTGTGGTTCCCCATAATTTGAAAAATCTGTCCCTGTCTATTTTTTCTATGCCCTTCATGATCTTGAAGGTTTCTATCATGTCTCCTCTAAGTCTCCGCTTTTCCAGGGAGAAAAGCCCCAGCTTTTTCAGTCTGTCAGTATATGAGAGGTCCTCCATACCCTTTATTAGCTTAGTTGCTCTTCTCTGGACTCTCTCAAGTACCGCCATGTCCTTCTTAAGGTACGGCGATCAGTACTGGACACAGTACTCCAGGTGCAGGCGCGACATTTTCCAAGACATGCCTGACTAGCTTTGAAGGTATACTGCTACCTCCCGACAGCACTTACCTGACCAATTCATCTGCACAGGCTGCAGAAATCTCTTCCTCTGCCTTTCGCTCGTAGTACTTGCATAGTATATTCTCTGGAAGTACTTTCTCCAATTCGCTGGTTGGGAAAGTACACGTGCAACTTCCCTCCATGCAGCTCAGCTCAGACTATAAGGGGGAAGGAAGGGGCAAGAATTATTCACAGATCCCCCAAGTTCTATTTGGTTTGTGTCAAAAAAAGCAGGAATCGTGGAAGGGTTATTTGAACAGATTTGCATTTGACAGAGCAGTATGTACAACATACACACACATACAATTTAAATACTACAATTCAACATCGTGATCATATGGTCATGGTGTACTTGTGTGTACATGGGCTAGCACTCAGGTTATCTGGTTGATAGTATTCTGCCATATGTTCCACTCTCAAGACTCCACTCAGTAGAGCACGGTGATTTGTTTGTTCCACCTGTTAAACAATTGTGGTTGAAAGTGTCGAAAGCAAGTATGTTCACTTGTATAGGCCCACAAGCTTGGAACGAGAACTCTCGATATATACGTGGACAGAGCAACATGTATAACTAAGAAATTGCTGAAAAAGTTTCTATTCTGTAAAATGAAATATGGGAATTAAAGTCTTTCATACAATTGCAAGCGCTGGCTGCTGATATGTTTTGATATGTTTAGATTGTATGTGAAGTTGTTTTAATTATGTATGTAACATTTGGAACCTACTTTGTATAAGGCGGGATATACTGTAAGTCAATAAACCATATGATAGAAGATGGAAAGCCCAGTAAATTGTGCCTTGTAGACTTTCCTCACTTCGGCAATCTAAACAGTTTGGAAAGCCATGTTATCAGCTTTATCTTGTACATTTTAAAACCCAACTCTAATATGTAAGGGCATCTTATTACTGAGAACATCTTCACTCTATAGTTCCTTAAGGGTCAGGACAGGTAACAAAGCCTCGTTGCTAGATCAAGCACCTAGTAGGGTGATACCAATGTACCCTGGCTTCTGGAGAGGGTGGCTTCATAAGGGCTTTAAAGATTTCTAGGTTTCAATTTTATTCTGACTACCATGGGTAGCAAAAAGCAAAATTCTTAGCTCAGACACATTCACGTGGTCAGGTCTTGCACTACTAATCCTACTGCAATCTTACTGGGATATCACCAGTGGAAGCACCACTGTCATTAGTTCACTTTTGATCTACACAAGGCTACAATTTCCATATCAAACTTAATTTCTAATATACCTTACATACCACTGACGTGACCAGAGATTCCAAGCTGAAAGCTCGATTCACATTCCCCAAAATACTTATCCAAGTTTATTAATTAATTTGATATATCGCTCTTTATTAAGAGCTGTCAGAGCAGTATACATAATAAAAATACCATGATAAGAAAGAAGGAAATTGGATGTCAGAGGAGCAGAATTTCATTCTGACAGGAGAGGAAAGAAAAGAAAAGAATGTCCACTGCTCTAGCTATCAAGTTAAAATGGGGAAAAATAGAAAACTAAACCAAGTATTTGGTAGTTGGGGAAGTTAGGTGAATTTCTTTGGTGTATATTTGATGTTTCTTGTGGGGTTGTTGTAAAGAATTCTTTAAGCTCAACAAAATGGTTAATAAAAAACTACTGAAACCAAAAAGAAACCAAGTATTTGGCTAAAATGACATTCACTTGTGCTCTTCATCCCACTTACCTTTCCTGAACCAAAAACAGCTTCCTGGGCATATCTAATGAGGCACTCCTTGCAAAATAGGTGACCATCGGAACACTGTGTCAGTTCCTCAAATGCAAACTCTCCATAGCAGCAACGACATTCAATCATCTGACCATCCTGCAAAGAAATCAAATCCAGTATCATCAGCAAAGTTACCTTACATACAGTATACAAAAGCATAAGCATTTCCAGGTTCACAAGGTACTGAACATTCGGCTCTTGTAATGCTGGAGGATGTGGCAAAAGCAGTTTGGTCAAATTCCTGGAGGAGACATATGGAACAAGAAATTAGTGTACTTGGTAAAATTTTCTTTTCTGGAATTTTACCAGCAGATGGAGACAGAATACACTAGAACTTTCCAGTGATATCATCACTGGTATAAGGAGTGATAAGTCAGTAAGTCAACGTCAAAGCCAAGAACACCTGAATAACTATAGAAAATCTGACAAGACGCACTGCCATTACACCCCCTTCCCCAAGGAAAATCAATCTTGGCAGGACTAGGAACTCACATGCCCCCTTCCCTGCTTCAGGAACTCAACTGCCTTAAATATGGGCTATTTTTTTTATTTTTAAGGAAAAATATTCAGGTACACTCAAGTTATAAGGAGCAATCAGTATCAGCTAGATGTTCTTAGTAGGGTCCTAAACTGATCTAGCAGAATTCCAGGAAATAAAATTATCAGGTAAGACCTATTCTCCTTCCTTAGCATCCTGTTAAATCAGTCCGTAAGAAGTATAGAGGATCATTATTGTTTAGTCCTCTTGATGGCTCTAGACTGGTCTCGGAGATCCTGGTATGCACACTTGAATGATTATTGAGAAGGAATCTTATGTCCTTCCCCCAAGAGAGGCCTCTGTCAGGCCAATCCTGATGGGCAACAGAGATCCTTTTGGCTTATAGCTTGGCCCCTGAAAGGAACCATTAATATATAAAGATGTAGTCTGCCCATACTCAACTGACTAACTCCTCTGCTCTTTGAATTATCACGTCCCTCAAGGGTACATCTTTCAGGGTACCTTGGTGTCATTCTCAATTCTGCTCTTTCCTTTCAGGCTCAAATTTTGAACGTTATTAAACACAGTTATCTTTATCTTCACCCTATTTGCTCAACTTGCGACTTTCTTGATTTTCCCACAATGCACACTCTTATTCACGTATTTGTTATGCAAGCATTCTACCTATGCAACTCAAGTGGCTTCAGACTTTACACAACTCAGCAGCGTGTTTACTGTACAGAGAACATTGCTATAGTCACGTTTCCCCATTACTTCATCACTTGCACTAGCTTCAGGTCTCTCTTTGTATTCGGTTATGCTGAATCTCTCTTTGTTAACAATTCCATACACCCCTTCTCGTCTTTAGATCTTTTGATTCCCATTGATTGATACTCTCAAGCTGTTTGAGTCAACTTGCAGTTCTGTAGGTTTAAGCTCATTAGGTCAGTGCTTAAAGTTGTTGACGACTCAAGGGCCATCTAATTTCTTTTTATTTTTTTCTAAAGTTTTGTTTATTTGTGTACTTATATCTTTTGCATGATGTATTCTTTCCTATACTATATACCGTATTTCCCCATATATAGGCCGTAGGAAATGCCGATTTACGTTTTAAAAATCATAGCTAAGCTGCCCCATTAGATAAACCACATCATCCTCCCCACTTAAATACCTTCTTCGCTGGATAGCTGCTGGCTGCCTCCTCCAATCACATTGTGCAGGGCAGGAGTGATGTTTTCGATCTCAAGCCTCACCCTGCGCTGCTTCCTGAATGGCTGCTGTCAGTTCTCGTGGGACTCACGAGAACTGACAGAAGCCATTCAGGAAGCGGCACGAGGCGAGGCTGGATGCCGAAAACATCACTCCTACTCTGCAACCTGGCTGCGAGTTTGGAGGAGGCAGCCAGCAGCCGTCCAGCAGGTAAAGTCCCGACTGACTGCAGCAGTCCAAGTAGGTTTCTGTGTTGGGAGCAGGGTGATGCTGGGGGGGGGAATGATGATTTTTAAGATAGGCTGCCCCAGTTAAGCAAGCTGCACCCAATAGGCTAGTTTCAAAATCAATGTATAGGCCGCGGCCTATATATGGGGAAATATGGTATTGGCATTCCTATTTGCACTTTTTTGATTCATTTTAGATTGTGTACTACCTAGATCTGTATGCTGAAAAAGGTGGCATAAAATTTTTTAATTAAACACCCTAAAATTTATTTTATTTCAGCTACTTGCTTTTTTTCACTGTAAAATACCTTTAGATATTTTTTCTGAAGTTTCCTTACACAATAAAATGTGTTCATAGTATATAAATCAGATTTTATTAGAGTTCTGAGCCAAAGAACTTTTTTTTTTTGCCTTATCACTGGTACACTGTTACGAAAACGTTCAGCTCCAGTAAAACTGAAAAAAAAAAAAAAAAAATCACTATGGAATTTCCAAACTTTTAGAAGGCCTGATCCTATTGCTCAAGCTCAATAAAAATGTAGCTTACAAAACTGATTTAGAAAAGTTATCGCATTTAAAACTGAAGACCTCCAGCTTATATAAGCATTTGGTTGTTAGCATTTAGAGAATTACTATGTAAGTATCTCTTAACCCAATTCTCTAAGCGCCAACAACCAAGTGCTTATACAAGCTGAAAGTCTCCAGTTTTAAATGCAATTGCTCTTCTAAATCAGTTTGGTAAGCTACATTTTTATTGAGTTTGAACAACAGGACCAGGCCTTCTAATTGCATTAGAAATGCCAAATGTTCAGTAAGATTTTTTTTTTCATAGGCACAGAACAATAAAATGTTATTATGAATGAGCCCCTTCACAAAGTATGGTTCACTATAGATTTGCCAAAGTGTATCTAAAGGGAAAGATCTTAATGAATGAGGCTCTTCAGGGCTATCAAGCTATAGGCAGAAGTAACTCTTTTTGAAAACCAGCTACTTAAATATATATACAGGCAGCATACAGAGACTTAAAGGGTGTGGTCTGGACAGTCCTTCAAATATAAGTGTATTAAAAAGGCAAGGCAATACATCTTGAAAAAATTCCCTATCAGCATTAGTCATGTTCCTGGCAATGCTTAACCCTTGGATAACTTGTTTTAATCTAGGAGTTTTGAAAGAGTATTTGAAGGGGGAACTGTGCTCACCCCTGGTGTTGAAAACCACCTCTTTTTGCCAAAAGTTGGAGTTCAGGTCTTTTATCATCTGTCGACAGATGTGCAGATTTACAAAATCCACCACTTACATGAATAGATAGCCAAATCATGTTTTATAGGTTACTTACATGTATAAACCCCAAAATAAAGGAATACCGTTTTGAATCTGTTCCTTTCTAAAATGTTTTTTTCCTGTTGTGTGTGATGCCAAAACACATCCCTGCTTCTTTGACAGAGCTATAATTTTTTATAGAAGATTCCTTTCTAAAATGGCTTATATGAAGCTGTCTTCTTAGCCTTATTCTAACTTATGATTTGTGGCCTGGCAGTTTCCTTCTGCTACAAGACTCTGCTGAGCTAGAGCATTATGAACCTTCATTTGCAAATACCTGGGAATTTTCTCCTGCCTTCAAGCAACCCCTCCCCCCCCCCAACTTAACCAGAGTACACCAACCGTCCTTAGCAACATTCAATGATTCCCTGCAAAACCCCACAGTCTGGGACCAGGCAGTTGCACCTTTAATAGAGAATGACACGGGGACAAGGAACTCAATTTCCCCATCCCGTCACTACGAGTTTTGCCACTGTCCTCTCTGCTCCATTCCTGTAAACTCTGTCTTAATCTAATCTAATTTAGGTCTTCAATTTATATAGCAAAACATTTACCAAAGGAACTCGATTCGGTTTACAATTAATTAAAAAATAAGATAACATCTAATAGATCAAATAGAGAGAGTACTATTAGTTAGGATTAAATAGATATTTAAATAGTTAGAGGAACTAGTCTGAACAACTATTGCGTAAACAACCAAGTTTTTAGATCTTTCTGAAATTGCTGTAATTGACCTGTCTTAAAGAGTCTGGCAATTTGTTCCAAATTTCCACCAATTTAAATGACAAAGCTTTTGCTGAGTTTCCCGCCACATTTAAGTCCTCTAAAAAATGGAAATGATAATTTGTAAATTGTTGTAATCCTTGGATGACAAGATCTGATAGCATTCCAGCAGAGAGAGATTGAAGGATCAAATATTCCATAGAGGAATTTAAAAACGACACATGCACACTTAAACTGTATCCTATAACAAACTGGGAGCCAATGAAGCTTTCTCAACAACAGACACATGATCGTACTTTCTCTTTCCAAAGATAAGTTTGGCCGCTGTATTCTGTATTAGCTGCAGTTGATCTAGGTTGCCCTGTTTAATACCCAAATATACAGAATTACAATAATCCGGCTGAGCAAGCACAGTGGACTGTACCAATAATGTTCCTGATAGAATAATGACCTAACTTTTCTCAACATATGCAAACTGAAAAAACCTTTCTTTGCTAAGGAATTTATCTGATCATTAAAAGAAGAGCGACTAAACTGATAAAAGGTATGGAAAACTTTTCATACGCTGACAGGTTGGAAATGCTGGGGCTATTCTCCCTGGAAAAGCAGAGACTGAGGAGACATGATAGAAACCTTCAAAATCCTGAAGGGCATAGAGAAGGTAGACAGGGACAGATTCTTCAGACTGTGGGGAACCACAAGTACAAGGGGGCACTCGGAGAAATTTAAAGGGGACAGGTTTAGAACAAACGCTAGGAAGTTCTTTTTTACCCAGAGGGTGGTGGACACATGGAACGCGCTTCCGGAGGTTGTGATAGGCCAGAGCACGCTACAGAGGTTCAAGGAAGGTTTAGATAGGTTCCTAAAGGATAAGGGGATTGAGGGGTACAGATAGAAGTAGAGGTAGGTTATAGGAATAGTCAGGGACCACTTCACAGGTCATAGGCCTGATGGGCTGCCGCGGGAGCGGACCGCTGGACGCGATGGACCTCTGGTCTGACCCAGTGGAGGAAACTTCTTATGTTCTTAGTCCAAAATAATGCCCAAAACTCTGCAGGAGAAATCTAGTTGTAATGAGATACCTGACTTCAGCAGAACAACAATTTCTAATCTAGGCCCAATCCAAAGTAATTTGGTTTTTGAAGCATTTAATTTCATTTGGATGGAATGAGCCCACCTCTGAAGCTTGGAGATGCAACTATCTATGCCTGTAGCCAGGTCGCAAAGATCATGGTTAACTTCCAATAGGATGAAGATATCATCCGCATAAGTATATATAGTCTCTACAGACGAGAGACAAAAGGTTTTTATGAGGTCATATAAATGTTAAACAAACTGGGTGAAAGAGGGGAGCCTTGTGATACCCCACATTTGGATGTCCAAGAAGATGAAACCTCATCCTTTAAACATACCTCAAAAGAACGTTGCGGGAGAAATTTGTTAAACCAATCCAAAACCACATGATTCAGACCTATGTCAGCCAGCATACGAATCAAAATATCACGATGGACCACATCGAATACCGCCAACAGATCAAACTGAAACAGTACTGCATATTTATTCTGCAATTGTAGATTTTGAAATCTTTGCAATTAGTGATATTAAAAGAGTTTCTGTGCTAAAATTTGGCCTGAATCCGTGTAGAAATGGTAACAAGATAGAAAATTTATCTAAATAGTTGGAGAGTAGACAAGAAATAATTGATTACAACATTTTTGTCATTAGAGGAATATGCACAATAGGGTAATAATGAGAGTTATGATTTTAAAGTGTTTAAGGCTTGTACTGATGAGGACAGAGCTTGTAGGAACGGGACAGGGACAGGAAAAGAACTCACTAGGACAGGAAAATGAGTTCCTTTGGGGACGGGGAAAAATATGTGCCCATGTCATTCTCTACTTGGGAGAACAGTATAGAAAAATGACTAAATAAATAGTGTAAAGAGTTTCAGCCTCTGATAACCAGAGCTGGTATTGTGACATCATAATGCCTCATTCCACCAATAAGAGCCAACCTCAGTGATGTCACAATGGCTGGATTGTCCTATACTTGGCTCACTTTTATCACATTTTGATTTCTAGAGTAGTGCAGTGTAGAGAATGACACAGGGACAAATTTTTCCCTGTCCCAGCAGGAATTCAATTTCCCCGTAACGTCCCTGTTGAGTTTTGTCACTGTCCCCACCCCATTCCTGTAAGCTTTGCCTTAACCACGCAAGCTTCAAATACTTATGATTTAAAAGTGCTTGAGGCTTGTGCAGATGAGGATGGAGCTTGTAGGAACGGGGCAGGGACAGGAAAAGAACTCACCAGGACGGGAAAATGAGTTCCCGCGGGGACAGGGAAAAATTGTTCCCATGTCATTATCTAACTTTTAAGTCTGGCCAACAGGTGTTAGTTGAGCAATGGCTGACATTCTCTTGGCAGCTTCCCCCACCCTGATGAGCCCAGAGAACAGAAGACCTAGTTGTAAATCAAATACGTGTCCTCTACATGGTTACACATGACACTACCACTAAGCCAGCCCCAGTCTTTCATTTGTAGGTAGTGTCTTGCACTGCTTCTCAGCTGTCTCCTGGATACTCACCTAGCCAGTCAAGTTTTCAGAATGACAACAATAAATATGCATGAGATAAAACTGCATATACGGGATACCTATAGCATGCAACTCTCATCCTTATTCACAGTGCTAATTCTGAAATCCTGGCTTGGCTAAGTGAAAAAGCAAACAAACCAAAACTGCAGATATGTACAACGATGTAGGCAAAATTTATTGTGACAACCAAAATGTAATTAAAAACCTTTTTACCAAACAAGGGACCCAACACGGTCCGTGTTTCGGACAACCTTCATCAGGGGTCCATGGTAGAAAAGGGAAAAAAACATGTGTCACAAAAAAATGCAGTGAAACATACAGTAGAAACAAACAGATAAAATGTAACGCCGAAGGTCACTAGATATTGTAAAGTCTCACTAGAAAAAGCACCATATTAGAGAGCATCATTACAAATCTCCACTGAGGTGAAGTCCCTAGGTGTCATTGTGGATTCCTACCTGACATTTAGAAGTCATGTTCAAGCAATGATTAGGAAGATATTTTTTTAAAATGACGTTTGCCAAAGTACCCTTAGATCATATTTGTCAGGCAGTACTTTTAAAACCATCTTGCAAACTTGTTTTATCACGTTTTGACTACTGTAACCTCATTTTTCTGGGAATACCAACTTTAATGCTGTGTGCATTTAGGTTGCTCAAAACTCAAGTTGCTTTTCAGACTAGGGAGAAGTGAACATGTGTCAGAATACTATATTAAATTGTATTGGTAAAAATTAGAGTACCGGATATGTACACTGTGTACATGGATCAGTGCCAAAGTACTTAGTGGATAGTATTCTGCCATATGTGCCGCTCCAAATGTTGCGTTCTGTGGATCGTTCTGACCTGTTTATTCCACCGGTCAAGCAGTTGCATTTGAATGTGTCCAGGGCAAGCATGTTTTCCTGCTTAGGACCACACGTCATATATATGTCAGCAGGAGAATTTGTATAACTTTAAGAAATACTATTGAAGATGAAATATAGGAATTGAGTCCTTGACAGCAAGTTGAGTGCTGGTCACTCACAGGTTTATTTTTACTGATTGTGCTTAGTTTGTACTGTATGCATTGGTGTTTATAATTCTGTATGTATGCAGAATTTGTGACATATGTTTTTTACTTACTGTGACCCACTTTGTATAAAGCGGACTACAGATAAAATAAACTATAAACAGTATTCCACTTGAAAGCCTAAGGCCTGGCTACCCTGGGTAGGACCGCTCTTGCTGTCAGAGGCTAAGCAGGGTCAGGCCTGGCTAGTACCTGGATGGGGGACCACTGTAGAATACCAGGTGCTGTAGGCTGCAGGGCCCTATGTTGGACAGCAGCAACATAGAGAAGCCATACACTGCGTGGGAGAAGGCAATGGCAAACCACTCCTGTACTCTGCCTTGAAACACATTTTCTTCTTGGAAATAAACTAAACTAAACTAAACCTTAAGTTTATATACCGCATCATCTCCACAAAAGTGGAGCTCGACACGGTTTACAGGAATTAATATAGAAAGGAACTCCAATGGAAAGGAGAAGGGCTTAGTAAAAAGAAAGAAAGAGGGGACTTAGTATAATGGAGAGGGAGGGAGTAGTTACATTTTAGCGAAAAGCCAAGTTTTCAAATGTTTTCGGAAGCGTTGGAGGGAGGTCGAACTCTGAAGAGGGGCAGTGAAGCTGTTCCACAGCTCGGTGATCCTGAAGAGGAGGGATGTCCCAAGTTTTCCTGTATGGGATATGCCTTTTAAAGAGGGGAAGGATAATTTGAATTTTTGAGTGGATCTGGTGGAGGTAGGATTCGAGGAGAGCCAAGATAGAGGAAAGAGGGGAGGAAGGATGCCGTGTAGAGATTTGAAGGCTAGATAGGCGCATTTGTAGTGAACCCTAAGGATAACTGGGAGCCAGTGAAGCTTAGACAAAAGCGGGGAGACGTGGTCGAATTTGCTCTTAGGAAATAGGTGGCCATAAACTGCCTCAGAAACAACATTTATAGCGATCCAGAACAGCACTGGAGATCAATTCAATGAGTATAGATTTGGTACAGA
Source organism: Geotrypetes seraphini (assembly GCF_902459505.1). Classification (NCBI taxonomy): domain Eukaryota; kingdom Metazoa; phylum Chordata; class Amphibia; order Gymnophiona; family Dermophiidae; genus Geotrypetes; species Geotrypetes seraphini. The sequence continues at coordinate 12,132,076 of NC_047094.1, read as the reverse complement.
GTGGAGGAGTGGCAGAGAGGTGAGCTGAGGGGAACTGAGATTCAAATTCAGCATCTTTCAATGATGAACCATTGTGATTTGGGGCAAGACATTTAACTCACCACTGCCTCCAACACACACATGGACAGAGACCTACCCACTGTATTTGAACTCAGATTTGGAAAGGACACTAGATAAATCCAAACCCCGAGTCCTGTGTGTGGAAAGATGACTGAATTTAGCTGACTAGTTCTGCCTTACCTCTTCAACTCAAAGCTTAAGAGAAAATGCCATTAAAAAGAAATTTTTTTTTTTTCCTGAACCAATCCAAATTTTCAGAAGGCAGCTTGCCATAAAATTGTTTCACTTCAGTGCCACTGAGGTATCCAAACGTGAAAGAGCTGTGGTCAAACCCACTCAGCCAGCCTGTCTTGCTGATCAAATACTGTCCTCAAAAAAAAGAACAGAGTGAGTTAGGAATGTCCACCTAGCAGCTTCCAAATTAAAATAGGTTTGCAGGGGAAAGTGGTGATTGAGAGGTGAGGGAGGAGGCACGATGACCTAGCAAAAGGGCTCAACAATGACAAGCTGCTGAAGAAAACTAGCCTTAGTTGGGCAAAGGGTGTCTTACCTTCTGGTACTGTTCCTCATTCATCTGAAGGGCAAGAAGGAAGTCAGCATGCTGGCAAAAAAGAAAAGAGGAACCCAGTTAACACCACCACATATCTCAACCACTTTTACACCACAGCCAAATAGTTTGCCGCTTGGGCCACCATCAGGAAACTTTGTTTTGCTACAACAGAAACTGAAAAGGGAGAAACTATCCCCCTCTTTTACGAGCACGGAACGTGAGTTTTAGTGGCGGTAACTGCTCCGCCGCTCACAGGATTTCTATGAGCGTCGGAGCAGTTACTGCCGCTGCTAAAACCCGCGCTATGCGTTCGTAAGAGGGGGTATGTTTGGGAACTAGATGCAAGACCAGTGTCACTGAATGATGATATCACGGGTTAAATCACGAAATTGAATGGCTATTGACTTAGCTGTGCCGGTCTGGGTGAGGTTCTACTTCCGGGTTGAAGTTCCGTTATTTCCGGCTAGATCAGGATAAATTAACCAGTCCAGGGGATCTTCCCATTACTTCAGTCAGCCCTGCTTTCGTTGCCTCTCTGATGTACTGTGCCACTAACAGGTATATGTATTTAGTTTTAAGATTAAGATTACTAGGGATTAATTAGATGGGATATATATCCCTGGGACCCATATAACAGGATGTAGTATTTATATAGTATTGTTGCATTGATTTACGATTTTTCTAATTGTTATTTTTGGATTATTAGTGTCCTTCCCTGAAGAAGACTTGAAACTCGAGTCGGGGGGACAGGGTCATTAGAATGAAATAAACAACTATCAATACAGAAATTGTTTTAATCAGCACGAGTCACTTTCAACACCACTGGGGTTCTACGCCAGCACATTACCATCCGAACCAGATAAGTTTCTTTCTTTATTTATATTTTTAGTATGGATGGTAATAGGGGACAGTGGAAACGATGATGGTCCCCCATTGAACCTCAGTTGGTGTTATCACCAGTTCACGGGTTCAGGGTCTGAGTTTTTCACATAATTATTGATTATAAGTTACATGTAATTGGAACTGTGATTATTGTTAACACGTGTTACGTTATTATCACAGAAGATTATTGGTTTTCTCTCCGCAGTGAGTGAATATCACAATTTTCTTCACCATGATATCCAAAATTGCTGTTTGCTGCTCTACAACTTACTTCCAAACGTAATGCAACCATAAGGATGTAGCAGAGTCCATTGTTCTACAACACAACAGTACATTAGTGACAGCCATGATACCTACTTTATAGCCAACACAATGTAAGAGCTAGATCTACTGCTTTCAAGTGTAGCAAGATACAATAATATATTTTAACTATCACCTGTAAGATTTCCAATAACAGCTAGCCAGAAGATATAGATTAGAGAATGACACAGTGACAAAATTCATCACCGTTCTCGTCCCAGCGGATAACCACGGGAAACCATCCCATGTCATTCTTTCGTGTCTATCTCAACCTCAGTCCTTCTACACCAGCATTCTTTAATGTAAGGCTTGAGGGTCAGTGGCTGGGCCCATTCAGACTCTGATTCTTATTTGAGTCAAGTATAGGACAGTCAAGCCATTGTGACATCACTGATGAGGTTGGCTGTTAGGCATTGGTGGAATGAGGCATTATGACATCACAGTATCAGCTCTAGATACCAGAGACTGTCATTCTTTACTGTCTAATCTCAACCTCAGTCCTTCTACACTAGCATTCTTCAATGCAAGGCTTGAGGGTCAGCGGCTGGGCCCATTCAGACTCTGATTCTTATGTGAGCCAAGTATAGAATAATGAACCCATTGTGACATCACTGATGAGCTTGGCTGTTATTAGTGGAATGAAGCATTATGACATCACAGTATCAGCTCTGGCTATCCGAGACTGTCATTCTTTAGTGTCTATCTTAGCCTCAGTCCTTCTTCATCAGCATTCTTCAATGCAAGGCTTGAGGGTCAGTGGCAGGGCCCATTCAGACTCTGATTCTTCTCTCTCCTCTTAAAGAATGACATGGGGATGGTTTCCTGTGCTTAACCGAGGAGACGGGGACAAATTCTGTCCCCATGTCATTCTCTAGAAATACCTGGCAGAAACCCAAAGAGTAGCAACATTCCAGAGCTGTGATGTCACAGTGGCTTGACTGTCTTATACTTGGTTCACATAAGAATTGCTGTATTAGGACAGACAGAAGATCCATCAAGCCCAGTATCCTGTTTCCAACAATGGCCAACCCAAGTCCCGTTCTTTAATGTCTATCTCAACCTCAGTCCTTCTACACCAGCATTCTTCAATGCAAGACTTGAGGGTCAGTGGTTGTGCCCATTCATACTGATTCTTCCCTCTCTCCTTAAATAATGACATTGGGATGGTTTCCCATGGGGATGGGAACGGTGATGAACTTTGTCACCTGCCATTCTCTAATGAAGAAAACAATGTGTTCTTACTTCGGTCATCTCCTTCATCTTCTGTTCATAGAACACCAGCTCTTCTCGCACAGGCGGATACAAGGCAGTTCGGTCATAGCTTCTCCAGTGTCGGCGTTTGTTTTCCAAGAAGAACATCCGTTTTTCAAGTTTCACATTTCCTGGAGAATACAACATTCAATACCACCATCGGTTAAGGAAAAATGCAACCGTTATGAACTAATCTCAGTAGAAAGAAGGGAAACATGTGGAAGATAATCTCCCTTGTGCAATAGATAAAGTTGTAGCTTAAAAAAAAAAAGACAAAGATGTACAAATTTCAAGCGATAGAACTAACCTATTACTGGATAAGAGTTCCATCTTGAAGGTATTACTTCAAAGAAAGTTCCATTATTTTATTTTATTTTTTTGGGGGGGGTAGCTGCAAAGCTGAAAATGTCAGATTGCTCCCTATCACGAATATCAAGTATGCAGCACCAGTGTATAGTGGTGTGCACTGCAAACATTTTTCACTTGCCCCAATATGCTTATTTTTATAGGATTACAGGACATATACAGTGGTGATACTGTACATGAATAATTACATGCCTACCCCAAAGAGTTTATCATCTAATTGGGTGCAGTACATCTCTCTCTTCATCCCTCAGCTCCATCCCAAGTCTAGCGCCTCCCACTGCTCCTCCCTGAACCCACCCACCGCCATGGGTCACATTGCATCTTCCTTCAGACCCCTCCCCAGTCTGTGAAACCTCACCTCTTCACTGGTAGCCATTAAGAGGCTGCCTAGGTTGACCAGGCGCTTTTCCTCTGCTGTACCCCACCCTCATACAAACAGGAAGTTGCAGAAAAGGGCGGGAGCATGGCAAAGGAAAGTCTTCGCATTAGCCCGTTATGACTTACACTGCCATGAAGAAGTGAAGTTTCATAGATAGTGAGGGGGGTGGGGTGCCTGAAAGAGGACAATGATGAGGTGTTGGATTTTTGGTAGGATTGTGGAGGGAACAGCAAAACAAGCTGCAATCTTTTCAAAAACACTGCTGTGTGCCAGCTCTGAGACACATTGGTTGAGAACAGTTGGAAATGTAAATTGATTTACTTGTGTTGAGTCGGGTCCTTAGATGTGCACATAAGTGTGATGAATATTATTTCAAATCCTTGAGGTTATTGTTTTTTTTAATTTACAGTAGATTACTGTCTAATGTAATAATGGTGAAATTTTCAAAGGTATTACCATACCTAAAATGAGCTTTTCTCTCAGAAATTGGATTTTTTGAATTGCTCAGGATATATACAGGTACAATGCTATATCAATTTGTGTGTAACCTGCTTACCTAACAATATTAGGTAGATAATAGGACACTAATAGAATACCAGCCTGTATAGACAATATGTACATACAGCAGAGCCTCGGTTAACCAGGTCTCCCACACAACTGGCAAAAAGATGCCAGTGGAAAAAAATATGCCCCCCCCCCCCCGAAGCACCAGTGGCAACACCCTGAGCTGCAAATCCTCCCCCCTTCTCTCAAGCCCTGAAGCGGCTACAAACTCCCCCTCACACCCAACACAGTACTGTGTTACATTTCTATTCCGCCATTACCTTGCGGTTCAAGGCGGATTACAAAAGAGATGAAAAACATTGGGTTACAATGGAAGAACATTTGTCCTTTCTAGAGAGGTAAAGAGGGGGGGGGAGGGAGGACAGTAAGTTTGAAGTTAGGGCTGTTTCAGGAATTTCTTGAAGAGTATAGTTTTTATTTCTTTTCTGAACATCTTGTAGTCTGGTGTCGTTATCAGTAGCTTGGAGATTTGGTTATCTAGTTTAGCTGCTTGAGTGGCCAGGAAGCCGTCATGTAGATTTTTTCGTTTTACTTCTTTGATCGAGGGGTGTGTGAATGAGGTGTGTGTTCTTCTATGTCTGATTGAGGCGGTTTGGATGAGGTGGTTGTTCAGGTAGGTTGGGCTGTCTCCGTTTAAGGTTTTAAATAACATACAGTAGAATTTAAATAGTATTCTTTCTTGGATTGGTGGCCAATGTGAGTTGATGTATGCTTCTGTAATATGGTCGTGTTTTCTCAATGAGTAGATGAGTCTCAAAGCTGTATTTTGGATTGTTTGTAGTTGTTTAGTCATTGTAGCAGGGGAGGTAGAGGATGTTGCAGTAATCTAGTAGACTTAGGATTAGGGATTGTACTATAAGCTTGAATTGTGTTTTTTCAAAGAATTTTCTGACTTGTCTTAGGTTTCTCATAATTGCGAAGGATTTCTGTATTGTTTTATTTATTTGCGGTTGCATGGTGCAGCATCGATCTATAGTCATTCCTAGTAGTTTTATGGTAGTTTGAATGGGATAGTTGATTGTGTTAATTTCTATATTGGCTACGGTTGAATTTAGTTTTGTCTGTGTTGAGTTTCAGTTTGTGATCTTTCATCCAGGTTGCTACTGTTTCTAGTGTTTGGTGTAGTGTGTTTGTCATTGCGGTTTTTGGTTGATCAAAAGGTATGAGAATGGTAATGTCATCTGCATAACTGTAGGTGGTGATAACTAGATTATCCAGGTATGTTCCAAGAGATGCAATGTATAGGTTGAAGAGCGCAGAGGATAGTGGGGATCCTTGTGGTACGCCGTAAGGGTTGAACCAAGGTTCAGATTTTTCTTTATCTGATTTTACTCTGTATGTTCTGGATTTTAGGAAGCCTTCAAACCAAGAGTATACTTTATCTGAGATGCCTATTTCAGTGTGGGCAACACACCTGCATCAGGGGTACTGAAATTGTGGGTTTTGCTCACAAAAATGATGTTTTACAGGAATATGTATCTGAAATTTTTCAGCAAACCCTGAAGATTCATCCGTTTGCGAATCACACTGCATATTCCTGTAAAACATTGTTTTTTGTGAGCAATACCCACGATTTCAGTACCCCTGAAGCAGGCGTGTTGCCCACATTGAAACACAGTACTGTGTTGGGTCTTTACTCAATTCGGATATCAATAAACAGTGTTCATAGAATTTGGTAGTCCCGTCCCATTGTTTTTCTTCCTTGTCCAGAGAAGCAGGCATTCATTCTATATTTAAGATTCCGATGGGAGGGATTCCATGAATTTCACTGGGTCCTACTTCACACAACTGAAATGATTAAATCTTCTTTACCCTGCTCAAACTTGAAATCAATGTAGGATGACTGATTCATTTCTTTTCGTTTTTTCCGCTTCCCGTTAGTTTCAGGGGACAGCTCCTGCCACTTCTTAATGGCGTCAGAAAAGGCCTAAAAACAGAAGTGAAAGCAAATTTATACTGGGCACAGAAATGAAGCTGCCAGTTTAGTCCATGTGCTGGCAGATACAGTGGTCAACCAGATGACTCTCCTACAATTAACACAATAGAGGCAACATGGGAGTGAGACCACACTCACTATATACAGTGACCCCTCTGAATCCATGATTTCAGTACCTGCGGATTCAATTATTCATGATTTTTTTTTTTTTTTAAACAAAACTCTGCATTGGACCTTCCCCAGACCTTACCTGGTGGTCTAGCGGTGATGCGGAGCCGTCATCAAAATGTCTGCCGTGAGTTCCTGTTGTAGTCTCATTTTGATGACGGCTCTGCACGGAGCAGGAGTGTAGCACAATCAATCCTGCCCCGCGTCATCGCTAGACTACCAGGTAAGTTCTCAGGAAGGTCCGGGACACAGGAGGGAGGCGGGGGTGGGTAAGAACTAGCCCTAAAAATTATCTGCGATTTTTCTATATTCGCGGGCCGGCTCTGCCCCTAACCCCCGCGAATATTGAGGGTCTGCTGCACATCAAAAATATTTTTTAAATTTTTTTACGTGATGAGGTAGAGTCAATGATGATGAGGAGTCAGTGAAAGAAGTGCTCACCAACACTATTACTTAGAATGAAAACTTAACCCAAAAGTAACATAGATAAAGACCTGAATGGGCCAGTCTGCCCAACCGATATGCTCTATAAATCAATGATTTAATTTAAATTGTCCTTTTTCTCAGTTATTTCTGGGCCAGAAACCCAGAGTTCTGCCTGGTAGTGTGCTCAGGTTCTAGCTACTGGAGTCTCCATCAAGGCTCACTCCAGCCCAACTAAACCATCCCAGCCATTGAAGCCCTCCCCAACCCATCCTCAACTGAATGGCCATATACGGGACACAGACCGTGCTAGTCTGCCTAGTACTGGCCTTAGTTCCTTCAATGTATACCCATTATTTTCTGATTAGAAATTCTCTGAGTTCATCCTACGCTTGTGTCATTGTTTTCTTCTCCACCACCTCCCTTGGGAGCGTATTCCAGGCATCAACCACCCTCTCTGTAAAGAACAATTTCCTAACATTACTCTTGAGTCTACCACCCCTCAACCTCAAATTATGTTCTCTGGCTTTACCATTTTCCTTTCTCTGGAATAGATTTTGTTCTGTGTTAATACCTTTCAAGTATCTGAATGGTATCTCCCCTGTCCCTCCTTTCTTCTGGGGTATATATATTCAGGGCTTCCCGTCTCTCCTCATACGTCTTCTGGTGCAAACCTCCTACCATTTTCGTTGCCTTTCTCTGGACCGCTTCAAGTCTTCTTATGTCCTTTGTCACCATCAAATCACATCATTCTGCTCCTCTATTGTGCAAAGTTGAATAAATATTTAATAAACCAATTATATGTGCATGAGTTACCCCTCATGACATCTTCTGTGTCAACAAAGTTTGTCATGCGAAGTAGGAGTGCCGGTGAGCACTTCTTTCCTCCTCATCACACACAAAAAAAACCCTTAAAATATATTTTTGATTTATAGGGCATGTGATCTCACTCCTGTGTTGTCTCTATTGTGTTAATTGTAGGCGATTCATTGGGTTGAACACAATTTAAATTCTCTCTATATTCTGGTTGTTGTGGGCAGATACAGCAGGTCTTTCTCTAAGCATTCTGGAGTCTCTCATTTTGCATATAAAAAACTTAAAATGATTAAAAACATAGAATCTGTTTAAACAGGTTGCTCATGGCTTGAAGTTACTTAGCAGCTCTGAAAATGTTTACTCTACATCAGTTATGCCTAGAACCCTAATAGCGCGGAATATAAATATACTAATTACCTACATAATTCTGTAAGAAAGTTCTACCTAATTTGAACTTTCTCATGCTTTGGCGCTTATTTGGCAGAGGTGATCAAGATGTTGATAATCCTGCAATATCCCTCTCCACAGATTGAGAGAGGAGCTCACGGGAAAGATGCAGCTATCCTAGAAGGCTTGAGAAGCATCAAAACCAGCAGTGATGCTGCCAGACAAGAGTTAACACACCCATATCCTTAAATCTATTTCAATGGATTCCTACTAGATTAGGAAAGAATGCACAAGAAATAGCCCTAGTCTTGGTATGAGGAGGCTCTTTCTTCAGTTTCTCCTTTTGCACAAAAGCAAATGTTTTATTACACTTTAGGTAGCCAGTTTTAACAAAGTATGTAGTGTACACAGAAGATGTCCTTAGTGTAAACAACCATTTACTTTTTACCAACTGGTTCCTTTTTGAATAATTTTTCAAAGTACAGACTAGGACAGGAGTCGGCAGCCTTTTTAAAGCAAAGAGCCAATTTATCCAAAATGTTTGACCTAAGATTTGCAAAGAATCACAAGGTGTAGCTTCTGTCCCCTTCAACCCCTTGCAGGTCTCTGTACCCCTCATCTCTCCCTCCTTCCCCTGCCCCTCCCCCCCAACCCATAGCCAAGATTCTCTCCCCTCTCCAGGCCCCGACCCTTTAATCTCCCTCCCAACACCACAATTCCCCCCTCCCTCGGGCCTACCGAGGTATCTGGTAGTTCAGTGGGGGTCTTTGTGGCAGGAGAACGACCCTCTCATTCTTGCTCATCGCAGCTGCCTTCTAAAATGGCTGCAGTGGCAGCTCGCGGTACTACAGGAAATGCTGCAAGCAGCTGCAAGAGATCGTATTAGCTATTTTAGAAGGCAGCCACAAGGAGGGAGGAGTGATAGGGCCATGCTCCTGCCACAAAGATTCCCATTGGACCACAAGGTAGGCCTGGGGGGAGGGAACATGAGGTTCAGAGGGAGATTAAAGGGTCAGGGCCTGGAGAGCCACAGCCACATGCAGGAAAAGCCGCAGGTTGCCAACCCCTGGACTAGGATTTTACTATTTTGTTGAATACTTTCTCTTTTAAGATAAGAAACAGAAGTGGTAGTCACCTTTCTTGTTATTGCATAATGCCCCTTGAGCTCATGCAGTGCCCACTTGATGTCTTGACTGCTAAGCATTTTGAAGTCGGCCATGAGAAGATCAGCAGCTTGGATAAAGCATCGCTGATCCACAGGAATGAGATCAAAAAAGTCAAATAAGTCCACTTTAGGTACCTGGGGGACAAGCAAAGAACATTAATACAACCCAAACTACATTTTAAAAGACTGGATTTTTTACATGAAGCGAAAGGTGGTGTTAAACAAGAAATTCCACACAAAAGGAATGGAATCTACTTTCTGGAAAGCATGCATGTTCAAGGGAGTACCTAGAATTGAAAAATATCAAGATACTCTTGGACTCCCTGACACATCCTGAAAATTGTGTGTAGCTAGGATATGAAAACACAAAATTTTCTGGGTGGAAAGTGGGGTAGGAGGGTTTAAGGTCACACATGATTTCCCTGCCACCTGCCATTTTTTTTTCCTGTTTCCCTTTCTGAATGAATGGCCTCTTTCCTATTGTTTTTATGGCATTCCTTTTCTTATTTGTTTTTATGTAACTGCTTTGTCCTACAGAGTAAGTTAAAGAATTATATCAAGTAGAAATAAACTATACATACACAGACACGGAAATCTCATGTGGGCCAAATTCTTATTTTCAGTTGGCCATATTCCTTTCCACCTTCAAAGAGGAGAAAGGTAAGATGGCTGAAAATCAAAAATAGTTATTTTTATGTAAACCCTTTCCCCAAATAATAATAATATAATAATAACTTTATTTTTCTATACCGCCATAATCTTGCGACTTCTAGGCGGTTCGCAGTGAAGAGAGCTGAACAATCAGCGAATTACAGCATACAAATAGTGAAGGTGTCACTGAGCAGTCAGTGATTGTAGAGTACACAACAGCAAGAAAAAGATATTAATGGGTTACAGTATAATCTTAACATGTTACATTAAAAGGGCTGGAAAGCCAGCGAATTACAGAATACAATTGGTGAAGAAGACATTGAACAGTCATTGAAAACAGAAAACCGTTAGATGAAGATACGTAGTATCAGCATGAAGAGTGAGAGTTTTTTTTAAAAAGAAAGGGGGGCGTTTTTTGACTAGGAATTAAATCTATTGAACAGATAGATTCTTTCCGATTCGGTCTTGATTCTTTCCGAAAGGCGCTGTAGGTTAACCTGGCTCTGTCCATGAAGTTGCCTAGCCAGGTTTGCTGTCTACCAGCTTGAAATTTGAAAGGTTCTATATTTGCAACCTGTGATTTTCGGGTAGGCAAAGAGGTTGCGATTTCTGGTTGTCCTTGTGGGTGTGTAAAGTTCGAAGTGAGGTGATAGATAATTGGGGGCCATTCCCCACACCAGTTTATAGCAAAAGCAAGAGAACTTGAATAAGATTCGTGCCTCAATTGGCAACCAGTGTAGCAGTTTGTAGTAGGGACTAATGTGTTCACTTTTCTTTAGTCCGTAAATTAAGCAGACAGCCGTATTTTGCACTATTCTTAATCTTTTCACGGTCTTTTTTAGGTATACCCACATAAATGATATTGCAGTAGTCTAGGTGGATAGAATCAGTGATTGTACCAATAGTCTGAAAGATAGAGGGTCGAAATATTTTTTGATAGTTTTTAATTTCCAAAGAGTGGAGAAGCACTTTTTTGTCACCGAGTTCGTGTGTTCGATCAAGGTTAGGTGGGTGTCTAAGGTGACTCCTAGAATTTTTATGGTTTTAGATATTGGGTGATCGTGACCATTTAGGTGTATTGTTGTTGTAGTGATATTTTCCTTTGGGCTTGACAAGAAGATTTTTGTCTTTTCTGAGTTTAGTTTCAAATTGATAGTCCACTGTTCAATTTCAGTCATGATGTGGGAGATTTGTTTTAGGGTGTCATTTGTCACATTAGTCACAGGAATTAGAATAGAGATGTCATCAGCGTATATATAGTATATTAGGTTTAACTTTTGTAATAGGTGTCCTAGGGATGAAATATAGATATTGAATAAGGTGGGTGATAGAGGGGAACCTTGAGGAACTCCAGAAGGGCTTTGCCAAGAATTAGAGTATTTCCCATCGTAGATTACTTGATACGATCGTTTTGTTAAAAAGCCCTGGAATCAGGTCCAGACTCTTCCCGAAAGGCCCATTGTGTCTAGACAATTCAGCATTATTTCATGATCCACTAGGTCAAATGCACTGCTAAAATCTAGTTGTAAGATCAGTGCGCTGGTACCTTTACTGAAGAGATCGTATAGGTGGTTGAGGATAGAGCCTAAGACTGTCTCTGTGCTGAATCCTTTTCTGAAACCTGATTGATGTTCGTTGAGGAGGTTGAATTTGTCTAGGTGATTTACTAGTTCCAGGTTGACCAACCCTTCCAGTAGTTTGGTGAAAAAGGGGATGCTCGCTATGGGTCTGTAGTTGGACGTCAATGCGATTGAGTTCTTCTGGTCTTTGGGGATGGGCGTGATCAGTATATGTGTCCCATATCTTCATGATAATTCCCACTTATAAGAGTGGATTAGAGAGCTGCACGGGGACGACGGGAATCCCGCGGGACCCGCGGGCATCCCGCGGGTTCCCCCTTCGGGTCACGGGGATCCCGTGGGGACGCCCCTAGGGTCGCGGGGATCCCGTGGGGACGCCCCCTAGGGTCGCGGGGATCCCATGGGGACGCCTCCGAGGGTCGCGGGGCTCCTGCGGGGCTGGATGTACTCAGTCGCGCGGCTCTTCTTCTCCCTACCTTCTCTGCTTGCAACACAGAGCCGAACGGAAGTCTTCCCGACGTCAGCGCTGACGTCGGAGGGGAGGGAAGGCTTAAACAAAGCCCTCCCTCCCTCCGACGTCAGCGCTGACGTCGGGAAGACTTCCGTTTGGCTCTGTGCTGCAGGCAGGGCAGGTAAGGAGAAGGAGTAGCCTCGTGGTTCGAGTGGCTACCGAGGGAGGGGGCGGTCCGGGGCGCCCCGCCCCGGTTGCAGCACAGCCGGCCAGGACCCTTACTTTTGTGGCACTTCCCCGACCGACCGATAACAGCCCGGGTCCGACAAACCTCCCTGCCCTGTAGCCGCGAATCTAAATTACCTTCTTACAGCAGCTGTAAGAAGGTAATTTAGATTCGCGGTTAAGGGCAGGGAGGTTTGTCGGACCGGGGCTGTTGTCGGTCGGTCGGGGAAGTGCCACAAAAGTAAGGGGACCTGGCCGGCTGTGCTGCACCCGGGGCGGTAGAGAAGGAAGGGAGAGAAGGACGCTGAAAGGCCATGGTGAAGACAGGAGGGGGGGGGGGAAGGACTCTGAAAGCACTTGAAGACAGAGGAGGGAGAAGGACGCTGAAAGCACATGGGGGAATACAAAGGGGTGGAGAAGGACGCTGAAAGGCCATGGGAAGGGCGGCGGCGGGGGGGGGAAGGACTCTGAAAGCACTTGTGGAAGACAGAGGGGGGAGAAGGATGCTGAAAGCACATGGGGAAGACAAAGGGGTGGAGAAGGACGCTGAAAGGACATGGGGAAGATGGGGGGGAGAAGTACACTGAAAGGAAATGAGGAAGAGAGAGTAGGGAGAAGACGCTGGCAGGGAAGAAGACAGATGCCAGACTATGGGGGGAGCGGAGAGAAGAAGATGGGTGCCAGACCAATTTGGAAGGGGGAAGAAAGGGAGAGGCACAGTAACAGAGCAAATGGAAGATGCAGAAGGAAGAGAGACAGTGGATGGAAGGAATTGAATGAGAACATGAGGAAAGCAGAAACCAGGCAACAAAGGTAGGAAAAGAATTCTATTTCTTTTTTTCTTTTTTTTGCTTCAGGATAAAGTAGTATATTAGTTGTGTTGATAAAAATTTATAAACATTAGAGGCTCTGGTAGAAACCCGTTTACAAAGTATGTATTCTTCCCAATTAATATTTTCAAATTAATAAAGTCTTTTTGCTTATTTGTAAATGGGTTTCTACCAGAGCCTTTAATTCAGTAGCATAATTAAATGAAATAACTATTTCTGAAGTTTATAGGGACGGGCGGGGACGGAGGGGATTCCTCGCGGGGACGGATGGGGACGGAGGGGATTCCTCGCGGGGACGGGTGGGGACGGAGGGATTCCTCACGGGGACGGGTGGGGACGGGTGGGATTCCTCGCGGGGACGGGTGGGGACGGGTGGGACTTTGGCGGGGACAGGTGGGGACAGGTGGGATTTCTGTCCCCGCGCAACTCTCTAGAGTGGATGTGGTCCAGTTGAATAGATCCCTTTTGAATTCCGGTACTGCAACTTGCATGATCTTAGATGGGCATTCGTCTACTAAGCAATTTGATTTGGCGTATTTGTTGAATAAGGTGAGGAATTGGTTCCAATTAGGGGGTTCAAATTGATCACAGGTCATGTCAACACTGCAGTCTGAATTGGGGTTCGAAATCGGGTGAGGGAGTTGGTATAGTAGCTCTTAAGGCTTTCTTGAATTCAGTCTCTGTCTCTACCTTCACTGTTCCACGCATCTACCACCCTTTCTGTAAAAAAATATTTCCTTAGATTACTCTTCCTTAGATCACATCTTGACTTCATCCTATGCCCTCTCATTCCAGAGCTTCCTTGACTCATGCGCATTTAAATCACGTAGGTATTTTTTAAAATTATTTATTCATTTTAACACGTACAATAAGTGTAACAATACATAACATCCATATGGTCTTACATACATCACTTAATATTATGCAAAACCAATTTCAAATTCCATATCCCTCCCCATCCCTACTCAATAACATTCGTCAATTCAAGCAAAACATATAATAACCTCCCCCCTCCCCATATTGTTACTTTAAAAAAAAAGAAACCCAAGAAATCCCTCCCCCCCTCCTGGATGTACGTAGGTATTTAAACGTCTCTCCCGCCTTTCCTCCAAAGTATAAAGACTGAGATCTTTAAGTCTGTTCCCATACGCCTTATGACGAAGACCATTTTAGTAGCCTTTCTCTGTACCGACTCCAACAGATTACAGCTGCAAGTAGGTGATTTAACAGACATCCTTTTTGGCTATAGGGTGGGTGGTAGGGGGGTTATTGATTTACTAGATTTTTATATGGTAGATATCAAAGTGCTATTGTGGAATAATTTGTTGTAATATATTCTTTTGTGCACTTGTTATTTAATTTGAAAACGAATAAAGAATTATTTTTAAAAAAAAAGACATCCTTTTTGGCTATAGAGCTGTTATTTTACACTTGGAAGCAAGGAGATTAAGCAAGCAAAGAACCTCTCTTTCCCCTAAGCATATAAGATATGAGAGCTTTTATTTTTTTTAAAGTACATCTGAATTTATTGGAAGTGATTTAGAATGGACTTTTAAATAATACATAATGGATCTCCTATGTTCCCTATATGATATAGTATAATCAAGTGCACAACTACACATAGGGCAATTAGAACTCTTCATTTTCAGTTTAAACAGAATTATTTAACGAAACTTTGTTTACAAATTCTATTTATTCAGTTTTTATCAACATTATTAGCTTTGATAACAGACCAATCTATTAATGACATACTAACTAATCATGTCCACAACTGAGACTTTAAATACTCAAACTAGTCACCATTATTCATTTAATTTGTTGTTACCAATGAGACAGTCGGTCTAACTCTCTTGTATGCCTCTGGTTTAATGGTCTTTTGAGAGTTTACTGTTGCGCAATTCATCTCCCTCGCCTTTTGTGCTTTTCTCATGTGGTTTTAATTATTTTTAATATCATTTGTATGTGCAGGTCATGACTCAATGATGCAAATCATCTCGATATCTGTTGTAAAAGGCAGCAAATCAAATATTAAAATACCAGTACCATCTATGAGAGCATGCACTAGAACCGGAAATTTTGCTTCCAGAATCTAAGATATATGATAGTTTGTGTTTCTTTAACTTCCTGAAAAATGTTTCTCTTAAAAACTACTGAATGCAGTCATACATTTCAATAGCCACATAATATAACTAATAAATTCACAACAAAAAATGGAAGATCTTTTAACAGTGTATTCAAATGCTGCTCTGAAAAAATTGTGTACTTCATCTAGGGATTATGTTTACATTGATTTAATAAAATAGGTGTCATAAGAACATAAGCAATGCCTCCGCTGGGTCAGACCTGAGGTCCATCGTGCCCAGCAGTCCAGGACCTGTGCAGTAATCCTCTATCTATACCCCTCTATCCCCTTTTCCAGCAGGAAATTGTCCAATCCTTTCTTGGTCGCCATACCTTAAGAAGGATATGGCGTTACTCAAGAGGGTTCAGAGGAGAGCGACACGTCTGATAAAAGGTATGGAAAACCTTTCATACGCTGAGAGATTGGAGAAACTGGGTCTCTTTTCCCTGGAGAAGAGGAGACTTAGAGGGGATATGATAGAGACTTATAAGATCATGAGGGGCATAGAGAGAGTAGAGAGGGACAGAAAGAGAGACAGAGAGAAATAGAGAGAAAGGGAGAGAGAGAAAGAGAAAGAGAGAGAGAGAGAGAGAGAGATAGAGAAAGATTGGAGAAACTGGGTCTCTTTTCCCTGGAGAAGAGGAGACTTAGAGGGGATATGATAGAGACTTACAAGATCATGAAGGGCACAGAGAGAGTAGAGAGGGACAGAAACAGAGAAAGAAAGGGAGACAGAGAGAAATAGAGAGAGAGAGAGAGAAAGATTGGAGAAACTGGGTTTCTTTTCCCTGGAGAAGAGGAGACTTAGAGGGGATATGATAGAGACTTACAAGATCATGAAGGGCACAGAGAGAGTAGAGAGGGACAGAAACAGAGAAAGAAAGGGAGACAGAGAAATAGAGAGAGAGAGAGAGATAGAGAGAGAGAGCGAGAGAGAAAGATTGGAGAAACTGGGTCTCTTTTCCCTGGAGAAGAGGAGACTTAGAGGGGATATGATAGAGACTTATAAGATCATGAGGGGCATAGAGAGAGTAGAGAGGGACAGAAAGAGAGAGAGAGAGAAAGGGAGACAGAGAGAAAGAGAGAGAGAGAAAGATTGGAGAAACTGGGTCTCTTTTCCCTGGAGAAGAGGAGACTTAGAGGGGATATGATAGAGACTTATAAGATCATGAGGGGCATAGAGAGAGTAGAGAGGGACAGAAAGAGAGAGAGAGAGAGAAAGAGAGAAAGATTGGAGAAACTGGGTCTCTTTTCCCTGGAGAAGAGGAGACTTAGAGGGGATATGATAGAGACTTATAAGATCATGAGGGGCATAGAGAGAGTAGAGAAGGACAGAAAGAGAGAGAGAGAGAGAGAGAAAGAGAAAGAGAGAAAGATTGGAGAAACTGGGTCTCTTTTCCCTGGAGAAGAGGAGACTTAGAGGGGATATGATAGAGACTTATAAGATCATGAGGGGCATAGAGAGAGTAGAGAGGGACAGAGTCTTCAAACTTTCGAAAAATAAAAGAACAAGAGGGCATTCGGAAAAGTTGAAAAGTGTCAAAATGTACGATTCCTTACAAATTAAACTGTCGGCATATGATTAACTTTCACTTGCCTTGGTCTCATCTGGGCTGCTAAGCAAGCTGCTGTTGGGTTTTAAAACCATTGCGCCTTCTGTCTTTGGATAATCTGGATTCTCCAAAAGCATATTACAAATTCTGGGAAAAGAGAAAAAAAAAATTCATCCACCTGCATGCAGCTTCAATTTTCTTGGTGATGAATTTTACTTATTTTATTTGTGATGATATCTTTG
Organism: Geotrypetes seraphini; assembly: GCF_902459505.1. Taxonomy (NCBI): domain Eukaryota; kingdom Metazoa; phylum Chordata; class Amphibia; order Gymnophiona; family Dermophiidae; genus Geotrypetes; species Geotrypetes seraphini. Next base: position 12,115,175 of record NC_047094.1, on the reverse strand, counting down.
TCCTTTCATTAAGGAATGGAGTTTTTCAATAACCCTAATTCTAATTAAAGAATCTAAGGCTTGGCTCAGCTCAATGGTAGTGCTGTGAACTAGAGGACCTGAATTTAGTTTCTGATGGGACGATACTTAAAGGTTTACAATAGAATCAAATTCTACTGTGAACCTGGTAAAGTAACATGCTCAGAATAGCGAGTATGCAAAGTAGCACCGCATTAAAATCACAGCTTCAATTAATTGCTCACTATTCTGCGCTAATTGGCTCAAGCACAGACAGAAAAGTTGACGTTCAAAATACAAGTTACAGTCTCTTACCCCCAACCCTTCCTATCTCTGTTCCCAATCTCTCCCTTCTTCCCCACTTGACGATGCCACTGCCTCAGCCTTGCTAGCACCAATTGCTAGCATGCTCCTGCCTAACATCACCTGCTTGCTTCTGCCGCCTCTTCTATTTCTATTAGTCCTCTCGGTTTTTTCGATTGATATTTGAAAGAGGAAGCAGACAGAGCAGTTACACACGGAGTATCTGACCAAAGTGAGAGAGGACATAGGAGGACAGCTAAGGACAAAGTGAGCAAGAGATAAAGGGACATTTCTCCAGGTATTCTCCAAAGGGCCGGGCAGATGACTAATATCCTGACTGCCTGGACTCAGCTGGGGAACAATCTTTCCAGCTGGTCCCAGAAGTTACAGCCGACCACTTGCGTATCTACCATATGCAGGAGGAAGAATACCAGAAATGCATAGTGTTCATTAGAGAGCACAGCTTCACATTTCATTGTTTTGACTCCATCTGTGCTAGACTTGATTAGAAAGCCATTAGGAAAGCAATATTCTACAGCTTGGACAGCCTCAAATCACGAGGTTGTTTGGCCTCACATAAGGGGGGGGAAACAGGTGGGAAGCAGTGTTGGAGCAGATGGGGGTCAGGCTGTGGCATAGTGCTGAGATCCAGGAAGTGGAGAGGAGACAAACAGCTTTCAATTCTTTTCACTGGCCAGCAGCTATCAGACTAGCGGGCAGCAGTCACAATAGCACTGCCAGAGGAAACGGCTTAAAAAGATGTACATTGCTGGCTTATGTTAGCAAAAACAATATTTACACTTTGAATGTACACTGGTGGAAAATGTTTAATACCTTAACCCAGGGGTGTCCAACCTGCAGCCCCCGTGAAGTATTTTGTGTGACCCCAGTCGAGGGCGATGCAGTGTTTTCCTCGGCTGACCCCGGGTGTTTACCGTCTCCCTCCTCTGTCTTGCTGCAGCGTTTGCGCAGCTCCAGAAACATTTTTTTCGGCCAATGCGGCCAAGGGAAGCCAAAAGGTTGGACACCCCTGCTTTAACCCTTCATGAACACTTAACTGCAAACTAACTTCAAGCCATTTTAACTAAATAGGGGAAAACGCGTTTGCAGTTAAGTAAGGTACTGAGTTAAGTTAAGGTACTGAGCATTTTCCACCAGTATACATTCAAACTGGAAATATTGTGTGTTTTTTTTGTGGAATTCTTTTCCATTTCCTCCATTTTTTTGTTGTTTTGCATAACAAGGAAACACAGATGACACACATTGAACTTACACATTTAGGTCAAAGCAGTTTTCAAAGAGAATTAAATTCTCTACATAGTCCTTCTGAACATCAGGGAATCTTGCTTGCTGTGGGGGGAAAAAATATTGCATTTATTCCCTAAAGCAGGCACAGACGAATTTAGCAACCACCAAGATGAAGAGCTGATCTGCTGAAGAACAGAGATAAAATTTGACAAAATGGTATCAATTACTGTATTACATTACATTAGAGATTTCTATTCCGCCATTACCTTGCGGTTCAAGGCGGATTACAAAAGATATAAAGAATGGGGGTTACAATGGAAGAATAATAGTCATTTCTAGCGTTGTACAGAGTAGATCATTTGTAGAGAGTTGTAAAGAGTCGATCCATTGTCGTAAGTGTTGTTAGGAGTAAGTGATTTTAAGAGTAGGTGTGGTTAGGACTGTTTCAGGGCTTTCTTGAAGAGTATAGTTTTTATTTCTTTTCTGAAAATCTTGTAGTCTGGGGTGTATTCAGGAAAATACTGGTGCTTTTGAGGTGGCATTATTTTTGAGGCCAGGCAATGCAAACTTCCCACCTCTCCCTGCGAGCAGTACATAGTAACATAACATAGTAGATGATGGCAGATAAAGACCCAAATGGTCCATCTAGTCTGCCCAACCTGATTCAATCTAAAATTTTGCTGTTTTTTTTTCTTCTTCTTAGCTATTTCTGGGCAAGAAACCAAAGCTCTGACCGGTACTGTTCTTAGGTTCCAACTTGTGCACCCCTCTCACCCTCAACCTACAGCAAACATTGTCAAGTAAGATTTTCCTCATGCTAAAAGAAACTACTATTCTACCAAAATCTTAAAAGCAAAAAACCCTTCAATTCTCTACTCTATTCTAAAATCTATTGCTCCTATCCCTCAAAAACAAGACATTAATCTCAGCAATTGAGAGAGGAAAATAATTTGAGTCGTTTTAAAAGTAACTTAAAAAGCTTTCTTTTTAAAGATGCTTTTAATCTATAAATTATATTCAAAAATTTTATAATACCTTCTAGGTTTCCACCTCTCCCCTCCTAATGTTTTTTCCATTTATGGTTCTTTCCTGCACTCTAAAAATATTGAATTGTAGTTCTTCCCTTTTTTTTTTTACCTAGTGTCTTGGTTGGTCTGTTGGTTTTAGCTACTGTTTTAAAATTTTAAAACATTATGTTAAAATAAATGTTATTTTTTTCAATGCTGTAACTCGCTTAGTAAAAATTAAATTAAGCGAGTCATCAAATTCAAATAAAACTTGAAACATGATGAGAGAGATGTTTTTCTACAGCTGGGCCGGCCCTATCGAATGTTATGACTGGTAACTTAAGATTTTGCAACTCCTTAAAACTTACTTCTTTGCACAGGAGTTTTTCATCTAGGACAATGCTATCAGTTTGAATTATGATGAATATGGTAAAGTGTCTTTAAACTTCACCCCGCCTTTGTCTCCTTTATATTCTGTTTGTTTTAATTGTGTATGTAAATTGTGAGCTGCTTTGCGGGTTATACATGTTTTAAATAAATAAATTTGCTTATAACAAGAAGTAATACTTATAAAGGGTCATTATCTTCAACTGCCAACTCCAGACTCCGTCCCTTCTGCCTTGCTACGTCATATGCCTGGAACAAGCTGCTTAAAAATCCCTATGGTGGGCTCCGTCTCTGGCAGTGTTCAAGGCCCGTTTAAAAGTCCACCTCTGTGAGAGTGCTTTTGACTCCAAACTCCTCTCACCTTGGGTTCTGCATCCCCAACCCTATGTCATTTCTGTCCAAGTTGAATTGTAAGCTCTTCTGAGCAGGGACCGTCTATAAATGTCAGCCCACCTCTTTGAGAGTGCGTTCGACTCCTAACTCCTCTCACCTTGGGTTCTGCATCCCCAACCCTATATGTCATGTCTGTCTGTCCAAGTTAGATTGTAAGCTCTTCTGAGCAGGGACCGTCTATAAATGTCAAAACGTATACCGCTGCATACGCCTTTCAGCGCTATATAAGTGATAAGTAGTAGTAGTACTTTTGTCTCCTCTGGGATTTTTATTTGGGAAGACAATGGTTTTGGGCTCAGTGGGTAGGGGTGAGTGATTATTGTTAAATAAAGATGGAATAGTAGGCAGAAAATGTTTATGACAGTATTGGACACAACCTAGAGCCCCTTCTTTCTGGCATTAGAGAAATGCTTTTCATAATTTGATGCTGGAAGTGCGAGATGCTCATCTGACAGTACAGCGGAAGAACAGAGATGTTGGCTAATATGGGAACCTTATGTGCAGTGCTCAGCAATTTAGACTTATAAGCTGCACTTTCTCAGTTTGACTGTCTTTGGGGCGATGGTTACAGATTATTGGTGGGAGAGGATGGGAAGGATGAGATTCTGGTTATTAAAGGTGGTTTCAATATAAGATCTCATGATTGGTGGGGGAGGCTATTATTAGATTCAGAAGAGGGGGAATTTTTCTGTAGTACCAACTCTTTTGTAGCCAACATTGCTCATTCTGTGCTGTTATTTTGTTTATAAAAAAAATTTCAAATGATGGCAGTAATGCATGCAAATCTCTCACACCCACATTCACTGCGGATACCTTGAAAACCAAACTGGCTTACTATGTTGAGAACCCCTTGCCTAGACTTTTAGCAATGGTATTGAACACTGGTTTTCAACCCAGACATCAGAAACCACCTGGGCCAGATGGTTTCCAGGAGATCCAAAATTTATACACATGAGATGTATTAGTATTTTTGATATTGGGTTTCTTCATACACCTTAACTTAGATTGAGATCCCAATCTGGAACAGCTACGGAAATTCTATGTGCCTTAGAACCTCATATACAAATGGTTCAATTAATTTTAATGTTACAATTTTATTCTTTGTTGAATTCACTTTTTTGTAACCAGCTAGAACCGAAAGGCTTTCGCAGTGAATGGCCTTGTTCTTGTACCTGTGGCAACCAGTCGATTCCCCCCCCTCCCCCCCCGTTCCTGTGGGTTACCCGCGGCAATCCGCGGGTAACAGTCATCATGTCATTCTCTACCCCTTACTCCCTCACAGGGAAATGCATGGGTTAGAGTAAGCCTACCATCGACCAAAGAAGCCGAGGTATACGTAGACTGGGAATTCATATGCAACAGCCAACTTGTTATGTATGGCTGAAGAAGTGAATGTAAATCAATGCACAAATACTGAGGTCGCCAGGACGGGGACCGAGGTGACGGGGTGGGGACAGAGGTCAGGGGCAGGACTGTGGAGTCGTTAGATAAATCCTTCGATCCTCAGTTTCTGGTAACCACAACTCCGACTCCAGGTACCCAAAATTGTCTCCGACTTCGACTATAACTCCATAGCCCTGCTCAGGGCTATGGAGTCAGTAGATATCCTTTGACTCCGACTCCTCCGTCTCCAACTCCACAGCCCTGGTCGCGGGGACAAATTTTTTCCCCATGTCATTCTCTAGTTTAAAGTTCAACTTTTGTCTTTCTTTTTAAAGAATCATTAGTAAACAAAGGCAGTAAGATAAAATGCTAAAAAAGTGATATACTTATGTTGTAGACACTACTAACAAGGCCAGCTGTCACTGTATATCTAGGACAACAAAACCAATGCAGCTACTTTTTATTTAGCTTTTCACTCAATATATTTTGGATATCCATTTCACAGAGAATGATACCTATCTTTGTCGTCTATTGATGAAAAATATCACAAGATAAAAAGGAAGGCATAAAACCCATCCTGAGGGATTCCTATTTTGGTCTCAGCGAAACACAGACTGGGGATGAGCTGGACTATAATATGGTGATGTGAAACAGATTGCAATATATTTTAAAAGAAATTGATATAACATTTTCATTTAAGAACATTAGAAAAAAAATTTAGCTTCTTATATGAAATGGACTAAAAGTAGACAGTTAAGAACTTCATCACACAAGACTTGAACTAAGAGATAAGGAGTTTTTAGCATTATAGGGGTTTTACATGGAATGGGAAAACGAGTGTGTATATATATTTTGTGATTAAGATATGTAATTCTATTTAAGATAATGTAATTAAAGAATTTGGGAATTTAAAATATATATAATGAGTAAAAAGCTAAATAATATAAGTAGTTCCATTGGTTTTGTTAAGTTTGCAACATTGGAAGTGAACAATTCAGTAATATTTAAATTAATGAATATGCATAAGAGATTTGCATGCCCATGCCATCCACTGCAGATCTCTCATATGCAAATTTATTAAGGATATCCTAAAACCTGGTATGCTTGCAGCCTCAGGACTGAACTTGGGTAAGCCTGGCCTAAACAGAACAGAGCAATGGGGGGGGGGGGGTCGACTTCAATCTTCATGGGCTGTGTCCTGCCATGCCCCCAACTAAGTACCTACACAAAAAGAAAAATAGCCAGGCGGTTTAAGAATAGATAAATCCTTCCCATAACTTCCCAAAGGGGTATTTATTATTGAAAAATGTTTTTATGAAAGGGAAGGGGATAAATTTAATTGGATAAGATTAATTGTAGAATTTCAAGTGATATATCTATGTTAAAATGTTAATACCAATGTTGATGTACTTGATGTAAGTTATAAAATGAATAAAGAATTATTAAAAAAAAAAAAAAGTTCATTCTATCAAGATGCAGTTTCTGGTGGATGTCAAATGCAGCTCAGTGAATGAAGGGAGTTCTAGAAGTCTTGTCAAGGACAATCTCAAAGGCCTCAGTGAAACAATTTATCTGCTAAATAAAGCCGATAATGTTGCTACAGGGCACTGTAGACAATGCAAAGAGCCTTAAATTTGGTAACTAATAACAATGCTTCAGGGAAAGGAGTCATAAGAGAAAGTGTTTTCCATTTGCTTTGCCTGGGCCACAAAAGTAACCTTGGGAGGTGCAGACACTAAAATGTATGTCTTCTGGTCACATTCGGCTTTCATTAATCACCTTGAAATAACACAATATATAAATAATCACTTCAAGTCCTAGCTCAAATGATGCTTGGAGAAGCGGGCAGAGACTCCTTGCGACATCAGGCAAGTCGCTAAGCTTCCATAGCCTCAGGTCAGGACAGACCCAGAATAAGATGAATATACAGTGGTACCTCGGTTTATGAGTGCACCGGTTTGCGAGTGTTTTCCAAGACGAGCAAAACATTCGCAAAATCGGTGCCTCGGAAACCGAGCGCGCTTCAATTTGCGAGCGCCCCCCCTGCGAACCGGCACCCTCCCCCCCATGATCCGGCACCCCCCCCGCCGCCATCGGACACCCCCCCCCCGCCGTGACCTGAGGTCCCCCCAACCCACCCGAACCCTCTTCTTACTTTTCTGTAGCCTCCGCAGCGGCACCGGCACCAGCATCTCCTGTGCGTGGTGCCGGTGCCTGAAGATCTGCTTCCTGTGCAAGGCCTGAGAGTTCACGTCGAACGTGAACTCTCACGTCGAACGTGAACTCTCAAGGCCCAGTACAGGAAGCAGATCTTCAGGCACCGGCACCACGCACAGGACATGCTGGTGCCGGTGCTGCTGCGGAGGCTACAGAAAAGTAAGAAGAGGGTTTGGGTGGGTTGGGGGGACCTCAGGTCACGGCGGGGGGGGTGCCCGATGGCGGCGAGGGGTGTCGGATCGCGGGGGGGGGGGAGGGTGTCGGTTCACGGGGGGAGCCTTCGAGGGGAGCAATGCCGGTTCTCGTGGGGGGGAACAGCGCTGCTGGCCTCGGGGGGGGGGAGGTGGGGGGTGGAAACAAATCAAAGCAAGTTTCCCTTACTTCCTATGGGGAAACTTGCTTTGATATACGAGCATTTTGGATTACGCGCATGCTCCTGGAACGGATTATGCTCGTAATCCAAGGTACCACTGTAGCTGCTTCCCAGATAATGTGGTCAGTGATGGAAATTATCCAAATATTCAATGTGGAACTGAATAGCTGGACCCTTCATTTATTCATTTTTAACTGCTGCCTCCTGCTTGAATGTAGCTCATATTGAACTACTACTGAAAAGCATGTGCTACGGTAAATCCATATTAAAAAGTCTTGTCTGATTATCAAACTAAAAGGCGGCCATCAAGCAGATACGAGGACAAGTTCAGCATGTCCAGAACAAGGAAAAGCAAAAAATTCTTGAATGCACTTTCAATCTTTCTAGCTTTTAACCAAGTTGCTAAACATTCATTTAGCAGCCTTGAAAAGTCACATTATAAGCAAAGATTGGCCATTCTGAGGAACACAGCACATACGGCCTGCTTTGGGCATCTTTTTCAAGCGAGCCAAAATAGTACTAATCTAATCTAAACCTTAGGTTTGTATACCGCATTATCTCCACATTCGTAAAGCTCGACACGGTTAACAAGAGTTAGGGTAGAAAGGAACTCCAGTGGAGGGAAGAGGCAAAATGAAGAGAACATTTAGAGGACTAGAATAACCAGAGGGGGAGGAGAAGTTACATTTTTGAGAATAACCAGGTTTTCATTACCTCTTCAAATTCTTGCAACTAAAATAGTTATATTCAAAGTGAAGCCTTTTTGTTTACGATTGTGGTTCTTTTTAAGTGACTAAACAAGTTCAGCAACCTTGAGCCATGGTGATGATCCCATCTGAAATCTCCCAAGAGCTAAATATTTACTTTTCCTTATGCACAGGCAACTCTAGTAGCCGATTCTGCTTTAATAAAAGAAAGAATCACATAGCTTTGCATTTGTCCGGGTGGAAGTAATTACATAAGGAGTACCAGATCAGAACATAAGAATAGCCTTACTGGGTCAGAACAAATGGTCCATCAAGCTCAGTAGCCCGTACTCACGGTGGGCAATCCAGGTCCATAGTACCTGGTCAAAACCCAAGGAGAAGCAACATCCCATATCTCAGAGTAAGCAAGATTCCGGAACTCCAAATAGGAGCAACATTCCATACAGAATCTCAAAGAATAGCAAGAGTCTGGAATCCCAAAGAGCAACAACATTCCATGCTACCGATCCAGGGCAAGCAGTGGCTTCCCCCATGTCTTTCTCAATAACAGACTATGGACTGTTCTTCCAGGAACTTGTCCAAACCTTTCTTAAAACCAGTTACGCTATCCGCTCTTACCACATCCTCTGGCAATGCATTCCAGAGCTTAACTATTCTCTGAGTGAAAAAATATTTCCTCCTATTGGTTTTAAAAGTATTTCCCTATAACTTCATCGAGTGTCCCCTAGTCTTTGTAATTTATGACTGAGTGAAAAATCGATCTACTTGTACCCGTTCTACTCTCCTTTTTTCTCAAACCTTCATCTCCTTCCCTCATTCTTGGTGATTTCAACATTCATGCTAATAACCCCTCCGACTCTTCTTATTCCTCTATGATCCTTGCTTTAATGTCCTTATTCAGCCTTCAGCTGTGCTCCACCATCCCTAAGGCCACTCTCTCAATATTGTCTTGGAGTTAACATAATAATTGTTAAATTATTTCAGTCTAATATTTAGTTTCCAGGATGACTGATCCTCCAAATCATTGCAAATAATTTGAATAAAAACTGTCATTTGTCCAAGAAATATTTCTGAATCTGCATTTTTAATTGCCTTTTTATATAACTCAAAATTGCATAAGGCCCTAGTTGATCAACAGCTAGCTAGCTGCTTGATAAGGAAACAGATGCTGAAATGTTAGTAAGAATTATGGAGGCTAACAAACCAGATAATGCAATAATAATGGGTGATTTTATTTACCACTACAAGCAAAAAAGGTAAAGAGTATATGTAATCAATGAGGTCATACTCTATATTAGAGAATGACATGGTGACAAAATTCATCACCGTCCCCGCGGATAACCGCGGGAAATAATCCCATGTCATTTTCTAGTGTCTATTTCATCCTCTGTCCTTCTACACCAGCATTCTTCAAAGCAAAGCTTGCGGGTCAGTGGTTGTGGCCGTTCATACTCTGATTTTTCCCTCTTTCCTTAAAGAATGACATGAAGATGGTTTCACGCGGTCACCCGCGAGGACGGGAATGGTGATGAATTTTGACACCGTGTCATTCTCTCCTCTATATATACACTATGGGGAACCTACCATTCATCCAAGCACACAAACCAAACACACAGAGCAAAGAGAGCAGAGACAGAAAAAAGAAAAAATACATGGAGAAAAATACCTTAGTTGGGCTTCATTGGTTTAAAAAAAAAAAAAAAACAACTCCACTTATATTCATACAATGTTTCAGTGCTCCTACAGAGTTCACAATGCAGGTGCTATATATCCAACGGAAGGTTCCACACATCCCAAAAAAGGGGAACTTTTAGACACAAATCCACCAGCAGCAACTCAAGCAGGTAAAGAAAACAGTACTTAGCAGCCATAATCGCTAATCTGGCAACTAGACCTGAAGTGTACACATGGGGCCACAAGGGGCACACCCTCAACGACGGTAGAACAGCCACAGGATATATCCGTTGGACATATAGCACCCGCGTTGCCAGAGGATGTGGTAAGAGCGGATAGCGTAGCTGATTTTAGGAAAGGTTTGGATAAGTTCCTGGAGGAAAAGTCCATAGTCTGTTATTCAGAAAGACATGGGGGAAGCCACTGCTTGCCATGGATCGGTAGCATGGAATGTTGCTTGGGTTTTGGCCAGGTACTAGTGACCTGGATTGGCCACCGTGAGAACAGGCTTCATGGACCATTGGTCTGACCCAGTAAGGCTATTCTTATGTTCTAATTCTGTAGGAGCACTGAAACATTGTAAGTGGAGCTTTTTTAACCAATGAAGCCCAACTGAGGTTTTTTCTGTCTCTGTGCTCTTTTTGCTCTGTATGTTTGGTCTGTGTGCTTGGATGAATGGTAGGTTCCCCATAGTGTATGACCTCATTGATCTATTGATTTTATTTACTCCAATACTGACTGGATAATGTAACATCAGGGCATGCTAGAAAGGTAAACTTCTTTGATGAAGCAGCTGGTTCAGGAACTGACGAGAAGCAAAGCAATTCTAGACCTAGTTCTTAGTGGAGCACATGATTTGATGCAGGAGATAATGGTATTGGGACCACTCAATAACAGTGACAGTAATAAAGTAAATAGAGTGTTCGGAATTAACAAGAAAGGAATGGAAAACAAAGATGAGAATGTTATAATGCCCTACAAAATCCTGAGCATTGTATAATGGGTACAAGTGGATCGATTTTTTAATCCATCAAAAATTACAAAAACTAGAGGACACTAAAAGTTATAAGGAAATGCTTTTAAAATCAATAGGAGGACTTTTATTTTCACTCAAAGAACAGTTAAGCTCTGGAACGTGTTGCCAGAGTGTGTGGTAAGAGCAGTTAACTTAGCTGGTTTTAAAAAAGTTTTGGACAAGTTCCTGGAGGAAAAGTCCATCATCTGCTATTGAGACAGATATGAGGAAAGCCACCGTTTGCTTGGATCAGTAGCATGGAATATTATTACTATTTGTTTCTTTGTCAGGTACTTGTGACCTGGATTGACCACCATGAAGACGGGATACTGGGCTAGATGGACCATTTTGAAAAAGAAAAACTTTCTTCTTCAGGGCAGCTCCACTTTGATCGTGAGCTGCACCAACTGAACGGGACTGCCGGCAAGGGAAGGAGTTGGCCGGGTGTGGGAGACCAGCTCCGCCCCCAACAGCCTTTGAGGCGCTTCTTTTTTAAAAGAAAAACTTTCCTCTTCAGGGCAGCTCCACTTTGACTTTGCACCCCGATACCTTGTATTCTAGCTACCTTGTGTAACCTGCATTTATAAGGCCCTCCTGCTTTTGTGTTCTAGCCTGGTTCCTAGCCTGGTCGCTAGCCATCCTATTCAACCTGCTACCACGCTACCCACTCAAAATTACCTCCTACCCTACCTGACCTTATACTTAATCTGCTCTCAATTCTGGCTCCGTGGGGTATGATCCTTTTAATATGTTCCCTACTCCCAACATTCCCACCACAAACAAGTAAGGCCGGACGGCCACCAGCCCCATCCCCACCCCCACGCTATCAGCCTGAAACTAGGCCCTTTCCCAATCCAAGTACTTCACACCACCCACCATCCTCCAAAACATACCTCCCTGAAAAAACAACGCCAGTTGAAGACCATCACTACCTTGGAACTAATCCCCGCTTCGGACATCCACTCCCTCTCCTGTGCCTACCTCAACATATGCTCCATCAGAAATAAATTTCCCTAGGATTCTCCATTCCCCTCTCGGCCACCACTCACCAGAAGGGCCACCACCTAGACCTAATCTCCCTCTCATCTCGTCGCACATCAGCCTAACAGATGTAACCTGGACTGACACCATCTGCTTAGACAACCTGATGGCCAACTTCCAAATACTATGGTGCAACCAACTCCCTCACACACCTACAAAACACAGAAAAGATATACCAAAAACCACCTTCAGACCCTCCCTTAATCCCACAGAATTCTGGTCCCACTGCAATCTACTATCTTACCCAAACACTGAAACAGATTTCAACACCAACTGGATCACACTCAGCAACCCCTTGACAAAATCGCTCCTCTAGAGAAAGGCAAAAAAATGACTACATCTTATTGATGGATGGTACAACACGGAACTAGCTTCACTTAAAAGAAAAGCACGCCAACTAGAAAGAATATGGAACAAAACGAAGAGGGAAGAGGATAAAGCAATATGGCGATCCAAAATCCATGAATACAAAAAAATCACCAAGGAAAAACAATGTATCCTTCTACTCTTACAAAATAGGAGTTCCCCCACTACCAAAAGCAAATAACTTTTAAAATTAATCAATTCACTTCTTGAAATCGATCACCACAAAAGATCATCCTCCACACAACTTCCAACAGCAGAGAACTTCACTCTTTACTTCAAGTCAAAAATCCTCAATCTTAGAACTTCCTTCCAGACTCTACCGTCCAACTCCCCCCCAATTACACCCATTCACCATGACCCAATCCCGGTAGTCATGAACTGGAGCCACTTTGAACCTCCCAACTGGTTCCTATTTCTCAAGCTCTATAATAAATACGCCAAAACATTCTGCCGCCTAGACAACTGCCCACCCACCATCATGAGAGCAGCCCCCACCCGCTTCAAGGCAATGCTCTTCGACTGATCTCTCATCTAATGGCAAACGGCGAATTCCCAACCTATCTTGGCCACATCCTTATATCGCCCATTGTAAAGAACCGCAAAGACCCCATATCAACAACATCCAACTATAGACCAGTAGCCAACATCCCCCTTTTCACCAAAGTGATGGAAGGCCTAATCAATGCTGCCCTTACAAACTACCTAGATAAATTCTCATTACTTCACAAATACCAATCGGGATTCCGTTCACACTACAGCACCGAAACAACTTTAGCCTCCATCATTGGTCACATCGCACAACTACTCAGCTCAGGGAAACACACATTAATACTCCAATTTGACCTCAGCAGTGCCTTTGACCTGGTGGACCATGACATCCTACTCAACCGGCTAGACGCCATAGGTATCTCAGACCATACACTCAACTGGTTCAGAGGCTTCCTTAGAAACCAATCCTACCAAGTCACCAGTAAGCAAACCTACTCCCAGATTTGGACCAACCCCTGTGGTGTTCCCCAAGGCTCCCCTTTATCCCCCACCCTATTTAACCTATACATGTCCTCCTTAGGCCAGGAACTTTCCAATCTGAACCTCTAATCATACATCTATCACGATCATCGTCCCCATCTCTACACTGTCAACTGACAGCAGACACTTCATCTCATCAATCATTAACCACATAGAACAATGGTCAACAAACTCCAAACTAAAGCTAAACCCGGAAAAGATTAAGATATTTATGGCCTCCCCAACAAACAAACCAACAGAATCTGCTATCAACCTAAATGGAACAGACTTGCCAATTAACCCTACCATAAAAATCCTAGGAGTTACCCTAGATCAGCAACTGACACTCGAAGCCCACACCAACATCCTATTCAAAAATTGCTTCCATTTAATATGGAAACTACGCACACTAAAACCATACTTCGATTTCACATCATTCAGACTGTTGGTCCAGTCTCTACTCCTGAGCTCACTGGACTACTGCAACATAATCTACCTAGGATCTCACAAAAAAAAACATCAAGAAACTGAAACTCATCCAGAAAACAGCCATCCGACTAATCTTTGGCTTGAAAAAAATCCGACCACATCACCCCATACTACAAGAAACTTCACTGGTTACCTATCGAGGCCAGAATAATCTTCAAATTTGGGTGCCTTTGCTTCAAGACCCTCCTTGGCACCGGACCCACCTGCCTCCTGAAACACCTCACCCTACAGGACAAACTCCGCCTCTCTTGTAGAACATTACTGTTCACATTTCCTTCTTCCAAAGGATGCAAATTCAAAAGATTCCTCAACAGGACACTCTCCTTTCAAGCAGGAATCTGGAACAACACCTTAAGCGACCTAATCCTGAACGCACCAACATACCATTCATTCAGAAAATCACTAAAAATCCACTTATTCGACAAATTTATCTGATCCTTCTATTCTGCTTATCTCTTACCTCTTCTCATTTGCTCCTTCTTCCTACCCACTCAACTGTCTTCTACACCTTCCCAAATCTAACTGATGTAACCTCGCTGTCCTTATAGCATATCTCTTGTTCTTGAACTGAAAAGGTATGACGGGATATAAATAAAGCTATTATTATTTTTATGACCCAGTAAAGCTATTCTTATGTTTTTGTATCACTCCATGGTGAAGTTGCATCTCAAATACTGTGTGCAATTCTGGTTACCGCATCTCAAAAAGAAAAAAAAAAAAAAAAAGATTTAGAGGTACAGTATAAGTGCTTTGAAAATGAGCTCGATAGCAGAATTAGACGAAAATGATAAAAGGGATGGGAACACTTCCCCTACTAGGAAAGGCTAAAGCAGCTAGGGCTCTTCAGCCTGGAGAAAAGATAGCTCATGGGAGATATGATAAATGTCTATAAAAGACCAAGCAGAGTGGAACGGGTAGACGGAAAGAGTTAAACAATTCACAACAATAATAGGATTAAGGGGGATGCAATGAAGCTACTAAGTAGTAGATTTTAAAACAAAGTAGAAAAAATATTTCTTCACTCAACGTGTAATTAAACTCTGGAATTCATTGAAACATAGAAAAATGACAGCAGAAAAGGGCTTAAGCCCATCAAGTCTGCCCACTCTAGTGATCCTTCGCCTTGATTTTGCTCACCACCCCCTACCTTTATATCATTAGAGATCCCACGTGAATATCCCATTTATTTTTAAAATCTGCCATGCTGTTGGCCTCAATCACCTGCAGTGGGAGCTCGTTCCAATGATCGACCACCCTTTCGATGAAGAAATACTTTCTGAAGTCACCATGAAATTTCCCTCTCCTGATTTTCAGCGGATGCCCTCTGGTGGACGAAGGTCCTATAAGACGGAAGATATCCTCTTCCACCTCGATAGGGCCCGTCAGATTAGCAAGATTTATAAAAAGTTTGGATAATTTCCTAACACAAAGGACCTTAAACCATTACAAGGGGTCCCTGAAATGTTCTCAGCCCAACCAAGAAGAGCCATGAAACTTACAAGTTACTCCACACTTTTCTTGACATTTTTCATTTCAATGATATGACTCTGGGCAAGACACTTAACCCTCCATTGCTCCAGGTCCGAAATAAGTAGCATATACGTCAACTTTTTTGATTGTAACCAGAAAGACGGTATTTCAAATGTCATCCCCCTATAAAGGGACTATAGTTTTCTTACTGAGAGACTGACTTTGTTCATGACGCTTAAGAAAACCCTAGTCTGAATAAGAAAGAAACTGCTGGTGCTTTTGAGATAAACTAATTATGATTGTGCATGATAAAAGCATTTTTGTTTGGAACTGAAATGAATCCTTTAAGATGCTTAAATGTGCTCTAAAATAAATCCCTGCCTTTGGACTTTCACATGAACTGGCTACAAGTGCGAATTCACAGCCTCTTGTTTAGAATGGAGAGAACAGAAAGGTTAAAAGGATGAATACATAGACCCTAGGAGGCACTCCCATAGGAGATAAGCAGGGGAGGATCTGGATTATTATTTAGCCACAGGGAAACTGTGGGAGCTGTTGCAAGAATCTGCACAGGAGGCATGTCGGGTCGAGCAGTATATCATAGTATTCAGCACTGACCCCACTGAAAAGTGATTTCACCTTACTGAATTGAGAACATCCAACGTCTTCAACACCTTCAAAATGCAGCAATTAAGCTACTGAACAATCTACAAGCACACAACCCCGTCTCCCCAGCACTAACCGCAGACCATTGGTTACCCATAACCAAATGCTGCATCTTCAAACGCCTAATGCTAGCATATCAATCCCTCCACAACATGGCACCGACACTTCTCACAAAAACTTCCTCCCTACACTCCCAGGATGAAATACGCTTACATATACCCCCTGGACATACCCTCTGGTTCCAAACAGCTCGAAAACAATCTTACTCCCATTTCTTACCAAACCTATGGCACAATCTACCTCCACACATCAGATCCCTGGAGGGTCTTCTAAATTTCAGGAAAGCCATAAAAACCTATATCTTTGCCTAACCCCTCCTCTCGACATCAAGCTACCCCTACCCCATCCCACAACATCTGTCTCTTGTGATCCTCCACAGTGCGTGACTAAGGCACTTGATGCCTAGAAATGTTTGATTATTTGATAGGCTCAAGAATCTCTGAGAAAACCTATATTGTATCTGTCATTTTGTATAGTCATATCATCATGTAAGATAAGATGCCTCTCCAAGCACTCTTCTAGGAGCAATCTTACATAACGGTACATCATAGTGCTATGACAATTAAACTGTAACCCATTCTGAACTCTTTGGAGGATGGGATTTCTTTTTATTATTTATTCAATTTTCTATACCATTCTCCTAGGGAAGGTCAGAACAGTTTACATGAATTTATGCAGGTACTCAAGCATTTTTCCCTGTCTGTCCTGGCGGGCACACGATCTGTTTAATGCACCTGGGGCAATAGGGGGATTAAGTGACTTTCCCAGGGTCACAAGCAGTGTGGGTTTGAACCCACATCCCCAGGGTGCTGAGGCTGTAGCTTTAACCACTGTGCCACACTCTCCCTAACTAACTAAATAAATCAATTGGGATATTCTGTTATGCCCACCAAGCCCATAGTCCACTTTCTCCCCCCCCCCACCCCAAATGTGAAATTCTTGTGGAATTACCATGCTTTCTGATTACAGAGTGGAGGAGTGGCCTAATGGTTGATGCAGGGGTCTGAGATTCGGAGAACTGGGTTCAATTCTTACTGCAACTCTCTGTGACTCTGGGCAAGTCATTTAATCCTCCACTGCCCAGGTACAAATTAAGTATCTATATATAAATAACCACAGAAACGCAGTATATCAAATCCCAGCCTCTTTCCCGCTTCCTCTTCTTAAGACCCATAGTTAGCAGATCAGTTAATTTGTTAAACTTGAAACCATAGCTTATACAAAGTCAGGCATGTAGATAAAAAAATATTGAGTAGGCTTACCGTCTCTTTGACGAGCAATGCAACACGCTCTTTGTCCTGTGCAGTTGCTCCTTCCTGCGAGACATTTAAATAATGCTCTTCAAGAGGTTCTTGCACAGGGAAGGCTGGCCCTGGCTGTTCATTGTCCAGTCCTACCTGTTCTTCTCCCAACTCTTCGGGTGGGTGAGCCAGCTGTGGTGAAGCAGGGCCTGGAATCCCATCTTGTACAAGTTCTGGTCTAGGAAAAGCTGGCCCAGGGATCTCCTCAGGGTGGTGCACCCCTCCTATTACCCCAGGCTCTGCCTCGGGCTGCTTCTCTTTAGGTGCAAAGGCAACCAACCTAACAGCTGGCTTATTGACCACAGGTTGGAAATAAGGGTGATCTAACCAGTTAGTCCCTCGGACAGCAATCCCTTCTCTTGCTGCCGCTGCTGCTCCGCTCCCTACATGTTCTAATGGAAGCTCTGGTTCTGCTACTTCAGTTTGTTGATTTTGTGCTTCTGGGTCATGTCTTTGAGGCTGGTCATTCAGTTCTTCTAAGAAAATCACTTCTGGTTTTGCTTTCGACCTGTGGTTTCCATTAAAAGTACAAAGATTGCTTGACTCAGCTTCAGGAATTTGCCCTGCATTAGTTCTATGCCTGTGTTTTGATGGGCCAGCCTGTGACGAGTCCTGGTCCCCACCTGACCCAGGTTCACCCTCTGCCGGGTCCTGAACCCTTTTCTGGAACACTGGCAGACTCTTATCTTGGGGAGGAGGTTTTACTGCAGCATCTTGCCTTTCTTCCAGTCTTTCAATGGCATGCCACGACGCTGCAGGCCTAATCGGGTTGGGACGTAAAGGCTGTTGCTGTCTGTGCACCTAAAAATAAATATATGTCAGAGGATAACATGCCAATCTCTAAAATAAACAAATCTGGATCTCCGATTCCCCATAGGAAAGTCCAACTTCAACAAAATAGAATATACACACTCTTATTGTGGCCTTGTTTGATATACTTTTGTACTTCCTAAAAAAAATGCTTTCTTTCCCTTATGTTTGATGCTACAGACTAGTATGCTGCCAAAATTTTGATTTGCAAAGGGGCAAACATATATATTTTAAGTAAAACTAACTTTCTGGACTCTCTCCCCATCCTTCATTTTAAAGTTCAAGCTTCAATAATTACTTGGGCTAGGTTTAAATCTGAAAAATAATTGTCTGTTTTTGAATAGTATATTCAGTTTAAAAATATTTACATTCTACTCATGTTTAACTCGACTAGCCAAGAACATTAAAGGGTCCTTTAACTAAGCTATAGTAAGCACTAGGGCAGTGTCTCTCAAACTTTTTCAGCTCCAACACACTAAACATAGCAAATGTTTTTCACGGCACATTATTATTTAAATTATAAAATTGCAAAACCAACAAAAAATTAACTCCTCCTTTTACAAAACCATGCAAAAGGTTTTTAGTGCCGATTGGCATGCAGAATGCTCTACGCGGCTCATAGAAACTCTACGACTGTCAGAGCAGTGAAAGCATTCAGTCTGCCGGCTGGCGCTAAAATCCTCTTGCATGGTTTTATAAATAGGGGATAAAATTGAGAGTTATTTATTTAAAGTTCTTTAAGCTATGTCTGGGTAATTGTAACAATGGTGAAACTAAAGTAGATAGAATAGAATTTTTAATCAATGCGATGGATGTGCTTGTTTTTCAGTGCAAATTAACTCAAAACGCAACGCAATAGTCAACAAGCAAACATGCATTTCATCATCCACCATCTGCAGTCATTCTCTTTTTTTTTTATTTCATTTCCGTCAGAGCTCAAAATTCAGGCTCGCAAAGATAAGAAGGTTCAGACAGTAATAAAGCCTTGATTGCTTTGCTGCTCAAGTTAGGATAACTACTGCATAAAAATAAAATAAAATTACTTGCCGTTAGTTTTCAAGGACCAATCGCGTCAAAGAATGATGCTTGTCTTGGCGGTTGTATCCTTACACACGCAGACATTGACAGACTCTTGTGTACATGAAGTATATGTCATCTATTCTAGTGTATACTTATGAAGGAAATTTTTAAAAATAAAATAAAATTCTGGAATCTCTCATGGCACACCCAGAACCTCTTGGGGGAACGCCACTGTGCCATGGTACACAGTTTAAGAGACACTGCATTAGGGCCTGCTTACCGCAACTTAAAAAGGGGGTGTGTAGTGATGGGGTGTGTTCTGGAATCTTGCAGTAATTTTGTGATCTGCATACATAAACTGCGCTCTAAAACACACTTAATTTTTGCACAGAGAGAATGTGTCGGGGAGGGAGGGGGGTGGAGAATGGGCATTCCAGCACTAATTAGTGCTCCTGTGGTAATTCTTTTAATGAGTCGAACAGGTATAACATTACTGTGTGTCCATTAATGGATTTAAAATAAGGGGGGGGGGGTGAAATCAGCCATTTTACCACAGCTTAGTAAAAGAACCCCTAAAACTTCTAAAACAATTACATTACACTCAAATCATGCTACTGCTTTTCAAAATGCATTTATGCAGCAAGAGGCTGGACAGTTTGCAGCTATAAAATGCACCTCCAGAATGATGACATCATCCTCCTCGTCGCGGTGCTGTTGCTGCTCTGGGCTGCATAGCAAAGGCAGATCTTCATCCGAGTCATCTGATATGGTGATAAGTCCATCCTCCCTGTGATTTGCCCAGTCTGCAGAAAGACAGGCCACACTTATCTACAGATTTCATATACAGAGGATGTGCAGAAGGAATGTTGCAACTATTTGGGTTTCTGCCAGGCATTTGTGACTTGGATTGGCCACTGCTGGAAATAGGAAACTGGGCTAGACGGACCACTGGTCTGATCCAGTATGGCTATTGTACGTTTTACCTTTTAAAAACACCCGAACTTCACAGATTACAGAAGCTAAGGGCTTTTGTGCTGCTAATGCAGAGGGTGAGGAGCAAAGAGATAATAGGATTACGTTTAAAACATATCCTTAAAGCTGGATTTAAAGTAGGTTATGGTCAAATAGTATTTACTGGAATATTTTTAACATCACACAGCAGAGTGGAGGGGGAAGGGGGGATAGGAGGAGGGGTGTGGGGTAGGGGTGGGAGGATAAGAAAGGCTGCCTTAATTCAGATTTTTGGACAGGATAGTCGATACCTTGTTCATAACCTTTGAAAACGTTGGCCTTTGTAACAATCGCTTGAAAGGAGGTGGAGCAGAGTTTATCCTGCTCCCTCTTGTTGGGGGTGTTAGGGGCGAGGGGGGGTAAGGATGGACAAAGTTATAAGCGAGTATTGGAGTTTCTTGAGGGTTGTTTCTCTTTGCTGTGCACACTTCAACCATTTCTGTCAAACAGGGGGTGGGGGGGGGGGATTGGATATTAAGATTTCATTGTAGATGCTGTATACCAAAATGGAAAATACAAAAGGAATTGACCCCAATATATCCACAAAGAAGAAAATCCAGAGAAAACCAAAAAAACTCTGTGGAGTGACGATGTTCCTAAATGGACTTTATTTGAAAGAGTCAAAGTTCCAAAGGTACACTGAAATCATCCACATAAAATAATTCCATCCACATAAAAGTAAATTATCCACATAAGAGCCTTAAAGGACCTAGTCCGCTAGGGATACAGGACCCAACACGGTCCCCTTTCTATTGCAAATGCAAGCAGTGTCTCACTTCCGGCTCACCACACAATTGTTTCCCACGTACTCACCTTTATAGGACCCCCAGGGACCCCTGAAGAAGACTTTTTGTCGAAACGCGGACCATGTTGGGTCCTGTATCCCAACGGACTAGGTCCTTTAAGGCTTTTATGTGGATGATTTATTTTTATGTGGATGAAATTATTTTATGTGGATGATTTCAGTATACCAAAATGGAACACTGAAAGCTTTTGTAAGACTTTGTTGTTTTTTTGTGTTTTTTTATTATTATTTATAACTTTCAAATTAAATATCAAGCATTGCAACTTGTACAGAAAGAAATTAAACCTGTGAACATATTCCAATAAAGTTTCCACTTTAACAGTAGAAAAATGAAGAACACAAAAACCACAGGTTTAACTTTTACTCAAGTCCTCAAATAAGATCCAAGATTTAACACTTGGTGAGAAACAAAGAATAAAGAATCAAGGCTTAAAGCTGAGAGCAAAATGTATAAATCAATCAATGATTTTTCTTTCTCCAAACGGGAAAGTGACAAAAAGGTAGTTAACTGAAAGGGTTCAAAGAATAATATGACTCTGTTTATTGCGTTATTGTGTGAAGCTGTTCATTACCTTTGTGTTCTCAATAAAAAGACCTCCTTTCACATAACACAGCAGTTTCTACAGTAGTTAGATATTGCATATTTACAATGTTGTTTTAGTGACGTGTTTGTATTCCGATTCATTGTTTTTATTACTTGAACTAAAAAGACACAGCAGAGTAAGAAGGTTTCAGTACAGTAAATCTACTTTCTTCCAGAAGGTCTTATTGCTGAGAATAGAGTTGTACCATTAAAAGAAGAGGAGCCCTCAGCTGCCAAAGCCTTAAGCAAACAGCTACGTACGAATTGCTGTAAATATACTTAGCTGCTATAGATAGATTCGGTTGATCAGGGACCAGCTGTTTATTTGCATTGTTTTCATTTTGCTCTAGGGGATTTTGTATGTAGTGACATACAGGAAGAGAGAGACTAGGGGGGGAATGGAAGACAGATGTTGGAATCTTACAGGTTCAACAGGAAAAGGCAAACGGGTCAGGGCAAGCTGGAGGGATGACATGGAAGGAGTATAGGGCTTAGAACAGAGGAAATGTGCTCTGGTGAATGTTTAATAAGTGACATTGACCATGTCATTTAGTTGGGAACTCAGGGTCAGGAAATGTAGCCGTACTTGGCTGTATTCCAAACCTCTCTTCTTACGAGTGGCTTTCGATAATTCAGCAAGCATAAATTGAGAAACTGACAGAAATCTCTGAAATGCTGTTGAAATGAGCGGTCAACTACTAGCTTAGATCAAGTGCCGAGACAATCATGAGCAGCCAACCAATGCAAACTTCTCCATCTTGGAAGACTGTACTAATTTTCAGTGCAGATCGTAACTGCTAGCAGCACAGACTCTATCCTACTGCCTATAAATTTTCAAATGTACCAGTTTCATGAGAAGCAACTGTTTATAGTACAGAATAATCACAAGATTTAAAAGATCTAGGTGGGGAGTTGCATTAACAGGTTCAAGTTTTAAAAAATTTCAAATTTCTCACATCTTAACCAATTCTTACAGAGAGAAATACTTGAGCTCCTGACTATAAGTGGTTTATAAATACTAAAAATAAATAAATATATATAGAGAATACTATATTCTCTAAGTCACATCTGAAGAGGTGGCTAAAGAGTTCTCCAAGGTTTTAAAAGCAACACCATTTGGGTTGGTCCTTTAAGGAGGCAGCACTGCTTAGAGGTCCCAGCTTTCCTCTGGACCAATAAGACCAAAATTCCCAATGTCATGTCTGAAAGTCCTGATGTAGTCAAGCAGGGCCATAGTCACTAGTGGGTCCAGGCCAACCCAGTGTGGACTTGGGCTCACCCAGCAGCGGTGGACTTCACAATGCTAGTGCTGGGGGAGAAGGCTTGGCTCCCGTGGCCCTTGCAATTCCCTCCCTTCTTTTTCTTGCTTCAATGGGTCAGCAGCAACAATTCCTACATGCTCCCCGCTGCTAACCTGGAAGCCTTTCCTCTGATGCATCCTACCCCCAATGTTGCAACTTCCTGTTTCTGCCCAGGCAGGACACAGCAGAAGAGAGGCTTACAGGTTAGCATCAGGCGGCATGTAGGAATATGCTGCCGCTGACCGAGTTAGTTGTGAATGGTGTGGGGGAAGGGACGAAGAAAAGAAAGAAGGACTGTTGGACATGGGGTGGAGGAGAGGAAGGGAGAAAAGCTGCAAAAGGGTGGAGAAGGGCGGGGAAAGGGAAAATGTTGCACTTGGGGTAGAGGGATGCGAGAGGGAGCAATGTTAGACATGATGGTGGATGGGAGGAAGCGAGAGATTTAACCCATGGCACAAGGGAGGGGAGACCGATGGCAGATAGTGAGAAAGAGGCAGAAATGTTGGACGTGGCAGCGAAAGAGAAAGGGAGAGAATGCTGCAGTGTGGCGGGAGAAGAGGTGTTGGACATGGAGATGTATGAGAGGGAGGGAGAGATATAAAGCAGGTGGAGAGGGGAGAAAGAAGGAAATGTTGGATCCAGGAGCAAAAGTGAAGGATGGCGATATGCCAGACAATGGGAGCGAGGGATAAAAAAGAGAGGGCAGGAGGGAAAAGTAAAGAAAAGGGGACAGGGAGGAGATGTCAGGTTACAAGGGCAGGGAGGGGAGGAAGGAAGATGCTGGGAATGGTAGAACCCTTTTGGAGAAGCCAGAAGGGGGGAGAGAGGTGGCAAGGAAGTGAATGAATGAAAGAATAATTATAGAGGGTAGAAATGTGGTAATGAAGAATAGATTAAAGATGAAAGGGAATAGAGAGTTGAGGACAGAGTGAGATGGGAAATGGGAGATGGAAATAGGCAGCTGAAAAGGAGAAGGGTGAGAAAAAGAGGCAGAAATGAAGAGCTAAAATGGGATGGCCAAAATGTCAGGGGCAAGTGTAGTGAGGGAATAGACAAGAGAGAAGAGAAAAGACAAATGGACAGCAGTTGCTTGTAGAAGAATTGCAGATGACAGACAGGCAGCAGAAAAGAGAAACTGAAACCAACATGATAGAAAAATAAAATGCCAGATAAAAGGTAGAAAAAAAAAAGCATTTTATTTTGACTGTTTTAAATGGAACTAGCTCCAGAGGATGTGGTAACAGTGGTTAGTGTAACTGAGTTTAAACAAGATTTGGACAAATTCCTGGAGGAAAAGTCTGCTATTTAAACAGTTATGGGGGAAGCCACTTCTGGCCCTGGAATCGGTAGCATGGAATGTCACTACTGTTGGGGTTTCTGCCAGGTACTTGTGATCAGGATTGACCACTGTGGAAACAGGATACTGGGCTAGATTGACCATTGGTTTGACCCAGTATGGCTGTTTTTATGTGGAATATGTTAGCTTTGGGAAATGTGCATAGTAAATGTCTTTGTATTGTGTTCTGTAGAAAAGGAAATGCATTTCTGTTTTTATTCTCTAGTGTTGTAGTACATGCTAAGTTTGAAATTCTTGGGATTCCCATTTCAATTTTTGTCTAAATATTTTATTTGTGATCCCTTGTTCTGTATTTGGTGAGGGTCTATTAGTGTGATAGTAATGGCAGGTGGGACCAAGCAGGTCTAACACCTGTCCTGACCCTTGCTGTATAGCTAGTAGGGATCCCCAAGCATCCTCAGTTGAAAACCTCCTCTAGCCATCTTTAGAACTCCCTTCTAGCAAACCCTGCAGTCAGTAACAGCATCCTTGAGATGCCAACATTAATAACTTAGGGACATTGATGCTACCTGCCAAGCTTGGTAAAAAGGGAGTTCTGGCCACCTTCAGAGAAAGTTTTCAGCTGACAGAGCTTGGGGGTCTTCATTAGCTATTTATATTTTGAGATGGGGTAAGACAGGGCAGAGAAAAAACTTTGTGCCCACTCATTTTGGGTTCAGGCCCACCCAAAATTGGCTGTCTGGTTATGCCACTGTAGTCACGAATGCTGACTTAGCCAAACCTATAATTCAATCTACTAGGACTGAGATTTCTACACTATTAACATCACCGTTCCTATGTTACACTGCAGGCTAAGTGATGGAAAACACAACTTACCTTTCCCTCGGTGCCCATGGAAACTGTTCAAATGAATCACCTCTTCGTCGCCACCTTCCTCTGCCATTTTGAAATGTATTCTTGCACATATATGCTAGTAGCACCTAAACTTTAATGCAATCATATCTTCAAAAAACTGAAATACAGAACAAAAGGAAAAAACATTTATATGCATTTAAAATTTTTTATTTTGCATATAATCTATGTGATTACAATAAAACACTCAAAATATTAAAACACAGAAGTTCCAATGTACCCACACAATACATTTAGGTCTGTGGTCTGCTTGTGGACTACATGTTATTTTTATTCTTCTATATATTCCATTGATTACTTGATGACTTTCCTTGGGTTATCATATGGCTCCAGAAAAAAAGAGGACGGACAGAGACATCCGGGTTTTACTTCCATTGGAAGTAAGGAGGACAGATAGAGGCACCTAGGTTTCATTTCCATTGAAAGCAATGAAGTAAAACACAGATGTCTCAATAAGTCTTCCTTATCCTGGAGCCATATGGTAACCCTAGACTTTCTTAAATTTCCTCTTATTAGGATGACAGAAGTTAAGGCACATAGAGGGGGGAAGTTATCAATGTAGATTACTGTTCAGCTGAGTTATCTTAGCGCAGGGTCCCATTTTATGCAAGGAGAAGACACTGTACTAAAGTAACCCGCTGACTATCCTGCTGTCCACGGAGAACCTACGTTACAGGTAAGTAACTACACTTTTCATGCTGATAGCTTCTCCCTCTTAGTCTGCTAAATTTGATTCCTTTGCTGTGTATCAGTTTATATCCATCTTTCCTTTTCCTTCCTTCAGATTACCAACAGTGCTCTATGTCACCGAAATTGGATAAATATTCAGAAAATTCATCTGTTTCCAAAGTGTCACAAGATGTTTATCCATGACCAGAACTAAGTATTGGTCCAAAATTTAAGCAGGATCACTTACCAATCCTTTTGACTACATCTCATCCCTACACTGAGGTAACTATATCTCATCTCCACACAATCTAAACTGAGCTAGTTACTCCAGAAACCACAGGACTGTGAGAATCAGTTCTCGCACCGTTTATAGGTTCGTTAATTAAAAACACACACACAATGACTGGGGTACAAAGAGAAAAAAATATTTGCTGATCTGTTGCATTTTAGTCTAACAATTAACTAATTTTAAATCAAATGTAATTGCAAAAAGAAAACCCATATAGCACTATCACAAAACTATCTTAAATAATCAACCCCTTTTGGACAAAAATCAAATACACTGCATATAAATGTGGTATATGAAAATTATCTGCAATTGAATCCCCAAGGTCTTATCTTTCACAGACTGCAAAATTCAAAGTTTAGATACTCTAGTCAGCATTTAAGCTGGAAAACTAATATAGTGCCAATATTTCCAAGTACAGAATAGAAGTTGGAACGGGAACCCGCGGGAATCCACCCAGGTCCACGGGACTCCAGCGGGGGTCCCCCCTAGGTCCACGGGACTCACTCAGGGATGGACACTGGTTTTCCAGGGTTCCCACAGAAATGCCAGCCTACCTTTATTCCAATGTACCCTCTAAGCTTCTTTGATCTCTCAACGCACCAGTTGCTGAGCTCTGTATATCCACCAATCAGGGAGACAGAGCAGGAGCTCGATGGCCAATCTTGAGCACTTCCTTGTAGAAGTGCTCCCAGATTGGTGGATGTGCACAGCTCTCCAAGTAGTGAGCCTTTGGTGTGAGACCTCCCCTCAAGAATCTCATTGGCTTAAGCATGCCACCACTCACTGTGCAGAGGAGCATGGGAGATGGGCAGCATAACTGTGCAGCTCCGGAGCCAGACTATCCTGCATTAAACTGCTTCAGCCTAGCAGGTACCAACATTAAATATGTAACTTAAAAAAAAAAAGAAAAGAAAAAAAAGAAGAGCAGAGTGGGAGAGAATTGCTGAACCGGGCATCTTTTTTCTGTTCATCAAATTCTGGAATAGCATTTTGTTGATATGCCAACCCCACCTTACTGCGGAGAGGGAGGGAGTAGGGGTATTGGTTTTATGCTTGTTCTTACCTTGTTTTGAATTTTCCATAAAGCTCAATTAAAATTAAAATCAAAACTGTCAGAAGTAATTGCTGCTTTTTATAGGGACAGATAATTTTTATGGGGGACGGAGGGGATTCCTCATGGGGACAGGTGGGGACACAGGAGATTCTGGTGGAAACAGGAGGGGAAGGGCAGAATTCTGGCAGGTACAGATGAGGATGGGCAGGATTCTGGCGAGAATGGGTGGGATTTATGTCCTTGCGCAACTCTCTAGTACAGAATCCATTCTGGAAGAGACAAATGTTGTTCCACTCCCGAGGACCCGTACACGAAAATGTGCTAGCTCTAGATACAGCTAGCCGCAGCTGTTTCATTGTCAGAATATGTAGGTTATTGTAGGTCACTGAGCACAACATGCGCTGTGGTTCGTATGGCAGAATGCTATCCATCAAATGTTTCGGTGCCTTATTGTATATATAAAGGTGCACCATAACCAGTAATTTATAAAGGATTCGATGCTCTAATTTTAACCAATACAAAGATATATAGCATTCTGTCACATGATCACTCTTTCTTGATCGAAACAGAGTTCAAACAATCACGTTCTGGGCTACCTGCAGCACACTCAATGCTGATGCAGGTCTACCCAGAAGCATCAAATTGCAGTAGTCTAAGCATGAGAATACCACACTCTGCAAGACAGTCCTAAACATAGAGGCAGATCCTTTGGGCTCTCATTTTATTTTCTCTACTGTGTGTAAGAGAGATATTTCCAAGCGTGGAAGGGTTCATAATGTACGACATAGATTTTTAAGGATGTTTTGATTATCTAAAGTGGGACAAGGATAGGGACTCAGCAATCCTGAAATCTTGTGACCAAAAAGAGGCTTGTGGACCCCAGGGTGCCTTTGGGAGACAGCTACATAGGTTGTGCTCTCAGGTGCAACATAAAAGACCCCAGAGAAGCCTTTTCAACTGTTTGCTCTTTGGAAGGATTCAACAGGAAATTTGGTGGAGCTACATCGTGTATTTGCTTCAA
The DNA here is from genome assembly GCF_902459505.1 of Geotrypetes seraphini. Lineage (NCBI taxonomy): Eukaryota > Metazoa > Chordata > Amphibia > Gymnophiona > Dermophiidae > Geotrypetes > Geotrypetes seraphini. The sequence continues at coordinate 12,087,298 of NC_047094.1, read as the reverse complement.
AATTTTGATGTCAATTTTCAAATCATTAAATCGCCTTCCTTTTTGCAACTTTATTAAAAATCTACCAATCATCAAGAGCAGTGCGCGCTGCTGATAAAGGTCATCCAAATAGAACCACCTTTAGGCAAATAAAATCGGACACAAATCTTTGATGTTGCTGGTTGAGCCCTGTGGACCCCTCCCTCAATACACACACACCAGATTAAAATTTATCCCAAATATGGAGGCTTTTTGTAAAGTCTATTTGTTCAGACAGACATTTTCTAGCATTTTGAAATCAGAAAATGTACTATTCATCTTTTATCTGTATGTGCGTTTTAAGTCAGTTCAACCTATGGCATTGGTAAGAATATGTAGTTATTTTATATTGTATTAAGAGAATACATAATTATTTTTGGGGAAGTTACATTGTTATTATGTATGTGTGTTTTGTTACCCACCTAGATTTATGAATAAGTGGATTATAAATGTTTTAGATAAATAATAAGAAAAGTTAATGGAGTTCAAGGGGGTATGGGATAAGCACAGAAGACACTTTGGTTGCAAAACTGCAACTCGATGGTTTATTGCCGTGAACAGGGAAGCAAGCCGGACAAGCTATAAATGAACTCAATCACAGGAAAGGAAGTTGGGACTACAGTGGAAGCTACTACTAGCCAGATTATGCAGCACTGAGGGATCAACACCGATATCCTTACCAAGGGTTAATAATAATGCCTGGCCTGGTGGTTTTTCCAACCCTCGATCTCCTTCCCCCTTGTCTCTTACTATCCCATCAATATTCTCTTCTACATTCATCCTTCATGCCAACTCTCACCATCAATTCCTTTCTTAATATCCTCTCCTGCTCACTCTCCTCATTCTTTGGCTCTTACTACCTTCTCAGGAAAAAGCAAGGCATAGCAATCCGCCTTCATTCAGAATTTGAGAGCTGAACCACAAAAATGGACACACATCGAAATTCAATGTTCTTGAAATTTCTCTTTATAAAAATGAGTTGAAGCTATGCAGTTAGTCATTCTGGGGCATTTCCGATTCTGAAACCTTGACTGGCTTCAAAATAAAGAAATTAAACGGGATACTTTAGTGAAAATTAACACTGGTACAGAAAAGACAAAGCTCAGAGCCCCACAGACACTGATTGAGAAGTATTTCTATCATGGCCAACTCTGAAACTTTTACAGAAAGGCTGATGATATCACGTGGTTTGCTATGGGGGAAAGGGGATGAGAAAATCTGCCTTCTTTTGTTACCTAGAGGGAGGCATCAGAAAATATGCTTGGTTATATCATTCCATTTAAGTAAAGAAAACATTTCTGCTGGATATTTCAGGAAGTAAACATGAGAGAGAAGCTATTTTTCGGAACACCCACACAGTAACCAGATTGACTTCCCAAAACATGTGCTTAAAGAAAAGAGCGACTCTAAGAAACAGGAAAGAAAAACGCCTTTATAATTGTAAAAGAACAGAAATCAAAACTAATCAACCAACCTACACATTCTTTTGGGAATAAGCAAACATTATGACACTAGTCACATACATTTGGCACTTCTCAAGATCAGTTTTAATCAATAGATTTTACAAATTAGTCTGGAAATCTACAGTATTTCTAAGTTAATCCAGATATTGTGTTCCAGAAGGCACAAATAGTGAATAAAAAAAAAATTGAAGGGGCTGACATGATAGATCAGAAGCAATGTTGTATGCAAGAGAACTGGGTTGAATTCCTATTTGAGCAGTGTGGGGCTGAGCAGGAAGCACGAAAAGCTTGGCATTATCGGGTACACCGCTGGCCACAAAAAAAGGGAACTGGGGCGCCGAAAAATTACTCCTGCCCTGTACACCGCTGGACCACCAAGGATTAAAAATGTTGCAAAAGGAAAGCGCGCGGGGGGGGGGGAGAGGTGTTTTTAAAAAAATTAGTCGGATGGGATGGGAGACAGGAGGCATCCCTCCTGTCCCGGCCTGCCGTATCATCTGGGAGGGGGTCGGGTTGATGACCCGAATATAGGATGAGACCCCCATTTTTCTGGCCCAAAAATCTCATCCTATATTCGAGTATATACAGTAATCATGTATGTTTTAATGGGTATAACTTATGGGCCGACTGGATGGACCGTTCAGGTCTTTATCTGCTGTCACTTACTATGTTACCTGGCAGAAACCCAAAGAGTAGCAACATTCCAGAGATGAGATTGTGATGTCATAATGCCTCATTCCACCAATGCCTAAGAGCCAACCTCAGCAGTGATGTCACAATGGCTTGATTAGATGGCAACTTTAGCATTTGGAACCAAGGACAAAACCATGTGGACTTTACAGTCTATGACCCAGAAATATCAAAGAAGAGACAAGTTAATTTAATTATGTATTTTTAAGGATGCAGTATATTAACTTAAGGTTTAGTTTAGTTTAATCATGTATTTTTAATGGGTATAACTCATGGGCCGACTGGATGGACCGTTCAGGTCTTTATCTGCCGTCATTTACTATGTTACCTGGCAGAAACCCAGAGAGTAGCAACATTCCAGAGCTGAGATTGTGATGTCATAATGCCTCAATCCGCCAATGCCTAAGAGCCAACCTCAGTAGTGATGTCACAATGACTTGATTAGATGGCAACTTTAGCATTTGGAACCAAGGACAATACCATGTGGATTTTACAGTCTATGACCCAGAAATATCAAAGAAGAGGCAAGTTAATCTAATCATGTATGTTTTAATGGGTATAACTAATGGACAGACTGGATGGAACGTTCAGGTCTTTACCTGCCATCACTTACTATGTTACTGTGCTATTATGGCAGCACCCATCAGCTAAAGAGTAACCTTGAAAGATGGAGGAATATCATTTACAATAGTGTTTCTCAACCCAGTCCCTAGGGCAGACCCAACCACTTGGATTTCAGTATATCTACAATGAATATGGATGAGATAGATTTGCATACAAAGGGACGGTGCATGCAAATCGCTCTCATTTATGGTTATTGTGGATATCCTGAAAATCTGACTAGCCAAGCGTGCCCCAAAGACTGAGTTGAGAAGCTCTATTGTAAAGGACACACCTCCAGCATACAGCGCTGGTGAGGGCTCCCAATACCTCTCAAGCATGCTGTCTGCGATGGAAATTATATCAGACGAGGAGAAATAAGGCGAGGGGGAACTAAGCCACCACTTTTAGTAAGAGAAAAATCCAAGAAATATCCCTTTTTGAAAGGAAAAATCCTTGAGTCGCAGCAGATGAATCCAGGGACTAGTGGGATTATGTCCATCAACTAGCAGGTGGAGATAGAGAGCACTGAGTTGTCCTCAGATAAATTGGATGCACAGCCTCCTGGCCAACCACTATAGGTCTTCTCAGAACAGTCGAAATAAAGCACATAAAAGACACGAAACATATGAAACATAGAAAACTCCTTTCCCCCACATGTGCTACATGAACAATTGACACTTAAAACCGAGAATGCCACTCCAGCCGAAAAGGAATGCCAAACCACGCCCAAGAGCGAGAAACCCTTCAACTGAAACAGGGTAGGGCTCTGAATTCATCTGCTGTGACTAAAGGAAAGAAAATTATGTTTATTTTATTTGAAGCTTATATACCACTACTAATGACTGGAACAGCCAAATCTGAATGGTTTACAAGAGCTTTACAATATCAATTTTTCCTTCCTTGTCATAAGCAGCAGCAGATGAATCCAGAGACTAGTGGGATGTAACAAAGCAGTCCTAACATAGGGAGGGAATAAAAACACCATTCTCCCAAGCCCAACACACTGATGGCCACTCCATAAGTAGCCATGTCTCTCCGCTCTTGTCCAAGCTTTACTGGCTTCCGATAATCGCCAGGGTCCACTTTAAATGCGCCTGTCTAGCTTTCAAAATCCTACAGGGCATCCTCCCTCCCTTTATCCCACTTTCTTGGAACTCCCCAAACACTATTACCACCAGACCCACCCACAAATTAAAACAATCCTTCCCCTCATTAAAAGGCATTTCCCAGGGCTGTGGAGTCGGAGTCGAGGAGTCGGAGGAAATTTCGGGTACCTGGAGTCGGAGTCAGAGTCAGAAGTACAAAAAACTGAGGAGTCGGAACATTTATCTACCGACTCCATTTTTGAACTTGGCATACCAATCACGAGCGATTCTTTCAGCTATAGCACCCACTATATACACAGCACAAATGTTGCGAGCAGCTTCTGCGGCCTTAGAACCTTGATTAAAAGCAAAAAGAAGGTGGTGTCAAAAATGCTCATTTCTCTCAACTTGACATTCCATTTTAACGACCTGAAAATTAACCAGTGCTGTGGAGTCAGAGTCGGAGTCGGAGGAAATTTCGGGTACCTGGAGTCTGAGTCGGAGTCTGAAGTACAAAAAACTGAGGAGTCGGAGTCGGAACATTTATCTACCGAGTCCACAGCCCTGCATGCAGGAAAACTAGGGACCTCCCTCCCCTTCAGAATCACTGAGCTCTGGAACAACCTTACCTCCCCTCTTCGGAACCTGAGCTCTCTCCAACTTTTCCGCAAGCATCTGAAAACCTGGTTATTCTCAAAAATGTGATACTTACTCCATCCCTGGCATACTAAGCCCTTTAAATATTCTTCTTACTCTGACCTTTAACCTTCATTGTAGTTCCTTTCTATCCCAATTCCTGTAAACCGTGCCGAGCTCTACGATTGTAGAGAGGATGCGTTATACAAACCTAAGGTTTAGTTTAGTTTAGCCTTACACCCCGACCACCACTGTAGACATTTTGAGAATAAACAAGCATCTGCTTCCAAAACCTGCCCTGCTGCAAATGTCCAGGGAGATACGAAAATACAGAGTATGAATTCCATGATTATACAGAGACTAATCTTCAGATCACATGTGAGCAGAAGCAAACATTGCCCGAGAGCACTATGCTGCGGAAACACAGCTGCAGCACCCTTTCACGAATAGTATGACTGCAGAGCACCAGACATTAGTGATTCAAAGGCTGCATACAAAACTCCCGTAGACTGAATTCAAGTACCTCACCTTCCTAGTATAGGTACAAGATGCCCATGAGGACGTATGGAAAATGGCTGATACCTTGTATCTGAGAGAACAATGAACATATGTGATAATACTGGAGAGAATTAAACTCAGTATAAGAAGAATCATACGGACCCCAGCCTCAGACATCAGGCACAATGGCAGATTGGAGGTAGGGACCTGCGGTGAGCAGGTATACCCCCAGGAAGGTGAGGTAGGGAGCTGGGGGGGCCCAAGTGTATCCTCCAAAGCTGGCAGCATTCTGCCAGACATCCCTCCTCTGCAAAGATCCAGGCTGGGATCAACATCCAGAAGCAGAAGCTATGAGGAACACATCCACCACCCTGCTGGAAATAAGATTATACTGGTTGGCCAGGAGGCTGTGCATCCAATATAATCTGAGGACAACTCAGTGCTTTCTATCTCCACCTGCTGGTTGATGGATGTAATCCCAATAGTCTCTGGATTCATCTGCTGCTGATGACAAGGAAATATAATTATAGTATCAGACACATCTACGCAGCAAAGTCATCTCATTTTTGTATTAGGCATATCCTAAGACCACCTATCACTCTGCTTGGAAAGACTGACAATTCCACCCTACTTCTGAATTTTGTCTAGCCATGAGGAAGTATCAGGCGTTCATGTGTAAGTCATTAGAGAATGACGTGATTGTATGCAGCCATGCTGAAAGCACAGTTACTTACCGTAACAGGTGTTATCCAGGGGACAGAAGGCAGCTATTCTCAACCTGTGGATGACGTCATCCATGGAGCCCCGATGCAGACAGCTTTGCAAACGGATTTGCTTGCAGAATTCAAAAAGTTTGTGTCTGCCGCACCGTGCATGCGCGAGTACCTTCCTGCCCATGCAAAGGCGCACATCTCCTCAGTTCTGATAGCTAGCAGAGAAGCCAACCAGAGGAGGTGGGTGGGTTGTGAGAATAGCTGCCTGCTGTCCCTGGATAACACCTGGTAAGTAACTGTGCTTTATCCCGGGACAAGCAGGCAGCCTATTCTCAACCTGTGGGTGACCTCCAAGCTAACCATAATGGGATGGTGGGAGTGTTGGCAATTCAGGAGAATAAATTTTGTAATACTGCCTGGCCGAAATGGCCATCCCGTCTGGAAAAAGTATCCAGACAATAATGAGAGGTGAAAGTATGAACCAAGGATCAAGTGGCAACTGTGCAGATTTCCTCAATAGGAGTAGATCTAAGGAAAGATACTGATGCCGCCACGGCTCTGACTTTGTGGGCTGTGACTTGACTCTGTAGATGCAGTCCAGCCTGAGCCCAGCAGAAAGATGCAAGCCGCTAACCATTGGAGATGTTGCACTTGGAAATTGGATGTCTAGAGCAGTGGTTCCCAACCCTGTCCTGGTGGACCACCAGGCCAATCGGGTTTTCAGGATAGCCCTAATGAATATGCATGGAGCAGATTTGCATGCCTGTCACTTCCATTATATGCAAATCTCTCTCATGCATATTCATTAGGGCTAGCTTGAAAACCCGACTGGCCTGGAGGTCCTCCAGGACAGGGTTGGGAACCACTGGTCTAGAGTATGCAGAGCTGTTTCTCTAGGATGAGAATAAGGCTTTGGAAAAACACTGGAAGTACAATCGATTGGTTGAGATGAAATTCTGAAATCACTTTAGATAAGAATTTAGGATGAGTACGGAGGACCATCTTGTCATAATGGAATACTGTGAAAGGCGGGTCTGCAACTAAAGCTTGTAACTCGCTGACCCTGTGAGCAGACATGAGAGAAATGAGAAACATCACTTTCCAAGTGAGATATTTAAGATGACCCGAAGGAGGCTTCATCAATTGAGCAAGAACAACCCTGAGATCCCAAACCACTGGAGGAGGTTTGAGAGGTGGTTTAACATTGAAAAGTCCTTTCATAAATCTGGAAACCACAGGATGAGCAGAAAGGGGTTTCCTTTCGATAGGCTGATGAAAAGCAACAATTGCAGTGAGATGGACTCGAATGGATGTGGATTTGAGGCCTGACTGTGATAAGTGGAACAGGTAATCCAAAACTGAACACAAGGAGGTAGATCGTGGCTCCTTGTGATGAATGGTGCACCAAGCAGAAAATCTAGTCCATTTCTAGCATTGTCTAGTGGTAGGCTTTCTAGAAGCCTCTAAAATGTCCTGTACAGATTGAGAAAACTGTAGAGTGGCAGTTAAGTTGAGAGGTATCAAGCTGTCAGGTGTAGAGACTGCAGGTTGCAATGAAGTAGAGGACCCCTGACTCTATGTAAGCAGAGAGGGAAAAACTGGTAGAAACAATGGCTCCCTGCTGCTGAGTTGAAGTAGAAGGGAGAACCAAGGTTGCCTGGGCCACCGAGGAGCGATCAGAATCATGGTGGCATGCTCCTGTTTGAGTTTGCCAAGAGTCTTGAGAATCAAAGGACACGGAGGGAATACATAGAGAAACTGATTTGTTCATTCCAAAAGGAAAGCATCTGCCTCGAGGTGATGAGGACAGTATATCCTGGAGCATAAGTGAGGCAGTTTATAGCTGTGGGGAGATGCAAAGAGATCTGAGGAGTGTCCATTCGTGAGGTTGCAGAAGATGACTCAATTTGTCCGCCAGACAGTTTTTCTCTCCTTGAATGTAAACTGCTTTGATGAAGGTGTTGTGATGGATTGCCCAGCTCCACACCTTTTGAGCTTCCTGACAAAGAGGGAGAGATCCTGTTCCTCCCTGCTTGTTGACATAGTACATGGCTATTTGGTTGTCTGTCTGAATGAGGATTACCTGGTCATGATAAAGATGCTGAAAAGCTTTGAGAGCATTGAAGATTGCTCTGAGTTCCAACAGACTGATGTGACACTGGCGATCCGTGCTGGACCAATGGCCTTGAGTACGGAGACCGTCGAGATGAGCCTCCCAAGCATAGCTCGAGGAATCTGTCATAAGGATCTTCTGATGGGTGGGTGTCTGAAACAGTAAACCTCTGGAGAGATTGGAAGAGAGCATCCACCAGTGGAGAGATTGTCTCAACGAAGGAGTCACTGTAATGTGTTGAGAGAGTGGGTCGCATGCCTGTGCCCACTGAGATGCCAGGGTCCACTGAGGAATTCTGAGAAGTCTGGCAAAAGGAGTCACGTGAAATGTAGAGGCCATGTGACCTAGGAGGACCATCATGTGTCTTGCTGAAATTGTAGTCAAAGAAGACACCTTGTGGTAGAGACAAATGAGAGCATCCTGATGTTGTTGAGGAAGGAATGCTCCGAGTCGGACAGTGTCCAGGACAGCTCCAATGAATTGTAAATTCTGAGAGGGCTGTAGCTGGGATTTGGGAAAGTTGATTTTGAATCCCAAACTTTGGAGGAAGCACGTAGTCCGTAGGGTCGCTACAATAACCCCTTGAGTTGTGGAATCCTTGAAGAGCCAGTCGTCCAGGTTCGGGATCACCTGGAGCCCATGGTTCCTTAGAGCTGCTGCTACTACAACCAAGCACTTGGTGAGCACTCTTTAAGATGAAGCCAGGGCAAAAAGTAGCACTCTGTACTGAAAATGCAGATTTCCCACCCGAAATCCGAGGAACTGTCGAGAGGCTGAATGAATGGGAATGTGAGTGTAAGCCTCTTTGAGATCTAGAGAACATAACCAATCATTCTGAACTAGAAGGGAGTATAATGATGCTAGAGATAGCATTCAAAATTTCTCCCTGACAAGAAATTTGTTGAGGGCTCCGAGATCCAAAATGGGTCGCAGATCGCCTGTCTTCTTCGGGACTAAGAAGTAACGGGAGTAAAACCCCCTGCTCTGCTGTTCCAGCGGAACCTTCTCGATGGCAAGGAGACGAAGCAGAGCTTTAGCTTCCTGAAGAAGAAGGGCGGTCTGGGATGGATTGGAAGGATTGCAGGCAGATCTGGAGGAACCTGGATGAAATGAAGAGTATCCTCCCCTGATGATGGACAGCACCCAGAGGTCTGATGTAATGATCTCCCATCGATGGTAAAAATAATGGAGACGACCTCCAATGGGAAGGGGAGATGACAGAGGTAGAACAATGTAGGTTATGCTCTGTAGCAGCTGGTCAAAAAGGCTGAGAGGCCTTAGGTATAGCATAAGTTTGAGATTTCTGTTGCCTCTGTTGCTGTTGGAGTTTCTTAGGAGGCGCCCTGGTATAAGGAGCTGCTCTCTATGGAAAACGCCATTGATAAGATGGTACAGGCCTAAAACCCTTAGAGGTGGAAGGCTTAGGACGAATAATGGAAGCAAATGACTTCTCATGTTCAGACAACTTCTTAGTGGCTTCCTCGATGGAATTATCAAATAAGTCATTGCCTTGATAAGGAATGTTGGCGAAGCGATCCTGTAGATTAGGGTCCATTTCAACAGTGCAAAGCCAGGCAAACCGGCGCATGGCTAATGAGAAGGCGGTGACCCTTGAGGAAAGCTGGAAGATTTAAGGAGATACATGCGGAGTTGATTCAGAGTAGTAATGATATTTTGAAACCCAGTAAGACGGTGTTGAGGAACATACTTGAAATATGCAGGCAGGGTATCAACCAGATGCTTGAAATAAGAAATGACTATAAAGTTGTAATTCAAAACCCTGGTTGCCATCAGAGAATTCTGATACAAACAGCTCCCAAACTTGTCCATGGTCCTGCCCTCTCTGCCAGGAGGGACAGCGGCATAAACTTTGGAAGGGTTGTTCCTTTTCAAAGAGGACTCCACAAGAAGGGACTGATGTGATAATTGAGACTTCTTGAAGTCCTTGCAATGGACCATTCTGTAACGGGATTCCAGCTTGCTTGGAACAGCAGGAATGGAATAAAGTGTTTCAAGGTTCCTCTTGAAAGTTTGAGAAAGGATCTATTAATGGGTATTTTGAGAGACTCTGCAGGGGGGGTCGAGACATACCCATCTCCTTTAAATACTCAGTAGTGTATTTGGAATCAGAGTCCAAATTAATCTTGAGCTCCTTACTCATTTGACGTAGAAAAGTAGAGAAGGAGATCTGTTCCAAGGTAGGTTGACCTCGAGGGGAAGGTGACCTCAAAGCGCCTCAAAGAGCAGAGAACGAGGGCGAAACTTCCCTGTAGTACTCACACCTGAGGCCTGAATAAGCAGGGATAGACGACTCACTGGGAGAATAATCCCTCGATGGAGGAGGCATCCTCGACTTTGGAGTAGAAAGCCTCAAATAGCCTCAAGGTGTAGAGATGAAGCATGTAGAGAGACGAGGATCTTTGTCTCAATGGGTGCCTCGACTGGTGTGGAGAACTGTGTCTTGAACCAGGCAGGTCTCGTTGTCGAGGAGTCTTCGTCCTATGCCTCGGGAAGGGCGATGCCTTATGCAAGGAACGAGGGCTGGAGATCGAGACACCACAAAAGATTGAACTCCTGGTATCGAGGCATCTCGAGGCACTGACAAGGACTCGGCTCCTTGAATAGCGTGCTCATGCTCCAGACGATACACTTGCAAAGAATTGACTCCTTTCATACAGAATGTGGGATCCTCTCGAAGCACTCCCAAGGACTTGACTCCTTGTATAGAGTGAGTGATTCAGCTCGAGGCCCAGCCAAGGACTCGACGCCAGGTGTAACTGCTGAGTGCTCAGGCTGGACTGCAGGAAGCAGAGTCGAGGCAGAAGGAAGTTTGGCAAGGATATTTCCCAACTGATGATCCAAAAAGGTCTGGATCATAACCTCCAAACGTGACTCCAACACTGGAGGGTCTGAGACTTTTGGTGGAGGAACAGTCTCCGAAGAAGAAGAGGAAGAACAACTCTTTGACTTGGAGACATGCTTCTTTGGTAGCTTGATATCTACTGCTGGCACCTGACCTGAGGGAGGCAGCGAGACCCTGTAAAATAAAAAAACACGATCCACGGTGAGAGAAGGCACGAAGTTTAGAACTGAGTCTAACGCAGAGCATCAAAAACACAACTTCTCGGCTCCGCGGAAAACAGAGAACTGAGGAGACGCGCGCCCTTGCATAGGCGAGAAGGCAGTCGCAAACTTTCTAAGTTCTGCAAGCAAATCAGCTTGCAAAGCTGTCCGCATCGGAGATCCATGGATGACGTCACCCACAAGTTGAGAATAGGCTGCCTGCTTGTCTTGGGATAATGTTAGATACAGTACTGACCATACTTGAATTCTGTTGCTAGGAGATTGAACCATACCCACATCATTCTCTTCTTGGTTGGGCTGGTAGTGTAAAGAGTTTCAGTCTCTGGTAACCAGAGCTGATACTGTGATGTCATAATGCCTCATTCCACCAATAAGAGCCAACTCATTAGTGATGTCATAATGGTTCGATTGTCCCATACTTGGCTTACTTTTATTATATACAAAGGGGTGCTGAAAAGTTCTCAGACCACTAGAGATCGGGAAACATTGGAGGGAGTTAATCTAGATACACCGCAATTGGATGTCAACAACATATCTGCTATTTTAGAAGAGTCCATTTCTGACTCTTCATTGAGAGTGACACTTCTGATTTCATTTATTTTCCCACAGGACTTGGATTCCTTTATGAAACTTTATTTCCGCTTATCAAAAGAACTGTTTTATGGTAAAAAGATATGGGTATTCCTGGATGCAACTAAGGCTACCCAGGAAAAAAGGAAACAATTTTTGTCTTTGAGACAGGAGACCAAGGTCCTTGGGGCGTCTTTTTTTACTGGCGTACCCTTGTAAGTGCATAGTAAAATTTGCTCAGGTCAAATATATTTTCTTTCAGCCGGAGCAGCTAAGATCATTTCTGGAGCTAAAGAAAATTGCTGTTTAGCGGAAATTTAATATAAATGCAGAACATGTAGCCTTTCACTGATTAGTTCTTTTTCCTGTGTTTAACTTTTTAATGATACCTGCCTTTACTCCCCTTTGATTTTTGTGGTCTAAGGAAGCGAGAATTTTATTTTTTTATATTCTTTTTCAAAAACTGTGATGTTTAATATTCATTCCTGTTGTATTTCCTTAGCAAGAATGTTAGTTTCTTGTAATATATTGACAATTAAAAAAAAAATAATAATATATATATTACAGTATATATAATAAAGTTCTCAGACCAACCAACCAACTTCCTAAATGAGCATTATTTTGCCACTGTAGCGAAAAGAGTGTTATCTTATTTCGTTAAGTGCAAATTTGAAGAAACAAAATTTTATGCTTTGACGTTATTTCAGATAATTGACTGAACCATATCATTCTGTTTTTGGCTGGGCTGAGAAATTTTCAGCACTCCCTTGCATGCTGCAAAGGAAGCATTCATGAGCTCTAGGCAGAGGAGTCCATCATCAAACAGTGACAACATTCAACAGTGTGATGGATCCAGGCCAAGGATTGCTACTTTAATGACTGAATTTAAGTAAGCTGGGGGAAGATATAACATAGGGAAACGTCAACAGTCAGATGTAAATGAAGGTTCAAGCACCTGATTCTGGCACTCATGCCGAAGAGCTGAGAGTCCGAAGGAACAATGGGAAACTCAAGCCAAAAATGAACGCAAACATACAAAAACATCAGCACACTTATCTCCTACTTATCAACTGCGTCATCCTTACAGATTTGTTTATTTTTAAACTATTTTGTTAAGTTTTCTCCTGCCAACACAGGTTCAATATTCTTCCCACTATGGACATATACAAAATGAAGGAGTGGCCTAATGGTTAGACGCAGTGGGCTGACTACTAGGATCAGGCTTGTTTCCCACTATGGCTCCTCAGTTAAGTCCCTTAACCATGAACTGCCCAGTTAGAAAACTTAGGGATCCTTATAATAAGCTGTGGTAGAACATATCCTTAGCTCATTGGGAAAAATCCACATAAGGGTGTGCTAAGACCACTGTTACCGCAGCAGTAAAATAGCCAATTTTCTATTTTTTGTATTAATGGCCATGTACGAATGTCGCCATTAGAGTGCAGCTATTAAAAATTACTGTGTGACCACTTACCACCACCCATTTTGTAGCTGCTAATCCTGAACTAATCAGTTAATGTAGCTGCACCGACTAGCATAGACATGCCCCCTCTCAGAAAAGTTACAATATTTAGTGCACAGGAGCATGTATGAATCTCAAACTTACTCCAGGGTATCTGAACATATATTTTAAAACTACAGTACGTGCAGGTTTAAAACCAATGCCAGGAAGTACTTCTTCACTCAGAGGTTGGTGGACACCTGGAATGCACTTCCGGAGGGAGTGATAGGATAGAGTACTTTACAGGGTTTCAAAGAGAAATTGGATAAATTCTTGAAAGAAAAAGTTATTGAAGGATATAGATAGGGAAGATATAGGATAAAGAAGGATACAGTTAGAAGGATATAGATAAGGAAGGACAAAAGGGATGGAAGGATATAAAGGATCACTTACAGGTCATGGACCTGATGGGCCGCCGCGGGAGCGGACTGCTGGGCACGATGGACCTCTGGTCTGACCCAGGGGAGGCAAATTCTTATGTTCTTATGCAGGCTAGCACTTAAACACAACTTACTAAAAGGACCTCTTAGATTGTAACCCACTAGGGACACAGGAAGTACATGTACGCGATATGTAAACCAGGGGTTTTCAATTTGGTCTTTGGAACACACTAAGCCAGTCAGGTATTCGGAATACTCACACTGAATACAAATTTGTCCCATGCATATTCATTGTAGATGTCTTAAAAATTTGATTGTTTGGTGTATCCCAAGGACTAAGCTGAGAACCCTATACTACAGAAAGGCAGCATTATAAAAAAGCTAACACACATTTCCAAAGCTCCTCAGTCACTACCACATCTTATGTAGGGGTAGGAAAATCTATTGGCATAATCTATTCTACACCTTGAAATGAGGCAAAAAAAATAAAATAACCAACTCAACTTGATTCTACTTTTGCATCAAGTTTTTTCTTGAATATATTTAGTTATTGGTACTAACACTTTAGCCCAGTGGTCCCCAACCCTGATTCCAGAGACACACAGCCAATAAGGTTTCAGAATATCCACAACGAATATTCATGAGAGATTTGGTGAAGTGAAAAGAGTGCATCCAAATCTCTTTCACAGATATTCACTGTGGATATCCTGAAAACTTGATTGGCTGGGGTGCCTCCAGGACCACGGTTAGGAACCACCTTAGCCTAACAGTTACATAAATGAGAGTCTATTTGCGCCCCTTTCTTGCTAGCTCATGGCAATTGCTTATAAGTCGCTTTTTACACATGGAGACTGTGAACCTTTTCATATTGTCTGCTTGTGCACTGTTACCTGTTTCTAGGCTCTTTGTGGGCATGGGTGAGGGGGATAATACTTCTTTATTTATTTTTAAACCCTTCTATAAAAAATTGGAAGTATATCACCAGGTACTGTTTCTGTTAACTTGGGGATTCTCTGGATATTGCCATGCTTTTGATATGTTTGGTTGGTGAACTTTCTTACATTGCTTGTTGTATTACTCTTGAGTTTCAAGAAACACTTCTTTTAAAACAAAAAAGTGTCTCTCTCAATAGAAAGTATGTGTTCTATTATCACCGATCAGATATTTGTTGACATGTTTTAAAAATATTCTTGAAAAATATCAAGACCATTATTTTTTTAAATTTCAACATAAACTATTATAATACTCCTAAAATCAGCCGACTTGAAACCATTTTGACAGACAGCTAGATTCTTTATCAAAAGCCCTAAAACCATGGTCTAACCATTAAATAATTGTGTTCAAATAATTTAAAGAAAAGCTCTTAAAAGTGAAACGTGATTTAAATTAAATGCCTGGTTTGTACAAAAGTATTGGGCACCCTAGGTAAACCTTCAACCAATATTCGACTTCCTATGCTGTGGTTTTCTCCTCCAAGCTTTTGATAATTGAACTCTACCACCATTAGGGCCGCCCTACAACAATTCTGTAAAAGTGCATAACTAGACATTATGGGCTCCTTTTACTAAGGTGCGCTAGCGTTTTTATCGCACACACAAAATTACTGCGCGGTACGCCAGCTTTAACGCACCTTAGTAAAAACAGCCCTATGGCTTTAGTACATTATTTGGAGGTAAAATCAAGCATGATGGATTAAAGTTTGTGTTGCTAGCAGGACTTTCTGTTTTACTTTGACAACAGCTACTTTATTAAAAAAATTAATAAATAAATAAAGTATATATATTTCAAACAGCTGCCCCAGACGACAGTTTGTAATGGTTAGGCCAGCTCCGATTAAATAATTTTAAAAGCAAACTTAAATAATTGATATTATAAACATAAAATAATTCTACAAATCATCAACTTAATAGCAGCCTTTACGATCAGGTATCATTCATGAGCCATCCTCGCCAAGATCTAAACACAAATAAAGTTTAAGCTACACAAGACGTTTATCAAAAGCGTGTGCCCAAAAGGTAAATCAAAGGAGCTACACTTTCGTGCTCAGCTTTCTTACGTTTGTATTTCCTTGCAAAAAAATAAAAATAACTTGCTACGTGCAGAGGTGGAAAGGTTGCAAGAAGGAAAGCGCAAAGACAGAGCTGAAGTACAACATTCAAGAAAGAGAGAAGGTCAAAAAAAAAAAAACAGGACTCGCAGCACAAATACACTGAGCAAAACAATAGCAGTAAAAGGGGCGAACCTGAGGTCACTTCCCGCACCGCAGCGAGTTTCATTTCCCTCCTGGCACGCGCCAGATGAACCCACCTGAGAGCGCAACGAGCCCCTCCCGACGCCTCTCGCACCGAGAGGGGGGGGGAGGCGAGGCCGGGCCGCCCCCAACTCCCAGGCGTCGGAAGAGGAGGAGCCACCCCCGGCCCCACCAACTTTTCCGTCGCTCTCGGCGGCGCTGCTCCCGGAAGACGGACGGAGCGGACGCGGCGCGAGCGCGGCCACCTCAGCGCTGAGCTCGCGAGAGGGAGCCCGCCGGAGCGGCATGGGACTAGAGCGGCATGGCCGGGCCGGCGGTTTCCCCGCGCGCACCCAAGCCGCCTTTCCGCCACCCTCCCCGTTTCCTTCTACCGCCCGCTCCAGAACCTCTCGCCGCCGGACCGCCAGAAAGCAGGAGCGGGGCGAGCGTCGCGCACTTCCGCGCATGCGCACAGACGCCTTGCCGCTTTTTTTTTTTTCCGGGTCCGCAGCCGCGCCAGGGCGCAGGCGCCGCGCCTGCGTGCGGCTCGTGGCGGAAAGACGCTGCAGCGCCGGCGCTGAGCAGACGGTTGACTGGAGCGAGGGTTGGGCGCTTAACGGTCTCTGGGATCCTGCCCCCCCCCCCCCTTAGCAGGTATGGAAAATGAAGGGCGCCGGGCTCCAAAGGTGGGATGCTTTCTTTAGTAGACCGTGCTTTTGAGTTCTATCATTTTTATTCACTAAACTAATATTAATATATGTTAAATTACTTGAAATGTATTTCTGTTTAATTCATTTATTATAATATTAAAAAATAATCTAAAATATAAATGAAATAAATAGAATGGATAAGGGTAAGGGAAAAAATAGATTAGGTATATAGAACTATATTTTGGAGGAATGATAAAATATGTATGCAAATGTTTTATTATGAATTTAATTGTAATGAATATTTCTTTGTATCGTTTTATTGTATATTTATTTGATTCCTTCAATAAAATGTTATAACATAAACTAAACTAAAGCTTAACTTTGTATACCGAGTCATCATTCTGAGAAAGATCGACTCGGTTGGGTAAATTACCTGAACTGTATTTCTGTTTAATTCATTTATTATAATGTTATAATAATATTAAAACAATGGGGGGAAAATATAGGGGGGTAGAGGATAAGGGGTGTTGGAAATTGAGGGAACATATTGAGAGATGTATTAGGTAATTTGAAAAATTTATTTTGAAGGAATGATAAACATTTATTAAAAGTTAATATGGTAAATTTAAATGTAATGACTATTTTACTGTATTATATTATTATGTATTTATTGCATTTCTTCAATAAAATGTTATAAATTAAAAAAAATAAACAGGGAATGATTTACAAATGTAAATAGAAGATAATAGCAAAATTTCAAAAGAATTAATTTTCAAAATGATTGGCAAATAGAGTCGTTTTTAAAGATTTACAGAAAAATTGAAACGAACTGGAACTCCTTAAAAAAAGGGGGAGATCATTCCAGAGTTGAGAGAATTTAAGACCAAGATTGATTGAAGATCTTGACTCCTTTAATCCCTTTTTTAGAAGGAAGGGAGAGTTTAAATTGTTGGATACCTCTTGCAAAGGAGAATCAGTAAACGTTCCAAAATAAAGGAATTTTAAAACGTTCCAAAACAAAGGAATTTTAAAAGAAATACAAGCGCATTTTAATAGATCATACATAAATAAATCACAACAGTATAAGATAACAAGAGTCAAATGTATGAGAAAAGAAAAGGTAGAGAACAACAACAAAAAAAGTGAAACAATGTAGCGATGTAATGACAATTAACGATTAATCAATAATGCTATCATAGATGCAACAAAAAGGACAGTATGGATGTACATCATGGTTTAACAGGCACGTGATTGTAAAATTTTAATGGCTCTCATATTTTATTTATTTATTTAAAAAATTTATATACCGTTTAAACATCATTACATAAACAATTCAATAAGACAAATAAAATGAAACAAACATTAACATATAATCATCGGAAAATCACGTGAAGTACCCATCTCAACTTCTTAAACTAAACTAAACCTTAAGTTTATATACCGCATCATCTCCACGGATGTGGAGCTCGGCACGGTTTACAAGAACTTAAAATATAGGAAGAGAAGGAAAAAAAAGGTTTACATGAACTAATATATAGAAGAGAAGAGTAAGGGGGGATATAATTACATTTTAGTGAAAAGCCAGGTTTTCAGTTGCTTGCGGAATAATTGGAGGGAGCCCAGGTTCCACAGCGAGGTAGTAAGGTCGTTCCAAAGACCTGTGATTCTGAAGAGAAGGGATTTTCCCAGTTTGCCTGCATAGCCAAGTAAACCTTCCGATCCTGTACCGACGATCGCAAAATCAGTTTTACTGGTTTTGCAATCGTTCCCCGATTGCAAAACCAGTAAACTGCTGCCCAATCAATCTCCCCGATCCGATCCACCCATGCAAATTAGTAAAACCCCATGCAAAATAGCCAAGCGACAGGGATTTTTTTCTTTTTTCTTTTAATGGCATTGATATTTTACCAAATAGCCCACAATAAAAAAAAAGAAAAAAGCCCCCCTCCATGACAAAGTTCCCCTCCCTCACCAAGCCCCCCCAAAAATACACCCGCTGAGGACCGCCACCGCTGCTTAAAATTGTGGCAGGAGTAATTCTCACTCCCTCCTGCCATCAACTTCCCCCCCAAAAAAAAAAAAAAAAAACAACAAATGAACGGCAGGAGGAATGCCAACTCCCTCCTGCCACCAGATGCCCCATACCCATTCCCAACTCCCCTTCATACCTGTAAGGGAGCAGAAGGGGTGCTCACCCTCCTGCTCCTATGCCTCTAGCGCCGCTTCTGCCTGCCGTTGAGCCTTAGGCCCCAGGCCTCACCCCGGTGCATCATGTGATGCATGGGGAGGGGTCTAAGGCCCTGATTGGCTCAGGCGCCTCGGGCTCCTCCCTTCTGAGGCACCTGAGCCAATCAGGGACTGCCTTAGTGAGTACCTAAGGAAGTCCCTGATTGGCCTCCAGCGCCCTCTCTGCCTGCCATCGGGCCTTAGGCCCCACTCTGCTGCATCATGTGATTGGCCAATCAAGAACTTCCTTAGGTACTCACTAAGGAAGTCTTCGATTGGCTCATGCCCCTCGCAAGGGAGGAGCCCAAGGCACATGATGCACCAGGGCGGGACCTAAGGCCCGATGGCAGGCAGACACATCGCTGGATGCATAGGAGAAGGAGGGAGTAAGCACCCCTCCTACTCCCTTATGGGGAGGGGGCATCTGGTGGCAGGAGGGAGTCGGCATTCCTCCTGCCGTTTGTTTTTTTTGGGGGGGGAGTCGGCCCGATGGCAGGAGGGAGTGGGAATCCCTCCTGCCATAATTTTTAAGCGACGACGGCGGGGGTTATTTTTTTTTGGGTTCGGAGAGGGAGGGAGAGGGTGCACTTTGTTAGGAGGGGGGCCTATTTTTGTTTGTTTAATCAGGCAGATATTTTGCGTGTGTAATACATGCAAATTATCTGCCCAATTTAAAAAAAAGGAAAAAATACCTGCAGAAGCCCTGACAGCAGTGACAGGAGGCTGCTTCTCCTGTCACTACTGTCAGGGCTCTGCCCCAACTCAATTGCTCACTAAGCGATTGATTCGAGAGTTTGCATGCAAAAAATATAGTGAATCAATCGCTGTTTTAAAATCGGCCAGGAATCGGCCAACAGCGATTGAATCACTATCTTTAGTGAATCTGGACCTAAGTCTTACAAATATCAGCCGAGTACCCCCACCCCCATAATAATAGTACTAATTGTAATGCAATTTCTTCCATTCACTTTTCATATACACATAATGTAATCTTATTAACAATACATAATGGTAACCACAAAATTTTAAAAAACACAAAGCACACTGTATGTAGAGAAAATGAAAATGTTAATTATCATTTATATTCGGGGGGGTTCAAAGAGGTCAAGGCAGATGACCTTAAAATAAGCAGCGTCACCTCAGGAACAGCTAAAAAAAATAGACAAATATAGTGCAAAATATAAACATCAGATATAAATGATCAAAACTGATGCATTTTTATCACTAAATTGAAAATAAAATCATTTTCCCTACTTTTGTTGTCTGGTGATTTTATTAGTCTCTGGTTACACTTCCTTCTAACTGTGCATCCAACATTTCTTTCTTTCTGCTTCCTGCACGCTCCCTCTCCTCCGGACCTCATTCCTTTCCCCAACCAACATCTATCTCTCTCTGTCCCTCCATGAGTCCAACTTTTTTTCCTCTCTCCTCCACCCCCATTGGCAACATGTCTCCCTCTCTCTCTCACTGTCCAACTGTCTTTCTCTCATTCCCTCCTTTGCTGCAAAGAGAGTGGGGAAAGAGAGAGACTCTGGACTTCCTGACAGGCAGCGGGTGGGTGGCAGAAGATGGAGGGCTCTTCATCGCTAGAGTTAGAAATAGAGAATGACACGGGGAAAAAATCTGTCCCCGTCACCGGCCCACCATCCTCTGCACCGCCCCGTCACCGCCGATCCCTTCACCGCCCCGTCACCGTCACCGCCATCCCATTCACCGCCCCGTCACCGTCCCCGCTGCATCCATATAAGCCTTTTTCCTTTCACTCCCTCCTTCCAATTTGAGCCGGGAACACTAGCGATCGCACGGTCCCCGCGGCCACTACCTGCCTGCCCGGTCGATCCTGGTGTTTGGCCGGCTCTCTCCCTTCTCCTCACCTTGGTTTGTGGGTTTTCTTTTTCGGCAACCTGCGCGCTTTCCCAGGGAGCCGCACACGCGCGGCTGCTCAGTGTTCGATCTTCTGCTCTGCTGCAACTTCCTGTTTCCGGTTGCGTCAGAGCAGAAGATCGAGGCTGAGCAGCGGCGTGTGTGCGCGGCTCTCTGGTAGCGTGCGGGTCGCCGAGGAGGAGGATCTGCGGACTGGGGTGAGGAGAGGGGAGAGAGCTGGCTGGACACTGGAATCGATTGGGCGGGCGGGTGTGAGCTGCGGGGACCGCGCGATCCTTCATGCCTCACTGCGGGGGACAAGACCATTCACCGCCCCGCGGGCGGTGAATGGCCTTGTCCCCGTCGCCGCAGCGACTGCTAGTTTTCTTCCCCGTTTTCGGCGGGTGACCCGCGGCTAAAATGCGGTGGCCGCGGGTAAACCGCCACCGTGTCATTCTCTAGTTAGAAAGTTATGCCTGGACTGTGGGGCCACTCTGGCTGACCCAGAAAGCTTCCCTCTGACGTTAGCACTGACATTGGAAGGAAGCCTTCTGGGTCAGCTTTGGCAGAGGGAGGCATGCTGCTGGAAGAATGGGGGTTGGAGACCCGTGCCACGTACCTGTCACAAGCGGCTCACGTATGTACCATGTGTAGAGAAATACTACTATAGATATCTGATGAAAAATGGCACAACATTGATTCAGATAGCTCAAAACTGTTACAGCACAAATTGTGTCAAGACATGAATGCACAGCTGTTCAATATTGATTATAATAGTTCTTGTTGCATTCTGTTCCTGAGTTTAGTTTTTATGAGGTTCATTCGAGAGAATGTCCCATTCCACAGCTGCGTTACTGAATGGGAGAACCAACAAGGATATTTTATTGAACTCATACTGACCAGCTGCATCTGTATAATTAATGTCCATCAGAATTGTTCAACATCGACATCTTCCATGTTTGGCCAGGAAACAACATTAAGTTTGTTCCATTGTTGTTCAAGATCTCAGAAGTTTCCTTTTCCTGTACACAGTTGCAAAAAGGAGAGCTGAAATAATATGGGCTTTTTTGTTCCAAGAACGACCGATGGATTCAGTTCTGCCAGTGATTCCAACTACTGGATATTAGCTGGAAGTCCAACATCATCGCTTCACATCTTCTTCCATCGATGACTGTTCCAAGTTCATGTTTGTTAACAGAGTATAGAAACCAATTCCATAGTAACATAGTAGATGACGGCAGATAAAGACCCGAATGGTCCATCCAGTCTGCCCAACCTGATTCAATTTACATTTTTTTATTTTTTTTATTTTTTTTATTTTTTCTTCTTAGCTATTTCTGGGCAGGAATCCAAAGCTTTACCCAGTACGGTGCATCGATAGGTAATTTGCATCGATAGTTCACTGCATCGATAGGTAATTTACTTCGTTGTTGATATCATATGCAAGTATTACTGTCCATGTCTTCATCGCAGCTGGTCGCATAACCCAATCCATAATACATATTCATAAGTTCTTTGAGCAGTTTTACTCAACTTCCTTTGTCAAGCTCTGTCTATTCTCTCTGGGCAGTTCAAGCAGTTTAGGCTGCAGAAACACAATGTACAGCTTGTTTTCAGGGTCACTTAAAATCTGAAACAACAACTCTGCAGTGTAATTCTTTTCCAAAACCCCGCAGTGAGGCTCATATTCAACCTGAAAAAATTCAATCACATCACACCTTTCTACCAAAAACTTCTTTGGCTGAAAATTGAGAGCCGAGTACTTTTCAAATTTGTATGTCTCTTCTACAAAGCTCTGTACAGTCTACTGCCTAACTACCTCACCAATAAGTTCACATTCACCAGACCTGAACGATCTTCTCAACCTCGATCATTCTTCGCCTTCCCTCAATTAAAGGATGCGCCCATAAGAGATTCATCAACAGACTCCTACCCTACGAATCAGCCTCCAAAGATCCTGAATGGAACCAACTGGTCAGAACATCAACCTCTTAATTCTTTATAATTCTAGGGTATCACTTGATGAGCAACTCTGAGTAATGAAAAGCTTAGATGACAGCAGGATGAGTTTTGTCTTGGACAAATTTGTAGATAAGGCACCTTTATGAGGGAGTAAACAGGCAGATAGACAAGGGCGAGCTGGTCGACATTGTATATCTGGATTTTCAGAAGGCATTTGACAAGGTCCGGCTTGAATGACTACTATGAAAAATTGTGAGCCATGGAATCGAGGGTTACATACTCAAGTGGATAAAAAACTGGTTGGCGGATAGGAAACAGAGAGTGGGGGTAAATGGACAATACTCAGACTGGAAAAGTGTCACGAGTGGAGTGCCGCAGGGTTCGATGCTTGGACCCGTGCTTTTCAACATATTTATAAACAACCTGGAAATTGGTACGATGAGCAAGGTGATTAAATTTGCAGACAATACGAAGCTATTCAGAGTAGTGAAGACCTGCAACAGGACATAAACATGCTCGAGAAATGGGCCGCGAAATGGCAAATGAGGTTTAACGTGGATAAGTGTGTAAGGTGATGCATGTTGGTAACAAAAATCTTATACACGAATACAAGATGTCCTGGACGGTACTTGGAGAGACCCCCCAGGAAAGAGACTTGGGAGTACTGGTTGACAAGGCGATGAAGCCATCCACTAACAGAATGCTAGGAATGATTAAGAAGGGGATCACGAACAGATCGGAGAAGGCTATCATAATAATTATTTTGTTTTTTTTATATACCGCCATAGCCATGATAGTTCGAGGCGGTTTACAACAAGAGGTGCTGGACAAACAGCGAAGTAGTTACAATGCAAAGTCACTGAAGTAGTTACAATACAATGCAAAGTCATTGAAAATAAGGTACAGGTTGGGAGGAGTGATACATAGATTCACAGGTTACAATCGGTTAAACAAATTCGTTTTTATTGATTTTCTAAAATTGAGGTAAGATGAGGAGTGGGTGATGATGTTAGCCAGCCAGTCGTTCCATTTACCTGCCTGGGAGGCAAGAGTTCTGTCCAGGAATCTTTTGTAGTGGCAGTCCTTTAAACGATGGAAAGGAGAACAAATGAATTCTGTGTGTGGATCTGATGGAACTGTCCAAATTAAATTGAGAAACTAGGTACTAGGGGCCAAGCCGAAAATTGATTTATAGTAAAGGCAAAAAAAATTTAAACAAAACTCATGCTATCCAAGGGCAGCCAGTGAAGTTTTTGATAGTAGGGACTAATGTGTTCCCATTTTCTCAACCCAAAGATCAGTCGAACCGCTGAATTTTGGATGATTTGGAGTCTTTGTAGGGTTTTTTTTGAAGGTACCCAAATAAATGATGATGCAGTAGTCAAGTGTGCTTAGAATGGAAGATTTAACCAATAAGCGAAATGATACTGCGTCGAAATATTTTCTGATGGTTCTGAGTTTCCATAAGATCGAGAAGCATTTCCTAACCTAAAAGTCCGTGTGTACATTTAGGGTAAGGAGTCGGTCCAGGGTCACTCCCAGAATCTTTATGGAATCATCAATAGGGGAGGCCTGGCCAATTCACAAAAATTGTTTAGTCTTTAATTTTGTCATTTGGGCTTGCTAAGAAAAATTTGGTTTTGATCCGAGTTGAGTTTTAGTTTGAATTCAGTCATCCATGATCCGATCTGATTTAAAATGAATGACAGATGGTTCTTTGTTTCAGACGACAGGGATGTAAGGGGGAATGACTATAGTGATGTCGTCTGCGTAGATGTAGAATTTGACTTTTAAGCTTTGCAGTAAGTTCCCCCAGTGAGGCGAGGTAAATGTTAAACAATGTTGGGGAGACGGAGGAGCCCTGAAGTACTCCGCAAGAGTTTACCCAGGTACTGGATTGTTTGTTATCACTGTAGACTTGATAAGATCATTTAGACGTGCCTCTGTACCGGGCCATGGTACACCCTCACCTGGAATACTGCGTCCAGCACTGGTTGCCGTACATGAAGAAGGATACAGTACTACTCGAAAGGGTCCAGAAAAGAGCGACTAAAATGGTTAAGGGGCTGGAGGAGTTGCCATACAGCGAGAGATTAGAGAAACTGGGACTCTTCTCCCTCGAAAAGAGGAGACTGAGAGGGGACATGATAGAAACATTCAAGATACTGAAGGGAATAGACTTAGTAGATAAAGACAGGTTGTTCACCCTCTCCAAGGTAGAGAGAACGAGAGGGCACTCTAAAGTTAAAAGGGGATAGATTCCGTACAAATGTAAGGAAGTTCTTCTTCACCCAGTGGTGGAAAACTGGAACGCTCTTTCAGAGGTTGTTATAGGGGAAAACACCCTCCAGGGATTCAAGACAAAGTTAGACAAGTTCCTGCTGAACCGGAACGTATGCAGGTAGGGTTTATCTCAGTTAGGGCTCTGGTCTTTGATCTGGGGGCCGTCGTGGGAGCGGACTGCTGGGCGCAATGGACCACTGGTCTGACCCAGCAGCGGCAATTCTTATGTTCTTATTAAATGGGAGGAGGGAAAGTTAACCCATTTTAAAAGGTGGCCTGTGTTGGTATTTTATTTAAAAAAAATCATGTTCATAGGTTATTTTGTTAACAGTAGCCCACATTAGCAGCTCCCCTTCCCTTAAGACTGAAAATAATTTTGATAGAAAACATAAAGGATTTTGTGCCAAATGTGTATATATAGAATATGTAGGAATAAAGAAAGGAGTTGCAATAAACAGCAGACATAATGAGAAAAATCAGCAAAATATTAAAAATTGCTTAAATGGCACAGGATAAGATACAAGCTATCAATCAGCATGTAATTTCCATACGTCATAAAGCTGTGGCATTTTGGACTATCGTCCTAACGATCTTAAAAGATAAGTTCATCTGTAGGAGTTCAGGATATGTATGTATCCCAAGGGCCATTATAGATTATGCATATGAAGTTACTTTCATAGGGTTTCAGGGATACTTAAAAGCTCCAGCAGACCCAAAAATGGTTATGTACAAAGGTAAACATTCACAAACCACTTCCATCCTAAATTTGGACATGCATTCTGTTGAATAGAATGAATGAGTGGATATTCACAAGTACATCTGAGGGAAAGAAAGTACAGTTTGTCCAGAAAACAGTTTAAAAATCAGATTAGCAAATGGGGAAAACAATTGGCAGTAGGAAATTAGTTATTTCAGAAACCAGCAGTAAATCAGAACCTGTCTTAATGATTAAGAGGTGAATTTTTAAACCTAAAGATGAGATTGATAATGACAGCACAAGGCAGGGGACTATGAGCAAAATTTTCACAGCTTGCATATACTTCTGCATTATGCATAATTTCCTCAGAATTTAGTAAATCGGTGGACAAGCCAAAAGAGGCTATCTAAATACCACCAGCTTGCTTGTGCAGGTAGAAAGAGACACAACCTCTCTGCCACTGAGACATGCAGGGGTGGTATGAGCATCATTGCTGATCCACATACTGAGAAACAGGTAGGCAGCTTCAGCATTGGGTGCATGACCAGAAAGCTGCATGCTAATGGCGGAGTGCCCATCTTCTAACTCAGAGGTTTGATGTCAGGATGTAGTAATCAGTGAGCGAGCGTTCAAAGTATTGACATTTTAAAAAGTGTGCACTATTGGGATGGGGGTACTAGGCACACCACAGCAGTAATTTGCAGTTCTTAGCTAAAATGTTTTTCCTGTCACTGCAGAAGCAGTAACTGACTCATGGCACTGACAGGAAGATGTGTGGAGATATTATTATTTTTAACAAAAAAAAAAAAAAAATCCTGCTGTCCTATGAGGTTCTCTCCCACCCCCCAGGGTACCTTCAAGAACAGGCATGTGCAATGGCCATTCATTTCTGCTCCTTTATGCTGCTATCTTTGAAAATAGCAGCACTTTATTTTGCAAACAGACCTCGTATGGTATGACACTGGATGCACCATGTAGGGTCACATCACCATTTTCAAAAATGGCAGCACAGAGGCAGAAAGGGGATGGGTTTTGATATACCGCCTTCCTGTAGTTACAATCAAAGCAGTTTACATCCTGTATTATATACAGGTTATTTTGTACCTGTGGCAATAGAGGGTTATGTGACTTGCCCAAAGACTCATTGAGCTGCAGTGAGAATTAAGCCCACTTCTCCAGCTTCTCGGGCCATAGTGTCATTGGTGCTGGACTTCCTTCAAGAAGGCCTGGATAAGGGATTAGCAGTGGGGTCCCTTAAGGTGAAGATGGCAGGCCTGGCTTGCTTTAGAAGCCGAGAGAAGCGAGTCTCCCTGGTTGCTCACCCAGACCATTATTAGATTCTTCAAAGGAGCACTGAGGCTCGGGCCATCGATCTGAGATCCCTTCCTGAAATTTCAACATCTTGTTAGAGGGTTTTTGGCAATCAAAGTGGTGTTCCTAGTTGCAATTACCTTGGCCATAAGAGTCTCAGAATTGCAAGCTTTGTCATGCAGGGGAACTAATTTCTGAGGACCCTGGAAATGGGATTGACCTTGCATACAGTACCTTCCTTTTTGCCAAAGGTTATTTAAGCATTTCACATCAACCAGGAAATCAGGCTACCAGTCTTTCAACCTACGGGTTCTAAGAAGAAAAGCAAGACTTTAAAGCTGCTGGACATCTACAGAGTTCTCTTGCATTGCCTGGAAGTTACTAATCAGTTTTGTCTATCAGACCATCTTTTTTTTTTCTCCTAACCAGAGTCAACCCAAGGCAGATTGGCCTCCAAGGCCACCATTTCCTGGTAGATTCGAATAGTGATCTTCTCTAACTAAATTGTAATACTTTTCTGATTAGTAGTAACGAGCTGGTTAAGCTGGGCTGTGTTCTCAGCTTGTTAGTTCTGAGACTCGTTTTATTTCAAGTCAATAATTTGTGCTTCCCGTACTGGTCCCTGCAAACTTTAGTTGTCAAGTGGCTGTTTATGTTAGATAATTATTTGTGGCAATATTACCGTTTTGGTTTTTTTTGTATTGTTTATTTATACATTACAGTTTCATTACTGACTGTTATATCGTTATGAGCAGATCAGAACCTTGGTTTCAGGGAGTTCCCCTTGAAACCTCCTTCTCCTTTACTCTGGAGCTCTTACATGCTTTGCAGCGAACTGAAGGGGGCAGCAGATTCCTGGGAGAAAGAGGAGGTTTCAAAAGCTGTGATATCTTTCTGCAGTATGCTCGCGAGAATGGACAAAGTACCCTAAGGTTCAGCATACCATTCTTATCTACTCAAAAGAATGTTATGTTTTCTGCCTTTACCTATTCAGGAATCAAGGTAAGAACCTAATCTTTTTATTTGCTATATTATGATATTGTCATGTGGAAACTATAATCTTTTGATTCCTATTATCTGTTTGTTCTGAATGTTATAAAATTCCTCAATAAAATAAATCCCAAATAGGAACATTTAGAAGGACATTCAGCCTCTTGGGAAATAGAGTCATACAAGAGATTAATTCTACCAAGCAAGGAAGGGGATAGAGAATGTCACACAGCTAAATAGTGTTTGCTAATGTAGATAAATTTATATTTTCATAGTGCCACTTCTAAATATGTACAGGATGTAACAAAAGTTTCTGACCCTCTAGAACCTTGCATTTTCTGCATCACTATAAGAAAATGGATCACAAATTCAACATTTTAATAATAAATACTGTTTATTAATAAAGATTGTCCCTTTGCTGACACAGTAATTTTGCAAAGGAAGCTTTCTACTAATGTATAAATGTCTTCTTGCGTAACGAAACCCCTTTCTTTGCTGACACATCAGATTAAATCATCCATGGTTCTGGGTCGTGGATTACGTAGGGCATTATCCTGGAGGATTGCCCACAGATGCTCAATTGGATTGAGATCAGGAGAATTTCCAGGCTAGTCAGTCCTTACTGCAGGAAACAGTTCCTTGATCTTTGTCATTGAGATCCTGGCAGTGTGTGCTAGTGCTCCATCCTGCATCAGAATGACAAAGTTTTGACGAGGAAACATTCTTGGATTTTTTTTTGTGGTTGTAGTATTGTTAAATGTATTTTATTGAGCTCAACAAAGATAAAAACAGAAGCATAGCGAAATACAGAAAACAAGCTCACTTTGTGATTGTTAGAAATGCAATCCCTCCCCACCATTCCACCCCTGCAACCTCCAACCCCAAATTCCCTTAAGGATTCCCAATTACCAGGTACAATAAAATGAGCGGACCAGGAACAAAGAATAAGAAATACAGCCAAGCAGATAGGATAAGCTCATTTTAGAGGCAAAAATCAACCCCCTCCCCCGCAGCCCATCCCCCAACCCCCCAGTCTTCCTTCAAGTCCTACCCCAAGATACCAAACAGGATAGAGATGCATAAAGTCCCATAGAAAGCAACAGTTGTAGGAAGCAGTCCAAAGCAACAGATCAACCGGTCAACAGTTCAATAAGCGACTACGAGTCACTGGGGTCAAAATGTTCCAAAAAGGTCCCATGTACGTTGAACCATGTGCCCAATTAGTGAAGAAAAGTCCTGCACATCTCTGCGTTCCCACTGCAGAAGGGTGGTCAGGCGACATTGCTAAAGAGAATAATCAGGACCCTCCACCTCCATCCACTTGAGCAAATTGCACTTTAGGGCTATCGCTACAGTCCAACAGAGAAAAGCAGCAGTCCCTGGTCATCGAGGAGAAAAATGAAGAGGAACACCAAATAGGAGTAAAGGGGAACGTTGGATGCGTACCTGCCAGATCCTTTTCACAAAAAGAAAAATGGTATCCCAAAAGGACTGAATGACAGGACAGGTCCAGAACATATGTCCCAAGCCACCTTCAGGAGTAGCACAGCAAAGACAGGCAATAATTGCTCAAAACCCAAAGAGGTGAGCCCTTTTAGGGGAGATATACAGTCGTAAAACCAATTTATAATGTTGTTCCCAAAAGGTAGTATATTTACAGAAAACAGATAACTTTTGTACAGCACATGGAATAACATCAGCAGGCAATGTTATGGAGAGATCACGAGCCCCTGCGTCCCGCAATCAGATGTGGTCGATCAGGAGGAATCATCCTTCAAATGTCTATGATGAAATTTGAGAGGAATAGAGAGCTGAGAGCCAATAGTAAAGGCCGTAGATAACAGCAACTGGCAAGCAGCCATTAAATGGCAAGGGGGCAAAGAAACAATATAATGATGAAGTTGCATATAAGCAAAGCCATCAGTACAAGGGAGATCAAATTCTGTACACAACTGATCAAAGGATTTGATCCTCCCATCATCCTCTACCAATTGAAACAAGTAGTGAATCCCCCCTGCTTCCCATCTAGCAAAACTGGCCCTATCCACCCCAGGCAGAAAATTCCCATTAAAACGCAAAGGTAAAAAGGTGGAAATAGTATAACTGAGAGAGTGGAATTTACAGACCCATTGCCAAACCTTTCGCAAAGAGCGTTGTAAAACCGTAAGAGGAAGAAGCTCAGGGTGAGCTGAAGGAACAGAATGAATATAGTCACTAAAGTGAGTCTTTGAAAAACAAGAAACTTCCAGGGAGGCATTAGTAAAAATAGCAATACCCCAAAAAAAATCATTAATATGATGCATATCACAGCCGACCGTCAAAAAACGAATATTCAACAAGCCTAAACCACCCTTATACCAAGGAGAATCCGCCTGTCGATGCGAGCACATTTACCCGCCCAAAAAAACCTCTGAACCACATTCTCTAGACATTTTCATCTTTAGAAGTCAAATAAAGAGGGAGGACTTGAAAAACGTACAACCAACTGGGAACAATAAGCATATTATATAAACTCTGCCCATAAGCGATAACGGAAAGCCCCTCCATAAGTTCAGGTGAGGGATAAGAGCCTGAAACAGGGGCTCCACATTCAGAGAATATAAACTGGAGAGGTCAAGTGGAATAAGAACCCCCAAGTACTTCACGTAAGGAAAAGGGACCCCTCCACGCCCTATGAACCGCAGGGCAAGAGGGAAGGGCGACCGATTTATCCAAATTAAGAGATAGACCTGAGTAAAAACCATACTCAGAGATAAGATCCAACGCAGACGGCAAAGAAACCTCCGGGCGAGTAAGAATCAAAAACATATCACCTGCGAAAGCCAAGGTCTTTAAGGCCACTTGTGGTCATATTTTTTTTCCCTGTAATAGTCTCCATTGACTGTTTTGTCCTTTCCAACTATTACTAAATCTGTCTTTTCATAGCGTGATATGGGAGATATATCTTGAGGCTTATTGGTTCAAATTCTTTTCTTCTCCACTTTCTTACTGTGTCCCTTGATAACATTCAGCTCTTCACAAATTTTCTTCATACTGAACCCAGCTTTAAACAAGGCTTGAATTTTTACTGCGCTGATGCTGTCTTTCACTGGACATTTACCGTAACAAATTAAAGGGAAAAAACTGCAAATAATTTAAAAAATAGTAATGCACCAAGGTTAACACTATTACCTAAATAAATATCTTATGATTTAAAATGGTCACGAAAGTCATGAAGAAATACCTGGAATAAAATCATTTTAAACACTGTAACAAAAGTTGACCAAGGGCCAGAAATTTATGTTACAGTTGCACAAGGTTTGAAAAAAATGTCTGCAGTACTGATTTTATTTATTTATTTGGTTTGTTTAATATCCTGTCCTCCCCAATGAGCTCAAAATGGGGTTACAGGTTGACATACATAATGCATAGACAAACAGGATTCAATTTGCGGTTGTACATTATTGTTAGAATCTCTTAGGTAGATACATTCGAGCTTCCTGTGACTCCGAGACCCTGGAGGAACCAGAGGGGGCTAAGCCCAGCACTCCCACCCCCTCTCATGTGTCTCATGGCACAAAACTGGCATGATACAGGGGCAGAAAGGCCTTGGGAGTCAATATAAATCAATTATTAGTGCAATTGAGGTGTTTGAGGCAGATAGAGACTAAATGGAGTCAATGCAAGAGAAGCACAAGTCATCCTCCACCTCAAAAGAGTTCAAGACGGAAAAATCTGCAGAAAAAGCCATGGTGACTGTCCTCTGGGATGATGAAGCATTTTTGCTTCTGAAGTTCATGCTACACAAGACAACCATAACCTAGGAGAGTTACACCAACACAATGATCGCTTTGTGGAAGATAATCAAGGAGAAAATATGAGGAAAACTCACAGCAGGTGTGCTGCTTCATGACAATGTGCCAGTGCACATGTCACGACAATCACAGGCTGCCTTCCGAGAATGTGGTTTTCAGCAGCTGAACCATCCATCCTACAGTCCTGACCTGGCCACCTTGGATTATTTCTTGTTCCGCATTTTGAAGAAATCTGTCTATGGACAGCAGTTTTCAAATGATGAGAGCTTCAAGGAAGCCGTGATGTCCTGGTTTGCAGGTCAGACAAAAGAATTCTTTTCAAAGGGGTTAAAGTCATTGTAGGAAAAGTGGAAGAAGTGCATGGAGCTATCAGGGAACCATATAGAAAAAAAAATCAAACATTTTTTGAAAACTCTTTTCTTCCTACTGAGGTAATAAATTATTGAATGGCCCTCGTACACTATTAACAATAAAGCAATTTTAATGAATTTCTCTGATTTATTTTTTTTTTTAAATGGAATTGTGCTGGTTTGAATTTTATATTCAAGGCTTCATGTCAGAAGATAGGATACCAGATGGTACTTTATAAAAGACTACTGTTTAAGCCCGTTATATTAACGGGTGCTAGAATAGATGTGTAGACTTTCAACACAATGAGGCGCTGAGGCATTTCTTTCTGTCTGTCTCTCTCCCTGGACCCCTGTCTGTCTGTCTCTGTCTTTCTTTCTGTTTGTCTCTCTCCCTGCCCCACTGTCTGTCTTTCTTTCTGTCTCCCTGCCTGCTGTCTTTCTGTCTCTCTCCTTGCCCCGCAGTCTGTCTGTCTTTCTTTCTGTCTCTCTCCCTGCCCGCTGTCTTTCTGTCTCTCTCCTTGCCCCGTAGTCTGTCTGTCTTTCTTTTTGTCTCTCTCCCTGGCCCCCTGTCTTTCTGTGTGTCTGTTTTACTTTCTGTCTCTCTCCCTGCCCCCCTGTCTTTCTTTCTTTCTCTCTCCCAGCCAGCTGTCTGTCTTTCTTTCTTTCTATCTCTCCCTGCCCTCATGACCGGTTCTCCTTCCAGACGGTCACGCCCATCTTCTGACCATGGCCATCTCTCCCTTCACCCTCACCTTTCACTATCAGAAGGCATGGCGGTGTACTGCGCATGCGGAGGCACGAAGGCACAGACGCATGGAATTTCAAGTGCGCATGCGCACTTATTATTGATGAAATCATTTTCCCTACCTTTGTTGTCTGGTGACTTTATTTTTCTGTTCTTTTAACTATGTTTCCAGGGCCTCCTGCATGCTTCTCCTCTGGACCTCCTTCCCTCCCCCATCTTCTCCCTTCCTTTTAGCTCCATCCACCCCGTCCAGCAGATCCATGGTGAGACCTCATCTCGAGTATTGTGTTCAATTCTGGAGACCACACTACCGGAAAGATGTGTTGAGAATTGAGTCGGTTCAGCGAATGGCTACCAGGATGGTCTTGGGGCTCAGGGATCTCACGTATGAAGAAAGGCTAAAAAAACTGCGGATGTACTCACTGGAGGAGCGAAGAGAGAGGGGGGACATGATTGAGACCTTTAAGTATATCACGGGGCGTATAGAGGTGAAAGATGATATCTTCAGTCTTACAGGGCCCTCAGTAACCAGAGGACACTCGCTGAAAATCAGGGGAGGGAAATTTCAAGGTGATGCTAGGAAGTACTTCTTCACCGAAAGGGTGGTCGATCATTGGAACGAGCTGCCTCAGCAGGTGATTGAGGCCAACAGTGTGTCAGATTTTAAGAAAAAATGGGATATTCACGTGGGATCTATAGAGGAGTAAAAGATAGGGAGTGGGTCATTGGTATGGGCAGACTCGATGGGCTATGGCCCTTTTCTGCCGTCAATTTCTATGTTTCTATGAAGCATTTGGGTACATATCTAAAAGAAATTAAGAGGATACTGCTAGGGCAAGGGTTCTCAACCAAGTCAGTCACATTTTCAGGATCTTTACAATGAAACTGCATGAGAGAGGTCTGCATTCAGTGGATGCGGATTTATCTCATGCACATTCATTGTAGATATCCCAAAAACTAGATAGGCTTGGTGTATCCCAAGGAATTGATGGAGAATACCTGCGCTAGAGAGAGGCACAGATTAGACCAGGGGTGTCAAAGTCCCTCCTCGAGGGCCACAATCCAGTCGGGTTTTCAGGATTTCCCCAATAAATATGCATGAGATCTATTTGCATGCACTGCTTTCATTGCATGCTAATAGATCTCTTGCATATTCATTGAGGAAATCCTGAAAATCCGTCTGGATTGCAGCCCTCGAGGAGGGACTTTGACACTTCTGGGATAGACAGTGAAACTGCAAAGGATGCCAAGCTGAGTTGCCCCTGTTACTTTTGGTGTTTTTTAACCAGAACTGACAGGAGTATAGTAATGATTTGTTCTGTCCATCTGGCCGAAAGCATGGTAACTTCTAGAAGAGATGACCATTGACTTTAATGCGCAACCTAAGGCAAATCCAAAAATACTTCAACAACGAACAATTCAGACTCATGGTACAAGCGCTAATCCTAGGACTCCTGGACTACATGTCGTGCCCAACCAACATGCTAAAACGATTACAAACAGTCCAAAATACAGCTCTTAGACTGATTTACTTGCTGAAAAAATATGACCACATTACCACCGCCTTCTGAGATTCACACTGGCTCCCAGTACAAGCACTCATACAATACAAATTCTATAGCACCCTATTCAAAGCCTTAAATGGAAATGGACCAAGCTAATCAGGAAATACTCATCCAGACCAAAAAGAACTCATGCACACTTCACCTACATCCCAGTCAAAGGTATACAAAGCATAAAAATATACGATGGACTATTAGCCACCAGAGCAGCGAAACTAGACCGCCACCTCTCCAATCTGTTGACTATGACGCCTAACTACAAAACATTCAGGAAAGATCTTAAACTTTTCTATTCAAGAAATTTGTCAAATGGTCTAACTAAACCTGATCAACCCTCCACAGATCCTGACGCACACTACATCTACTAACCATTTATTCTCCCTGGAAATGCCCAGGCCAACTCTTGTAAACCGCCTAGAACTGAAAGGTATTGGCGGGATAGAAGACACCAATGTAATGTAATGTAAAGTCAATAATGGACCTGCAGTCTGGTTTTTTGCAGTTGGGCAATAGGGGATCAATGGTATAAGTGTAATAACGGTCCGGCTCTGCACCTAATCCCCACGAATACCGAGGGAGAAGTGTATTCTATAAAGGCAGTTCTGTTATGTCCCTTCCAGATTCAGTACGTTAGGTCAGTGTTTCTCAACATGCATTTAGGGATAAATGGCCTGGCCGCCAATTCCTGCCCGTCCATAGAGGTGGCGGCTGCCGCCTGCCAGGGTCCCACATTCCTGGCCGCTTCCGATGATCCCCGAAGCCGACACAGTGTGACAACTTTCTTGGAGCCGCACTCCTTCGGTCTTCAGCCTTTGGCAACGCTCCTTGCAGAGGACAGCGCATGCAGTGATTCAGGCACAGCATGTAAGTGGCTGACCAAGAAGCCTCTCCGACATCAGAGTTGATGTCAAATGCAGGCATGTGGGTCAGCCACGTGCAGCGTGTGGGTCGCTGTTTGTGCCGTCTATTGCGGGGAATACTGCTGGGGGCTGAGGACCGAAGGAGCGAGTGCAGTTCAAACAAGCAAGGGGGTCATGAACTTTCGCTTGACAAAGTCTGGAAGGCAGGGAGGGGGGAGAAGGACTTGATTGGATCTGCTGACAATAAATTCCACAAATTAATTGTTTATTGAGTTGGATATAGTGGTGCAGAGGGATAGATTTAAGGGGATGCAAGGTGGGGAAATATTGGACATAGTGATGGAGGGAAAGATGTGGCATGGTGCTGGAGAGGGGTGATAGGAATGGCCATGGGGCTGGTGGGCAGTGGTGAAAAATGCTGCAAATGATCCGGGGGATGAGAGGGAGAAATGTTGGATGTGGCAGTAGAGGGGGGTGGGAGAGATGCCTGGATCTCTCAAGACAGATGGACAGAGAGAGAAAGAGGGAGACATATTACCAATAGGGATGGAAGAGAGAGGAAGAAAAGTTGGACTCATGGAAGGACATAGAGAGATGTTGGGGAAGGGAATGGGGTCCGGAGGAGAGGAAGCGTGCAGGAGGCAGAAAGAAAGAAATATTGGAAATGCAACCAGAGACTCATGGTAGGAAAATATAATTTTATTTTCAATTTAGTGATCAAAATGTGGCAGTTTTGTGAATTTATATCTGCTGTCTATATTTTGCTCTTTATTTGTCTATAGTTGTTACTGTTTGCATATTTTAAAGTCATCTGCCTTGACCTCTTTGAACCCCCCCCCCCAATATAAATGATAATTAACATTTTTTGTGTGTACAGTGTACTTTTTTAATTTTGTGGTTATCATTATGTATTAATAAGATTATATTGTGTGTGTATGAAAAATGGATGGAAGAAGTTGCATTACAATTAGTATTATTATGGGGGTGGGATCTGGGGTGGAGCTTGGGTGGGTCTGGGGTGGAGCTTGGGCGGGTCTGGGGCGGAGCTTGGGTGGGGGTACTCGGTTGGTATTTGTTAGGCTTAGGGGGTGCATAGCTTGAAGAAGCTGAGAAACACTGCGCTAGGTGTTCAAGCTTTTCCCACAATCTGGGAGTTGTAGAAATCCAAACACATTTCTGAGCACATGCTCCTCCCACCTGGTGCCTAACTTTGGGTGAGCTCTGCTGAGTTTTCCCCTTAATGCGTGAATTAACATGCACTATCGTTCCACCACAGTAAGAGTTACCATACTCATTCTGTAACCGTGCACACTAACTTGAGTGTTAGTAAAAGGGCCCCTACTTGCCTTGAAAATTATTCTGGGTTGGAAAAATCAGTGGTTGAAAATATAGTAAGGGCATAAACGTGATTTTGTTTTCCAAAGTTCTTGCTGTGCTTCTGTGGTACCTTTTTTCATTTTTCAGTGCCCTTCCAAAGATCTGCTATATCTAGGCTTTCTCCACTAGATGGTGAGCTTGCATTAGAAATATCATAATTGCTTGCTGCAAATGGCAGGCAGAGATGTAATGTAATGTAATTTTATTTCTTATATACCGCTAGTCCGTTAGGTTCGAAGCGGTTTACAGAAAATATACATTAAGGAATATAATAAAATAAAATAAGTAAGATAGGTACTTAGAAATTCCCTTACTGTCCCGAAGGCTCACAATCTAACTAAAGTACCTGAGAAGAACAATTAGTAAATAGTAGAGAATTAAAAATAAAGATAGTGGTAAAATAAGATTAGAAACATCCTAACAAGAATACATTGATCTCTCTTCAGCTACACTTTTAAAGCAAAAGTCCCTAACAATACAATGGAAAAATTAAATAAAAATATAAAAGTCCGTTAGACAATAGAATTCTAAAGAAATTTGAAATTAAGAAAATAAACTTTAGAATTTCTAACAAGAAGTGTATACGAAAGAGATGTACTACAATTCTAGCAAACAAGAATAGTGACCAAGGTAAGGAAAAGAAATAAATGTGAAATAATCTAAGTGGTATTTGTGCTTATTGCAATATACTTAGTGGGTTCCTATTAAAAAAATTATCCAAAATTCTGCAATGAGACGTCTGATATGCAATCTAAAGAAATTTGATCATCATTCCATTTAAGAACATAAGACTTGCCGCCACTGGGTCAGATCAGTGGTCCATCGTGCCCAGCAGTCCACTCACGCGGCGGCCCTTAGGTCAAACATCAGGCCCTAACTGAGACTAGCCCTACCTGAGCACGTTCCAGTTCAGCAGGAACTTGTCTAACTTTGTCTTGAATCCCTGGAGGGTGTTTTCCCCTATAACAGCCTCCGGAAGAGCGTTCCAGTTTTCTACCACTCTCTGGGTGAAGAAGAACTTCCTTACATTTGTATGGAATCTATCCCCTTTTAACTTTAGAGAGTTCCCTCTCCTTCTCTCTACCTTGGAGAGGATGAACAACCTGTCATTATCTACTAAGTCTATTTCCTTCATTATCGTGATGATACGCCCCGCTTGTCCATAATTGGCTGCAGGTGATCACGCAACATCGCTTGGCCTATCTGTGCTGCAGGGGATTTGATGCGCACAGTAGTCGAATTGTAACTGTTGTGATGGTACGTCGTGTGATACCTATCTTAATATTTTAATCCCTCTGAGAGGCAACAGCAGAAGTCACACTGATTTGCAGTAAATTTCATTATTATGTTATTATTATTCGAAATATAGGAGAACTTTTTTGTTTTCAAAATGGATATTATTTTTTCCCTCACTGTATACCTATGTTTTGAATTTGTAAAAATCATATTTTATTTTTCCAATAAAGAAGGGTTTGGTGAACACGCATATGAAACTGGTGGGGTTCAGTACCTCCAACAAGGTTAAGAACCACTGCCTTATAGGAAAGGAGGGACAAGGGAGATATGATTCAGTCATTCAAATACTTGAAGGGTATTAACGTAGAACAAAATCTTTTCCAGAGAAAGGAAAATGGTAAAACCAGAGGACATAATTTGATGTTGAGGGGTGGGAGACTCGAGCAATGTAAGGAAATTCTTTACGGAGAGGATGGTGGATGCCTTGAATGCTCCTGAGAGGAAAACGGTGACTGAGTTCAAAGAAGCGTGGGATGAACACAGAGGATCTATAATCAGAAAATAATAGTAAATATTCAAGAACTAAGGCCAGTACTGGGCAGACTTGTACGGTCTGTGTCTGTATATGGCTGTTTGGTGGAGGATGGGCTGGGGAGGGCTTCAGTGGCTGGGAGGGTGTAGATGGACCGGAGTGAACTTTGACGGAGACTTCAGTAGTTGGAACCTAAGAACAGTACCAAGCAGAGCTTAGGATTCTTGCCCAGAAATAGCTAAGAAGAAGAAAAAAAAAAACCCCAACAAATTTTTAGATTGAATCAGGTTGGGCAGACTAGATGGACCATTTGGGTCTTTATCTGCCGTCATCTACTATGTTACTATCATAGAGCACATGTCTAAAGTTATTCTCAAAAAAGTGAGTCTTCGGTAACATTTTAAATTTAGCGTAGGATGGCTCAGATTGAAAAAAAATAAAATGGGGAGACAATTGTTCTAAAGTTGAGGGATGAGAGAGAATGCTGAGTGGCCAGAAGATTCAAGGTGGGTATGACATGGGGAAGGGAGAACCATATGGCGAGAGTCAAGGGAGTGCAGCCTAGGTGCCCCTTGCGGTGTCTTTATTCTTGATAAGATACAGGGGCAATGCAGAAAGGTTGCGTAGATAGAAGTGCACAGTTAGGGTGATGTCGACACTCAATGTACGATACAAAAAAGGATTATGTACAGAAGCAAAACCACATTAGACACCAGTGCGCAGAATTTTAAAAGGAGTGGTAATAAAATTATTAGCTATTCTACCACAATACACATAAGTGCACAGAAGACTTTAAAGGCCAGCATAATGCAAGAAATTTACAGTAGCATCTGTGAGGATTTATGGCAATTTCTTATTTATGGATGGAGTATAACATTAAAAAAAAAAAAAAAATCAAAAAAATAACCAACAAATATTCAGAATAAAGCTGCTAATAGTAAAATAATAATAATAATAATAAAATAATAATAAAAAAACTCCATGGAAAAGATTCATAAAGATACAGTTTAAAATACACAAGTTAAACTGCAAAAAAACAGCAAAAAACTGTAAAAACTTGCACTTATCTTCCATTCATCTCCCACAAGCAGTGGAAATAAATATCCGTTGCTCCAATACGGAACCAGACACACTTTTCAAAGAATGAACTCAGTATTCCCGACAGGCCCTGTTTCGCCAAGTGGCTGCGTCAGGGGAATATCTTTAGAAAGAGAGAAACTGCTTCAAAAAATCTTCCACGGGAAAAAAACCCTTTAGTCCATGGAGTTTTTTGTCCTGGGATGTGTTTTGTATGGCAGTTTATAACTGAACATATAGTTTCTTGGTTGTTTCCTTGAAACACTGAGGTCTTTTTCTCCATGTTAGTTACTTGCCTTTCAGCCTGTTTCCTTCCACTATTAGCAGCTTTATTCTGAATATTTGTTGGTTATTTTTTTGGATATTCAGCTTGTATACTTTTTGATAAATTGGAGTATAACATACCCATGTCCCTTTAAGACAGAAAAGAATGGAAATTAATGGTTCAGCACATGGTAGAGTGGTGCTCTGCACATATGCATGTATGTACTAGAATGTTTTTCTGGACATAATCGGCATACTACTCAACGCAGCCCTTTTGAAACCAAAGCCAATCAACTATGGTGTTCCCCAAGGGGTTCTGCTATCCCCCTGCTATTTAAGCTCTACATTAGACCCATCCTAGACATAGCCCACAAACACCAAATTCAAATTCACTCCTTTGCAGATGACATCCAACTGGGAGAATTTCATGACTCAGATCACGAAACTCATGAGCTGCCTCTCTGAAATCAAAAACTGGATGTCTGTTAACAAGCTGCAACTGAATGTCTCTAAAACAGAACTCCTTTGGATCTGCACTCGCACCCGCCCCTCCATCGTCTGGGAATCAACAACCATAATTGCGAAGGATCTAGAACGCAGCTTAGGAATACTCCTTGACTCCAACCTCTCACTATCCAACCATATCTCTCAGGTGGTCTCTACCTCATTTTACTACTTATGATAACTCCGTAAAATAAGAAACTACTTCTCGGAATCTGACTTCACCCAACTTCTCTATGTCTTCGTCTTCTCCTGCATGGGCTACTGTAATGCGCTGTTCAACGGTCTCGCAGCAAAGAATATAAAGCATCTCCAATGTGTTCAAAATACAGCAATCGGGCTTCTAAAAAACCTGCAGGCCCATGACCCTGTCTTCAAAGCTCTATCATCAGCACACTGGCTACCCATAACCAAACGCTGTGTCTTTAAGGGCTTGATGCTAGCATACAAACCCCTACACAACTTGGTACCGAGCTACATGTCAGTCAAGCTTCCTCCATACATGCCAAACAGACCATTCCACTCCCAGGAAGAAATATGCCTCCAAACTCCCTCTGGTTGTGCCCTTCAACTACGGCCTACCAGATAATGATCCTACCCACATTTCTTGCCAAACTGCTGGAATCAACTACCCCCACAGATCAGATCCCTCGAAGGACTCTTGAACTTTAGGAAAGCAATTAGTTAGGATAAACGACCACTGACTACAGGGAAGGGGTAAAACATGGACCTCGCGGATCTAAACCTGTATGGCCTTAAAAATCTGAGGTCCATGTCGGTCCGTGTCCGTGGCGCTTGTAGTTTCTGTCGCTGACAGACCTTGATGAGATTTTAGCGCTGACGGATCCGTCTCAGCATAGGGAGGGAAAAGTGTTAGGATCCGTCAGCGCTAAAAATCTCTTCGAGGTCTGTCAGAGCCAGAGACTAGTGCTGGAGCGGCAGAGCAGAAGCCAAGAGAGCGGGGACATAGGTTTTGGACGTGGGTTATGGAAAAGAAGTCTCCAAACTCCAGCACGAGTCTCTGGCTCTGACAGACCTCGAAGAAATTTTAGCACTGACGGATCCTAACACTTTTCCCTCCCTATGCTGAGACGGAACCGTCAGCGCTAAAATCTCATCAAGGTCTGTCAGCGACAGAAACTACAAGCGGCAGGGACACGGACCTCAGATTTTTAAGGCCGTACGGGTTTAGATCTGTCAGGTCTGTGAGGTCCACGTTTTACCCCTTCCCCTGACTACAGAACATTTAGAAAAGAAATAAAAACCATACTATTTAAAAAATCCATGATACCCAACAATCGAAACCAACCTAACGCCACAAGAACCACCTCATCTCTATGACCAAGTTGACTACTCCCTAACTATTCAATAATTCCTCTGTAAATGGCCAGATAGATCCTTTTTGTAATCCGCCTTGAACCGCAAGGTAACGGCGGAATAGAAATCACTAATGTAATGTAATAAACACGTATTGTAAATATGGCAAAATATATGATAATCATATTGTATTTTATTGTATATATGGCAAAATGTAAACTGTTTGACTGTCTCTTCTGCATGTTATCCTGTAACCCGTTCTGAGCTCATTGAGGAGAACGGGATAGAAAATGAGTTATAAATTCTTATAAACTGTTCAATTCTCCTTAATGTCCAAAAACTCGATACTGCAGCTTCTTCTTGAGAGAGTTCATCCACCTCTTACATGGTGATTTCTTTGCATGTAAGTCACACGCCGACTGCCAGAGGAACAGATTTTGTTTGCATTTTACTTTGTGCTTCACTGTTTCAGGAACAATTCTCTCCTGGTTGCATATTTCTTTTCAGTCTGCTTATTTGTAGCGTGTCGCACAAATCTGAAATGGATGCTGAATTTTGAGGTGTCGGACTGGCAAAGAAGCTTTCCAGACTGTGATGCTGAACAAACGTGAAAGGCTCATGAATAAACCCCTAGCACTAGATTTAGTAAAGTGAACTACTGCATTCATTTGCATTATTTACTGAAGGTCCCATGTGGCATGCTGGCATATACTGTTTGCTCATAAATGTTTTGAATATTAGCAACCAAACAAAAAAAGCAGGCCAAACAGTCGTATAGACTCCTCAAAAAATGTCAATAATGAATATAAACTGTTAGCTTATTCTTGCAGGATCAAACACATATCCAGACAAATCCAAACTAGAGAATGACATGGGGTGCCTTTTACTGCAGTAAACCGTGGTCACCGAAATAAATCTGCAAGAATGGAGACATTTGTAACTGGTTTACCGCAGGAATGGGGACAAGACCTTTCACCATCCCGCGGGAATGGGGACAAGACCTTTTACCGCCCTGTGGGAGCGGTGAAAAGTCTTGCTCCTGTGGTAAAAAAAATTGTGCCCGTGTCAGACTTGGCATCTCCTCCCCAGCTCCTCTTGCGTCTATTTGACCTTCAGGAGCCAGCCATGCCATGATGAAGATAGAAGGAACCCAAAACCAAAGCCTGAGACCAATGTGATTTGAAGAATAAAATTACGACAACAAAAGGTAGAAAAAAAAAATTATTTTATATTTTGTGATTAGAATATTTCAGATTTGAAATATGTATCCTGCTAGAGCTGGTATTAGACATAACTGGGGACCGCAAAGCCCAGGCTGTGCGTGCTTCTTTAACTTCCAGCTGGTTTAGGGCTCCCTCTCTGACCTAGTTGCACTCCCCTAACACTATTCCTGCCATGTGTAACTGCAGTATTCTGTTGGCTTGATTTTTCTGTGTAGCATTCTGTAGTAATTTTGTTTGTTCAGTTTTCACAATAGTGGAAGGGATGTTTGTGAAAGGGAGGGGAGACAGGGGTTTTGTTGATCCTTGCTCTGTTTTATTTGTGTTTATAAAATGACAATTGCACAGAATATTGTCTCTTTTTATACTTTAATAAAATAAGTTCAGTATAAAATCATAACTACTTGAGGCTTGTGCGGATGGATCTGACAGTTTGCAGGACGGGGACCGAACTTGCGGGACGGGGACTGAGCTCGCGGGGACGGGACGGGAATGGTGATAAATTTTTTCCCCCGTTTCATTCTCTGATCCAAACACATCAAAGGAAAAAGGCCATAACTAATAAATACAAAAATGTGGAGAAAAACAGACCTCATAAACAGACCGCCGAGACGACACTGTACCCTAAGCGATCTGATTCATCACGGATCTGGGAAAAACTCCACCTATCAATAAAGTACAATTCTTTCATACATACAAAACGTTAAGTTCCAATGTTAGAGTTAGACGTGATTACAGACTGGATGAGTGAGAAAAATTAAACTAAAAAAACCCTTCAAAAACAAAGGCAACAGCTGGGAAATACACAGTTCATTTTAAGAAAAAACTGTTTTCAATATCATTTAAGAAGCGTGGGAAAAACTTATCTGGGTCGGTGGCACAATGCGGCTTCAGTCCAAACATGCCCCAAGCGGATTACTCTCAATAGCAAATACGACTGTTTCGCAGATTTCACTGCTACATCAGGGGAGAAAAGTCAAAATCTTTTACAGCAAAGTGAGTATCCAAACGACTTCCACGCCGCTCATCCAGTCTGTAAATCACATCGGACTCTAACATTGGAACTGAACGTTTTGTATGTATGAAAGAATTGTACTTTATCAATGGGTGGAGTTTTTTCCAGACCCTTGATGATTCAGATTGCTTACGGTACAGTGTAGTCCCGGCGGTCTGTATATGAGGTCTGTTTTCCTCCACATTTTTGTATTTATTATTTATGACCTTTTTCCTTTGATGTGTTTGGATTTGTCTGGATGTGTGTTTGATCCTGCAAGAATAAGCTAACAGTTTCTATTCATTATTGACATTTAGAATATTAGCATAGATGTGTAGGTGCTCCCTTACATACAAATATGCTGGCATCTTTCATCTAGCTGCCCCGTATGCCTGGAATAAACGACGTGGGTTTGTCCATGACACCCCTTCCCTTGTTTAAACATAGACTGAAAACCCACCTTTTTGATTTAGCCTTCAATCCGTAACCCTACTCTCTACTGCAGATTAACCATACCCCCTAGCTGTATCCCCCCACCCGAGCATCCTGTTTGTCTGTTTAGATTGTCAGCTCTTTCGTGACCCAGTGCAGCGCTGCATATTAGGTCTGGTAGTGCTCTAGAAATAATAAGTAGTAGTAATAGAAATCTATCTCACACAGAT
Source organism: Geotrypetes seraphini (assembly GCF_902459505.1). Classification (NCBI taxonomy): domain Eukaryota; kingdom Metazoa; phylum Chordata; class Amphibia; order Gymnophiona; family Dermophiidae; genus Geotrypetes; species Geotrypetes seraphini. Next base: position 12,043,241 of record NC_047094.1, on the reverse strand, counting down.
TAAGGAGAACTCAGAGCCTATTCACTCACCCCCCTCTCAAAGGAACACGACGAAAGAAACTATATGACAGCCTTTTAGCGACACAGGCAGCAAAGATCGATACTACCATCACCAATCTACTGACCAAATCAATAGACACTAAAGTATTCCGAAAAGAAATCAAAACTCATCTCTTCAAAAAACACTTCCCATCATCATAACCTCACAAAAGTTTTAGAAAATGCTCTCATGACTACCATAACACCACCACCAGCAACACCTTGAATCCGGACAGTATTATCTCTATTCGTCTAAACAACCTATCACTATCTACTATCTGCTATCAATGTCTCCTGGAAAAGTCCAGAATAACAATTGTAACTTAACACATTCTTGATTACATGTACTGCAATGCTACTGGAAATGTCCAGTCTTCTAACTTGTAATCCGCTTAGAACCGCAAGGCACAAGCGGAATAGAAATCACTAATGTAATGTATGGCACTTTGTGTGTCTAAGTGCTTTGAAAATGAGCCCCTAACTTTCTGCACAGCCTCAGGGCACCTAAATGGAGATGCCCTGTTATGGAACCAGTGGCATAATAAGGGAGGGGGGGAGTGAGGGGGCAGTCCACCCCGGGTGCCATGTTGGTGGAGACATTGGCAACCCTACTCCTTTCCACCCATGTGTTCCTCGCAACCTTGTCACCTCTCCTGCTGATGTCTCTTTCGGGTACTGCACATAGGAAGTGGCATCAGAGGGAGAGCCGCCGGGGTCATGTCACGAGGAGCATGTTGAAGTTGTTACTAGAGGTTCGGGGGAGGGGGGGGGAGGGAGGGGTTCCTCCGCCCCGGGTGCCTCACACCCTCGCTATATCACTGTATGGATCTGCCCTCTATGCCAGTGGTTCCCAACCCTGTCCTGGAGGACCACCAGGCCAATCGGGTTTTCAGGCTAGCCCTAATGAGTATGCATGGAGCAGATTTGCATGCCTGTCACTTCCATTATATGCAAATCTCTCTCATGCATATTCATTAGGGCTAGCTTGAAAACACGATTGGCCTGGTGGTCCTCCAGGACAGGGTTGGGAACCACTGCTCTATGCAATGGGGCTTTTTAACAACACACACTAATAGCATTAACATATTCTAAGGCAGGAGCAGACTTTAATTAAGCTAGCCCGCCCTGGGGTATCTTATTTATTCACTTTTCTACATCGTTCTCCCAGGGGATTTCAGGACAATTTAAATGAATTTATTCAGGTACTCAAGCATTTTTCCCTGTCTATCATGGTGGGCTCATAATCAATCTAATGTACCTGGGGCAATAGGGGGATTAAGTGACTTGCCCAAGGTCACAAGAAGCAGTGTGGGTTTGAACCCACAACCTCAGGGTGCTGAGGCTGTAGATTTAACCACTGCGCCACTCTAGAAATCAAAATGTAAAAGTGAGACAAGTATAGGACAATAAAGCTATTGTGACATCACTGATGAGGTTGACGCTTAGGCATTGGTTGAATAAGATATTATGACATCACAATATCAGCTCTGGTTATCAGAGGCTGAAACTTTCCACAGTATTTATTTATTCAATTTTCTATACTGTTCTCCCAGGGGAGCTCAGAACAGTTTACATGAATTTATTCAGGTACTCAAGCATTTTTCCCTGTCTGTCCCAGCGGGCTCGCAATCTATTTAATGTACCTTGGCTAGTCTGACAAAGATGGCAAAATAAAGTTTACAAAGCATGGTATGGTGAGACATAGCAAGATAAACATAGTATTACAAAGCAGGTGCTATAAGGTAGTAAGAGGGGCCAAAAGACAACGAGAAAAAAATAGCCAAGGAGGCAAAAAACTTCAAGCCGTTGTTTCGATATATTATGGGGAAACGACCCGCGAATGAAGCGGTGGGGCCGTTGGATGACCATGGAATAAAGGGAGTGCTAAAGGAGGACAAAGCCATCGCCGAGAAACTGAACACATTTTTTGCGTCTGTATTTACCGAAGAGGATATACACAACATACCGGAAGCCGACAGGCTATACACAGGAAACGAAGACAGGAAACTGACTGGGCTGATGGTCAGTCTAGAAGAGGTATGCAGGCAGATTGATAGGCTTAAAAATGATAAATCCCCTGGACCGGATGGCATCCACCCGAGGGTAATCAAGGAACTGAAAGGGGTTATAACTAATAGCCAATCTGTCGATCAAATCGAGAAGGATTCCTGAAGATTGAAAAGTGGTGAATGTTACGCCGATCTTCAAGAAAGGTTTGAGGGGAGATCCGGGAAACTACAGACCGGTGACCTTGGTACCGGGAAAGATGGTAGAGGCTCTGATAAAGGACCTAGATGAACACAATCTGATGAGGACCAGCCAGCACGGCGTCAGCAACGGAAGCTCTTGCTTGACGAACTTGCTGCACTTCTTCGAGGGAGTAAACAGGCAGATAGACAAGGGTGACCTGGTCGATATTGTATATCTGGATTTTCAGAAGGTGTTCAACAAAGTCCCGCATGAACGATTACTTCGAAAAATTGCGTGCCATGGAATTGAGGGTGAAATACTCACGTGGATTAAAAACTGGTTGGAGGATAGGAAACAGAGAGTGGGGGTAAATGGACAATACTCGGACTGGAAAAGCGTCAAGAGTGGAGTGCCGCAGGGTTCGGTGCTTGAACCCGTGCTCTTCAACATATTTATAAACGACCTGGAAATTGGTACGAAGAGCAAGGTGGTAAAATTTACGGACGATATGAAGTTATTCAGAGTAGTGAAGACACAGAAGGATTGCAAAGACATGCAATGTGACATAAACACGCTGGAGAAATGGGCCACGACATGGCAAATGAGGTTTAGTGTGGATAAGTGTAAGGTGATGCATGTCGGTTACAAAAATCTTACTCACGAATACAGGATGTCCAGTGCGGTACTCAGAGAGGCCCCCCAGGAAAGAGACTTGGGAGTACTGGTTGACATGATAACCTTCTCCGATCTGTTTGTGATCCCCTTCTTTATTATTCCTAGCATTTTGTTTGCCCTTTTTGCTGCCGCCACACATAGCTTGGACAGCTTCATTGACTTGTCGATCAGAACTCCCAAGTCTCTTTCCTGGGAGGTCTCTCCAAGTATCATGCTGCTGTACCGGGCCATGGTGCGACCCCACCTGGAATACTGCATCCAGCACTGGTCACCGTACTTGAAGAAGGACACGGTACTACTCGAAAGGGTCCAGAGAAGAGTGACTAAAATGGTTAAGGGACTGGAGGAGTTGCCGTACAGCGAGAGATTAGAGAAACTGGGCCTCTTCTCCCTTGAAAAAAGGAGACTGAGAGGGGACATGATTGAAAAGTTCAAGATAATGAAGGGAATAGACTTAGTAGATAAAGACGGATTGTTCACCCTCTCCAAGTAGAGAGAACGAGAGGGCACTCTCTAAAGTTAAAAGGGGATAGATTCCATACAAAAGTAAGGAAGTTCTTCTTCAGCCAGAGAGTGGTAGAAAACTGGAACGCTTTTCCGAAGGCTGTTATAGGGGAAAACATCCTCCAGGGATTCATGACAAAGTTAGACGAGTTCCCGCTGAACTGGAGCATAAGCAGGTTGGGCTGGTCTTGGTTGGGGCACTGGTCTTTGACCTAGGGGCCGCTGCAGGAGCAGATTGCTCGGCTCGATGGACCACTGGTCTGACCCAGCAGCGGCAGTTCTTATGTTCTTAAGAAAACTAATGAACTAAGGAAACCATCTTAAGTGTGTACATATCAATGTCATGAGGAATAAACTAAAAAAACATCATAAGTATACATGTTTAAAAACCACAACATGCAAATGAGACTGGTGAACACAAGCTATTGTATAAATGTCCTTTTATTCATCCAATAACACTCAATGACTCGACATGTACATGTTTCGGCCAAACTGGTCTGCGTCAGGAGTCATGAGAGTCTTCTAGATTATATCAAAAGATGTTTTGAATAAAATGCATATTCACAGTCAGTGCTATGATAAGGAGGACTTGTGAATATGCATATTATTCAAAACATCTTTAGATATAATCTAGAACAGTGGTTCCCAACCCTGTCCTGGAGGACCACCAGGCCAGTTGGGTTTTCAGGACAGCCCTAATGAATATGCATGGAGCAGATTTGCATGCCTGCCACCTCCATTATATGCTGATCTCTCTCATGCATATTCATTAGGGTTATCCTGAAAACCCAATTGGCCTGGTGGTCCTCCAGGACAGGGTTGGGACCCACTGATCTAGAAGACTCTCAAGACTCCTGAAGATGGCCAGTTTGGCCGAAACATGTGCATGTCGAGTTATTGGATGAATAAAGTCATTTTGACAAACAACAAAGAAATCCAGCAAAGTCTGCAGTGCAAAAGCAGCAAGCATAAAACCAGAAAACACTGCAGACAATATGTACAAAGTGCAGGCTGTGTTTATTATACCAAACATTAAATGTGGTCACTAATGCCACCTTTTTACAAACTAAGGGACCCGACACGGTCCGTGTTTCGGAAAACATGCTTTCCTCAGGTTGAAAAGGTTTAAGACAAAACCACAATTTAAATTGATAATGAATAAAAGCCTATGTGCTCCTTTTATCAAGCCGCGCTAGCGGGGTTAACGCACGTGATGTTTCATCACACGTTAATCCCCGCGCTGGCCTAAAAACTACCGCCTGCTCAAGGGAGGCGGTAGCGGCTAGCGTGGCCGGCACTTTAGCGTGCGGTATTCCGTACGTTAAACCATTAGCGCGGCTTGATAAAAGGAGCCCTATGTGTGCAGTAATCACAAACTGATGGTTCCAGCGCAAAATGGATACCAGAGCAAAACCATTTCTAAAGTCATTTTGAACCACTGGATGAATAAAAGGACATTTATGCAATAGCTTGTGTTCACCAGTCTCATTAGGACAATTCCACTCTTTTCTTTGCATATTTGAGTTTGTGGTTTTGTTTCCCCTGTTTTTATTTCCTAAAAACCACGACATACATATGAGGGCCGTGGATTAAATAAAAACAACCGAAGAAAAGAAGCCAAATCCGTGGAAGTTAAGTAAAGCATGGCATGATCAGAAGAGTGGATGGCAAAACATGGCATGGTCAGACATAGAGGGCTCCTTTTACAAAGCCGTGCTAGCCGCTACCGCCTCCTCTTGATCTGGCGGTAGTTTTTCGGCCAGCACGGGGGTTAGCGCGTGATGAAAAGTCGCACGCGTTAAACCCGTGAGCGCGACTTCGTAAAAGGAGCCCAGAATGAAGCACATATTGTTCATTCTATTCTATCTAAGACGTTCTAAAGTATAATAGTAGTAAGACATGGAGTAGGACATGTTTTGAAAAGTCAGGATCCAAATTTGTGGTAATGGAGGCTACCTGTAGCGTGGGTAATGGGCTGTTCAGGAAAACGAGAGCCAAGGAAATTGTCAGAAAAGTACCAAAAGCCCTCGATCCTGCCTTTCATGGTTATGTTCCTGTACGAATGCTGATGAATTAGAAAGGCTCTCTGCAGTCAAATATGGGATGCAAATAATTTCTAAGGCGTAATGGTTCAGCTGCACAATCTATTGTAGTAATCAGACGCCCACTTTCTACAAATGAATCCAGGGACACCGCATGTGTATGTCACCTCTCGTAATAGAATAATTTCCAGCTTGTTTGAGCAAATTTCATTTCTCCCTTTCATTTTTAACTGGGGTTTTTTTTTTTTCCCAAGATGTGCTATCTTTTAATGAATCTACATTAGAATTATGTAAAACAAGGCTTCTCTTATTTTAATGCAAAGGGTAAATCTTTTGATGTTTGACCTAGCTGCCTTTTGACTATTTAGTTCCCGTCTTAATTTTGTGCACACCTGAATAAAACTGACTGCCTCTGTTCTACAATGCTAAAATTAGAACCAGACCAGTGCATGAAAATATGCTGCAAGACTTGTAAAAAAGAAGGCGGGTTAATATTTCATGATTAGATGTAATCATCATGTCTTTGTTAATATTCAGTGCAAGTAGTGACACTTGGTCAGACCACTCAGAAAACAATAGATTTAATTGCGCTCCCATTTGACCCAGCATTAAACAGTAACATGCAAGGACATCTTCATTCTTTGAGGGTCCTTTTATCCCCACCTTGCTCTTTCTGACTTTCAGATATACTGTCTGCAGAAACAATGTTCCAGCCTCGCAAAAACCTTTTCACCTCTATTCCACACACTTGGGTATTATTGAAAATTGATCTATATTTTATCTTGGCATTTCATGTTATTGGTCTGCTCTGATCATCTGCTAGATCTACTAATCTTTTTCAGAGAAAGGAAAATGGTAAAACCAGAGGACATAATTTGAGGTTGAGGGGTGGCAGATTCAGGGGCAATGTTAGGAAATTCTACTTTACGGAGAGGGTGGTGGATGCCTGGAATGCGCTCCCGAGAGAGGTGGTGGAGAGTAAAACAGTGACTGAGTTCAAAGAAGCGTGGGATGAACACAGAGAATCTAAAATCAAAAAATAATATGAAATATTGAACTAAGGCCAGTACTGGGCAGACTTGCACGGTCTGTGTCTGTGTATGGCCGTATGGTGGGGGATGGGCTGGGGAGGGCTTCAATGGCCGGAAGGGTGTAGATGGGCTGGAGTAAGTCTTAACAGAGATTTCGGCAGTTGGAACCCAAGCACAGTACAGGGTAAAGCTTTGGATTCTTGCCCAGAAATAGCTAAGAAGAAAAAATTTAAAAATTTAAATTGAATCAGGTTGGGCAGACTGGATGGACCATTCGGGCCTTTAGCTGCCGTCATCTACTATGTTACTATGTAGAAGATGCTTGCCTTCAGCAAGATTGCCATTAACCTCCATGGCACTGATGATGCCTGACTGCCTTTCCTGGAGTCATCTCGGAACAAGTGCTGGTCTGAGCAAACAGAAGCAGGCCACCACAATCTTTGTTGTGCTGTGATAGATTGGAAGAAGATACAGTGGATTTGAATACTTAACCCCTGAAGCAGCCTGTGGTGAAACGGAGATTCCCTGTTGGGTTTAGGGGTACTTGTAGTGTTGATTTGAAGCAGTGAATGTGGTCTCTTTGAATGGAAATTCACTACTGATAAAGCTGAGTACTTTTTGTGTTTTGGTGTCAATGCTTTCAATCTAAGCAATGTTGATTGGACTTTTTGAGCTTTCTCCCCAATGACTACCATATACATTTTTGTGTCTATTATGAAGAGTGGAGTTTTTTTTTAAGACCCAAGAACCCTAACTGAGGTCTTTTTCTCCACTCCTCTTTCTTTTGCCTTTTTTTCTTTTTCCTGTTCTGTTTCGTTGGATTGTGTAGGACTGTATGAAACAGTGAGAGTATTTTTTTTGAATGGTGCTGACTATTGGGTATTTGAAATCACATTCAACTCAGGAAAAGGACATGTACAAATGTAGGGTCATGAAATGGTTAACTGTTGTTTAAAATATTGCTCTGGCCTACATAGCTGAAGAAAGTTTACAATCTATTGACTTCATCTGCCTAAAATGTATGTCCCTGCCTTACCACATTGTAAGCTAAATAGATAAGAGTTTAAGCCATGATGTACCCTGCCCTTCTGTACATTTAACATTTAGAACTGTAAGAGTTAGATAAGTGACCTGCTAGTGTGAGCTTAGGACCAATAATAATTGTAGAAAGTTATAGAAGTAACAAATGAAAATTGTAGTTTTTGCATATATTAGTTTGCGAAAAGGGCATAAAAGTCCATATATTTCCTGTTTCTGACACTCTAGTAGGCAGGCTATTAACTGCACTAGAGTCCGGTATACCGTAATAAATCTCTTGTACTTTCTTCACGCCTCTGACTTTGTGTGTCCAAGTGACCTTTCACAAACACTTATTTCCAACTCAATTGATATCCTATATGGAACTAACTGGGGACTCTAAGACACTGCAAGGCCTCACCAGCATAGACACACTTCATTCAGTCACAAATGGAGAAACAAGAAAAAGAAGTGGAGAAAAAGCCTCAGTTATGCTTCATATGGCAAAAAAAACTCCACTTCACATAAATAATCACTTGCACGTGTGAAATATAAATACTGATGAAAAAAAGCCCATAGAGAACCACCATATAGCACGCCAAAAACAGATTCAAAAAGTGATCATGTGGCTAAAAAGGCACTATAGTCACCAACATTGCTTCATGAGCAGAATGAGACAAAAAAAACTTAGCTGCCGATAGAGTCCAGAAGTGATTCATGTGTGGAATTGGAGAGTGTCCTGCACGAAGGGTCCTGACTTGTCTGTAATGCAGTTGGATTTAAACCCCTGATGCAGCAAGGCGAAACAGAGATTTCCCCGTCGGGTCAACTGGCTGCGGCATCCGGGTGTTGGAGCATGGTTCGTGAGTGCTTTGGAGAGAGCCTGGACTCCATCGGCAGCTAAATTTTGATTTTTTTTGGCTCTTGAAGCTATATAAAATGTTGTTTGTATATTAGCTGCTGACCTTGATGATGAAAAGGTAACATTCCCCCCAAAAAAATTCCCAGTCACTATTAGAGAAATTGTATTCGAAATCTTCCTCCCATTTATGTTGTAATCCTGTTAGATTTTCAGAAAGTAAAGACTTCATTTACTTGTAAAATTGAGATGCTAAATGACCTGTAGCCATAAATTGTTTACAATAAATGATTAACGAAAAACATTAAAGTTTTTAATTTCTGTGATTAACCTTTTTAGATAATGTAAGAATTGAATCCGTTTATAGAACCGAGTATCAGGGAGCTTGAAAATAGATTGTAGTTCAGCAAATGATTTCTATGTAGGATTGATATTATTTATAGGATTTGTTATAATAAATGATGGCAGATAAAGGACCTGAATGGTTCATCCAATAGTCACACTTCTTATACATTAATTGTTAAATTGTCTTTTCTTTAATATCTCTGGGAAACAGACCCTAAAAGTCTGCCTGATACTATCATTAGGCTCCCACTGGTGCAGTTGTCACTCCAGTCCACCCTAACCATCCTGTCACCAGAGCTTCTATCAAAGCCCTCCCCAGCTCATCCCAAACCAACTTATCATACATGGGACACAAACTGTGCAGGATTGCCCAGTCCCGGCCTTGGTTTGTTTTATGCCATTGATTTTCTAATTAGAGGGCTCCTTTTACTGAGGTGCGCTAGTCGAAAAATTACCGCGTGGCATTTTAGCGTGTGCTATTCCATAGAAACATAGAAGATGACGGCAGAAAAGGGCTACAGCCCATCAAGTCTGCCCACTCTGCTTACCCACCCCCTGTCTATGCCCTAATGACCCAATTTCCTTATCTTGACCCTCATAGGGATCCCACATGGGTATCCCATTTATTCTTAAAGTCTGGCACGCTGTCTGCCTCGATCACCTGCACTGGAAGCTTGTTCCAATGATCAACCACTCTCTCTGTGAAGAAATACTTTCTGGTGTCGCCATGAAATTTTCCTCCCCTGAGTTTGAGCGGGTGCCCTCTTGTGGCCGAGGGTCCCTTGAGAAAGAAAATATCATCTTCCACTTCGACACGTCCCGTGAGGTACTTAAATGTTTCGATCATGTCTCCCCTCTTCCTACGTTCCTCAAGAGTGTAGAGCTGCAATTTGTTCAGTCTCTCTTCGTACGAGAGACCCTTGAGCCCCGAGATCATCCTGGTGGCCGTCCGTTGAACCGATTCAATTCTGCGCACATCTTTACTGTAATGTGGCCTCCAGAATTGCACACAGTACTCCAGATGAGGTCTCACGCGTTAAGGCCCCAATACACCTTTGTAAAAAGGAGCCCAGAGATCCTGTGTGTTCATCCCACGCTTTTTTGAATTCCGCCACTGTTTTCATCACCAGCACCCCCGGGGAGGGCATTCCAGGCATCTACCACCCTCTCCATAAAAAAACGAATTTCCGAATGTTACTCCGCAACCTTAATTCATGCCCTCTAGCTTTACCATTTTCCTTTCTCTGGAAAAGATTTGTTTCTAAATTAATACCTTCTAAGTATTTAAACATCTGGATCATATCTCCCCTGTCCCTCCTCTCCTCAGGTCTTTCAATCTCTTCTTGTACATCTTTTGGCGCAAGCCCCATACCATTTTTGTTGGGTTTCTCTGGGGCCTCATCAACGACCTGTACAGGGGCATCAACATCATTCTTCTGCTGGTTATGCCTCTTTCTATACAGCTCAGCATTCTCCTGGCTACAGTCACCACCTTGTCACACTGTTTCGTTGCCTTCAGATCCTTAGACACTGTCATCCCAAGGTCTCTCTCCCTATCCATGCATATCAACCGCTTAGCACATGTGGTTCCCTCGGAATTCTGCTCCCCAAGTACATCACTCTGCATTTCTTCACATTGAATTTTAGTTGCCAAACAGACCATTCTTCTAACTTTTGAAGATCCTTTTTTTCATGGTTTCCACTCCCTCTGGGGTGTCAACTCTATCACAAATCTGGAATCATCCACAAAAAGGCAAACCTTACCTTCTAACCTTTCAGCAATGTCGCTCACAAATACAAGAGCATTTTAAAAAGTAACAGCAAATTGACAGTATTTCATGAAATGAACACCTCTGGCATTTCAAACTCCTTTGCAGGGAACATACATTCTTAGAGGAAGTGATATTTGCTGCTCTGTTACAAAATTAGTGAATGCATCCCTCGTTTCAAGTTGTTTGTCATTATTTATGAAGGGTGCAAACCTTCATCCATTATTGAGATGAACTACATCCATAGGCACTGGCAAATTACATTACATTACATTAGGGATTTCTATTCCGCCTGTGCCTTGCGGTTCTAGGCGGATTACAATATAGAAAATATCTGGGACATTCCAGTAGAATTACATTTCAGGATAGGAGTAAGTTACAGGAACAGTGAAGAGTTATGATATTACAATTTCACAGAAGATATTACTTATTACAGAAGATAATACATATAGCAGAAGATAATGCATTTTACAGAGGTAATACATGTCAACTCGATCAGTTAAGTCGGGTGTAGTGTAGAAGAGTTACAGTATATTCTTGATCACAAACAAAGAGATAATATGGATGAGTGATTCCGAAGTCGTTGATTGGGAACTCATTGGGCGGTGGTTAGAGTGATGGGAGATATTTTTTGAACAGTAGTGTTTTTATTTCTGTGTCCTCTCTATCTTTTGTGGTGACAGTGTTTCAGTGATAACGTCTGGGTTATTTACAATATCTTATTAAAATGAGTAGGCCTAGAGAGAGAGAAGAGGAGAATTCTATAAGTTACATAGGTAGACAATGAAAAAGAACAAAACACGAAACCAAGGGGAAAAGGACCATTGTTCCACAGCAATAAAGATAAATCCAAAGACACACAAAGTGGAACAAAAGTTCCTGGACGTTCAGGTAGCTTCTGCTGCAAATGTTTATTATTCTCAAAATGTCAAATAAAACCAACTTGGAGGCAAAGAGACTGGACCCTACACGGGCCACGTTTCGGCACAGATCTGCCTTCCTCAAGGGTCCTGGTCAAGATCCATGAACATCAAATGCTGTAGGTAAATAATAATAATAATTTTATTTCTTATATACCGCTATACCATAATTCAAAGCGGTTTACAACAAGAATCATGCAATGAGAGTATGCGGTGATTACAACAAGAAGCATATGTTTAGAACAAGATACATAAGTTCAGAGCGGTTTGCAAGAAGATACGTGCAATGAGAATACGAGATGTATGCAGCAAGCAACCAATGATTACAACCAGATACAGAAGTACAGAGCGGTTTACAACAGGGTACATGAGCTCGGGGCAGTTTACAAGAAGAAGGGGGGTGGGAAGAGAAAGGGCTTTCAGGGATACAGAATTGTCAGTGGAAGAGTGGAAGAGACTCAAATTGTGTTAAATGGCACAATCCCTCCCAAAAAAAAGCTTTCTGTACTATTTTCAAAGCTCTGAACTAAGACCGCTCACAGCAAAAGAAGTTAGCTTAAGACAATGAAAAAGAGACGTACAACATTTGAAAGAGAGAAGGTACAAAATCAAGCAGGTTAGAGATAGTAGTCTGCCATATCGTCCAGATCGCGTTTCCTCCTGTGTCCCTGGAGGTTAGGTGAAAAGAAGGCCATCATATATTTAAAGGTCTGTTCAAAGTGATAGAGAAGGTTGTACTTAGGCAGCTGTCTGATTACACTGACAAGAATAATTTGTTGGCTCTATGTCAATATGACTTTTGGTGCTTTTATAACACTGAAATATTGCAATTCTCCAGCTGACAGTGGCACTGTTTACTTTAATGCTATCTGACATATCTTGCAGCTTTTGATACTTGAAATCATGAGTTTCTTGTGGAACAATTAGCTTCAATAGAATTGAGAGAAACAGTGCTAGTCTGCTTCTTTTTATTCTTGACTGACAGATATTAGAAAGTGGTGGTAAATTATAGGTTGTCCTACAGATACAAGCAGTCCACAGGGTTCTGCTTTATCAGCAGTATTTTATCATCTTTAAGTGTCTCCAATAGGAAGAGTGTTTGCAAACTTGGATGTACGGTACCAAAGATATGTGAATGACATCCAATTCTTTTTCCCCATTAACTTTTCATTGCAAGAGGAAATGAATCATGCCATCGGATGAGTTTCTCTCACTGAAGAATGGATGTCTTCAAACTGTCCGTTAATGTTGGAAAATCAGCGCTGATGGTCTTGGGAAACCCATCCGTGATAGAGTGCTCTGAGAGAGTGGAGTTTGGAAGACATCAAATTTGAATCTCATCTCAAGAAAGGAGCCTTGGAATAATGTCTTCTCTTTTCTACTCTTTTAATAATAATAATAATAATAACTTTATTCATGTATACCGCCATACCCAGTGAGTTCTAGGCGGTTCACATTAATTAGACATGGTAACATGCAGTTAAGTATTAACTGAACAGATTTACATTAATTAAACATAGTTACGTGTATAGTTACATGTGGTACACATTATTTAAACATAGTTACATGCAGTTAAGTATTAATTAAACAGTTTTACGTAGAGTTAAGTGTTCAATTAAATAGGGATGCAGGCAACGAAGTAGATAAAATTGGAGAGAAGGATAGAATGGATCGGGGGGGTGGGGTGAGATAAAAAAGGGGGGTGGGGCGGGGTTCTTTGAGGAGGGGGCAATTAAGTGTCGTGGCGTTGGAAGAGGTGTGTTTTGAGTAGTTTTCTAAAGCTGAGGTAGGTTGAAGCCTCGAGGATTGATTGGGCTATCCATGGGTTTAGTTTGGCAGCCTGGAAGGCGAGGGTTTTGCCAAAGAATTTATTGGAGTGGCAGAGTTTTAGGGAGGGGAAAGCAAATAGCTGGATTCTGCGGGAGTTCTTGTTTCTGTGATTCAGGATGAAGTGTGGGTTGATGTAGTTTGGGGCTAGGCCGAATACTGTTTTGTAACAGAAACAGGCGAATTTGAATAGGACTCTGGATTCCAATGGTAGCCAATGAAGTTTGTGGTAAAAAGGGGTAACATGTTCCCATTTTTTCAGGCCGAATATGAGGCGGACAGCGGTGTTCTGGATCATTCTGAATCTTCTGATAGTTTTCTTCGTGGAGCTCAGGTAAATGATATTACAGTAGTCCAGTATGCTGAGAATGGAGGATTGCACTAGGAGGCGGAATGACGTGTCGTCAAAATATTTTTTTATGGTGCGTAGTTTCCAGAGCGCCGAGATGCTTTTCCTAACTGTAATGTCGGTGTGCTTCTCCAGGGTTAGGTGTTTGTCTAGTGTGACTCCTAGTATTTTTAGGGTTTGTTCTTCTTGTCTGTTATGTTTGCAGCTTCTTCTCATACTCCTGATATTATCGTATTGCAGTTGTCAGGATATCATGAATGGATAAATGCATGTGTATGTTTTTATTTATTCATTCATTCACTTATCTAGCCCATCCTCCCAAAAGAGCACAGAATGGGCTACAAGAGTACATACACAGAATGGTCGAGATAATACAAACAAGACGTAATAGGAAAAAAGTAGTACAGTTGCATTACAGTAGGTATTAACATCCGTGATACACTAATTTACAATGCCTACTTTGGGGTGGGACTTAGACAATGGCCTAGATGGTGGGACTAATGGGTTCTTTAATGCATGGTCTATTCATGGAGCTGAGTTTGTGGTGAAACAGGAAAGAGTAGTACAAGTCGAGGTACAGTAGGTATAAACATCAGCGATACACCAATTTACATACATCAGAGGTGCATTAATTAACATCAGAGATACTGTAAATTACTTCGGTGAGGGATTTAGATAATGGCCTAGTTAGTGAGACTATTTGAGTTCTTTGAGGTTTGGTCTTTCAAGGAGCTGGGTTTGTGAAGAGGATAGTTTTCGTGGCCTTACTAAAGTTCCATAGGTCGTCTAGTACTCAGACTTAATGGGGTGGGTCAGCAGAGTGGGCAGACTTGATGGGCTATAGCCCTTTTCTGCCGTCATCTTTCTATGTTTCTATGTTTCTATGTTTCTAGTTCTCTAATAGTTTGGGTTGAAATGTGAGTAGACCGATTCTGTTTTCAGCGCGCATCCGTGGGGAGAGACAGTCGTCATTCTATCTGGGTTCTTAAAGGGCATCCTGGGTTGTAGATTGGTAGCTTGGGAATCATATAGCCTGGTACCACTTTTTGGAAGGATTTGAATGCCAGGACTAGGGCTTTGAAGATGCAGTGTTTCTTGATAGGTATTTAGTTTGAACCCTTCTTTGTCTATGAAACCACAGGATCAGGAGGTGGAGAGCAAATGATGCAGAGATTAAAGCCGTATCTTTCAGTCACTTGCCATATCATGATCTGGGCTTAGAAACAACATGCTAAAGGTGCTGCTGGTAAAAAGTGTAACACACTGTGAACACATCAATTACAGAATGACATGGGGACAGAATTTGTCCCCGTCCCTGCGGGCAACAATCCCTATGTCATTCTTTAAGGAGAGAGGGAAGAATCAGATTATGGATGAGCACAGCCACTGACCCTCAAGCCTTGCATTGAAGAATGTTGGTGTAGAAGGGATATACACTGAAGAACAGGATCTGGGTTGGCCACTGTTGGAAACAGGATACTGTCTTGATGGACCTTCAGTCTGTCCTAGTACAACAATTCTTATGTGAGCCAACTATAAGACAGTCAAACCATTGTGACATCACTGAGGTTGGCTCTTAGGCATTGGTGGAATGAAGCATTATGACATTACAATCTCAGCTCTGGAATGTTGCTACTCTTTGGGTTTCTGCCAGGTATTCGTTACCCGTTCTGAGCTCATTGGGGAGGACGGGATATAAAACTAACCTAATTAATTAATTAATGATATATGCACTGGATTCCTGAAATTAATAACATGGAGACCAAGCATAGAGCCCTTCAGCTGTGAAATGATTATTGCATATCAAGAAATAATGGGGACAGGAACCTGCACCATGCGGCTAGTACAACTCCAACAACCCTCCTGGGCAGACTTATCAGAACATAGGAGCTGCCCTACTGGGACAGACCACAGGTCCATGAAGCCCAGTGACCAACCCAAGCCACAAGTACCTGGCAAGCTCCCAAGGAGAAAAACAGATTTTAGGCTGCTTATCCTAGGAATAAGCAGTGAATTTCCCCAAGCCCATCTTAATAATAGCTTATGGACCAGGGGCATTACCATGGGCAGGCCTAGATGGGCCTTGCCCATCCAGTTTGGGTTCAGGCCTCTCTATACAGTGCTATAGGCTACCGGCAGCAGGTCCCAGAAGCCTTACCTCTTTCTCTCCCTCCCTTCCCTCTCCCTCAGCCCTCATACCTTTTCTTCAGGTTGCCGGCAGCAGTTCCTACATGCTGGTGGTGGCTAACTCAGAGCCTTCCCTCTGACACAAAACACTTCTGGGTCAGCTACTGCCAATGCGTAGGAACCGCTGCCAGCAACATAAAGAAAAGGTACCCTGGCTGGGAGGTGAGATGGGAGGGAGAGAGAGTCTGTTGCACATGCTGGATCCAAAGGTGACTGTAAACTAGACATACATTTCGGGTGTAAGTGACAACTCCTCTGGGGGGTCATAAAGTTTAGGATTTTTCTAGCCAGTCCTAATGACAAACTTATGGAGACTAGTATTCAATTTAATGGCCAAAACTTTGAAATAGCTACTAATATTAAAGTCATGGGAGTAACTTTAGACTGTCACTTAACTTTTGAGAATCATATTGATCAAGTGATTAAAAAAATGTTTTCCGATCTTATGGAAATTAAGAACTATAAAAAAGTACTTTGATATGGTTTCTTTTAGGATACTAGTACAATCCACTATTTTATCTACCCTAGATTATTGTAACATTATCTACCTAGGGTCAACCAAAAAAAACTAGACATACTAGACTGCATTTGGTAAAAACGCAGCAATACGCTTGATTTCGGCTTGAGAAAGTTTGATCATGCGAGTCCTTTCTACCTGCAGCTCTAATGGAATCCTTTTGAAGCCAGTCTTTTTAAAATTTGGTTGCATCTGTTTTAAAGCACTCTTTGGTTTATTACCAACATACCTATCTTCTCAACTGAAATTATACATGTCAAGTAAAGAATACAAGAAATTCCGGTATGTGTATGTATCCTACCCCAAAAACGTGCCGTTTCAAGAGCTTTTTGGAAAAGACATTTGCTTTTCAAGCAGACTTGCACGGTCTGTATATGGCCGTTTGGGGGCGGATGGGCTGGAGAGGGCTTCAATGGCTGGGAGGGTGTAGATGGGCTGGAGTAGGTTTTGACAGAGATTTCGGCAGTTGGAACCCAAGCACAGTACCGAGTAGACATTCAGGTCTTTATCTGCCGTCATCTACTATGTTACTATGTATTGATGTACTCTCTGTTTTTTTACTTTCTCTGAAACAGTAACAGTTCTCTTGATGTGAACCGCCCAGAACTATTGGTTGGGCAGTATACAAAAACCAAAATTATTATTACAGAAGAAGCCAGCAAGCCCGTTTCTCTTTCACATTGCCTCTTGAACAGTGTGATCTGAATATGGCTGCAGTGATTGTTCATTACAGTTCATTTCTATGCAAATCCCTCTGCGCCTGTACTGTCATTTAAACTGAAGAGTTACTAGGCAGTGGCATCAGATTGTATGATAAGCAAATCCATCATCGATGCTAGATGCTATTTGACCTCAGCACTCATTCAGTCACTCATAAATAAGACACGTGCTAATCCTTTAACTCCATCATTTGTCTTTTCACTGAATCCCTAGGAAATCTTTTCTGGCTATTTGTTAGCTATGGTGCTGTGAGTAATAAACCATCAGAGGTAGAGAATGAGAGTGTTTCCTTGTGGTTCATGGCCCTTGGATGCTGGTAAAAAGACAAAGGAAAGCAAATCATGAAACTATTAATTGTTGGGTTCTTGGCATCACTATTGATTCTTCTCTCTCCCTCAATGACCACCTCAACTCCTTGGCAAACGACCATCTCAACTCCTTGGCAAAATCATGCTTTTTCAGCCTCCATATGCTGAAGAAAGTAAGATCCTACTTTCGCCAAAAACATTTCGCCGTCCTC
The DNA here is from genome assembly GCF_902459505.1 of Geotrypetes seraphini. NCBI lineage: Eukaryota > Metazoa > Chordata > Amphibia > Gymnophiona > Dermophiidae > Geotrypetes > Geotrypetes seraphini. Next base: position 12,025,731 of record NC_047094.1, on the reverse strand, counting down.
GTCCAATCCATCATCCTCTCCAAACTTGACTACTGCAATGACATTTACTTATGCCTAAGAAAAAAAAGTCTTCAAAGACTCCAGCTTATCCAGAATACTGCAGACAAGTTGATCTTTGCAAAACGCAAATCTGACCATATCTCCCCACTCAAGTCCAATCTTCACTGGCTCCCAGTGATTTCCAGAATCCATTTCAAATGCTTCTGCCTGGCTTTTAAGATCATTCACGGCATCCTTCCTCCCCTAATCCCACTATCCTTTAACTCCTCGAGTCCTGACTCCACCAGACCCGCCCAAAGATATAAACTATCCTTCCTCTCTCTACGCGATATTCTCGGAAAATCTCTTCTCTTCAAAATCACAGGTCTCTGGAACGACCTTACTATCCCGTTGCGGAACCTGGGCTCTCTCCAACTATTCCGCAAGCAACTGAAAACTTGGCTCTTCTCTAACATGTCATTCTATTTTCCCCCTTACTCTTCCATTCTATATATAAGCTCATGTAAACCTTTTCCTTTCTCTTCTTATATTTTAAGTTCTTGTAAACCGTGCCGAGCTCCACTTCCGTGGAGAGGATGCGGTATATAAACTTAAGGTTTAGTTGGCCCTTAGTCCATCAAAAAGTGAAGGGTCTATAGGACTGTCTTTATAAAAGTTGCCAAGCTGGGTCCCTCTTGCCCAGTATCCAGTTTCGAACAATAGCCAGTTGGCCATCAAGATGGAACAAAAATGAAGACAGTAGACCATCTACCCCCGCTTCTTCCCTGATCCCAATGTTACAGAGGTATGAAGGAAAGAAAGTGGCGAGCGTGCATAGCAGTGGGGGGGGGGGTGGAGAAAGGAGCAGGGGGTGGAGAGGAGGACAGGTAGCGTACCCCTACGAAGATGGCGCCTGGGGCGAACCGCCCCCTCCTGTGTCCCCCTTACTATGCTACTGATTGCTCCCATGACAACATACAGCAAAAAATCAACAAGATGAACATTCCCACAAACAACATGGGAACTGACGTGAAATGACAATTTTCTGGCAGTGCCCCCCGTGAAGCATGGTAGACTGGGATCCCAGTACACAGAGCAGCAGTAGTAACTTACTAAGCAGCAGTAATAGACTAAGCAGCAGTAACTTACGTTGAATCTGTAGGGTAATTGATAGACAGTATGGTTCATATAAGAGAAGAGGCTCTGTCTGGTCTTTCAGAATGATACCGAAGCTTCACGGAAGTGCTTAGCGCTTCTAAGTTTTATAGCATTTTGTTATCAGTCGGCTGTTTTTTTACTGCTTTGATGTTTAACATGATGATTTTTGCAGTGTAGCGTGGATCTCTGTCTGATTGGAGGATGTTTTTTGACGTCACTACGTTTTTGACGTGCTGACGTCATGTCCTTTTAAAAAATTTGAAGTCGGTGTTAATTTCGCTGTTACACAGCGATTGACAGCATCTTTTTATTTTTTTTTTTAATTATCTCTATATATAAAAGGCTAACTCGCGCATGCGCACTCCTATCAGCGTGCTTCCGTGATCCGTATGTCCGTGGCCGGCAAGAGTGCACATGCAAGCTTACAACAGCCCGCACTCACGGTCTGGCTGGCTCACTACAGTTTTTCGCAGTGGCGGCTCACCTGCTCCGCCTTCCTCTTCCTGCCAGTCTCAGCCGGGCTCACTCCTGGCAGCCCTGAACCTGTTCTCCGTTCCTCGCACGACGGGCCAGTGAGTGGCGCGGCGGGGGCAATGCAGGTGGAGACTGTTGTTGGCGGCGACTCTTGGCGTCGGAGACGGAGGGAAGGGGGGTGGGAGGCAAGAAGTTCGGCAGCATAAACGCAAATTGTTTGCAGTGCGAGCAGGAGGAGGGTGAGACCGAAGCCATTACTCCGGAGTTTTACAGCGAGATCCTGGAATACACCCTCCCCTACGAGCAGGCATAGGAAAGGGGTGTGGCAAAGGGGGAAAGCAAGGAAAGGCTGCCCAATCTCCTGTGGGGACCTGATGTGTCCTGTGTCCGTCCGTGGCCGCGGCTTCAGGCGTATGCGCCAGTTAGGGAGCGGCGCTGGCGGCGGATGGCGGAAGGAGGGCTCATGGTCCTGCCGCCGCTGCCGCTCCTGTTCACAGCAAGTCGCCGACTCCCCCCCCCCCCTTCCCGCAACAACCGCTACCACTCCTGTTCAAAGCGGCCTGCTGAGGTTAGCGGCCGGCTGTAACGAACCTCGCAGGCCGCTCTCCACATGGTAGCACGTTCCCTCTGACGCGATCGCTTCAGAGGGAACATGCTACCGAGTTGGAGAGCGGCCTGCGAGGTTCGTTACAGCCGGCCGTGAACCTCAGCAGGCCGCTTTGAACAGGAGCGGTTGCGGGAAGGGGGGGGGGGGGCGTTTTAACAGGAGGAGTCGCCGAAAAAAACCTTCAGCCGCAGCAGGCCAGCACGTGGGAAGGAAAGGGGGAGGGGCCGAACGGAGCAGGGCAGCTCAAGGTAAGAAGGGAATGGGGGGTGGGTGAAAATGCTTCTACTACTCAGCAGGGACCTGGAGGGGAAGGGAAATACCGCTGCTGCTTCTGCAGAGGAAAGTGGTGCTGGGGGAGAGAAGGGAATGGGGGGTGGGTGGGGGAAAATGCTGCTACTACTTCTCAGGGATCTGGAGGGGAAGGGAAATATCACAGCTGCTTCTGCAAAAGAAAGTGGGGGGGGGAGAGAAGGGAATGGGGGGTGGGGGAAAATGCTGCTACTGCTTCAGCAAGGACCTGGAGGGGAAGAGAAATACGCTACTGCTTCTGCAAAGGAAAGTGGGGGGGAGAGAAGGGAATGGGGGTGGGTGGGGGGAAATGCTGCTACTACTTCACAGGGATTTGGAGGGGAAGGGAAATATCACTGTTGCTTCTGCAAAGGAAAGTGGGGGGGGGGAGGGGGGGGGAGACACAGAAAGAAATACAGACAGACAAAGGAGGCTAGGGAGAGAGACAGACAGAAATAAAGACAGACAGGGGACCAGAGAGAGACAGAAAAAAAGACAGACAGACAAAGGGTGCCAGGGAGAGAGAGAGAAAAATTGCAGGAGGGAGAGAGACAGAAAGAAAGGAAGAAAGAGACAGGAGCAGGGAGAGAGACATAAATAAAGAAAGACAGACAGCCATATATTCTAGCACCCGTTAATGTAACGGGCTTAAACACTAGTTTATTTATAATTGTACAATCTTATTTTGCAAGATTAATTCTTGTTACATTAAATACAGGGAAGAAAATTACAAAGCAATAGAACTCTTACAATAATCATCATACTGATTAACCCCTTCTTAGACCACAATAATAGGGGGTGACCAAAACATAAATTAGAGAGAAATTTAGAGGAATACTACCAAAAAGAAAGGCATAATGTATCAAGCGCCCATTACTACTAATATCCCTTAATCCTTGATGATCTGCTTAACATCTAGAAATTTCTTCAGATGGTTAGGAGAGAAAAAAACATATTTAACACCCAAGTACCTAACCAGGCATTTGCAGGGATACACCAATAAAAATGTTGCTCCAATATTTATAGTCTGTTGTCGCATTGAAAGAAATTCTTTCCTCCATTCTTGTGTGGTCTTAGCAACATCAGGATATATCCATATTTTCCGTCCCCCAAATAATTTTTGGGAATTTTTAAAAAACAATTTCATAATCATATTCACATCCTGTTCAAAAACAAATGATACTAGTAACATTGCTCTGTCCATTTCAGATGTTATCGTTTGTTCCAGTAAAGCCGTCACATTTGCAAAATCTATCACATTTGTCTCTCCTTCTCTTTCTTTTCCAATCTCGTTTCCAGTTACATTCTCCTTTTCATTAGGCATCTTTTTATTTGGTAGGTAATAAATTTTATTAATTGGAGGAATACAGTTTGAAGAAATTTCCAAATTCTCAATGAAGTATCTTTTCAACAATTCAATAGGTAACACACCTGAAGTTTGAGGAAAATTTAGAAAGCGGAGGTTCAAACGCCTATTAAAATTTTCAAATTGTTCCAATTTCTTATGAATAGTGGAGCTATCTTTAATTGAAGCCAATTTAAATTGTTGCAAATGTTGTATATCCACCTGCATTTGCTTGGCTTGGCCTGTGTATTCTAATCTCATAGATTCAACTGTCCCAGTCAATAATTCCAATTTTTCATTTAATTTTGTTACCTCTTCAGTTGATTTTTCAATTTTTCCTTCCATCCGCTGCAGCAATTGCCAGATGCTATTCATAGAGACCTCCGTCTGGGAGAGAGAAAATTCCCCTCTCTCTGCTGTTGTTTCCATCTGCCGTTCCGCCGTCAACGCTGTGCCCTCGCCGGGAGACCCCACGCTTTCACTTCCGGGAGCGTGTGTCTCTCGCCACAGCGTTTCAGCTGTTGCCGGACACGGAGGCGTCATGGGAGCCAGAGGAAATAATGATATCTCAGTGCCCGAATGGGCCAGTGACTCCCTCCCGTCGCCGCCCAATGCCGAGCTCTCCACTCTGGCAAATGTGAGCGCCGGAGAAGGCGCGAAGAAACGATCCATCGTCTGCTGAATCGGGGTGGATGTCAGGGCCGACGAAGAAGAAACCCTAAGCACCCCTTTCCTCTTAGAATGAGGCATCGGCACAAGGTATGAGTGAGATAATGCAGGCTAGGAGATTGTTAACTACGTCTCTCGCAGCTTCTCTGCATCGCCGCCATCTTGGTCACCCAGAATCCACCCCGACAGCATCTTTTTAAGAGAGAAGTCTTTTTAGAGAGGTAACCAGTGTGATAAGTGCTGTTGTGTATTAAAGTAAGAGGTTCTTGTTTTTACACTTTTTAGATACACTTTGTTTATTGCTGTCTTTCCATAAGTATGGTTGAGTTCACAGCTGTTTGTGTTTCCTGAAGCAGTATAATGAAACGTAGACACGTTGGAACCAAGAAATCAAGCTTTAGCTAAGTGCTTTTCACCGATTACACGTTTTTGGGAAATTGAGAGTTTTCACTATTATTTATTTTTTTAAAAATAGAAAATAAGCTTAAAAGTATGAAGGATTAAGCAATGATTGGGTGGTGAGGTGGATGGGGGTTTACACCCTCTGTTGTGCCTCTTCATGTCTCTGAGCTATTCCTATCATATGTAAAGTTTTCATTATCATCTATAGAGGGAAGTGTTTTTTGCTATATATATATTGAATATTTTCACTCCCTATTGTTGGATTTCTTTTTTCCCTGTCGGTTTTTGACCTAGATGAGTTGAGGCATTTCAATTTAGAAATGACAGATCAGCATAGATCATATTGCAATAATCCAGGCAGTTAATAACCAGTGTGTAAGAACATAAGAATAGCCATTCTGGGTCAGACCAATGGTCCATCAAGCCCAGTAGCCCGTTCTCAAGGTGGCCAATCTAGGTCACTAGTACCTGGCCAAAATCCAAAGAGTAGCGACATTCCAGCATCTCCAAGAACAGCAAGATTCCGGAACCCCATTGAGAGCAACATTCCAGAGCTGAGACTATGATGTCATAATGCCTCATTCCACAGTGCCTCAGAGCCAACCTCTTCAGTGATGTTATAATGGCTTGACTGCCCTATACTTGGCTCATGTAAGAACATAAGAATAGCTATCCTGGGTCAGACCAATGGTCCATCAAGCCCAGTAGCCCATTCTCACGGTGGCCAATCCAGGTCACTAGTACCTGGTCAAAACCCAAGGAGTAGCAATATTTCTTGCTACCAATACAGCAGTGGCTTCCCCCATGTCTTTCTCAATAACAGACTATGGACTTTTCCTCCAGGAACTTGTCCAAACCGTTCTTAAAACCAGCTACGCAAACAGAGGGCTTTTGTGTTCAAGAAATGATCTAAAAAGATGTATTTTTATTAAAAAAAAAAAAAAAGACTTTCTGACACAAAGTAAAAGATGAACTTCAAAGATTAGCCTTCCAGTGTAGCCCCAAGAACAGTGACAGAATTGTTAAATAGACTAACTGGACATCAAATCCACCAATCTACCTCCTTCAGCTTTAAGGTCCATCCAGTCTGTACTTCCTAATCAAATGTATTCCAAATGTAGGTTGAACTAAATTCACTTTTGTGTGTGTAAATTCATGATGAACAATCTGTATTATATGTATGTCAATTGTAACCCGTTTTGACTATGTATTATCTATTGACGTTTAAAGTTCAAATTACGAATGCTCCCGGTTTCGTTGATAAAATTCTCATACCGCACACACCAGCCCATTCACGTAGATCCACTTCTCAAAACCTGTTGACGGTGCCCTCATTGAAAGTTATCAACACGTGTTGTAACACCATATTCTCAGTAACAATCCCACTCCCATGGAACTCATTGCCCGCTTTCTGAAGGGAGGAAACATGTCTTGATAAATTTAAAGGAGCCCTTAAAAGCTTTCTTTTTAAAGATGCGCTCGAGTTTTAATTTCGACTTATCTTTGAACTTTTAGTATCAGCTTATTTTCAGCAATGACCATTAAACCTTTTTTTTTTCCCCCTCTTTTTCTTTCTTAGATTCTCTTCCCTCTCCTCTCCTTCTACCCTTCTTTGTTCCTTTCCTATACAAATTGTAGTTCACCCTTTTTCCTAATGTACCAGCTTGTAGATTAGAGTCTTTGGGCAAGATTCACAAAGCAACCCCTTTACTATCAAATTTCCATCCGGCCTGATTCACTTACCTCTCCTGCGATCCGCTTCGAATCCATGCTGGGACGCGATTCACAACCCCAAATTTCCGATCCGACTGGGCTGGCCGATCACCTGAAGAAGCGACTGCTGGGGACCAGTCGAAAACGTCTTTCCGACTGGAAGCCCTGCTCTCTGCCCTGCAATCTCTCCTGCCTGCTCATCCCGAACGCTGCCCTGCTCTGCCTCCATCTTCCCCGAATCTCTCCTGCCGCATTGCCGTTCTCCTGCCCTTCCCTGAAGCTCTCCTGCCCTTCCCCGCCCAGCGATCCCGTGGTTTTAACCCATGGGTTTAAAGCGGGTTAAAACCACGGGCTCGCAGGGCTAAAAACTAACAAAAAAGTTTTAAGCTAAAAAAAAAGGTTGCGTCTCAGACGGGCATGCGAAGACCGTCTACAGATGGTCTGCGCATGCGTGTGGATCACTATAGAGCGATTCATGCAGGCAGATGGGGGCGTTCCTCTGATCGTCCCCATCTGCATATTTTTCGTTCCTGAATTCATCGGACCTACCCGGATCGGGCCCGATTGGGCAAGTTAGTGAATCCAGGCCTTTGTCCCTTTCCATGTTTTAGACCAGTGTTTTTCAATCTTTTTACACCTATGGACCGGCAGAAATAAAAGAATTATTCTGCGGACCGGCATCGGTCCATGGACCAGCGGTTGAAGAACACTGAGCTAAGTCGTGGGCCAGACCCCGCCCATCTCTACCCAATCTCCACCTCAGACCCCGCCCCCATAATAGTACTAATTGTAACACTATTTTTTCCATTCATTTTTCACAGATACACAATATAATCTTATTAACAACACATAATGGTTAACCACAATATTAAACTACACAAAGCACACTGACAGCAGATGTAAATTCTCAAAATTGACATAATTCAATCACTAAATTCAAAAATAAAATCATTCCCCCCTACCTTTGTTGTCTCCCTCCCTCCATGCTATGCCTTACCTTCTGGCCTGCTCCCGCCTGGCCATTTTATGCCACCCCCAGTGTTATCTTCAGGCCGGTTTCCTCTTCCTCACTGATGCAGTGCACAAAGCTGAGGGCAGCGGCTCCTTGCACGTCCCGTGCCTCATCTGGAAGCCTTCCCTCTTACATTGCAACGTCAGAGAGAAGGCTTCCGATTCAGGCGCAGGATGCGCGTAGGAGCCACTGCCCGTGGCTTTGTGCACTGAATCAGTTAGGAAGAGGGAGCCTCATCGATCGCACCGTGGACCGGCGGTTGAAGAACACTGTTTTGGGCCTGATGCACGTGCTGGCCCTGTGGACCGGCAGCAAATTTCTGTGGACCGGCGGTTGAAGAACACTGTTTTAGACGATTACTTGCTTTCTCCTCATTTTAATTCTACATCGCTTTAGAATTTTATGTAAAGTGATTAATCAAATTTTAATAAACTTGATTATGTATGTTAACCTTGTAACCCATTGGGGAGGACAGGATATAAAACTAATTAATTAAATAAATAAATTCCGAAAGAGACACGTTGGGGGGTGGGAGGAATGGTAATAGCCAAAGTGATTCTGGAGAAGCAGGCACTCTCGGGTTTGGACGGATTCCATTTTAGCAACTGCATCATTGGGACAAAGAAGGAAATGGAGCCGTGGCTATGAAGATGCCAGCCTGTTGCATAATTCATCGATCACGCAAGTGTAGCTGAATCACCGAAGCAGATTTGCTCAGTGGCTAGTCCCTCAAAAAAGTACCACCATGAATGTGAGCTTATCGGCGAACAGAGTGGTGGCGGTTCGCCAGCATTTCTCTTTTCTGTGGGTTAAGCACTCCATGCGGAACTTGGGGGTGTACTTTGGCCCCGGGTTTGAGTTTGTATGACCTTAATTTTGTTCCCTTATTTCACCGCATTTGGTTGGATATGGAAGGGAGGGGGAGTCAGTGTTTTTCTTGGTTGGGGAGGGTGGAGGTTGTCAAAATGATGGTCCTACCCCGCCTCCTCTTCCTCTTTCAGGGTTCCTCGGAAGGTGCTACTAGGGGTACAGAGTAGTATTTTTCATTTTATATGGGCTGGTCGTCGTCCACGGGTGAGTCAACGGGTTCTATATTTGAGCAAAAAGGAGGGGGGTCTGGCGGTTCCTAATGAAATATTATCAGGCTGCCCAACTGTGAGCTCTCCTTGAGTGGCAGACCCGAAGCTCTGGGTGGACATAAAGCAGGCTTTGGAGGGCGAGGTACCGTTACTACACCTTCCATGGGTGCCGGGGAGGGTGGGGATAGGTAGGGGCTTATCCTCTGTCCGAACCTCCTTAGGGGCGGTACAGTGGGTATTGTTACGGGGGAGACATTATTATTTTTTTTTATTATTTATTTATTCAATTTAATTAATACAAACAAGCAATAAACATACTTGTACACAGATTATAAAGAGTATTAAAAGAAAAATCTATAACCCCAAATCCACTTAATACAGTGTTTTGGTTACTCAATAATAATTCAAATTATTTAGTCCACAACTTTTTGAGAGAGACTTAAGAAAAAATAAAAATAAGAAATAAGACAAATCTTATCCAACTTAGAAAGCGGCATTTTTCTGCGGTGCTACAGCCATTCATGGCAGGTTACTCATTTTCAGCTACAGGCACTACATGCTCTTTAGATTCTATAAATCCTATCAATTGTTTCGGCTCAAAAAATAAGTAATTCTTATTCTGATGTGAAACAAAACATTTTACAGGAAATTTCAACATAAAATTTGCTCCCAAGGCTAGGACTCTTGGCCGTAATGCCAAGAATTCCTTCCTACGCCTCTGAGATCTCAATGACATATCAGGAAATATACGGGGGAGACATTATTTGTGGTTTACCCCGCTCTGTTATAATTCTGAGTTTGTCCCAGGTCGGGGGGAAGGGGTGTTCGCGAGGTGGGAGGCTCAGAGATTGGTTTGTGTAGGACAGTTTGGTGACCTGGGTTTGAAGAGGGTCCGACCCTTTGGGGAGCTTCAGACTCGTTATAACCTGCATTATATCCAAACCTCGGGCTTTTGGGGGGAGATGTTGGGGGTAAAACGGCATTTGAGCTCTTACTGGGCTCGGTGTTCCGTCAGGGGGCCTTTTCAGTTACAGCCCCTCAGCAATGGAATTATTTACCTGTTCATCTTTGAGACGAAACAATATAAATATTCAAAAATTTGCTAAAAAGTTTCCTTTTCACTGACACTTTCAGGAATTAGTGGGAGACTGTGGCGCAGTGGCTAAAGCTACAGTCTCAGCACCCTGGGATTGTGGGTTCAAACCCATGCTGCTCCTTGTGACCCTGGGCAAGTCACTTAACCGCCCCCCCTCCCCATTGCTCCAGGTACATTAGATAGATTGTGAGTCCACCAGGACAGACAGGGGAAAATGCTTGAGTACCTGAATAAACTCATGTAAACCATTCTGAATTCTCCTGGGAGAACAGTAGAGAAAATTGAATAAATAAATTTATCCCTGAACAACAGATATTTACTGTTCCTTTATAACTACAACGCAGTGACTTTCAAGAATAAGCATTTCTAGCTACCAGCGACCCCCATCCCTTAATGTTCTTTTCTTACAAAATTGTAGTTCCCACCCCTCTAGTTTGTGATGTCTAATGTCCGTCTCTTGTATGTCTCCATTTGCGTATTTTATTTGTACATCACTTTAGATTTATTCTAAAAGCGTTTTATCAAATTTTAAATAAAACTTGGAAGTGGAATAAATTGCCTAATTCAAAAAGGCATTTTCTTTGTTTGAAGAGTGGATTTGGCATCTGCCGAGTGTTTATCCTCGTCTACGCTCGAAGTTAATTTGTATTGCTGTGAATTTGGGCGACTTTAAAAAATATTTTGATATTTTTAAAAACTTTGAAAATTTCAAACTTTGAAAATTTCAAATATAAAGTAAATTGTTCATTTTTACCCCAGCCTATCGTACTTTCCTTTCATGTTGCACCTTTTCTAGAAAAATTGTAGTTCTTCCCCACTCCCCTATTGTTTGCAGTAGGTCCGTATGTCTTGTGCTTTTAATACTCGATTTGTCTTCCAGTATCCCCTGTTTTTATTTGTTTTTATAATGATATATGTTTTTATGTAACACTACATTGTAAACCACTTAGATATTCGATTAGGCGGTCTAAAAAATTATTTTAATAAACTTGAAACTTGAAACTATGCATTTTCATTTTTATCCACTAAGAACTGTGAATGGATGTAATGTATGCATTTTAAAATAAATTATCATATATGTATGTGTGTGTATGTTTTACACCACTGAATTTAATTTCATGTAATTCGGGGTTTATTACTCCAAGCCACATAGAACCAGCAAATCCAAAGGTGTGCATTAGAGAGTTGCGCGGGGACATAAATCCCACCCGTCCCCGCTAGGATCCTCTCCATCCCCACCCGTCCTCGCCAGGATCCTCTCCGTCCCCACCCTTCCCCGCAAGGAATTACCTCCATCCCCTCCCGTCCCCATAAAAAGCAGCAATTACTTCTGACAGGATCATCAATTCCACAGTTTCTTTTGTGTTTGCGCTGCTGTTTTCCTTGTGGAATCTCTTTGGTGGAACCCTTTTTCTGTTTCCTGTTCGGGTAATTAACTTATAAACACCCCTCTTTTACTAAGGCTGACGTGTCCATTATATTATATGGATGAACCCTGCTTCCAAAGCCTTCCATCCCCGTGGGAATCCCATTGGCTAGAGGGGGGTCCCCGTGGGCCAGAGGGAAGTCCCCGTGGGAGTCCCGTGGGCCAGAGGGGGGTCCCCGTGGGAGTCCCATGGGTTAGGGGGGGATTCCTGCAGGACTCCCACGGGACCCGCAGCATTCCCGCGATCCCCGTTCCTGTGCAGAGTAGACCTCTAGTGTGCATGCTGATATAGTTCTTGCTTTTGTTAAGAGAACCCTAGCTGCAGTACCCGCCATGCCATGGGCTAATTTAGCCCCTTCCTAGATACACACCCACCCGGTGATCCTGCAGTGAGCTCCCCGAGTACCAAAATGTTGGGCTTCAAAATACGGCATTTTTTTGCTTAGTTGCATTCCAAAGCAGTAAACATTCCAGGGTTTGTAGGTCCATTTTCTTAATAAGAACGTAAGATCACAATTCTCAGTATGATTTTAAATGGGCGTTTAAAAGAAAAACATAATGAGTAAAAGTATTATACAGTCACTGTGCTGCTTTCCCCCCCCCCCCCCCCTTAAGCACCAGAACAAGAGGAATCGTACTGAAATCAATGCCATTATTCATGTACCTACTGTTTTAAATAGGACTGTTAATACCATTGAACACAATAAGTTATCATTAAGGCATCGCAGGGTATTCTTTGTTGACCAATTATACACAGCCGGCTACCTTTTAAGACGATGAACAGAATTTGTAGCTTTTTGCTCCACTCCACCGGGCAACAAAAGCTCTCTGCTGAATGGAAGCTGACCAATGTAATTTCAGGGGAGGAGGGGGGGAAATGTTTTTTGTAAGACTTTTTTTTTTCCCAACTTTCACAGCGGAGTCTCTCTTGGCTGTCCTCATAATTTGAAAACCTTTTACAAAGAGAAGAGATTTGGTCTATTAATAATCCTACCTCTGGGCATCATCGGCCACAATTCCAGGTGCAACAGTGGTTAGAAAGCATGAAGATAGATTTAATTGCCTGCATTTTCAAACCCATGCTAGGGAGGAGTTACAAACTAGGTATATGCCTCTGCCCCAAAGAGGGTTCATACAGTACAGCAGTGGAGATGCCATGCTACCTGATTCCAGGCTGATGATTATGTGGTAAGAGCGGATAGCGTAGCTGGTTTTAAGAAAGGTTTGGACAATTTCCTGGAGGAAAAGTCCGGTCTGTTATTGAGAAAGACATGGGGGAAGCCACTGCTTGCCCTGGATCGGTAGCATGGAATGTTGCTACTCTCTGGGGATTCCGGAATCTTGCTACTCTTTGGGGATTCTGCATGGAATGTTGCACCTATTTGGGGTTCCAGAATCTTGCAATCTTTGAGATGCTAGAATGTTGCTACTCCTTGGGTTTTGGCCAGGGACCTGGATTGGCCACTGTGAGAACGGACTACTGGGCTTGATGGACCATTGGTCTGACCCAGTAAGGCTATTCTTATGTTCTTATTATGGAACAGTCCTGGATTTCTGACCACCTCACCCTGGTGTATTATGGGACATGCAGCACTGATTTTAATGGGTGGGACCGAGCAGTACAAATCCCACTCTGCTTTGGGATGTAAGTTCAAAACCAGGACTGGCCAAAAAGTCAGACTCCAGGCTGGAACTGGCTAACATGGCAGCTCTGAGACAATATCAACAACTGGGTAAATGAGTAAACTAAATATTGTTCCAAAGTGAGTATAACAAAACAACAACAAAAAAGGAACAATAGTGAAAGTTATAAATATCTTTCTAGAGCGGCGCTCAGACTCCAAGAATGGAACTTGAAAGTTCAGCGTGGGGACCTAACCCCTACAGAAACTTTCAGTGAATCTATCATTGCACCATCTAATTTGAAAGGTTATAAAATAACTTCATGAAGTGGTAAATGATTTTTAACTCTCAAACAGTGCATAAATGTCCAGTGCTTAACAAGTGCAAAGTTCAAACTACTTAGCTTCAATGCTTAAACAGCGATGGTCCGGCGGGGTTCTCTGAAGAAGCCGGTTTGGCGAAACGCGTTAGAACCCCGCCGGACCATCGCTGTTTAAGCATTGAAGCTAAGTAGTTTGAACTTTGCACTTGTTAAGCACTGGACATTTATGCACTGTTTGAGAGTTAAAAATCATTTACCACTTCATGAAGTTATTTTATAACCTTTCAAATTAGACGGTGCAATGATAGATTCACTGAAAGTTTCTGTAGGGGTTAGGTCCCCACGCTGAACTTTCAAGTTCCATTCTTGGAGTCTGAGCGCCGCTCTAGAAAGATATTTATAACTTTCACCATTGTTCCTTTTTTGTTGTTGTTATGCCACAAGGAGCAGGAGTGGGAGATGTAGCCTTTGAACCATGGCTTCCACTAGTTCAGTGTTTCTCAACTCGGTCCTGGTTTTAAAGATATCCACAATGAATATGCATAAACTTGAATTCAGAAATCGCAAATTTAAACTTCAATTATACTTCTCTAGACTCTCAGTCTTTCTCCGCTCCTGCTCAAGACATCATGTGACCTCCTCTGTCATTCTAAGTAGGAAATTCTTATCTTGTGCAATGTTAGTCACCAAAGATTTTAGCGCAGCTGTTGACTTTTCTGAAGTAACAATTTTAGGCGTCCTTTTACTAAGGTGTGCTAAAATGTGTCAGCACTATCCCCAATACAAGGCTTTCCCGTGCACTGAGGCCTAAAATGGCCCCATTTTTCATTTTCCCTATCAATGGCATATAAAACTCTCTCTTCTTTCCTGACCTGCCCTGTCTCCACAGATTCATTGACTGACGGGACTTTCACCCAACCGGGCTTTACACATCCATGCGATCAACTCGCTCCCTGCCAAAATCCCTCCTCCCAGCTCAGTGGAGCAGTACCTTTAAAGATTAATTGACTGACAGGACTTTCACCCAACCGGGCTTTACACATCCCTGCCAAAATCCCTCTTCCCAGCCCAGTGGAGCAGTACCTTTAAAGATTCATTGACTGACAGGACTTTCATCCAACCAGCCTTTAAAGATTCATTGATTGACAGGACTTTCACCCAACTGGGCTTTACACATCCCTGCGATCAACTCGCTCCCTGCCCAAATCCCTCCTCCCAGCTCAGTGGAGCAGTACCTTTAAAGATTCATTGACTGACAGGACTTTCATCCAACCGGGCTTTACACATCCCTGCGATCAACTCGCTCCCTGCCAAAATCCCTCCTCCCAGCTCAGTGGAGCAGTACCTTTAAAGATTCATTGACTGACAGGACTTTCACCCAACTGGGCTTTACACATCCCTGCGATCAACTCGCTCCCTGCCCAAATCCCTCCTCCCAGCTCAGTGGAGCAGTACCTTTAAAGATTCATTGACTGACAGGACTTTCATCCAACCGGGCTTTACACATCCCTGCGATCAACTCGCTCCCTGCCCAAATCCCTCCTCCCAGCTCAGTGGAGCAGTACCTTTAAAGGTTTATCTAACCCCATTCATTCATTCTGTTTCAGTAGGGCTTTCAATTGATCTAATACACACATCTTGTCTCTTTTGGTCATATACTCTGTGCCTAATTGCATTGAAATTCTCTCTTTTCAAACAGCATTTGGAATTTTGACTATTTCTCTTAATGCTGTACTTTTAAATCCCCATTAGCGTGTGATCCCTTTCCACCACCGATTTTCTAGGTAGTAAAGCCCAGATTCTATACACGGCGCTGCTGCCTTAAAAAGGTCACTGATTGCCTGACGGTCAAGCGATGGTGCTGTTTATAGAATCGTGGCTTTGGGAAAAGTGGGCGCTAGAAATGTAAGTCAGGGTTTCCAAGGCACCTACCTTTCACATGAATGGCGACTAGACATCCATGTTCTTTTATCGAAAATCGCCTGTTTAGAAGTCTTGGCCGTCAGGAAATCCAACCTTAGGACACCTTTTTGGCCATTTTTGACCACAATTCCCTGTATAAAGGCATATCCCAAAAAGAAATAAGACGTTTACAAATAATCCAAAACAGGGCCATAAAAATTATTACAAATTCAAGAACATTTGATCATGTCACACCTCTTCTTACAAATGCTCACTGATTACTTATAAAACAGCCCTTCGAATCTTTAAAATTCTTGAATAAGATTCTCATTCCATACGCCACTCCAAGGACACTAAGATCTACAAACCAACATCTCCTTTCAATCCCTCCACTAAAGGCCATACAGGAAATTGTGATCAAAAATGGCCAAAAAATTAGGTGTTCTCAGGTTGGATGTCCTGACATCCAAGACTTCTAAACAGGCGATTTTCGATAAAAGAACATGGATGTCTAGTTGCCATTCCTGTGAAAGGTTATCGATTATCGGTTATCTTATCGATTGATTATTGGTTACCTTATCGATTGATTCAATTTTCTATACTGTTCTCCCAGGGGAGCTCAGAACAGATTCAGGTACTCAAGCAGTTCTCCCCATCTGTCCCAGCAGGCTCATAATCTATCTAATGTACCTGGAGCAATGGGGGGATTAGGTGACTTGCCCAGGGTCACAAGGAGCAGTGTGGGTTTGAACCCCCAACCTCAGGGGTGCTGAGGCTGTAGATTTAACCCCCAGTCCTTGGGGAACATCCAGGTCTTTAAGATATCCACAATGAATATACATGAGATGGATTTGCATGCAGCATCTCCTTGGTATGTAAATCTATTGTATGCTTATTGATTATGGATATCCTGAAAACCCAACTGGATGGGTGTGCTCCAAGGACTGGGCTTAAAACCATTGCTCTACTGTAGAGTAGACCCATCGTCTCTTGAAGTTCAGTTTTCAGGATTACCACAATGAATATGCATGAGATTAATTTACACCCATTGGATCTCTAATAGATGCATATTTATTATGGCAATTGACTCAGCGGGCTGCAGAAGAAATTTCAGAAACATTACTCCAGAGTTTCAGTGATTCTGCTTCGGAAATCTTTTCTCCTTCTCCACCCCTCCTACTGCCCGGGTGAAGTTCCAAGTGAGCCTGAAGAGACCAGGACGGGAGAGAGAATAAAACCGACGCCCAGAAATCACAGCCTTGAAATAAACCCAGTAAAAATCCAGAAAGCCCATCAATGCTGAATTCGTGCTTTGGTTGCAGCCCCTTCCCTCTCCTACCTCCCTCCTCCTATATAGGATCCACCTTCACCAGTCTAGCACCGCCTTGGTTCCCACCCTCCTTAGCACTCACTCCTGGGGAAAAAGCAGAGTGCCGGTTTCTTTCTAACGGTCAGACGCAGTTCAAGATCTGGACTAACTAAGCCAGACCTATCCTACAGCTGAGCCAGTTCTGCCGCTGATCTGATGCGAACCTCCCTCCTGTAGGTGTCACCTAGGCTGCACTTTGGGACCGAGCAGACCACCCGGTCTCCGTGCTTTGCCGCAATCTAAGTTCTGTTTGTGCGGTAAATTTGTAGCCTTTTTTTCTTGCATCAGCCCGATGACTCTCATCGCGTCTCAAGGACAAGCTAAGGATCATTTCTCCCTTTTCTGTTGTTCCAATTTTTGCAAAGCGAAAAAAGAGATAAGGAAATCGACACCCGCGTTCCAAAGCTTTTTGACGCAGCCGCCTACATGTTTGAAATAATACTGGGACTGATCCTTCAAAGAAACAAGTTCATTTTGACTCAGGTATGAACTTTCGGAGCGATCTAAATCCTATTCATTCAGCTTTCAAAGACGCCTCTGCATACGCTGATTACCGCGAACAGCAGAAGTTAAGGGATCCGAGCAATAATTGTTTCAAACATGTGTGACAACAGCACAATGGGGGAAAAACATTACAGTTGACTGGATTTTAACGTACACAAGAATCATGAAATCCTCCAGCTACATAAGGGATTGCTTTAAGCTGTGCCCTGCCTCTAAACCAAGTTTAAGACTAGCAGAACCCAAGCTTCAGTAAGGTAGATAGTCCAGTCCCTACTACATCTGACAGGAGGTCTACAGAGAAATGGAGCCAGGTCAAGGTGCAACTTTAGCATGGAGTCATAAGGATGCCACAGCTTCTCGGAACACCTCGTTGGAAGTCCTCAGTGTCTCCAGTGATATCTTGCTAATGTCATTCCTTGGAGGAATTCTTGCAACAATGTGTGTTGTTGGCATCGGAGGCAACCTCTACACCTTGGTCGTGATGAACCTCTCCATGAGGTTCACTGGATCAATGTACGTTTACATCGTTAACCTGGCTCTGGCAGATCTCCTGTATCTTTCCACCATCCCCTTTGTGGTCTGCACGTACTTTGTGAAGGACTGGTACTTCGGTGACATTGGCTGTAGAATCTTGTTCAGCCTTGATCTTCTCACCATGCATGCCAGCATTTTCATACTCATGATTATGAGCACAGAAAGGTACCTTGCCGTCGTCAAACCCCTGGACACCTTTGGAAGACCTAGAGACTATAGAAGGACCATCACGTGTCTCGTCTGGTTAGTGTCCTTTCTACTGGCCCTTCCAACCATGATCTTGATAGATCTCAGGACAAGCAACCAGAACGGAATAACCAAACGCATGTGTCACCCAACCTGGCAAATGGAAGCTTATAAAATATACCTCACTGTCCTCTTCAACACCTGTATCTTAGCCCCAGGTCTAGTGATTTGCTACCTGTATTTGAAGTTGGCAAGAACATATTGGAAGTCTCAAACTGATGTCTTTACTTCTAAGGAATTGAAAAGGTGTCCCCGGCAAAAAGTTTTATATATGATCTTTACAATTGTCCTCACTTATTGGGCTTGTTTCATTCCATTCTGGCTTTGGCAGCTTCTCAGCCTCTATTTCTACCAGCCCGAAAATCTCGCCAACAACACGGTCGTCTACATTAACTTTGTGGTGACGTGTCTGGCCTACAGCAATAGCTGCATTAACCCTTTCCTGTACACTCTGCTCTCCAAGAACTACAAGGAGTACTTGAGAAGCAGACAAAAGAGCGACGGCACCAGCCCCTCCAAAAAGAGACCCACAAGGCACTCGTTGAGGAGATCCGTGTCCTCTGCAAGTCATCTGTACACAGAGAGCATTGCCTTTGCTCAGCTCAAAGGAGCCGCCGAGGATGCCTGTCCTGTCTGAAAAACCCTAGGCCAGGGCTTCCCAAGCTTGTCCTCGGGACCTCATGTCCGGTCAAGTTTTCATGTAAATTTATTTCAAGTGTATATTTAGCCAACTCAGCTTGCTAAGGCCAATTGGGTTTGGGAAGCCCTGGGTTATTGGACGGGTTTGGGAAGTCCTATGCTAGATGTCTTTCCTGTCAACTTTGTCTACAAAACTTAGGGTTTGGGAAGAAGAGGTCGGGAATCAGACATTGTCCACTTCGTGTTTCATTGAGCATGCACAATGAATTCTCTTTCCCTCTCCCAAGTTTCCAAAAGATTCCAGCCTTATAACTGCCCACATTTTCCAGAGAAAAAGTGTGCAAGAGAATGTACTAGCCCAGGGGTAGGCAATTTCCAATCCTCGAGAGCCACAGGCAGGTCAGGTTTTCAGGATATGCGCAATGAATATGTATGAGATGGATTTGCATGCAATGCCTCCTTGAGATGCAAATCTATCTCATGCATATTTATTGTGGATATCCTGAAAACCTGACCTGGCTCTGGCTCTCGAGGACTGGAAATTGCTGACCCCTGTACTAGCCAAAAGCTGTATCTTTTTCTGCTCTTGCTTGCCAAGTACCATCTATAACAGAGAGGACTGTAGATACTTGCCTGTCGCAGAGAGGTCTTAGTTCTGTCTTTTGCATTGAAAGCTCTAACTTCAGCACTCAGACAGGAGAGAAGCAAGGTTTATGATAAATTCTGACTTCTTGGGAAAAGAGATTGAGAGAGAGAAGAGGCGAGGTGGAGAGGAAAGATTTTGGGCATCGTACTGGAGCTGCAGCAGATTTCAGGGAGAGCATTAGATTGGAAGTTCTTTGTTTCGGAGGCAATGTATTTAATTACTGTGAAAGTTATTTTAGCATGATTTATTTATTATTTGGTGTACTTCTCAGTTTGAAGATGTCTAAAACAATAATGTATTCACTTGTGTATTTGAAATGCCAGGAAGTCAAGTTATTGGTTGATTTTTAGAAGCAAAGGCAAATGGTGGTTACGTTTATTTTCTTGTGGGCAACGACCACGTCTGCTGGAATCGAAGACCGTCAAGTTTATGAGTCACTGATTTGACTAGTAAAAATTTTTCCAGGTAACAAGATCCAGGGTGGTTTGAAAAGCTAGGATCACATCAATGATATCTGTGGCTGGCGTAGAACTATGCAATGCCTTGCCTAGTATCCTGCGGTTTTGTATAGGGAGGATGAATTTTAAGAAAATGCTGAAAACTCAATTATTTGCCTTTTTACGTTAAGGTATATTTCAGTTGATAATTGCCTTTAGAATTTTTTTGACAGCAATGTATGATTTAAAAGTTTGCTTGTATCTCTGAATTGATTGAATTTGCGCTCTATCCCTGTTTATAACAGGGACAAATAATGATGTTATTTAGTCATGTCTATGTTATATGTGATAATTGTAGGGAAACAAGATTTTATGTATGTGATATGGAAACAGTCCACTTGTAGAACAATCACATTTTGTTCCACCTCTGGTTTTCATTCAAATGACTTAATACAATAATTTGATTGACCCTCAGAAACATCCCCTTAGATTCCTATAATTTATTGTCCTAGGCTTTAAGTATTGTTTCTTCACCGGATCCTCTTTATGTTTACAATAATGTTTAAATATATAAATAAAGAAATAGTTTAGCGTTGTATCTTAATGATATAACTTATCTTTAAATGTGGTCTTCCTTAATGGGATAACTTTGCCAACATGTTTCACTAAGAAGTTTTTTCAAGGCCGTTCATCACTTTTAGATGTCTTTTTATATAAAGCACTAAACCCTTCCCTGATAATCTAAGATATACATTTTTAAATAAATAATAAATACATAAGTCCAAACCACAACCAACTTAGATATAAACGCAATCAAATATCCCATCCAAACCACCATAAAACTACTTGGCATGACCATAGACAGATGCTGCACTATGCAACCGCAAATAAATAAAACAATTCAGAAATCATTCGCAATCATGAGAAATCTGAGACAAGTCTGAAAATTCTTTGAAAGAACACAATTCCAACTTATAGTACAATCCCTAATACTAGGTATATTGGACTACTGTAACATCCTCTTCCTTCCTTGCCCTGCAACTACGATAAGACAACTCCAAACAATCCAAAATACAGCTTTGAGACTCATCTACTCATTGAAAAAACATGACCACATCACTGAAGCCTTCATCAACTCACATTGGCTTCCAATCCAAGAAAGAATCCAATTCAAATTCTACTGCATATTATTTAAAACCCTACACGGAGACAGCCCATCATACTTGAACAATCGCCTCATCCAAGCACCCACTACCAGACACAGAAAAACGCACTCCCCATTCATACCCCCCCAATCAAGGAAGTAAAAAGAACAAAACTACACGACGGCCTCCTAGCCACTCAAGCCGCAAGGCTGGACAACCAGATCTCCAACCTTCTGATGACCACCCCAGACTATAGGACGTTCAGAAAAGAAATAAAAACCACACTTTTCAAGAAATTCCTGAAACAGCAATAACACCACGACCTCTTAGTAACTCTAAAACTGACATTTGATCTACCCATTACTGCACTAATAATAACAAAAGAATCTCCACTATGACCACCTATTAACTCTTTTACAAACCACCTCACCCTCAACAACCCGCAAAATGTCTATAAGATCTAAAATTTACCTCTCTAGCTAATCATTGTAACTCTGTTCTTTTTAAATTAACCTTTTGTAATCCGCCTTGAACCGCAAGGTAATGGCGGAATAGAAATCCCTAATGTAATGTAATGTAATAAGTTAAACTAGTGTTTTTCAACCTTTTTACACCTATGGACCGGCAGAAATAAAAGAATTATTTTGTGGACCGGCATCGGTCCGTGGACCGGCGGTTGAAGAACACTGGGCTAAGTCGCGGGCCAGATCCCGCCCATCTCTACCCAATCTCCATCCCAGACCCCGCCCCCATAATAGTACTAATTGCACCTTGCACGTCCTGTGCCTCATCTGGAAGCCTTCCTTCTGACGTTGCAACATCAGAGAGAAGGCTTCCGGTTCAGACGCAGGATGCCCTTAGGAGCCGCTGCCCGTGGCTTTGTGCACTGAATCAGTTAGGAAGAGGGAGCTGGCTCAAAGATAACGCCGCATCGATTGCACCGTGGACCGGCGGTTGAAAAACACTGTTTTGGGCCTGATGCACTTGCTGGCCTATGAGCGTTGGAGCGGTGTCGGAGCATTTAACGCCCAGGGCTACGTGGAAACCTGTACCACGGCTTAGTAAAGGAGGGCCATTAATCGAGCGAGTTTCCAGTTTTTACATATGCTATTTTTCCTATGATACTTGCTTTTTTTTATCGGACATTTCAAACCACCCTGGTACTTCAAGTGGCAGATGCTTGTATATCAGAGGAACTGAAATAAATACAAGAACAGATTGATTTAGGGCTTATCAGCTGCTCTTGTAAGCGTGCCCTTCGTAGGGAAATCCACAGGGAACTGTAGAACCACAAACCTTAGAAATGCAATAGGCAAACACCAGGACAAGATCAATCTGCCCTAAAAAAAAAAAAAAAAGAGCCAGCTGGTACCATTAGATTGAATTTGTGCATAGCAGGAAGAAGGCAACATTCTGACTAATGTAGAGCTACATTACTTGTTGCTGGCTCAATGACCCGGAGATCAATGCACAGCCAAAATGATTTGATTTGTTTTCAGTAATTGGGGAAAAGTCCTTTTACTAAAAACTGGCCTGCATTATTTTTAGCGCATGAGTTTCCTGCACACTGAAACTACTTTTTAGCGTGGCTCTGGAACGCATTGCCACAGAATGTGGTAAGAGCGGATGGCGTAGCTGGTTTTAAGAAAGGTTTGGACAAATTTCTGGAGGAAAAGTCCATAGTCTGTGAATGGGAAAGCATGGAATATTGCTACTCCTTGGGTTTTGGCCAGGTACTAGTCACCTGGATTGGCCACTGTGAAAATGGGCTACTGGGTTGATGGACCATTGGTCTGACCCAGTAAGGCTATTCTGATGTTCTTATGTGAGCAATCAAGCCATTATAACATCATTGATGAGGTTGGCTCTGAGGCTCTGTAGAATGAGGCATTATGACATCACAATCTCAGCTCTGGAATGTTGCTCTCATTGGGGTTCCGGAATCTTGCTATTCTTTGAGATGCTGGAATGTTGCTACTCCTTGGGTTTTGGCCAGATACTGGGGACCTGGATTGGCCACTGTGAAAATGGGCTACTGGGTTTGATGGACCATTGGTCTGACCCAGTATGGCTGTTCTTATGTTTCTTTCCCTCTTAATGGCCACATTCTAATTTTGAAAGTAGCGTGGAAAGGGCTTCCATGCGAATCGGTTAGTGTGTGCCAGTACCCATGCATTTACTGATTACTCTCCACCCCCAAACATGCTTTGTGCTTAAAAAGAAAAAGTACTTTTTAGCGCATGGCTGTTGTGGATTGAGCCCGCAGTTAGCACATTGCTCCCGAACAAGGCCTGCTTCCCTGTTGCCAGAGAAAGTGGTGAAAGCAATTAGCTTAACTGGATTTTCAAAAGATTTACACTTCCCTCTCCGTATTCGCGGTGATAGGGAAACAGCACGGCCGTGAATACAGAAAAACCGTGAATAACCTGACCTGTTCCTGTGCAGCGATTTTCTCTGTGCTTCGCTTGGGCAAATACCACCGGCTGTAAAGGAAAGTGTGGGTCTGGATCCTGAGAACCGCTTCCAGAACAGAGCGCAGGGCTACACTGCATGAGGGAGAGAGAAGTAACCTGCCACCACCCCTTCACCTGTGCGTGCTGGGACCAGCCTGTGGGGTTCAATGCGCCTGCTTAGGGGTGGAGAAAGTTGGAAGGGGATTGGCTGCGGGCTGGGAGCAGAAAATGACAGGGAGTCACTTTCGGGGAGTTCGTGCAGTGGCAGCATCAGCTGTGGTTTGGCGGCGGACTTCCAGATCAGACTGTGCGCCTGGCACTGGCAAATACCAGGTACAGAGTCGGCACGTGCCTGCTGAGTTTCAAGCTCGATGGAACAGCGCTGGATCCTGTCAGTTCATCGGGCTGCACTTCGGCTGCAGGTTTCGGGTAATTCCTCCCTCAATTTCCTGTGATGTATATTTGGGGGCGGAGCCTGTGTTCGAAAAACCATGAATAGCCGAAACCACGGTTAATGAAACCACGAATACGGAGGGTAAAGTGTAGATAGTTTCCTAAAACAAAAGTTCACGGCTTGGGGAAATTCACTGTTTATTCCTAGGATAAACAGTTTTACTTCGCTGCATCTTGCCATGTACTTGGGACCTGGGTTGGCCACTGTTGGAAACAGGATACTGGGCTTGATGGACCTTCGGTCTGTCCCAGTGAGCCAAGTAGAGGACAATCAAGCCATTGTGACATCACTGCTGAGGTTGGCTCTTAGGCATTGGTGGAATGAGACATTATGACATCACAATCTCAGCTCTGGAATGTTGCTACTCTTTGGGTTTCTGCCATTGTGACATCACTGCTGAGGTTGGCTCTTAGGCATTGGTGGAATGAGGCATTATGACATCACAATCTCAGCTCTGGAATGTTGCTACTCTTTGGGTTTCTGCCATTGTGACATCACTGCTGAGGTTGGCTCTTAGGCATTGGTGGAATGAGGCATTATGACATCACAATCTCAGCTCTGGAATGTTGCTACTCTTTGGGTTTCTGCCATTGTGACATCACTGCTGAGGTTGGCTCTTAGGCATTGGTGGAATGAGACATTATGACATCACAATCTCAGCTCTGGAATGTTGCTACTCTTTGGGTTTCTGCCATTGTGACATCACTCCTGAGGTTGGCTCTTAGGCATTGGTGGAATGAGGCATTATGACATCACAATCTCAGCTCTGGAATGTTGCTACTCTTTGGGTTTCTGCCATTGTGACATCACTGCTGAGGTTGGCTCTTAGGCATTGGTGGAATGAGACATTATGACATCACAATCTCAGCTCTGGAATGTTGCTACTCTTTGGGTTTCTGCCATTGTGACATCACTCCTGAGGTTGGCTCTTAGGCATTGGTGGAATGAGGCATTATGACATCACAATCTCAGCTCTGGAATGTTGCTACTCTTTGGGTTTCTGCCATTGTGACATCACTGCTGAGGTTGGCTCTTAGGCATTGGTGGAATGAGGCATTATGACATCACAATCTCAGCTCTGGAATGTTGCTACTCTTTGGGTTTCTGCCATTGTGACATCACTGCTGAGGTTGGCTCTTAGGCATTGGTGGAATGAGGCATTATGACATCACAATCTCAGCTCTGGAATGTTGCTACTCTTTGGGTTTCTGCCATTGTGACATCACTGCTGAGGTTGGCTCTTAGGCATCGGTGGAATGAGGCATTATGACATCACAATCTCAGCTCTGGAATGTTGCTACTCTTTGGGTTTCTGCCAGTTACTTCTAGAGAATCTCACAGGAACAGAATTTGTCCCCGTCTCCACTGATAACCATGAGAAACCATCCCCGTGTCATTCTTTAAGGAGAGAGAGAAGAAGCGGAGGATGAATGGACACAACCACTGACCCTCAAGCTTTACATTGAAGAATGCTGGTGTAGAAGGACTGAGGTTAAAATAGACAGACACTAACAACGATATGGGATGGTTTCTCAGTTATCCGCGGAGAAAGGGACACATTCTGTCCCCGTGCCATTCTCTATTTTGTGGGAAATTCTATAATAAACGCCTAACTTAATAGTGGTTCACTTCGAAATGAAGAGGCAATGATTAGGTCTCTGTGCTTGTTACAGAGCTGAGAACTTTACACACAATTAAAGCTACTGGTTGTGAGTCATCGTACAGGTGGATACCACAAAGAAGGTTTAAGCCATATTTCTAATGGCTTGATGGGGTGTTTTGTTTTGTTTTCAAGCTGAGACCTGATTTATAAAAATGTTTTCTGTATAGACACGGAAAGAGAAAAAAAGGCCTTTATGAATCATTTCCTAAGTGGGAAATAATGACTGTTAGTCAAGTAGACCATTTAAACCAAAAGGATGATTCATAATGCCACAGAAAAAAAAGGAACTGGCTGGATATGAAAACTGTAGAAATTCAGTTGTAAAGGGTGAGCTTTTTAGAGATAAGCAGAACAGAAGACCTGGACAATTTTCATTCAAGTGGTTCAATTAGCATTTGAAGCATCAGAGCTGCCATCCTTGACAATTCCTGGAAACCTGCAGGAGAAGGACCTTCTGATTTAAATAGGTAAAGCCATTAATTGCATTGCCCTAAAGAATAAGCCTTAAGAACTGCCCAATCGCACAAGAAAGGAGACAGGGCTGACCCTAGAGGAGTTTGAGGTCTGATGGGATTGCCCCAATTCCCCCCCCCCTTAGATGGCTCTCATAATATGCATTTAAGGGTTATAACACCAAAGTACTGTGTTTGTCATGTACTTTAAGTCAATTCCAGTGCAAGTGGCTGAAACCAAGTTTGCATGTGAAGCATGGTCAGTTATACCAACCTCATAGTTGGTATAAATTCCCAGAATGGACAATTTCCTGGAGGAAAAGTCCATAGTCTGTTATTGAGAAAGACATTGGGGAAGCCACTGCTTGCCCTGGATCGGTAGCATGGAATGTTGCTCCTATTTGGGGTTCCGGAATCTTGCTAATCTTTGAGATTCTGGAATGTTGCTACTCTGGGGATTCTGGAATCTTGCTACTCTTTGGAGATTTTGCATGGAATGTTGCTCCTATTTGGGGTTCCAGAATCTTACTAATCTTTGAGATTCTGGAATGTTGCTACTCCTTGGGTTTTGGCCAGATTCTGGGGACCTGGATTGGCCACCATGAGAACGGGCTACTGGGCTTGATGGACCATTGGTCTGACCCAGTAAGGCTATTCTTATGTTCTTACTCTTTGAAATAATTGTTTCTTGAAAACTAACGGCAAGTAATTTTATTTTTTTATGCAGTAGTTTTCCTAACTTGAGCAACAAAGCATTGAAGGCACTGTTACCTTTGGATCTTCTTATCTTTGTGAACTTGCATTTTCAGCTCTGATGGAAATTAAATCGAAAAAAAGAGAACGACTTCAGATGACATGCGTTTGCTTGATGCCTACCGAGCTGCGTTTTGAGTTAATTTGCACTAAAAAAAACAAGCACATCCATCGCTTGATTAGCAATTCTATCTACATTAGTTTCACTGTTGTTACAATTACCCATATACAGTTTAAAGAACTTGAAATAAATAAGTCTCAAATTCAATTTTTTGTTGGTTTTACAATTGTATAATTTCATTTATAATGTGCCATGAAAAACATTTGCTCCATTTAGCGTGCCAGAGCTAAAAAAAAGTTTGAGGGACACTGTTAGAGAAACAGAACACAGAAAGATTTCACAGAAAAGGAATGCAAAAAAGGGACCTAGTCTAAGGCTGTGAGGAAAAGAGAATTGTAAGAGAGAAAAATGTGTTATCAACCAGAACAGAAGTGAAATGAAATGCCCGTATATTTTAGCATTCGGCAAGATCATCTTGATAACCTCTGCTTTGTCTCACATTCAGTGTTTGCAGCATACCATTTATTCCCCTTAATTAGCACAAAAGGCCAGTTTAATGTCCTATCCTGCTTTTCGGTTTCTCCTTTGTGCTTTGGAAGCAAAAGCAAAAATATGGTCCAGAGATTTAGAAAATTAAAATAGCTACATCGCTATTCTCCAACATGCCCCATTGGTCTGACCCAGTAAGGCTATTCTGATGTTCTTATCTCACCATAACCCCCCTCATATTGTATGGTGAGCTCTCTAAACCCCATCCAGAACCCAATGTACCAACTGCACACCACCCCAATAGCTCTTGTGCCTGCAGGTGGATTAGGATGGGGTTTAGAAGGCTCACAAATTCCACTGCAATTATAGTGATTAGAGTGGCTATGGGCATGAGTCCTCATCTCTATGGTTGACTATACCGCCTACTAGGCTACTGTAATACAACTGGCCATACTACCTGAAACATTCAAATAGATCACGGGCCGCATTGAAGAAGAAATTTTTTATCTTACGGGTCCCACAGCGACAAGAGGGCACCCGCTAAAACTCAGGGGGGGAAGATTTCATGGGGACACCAGGAAATACTTCTTCACCGAAAGGGTAATTGATAAATGGAATGGTCTTCCACACCAGGCCGTTGAGGCCAGTACAACGCTCGACTTCAAGGGACGATGGGACTGTCAGGTGGGGTTGCTCCAGAGGAATGCTTAAAAGACAGATTCTCGAGGAGGGAGGGTTCTTAAGTGGGCAGACTTGATGGGCCGTCGGCCCGTTTCTGCCGTCATACTCTATGTTTCTATGTTACAGGTAGGTATGCACTATTTCAGTTAAATCTTTGGCAGGGAGGAGAAAAATTGAGCCAAATTTAAAGACTTACCTTTTCCATGATGCATATGACTCCTAAACAGATCTTAAATATAGTCAGAGTTCTTTGATAATTCTAACTGCCTCCCCTTCCTATTGTGGTCTCCCTTTTTTGTATTTTTTTCTTTAAATTTGTAGTTCTCCCACCTTTCCTACCTGTTTCTGTTAGTCAAATGTTTGTTCAGTGGAAATCTGTCCTTTTAACATAACTTGTAAAACGCTTAGAAATCTTGATTTGCGTTTAATCAAAATTTTAATAAACTTGAAACTTGAAGATTGGATTGGATTGGATTTTCCTTGCACTTTTATATGTATTTAAATATTGCTTGTTCCAAGGTTGATGTGTTCTATCACATTCCCGACTTGTTTCCTTTTTTTGTTATATTGTATGTGGGGTTTTGGAATCTTGCTATCTGTGAGATTCTGCATGGAATCTTGATACTCCTTGGGGATTCCGCATGGAATTCTGCTATTATTTGGGGTTCCGGAATCTTGCTTACTCTATGAGATTCTGGAATGTTGCTACTCTTTGGGGTTCCGGAATCTTGCTTACTCTATGAGATTCTGGAATGTTGCTACTCTTTGGAGTTCCGGAATCTTGCTTACTCTTTGAGATTCTGGAATGTTGTTACTCTTTGGGGTTCCGGAATCTTGCTTACTCTATGAGATTCTGGAATGTTGCTATTCTTTGGGGTTCCGGAATCTTGCTTACTCTATGAGATTCTGAAATGTTGCTACTCTTTGGGTTTTTGCCAGGCACTAATGACCTGAATTGGTACCATGAAGACGGAATACTGGGCTAGATGGACCATTGGTCTGACCCAGTAAGCCTATTCTTATGTTCTTACACCACGTTAGTTACGATCAAGATATATAAAAAGCCCAACTTGCGATCTGGCAATAAATATCTCTATAAACAGTAGAAGCCCAGGTTTTCTGCTAAACCCACCAACACCCAATGACATCTGATGAACAAATACTGGATACATTTCATTTGCTTCTTTAGAGGGCCCTCAGCCACATTGAACTGATTTCACTTTATGGCCATTGACTATTTTTTTCACAGTGCTGAAGAACATGGTGTGCTGATATGCTGAAAAACAAAACCAGGGTCCACAGGTCAAATAAGCTTCTGAGTGTGTTTTTATACAAAATTTTTTTTCACTGTATTTCTCCTTTTTTTTTGTGCCATCAGATTGCTTCTAGGTGCATCTGCCTTTTGTGGCTGTCACGACCAGCTGTCCTGCTGTCTTTAGCTTTTTTTGTGTGTGAGAGTGACGCTTTACCTCATTCATTCACGTTTTGAACTGCTCATCCCTTTCCCCCATACCTGTTGGTTGCTCCCTGGCTTCCATCCTTTTAATACCATTGTACAAGTTGCAACAAAAGCTACTTCTGCTACTACTATGATATGATATGACATGAAAAGTGTAAGTTTCAGGGCTCCACATTATTCTTTTCTTGGTTGGGCTGAGAACTTTCCAACGGCTCCTCGTAACAGTAGACTGTGATTCAAACAGCATGAACCTTACCTACAGTATATGCAGGCAGCACCGCAATATTAAATGGGATCCTAGAAGAACGCTACACCTACTACTGTGGCACAGTGGTTAAAGCTACAGCCTCAGCACCCTGAGGTTGTGGGTTCAAATCCCACCCTGCTCCTTGTGACCTTGGGCAAGTCACTTAATCCCCCATTGCCCCAGGTACATTAGATAGATTGTGAGCCCACCAGGACAGACAGGGAAAAATGCTTGAGTGCCTGAATAAACTCATGTAAACCGTTCTGAGCTCTCCTGGGAGAACGGTATAGAAAATTGAATAAATAAAATAAATAATACTAGTAAAACTAATCACGTGGGACTGCTACAGAGAAACTACAGGATTTGCAAACAGAATACGACACCTCCATCACACACAGAAACATATGAAGACAAAACCAAAATTGTGAAACCCAAGATGTCAAACTAGGCATGTACCACAACATAAGAGAAATTAAAAACAGAAATGCATTTCCAACAAAATACAAAGGCATCTGTGATGCAGATTTCCCAAAGCTAACATATTCCACTTAATAAAATTTTAAATAAAACACTTTAAAAAAAAAAATCTTTGTTGTCTGGGCATTTTATTTTTCCAAGCATGTTGGTCCCAGTTTCTCTTTTCTGCTTTCTTATCTGTCTTCTGCTATCTTTCCACTGGCTGTTGTCATTTATCCTTTCTCTATTTTCTTATTTTCCTCCATTCCCTCAACATATCCATCTCTGACATAGTTCCTTTTTCTCTCTTTTCTATTTGCCCACTCAAATTTCACTCTCTCACTCTTCAGTCCTTTATATTTCATATACCTATTTGACTTTTCCATCTCCTCATAGCTCTCCTGTCTCATTCTTTCTCAATTTTCCTATTCTGTGCTCATTCACTCGCTTCCTATTACCGCACTTCTACCCTCTGTACTCACCATCCTCTTCTAACTCATCTCCCCTCAGAACCCCCATGATCTCTCCCATCTCCCTTCATGCTTCTTTCCTACATTCTTATGGCCCATTTCCCCTCTTTCTCCAACCACACTTGTAGCCCATCTTGCCAAGCCTTCTCTATCCTCCACCCCCCTATTGTCCAGAATCTCCTTCTCTTTCTACCCCTATGGTCCAGCATTTTCTTGCCCCCCTCTCCCTTCCCCTCACCCCTGTGGTTCAGCACTCTTGACCCCTCTCTCCCCCTTCTTCCTTATGATCCAGCAATTCCCTATCCCCTCTCCCTTCCCTGCCTCCCCTATGTGCAGCATCTCCATGTCCCCCTCTCTCCCCTCCTCCCATATGGCCCAGTAGCTCAGTGTCCTCCTCCCTCCCCCAGAACATAACCACCAAAAAAGTGCAGCTTCAATGTTCAGAGGCAGCCTGGCAGCAGGAGATGTGGCTACATACATTTCAATGCCCTTCACAACCTAGGAAATAGCACAGCATTGGAGTTTGTGTGGCTGCATCTTCTCCTCTCTTCCTGCAAGCCAGCATTCTTTCATACTCCCTTTTCTCCCTCCACACATGGTCTGATATTTTCCCTAGCCCCCACAATCTAAAGCCCCCTCTCCCCAGCTCACATCCCCACAGTTTGGCATGCCCTCTCTTCTTACACCTTCCATATCTGACAGATCTATTTGCATGCACTGCTTTCATATGTCATGCATATTCCTTGGGGAAATCCTAAAAACCTGACTGGATTGCAGCCCTCGAGGAGGGACTTTGACACCCCTGACCCAGAGCAATAGCTTTTGGGGATGGGGTGTATAAGTTGAAAAACAAGACTTACAGCAGGGGTGCCCAATTCCAGTCGGGTTTTCAGGATTTCCCCAATGAATATGCATGAGATCTATTAGCATACAATGAAAGCAGTGTATGCTAATAGATGTCATGCATATTCATTGGGGAAATCCTGAAAACCCGACTGGATTATGACCCTCGAGGAAGGACTTTGACAGCCCTGGCTTAGAGGGAACAGTGCTATAGAGCAATAGTGCTGTTTATATCAGGCCCTCTTTGTAATCTTTTCAGCCTTTATGATAATATTAAATTGTTTTGTTGAAAAATAAATACATTTTTGTGTTCTGCATGCCCACTGCGGTTTTCGTAGCTACTACAGAAGTTATTGAAATTCTGAATTAAGATATGTAGCCATTGTTAACTAGTGAATTCTTCTCCCTGACGCATTTCACAGGGTGAACCTCGAGTGGGTCTGATTTTTACAGATTTTGCAGCTGGATTTTTTTTTAAATTTCTATTAGAACTTGCTCTATAACTGGTATGAAAAGCATTGTATACAATAGCTTCTTATAGTTTGAGCAGAGCACAAAGTACTTTTTCTCTATGTATATCATAATTATATATTATCTTTTGCCAGAATAATCTGCACTGAATGGTGGTAAACATATTTCTTTTAACTTTTGGTTTATAAATCTTTTTTTTTTTTTTTAATGTGTTTGAAAAGAGAGGAAGAAAGGCAGAGAAGTGAATGTACATAGAAACTACGGAGGTCTTTTACAAAGCCACGGTAGCGATGCTGCCTTGGTAAAGGCATTGAGGCCCATTCAGTTCCTATGGTGCAGTTACCGCAGCAGCATCGCTGTTGCATCTTTGTAAAAAAAAAAAAAAAAAACCAAAAAACAACCTACCGTATATGAATTTGTTTTTGGGATCTTGCAAGCAAAGTTCAAAACAAAATGAAAATTGGTGTGGGATCATGTTGTTCCAGATTAATTCTCTCGAAATAAAAGGTAACAGGGACTTGTATACCACCTTTCTGTGGCTTTGGCATTTCATAGTTGACATTCGAGGCAGTGACTTGCCCAGGGTTTCAAGGAGCAGCACTGGGATTTGATCTCACAACCTCTGGGTGCAGAGGCAACATCTCAACCAGTGAGCCACACCTTCAGTCTGTCCCAGTATGGCAAGTCTTATGTTAGCTGAGTATAGGGCAATCAAGCCATTGTGACATCACTGCTGAGGTTGGCTCTTGGGCATTGGTGGAATGAGGCATTATGACATCACAATCTCAGCTCTGGAATGTTGCTACTCTGGGTTTCTGCCAGGTAACATAGTAAATGACAGCAGATAAAGACCTGAATGGTCCATCCAGTTGGCCCATAAGTTATACCCATTAAAAATACATGATAAAATTAACTTGTCCCTTCTTTGATATTTCAGGATCACAGACTGTAAATTCCACCTGGTATTGTCTTAGATTCCAAATGCTGAAGTTGGCATCTAATCAAGCCATTGTGACATCACTGCTGAGGTTGGCTCTTAGGCATTGGTGGAATGAGGCATTATGACATCACAATCTGAACTCTAGAATGTTGCTACTTAGGATTTGAAAGTGTCTGAGGCTTGCGCAGATGAGGACGGAGCTTAGGCATTGGTGGAAAGAGGTATTATGACATCACAATCTGAGCTCTAGAATATTGCTACTTAGGATTTTAAAGTGTTTGAGGCTTGTGCAGATGAGGACGGAGCTTGCTGGAAAATAACTCGCAGGGATGGGATGGGAAGATGAGTTCCCGTGGGGATAGAGAAAAATTTGTCCCCTTGTCATTCTCTAGTACCAGGTGGATAATGTTTCAAAGTTACAGCATGAGCCAGATCCCAGAATCCTGATGGACAGTGAAAAGTGAATTTGAAGAAAACACAATCTGCTTGCAGAATATTTGGAGCCCAGTTTTTGCTTTTCTATATTGTCAAGCCAAGGCGCAGATTTTTTCAAAGATTATTGACTGGAATCGAGAGAATTTCCAGGGCTGCTAAAGTATAGAGATTAAGAGTGTGAAAAGGTTAGTGTGGAGACAGGGATTATGGGAACTGTTAAGTGGAATTTAATGTTGGGCTGCATAAAGGAAGGGGGAGAAGAGGAATAATGGGGGGGGGAAGAGAAAGGGGGATGGTGGTAACCAGTGTTCTGAGTTTATGTCCTTAGGGACAGATTTTAAGACTATAATGATTTCCTTTCATTTTATTGTCAATGCAAATTCAAATTTTTAAGGGATAATAAGATTTGTAATTGATTTTGCAAATAATCAAATTTTCACATTTTAAGCAAATGGAACAGAACAGATTTCAAAATAGAGACATAACATAAGTTCTATGCGGTTCACAAAACATAAGAATACAGATGAACACAGCAACAAATATCTAACTTCCAAAAGATTCTATAAAGAGATGCGTTTTCAAAGCACGTCAAAACTGATGGTAGGAGTTGGAAGATGTAAATACGTAATTCAGATCCTTAGCCCATAAAGCTGCTTGAAAAGACAACAGACGCTCCTGGAATTTTTTTAAATTTACAACCCTTTGCAGATGGAAAAGAGAATAGCACATGAGATTTCCCAGAATGTTTGGAGTTGGTGATGATAAAAGATTCCATAACATATTCTGGGATGAGACCTGTCAATGCCTTAAAACAAATATAGCCAAACTGAAATTTAAGCCACACCTCGATCGGCAACCAATGCAATTGATGAGACCCAGTTCAAGCTTTGTTGGCCTGAACAAATTTCCTTCTAGACACATTTGCACTAAATCAGCCATGAGCATGTCCATGTAATAAGATCTCCATGGACTTTTAAGAATCCTCTATAATAAAACCTTACCTATGCATGTGCAGTTGAAATGCATGATCCTTGCCTCCATGATGTATGCCTCCATGGCCATGTTCCATTTGCGGCACATGCGGCTGTTATATAGAAACATAGAACATGACGGCAGAAAAGGCCCACGGCCCATCTAGTCTGCCCACACTAATGGCCCACCCCCTAACTACCTCCATGAAGAGATCCCACATGCCAACTAGAAACATAGAACATGATGGCAGAAAAGGGCCACGGCCCATCCAGTCTGCCCACACTAATGGCCCACCCCCTAACTACCTCCATGAAGAGATCCCACATGCCAATCCCATCTTTTCTTAAAATCTGGCACGCTGCTGGCCTCAATTACCTGTTGTGGAAGATTATTCCAGCAATCAACCACCCTTTCGGTGAAGAAATATTTTCTGGTGTCGCCATGAAATTTCCCACCCCTGATTTTCAATGGATGCCCTCTTGTTGCTGTGGGTCCTTTAAGGAAAAAGAGATCCTCTTTCACCTCGATACGGCCTGTGACATGCGGCGGTTTCAGTAGCGGTTTGTCTCCTGCAGGTGCTGCGAGACATCCGGTGTAAAGGAAGCGGAGAAATGCTGCTTCTGCTGCACAGGGAAGTTGAGGGAGAGAGGGAAAGGGGGCTGCTTTCGGGGAGGGGTGTGCTGGGGGGCAGACAGCAATCTTGGTTTGCTCTGGGGGTGAACAGAAGGGGGCCACAGAGAGATAGGCAGGCATAGCGCAACAGAGAAAGACAGGCAGACAGGGGGCCAGGGAGAGAGATAGAGAGACAGACAGACAGAAAGAAAGACAGAAATGGGGCCAGGGAGAGACACAGACAGAAAGAATGACAGACAGACAGTGGCCAAGGAGAGAGAAAGACAGACAGAAGCCAAGAAGAGAGAGAGAGAGAGAAAGAAAGAAAGATAGACAGACACATCTATTCTAGCACCCTGTTATATTATCTAATCCATTTCTGCATAACAAACAGTGTATTATGCAGAGGATGATGCCCTGGATACATGTGTACAGACTAGGGATGTGCACAGACAATACATTTGGCTCATTTTTGAAAATTTCACAATTTCAGGGGGGGGGGTATTTGGTTCACAGTTTTAATTAAAAAAATTTTAATCTGCATTACATTATTGAATGCACAAATTGACTTATCATGCATTAATTTCTAAATTAACATGCTAAATCAAATATTGCACACACGAAATTTTAAAGCATGCTAACAAAGCAAACACCCATCAGCTTATGCACATATGTGTCTCTGACCTGAGGGCAGGCATCCCCGGGGCTGAGGTTGGGAAGGGTTTGCACTTTTGTAAAAAGAAAACAAAACAAAACATGGGAATATTCGTATGTGCCACAGAGCAGGTGTAAATGTGAATGTGTAGCAATTTTTTTAAAAGAAACTATGTGCACACTCTGCCTGTTTAAAATTGGTGTAACCTTTTCACAGCTGCTGCATGTAATAGCCGGTTTGTCATAGGTTCCCTGCCTATGAACAGTGATGTCAAAGTGAAGACTGTTGAACACCGATTATAGAGCTTTGAGTGCTGTCTATGGTGCTGAATTTAAAGTACTGGAAGGTTACAATGCCCTCCTTCACTGAAGAGACCTTAAAATATTCTCTGTTCAGTACTGCAATTGTTCAAGCACACCGATTTAAAGAATAGGCACAACTCATCTTTCATAGCCGGTCAGATAGCTAGGATGATCTTACTTAATCAAAAAGCAGGTTATGAAAACATTGATTTGCAACCTCCTGTTTCACTCCTAAAGCTTAAGACTAATAGGCATTTGCAAAACATTTGTGGATGCCTAGTAAACAGTCCCCCCACCCCCCAAACTCAAACCCAAACCCAGGTATATTCTCTTTTCTTCCATTCCCAGCACTTGCTCCTCTTTCTTCCCTCTTACATAACATAAAAATCCATTTTTATACTGCATAACCGTTAAGTTCTATGCCGTTAACAAAATAAGAATCAACAATTAAGTATAAATATCTATATCCTAAAATTTAGAAAATAAATGTTTTCAATTGCTTTCAATGGTTCATCAAGCCCAGTAGCCCATTTTTACTGTGGCCAATCCAGGTCACTAGTACCCGGCCAAAACCCAGAGTATATTCCATGCTAATGAGCCAAGCAGTAGCTTCCCCCATGTCTTTCTTAATAACAGACTATGGACTTTTCCTCCAGGAACTTGTCCAAACCTTTCTTAAAACCAGCTACGTTATCCGCTCTTACCACAACCTCTGGCAATGCGTTCCAGAGCTGAACTATTCTCTGAGTGAAAAAATATTTCCTCCTATTGGTTTTAAAAGTATTTCCCTGCAGTTTCATCAAGTGTCCCCTAATCTTTGTAATTTTTGACGGCGTGAAAAATTGATCCACTTGTACCTTTTCTTTTTATAATCCTGGTACTATTGACAATGATGTTCTTTTTCATGTTTTATGTGTATATCATTTTAATTTGCAACAGCCTTGTGATCTGGTAAGGAAAGGTAGTATATGAACTTTAATGAAACCATAAACCAACGGGTCATTCCATTTTGAAAATTGCTGAAGGTTATGTATCAAGAGAGTTGCATTTACTTTGGGGGGGGTTATTTTGTTTTGTTTTTTGCAGATACCTTTTCTTATCAAAAGAATGTGTGCAGTTTTGAAATTGTTTCACCCTTGACAACCCTGCCCCAGGGTTGGCAGTTTCCAAATAGCTCAGTTCCATGGATAAATCAATCCCGTGCAAGTAGCTTTGAAAATTGCTCTCTCCATCTCAATATTTCCGGCCAGATAAAATGCAACCTTCCCTCTATGTATTTGCAAGTTAATAAACAATATACAGACTTGTTCTGTTGGTCATGAATATTGAATATGTTCACCCTCTGGACCTGAATGCCAATTCTGAACCTTATAGTAGCAGGCACAACTGGTAACATCTGGCACCATTTGTACCAGTGACGTACAGTTCCCTTGGTTACTTGGTAGCATCTCTTGGCTGTTGTTCTTTGGGAAAATGACATCCTTATAAGAAGTCACACTCCACGTTAAATATGCTGCCTCCGTAGACTTTTTAAATAGCAGAATTTCTCCAACACAGTTCACGGAAGTCACAAAATTTTCACTGAATGACTCAAAGAAGAATTCAGGAGGTTTCTATTAAGGAGACAAAAAAAAAGAGCAATTACAGACCCTGCTGTAATTATAGTGATCAGAACGGAAAGCCCATTAGCATAATTTAATTCCAAATAACTGTACCACAGTAAATTAGCACAGCACAGCTGCGAGAGTGATGGGTAAACAAGAAGAAATGCAAAACAATGTCAAATAAGACACCTAATGAGAAGTTAAGCACGAAGCAGCTATACACAAGAGGCTGTAAGTTCACTGTTTTTCATCTGTTTAGTGATTTTTTTTAATGGAAAGTCTTAGCTGGTGTCTCTGAGCAAAACGGCAATTGTAACGCCTTTTGGGGAATGTTGTAGACTGCAGACTTCCAAGAAACATTCAGCTTCATTTACATCTTACCAGTAGAGCCCTGAATGAAATACCAAATCTAACATCATGGTAAAAATTCTGATATTCCGAAAGAAGAAAAAAACCCGAGCTCCTAAATTAGGGGTCCTTTCGCTAAGCTGCAGTAAGCTCCAGTGCGTTCAGCGCAGATGAAAATGGTTTACCGCAGGACACGTTCAGGCATCCTGCAGTAATTTTTTGAATCCGCACATGCAAACCATGCACTAAAAAAATATTTTGGGATGCTTTCACTAAGAAACGCTAACGGATTTAGTATGCCTAAATGCCACAATAGCCAATAGGAATTTAATGGGCTGTGTGGTATTTAGCATGTGCTAATCATTAGCAAATTAAGGGGGGAGGGACTAACCAATTTAGCAAGGGCTGAATGCAAAGATACCCATTGTATTCCTATCAACTCAATAAGGCTATTGATACTGTTTAAATTAATTTTAAAAAGCAAATTTTCATATCAACATTTATAAATTCTTCAGGAGCCTCAGCGATTCCCAATACTTATGTGCATGAAATATATTTTATGTATCACCCACTGTTTTAACCTTATTGTGCTTTGCCTAGAAGCCTGAATAAGCGGAATAACACATTTTAAATAAACTCGGAAGCTTGCAATGTTTCATTAGCGGTAGGGATTTAAACATCACATCTTCATCAGCCAGACTTAGTCATCAAACTTACACTTTTCTCAATTTTCAATATAATTACTTTCTCTTTTATATATAAATATAGCACATTGTACTTATCGTCCGCGTATTGTGATGCTTCTCTTCGGTATAATTCTAAAGACAGGGGATTCAGCGACTGACAGACATGTTTTGCCAGTTGCTTTATCAAGGTCTCTCCCCTTCAGTATTATGCCACTGGCATCCATGGAGGAGCCTAATCGAAAGGGACGTCTAAGTCTGTTTACGTCCATCTCGCAAGTCGTCCAAAGTTAAAAAGAGGCTAAGACACATTTTCAAAAGATACGTCCAACTTTTTTTTACTTTTGAAAATTGTCTAATTATACGTCCTGCCGATCTGATCGTCCAAGCCACTAAATTGTCCATCTTTATACCACATTTCTGTCCAACTTTCCGTCCAAGTCCAAAAATGCCTAGAACAAGCCCTGTTGGACATGGGAGGGGTCTGCCAAGTGAAGGACTGCACACCCAGACATGCCACTTAAATAGTGGGGTACCTTACAGGGCACCGCTGTGAACTTCACATAAAGGGTGCTATGGCTTCTCCTCACTACAGCTCCCTTATAGGTGACGGTGAGCCCCCCAAACCACCTCCAGAATCCCCTAGACTCACTTATCTACCACCCCAATAACCCTTATGGCTGCAGGAGCCACTTATATGCCAGTACAAAAGGGTTTGGGGGTTATATAGGGCAGTGCATATGTTTAAGTATCAATGCAGTGATTACAGGGGCTTATGGGCATGGGTCCTCCTCTCTATGGGTCCCTAATCCACCCCCAAGATGACTTAGGCTACCTCTGGGCTGGATGACTAGGCTTTCCTATGCCAGGCGGCCAGGTGATGATGGTCTGGAGGCTGAAATTTAAAGTTGTGAATAATATTTTTATGGGGGTGGGGTTGGTGATCACTGGGGTAGTGTGTGGGGGTCTGTGTTATGTGTTTGTAGTGCTTATATGGTGAGTTTAGGTAGATTTTTGTGACTTAGACCATGTTTTACATGGTCTAAGTCACAACATTACATTACATTACATTACATTACATTACATTACATTACATTACATTACATTAGTGATTTCTATTCCGCTTGTGCCTTGCGGTTCTAAACTAGACATTTCCAGTAGCATTGCAGTACATGTAATCAAGAATGCGTTAAGTTACAATTGTTATTCTGGACTTTTCCAGGAGAAATTGATAGCAGATAGTAGATAGTGATAGGTTGTTTAGACGAATAGAGATAATATTGTCCGGATTCTGTTGTTTAGACGAATAGAGATAATACTGTCCGGATTCAAGGTGTTGCTGGTGGTGGTGGTAGGGTAGTCATGAGAGCATTTTCTAATACTTTTGTGAGGTTATGATGATGGGAAGTGTTTTTTGAAGAGATGAGTTTTGATTTCTTTTTGGAATACTTTAGTGTCTATTGATTTGGTCAGTAGATTGGTGATGGTAGTATCGATCTTTGCTGCCTGTGTCGCTAAAAGGCTGTCATATAGTTTCTTTCGTCGTGTTCCTTTGAGAGGGGGGTGAGTGAATAGGCTCTGAGTTCTCCTTAATCTGTGTGAGAGGTTACGGTGTAGTCTGTTGTTTAGGTAGATGGGTGCTGTACCATGTATTACTTTGTATAGTAGACAGTAGAATTTGAACTGGGATCTTGCTTTTATTGGTAGCCAGTGTGAGTCTAGGTATGCTTTGGTGATGTGGTCATATTTGCCTAGTGAGTAGATGATTCTGAGGGCTGTGTTCTGAACTGTCTGTAATTGTTTTATCATGTAGTTTGGGCATGATAGGTATAGGCTGTTACAGTAATCTACAATACTCAGTACTAGGGATTGTACTAATATCTTGTATTGATCTTTGTTGAAGAATTTTCTTATTTTTCTTAGGTTACGTATTGTGAAGAAAGCTCTTTGGATGATTTTGTGGATTTGAGACTGCATTGTGCAGTTTCTGTCTAGTTGTATTCCCAGGATCTTGAGTGTACTTTGCATTGGGTACTTGATTGTATTTACTTCTAGTTCTATGAGAGATGTTTTTTTTTCCTTTTCTAGTAGTAGGAATTTAGTTTTTTCCGAGTTCAGTTTTAGTTTATGACTTGACATCCATTTTTCTACCGTTTCCATTATTATTTTCAGGTGGTTTGTGGATAAGGGGTCTTGAATATTAAAGGGGAGGAGGATAGTTATATCATCTGCGTAGCTGAATGATACTGTGTTTAGGGCGTCTAGGGTTATGCCTAGGGATGCTATGAAGAGGTTAAATAATATGGGTGATAATGGTGATCCTTGTGGTACTCCACATGGGTTTGACCATGGGTCGGATATGTGCTCTTTTGATTTGACTTTGTATGTTCGTGTTTTGAGGAAGCTTTGGAACCATTTGTGAACATTTCCTGAGATTCCTATTGCGTCTAATATCTGGAGTAGTGTGTGATGGTCAACTAGGTCGAATGCCGCAGAAAGATCGAGTTGAATGAGAAGCAGCTTGTTTCCTTTGCTGAGGTGTTGTCGGGCAATGTCTAATAGTGATACCAGTAGAGTTTCTGTGCTATGGTTGGATCTGAATCCAGATTGTGATGGATGTAGTATGTGATGGTCTTCAAGGTAGTTGGAGAGATGTTGTGCGACAAGGCCTTCTGTTATTTTAATGTATAGTGGGATTGAAGCGATTGGTCTATAGTTTGCAGGATTATTTATAGGACCTTTGGGATCTTTTAGGATAGGTGTAATTATGATTTCTCCTAATTCCGGTGGGAAATGACCTTCACTTAGTGTTGTTTGAAGCCATAGTGTGAGGCTAGCTTTAAATTTGGTGGAAGCTGTTGCTAGTAAGTATGAGGGACAGTTGTTCAAGTCACATGAGGATTTGCTGTATTTTTTGTAAAGCCTGTTCAAGTCTGACCATTGTATCTTTGGGAAGTTTGTCCATATCCTGTCTGCTGGGATTGCTTCATCTGTTTTGGGATTGATTCGTATTTCTTCTATGTTGATTCTTGAATTGTTGAATGTGGATCTGGTTGTGATGATTTTGTGTTTGAAGTGATCCGCTAATTGGGTGGCTGTGGGAGTTTGGTTTCCTTGGGTGGCGAGAAATGGTTTGGTATCAGTGAGATTTCTTACGATGTCAAAAAGTATTCTTGTGTCTGGTTTTTCGGTGCTGATGAGTTTGGAGTAGTAGTTTTTTCGTCGATCCTGGGCTGTATAACTTTCGGTTAAACATGCTGTACGACTAAGTCTAAGCCGGCCCACGTCCCGCCCAACTCCCGCCCTCGACACGCCTCCCGAAACACCCCATTTAGCTTTGGACGTTGAGCGGCACTATGAAGGCCTAGGTCGTTTAGAAATACGTCCAAAACCCGTTTTTATTTTTGGCGCTTGGACGTTTTTGTGAAATGTTCGTCCAAATGCCGACTTAGGCCGGTTTTTGGACGTTTTTCTCTTTCGATTATGAGCCCCTTAGCCGATACTCTTCCAATCCAAGATCATCATATTCCTATAGCATCTTAGCATTTCACTAACTTGAATACTGTGTAGCAGCAGGATGGGAGCTTCACGTTACCTACTTGTTTTGAATTTTATGCCATTGTTGGACTCTATTTGGTTCTCGACAAGTGAGACATTTAACATCCCGGACCCCTGAAGAAGGAGTGTGGACTGTGTTGGGTCCCGTCTTCATTCAAACGAGAACCACCTTTTGGACAACGACATTTTATTGACTCCAATAAAGTTCCTGAGCTTTGTACATCACCATTTTTGTTACTGTTGTTTGACTTTTACTGCAGACCAGTGTTCCCTCTAAGCGGGCGGGTGTTGTGAGCAAACTTTTTTCACTGTGAGCTAAAAATATCGGGCGCCAGCAAGTTTTGAGCCAAATAAATATGTTGCTTTCTACCACAGAACTTCCTTACGTTTGTATGGAATCTATCCCCTTTCAACTTTAGAGAGTGCCCTCTCGTTCTCCCTGCCTTAGCTACTAAGTCTATTCCCTTCAGTACCTTGAATGTTTCTATCATGTCCCCTCTCAATCTCCTCTGCTCAAGGGAGAAGAGGCCCAGTTTCTCTAATCTTTCGCTGTACGGCAACTCCTCCAGCCCCTTAACCATTTTAGTTGCTCTTCTCTGGATCCTTTCGAGTAGTACCGTGTCCTTCTTAAAGTACCAGTGCTGGACGCAGTACTCCAGGTGAGGGCGTACCATGGCCCGGTACAGCAGCATGATAACCTTCTCTGTCTCTTCAGTCCAGCATCTGCCCCTTCCATTCACTGTCTGTCTTTCCCTGCCATCTCTCCTCCTGCCCCCCCCCACCCCCCAATTTGGTCTAGCATCCATCATCTTCCTTCTGTTCCCCTCATGGTCTGGCATCTCTATCCTTCCCTCCCCCCTGTGGTTTTTAGCATATCTCTCTTCTCATTTCCTCCACTCAGATCTGATCATTCTCTGCTCTCTCTTCCCTTTTCTTCTCTGGTCTTCCTTCTCTATTTTCTGCCTCCATCTAAATTAAATTCTTTCTTACTATTTAGTCCCGTTTCCCTCTTTTCACTGTGTCTACACACAGCTTGTCACCCCTTTCCCTCACCCCTCCATTATCTTACTATTTTCTTCCCCCTTTATTTATCTCCTCCTTCCATCCAGTATGTGTTCTTTCCCCACTTCCATTCAGCATCTGCTCTCCCTTCTCAACTGACATCCATCTGCCTTCTGCTCTCTCTCCCTTCTTCTCACTTCCATCATCTGTCCCCTTCTCTCTCTCTCTCATCTCCTCCATTCCATCATCTGCCCCTTCTCTCTCTCTCTCCCCCCCCCCCCAACTTCCATCATCTGCCCCCCTTCCCCTCACCTTTGTGGGTCACTTTCTTTCCCCTGAGGGTGGCTCATGTCACAGGGGAAGCTTTGGCCGAGCAGAACCGCTTGATTGACAGTGGAACTTACTTGATTGATGTCGATGCTGGGGCCCGTTGCCGTTTGAAGGAAAAAAAAAAGGTGGAAAAAAGGAACCTGTAAAGGCGAGAGGAAGGGAAACCTCCAGGACAGCTGCTTTTTGCCCTCCTTCAGCGGCCCAAGAGTTCAGACCAGCAGCGGCAGCTCTGTATGCTTTTAACTTCGGCACAGAGCTGCCCCTAATCAATAGTTTAGCGCGGTTTCATGAGGCAGCCTCGGGGCCTTTGATAGCCGGCCCGCTTCGATGATGCGATGTGGGCCGGCCTAGCAAAGGCCCCGAGGCTGCCTTATGAAACCGCGCTAAACTATTGATTAGGGGCAGCTCTGTGCCGAAGTTAAAAGCATACACAGCTGCCGCTGCTGGTCTGGAGGTGCGGAGACAAGGCAGGAGGCAAACGCGGTGGAAGGCAGGAGTCCCGGCACAGCGACTGCAACAGGAAGTTGCAAGTCAGCTGACGCCGGCCTTTCGTTGCGGCGGGGACCGAATCCTTCGTGGACCGGCAAGATTTTGTTTGCGGACCGGCGGTTGAAGAACTGTGCTCTACACTGTGTGCGCTGCGACGAGAAACTTGTGCGCTGCGAGGTAATATTTTGTGCGCGTGCGCACGTCAACGCAGCTTAGCGGGAACACTGCTGCAGACCTGTTGGATTCTCCTTTGTCTTGCTCTGCGGACATACTATGGCAAACATGGTACACCGACAAATCCGCGGATGACAATTCCGCACAGGGCAAGTGCACGCATGACAATTGCGGCCCATGAAGGATATCTGGAAGGCCCTGATTTGCTCAGACTCCTCATGCCCCGTCCCTTGGGAGGGGCTTGAGGCGCCTCAGGGAAGAGGCCTGAGGAGTCTGAGCAAATCAGGGCCTTCCAGATATCCACTAAAAGGGTTCCCATAATCATGATGTAAACTTAACCCTAACACTAGATAAGAAGTGAATGTTTTAAGTGTAGTGGGAGGGGGGTCCCCCCATCCCTCTCAAAAAAGAGGGTTCCTTTGTAACCCTAAAAAAGACAAAATAATATCCTGTCGGGGCGCAATTGTCGGGTCACCTCCTATTTAGTGCACGCATTTGTCTGTGCGTGCAAATGTTGGTGCGCAGTTGTCCTGCACGCATTTGATGGGTCATTGGCAAACATAGTATGGTAGATATGTATATACTCATCTTATGTTTTATACTACAATCTATATATATAAA
Organism: Geotrypetes seraphini; assembly: GCF_902459505.1. NCBI lineage: Eukaryota > Metazoa > Chordata > Amphibia > Gymnophiona > Dermophiidae > Geotrypetes > Geotrypetes seraphini. The sequence goes on along the minus strand of NC_047094.1, from coordinate 11,981,439 downwards.
ACCCCTAGCCGCGCATGCGGACTCAACTGCGTGCTTCTGTGATCTCTGATCTGTCCGTAGCTGCAGGAGTGCACATGCGCGAGTCCCCAGCCTTACTGCTTCCCAGCCGCCAGCGTTGGACTCCCTGCTCTCCAGATCGCGGTGTCAGCTCCTCTCATGAGCCGCACCAGCGTTGGAAAAGGCTTCCGACACTGGCGGGGATCGAGAGGAGCCCTGCAACACTTGCCCGGAGCAGGCCAGACCGCGGGCCGGGTAGGGAAGCGCCGAAAGAGACTCCAGCTGCGAGCCGCTCAGTGGGACCAGGTAGGCAGCCACGCGAGGGAGGGAAACAGAAAAAAAAACGGTAAGTGCAGGGAGAAGCTGGGCCTGCCTGCGGGAAACACGATAAGGGAAGGGTGGGGCCTTGGAGCAGGCTACACCGGGAGGGAAGGGGAATGGGCCAAAAGGAGTAGGCCACATCGTGCTAAGAGAAGGGAAGAGGGGGTGGGGAAAAATGCTGATACTGCTGCACAGGGACCTGGAGGGAAGGGAAATACCTGTTGCTGCTGCACAGGGAAATGCAGGGAATGAATGACAGACAGACAGACAGCAGGAGGGAGGGAGACAGAAAGAAAGGAGGAAAGACACAGGGACAGGGAGAGGGACAGAAAGACAGAGAAAGGGGGCCAGGGAGAGAGAGAGAGAATGGGAGGGAGAGAGACAGAAAGACAAACATACATATATTCTAGCACCCGTTTATATAATGGGCTTAATGACTAGTGCTAGTATAATGTACTATGTTCGTTCTAAAACCTACTTGCTTACACACGTATTGCTAGTGTCATGTATCTTCATCCTAGCTTTACACACTTTTGTTAATTCTAGTTATCTGTACTTATTTATTTTATTCTCTGCATTCTGGGTATATCTTTTGAGATCACTCTTTCGTCTTTCTAAAGGGAGGTTGCTATTTATTTCCTCTACGTTGCTACTCTCCCTGTTTGATTGCATTATTAGTGAAAGTAGTCTGTGAAGAGGATGATCTTTAGCCCTTTCTTTCATTTTTTGGGTGTCTTTTTCTAGTTTTAATTCTTTCGGAAGGGAGTTCCATCACATTGGGGCCATCACTGAGAACCTTCTTGACCTGACGCTTTTGCATTTGATATCTGTGAAGGAGGGCATTTCCAGTAGGTATTCTTGGCTCGAGCGTAGGGCACGTACTGGTGTATGGTTATGTAGTCTGGCTGCTAGGTATTGCAGTTCTGAGATAAATGGTTTTGTGTGTTAGTACAAGCAAAAGGTTGATCCTTAATGCTCCACAAAACCGGAAGTCTAATCGAAAACAAAAACACTGTGGAGAAGGTGATGTTCAAGATGCAGGCTTTATTGAAAATACAGTCCAATAATCCACATGAAGAGATATCTAGGACCCAAGTTATTGGGGACTTGGGACCCAACACAGTCCGTATTTTGACAAAACTGTCTTCCTCAGGAGTCTCTGGAGGTCCTAATGCAAAAACTCATGGATCAAAGACTAAAAACAATCCTGGCTTCACTGATGTAACTTCCTGTGGGTGGGACATGGCAGAGGGAAGATCCAAGGACTGGCCATAAACAGCCTGTCATGCAGGTGGTGCTGCCACCAACAGCCAATATAAACTGTGCAGAACCACTGGGGAGTGAGAGAGGTGAAGGAGCAGTACTGGAGGGGGGACAGAGGAGGGAGGAAAGAAACTGGACCAGGAGGGAGAGATGCTATGGGGAAGATGCTGGACCACAGGGGAATGAGGCACCAGAAGCGATGTGATGGGGGAGAGGGGCACCGCCAAAGCAAGTTGTCTCAAGGTGCCACTATCCCTTAAGCAGATGGCATTTCTATCAAGGGTAAGAATCTATAAAACATTCATTCTGGTGAAAGTCAGCAATTTCTGAAAAAGAAGTATAAAGCAATGATCAGTTAATCTATTATAATAAAACCCTAAGCGCGCATGCGCACTCCTACTTGTGTGTTCCGTTTTCCATGATCAGTAGGTCCCCAGCAGGTAGGAGTGTGCATGCGCGCTTAGGATTCTGTTTTCCTGTAAGCACACTCGTGGACCTCAAGGAGCCTCCCCCGCATCTTTGAACTTAAAAAAACACTACGGCAAGGCATGCAGGGAGCAGGGAGAAGGACAGACTGAACAACAAGACCAACTTACAAATAAGGCAGCTGGCCAGATAGCGGGAAGAAAGGGAAGGGGAGAAGGATATGTTTAAGGAAGCTGTGGCTCTCATTGAACTGCCAGTTGGCCAGCTCCCTTCCAGAGTTATTTTTCAGTTTACATGTGCCGCCACGGCTGCTCTCACGAGCCGCACCAGCGCCCAGAGAAGACTTCCAATGCAGGCGGGGATCGTTAGAGGAGCTGCCGCGTCAACTTTCAACTTAAAAATAACTCCGGTAAGAGAGCCGGCCACACCACAGGAAGAGAACGGGGGATGGAGAATGCTGCTGCTGCACAGGGAAATGAAGGGGGAGGGAATGCTGCGGCTGCTGCACGGGGGAGGGAAAAAATGCTGCTTCACAGGGAAATGGAGGGGGAGGGAATGCTGCTGCACAGGGAAGTGTGGGGGGAATGCTGCTGAACAGGGAAATGGAAGGGGAGGGAATGCTGCGGCTGCTGCACAGGGAAGTGAGGGGAGGGAAAAATGCTGCTGCATAGGGAAATGGAGGGGGAGGAAATGCTGCTTCGGCTTCTGCACAGGGAAGTGGGGGGAGGGAAAAAATGCTGCTGCACAGGGAAATGGAGGGGGAGGGAATGCTGCTGCACAGGGAAGTGGGGGGAGGGGAAAAATGCTGCTGCACAGGGAAATGGATGGGGAGGGAATGCTGCTGCATCACAGGGAAGTGGGGGAGGAAAAATGCTGCTGCACAGGGAAATGGAGGGGAAGGGAATGCTGCGGCTGCTGCACAGGGAAATGGGGAGGGAGACAGAAAGAAAAGAAGAAAGACACAGGGGCAAGGAGAGAGACAGAAACACAGACAGACAAAGGGGGGCAGGGAGAGAAACAGACAGAAAGAAAAAGACAGGGGTAGGGAGAGAGACAGAAAGAAAGACAGACATATATTCTAGCACCCGTTAACGTAACAGGCTTAAAGACTAGTTAGAAATAAACCAGCCCAGACAGAAAACCATAAAATGATTTGTGCGTATATACAGACATTTTTGTTGACTGGGACACTCAAGTGCCATCTAGAGCCTTCTTGGTACCTGAGACTCCAGAGGTGGCACAGGGCAATGCAGTCGCTGTCACTTTCCTCGGCATTGTGCATCTGAGCTGCGGCCTCTGGTCTGAGAGGTTTTAAGTACATACGAAACCTTCCTGGCAAACGACTTGTGATGAAGGGTGTTCTGAGAAGGGAATGGAGGGGAGAGAGGCAGAACGGAAAAACAAGAGTAATGAGACAGCAGGTCCCTGAAGCACATGTGCAAACTGATGATAACTAACAGCCCACAGGATACACGCTGTACTCGGGTTACGGTCCAGAATCAGCATCTCTTAGAGAAAAACAACCAACAGATGTCAAGCAGGGAAACTATATTACAAGAAAAAGAAAAGTTTACCACATTCCAACTGGCAATTAGACCTTTGAATGCACCGTGTGAAATTGTAATACCTGTTTTTGAGCTCAGACGTTAGATGAGGTTTGTTAATAGTTCTATTTCAATGGGACCTTTAAACTCCGCCTCCTCCCTTCCTTCCCACCCACCCACCAGTATAATGAGTTTTCATCCTTCAAGCAAGAAAACTGTAATTTTTTTAATGTTTACCCCTCAGGAAAGGGGAGCTAAAGCCTTGTCTCCAATGAAAATGGCACTTCTAGGTGGTGGATGCCTGGAATGCCCTCCTGAGGGAGGTGGCGGAGAGGAAAACGGTGTTGGAATTCAAAAAAGCGTGGGTTAAATTAAAGCGGCAGTAACAGCTCATAGGAAGCTGGGCAAGGGTGCTGCTGCACCGGGGGATGGGAGGGATAGAAAGATGCTCTTGGTCCGGCCCCTTCTACCTGATAAATTTTGGATAATGAAGATGATATTCCAAAATAGACACAAAGGGCTCCTTTTACAAAGGTGCGTGAGGGCCTTAATGCGCAGAATAGCGTGCGCTAAAATGCCACGCGCGCTAGCCACTACCTCCTCCTTTTAAGCAGGCGGTAATTTTTCGGCTAGCGCCCGCTAATCTTGTGCATGCGCTAGAAACGCTAGCGCACCTTAGAACAAGGAGCCCAAAGGGTTTTGGGGTTTAAAAATTCAGATTTTCCCCAGATGTTTCGTGCGAGACTCAAAAGCGAAGAAGCCAATTCTTGATGTTAAAAACCTGGAGTTTTGCTTATAAGAGGTACCTTTTATTTAAGAAACCCTTGTAAAATGTGTAGTTCAATAGAAATCCCTGAAATATGTATTTTTGGAACCTTCACACTTAACCGCATTTCTGTCCCTAAAGCTTCTCGAAGGGGTTTGAAGTTTTTGAACTCGTAGAAATTCAATTCCGGCTTAGATGATGGAACCTGGGGCTCCTTTTACAAAGGCGCGCTAGCGGTTTAATGTATGTAATACCGTGCGCTAAACTGCCGGCCGTGCTAGCCGCTACCCACCTCCTCTTAAGCAGGTGATCGTTTTTAGGCCAGCGCAGGGGTTAACGCGTGATGAAAAGGAGCCCCTAGTTTTCCTAAGATTTTTGTCCGTTTGTTTTTCTTCGTTCTAGCAATCGAGGCTCTCAATTATTATGTAGACTTGAGATGGATTAGTTTATGTATTCTCTTTCTAGATATAGATTAGGGGAGAAATTCTAAAACCGGCGCCTGTAAGCACCCTACTTGTACCTAGTGGGGGAGTGGTTAAAGCTACAGCTTCAGCACCTTGAGGTTGTGGGTTCAGACCCACGCTGCTCCTTGGGACCCTGGGCAAGTCACTTAATCCCCCTATTGCCCCAGGTACATTAGATAGATTGTGAACCCACCAGGACAGACAGGGAAAAATGCTTGAGTACCGGAATAAATTTATGTAAACCGTTCTGAGCTCCCTTGGGAGAATTGTATAGAAAATTGAATAATTAAATAGTGTGGAAAGTTTCAGCCTCTGATAACCAGAGCTGGTATTGTGACATCATAATGCTTCATTCCACCAATGCCTAAGAGTGATGTCACAATGGCTTGATTGTCCTTTACTTGGCTCACTTTTACTATTAGAGTGGTGCAGTGGTTAATGCTACAGCTTCAGCTCCCTGAGGTTGTGGGTTCAAACCCACCCTGCTCCTTGTGACCCTGGGCAAGTCACTTAATCCCCCATTGCTCCAGGTACATTAAATATTTGTTTTTAGCTAATACTTTCTTTTCCGTACAAGATTAATTCTTGATGCTGTATGTTTAAAATTGATAAATAATAATAATTTTAAAAAAGGTTTCATTTACCTGTGACATCAATACATATTTATAAATGGGTGCATTATAAAGAACAAATGAACAAACTGAATGGCATGAGAAATCCTGCAAGCGACACCAGAAATTAAACAAAATGCTTTTTTTTTTTTTACCTGCACACCTCTGTCAATTATTCTACTGAATGTCTGAGCCAAAGGATCAGCTTACTTGCTACAGGGCTGGTGAACGTCACGAGCAGACTGGACAGAGCAAAGCAGGGACATTGGTGCGTTTGCAGGCACTGAGACAAGTGAAGCTTCAGAAGAACAGTTATAGCGGCCAAGAGACCCCACAAGGGAAAAAGGAAGGGGGCGTGCAGAATGACTCACAGCTATAACGAGGAACGCTTCCCCGGTACGACTCGGCCCCAAATCACTCAAGCGTGAAGTTGCATCGGTGGCCCTTTGCAAGACAAGCTAGAAATGATGTAATAAAGTGTTCAATTTAGTCCGCTGATTGTTCCAGCCTATTCTTATCTTACATTTAGGAAATGATTGAAAACTCACCTATTTGATAAACAAGAATGTGGATATTTAAGAAGGTATTTTTTTTATTAGGCTCTCTATTTTAACTGTACTTTTTATCTGATGCTGTATTTAATGGATGTGGTAGTTATAATGCTTGGTTGTTTTTTTTAATGGCTCTTTTTAACTGAAATGTTTCGGTTCTTCTGTTGTGAACCGCCTAGAACTGATAATTATAATTATTCCGTTTCGTGCCTCTATTATTCTGCTACAATTTCCTCCAATATAGCAAGTGTACCATAATAACATAGGGGGTCTTTTACTAAGGCACACTAGCTAAATGCAAACATGTCCGTAGAATATAACGGGCGTGTTAACATTTAGCGTGCGTTAAATCGGCCTTCGTAAAAGACCCCCAGAGTAACGCGGTAAATGCGTGGTCCGTCCAGTCTGCCCAACACTCACATTCAGACAACGTTGAATCAACAATCTAGTTAATTATTCATTTTACTTGATAAGTTCCACTATAAGATGTCTTCCCCTCCCCCCCCCCTTGAGATAGGCAAGACCTATGTTCAAATGATATGAACGTGGAGGAGACTGTGGCTTAGTGGTGAGAGATTCAGCACCCTGAGGTTGTGGGTTCAAACCCTGCTCCCTGTGATCCTGGGCAAGCCACTTAATCCCCCAATTACCCCAGGTACATTAGATAGATTGTGAGCTCAGTGGGACAGACGGGGAAAATGCTTGAGTACCTGTATGTAAACCACTTTGAGTGTGGTTGTGAAACTACAAAAAGGCGGTATACAAGTCACAGTCCCTTTCCCTGATGTCATAATGCCTGGCAGAAACCCAAAGAGTAACAACATTCCAGAGCTGAGATTGTGATGTCATAATGCCTCATTCCACCAATGCCTGAGAGCCAACCTCATCAGTGATGTCACAATGGCTTGATTGTTCTATGCTTGGCTCACTTCTGATATTATATTGGAGGAGACTGTGGTGCGGTGATTAGAACTACAGCCTCAGCACCCTAAGGTTGTGGGTTCAAATCCTGTGCTGCTCTGTGTGGTCCTGGGCAAGTCACTTAATCCTCCGCTGCTTCAGGTACATTAGATGAACTGTGAGCCCAGCGTTCTTATCCTATTGGTCTATGTTATTGTAACTCCATTTATTTAGGTTTGCCTAAATGTGTTCTGCGTGCATTACAGATGGCACAAAATGCCACTACACGTCTTATCGTAATGCCTCGAAATTCGACCACATTATGCCGATACTGTGTGCGTTTCATTGGCTGCCTATTGGTATGCAGGTGGAATTTAAGCCTCTGTGTGTGATGTTTAAGGTGTCGCAACACAATTGTCCATCAGTAGTTCATTCTCTTTTTCAGTGGCATTGTCCTTCACGTGAGTTACAGTCTTCAGATAGCTTGGCATTGGCAATCCCGTCATTGGCAGCTGTGAAGCTCACGGGTAACGACAAATCGATGTTGTCTGTTCAAGGGCCGGCACTGTGGAATGCCCTTAGCTCTGTCATTGCGTCAATTGACTTATGTTTTGGCAATTCAGATAAGGGGTATAATCTGTGTTGTTCGAACGGTTTTTTGGTACAAGTCATGCGATAGTTTGAGGATGTGTAGTTCTTTTGTGTATTCAAGGATGAGGTTCAGTACTATTTTCAAGGGGTTTTTTTTTTCTTTTTTATTGGGGGGGTGTAAGTTTATGTTATAACTCAGACATGGGCAACTCCGGTCCTCGAGGGCCGGAATCCAATCGGGTTTGCAGGATTTCCCCAATGATATAAGTCTATAAAATACTGAATGGAGTGGAAAGGGTAGATGTGACTCGCTTGTTCACTCTTTCTAAAAATACTAGGACTAGGGGTCATGTGATGAAGCTGCTAAGTAGTAGATTTAAAATAAACTAGAGAAAATATTTCTTCAGACAATGTATAATTAAACTCCTGAATTCATTGCCGGAAAATGTGGTGACATCAATTAGGCTTGGATAATTTCCTAAAAGAGAAGTCCATAGGCCATTATTAAGATGGATTGGGGAAATCCACTGCTTATTCCTAGGATAAGCAGCATCGAAACTGTTTTACTTCTTAGGATCTAACTATGTCATTTGTTTTATATATATATATCCCTTTTTATGTACAACGCTTAGAATTTGTGATAGGCGTTTAATCAAAAAATTTTCATAAACTTGAACTTGATACGTGGGATCTGGGTTGGCCACTGTTGGAAATAGGATACTGGGCTTGATGGATGGCCATTCTGTCCCAGTATGGAAGTTCGTATATTCTTATGTGAGCCAAGTATACAGCAGTCAAGCCATTGTGACATCGCTGGTGAGTTTGGCTCTTTGGCATTGGTGGAATGAGGCATTATGACATCACAATCTCAGCTCTGGAATGTTGCTACTCTTTGGGTTTCTGCCAGGTACTTGGGACCTGGGTTGGCCACTGTTGGAAACAGATACTGGGTTTGATGGACATTGGCTCCCAGTTGCACACCGAATCTTATTTAAAATATGTCTGCTTACATTTAAATCATTATTATTTAAAACCCCCGCTTTTATTTTTAGAGTTTTAATTCCTTATCGTACTTCGAGACAGTTAAGATCGCAGGATCAACACTTATTGGCAGTGCCCTCACTGAAAGTTATCAATACAAGGCGTCACACCATGTTCTCAATAACAGCTCCCCAATCTTGGAATGATCTCCCACTTTTTCTTCGAGAGGAAAGAAACCTAGATAAATTTAAATCCAAACTTAAGAGCTTCCTTTTTAACGATGCTTTTAATGAATAAATTTTATATTTTAAAACTTTTTTACTTTTCACTTTTTACTTTATATATTAAATATAAATTTTATTTGTTACCCCTCCTATTGTTTTTTCCTTAAATGTAATTAAATTAAATTAATATTGATTGTAATCCTTTAATAATCTTTCCTTTGCCTTGAAATTATATGTAGAAATTATGTATAGCAATGTCTGTAATTATTATTTTTAACTCACTTTGAATATTGTTTGTTAGATTTGTCACCCCAAATGATTTTTAATGAAATTGTACATCGCCTAGGAAATATGATAGGCGATTAATCAAATTTTTCTAATAAACTTGGAAACTTCTTATATTCTTATGTGAGCCAAGTATACAGCAGTCAAGCCATTGTGACATCGCTGGTGAGTTTGGCTCTTTGGCATTGGTGGAATGAGGCATTATGACATCACAATCTCAGCTCTGGAATGTTGCTACTCTTTGGGTTTCTGTCTGGTACTTGGGACCTGGGTTGGCCACTGTTGGAAAAAGGACACTGGGTTTGATGGACCTTTGGTCTGTCCCAGTAGGGCAATTCCTGTATTTTTATGGAAGAAGTTGCCGCAGGATGCCCACAGGGATGGAAGAAGTTGCATAAGAACATAAAAGTTGCCATACTAGGTCAGACCAAAAGTCCATCAAGCCCAGTATCCTTTTTCCAACAGTGTCCAATCCAGGTTACAAGTACCTGGCAAGATCCCAAGGAGTAAAACAGATTTTATGCTGCCTATCCTAGGAATAAGCAGTGGATTTCCCCAAGTCCATCTTAATAATGGCTGATGGACTTTTGTCTTAAGAAATTATCCAAACCTCTTTTCTGTGGAACTGCCCACAGGGACGGAAGCAGTTGCCATGGGATCCTGTGTGTCTCGCGCGTGTTTAATGTAAAGCGCTGTGTGCGTCTGGTAGCTCTAGAAATAGTAGTAGTATCCAGAATGAAGCTCAGAATGCCCAGAGAGGTAGCCCCAGTGCCAGATTAAGGCTTGGAACACTCAATGATTGAATAGTGAAATACTGCCCAAAAAACACAGGGGACGCTGTTGAGGTCGGGAGTACAAGGAGGGCCGCCAGCAAGTTAGGACTAGCATTGACTCTTGCAGGTAGGGGGGGGGAATAGAGGAGATTAACTTGGCTATGGTATGGATTAGATTCCATTTGGACAGGCGAGGGAGGAGGTGGATGAAATCTCTTTCCCCCCCCCCTTCAATTCTCAATTTCCAAGTTGTATCTGATTGAATTAAGCCCAAGCTAGAGTGAAGGCAGCCGGATGAGTCAAGGAGCTGTGCAGGAGAGGTTTGAAATTGCCATCCACATGAGTCATTGAATTCCTGACAGCTACTCAAGAAGTCTGATCAAAAGAAGTGCAAAAATGAAAAACCCTGGCACGTTATCGATTTACAGAAAGCTTCGGGGCTAATCCAGGAAGCGTTTCTTTCTACTAGGGGGGAAAATTGCATTTTCCAGAACTTTCGCTGGCTACGAACCATCAGGTCCACTGAAGACGGAGACTTCTTTCATGGAGGCTTCACGGGTCAGGCAGGGACAGCTCAAAATAGTCTCCTCTTTAAATCTGGTGCTTCAGAATATTCTGTCTGGTTTTTCAACAGAATCTGTGAAGCTACTCTGAGGTTATTAGTATTGCCTAGAGAGCATCAAAACGCCTTCACACTTTTGTGGGTAATAAGGCAGATGGAGATTTCTTTTGCTTTTTTGTTCACTGCCTCACATTTCTTATTAGACACTGGCCAGCAGGGAGCTCTTGGGAATTTTGCTGCAGAAAAAAAAGAATATATATATATACTAGCCTTTAAGCCCATTACATTAACAGGTGCTAGAAAAGATGTGTGTGTCTTTCTTTCTTTCTCTCTCTCTCCTTGGCCGCTGTCAGTCTATCTTTCTTTCTTTCTTTTTTTTCTGTCTCTCTCTTTCCTCGGCTGTCCACCACCACCCCTTGCCTGCTCCCCCTGTCCAGCAGCAGCCCTTCTCCCTTCGTTTGACCTTCCCCTGTCCCTGTATTTCTCTGTTGTGCCATGCCTGCCTGTCTCTTCCTGGCCCCTTTCTGTTTCCTCTCCCTCCCAGAGCAAAGCATGATTGCTGTCTGCCCCCCAGCACACCCCTCCCCCCAAAGCAGCCCCCTTTCCCTCTCCTCCTCCACTTCTAACCAGCACACCTTGCAGCACCCGCATGACACCCTCCTGCCGTTGTAGAGACAAACCGCCACTCAATCCACGCCACAAGCCGGCGCAAGCGCCACAAGCCACCCCATGTGCCGCAAATGGAATTCGGCACGGAGGCACACATCACGGCGGCAGGGATCCTGGCCTCCTAAGTGCACCCATGCTCGCGCGTCTGGCTCTGTCAGGACAGACCACAGGAGGCAGCAAAGGGTTAGGTGCCAGCCCCAGCTCCTCCGAGATATGCTTTACATCCCTGGCCATCTCTATGGAGACAGCAACCTGTGCCTCTGGAGCAGCAATTCACATAATACAGAGAGCAGGGAGAGTCTTCAGCCGCCTCCTGCCCCACCCCCAGCTGTCAATGCTCACCGAGTTACAGCGAGATCGCTGCACGCTTCCTTTGCAAAGTTTACAGTCTTGCCATATGCGCCCGGGATATGCGGAAAATCTGGAATCCTGACCCCCATCCAAAAAAACCATGGGGAAGTGAAAAGCTGAGGACTGCACTTTGCCAGGGGACTCAAAAACTTTAAGGCCACTTTTGCTACTCTTCTTCCCTTTCTGAGCCCAAGAGGCCCGGGCACGAAAAGTTAACTGGCAGCTGACTCAGCCGGGGGGGGTGGTGGGGGGGGGCTGCGGAGCCATTTTGGAAGCAATCTGTGAGAAAAGTTTGGGTGGCGAGAAGTTCCCTGCCGCTTTCATGAGGATCGGAGCAGGGGAAGCCAGCGGTGGCCGGGGCGGCTGAGGCACTGGAAGCATGGAAGAGGAACAACCGCTGTTCCTCCTCACCTGCCTTTGCATCCCCTTGTTGCTGGGTGGTAGCAGCGCCCTGGACCTGCACTTTTCAGGCCTCGAGGCCAAAGTGGTGCTCAACCTCATGCTAGGGGTAGACTGAACTTATGAAATTCACGGTGCCAGAAAGGCTCTGGACGTGAGCTGGGAGGAGGACCGGCGGCTGCTGAGGCTGTGGCCGCCAGGATACTGCACTCGGCTGCCCAGGAACCACGTTCCACTCTCGGTGCACCTGAGTAGTGGTGGAGCCGGCGCCGTGCTACACCTGTGCCTCCGGGTCCACGTGCACGGCCCGGACTGCACACTCCAAGGAGGGGAGCAGAAGGAACGACCCGATCTCCTCATCCGGCACAACCTGCACCTGCGAGCTCCACTCTGCCTCCCCGCAGGGACATGCTGTAGGGCGCCACCGACCTGGTCACTGCCCTCATGCTTTCGGGGGGCTGCCGCAAGCTGGTCCCAAGTTGGCGCACACACCGCAAACTGTGTCCTTCCATGGCCTTCTATTTGCAGCGCGTGGGGCACGGCCACAGAAGGACACTACACGCTGTCGGGAATCACGGTCTCTTAAGTGCGCACGCGCGCTTAGGGTCTTATTATAGAGGATATATAAACTGAAATTTAGAACACAGAATCAAGAAAGGCATTAAAATCTCAAAAAGCAGGGCAGCAAGAGAGCAATCGCTAAATGACTGGAAATGTATGGAAAACTGCAGCTCGAAACAAGGTATATTTTGATTTGGTATTTAAGTCCTGCCATTTTTTTTATAGGATCCAAATAATACGAGGGCAGAGGTCATACAAAACCTGTTACTTCCAGTCTTGCCGGTCTGTCCTGCTATTAAATCAGGGTCAGCAGTTTAACATAGTTCAGATAATATTTGAAGGGAGAATGGGCAGATGCACATCAGAACTGTTAGAGCATAATGGTTGCCATGGGGAAGACTTTATCCACTTAAAAATGTCATTAAATGGTTATTTGCAGCTCATGATTAAGCTGCGCAACAGATCAGCTGCAAGGAGTCACAACCGATTGCACCGGACAACACATTTTTCCAAAAGTTTTGCTTCCTTAAAACAAACCGGTCATAATGATAGACCCCTTCAAAATAAAGACAAATACTTCAAGTTTCAAGTTTATTTAAAATTTATTATACCACCCACTCGAGCCTTCTAGGCGTTGTACAGGTCATTGGTGAGGCCCCACTTGGAGTATTGTGTTCAGTTTTGGAGACCGTATCTGGCGAAGGACGTAAGAAGACTTGAGGAGGTCCAGAGGAGGGCGACGAAAATGATAGGAGGCTTGCGCCAGAAGACGTATGAGGAGAGACTGGAAGCCCTGAATATGTATACCCTAGAGGAAAGGAGAGACAGGGGAGATATGATTCAGACGTTCAAATACTTAAAGGGTATTAACGTAGAACAAAATCTTTTCCAGAGAAAGGAAAATGGTAAAACCAGAGGACATAATTTGAGGTTGAGGGGTGGTAGATTCAGAGGCAATGTTAGGAAATTCTACTTTACGGAGAGGGTGGTGGATGCCTGGAATGCGCTCCCGAGAGAGGTGGTGGAGAGTAAAACTGTGACTTAGTTCAAAGAAGCATGGGATGAACACAGAAGATTTAGAATCAGAAAATAATATTAAATATTGAACTTACCGGGCAGACTTGCACGGTCTGTGTCTGTATATGGCCGTTTGGTGAAGGATGGGCTGAGGAGGGCTTCAGTGGCTGGGAGGGTGTAGATGGGCTGGAGTAGGTTTTGACAGAGATTTCGGCAGTTGGAACCCAAGCACAGTACCGGGTAGAGCTTTGGATTCTTGCCCAGAAATAGCTAAGAAGAAAAAATTAAAAAATTTAAATTGAATCAGGTTGGGCAGACTGGATGGACCATTCGGGTCTTTATCTGTCGTCATCTACTATATTACTATGTAAAAATGCCATAACAATATGCCAATTCAAATGTAATTTAATCAAACACAAACCAAGGGAAAAGACAATTAAAGGACAAAGACGAACGGGAACAAAAGGGAAGAGGGGATTGGAACTACAATTAATAGAAAGAAAAGAAAACACTTAAGGGGAAGAAGAAAAAGTTGGGGAACTGAAAGTAGAAATATTTCTTAAATCTAAGTCGTCCTTAAAAGGACAGTTTAGGTTACAAAGGCATCGCGGAAAAGGAATGTCTTTAGCTTCACCTTAAAATTGATAAGTGTTGTATTTTCCCACAAGTAGTTAGGGACACTGTTCCAGAGAAAAGGAGCATTAACGGAAAAAATTATGGTCCTCATAGTACTGATATGTTTCAGTGAGGGAACAGTAAGGAGATTATGAGCAGTAGATCGTAGGGTCCTAGTTTGATTATAGGGGATAAGCAAATTATTAATAAATTCTGGCTGGCTATTCACTTTCTTTTTAAAGGTTAGTAGTATAGAATGACACGGTGACAAAATTCATCACCGTTCCCGTCCCCGCGGATAACCGCGGGAAATAATCCCATGTCATTTTCTAGTGTCTATTTCATCCTCTGTCCTTCTACACCAGCATTCTTCAAAGCAAAGCTTGCGGGTCAGTGGTTGTGGCCATTCATACTCTGATTCTTTCCTCTCTCTTTAAAGAATGACATGAAGATGGTTTCCCGCGGTTATCTGCGGGGACGGGAATGGTGATGAATTTTGTCACCGTGTCATTCTCTAGTTAGTAGTAGAATTTTGTAGGTGATCCTATGCTCTACTGGTAACCAATGAGCTTTATGTAAAAGAGGCGTGACATGATCATATTTCTTTGTATTAAATAAAATTTTTGCTGCAGTATTTTGAACCATTTGAAGTCTTTTTATTTTCTTTTTTGTAATGCCCTTAAGAAGGGCATTGCAGTAGTCTAAGCAAGAGATAACAAGTAATTGGATTAAAATATTCAAAGACGCAGGCTCTAACAGTTTTGCTAAAGCTTTAATCATGCGTAGCTGATGAAAGCAATGTTGGACCACTGTGCTAATATGTTGGTGGTAGGTAAATTTGCAATCAAAAGTGACTCCTAGTAATTTTAAAGAGCGTACCACTTTGATAGGGAGATTTTTGAGTTTAGGGGGAATTTTGATGGACCATAGCATGTTTTAAATGCACAACGTTTCTGATATGCTGTGATAGCTCGCCGTGTCGGGTGCATCTCGTTGCAGTGCCCAACAATAGTCGGCCAGCATTCATGGATTCCAGTTGCCCTGATATCTTTTTTCCATAGTGGCAATGTCCTGGTGAAACCTTTCACCATGTTCGCCGCTGACCGCATCAAGATTTACGGGGAAGAAGTCCATGTGTGAATGTAGAAAGGGCATCTTCAGTGACATGTCACGCTTTGTGGTCGTTAAGAAGTTTGTCAACCAGTTGAATATAGTTCGGTGCTCTGTAACTGCCATGAAAATTCTGAACAACAATCCTTGAATGATTTCCAGGCGATTTTCCGACTAACAGATCTTCAATTTTCTCATCAACGTTGATGATGTGTCTGATCTGTGGACGGACAAAAATGCCTTCCTTAATCTTGGCACCAACTATTAATTATTAATTGCATTGGCCTGAAATTGTAAAAATGTACTTCTTTTTTGTTAAAATGGTACGTAATACATAATTTTAAAAGTGATTTTTGTGATCAGCAGCCAAAAATCTGTAAGATACACCTGAAAGTGTTGAAGAAGCAAAATCTTTGTTGTCCAGCATTACACACCTTCCTCTCGCTTTTCTTAAGCCGCTGCTGTCGGACCTTCCCCGAGTTCCCATCCTGCCTCTCACTATCCCCCCAACTTCGTTTCTTCTCTAAGGCCCTGCAGTGGGTCCTAAAGACAAGGTTTCATTTATTTATTCATTCATTCATTTTTATAGCCCATCCTCCCCAGGAGCCCAGAACGGGTTACAAGGATACATACGCAAAGTTTTCAGGAACAGAGATACATACATTACAGAGTCAATAACATGCTAGAGGATCAAAACACAAAGCTATGGAATCAATAACTTACAACCTGTAGAGAATGTGACTCAGAACACATGCTTTGCAGAATCTAAGAAAATAAATTATAGAGTCACAAATGGGTATTAACATATCTTCAGTGAACGGTAGAGGAACTGGTTGGCAGGTTCAGGTGATCTGAGGTAAGGTACGTTGAAGCAAGGTCTGTTAAAGTTTGAGGCCAGAATTGATCTGGTCCATGAAAAGAAGCATCTTTGCTGCTTTCCGGAAGGGCAGTAGGTTGTCAATTGCCCTAATGGCAGGAGAGAGTTGATTTCATAATTTAGGTATGCTATAGGAATTTGATCGCTCTAGGTGGAGGCTTTTGCAGAAGGGTTGGAAAGTCTAAATTCCCGTTGCGAATAGAGGGGCCGCTGGGAGTTTCCTCGCTACATAGTCAGGTGTCATGTCGTGGAAGCGTTTAAACGCTAATACTAGTTGTTGGAAGATATTGCATTGGTGTATTGGGAGCCAGTGGACCTGGTTCAGTGCTGGGGAGATATGGTTGAAAGGGCCAATGAAATAGGAATAGGTTTTAGCAAAGGAAATATGGTTAAGGGCCTTCCATGATTTTATTGTCTAATTCCTGCAGTGATGTACCCACAAGTCCAATGTGGGCATTACCCCTAAGAACAAGTCGATGAAGCCGTCTGCAGAATGTGCTGTGGCAGCACAAAGGGCGAACAGAATGCTAGGAATGATAAAGAAGGGGACCACGAACAGATCGGAGAAGGTCAGTGGCGTATCTATCATAGGTGACACCCCCCCCCCATCTATATGAAAAATATGATTTTTAGTAACAATCTACATATCACACAAGAGTGTACCTAGGAAAAGGCAGCATCTTAAACACTGCAGTGAGCACTAGAGCACCAACACATACATTGTAAAACTAAACAAGCCAGATCCCACACAGTCAATTGATCCTGTACAGTCAATGCTATCAGAAAGCCATATCCCTTTCATACACACAGACAGATACACCCTCACCCAATATGGAATAATCACAAACTAAAAATAGAAATATGTAGACAAAAGTTAAACTGAACTGCCAAGAAACCAGACTCTGCATACAATGCAACACCACAACACCACAAAAAAAGTAATACATGTCCTCTAATACTGTGCAAAATATAAAGACAGTAGATGTAAATTTGAAAAAACTGATACATAACAATCACCACTTTACAAATTAACAAATAAAAATAAAATAAATGAGAAATAAGAAAATACAATTTTATTGGACTAATCCCCGTAAACTTGGTCCTCATCCCCACAAACCACCTGATTCCATCCACATAAGCCTTGAATTGTTTTATATTAAAGTATAAAAAGAAACAATATTCTGTACAATTGTCAATTTATAAATCAGCGTCTTCTCCCCACTCTCTCTTCCCCATTTCCCTTTAGCATCCTCAGCCTACTCTCTCTCCACTTTCCTTCAGCGCACACAAATAAAAACAAGCAAATAATTTTATATCATTTTCATTCTATTCATTCATAGAAATTAAAGTCTAAATAATGCCAGTCACATAACAAAACATGATTTTACAAAAATAATTCCCTGCACAGTCAAGCCTGCAAGGATTACTAGATGTCTTTCAGCAGCTCCCCTCCCTCCCTTCCCCCCCCTTACCTTCGTGGCCAAGTCAAAATGATCTACCAAAAATAAAATTTTAAAAACACAAAGTACACTGTACACAGAGAAAATGTTAATTATCATTTATATTCCGCGGGTTTTCAAAGAGGTCAAGGCAGATGACTTTATGCAATGTCACCTCAGTAACAACTATACAAAAATAGACAAATATACCCCCTCCCTTTTTACTAAACCGCAATAGCGTTTTTTAGCACAGGGAGATGCACTGAATGCCCCACGCTGCTCTCAACGCTCATAGGCTCCCTGCGCTAAAAACTGCTATTGCGATTTAGTAAAATGGGGCCATAGTGCAAAATATAGACAGCATATATAAATTCTCAAAACGGACACATTTTGATCACTAAATTGAAAATAAAATCATTTTTCCTACCTTTGTTTGGTAATTTCATCAGTTTCTGGTTGTACTTTATTCTTCTGACTGTGCATCCAATATTTCTTCCCTTCTTTCAGCCTCCTGTATGCTTCCTCTCCTTCAGACCTCATTCCCTCCCCCAACTTTTTCTTTGTTTCATCCTGTCCCCTTCTTTCTTTCTCTCTCCATGCCCCCTTTCTTTCTCTCTGTCTTTTTCTCTCTCCGTGCCCCATTTCTTTCTTTCACCCTGCCCCCTTCTTTCTCTCTCCATGCCCCCTTTCTTTCTGTCTGTCTTTCTCTCTCTCTCCCCATGCCCCATTTTTTTCTTTCTTTCACCCTGCCCCCTTTCTTTCTTTCTGGATCCCTGTCCCCCCCTTTCTTTCTTTCTCCCTGCCCTCCCCCATGCCACTGCCATTGGGAAATATGCTGCTGCCACCGCCACCGGGGAAAGGCTGCCATTGGCCATTGGAAACAGGCCGGTGCCGAGTTCGCCCTGCTTCTCTTCACCGCAGGCCGATGTCAATTCTAACGTCGGAGAGGACGTTCCGGGCCAGCCAGGCAGCGATTGGCTGGCCCAGAACGTCCTCTCCGACGTCAGAATTCTAGAATTAGTCAGCTCGCGGGGAAGAGAAGCAGGGAGGGAGAACTCAGTGCCAGCTTGTTCCTGATGACGGCAATGGCAGCCTTTCTCCGGCGGCAGCCTATTCCCCAGTGAGTGGCCAGCTGTGCACCCCCTTGGGTCATGCACCCGGGGCGTGCCTCCCCCCCTTGGTACGCCCCTGGAGAAGGTTATCATGCCGCTGTACTGGGCCATGGTGCGCCCTCACCTGGAGTACTGCGTCCAGCACTGGTCACCGTACATGAAGAAGGACACGGTACTACTTGAAAGGGTCCAGAGAAGAGCAACTAAAATGGTTAAGGGGCTGGAGGAGTTGCCGTACAGTGAGAGATTGGAGAAACTGGGCCTCTTCTCCCTTGAAAAGAGGAGATTGAGAGGAGAAATGATTGAAACATTCAAAATACTGAAGGGAATAGACGTAGTAGATAAAGACAGGTTGTTCACCCTCTCCAAGATAGGAAGAATGAGAGGGCACTCTCTAAAGTTAAAAGGGGATAGATTCTGTACAAACGTAAGGAAGTTCTTCTTTACCCAGAGAGTGGTGGAGAGCTGGAATGCTCTTCCGGAGTCTGTTGTAGGGGAAAACACCCTCCAGGGTTTCAAGACTACGCTGGACAAGTTCCTGCTAAATTGGGACGTACACAGGTGAGGCTGGACTCATTTTAGAGCACTGGTCTTTGACCGGGGGGCTGCCGCATGAGCAGACTGCTGGGCAGGATGGACCACTGGGCTGACCCAGCAGCGCCAATTCTTATGTTCTCAATAAGGATCCTCATGCAATCTGCCTGCTGCCACCAAGGGGCCCTTAATGCAAGCAAACATGCAAATCTCGATTCCTTTTGGACTGGTGAATTCCTCACAGTAACTTCTATTATAAAGTTACTTTTAAGCACATCACCTCCTGGTAAAAGTTATTTTATTTTCCCTCTTTTGGGAAACTCTCAATTGCCACAGAAATGTTCCCTATAACCTCACACGTGCTATTGTTTTAACCCTTTATTTGCCATTGTTGCTCAGAAGCAACAAGTGTTTCTATGGCTCTTATGGGCGATCTATTCTGCATCTCCAAATGCCTGTTACGTGGCACTGTTGCTCTCATTCAACATCAAGTTATGAAAAGCATCCATTTCACCATCTGCCAATTAAAGGGTTAAGTGATGTAACAGCACCCACCATATGGAACCTTTACAGTTAAGAGTGGAACAAAAGAGCAACTTAAAATGCTTCCTTTTTAAAGATGCATATGATGAATATATCTGACTCATTTTTGGTGTATCTTATACAATCTTAATTCACCTTTATTTCTTATCAATTTTAAAATTCTCCTCTATCTTTTCCCTTTGTTTCTTCCCTCTGGTTTTAATTTAAAAAAAAAAAAATTGTAATTTTCTTCCACACTTCCCTTTTGTTTTATTCCTCCTTCCCACCTTAGTATGTCTGCCCTAGTATTGTCTTTACCCATTATTTATTTTTTATTTTAATTGTACGCTTTGAAATATATTGTAAAGCGTTTTATCAAATTTTAAATAAACCATAAACTATGTTTTTATATGATATTTGCATAGTTTTTCTGTCTTTTTTTAATGGGGGGGTTTTGTTAGGAGGAGCGGCTGGATGGAAGAAGAAAACTCCGCTTTCCTTGTGTTCATAAGAACATAAGAATTGCCATACTTGGACAGACTGAAGGTCCATCGACTCCAGTATCCTGTTTCCAACAGTGGCCAACCCAGGTCCCAAATGCCTGGCAGAAACCCAAAGAGTAGCAACATTCCAGAGCTGAGATTGTGATGTCATAATGCCTCATTCCACCAATGCCTAAGAGCCAACCTCAGCAGTGATGTCACAATAACTTGATTGTCCTATACTTGGCTCACTTAAGCCCAGTATCAAGATAATGGATGTCTCTCTTCAAAAGGGGCGGGAGTGCGCCATTACTGTGCAGGGAGAATGCAACCAATGAGTAACAGGTAAACTCAGCTGAGTTAATTAAGGATGAGGGTTTAGAACATTAGAACATAAGAACATAAGAAATGCCTGCACCGGATCAGACCCGGGGGTCCATCCAGTCCGGTGATCCGCACATGCGGAGGCTCAGCCAGGCGTACCCTGGCAAATACATTAGTCACTCGTATCCCTCAATGTGTCCTGCAAGAAGATGTGCATCCAATTTTCCCTTAAATCCTAGAATGGTGGTTTCCTCCACCAGCTCTTTCGGGAGAGAGTTCCAGGCGTTCACCACTCGCTGTGTGAAGCAGAACTTTCTGACATTTGTCCTGGCCGTGTCCCCTCTCAGCTTCAGGCCATGACCTCTGGGCCGAGTCTGGGTTACATTTGCCAATGTGAATAACGCTGTTTCCTGCTCACCATCCTTTCGCTCTGCTGGTGAGTGAGCTTGCTCCATTTTGTCGATTCCTTTTAGCAATTTAAAAGTCTCTATCAGATCCCCTCTCAAGTCTTCTCTTCTCAAGGGTGAATAATCCCAGTTTTCTGAGGTGATTTTTGTAGCTCAAGTTCTCCATACCTTTTACTAGCTTTGTCGCTCGCCTCTGCACCCTCTCCAGTGTTATATCCTTCTTCAGTGTTGGACACAGTATTCCAAGTGTGGTCTGACCATTGCTCTATAAAGCGGCATTATGACCTCCCTTGATCTACTCGTGATTCCCTTCTTTATCATGCCTAAAATCCTGTTAGCTTTCTTTGCTGCCGCTGCGCATTGAGCTGATGGTTTCAGGGTCATGTCTATCAGTACCCCCAGGTCTTTTTCTTGTTCACTCTTCCCCAATGTTATACCTAACAGTTTATATCCATGCTCCTTGTTTTTGCTACCCAGGTGCATCACTTTGCATTTTTCTACATTAAAACTCATCTGCCAATTTTCTGCCCATCTCTCAAGTTGCTTCAAATCTCTTTGAAGTTCTTCGCTGTCTCTTTGTGACCTGATTGCCCGGCATAGCTTTGTGTCATCTGCAAACTTGATGATAACACTGGTCGTTTCTTCTTCCAGGTCATTTACAAAGATATTGAATAAGATAGGCCCAAGAACCGAGCCCTGAGGCACACCACTAGTTACTTTCTTCCAGTCTGAGTACTTCCCATTTATGCCCACTCTCTGTCTTCTGTTTTCCAGCCATTTTCCTATCCATCTTAGTATATCCCCTTCTATTCTATGACTTTGTAGTTTTTTGAGAAGTCTCGCATGAGGTACTTTGTCGAACACTTTCTGGAAGTCCAAGTATATTATGTCCACCGGTTCTCCGCTATCGACTTGTTTGTTCACTCCCTCGAAAAACTCTTTACACGCCGCCGCCATCTTACCTCAAAAGTTGTATATGAAAGTCGGATGACAGCGGCCGTGGTAAGCTATTTTATACTTAATGTTCAATTCTTGTATGAAAAGTTAGGTCTTACTATCATGCGAGATATATTTATTTGTTTTTGTAGAGCGGATCCCTGACGAAGCTATTGCGAAACATGTCGGGTCCAGCCGCTTGAACTGCTTTAATGTATTATAAGATCTAAAATTATTCAGATAAGTTAAAATGTTTTCAAAAAACTCTATAAAGTATTTAAATTAAGTTATTTATCAAAAAATGCTCAGGCCTATGAGGAATTAACACCAAAAAATCTCCCCGTTAAGAAAAATATATAGTGGGAGGTTTTGATCCATCTCACTGCATGTCATTAACCTCTTCCTTTACAAAGCCACACTGGCATTTTTAACTACCACATTAGCAGCTCTGACGCTCATAGAATTCCTATGAGTGTCAGAGCTGTTACCGCCACGGCCGGCGCTAAAAACGCTAGTGCGGCTTTGTAAAGGAGGGGTTTAATGAAAACAGACAAAAAAAAAAAAAAAAGACATTTGAGGGGTGGGATTCCCATTTGGCCATAATACTGCCCCTTTTTGCAGAGTACAGTCTTAATGACACAGTAACACAGTAAATGATGGCAATAAAAACCCACACAGTCCATCCAGTTTGCCCAACAAGGTGGCCAGAGTGATATAGCTCTGGTAATGAGCAATTGTCCAGGGGGAAACCCCCCCTCCAAAATGAACATTCCTGGAAATGACACAAAATGAAGATTTCCAGCTGCCCCTCCCAAATATTCAGTCCTCTCCTTCCAGATATCCGCAGTAGTGGGTCCTAAATCTGATGGTCAGGTGTCACCATTGCAGGATAGCTGAGGTGTCGTCCTCCCACAACTATGAATGGTACCTCTTGCTATGGGTTTTCCATCTCTTTCACCTGCATCCTATTTAAGAGAATTTGCTGTACCTCTGTGCTCAGGAATGGAGCCTTACTCCTTTCCAGTGCGCCCCCCCCCCCAACTCTTACCCTAGCATCCTGTGGTTGTAGCACTCAATAATCCTCTTCCCCTTAAGAAGATAAGAATAGCCTTACTGGGTCAGACCAATAGTCCATCTAGTCCAATAGCTCGTCTTCACAGTGGCCAATCCATGTCACTAGTACCTAGCCAAAACCCAAGGAGTAGCAACATCCCATTAACTCAGAGTATGCAAGATTCCGGAGCCCCAAATGGTAGCAAGATTCCAGACCCCAAATAGGAGCAACATTCCATGCAGAATCCCCAGAGTAGAAAGATTCCATAATTACCAGAGTAGCAACATTCCATACAGAACCCCCAAAGAGTAGCAAGATTCTATAATCCCAGAGAGTAGCAACATTCCATGGTATCGAACCAGGGCAAGCAGTGGCTTCCCCTGTGTCTTTCTCAATAACTGACTATGGACTTTTCCTCCAGGAAATTGTCCACACCTTTCTTGAAACCAGCTACGCTATCCGCTCTTACCACAACCTCTGGCAACGCGTTCCAGAACTTAACTATTCTTTGAGTGGAAAAATATTTCCTTATTCCTTAACTCCATTTGGTATCAATCCTAGTCATTCCAAACAGCCTGGACCACTTCTGAGTATTGAATTTTCTGCTCTGCACTAATTTGACAGTTTTGCTTTAATTTTTTCCTCTTAGTAAAGTGCTTAAAAATCACTCCATATTTAGCTAGCTCAGCCGAGTCGTATTTATTTGGTCACCTTTCTTTACTGCATCTGCGAAACTGCTCAAAGCGATTTACTTTCAATAAATAAAACAAATACAATGTGATAAAATAAGGTACATTCGTAAGATCCATAAAATAAATGGATATCGCTCTGAGGAAAGGGATGTTACCAGGGTGTGCCTCAAGGTTCTGTTCTTGGGCCTGTTCTTTTTAACATTTTTATAAATGATATTGCTGAAGGGCTGTTGGGTAAGATTTGCCTCTTTGCGAATGATACAAAAATCTGCATTAGAGTAGACACGCCAGATGGTGTGAATAATATGAAGAAAGACCTGGCGAAGCTTGAAGAATAGTCTGAAATTTGGCAGCTAAAATTTAATGCTAAGAAATACAAGGTCATGCATTTGGGCTGCAAAAACCCGAGGGATCAGTACAGTTTAGGGGGTGAAGAACTTATGTGCACGACGGAAGAGCAGGACTTGGGTGGGATTGTATGTGATGATCTTATGGTGGCCAAACAGGTTGAAAAGGTGACCGCGAAAGCTAGAAGGATGCTAGGTTGCAAAGGGAGAGGTATGGCCAGTAGGAAAAAGGAGGTATTGATGCTCCTGTATAAGACCTTTATTTAGAATATTGTGTGCAATTCTGGAGACCGCACTTTCAAAAAGATATCAAAAGGATGCAGTTGGTCCAGAGGAAGGCTACTAAAATGGTGCGTGGTCTTCGTCATAAGGCATATGGGGACAGATTTAAAGATCTCAATCTGTATAATTTGGAGGAAAGGCGGGAGAGGGGAGATATGATAGAGATGTTTAAATACCTATGTAATGTAAATGCACAGAAGTCGAATCTCTCATTTGATAGGAAGCTCTGGAATGAGAGGGCATAGGATGAAGTTAAGAGGTGATAGGCTCCGGAGTAATCTAAGGAAATACTTTTTTACAGAAAGGGTGATAGATGCATGGAACAGTCTCCCGGAAGAGGTGGTGGAGGCGGAGACTGTGTCTGAATTCAAGAGGGCCTGGGATAGGCACGTGGGATCTTGGAGAGAGAACGAGCAGTGGCGTACCTAGGGTATGTGGCACCCGGGGCCCATCATTTTTTGACACCCCCCCCCCCCTCATGTAAAATTTTTTTTTTTTTTTTTTTTTTTTGCAATAACCATGAAATGGAATAAATGGTCAGAATAGAAACAGGCAGTGAAAATTTTCTTTTTTTTTTTTTTCCAAAGTATTTTTATTGAGAATGGCAAAAGGTCCAGACAAGCAACCATGGTCTGTACAGAAACTTATACATTATCAAAAAGAACACAGAATGAGAGTAACAGCAACAACAAGCATGAACAAGCCTCTCCCAAGAGAAAATTGCCAATGAGAGGCATAGCAATACACAACAAAAGGCCAAAACTTGGGGCAAGCAAACAAATCCCACCCCAGAACCCACAAGAATAATAAGCCGGACTAGACCCTCAGCCATATTTTATAATGAAAAAAACCCCCACAAGCAACAACACCCAGACCGCTCACCAGACACACCAATCCGCACAACAAGCACCCAAGAAACACCCAGCCACCACCCAGACAAAACTACCAGACACACCTACCCCACCAAGCCCAGACCCAACCCCCCCTCCCCAGAGAGTGCAAGCGCAAAGTGGACCGTGAAAAGGGCAGCTGCAGAAGTGGAAAGCCCCAGATAAGTAGGTTAGCTAAAGAAAGCCCACAGATAGAAGAAATCAGGATAACAGAAGTTCCAACAAATGCTCCCACAGAAAATTTTCTTTTATTGAACCTCATTTATGTAACCATTATTCCAAACATAACATAACATAAATTATGTCTGAATTGTCATGACATCAGAAGTACATATGGAGTAGTTGCAGGTGATGCTTGGGACAGTTCTGATTATGTTAGTTTGGTTTTATGTGTTTTTTTAATAGAAGGGTTTTTATTTCTTTTTTTAAGGTTTTGTAGTTTGTGGTCGAGGTCAATAGGTTGTAGAGTTGGGGGTCAAGTGTTGCAGCTCGAATGGCTAGGAGGTTGTCGAACAGTTTTTTTCTTTTGACGTTTTTGGTTGGAGGGTGTGTGAATGGTGCGTGAGTTCTCCTATGTCTGTTTGAAGTGGATTGAATTATTTAGCTGAAGAAATTAGTTACCCCCCCCCATTCCACACACATTAATTCTCTTCCATTTTTGTTCCCATTATAAAAAAACACTGATAAGTTCCCAGGAAAAAAATACATTAAAATAAGAAGTGAAAACAAAGGCCCCTACAGATGAGAACATAACATAAGAATAGCCTAACTGGGTCACACCAATGGTCCATCATGCCCAGTAGCCCATTCTCATGGTAGCCAATAGTGCTGCCCGATTCAGAGAAAAATATTTCATTCGATCCGATTCACCCTGTTGAATCGATTTTTCGATTAGATTCACTGTTAATGACACCGCTTTTTAAGTTTAAACAAAGTATAACAATAAATTTCACAACAACAATAAATTTCACAAAGTACTTAAAAAAAAAAAATCACATTTTTCCATTAAAGCAGTTCTGGAGACATTTGCTTGAACAGTCTTTTTTCCCAGTCCATAAGCAAGCAATATGAAAAAGATTTCCTTAATTATCTACTCAAACATTTTTGCTATTTACTTTCATTGTACCTATACTATTATTCAGTAGAAAAAATGGACTTAACTGTGCAGGAAATGAATCTCCTCATACACCCACCATATAGTGCAAAAATGTGCAAAGGTCTGTTTTTTTCTTTCGATCACTACATAGCCTAATGCCACACAAGCAGCGCTGTTACAAACATATTCTGAAGGTCAATGCTAAGGTTGACAAAGTTTCCTTCCTTGGACCAGAAGGAGATACTGACAAACCACTGGAAGAGATTCTAAAACAACTACCCAGAAATAACACCCAAAGACCCACTCAGTGTGTGAACCAGTTGAGTGGAGTGGACTAACTGGGGGTGGAAATGGGCCCAGAGTTTGCTCAGCAGAATTTCCCAGACTACCTCTTCCTCTCAACACACTGACATGCTACCACCACCACCAACACTAGGAACACCTCACCGAGTATGCCAGCAATGCTTATAAACTTTATAAAACACATTATTATATTTTCTTATAAAGCATATATTTTAACTGAACTCAGCCTTGCCATTCACAAAAATAGAAAAGTTCCCATTTCAAGCTATCTCATGTACACTTTTCAAATCTAACATATTGTAATCACAAAACAGAAAATAAAATTATTTTTTCTACCTTTTGTTCTCTGATCAATATTCAAATCTTGTTGGTCCCAGGCTCTTGTTGTCTTGCTTGCCAGGGTCTCCTTTCTCCGTGCTAACCATCCGTCTGCCATCTCTGTTCTCCCCTTCCGTTTCCCTTCCCTCTCCCGGAGATCTGGCATCTTTCCTTTTTTTTGTCTCCATCCACAGATTCACCTTTTCTCAACTCCCCACCACCCCAGGATCCACCATCTCTCCCTTTCTGTTCCCAACTATCCTCCTATCCAGTATCTCTATCCCCCCTCCACACCATCCCCTGTTTCCAAGTTCTCTCCCTTTCTGTTCCTTCCCTCCCTAAATCCCATTATGCACCATCTCTCTCCCACTCCTCTGTTTTTAGACCCATTATTTCTAACCCCCAAAGTCTGGCATATGCATGTATCTTTGAACCCCCCCTTCCCTCTCTCCCTCTGTGTACTTTTACACCAAGACCCCCCTCCCCCGAAGGTCTGTCCCCCCTCCGAAGGGCTACACCCCACCCCTGAAGACCTGCACCCCCCGAAGGACTTTACCTCCCACCCGAAGGTCTGTCCCCCTCTGAAGGCCTAAACCCCACCCCTGAAGGACTGCACCCCCCCCCCGAAGGCCTGCACTCCCTTGAAGGTCTGCACCCCCCCGAAGGCCTGTCCCCCCCCTTGAAGGCCTGTCCCACCCCCTTGTAGGCCTGTCCCCCCTTTAAGGCCTGCCTGCCTGCCTTTCCCCCCCTTGTAGGCCTGTCCCCCCCTTGAAGGCCTGCCTGCCTTTCCCCCCTTGAAGGCCTGCACCCCCCTTGAAGGCCTGCACCCCCCCTTGAAGGCCTGCACCCCCCCTTGTAGGCCTGTCCCCCCCCCTTGTAGGCCTGCCCCCCCCCTTGAAGGCCTGCCTGCCTTTCCCCCCTTGAAGGCCTGCCCCCCCCTTGAAGGCCTGCACCCCCCCTTGAAGGCCTGCACCCCCCCTTGAAGGCCTGCCTGCCTTTCCCCCCTTGAAGGCCTGCATCCCCTTGAAGGTCTGCACCCCCCCAAAGGCCTACACCCCCCCCCGAAGGTCTGCACCCCCCTGAAGGCCTGCCTGCCCCCCTTGAAGGCCTGCACCCCTTGAATGTCTGCACCCCCCCCCCGAAGGCCTGTCCCCCCTTGAAGGCCTGCCTGCCTGCCTGTCACCCCCTCCCCCTTGAAAGCCTGCTTGCCTGCCCGCCCGCCCCACCCTGAAGGCCTGATGCCCCGACCCACCCCGAAGGACCGCTCGCCCCCCTGGCCTCCCCGCACCACCTATGAACAGCCGCAGCAGGATCGCGAAGTCAGCGTCGGGTACCAGCCCTAAGGGGGTGTTCCCGGCCTTGCCGTTCAGTCCCCCGCCACCCCCGAAGGACCGCTCGCCCCCCTGGCCTCCCCGCACCACCTATGAACAGCCGCAGCAGGATCGCGAAGTCAGCGTCAGCGATCCCTGCTGCTTCCTGCGCCACGGTCCCGCCCCTCCTCTGACGTCAGAGGAGGGGCGGGATCGCGTCGTAGGAAGCAGCGCAGGGATGCTGACGCTGACTTCGCGATCCTGCTGCGGCTGTTCATAGGTGGTGCGGGGAGGCCAGGGGGGCGAGCGGTCCTTCGGGGGTGGCGGGGGACTGAACGGCAAGGCCGGGAACACCCCCTTAGGGCTGGTACCCGGGGCGGCCCGCCCCCCCCTAGGTACGCCACTGAGAACGAGATAATGGTTTCTGCAGATGGGCAGACTGGATGGGCCATTTGGCCTTTATCTGACATCATGTTTTAATGTAAAACCCCAGCTGCTTCTACTCTTCGTTTTCTGGGCATGAAAAGGAAGTTGAGATCAGACTCCTCCACAAGATCACTGTGCAGCCCAGCAGTGCTTTGTGGGAGAGGGGGAATCTAAAATGTGGCAGCCTGGGAACCTGAACTGGACCTTTTGCGTATTGAAAAAGTGTTTCCTCTGCTCTTTGTACTTCACTCGTCTCTGTAATGCCTATGAAAATGTTCCTCAATTACCAGCTACATCTGGCAGATTATTAAATTATTCAAGCTTTCTTTTGTTTAATAAATGGTTCTCTTGCTCAAATTAGAAGAAGGCATGCCAGATCTCAAGAGCACTGAAGGTCGTCAGATCCTTCCTGCTTGGGGGGGGGGGGGGGAGCAGAGGAATTGGAAGTCTCCTTCTGTTTTAGTGGTTGCTCATATATTTTCAGGTACAAGTAGGTGTTTCTCTACAGCAGATTTGCTCAGGTGTGCTACAGCCCCTTAATGTGTCCCACGCTGTATGGTAAATTGCAATAGCCCTAGGTTTGTACCTGAAGCAAAAGAGGATGAGTCCCCCATGTTGCTTAGCGACACTAGGGAAGAGAGGGTTTGGTTCTCATGGTGAGCCTAGAACTTTTGGTTATGGCAGTATCCTCTATAATAATTCTCTTAGCGTGCATGCGCACTTCAGTCGTGGTGGTTCCATGCGTCTGTAGCCGGCAGAGAAATTGTATTGTAAAGCAGAGAAGTTGGTAAAGCATGCGGTGCGCGCATGCACAATTGATTTGCTGCGAGTGGCGGTTTACTTTACCCAGCAGCGGTTATTCTGTGCGTGATAAAAAAAATAAATAAAAGGTAGGTGGGAGAAGAGGCACGATAATTGACATCCCCCTAACATCCCCAATATTCCCTCGACATCTCCACACACATGCACAGAAGGACAGGGGGCCAGACGGGACATTGACAGACTGACAGAAAAGGTGGCAGTGAAAGACACACACAGGACAGGGGGCCAGGGAGAGAGATTGAAAGAAAAAAAAACCCAGACAGCGGACAAGGAGAGAGACACAGACAGCAAAAAAAGACAGAAGCACTAGCAGCACCTAAAGCTAACTGTACTTGTTTTTTAAAGCTGTTATTTTATATTTTAAGGTTTCAGTTTAATATTTCTGTTGTCTTATTTTTACTTCACTTTTAATTTGTTCCAGCTGACTTACCGTGATCTCTCTGCCGCCGCACAGCGGCGGCACGCTGTGGACTCCACCCCCAATTGCCCGGTACATGTATTATTTAAACAGACTCTTTGCGGCGCACGCCGCGAAGGCGCGCGCCAAAGGAGCGCGCTTAAGGAGCAGGTCCTGCTCCTTATTGCGCTCCTTTGTGCGCGATCTGTACCAAGCAATTTTACACATCATTCCATACAAATTAATCCACCTTTGGGTAAACATTTCTGGGTGAGTAAATGTTTTAATTGTCTTTTAATTTTAATTACTATCTGTCTTCACAGTTTTCCTGGACCTTTTTCGGCTATTCATTGTCAAAATATTTCTGTAGCATTATATCCAAACAATCATTTAGAAATCTCATTAGTCCTGACCTATGACCCTAACCATTTTTTTCAAATGGGGTCATATACAACAAATATTCCAACTATCTGTGGTCATCGACCACATAAATCACTTCATAAAACTAATAACCTGCCTATTAATGACCGTTTCAATATTTCTGTAATTGACCATTGTTTATCTTCTGCCAAGTTTTCTAACTGTTCTAATTCTAACACCGTTCTTTCATTCGGTTTAATTAACGTTAGATCCCTTAAGACTAAATATCATCTAATTAAAGATCTCATTATTCATTATTCATTTGACGTATTATGTATAGTAGAAACTTGGCTTATGGATGGAGAAGAGGCCTATCTCTCCTATGCCTGTCCTTCGGGATTCTCATTCTTTTTCAATCACCGATCCTTCAAACGTGGAGGCGGATTGGCAGTGTACTTTCGTGATTCATTAATTTTACAAAAAATACACGAATCGGCTAATTCTATTATTGAATCTTTGCAATTTTCAATAAAAACTAATCCTAAATTAGATATACTATTAATTTACGTACCACCACCTATTAATAACAATACTCTTCAACTATTAGAATCTTTACTTTTTGACTTCGGTTCATCCTCTAGTAACCCACTAATTTTGGGGGACTTTAATATACATTTTGATGATGTAAATAATAATTATACAAAGGATATTCTTTCTCTTTTAAATCAAATTGATTTTTGCACCCTCCTTTCTCATGCTACTCATCAAGCAGGTCATACTATCGACATGGCCATTGCACCAGTGACAAAGACAAAAAATTTTTCAATTAGTTCTTTAATATCAGTCCCATGGTCAGATCACTCTCTAATTCCAATAAAATATTGTTCTTCTATTATTAAAAACAAAATTGTAGGGAAAAGCATAAAATTTAGGGAATTTAATAAAATATCAGCTAACCAACTAATTGACAATTTTCATTTTACACCTTCAAACTCCAACTCTTTTACTGTAGATGAATACCTATCTTTGTGGAACGAGAACATCCAACTTTTACTTGATAAAGTAGCTCCTTATCAAACAAAATTTATTTCAGCAAGGAAACGTATTAATCCCTGGTTTACTGCAGAACTCGCATTAATTAAAAAGCAAATGAGATCCCTTGAACGCTGTTGGAGGAAAAACAAGAATCAAACTAATTTAGAAAAATTTAAAAATCACTCCAATATGTATAAGGAAAAAATAAATCAAGCCAAAAAGAAATACTATTCGAACCAAATTTCAAAAACAAAAAATGTTTCCACTCTATATAAAATATTAAAAACAATTACCTCATCTTGTGAAAAACCAAAATGCTCTGTACATCAGTTACCAACAGCTCAAGAACTTGCAACTCATTTTATTGAAAAAATTATAAAAATTAGAGAAAAATTTGATACTAATGACAAAGAGACCATTGAACAAAACGATATAGCTACCCTCTCTGAATTATCTGCTAAATGTACACAATTTCATCTCCCCTCCCTTGAAGAATTAAAATCAATAATCAGGACAATCAACAGTAAAGGTATGCAAAATGAAATTATTCCTCCTTTTTTTCTTAAACAACATTTCGATTTTTTCGGACCTTTAATACTTTTTATGATCAAGGAAAGTCTACAACATAACACTATGCCATTGGCCTGGAAAACATCTATTATCTATCCCATCATCAAGGATCACAAACTAAGCATCGAAGATAAAACAAATTATAGACCAATTGCTAATATTCCATTTCTCGCAAAAATAATAGAGAAAATTGTTTTTACTCAGATATCAAATTATATAGAGCAAACAAACATCTTACACCCCAATCAAACTGGTTTCAGGCAAAATCATTCCACCGAACATTCCCTGATAGGTATGACATCTTCAATACTCTATCATTTGGACCACCACTCTTCTGTACTTTTGATCTCATTAGACCTTTCGGCAGCATTTGATACAATCGATCATAACCTATTATTAAATAGATTAGAATCTATTGGTATCTCCGAACAAGTTCTTCAATGGTTTAGGTCATACTTGGACAATCGAACTTCTATAGTTTCCTTCAACGATACTGTTTCTGCAAGTTTTTCTAATACTTACGGTATTCCCCAAGGTTCTATTTTATCCCCTCTTCTCTTCAATATTTTTCTTTCACCCCTTTTGACTCTTTGTCAATCTATCGGTTTTACAGTATTCGCATATGCTGACGACGTTCAACTTTTACATCCTATCGACCCCAATAATCAATTTGATATCATTAATATCAATAACAAACTTGAACAGATTCATTTATGGTTGGACAACAATAGACTCTCTCTAAACATTAATAAAACCAACACGTTACTCTTCCCTTGGAAAGAAAATCATAAAATATCTGTTCCTATTAAAATCCAAGGAGTAACGCTCAAACAAATTAATAAAATTCGGATCTTAGGCGTCATCCTTGATGAAAACTTAACATATCATGACCACATCAGTTATGTGGTCAAAGCCTCTTTTTACAGACTACGTCAAATCCGTTCTATTTCAAAATTTCTCTGTGCAAAATCTTTAAATACATTAATTCATTCATTAATTATTGCAAAAATCGATTATTGTAATGCTTTATTCAAAGGAATGGCCCAAAAAGAAGTCAGAAGATTACAGATCATACAAAATACTTCAATTAAATTAATTACTGGGGCCAAAAAATTTGACCATGTAACCCCATTATTACAAAAAGCACATTGGCTACCAGTGGGACATCGAATTTTATACAAGTTATCTTTACTCACCTTTAAATCTTTATCATCCAAAACTCCATCATTCATTTATAAAGTTCTAATTCCATACACTTCTCAAAAAACCTTACGATCCAATCAGCAACTTTTATTAGTTGTTCCCTCTCTCAAAATCATAAATACCAGAAGACAGTATATTTTCTCAGTTACAGCACCACAAACATGGAACTCTCTCCCACTTTATTTAAGGGAGGAGAAAAACCTCGACAAATTCAAAAGCCAACTTAAGAGGTTTCTTTTTATAGACGCTTTTAATCCTTAATTGAATTGCTATTTATTCTGTACAACTCCCTTTTACTTCAGTCAGCTATATATTTATTTTGTTTTCCCATCCATTCTGTGTATTTACCCTTATTTACCCCTTCTTTCCTATTATAAATTGTATTTCTTCCCCCTCTTTCCCAATGTTTCCTGTCCAGATTTGTCTGGTTTGTTTTAAATTGATTTTAATATTTTATTATATTATTGTTAATTTTTATTATGTATTTTTTGTAAATGTAAATCGCTTAGTAGTTACGATAGGCGATTAATCAAATATTGAATAAACCTTGAAACAGACAGACAGACAGCGGCCAAGGAGAGAGAGAGAGACAGAAAGACACACAGTCAGCAGCCAAGGAGAGAGAGAGACAGACAGACACACAGACAGTGGTCAAGGAGAGACACAGAAAGAAAGGCAGACAGCGGCCAATTAGAGAGACAGAAAGACAGACATCTATTCTAGCACCCGTTAATTTAACGGGCTTAAAGACTAGTAAAAGAATAAAGTTATTATTATTATTGTACTGGAGCATTTGGTTCCAGTAGTTTTGGTTCACCAGTTTAACAGACTGTCAAAAGTAAGATGGACAGAAGGAAGGAGAGCACAGACTCCAATATTTGTCAGTGTAATAGATATTTAAAAGGCAGGCATAGGCTAGTTTAGAGTGGGCATGGGAAGACATTGAAGGTGCTATTGCTGATTTGGTCTCTGTCCCTCCCTCCAATGCCAATATGACTTCCTTATTATTTGCACGCAAAGTAAGCAGGAAAACAAAACCAATGAGGCGGGGCTTCCCAAATCTGTCTGGTGACCCCCTGACTCCACAGGTTGTCAAGATGGGAGACCCATAAGATTGCCAATTGGATCCAGATTTGCCCAACAGGGTTAATCCAGTCCGGGTTTTAGCCCCCCACCCCCCTGCAAACTGGGACTTGTCTTGCTTTTCATAGGGAATGTAATGGGGAAATCTGAACTAGAGAATGACACGGGGACAAATTTTTCCCCATCCCAGTGGGAACTCATTTTCTCTTTTCCCGCGAGTTCTTTTCCTGTCCCTGTCCCATTCCTGCAAGCCCCGTCCTCATCTGCATAAGCCTCAAACACTTTAAAATCATAAGTGTTCGTAAAATCTTAAGTGTTTGAGACCTGTGTGGTTAAGGCAGAGCTTACAGGAATGGGGCAGGGGCAGGAACAACGAAACTCACAGGGACGGGAACAAATTTGTCCCCGTGTCATTCTCTAATCTGAACTACATGTCCCTTCCAAACCCAGGATTGGATTAACCCTGTCAGACAAATCTGGATCCAGTTGGCAATCCGAGATTCAGCATACAGAAATATTCTTCCTCTATATTCTGTGTACACAAACCTTTTTTGTCTTCTTTCTTTGATTTGTTTTTTTATCTTTAAAGTGAACTAATATGGCATTCACGCTGTATGGTCTGGGAAGGCACATAGCAGCAACTGGTGACCCATGAAAAGCCTTTGATTGAATAGATCATGCCCTTTTATCTAGGCTAGATGAGCCTGGATTGACGGCCTAGCTCTGAACCGGCTCTTCTCCTTTCTTTTGGTTTCCATCAAGCCACGGTGCCAAGCAGCATGAGCTACGTGTCCAACTGCCTATTCTATTCCTATGGGCGGCTTGGTATTTAGCTCACGCTTCTCGGCATGTTAGGTCCTGTATCGGGACACGTGTCGCTTCTTCATGAAGCCCCCTCAAGATTCCATTCTGCCCTCTGCGTTGTTTAAAATCTTTCTGAGCCATCTTGCCGCTGTCATTCCAGATCAATGCAATTTCATATCTTTGCTGATGACATTTTTTTTCATTGCTACATCCAATAGGTTCTGATGATATTGATCTCAGCTGCTTCCTGGCTTAAAACTCATCACCTAGTTTTGAACCATGATACCTGACGGTTGCTTGCTGGTTAATGGGTAGGCCACATACATCATCAAATTATTGACCTTTATATTCAGCGTTTTCATTATCTTGCTGTAATTCTGGGTTTCATTTGATCAACAAGAATCCACCTTCACGAAAACAAGTTTGTTAGTTTTTTTAAATCTCGATGCAGCTCCATTCCAGCAGAACCATCAGTAATCAATTCCTTCTACAAGACACCTTTTTTTACGACACCACTCGTAAACATATTTTCTCAGTAACTGCACCCGTACATTGGAACTCTTTACCACTCTTATCTAAGAGAGGAGGAAAACATTGATAAATTTAAAATTAACTTAAAACTTTTTTTATTTAAGGACGCATATGACATATCTTTTCCGACCTAGACCACCGATTACTTTCAACCAAATAAATTTAGAACAGCAATGATGTCCTTGGCGGGAATAAAACTGTGGAACCACCTTCCAGGCATCCTGAGGACCTGTTCTGACTGGTTAAAGTTCCGGAAAATGTTAAAAAACAAATTATATGTTGAGCCTTTTTCTGAATCTGTGTTGTAAAGTAAGTCAGGATATCTCGACTTGTGATCATGATGATTTAATTTAGTGTAGATTGCTAATATATTGCTTCTCTAGTTTTTGAGGGGTTATTCTAATATGTGATTGTGCTGTAACTGAAAATATTTTTATGTATTTTGTCTTGAACCATTGTTAACCGCTTAGGGATAGGCAGTCTAGAAATTTTAGATCAGATGAGGACGGAGCATTGGCATTGGTGTAATGAGGCATTATGACATCACAATCTGAGCTCTAGCATGTTGCTACTTATGATTTTAACGTGGTTGAGGCTTGGTCATATGAGGACGGAGCTTAGGCAATGGTGGAATGAGGCATTATGACAACACTATCTGAGCTCTAGAATGTTGCTACTTAGGATTTTACAGTGTTTGAGGCTTTTGCAAATGAGGACGGAGCTTAGGCATTGGTGGAATGAGGCATTATGACATCACAATCTGAGCTCTAGAATGTTGCTACTTATGATTTTAACGTGGTTGAGGCTTGGTCATATGAGGACGGAGCTTAGGCAATGGTGGAATGAGGCATTATGACAACACTATCTGAGCTCTAGAATGTTGCTACTTAGGATTTTACAGTGTTTGAGGCTTTTGCAAATGAGGACGGAGCTTAGGCATTGGTGGAATGAGGCATTATGACATCACAATCTGAGCTCTAGAATGTTGCTACTTAGGATTTGAAAGTGTTTGAGGCTTGTGCAGATGAGGACGGAGCTTAGGCATTGGTGGAATGAGGCATTATGACATCACAATCTGAGCTCTAGAATGTTGCTACTTATGATTTTAAAGGGTTTGAGGCTTGTGCAGATGAGGACGGAGCTTAGGCATTGGTGGAATGAGGCATTATGACATCACAGTCTGAGCTCTAGAACGTTGCTACTTAGGATTTGAAAGGGTTTGAGGCTTGTGCAGATGAGGACAGAGCTTGTAGGAATGAGGCAGGGACAGGAAAAGAACTCTAAGAACATAAGAACATAAGAACATAAGAACTGCCATCTCCGGATCAGACCCATGGTCCATCAAGTCCGGCGATCCGCACACGCGGAGGCCCAGTCAGGTATACACCTGATGTAGTTTTAGTCACCCATATCCCTCTATGCCTCTCATAAGGAGATGTGCATCTAATTTGCCTTTGAATCCCAGCACAGTGGATTCCTTGATAACCTCCTTTGGGAGAGCATTCCAGGCGTCTACCACTCGCTGCGTAAAACAGAACTTCCTGACATTTGTCCTGGACTTGTCCCCCCTTAGCTTCAAACCATGTCCTCTTGTCCGTGTCGTGTTGGACAATGTAAATAATTTATTTTCCTGCTCTATTTTATCGATGCCTTTCAGCATTTTGAACGTCTCGATCATGTCCCCTCGCAGCCTTCTCTTCTCAAGGGAGAACAGTCCTAGTTTCTTGAGTCGTTCCTCATATTCCAAGTTCTCCATACCTCTTATTAACTTCGTTGCTCGTCTCTGCACCCTCTCTAACAGTTTTATATCCTTCTTTAGGTTGGGAGACCAATGTTGGACACAGTATTCCAAGTGTGGTCTGACCATTGCTCTATAAAGCGGTATTATGACTTTCTCCGATCTACTCGTGATTCCTTTCTTTATCATGCCTAACATTCTGTTTGCTTTCTTTGCCGCTGCCGCGCATTGTGCCGACGGCTTCAGGGTCCTATCTATCAGTACACCCAGGTCCTTTTCTTGTTCGCTCTTACCCAAATAAGGAAGATGGTAAAGTAGGATCAACTGGAAACAATCCACAAATACAAATTATCCCACTTTGGAGTGTCAAATATAGGAAAGGAGGATAACAGGTTTCAGAAACCTGCTTGATTTAACACAAATGTGTGGTATCAAGACTAGATGGGTTAGAGTCTCAATCATTGACCCTTGTCTCCACTTCCTCTCCAGTGTTTTACTTAAATCTTATTGTAATCAATAAATTATATACTACAATTTTTCAAAGAATTTGTAACATTAAGCAATTTTACTTATCTTTAATGTGCAGTCACTAGCCTGCCCCGACAGGACCCGTTTCGCCATGAAATGGCTTTGTCAAGGGTTCCAAGGACACTATTTTGGAGTGTCCGTCCTCATTTGGGGGGCTAGGTTTTTTAACTGCCACTTAGAGAATGACACAGGGACAAATTTTCCCCATCCCCACAGGAACTTAATTTCCCCATCCCGTCCCATTTTGTTGCTGTCCCATTCCTGTAAGTGTTTGAGGCTTGTGCAGATGAGGACAGAGCTTGCAGGAATGGGGCAGAGACAGGAAAAATACTCAAGGGGACAGAAAAATGAATTCCCATGGGAACGGGGAAAAACTTGTCCCCACGTCATTCTCTGCTCCCATTCAGCCCAACCAGGTCAGTGACAATTCTTGGTGAGAGGCACAACCTGTCTCCTTTCAAAATCTAGAGAACATTAATCTTAACTCTAGCCATTACATTTTTTTCCCTGTTGTGGCTGAGTCCCTCTTTGATGTAACTTCTGATTTCGTGAAACTGGCAGTTACATCAAGGAGGGAACGCAGAATGAAGGCCTCAGTGGCCTCTGAAGATTCTTCATCATGGCTTGGCTGGCTCCTGAAGGCAATATAAGCATGAGAGAAGCTGGGGAGGAGATGCAGAGTCTGACCTGGGCGCAATTTTTTATTTTTATTTTTTACCACAGGAACAAGGCTTTTTAACCATACCATACAGTTTCTTATATCCTGCAAATTTTAACAAGGATTTAATGTGATTCACAATAAGATTCTTAAATATGGTCAACAGTTGATAGGATTAGAGAGAGAAGAGGTATGTCTAACATTTTCCTGAATTGGTAATGCAAGTCCTATTGACGTAAATACAGTAGCAGATTATTCCAAACTTTAGGACCTTGAAATATGAAAGTAGATTCATGTAACATTTTCTGATGAACATGTAGAGAAGGAAAAGTCAACTTAAAACATTGTGTCGATCTTGAGCTATAAAAGGAACTCGTAATTGTGATCTTAGAGACTAGTCCATTGGAGTTTTCTCCATATATTGCTTTATGGACCATACAAGCAACCTTAAATTGAACTTTTTTAATGGGCAGCCAATGTAACTCCCTCAGCAGTGGACTAACTCTCTCAAATTGGTTTAATCAAAAGATCAGCCTGGCTGCTGCATTTTTGCAGTAGTTGTAATCTCTTGTACTCTCTTTCTGTTATGGTGAATTGCAGTAATCTATGTAAGAAAGTACAACTACTTGTGCAACTGTTTTGAAACTAGCCTGACTTAAAACTGATCATTCTTGTCTTAATCTGAAGAAAAATTTATTCACAAAGGAATTAATCTGGTCATGAAAGCTAAGATCAGAGTCTATAATGCCTAAAACTTTCAATGTTCTCTCAATTTTAAGTTATTCTCCTATTATCAGCACTAGTTCTATATGTGGCAGTGAGTTATAGCTACCAAATCGGAGCACCTTTGTCAAGCTTGAGAAAATTTTTCTGTGTCCACATTACTCAGGCCTTCTATGATCTTCATATATTTTATGGTATCCTAAAAGGGGTCATTAGTTGGACAGAGCATCCGGTTGCTACATGGTAGAGTTGACAATTACCTCTTTAGTATGTAGATATTAATAAATTGAAAATCTTGAAGAGAATCCATGAAGAATTTCTTGATTGATTAGGTTTTCATAATATTGATTTTTAGCCTTAGTTATCGCTCCTTTGTACTGCTATACCTCTCTCCTCCATCTTATATAGCAGTCCTGGTTCTGATGCTTCCTCCAAGCTCTCGCCAACCTCCTTAACCCTTTCAGGACCATAAGGATCATAGGCCAATTTTTGTGGTTTTGACGACATTTTTATGGTAAAAAGGGCTTGCAGATGCCAAAAAATTGATTTTTTTTGTGAAATATCATTATTTTTTTTTAAAAAAATCAAACTTCTGGCTTATGGACAGTGTGGCAAGTGAATCTTCTCGTCAATCTGGCAACGACGCTAATGAATGAATGTCGGAACCAGTTTGTTTACATAAAGGCAGTATCATATGGAATCCGTACATATCAAATTTAGAACTGTAGACTATCCCAATCAAAATTTATAGGATTTTAAAGTTATGGGACAAATATGTCCCTTGGTCCTGAAAGGGTTAAACTTTGGTTCATAACTCCAGTAATAGTTCAGTGAATCGTGGGTTATTTATAGTATTTATATACCACTTATAGCCAAGTGGTTTACATTCAGGTACAAAAGCATTTTTCCCCTATTTGTCCTGGTAGGTTCACACTATCTAATGTACCTGTTGTTTTTCTGCTTCAACTTAGCTACCTTAACTGGAGCAATCTTGACCTGAACAGATGTTAGGTTGTGCCATGAGAGTACAGTCTCATCTACATCAGTATTTATAGGTTCTAACTAACCCGTAATTGTCAGAATTCCATTTGTTGGTATCTTACTGAGTCTTTTCGTATGTGTGTTCTCTTGAGTTTTTAAGATGAATGTTTTGGGTAGTTTTAAGAAGAAATTTAAAAGACAGTGGTGAGACAGATAACTGGTTTCCATTTGACATGATTTATCAGGAGGAACTTTAAAATGTCAGACATAGCTGGATAATATTGTTATTCCAGTGTCAAGTCAGTGTAAATATCTTGGAGTTATATTGGATTCGATGCTATCTTTTAAGGTGCAAGTCAAGATGGTAATTTCCAAGGGTAATCACTAGTTGCTTAATGCAACACAAAAAAAATCCCCCTCAGTGTCTTTAGCTTCATTACTAAACAAAGCTATTCAAAGAGGTGTTCACACAGCCAATTATAAAAATAAAAGTTGCAAAATTATATATAAAACAAACATATATTCCCTGTGTATTTGTGTTTTGCCATAAAGATCAGAGGCTCAGAAAAAAAACTTTAGAATACTTTACATTGGGCACTGCTCAAATGAATGGGAATGAGCTTTTGCCCCAACAACTAGGCATAGTATCAAATTCTCAGTCATATTGGATCTTCAGCAACAAATTGATAGACGGGCACAAAAACTTGTAAAGTGAGTTTATTGCATATGTAACAAAAATGAACATGACCTCCTGGGTCCAGCCTTCTATACAATCACACTTTATTCTAGCTGGTTCCATAACCACATTAAATAGAAGCCGTATTCTTTAAATACTTTGATTTTGACATTAAAAAACATTAGTGTACAACTTTTACAAATTAATAAAAATCAGCAATAAGACAGTGGATAGATTATTAAGAATAGCAGCAATAACACAAAACATTACAAAATAAATAAGGAAAACAAATATAAAGTGGTCAAGGGATAAAATATAAACAAGTCTAAAAATAACTCCATACAACAAATGTATGTTTCTGTGAGATTAATGTGTCTCTATTCCCTCCTGTGCTGATGGGGGATTTCCTTTCAGAAAACTGGCTGCTGATGGGACTTTCTTAATTGTCTGTTTTTAAAACTTGCTTTGCCAAACTTAGATGGCAATCTAAAGGGGAAAAGGATCTGCTCACCAGCACTCGTCTTTGTCTAAGGCGAGGGACAAGCGCATGCAGACTGAGCTTTTCTCTTCTTGAATATCTTTCACTTCAAACAAAATCTCTTCCAAACATGATGTTAAAGGTGTATAAGTTATCTGTAATTTCTTCTTGACTGAAAAGGAGTGGCTTTATATTTACCATCCCTAAGCATGTACGCACTATGCTCTAATTTGGGAGGGGGAGTGGAGAAGACATTTATTCTGACAATTCAACAACCAACAAATTTACAGAAAAGATTAGTGTCAAATACTGTAGATCCCTGTTGCTACACAAGAAAGTTAGCTGCATTTGAGTGACTTCATTCATTCAAGTAGATCTGTGGCAGCACAGCAAGAGTGAGTGTTTCGATGCAGTAATGCAAAAAAAGATACTTTAAATGCAGGCCATTCTGAATTGCTTCAACCAACATTCAACGTTTAAAAGCCTTTTGGAATAAATTGAGCCCAAGATCAACGAAATCAATTTCCCTGTTGGAAAAAGTCCACTAATGAAAATATGCCAAGCATTTCTGAATTCCCATCATTTCTAGCCTCTGTGCAATAAGACAGTTTGTAACAGTATGAGGGAAGGTCTGATCTAGAAGTGAAAAAACTTTGGGTCACTAGAGGGCCCAAAGTCATTTGCAAACAAGGCACAACAGAGTTTCTACTTCTGGATCAGA
The DNA here is from genome assembly GCF_902459505.1 of Geotrypetes seraphini. Taxonomy (NCBI): domain Eukaryota; kingdom Metazoa; phylum Chordata; class Amphibia; order Gymnophiona; family Dermophiidae; genus Geotrypetes; species Geotrypetes seraphini. The sequence continues at coordinate 11,939,799 of NC_047094.1, read as the reverse complement.
CCTGCCCTCATACTGTTACAATCCATCTTATTGCTGTCAAAGTCAGAAGCCTTCAGAAGCAGTAACATTGCCAGATGGATTTAGGCAGGGACAGCAAAAGACCTCTTTAGTTTAGCTATAAGTTTGGATTGCCAGGAGGGGGGGGGAGGGATGTCAAAACAAACTCTGCTCATGTCCTCAGACAGCGTGCCAGACTTTAAGAATAAATGGGATACCCATGTGAGATCCCTACGAGGGTCAAGATAAGGAAATTGGGTCATTAGGGCATAGACAGGGGGTGGGTAAGCAGAGTGGGCAGACTTGATGGGCTGTAGCCCTTTTCTGCCGTCATCTTCTATGTTTCTATGTCATGTTACTTAACACCTGATGCACTAAGGGGCAAAAACTATTGGTGGAGCTATGATCCTAGTGGCCCATCCTGTTCCTTTGAATATTTTAGGGGGAAAAGACATCAATAACAAATTTTTTAAAATGCATAGGCTACTTCTTTAGTGCTACACATGGCTACTTTTATGGATCATGCCTGAAAGTCATAAGTAACAAATATAGCTTTCCTTAGGAGGGTGTTGGGGAATCCTACTGCGCACTGCTTTTCAGGCTAACAACTGTCATGTCTGTGCACAATGTCTTTCTTTCTGCCTCTCAAACACTATGACTTCAATACATCTCGGGACCTCTTTTAAAGGTAGCCTGGTGGCTGCTCAAATCTACTAACAATTAGTGCAGGTTCCAATAGGCCCTGTAGCACACAATGAACATCAGAACACATTAAATATTAGACATTAACCCTCTAACAGGACGATTTATTACTTGCGTAGGATCCTATAGCACCCAGCAGTTTTTCAAATTCCTCTTCATGTTCAACATTCTGCAGAACCAATCATGAGACTATTGCCAAACAAGTTAGAAACTATGAAGGAACAACGTTGTATAAAATGTATTTCATAAAAAAATAAGGCTTCAGCACACAAATCTAAAAGCAATCAATTTTTTCTTCCGTTAGTGAGAAGCAGGCAATACATCTCAAAATAATAGGCAGGTTCCTAAACATTTTGTAAGCTTGCATTTTCCAAATTTCAGTTTTAGGGATACAAACCTAGCAGGCTTAAAATTATTCCAGGGGTCCTGTTTTTAGAATCCTATGGTTCAAACAGAAAATACCTCCATAAAAAACATAAGAGCACAAAGTTTTATCCAAATGAATATTGCATGGCTAAAGTCAAAATCCAAAAACCATAGTGCATGCAGAATTTGATTAGTAAGACTTATTGGAAACCAGAATACAGAGACTTATTTCCACCCAGGCTGCATAAAAGTTTTCATAAAGGTAATTCTTCAGGCATGCAGGCCTTTGAAAATGTCAGACCTGCCTGGACCTACAGAGATAGATGGACCCACAGAGTCTGCAGGTGCAAACTCGCCACCAGAAAATATGTGATGATTATCCTCTGACCCAGAATGCTAATTTTCATAGCCCATTTAATCTCACTACGGACAATCTGTATTTGGAGAAATTATTTATATTTTAAAATATAACTTGCATTTGGGCCTACTGATTTCTGTTTAAATAATTGTGAATTCAATATGAATCCCTTCATATGCAATAATCTCATATGTTCAACAGACTAAGAGACAGAAAATCAGATATTCCAATATTTTAAAGAAGGTAATGCTTACTTTTGTTTAAAAAGGATTACAATGAATTCTTCCTAACAAGATGCCACTGAGACCAAAAAACGTTCTTGAATTCTAGGCAATGCTCTTACAACAGGAATTACTTCCATAGGAAGGATCACATTACTTTCCAAAGGTGTCCCTATCAATACTTTTTATAACAGGAATTAAGTTAGAATCTACCCACTGCAAGAAAAAAAACGACAATTCCTTACAAATGGTTGAAAGAAAACTAGTGCACAAGTAACTAATATAACCTTGACATGTAGATGTTAAGTATATATCTAAAATACCAGACATTAACAGCACTTCCCATGAATGAAAGCAAGATCACATAACAGAAAAAAATGGACTATTGACCAGTCAACAGTTTATGTACCAGGCAATAAGTGATAGGACATCATTCTTGAGCTTTCTTTAAAATTATAAGACAAATATAGATTGCCACCTTTCTTCCAGATCTGAAAAATACTATTCTCCTCACTGAGATAACAATACCCTCTAAAACGAATGCTGCCCTTGGGTAACACAAACTCACAGAAGTTAGTATTCCCTCTCTTGGGGTCCATATTCTCTCCTATTGCCCCCCTGCTAGTCTATATTTGACATGTAAATTTACTGACACACAAAATGCATTCAAGCAAAGCAACATTGGCAATACTTTGACACACATTGTACAACAGCTGGCTGTCTCCTAATTCATGTCATTTTGTTAAAATACTGCTCCATCCTTTGTGTGAAGCAAAAACTGGGCCAGTCATGTTAATGAAAAACTTGTCAGTTTCCCTTCCACTTCCTGCAGATGCTCCAGAAACAGCCAAAGACATCGATGCAGACTAAACCCATCGCTCTTTTCAGTATTTGCACATTAGACAGACTTGTATGATCTTCTAACCTGTCTTCTTCCCTGATTTTTTTTAAACAGGATCAAATTAGTGGGAAGGTCAAAATGTGTTTAAATTATTATTAATTTCTTAGTAAAATCTCCTACAGCTTCAAGTCAAATTACTTAGCTTTCAGCTAAAACAGTGGTACAGAAATCACAGCTTATCAATTTATTCCTTTTTGCTATGTCTTAAGTTTTTTCTTTTTTTTCTCTTAACTGCTTGCTTGTAAGACACACCATCATGTTTTCAAACTTTCATTAACCCCTTACTTAAATCTATTCTGACTGCAGTGAGAACTTTCTAAGACCATTCCCAATGTGCAGAATATTTAAGTTTTCAAACCTAGACATTCAAAACAGATTTTTCACACACTTCCCATTCAAAGCTATCGCTTTCCATTGCTCTAAAAATAAAAAAGTTTTACTGATAACTTCCTGCTAAAGTAGATTTTCATTCTATGCCTGCATGCCAACATTCAATAAACTATGCACCTGCAGTTTGCATTCTAACAGACAATCATATAGCAAATAAATGGATTTTTAATGCTGTAATTTTAAGCTGTCCCAGAACATCAGACTTCTCTTCTCCTGGGGCTGTAAAGCTACTGTCAGGATTTGGCAGTCACAAGGACAAACCAGGCTCAGTTTTACTGACTGCATAGTTCCATATTTCACCGATGAAGCTCCCAAAGCATGGGCTGCCATCCCAGCAGAACCTGTCAGAATCCAATCCAAATAGTGCTCCTATTCTATTGGAAGGCAGGCTTAGATGCACATCTTTGTGTATGGAAAAAAGGGAACGGATCTCAGGATAGCAGTCAGCCTTCCCATCCCCCCAGATCCTCGTGTTCTCATACCACAGACAAGTCCCTTCCAGCTTGTGATCTGGTCCTTTAAGAGCTAGGCTTGGTTTCCTTTGGTTTTCTCTTCACTCCACGGCAAATCCACATGTCTCTTCTACAGCTGTCAACAGCTTCTCATAAAGCTTTTCATAAGACTCATAAGGCGGAATGTCAATCCGGTTAAAGCTGAAGAAAGAAAGAATGAATACCATGGTACCAAAGTTGTGCTCCATAAAGGGCTACATCTAATTCTTTTTAGGACATATATGCAAAGTGTTTAACAGTAATATAAACATTATGTTATTGAACAGCTCACAAACTATATTCATCTGAACACAAAATAATCACTTGACAGTAGTTTTATTGGTAATATATATATTTGATAATGGGTGGCTTAACAACTTCAAATCTCTGCCGTGATACTGGCTAATGGAATCCCTTCTCTTACGCACTCTTGGAAATGTAAATCAGATATTTACTTCCAGAAGTGACAATTTTAGAGTTCCTCTTTTTGTGAATATTAAATGGATTAGATCAGTGGTTCCCAACCCTGTCCTGGAGGCCCACCAGGCCAATCGGGTTTTCAGGCTAGTCCTAATGAATATGCATGGAGCAGATTTGCATGCCCTTCACTTCCATTATACGCAAATCTCTCATATGCATATTCATTAGGGCTAGCCTGAAAACCCGACTGGCCTGGTGGTCCTCATGGACAGGGTTGGGGACCACTGCATTAGATCATACATTGTGCCTGAGCTGATATCTGGCCCGTCTGGACTTTTGCCGTTGGTATTATTTAGAATATGTTGAGGCAACAGAGCTGCTTCAGGAAATTGGACTTCTGCCAGACTGATTTGATTTTGGTTTTCAATTTTTTTCTTCCAGTTTATGAATTATTTTAAATTTTATTCCATTGTTTATACCCCTATTCTTTTTATTTTATTAACTGAATTCTATTTCTTAACAGTTCCTCCCTTCTATTCCTTTTTATATATTCCTTTATTTCATTTACATAGATGGTGCTCCTATCTATGAAATATTCTACATGCTTCTCTCCTCTCCACTCCTTCCTGCCCTCCAAAGTCCTCCCTACCCTCTTCTAACCCCTTCCTCTGTAATGTCGCCTAGAGCCTATACAGGTATGTGCGATACACAAATGGAAGAAATAAGATAAAATAAATTGTACTGTACAGCAATAGAGCAGTAAAATATTGGACATTTTCAGAGTATTCTCTCTGCTTTACAATAAAAAGTGTCATTACCAAATAAAACTATGGTATATAGAAGGGAAAAAAAGAAACATTTCCAAAAAACAGAAAGAACTGCATCTCACCAGGTGTGGGCTTTTGGTAGGTTGTCTGTATTTGCATCAATCAGGTGGATGGTGAAGAGTCTGGGCCCTGCAGTGCCTGTAGAACCTTACAACCAAGAATCTAGTTAATGCACTTCGGTAATATAAAACGGGTAAGGAAACAGTGTATATAGTTACGACTAAAACAAACAAACAAAAAAATCCACAAAAACCTATACACACATACAAATATACTTGCATGACTCAATAACCAAACCTCAGATCCCTGGGAGTCCATGAGACCATTAAAAAGTGTCACAGCAGGACACACAAGTCTTTTCATGCTGCTGTAATCCATGTGAGCAAAATACAGAAGTTACTATAGAGCAGTGGTTCCCAAACCTGTCCTGGGGGACCCCCAGCCAGTCAGGTTTTCAAGATATCCCTAATGAATATGCATGAGAGAGATTTGCATACCTGTCACTTCCATTATATGCAAATCTCTCTCATGCATATTCATTAGAGATATCTTGAAAACCTGACTGGCTGGGGGTCCCCCAGGACAGGTTTGGGAACCACTGTTATAGAGGCAGGATCAGAAGTGGCTGTGGAGATGGCAGTAGCAGCATCAGTAGCTGGGAAGTGGGTGTGGGGAAGGGAGGGGGATAGAAAAAACAGCAGCTGTTGGAGTGGGATCAAAGGTGGCTGTGCATGAGGAAGAGAGAGGAAGGATGAGAGAGCGGTGATGAAAGAAAGGGGCAGGAAGCAGGAGCAGCCTTGCCACTAGGCGGACTAGGTGTCTGCCTAGATTGGTAACATTTGGGAGTCAATGACACAACAGCAGAATGAAATATCATATCTCCTTCCCTTGTTGATGTTACCCTACTTCTCCTGGCTGCTCCAAAGGCATTTAGAAGAATCTCTCAAAATTAGCTGAGAAGAGGGGAGATGTTGGACACAGGGTTAGGGTAGGAAGGATATTAGGGATAGAATAAAGGAAATGCTGGAACCAGAGAGGGGGATTAGGGAGAAGAAAGGGAGATGCTGGATCTGTGGGAAGGAGGGTGGTGGTTAGGGAGCACAGAGAGAGAGCACGTACCTGGCTATCTCGGGGGGGGGGGGGGGAGTATATTGCTGGACTAAGGTGGATGAGGCTTTGAGTCATCGAGGGTGGTGGTGGAGGCACATGGCTGACGTTTCACCTAGGGCAGGGGTGTCAAAGTCCCTCCTGGAAGGCCGCAATCCAGTCGGGGTTTCAGGATTTCCCCAATGAATATGCATGAGATCTATTAGCATACAATGAAAGCAGTGTATGCAAATAGATCTCATGCATACTCATTGGAGATATCCTGAAAACTCAACTGGATTGCGGCCCTCCAGGAGGGACTGACACCCCTGACCTAGGGCATCAAATACCTTGGGCTGGCCCTGACTTTATGTGCAACTTTCTTCAAAATTTAAAATTAGTCCCCTTATTTTCTAACTTCTGTTACTCTAGTCTAACTATATGTTCCATCTATGCTTACACCCTATGTTGTCTATTAAAATGTTTTATCGCATATTGTGTTGACATTAATATAGCATATTTCTTTGAATATTTTTACTGCTGTAATTGTCTACTGCCTATGTTTGACTTATTCTTACTATATACCAGTGGTCCCCAACCCTGTCCTGGAGGACCACCAGGCCAATCGGGTTTTCTGGATAGCATATTTGCATGCCTGTCACTTCCATTATATGCAAATCTCTCTCATGCATATTCATTAGGACTAGCCTGAAAACCTGAATGGCCTGGTGGTCCTCATGGACAGGGTTGGGGACCACCGCTATATACCACCTGTGTAAATTTCTTCAAATAGGCAATAAATAAAGCCTATTAAATATAAAGCATGCTAGTGGGGACATGCTTTGTGCTGTGTGGCAAGGAGGGGGCATCCTTTATCTTTTGGAGGGTAATTATGAGAGGTCCATGCAACCAAAAACACTGGGAACTTCTGCTCTAAAACATGCGGCTCTCTAGGAACCATAAGAGCAGATCTGTGAATCTGATAGATATTTTTCTTTTTTGTATTGTATCTCAAGGGACTTGGTTTTTATTTATTTGAAGAATTTCTATTCCACACTATCATTTAGGGACAGAGTTATGGGTGTGCTGGAACAAAAAAATGTTTGTTGGACACTAGTATAAGGTTTAGCATTTACCTAGATTTCACTTTTTTTCTGAGGTGATCCCTCTGCCCCTTCACTCAATCATTTTATAATTTCCAGAAATGTTATCTCTCTACTACTGGCTCATGGCCATATTAGGCCATAAGCCTCAAACTCCTTTCAATTTTGGGCAACACTGGAAAAAAAAGTGGAACGAAGTGGTCTGAATCTAAGGGAATGTACAAAATTTTTCAGCTATTTGCATAATACATTATAAACATACAATAAAATTTTACATAAACTCATTTTCTAACCTGTTTGTGGCTAAAGTTAGGACCCAAAGTGGTGAACTGGGTTAGAAACTGGCTGTCGGACAGATGCCAGAGGGTGGTGGTTAATGGAAGTTGCTCGGAGGAAGGAAAGGTGAGTAGTGGAGTCCCTCAGGGTTCGGTGCTGGGGCCAATCCTGTTCAATATGTTTGTGAGTGACATTGCTGAAGGGTTAGAAGGAAAAATGTGCCTTTTTGCAGATGATGCCAAGATTTGTAACAGAGTAGACACTGAAGAGGGAGTAGAAAATATGAAAAAGGATCTGCAAAAGTTAGAGGAATGGTCTAATGCCTGGCAACTAAAATTCAAGGCAAAGAAATGCAGAGTAATGCATTTGGGGATTAATAATAGGAAGGAACCGTATATGCTGGGAGGAGAGAAGCTGATATGCACGGACGGGAAGAGGGACTTTGGGGCGATAGTGTCCGAAGATCTAAAGGCGAAAAAACAGTGTGACAAGGCAGTGGCTGCTGCCAGAAGGATGCTGGGCTGTATAAAGAGAGGCGTAGCCAGTAGAAGGAAGAAGGTGTTGATGCCCCTGTACAGGTCATTGGTGAGGCCCCACTTGGAGTATTGTGTTCAGTTTTGGAGACCGTATCTGGCGAAGGACATAAGAAGATTTGAGGCGGTCCAGAGGAGGGTGACGAAAATGATAGGAGGCTTGCGCCAGAAGACGTATGAGGAGAGACTGGAAGCCCTGAATATGTATACCCTAGAGTAAAGAAGGGACAGGGGAGATATGATTCAGACATTCAAATACTTGAAGGGTAGAACAAAATCTTTTCCAGAGAAAGGAAAATGGTAAAACAAGAGGACATAATTTGAGGTTGAGGGGTGGTAGATTCAAAGGCAATGTTAGGAAGTTCTACTCTATGGAGAGGGTGGTGGATGCCTGGAATGCGCTACCGAGAGAGGTGGTGGAGAGGAAAACGGTGACGGAGTTCAAAGAAGTGTGGGATGAATCAGAAAATAATATTAAATATTGAACTAAGGCCAGTACTGGGCAGACTTGCATGGTCTGTGTATGGCCGTTTGGTGGGGGATGGGCTGGGGAGGGCTTCAGTGGCTGGGAGGGTATAGATGGGCTGGAGTAGGTTTTGATGGAGATTTCGGCAGTTGGAACCCAAGAACAGTACCGGGTAGAGCTTTGGATTCTTGCCCAGAAATAGCTAAGAAGAAAAAATTTAAATTGAATCAGGTTGAGCAGACTGGATGGACCATTCGGGTCTTTATCTGCTGTCATCTACTATGTTACTATGTTAAATAATTTGGTCTTTTTTTTTCTCTCTCTTTTATGGGAGGAGATGATCTTAGTAATCTGTGCTAGGAATGGAAGAGGGAGATAGAGAATAAAGGTGGGCTGGAGGATAAAGAATCTCAGAGGACAAGAATGAAGATGTGACTGCAGAGAAGGGAACAGATTGCTAAACAATCAAGGAGAAGGTGGAGATGAGTAGGAATGGGAGATGATCCTTAACTGGGAGGGACAATCAATTCAGTCTCTATAGCAGGGGTGCCTACGCTTTTTTGGATTGTGAGCTTCTTTTAAAATGACCAAGTCAAAATGATCTACCAACAATGAAATTTTAAAAAACACAAAGCGCACTGTACGCAGAGAAAATGTTAATTATCATTTATATTCGAGAGTTTTTACAAAGAGGTCAAGCCAGATGACTTTAAAATATTCAATGTCACCTCAGTAACAACTATGCAAAAATAGACAAATATGTCCCCTCCCCTTTTACTAAAAAGCAATAGCACAGGGAGCTGCGCTAAATACCCCACGCTGCTCCCAATGCTCATAGGCTCTCTGCGCTAAAAAACGCTATCGCGGTTTAGTAAAAGGGGGCCATAGTGCAAAATATAAACAGCAGATATAAATTTGGACACATTTTGATCACTAAACTTAAAATAAAACGGACACATTTTGATCACTAAATTTAAAATAAAATCATTTTTCCTACCTTTGCTGTCTGGTGATTTTATGAGTCTCTGGTTGCACTTCCTTCTTCTGACTGTAAATCCAATATTTATTTCTTTCTGCCTCCTGCATGCTTCCTCTCCTCCAGACCTCATTCCATTCCCCAACCAACATCTCTCTGCCCCTCCATGAATCCAACTTTTTCTTCCTCTCTCCCTGCCACTTCCCTGTCTTTCTTCCTCTCTCCCTGCCCTCCCTTTCTGTCTCTTTCTTTTTCTCTCTCTCCCTGCCCCCCAAGACATCACCGCCAATTTTTCCTTGCTTCCCTGACGCCTGGCTAGGCGTGTACAAACACCGGGTCCACAAGCCTTCTCCCATCAATTCTGACATCAGAGAGGAAGTTCCAGGCCAGACAGGCAGCGATTGGCTGGCCCGGAACTTCCTCTCTGAAGTCAGAATGGACATCGGGGTGTGGGGGGGGGAGGAGGCTGTGGTCCTGGCGCTTGTACACGTCTAGCCTGGCGTCAGGGAAGCAGGGAGAACAGAACACAAAGGCAACATGAGTCTATTGCAGAGCCCGAGATGGGCTCCGTGATCGACTCGTGTTGCCTTTGCAATCTACTGGTCGATCGCGATCGACCTTTAGAGAACCCCTGCTCTATAGCCTTTACAGCCCCTCCCTCTTTACTCCCCAACTAGTCTCACACAGTTGCACTCCTCCTGATCCCCTCATTCACACTTGCTCCTTTCCCCATTTCTTACTCTTCCCTCAAGCCACACCTCTTCTGATCATCTCACTCCCTGCAGCACCTCAGAACCCCCTCACTCATTCCTTCCCTTTCACATTCCTCCGATTCCTTCATTCTCTGCTCTCCTCACTATATTCCCTCCTTCCACTCATTCTTCCCTCACTCATGCTGCTTTCATCTACTTATTAAGAATACAATAGCAGCTCTTTGTGCTTTGGGCCATGTCATCAATCTTCTGCTGCCTTTGGCTCGTAATGATTTTTAAACTGTGCAAGGCATCATAATGCCGCACAGTTCAAAATGCAACAAAACCAGTCTTGGTAGGAGGAGGGCACTGCCAGATACAACACACTGCTGCTGCTGCTGTTATCATCCTCCTATCAAACTAGGATGGAAATAATAGAGAGTCAGAATAGCTGCTGCTTCTGGTCCCCTTCCTGCTTCCTCTAGCCTTCCCTCTCCTCTGCAACCAAAGATGAAGCAGATTGTATTAACAGCCTTAACAGTGCTCCTGACCTAAGGAACCCCCCCAAAAAAAAATAAATTTTAAAAATGCAGCACTTCAAGGGGTCCCTCAGTCAGTACTGATCACCAATGAAAGTAGGAGAGTAAAAAAAATAAATATAAATAAAAATGCCCAGCCTGCAGCAGTAAATGGTGGTATACCCGACACCCCTGAATAGGTTATAGCCAGCTTACTGGCATGGAAAAGTTTATTTGGAAGACTTGATTTTTAGGTTTCATGAGTGGTTGGGCCTCATTTGCCACATACAGCTCTGACTGAAAACAAGCCGACAGTACAGCTAGACTCTCTACAATACATCTAGATGAATTTGGTTTTCCTAATTTCTGGGAAAAAAATTCTAATATTTGGGATGGGCAGTGCTGGCACATCAGTAGCTCAGTCTATTCATCGGTCACCTTGTAAAGCCTTGAAACCCTGAAGTGGGACACGTGTGGAACCAGTGACAAACTGCAGCAATCGGGCCCTTCTCTCTTCATCAAAACTCTCCACCGCCTGCCAGAACCACTTTACAATACTGCTGTCTGCCAGGCAGTGCTTTAGCCGTGTGTTTGCCTTCCAGTCATTCAAATCGATTTTATCCAAGCCTCCTATAATCAGCTGGGAAGTACAAATAGAGAGAGTTACATGCTAAGCAGAACAAACATGCAACTAAGAACTTTTCTGCACTGCTACTTAAGAACATATTGATGAGCCATCAGCCTCTCCAATCCCTCCATTTTGACCATGTTTTCAGGCCTATGCTATGGATTCACAAAGCATGGGATTATACCTCGCTCCTTTGGTTAAAATCATGGGAACCAAAATTATTATTATAAAAAGAAGCCGCTCCTTTGTATTAGATGTGGCAAACATACAGTATTGGCAGTTAGAATCCCACTCCATAATGTCTGAATAGCACTTGCTATTTAAGACCGATAGTATTAGAAGTGTTGTAAAGTGCTTGGTTAGTACCATATAAATTAATATTTAAGTAATAATACTATTACCAGTATTCAATTATCCTGTAAATGCAATATTAAACAAGGAAAAGTTTCTTTTATTTACTGACTCATTTACCAGCACAGTTGTAAGCTTACTTTAGACCTTATGGTAGGTCTAAAGCAGGGGTGTCCAATGTCGGTCCTCGAGGGCCGCAGTCCAGTCGGGTTTTCAGGATTTCCCCAATGAATATGCATGAGATCTATTTGCATGCACTGCTTTCAATGCATATTCATTGGGGAAATCCTGAAAACCCGACTGGACTGCGGCCATCGAGGACCGACATTGGACACCCCTGGTCTAAAGTAAGCTTACAACTGTGCTGGTAAATGAGTCAGTAAATAAAAGAAACTCGCATACGTACAAAAATTATATCACAGATTTACTGTATTTTTATTTGTCAATATCATTTTCCAAGTTCTTATCAACAGTGTCACTGTGAAAGATTTCAGAAATTTCCAGAGATACTGGTAGTTCATTTCTATTAGTTTCTTCAGCATCTTTTCACTGTTATCCTGGATTATTTTTGCCTTTTTAAAGGAAGGTTTTATTATCTTCTCACTCACACCCTTCCATGCTGCTGCCATACAATGAGCCACTTCTGCAAAAGCAATGGGGTGCATATGGCCTGCAGCTGTGAAGTTGTGTTTGCTATTAGACATCCAGTTCTCCCCAACAGATGACGCAACACAGCTCTGAAGCTTCTATTAATTGCACTATCTAACGAGCGCAGCATTTTGATCATACTACTAGGTATAACTGGTACATTGTTCACAGCTTTTATTTTATTTTCCATTATGTGAGCTCTCATGCTGTCTGTGACCAGCAATGCTTTTGTCACTTTAAAAACCACACCATTTGCAAAAGCAGTACCCCAGCCATTTAGTTATTAGACAGTCCTCCATCTTTATTCGTTCACATCTACCACAATATTCAGCAGGAAAGTGTTGTGTAGCATCATCTTTCGTTTACATATAAAGCACAGTTACTTACCATAACAGGTGTTATCCAAGGACAGCAGGCAGATATTCTCACTGATGGGTGACGTCACCACAGAGCCCTCGGTACGGACCACTTTAAGAACTTGGAAAGTTCTCAGCTGCCCGCACCGCACATGCGCAAGTGCCTTCCCGCCTGGAGGCGCACGGTCCCTCAGTTAAAGTAAGCCAGCTAAGAAGCTAACCTGGGGAGGTGGGAGGGTTGTGAGAATATCTGCCTGCTGTCCCTGGATAACACCTGTTACGGTAAGTAACTGCTTTATTCCAGGACAAGCAGGCATATATTCTCACTGATGGGTGACCTCCAAGCTAACAGAATAGGATGGTGGGAAAGTTGGCACTTAAGAAAATAAATTTTGTAATACAGATTGGCCGAAGTGCCCATCCCGTCTGGAGAAAGACTCCAGACAGTAGTGAGAAGTGAAGGTTTGAACTGAGGACCAGGCAGTTTTGCAGATCTCCTCAATTGGAGTAGACCTGAGGAAAGCAACAGAAGCTGCAAATAGCTCAAACTTTATGAGCTGTGATACGGCTCTCCAGTGCCAGTCCGGTCGGAGCATAGCAGGTGGTAAGCCAGTTAGAAATCGTTCTCTTAGAAACAGGATGCCCCAACTTATTTGGATCAAAAGAGATGAAAAGTTGGGGAGAGGATCGATGTGGCTTTGTGCGATCTAGGTAGTAAGCCAAAGCCCGTTTACAGTCTAAAGTATGTAAAGCTCGTTCCCCAGGTTGAGAATGAGGTTTTGGAAAGAACACTGGGAGAACAATGGACTGATTGAGGTGAAAGTCAGAGACAACTTTAGGAAGAATCTTTGGATGAGTATGGAGAACCACCTTATCATGATGAAAAACTGTAAAAGGTGGATCCGCAACCAACGCATGTAACTCACTGACCCTCCTGGCAGAGGTGAGAGCAATAAGGAAAACCACTTTCCAGATAAGAAACTTGAGATGAGCCGTGGCCATTGGTTCAAACAGAGGCTTCATCAAACTGGAAAGAACCACATTAAGGTCCCAGACTACAGGCGGAGGCTTGAGAGATGGTTTCACATTGAAAAGCCCCTTAATGAATCTGGATACTAGAGGATGAGCAGTAAGGGGTTTGCCCCGCACTGGTTCATGAAAAGCAGCAATAGCACTGAGATGGACTCTAATGAATGTAAATTTAAGACCAGAATCTGACAAAGAAAGGAGATAATCCAGTACTAATTCTACTGCCAATGAAGTTGGATCATGATGATGAAGTAAACACCAAAATGAAAACCAAGTCCACTTTTGTTGATAACATTGTTGTGTGGCTGGTTTCCTAGAAGCATCAATGATGTTACAAACAGGTTGAGAGAGGAGCATCTGAGTAGAGCTCAGCCTGAGAGAAACCAAGCTGTCAGATGTAGAGACTGAAGGATGGGATGTAGAAGGGATTGCTGATTCTGAGTAAGCAGAGTAGGAAACACTGGAAGAAGTATGGATTTCCTGGAACTGAGTTGTAGGAGGAGGGAAAACCAATGTTGTCTGGGCCACCGAGGAGCAGTAAGAATCATGGTGGCTGACTCTTTTTGAGTTTGAACAGAGTTCTCAACATGAGAGGAAGAGGAGAGAAGGCATATAGAAACCGACCTGTCTAATCCAGTAGAAAGGCATCTGCCGCCAGACGGAGAGGGGAGTAAAGCCTGGAGCAAAACTGGGGCAACTGATGATTGTGAGGCACTGCAAACAAGTCCACCTGCGGGGTGCCCCATTGAGCAAAGACTGACTGGAGAGTTACAGCATCGAGAGTCCATTCGTGAGGTTGAAGGATTCTGCTGAGGTTGTCTGCTAGAGAATTCTTCTCGCCTTGAATGTAGACAGCTTTCAGGAACAGATTGCGAGCTGACGCCCAGGACCAAATCTTTTGAGCCTCCTGACACAATGGATATGTGCTTCGAGAGACGATCCCTGGCTTGAGACCACTGGGACACTAGAGTTCATTGAGGAGTGCGCAGATGAAGCCTTGCCAGGGGTGTGAAGAAAAAAAAAAAAATCAAAAAATAAGTACCATGCGAGTGAGAAGGCAGCAAAAAAGGCGCAAGCGAAAAGAGAGCGACTGACTAGCTCCGCGGAAATGAAAAAACTGAGGGACCACCATGCGCCTCCGTCAGGCGGGAAGGCACTCGTGCATGTGCGGTGCAGGCAGCCGAGAACTTTCCAAGTTCTTAAAGTGGTCTGTACCGAGGGCTCCGTGGTGACATCACCCATCAGTGAGAATATATGCCTGCTTGTCCTGGGATAGTCAATAGTTTCTTGAGGCCTCTCTCTTTAGTACTTGGTTTTGGGGCGAGTAGGGCGATTACAGGCCCTGGGAAACATTTGCTTGGAAAGTTCTATTGACATTTTCAGGTGACTTTGGGGCTAATTTTCAAGAGAGAAAAACATCCAAAAAGTGTCATTTGGACGTTTTGTTTGCCACTCTAATACACTTGTGGTAAGAAAGTGTGAGCCCTCCAAAACCTACCCCAAACCTACAAACAGTACCAACATATAGGTGACAACTGCAGGAATAAGGGCTATTGGGGTGGAAAACAGTTGGGTACAGTAGGATTTGGAGATGTGTACCTAGGACTTATGTGAAGTTCACTGCAGTGCCTCCTAGGTTGCCCCATTGCTCTGCAGAAATGTGTGTGTGGCCAATCTACTAAGAATGCTGGCCCCTCCTAAATACCATTGGACTTTTTTTTTATTCAAATACATAGATGCACTGAGGACAAACATCTAAGAAAAGGTTATTTTCTAAACAGAAAGACATATTTTCTGTTTTGAAAATGGTCATTTTCCCTACTGGAGTTTTGGACGTTTTCTGCAAAACATCTAAACTCAGATTTAGACATTATATCAAAAATGCCCCTCCACATATCCTTCTTTATATATTCAGTCCAGAATGACATACTATTTGTAATGTAGTTTAAGCAGTTGAAATGTTTGCAGACATTACAGAACACAGCAGCCTGTTCTCTCAGCCATACATGCACATTTGACAGTTTTGCCGGCTTCTGGTTTTGCTTTAGGTGAGATTTAGGACTCTCTCATTAGTCTTTAAGGCACTTTATAGTGGTGCCCTTAATTTATTTATTCAATTTTCTATACTGTTCTCCCAGGGGAACTCATAGTTATATATTTTCATCAGTTATTCCTTATGTTCCATCCCATTACCTAGTTAAGAGTCTCCCTCGCCGAACCGTTTATCATTGTAAAGCCACAAAACTCATATTTTTCTTTATAGATCATTATATCGGAAGGCTCTAACTTACTAATTACTAGCAGAGATGTCCTCTATAAAATTTAAAGCAGCCCTGAAAATACATCTGTTTTGTTTGCCCTTGAACACCGGAGAGGGATTATAGAGTTTCAAATGGGGGGGGGGGGGGGAAGAGAGGTGTATAAGGTAAAGAAGAGCAAGGTAAAGAAGTTGAACACACAACTTTTTCAAGGAGGCTTTTGGGTCCTAGCTCACTTCTCCCACCTCCACAGTGCCAATCTGTGAGATTCTGAAGAGATTATACATTTATGTTTGCACCTTGTTTTCATGGAGCATTGGTTTTGTGTGTTCACTGGAGCTTTTTTGCTGATTTATTATTACAAGCCGCCTGGGAAGGATATCAAGTTTAATAAACTAACTAGAGACTATAACCTCCTCTTTCGTATGAATGTTCCACTTTCCTATGTGATACTGGTGTTTTTTTTCCTTTTCTTTTCTATTATTGTTTTATCTTGTGAACTGCTTTTATTTGTGTGCCAGCAAAGGAGGTATATCAAATGTACAATGAACTAAGTTAAACTGTGACCATCTGGACAGATATTGTTGCTAGGTTAATTATTATGGGATACATTTTTGAAATATGGAGAGACTTGTGGCTGAGAAGGAAGAAATTATGACCTTTATGGAAACATGTTGCCACATTCTCAGTTCTCTACAGTCTACAAGACATCTTGGGGACAACTTTCAAAACTCAGCACTTTTACCTGTGGACTTTGCACCATGCCCAAAGGGAGAAAACTTTTCTTTTCAAAATTACTAGAAAAACATACCCACAGATCTGCACCTGCCTTTCCCATCAATAACACCATGCACAGCTTTGAAAATATGCTGCTGGCTTGCCCAACCTAATGCTAACTAACTCATTCTGCTCTTTTTCCACGGGTGAAAGTACATGTCATCAATTCCTACATGTACTTTTACCTGGATAAAGGGTGGTTAATTTTCAGACAGGATAAATAGCTTTTGAGAAAGGTCTTCTGTAGTTGTTAGTACATCTACAAAAAGACAACGATATATAGTATCTGCCCGAGCCCAATTCTTCTAGCGGCACTTATGGCCTGAATTTCTACAAGTCTCTGCACTGTTGTTAAGACTCTGCATTACTTTTCTGGGTGCACCACCAGGAAGGCCACAAACCAGTCTACTAGGATATGGGCAAACGAGCTTGTACCCTCCACAAATGATAACCAGTGGTCTGATGAGATCTGTTCCCAGACCTCAGCCTTTCTCCTATTTTCAGGAGGAAGATTTTGGAAGCAGTTTCACTGTGCCTTCTTGGAGGATGAAGTGGGGCGAGAACAGGTAGCCTAGGCCCTACAAATCTGTCTTGATCCTTGATGGAGCCAGCTTTACCTGAGTACAGACAAAAGTGCCTGGAATTACGAAAATTAGACCACCCAGAACCTCTAGAGGCTCTCAGTCTGATGTCAGGTAGAGACTTTCGCCAATAATCTGCCATGCTAGCCATCAGATCATCCAGACCCTTTCCAAACATCTGTCCTTTGAAAAGAAGTCTGCTGAGAATAACCTTGGAGGAAGAATCCCCCGCCCATTGCCTGATCCAGAGCATCCAAAGCGAATAAGTCAAGATTTTGCTCACGACTCTGATAATGTCATAGAGCGCATCGGCCACATAATCCAACCCTGCCAGCAAAAGCTGGGGCAAAGGCTCATTCTCTGCCAGGGTGAGCCCACGCATCTTGGTATGACAATCATGTTGCATAAAAAAGGCTGCTGCAGCAGCTGATTTGATCCTAAGGCCAAAGCTTCGAACTGTCTTTTTAGGACCACATCCACTCTATGATCCTATGTATCCTTTAGTACATGTCTTCCTCACTTGGTAGGGACATGTGCTTGGATACCTGAGCAATTAAGGAATCTACCTTAGGCTGGATACCTGGGCAACTAAGAAATCCACCTTAGGCTGAGTGAACATCTGTTGACACTCCTGTGCCATAGGATACAGCCTAGTAATTGGTTTTGGCTATCTTTAGAGAACCCTCAGGACTCCATGACTAAAACACTCATATCTGGGTGACAAGACGTGGGTTGCACTTGCACTCGGCTCGGCTCAGGATAGAACACTGATTGGAAGGAGCCTTGTGGGAGTCTAACTCCTGCAGGGAGTCAGTAATGAGCTCTAAGCACTGAAGGTTTGAACAGCTGGAGTGCTGTAGGGTCATCCCCTTGTTTGAGGGCCCCTACTGTTTTCTGTGTACTTGCTCCTGCTTGCAACCCTAAAATCACCCAGCAAGGAAGATTTGCTTTGTGAAATCAAGGACATAAAGACTGATCCCACCTTCAGAATCTCTGTCAGAAAGATCCCAAGGGTCTTTTTGTGTTATTTTGCTGCTCAGAACCTCTTCTAGACGAACAGCTTTTCATTAATGTGCAAGTGTTACCGAACAGGGACAGAACAGAGACTGAAAGAGATCTCTTACAGGAACGAGTTAACAGTGTTGACCTATAACTCAATCACTGTCCAAGCCCAGGTATTGAAACTAATACAATAGATTAGAGAAGATGAGACCAGTGTAGTATTTAGACTTTTGTTTACTGATCAAGATTTTCTCTTATTTTAATTACCAGTGATTTGAGATATGAGTAAATTGTTAAAGACTTATTTATTTAATAAGTTGATATTTTAACATTTTTCTCTTAACTTCATTATGTTTTTATCTTTTTATCACTTGCATTTCTATCTATATGGCATGCCTTTTATTCTGATGTATTATTGAAATGTATGTAGCTCCTTGTCGTATTTCACTAGGATATTTTGATGGAATTGTATGTATTGTTTCTTGTGTTGTGAGCCGCTTAGAACCTCCCCGGAATGGCGGCATACAAATAAATTTTTATTATCATTTATGAATGTGTAATGAGATTACTCAGTATAAATAATTCTACTTAGCATTCTTCCTGCATCTATTGTTTAGAATGTCAATGTAAGGTAAAGAAAATAGCTTTTCAGTGCTATACATGTGATAAACAGTAGTAGTAATTATACCTCAAGCTCCTTTTGGTCAAAAGGCTTTAGTAGGTGCTGTGGAATAAGCTCATTAAAGCCTTTCTGAAGAGCCAGGAACTGAGCCTCAATTCCTCTCATGAATCGCCAATTCACATACAATCTGTCAAAGAAAGTGAAAGTGAAAAGCAAGTGCCATTTGCCACTGGTCAGATTCCAAGTTCTACAGAGTCATTGTAAATGGATGCTCTATTGTTCTGTCAGGCTTTATTCCCTCATTTTACCTCTTTTCCAAGTAATCCCCTCATTCCCCAATGGAGGTTATATAACTGAATATTGTGCTGGATAGGGCTACATAGGAATAATAATAATAATCTTTATTCTTCTATACCGCCACAATCTTGCGACTTCTAGGCGGTTTACATTCAAGGAACTCTGAAGTGCTAGAAAAATGTTGCTAACAATGCTTTTGCTACAGCCTTGTTCAGCTTAGCATGAGCAACTCAGTACGCCAAGACTTCCTCTAGTTGAGAACAACTGCTCCTATGGCCGTGTCCCCATGCAAGTGTAGCAATGTGATCTGCTGTAAGGGCAGTGCAGCGGGAATAGAACCTTCTACCAGGATGGCAGACCTGTACAGAAAAGGAAAGTTTATCACAGCTAGAATTTATGATTCCCAAGGAACTGCCAAAGCCTGATTTTCATAGTTACACATAAGCTTCTTAATATTCAGATTGATCGAGATGTTTTCAACTTCCCCCCACCAAAAATCACCTCCATAATGTCCAAAGCTTAAGGTGTTAAACTGCTTTCAGTTTATGTCGTAAAGGGGAGCTGTTAAAAAAAAAAAAAAAAAAGAAAAATCTCACACTGCACTTATTTCACTAAATTACATAAGCAACATCAGAGAGTGAAATTATTACTGTACAAGATGTCCACCAATACAATGATTCTGCAAAATTTTAAAGGCAATGTAAGTGGTAACAAATGCTACAGACTAGTCTGGGCAACTGCACCAGAAGCTCTCTCCTCAAATCAAGTAGAAACAGAAATACTGCAGAAAGATTACATTACATTAGTGATTTTTATTCCGCTTGCGGTTCAAGGTGGATTACAGAAGAGGATTTATGGACATGTCCAGAGGTGTTACATTCCTGCACCCCTTTTATTCCTCAAAAGTCACATAAAGTTTTAATTCTAATAATGGTGGCTTCTTTTGAGAAATGCCAGGTTCCAATTGAGAAAGAGATGGCTCAGCAGCCCATGAGGTCCTACCAACGCGTCAATAATACAAACTGGGAGAAATGAGAGGAGGTGAGAGAGAGACCTGCTAGGCGGCAGAGGAAGACGCGCATGGACGGCTAAGTGGAGAATTTGCTCACCTCTCTGTCATCGTTTAACAAGACCAAGTAGTCAGACTTTGATCCTTATTTACAGTTTGCAGCAGGGGTGTCCAACCTTTTGGCTTCCCTGGGCTGCATTGGCCGAAAAAAATGTTTCTGCGGCCACACAAACACTTCAGCAAGACAGAGGAGGGAGCCGGCAAGACGGTAAACACCCAGGGGCAGCACAAAATACTTCACGGGGCCGCAGGTTGGACACCCCTGAATTACAGGCTTCCAGGAGGAGACAGTCTGACCCACTGGTCAGGGACTGTTGGCTAGGATAACTAGACAACACTGGGAAAATGTAAAAATGTGTATGGGGGGAGGGGGGCAACTCTGGATTGTAAATGAAACACAACACAGTAGCTCAACTGAGACTGGTCCTGATTGCACTGAAAGAGCAAAAGGAAAACATCACCACTAATGAATAAAAATTATATTTCCATTTTGCTGTGTTCTCAAGAGTAACCAGTGCATAACCTTAAAACTTCATTCTGTGACAACAGAATACCACCAAAACTAAACATCTGTAATACTGGTACTTCTAAATGTTATGCTTCTATTGAATATTTAGAGATTATAAAAGCTTCCAACTAAACACTTTATGGAAACTGTAATCCTCCATCCCCACAGAGGAAAAGATAAACCAAGCAGCAAGAGTGAATTCTTTCTACATGGCTCGGTTTTTTAATGAACACTTGAAAAGGTAAGAGAAAAATGCTAACCCCTGAGGATAGATTTGGCACACTGCTGGATGAATCTTAATAGGATTATTTTAACAAAACCCCAGCCCCATTTGGAGGTCTCAAGGACTGTCTTGGAGTTGCTGAAACGGATTTGTACCTAATTCAGATAAAACTAGCAATATATCTGGAATACTCATCTATACACTAAGAATTCCAAGGTCACTCTACAGGGTATATTTTAAAATGCACTGCTGAAGGTAAACCAACATTTTATGCACAGAAATGACCTTTTCTAAAACTGCCTGAAGTATGTCTGCTTGAATTCATTTGCAACACTCTAGGGCTGGGAAGGAAGCAAGAGTCATTGTACAGTGGTGACACCTAATGGTCACATTTAGACAAGACTGTGGTGTTTCGGAAAGAAACCATCATCTCGACTGGACT
The DNA here is from genome assembly GCF_902459505.1 of Geotrypetes seraphini. NCBI lineage: Eukaryota > Metazoa > Chordata > Amphibia > Gymnophiona > Dermophiidae > Geotrypetes > Geotrypetes seraphini. The sequence continues at coordinate 11,918,685 of NC_047094.1, read as the reverse complement.
AAAACTAACAGAGCGTAACATTTGCACTTATCACTGGTTCTAAAACATGAATCCACAGTGGTTTAACAACCAAAGCTAAAATATAATATAAACAGTCTGACCTAATTCCTGCTTTCACTAGGGAATGGACTAGGCAGCAGTATAAATATAAAACTCTGTTTACTTATTAGGCTGCAAATGGCATCTAGCATAATTCAATATGGTACAGTAAAAGATTAACGAAACACACAACTAGCTTAAGTTTGTTAGGAACAAAAAAAATTGTCTGGTGGGAATCGGGGGGGGGGGTGGGGGGGGTGGAAACTGCAGCATCAAAAAAGCAGTACTCTTGTAAGGTAGGGATTATTGCTTGGATATATGGGGATGAAGTTTATAGGACCCAGAATCTTTCCTCAATGCTAGGTTTTTATTGCATTCATTAATTTTTGTGTACTTATTGCCATTTTGATTTTTTTGACCTAAAATGAAAAGTATAAATCAGCATGTCAGTTTTTAAAAAATTACACTTCCCCCTCCGTTTTCGTGATTTCCATATCTACGGTTTCGATTATTCGTGATTTTCTGCCCAAAAAATCATTTTTATTTTTCAGGCTATTTTAAGCCCTGTGGGCCCCCCCTTAAGCCTTACCTGGTGGTCTAGCGGGTTTTTGGGCAGGAGCGATCTTCCCATGCTCCTGCCCCTTGCAGATCGCTCACAGGAAATGGCTGCCTTGAGCTCCCGTCATCTCTCGAGACTATGACAGGAGCTCAAGGCAGCCATTTCCTGTGAGCAATCTGCACGGAGCAGGAGCGTGGGAAGATCGCTGCTGCCCGAAAACCCGCTATACCAGCAGGTAAGGCTTAAGGGGGGCTTACAGGGCTTAAAATAGCCGGGGGAAGCAGGGGTTAGGACAGAACCAGCCCGAATATTATTCGTGGTTTTTTTAATATTCACGGGACAGCTCTGCCCCTAACCACAGTGGATATGGAGGGAGAAGTGTATGTGCTCCAAGTTTCTTACAGGAGACACTCAAGAAAATATTACCTGACATATTCTTTCTTGTTCTCTTCTGTAACAGACACATTTCTTCCATTTGGCTTGAGCTCATGCTGAAGGATTCGCCCAAATGCATTGTGCTCTACACAAAAAGTGTGATCCAACACTGGTGTAATATCATTCTCTCTATTCACATGGAGAAAGGAAAGACCATTATAGGGAAACAACTGTGCAATTGTGAACAAACTTGTTCTAGCTGGTTTTATTATCTATTCTGACCTATCAGCCACATCCCAACAATATAATTACACGTTCAAAGGCAATACAACCCTACCAAGTACATAGCCACAGCAGTAAAGCTATTTTTATCAAAAAGAAGCTGGGGACTTGTTTTGCGAAAGTTTGCATCACCCCAGGATATGCTTATGTTTCCAAATTCACCATTTTTTCACTCTTATAATCTAGGGGTGTCAAAATTGATCTGAGGGCAAGTCTGTGCAACCCAATACTTGTTGCAGAGGCCCTGGACACCATGTATTTTCCACACTGACTCCCACTGCTTGGTTACTAGCTGACTGAATTCTTCAGGGAAAGTGTCTGTGAACTTTGCACACAAATGTTCCACAAGCACAGTATTCTGAAAAAACTTCTTCCCAAAAGATTCAAAGATCCAGGGCTTCTCAAATCATAGAGCCTTCCGGACTTTATAGAGTTGACCTAATTTACTTGCTGTACAGAGAAAATGGGAGGTCACCCACTGCTTCATCTGTAGGTGGTTAAGAATTCTGTGTATGGGTAATGTTGCAATTTTGTTCAGAGAGGAAATAAACCTGAAGGATGCCCAATGTTTTGGCCCTGGCTCATCCTCAAGTCTCCAAATCAAATGGGACAGACTTAGTTATGTCCCTGACAAAATAAAAAGGAAAGCTCCTTAGAGGACGACTCACCTTTCATGGAGAGGGGAGGGGTCTGAGGGAAGACCAAAGAACGCCTCCTCCAACAGACAACCCAGAAGCGGTCAGAATTATATTTATAAAAGTATTCAGCAGGAGGCGTCTGAGTCTGCCTCGCATGTTTGGCAGGTAGTTCAGGCCTGGACTAAAACACTGGGTACTAGAGCTGCCTGATTCAGGGAAAAATTTTTCAATTCAATTTCAATGACACAGCTTTTTAAGTTTAAAGTTGAATCAATCAGGTCAGATTAATACAGATCGACTCTGCACAGTCAATGCTAACAGAAAACCATGTCCTTTTCATACACACAGAACACAGATACAACCTCACCCAGTATGGAATAAATAATCACAAACTAAAAATAGAAATATGTAGACAAAAGTTAAACTAAATGGCCAAGAAGTCAGACTACATACAACGCAGCACCACAGAAACAGTATCACATGTCCCCTAATACTGTGCAAAATTTAGACAACACATGTAAATGTGAAAAACTGACAAACAACAATCACCACTCTACAAATTAACAAACAGAAATAAAACAAAAATGGGAAATAAGAATACACCATTTTATTAGACTAATCCATTTTTTTAATTAACTTTCAGAGGCCAAAACCTCATTCTTCAGGTCAGTACAGTATACTGCTGTTATGGTATCCTGGTCTGTTATGGTATCCTGGTTAGTAAATAAAAATTTATTAAAATTAAGTCTAATAAAAAGATTTGTTTATTTCCATTTTCTATTTAAAAACATTTATCAATACAGCTACAACAAAGCAAAAAAAATATACATATATTTTTTTTCTACCTTTTGTCGTTTCTGCTTTAATCATCATCTTCTCTCTTCTTTCCATCCAGCGTCTGTCCTCTCTCTCCCTTCCTTACATCTATCTTCCCTCTTTATCTGCCCCTTCCATGTACTGTGTCCCATCTCTCCTCCCTGTGGCCCTGCCTCTCCTTTCTGTCCAGCTTTTTCTCCTCCTAAAACCCTCATCCCCAGGGCAAGCATCTCTCTCTCTTTCCATTTGTAGATTTAGCATCTTTATACTTTTCTCTCCTCATTTCTCTCTCTTCCAGCTCCCCTATCCCAGCATCTCTCTCTCTCTTTTCCTCCCTCCATGACTTCAGCCTCTCCAACTCTTCCCCACTGCCTTATCTAATCTCTCACCTCCAGGCCTTTTGCTTCCCAGCCTACCCTACAGTAAGACATCTTTTTTTGCCTTCCCTTCCCCCCTCCAAAGATCCAGCACCCTCCATCCATGCCCCCCCCTAAGGACTGATAACTCCCCTCAATTCCCTTCCCCCTTCCTCGATCTCTTTCTTTGTTACTCACCCTCCCAACACACACACACATCATCAGAAGTGCAGCCTTCACAATTCGCTGCTCTTGCCGGCATTGGGCCCTCCTCTCTGCTGGGTCCCACCTACTTCCTCTTTACATGAAGGAAGGACCCAGCAGAGAGAAAGGCCTGATGCCAGAAAGAGCAGTGAGTTATGAAGGCTGCCGCTGCGGAGAAGTTCCCGGACCATGCCGACAACGGCCCTCAGAGCACCCCCTTATTGATTTGTACTGAATCAGTGAGTCGATTTGAATAGGGGAATCGGGCAACTTTAGTGGGCATCTCCACTTATGCATGCACAGAGACGTATAACATTATATACTTATTTCTACCCTGATACTATCCTAGTAATGAAACATGGGTAAATTGAATCTTATGATTTGAATGCATATGGGTTTTTTCTTATGTGTAAATGCCAATGGATTTTCTGATCTGAGATAGGACATTCCTTTGATTTTGTTACAAAACTGATTCTATTACATATGCTGCTTTCTGGATATGATAAATGGCATTGTTTTTACTTTACATTGGTCTCTGCTAACCAGCTTTAATTTTTTAAATTTATTATTGAATACATTTTACTGGTATTTGGTGATCATGTAAGGTATTTGGTGATCATGTAAGGTTGGCTTTTTCTTCTGCTGACTTCTTGGGGTTATCAGCCTATGGTGGACTGCTCTTTTCTGTTTTGCAGTATGTAGATTCTAAAGCCCTTCATGTTATACAATTACAAATACATCCATTAGCAGCCTTGAACTGTACTTACAAGATCCAAACCAAGCTCTTGTGCAATTCTGGGTCAACAGATTCTAGATCAGACAGCTGAATGGGTTTTCCCAGGAGCTGCTTGTAGAAAGGAATGGTGAACCCTCCATTAATATAGTGTCCATGGAATACAGCCAAACCCATGATCCGCCCAACAAAGTGGAAATAAGACAGATGATCCTGCAGGGGATTGGAATGAAACCAAAGAATAAGAATCATTAAATCACAGAAGGAAGCATTTGGTCTAATGCTGACATCTTGTGGAGCATTTTATTCAGGTGAGCAAAGAGAGAACCAAGTATGTATTAGCTTGGCAATCAGAGAAAGCACAGTTACTTACCTGTAACAGGTGTTATCTAAGGACAGTAGGCAGATATTCTCACGTGCGGGTGATGTCATTCATGGAGCGTGGTACAGACAGTGCAAAAGTTTAGTCACTTTAAAAATGTTTTTAAGTCTTGAGATTGCTCGTACCACATGTGCAACAGGTTTAGAACAAATGCTAGGAAATTCTTTTTCACTCAGAGGGTTGTGGACACCTGGAATGTGCTTCCGGAGGTTGTGATAGGACAGAGTACACTACCGGGGTTCAAAGAAGGATTGGATAAATTCCAGAAGGATACGGGGATTGAGGGATATAGATAGAGGTAGAGATAGGTTATGATAGGGCATAGATAGAAGGACAAGGGGGATTAAATGATTTAGACAAGGATCATCTTACAGGTCATGGACCTGATGGGCCACCGCGGGAGAGGACTGCTGAGCGCAATGGACCTCTGGTCTGACCCAGTGGATGCAACTTCTTATGTTCTTAGGGCTTTCTTGCCTGATGTCAGCTCATGGGACCATCAGTTCAGTAAAAAAAAAAAAGCTTAGAAGCTAACTAGGGAAGGTGGAAGGGTTGTGAGAATTATCTGCCTGCTGTCCTTGGATAACTGTGCTTTATGCAAGGACAAGCAGGCAGCATATTCTTACACGTGGGACTCCCTAGCTAACAGGATAAGGGTGGAGGGAAGTTGGCATTTAAACAGAGAACACATTTTGTAGAACTGCTTGACCGAACCAACTATCCCATCTGGAATGATTCCAAACTGTAATGGGATGTGAATGTATGTCCTCACTGGGAGGGAAACGGAGGTGAGCTACTGAAGTGGTCATAGTTTGAACTTTATGTGCAGTGTCACAACCTTTCAGCATCAGCCCAGCTCGAGCATAGCAAAAAGAAATACAGTCCACCAGCCATAAAGCAATGTTACTTACCGTAACAGTTGTTATCCAGGGACAGCAGGCAGCTATTCTCACTAGTGGGTGATGTCATCCGACAGAGCCCCGATACGGACGTCTCACAAGCATGTCTTGCTTGAAGAAACTCAGAAGTTTCGAGATGCCTGCACCGCGCATGCGCCAGTGCCTCCCCGCCCGATGGTCCGGGCGTGCCTCCTCAGTTCAGCGGAGAAGCCAACCCAGGGGAGGTGGGTGGGACGTGAGAATAGCTGCCTGCTGTCCCTGGATAACAACTGTTACGGTAAGTAACATTGCTTTATCTCAGGACAAGCAGGCAGGTATTCTCACTAGTGGGTGACCTCCAAGCTAACCTCAATGGGTTGGTGGGAGAGTTGGCAACTTAGGAGAATAAATTTTGTAACACTGTTTGGCCAAACTGTCCATCCCTTCTGGAGAAAGCATCCAGACAATAATGAGAGGTGAATGTATGAACCGAGGACCAAGTGGCAGCCTTACAAATCTCCTCAATCGGTGTCGACCTGAGGAAGGCTACAGAGGCTGCCATTGGAGAGGGTGGTGGATGCCTGGAATGCGCTCCCGAGAGAGGTGGTGGAGAGTAAAACTGTGACTGAGTTCAAAGAAGCGTGGGATGAACACAGAAGATTTAGAATCAGAAAATAATATTAAGATTGAACTAGGCCAGTTACTGGGCAGACTTGTACGGTCTGCGTCTGTGTATGGCCGTTTGGAGGAGGATGGGCAGGGGAGGACTTCAATGGCTGGGAGGGTGTAGATGGGCTGGAGTAAGTCTTAACAGAGATTTCGGCAGTTGGAACCCAAGCACAGTACCGGGTAAAGCTTTGGATTCTCGCCCAGAAATAGCTAAGAAGAAAAAAAAAAAAAAAAAATTTAAATTGAATCAGGTTGGGCAGACTGGATGGACCATTCGGGTCTTTATCTGCCGTCATCTACTATGTTACTATGTTACTATGTTTGCTCTGACCTTATGGGCTGTGACCTTACAGGGAAGGGGTAATCCAGCCTGGGCATAGCAGAAAGAGATACAAGCTGCCATCCAGTTGGAGATGGTGCGCTTTGATACAGGTCGTCCCAACTTGTTTGGATCAAGGAGACGAAAAGTTGAGGAAGCAGTTCTGTGTGGTTTGGTGCGATCCAAGTAGAAAGCCAAAGCACGTTTACAGTCCAGAGTGTGAAGAGCTGATTCTCCAGGATGAGAATGAGGCTTTGGAAAAAACACTGGAAGTACAATGGATTGGTTGAGATGAAATTCAGAGACCACTTTAGGTAGGAATTTTGGATGAGTGCGGAGGACCACCTTGTCATGATGGAATACTGTGAAAGGTGGGTCCGCCACCAAGGCCTGAAGCTCACTGACCCTGCGAGCAGATGTGAGGGCACCAGAAAAAACCACTTTCCAAGTGAGAAACTTTAGTGGAGCCTTTCTCAGAGGCTCAAAAGGAGGTTTCATAAGCTGAGAAAGGACAACATTGAGATCCCAAACCACTGGCGGTGGTTTGAGAGGAGGATTGACATGAAAAAGTCCTTTCATAAATCTGGAAACCACAGGATGAGCAGAGAGAGGTTTCCCTTGTAGAGGCTGATGGAAAGCCGCAATAGCACTCAGGTGGACTCGTATAGATGTCGACTTGAGACCAGACTGAGACAGGTGTAGAAGATAGTCCAATACAGAAGATAGGGAGGCTCGCTGAGGCTCCTTAGAATTGGAAATACACCATGAAGAAAATCTAGTCCATTTTGGGGAGTAGCATTGACGAGTAGCAGGCTTCCTGGAAGCCTCCAAGACATCCCTCGCCGCCTGGGAAAACTGGTGAGGAGTTACGTTGAGAGGAACCAAGCTGTCAGGTGGAGAGACTGCAGGTTGGGATGAAGCAGAGATCCCTGATGCTGAGTAAGCAGTGAAGGAAACACTGGAAGAAGAAACGGCTCCCTGCTGCTTAGTTGAAGTAGAAGGGAGAACCAAGGTTGTCGGGCCCACCGAGGAGCTATCAGAATCATGGTGGCATGGTCGGACCTCAGCTTGACCAGAGTCTTTTGAATGAGAGGAAATGGAGGAAACGAATACAGAAAGCGATTCCCCCACTCCAGCAGAAAAGCATCTGCCTCGAGGCGATGAGGAGTGTAGATCCTGGAGCAAAACTGAGGCAGCTTGAAGTTGTGGGGAGCCGCAAAGAGGTCTATCTGAGGCGTCCCCCACTGAGCAAAGATCTGATGAAGGGCCGTGGAATGGAGTGTCCATTCGTGAGGCTGGAGTAGACGACTTAAGTTGTCTGCCAAGACATTGTCCTTCCCCTGAATGTAGGCAGCTTTGAGGAAGGCGTTGTGGCAAACCGCCCAATCCCAGACTCGGAGAGCTTCCTGGCAGAGGGAGGCCGAGCCCTTGCCCCCCTGCTTGTTGACATAATACATGGCGACCTGATTGTCTGTGCGAATGAGGACCACCATGTCATGAAGCAGATGTTGAAGAGCTTGAAAATGGCTCTGAGCTCCAGAAGATTGATTTGATGGAGTCGGTCCGCACTGGTCCAGAAACCTTGAGTGCGAAGACCATCCAGATGAGCTCCCCAGGCATAGGTCGAGGAATCGGTTGTGAGAACCTTCTGGTGGGGAGGAGTGTGAAACAGCAAACCTCTGGATAGATTCGAAGAGGTCATCCACCAAAGCAGAGACTGCCGAAGAGCAGGAGTGACACTGATGTGTCCAGTCAACGGATCCGACACCTGAGTCCATTGAGATGCCAGGATCCACTGAGGAATTCTGAGATGGAGTCTGGCAAATGGTGTCACATGAACTGTAGAGGCCATGTGGCCCAGGAGGACCATCATGTGTCTCGCTGAGATGGACTGGCGAGAAGACACAGACTGGCAGAGATGAAGAAGAGCATCCATGCGCTGAGGAGGAAGGAATGCTCTGAGATGTACGGTATCCAGGACCGCCCCGATGAAGGGGAGCGACTGGGTAGGCTGTAGATGAGATTTGGGAAAGTTGATCTCGAAGCCCAAACTCTGCAGGAACCGAATCGTGGACAGGGTCACCGAGATGACCCCTGAGGCCGAGGGAGCCTTGATGAGCCAGTCGTCGAGGTAGGGAAAAAACTGAAGACCCTGGTTCCGGAGTGCAGCGGCCACCACTACCAGACACTTCGTGAAGACTCTGGGAGACGAGGACAGACCGAATGGAAGCACTCGATACTGCAGATGCAGATGTCCCACCCGAAATCTGAGGAATTTGCGAGAGGCCGGATGAATGGGAATGTGAGTGTAGGCCTCCTTGAGATCCAGAGAGCATAACCAGTCGTTCTGCTCGAGGAGGGGGTAGAGAGAAGCAAGGGTCAGCATGCGAAATCTCTCTTTGACCAGGAATTTGTTGAGGACCCTGAGATCCAGAATGGGTCGCAGGTCGCCCGTCTTCTTCGGAACGAGGAAGTACCGGGAGTAAAATCCCTGGTTGAGTTGGTCCACCGGGACTGGCTCGACGGCCCAAAGCCGGAGCAAAGCCTGAGCTTCCCGAAGAAGGGCGGTCTGAGTCAAGTTGGAAGGATACTCTCTTGGAGGATGGTCCGGAGGTACCCGATGAAAATGAAGAGAGTATCCTTCCCTGATGATAGTAAGGACCCAGAGGTCGGTGGTTATCGCCTCCCAACGATGATAAAATTGATGGAGGCACCCCCCGATGGGAAAAGTAGGGGGAGGCAGAACGAGGTTGGTTATGCCCTCAAAGAGACAGTCAAAAAGGCTGAGGAGCCTTGGGGACAGTAGACAGCTGAGGCTTTTGCTGAGCTTTCTGAGGAGGCTGCCGCTTCGCAGGTTGCCTCGCAGGTGGAGCTTGCCTCGGTTCATAACGCCGCTGATAGATCAAGGGCGGTCGAGAGGGTCGAGATTGCTGAGGCTTCGGTCGAAGAATGGACTGAAAGGACTTTTCATGATCGGACAATTTCTTCGTGACCGTCTCGATGGATTCGTCAAAAAGATCCGCCCCAGCACACAGAACGTTAGCCAGGCGGTCCTGAAGATTCGGGTCCATGTCAATGGTCCGCAACCAGGCCAAACGGCGCTTCGCCACAGAGCAGGCGGCAGCCCGGGCCGAGAGCTCGAAGGCATCATGGGAAGATTGCATCAACTGAAGACGAAGCTGTGACAGCGAAGCAACCACCTCCTCAAACTCAAAACGAGCCTGGGACTCGATGTAGGGCGTAAACTTTCGAAGCACAGGAAGAAAGAATTCCAAATAAGTGGCAAAGTGGAAATTATAATTCAGAACTCGGGACGCCATCATAGAATTCTGATAGATTCGTCGTCCAAACTTATCCATGGTTCTGCCCTCGCGGCCCGGAGGCACCGAAGCATACACCTGGGCAGGATTAGACCGTTTGAGCAAGGATTCGACCAGGAGGGACTGATGTGAAAGCTGAGGTCCCTCGAAGCCCTTATGGTGCACCGTGTGGTACCGAGCATCCAATTTGCCAGGGACCACAGGGATCGAGTAAGGAGACTCAAAACACCTCATGAAGGTCTGATCGAGGAGCTTGTGCAGAGGCAGGCGTAAGGACTCGGCTGGAGGACGAGGCAAGTGCATGGTATCGAGGTACTCCTTGGAGTATCGAGAACCAGAATCGAGGGTAATGTCCAGGTCATCCGCCATCTGTCTTAGAAACGAGAAAAAAGACAGTTGGTCCGCCAGCACCGGTCTTCGAGAAGGACTAGAAGAAGTCGAGGCCTCGGGCTCCACAGAGGCCTGCGAACAACAAGGTGAGTAAAAAACTTCGGGGTCCTCGAACTCCGGTCCCGGAGGAGACCCAGCCGAAGCAGAGTACCCCATACGAGGCAATTTCTTCTGAGGAGAGACGGTCGAGTGTCGAGAGGAATGCCTCGAAGAGTGCGTGGATCGATGCCCCTCTCGATGTCGGGACGGGGATCGAGCCCGTCTATGAGTATACTGATCCCCAGAAGCCTCGAAAGAGCAAATAGGACTCGAGGCCGTAGATCGGAGAGGTGGAAGATTCGACGCCTCCCCAGATGTCGCCCAGGCTTGATAGGGGGTTCGGAAGAACTCGTCCTGCTTTCTGCTATGCCCAGGACTCGGAGGCCCCGAAGGTGGACGCCACACCGAGTCATGGGGAGGTGTAATAGGCTCCAAGGGAGGCAAGTCACTAAGGGAAGCCTTCTTCGAGGGAATAGGCTTCAAAGGAGGCATGTCACTAAGCGAGGCCTTCCTCGAGGGAATAGGCTACAAGGGGGGCATGGCACTACCGGAGCCCTTCCTCAAGGAACTTGACACCGACCGCTGCTCCTCCTCGCCGAGCAACGAGGTCGTGCGGCGCGGCAGAGGAGGAGGGGGTGGTCCGCCCCTCGAGAGCGGAACTGGGAGGTCACCCTGGATCGTGGCAATCAGCCGGGGTCCCATGGTGGTCATGAGTTCCACAAACTGAGCCTCCAGAATGGATCGCAACGAAGCTGATATGGAGGGATCCACACCAAAAGGGGCCCTTCCGCACGGTCTCCGCGCTCTTTCGGTGCCGAGTGCTTTTGCTTGCCACCCTTCGGCACTTTGACCACCACCGGTGGAACTGTAGGGGTCGGTACCTGTTCCGAGGAGACGGAGGAAGGCACCGGCGCCGAGGTCGAGGCCGAAGCCGGCATGAACGATGCCGGTTTCAGAAGGCCCAAAGCCGCCAGGGAGGCAGAGGGCTTCGCAGACGGAGTCGAAGCACCAGTCGATGTCGAAGGATCCAACGCAGCTTCCATCTTGAACATCGACTCCCACAGAAGACAGCGGCGCTTAAACGCTCGCGCTATCAGAGTGGAGCAAGGCCGGCACGATTTCGGAAAGTGATCCGGACCCAGACACTGTAGGCAGCGTCGATACGGGTCCGTAAGCGAAATCGCGCTCTGGCACTTGCTGCACTTTTTAAAACCGGTTATCGGCCGGGACATAGGCCGGAAAAGCTCCGCCGCAAGGTCGAAGGCGCGGGGCCCCAGCCACGCGGCCGACCCGGTGTCGGAAGAAAAAAAAAAAAAAAAAATCAAAGAAAGAAACAAACGCACTGAAGAGCAAAAAGAACTCAACCCGCGGCGATGCAGAAGGCAAAAAAACAGATTCAATGGGTGCAGAATTGAAGTAAACTTCTCAGCTCCGCGGAAGAAAAAGAACTGAGGAGACACGCCCGGACCATCGGGCGGGAAGGTACTGGCGCATGCGCGGTGCGGGCATCTCGAAATTTCTGAGTTTCTTCAAGCAAGACATGCTTGTGAGACGTCCGTATCAGGGCTCTGTCGGATGACATCACCCACTAGTGAGAATACCTGCCTGCTTGTCCTGGGATAAAGAGATAGTTCTCTTGATAACAGGAGCTCCAAGTCTGTTTATCAAATGAAAGAAACAATTGAGTAGAAGTTCGGCGAGGCTTAGTTCGATTCAAGTAATAAGCAAGAGCACATTTATAGTCCAATGTGTGGAGTGCTATTTCACCAGGGTGAGAATATGGCTTTAAAAAGAAGACAGGGAGAACTATAGACCGATTGAGATGAAATGCCGAGACTACCTTTGGGAGGTACTTCATATGAGTAAGGAGAACCACTCTGTGAGCTGGATGAATTGGTATGTGAGTATAAGCCTCTGAGCATAGCCAATCATTTTGCTCTAACAGGGGATGCTGATTTCCTAGAGACAATATTCAAAACTTTTCTTTTACTAGGACTTAATGAGGTGTTGGAGGTCGAGGATCGGTCGTTAGACTTCCTGTCCTTCTTCGGAACGAGAAACTACCTCAAGCATTTACTTGAAGCAGAGCTTCTACTTCTCGAAGAAGGGATGCACCATGGCCCTGTAAGCGGCATGATAACCTTCTCCGATCTGTTCGTGATCCCCTTCCTTATCATTCCTAGCATTCTGTTCTGTTGGCCCTAGAGAGCAAAGGAGAGGCTATCAGCTGCTCTCGATCCCCCCCCTACACTTTCACATGGTGCATAGCACACATGGCGCAAGGGCACTCTTTGGGTATTCATCCAGTGCAAACCTAGCATGAATTAGGGTCAAAAGAGTATAAGAACTCCATCCCTGTCAGTTTGAGGCAAAATGAAGTGATTTGAAGCTTCTGGAGAACTTTGAAAAAAACAATTGGTAAAATCCAAGATGGCTGCTGTGGCAGCATTTTGGTGCCAAAAAACGTTTCAAAAATAGTAAAAGGAAACTTAAAAACTAGCAATTTTAGGATTTTAGAGAAGAGGGAACATGAGGGAACACTATTTGCAGGAACACTATTTGCAGGACCCCCCCCCACCACCACCACAATGTCTCTCAAATTCCGTCTTACTCACTGTGGCTTGTGTTGGCAATGTGCGCAGCCTGCCTCAGCTACTAAGGTAGCTGGATCTGGGAGAAGAAATCAGTGCCTTAAACAGAACATCCTTCCAGCACTGAATCTTCGGGCTGCTAGTCTGACCGGTGTCTGAGCCTCCAACTCCATGGACGTACAAAAATGGGGGGGGGGAGGCAAAACACAGCCAGCACCTGTGCTCAAACCCCTGCAAGCAGTAGATGAGCAATGCTACTAGGGGGATGACCCTAAACTCCAAAAAGGCTTCTGCAGGCTAGCTAACAGGTACCATAAGTGACAGGCCTGACAGCTGCAGATCTGTCTGCTTCTCTTCTACACAGGCAGAGTTGGACCCTCGACTAGGGAAGATCCCAGCACTGAAAGATGAAGAAAATACGTGGAAAAAAAATGACCAAAAATAAACAAATAAGCAGAGTTGGTCAGAAACACTCTTTCAGGCTTGCATGCAAAAGGAAAAAATGTAGGGGGCAGGAAGGATTCAGAAAAAAATCCAGAGTGGATTCCTTCTGCAAGGCTCGAACTATAACCCACTTGTCCAGAATGGCACATCTACTGCACTAGAATAGCCATTATAAAACATCACATTTATTCACTATTACTCAGGTTTCATAGTGTACGTTCAGAGAATTTATTCCATAAGCAAGACATATTTCCTAATTTGATCCCTCCCAAGATAATAGTTTTATCAAAAACATCTACAAAACTTGCCTCGGCATACTCAAATTGGAAGAGTTCCAAATAGACAGACTTGCGTAGCAATGCTACAAAGTAGAGAATAACACAGGAACAAATTTGTCCCTGTCCCTGCAGGAACTCAATTTCCCCACCCCGCGAGTGTTGTTGCTGTCCCCATCCCATTCCTGTGAGCTCTGCCTTAACTGCATAAGCCTCGAACACTTATGATTTTAAAATGTTTTGAGGCTTGTGCAGATGAGGACAGAACTTGCAAGAATTGGGCAGGAACAGGAAAAGAACTTGCAGAGATGGGGAAAAATTTGTCCCTGTGTCATTCTTTACTACGGAGTTAACAGTTTTAACAACTGAAATGGCATAGCAATAGGACCTAAATAGTTTAGCATACGAGAACCCTTTCACACTTCTAGTAGTTCATTTATCATTTTCAGCATACTGAATTATAGAGAAGTACCAAAGCAGAATTATGTAAATTGGTTAACACTTAAAATCAGAGGAAAGCAATGCTGCCCTCCGTTTATGGATACTTACTGGGTTGATTGAAGAATCTGGATTGATTTGCAGCATGTAAATATTGTCAGTAGAATACTGGAACAGTCCATAATATGGATTCAACATTTCATGACACAGTAAATATAGCCACTCCCTGCAAAATAGAGCAAAATCTTTGTAGGCTGGTAATCTTACTAAACTGCACAATATAGCATACTTCTGAGTGAGCTGAGTTGAATTTCAACAGGCTGTTTAATTTAGGCTTCAAACAATCTTTCTGCTAGGGAACAATATTTAGTTATCAGAAATGTTTATTTTTCTGTAGCAATAACTGGTACAACTGCTTTTTAAAGACATGGGTCTCCTTTTACAAAGATGCGTTAGGGCCTTAATGCGCGGAATAGCGCGCGCGTTAGCCGTTACCACCTCCTCTTGAGCAGGCGGTAGTTTTTCAGCTATAGTGTGCGCTAAAAACGCTAGCGCACCTTTGTAAAAGGAGCCCAAAGTGACATGACCATTAATGGACCTCTGATCCTATGACTCTCATGTGAGATTTTAAACAAAGGAAGAGAAGCAAAGAGTGAAGGATATACCTGAGATGTCAGCCCACATGCCATATCAGGAACTTAAGGAAAATCTGGAGGGTATTCAGAAGACTACTTACATATGAAGTATTTTCTTTAAATTCTGCACCCGGGTAATGAAACAAGGCTGATGTTATTTTCCCATATTGTATTATGCAGTATACCCAGTTGGCTGTTCAAGGCTTAAAAGCCCTTTTCAGAACTAAACTGATTTGTTACTTGCAGATCTGCTGAATTTTCTCAAAATCGTGTTAGACCCTTGGTTACAGTAAAAAAGTTTTCTTCTCTCACTTCTAATATCAGCAAGTAAACTCATCCTTTTGGATATCATTTGCGAGAAGTGCTGCGCTGCAAAAACCACTTCAGTGCACTGAGGAAAAAGATGTTGTGTGATGAAGTCACAAGACTTGCACATACACCACATCCAAAGCACTTTGCCATTAAGTAATCAAAACACTTGTGAAAAGGGTCTTCTCAATTACCAATTGACAGTCTCTGCAAAAGTTCATAAAGAATGAGCCTTCTCAGAAGACCTGACAATGTAATCACCACAAAAAAACAGAACATGGGTCATTGTGTTTAAATCTCTGCTTCAAATTTTAACAAGGATTCATGCTTCATACACCCTGCCATGTTCCTCCAAAATAAGGAGGTGAAGAAACACAAAGGTTCTTCTTTCGCAGACAAAATGCACATTAAGGGTTCTAAAGCTGTTACTCTGTCTTCTCTGCCCTGTTTATTTTTTTTAGTTTGAATGTCTCAAGGAAAAGGGTATTGGTTTCTTTGTACCAGGGCTTTTTCATGCTAATATATTCCATCTCTGGTACAGCTATATTTTACTGAATAACAAAAAAAAAGTATTTATAATGTATATGGCAAAACATTAAACCAAAAAAAAGACAAGCGTGATGTTCAAACCAACAACTATAATTTTATAGTTGTTGGTTTGTATATCACGCTTGCCTTTTTTTCTGGTTTGTTCCCTTATTAAGGCAAGTTCTCTCTGGTATTTAAAAAATTAAACAACCCACAAGAGGCAGAAAAGTTACAGCTAGGTTGTGTTCCATTTGAAGGGGGAAGAAAAAAAAAAAAAAAGACTCAAACCTCACCTTGCAACTCCACCATAGTCTAATCCTTCTTCTCCACGAAATTTCACCATAAGGCGCTTTTTTAGGTCTTTGGGCCTCATCTTCATTATCTGACGGTATGACTCCTACAAATGTAAACAATGTTCTTAAAATAAAGACTCTTCATTCTGCACAATGATGCCAATAATGGTTTTAGCTATCTTCCTGATGCTAGAAGGGGCAGTGCTATCCCATATTCACCATCTAAGACTTAGAAGTTGTTCCAAGATCAAAGACTGGTGGTGCCATTTTTGAAAAGAGTAAGATGGAATTCTACATGAACGACCGCCTTTTTAAAAAATTAATATTTAGCACTCTCTTTATGGAACTTGCCTCTAAATTACAGTATATCCATTTACAGGAAAATTTCAAAAAGTTTAAATCTTTCTTGAAAATTCTGCTGTTCAAATAGGCCTTTGATGTCAACTTGGAGAGTGGTGGCACAGTGCATTAGTCATCTCTGTAAATTATTATTAGAATATAAGAAAATGAAAAGGTGTTTGAACTGTTCTGCATGACTGTGGTTAGGTCTTTCCTGTCAATATGATGGAGGATAGGCCTTTATGCAGCATTTCCTTGTTTTTAATTTTTTCAACCATTTTTGTCTTTTTAGTTAAGAGGTATATTAAATTTTTAACAAATATAAAAAGGTTATTTAAATTTTCTATTGATGACATCTGGAGAAAGGAATACCCAGCATAGGGCTATTTTGCATTTGGCATCAAACTGTCATAGAATAAAAGCAATACCAGGACTTCCAGCTCTTACAGGAGACATATTTTAGACAATGAGCAGGCAGGGTAAAACATTTAGAGCACAAAAACAGGAATGCCCATATATACTCTGAATAGAAAATACTTGCTAACATTACAAAGGAAGACAAGATAAATATTAGTTGATGGAATCTATGCACAAAGCCAATTCTCACATTATTCCCTTGCTGCAGAAACAGCACTGTTTACCAGTTGTGGGTCGCATAAGGTTAACTCATCAGGCCTATTATCCTGAGATCCCACTATAACCTCCATTCAGTCTGGATTCTTTATCAGACATCCCGAGCACTACGCTCCTCTCAGGTTAACTTGTTGGTCGCTCCTTCATTTTCAAAGTTATGGCTAAAAAGTTCTCAACATATTACTTTCAGTTGTGTTGCCCCTGTGCTGTGGAATTCTCTCCCACAAGAACTTAGATTTGAAGGTTTCAAAAATAAAGTTTAAGGTGGGTCTTAAGAAACAGTTTAGTCAAACAATGGATCAATGTTGCAGGTTAGAGCACAAGATAGAGGTTATGGCTTCGAATTATATTTTATTTGATAAATGTATTTCCTCCCCCCCCCCCCCCACAAAAATTTTTTTCCTGTGCGTTCTGGATATGGGTTAAGTCTATTTGGTTTTATTGAGGTAATTTTCACATTGCTCTTATTTGCTTTTGTTTATGATTTTCTATACTCACATCAAAAATACTAAAGGGAAGAAAAACCTTCCACAAGAAATAGAAGGGAAATTAATATGACAAACCAGAAAATAAAAAACCTTCTTCCATAGTGAATATGAGAAAATGAAAATGAAAAAAGTAATAAAAAAACAACTTCCAATACTAAGGGCTCCTTTTACTAAGCTGGGTTATGGCATTAAAGCGCAGAATAGCTGCTTTGCACACTAGACCTTAACGCCAGCATTGAGCTGGTGTTAGTTCTAGCCACGTAGTGTGCGGTGTAGCACACGGTAATATCCTGCGTGCGCTAGTGCACCTTAGTAAAAGGAGCCCTAAATCTCACAGCTCCTATCAAAATAAGTCCCAATATGAAGTCTCACTAACCAATCATTGCATACACACTAAAAAAATTCCTTCCAATGTGCCATCCTTATATGACTAGCAATCAATAAGCAAAATAAGTGTGAGGAGCAACTTATCTCAAAAATCCAATTTTCAGGGTCCCAACATGGACCATAAGAACATAAGATTTGCCGCTGCTGGGTCAGACCAATGGTCCATCGTGCCCAGCAGTCTGCTCACGCGGTGGCCCTTAGGTCAAAGACCAGTGTCCTATTTGAGTCTAGCCTTACCTGCGTATGTTCTGTTCCAGCAAGAACTTACCCAATCTTTTCTTGAATCCCTGACGCTCCGATACATTGTCGAGTTGAAGAATTTTCTTTAGACAGCAGGGACCTTTTTGGGGTTTTTGAACATCACACAAATTCCAACATTGGGTTCCCTGAAGCATAAAGTGAAACATGGTCCATGTTGGGACCCTGAAAATTAGATTTTTGAGATAAATTGCTCCTTACATTATTATTTTGTTTACTGATTGCTAGTAATACGAGGATGGCACGAAGGAAGTAAATATTTAAAAAAACTTTAGTCTATGAAATGATTGGTTGATAAGACTTCATATTGGGACTTAGTATCTCATTAGGACTCCAGGTATCTGAGTGAACATATACTATATTGGGTTATGAACTGTGAGATTTAGGGCTCCTTTTACGAAGGTGCGCTAGCGTTTTTAGCGCACGCACTGGATTAGCGAGTGCTATAGTGAGCGCTAGCTGAAAAACTACCGCCTGCTCAGAAGGAGGCGGTAGCAGCTAGCGCGCGCTATTCCGTGCATTAAGGCCCTAACGCGCCTTCGTAATAGGAGCCCTTAGTATTAATTTATGGTTTATGATCTTCTATAGTGCATAGACTTGGAATTTTTCCATTTTTTTCTGAATTATTGAAAACCACCTGATGTTGTATAGGTACTATAACAAATGCACAAAACTGACAGCAAACAAAACTTGGTACAAGTAAATTAATAGGATCTCACTGACATTTATTGGATAAAGTTAGATGTCTTCGTCAACCTCCAAAATGTTTGCTGCTCTTCAGAAAACAATTTTACAGACAGCACTTTTAAATATAAAATACCTCAAAGATTTCTTCTCGAGATACTTCAATGCGACAGTGACCTGCTTGCGGTTGCTGCAAAGACAGCTCATGTCTGAGCACTTTGAGCTTCTGTACCAAGTCTCTTTCGTATCTCTGTGCAGGCAGTTCTTCACTACCTTCCAATGAACTCTCATTCTGCACTGGTAAAGACTGGCTTGGCTCCTTTAGCTGGAATTGATGACTAGGGAAGAATATGAAAAACAAATTTTAATGCAAACAGCAGATCAGCAGATAACATAAAGAGATTCACTGATTGTACAGTCCATCTTGATTGTTAACCGCCCGGAACTTATGGTTGGGCGGTATACAAGAATAAAGTTTATTATTATTACTTTGACAATATCTTTTCCAGTAGAAAGGAATGGTATGCTGAACTATAGGGTTGTCCATGAGCATTCTGCAGAAGAAGTCAATCACAGCTTTTCAGTTCCTTCTCCTCCTCCTCGGTCTCTGTTGCCCTCTTCAGTCTGTACCAAAGCCAACAGCCCTACAGGAAACTCCCTGAAACAAAGTGTCATCTGCTCAGATTAACTGGAAATTACTAAATGAAGAGTAATGCAAATAAACATCAATGCTAATAAAAAAAAAAGTTATACAAGAACATAACATGAACATTTCTGGAGCTCAAATTTCCTCACTTTTAAATACATATAGAGACTCTTCAAAATCAAATAGGATTTTCCTGTCTGTCAGACTAACAGACTGGGAAGCTTATGTCAGACTAACAGACTGGGAAGCTTATGTCAGACAGCAGGTGCATCCTAATTGCTGGGTGGGGGTTCAGCATACTATTCCTATCTACTGGAAAAGATATTATCAAGGTAAGAACTTAATCTCTTTTCACAGTGCAATAGGAATAGTATGCTGACCCTCAGGAACGTTCCTAAGCAGTCTCCAAACTCTCAGGTGGGATAGATGAGCCTGCTCAAACATTGAGGATCTGAAAGGGACATCCTCCTGTGCTTTTATGTCCACCCTGTAGAATTTGGTAAAGGTATGAAGGGAGGACTAGGCTGCTGATCTACAAATCTCCTTGGGTGGAATTGTCCAAGCTTTCACACAAGAGGCCACTCTTAAAAGTTGATCTGAGACACAAAACTCATTGGTTATCTCCAGGTAAAGTAATAGCACCCTTCTGATGTCCAAAACCTTTGAGGCCTTGCCCTTTTTCTTGGACCCTGTGAGGTGAAATGCTAGCAGAGTAACTTCTTGGTTGGGATGGAACGCCAAAACAACCTTTGGTAAAAAGGAGGGATCTGTCCGCAAAGTCACTCCTGTTTCCATGATCCAGAGAAACAGGTCTCTCTACTTGACAGGCCTACAATTCTGAAACTCTCCTAGCGAAAGTAATCATTACCCAGAAGACAGCTTTAACCATCAGATCCATGAATGAAGCTTCATACAGAGTTCTGCTGAATCCCTGTAAGACCACATTAAGATTCCAGGATGGAAACAGTGCTCAAATCAAAGGCTGTAGTCTCAATGTACCCTTCGTGAACCTATGTCTGTGTGGGCAGCTAGCAAAGCTCTCTTCTCTTAGCCCTGAAGCAGGAGAGTCCTGCTACTTGAACTCTAAGGGATGCAACTGCTATTCCCTTGTCAAGGCCCTCCCACAGGAACGCCAGTACGGATGAGATGGGGGCATTGCCCAGCTCCAACTTTTCTTTGCTGCACCAGGGCTGAAATGTCTTCCATGTCTTAGCATATGCTGAAACAGTTGTCAGCTTTTTGGTTTTAAGCAGTGTAGCAATGACTACTTCTGAGTACCTTTGTGGATTAGCGCTGCGTGCTCAAGAGCCATGCCGTAAGACCAAAGCATCCCAGATTTTCTAAGGAAATCAGCCCCTGCGAGGGTAAGTCTGCATGCACATGGAGTATGAGACTTTACTCCTTTTGTAGGCGAATGAGATCCATGTACCATGGGTGTCTGGGCCAATCTGGTGCTACAAGGACCAGTGGTCCTGTATAACGAGCTGAGCAGTGGATAAACTCAGACTTATGGGTCAAGGGGGAAAGAAGTAGAGCAGCCCGGTCTTTGGCCATGGTTGAACCAGGGTGCCTACCTGCACTTCTGGGCTCATATCTTCAACTGAAGAATCGATCTGCCTTTTTGTTCTTTGCAGTTGAATTGAGGTTGAACGTCAGGTGACCCCCATCTGCTTACAATGACCTGGAATGCTTGCAGAGACAATATCCACTCTCCTGGATCTAATGTCTGCTTGCTGAGGTAATCCACTTAAACACTGTCCACTCCAGTCACGTTGCCACCAAGATCACCTGCAGGTATGTTTTTACTCAATAGAACAATGCTTTCGCCTCCTGTCAGAGCGGAGTGCTCTTGATGCCTCTGTTGACATAAGCCACCGCCACAGTATTATCAGAGAAGACTCTGCCTGCCTTGTCCTCCAGCAAAGACTGCAATCAGAGTAGTGCCATCCGAATTGCTCAAAATTCGAGTCTGCTGATGGACCACTTCCATTGAGATAAGGTCCATTGGCCTCGGACCAGGTGACTGCTTCTTGAGGACCATATCCACTCTGCAGTCCTGCAGATCTTTTAACACCCCCCTCACTGGGTAGGGAAGTGCGTTTGGTCACCTGAATTATCAGTGAGTCCACTTTTGGCATAGTAGACATTTGCTGGAAGTCCTGATTCATGAGATACAATTTAGCAATGGTTTTTGTCACTCTCAGGGAGCTTTCAGGGGTCTCTACAAAGCTCTGTGATTAAGAACCTCATGTCCAGGTGTCACAGGAAAGACATGGGCTGAGCCCAGACTCCACTCAGAAAAGAACAGTGAAGACCCGAGGTTTACGGAGAGAGTATTTTCAGTTTTTGGACAGACTCGATAATAATCTCCATTAGGGCCCTGTGACCTAAAAAGTCAGCATACAGAGGAATCCTCTCCCTGATCTCTATAGCCAATAACATTTAGTTTTCTGAATGGGAGGATGTGCCACCCATCAGGGAAGTCTCACTTTGGGGAAGTTAAAGGGACCAGATCCGACCCCTCATCCTCTGAGTCCCTGTATGAAGGACCATCATAATCCAGAATAATCTCCACTTTTAGGGAGGAAGAAATCTTGAGACTCCACTCGCTTGTGAACTGGAGCGGTGGATTTCCACCTTGTGCATAAGCCTGCTAGAGATTATACTCTGGGGTAAAGACCTGAGAGGGAAAGTCTCTCTGTCCCTTAGGTTGGAGAAAACACCTTTTATTGGGCTGAGAAGCTTTTATGCCCTTATGGTGCACAGAAGTGCTATCCTGAGACCCCGGAAGATACTTCAATCCCCCCGACAGGTCCATCTGCCTTTCTCTAGCCCTAGAGGCCTGCGTAGAGGCTAAGCTTAAAGCTACCGCAATGGGTTCTCTTCAGCCGCTCATCCAGCATAAATAAGGCATGATATAGGGGTATTAGGGTCTAAAGACTCCATTCCTATTGATTTTGAGGTAAAACAAGGTGTTTTAAGAAAGTCTGAGAACTTAGAAAAATAAATTTGGGAACTCCAATATGGCCGTGGTGGCAGTATTTAGGTAATGGAAAACAAACAGCGAAGGAGACTCTGGTGTTCAATGCCTTTTATTGTATGTCAAGACTTGACACAATCGTGTTTCGGCCCAAAAGGGCCTGCTTCAGGAGTCTGAAGTCTGAGTGTTGATCAAGTATGCTATCTTTCTGTCAAACTTTTTAATGGAACGTGTACAATCTTCAAAACACCTCCAGTCACTCTTCACATCGAGTTTTATATATATTTATAGATCCTCAGAAGTACCACCTAGGACTCAAGTATATTCATTGTAACAGGCTTTATGTACTACTTCCTCACTGGATCCTAAAGCTTATATCTATAACTTTATGAATTTTTTACCACCTTTTGTGTATATATGGTTAAAGTACTTATCTTAAAATTGTGGTCTTGTTTTCATGGATTTTACCGCCAACATGTTTCACCCTAAGGGTTTTTTTCAAGACTCATATCCCTTTACTAAGCTTACCGCCACTGTAATCGACCACTGAATTTAAGTCAGACACAAAACAATTTTATAAAACAAAGAGAGGATAGAGGGGTATAGATAGAGGATTACTTCACAGGTCCTGGACCTGTTGGGCCGCCGCGTGAGCGGACTGCTGGGCGCGATGGACCTCAGGTCTGACCCAGCGGAGGCATTGCTTATGTTCTTATGCTCTAAGAGCCGATGTCGTGGTCCTAACAGAAAGATTGGCCACAGAAATTTAGGGAAATTTAGGGGGAGCAAGATGACAGCTCAATTTCTTTGATAAAATATGCCATGTACAAAGAGGAAGGCAGCGATTAGAGCTCTTCCCATGAGCTCTAAAAATGTACCTGCCATCCAGAAGACTATGGAGATCTATGTGTTTCGGGTACTAGGTCTAAGTTCCGGAGAATCCTTGGCATTGCCTCATGAGGGAGAATCGATGGCATCGGGGTTGGATGTAACACTCTCCCCTCCAGCCAGCAATCCACTGCCTCGCCCAATGGCTCCTGTGAGTTTGGATGGAATCTCCCTCGGCGAGTTGCCAAATTGGAAGCCTCTGGTGGGGAAGACTTTGCAGGTGACTCACTGAAGATTGGAGAAACACGGCTGCAGCAATTTGCTGTCCTTCCCATTGAGAAAACAACAGAAGCGGTGCTGGAGGGCACATGAATTGCTCTCCAAAAACATGACATGAAGGTGGACACTACATATAAAGAAATATCGACGCTTGTGAGTAAAATTGAAAATTTGTCAAACCTTAGATGAGACAAAAAATGAATTTACTGTTCAATGACATCAGTAAAAGCTGAAATGGGAACTTTAAAAGAAGTTTCAACATCCATAATTAAAGATAGTCAAGTTCTTCATAAGAAAATTTAAATATTAGAAATTATAATAGACAATTAAATCTTCACTTCCTGAATTTTCCTAAATCGGTTGGGATCTCTCCGTTAGATGCCTTTAAAAAATATTTAATTGAAATGTTAAATTTTCCCTCTCAAAACATTCCTCCTGTGAATAAAATATATTACATTCTGTTAAGGAAGAGTGGAGATCTCCAAGAAACTAGTGATCAACTTGTCAGGAATGAAGATATTAATATTTCAGCAATTTTGGAATCATCTCTAACAGAGAACTCCGAGAGATCTACGCTTTTTGTTTCATTTGTATTTGAACAGGAAGTAAATTTAATAATTAAATTATACTCCAGAAATGCCCAAGTTCTTTTTTGTAGGATAAAAATATTGGTCTACCCAGATGTAACACGACCGACTCAACTTATTAGAAAAGCTTTTTTGGATAAGAGAAAGGAAGTCTTGGCAAAGGGTGCAAAATTCTTATTAGCATTGTAAATGTCATATTAAATATCTCGGTGTAACTTATGTATATTTTCAACCAGAACAGTTGAGGGTTTTTTTGGATCTAAAAAAGATGTCCACCTGAAATCTTAGGTAATTAGATTGCTATGTAAATTAAATAATGGAGCTATATTCACATTAAAGCCTTTACCTTCTAGTTTTCTTCTCCCTTTAATTTCGGACTCCCCCTATTCCGTGGAGGTCTAAGGAAGAACTAAGAAAATTTCTAATTATTTGTTTTCTTTAATATTTGGTTCTGTATTACTTGAACAAGTGTATACTTGTGATTTATTTGGAAAATGTAATAAATTAATAATAAAAAATAATAGGATTTCAAAGGGGGGGGGAACAAGGCTTTATCTGTAGAAATAGTGAGCCCACGATTTTTCAGTTTCCCCATAGGCTGACACAGCCTGTAGTTACAGACCATGTACAGGGGAAAAGGTGAGGCAGCCTGCCTCAGCTTCTTGAGAGAGTAGGTGGATCTGGAGGGATTTTCTGTCTCAAGTCACTGGTCAGCTGCAGGCCAAGCACTTTGTGCTGCCAATTAGACTGAACCTCCACCTCCCAAGGCTGCAGCAACTGCTGAAAAGATAAGGGGGGAGGCAAAACTGCAGCCAGCACCATGAGTGCCCCGAAGGATGCGATTGATACTTAATAGCCTGCGCTCAAGCTCCTGACTAAGTCAAGGAAGCGAGCAAATGCTGAAGGTCCAGAACCATGAGTTCCACAAATATTCAGCAGGCTGGCTGAATAGGTCCCTGAAAGATGTACCTACCAGCTGCAGACAGTCTTGCTCCTCTCCAAGCAGGCACAGCCGGTCCTGGTCTCGTGTAAAACCCACGAACTGAGACAGCAAAAAAAACACCGCAAAAATAAAGATATAAAGGGAACAGATTAGAACAACACCTTCATGCTCGCCTTCAGAAGGAAGAACTGAACAGGCCAGCAGAGACTGGGGAGGAGGAGGAACTGAAAAGCTGTGATCGACATCTTTTGCAAAATGCTCACAAACAGGCATGCAGTCCCAGCGTGAACATTATGGATTTAGTTACATTCTAAGATTCTGAACTGTTCTGTAATATCCATCCCTGACCCTGAGGAAGAAAATTGAAACAATTTATTTATTAAGCACTGGCACTTTATCATGAATTAACACTACCAATATAAGAAGGTCCAAGTGAATAACTTCACCGTATATTGGTTCCTATGAGGATGGCTACCACACTAAAGAACTTATAGATTCAGTGTGGCTTTCTGAGGAACATGGTGTTGGTAACCATTGGACATATTTAAGGTGGAAACTAGAGTACCATTAAGTTGTTGATCGCAAATATGCATGGATGTCCTTACAGTTCAACATACTATTTCTATTGCATTGGAATGTGGTTTTAGTTTATTACATAACAGCAGGAAAAAATATCCAAACCAGACTATCTAGTCTACCCAGTAACTATCCACACTGCAGCCACAAAGTAACTGCCTGCAAAATCTACTTCCCTACCTAGAAAAGATAAGTACAGAAGTTTCAATCCCCCCAGCACTCACCTTTCCCATGTTAAAACACAGAAGTCCACAGTAATTTAAATTATCAGGCAATAATATGAACATTGCCCAAATATCTATCCTCAAAAGGTCCTGTGTGGTATGCAACAGGCTACACGAGCAACTAAATTTTTTCTACGTCTTCTCGCTATTTTTATAGTTGCAGCCTACCAGATAGACCTAACTAGCACTCTGGCAGCCTGATCTAAATAGTTACTACTGCCAGTGAGCTTCCTTTCAACCTCTTGGTTCCTGTATAACTCGGACTACTATAGAAAGAAAGACTTTGGAGCTGGCCAGCAGTGTTCTGGCTGCAATGAATGGAAAGGTAGGAGAGAGAGGAGATACCCGGACCCCAGAAGGACAGACTGGATGGGCCATTTGGCCTTTATCGCCATCATGTTTTTATGTTAATGTGTGTTAAAATTTTTAATGCATATTAAACATTTAACATGTTAAATGTGCAGCCCTAATTATCACCTAACTAAGTCAGAAACTAGTGGATAACTCCAATGCAAATATATGATGGCTAAAAAGGATTTTTGTCTCTTGCCCTCAGCAACATCATACTTTGATTTTTCCCCGAGACTAATTTCAACCACATCATTTTTGGGGACTGAGAGGTAAAACAGTGACTTTTTGTTCATAATAGGCATTGATGTTTAGAAATATTGCATGTTTTACCCTAATTTCCAATACAGTTTATTTTTGCTTGCAATATATTGATAGAAAAATGGTATCCTGAATATGAAAACTTAGAACATTAATATCACTTCTACCATTATCAGCTTTTCAACTTTAGTTGTGCAAGCCAGGAATCTCTCACCATTTTACAAGAGAGACATGTAGTGAGGATTTTAAAGAGAAAAATGTGCTCTCTGTGGTGCAGCAATAATTTTTAGGCTGTGTAAACACTATTAGAAACATAGAAACATGACGACAGACAAAAGGCCAAATGGCCCATCCAGTATGCCCATCCACAGTAACCATTATCGCTCTAAGAGATCCCCACGTGCCTATCCCAGGTTTTCTTGAATTGAGACCGTCTCCGTCTCCACCACCTCTTCCGAGAGACTGTTCCATGCATCTGCCACCCTTTCAGTAATAAGGTATTTTCTTAGATTACTCTTGAGCCTATCACCTCTTAATTTAATCCTATGCCCTCTCATTCAAGAGCTTCCTTTCAAATGAAAGACTTGACTCATGTGCATTTACGCCACATAGATATTTAAATGTCTATCATATCTTCCCTCTCCCACCTTTCCTCCAAAGTATACATATTGAGATCTTTAAGTCTGTCCCCATATGCCTTATCATGAAGACCACGCACCATTTTAGTAGCCTTCCTCTGGAGCGACTTCATTCTTTTTATATCTTTTTGAAGATGTGGTCTCCAGAATTATATACATATACAGGGACATCAATACTTCAGGATTTTGCGGCCTAAATGTATGACCTAGCATTTCTTAGGATTAAAGTTTAGCTGCCTAATTTCAGACCATTCTTCAAGTTTGGCTAGGTCTTTCTTCATGTTATTCACACCATCCGAAGTGTGTACACTTGTCCCTCTGTATTCACAGTGGATGCGGGCAGAAAAACCGCGAATAAGTTCAAACTGTTAGGGCTTTTAGCAGGCGATACCCAAAGATCCCCAGCAATTTTCAGGGTAATAGCTATTTTCTCCATGCATGCTGGGAAGCAGCGTTTCTCTCTATGGATGCTGGGAAGCAGCGTTTTCTCTGTGCACACTGGGAAGCAGCGATTTTCAGGGTGAAAGTAATTTAGTTAGCTCCTCACGAACATAACCCTCAGAAAATCAATCAGGGTCTAACACTCCTCCATCCCTATTCACATTTGTCTTCTGTGGTCCTGCTCCTGGTGCTTCAGCCATGAACACAGAACAGAAATATTTGTTAAGCAGTTCACCCTTTGCTTAGTCAGCTTCTACATATTTCTCCCCTTCACCTTTGAGTCTCATAATGCCACTTTTGCACTTCTTCCTATCACTGATATATCTAAAAAAAATGTCTCGTCTTCCCATTTTACTGTGTCAGCTATTTTTTTCTTCCATTTGTATCTTTGCTTTCCTGACAACTCAGCCAGCCTCTTTGCTTTTCCAGATAATTTTGCCTATCTTCCTCTTTCTGAGATCTTTTGTAGTTTATGAAAACTAATCTCTTATTCCTTACCTTCTCAGTTACTTTTGAGAACCAAAGCAGCTTTCTGTTCCTCTTACTTTCACTTACTTACCTCACAAAAAAGTTTGTTGCTCTTACAATTACTTCTTTCAGTTTTGCCCACTGCATTTCCACTCCTTCCAGATGTTCCCAACCAGACAATTCCTTGACATAATCCCCATCCTAACAAAGTTAGTTGGTTTAAGTGTAGAACTTTTACTTTTGAATGAGGCCTCTCTATACCCGTCTCAATATTAAATCATACCGTGCAGTGATCACTGGATGTAACATCAAAAACACTTTCCCCGTTTGTAAGCACCAAGTCCAGTATGACCCCACCCCGCATGGGTTCCGTTACCAGGATTTCCCTACTTCTAGAAGACCCCACAATAGGGACACTCCAATCAACATCCGGCATGTTAAAATCACCTATTAGCAAGACTTCCCCTTTTTTAAATATATTCTGAATGTCTACTATTAAATCTGTCCACTTCTTCCCTCTGTGAAGGAGGCCTGTATGTCACACCAATGTGATATTTACCATTCCCTTTTTCCAAATTGATTCACAGTGCCTCTTCCTTGCTTTGCAGATCCTGCAATTGTGTGGCTTTAATATGATCTTTAACATATAACGCTACTCCTCCTCCTTTTCTTCTTACCCTGTCTTTCCTGAAAAGATTATAGCTCAGTATAACTATAGCAACAGTTCTTTTGTCTTCTAAAATGCTGAACACATCAAAATCTACGAGATAAAAAATATGACTGGCTAGAGCAGCAGTGCTTCTGGCTCTTCCCAGTTGTGCCTCACAGCACTATAAATAGTTGCATTTGACAGAGAGCAAAAGTTCTCCACAGAAAATGGTCTAGCTCATTTAGAATAGTACTCAAAATTATGCAGACTTCAGTTTAGCACAATTAACATCAACCCTTGAATTCCATAAAAAGTGCTAAAAATTGTGCATGCAAATTTGGGCACACCCAATTCGCACACATCCTATGCTATAAAATGAGCAATAATTTTATGTTTACATGCATTTTTGTAAATTTTATCTTGAAAACAGCCCTATGGATTTTCATAATATGGAGAGAATCTACAGTTTTCGAGTGCGAGAAAGCAATTTAGTTAAGTCTGGAGTTCGGCAAAATTCATTTGGGGGGATTTTTCCTATGTTCCCCACCTCCCCCTGCAGCCCATTGATCAGACAATTATAAGGAAGCTTAGCCAGACAACAGGTTGCAGGGAAAAGAAGGACTGAAGGTTGCTAAGGCAGTGTCTGTAGCTACTGCTCCCGTCTCCTCCTGCAACTCACTCTAATTCTCTGAGCAAAGCTCGGTCTTCCAGGTACTAATTTCATTAAATAAGCCGATAAGCAATAATAATTAGGATCTTAATGAGTAATATCGATGCTAATTAGTTTTAAATAAAAGATATGCATAAATTTAGGCATGATATCTGCATCTGTATTTTACATGTAAGTCAAAAAAGAGGGTGCAGAAATGGGAGGGTCATGGACGAAATCAGGGTGTTCCTCCAAGTTACGTGCGTAATTACAGAATAAGGGAGATCCACACCTTAACTTTAGATGCAATGTTTTAGTCAGTGCAATTGGATGCATCTAAAATTTAGTATTTATGCCTGGGAATTACACCTATCTATAAACTGAGCTTAACTTTAAGCACCATTTATAGAATAGCATTCAGCATTTCCTTTGGCCCCATATGTAGAATCTAACCCCAAATGTTTTAATGTTCACTTGAAGACAGAATTGGTAAATGTTTAGAAAACCACTTTAAAGACACAGCATGAAATGTAGACATGATATTCAGAGCTCTTACTTCATTATATGATGTAATCTTGGATCTGTAAACTGGGTTGTTCTGTTATTGTGGTCTACAAAATATATTCTCCCAGACACTGTGCTTCGGACTTCCCAACCTGGTGGCAAAGGTCCCAAGTCATCACAGTTCACACTATTAAGGTCTCTGTCAAGGGAAAATGAGCCAGAGAAGTTAATACACCTTGCCAACTGAAATATCTCACCAGCCCAAATAAAGCAGGGCAATCAGTATCTACACATCACTACACAGAGCCAGCATTGTTGTAACAGACAAAAGCCAAATGGATTACAGCTGCAGACAGCGCGAGACAAAACTGGTAGTGCTTTGAGTTTGATACTACAAGTTCAGATTCTAAGCTCCCAGCTAGCACTAAATGGGAAGAGATTTCATGTAGGTCTTATAATCTTTCACACTGTTCAAGTAGTATTCAGAAAATTTAAAAAAAAAAAAAAAAACCCACGACACATAGCTTTGGATTACCTGAAGTCTGAATGCTTGATAGAGATGGTAAAATGGACAGTAGCGAGAGTCAAAAGAGCACACAATTTCATACAAATTCACCCACTCTTCTGGGTGTTATCAGGTGCCTACATTAGTTTCTATTTATTATTCCATCTCAAAGCCTGAAAAACTAGGGCACATAATGGTTTCAGGGCCCACACAGTGTAAATCATTTATATATATACTAGCTGATGCCCCGGCGTTGCACGGGTATTTAATTATAGCAATAACACTGTAAATGGATTCAAATAAAGATACTTTATAGTGGTGAATGAAATTTTTTTTTACAGCTTTATAAAAAGTACAATATTCAAATTATAAAGTGAAATATTTGACAAAATGAATACAATACAACTAACACAAAACTTGATTATAAACAACATTTTTAGTTTCACCTCCAGGAGCAAGAACATATACATTCTTGGGTGAACCCACCCTTGAGCAAGCAACATAGAGTTGTCCATGGGAAAAACAGGGGGATCTTAAATCCACTCCACAGTATGTAATAGTCTGTCCTTGTGATTTGTTGATTGTGATAGAGAATGCAAGTCTCACTGGAATTTGCAATCTCTTAAACTGAAAAGGAAGATCTGTTGGAATAAGTGGTATCCGCGGGATAAATACGGTTTCACCTTGTCCCTTTCCGGTTAAGATAGTCGCTTCAATTACATTGGCCAGTAACCTCTTTACACAAAGCCTTGTGCCATTGCAAAGTTTTGGTGGGTCAAGGTTGCTAAGTAAAATAACTGGAGATCCCACAGCTTTTTACATTTTTTCCATTGACTTGAATGGGTGAAATCAGATTTTCTGTTTGTAGCTCCGCCCACATGTGCAGGTGGGCCGCGAGACCCCCAGAACATATCACCCCAGGTAGTGAGGGATCTGCATACCAAGTTTCGTTCAAATCGGTTCCACAGCTTTTTACATATTTTCCATTGACTTGAATGGGTGAAATCAGATTTTCTGTTTGTAGCTCCGCCCACGTGTGCAGGTGGGCCGCGAGACCCCCAGAACATATCACCCCAGGTAGTGAGGGATCTGCATACCAAGTTTCGTTCAAATCGGTCCCACAGCTTTTTACATTTTTTCCATTGACTTGAATGGGTGAAATCTGATTTTCTGTTTGTAGCTCCGCCCACGTGTGCAGGTGGGCCGCGAGACCCCCAGAACATATCACCCCAGGTAGTGAGGGATCTGCATACCAAGTTTCGTTCAAATCGGTCCCACAGCTTTTTACATTTTTTCCATTGACTTGAATGGGTGAAATCTGATTTTCTGTTTGTAGCTCCGCCCACGTGTGCAGGTGGGCCGCGAGACCCCCAGAACATATCACCCCAGGTAGTGAGGGATCTGCATACCAAGTTTCGTTCAAATCGGTCCCACAGCTTTTTACATTTTTTCCATTGACTTGAATGGGTGAAATCTGATTTTCTGTTTGTAGCTCCGCCCACGTGTGCAGGTGGGCTGCGAGACCCCCAGAACATATCACCCCAGGTAGTGAGGGATCTGCATACCAAGTTTCGTTCAAATCGGTCCCACAGCTTTTTACATTTTTTCCATTGACTTGAATGGGTGAAATCTGATTTTCTGTTTGTAGCTCCGCCCACGTGTGCAGGTGGGCCGCGAGACCCCCAGAACATATCACCCCAAGTAGTGAGGGATCTGCATACCAAGTTTCGTTCAAATCGGTCCCACAGCTTTTTACATTTTTTCCATTGACTTGAATGGGTGAAATCTGATTTTCTGTTTGTAGCTCCGCCCACGTGTGCAGTTGGGCCGCGAGACCCCCAGAACATATCACCCCAGGTAGTGAGGGATCTGCATACCAAGTTTCGTTCAAATCGGTCAAGCCGTTTTTGCGTGATCGCGGCACATACACACACACATACATACACACATACCTCCGATTTTATATATATATAGAAGAAGAAGATAAATTTGTTTGCGTACAATTAGGCATGGGTCAGTGTCAAGAAAAGTTAGATTTCACATAGTAACCTACATAACAGTTACAGCTATGTTAAAAACATTTTCAGGTAATGTCCTCATTTTGAATTGGATTTGTATTTTATGGTTACTTGCATTTTCAAAACGAGTTACACTAATGAAAGGATAAATTAGGTTTTTACATGCTAATTTTCTCTCTTTTAGACTCTCCAGACTGGCACAGCTCACTGATGGGTAATAGCTCTCCATGATCAGCAGGTGGAGACTGAGACAAACTTTTGGCTGTAGTACAAGTGGGTTGTGCATTCCCCAGTACACTCGGTCTGCTGAATAGCCAAGCAGAACCAACAACTGTGAACTAAAATAGCAATAACACTCCAAATGGGGAGCAACCACTTAAAGAAATACTGTTGGAAATTGAATAGGATAAGGACCTTCATAAACGTTTCCACAGCTCGCCAAACGAACCAAAGGCCACTGTTCTTTTCATCTCCCCATCCTCACTAAAACACGAGATCCCGCAGAAAAAATCCACACAAATCCCAAACAATACAGACATACAGGACGGGGGCTGTACCAGTCTAGAGAGACTAAAAGAAAGAAAATTAGCAGGTAACAACCTAATTTATCCTTCTCTCAGCATTTCTCCAGACTGGCACAGCTCACTGATGGGACATACCAAAGTAGTACCCATCATGGGTGGGACCCCCGAAGCGCCGCCACAAGCATTTGCTCGCCAAACACCGTGTCCCGATACGTCTGAACATCCACACGGTAGTGCTGCAGAATGGAATGAAGCGAAGACCAAACCACCGCTTACAGATAACAACAGGGAAGACTCAGTCCAAGAGTCTGCCCAAACCCGAGCAGAATAAGCTTTGAGAAAAGCCGGAACAGACTTTTGCTGAAGGAGATACGTGATCCAGCGCGCTATAGTAGCCTTGGAAGTGCCGTCCCCCTTACAAGAGCCCGCTAAGAGGACAAAAAGACGATCTGATTTCTGAAACTCCTGGGTCTGCTGAACATAAGAGCGAAGGACCTGACAGACATCCAACTTGTGCAACTGCCTCTGTTCCAAAGAGCCCTCCCAACTACCCACAACTGGGAGGACCACGGACTGGCTGACATGAAAAGGTGAGACCACCTTCGGCAGAAAAGAAGGAACCGGCCACAGCATGACACGCTCCCTAGAAAAACTCCAGGAAGGGAGGCCTGCAAGAGAGCCTGCAGCTCGGAAATGTGGCTCACAGAAATAATAGCCAACGTGCAACCCAGAGACTCAAAAGGAGGGCGCACAAGCACAGATAGTATCAGATTGAGATTCCAGGCTGGAACCGAAGGCCGCACCAGAGGCTGAAGCAACTTAGCTGCTCGCAAAAACCAAACTACATCCAGAGAGGAGGTCAAACGCTGCCCATGCAGCAAACCGCAAAACGTAGATAAAGCCACAAGCTTCACCTTGACCAGGAAAGGCTCCTATCCAGGCCATCCTGCAAGAACTCCAAGATGTGAGGCAAAGAAGTGCAAAGGGGAACCACGTCATGCTTGGAACATCACTCCACAAAAATATGTCAAACTCGCACAAAAGCCCGAGAAGTGGAAAGTCTCCGGGAACCCAAGAGGGTGGAGATAACCTTATCAGAATAGCCTTTCTTACTCAGGTGTTCCCTTTCAAGAACCAAGCCGTAAAACAAAAGGTACCCGGATCAAACACTGGAAAGGGACCCTGCGTCAGGCAGCGGAAGAGAATTTGCCACTAGAAGTCAAACCAGATCTGCATACCACAGGTGCCTGGGACAGACCGGAGCCACCAGGATCATGCGGCCGGGGTGCCAAGCAATGTGAAGAAGAACTTTGTCCACCATCAGCCATGGGGGAAACAAGTACAGGAGGCCCTCCATCAGCAAAGGCTGCACCAGAGCATCCAGCCCCTCAGTCTGAAGATCTCTGCGCTGACTAAAGAATAGTGAAACTTTGGCATTGACATTCATGGCCATCAGGTCCAGGACCGGCCGGCCCTGCACAATCAACTCGAAGGCCGCGGGACCAAGACACCATTCGCCGAGATCCAGCACGTGACGCCTGAGGAAGTCTGCCTGGACATTCTCCACTCCCACAATGTGGGAAGCCAAAAGATACAGATGAGCCTCTGCCCAAGTCATGAGCAGGTCGCCTCCTGTGCCACCAAGCAACTCCTGGTAACTCCCTGATGACCGACGTAAGGCATAGCAGTGGCGTTGTCAAAGAGAACCCGAACCTACTTGCCCATCAGCAAGTTCTGGAATACTAGCAGCACCAACCGGATGGCTCTGGTCTCAAATACACTGATCAACCAAGATGCCTCCTCCGGAGACCAGCTGCCCTGAACTGAGCAACCGAGACAATGAGCTCCCCCAACTGAGGAGACTGGCGTCCATGAGCAGCAGAAACCACTGAGGCTGATCCAGACTCACTCCTAGTACTCGATTGGAAGACTGAAGTCACCAACGGAGACTGTGACAAACTAACCCCTGATGAGGAACGGAAGAGTCCAGAGAGTGCATCTGAGACGACCACCGCTGAAGAGCAGCATACTGAAGCGGCCGCATACGAGGCCAAGCCCCCCGAACCACATCTAAGGAGGCCGCCATTGACCCCGAGACATGGAGAAAATCCTGCACCCGAGCACACCAGTACTCCAGCAGACAGTGAATCTGTGACTAACTTGCCCACTCGGGCCTCTGAGAGGAGCACCTTCCCCAATCCAGTGTCGAAGAAAACTCCGAGATACTCCATCTTTTGGCATCCCAGTGACTGCAGAAACTCCACAACCTAAGCCGTAACCCTGGAGCTCTCCTGAAGACTTTGCTCGGAACAGCCAGTTGTCCAGATAGGGAAGAACCAGAACGCCCTCCTTGTGCAAAGCTACCGCCACGACCACCATAATCTTGGTGAACATCTGCGGAGCCATGGCCAGACCAAAAGAAAGCACACAAAACTTATAGTGTTGTCCCAAGATTGGAACATGAAGATAGGCCTCCGAAAGACTGACCTTACGAAAAGATTGAACCCTGAGCACCCTGTTGACTTCCATCAGATCTAAAATGAGCCGAAAAGACTCCTCTTTCTTGGGCACCACAAAGTAAATGGAATACCTGCCAGTGCAACACTCCTGGAAAGGCATTGGAACTACCGCTGTATGGTCTGACAAAAAGCCTGCTTCTTTCACACCACCTGACAAGGAAGAGCAAGAAACGATCTGGCAAAGGGCAAGAAAACTCCACAGCATAGCCGTCCTAAATCACTTCCAGGACCCACTGATCTGTTGTGATATGGGCCCACCCCTGGTAAAACTACCGCAACCAGGTGCCCACTGGCACCAGGGGAAGGTCCCACAAGGAGTCATTGGACTGGACGGGTGGCAGAGGGGCCTCTGGAGGAATCACGCCCCCCCGGCAGGACCCACAAAAGGACTGCATGCGCTGAAAGAAACAGCCCCTGGAAGGCCCAGCAGAAGGAAAAGAGGATGCCCCCGACCAAGGCGGTAATGTCGAAAACTGCACAAATGTCCACAACGGCTCTCTGCAAAGGGAGGTAAGCCCGATCCTTGGGAAGATAGACCACAAGGTCTGAACCAACTTGTCCAGATTCTCGCCAAATAAGAAAGACCCCTAAAAGGGAAATTTAGTAAGCTTAGCCTTTGACGCCATGTCAGCCGACCAATCCCAAAGCCACAGGGTACGGCGAGTGACCACCCTGAGAGCCATGGACTTGGCCAAAGCTTGCAGATCATACATGGCATCCAAGAGGTAAGAAATCCCCATCTCGATCTTAGCTACCTCTTGATCCACCAAGGACCACTCATCAGAATCCCAGTCTAGAACACATTCCAACCACCTAAAACAAGCCCAAGCCACCTGCCCACCACACATCGCCGCCTGGACCACCAGGGCAGCTATATCGAAAATCTGCTTAAGAAGAGACTCTATCTGCCAATCCTTAGAGTCCCGCAAAGCCGAGCCATCCTCAACCGGCACCGTATGCCACTGTGCAATAGCCAAGACCACTGCATCCATCACAGGAGACTTCAAGGTATCCCAATCCCCTTCAGGGTTGGGATACAGGCGAGCCATGGACTGTGCAAAACGAAAAGACGTTTCCGGCACCTTCCATTGCACAAGCACAATATCCCGAAAAACTTGATACATAGGAAAAGAGCGGGATGCTGAGCAGATTCTCCGAAGCAGGATGTCCACCACATGTGGGGGCTCCTTTGCATCTTCCTCAAAATGCAACACCGAGGCCAAATTGGAAGACTAAAAAATATGCACTAAAGACGCATCCTCGCCAACAGGCAGATCCAGAAAACACCTGCCAGTGGCATCCATCCCCCCTAGAGAATCTTGGAGGTCCCCTAAGGTGTCCCAAGTCCTCATCTGGTAAACCACCTCCCCAAAGAAAAGAACAGTATATGCAGTCCTATGAGACCCTCAAGCATTTTAATGAAACTTGGAGGGGAGGACTGGGTCGGAACCGGTGCGGAAGGGTACCGGGCAAAACCCCTCCCTTGAAAAACATGAGACCCCTGGAGAAGAAACCGAACCCTCGGCCGCCTGAAGATAAGCCTTGAACAAGGCTAACACAAAATCTGCCCCTGTTTCTCTAATACAGGTCACCTGAGGCTGTAAACAAAATGGAGGAACTTTCCACCAAAACCGGCACAAACCTGCCGAGAAAAACTTCCCCCGAGGCTAGCTGCAGCAAAGAAGCCTGAATTGCTCCAGCCGCTAACGCAGGCAGGTGGCAGCCGTGAAAAGAGAATCCCCAGCACAATTGGCAGTAAAGGAAACCTTATTTCCCTGCCCATCGGCGGCTGGGGAAATCCCTGTGTGGGCAGTGGGAGAAGCCTGGGCTAGCCCACTGCCTGATGTCGGCACACGAGGTACTTGCGAAGGGAAACCCTATTTGCCAGCACCCAAAGATGACAAGGATTCCCCTTCATGGTGGCCTGCACACTAGAGAGCTGCACGGGAACGGGGACGACGGGAATCCCGCGGGACCCACAGGGATCCTGCGGGTTCCCCCTTCGGGTCACAGGGATCCCGTGGGGACGCCCCCTAGGGTCGCAGGGATCCCGCGGGGTTCAATGCCTTTCTTACCTGCCCTGCTGCGAGGCCTCGTTTTCCATTTCCTTCCTGCCTGCCCTGCTGCAGCACACATAGCCAATCAGAAGTCTTCCCCGATGTCAGCGCTGACGTCGGAAGGAGGGCTTAAGCAAAGCCCTCCCTTCCTCCGACATCAGCGCTGACATCGGGAAGATTTCCGGTCGGCTATGTGCGGCAGGGCAGGTAGGGAAAGGCAGTCGCGTACCAAAGCGAGGGGCGGTCCGTCCCGGGTGCAGCCATGGGGGGGGGGGGAGTGTGCACAGCCGGTCAGGTCCCCTTTGTGGCGCTTCCCCCGATCGACCGAGAACAGGCCCGGCCAACAAACCTCCCTGCCCTGTAGCCGCGAATCTAAATTACCTTCTTATACTCCAGCTGCTGTAAGAAGGTAATTTAGATGTCGCGGCTACAGAGCAGGGAGGTTTGTCCGACCGGGCCTGTTCTGTTGTCGGTCGGATGGGGAAGCGCCACAAAGGTAAGGGGCAGGGAAGGAGAAAGGGAAGAAAGGTGGAGTGGAGAAGAAAAGACACTTAAGGGAAATGGGTAAGTGGAGAAGGAGTAAAACGAGGGTGGAGAAGGACGCTGAAAGGACACGGGGAAGACAAGGGGTGGAGAAGGACGCTAAAGGACGGGGAAGAGGGGTGGAGAAGGACGCTGAAAGGACACGGGGAAGACAAAGGGGTGGAGAAGGACGCTGAAAGGACACGGGGAAGACAAAGGGGTGGAGAAGGACGCTGAAAGGACACGGGGAAGACAAAGGGGTGGAGAA
The DNA here is from genome assembly GCF_902459505.1 of Geotrypetes seraphini. Taxonomy (NCBI): domain Eukaryota; kingdom Metazoa; phylum Chordata; class Amphibia; order Gymnophiona; family Dermophiidae; genus Geotrypetes; species Geotrypetes seraphini. Next base: position 11,880,950 of record NC_047094.1, on the reverse strand, counting down.
GGACGCTGAAAGGACACGGGGAAGACAAAGGGGTGGAGAAGGACGCTGAAAGGACACGGGGAAGACAAAGGGGTGGAGAAGGACGCTGAAAGGACACGGGGAAGACAAAGGGGTGGAGAAGGACGCTGAAAGGACACGGGGAAGACAAAGGGGTGGAGAAGGACGCTGAAAGGACACGGGGAAGACAAGGGGTGGAGAAGGACGCTGAAAGGACACGGGGAAGACAAAGGGGAGGGAGAAGGAAGAAGAAAGGGGTGGAGAAGGAAAGGAAAGGGGAAGAAGAGAGGGGGAGAAGAAGAAAAGGAGACGGGGAAGAGAGGGGGAGAAGAACGCTGAAAGGACACGGGGAAGACAGAGGGGGAGAAGAACGCTGAAAGGACACGGGGAAGACAGAGGGGGAGAAGAACGCTGAAAGGACATGGGGAAGACAGAGGGGGAGAAGAACGCTGAAAGGACATGGGGAAGACAGAGGGGGAGAAGAACGTTGAAAGGACATGGGGAAGACAGAGGGGGGAGAAGGATGCTGTAAGGAAATGGGGAAGAGAAAGAGGGAAGAAGACAGAGATGCCAGACTATGGGGGGAGTGGAGGGAAGAAGATGGGTGCCAGACCAATTTGGAAGGGGGGAGAAAGGGAAAGGCACAGTAACAGAGCAAATGGAAGACGCAGAGAGAAGAGAGACAGTGGATGGAAGGAATTGAATGAGAACATGAGGAAAGCAGAAACCAGGCAACAAAGGTAGGAAAAAAATTATTTTTTTTTGCTTCAGGATAATGTAGTATATTAGTTGTGTTGATAAAAATTTATAAACATTAGAGGCTCTGGTAGAAACCCCTTTACAAAGTATGTATTCTTCCCAATTAATATTTCCAAATTAATAAAGTCTTTTTGCTTATTTTTAAATGGGTTTCTACCAGAGCCTTTAATTCAGTAGCATAATTAACTGAAATAACTATTCCTGAAGTTTATAGGGACGGGCGGGGATGTAGGGGATTCCTCACGGGGACGGAGGGGATTCCTCACGGGGACGGGTGGGGACGGAGGGATTTCTCGCGGGGACGGGTGGGAGTCCTCAATGGGATGGGTGGGGACGGGTGGGACTTTGGCGGGGACGGGTGAGATTTCTGTCCCCGCGCAACTCTCTACTGCACACCACAAGCACAAACCGGCCAAAGCTACCCTGTGTCTGGAACACAATGAGCGCTTTTTTCCTTTAAAAGTGCTCATTGCGCAATACCACTACTAAGCTAAAAGGCAAAGTGCCGGTTAGCAATTAAAGTCAATTAAGAACAATTGAAAGCTTCCCTTCAGACTGGCACTGCCTCATGATTTTATTTTTTTCAATTCAATTTAAGTGAATTGTAACAGATCCATGGCTCTCAAAGCTATATGCCTTACCGGTATCAGTGGTAAGGCTTACAGCTGAGGTGCCTCTAGCCTAAAAAATTTGGGGGAGGTAGGGGAAATGGAGGAGAGGGACTCCTCGTCGAGTGTGACACCCCCGAAGTTGTATGGACCCCCGAAAGGGTCCCCCAGCTCAATCCAGCACCAGATGGTACAAGAAGGCCTAAACAAAATCCAACAGGCCTAAACTTGCTTACCACCTTCACCTGCTGGAGCCTGAGAGCAGACTGAGTGTACTGGGGAATGCACAACCCACTTGTACTACAGCCAAAAGTTTATGTCTCAGTCTCCACCTGCTGGTCAAGGTGAACTATTACCCATCAGTGAGCTGTACCTGTCTGGAGAGATGCTGAAAGAAAAGTTTTTCCCCTACCCAAGTTGTTTTACAAGATAAACTATATCTGAGGCTATGATGGTTTAAAATGACTTGCCCCAGATCAAAAGAAGCATCAGCAAGAGAAACCAATTTGAATCCCAACTTCCCTGTTCTCAGTCTGCTTCTTTAACCCCTAGGCTACTCCTTTGCTACAAAAAGTTATTTAATGCAAGTGAAGACTGAAAATTATGAATCCTGTAGAAATATATTTCAAGTTAGTGGCATTAATAACTGTCACAGCTTTTTTACTGCAAAATAGACAAAATAGATGACAAAAATAGAGTTTCAGCCTCAGTGAAGAACACTTGTAAATTGGTTTTAATATACTGCTTCATACATCATAGGAACCATCTTTTCATGTCAAGTTTTTCAAGTTTATTTTAAAATTTGATTAAACGCTTATAAAAATTTCTAAGCGATGTACATATTAAAATTATGGGGACACAAGGAAGTTAAAAGTACAAAGACAGACTTAAAATCACTGAATCATCCATAGACACAGATGTGGGTAATGATCAGTAGAATATAAATAGAAACATAACCACATTTCATTTATAGGCCCAACATTATGTAAACAGTTTAGTTTTAAATGGTATATAAATTTTTAAAATAAATACATTTTCTTTACTCATTGCTCCGTTATACAACCACTAGGTTTCCAATAATGTAACTGTTGAAAGAGGAAGAACTCCAGATTTAAAATAAGGCTTAGAATGCTTTTAAGTATGAGCCTATAAACACATACCTTGGTATTCTGGGGTCATGCCATGTGCTAACTCCAGTCTGTGTGTGCAAAAAGTAAATCTGGCCTTGTACAGTTGTCCTTTGTTCTAGAAATAAAGACATAATTAGTGCAAGTTGTTTTTTTTAAAATTTTCTTTAAGTTTCATATTTTTTATGATAACAATCATATACAAATACAAAAGGAAATAGAACAATAAAAGGAAATCTAAACATATTTTAACTTTGTCAGTCCACAATAATTGGAGGAGTGTTACAAATAAATCAGAGAAATTACACTATCAGTTCCATAGGAAACCAGACGGACATCCTGAAAAGTAAGCCTAAAATATAAACTACGAGCTTATTCTTGTCTATTGGTAGGGGTGTTTACTGCCACCACACCATTGTCCACAATAAATCTAGATAACTGCGACGAGTCGAAGAAAATGTATTAACCTCCCTTAAAGTTAACCAAACACTTACTTACATGGATATGTTAGTAATTAGAGCAAGTTTACCCAAGGAGAATACAGAGTGCACTTCAAAAATTCTGGAGAGAAATGTTAAGTGAAAGGTAGATCTAAATGTTTTTTCTCGTTTTCTTGAACAGCTAGAACAATTTTTTTAAACATGTCTTACAAATGAAAATATCTACAGGACCACATTAATGTCAAAAGCCTTATGTTTCTCGATTGTACAGTATATCAAGATACTAAAGGGAGTTTTAAACATTTTTCAGATATACTAAAACCCTCAAAAAAGAGACTTAGGGCTCCTTTTATTAAGCCGCGCTAGTGGGGTTAACACGCGCGACTTTTCATCACACACTAAACCCTGCGCTGGCCTAAAAACTACCGCCTGCTCAAGAGGAGGCAGTAGTGGCTAGCGCGACCGGTGGTTTAGCGCGTGGTATTACATGCGTTAAACTGCTAGCGCGCCTTTGTAAAAGGAGCCCTAAGAGAGCTGTTGTTGTCCATATGATAAAACCATAAAATTCTATCCTCTCGCCTTCTAATCACCTACCTCTCTCTCCTTCTGACCTCCATCTCCTCTTGCCTTTTTCCCCAGACTATCATTGGAATGCTTAACAGTTCACTTATATATTTCAGTAGTGCCACAAAAAAGGAGGGCTTCAACTCCCTAAATCTAGTTTTAAAAATGTACTAAATTAGTCCAATAAAACTATCATTTGATTATTTTGACATACAAGAAATGTCATCCTTGGTCAGACCAAAGTCTATCAAACTCAGCAGACTCTCTCACAATGGTGATCCAAATTATTATAATATATATATACATACACACACTATTTAGTTATGGACCCCTCTTCTAGAAGCCTGCACAAACTATATAATCGATAGCCAGATGGGTTTTGTTATCTTATTTATTTATATATATTTATATATATTTTGTTATCTTTTTATATATATATATATCTATCTAATATAATAAAGCCCTAAGCGCGCATGCGCACTCCCACCTGAGTGCTCCCGTTTTCCGTGAGCTGTAGGGACCCACATGTAGGAGTGCGCATGTGCGCGGCGGCGCAGAGCCTGTCGGACGCGGCGGCTCTTGCAGTCTGAAGGATGTTAATTGGTCAGGGCGACGTCAGCGGGGGCCAGAACGGACTTTAATCCCTGCCTCCCAGGCTTCTCCTCCTGCTCCGGCTGGGCCCGCGTAAAAAAAAAACCCCAAAACAACCCCAGAGCTCGCTTCAGGTCCAGCAAGGGCTGCGGGTCCTGAAACCTTCCGATTCAAGCAGCTTCTGCAGCACTCTATACACGCTGCTTTGGGGCCTTCTACTGAAGGTCCCGAAGCAGCAGTGTGTAGAGTGCTGCAGACGCTGCTGGAATCGGAAGGTTAGTTGGGAAGGGGGGGGTGGTAAGGGACTAAGGGAGCTAGCCAGACCGCGGGAAGGGAAAGGGGGAGTAGGAGTAGGGGAAACGCTGCTGCTGCACAGGGAAGTGGTGTGGGGGGAAGGAAATGGAGGGGGAGGGAATCCTGCAGTGGCTGCTGCACAGGGAAGTGGTGGGAGAGAAATGCTGCTGCATAGGAGGCAGGGAGAGAGACAGATAGAAAGAAAAGAAGAAAGACACAGGGGTAGGGAGAGACAAAGAAAGACAGACAGACAAAGGGGACCAGGGAGAGAGACAGACAGTAAGAAAGACAGCGGGAGGGAGAGAGAGACAGAAATAAAGACACACAGACATATTTTCTAGCACCCGTTAAGGTAACGGGCTAAAATACATGGACAGATTTCAACCAAACTTGGTATACATATCAATTACTATCTGGGAAAAAATACTGTGGGGGTGGGAAGGGGTGACATTAAAAAAAAAAATCATAGAAAGTCAGATATTGCTTTGACCAATTGTGTGAAGCTTGGGGAATGTCATACTGTGCTATCATTGCTGTAACAATGCCTCCAAGGTAACAATGCCTAGAAGGAAGCTTCTCCTCTGATGTTGCGTCAGAAGAGAAGCTTCCACCCACACACACACACACACAACTGCAGGCAGGCAGGCTTCGCCAGCTTCAATAAGTTTTTTACGAAAGCGTTGTGAAGGTAAGGGGGAGGGAGATAGATTTGGCCGGAGGGAGGGGACCGCGCGCCTTCCTTCCCTTAACTGCGGGGACAAGGCCATTCACTGCTCCACGGGGCAGTGGATGGCCTTGTTCCCATGCCCGCAGTAAGCACTTTTCCCCCCCATTGCATTCTCTAATGCTAAGTAAACTCCTATCTAAAAAGCAACCATGAAAGCATTAAACAATACATTTTGGTCAAGCAAGTGTTTTCACTGTGAAATGTATGCCTAAAAAGCTTCATGACACTTCTTACCATATCCTTCCGGAAGGTCAGGTGACTGATGACCATATGGTCTGTTCTGTGGTGTCTGAATATGCCCTCTGACCTCAGGATTTCGAAGTCTGTGTGCCTGAAGTCTCTGTTCTTGGCTAGGTGATTCCAAAAACCTACAGTTCCCTCCACCAGCTGCTCCTGTACCATCTGTGTATGGTGCTGGTTCCTCCATAAAGCAGCTAAGGGGCCTCCCAGGTCCAGAATCTTCATATACTGGTCTAAAAGAGCAGATAGAAATCACCTTACCAAATGTAAATACATAAATTCCGATTCCTCAGCCTGAACTGCTACATACACAAATCCTTTTATTTTTTTTCCTGGCCAATTTGTAGATGGGTTCAGAAATTATATTAAATCTGGATCCTGACACTTACATTCTTTTGGGTTATTTATGGATTTGTGTTTTTGACAGTGTTATGCTGTACTAAATTTATGTAAAACCACAGTGATATCTTACGATCTTTGTTGTATTAGAGCAGTGGTCTCAACCCCGCGGTCTGGGGGCCACATCGGCCCGCCAGGTACTATTTTGAGGCCCTCGGTATATTTATCATAATCACAAAAGTAAAATAAAACAGTTTCTTGATCATATGTCTCTTTAGCTATAAATTAGAATATTATTATTAAGACCTAGATAAAAGGAAAGATTTATAAACTGTATAGAGTTTTATCTCATGCAAAAATTGTCATCCTATATAATAAAACCCTAGCCGCGCATGCGCACTCAACTGCGTACTTCCGTGATCTCTGATCTGTGAGATGTAGGTCCGTGGCCGCAGGAGTGCGCATGCGTGAGTCCCCAGCCTTACTGCTTACCTGCCGCCAGCGTTGGACTCCCTGCTCTCCAGATCGCGGTGTCGGCTCCTCTCATGAGCTGCACCAGCGTCGGAGAAGGCTTCCGACGCTGGCGGGGATCATAGGAGCCGCTGCGACACTCGCCAGGAGCAGGCCAGACCGTGGGCCGGGCAGGGAAGCGCCGAAAGAGACTCCAGCTGCAAGCCGCTCAATGGGACCAGGCAGGCAGCCACGCGAGGGAGGGAAATAGAAACAAAAAAGGATATGTGCAGGGAGAAGCTGGGCCTGCCTGCGGGAAACACGGTAAGGGAAGGGGGGGCCCTTGGAGCAGGCTACATCGTGCTAAGAGTAGGGAAGGGGGGTGAGGGAAAATGCTGATACTCCTGCATAGGGACCTGGAGGGGAAGGGAAATACCTGCTGCTGCACAGGGAAATGCAGGGAATGAATGACAGATAGACATCAGGAGGGAGGGAGACAGAAAGAAAGAAGGAAAGACACAGGGACAGGAAGACAGAGAAAGGGGGCCAGGGAGAGAGAGAGACAGTGGGAGGGAGAGAGACAGAAAAACAGGCATACATATATTCTAGCACCCGTTAATGTAATGGGCTTAATGACTAGTTTCTTTAATAAGTCAAAAATTATAGGGAGTGAGGAAAATGCTCACAAAAATATACAGAAGTGAGAGGTCAAAGTCAATGACAAAACTATAAATAGGAACAAGACTTCTCAATATATAAATCAAATATTAAGGCTTGAATATCAATGTAGAAAATAATGCACTTTTTCACATACACTCAGATTTGTGTAATCCAACCAAGAGCCATAGCTCCTATAGTCGAACCCACCGTCCCATCACTGTGTATGACTTTGATGTGAAAAACAGTAAGTGAGGCTACATGCTCTACTGGTTTATAACTTAGTTCTCAATGGCAATAAGAGGAGAAAACAACCCCTCCACTTAGCTTTAAGATGAATTAGCAGGTCCTGACATGGGCCATGTTTCGAGGGTCTGTTTCAAGGAACCCAAAGAAGAAATGTTAAACTTCAAATGCCAGAGAGATGGGTGCTGTGTGAATCGGACGACAACTTGTATTCATAAGTTGAAACGATCTCTTCTAATTGTTCATTACATGGCCCATGTCAGGACCTGCTAATTCATCTTAAAGCTAAGTGGAGGGGTTGTTTTCTCCTCTTATTGCCATTGAGAACTAAGTTATAAACCAGTAGAGCATGTAGCCTCACTTACTATTTTTCACATCAAAGTCATACACAGTGATGGGACGGTGGGTTCGACTATAGGAGCTACGGCTCTTGGTTGGATTACACAAATCTGAGTGTATGTGAAAAAGTACATTATATTTTCTACATTGATATTCAAGCCTTAATATTTGATTTATATATTGAGAAGTCTTGTTCCTATTTATAGTTTCTTTAATAAGACATTAACTCTTTATTCTGAGGCCCTCCAAATACCTACAAATCCAAAATGTGGCCCTGCAAACGGTTTGAGTTTGAGACCACTGTATTAGAGCCTCATTTTATTTTAAAACCTGTAGGATGCAATCTACTCTGAGAACCCTAGGTAAAAAGGGCAGAAATCAAGAAGAAAGAGAAGAGTAGAAGAAATGTTTAGTCTTATATAGTTTTGTATTTGAACACCGTATCCATTTTACCCTGTATTTTTTTAAACCAATGAGATTTATGTATCAAAGATCATTTATGAGCAAATTAAAAAACAAAAGCAAGAAATAGATTTTTCCTTCATAGGAAATAGAGCACAGTAAGAATCTCAGTCCACGAGTACTATGGAAAGCTGGAAAACATACCCTTCATTTTCTAATAGTCCCCTGCAATCGACAACAGAACCTCCTGTCCCTATTCGGTCCCGCGTCTGTAAACTGACTAAAAAAAGAAAAGGGAAAGCTTCAATTAAACAAACAGTTTATACATCACTACAAGAAGTAATATACATGTTAGATGTGTTAAATCTGATTGTGTTACCAATGGAAATATCTATATTTCTTCTACTCTCCCCTTTATTAAACATAGGAAAGATATTCTGCTTAGAGAAGCAGGAACATGTACAGCAGATCAGCGTTTTCCAGCCTCTTCAAGTCCAGGAACACTTTCGTTGATTAAAACCTGTGGTACCAAACTCTAACGAGCAGGTAGTGTGAGCAATGAAAGGACTCATACAAAATAAGACAGCAAGACACTGAAAAAGGCCACTGTTAGGACTTAAAGGAGGATAAAAAGGACGCAATGTTTGTGTTCCACAAAGCAGCATCTGGCTATCTGTGTCTGCACACTGGCTATGGATTCATGTACTCTAGAACTTATGCAGCGAGGAGGAACGGAATGTGCGACTACACCTGTACTCAGAAATGAGTTCCTAAATACTTTTCCTGAAAGATACTGAGAGCAAGTCCTGGTCGAAACTGGAACAGACACTGATCAGGTTTGAGGATACAGGGGCTAGAAAGCACTACAGTAGATAGAGCTTGTGTCTGACAAAACTAGTGTCCTTATTGTATGTAACCTTTCTAAATATCAAATGAGAAATTCTTTTCCATTGAAATTTCCTGCAGCTTAGAACGTAAAGTCTATTAGACAATTTTCTTTGTCAATTCAGTATCAACTGGTTAGTTTTTGGAACCAACTTCCTTTGGGACTGCACGTCTGTGGGCATTATCTTCGGTTCAGAAACTTTTAAAATCTTTTCCCGTTTCCATCATGATCAATTTAAACTGGGCTTAATTATGCTATGTGAGTTTTATGTTTTAAATCTGTAATTCCCAGACAAATTGGTCTGGTTTAATTTATTTCTGTTATCCATCCTTGAACTATTTAGGTAAAGGCAGAATAGATAAAACTTGTCAAAGTAAGTTAAGACATGACATGATAACGTTTCCTAAAAATCACCATTACCGTCATAGCCCTTCAGTTTTCAGCGGAGAGGAATATATTTTTTATACAATATTTTCCTTCACAATGAAAACATTTTCTTTCTGCGTCTTGTCTTCCCTATATGAATTTCTTAGAAACAGAAGCATTAATGCATCAAGGGAATCACACTGAAGGCAAGTGTCTAAAGAACCATTTTATTCTGAGATTTACAGAATTATTATGATAGTTAATAGAGCAGAGGGCCCACTGACTCTTCCTATTGCCTGGTACAAATCAACCTTAGTATATACGGCCTGTCAATTGCTCTCGCACTGGATGGATGCTATGAGCAAGCACAGACATGCCAACGGCATTATTTGTGGCTCACTGCTACTGTTACAAGTTATGCAGCACTTTCTCGGCAATTGATTAAAGATAAATGCTCTGCCAGTGACGAGGTAGAGAATGAGCGTGAGCTACTGCAAGAGCAAGCAATGGTATGTGGAAATGCCAGTCTTTCGGGTTCCCAGCACTCGGGTACTGGACTATGTTCTTCACATATACAGTTACTCCTCACTCGCCAACCTACCCCGTTAACGACCACCCAGACTTAAGATCAGCTCTCCAACCCAGTTGGCAGCACGGTGTCCTAGAGGTGAAGCACGACAGAAGTGATTTTTCTACACTCCTTCCCCATAGCTGCGATCAAAAATGGATGCCACAAGTTCCTAAAGCCGTCTCGTGAATTCCTGTGGTCTTGTGAGACTGCCATGGGAACTAATGGCAGCCATTTTTGATCGCAGCTTTCAAGAGGCAGGAGCATAGGAAAATCACTCCTGCCTCACTCCACCGCTAGACCACCAAGGCTTTAAGGTAAGGTGTGGAGGGATCCCAGAGGTGAATGGGGAACAAGATTTAAGACATTCCTCACTTAAACAATTCGCTTAATAACCAAATTGTAAGAACGGAACTCTGTCATTAAGTGAGGAGTAGCCTGAAACATTAGGTAAAGTCAGCATATATCTCAATCTGTTGCATAAGAAATCACATTTTTTAAACATATTTTTATTGTTGTTCAAAACACATTAAGTAGTACTTTGTGAGCCTGATCATTTCATAAGTAGACAAAAAAGTCCTCACCTACTATTTGGCCTCGCACAGCATCACTATCTGTGGGGTTTAATTTGCATAGATCCAAACGTTGGTCTGTAAATAATGATCATATTAGAAATTAAACATCATAATCTGAACCAAATTGTCATTTACTAGTAAATATGCTTATAACACCAAAACTTGACTAAATGTAAGCTGAAAACAGGATGGGGAAAAATGGCTGTATGTCTCCCCCCTTTGGATTTAAGGAGGAACAATTTCTATGTTAAATTTATGGGAAAATTTATACCCATAAAATTCCTCTCTTTGAATCCTCCTATGACCAGACAAATAGGTTGTGTCTCCTCCACCATCACCACCACTGGAGGCATTGAAACTGAACTCTTCCAGTGACATCATAAGAACAAAAGAATTGTCATAATGGGACAGACTGAAGGTCCATAAAGTCCAGTATCGTGTTTCCAACAGAGGCCAGTGGCCAACCCAGGTCCCAAGTACCTAGCTACTGTAGATCCCAAGTACTATAGCAAAAGAGATTTTATGCTGCTTATCCTAGGAATAAGGAGTGGCTTTCCCCAAGTCATCTCAATAATGGCCTATGGACTTCTTTTAGCAAATTATCCAAACTTTTTTTAAAAACTCTGCTAAGCTAAATGATGTCACAGAATTCTCTGGCAATGAATTCCAGAGTTTAATTACCCATTGAGTGAAGAAATATTTTCTCCAGTTTGTTTTAAATCGATTGCTTAGAACAGGGGTGTCCAATGTCGGTCCTCGAGGGCCGCAGTCCAGTCGGATTTTCAGGATTTCCCCAATGAATATACATGAGGTCTATTTGCATGCACTGCTTTCATTGTATGCTAATAGATCTCATGCATATTCATTGGGGAAATCCTGAAAACCCGACTGGATTGCGGCCCTCGAGGACCAGCATTGGACACCCCTGGCTTAGAAGCTTCATCACATGCCCCTTAGTCCTAATATTTTTGGAAAGCATAAACAAGAAATTTACATCTACTTTTTCTACTCCATTCAATATTTTATAAACGTCTATCATATCACCCTTCAGTAGTCTCTTCTCCAAGCTGAAGAGCCCTAGCCGCTTTAGCCTTTCCTCATAGGGAAGTCGCCCCATCCCTTTTATCTTTTTCATCACCCTTATTACATTACGTTAGTGATTTCTATTCCGCCATTACCTTGCGGTTCAAGGCGGATTACATAAGGAGTTATTTGGACATTTAGGAATACATAAAGAGTTATCTGGACATTTCTCATGGTATTATGTAGTCTTATCACTTGTAATTCATTGCTTGCTTCTAATAGTGTTCAACTGTTTTTAAAATACTTGTAATTTTTTTGTTAATCAAATGTAAACCGCCTAGAACTCCTTGGGTATGGCGGTATACAAAAATAAAGTTATTATTATTATATTATTATTATCTGTACTTTTTCTAATTTTTGAGCTATGGTGACCAGAATTGCACACAGTATTTGAGGTGCAGCCATATCATAGAGCAATACTAGGGTATTGTAACGTTTTCATCTTTGTTTTCCATTCCTTTCCTGATAATTCGTAGCATTCTATTTGCCTTCTTAGCTGCCACACATTGAGCTGAGGGTTTCAATGTATCCTCAACAATGACACCTAGATCCTTTTCCTAGGCAGTGACGCCTAACGCGGAACCCTGTATCGCATAACTACACTTCTCCCTCCGTATTCACTGTGATAGGGGATTAATAGAACTGCAAATACAGAAAAAACGCAAATAACTTTTTCATATGTTATTCGCTGTTTTCTATTAAGAGCCATCGTGAATATGGTGAAACCGCGAATAACATGGTGGGAGACCTGGCCTGTTCCTGAAGGAGAGGCAAAACACAGTGAAGAAAGTGCTGGGAATCAGCGATTTTCTCTGTAAACACTTGGAATCAGCAGTTTCTCTATGCAAACTGATGTAATTTGGGGGGAAGGAGCCAGCAAGCTAAAAACTGTGAATAATCGAAACCGCGACTGCTGAAACTGCGAATATGGAGGGAGAAGTGTATTAGTTCTAGTTCCTCTTTCGCACATTACTGATATAAAGTTTGGTGCAGTTTGAAAAACTTCAGTATACTAATGCCAAAAGAGCTCGTTGTGAAGGGTAGCTACCACTGGAGGTCCAGTTTTTATCCTGGCAATGTCACTGGAGGAGCTCTGTTTCTCTACATCCATCTGCTGATAGAGCACAACCTTTCATTAGGACTGGTCTATCAGGATGAAAAGGAAATTCTATTTAATATCTCCCAATCTAACATTTTAATGTAGTAAATTTTAATGGTCCCCGTTGGACATTCAGTACATAGAATAAATAAACTAACTATACCATTGCCTCAAATAACCTCAAGTTCAACAGAACTTAACTGTCAAGTCAGTACCAAGACATTTTTAGCTTTCTACGATTCCCGATCAGCCTACCAAAAAGCAGAGAGAGGCCAGCCAATTCCATAGCTGCAAAAACAAGGATAATAAGAACATACTGGGGTAGATCGAAGGTCCATTATGTCCAGTACCCTGTTTTCACAAAGGCCAATCCAAGTCAAGGTCTTTTGGCAAGATCCCAAAAGAGTTCAACAAGTATGCTGCTTATCCTAGAATTAAACAGTGGATTTTCCCAAGTCCATCTTAATAATGACTTATGGACTATTCTTATAAGAACTTGTCCAAACCTTTTTTAAATCCTGCTGTTTTTATCACATTTTCTGGCAACAAATTCCAGCATTTAATTACATGTTGAATGAAGAAATATTTTCTCCAATTTGTTAGTAGCTTCACTGCATGCCCCCCATCTAGCCATTCCTCTCCACTCAGTATTTTATAAACCTTTATCATATCTCCACTCATTTTTAAGATGGCATATATGTGCATTTTCTATCATCTACGTATAGATGTTCCCAGGGGTGGAACTGACACTTATACGCCTTGGAGAAGTGATCTGGTCGTTACAGCAGCTGTCCTGGCACCCTGAGATTGAGAGTTCAATTCCAACTGCACCTGTTTGTGACTCTGGACAAGTCATTTAACACTTCATTGCCCCAGGTACAAAATAAGTACCCGTCTAAAATATATAAACTACTCTGATTATGTAAACCACACAGAGAAACTGTGGTATGCAAGTCCCATCAACTTTACCCTGTTTCCTTTGGAAGGAAGGACAAGTAATAGCATTAGAATAATAATATAAGTGTCAAAAATATACTGGAATTCACTGATTACACAAAAGGTCTCTACAAAAACACCAATAAGTTGCAGGTGAATGCCTTTTTATTAGGCTCATTTCAGCAGGTCAGTGAAAAAGTGCCATTTGATGCAGGGAACATCACTCAAAACTAGTCTCCTAAAAAGGTTTCTTATACGTTACTCAGTAATCTTATTTCTAGGTATCCAACATGTTAACTTAACTACTTGATAAAAGCTCCAAAATACATACAAAAATACTTTTTAAAAGCACTCAAAAAAGATCAGGAACTCTCAAAAGAAAGATTAACACCAACGATAAAGACAATTGACTAGGCAGTGGTGCTCACAGTTGACAGCTTACAATGTTTGGAATTTTTACAGCTCGGGCTAAATATTAATTTACATAATTCAAAGGAATAAGCCAAAAAGTACTTCATGTACTGTAAAGTAAAGAAATATGCAAAATGGAAAAACAAGAGACAAACTTGCACTGAATTTCATAGATTTCACCACAGCTGAACATAAACGGCAAACTCTTCTTACATCCAGTGTCTTTCAGCCTACTGACAGCATTGGAGAGGAGTCGCACACACCCCAGGAAGCCAGCCCCCTGTTTTTTGTGTATCTTCTTATGGTTCCATATACTAATGGTGATAGAATCTGTTTTGCCAACATACCTAAAAATTGCAAATGAAAAGGGGAAAAAATATAATTTTTTGTGGTATATCATTTCCTTCTCTGAGACACACAAAAATCCTTCAAACTAGTAAGGTAAAATGTAGTCATACCTGTGAATTTCCTTTTCCCAAGTCCTGCCAAACCAGTCTGAACAAATACACTTCTCCCCCGGTATTCGGGGGGAGATAAAGGCAGAGCCGGACCGTGAATTGAGAAAAACCGCAAATATCTTCTCGTCCGGCTCTGACCCACCCCCGCCTCCCTCCCGCCTTCCCCCTGGCATCACCTGGTGGTCTAGCAGGCTTTCGGGGCAGGAGCGATCTTCCTACGCTCCTGCCCCGTGCAGATCGCCAATAGGAAATGACTGCCGAGAGTTCCCGCAGTCTCTTGAGACTTCGACGGGAGCTCACAGCAGCCATTTCTTATTGACGATCTACACGGGGCAGGAGCGTAGGAAGATCGCTCCTGTCCCGAAAGCCCGCTAGACCACCAGGTAAGGCCGTAATGCCGGGAGAAAGGCTGGAGAGAGGCGGGAGAATGCTAAACTATAGGGGGGTCCCCCCCCAAAAAAAAATCATGAATATGTGAAATCGCGAGTGTCGAAACCGTGAATGGGGAGGGGGGAAGTGTAGTAGCAAGGGGACAACCCATTTGCCCAGATGAATGTGGCAAGGACAAGAAAGGTGAAATTTAGTCATACCTGTTAATTTTGTTTCCTTGAGCCCTGCCATACCAGCTTGGGTAAATGAGTTGTGGCCCTTTCCTACTACCTGTTCAGACTTGTATGGCAAAGATGATAAAGAAGTCATATTTAAAATCATGTCTGTGTCAATCCAGTGTCTCAGCAGCCATAACATGCAGAGTCATGCAGAAAACCAGGGCCAAATGTCCAGGCTGGCAGGGTCTGGGGTTGCTACAGAGGAAGCCAGCAAAGACCCTGACAGAGAAAGTCTTGGTTACTGTTCAGCAGTTAATGCCCATCCAAACCTGGAATGCACATCCTACTGACATCTTGAAGAAACCACAATCTGTGGCCTTGACCAAGAACTGACACGTCAATGGCTGGGCTAAGAGGTGGATTTCTAAACTAGAACCCCCTTCTGGTAGTTGAATAAAGGCTCATGGTGCCTTTGCCCAAGAAAGGTAAGGTTCCAATTGAGCTGGAAGATGAAAGGAAGATGGTACATCTAGGCCAGAATGATCAGACTGCAAACAACCATGTTAATGCTGCAGTATCAAAAAGGTCACATAGGTCTATAGATCACAGTATCCATTCAGTTGTGATTATAGCCATAACAGTGCAGAACATTACCTGAAATAAAGAATGCCATGAATATCAAAACAGTACAATACTAAAATTCATGTTCCATTACCTATATAAAAATGCTTAGATTTTTCAAAAACTATGATGCACAAGGACCTGGTTACATTCATATTCTTAAGTAACACCTTGTAACAGTTAGGTTTTCAGACTTCAATTAATTTTTTTGAAGGTTATGACCCTCAACTTTGGAATACCCTATCAGCTCTTAGAGAAGAAGCTAATCTCGAACGTTTCAAAAGCCTACTCAAGAGTCATTTATTTAAAGAAGCTTTTAACATTTGATTTAAATGTTACAATATCCTTTTTAACTCTCTTTGAGAATTAAGCAGCAACGAGCCCTTTCTTTTTGGGTTTTTTTCCTTATTTGTCTTTTGTTCCTATCCAAATTGTATTTCTAACCCTATTTCCTTTTGTCTCCCGTCTGTCTGTCTCATTTATCCCTTTTTAATATGCCAATTATTAGTTGATGTTTCTTTGTAATTGTTTTCTTTTTGAAAGTATTAGTGGTATTGTTAATGGCATTTTTATTATGTTAAGAACATAGGAACATAAGAAGCACCATCTCCAGATCAGACCTTCAGTCTATCAAGTCCAGTGATCAGCACACGCGGAGGCCCAGCCAGGTGTACACCTGGCGTAATTTTTAGTCACCCATATCCCTCTATGCCTCTCGTAAGGAGATGTGCATCTAGTTTGCTTTTATATCCTAGGACGGTCGCTTACACTATAACCTCCTCTGGGAGAGCATTCCAAGTGTCAACCATTCTTTGTGTGAAGCAGAACTTCCATTTGTCCAAGACTTGTCCCCCTTTAGCTTCATTCCGTGTCCTCTTGTTCGTGTCAAATTGGACATTGTAAATAATTTTTTTTTCCTGCTCTATTTTGTCAATTCATTTCAGTATTTTGAAGGTCTTGATCATATCCTTTCACAGTCTCCTTTTCTCAAGGGAGAACAATCCCAGTCTCTTAAGTCGTTCCTTGTATTCCAGTTTCTCCATACCTTTTACTAGCTTTATTGCTCGTCTCTGCACTCTCTCCAGCAGTTTTATATCCTTCTTTAGGTTGGGAAACCAATGTTGGACACAGTATTCCAAGTGTGGTCTGACCATTGCTCTATAAAGCGGCATTATAACCCTCTCCGATCTACTCGCGATTCCCTTCTTTATCATGCCTAATATTCTATTTGCTTTCTTTGCCGCCACCGTGCATTGTGCCGACAGTTTCAGGGTCCTATCTATCAGTATGCCCAGGTCCTTTTCTTGTTCGCTCTTACCCAGAGTTGCTCCTGACATTCTATACTCGTATTCCTTGTTCTTTCTGCCTAAATGCATTACTTTGCACTTTTCCACATTAAACTTCATCTGCCATTTCTCTGCCCATTTCTCTAACTGACACAAGTCGCTCTGGAGTTCCTCGCTATCTTTCTGCGATCTGATTGCCCGGCATAGCTTTGTGTCGCCTGCAAACTTGATGATCTCACTGGATGTTCCTTCCTCTAGGTCACTGATGAAAATATTAAATAAGATTGGCCCAAGTACCGAGCCCTGGGGTACACCGCTAGTCACTTCTCCCAATGTGAGAAATTCCCATTTATGCCCACTCTCTGCTTTCTGTTCTCCAGCCATTTGCCTATCCATCTTTGTATATCCCCCTCTATTCCATGGCTTTGTAGTTTCCTGAGAAGTCTTTCATGTGGAACCTTGTCGAACGCTTTCTGGAAGTCCAAGAATATTATGTCCACTGGTTCTCCAATATCAATTTGTTTGTTCACAATCTCAAAAAATTGAAGTAAATTCGTCAAACATGATTTCCCTTTCCTGAAACCATGTTGTCTAGCTCTCATCAGGTCGTGTGTATCCAAGTGCCGGACTATGCTATCCTTAATCAGTGCTTCAACCATCTTTCCAGGAACAGACATAAGACTCACAGGTCTGTATTTGCCCAGTTCTCCTCTTGATCCTTTTTTGAAAATTGGCGTGATATTCGCTATCTTCCAGTCATCCGATATCTGTCCAGTTCTAATTGACAGGTTGGCAAGGTTTTGCAGTACCGTATTTTCACGTAGATAACGCGCACCCGTGTAAAACGCGCACACGGGTATAGCGCGCGGAAAACACAAATCTATGTACAAAAATTTTTATATACCGCGCACACCCGTATACAGCGCATGCTGCCCGACTCTCCCGTCGCCGCCCGACTCTCCTTTCGCCACCCCGACTCTCCTCTCCCCCTTGAAGTCCTGTCCCCACCCTGAAAACCTGATCCCCCCCCCGATGTCCGATTCACCCCAACGCAGGACCGCTTGCACCCCCACTCCGAAGGACCGCTCGCACGCACTCCCATCCTCTTGCCCCAGCCAACCGCGGCACCCCCGACATGATCGGGGCAAGAGGGAGCTCAAGCCCTCTTGCCCCAGCCAACCGCGGCACCCCCGACACGATCGGGGCAAGAGGGAGCTCAAGCCCTCTTGCCCCCCCGACACGATCGCGGCAAAAGGGAGCCCAAGCCCTCTTGCCCCGTCGATTCCCCAACTCCCCGACAATATCGGGCCAGGAGGGAGCCCAAACCCTCCTGGCCACGGCGACCCCCTACCCCCACCCCGCACTACATTACGGGCAGGAGGGATCCCAGGCCCTCCTGCCCTCGACGCAAACCCCCCCTCCCCCCAACGACCGTCCCCCCCAAGAACCTCCGACCGCCCCCACAGCCGACCAGCGACCCCCCCTGGCCGACCCCCACGACACCCCCACCCGCCTTCCCCGTACCTTTGTGTAGTTGGCCGGACAGACGGGAGACAAACCCACCTGTCCGGCAGGCAGCCAACGATGGAATGAGGCCGGATTGGCCCATCCGTTCCAAAGCTCCGCCTACTGGTGGGGCCTAAGGCGCCTGGGCCAATCAGAATAGGCCCGGGAGCCTTAGGTCCCTCCTGGGGGCGGGGCCTGAGGCACATGGGCCCAACCCGACCATGTGCCCAAGGCCCCGCCCCCAGGAGGGACCTAAGGCTCCCGGGCCTATTCTGATTGGCTCAGGCGCCTTAGGCCCCACCAGTAGGCGGAGCTTTGGGACGGATGGGCCAATCCGGCCTCATTCCGTCGTTGGCTGCCTGCCGGACAGGCGGGTTTGGCTCCCGTCTGTCCGGCCAACTACATAAAGGTACGGGGAAGGGGGGTGGGGGTGTCGTGGGGGTCGGCCAGGGGGGTCGCGGGTCGGCTGGAGGGGCGGTCGGAGGTTCTTGGGGCAGGGCGGTCGTTGGGGGGAGGGGGGTATGCGTCGAGGGCAGGAGGGCCTGGGATCCCTCCTGCCCGTAATGTAGTGCAGGGTGGGGGTCGCCGTGGCCAGGAGGGTTTGGGCTCCCTCCTGGCCCGATATTGTCGGGGAGTTGGGGAGTCGGCGGGGCAAGAGGGCTTGGGCTCCCTTTTGCCCCGATCGTATCGGGGGGGGGGCAAGAGGGCTTGAGCTCCCTCTTGCTCCGATCGTGTCGGGGGTGCCGCGGTTGGCTGGGGCAAGAGGGCTTGAGCTCCCTCTTGCCCCGATCGTGTCAGGGGTGCCGCGGTTGGCTGGGGAAAGAGGACGGGAGTGCGTGCGAGTGGTCCTTCAGGGTGGGGGTGCGGGTGGGAGTGCGTGCGAGCGGTCCTTCGGGGTGGGGGTGCAAGTGGTCCTGCGGGGGGGTGGGGTGAATCGGACGTCGGGGGGGAACTATGTAAAAAAAATTTTGTGCAACGCACTCACGCGTATACCGCGCAAGGTTATGCACAGTTTGTAAAAACACGTATAACGCGCGCATTATATGCGTGAAAATACGGTAGTTCTCCGATTTCAACCTTCAGTTCTTTTAAGACTCTCAAGTGAATTCCATCCGGTCCTGGGGATTTGTCACTTTTAAGTTTGTCGATCTGGTAGTATATTTGGTCCAAGTCCACTTCTACTGTGGTGAGGCTGTCTTCTATTACTCCTTTAAACACTTCCACTGCTTCTGGCATTGTTGCGGTGTCCTCCTTCGTAAAGACAGACGCAAAGAAGGAATTTAGTCTGTCTGCAATTTGTTTGTCTTCCTTGATGTACCCTTTTCTTCCCTGGTCATCCAGCGGTCCCACCGCCTCTTTTGCGGGTTTTTTCCCTTTTACGTATCTAAAGAAGGGTTTGAAGTTTTTGGCCTCTTGCGCTATTTTCTCCTCATAGTCCTTTTTGGCATCCCTCACCGCATTGTGACATTTCTTCTGATCATCTTTATGTTTGTTCCAAGCTTTGGTTGTTTTCCTGCGTTTCCATTTTTTAAAAGCGTCCTTCTTTTCTTTTATGGCTTCCTTCACCTGTCTAGTAAGCCAGTAATAGCATTTTTCAGTAGGGACCATGCCTGATCTACCGTTTTAACTTTGTCCACCTTATTTTTGAGCCGTTGTTTCACCATGGCTCTCATGCTATTGTATTTACCCTTTTTAAAGTTTAAGGTCGTGGTTAAGGTTTTGGTACGTTTCCCTTTCCCAATATCAAGTTTAAAGTTGATCATGCTCTTTTTTATATATATATAATATATATTATATATTATATATATATATATTGTAAACTCGCTTAGAAATTAGATAAGCGATTAAATCAAATTTTAATAAAACCTTGAACTTTGAAACCTTATGTACTGAGTCCTTGGATACCTTTTATAACAGTTTTGAAGAGTGGTATTCTGGGAACTTTGCCCCTGAATCCTTAACTTTCCAGTTAGTTGTATGATGGATAAAAATTATTCCAAGATGTTATGTAATCATAGAACTTGAAGCCTGAATTTAAAAGTTTTACATGCTTATCTATAAATGGGCAAATATCAGACTAGAACTATAAAACACAATTCCCATGGATTCCAAGACCAAATTGTTTTCAACAAGTCTTACAGTTTGCCACAATATATTATTCTTTTAATCCAGTGTCATTCTGTCTGCCCAAGAACCTACTGCAGTACAGGCAAACTCAAAAAATTAAGGGGTGAGAGGCATTTGCAGCTGCTCCATTCTGGGGGCCCTTTCCAAAATTGTTTGAAGATCCTTAATCAGAACTACTGCTAAATTTTAGATCTTTTCATCTGAGGCATTAAAAATATAGTCAAAAACAGAGCATGCCCTTTCATGTGCATACAAGCATAGCATGACATTTATAAATCATGATAAAAGCAAATGCATCAAATATCTAAAATTTAAAGAATATTGAGCACACTAGTTCTACTATAACAAATGTTCCACATAATATATCAAAGAACTTACAGGTCATAATGTTGATTCCACTTTGGGTCTAATGTATTTTTCACGGTGTCAGTTGAATGACATTGACCAGACCCATCCACTACTATTTTTGCAAATGGATCAGGTAATCCTGTAAAAAGAAAAAAAAGAAAATTAGTACTTACAGAATATCGTAAACATATTTTTGCATTATTTCCAACACATCTCTCAGCCTGTTTGCTTTTTTTCCCCTACATTTGCGCATACACACACACACACAAAAAAAACCCCTAACAATTATGTTAAAAGGGTATTCTTATTTTGACATTATATGGCAGAGAACCAGATACAAAATTGATACAATTGTTTGACATGTATCTATCAAATCCTGAAAATGACCGCGATTCTAAGACTGAAGTCACCCCAAACAGCATTATTCTAATGCTACTTTAGGGAGGGACATTCCATCTAACATTCTGCTATGAATAACAATTGTGAAACACTAACGGCCTCTTTTACAAAGCCGCACTAAGTGGCTGCGCTAACAGCCCCAAAGCCCATAGATTTAAAGGGCTTCGGGGCTGTTGCCACGTGGCTTTGTAAAAGAGGCCATAAGGGCTAGATGCACTAAAGATACCAAATGGATCGCTGTTGGCCAGTTCTAAAGTAGCGATCGATGCATTATCAAGTTTGCATGCAAATGTGATCGATCAATGCGTAGAGTCCCAACAGCAGTGACAGGGGAAGCAGCCTCTTGTCACTGCTGTTAGGGCTTTTATTTTTTAATTGAAATTTTACAAATACAAAAGTATAAGAACAAAACAAAACAATAAGCTGCAGATACCAAAATATACATAATAATATGCAAAATATAGTATAGTTAATATACAAAGTAAAGTTAATTGGGATTTACACGAGTCCTTACATATTCATCAAGAGGGGTCCAAATTTTTGTGAATCTGGCTATGTTATTTTGTTTGAATGTTATTATTTCCTCATACTTTCTGATGACACAAAGGTGATTCCACCATTCGTAAAAATTAAGCTTCGAATTGTCTTTCCAATTGGAAACAATATGATGGATAGCTAAGGCAATCATGAAATCAAATATTTTTTTATATAACTGTGGTATTGATATATCTGGATTAGAGGAACGCAATATGATTGATTTATATGACATGGGCAACTCATTAATATTCATGTTTAAAATTGAGCAGATTTTGGACTAATGTCTGACCAGTAAACTTGTAAGTTAGGGCATTCTTATAAGAGGTGTATTAGAGTCTCAGGTTGCTGTTGGCATGACCAACAGAGCTCTGAAGTCACATGTGCCATTTTAGCAGGGGTCCAGTAAGCTTTATGCATAATGAAAAATGTAGACTGGCATATGGATGCAGACACAGTAGGTCTAGATGAGAATGCCCAGAAGGATTTCCTATTACTCTTGGATTTTCATTTAGATCTGTTGCTCACATATTATCGAAGAAAATATATTTTTCTCCCTCACACTCTCTTAAGATTTTATATAGTTTTGATGCTCTTGTTTCCTGATAAAGGGTCTATAGTCTTTGAGAAATTAGTTAGACCAGAGTCCTTATACTTAGATAATAAAGACTTAAGTGGATCTAAGATCCTCTGCTATAAATTGGTATCTATATTGTGATAATCTAGAACAGGGGTGTCAAACTCAATCACATTAAGGGGCCGAAATCCAAAACACAGGCTAAGTCACGGGCCAGACCCCACCCAATCTCCGCCCCAGACCACTAATTATAACACCATTTATTCCATTCATTTTTCATACGTACACATACAATATAATCTTATTAACACATAATGGTAATGGTTAACCACAAAATTAAACTGCACAAAACACACTGTATGCTTCTCAACATTCATTCCTACCAGAACACAGATAACCCCTATGCAAATATGGGACCAAAACCTAAAAGTACTACTATATTAAAAAAAATCGCCCTACAATTCAAGATTCTGCATGCAGTACAACCCCCAGAGAAAAAGAAACAAATGTATTTCTTCCTGAGCAGTGCAAAAGATAGACAGCAGATTAAAATGCTTAAAATTGACACAATTTAAACACTACCTTTATTGGCTCCCTCCCTCCATGCTGAGTCTCCCTCCTACGGGTGTCTAACCTTCTGGCCGGCTCCAACCTGGCCGTTTTATGCGGCCCGCAGTCCGATGCCCCCCGGTGTCATCTTGTGGCCTGCTCCCTCCTCCTCACAGCCGTAGTGTGCACAGAGCCACATCTGAACCGGAAGCCTTCTCTCCGACATCGCAACGTCAGAGGAAATGCTTCTGGATGAGGTGTGGAACGCGCAAGGAGCCGCTGCACGCGGCTCCATGCACATTACGGATGTGAGGAAGAGGGAGCCAGCCACTAGGTAAAACTGGGGGCATTGGACCGCGGGCCACATAAAATGACCAAGTGGGCCGGATTTGGACCACAGGCCTTGAGTTTGACACCTGTGATCTAGAATATGTTCAACTTCACCTATAGAAATAGTCCCCCATTGCTGGTAAGATGTGAGAGGGGCCAAATATCTTTTGATTGACATAATTTTTCTTAATTTGGCCGGAATTTGGATATCAGTAGCACTGTTGAACCATAGAGGAACGTGCCTCCTTTCAAAGAGTTCTTCATTAATAGCTCTATGGAATGTAGAAATGCTAATGAAAGTGGCTTTAAGTAATCTTAAAGTGGCCTTAAAAGGATATTTGTCCATAAATGATAGCAAACATATAGGGATTGGAGATATTAAGATTTTTTTCTTTTTTTTTTTTTTAATTTCTTTATTCTTTTTCAAACTTACATCAAGTGCACAAAAAGAACAACATGAAATACTATCATATAACACTTGAACATCATACATTATATTCTTAATATGTAAATTAATTAAAAACCCTCCCCCCTCCCATCTTTCTATACAATCATTAAAACTATATTATTCCAAGACAGCCATCTAGGACTGTTCCAGTTATCAAAAGACCTGGAACCACATTAAACCTTGGGCCAATCTGAAATATAAATGGTATCTCTTAAAGTCTGGTAGATTTAGGCCTCCTCTTAATTTAAGTAATTTTAACTTATGACTTGCAATTCGTAGCGGTTTTGATCTCCAAATAAACTTACTAATTAGGCTGTCAACTTTTTTATATAGGAAAGATGAAAATGAAAATGGTACCATACTAAGAATGTAATTAATTTTGGGGGCTAAAACCATTTTAATGACCTCAACTCTACCCCACCAAGAAAGAAAGAGCGGAGATCAGGATTCCAGAGTAGATGTTATTAATTCTATAATAAAATTAGAATTCAAGGTTATAGGTTTATCTATTGTTGAACTGTACCATATTCCTAAATACTTAGGGCTCCTTTTATCAAGCCGTGCTAGCGGGGTTAGTGCGTCAGACATTTCATCACGCGCTAACCCCCGTGGCCAGCTAAAAAACTAACACCTGCTCAATGCAGGCATTAGTGGCTAGCGCAGCAGGCGGTTTAACGTGCGGTAAGAATAAATGGGATACCCATGTGGGATCCCTACGAGGGTCAAGATAAGGAAATTGGGTCATTAGGGCACAGACAGGGGGTGGGTAAGCAGAGAGGGCAGACTTGATGGGCTGTAGCCCTTTTCTGCCGTCATTTTCTATATTTCTATGGTATTACACGCGTTAAACCCCTACCGCAGCTTGATAAAAGGACCCCTTAATCTTTTCAGGTTCCCATTTAAAGGAAAATTGAGAGATATGATGCTTTAATACCTTTGGAGTTAAGGGCAAGAGTGATGATTTACTCCAGTTAATTTTATAGCCTGAAATTTTTGAGAACTCATTGATGCAATCTAACAAGTTCGGTATTGAATCTACAGTTCTTCTAATAGCAATAGCTAAAGGTTCAAGAGCTAAATTGAATAGTAGAGGAGAGAGAATACAGGAATACAGAGGGATGTGCCTAAGGCCCCACCCCTTGGGAGGGTCTTAGGCATCTGAACCAATCAGGGCCTTTGGCCCCTCCCATGCATCACATGATGCACCGGGGAGGGAAAGGCCCTTCATTTAGGACTGGAGGGCCCAAAGCAAGAGCCTCAGAGCGGGTTTCCTGCTTCCAACTTTTTAAAAAGATACAGGGCAGGTTCGGGATTGGGGAGGGCACCCATCTTGTCATTTTTGTTTGGGTTTGGGGGGCAGTGGCTTGGGGGTGCCTGGCTCAAGGATTTTCTATGTGACAGGAGGGAGTGGGCACCCTCCTGCCAATTTTTTCTCATGCAATGTTTGTCGGGGGTCATCGGGGAGGGCCGTAATCAGCGCTAGGGGACATTTTCTATTTATTTTTTTATTAATGGGACAGATATTTTGCATGTGTAACAAATGCAAAAATCTCCGTGCCATTGAAAAAAAAAAAAGAGAAACAAAAAACTAGGCTGACCTGTCTGTCAGTAACAGTTACAGATAGGTCTACCTACACCAGTTGTTTTTTCTGATCGCTAAATCCCCACTTTTATTTTTTAATAGCCATGTGACGTTAGTGCATTGATTGCTTGGCTGCTTTGCATGGGGCTTTAGCTAATTTGCATGGCCAGATTGGAAAATGGGCAATCGTGGGGGAAAACACACGGTGGGCCGTTTTGTGCATTGGGTCGGTAAAAGTGATCATCGCTAAAGCTGTGAAAACAGGTTTAGCAATCGCCAACTTTAGAGCATCTAGCCCAAGGCATTAATTTCCACAATTATCCACATCATAATCTTTTTCTTCATATTAAAGGAGCCATTAGCATATCAATGGATAATTCCATCTCCATTTCCATTGGTCTTACAGCTGAAATACTTATTTACCATATAAATGTAGTAGAAAGTGAACTGATTATGTCAGAAAATGTAGCATTTACTTACTAAAGAAATCTTTTTTTGCAAGGCTCTTGGCACATAACACTGAAAAACAAAAATCTGAATTAGAATTCTAAAATAAATGTTAATAAATAATGTCAGAAAATATTTTGATTCTGATTTATTTTGGTTTTTCAACTTATGGACCCTCTTAATAAATTTGTTAAGCATAACACGTAAATTAGCTTGTGCTGTTCATGCATAGCTGTGGTGGGTTGACACAAACATACTAATTCATGTAATAGGTGAACAGTGTACAAAAGAGAAGGTAATAGGCATGGACTATGGACTACTACACCCACACCATCTCTTTGCCATGCTGAACTCTCTGCTCAAAGTGCCTCCACATCCAACCCCCTCCCCAGGAACTCCGTTCAACAGGAAAATCTTTCTTATCTATACCCTTCTCTTCTGCCAACTCCAGACTGCGCCCTTTCTTTCTTGCTGTACCATACGCCT